>NC_143254.1:30815295-33315295 GCF_984573655.1 Nuphar pumila
TTGTCTTAAAGGTCACGACACATACTTATGCACTTCGGTTCTCCAAAGATAATGGTCTTAGGTACAAACCTACTTTCAAGGATGTATAGCTTTGTAAAGCAGTGATAGCGGCCGGATCTCTCAAATCAATATATTTGAAAGAGGTGTGTTACAACCTCAGTTCGCCTATCTGATACAGCTCAGATACCCCTGTTTAGGAATTTGTGCACGAGTAAGGCGAGAACCCTCTTTAGGCACTTGCACCATCGCTAAATCGGCGTTACATCACTTCTGAGGCAAGACCTTGTTCTAGGCTTTCTGGTCCAACCAAGATAGTAGCGCTTTCCTTGCTTGTGAAGGTATTGTTGGATCTCTTACGAGGGATCCATGTTCCTCCTCTTGTAGTTGTACTCTTAGTCACGTACGATATGTTTGGACTATGAAGAGCAGGATGAAAGGTCTATAGTAACCTCTAAGCGTGTATTGACACATTAAGCTAATCCTGATATGTTGATTTTTGCCTGATAGGCAGAATACTTGCGATTGTCTAAAGGACCCGAGCACGATAAGTTGGAACTTGAATGAGTTCACTGTGGGCTTCTGTAAAGCAAAAGTGTTGGGATTTCGTGCAAGAGATCCATGCCCCTCTCATCGTGGTTGTACTTTTGAACATGTACGTTGCGTACTACGATGAGTAGGATGAGAGGTCTATGTCTGCCTCGAACATGCAATGGCATGTGTTTAAGGTCACAAGAGTGACATTTCTGCCTTCACTACGGATTGGCCCTTTTCATCGTGGTTGTACATTTGAATAGGTATGTTGCGTACTGCGATGAGTAGGATGATAATTGTGTGGTTGCCTCGAACGCGCAATGGCGCGTATAACTCACCTAAATAATAATCATGCGCCTTCACAGGCAAGATGCTCGATTGGGTTGAAAGACCAGAGCATGTAGAATGGGACGGCGGTTAAGAAAACCTCCATCGTGCTCATTCGGGATGGTTCATCAGGAGAGAGGATGGATGGTACAAAACTCCGATGGACAGTCATTAATGGCAATCTCGGGCAAAGATCCGACCTTCCCCAATCATCGGAGGTTAGGGGAAATCCTTCAGGCCACTTCTGCAGAAGTTCGGTTGCACATCCATTGAGCCTTTGTTTGCCTTTGGTAATTTACTCTCTTGGTCACTGGTCGTCCCCTTAGGAAGCGGACTCAGTCAGTCATGGTATATTAAAATACATAGCATAATGGACCCCCGAATCGATCTCGACTGTTTCTACGTTTTGCCTTGTGCGTACCCACAACGGCCTGCTCAATAATGAGACAAGATATAACTTATACACATGATCATGAGATATGCATGTTGTGACGTGCACTGCTTGCTTGCTTGTTAGCTCGGTAGTTCGGTACGCTAATCGTTGAGCTATGTACGCTTGTCGAGGCATTACTCTAGTTGGTTAAACTGCTTGCGCAGTTCTGCTATGTAATGACTAGCTTCTCATACTAGTCAATTACTTATAATACTAGCATTATGCTAGTTATTGCATATTGTGATATAACTGCTACATGATTACTTATCATAGCTACTGACCGATAGACTGAACCATATAATGATACTTGTATGTATTACGAGCGTTGTTATGAATGCTTGTCTTATGCAATTGCTTTGCTTGACTGGTGGGTAGAGTTAGTTACTCTTCACCTATTATATCTGTGGGATTGCTATAGTTGCTTGTTTAGCACTATAATTTTTATTGCTCTTGTACGTAGTTGTTTGCCTTACTAGAGCCTTGCTTACTCTACAACATATTTGGTTAGATCTGTTATTCTTGCTTGTTCCTGCTTAAGCTAGCGTTTATCTTACTTATTGCAACTTTTGTTCTTTCTTGTCCTTTGCACCCCTGCTAGTCTGTTATGAGACTGACCCATTTCATGGGCAGGTGGTGAACATGTTGAGACAACTTGCGATGGCACGATGACGCGATGCATTCAAGGCAATGCCCTTTCCTGACGTTGCGCTCCTGGGACCCTTTTGATAGATATGGTATAAAGTTTCTTTGAAAGCATCTCTTTTGATTAGAACTCTGGATTTCTAAAACTGTATTATCAAAACGTGGTTCTTCTTTTCATTTCAATAAAATATATACTTAAGATGCAAATCGGTTTGTAAGGGGAAGTCTGCTTTTGTCTTATAATGCGTCCATGGTCTAAGGACTTGCTGTTTTGAACCTGATCTTCCGCTGAACTTCTGTTTTAAACTCCGATAAATGATTGATTTCAAAGCTTTCAACCTTTTTCATAAAAGGTTTCAAGTCCACAATTTTGGGGCGTTACATCCCAAGTCATTGTGACTTTCGGGTTTACAAAAAACATTATTGATTAATGTATATACCTTAAGGAAAGTAAGAGTAAGTTAATTATATTGATGTTGTATGTGGATGACATTTTACTTGCAACCAACGATATAAAGTTGCTTTCAGAGATAAAACAGTTTCTTGTATCACATTTTGATATGAAAGACATGGGTGAGACTGCTTATGTTATTGGCATTGAGATCCATCGAGACAGAGCAAAAGGTTTTCTAGGCCTCTCCCAGAGATCCTATATAGATAAGGTATTAAAGCGATATGAGATGGAAAATTGTTCTCCTAGTTCTACACCCATATCAAAAGGTGACAAGCTGAGCCTAAAGGATTGTCCACAGAACGATATTGACAAAGCACAGATGAGTGCTTATCCATATGCATCAGTTGTTGACAGCTTGCAGTACGCGCAGACATGTTCTCGACCAGATATTTCTTTTGCAGTAGGGGTGCTTGGCAGATTTCAGTCTAACCCAGGTTTACCCCATTGAAAGGCTCCGAAGAAAGTCTTGCAATACTTACAAGGGATAAAAGACTATATGTTGACGTATCATAAAGTTGATCACCTTTAGGTCATTGGCTACTCAGATGCGGATTTAGGATGATGCCTTGATAGTAGAAAGTCTACTACTGAGTACGTTTACTTACTTGCTGGGGGCGCAATCTCTTGGAGGAGTGGGAAGCAGACGACCACTGCTGCTCACACCATGGAAGCATGATTTATTGCATTGTACGAGACTACTTCGAAGGCTATATGGTTAAAAAACTTCATATCACAGTTAAAGGTGGTCGATTTCATTGGGAAGTCACTGAAGGTTTACTGTGATAATGAAACTGCGGTGTCCTTTTCGAACAACAACAAAAGTACTACGTCATGCAAGCATATGGAATTGAAGTAGTTTGTTGTTAAAGAAAAGAGGGAGAATCATTTAGTGCATATTATTAATATTGGTACCAAAGAGATGATCGCCGATCCTCTTACTAAAGGGCTAGCACCGAGATTATATTTCGAACATGTAATGAGGATGGGATTGTTAAACCCTTTTTGACATATGCACATAAATAAAGTGATCATTTTCAGTCTTTTGATTCTCATTATGGTTGTTGTTAATCTCATAAGGATTAGAGATTCAACTAAGGACATATAGAATAGAATAAAAAGGTCATTCTATTCATCAAGTTATTCTCATAAAGTTTTCTGGTTAAAGGGTTTATCACCGAAACAAGTGGGAGAATGTTGGGATAAACCACCACATTGGTGGTGGTTACCCACGATGTGGGTAACGCTCCCCATAAAGTGCTTCTTCCGTTAAACTTGCATAATATCAGAGGGAACGGTTACATAACCGTTCCCATTTTGTGTTTATAAATACATGGTATCATGAGCGACCCTGGTGTGCGAAAGAGGAATACAGGGTCTACTCACCGGTTGCCTGAGGAAGCCTACGCTTGTGGTGGCTGCAGCCCGACTGAGCAGAGAATCTTCGGCGACCTCCCTTTTTTCGGTGACCACCGCAACTTAGCAATGGCGGCATCAAGTACGCAACCCTCTCCTATGCGATTAAACTGTTTTAAATAACAGTGTTTTTGGTTTTTCCCTGTCACAGGGGAGGCGTTGCCGGATATCGACCCAACAAATCTACTATTGGATCATCTTTTTGCAATGAAAAAATATATTTTTATGAGCCAAGAAAGACTGCCTTCACAACCATTGATTATGGATCACCTAAAAAACCTGTATACATACCAGATTTCGGCGTTCCAAAAGCTGGTTCCCATTAAACAAAACCTATACATTACATCTACTGTGTTAGACATGATAAAAGTACTTAAAACTATGATTTTTGAAGAGGCCTAACGAGACCTAACTAAAAAGGAAGCCTAAGGAAAGCATTACTCACACACACACACATGTATATTACTATGAAAAACATAAAAAAATAAGGAGAAAGTGAGGGAAAATCTAAGAAAAATGTAGTGACAAGCAATTCAAATCATATATATTACTATTTTAGCGCTAGTAAAAGTGTTATAGTGAAGCACGTGAAACAAAAAGACAAAATATTAAATAATAAATGCATGAACAAGATTTTTTTTATCAAAAAGGCATTAAAAAAATCAATATAAGAAAAAGAGCTACAAAGAAATCATATATATGATTAGTTCGGCTTTAATTTTTACAAAATGAGCTGAAAAAGGGAAGAATTTTCCTGGAAAACAAGTAAGGACGTAGTGGTTTAAATTTAAGAGTCGATGCAATCAACCCTAGGACCGATAAAAACAGATTCACACTTAGTTTTTTATGGAAAGTTTTTTTTATCAAAATTTTATTGGAAAGAAACATGTTTAAATAGGGCTGCAAACGGGTTAGATATAAGCTGGATCCTACCTGACCTGAATTTCAATTCGTGCACTCTGTCTGAATCCCAGTCCCGCATCTGAACAAAATTTGATTATGTAAGAGGTTGCTTCAATCCAAAATCTATATGGTGATACTCGATCTGATAAAACATGACTGAAATCAAGGCTTTCACACGTAAAGCCTGCAAATGGATCTGATTAGATCCGAATTCAAACATAGATCTGACATAAAATGCTGACTCAAATCTGATCCAAATCCAAGAATCATACCAATACCTAAATCTGAATCCGGTCACAGTACCCTTTGGGATCTCACTTTCATGATCCATGTCTGCAAATAAAATGTCATATTTTAGATTAAAAGTCCAATCCTACCCGATCCATTTGCACCAGAAAGAGAGAGAGACTTGCAAGGATATTCAATCCACAGGGATCACATGCATGTAAATAAAGAAAAGGAGATTATGAAAAGGGACCGAATTTCACTTTAAGAAAGTGATTTGACATCTTCGTCCATTACTCCATCCCAACATTGTGGACCGTAAGGATGCCAAATCAGCAGATCACTTGATCTGCTCTCTTGGCTAAGTACGTTTTAAATCTGGCTTAGAGAGAGAGAGAGACCACCCCACCCACATCCATAAATAATTAAAGAGGCCCTAATCTCTTTGTATTGGAGGTGGGACCCACCATTTCCAGCCACTGCAGCAAAGGCAGGAAGTCTAAGTCTTTGTTTGGGAGCTGGTAGCCACAAACGGGAGTTTAGGAGTTTGGTAAAAAGTAGGGTGAAGTACAAGGGGGGGGGGGTGCGCTTGTTTGGTAGGACCTGTTCCATGTGCTGGGACGTTGCAAGTTCAAAACCCAATGATATGTTGTGTAAGTGGTGGGGTCTGCCTAACCCCAGCTTGCCTATAAAAAAACAAAAAGTAGGGTAAAAAAAAATACCTTAGTGGTGACTGTTTGGGGGAAAATGATAAATAGAGGATGTAGTTTATGAATTTTGGAGAGGAAGTAAGGTCCTTTTGTATTTGCCAAATTTTTTTTTAAAGGCAAACTGGGGTTAGGCACCAGTTATTATTCAATATATCACTGGGGTTTGAACCTGCAATGTCTCGCAACAAGTGGAGGTGCACTGACAGTTCCTACCAGAGCCCCCCGTTGTATTTGCCAATGTTATCAAGATGCACCTTTTGTATTTGCCAATGTTATCAAAATCGATCTGAATCGTTAGATTGGGCCAGAAATCAAAACAAAACAAAGCTTATTTGACTTATTTTTAATATTTTAAAAATATTTTGTCACACCATTCTAAATCTGATCAAGTCATCTGTCAAATCACTTCAATCACTTTAAAGTGATTTGACATCTTCACCGTCCAATGTTTCATCCCCCAGGGACCATGAGGTCTTCTGTACATTGTGGACGGTGAGAATGCCAAATCACTTTTCCAACAGTGATTTGGTGATCTGCTCTCCCAGAATTGGCTTATATATAAAATTTTGTTTTTAACTTAAAAATATTCTGTTAATACATCGATTTAAAGCTGTCGGCTTTGATTCGATTTCTAACGATTCAGGCCTTCGTTTTTCTGAAAAAAAAAACGATTCTAGAGATCTAATCAATAAACTAAAACGAGAAGTGAAAAAATATCTATGATAATAATAATAACGTACAAGATCCAACATCTCTCTGGAAGATGGCAGTGAAAAAATGCTTGTTTTGTAGCGACCAAAAAAGCGTTGGTCTCCTCACTTTGGCGGTATTTGGTGGAGGTTGGTTTCTATATTTAGCAAGCCTGAGCTCCGGCGCGGGTTTTCCGGCTCCCCAAGAACCAAGTTTCTCTCTCTCTCTCTCTCTCTTGATTGCATGACCCTTCAATCGTTGGTTCTTTGGGGTTCAATTTGTGGGGAGGTTTTTACAGTTGGGAGGATCTTGAATAGAAGAAAGCTTTGGGGTCTTGAAGTCCTTGGGAGATGGCCTCAGCATCTGGGGATACAGAGGACTCGAATAAGGGGAATATGTGGGTTCTGGATCAGAAGCTGGACCAGCCTATGGATGAAGAGGCTGGGAGGCTCAGAAACATGTACAGGGAGAAGGTACTAAAAATTTGATAAGTTTGGTTGTCTATTCTTCCCTTTCCCAGTCGTTTGTTCTTTGGACTTGTTGTTTGTTGTTGTTGCAAAGTTATGGCTTGAGATGAAAGACAATTTCGAATCAGCTTTGTTCACGAAGAAGGAAACTATAAGTGATGAAACCGCGAATTGAATCGAATCTATTTGTTGCTAAAAAAAAACTCAGTGAATTTAGTGATCCTTTTCGGCATTACCATAGATAGAAACTGCCCAATTTTCACAGAGATTGTTCTTGTTGTTTTGTGCTTTTGAACGCGGAGATTCTTCACATGTGAAAAATTGGTAAAAGAAAAAGAGAGATGGCTGAATGCAAGCAAGGAGTTTATTGCTACCCTTTTGCCCTTGTTTTGAGCTGATCAATTGGCGCGAAAAGTCCGGACAAGCTCGAAGAGGGCAGTTAAGATGAAAGGGGGGACTGGTTTTCCGAAACGTTTGGAGTCGGTTTCGAGTCCGAATTGTAGAATTTCGAAACAGATCGAAATTGAATCTGAGCTCTCACATACTGTGGATACTTTTGTGATTTGCTTTCTCTCATTCATTTTGTGATTTTGGGCTTCATCTGACTTGCCGTAGTTTGTATTCTCCAGGCTTTTTCATCCTTCTTGGTGCTACGGCTTGCATTTCAGAGTCTTGGGGTGGTCTATGGTGACTTGGGGACGTCCCCTTTATACGTCTTCTACAGTACATTTCCTCGAGGAATGAGCGACCCTGAGGATGTGATCGGAGCTCTTTCATTGATCATATATTCTTTAACTCTCATTCCGCTCTTCAAATATGTGTTTATAGTTCTCAGGGCGAACGACAATGGACAGGGTAAGTCGATTCTGACTATAAAACTTGATATGATCAATGGTTTCTCAATGGATTTTGGTGTGGCAATCGATATGCTTGCATAGTAGTTTCATAGAATCATGCTGAAAGCGTATTGCTTCACATTGGTACTTTGATCACTTGATGCTGTGGGCCTGGTAAGCTTGGTCCATTTCATTCCAACAGATTAAGCTCTTATTTGTGTTGTGTTCGCTATTAGATAATTGCAAGATCGTTCACTCGATCCCCTGTTAGTGTTTGGCTAGATTTTGAGCTAATAAAGAAGCCCCAAGGTTGCCTAAGTTTCAATTGTTCTAATTAGAGGGCCAAGGAGTTTGAGAAAGCACAACACGTAGTGCTATCCACCCATTCTTTGTGAAAACAAAAAATGATCATCAACTTCAAATAATCCCATATTGGGTTGACCATAGGCCTTCTATAAGTCTATTTTCATACAAACTGCAGGCATCCATTAAACGTCATGGTTTCTATCTCCTGTGCAGAGATTTTGTCTTTAATGTACTTACCCCTCAAGAGAGTACCTTTTTCGAAGGACTTTGAAAGAATTCCTATTCTATGATTCGCCATTATAGTAGACATAGGGTAGGGACATGACATGAAGATGCTTAGTACAAGAGAGTTTTGTAGAACTAGGACGTAGGGACCCACCCACCCACACACGCGACACATACAAAAGCACACATACACTTATGCACAATGTTTATATGATTATGTACATTCAAAATTCTTAATTGCAATTTGCAAGTAATAAAATATGAATATCATCTTAAGTGCAAATTCTTGAGCAGCAATTCTAAATTATTTTGATTAACTAATAAATTTAAGTCAAAAACCTGATTAAAACAATCAAGATCTTACAAAGAAAATGATGAAGTTAGGGAAACAGTGTTGGCAGTGTCTGAAATGAGTTTGACTGTGTCCATGAAATGACATGGTGTGTCTACTGTCATGTCATGTCGACATAGGGCACACATGATAAAATAAGTGCCTGTGACATAGTGAGCATGTCCTCTATTTTGTCTCCATTGTCTTCCACATCGTCCATGGTATTTTTTGTTTGGGATATCATTATCAATGTACTTTTCTTCAAATAAATTGTAGGCACGCATTTTAGTTATTGTGAAATATTTCTGGCTCTTGGAGAAGTAACCAGTAGATACAATTATACTTGTAAATAACAGAAAAGTGTCTGCAGCGACCCTATTCAAGGTAAAATACTAGCAAAAAGTTTTGATGTTTATTATGGATGATGAAAGTGGGTGAACCTATTAGCATGTGCATGACTTTTGGAAATAAACATGAATAAATAAGTAAATACATTTTAAAGTGTCTGTAGCTAATTTATCAAAAATAAAGCATTTATATCCTTTTTAATTTCAATAAGTCAACAAATCAGCATATTTCTGCTTTAGAAATGAGTTTGCCCTTAGTTTTTATCAATACATGTAAAAAGTGCAGCAAAAACCTTTTGCATACTGTGATTAGGTTGTTCTCCATATAATATGAAATATGAATATCTTCCATTGAGTATCCTCATTTGCAGTCTCTCTCTCTCTCTCTCTCTCTCTCTCTCTATATATATATATATATATATATAGCGAGAGAGAGAGAGAGAGAGAGAGAGAGAGAGAGAGAGAGAGAGAGAGAGAGAGAGAGAGAGAGAGAGAGAGAGAGAGAGAGAGAGAGACGTGTAGCTTTCAAACCATTTATCTCCTAGACCATCCCAAACTCCTTTGAAAAACGTATTTGCATGCATTTTCTGCTTAATCCAAACCTGTAGACGTGCTTATCATTATTCACTAAAAACCATGCTTTGGATCGAATCAATTTAACAAGAATTCTTGATTTTTAGTTAATCAACTTCTATGGGTTTGGATTAAGCCCAAAACACATGCAAGTATGTTTTTTCAAAGGGGTCTGGGATTGGAAGCTACACATCTCTCTCTCTCTCTATCTCTCTCTCTCTCTATCTATCTATCTATCTATCTATCTATATCTATATATATATATGGGTCTGGAGAAAGCTACCATAAGACGAAAGATCTTCTTTCTAAAGAGATTTCAAACACTATTATATCAATTTTCCCAATGTCCAATATTGAAATCATTCGAAGGTTTTCTCTAGCTTTGTATGTGTCAGCGAAGAATTCAAAATACCTTGACCTTTTTAGAACATGTCCAAGTCAAATAGCTGTGATTTGTAACACTTTTTTATACTATTCGGGAACCCAATGACTCGATCCGTTTTTATGATGAGGAACCCTCGGCAAAGCAAGGAAAACCCTGGTTGGGTCCGCACGGCCACCTTGCCTTACGTGGCCTACCTCTGAAAACTACGGACACCAATGTCTCGATCTTATAAATATGCAAAATGCAGGATTTTCAATCCTAGCAGAAAAAGGAGGGACATGGATACTCAATTTAACGAGTAAACAGAATTCCATACTCAATCTCGTAGATACATATAGAATTCTGTGGAAAGCCATATTTAATACAAGTCATATGTATGGAACTTTGGAGGGAGATCTTTTATGTCCTTTGAGATCCACTCTGCAATATGAAGTCAAAATGCCATATGTATGTATGTATGTATGTATGTATGGTTGCTGATGTGCATACTGGAAATTTGGTGTTGATGAGTACAGTTGTACCTACTGCATTTTCAAGTAGATTGGACCATGTAGAAGCATTTGATGTGGTTTATTTAATATGAGTCATGATTGATATCTAGAATTTGGATGTAAACTCATATAGTTTGATGTACTTGAAATTGGAATAGTGGATGAGATTTTAGTAATTAATACCAAATTTGTAACGCACACATCCACACCAAAGACTCTCTCTCTCTTTATATATATATATATATATCACACAATTAATCAGTCAATCATGCATGGACTAAAGCTCCTATTCTAGGTAATGCTGTTGACTGCCAGCAGCCTTGTGGAACATTCATTTTAGAATTGTGGCTTCAGTTTTCTTTATGTAGATCATTGGCCTTGCAATTATCCTTCTACTATGCAGGTGGGACATTTGCACTGTATTCCCTTATTTGTCGGCATGCCAAAATAAAAACTATTCCAAACCAGCATCGCACTGATGAAGATTTAACCACATATAGTCGCCACAAAATATACGAGAAGTCATTTGCTGCAAAGACGAAGAAATGGATGGAGGCAAGTGTGCACAGAAAAAATTGCCTTCTTATTCTTGTCCTTGTTGGGACATGCATGGTTATAGGAGATGGAATTCTAACTCCGGCTATATCAGGTGCTGCAGTATGAAGATATCTTTCATGTTTCACTCATCCCAAAACCTTCTTATTCTTGCTATGATTCTGTACTTGTATCAATAGCATTATTTGCAACTATTTGGTATTATTAAGATTCTACTTTTGTGATGTTCTTGTTAAATTAATCTTGCACCTTTTATTTTTCCAGTGTAGGAGTGCATGTGAAAAGCTAGTTAATATTATTCAAAACATACCCTCTATCAATTATTAATGTTATTTGTTGATTCTGATAGAAATACAGATCATTTTTATGTACTTCATAGGATCATGCTCTGTCCCCTAATATATCTGCAATTGGGTAGGATATGTCAAGATGATGTCTATACTTTGTAGGCTTCATCTTAATCTTGATCTTGTCATGCGATCTTTTCTATACGATGTTATTATGGATCTCTATTGGATGTACAAGAATCTTCTTAGGTTCTCATTGGTGCTACTTCTAACTTTCTTTAGTATATTTGTTCGTAATCGTGTACTTTTATGTTGTTGGCAGGCTGGCAGCTAGATGCACTTTCTCTTCTTGTCAATTAGTAATGTCTTTCTATATTTTTACAGAAGTACCCTTTCAGTTAGAATGTCATTTGCTTATGACATAATATACTAGCTTGTTCTTATCATCCATACCAATCTTGTGTTCATGAAGTCTACTATCCTTTTCTATAGCAGCGTCAAAGGATGGAACTTACTAGTGTGACACATAAGGTCTTCTATCTCTACTCTACCATCCTTTTAGCTAACCACATACTTTGCTTACACTCTATGTTTTATTTTCATTCTACTAACCCTCCCTCAAATATCTTGCTTCCATGGTTTTTTGAAATGTTTGCGAACCAACCCACCACTGCATTCATATCCACTCATTAGGATCAATGGCTACATACTGCAATCATGGGCTTAAGGAAGATACTCTATGGACTAATTAGTAATACAAGGAATTTTGCCAGTGGGATGAAGCACATAAAAACCTTATACTCTTTAGCATTTCCACAAATATGTGCACATAATATTTAAATCTTTTATCAGTATTTAGATGAATAGTCTATCCAAAAGCCCTCAAGTTGTAATATTTTGGCTAGCAAAAAAGATTAAATAGTTTGGAAGGAAACGTCTGAATTGCCAAAATCATTGTATTAAGAAATGAAATTCAGAACCATGTCATTTGTAAGAACTTCCTTTTTTTCAGCATCATTTTCAGCAGTTTGGATGGAGAGAAATGTGTTGGTCATATTTTCCTTGAGGTGAGCTCGAAAAGCATACAGTTGGTTTAAAGAAAGAATTTCAGCTCTTGAAGAAAGAAAACTTGTCAGTTACAAAGTACATAAACAAAGTCAAGACCATCACTGATCAACTGGCCATGGTGGGTTGTAAAATTTCTAACAAAGAAAAGGTTCAAGAGACACTGAATGGTCTTGGATCCAATTATCACATGCTGGTCACCTCCCTCCTATGTCTCCCTTCATTGCCAAGTTTTGAAGATCTTCGCACGAAGTTGTTGCAGTATGAAGTTACAATTAAAGGAGAGGAAATGGCCCTGAACTCCAGCAACCATGATGTATTGGTTACAAGGATGATGTCAGGAAGAGGACGTGGAGGCTTTCGAGGTGGACATGGACAAGGAAGGAATAGTCAAGGAGGACGAGGATTGTTGCCCACGCCCAACATGTCACCTAACCCCTTCCCAGGAAACCAGAGCTCCAGGAATATACCGACATGTTTTCAATGCAACAAAAGGGGGCACATCAAAGCCAATTGTTGGTACAACTCACAGAACAAAGAAAAATTTAATGGTGCAGGATCCTCTCACAGTGGAAGAATAGGAGAAGACTCGAAGGATGATGAAAATGATAATGTGAAGAATCTTTTGATATCTGCTTTTTCAGGTTTAAGCTTCAAGCAGAATGAACAAGGAACCTGGTACATTGATTATGGGGCTGCAACACATGTGACAGGTGATGTTGGTAAGATTTCAAAACCTATTCCTTATCGTGAAAAATTTCGTATTAAAACTGGAGATGATACCCTTCACTCTATATCTCATACTGGAAATGTTAACCTTTCACTCCCTAATACTTCCTTAAATTTGTCCAATGTTTATCATTCTCTCAGTATTGTCAAGAATATTGTTTCTGTCTCTAAACTTGTTGATGATACTAATTCTTCCGTCCAATTTACTCTTTCTTCTGTATGTGTCAAGGATCTTCTCACGAAGAAGATGCTCGTTGAAGGAGAACGACAAGAAAACATGTATGTCCTCAAGGAATCTTCTTCTTCTTCTATTCGTGGTGCTTCATCAAATTCGTCGGTCATTCAACCAGTCCAGCTAGTGTCGTCCAAAGATTGTTTTAGTTTATCTCAGTGTAATAAGCCAGAGATTTGGCATCGTCGTTTGGGTCATTATAATGGTTCATTTATTAAGAAACTTGTGTCGAGTGGACTTGTTCCAGAGTCTAATCTGAGTGTTGATCCTGATACTTCTCTTTGTTCTAGTTGTCAACTATGTAAGAGTCATGTTCTTCCTTTTAATTCAATAAATCAAAGAGCTTCAAATCAAAGAGCTTCAGTGTCATTTGAAATTGTTTATTTTGATGTTTGGGGACCTGCCCCACAATCTTCTTTATCTGGTAGTCGCTATTACGTAACCTTTATTGATAGCTATTCCAGATATACTTGGATTTATTTTATAAAACATAAATATGAGGTGTTCACTCTTTCGCTCATTTTTCGCTTTAGTCTGAAATCAATTCTCGTCTAAAATTCAATATTTTTAATGTAGTGGAGGAGGCGAGTATTTATCAAAGGAATTTACTGAATTTCTCTAAGATAATGGAATAAGTCGTCGTATATATTGCCCACATACACCACAACAAAATGGTGTGGCGGAAAGAAAACATCGGCACATTGTGGAAAGTGCCTTGAGTATGTTGCATGACACTCACATTCCCGTGAGTTTGTGGACGGAAACCTTCCACTCAACTGTGTATATCATAAATCGTCTACCCATGAGATTGCTAGAGAACCGATCTCCTTATTTTGCACTTTTCGGGATTTAACCTGATTATAATGAATTACGAGTGTTTGGTTGTATATGTTATGTTCATATTGATAGCTCTCAACGTGATAAGTTTCAGGACAAAGCATGCATGTGCAAGTTTGTTGGATATGCCGATCAATACAAAGGGTATCGATGCTATGACCCCACCACTCATCGCATCAAGAGTCTCACGAAATGTTGTGTTTGATGAAACCATTGTTGAGGATTTAGGGAGTATAGATGGGCACAACAGGGCCGTTGAGTGGTATCAGTCATGGCTTGCTACTGAGTTACTTAACGAGATAGAGACACATGATGTTCCCTCATGCCACACATCACCCGTTGAACGGAGTGAGACCAATGCAGAGCCTCAGATGGAAGGATTGAGAAATGCGCAGGCTCCTAGCATGCCTACTTCAGATGCCGCAAAATTTCAAGGAGTCGTCTATGTACAACGAAACAAGAATAATGCTTAGCAAATCTATGTGCAACCCAGGCGAACTGGAAGAATTCGCCATCCTATTGAGAGATGGGTCAGTTATAACAACTTCTCTACGGACCTGCAATTATTCGTTTCTCAGATTGAAAAGCAAGATGAACCCGTCAGTTTCTCGCAGGCATACATGTCAATCAAGTGGATTGAGGCTATGAATGAGGAGATGGAAGCTTTGCATGAATGTGGAACTTGGGAGATTGTTCCTAGACCCTCAGAAAAAAATGTTGTAGGTTCTAAATGGGTCTATAAGATCAAGTGTAAACCTGATGGATCCATTGAACGCTACAAGGCGTGACTTGTAGCCAAAGGCTTTACTAAAAAATACAGGCAAAACTATGATGAGACTTTTAGCCTTGTGGTCAAAATGGGAACCATTCGATTAATTTTATCTTTTTCGGTTCAGTATGGATGGACACTCAGTGAGCTTGATGTCAAAAATGCATTTTTTCATGGCAGTCTGAAACAAGAAGTGTATATGGAACAACCCCCTGGTTATGCAGAACACAGTCCCAACACCCATGTCTGTAAATTACGAAGAGCAATCTATGGGCTAAAGCAGGCCTCTCATTCTTGGTTTGATAGCTTCTCTGTCGAAGTTCAACGACATGGGTTCATTCGATCTCACCTCGATCATTCTCTATTTATCTTTCGAGATCGTCAGGTCAGTATTTTACTTCTCATATATGTAGATGATATTATCATTACCTGAGAATTCTGATGAACATATAGAAGCTACAAAAGCTCTCCTGAGTCGAAAGTTTAAGATGAAAGATTTGGGGGTTCTACGTCATTTCCTGGGGGTTGAGGTAGACCGGCGGGATAAATATCTTTCATTAACTCAACACAAATATACCTTGGATTTATTGGATAAGGCAGGTATTAAGGATTGTAAACCTCTATCCACTCCCAGTGTATTGAATCATAAGCTCAGTGCTTAGGATGGGGAGGCATATGGATGTAACGCCCCAAATTTCAAACTTGCGAACCCTTTCAGAAAAACAGGCAAGAGACTAGAAATATCTCTTTCCTTCAGAGTTTGTTTATGAAATCAGCGGAAGATTTTTCTTTTGATAAATCATAAGACAAGCTGAACACTTTGGGCACGTTAGCTAAAAGAACCAAAATTTGCAAGATTCGGATATCCTAAGGGAAAACTGGTACAAACCCAAGCGTCCAGGACGCGAGCTAAGAGCAGGAAGAAGAAGTCTTGAAGCCATCTTGCAATCGCGCCATCGCCCGTAGTGTACCTAATCATCACCTGTACCCATAAAATGGGTTAGTTTCACGAAAAACTAGTAGGTGCACAAGAGAGACTAACAGGGAACTGAATTAAGTACATTTAATTCAATAGGCTACGTAGTTTAAAGCAGATATGCAGTTAAACAGGTAAGCAATGCAAGCAGGTGATGCAGGGCAGGACCCGATTGGGCCCAGCGTGCCACTCGATCCACCACACAGGGCAGATGCAAGACCCCGTGGAGATAACTCACCTGCAGGGACGGAGCCACGACGCAGGGAAGTACCCCTGCGCACCTACGTCAGGCATGGTGGAGCTCGCATGCACCAGAACCAGCTGCAAAGGGAGACTGAACCGGATCGTGGGTCGGATCCAAACCTGGATCCACGACCCGGTCCAGTAAACAGTCTTTAAAAGGCTGTCTAGGGTTGCGTGAAGGGATTGAAGATTAAAAGAAGCCCAGCCGACTGTTCTTTTTGCTGTAGTTTTCCCTTCTTTACTTATTTTCTGTTTTCCATTGCATTCTTCCCTGTTTATTGCATTTCTTTTATTGTTTATTGAAACATTTCTGAGTTAATAAAGAAGACAGTCCCACCGATTCACGGTGGGCCATTATTTTCTCCCCTCCTTCAACGTGAGTTGCATCAAAGTGGTATCAGAGCAGCGGGCGTTCCGACTTCATCAGCGGTATGGCTCTTGAGGAGGGAACCGATCCGGTACAAGGCGAAGCGCGCGAGGAGGCGAGCAGCGAAGACCCAATGCTGCGTGTCATGGAGGTGTTGACAAAAATACAAGAAAATGTGGTGCGTATCAGTCGGGACGTGGCAACCATATCCCGGCGACTGGATGGGGTCGAAGGCCGAGTCGCTGCCCTTGAGTCGCCGGTGGATTCCACTGCGACCTCAAGGCAAAGACTGGAGGGTGCACTGAAGGTCGTAGCAGACGCGGCAGCAGCCCAGCCGACGTCCTGTCAACCAGACTGTGTTGCTGCTCCACGACCAGCAGATCCTCCTCCACTCCCAGGTACGACAGCCACGGCGTCACACGCAACAGGTACCCCCCATCCGAACCAAGAAGGTAGGGCAGGGCAACCCCATGTCGTTGGTTCAGTATCGCCCTGGCCTCGAGTCATGGGGGCTATACCACCGGCTGGGCTGGGCCTGCAGGAACCCAGCGACACACCGGGTCCTGCCACAAATTTTTGTTCGAGTGCACCCCAGACCAGGGCTCGGTTTCCTGTGGGTCTGCCGCAGGTAGGGTTGGGTCCGCAAGGACCCAGCAGTATGCAGGACCCCGCTGCGGGCCCCAGCGCAGCAACCCGACCCCGGAAAGAGCTGTTTCTCCCTCCTGGTCCCGCGCGCAGAAGCATTGCGATAACCAGCCAGCGGGTGGAACCTGGCGAACCTGTGTGGATGGGTCCGAACCCGAAAGGGTCCGGGCCGGAACAGTTTTCAGCAGGACCCAGGCCTGGATTTCGGGGACCATCCGTTGGGTCCCTGGGAGCAGGTCTGGGATCCGAACCCCCTTACCCAGCCAATCCAATTGGGTTTGGTTCGCGGTTCATCCCGAACCAAACCCAACCCATTAGTTTCGAACCCTCAATCGAATCCAATACCGACCCAGACCCATATCGGACCCGGACGGAGCTCCAGATTGGATTTGAGCCGGGTCAGAACCAGACCCATAATCTCTTGGATCGGGGATCGAGTTCAGACCAAGCCTATTATCCCCAAAACTCGAACCTCGATCCCTCCCATCCCTATCTGGGTCCGACGAGTAGTGTAGGAGTGGGCCCGATTCACATTCCATCGGGCGAGTCAACCCATCCATATACCAACCAAGGCCCATACCTATACCCATACCCAAACCCAAGCCAACCCGTTTATCCAAACCAAGGCCCATACCCATACTCAAACCCAAACCAACCCGTTTACCCAGACTTGACCCAAAACCCAACTCAATATTCGGCCCAACCCTATATTCCTAACCCACAACCATATTATACCAATTCTACCCGTCCGGAACCAGAACCTCAACCGAACCTTCCCCCGAACCTTGGACTTCCCGTCATTCCAGTACCCTCATACCGGCCACAGATGGTGCCCGCCCACGGGCAAACCCGACCAAGGCAATGTCAGCAGGAACCGACGCGTCCCGACCGCCGACCCCCCATCAGGAGAGATCGACAACACCAGCATCCTGGCGAACAATACCATCATATGGGCAATGAAGCAGTTTGGGACGACGACATTTTCTGGAACGAGCATCCTGCAGGGATAGTGGAGCCGCGACAACAGAGACCACCAGACCACTCTTCCACCTATGGCGTGAAATTGGATCTTCCAGAGTTTGCGGGGCGATTCGACGCAGAACAGTTTTTCGACTGGTCTTATGCAGTGCAGTTTTTCTTCGATTATCACACAGTTGCTGAACATCGTCGTGTTTCGTTAGCTTCTACACGATTGAGAGGCCTAGCACAGACATGGTGGGTGGAGTTACAACGATCAAGGGAGCGGCAGGGATTAGAACGCGTACAGTCGTGGGAGGAAATGCAAAGACTGATGCAGTCAAAGTTCGTGCCTTCGGATCACGCCGAGCGAGCCTACAAGGAATACCTGACCCTGCGCCAAGGCTCCCGAACTGTAGCAGAGTACACCGCGGAGTTCCATCGTCTTTCCCTGCGTGTGCAGATCGAGGAAACAGCTCGCCAGCAGGTCACGAGGTACATTTCGGGTCTCCGCCCTGCTATCTCTGATGATTTTAGTTGTGTCACAGTCGAAACATTAGATCAAGCCAGCAGTTATGCCATGAACATCGAGGATAAGCTGAAGCGGAGGCAGGAATATCGGACGACCCGTAGTGAGCCCTCCAACCGACCCAAGCCGAGTTTCCCAACCAGGGGAGCAAGCTCCCCTAGTGACTCAAAACCTAGGACCGACCTTAGCAAATCTGACCAGTCAGGTCCAGCTTTCCACACCCGGTCCAAAACCAAACCTACTGAGTCAACCCTTCGTTGCTTTAGGTGTCAAGAGTTAGGACATGTCGCGTCCAAGTGTCCGACCGTGAGCAAGAACACTCATCTAGTTGAAGGGATTGTCGAGTCCGCAAGTGAGAGTGATAGTGAGGACAATTCATTAGTTGAGGTTGAGGATGAGCGGGGAGTTATAGAGTTCGATGGCAACGTCGAAAGTTTGTTGTCCATCCGTCATGTGTTGACCACACCCCGAGAATTGACCCCATCGAAATGGCTAAGGAACAACATTTTTAGGACTCGATGCAACTGTGAAGGTCACGCGTGTGATGTCATCATTGACACCGGAGCATGTGAGAACATGGTATCTGAGAGTGTGGTGTCTACCTTGAAACTCAACACCGAAACGTTATCCCAACCCTATAAGATGGCCTGGTTTAAGAAAGGAAATGAGGTTCCCATCACTCAGCGTTGCCTAGTTCGGTTTTCCATGGGGGAACACTACCACGATGAGGTGTGGTGTGATGTGGCCCCTATGCATGCGTGTCACATTCTTTTGGGACGTCCCTGGCAGTTTGATCGCCAGACCACTCACGATGGCCGCAAGAACACTTACTCTTTTATCTTTAATGGCCATAAGATCGTCCTTCTACCAATCCGGGAGACGGGTTTCCCCACAGTTGACAAACCCGAGCGAGTCCCCCGACTCGCAGGCCTCTCGTACCGGCTTTTCCTGGACCACTGCCAGGAAGATGGCTATTGTTATGCCCTGGTGGCTAAGCCAGTAATGAGTTCACCTGTGTCCATTCCCGCGGATGTTGCCCCTCTTCTCGAGGAATTCCGCGACGTTATGCCGGATAACCTTCCTGATGGATTACCTTCGACAAGGGTGGTTCAGCATGCCATTGATTTTGTACCCGGGTCGAGTCTACCCAACCTTCCAGCTTATCGCATGAACCCCTCCGAACACGCGGAGTTGTTAAGACAGGTTCAGGAATTACTGAAAAAGGGTTTCATTCGTGAGAGTGTTAGTCCTTGTGCCGTGCCTGCCTTACTCACTCCCAAGAAAGATGGGTCCATGCGCATGTGTGTCGATAGTCATGCGATCAATCGCATCTCCGTCAAGTACCGTTTTCCCATTCCTCGTCTAGATGATATGTTATCCGGTGCCTCCATTTTCTCTAAAATTGATTTAAAAAGCGGATATCATCAGATTCGGATACGCGAGGGAGACGAGTGGAAAACAACATTTAAGACACGTGATGGATTGTACGAGTGGTTAGTTATACCGTTTGGGTTGTCTAATGCCCCCAGTACCTTCATGAACATGATGACCCAAGTTTTGCGTCCGTGTCTTGGGAAGTTTGTTGTTGTCTACTTTGACGACATCTTGGTCTATAGTTCTTCATTGTCTGATCATTTGAGTCACCTGCGTCAAGTCTTAGATATTTTGAGAAAGGAAAAATTGTATGCCAATGCCAAGAAGTGTGAGTTTATGACATCCAGTGTCGTGTTCTTAGGGTTTATTGTGTCTTCTGATGGCGTCAAGGCCGATCCCGCTAAAGTCCGAGCGATTGTCGATTGGCCTACCCCAAAGACTATAGGAGAGATCCGTAGTTTCCACGGGTTAGCCACCTTTTACCGACGTTTCGTGAGAAATTTTAGTACCCTTATGGCCCCCATCACAGAGTGCCTAAAAGGTACTAGCTTTCATTGGACGCCAGCGGCGAGCAAAGCCTTTACGATCATTAAGGACAAAATGACCAGTGCCCCTGTCTTAGCCCTCCCCGATTTTAGTGCAGTCTTTGAGGTTGAATGTGATGCCTCTAAAGTGGGGATTGGCGCCGTCTTGAGTCAGAATCGTAGGCCTGTCGCCTTCTTTAGCGAGAAGCTGACTCAAGCCAGGTGCCAATACTCCACTTACGATGTTGAGTTTTATGCCGTTGTACAAGCCCTTCGTTATTGGAGGCATTATCTCATTTACAAGGAATTTGTTTTGTACACGGATCATGAGGCATTGAAGTACCTGAATAGTCAGAAAAAGTTGAGTGTCCGTCATGCCAAGTGGGTCAGCTTCTTGCAAGAGTACACCTTTTCGCTTCGGCATCAATCGGGTACCCTGAACAAGGTGGCTGACGCTCTTAGTAGGAAGAACAGCCTGTTGATGACTATGTCGGTGCAGGTCATAGGTTTTGAACTATGCAAAGAGTTATACTCTACGGACCCTGATTTTCACAAAGTCTGGGAAGGATGCACCTCTTCCGCTCGTAACCTTGACCCCCGTTTTTGTATTCATAATGGTTATCTCTTCCGTGGCAACCAATTATGTGTACCCAATTTCTCTCTCAGGCTTCAGTTGATTTCTGAATTACATGAAGGTGGGTTAGCAGGGCATTTCGGGCATGATAAGACGTTCGCTCTCTTAGATGAACGATACTTTTGGCCCAAAATGCGCAAAGATGTTGCCAAGTTTATCCAAGGCTGTCATGTGTGTCAAGTGTCCAAGGGTCATCGTCAGAATAGTGGTCTGTACACCCCGTTACCCATTCCTGAGCGACCGTGGGAGCATGTGTCCATGGATTTTATTGTGGGCCTTCCCCGTACACCACGTCGTTTTGATTCAATTTTAGTCGTTGTTGACCGGTTCTCCAAAATGGCTATCTTTATCCCGTGCAAGCGCACCACCGATGCCTCTTTAGTCGCTTCATATTATTTCAAAGATGTTGCCCGTTTTCACGGTCTACCTCACACAATCACTTCCGATCGCGATACACGTTTTATGAGCCATTTTTGGAAGTCGCTATGGACCCTGTTGAAAACTAAGCTCCAGTTCAGTAGCGCGTATCACCCCCAGACTGATGGTCAAACCGAAGTCGTGAACCGCACCTTAGGAAATTTATTACGGAGCTTAGTGGGTGAAAATGTCAAAACTTGGGATCTCGTTCTGCCTCAAGCCGAGTTCGCCTATAACAACTCCATTAACCGGTCCACTGGTAAATCCCCGTTCCAAGTAGTGTATGGTCGTTCTCCCACCCATGTCGTTGACCTCGCCCTTGTGACAGATCTCTCAGCTCCAGCTCCGGATGCCTTTGATGCCGTTGAATATATGCGTGACATTCACAGCCAAGTCCGGGCCAAACTTGTTGAAAGCTACGAGACCTACAAAGCTTTCATAGATCAGGGTCGTCGTGATGTCCATTTCGAGGTTGATCAACTTGTCTGTGTGTACCTGCGTCCAGAGCGTTTTCCTGTCGGTACCTATAGCAAATTAAGTCCTAAGAAGTATGGCCCCTTTAGGATCCTCCGACGGTTAGGTTCAAATGCTTACCTCCTTGAGCTGCCCGATGATTGGCATATTTCTCCTATTTTTAACGTGGCTGATCTATATGCTTACCGTGGCAACAACAAGTCGACAGAGCCGACTTCTTCCCAACCAGGGGAGAATGATGCAGGGCAGGACCCGATTGGGCCCAGCGTGCCACTCGATCCACCACACAGGGCAGATGCAAGACCCCGTGGAGATAACTCACCTGCAGGGACGGAGCCACGACGCAGGGAAGTACCCCTGCGCACCTACGTCAGGCGTGGTGGAGCTCGCATGCACCAGAACCAGCTGCAAAGGGAGACTGAACCGGATCGTGGGTCGGATCCAAACCTGGATCCACGACCCGGCCCAGTAAACAGTCTTTAAAAGGCTGTCTAGGGTTGCGTGAAGGGATTGAAGATTAAAAGAAGCCCAGCCGACTGTTCTTTTTGTTGCAGTTTTCCCTTCTTTACTTATTTTCTCTTTTCCATTGCATTCTTCCCTGTTTATTGCATTTCTTTTATTGTTTATTGAAACATTTCTGAGTTAATAAAGAAGACAGTCCCACCGATTCACGGTGGGCCATTATTTTCTCCCCTCCTTCAACGTGAGTTGCATCAGCAGGTGAATAGTGCAAACGCGTAAGTAGTACAAGCGAATAAGTAGTGCAAGCGAGTAAGGCGTGCAAGCGAGTCAGCAGTGCAAGCGCGTAAGCAGTGCAAATGCGTAAGTAGTGCAAACAGTAAGCAGTTCAAAGCAAGTAAGCAGTGCAACTGACAAATGCAACATACGATTCAATTGATCGTAGGCTGTGAACCACCACGCAACTAGCTTGTTCTCGTTCATAGAACAAGGTCACAACATCTAATCACCATCAGGACATCGTTTGTCGCTCACTACTTCTAACAAACGCGTTGTCCTGAACAACCTTAATCTATTCTCATCTCTCAAAACCTTACGCGGCCAACTGCCACCTGTTATGACTCACTAATGCGTCATACTTTCTCAGAAAAGCTCACCCTTTCGTAGAAGGTCCAAAACATAAACACTAAGTCAAATCGCTAACGATCTGACTCTCATATCTGAGTCCTGCATGTAATCATGCTAAAACAGAAAGCCGAAACTATGAATTCATAGTTGGCTATCACAAACAATCTCAGAAGATCATCACAACTCACCATAACTTTTTATGGTAAGAAAAAACACAAGATCCACGTCGGATCGCTCGGTCTGAGAGATATACGACCGGACAAGGAATTTCCGCCCTAGAGGGTAGACCTGATCTTGGACCATACACTTCCTCACAGGAGTTCATCGACTTCGCGGTTACCCGTTCGTGGACAGTGTACATCCTCACAGAGATTCTACCGCTCTAGCAGGGTCACCTGGTCTTGATCATACATACCCCCACAGCGAACCCTTTGGGAAGCGGGTCCCCAACAAATGTCATATCCAATGAAATTCATTGTGATACACGCATCAGCACAAATGACCGCTCTCAGGGTCGATAACCACTAATACAAACGACAAGATCAACACCGGATCACCTAGTCTGGGAAATGTATAACCTCACAAGGAATTCCGCCCTAGATGGTATACCTGGTCTTCGACCATACACTTCCTCACAGGAGTTCACCGTCTTTGCGGCTACCCGTTCGTGGACAGTGTACATCCTCATAGAGAATCTACCACTCTAGCCGGGTACCTGATTTTGATCATACACGCCCTCGCAGATAATCCTTTGGAGATCAGGTGCTCGACAGACACCCCACTCAGTGATACATGCATCAATAATCGACTGCTTTGAACCATTGACCGCCTTAGGGTCAGTAGCCACAATATGGGCACAAGCATGCATATCAGCAATATGCATTGTATCACTTCACATAGAAGCATATAATCCTACGCATCGTGTTATTGCCACAAGGAATATTGCAATCCTCAAATAGGCCCTCAAAGCATGTGTAAACGACACATGAGAACGCGCAGATATGGCAATTCAGTTGATTCTATGGGCAAAGGGTAACTAACTCTACCCGTCAGCCAAACAAAACAACTGAATAAGACAAACACTCATAACAATGCTCGTAAAACATATAATTACCATAAAATGGCTCAGTCCATCAACAAGTAATTAAATTAATCGTAAGACATAAACCATTCATAAGCAATCATACGACAACAATTATATCACAATATGTAAGCAACTTATAAGACAAGCGGCCACATCAATCCTAGTTGCCACCAGTTCGTAGATTACGAGTTGTATGCAATCACATTAATCATAAGAGATGCAAGCCAACAAGTGTTACGCTACAATAAACACCAAACAGTTCGACCAAGGGATAAAGCAAGTCACATGCTAATATTTAGCAACTGGCATAATGCTATTATTATAAGCATTTAACTAGTATGAGAAGGTCCTTATTACTCCGCAAAGAACTGCGTAAGTAGTTTAACCAACTAGAGTAACGCCTTGACAGACGTGCACAGCTCAACGAGTAGCATACTGAACTATCGAGCAAGCAAGCGAATTAGTAGTGCAAGCGAAGCAGTAGTACAAGTGAATCAGTAGTGCAAACGAATTAGTAGTGCAAGCGAATCTCACGACTCAACGACCAGTGTGAACAGACCTTATGTTTCGATAATTACGAACCTATGGGTACGCGCAGGCAAAACGTAGAACCAACTGAGATTAGTTCGGGCGTTTGTTATTCTATGTATTTTCAATAACCCGAATAGCTAGTTGAGTTCGCTCCAAAGGGACAACTTTAGCCGAGAGAGGATTCCCCAAAGGAGGCTGTGCCACGGACGCATCCAACTTCTGCAGAAGTGTTGAGCTAACCAATGCAGCCCCTTTCCCCTAACTCCAATGACTGCGGAGGCCGGATCGTTGCCCGTAGGGTGGTTGTTAACAACCTGTCCATTGGAGTTTGTACCGCTCTGTCCTCTCTCTTGACAGACACATAGAAGCGAATAGGTACGTTAGGGGTTGCTTAACTAACAACCCATTCTATGCTGTGGTCTTTAAACCACTCGAGCATCTTGCCTGTGAAGGCGAATGTGAGGCCATTTATGTGATTACAACATTTTGCATTTAGCGTTGTTCGAGGTCGCACGACCGTCTCATCCGATCATCGCAGTACTAGACATGTCGTGCACGACTACAAGTACTCTAGGATGAAGGGGGTATAGCTCCTCAATAGAAGCCTCAACAGGAGTGTTTCACAAAGATGTAAAGTTTATCAACTTTACTTTATCTTTTGAAATAACAATACCTTGTGCCAACATTATGCATGTGATTATCTCGAATCACATCCGCTATCGAGGTATCTACATGTCTCTCATGACTCGATATCGGCCTCGATAGACGGGATACAGGTTTCTCAATAGAACACCCGCTAAGAAGTTCGCTCGAACCCCCAATTCGGGATCACCTGAGATAAGCCAAGAAGGCGAGCGAAACCAGCCAGTCGCATCCTTCCAAATGCTTCGATTTGGAGCAGTCTTTGATGCTTTTGCGCAACTCCCTAAAATCTCAAGTCGACTCTGCAGGACTGCGCACATGAAGAGCCAGGATCCTTGCGAGGTATCCCTCTCCTTAGACGAGGATGTGTCGCTCGCTCCCCACTGAACTCTTGTCGCAAGAGGGAGAGTGGCAAATGCCCCCTTGCATCCTCCACGAGGATGCCTTTAAGGCATACGCAAAGAGCAAGAACCTGCACGTCATCTGCAAAAGCAAGGCAATACCAACACATATGCAAAAGCAAGAGCCTAGGCGCAAAGCGCGACGACAAAGTAAAGGCGGTAAGCAGAAGTGCAACGCAAACCCTCGCACAACGCGCAACGGCAAGTAAAAACTGTAAGCAGGAGTGCAACACAGAACCTTTGCACGATGCGCAACGGCAAAGTAAAGGAACTGTAAACAGGAGTGCAACACAAAACCTGTGCGCGATGCGCAACGACAAAGTAAAGGACAAGGATCGCGAAACCGCTTCCTTGAGTTAAATGCGTACTCGTATAAATATATATGATATATATATGCATATATATTTATTTAATTGTCCTTTTTAGTTAATTGAACTTAATTCAATTGTCCAAGTCTTCTGTGCAATCTTCCCCTACCTTGGAGAGTTGCGAGCTCGCTGGCGTCTGCGGATGTACACGATTGACGGCTCGGGTCGCGGCAAATATGCGATATTAACATGCAACCCAGACAAAAGCAAAAGGAAAGAGAAGGCTCGACTTCTCTGATAGATAGGGGCTGGGGCCAACCGTCCTAATTGCCTTGAAAAAAAGAAAGGATGGGGCAGGGCCAAATGACCCTTGTTGCCAAAAGAGGGATGTAGTCAATGCGAGCAGATGACTCACGTTTATTAGGAATTCCTCGTTAGAGACCAACAATTGTAATGATCTGTCCCCATCACGACGTAGCTTCCAAAGATTTCCCGAGCCTGCCAGCCAAGGGTATAGGCTCGCGCACAAAGGGCAGGGGGCCATCGGCCCCTGCTGGCAAACAAAAAGGCAGGGGCCGATGGCCCCTGCTGGCACAAGAAAAAGGCAGGGGCCATTGGCCGCTCCTGGTAGACAAAAAGGCAGGGGCCGATGGCCCCTGCTGGCACATCAAAAAGGCAGGGGCCATCGGCCCCTGCTGGCACATCAAAGAGGTGTCAGGGAGGAGGGGCTCGGCTCCTCCCTTACCGTAACGGAAGCAAGGAGGGGGCTCAGCCCCTCCTCTGCCATAACGAGAGAAGGGAGGAGGCTCAACCCCCCCTCCCCTACCGTAACGGAGAGCAGGGAGGGGTGTCGTGCCCCTCCTCTGCTAAAAGGGGGCACAGGGAGGGGGGTTTGACCCCTTCCGTGACCACACAGAGAGGTGAGGGAGAGAAGAGACGGGAGAGGTAGAGAGGAGAGAGAGAGTGGCGAACGAAAGAGCGGGAGGTGCGTACCTGGTGGTCGCCAGCGGCGGCAGCGTCGACGGCGGCGTCGGAGGGAGGTCGCAGGTGGCGTCGTCGTCGAAGGGAGATCGCAGGTGGCAACAGCGGCGACGTCGGAGGGAGAAGGGAAGAGAGAACGAGAGACAGTGAGGGGAGAGAGTCGGGAGAGCGTAGAAGAAAGGGGAGGTTTCGAGAACCTCCCTCCCCTCCCTTGCCTCGACCTTAAAAGGCACAGGAGAGACGGTCGGGGTGCCCGACCGCCTGTCCCTCCTTTGGATCCGAGTCGGGTCCAAAACTGGATCTGACCCGATCCAACAAATTTTTTTCCAGTTTATTACAATGGAGATCCCAGACAATATCGCAGTCTTGTGGGTATGCTTCAATATCTTACTTTCACTAGACCAGACATTGTGTATGCAGTAAATCATGTCTCGCAATTCATGCATGATCCGCGCACAGAGCATATGAATGTTGTCAAGAGAATCCTTCGATACTTAAAGGAAACACTTGGGGATGGCTTAGTCTATCATCAATCTAAGACTAAAGGAGAGCAACATCGACTAATTGTATATGCAAATGCTGATTGGGCTGGAGATCCAGATGACAGAAGGTCGGTTTCTGAGTATTGTGTTTTTATTGATGAAAACTTAATAGCATGAAGTAGCAAGAAACAACGTGCAGTTGCACGATCCAGTACTGAGGCCGAGTATCGGTCTATGACAGCAGCTACAACAGAGGTTACATGGCTGAGGCATCTTTTGGTAGAATTAGGAGAAACTATTCTATCCACTACTCTTTTATGTGATAATCAGAGTGCCATCCAAATTTCTTTCAACCCCATTCATCACAGTCATACAAAACATATAGAGATTGATCAATATTTTATTCAGCAAAAGGTAGAAGATAGGGAAGTTGAACCAGCCTATATTCGGACGGCTGATCAGGTGGCGGATTTGTTCACTAAAGGTCTTACCGGCATACAATTTTGGTTTTTGAAGAGCAAGTTGTCCATAGTGCACGACCATGCACAACTTGAGGGAGGGTATTGAGACTGGATCATTTTACCCATTACGGGTTTGGATCTGGACCCGAAACCTATGTATTAATCCAAACTTCTCTGTATTGTTTATATTGGGTCTGGAACTGATGTAATATAGTGTAATATCCAAACCCAATCCAGTTTACAATATAAATATAACATATAGGGCACGATCCCAGTATGAAGGATCGTACCATCTGTTGCAACCGCCCCTCTCTCTCACAATCATCTCCTTCCTCTGCATCAACCGAACATTGGTGGACGAATTCTAACAGGGTTTACACTAGTGTGTTGATCAAGGAAATTATCAGCATATGCAGCACGCAAGAAGATACAAGTTAATTAACCAATTGGAGTTGGGATTCTAGGTTAATTTTGCAGGTTATTAGATGAGGGTATGGAAATTTTCTAATTTCACAAGTTGACAGTTTTAATTATAAAATTGGACAGAGATCTTGAGCTTGTTGCAACTGAGACTCTGAGCATCTAATCTCATGACTTATGAGTGCAATAACCAAGATGATCATGGGCACAAATTGTTAGCTTTTGTGACATGAAAATCTAGCACAAGCAATAGGATGCTGTCTAGGACCTGTCTGAGAACAGAAATAATAGAAACTGAAGGAGAAAGGTTTGAAAGAGAGAAGAAAGAGGCCACTGGTGAAGGAGAAGCAACAAATGTGAGCAACATGACAGAAAAAATGAATTACCTTTATATGGTTCATTTTTTGTTCTATAATGTGTTTTTTGGGGGAATGGTAGAGGGATGACTTCTGTAAAAGTTTACAAATTTCCTGTATGATGACATGCTAGAGAACAATGACTAAACTATTGGTATGTGTGCGGGGTTGAATGGGGTAGCTGGATGGAAAGTTGCGCTATCACAACCGAGGGGTTTCTGATTCAAAACCCACTGGGGTTGTCCCTCACCTTACCTATCCAGAAAAAATAATAATTATAATAATAATAAAAAACAATGAGTATGCTAATGTTTGGCATTCCTCATAAGCCATACATGGTGAGCATTAAAAGGAAAAAAAAAATAGAGAAAAAGGATTTTATTTTCAGGAAAAGACAGTTTTGGTGATGAGGTGGCGCCCAACAGTACAATCATCGAAATTGATTACAAAATTGGCTAACTCAAAACTAGCTGGATCAGAAGCTTATAATATAGATGATACCCACATTACCACATCTGAGTGAATGTCTATCAAGATCCAGCTTATGCCAAGAGAAGGTTTTTTATGCATCAATGACTTTTGGATATGACTTGCTCGCATCCTGTGTCTAATAATCAATCTGCCACCCTTTTCTTGTTAGTGGATCCGATTAAGACAATGTCTCGTTTGATTATTATTCAACAAGAAGTCAGAAATGTCTTTCTCTTGGACAGAAGGAGATTGAACATTCATTTGATCTTGATCCTTGTCAAGTGAAAAAACACTAGACTGGAAAAAAAAGTGGCCAAAACATTCTTGAACTGCCTATTGTTCCTTTCCAACCATACATCCCACTAGGCCAACATTATCCAGCATTTTTATACAAAGCACCACTTCCAGATCCTTTTCATTATTGTCAGACCCATTAGAAGGTGCCTAACACATGAATCATAATGAACATTGATGTCATGGCCTGGCCAAGCCAACTTAAATAAATTCTGGAAGATGCTACAAAACCAGAATAAGTGGAGGTAGTTTCATCGGCGTAAACAAAGACACCATCTGGTTGGAAATTATAAACCTTTACTTTTCCAAGAGTTTTGAGTATTGCTCTTGTCCATGGACAGCACCCATGTATACTGTCCTTTGGGAGGGGCCCCTCCCCCACAAAACATTTTTTGCGGCCAACCTTGAGTAATTATTTTGTGAGGATGTCAACTATTAGTCCTTAGCACCAATAAATTAAACAATTTCTCATCAATCAATATGTACATGATCATAGTGTGTGTAATGAATTACAAAAGAACAATAGAATGCCTCTATGGGCTTTACAAAACACACAAGGGTGTATATAAACAAGGACCACTTATGAATCAAATACAAGCATACAAGCACAAAAACACAAATGGGCAAGAGACAATCATAAAAAAAATATAGATCTTATTTTAGAGCACTTGCTTAAGTCAAACCCATACACATCTAAGGGGAAGCACCCCTATATATACACAAGGAGAGCCAATATAGTTGTTAGGAGCATTCCAACAGCTATATTTGGGCAATGACAATATTGCCCATAACAAAAACAGAAATTTAAAAATCGAAAGAAAATAAGGAAACAAAAAAATATACAAAGACACTAGTGCCTCTAGTGGGCACAGCCTGTACAGTGAAAAAACTGAAATACCCCTATTGGGTATTACCTATTACAATGATATATATAAAGCACTCTTTTGTCAATAATGCAGATAGCAGGTGATGGGTATACCTAGGCAGTGATGGGACCAAATGTTAGCAAGCCTTCTTGGTAGTGGTAGCTACAGGTTGGTAATTTGCTTCCATGTTGGCTCCAGAAATAGCTTATTTTTGTGACCACACCATGAAACTAACAGAGTGCCAAGGAAGAAATAATGTCCAGTGACTGGTTGTTTATTATTCTAGTTGTACACCCTGTCCATATCATAATAGGCTGTGATGGGAAGAGAAACATATTGGAGTTAAATTTACTGTGCAGTGTCCTCAGTTAGATGTCTCTATTTCCAAGAAGTTTCTTCACTGTTTCCAGGTGGTCATGGCACGAGGCATGCGTGACTTTGAATGTTCAATTCACCACACATTGCACAGGCTTTGCTGGGCATGGACAAGGTTAGGTAACATTAATCTCCCATTGAAAATAAGATGAGAGAGAATCGTTTACGGTGGTTTGGACATATTCGGCGAAGGCCTAATGATGCTCCAGTTAGAAGGATGGAGAAATGGGAAAATATATTAGTTAAAAGAGGTCGGGGTAGGCCTAGGAAGACATGGATGGAGGTGATAGGAAAGGATATGAATGCTTTGAACCTCACCGAGGACATGGCATTGGATAGAAATGATTGGAGGGGAAGGATTCATGTGGAAGACCCAGAATGATTTTCTTTTTTGGTTCATATCGCCGACCCCAATTGTTTTGGGATGAAGGCGTAGTTGTTGTTGTTGTTTGTAGGAGACACTCCTTGTATTGCTTTCATTGGAATTAATATAAATTTAAATTATTAGAAAGAACCGAAAGGAAGTGTTGGAACTTTCGCATAAGAGCTATCTTTTGTGCCTTTTGAAGCAGTCTCCACATTGACTGGAATGTTACTAGTTATAATATCTTGCCATTGCATGTGTGCACTTGATTTGGTCTATAAAGCCCACAGAATTTGAACACCACTTCAGTGTTTACTCAAGATCATAGCTACCTTAAGATTTATTTTTTTCTTTTCTACCTTCCATATATTTAATCACATAGGCTTGAACTTCTTCTTTGTGCCTGCTTTATATTTTGTGATTGTCGATGGATAATTTTTCTTTTTTCGACAGTAAGATTGGCTGCATGAAACTTTTCCTTACTATCTGATCCTTTTGGCAGTTCTTTCGGCAACTGGAGGGATCAAAGTAGACCATCCCAAGATGAGCAACGGTATCTTTTTGTGTGCTTTTATTACATGACATCTTTGGGTATGCAAGTACATGCATGTGCACATTTTAGGAATTGACAGAAAGCAGAACTTTTTCTGTTTAATGGAATCAGCTTATTTTTCATGCCGCTGGCGTCTAAAATTTTCTCATGTAATCCTTCAGATGTTGTGGTGATTGTCTCTGTTCTTATATTGGTTGGATTGTTTAGCATGCAACACTATGGGACAGACCGAGTTGGATGGCTATTCGCTCCCATTGTGCTTATTTGGTTTGTTTCTATCGGGGGTATTGGAGCTTTTAATATATGGAAATATGATAAGAAGGTACTGAAAGCTTTCTCTCCAGTTTACATTTATCGCTATTTCAAACGTGGAAAGAAAGAAAGCTGGGTCTCTCTTGGAGGGATTATGCTTAGCATTACAGGTTTTTTCTTCTTTCCCTTTTCAACGCAAATTCATTTTTACTCGTGGGATTATGTTCTTCACTTGTCAAAATGGGTTTTTTATTGTTGTAGGTACTGAAGCTCTCTATGCTGATATGTCTCATTTTTCTGTGGTGGCTATTCAGGTTAGATGTCTTCCCATGCAATATTTTAATTCATTCCTAGTTTTTCTTCCATTTACTTCATTAAAAGTTGTACTTCTCTGTGCAGATTGCATTCACTGTAGTTGTGTTCCCATGCCTACTTTTGGCATATACAGGACAAGCAGCATACATTATTGAGCATCAGGATCATGTCATGGATGCCTTTTATAGGTCCATTCCAGGTTGTGCATATTCTTCACTACTTATATTCATTTTTATTATGAAATTTCTACTAATTTTTTTTTGTCTTTCTTTAATTGTAGAGTCCATATATTGGCCAATGTTTCTAGTCGCAACTGCAGCAGCTGTTGTTGCTAGTCAGGCCACAATTTCTGCAACATTTTCAATAATCAAGCAGTCTCTTGCACTTGGATGCTTCCCAAGGGTCAAGGTCGTGCACACTTCAAAAAAGTTTCTTAGACAGATATACATACCAGATATTAATTGGATTCTTATGATTCTCTGCATCATTGTTACTGCTGGTTTCAGAAATACAAGTCAGATTGGAAACGCATATGGTAAGTTTGTGCCAATTAGTGTTTTTATCTTGTGCAAATTGTAATGTCAAGCCTGCCTTCTGCAACTTCATACGAAATTGCTTTAAAACATGGTGATATACAATGATGGACATTTTACTCAATTGTTTGTAGTTCACTGATTTATAATGAAAGCATTCAATGCTTTGATTTGGTTAGGATCCAAATAAATTAGTACAGTGAAAAGAGAATAATGTTTGATTGTCTTACTTTTGCAAAAAGTGGTTGGCACTGAAGGAAATTACAAGGTGATGAAGTTTTGAGGGTACAATGAGAGAAAAAAGACAAAAGGTATTAAGTGAACTATGTGAAATACATTGGGTTAATTTATGAAGTTCTTGTTCATCTGTGTTTGATATGATTTAGTGATTCAAGGACTTGTTTAATTTTTTGAACTTCCTTGCACTTTGTTATTTAAGATCCATCCCTTTGAGAAGGTGATGCAAATGAAGCCAAACTGACAATACAGGCATGTTGATGAAGCTCAGGCCTAACCATGTTAGAATTGAAGTTATTGTCGTTAATGAAAAGTATGAGTATTTGTGGCAATGACATGACAATTATGCCATAGTTTATTTGACTACCACGACTCCAAATATCAGGTACCAATACATTGGACATAGACTGATGTGCTTTAGTTGAAGCCTCTTTCAAAACATATAGATTTTTATGTCTTTCAACCTTAGCAAGTGCTTGATTCGAACATGCTTGTGTATGACCATGATTCCTTTTCTTTATTAAGAAAAAGATTCTAACTGAATTTCTTTATCAACAAAGAATAGGAAGGAAAGGATGAATGACTAAGGAAACAAGTGAAAAGAGGGGTTAATAGGAAAGAAACAATATTAGTATAAAGGAATCTGTAATTGAAAGGTTAGGGAAAATTGGAAAAAACAGAAGAGGGATGGGGTAGGTTTAATAAATATTGATACATGGGCGGATGTGGAGGCAGGAGTATTCTAAGGTTTGACTTATGGAGTATAACGACCCCAACTCATACATGTAAAAAAAGTGACAATTTAAAAAAAAAAAAAAACAAGTGCGGAAACATTGCCAGAGACCCAGTTACAACACATCCACAACCACAAGGGATCTTATACTCATCTTTCAAATCGTATCAAACCGAACTTTATTTATTAAAATGCATAGAGTCTGAGACATAAGAAAATAAAATATAAATAAAGTAAAAAGAAAAGTCACGTTATCCAAAGAAATCTGCTAACAATCGTGTGGTCTCCTCGTAGCTCCTCTCAAAGCAAGTCGTCTCACTAGGCATTTGAGGCTGCAAAAAACACAAAAATAAGGGTGTCAGAATCCAAAGAATTTTGTGTACGAATCCCTCTAACAAACAAATAAAAAAAAAAAACATAAATAAGATTCATGCAATATTTTAGAGGGATGCAATTATAACAATTTCATAACTCAATTAATTATTCATGCAATAGAGAATAATTATTAAGCATGAGGGACAATTTAATAAACAACAGAGACCACAATTTAAGCAATGAGGACATTTAATATGCATTAGAGAATCATGCATTCACCCATATATCACAATTAAGGGAACAATTAAATATGCATATTCTAATGCATAGCAAGAATATGCATGATTTCCGTGCAATGCATGAATACATTATTATTTTTTATCAGAGTTTTCTTTTCATATGCATGTCTCTATTAAATGCACATAATTTAAGTTTTTCTTTTTAATTATCATTGCCCGCGGATACTCTAAACGGGTAAGAATTTTCAAGGTTAAGTAGGGTCCCAAGGGTAACTTAGCACACAAGTTGTATTTTATTATTGGGTTTCAAACTTAGCCCTCGATCGATATAAAAAATCAACACCATCTATCGAAACATTGGAAATCAACAACCAATGTCGGGACACTATGGAAATCAACAACCATAATGTCACTTTCTTGGTATACCAAAACAACAACTGTATCTACACACCATCCCTAGACAAAGCGACAAATTCTTCCTAAAACCGTGACCAGGAGAAGAACCTCAATATCGGGTTCAGGGGTAACAACACACACAGAGTTTTAGTATCCTCACGGTTCTCCAAAATCGCAATGTCCAAGATTCTCATACTATAGAAGGGACATCAAGTGTAACGCCCCAAAAATCCAGGACTTGTAACTTTTTAGAAAAAGTTTAGAAAGCTTTGAAATCATACAATAATCAGAGTTTAAATAATACTTCAGCAGAAAATGATATTTTTAAAACCACAAGTCAATGAACCTTGAGCACATTACAACGTAAACTTTCCTTTTGTCAAATCTCGCACAACCATTGAAATCAAATGGTTTAGAAACGGAGTTTCAATAATTGAGAATTCGTTTGTTGAAACCAAGAAGAAGCTTACTAAAACAGTTTTATTAACTCATGGTTTAATAAAAGAGAAATTTTGAAACACACTTTATACCAAATTTACCAATATGTCCTCAGGAGCGAAACGTCAGGGAAAGAGCTCTATCTTGACCTCATTACGCTATCGTGCCATCGCAAACTGTATTAGCTATCCAAAATCTGCCTATAAAATGGGTCAGTTTTACTAAAAACTGGTAGGTGCACAGACAGGACAATATAGAACATAATTAAGCAGAATAATTTAATATGTCAAGTAGACAGGCAATTAAATAGCAATTTGCTTTCAGTAGAGTCATAGAGCAAACTATCATGAGCACAATGCTAAAATTATTACAAGCATTTTACTGGCACAAGTAAGCTAACTACTACAAGCAAAGAACTGCATAAGAAATTTAACTAGCAAAATACAATATTTCATCAACCACACACACAATTCCATAAGTATTGAACCTGTTGTACCCTATAACTTTCATACGTGCATAACTGAACACATTGTGTGATCGGATTTAAATTATGTTTCGATATTAACTGGCCAAGCGGGTACGCACAAGGCACGACTCTAGAAACAGCCTAGACTGATCGGGGGTTTATTATGCTATGTATTTTATGATAACCCGGATAGCTGACTGAGTCCGCACCTAAGGGGACGGTCGGTGACCAAGAGAGAAATCCTCAAAGCAGCATAAACAATGGATGCATCCCAAATATAGAGAGCTACCACCTAGGATAATTATGGTAGTCCCATTCCCCTAACTCCGATGACTGGGGAAGCCGAGTCTTTTGCTCGTAACTGCCATTAATGGCCTGTCCATCGAAGTTTTGTACCTTCCTGTCCTCTCTCCTGACAGGAGTCAGCGATTCGAATGAGTATATCAGGGGTAGTTAACTGAAGACCCATTCTACATACTCTGATCTTTCGACCAACTCGAGTATCTTGCCGGTGAAGGCGAAAAGATCACTTATTTAGGTGATCACATCATTTGTTATTTGCACTTATCGAGGTTGCCACAACCTACTCATCCAATCATCGCAACATAAGAAGACGTACTTGTCAAAAAGTACGGTCGTACTTGTCAAAAGTACGACTACGATGAAAGGGAAATGGTTCCACAAAAGAAACCCCAACAGATATTATCTGCAAAAGAATTAATACAACACAGCCTGGCAAGATAAGTTTTGAATTCACTTCAACAACATTTTTCATATTTCATGATGCAAGGTCATCTCGGATCTCTCGTCCGATCAACAAAGTACTTAACATGTTGTGCATGTCTAAAAGTACGCTATACTGATCAAGGGAGGTGTGTGGGCTTCTCAAAAGGAACACCCAACACACAACTTCATAACGATCCAAAGAATATAGGAGTGCTCATTTGGCACGATTCATCCTTAAAAGCCATAATGCCACATTAAGTCATTCACGCAAGGCACAACACTATCAATCTTACATCCAAAATTTATCTTAGTATCTGACATGTGACACTAGATTGATAAATACAGAATGGGTCCTTCAACAGAACCCCACTCATTTATATGCTCATGCCCCTGATCGGGGTTATTCGAATTGGGTCGCAACTCGAATCGGGGTTATAAAATATTTCTCCCAAGTGTGTGCACCTGGGAGGGCCTATATGTGACTTCGAAATCCGACAGGACTTAAAACTTAACTTTGCAAAGGTTGTGCACTTTGAAGAGCCCTGGGTTTGCAGAAGGAAATCCTCTTTAAAAGAACTATAGCGCACAAGTGCAACTTCTAGTGTTTTGAAAACAAGTGATAACAGGATAGGCACAAGACTACATTTATGTAAGTACATATTTACCATGAGTGTGAGCATATGCAGGTTATAACATGTCAACAAATAACTCTCGACTTGCAATGCCGCACATCGAGGGAAAAACGCATAAGTAACACACGAGGTGCCAAACCATACCTTGACCACTTAGATAGGCAGACACATAAGGTCATAAGTAATACGTGAGACACGAAGTCGTACCTCACTCAAATGAAATATGCAGGCTGTAAAACCCCATTTAAAAAAAAATATGTTTGGACTCGGGCCGGGCCGGGTCGGGTCCGGACCCGACCCGAGCCCCTTTTTATTTTAGGGTTTTCAAAAACCCAAGCATTCGGGTGCCGCAACCCCCCCCCCCCCTTTTCTTTCCCCTTCGCGTGCGGGCAAGTTTGGGAAAACCCACCAGGGGTTTCCCCTTTCGATTGCCCCCTGCGCCTTTATGAGAGAGGTTGGGGGGCGAGGGGAGTCACGCCTCCCTCTCGCAGCCCTCGCTCCCCCCTCCGCGCCGGTCTCCTCCCTGCTGCGCACGCCGCCGACGCCGGCCACCACTCCCAGGTACGCCGTTCTCTTCTCCTCCCTCTTCTTTTCCTCACCCCCCTCTCTGTCACCTTGCCGGGAGGCCGGCAAGCGGCGCACAGCCCCTGCCGTGCCCTCCTGCCTCTCCGGTAATCACCGGAGGGCCGACAGGTGGCCTGCAAGGCCCCTGTCGTCCCCTCTTCCCTCTGGGGGTGCGCCGGCAGGGGACCAATGGCCCCTGCGACACTCCCTCACCTCTGTGGGTGACAGGGAAACTGACGGGAGGTCGGTTTCTCTCCCTGTCACCCCCACCCCGGTCTCTCTTTCGGCAGGGGTCAGTTCCCCTGCCACCTTTCGACCACCTTTAGGCAGGGGCAATGCCCCTGCCGCTTCTTGTTTTTTTTGGCAGGCGGGGGCTCGCCCGCTGCCTCTTGTGTTCTGGCGCGCAGGGGTAGTGCCCCTGCCGCCTTCCTGTCTCGGCTGGCAGGGGCAATGCCCCTGCCGCCCTTTATTTTGTTGGGCTGGCAGGGGCTCACCCCCTGCCGCCCTCTGGCTTCTGGGAGGGCAGGGAATACCCCCTGCCGCTCTTGACCCTCGGCACGCAGGGGGGCCGGACACCCCCCCCCCCTGCGGCTCCGCGATTTTTGACTGGCAGGGGTCGAGGCCCCTGCCATTTGTAGGTGTTTCTGGCAGGGGCCGAGGCCCCTGCCGTCTCTTGATTCGTCAGGCAGGGGCTGGGGCCCCTGCCATTCCTCATTTTCGACAGGCAGGGGCTGGGGCCCTTGCCATTTCTTCATTTTTGTCAGGCAAGGGCCAGGGCCCTTGCCATTCTGTTTGTACCAGGGAGGGGCCGAGGCCCTGCCTTTCCCTGCTCTTGAGGTAGGGACCGAGACCCCTGCCATGCGTGACCTGTTTGGCTGGGGCAAGGGCCCTGCCCTTCGCGTTTTGTCATGCAGGGGCCGAGGCCCCTGCCATTCGCTATTATTGTCAGTCAGGGGCCGAGGCCCCTACCATTCACTATTTCGTCAGGCAAGGGCCGAGGGCCCTGCCTTTTGTTGTTCTGTCTGGAAGGGGCCGGTATCCCCGGTCACTTAATCCTACCCTTGCTCCCGTCGCACCATTTAATTAAATTATCATAATTGAATACTCACCCTGTTGCAGACCTCGCATCGGACCCCCCGCTCTGGCTCCGCGGCCCGAGCCTCGTATCATCTACATGCGTAGACGCACGCAGCTGCACGACATCCCGAGGTAGGGGAAAGTCGCACGATGGGTTTGTAAGAATGAAATAAAATTATAAGGATTTTGTGATAGAATAGTTTATTTGGCATGCATTCTCACTCGTAGGATTTCCTAACTGGTGATTATCTGTGTTGTGTTTCTGCATCTGTATTCTTTTGAAATTTCATGCTTATTGTTGAAGCTCTACGAGTAGACTCATTGCTAGAAAGACCTTATTCCTGTATTTTCGCCTTGCTCACTGTTATAAGTTACTATAAATGCCTTATTGATTATTGCCTGATGAATCTTGGATGCGACTTCTTGATTCTTAGTATTCGAGCATGCCAAGCATAATACAGACATTTATAAAACCTTGTGATAGGTTATCTATCGAGAACCCACAAATTTACTTTCGTAATTAGACTTGAAGAAAAGTATGATACAATAGTACGGGAGGTCATTCAGTACCTCAAAGTGATTAAGAAACTCCTTATTGATATCCATGAGATGATACCGGCCTCCACAGGCCCCTCTGCTCAGAGAGCAATTCATGTTATGCATGAACCAAAAGAATCATAAACCATTATGTTGCCCTCTCATCGTAGTTGTACCTCTAGGAAGGTACGATCGTACTTTTGGACAAGTACGTCCCATGTGGGTTACGATGGTGGGATGATGAGGTTGTGGCAACCTCGATGAGTGCAATTAGCAAAATGCTGAGATCACATAAAAATGTGACCATTCGCCTTCACAGGCAAGATGCTCGAGTGGGTCTAATGGACCAGAGCATGTAGGATGGGGCGACGGTTAAGAAACCCCCGTCGTACCCATCCGATCTTCACGGTTCATCAAGGGAGAGGATGGATGGTACAAAGACTCCGATGGACAGGTTGTTAACAACCACCCCACGGGCAAAAGACTCGGTTTTCCCCAGTCATCGGAGTTAGGGGAATTGGGATTACCATAAATTATCCTAGGTGGTAACTCCCAGGCACTTCTGCAGAAGTTGGATGCATCCATGGGCCACGAATGCCTTTGGGGATTTACTCTCTTGGTCACTGACCGTCCCCTTAGGAGCGGACTCAGTCAGTAATCCGGGTTAATGAAAACACCTGACATAATAAACCCCCGGATCGGTCTCGGCTGTTTCTACGTTTCGCGTCTGTGCGTACCCACAGGCCAGCTAATATCAGAACTTAAAGAATATCTTCATGAATAGTTGTAGATGACTGAGACTTACACTGCTTCAACTAACAACTCTTTGCACTTATTACATTTGTTAGTATTACATTTGTTAGAATAGACTGAAGTTGCTTTAATTGCTTAAATATCATAACTGTTTATCTCATGAATGTCCTGTTTTATTTTCATTCTGCTTATCTGTTCGTGCACCTACTGGTTTGTTATGAAACTGACCCATTTCATGGGCAGGTAAGGAGTAGGACTTCACTGGCGGCCGATGGCGTGGTGCAACGTGGATCAAGATTCATCTTCTTTCTGCTGGCGGCTTGGCTCTGGGACTTTTTGGAGTTTTCTTAGATTTATTGAACTTTGGAATAAAATGCTCATTTTGTAATAAACTGCAGATTTTAATCGATTGCCTTAGTTCTTAAATTCCTTTAAGTTGTACATGTGAATGACGGTTTTTCAGCTAATGTACCCAGAATTGTTGACTTGTGTTCCTTTCTAAATGTCTTCCGCTGTCATTTTAAAACTTAAAACTTTAAATCTTTGAAAGGTTTTTCGATAAAACTTTCGAAATCACAAGTCGAAATTTTGGGGCGTTACACAGGCATAAATGTATACATGCAAACAAGGGCATATGTATTTCAAAAAGTACGAAACCACACCTCAAATTCATAAACAACTACGCAAAATAATAATCGAAGAATGAAATTGTACATCAACCCATAGGAACGTACAAGCAAGTATATATGCAAGCAATTAAGGGCATAAGTATTGCAAAAAGTGCGAAACCACCTTCAACACATAAGCAAATACGCAAATTAATACTCGAAAAGTAAAATCGTACATCGACTCATAAACATGCAGACAAGAATAATACGCCACGCAAAAGCAATATAAATCTAAGTACAACTAGCATGTACATCTTAATTATTTCAACTTAATTAGATCTATTGCCTCTTGTGCGACTTTACCCTACCTTGGGATGTCGTGCAACTGCGTACGCCTACGCGTGAGGATAATACGAGGGTCGGGCCGCGGAGCACGAACGGGACCTGTTGCGTAAACTGCAACGACACGTTATTAGTATGCATTTAAATGAATAGGAAAAACGACAACAAAGGACTGAGGTCTCGGCTCCTTCCGACTGAACAATAAAATAGCAGGGGCTTCGACCCCTGCCTGCCAAAATAGCGACTGCCTTACGAAGGTAACAAGTGGCAGGGACACTGGTCCCTGCGTGCCAGCTCAGAATGGCAGGGGTCTCGGCCCCTGCCAGACAGAATAATGAAGGGCAAGGGTATCGGCCCCTACCTCGCAGAACAGAGAACGGCAGGGGCCTCGGCCCCCTTGCCTGAAGAACACGGAATGGCAGGGGCCTCGGCCTGGCACAAAAATAGGGAATGGCAGGGCCCCCAGCCCCTGTCTGACGAATCAAGGGACAGCAAGGGCCTCGGCCCATGCCTGAAGAACCAACAAATGGCAGGGGCCTCGACCCTTGCTTGACAAATCCGCGGAGCCGCAGGGGGTGAGAAGCCCCCTGCGTGCCGAGAATCAAGGGGCAGCAAGGGGATATCCCCTGCCCTCCCAGAAGCCAAGAGGCGGCAGGGGGCGAGCCCCTGCTAGCCCAGCAAAACAAAGGGCGACAGGGGCATCACCCCTGCCAGCCGGGATGGGAAGGCGACAGGGGCATTACCTCTGCATGCCAAAACCCCAGGGGCAGCAGGGGTGAGCCCCTGCCTGCCGGGGAAACAGGAAACGGCAGTGCCCCTGCCTACCGAAGATTGAGAGGCGGCAGGGGGGCTAACCCCTGCCAGAGAGAGACAGCTCGGGACGGGGGTGACAGGGGGCAACCGACCTCCCGTCGGTTTCCCTATCACCCACAGGGGTGAGGATGTGTCGCAGGGGCCATTGGTCCTCTGTCGGCACTCCAGCGCACCCCCAGAGGGAAGAGGGGACGACAGGGGCCTCGTAGGCCACCTGTCGGGCCTTCGAAGAGCACAGGAGAGGCGGGAGGACGCGGCCGGGGGGTCGTGCGCCGCCTGTCGGCCTCTCGGCGAGTTGACAGAGAGGGGGGTGAGGAGGAGAAGAGGGTGGAGACGGCGTACCTGGAAAGAGGCCGACGACGATGGCCGGCGTCGTCGATCGACGTCGGCGGGGGGGTTGCAGCAGCGGCGACACTGGAGGCGTGCGCAGGGAAGAAGGAGACGCAAGGGGGACGTGTGCCTCCCCTTGTCCTCCACTGGTGCTCTTAAAGAGCTCGGGGGAGGATGCGTGAAATCGGGAAACCCCGATTTCCATCCTTATCGGGTTGAAAAAGGGGGGGGGGGTTGCGGCGCACAGGGGAAAGACCTCTTGTGTCGTTTTTTTTTTAAAACCCTAACGACAATGGGCCTGGGTCGGGTCCGGACCCGACCCGGCCCAGGTCCGATAATTTTTTTTTTAAATGCGGGTTTTACATCAAGAAAACGTAGATTACACCGTTCTTTTAATTTTTTTTATCTTGTTATTAATTTATCTCCTTTAAATTGCAATTCAATATGCAGAATTAATAACACAAGCTCGCAAATCAACATGCGAAGTTCTTCACGGGACTACAGCTCATGGCAACATAGAACAATGCAATAATAATATCACATTTGATTTTTGCAATGCATAAAACAACTAAAACAAAGAGCAACAAATGTTCAAGGCTCACATGGCCTACGATGATCCATTTTGATCATCTATGCATTCATATGCAAAAATCATTAAGAATGTGCCAATGCATTTATTTCGCAGGCTCTTTAATGCACAATTATGTATGTCAATTCAGGAATGTGCATGAAACAATAATATCATATGCATGTGTATGAGTTCACATAATCATGTTAAATGCACGCTTCCATTCATGAACCAATTTAATTAAACAAGTGAACCAATACATTCTTTTATTTACAAATCATGCAACTGAACATGTGAACACTCCTATCACTTACTACAATCCAATTAATACATGCAAACACTCACGCCATTATGAACATGTAAGAGCATATCAATTTCATTATATACGTTCACATGAAAATACAACTATGCAATACCACTTTGATTCAGCATAGCGTAGCAAATTTAAGCACAAGAGTATTACATTCTCTTGCATGCATATGGCCCAAGTTTTTTTTTTCTTTTTTCTTTTTTTTTGTTGCTGCCCAACCAACAGGATTTGGCTGGTCCTTATCAGCCTACTGGCTGCCCACTACCTAAATAACAAAAAAAAAAACAACTCTTTTATTTATTTTTATTGTTTTTCTTGTGTTACCAAAATTCTCAGGCACATGGCCCGGTCGACTGCAGTTGGCTGAGACTGTGCCCTTCTCAAAGTTGCCCAGTAATGTCAGGGAAGCTATCTAGAGAAGCAAGACACCAATATGTCGGCTATGAGTGTAACGCCCCAAAATTTCAAACTTGCAACCCTTTTAGAAAAACAGACAAGAAACTAAAAATGAATCTCTTCATCTCAGAGATGGTTTACGAAATCAGCGGAAGACTATACTTTTGTTAATTTCAGAAAGGCAAGCTGACAACTTTGGGCCCCGCTAGCTAAAAGAACCAAAACGCACAACCCATGCTACTTGCAAACACTTGGAAAAGCCACTTTCATTTAAGAAGTTCTCCAAATAGTACAAAATTCGGATATCCCAAGGAAAATCCATTACAAAACCCCAAACAACAGGACGCGAGCTAAGAGCAGGAAGAAGAACGTCTTGAAGCCATCCCGCCATCGCCTGTGGTGTACCTAATCATCACCTGTACCCATAGAATGGGTTAGTTTCGCGAAAAACTAGTAGGTGCACAAGAGAGACTACAAAAAACTGAATTATGTAAATTTAATTCAGTAGGTTAAACAGTTTAAAGCAGATATGCAGTTAAACAAGTAAGCAATGCATGCAGATAACTAGTGCAAACGCGTAAGTAGTGCAAGCGAACAAGTAGTGCAAGCAAACAAGCAAATCAGTAGTGCAAGCAAATCAGTAGTGCATTTGCAAGCGAATCAGTAGTGCAAGCGAATCAGTAGTGCAAACGAGTCAGTAGTGCAAACGAGTCTCACGACCCAACAACCAATGTGAACAGACTTTATGTTCTGATATTACTGGCCTACGGGTACGCGCAGACAAAACGTAGAAACAACTGAGACTAGTTCGGGCGTCTGTTATTCTATGTATTTTCAATAACCCGAATAGCTAGTTGAGTCCGCTCCAAAGGGGACGACTTTAGCCGAGAGAGGATTCTCCAGAGGCTGAAAAACAGTGCCACGGATGCATCCAACTTCTGTAGAAGTGTTGAGCTAACTATTGTAGCCACCTCTTCATCTTATGCTGTGGTCTTCAAACCACTCGAGCATCTTGCCTGTGAAGGTGAATGTGAGGCCATTTATGTGATTACAACATTGTGCATTTAGCACTGTTCGAGGTCACACGACCGTCTCATCCAATCATTGCAGTACTAGACGTGTCGTGCACGACTACAAGTATTCTAGGATGAAGGGGGTATAGCTCCTCAATAGAAGCCTCAACAGGAGTGTTTCACAAAGATGTAAAGTTTATCTACTTTACTTTATCTTTTGAAACAACAGTACATTGTGCCAACATTATGCATGTGATTATCTCGAATCACATCCGCTATCGGGGTATCTACATGTCTAGCATGACTCGATACCAGCCTCGATAGATGGGATACGGGTTTCTCAACAGAACACCCGCTAAGAAGTTCGCTCGAACCCCCAACTCGGGATCACCCGAGATATGCCAAAAAGGCGAGCAGAACCAGCCAGTCACTTCCTTCCAAATGCTTCGATTTGGAGCAGTCTTTGATGCTTTTGCGCAGCTCCCTAAATCTCAAGTCGACTCTGCAGGACTGCGCACACTAAGAGTCAGGCTCCTTGCGAGGTATCCCTCTCCTTAGACGAGGATGTAACACTAGCTCCCAACTCAACTCTCGTCGCAAGAGAGAGGATAGTATGTAATACCCATAATTTTTAGGCATTTATTTAAACATATTATAATATATATTTCATAACAGGAGGGATTTGGGCCTGTGATCCACATACCGGATCCATATACCTATATATATTTTAATAAATATATATATATATATATGTGTGTATAATCATAACTGAATAAAATTATTTTTTGGGAATAATAATTAGTATAAAAAAACCAAGTAGTTAAGGTTGGATCGGTGATTGGATCCAACATGTGGATCTAAGATCCATAAAGTGGTCTTTATATCCACATCTCTAATAAAACTAATAATAATAAGAAGAAGAAGAAGAAGAAATGAATAAAATTTTAATTTTTTAAAATTTATCCGAGGATCCATAGTTGGATCCAACTTGTGGATCCATCTCGTTGGGGTCGGGTTACGGGTCTCGGGTCCGGACCCGAGCCGCACCCTGTACAGCCTTTTAAAGAAAAAAAGGGCAACCCGATAAGGGTTGCCCGATAAAGCCTTCACAAAATCAAGAAAGGGGGGCAAGGGGGGGGGGGGGGGGGGGGTTACGCAGGGCGTAACCGACCCCGCGCCCCTCGGCAAGGAAGGGGGCTTGGGGCTGATAAAGGGGGGAGTGGAGAGGGGGTCTCGCCCTCTTCACTCAGCCTCTTCTCTCGATCTCTCTCTCCCCCTCTCTCCCTCTCTCTCTCTCTCACGGTGTGAGTTACGCCGGATAACGGGGGGGCTACCGGCTGCCATTGAAGGCCACAACAAGCAGCCTGTCACGGCAGCAGTGAAGAGCGTCAGCCGCGGCCCTGCTTTCGCGTCTCCAGCCCCCGATCGTCGGAAAAGCTTCAAAAAAAGGTACGGTGCTTCTTGGATTTGGGTGAGGGATTGAACCTGAGTTCGATTTCGGGTAGTGATTTGAGAGGTGGGGTTCTTGGCTGCCGAAAAACCTCAAATGGTACGGTATCGGTTTTTTTTTTTTTGTGGCTGCGACCCGGATTTGGGGGTTCTCGTGTATAACCCTAACCTGAAGGTGGGGTGGGGGTTATGGCTTTAAAAAAAAAAAAAAACCCCACATCGACTTATTGGGGGTTATGGCTTCCAAAAACCCCACATCGACTAATTGGGGGTTTCGGCTGCCTAAAGGATCATGGATGGGGGTTTCCTAGCTGGGAATCGACGAACACAGGTAGGATGAGGGGATATATTCAAATATGGAGTTTTTTAATTTTTTTTTATATAACCCATTAATGGCAGATTGTAGCACATACCATGAGTTTTTCCTTTGTTTTCTCTGCCAAGTGTTCTATGCTTGGATATGATAGGGTAACGATACTTTAAAGTCATGAAAATAGTTGATCTTGTGTATGGAGTTAAGTCTTGATATCATTACTTACTTGAAATGCGCTGTAATTGAATATGAGTACTTGAAATCTTGGAAATCAAGTTCATAAAGATTGTTTGGGACTTGTAGTTGTTGTTGATAATGGAGTAAGTTGGTCTCATAAATTTACTGCAAAATCTTAACGTGTTGTTTTCATAATGTAGCATTGTATGCTGGACTGAATGTTGGATTTCCAGAATTTGAAGTCATATTTTCGATTTGCTTTTGGTTATTTTGATATCAAAAGGGACTGTGTGATGATCTGTATATAGGCAATTTCTTGTTAATTGATTTCTTTTATTTTTTTTGAAATCTTGCTATCCTCAAAATGGAACACTGCTGTGTATACTGAAACAGGGAATAGATGGGTTTGATGATGCAGCACCATACGATGTTTTGAATTACTAAAAGTCAGTATGTGTTCCAGCTGACTGTGTATATATATATATATATATATATATATATATATATATATATACACATGTCCTGATTTCTATTGGCAGGGCTGATTTCCATACGTTTTTGTAGTTAGCTGAATGATGCTAATCTGATTTCTTATTTTCATAAATGGATATACACAATCCTAAACCATTAAGGCATGAATAGTGTGATACACTGCTGCTAGGTTCATGAATTATTAAGGTCCGACAGGATCTTGCATGCATTACCTAATGTTTGTTGTAGGTTGTCTATTGGCATAAGTTGGTGCTTGAGTGTGGTTTAAGCTCAAAATTTGTAAGATGCAGCGTGGGATCATTGAAACATAACCTGAAAATTTTCAGCTGTGTATAATAGTGTTCATGTTACACTGTTTAGGGAGGATGGACACATAAAACTGAAATTTTATATGTAATGTATCTTGCTTTGTCGTCTCTAGCTGAACATTATACTTTTGTCTAGAGTCCATGTGTTATTTAAAAGCTTGTGTATTGGATTGTATGGAAACACTTGCCATGGAGGTTTATGCTTTCACTTGACTGTTATGAATTAGGTTTAATGAAAATATGTTCTAGACCTTAATAAATACTGTGTAAGTTTTGATATGAATAAAGGGAAATCTTGGAACATATACACACCTATATATAGGTGTCAAGAACAGGTTGGAATGTTATTTCTAAGGTCATGTAACTGTTATTGTTATGATTATGGTACTCGTGAGTGTGAGCATGATTCAATTACTGGTTTTCTTTTTGAGCATGTATGCTTGATGAATATGTGAAACTTTACATGTACACTCTGTAAAAGTATCTTCAACAAGATACTTTAGTCGATAACACAACAACCTTAAGAATAAATGTGTGAGCATACACACCCAAGAATACTTGTGCACAACAAACACAACACACCGAATCACAAATGTGCACTTGCACCCATAAGTTTCATAAACACTAAAGAGGTTGGGCTATAATCCCAAATCCCTTGAGGAAATACAAGAGGAGCTGCCCATATAAATAGGGCTTGGAGGAGGCCTTGGGAGGGGCTCCACATAGTCGTTGGAGCCCCTCCAACGGTCACATTTGTGACCGTTGGAGGGGTCCAACGACTAGTGGGTTGGGCCCCTCCCAATGCATGTACAATGCATTAAATGCAAAAAAACAAAAATACAAAAAGAAAAAGAAAAAAGAAAATACAAAAAAAAAACATATTCTCGAAAAAGAATGTGTAAAATTCCTAAACTACCCTTACTATGACTATATATATTTTATATATATAAGGTAATACATATACATATATTATATATATGTATATGTATTACCTTATATATATAAAATATATATACAAAATTACAAGTTTGATTACATAATTTAACACCCCCCCTCAAACTTAGGGCAAGATGACCGATAGTTTGCCAAGAAGGAAGTTGAACCGCGGAGCGCACAGGGCTTTAGTAAAGAAATCGGCCAACTGATATTCGGACGTGACATAAGGAAGATCGATAACTCCTCGGAGATATGCTTCACGAACATAGTGACAGTCCATTTCGATGTGTTTTGTCCGCTCATGAAAGGTGTGGTTCTTTGCAATGTAGATTGCACTTTTGTTGTCGCAGCATAGCTTGGTGGGACCTTCAATTTTGATCCCCATGTCTTCTAGCAGTTGGTGAATCCAAACAATCTCCATGGTAGTAGTGGCCATGGCACGATATTCAGCTTCAGTTGAGGAGAGCGACACCTTTTGTTGCTTCTTGCATCTCCACGAAATAAGTGAGTCTCCTAAGAACACACAAAAACCAGTGGTGGAGTGACGGTTATTTGGGTCACCTCCCCAATCTAAGTCAGTATAAGCAATCAATTTTAAATCAGAGGAAGAGGACAGAAAAACTCCCTTATTTAGAGTACCCTTTATGTATCTTACAACCCGTAAGATGGCACTCATGTGAACGGATGTAGGCGCATGCTGAAATTGACTTCAGTATGGACTGCATGGGATATATCTGGTCTGGTAATACTCAGATACATCAGGGACCCTACAAGCTGTCTGTAAGGTGTAGGATCCAATAGGGGAACTCCATCATCAATTTTCATCTTTGCTCCTGCTACCGCAGGAGTTTCACACAGCTTCTCATCTGTAATACCTGACCTGTCAATGATCTCAGAAGCAAGCTTAGTTTGAGATAAGAAATATCCTCGAAGAGAGTATGCCACTTCAATTCCCAAAAAATAAGTTAAAAAACCCAAGTCAGACATTTCAAATTTATCTTTTAAGATAGATTTTATACTTTTAACCCCGTTAGAATCACTCCCAGTGATGAGCATGTCATCAACATACAGAAGTAAAATAACAATCCCTGCATTGGATTTTCTAACAAATAGAGCAGTGTCAGTAAAACAAGAGAAAAAACCATTTTCAATCATTACAGAGTTAAATCTATCATACCAAGCCTTGGGGGCTTGTTTTAGGCCATAGAGTGCTTTCTGAAGACGAAACACCTTTCCCTTAGGAGTCTCCATTCCAGGAGGAGCATCCATGTAGACTTCTTCGCTTAAATCGCCATTTAAAAAGGCATTTTTCACATCCATTTGATAGATGTTCCATTTGTTGATAGAGGCAACGGTTATAAGACATCGAACAGTGACCATACGAGCTACAGGAGCAAAAGTTTCTTCATAGTTAATACCATATTCTTGACTATAACCTTTTGCAACCAAGCGAGCTTTATACCTTTCAAGGGATCCATCACTTTTAGTTTTTACTTTGAAAACCCATCTGCACCCTATTGTTTTCTTGCCTTTAGGAAGATTTTGGAATTCCCAGGTTTTGGCTCTTCTCAGAGCCTCAAGTTCATTGTCCATGGCATTAATCCATTCAGGGCATTTACGTGCTTCTTCAAAATTTCTAGGTTCTATATAAGAGTGGATGGCACTAAGGCAGGCTCTATATCTTGGTGAGAAAGAGTCATAGGAAATGAACCTAGAAGGAGGCCTTCTACTTCTCTCAGTTCTACGAGGGATCACTTCATTCTGAGAGGCACTGGAACTGGCATCATTATATCTGTCAAGAGCACTCCTAAAGTTGTTTTGATCTCTATGAGAGTAGGTGATAGGGTCTCTAGGTAATTCAATAGGTTGATGTGACGAAGGAGACAAGGAGATGTTTTCCTCGGTTTCAAGTTCATTTGGGTTATCTTGATCTGACTCATTATCACTAGTATCATCGTCCTTATTCAGTAAATCAAATAAAAAAGAGTAATCCATATTTTCATTATGGGGGTCACAACTTTCAAATCCACTAACATTTTCCAAAAAACTCACGTTCCTGGAAACATACAACTTATCACTTTTGATATCATAACAACGAAACCCCTTTTGGGTTTCAGAATAGCCAAGAAAGGCACAAGGAATGGCCTTTGGAGAAAGTTTGTCATTCTTATCAGTAAGAACAAAACACTTACACCCAAAGACCCTTAACCTGCTATAATCAGGTTCCTTATCATACAGTTTTTCAAAGGGAGAAATTTTGTTTAAATTTTTCGATGGAAGTCGGTTTATGAGATAGACAGAGGTAAGAGCTGCCTCAGCCCAAAGATTTTTTGGAATGTTTTGAGAAATGAGCAAAGTCCTAGTTGTTTCAATGATGTGCCTGTGTTTTCGTTCGGCTAACCCATTTTGTTGAGGGGTTTTTGGACATGATTTTTGGTGAAGAATTCCAAAATTTTCAAGATAACCCTTAAATTCATTTGAGAGGTATTCTCCTCCAGAGTCAGACCTAAAAATTTTTAAAGATCCATTGAATTGATTTGAAATCATCATGTGAAAATTTTTAAAGGTTGAAAAAACTTCATGTTTATGTTTAAGGAAATAGATCCAACAAAACCTAGTATAGTCATCCACAAAGATTACATAATATGAAAAACCTCCTTTAGACATTACCGGAGCCGGTCCCCATACATCAGAATGGACAATTTCAAATGGTTTTGTCGTAAACATGGATCTTTGAGGAAAGGGCAAACATTTCATTTTCCCAAGAATGCATTCATTACACAAAAAGTCACTTTTACAAAGATGTTTAACAAAAGGCAAGTACGAGATTTTAACAATATTGGGATGACCCAATCTCTTATGCCATACATGAATGTCTTTGTTTTGGACGACGTTGCAAAATTGACTCTTGGGAACTTGAAGAAAATCTACGTAGTAGAGGTCTCCTCTTCTAGAGCCTTCCCCAATCAATCTCCCGGACTGGCGATCCTGTATCCAACATTTATTATAAGAAAATTTTATATCGCAACCATGGTCCGAGAGTTGGGAAACGGAAAGAAGATTTAGGTTAAGGTTTGGGATAAAACGAATTTTTGGAACAAAGAAGTCTTGTTTTTCAAAATTACCTATTCCTTTAATCTCAAGAGATGTACCGTCCGCGGTTGATACAAAGGATGGAAAAACACTTTTAGAAAAAATTGAAAGAGTGCAATAACTAGGGGTCATGTGAAAGGATGCCCCGGAATCTAAAAGCCAAGATGTCTTACCGGGGGAAGAGGATGACATAGCGGCTCCGGAAGTACCTCCCTTGAGAAGAGGTTGTAGGGCTTCCACGATTTGTTGAAGAGAAAGAGACTCACTTGATAAAGGGGGTCGTTCTTCAACTTGAGATGCCATAGCCGTTGCAATCAATTTCTTCCATTTAGGACACAAGGGTTTGATATGTCCGGGTTCTTTACAATGATAGCAAGTTACTTTGCTATAGTCTCTTTTGCCATACCGATCATTTCCTCCTTGACCTTGATTCTTGAAATGAGGTCTATAGGTCCTCATGTTATTTCCCGGTCTTGACACGGCATTAGCCATTTCACCATCTTCTTGAGTAGAAGAAGTAACAAGAATGCTAGGGTTATTTTTGCCAATCCCCATACGGGTTTCTTCACCACTTAGCTTGGTGATAACATCTTCGAGTGAGGGGGATGTGAAGGCGGAGAGAAGAGAGGACCGAACTTGTTCAAATTCGGGTCTAAGGCCATTTAAAAAATTGAAGAACCGGTCTTCTTCAAGTTGTTTGTGCCTTAATTCGATAGCCTCACCACTCCATTTAGGTTCAAGAATTGCGAGCTCGTCCCAAATAGAGGATAATTCGGCAAAGTACTCCCGAATGGTCATGTCATTTTGTTGGAGAGTCAAAGCCCTCTTTTGAAGAAAGTACTTGTGGGATAGATCTCTTGAGGTGTACATTTTCTCAAGATATACCCAAGCTTCGGAAGCCCTTTTAAATTTGATGATGTTGGCATTTATCTTGGTCTCAACGGATGAGAAAATCCAAGATAATATCTTGAAGTTCTTCATTTCCCAATCATCATGTTTCTTAGAATACTCTTCAAGGGCCTTTTGTCTTTCATCCCCTTCAAGAATCTTAATATCACCTCCTTCAACAATGGTAATTTTGGGTTCCGGTTCCGGTATGGATCCATAAACGTAACCCCAAAGCCCCTTTCCTTTAATATGGGCTTCCATATTACCGGCCCAAACATGATAGTTTGAGCCATTAAGCTTAAACCCAAGAGAGAAATGGGAGTCTTTTTCGCCCATTAGAGAGGAAAGAATGCAAGAGATAGTATGTACCTTAATTACTTTTTGCGTCTTTCTTGACAAAAGGAGCTCCTAAAATATTGCTCGAAGAAGATGATCCTCTTTGATTTCAAAAAACTTGAAGGCACACTTCCCGAGAAATGCAAAAGAAGGCGAGTCGCAATTCTTCTTCTTCAACGAGGCTCTGATACCATGTAAAAGTATCTTCAACAAGATACTTTAGTCGATAACACAACAACCTTAAGAATAAATGTGTGAGCATACACACCCAAGAACACTTGTGCACAACAAACACAACACACCGAATCACAAATGTGCACTTGTACCCATAAGTTTCATAAACACTAAAGAGGTTGGGCTATAATCCCAAATCCCTTGAGGAAATACAAGAGGAGCTGCCCATATAAATAGGGCTTGGAGGAGGCCTTGGGAGGGGCTCCACATAGTCGTTGGAGCCCCTCCAACGGTCACATTTGTGACCGTTGGAGGGGTCCAACGACTAGTGGGTTGGGCCCCTCCCAATGCATGTACAATGCATTAAATGCAAAAAAACAAAAATACAAAAAGAAAAAGAAAAAAGAAAATACAAAAAAAAAACATATTCTCGAAAAAGAATATGTGTAAAATTCCTAAACTACCCTTACTATGACTATATATATTATATATATATAAGGTAATACATATACATATATTATATATATGTATATGTATTACCTTATATATATAAAATATATATACGAAATTACAAGTTTGATTACATAATTTAACACACTCACACACTCAAAAGAAATATGCATTGGTTAATACACACATATGATGTAGGTACCACACATAGTGGGAATGCATATGAATGAGCAATGACATGCATATGTTTGGGTTTATGGTTGCATGAGTACACATTCTTTTGGCTTTTTGGCTTAGTGTTATGAATGAAACACTAATTTGGTTTTATTATGTGATGCATCGATGGCCTAAATGGACCATCATCGGCCTGGAGAGCCGTGGGTTTGGTTTGCTTTCACATATGTTTTTAACTGCATCACTTGAACCACATAAGATGGTTTGGCACATTACTATAATGTTCTAGTGGTTTATACGGGCTGGAGTCCCAAAAGGGTCCCCGCAAGGGAGGATGCGGGTTTTCACTTTACTTTTGCATATGGTGTTGCAAACTTAAAGAATTAACTTTAATAAAAATATAATAAGAACAGTGTAATACATATTCTAGGATATCTCATCTGGAGTATGAGAATCTTAGATATCCGGTCTTGGGGAGACTGTGAGGATACAAAAATTTCGTGTGCTGTAATTTGGTTCCTTGAACCCGATATTGAGGTTCTTTCTCCTGGCTACGGTTTTAGGGAGAGTCTGCCACTTTACCCGGGAGTGGTGTGTTTGACACAACTGTTGTTTATGGTACCAAGGAAGTGGCACTTGTGTGAGTGTGGTGTCCCTTGTGTCCTCGACATTAGATGTGGAGGTCTAATGTTCTGAAGGTGATTCGGTCGAGGGCTAAGTTGAAACCCAGTAATAAAATACAAATTGTGTGTTAAGCTACCCTGAGAACCTACTTGACATCGAGGATTGTACCCATTTGGTGTATCCGCTGGCAACTGTAATTAAAAAGAGGAACTTAAAGTTGTGTGCATTTAATAGGGCATGCATATGGAAAGATGAAATTTAAATGAAAGATAACAAAAAGGAATCATGCATTTTCCTGTTATGCATTAGATCATGCATGTTTGAATCATCCTCTATATCATGACATGATTTGGTGATATCATATGATTTACTTCTTGAAATCATGCTGCAAGGTTTGGTTATTTAGCTCTTGATATATGATACTGCTTTATTGTTCTTGACTGGTGAGCATATGTAAATGTTGGTAGGTATGGATATTTGAATGCTGCAAATTTATATCTGCACTCACTCAAATCATTGCGTGAAATCTTATCCATGTTCTTTGTCTCACCTGGTTTCTTTAGAAGTAGCCGTGCTCAGAATTTCGGTTCCGACACCCTACTTTGTTGGTTTTTCACAAGACATGGTGAACAGTGAGGCTGGACTGGCTACTGGGGATGGATGCGAGTCATACTTGTGTTTGTCAGTTTCAGCAGGAGACAGAGTGACTCTATTTTTGCTTCTTTTAGTTCTGTTTAATTTCTGCAGTTGTTACTTCACTTTTGAGTTGTGTATGAGACTCTTATTGGTTCATTAATAAAAGAGTTTTAGTTGGTTGATTATCGATGACAATTGTAAGTTCGTTTGTGGTGGTTGGGCTATCCAATGGAAATTGGAACTGTGAGGATCCCAGATCTCTGTGAAGGTTTCCATATTGAAAAAATAATTATTTCGCATTTTCAAAGGGTATGGATTGGGGTCGTTACATAGTAAATGCCCCTTGCATCCTCCACGAGGATGCCCTTAAGGCATACGCAAAGAGCAAGAACCTGCACGTCATCTGCAATAGCAAGGCAATACCAACACATATGCAAAAGCAAGAGCCTAGGCGCAGAGCGCGACGTAAGGTAAAGGCGGTAAGCAGAAGTGCAACGCTAAACCCCGACGCAATGCGTGACGGCAAGTAGAAACGGATAGAAGGTGAAGGGCAAGGATTGCGAAACTGCATCCTTGAGTGAAGTGCATACTCGTATAAATATATATATATATATATATATTCATTTAATGATCGTTTTTAGTTTAATTGAACTTAATTCAATTACCCAAGTCTTCCGTGCAATCTTCCCCTACCTTGGAGAGCTACGAGCTCGCTGGCGTCTGCGGATGTACACGATTGACGGCTCGGGTCGCGGAGCGCGAGTGAGATCTGTCGTAGCTGCAAATATGCGATATTAACATGCAACCCAGACAAAAGCAAAAGCAAGGGGAAGGCTCGACTTCTCCGATAGATAGGGCTGGGGCCAACCGTCCCAATTGCCTTGAAAAAAAAAAAGGATGGGGCAGGGCCAAATGACCCTTGCTGCCAAAAGAGAGACGTAGTCAAAGCGTGCTGATGACTTACGCTAACTGAGAATTCTTCGTTGAAGACCATCATACAATGATCCATCCCATCACGATGTAGTTTCCGAAGATTACCCGGCCTGTCGGCCAAGGGTATAGGCTCGCGCACCAAGGGCAGGGGGCCATCGGCCCCTGCTGGCAAACTAAAAGGCAGGGGCCGATGGCCCCTGCTGGCAACCAAAAAGGCAGGGGCCGATGGTCCCTGCTGGCACAACTAAAAGGGGCAGGGGCATCAGCCCCTGCCAGAACAACCAAAAGAGGCAGGGGCTCTCAGCCCCTGCTGAAATAAGCACGGCAGACAAAAAGGGGCAGGGAGGAGGGGCTTGGTTCCTCCCCTGCCGTAGCAGAGAACAGGGAGGAGGGGCTCGGCCCCTCCCCTGCCGTAACAGAAGCAAGGAGGGGGCTCAACCCCTCCCCTTCCGTAACGAGAGAAGGGAGGAGGCTCAGCCCCCTCCCCTACCGTAACGGAGAACAGGGAGGGGTGTCGTGCCCCTCCCCTGCTAAAAGGGGGCACAGGGAGGGGGTTTGACCCCTCCCGTGGCCACACAGAGAGGTGAGGGAGAGAGAGAGAAGAGATTGAGAGGGAAAAGAGGGGAAAAAAGGAAGTGGTGGCGTACCTGGGGGTTTTCGGAGGAAGCTCATCGGACGGAAAGGGGGGTGTAACGCCCCAAAAATCCAGGACTTGTAACTTTTTAGAATAGTTTAGAAAGCTTTGAAATCATACAATTATCAGAGTTTAAATAATACTTCAGCGGAAAATGATATTTTTAAAATCACAAGTCAATGGACCTTGAGCGCGTTACAGCGTAAACTTTCCTTTTGTCAAATCCCGCACAACCATTGAAATCAAATGGTTTAGAAACAGAGTTTCAATAATTGAGAATTCATTTGTTGAAACCAAGAAGAAGCTTACTAAAACAGTTTTATTAACTCACGGTTAAATAAAAGAGAAATTTTGAAACACACTTTATACCAAATTTACCAACACGTCCTCAGGAGCGAAACGTCAGGGAAAGAGCTCTATCTTGATCTCATCACGCCATCATGCCATCGCGACAGTATTACCTATCCATTACCTGCCCATAAAATGGGTCAGTTTCACTAAAAACTGGTAGGTGCACAGACAGGACAATATTAAACATAATTAAGCAGAATAATTTAATATGTCAAGTAGACAGGCAATTATATAGCAATTTAATTTCAACAGATTCACAGAGCAACTATCATGAGCACAATGCAAAAATTATTACCAGCATTTTACTGGCATAAGTAGGCTAACTATTACAAGCAAAGCACTGCACAAGAAAGTTAACTAGCAAAACACAATGCTTCATCAACCACACACAATTCCATAAGTATTGAACATGTTGTACCCTATAACTTTCATATGTGCATAACTGAACACATTGTGTAATCGGATTTAAATTATGTTTCGATATTAACTGGCCAAGCGGGTACGCACAAGGCACGACTCTAGAAACAGCCTAGACTGATCCGGGGGTTTATTATGCTATGTATTTTATGATAACCCGGATAGCTGACTGAGTCCGCACCTAAGGGGACGGTCGGTGACCAAGAGAGAAATCCCCAAAGCAGCATAAACAATGGATGCATCCCAAACATGGAGAGCTACCACCTAGGATAATTATGGTAGTACCATTCCCCTAACTCCGATGACTGGGGAAGCCGAGTCTTTTGCTCGTAACTGCCATTAATGGCCTGTCCATCGAAGTTTTGTACCTTCCTGTCCTCTCTCCTGACAGGAGTCAGCGATTCGAATGAGTACATCAGGGGTAGTTAACTGAAGACTCATTCTACATACTCTAGTCTTTCGACCCACTCGAGTATCTTGCCGGTGAAGGCGAAAAATCACTTATTTAGGTGATCACATCATTTGTTATTTGCACTTATCGAGGTTGCCACAACCTACTCATCCAATCATCGCAACGTAAGAAGACATACTTGTCAAAAAGTACGGTCGTACATGTCATAAGTACGACTACGATGAAAGGGATATGGTTCCACAAAAGAAACCCCAACAGATATTATCTGCAAAAGAAATAATACAACACAGCCTGGCAAGATAAGTTTTTAAATTTACTTCAACAACATTTTTCATATTTCATGATGCAAGGTCATCTCGGATCTCTCGTCCGATCAACAAAGTACTTAACATGTTGTGCATGTCTAAAAGTACGCTATATTGAACAAGGGAGGTCTGTGGTTTCTCAAACGGAATACCCAACACACAACTTCATAACAATTCAAAGAATATAGGAGTGCTCATTTGGCACGATTCATCCTTAAAAGCCATAATGCCACATTAAGTCATTCACACTAGACACAACACTATCAATCTTACATCCAAAATTTATCTTAGTATCGACATGTTACACTAGATTGATACATAAAGAATGGGTCCTTCAACAGAACCCCACTCATTCATATGCTCATGCCCCTGATCTGGGTTATTCAAAATGAGCCGCAACTTGAGTCAAGGTTATAAAACCTTTCTCCCAAGTGTGTGGACTTGGGAGGGGCCAAATGTGACTTCGCAATCCTGCAAGACTTAATCATACTTTGCAAAAGTTGTGCATTTTGAAGAGCCCTGGGTTTGCAGAAGGAAATCCTCTTTAAAAGAACTATAGTGCACAAGTGCAACTTCTGGTGTTTTGAAAACAGGTGATAACAGGATAGGCACAAGACTACATTTATGTAAGTACATATTTACCATGAGTGTGAGCATATGCAGGTTATAACATGTCAACAAACAACTCTCGACTTGCGATGCCGCATATCGAGGGAAAATCACATAAGTAATACATGAGGTACCAACACCATACATTGACCACTTTAGACAGGCAAACACATAAGGTCATAAGTAATACACGAGACACAAGGTCGTACCTCACTCAAAGGAAACGTGCGGGCAAAAATGGATGCAAGCAAACAAGGGCATATGTATTTCAAGAAATACGAAACCACACCTCAAATTCATAAACACTACGCAAAATAATAATCGAATAATGAAATTGTACATCCACCCATAGAAAGGTACAGTCAAGTATACATGCAAGTAATTCAGGGCATAAGTATTTCAAAAAGTGCGAAACCACCTTCAACACGTAAGCAAATACACAAATTAATACTCGAAGAGTAAAACCGTACCTCGACTCATAATCATGGAGACAAGAATAATTAGTCACGCAACAACAGCATAAATCTAAGTACAACTAGCATAGACATTTTAATTATTCCAACTTAATTAGATCTTATTGCCCCTTGTGCGACTTTACCCTACCTTGGGATGTCGTGCAGCTGCGTACGCCTACGCGAGAGGATAATACGAGGGTCGGGCCACGGAGCACGATCGGAGCCTGTTGCGTAAGCTGCAAGGTACGTTATTAGCATGCATTTAAATGAATAGGGAAAACAACAATAAAGGACTGGGGTTTCGGCTTCTCTGCAAAACAAGGCAGGGATCAACGGTTCCTGCCGATCCGAAACAGAGCAGGGTAGGGTCCAATGACCCATGCCGACAAAGGAAACAGGTGCAGGGGCCCTCGGCCCCTGCCGGATATTTAAAGAGGGGCAGGGGCCATCGGCCCCTGCCAGACGACTAAGAGAGGGGCAGGGGCCATCGGCCCCTGCTGGGTTTCCGAAAAGGGAGGCAAGAGCCGAAGGCTCTTGCTGGCTTGAAAGGAAGAGCAGGGGCCATAGGCCCCTACCAAAAAGAGGAATGGCAGGGCCGATGGGCCCTGCCAAAAAAAAAATGAATAGAGAGAGGGGAGTGCAGGGGCAAAGGCTCCCTGCGGCTTCAAAAGAGGAGGCAGGGGCCAATGGCCCCTGTCGTTCATGGAGAGAAAGGGCAGGGGCCATCGGCCCCTACTGGTGTTTAAAAGAGGAGGAGGGCAGGGGCCAAAGGCCCCTGTCGGTCTAAAAAAAAATGGCAGGGGCCATCGACCCCTGCTGAGTTTTAAAAGAAGAGGGGCAAGGGCCGATGGCCCCTGCCGGAAGGTAAGAGAGGAGGGTGACGACCGACCTCCTGTCGGTCGCCCCGATCTCCCACGGGGAAGAGAAGGGGGTCCGCAGGGGCCATTGGCCCCTTCCGGCACTCCGCCGCACCCCAAAAGAGGGCAGGGGACGACAGGGGCCCTGTAGGCCCCCTGTCGGGTCTCCAAAGGCAAGGAGGAAGGTAAGAGGGCGCGGCAGGGGCCGTGCGCCGCCTGCCGGCGTCCTGGCGAGGTGACAGAGAGGGAGATGGGAGTGGGAGAAGAGGGAGGAGGAGACCGAGGTAGAGGGCGTACCTGGAAGGGGAGAAGGCGAGGTGGCTGGCGATCGACGGCGTGCGCAGGGAAGGAGGAGGCGTCGGTCGTGGTTGCCGCCTGCAGGGAACGAGGAGGGGGGGGCGTGGCATCGTTCCTCCCCTCCCGCAATGCTCTTAAAGAGCTCGGGGAGGGCGACAAAAGGGGAAACCCCGATGGGTTTCCCCATCGGGTCGAAGGCGCGGTGGGGGGGAATGCGGCGCACAGGGGGGTTTTGTTTTAAACAAAACCTCTCCTGCGTCGGGTTATGAAACCCTATCGCAGGCGGGCCCGGGTCGGGTCCGGACCCGACCCGGCCCGGGTCCGATAATTTTTTTTTTTTTTGAAAAAAACGTGGGTTTTACAGGGGGTCGCCGGCGTCGGTGACGGTGGATGAGCGAGAGAGAGAGAGAGTCGGGAAGAGACGATAGGGCGAGAGGCGGTGAGGGGGTTTCGTAACCCTCCTCCTGCCTACCTCGCTGTCTTAAAAGACAGCGAGAAGCGGTGGTCTGGGTCGGGTCCGGATCCGGCCCTAACCAAAAAAATTTTTTTTTTTTGTTACATCCTACCCTCCTTAAAATAATTTCGTCCGCGAAATTTCTATTACATATATTGGTCAAAATACCAGTCAGGGTATTTATCCCTCATATCATACTCAGGCTCCCATGTACATTCATTAATTCCATGGTGTTGTCAACGTACTTTTACAAGAGAAATCATCTTCGATCTGAGCACTTGGTCTCGAATATTGCCACTGGTCTTTCCTCGAACGTCAAGTCTTTTTGGATATCCACATCATCATAATGAATGATGTGCGATGGGTCGTGAACGTATCTTCTCAGCATAGATACGTGAAAGACGTTGTGGATCTGACCATACTGAGGAGGCAGCGCAACGCGGTAAGCCGCCTCGCCGATCCGATCCGATCCAGGATCTTAAAAGGTCTGACGAATCGCGGACTCAGTTTTCCCTTCTTCCCGAACCGGAAAACGCTCTTTGTAGGAGATACCTTAACAAAAACCATATCTCCCGTTGAGAACACGAGCTCTCTACGTCAACGATCGGCGTAACACTTCTGCCGACTTTGCACGGTACGCAGACGTTCCCTGATCATCTGCACTTGCTGAGTATAGTGTTGTAGCATCCGTTCACCAACCTCATCCCAGTAAACAGGTGATCGACAAGGCTTCCCGTACAAGGCTTCGTACGGGGCCATGCCGATACTCACATGATAACTATTATTGTACGCGAATTCTGCCAACCCGGTATGAGAGTCTCATTCTCCCTTCCAATTCTAACATGCACGCTCGCAGCATGTCCTCCAAAGTCTGAATCGTGCGTTCAGATTGTCCATCGGTCTGAGGGTGGAAGGCAGTGCTGAATTTTAGCTTTGTGCCCAAGGCCAACTGCAGCTGCCCCCAAAACCTGAAGGTGAACCTCGGGTCACGATCGGAGATGATTGACACAGGAACACCGTGCAATCTCACAATCTTCCTGACATAGAGGTCTGCCAAGCTGTCCAGTGACTGACTGAGCCGTATAGGGAGGAAATACGCCGATTTAGTGAGTCGATCGACGATCACCCAAATCGCATCGTGTTTCCTCCGCATCCTCGGCAAACCGACGATGAAGTCCATCGTGATGTCCTCTCACTTCCATTGTGGAATCTCCATCTGCTGCATCACTCCGCCTGGTCGCTGGTGCTCGATCTTAACCTATTGGCAAGTCAAGCACTTTGAAACGTACTCGGCTACGTCCCGCTTCATTCCACTCCACCAATATTTGCGCTGCAAATCTTTGAACATCTTTGTGTCGCCCGGGTGAATCGTGTACTTGGACTTGTGGGCCTCAGGGAGAATCTCATTTCTCAAAATAGGATCTTCTGGCACCCAGAGACGATCCTTATGTCATACACCTCCTTCCTCACTCAGTCGGAAGGGGGTATCGGCCCGCTGCGCTAGAGCCTTCAGCTTTTCGTACTGCGCATCGATCTTCTGACTGACAAAGATCTTTGACAATAGCTCGGGTTGAGCTACCATGCTGGAAAAGACTGATCGAAACTGGAGTGACCGCAAACGGTTCCCACGATATCAGATCCTCGATCAGCTTCCACCCCGCAAATAACAAATTAACGGAAACGCTGGGAGACTTGCAGCTAAGAGCGTCGACCACAACGTTCGCTTTTCCTGGGTGGTAGGAATAGGTAAAGTCGTAATCCTTGAGGAATTTCAGCCAACGTCGCTGCCTCATATTCAGCTCCTTCTGCGAGAACAAATATTTTAGGCTCTTATGATCTGTAAAAGCCTCGAACCGCTCCCCATACAAATAGTGCCGCCATATCTTCAATGCGAAGACCATTGCTGCTAACTCCAAATCATGAGTCGGATAATTCTTCTCATGTATTTTAATTTGGCGCGATGCATAGGCGATCACTCTATCGTTCTGCATTAAGACGCAACCCAAGCCTGTCCCGGAAGTGTCGGTGTAAATCACGAAGCCGCCTTGACCCGAAGGTAAGGCCAAAATAGGAGCAGTCGTAAGACGTATCTTCAACATTTGAAAACTACTCTCGCACATGTCGTCCCACACAAACTTAGCTTCTTTCTTCAGGAGCTGCGTCAAGGGTAGAGAGATCTTAGAAAAGTCCTGGATAAATCTTCGGTAATACCCAGCTAATCCAAGAAAACTCCAAATGTCGCGAACATTCTTCGACTGCTGCCAACTGAGTACGACCTCGACTTTCGCTGGATCCACGGACACACCTTCCTTGGAGATGACATGTCCCAAAAACATGATCTCCTCGAGCCAAAACTCGCACTTAGAGTACTTAGTGAACAAACGCTCCTTTCGCAAGGTTTCGAGAATAACTCTCAAGTGCTCACGATGTTGCTCCCAGCTATCTGAATACACCAAGATGTCGTCGATGAACACGATCACAAAGGTGTCCAAGAAGGGTTTGAACACCCTATTCATGAGATCTATGAACGCTGCAGGAGCGTTAGTCAGTCCAAAGGGCATGACCGTAAATTCGTAATGCCCATACCTGGTCCGGAAGGCCGTCTTGGAGATATCATCTCCCTTAATTCTGAGTTGATGGTACCCAGATCTAAGGTCGATCTTTGAGGAGATCTTGACCCTCTGCAACTGATCGAACAGATCCTCGATGCGTGGCAACGGGTACTTATTCTTTATTGTTGCCTGGTTAAGCATCTGATAATCGATGCACAACCGCAATGATCCATCCTTCTTTTTCACGAACAAGACGAGAGCTCCCCAGGGCGAGACACTGGGGCGAATGAATCCCTGATCCATCAACTCCTGTAAGTGCTTCTTGAGCTCTACGAGCTCGGTTGGTGCCATCCGATATGGAGCCTTAGAAATTGGCGCAGTACCTGGCAGCAACTCGATGCTGAACTGCACCTCGCGAGGTAGAGGAAGGCCTGACAGTTCCTCCGGGAAGATGTCCGGAAAATCTTGAACAACCTCCAAGTCTCCCATCAGGACTTGCGTCGGCTCGGACTGGATGACACTGACCAAAAAGGCAGTGCATCCCTTCCTCAGGTAGCTCTGCGCCTTCAACGATGAAATCAACTTGCTCGCCCGAACGGGTTTCACGATCTTCAATTCCATCTTGGGCATTCCTGGTGGAGATAAGACAATCCTGCTATCTCGGCAAAAAAACTTGGCATGATACTTGTGCAGCCAATCCATGCTTAGGATGACGTCAAATTCCGTCATCACTACCAGGATAGCACAAGCCGGTAAATGTCGATCCGCCAAGACTACGTCCAACTCTGGTACGTAGGCCGCACAAATGGTGTTTTTCCCAATTGGGTTATACACTTCAAGGGTATTATGCAAGGGTTTTACAAGTATGTGCAAAATCTCGACAAAATTTACCGAAATAAAAGAGTGTGTGGCACCACAATCAAAAAGCACAAAAGCCGCTTGGTTAGCGACAAAAAGGGTACCTTGCACTAGGTCGCCCTTGGTCAACTACTCGGCCTTGGCTGAGTAGACGCGTCTCGGCGCCCTCCTTTGACCGCTTGCCTGCGGTTGTGGCGTCTGATACTGCTGTTGCGACTGTGGTGGCCGAGGGAGCAAAGGTGCTCCGCTGGTCTGCCTGGAATCGTCAGTCGCCTTTTTGCGGCAATCATGGACGTAGTGGCCCATCTTGCCACAATACAGGCATCCGCCTGTATCGAGCGGGCACGCCTGCCTAAAGTGAGATCGCTGGCATTTGGGGCATACGTTGCCAGCCTGCTGACTAGCTGGAGGGTTGCCCTGTGTCCGCTGACACTTCGAAGGAGGATATCGTTTTCTTTCTCCTTCGCTCTTTACAGGAATGAACGATCGTTTGCCTGGGTCGCCGGAAGGTGTCTTCGGCTCACCACCCAAAGCGGGTGGCCTCTTGCTCTGAGTACTCTTAGTACACTCCCAGGCTTCACTCAGAATGGTGGCGGCAGCAACTGCCACAGAGAAGGTCGAGGGCATGCTCGTTAGGACCCGATGCATAAGTCCCTCCTTCAGCCCCCAAACAAACTTTCCTGCTCGCTCGCGATCATCCGCAAACAGGTTGGGGCAGTAGGGTTCCAAACTCTGGAATTTGGCGATGTAATCCGTCAAACTCAAATTGCCCTGGCAGAGCTCCAAGAACTCCACCTTCTTCTTCTCCCTCGCGTGAGGCGAGAAGTAGTTCTCCAAGAAAGCCTTTATGAAAGCTTCCAAAGGAATGGGCGAAATTCCCGAAAACTGCACACCCCGGGCCATGTCCCACCAACTGCGGGCATTCCCCTTCAGCCTGAAGGTCCCGAATAGCGTCTTCTTGTTATCGGGCACTGACAAGACCTCGAACACTCATTCCACCTCCTTCACCCAGTTATCGGCCATGTCTGGGTCGGGCTTGCCGTCGAAGGTCGGGGGGTCAAGCTTCAGAAATTTCTCATACGTCACTGCGGTATGCGGGATCGGCTTAGGAATGGGCGCTGGTTCCCTTTGGGAACGAATCTGGTCTCGTATAGCCGCTGCTAGGGAACCTAGTGAAACCATCACGAATCCCCGCTGATCTGACCATTCATAAGCAGACCGTTCGTTCGAGTTCCTTGCCATCCTTGGAGTAAACAAGAAATATCAATAATTAGAAATTTTAGGAAGCTCGAAACAAGCAAAAACATAAGTACTATTCATGTTTAACATGAGTAGTTTATGTAACCCCAGCAATGCTGGTACATAAGCAAAACGTGTCAAGCCACTTAACTTAACAATGCAAAGTGCACCTACTAAGCAAGAGGAAAAGTATATCCACAGCGCGAAGCAGATGCTCAATGGTCAAGAATCCTTGCTTCCCTTAGATCTGATACCAAGTTGTAACGCCCCAAAATTTCAAACTTGCAACCCTTTCAGAAAAAAAGACAAGAGACTAAAAAGGAATCTCTTCATCTCAGAGATGGTTTACGAAATCAGCGAAAGACTATACTTTTGTTAATTTCAGAAAGGCAAGCTGACAACTTTGGGCGCGCTAGCTAAAAGAACCAAAACGCACAACCCATGCTACTTGCAAACACTTGGAAAAGCCACTTTCATTTAAGAAGTTCTCCAAATAGTACAAAATTCGGATATCCCAAGGAAAATCCATTACAAAACCCCAAACAACAGGACGCGAGCTAAGAGCAGGAAGAAGAACGTCTTGAAGCCATCGCACCATCGCGCCATCGCCTGTGGTGTACCTAATCATCACCTGTACCCATAGAATGGGTTAGTTTCGCGAAAAACTAGTAGGTGCACAAGAGAGACTACAAGGAACTGAATTATGTAAATTTAATTCAGTAGGTTAAACAGTTTAAAGCAGATATGCAGTTAAACAGGTAAGCAATGCACGCAGATAACTAGTGCAAACACGTAAGTAGTGCAAGCGAACAAGTAGTGCAAGCAAACAAGCAAATCAGTAGTGCAAGCGAATCAGTAGTGCATTTGCAAGCGAATCAGTAGTGCAAACGAGTCAGTAGTGCAAACGAGTCTCACGACCCAACAACCAATGTGAACAGACTTTATGTTCCGATATTACTGGCCTGCGGGTACGCGCAGGCAAAACGTAGAAACAACTCAGACTAGTTCGGGCGTCTGTTATTCTATGTATTTTCAATAACCCGAATAGCTAGTTGAGTCCGCTCCAAAGGGGGCGGCTTTAGCCGAGAGAGGATTCTCCGGAGGCTGAAAAAGCAGTGCCACGGATGCATCCAACTTCTGCAGAAGTGTTGAGCTAACTATTGTAGCCCCTTTCCCCTAACTCCAATGACTGGAGAAGCCGGATCATTGCCCGTAGGGTGGTTGTTAACAATCTGTCCATTGGAGTTTTTGTACCGCTTTATCCTCTCCCTTGACAGAACAACCAGAAGCGAATGGGTGCGTTAGGGGTTGCTTAACTAACGACTCATCCTATGCTGTGGTCTTCAAACCACTCGAGCATCTTGCCTGTGAAGGTGAATGTGAGGCCATTTATGTGATTACAACATTGTGCATTTAGCACTGTTCGAGGTCACACGACCGTCTCATCCAATCATTGCAGTACTAGACGTGTCGTGCACGACTACAAGTATTCTAGGATGAAGGGGGTATAGCTCCTCAATAGAAGCCTCAACAGGAGTGTTTCACAAAGATGTAAAGTTTATCTACTTTACTTTATCTTTTGAAACAACAGTACATTGTGCCAACATTATGCATGTGATTATCTCGAATCACATCCGCTATCGGGGTATCTACATGTCTAGCATGACTCGATACCAGCCTCGATAGATGGGATACGGGTTTCTCAACAGAACACCCGCTAAGAAGTTCGCTCGAACCCCCAACTCGGGATCACCCGAGATATGCCAAAAAGGCGAGCAGAACCAGCCAGTCACTTCCTTCCAAATGCTTCGATTTGGAGCAATCTTTGATGCTTTTGTGCAGCTCCCTAAATCTCAAGTCGACTCTGCAGGACTGCGCACACTAAGAGTCAGGATCCTTGCGAGGTATCCCTCTCCTTAGATGAGGATGTAACACTAGCTCCCAACTCAACTCTCGTCGCAAGAGAGAGGATAGTAAATGCCCCTTGCATCCTCCACGAGGATGCCCTTAAGGCATACGCAAAGCGCAAGAACTTGCACGTCATCTGCAATAGCAAGGCAATACCAACACATATGCAAATGCAAGAGCCTAGGCGCAGAGCGCGACGTAAGGTAAAGGCGGTAAGCAGAAGTGCAACGCTAAACCCCAACGCAATGCGTGACGGCAAGTAGAAACAAATAGAAGGTGAAGGGCAAGGATTGCGAAACTGCATCCTTGAATGAAGTGCATACTCGTATAAATATATATATATATATATATATATATATATATATATATATATATATTCATTTAATGATCGTTTTTAGTTTAATTGAACTTAATTCAATCACCCAAGTCTTCCGTGCAATCTTCCCCTACCTTGGAGAGCTACGAGCTCGCTGGCGTCTGCGGATGTACACGATTGACGGCTCGGGTCGCGGAGCGCGAGTGGGATCCGTCGTAGCTGCAAATATGCGATATTAACATGCAACCCAGACAAAAGCAAAAGCAAGGAGATGGCTCGACTTCTCTGATAGATAGGGCTGGGGCCAATCGTCCCAATTGCCTTAAAAAAAAAAGGATGGGGCAGGGCCAAATGACCCTTGCTGCCAAAAGAGAGACGTAGTCAAAGCGAGCTGATGACTTACGCTAACTGAGAATTCTTCGTTGAAGACCAACTCTTACACTGATCCATCCCCATCACGATGTAGGCTCGCACACCAAGGGCAGGGGGCCATCGGCCCCTGCCAGAACAACCAAAAAAGGCAGGGGCCCTCAGCCCCTCCCCTGCCGTAGCAGAGAACAGGGAGGAGGGGCTCGGCCCCTCCCCATCGTAATGGAAGCAAGGAGGGGGCTCAGCACCTCCCCTGCCGTAACGGGAGCAAGGAGGGGGCTCAGCCCCTCCCCTGCCGTAACGAGAGAAGGGAGGAGGCTCAGCCTCCTCCCCTACCGTAACGGAGAGCAGGGAGGGGTGTCGTGCCCCTCCTTTGCTAAAAGGGGGCACAGGGAGGGGGTTTGACCCCTCCCGTGGCCACACAGAGAGGTGAGGGAGAGAAAGAGAAGAGACTGAGAGGGAAAAGAGGGGAAAAGAGGAAGCGGTGGTGTACCTGGGGGTTTTTGGAGGAAGCTCGCCGGACGGAAAGGGGGGTCGCCGATGTCGGTGGCAGGGGCTGTCGAGAGTCGCCGGCGTCGGTGACGGTGGATGAGAGAGAGAGAGAGTCGGGAAGAGACGAGAGGGCGAGAGGTGGTGAGGGGGTTTCGTAACTGATGCAGTCCACGTCGGAGGAGGAATGAAAACAGAAGCCCACCGTGAATCAGTGTGGCCCAAACTTTTTATTATTCTCAGTAAGTTTCAATAATGAATGGGGAAGACAATCAACAGTAAAGAAGTGAAGGAAACATAATGCAAGTAATAAGGAATAAGCAAAAGTGCAGAAAAGAAATGACGGCTAACGCTTTTCCAAAATAGTCTGCCCACGCAACTCTAGGAGTGGGCCTTTTAAAGGCTATTTACTGGACCCGGGTCGCGGGTCCAGGCTTGGATCCGAACCGCGATCCGGGTCAACTTCCATCTGTTGCTGGTTCTGTGACGTGTGAACTCCACCATGCCTGGAGTAGGTGCGCAGGGGTACCTCCCTGCGTCGCGGCTCTGTACCTGCAAGGGGGTCATACACGTGAAGTCGCTCATCTGTCCTTTGTGGCGGATCGGGTGGCACGATGGGCCCAATCGGGTCCTGCCCTGCATCATTCTCCCCTGGTTGGGAAGAAGTCGGATCTGACGACTTGTTGTTGCCACAGTAAGCATATAGATCAACCACGTTGAAAATAGGGGAAATATGCCAATCATCGGGTAGCTCAAGGAGGTAGGCATTCGAACCCAATCGCTGAAGGATCCTAAAAGGGCCATACTTCTTAGGACTTAATTTGCTATAGGTGCCTACAGGAAAATGCTTTGGACGCAGATACACCCAGACGAGTTGACCGACCTAGAACTGGACATCACGACGACCCTGATCTACGAAAGCTTTGTAGGCCTCGTAGCTTTCGACAAGTTTGGCACGGACTTATCTGTGAATGTCACGCATATATTCGACGGCATCAAAAGCATCCGGAGCTGAAAGATCTGACACAGGGGCTAGGTCAACGACATGGGTGGGTGACCGACCATACACTACTTGGAAGGGAGATTTACCAGTAGAACGGTTAATGGAATTGTTATATGCGAACTCGGCTTGGGGCAATACGAGGTCCCAAGTTTTGACATTTTCCCCCACTAGGCTCCGTAACAAATTTCCTAAGGTGCGGTTCACAACTTTGGTTTGGCCATCGGTCTGGGGGTGATACGCACTACTGAACTGAAGCTTAGTCTTCAACAGGGCCCATAACGATTTCCAAAAAATGACTCATAAAACGCGTGTCACGATCAGAAGTGATTGTGTGGGGGAGACCATGGAAGCGGGCAACGTCCTTGAAATAATAGGACGCGACTAAAGAGGCATCGGTGGTTCGCTTACACGGGACAAAGATAGCCATTTTGGAGAACCGGTCAACAACGACTAAAATTGAATCAAAACGACGTGGTGTTCTGGGGAGGCCCATGATAAAATCCATGGATACGTGCTCCCACGGCCGTTAAGGAATGGGTAACAGAGTATACAGACCACTATTCTGACGATGACCCTTGGACACTTGACACACATGACACCCTTGGATGAATCTGACAACATCTTTGCGCATTTTGGGCCAAAAGTATCGTTCATTTAACAGAGCGAACATCTTATCATGCCCGAAATGCCCTGCTAACCCTCCTTCATGTAATTTAGAAATCAACTGAAGCCTAAGGGAGAAGTCAGGCACACATAATTTGTTCCCACGGAAGAGATAACCATTATGAATACAAAAATGGGGGTCGAGGGTGCGATCTGAAGAGATGCACTCTTCCCAGACTGGGTGAAAATTCACGGTCCGTGGGGTATAATTCCTTGTATTGTTCGAAACCAATGACCTAACTGACATAGTCATCCGACTAAGAGCGTCAGCCACCTTGTTCAGGGTACCAGATTGATGGCGAAGCGAAAAGGTGTACTCTTGCAAGAAGCTGACCCACTTGGCATGACGAGCACTCAACTTCTTTTGACTATTTAGATACTTCAATGCCTCATGGTCCGTGTACAAGACAAACTCCTTATAGATGAGATAATGTCTCCAATAACGAATGGCTTGTACCACGGCATAAAACTCAACATCGTAAGTGGAATACTGGCACCTAGCCTGAGTCAGCTTCTCACTAAAGAAGGCAACGGGTCTACGATTCTGACTCAAGACTACGCCAATCCCCACTTTGGAGGCATCGCACGCAACCTCAAAGACGACACTAAAATCAGAGAGGGCTAAAATAGGAGCACTGGTCATTTTTTCTTTGATGATCGTAAAGGCTTTTCCGGCCGCGGGCGTCCAATGAAAGCTAGTACCCTTTAGGCACTCCGTGATGGGGGCCATGAGGGTGCTAAAATTTCTCACGAAATGTCGGTAAAAAGTGGCTAACCCATGGAAGCTACGAATCTCTCCTATAGTCTTTGGGGTAGGCCAATCGACAATCACGCGGACTTTTGCGGGGTCGGCCTTGACTCCATTGGATGACACAATAAAACCTAAGAACACGACATTGGACGTCATAAACTCACACTTTTTTGCAATGGCATACAATTTTTCCTTCCTCAAAATTTTAAGACTTGACGCAGGTGACTCAAATGATCGGACAATGACGAACTATAAATCAAAATATCGTCAAAGTAGACAACAACAAACTTCCCAATATACTGACGCAAGACTTGGGTCATCATGTTCATGAAGGTACTTGGGGCATTAGATAACCCAAATGGCATGACTAACCACTCGTATAATCCATCACGTGTCTTGAATGTCGTTTTTCACTCATCCCCTTCCCGTATACGAATCTGGTGATACCCGCTTTTTAAATCTATTTTTGAGAAAATGGAGGCACTAGATAACATATCAAACATATCGTCCAAACGGGGAATGGGAAAACGGTATTTGACTGTGATGCGATTGATTGCGCGACTATCCACACACATGCGCATGGACCCATCTTTCTTAGGAGTGAGTAAGGCGGGTAATGCACAAGGGCTAACACTCTCGCGAATGAAACCCTTTTGCAGTAATTCCTGAACCTGTCTTAATAACTCAGTATGCTCGGAGGGGTTCATGCGATATGCGGGAAGGTTGGGTAGACTCGACCCTGGCACAAAATCAATGGCATGCTGGACTACCCTTGTCGAAGATAATCCATCAGGTAGGTCATCCGGGATAATGTCGCGGAACTCCTCTAGAAGAGGGGCAACGTCCGCTGGAATGGACACTGACGAACTCATCACGGGCTTTGCCACCAGGGCATAACAATAGCCATCTTTCCTGACAATGGTTCAAAAAAAGCCGGTACGAGAGGCCTGCTAGTCTGGGGACTCGCTCAGGTTTGTTCACGTTGGGAAAGTCGGTCTCCTTGATAGGTAGAAGGACTATCTTATGGCCATTAAAGATAAAAGAGTATGTATTCTTGCGGCCATCGTGAGTTGTCTGGCGATTAAACTGCCAGGGACGTCCCAAAAGGATGTGACACGCGTGCATAGGGGCTACATCACACCACACCTCATCGTGGTAGTGTTCCCTCATGGAAAACCGGACTAGGCATCGCTGAGTGATGGGAACCTCATTTCCTTTCTTGAACCAGGCCATCTTATAGGGTTGGGACAACTTCTCGGTGTTGAGTTTCAAGGTAGAAACCACACTCTCAGACACCATGTTCTCGCATGCTCCGGTGTCAATGATAACATCACAAGCGTGACCCTCACAGTTGCACTGGGTCCTAAAAATGTTATTCCTTAACCATTTTGATGGGGCCGGTTCGCGGGGTGTGGTCAACACATGACGGATGGACAACAAACTTTCGACGTTACCGTCGAACTCTATAACTTCCCTCTCATCCTCGTCTTCAACTAATGACTTGTTGTCACTATCACTCTCACTCGCAGATGCGGACTCAACAATTCCCTCAACAAGATGGGTGTTCTTGCTCACGACGGGACACTTAGACGCGACATGCCCTAACTCCTGACATCTAAAACAACGAAGGGTCGACTCACTAGGTTTGACTTTGGAACGGATGTTGAAAGCTGAGCCTGACTGGTCAGGTTTGCTAAAGTCTGCTCTAGGCTTTGAATCACTAGGGGAGCTTGCTCTCCTGGTTGGGAAACCCGACTTAGGTCGACTGGTGGGCTCACTGCGGGAAGTCCTATATTCTTGCCTCCTTTTCAGCTTGTCCTCGATATTCATGGTGTAACTGTTGGCTTGATCTAATGTCTCAATTGTGACACAACTAAAATCATCAGAGATAGCAGGACGGAGACACGAAATGTACCTCGTGACCTGCTGGCGGGCTGTTTCCTCGATCTGCACACCCAGGGAAAGACGATGGAACTCCGCAGTGTACTCTGCTACAGTTCGGGAGCCTTGGCGCAGGGTCAGGTATTCCTTGTAGGCTCGCTCGACGTGATCCGAAGGCACGAATTTTGACTGCATCAATCTTTGTATTTCCTCCCATGACTGTACGCGCTCTAATCCCTGTCGCTCCCTCGATCGTTGTAGCTCCACCCACCATGTCTGTGCTAGGCCTCTCAATCGAGTAGACGCTAGCGAGACACGACGATGTTCAGCGACGGTGTGATAGTCGAAGAAGAACTGCACGACATAAGACCAGTCGAAGAACTGCTCCGCATCGAATCGCCCTGCAAACTCAGGAAGATCCAGTTTCACCCCGTAAGTGGAGGAGTGTTCTGGTGCTCTCTGTTGTCGCGGCTCCACCAGTCCTGCAGGATGCTCGTTCCAGAAGATGTCGTCGTCCCATACTGCTTCGTTGTCTGTAGTGCGGTACTGCTCGCCGGGATGTTGGTGTTATCGAACTCTATCGATGAGGGGTCGGCGGTCAGGGTGCGCCGGTTCCTGCTGATATTGCCTCGGTTTGGCTTGCCCGTGGGCGGGCACCATCTGCGGCCGATATTGGGGTATTGGGATGACGGGAAGTCCAAGGTAGGGTGGAGGGTTCGGGTTCCTGGCGGGTAGGGTTGGTATAATATGGTTGTGGGTTAGGAATATGGTGTTGGGTCGGGTGTTGTAGTGGGTTCTGGGTCAGGGTTGGGTGGACAGGTGGGTTTGGGTACAGGGTCTGGTGGTTATCTTGATGGGTTGACTCGCTCTACACTACTCGTCGGACCCAGATATGGATGGGTTGGATCGAGGTTCGAGTTGTGGGGATAAGAGGCTTGGTTGGGGATAAAAGGCTTGATTTGAACTCAATCCTCGATCCATAAGATTATGGGTCTGGTTTTGACCCGGCTCAAATGTAAAAGTATCTTCAACAAGATACTTTAGTCGATAACGCAATAACCTTGAGAATAAATGTGTGAGCATACACACCCAAGAACACTTGTGCACAACACACGGAATCACAAATGTGCAAATGCACTCATAAGTTTTATAAACAACTAAAGAGGTTGGGCTATAATCCCAAATCCCTTGAAGAAATACAAGAGGAGCTGCCCATATTTATAGGGCTTTTAGGAGGCATTGGGAAGGGCTCCACATAGTCGTTGGAGCCCCTCCAAATGTCACAAATGTGACCGTTGGAGGGGTCCAACGACTAGTGGGTTGGGCCCCTCCCAATACAAGTACATGCATTAAATGAAAAGAGAAAAAATAAAAAAGAAAAAAGGTAAAAATTACAAACCATATTCACGAAAATGAATATGTGTAAAATACCTAAACTACCCTTACCTAAACTACCCTTAGCAATATATATATTTTATATATAATAGGTAGATACATATACATATGTAATATATGTATATGTATCACCTTATATATATAAAATATATATACGAAATTACAACATATTTTAACACCCCCCCTCAAACTTAGGGCAAGATGACCGATAGTTTGCCAAGAAGGAAGTTGAATCACGGAGCGCACAAAGCTTTAGTAAAGAAGTCTGCCAGCTGATATTCGGACGTGACATAAGGAAGATCAATGACTCCTTTTAGATATGCTTCACGAACATAGTGACAGTCCATTTCGATGTGTTTAGTCCGCTCATGAAAGGTGTGATTTTTCGCGATGTAGATTGCACTCTTGTTGTCACAACAAAGCTTAGTGGGCCCTTCTATTGTAATCCCCATGTCTTCTAGCAATTGATGAATCCAAACAATCTCCATGGTAGTAGTTGCCATGGCACGATATTCAGCTTCTGTGGAGGAGAGTGACACATTTTGTTGCTTCTTGCATCTTCACGATATTAGAGAGTCTCCTAAGAACACACAAAAACTAGTGGTGGAGTGACGGTTATTTGGGTCACCTCCTCAATCTGAGTCAGTATACGCAATCAATTTTAAGTCAGAAGGAGAGGACAGAAAAACTCCCTTATTTAGAGTACCCTTTATGTATCTTACGACTCGTAAGATGGCACTCATGTGAACGGATGTAGGCGCATGCTGAAACTGACTTGCAGTATGGACTGCATGGGATATATCTGGTCTGGTAATACTCAGATACATCAATGATCCTACAAGCTGTCTGTAGGGTGTAGGATCCAAAAGGGGAACTCCATCATCAATTTTCATCTTTGCTCCTACTACCGCAGGAGTTTCACAAAGCTTCTGGTCTGTAATACCTGACCTGTCAATGATCTCAGAAGCAAGCTTAGTTTGGGATAAGAAATATCCTCTAAGAGAGTATGCTACTTCAATTCCCAAAAAATAAGTTAGAAAACCTAAATCAGACATTTAAATCTATCTTTTAAGATAGATTTTATACTCTTAACCCCGTTAGAGTCACTCCCAGTGATGATCATGTCATCAACATACAGAAGTAAAATAACAATCCCTGCATTGGATTTTCTAACAAAAAGAGCAGTGTCAGTAAAACAAGAGAAAAAACCATTCTCAATCATTACAGAGTTAAATCTATCATACCAAGCCTTGGGGGCTTGTTTTAGGCCATAGAGTGCTTTTTGAAGACGAAGCACCTTTCCTTTAGGAGTCTCCATTCCAGGAGGAGCATCCATATAAACTTCTTCGCTTAAATCACCATTTAAAAAGGCATTTTTAACATCCATTTGATAGATGTTCCATTTGTTGATAGAGGCAACGGTTATAAGACATCGGACAGTGACCATACGAGCTACAGGAGCAAAAGTTTCTTCATAGTCAATACCATATTCTTGACTATACCCTTTTGCAACCAAGCGAGCTTTATACCTTTCAAGGGATCCATCACTTTTAGTTTTTACTTTAAACACCCATCTGCACCCTATTGTTTTCTTGCCTTTAGGGAGATTTTGAAACTCCCAAGTTTTGGCTCTTCTCAGAGCCTCAAGTTCATTGTCCATTGCATTAATCCATTCAGGGCACTTTCGTGATTCTTCAAAATTTCTAGGTTCTATATAGGAGTGGATGGCACTAAGGCATGCTCTATATCTTGGTGAAAAAGAGTCATAGGAAATGAACCTAGAAGGAGGCCTTCTACTTCTCTCAGTTCTACGAGGGATCACTTCATTCTGAGAGGCACTGGGACTGGCATCATTATATCTGTCAAGAGCACTCCTAAAGTTGTTTTGATCTCTATGAGAGTAGGTGATAGGGTCTCTAGGTATTTCAATAGGTTGATGTGACGAAGGAGGCAAGGATATGTTTTCCTCGGTTTCAAATTCATTTAGGTTACTTTGATCTGACTCATTATCACTAGTATCATCGTCTTTATTCAGTAAATCAAATAAAAATGAGTAATCCATATTTTCATTATGGGGGTCACAACGTTCAAATCCACTAATATTTTCCAAAAAACTCACATTTCTGGAAACATACAATTTATCACTTTTGATATCATAACAACGAAACCCCTTTTGGGTTTCAGAATAGCCAAGAAAGGCACAAGGAATGGCTTTAGGAGAAAGTTTGTCATTCTTATCAGTAAGAACAAAACATTTACACCCAAAGACCCTTAACCTGCTATAATCAGGTTCCTTATCGTACAGTTTTTCAAAGGGAGAAATTTTGTTTAAATTCTTCGATGGGAGTCTGTTTATGAGATAAACAGAAGTAAGGGCTGCCTCAGCCCAAAGATTTTTTGGAATGTTTTGAGAAATGAGTAGAGTCCTAGTTGTTTCAATGATGTGTCTGTGCTTTCGTTCGGCTAACCCGTTTTGTTGAGGGGTTTTCGGACAAGATTTTTGGTGAAGAATACCAAAATTTTCAAGATAACTCTTAAATTCATTTGAGAGGTATTCTCCTCCAGAGTCAGACCTAAAGATTTTTAAACATCCATTGAATTGATTTGAAATCATGTGAAAACTTTTAAAAGTTGAAAAAACTTCATATTTATGTTTAAGGAAATAAATCCAACAAAACCTAGTGTAGTCATCCACGAAGATCACATAATATGAAAATCCTCCTTTTGACATTACCGGAGCCGGTCCCCATACATCGGAATGGAAAATTTCAAATGGTTTTGTCGTAAACATGGATCTTTGAGGAAAAGGCAAACATTTCATTTTCCCAAGAATGCATTCATTACACAAAAAGTCACTTTTACAAAGATGTTTAATAAAAGGCAAATAAGAGATTTTAACAATATTGGGATGACCCAATCTCTTATGCCATACATGAATATCTTTGTTTTGGACGACGTTGCAAAATTGACTCTTGGAAACTTGAAGAAAATCTACGTAGTAGAGGTCACCTCTTCTAGAGCCTTCCCCAATCAATCTCCCGGACTGGCGATCCTGTATCCAATATTTATTAGAAGAGAATTTTATATCGCAACCATGGTCCGAGAGTTGGGAGACGGAAAGAAGATTTAAGTTGAGGTTTGGAATAAAACGAATTTTTGGAACAAAGAAGTCTTGTTTTTCAAAATTACCTATTCCTTTAATCTCAAGAGATGTTCCGTCCGCGGTTGAGACAAAGGATGGAAAAGAATTTTTAGAAAAATTTGAAAGAGAGCAAGAGCTAGGGGTCATGTGAAAGGATGCCCCGGAAACTAAAAGCCAAGATGTCTTACCGGGGGAAGAAGATGACATAGCGGCTCCGGAAGTACCTCCCTTGAGAAGAGGTTGAAGTGCATCTACAATTTGTTGAAGAGAAAGAGACTCACTTGATGAAGAAGATCGTTCTTCAACTTGAGATGCCATAGCCGTTGCAATCAATTTCTTCCATTTAGGACACAAAGGTTTGATATGTCAGGGTTCTTTACAATAGTAGCAAGTCACTTTGCTATAGTCTCTTTTGCCATACCGATCATTTCCTCCTTGATTCTTGAAATGAGGAGGTCTATAGGTCTTCATGTTATTTCCCGGTCTTGACACGGCATTAGCCATTTCACCATCTTCTTGAGTAGAGGAAGTAACAAGAATGCTAGGATTATTTTTGCCAATCCCCATACGGGTTTCTTCACCACTTAGCTTGGTGATAACATCTTCAAGTGAGGGGGATGTGAAGGCGGAGAGAAGAGAGGACCGAACTTGTTCGAATTCGGGTCTAAGGCCATTTAAAAAATTGAAGAACCGGTCTTCCTCAAGTTGTTTGTGCCTTAATTCGATTGCCTCACCACTCCATTTAGGTTCAAGAATTGCGAGCTCGTCCCAAATAGAGGATAATTCGGCAAAGTACTCCCGAATGGTCATGTCATTTTGTTGGAAGGTCAAAGCCCTCTTTTGGAGAAAGTACTTGTGGGATAGATCTCTTGAGGTGTACATTTTCTCAAGATATACCCAAGCTTCGGAAGCTTTTTTAAATTTGATGATGTTGGCGTTTATCTTGGTCTCAACGGATGAGAAAATCCAAGATAAGATCTTGAAGTTCTTCATTTCCCAATCATCATGTTTTTTAGAATACTCTTCAAGGGCCTTTTGTCTTTCATCCCCTTCAAGGATCTTAATATCCCCTCCTTCAATAATGGTAATTTTGGGTTCCGGTTCCGGTATGGATCCATGAACGTAACCCCAAAGCCCCTTTCCTTTAATATGGGCTTCCATATTACCGACCCAAACATGATAGTTTGAGCCATTAAGCTTAAACCCAAGAGAGAAATGGGAGTCTTTTTCGCCCATTAGAGAGGAAAGAATACAAGAGATAATATGTACCTTAATTACTTTTCGCGTCTTTCTTGACAAGAGAGGCTCCTAAAATATTGCTCGAAGAAGGTGATCCTCTTTGATTTCAAAAAACTTGAAGGCACGCTTTTCGAGGAATGCAAGAGAGGGCGAATCGCAATTCTTCCTTTTCAACCTGGCTTTGATACCATGTAAAAGTATCTTCAACAAGATACTTTAGTCGATAACGCAATAACCTTGAGAATAAATGTGTGAACATACACACCCAAGAACACTTGTGCACAACAAGCACAACACACGGAATCACAAATGTGCAAATGCACTCATAAGTTTTATAAACAACTAAAGAGGTTGGGCTATAGTCACAAATCCCTTGAAGAAATACAAGAGGAGCTGCCCATATTTATAGGGCTTTTAGGAGGCATTGGGAGGGGCTCCACATAGTCGTTGGAGCCCCTCCAACGGTCACAAATGTGACCGTTGGAGGGGTCCAACGACTAGTGGGTTGGGCCCCTCCCAATGCAAGTACATGCATTAAATGAAAAGAGAAAAAATAAAAAAGAAAAAAGGTAAAAATTACAAACCATATTCACGAAAATGAATATGTGTAAAATACCTAAACTACCCTTAGCAATATATATATTTTATATATATAATAGGTAGATACATATACATATGTAATATATGTATATGTATCACCTTATATATATATAATATATATACGAAATTGCAACATATTTTAACATCAAATCCAAACTGGAGCTCTGTCCGGGTCCGATATGGGTTTGGGTCGACATGGGGTCTATTTTGAGGGTCAAAATGAATAGGTTGGATCTGGTTCGGGACAGCACGCGAACCGGAACCAACTAGGTAGGCCGGGTAAAGGGTTTCTAGACCCAGACCCACCCCCTGAGACCCAACGGTTGGTCCCAACGAAACAGGCATGTGCCCTGTTGTAGCAAAAACTGGATTGGTTCCTCTTGGGTCTGGCCCAATCAAAAGGGCCTCGCCGACTCCCGCCCGTAGGGGTGCGACCACGGAGCCTCCCCGTGTGGGGTCGGGAGGGAAAGGTGAGTCCCTCTCAAGCCGGGCTGACAAAACCGGGCCTGCAGCAGGGTCCAGCGTGACGCTGGGCCTCTGCCGACTCAGCTCGACCTGCGACGCAGCCCGCGTGAAGCCCTGCCACGAGCCGGGGCCTGCAGGTGGACCCAGCGCAACGCTAGGGCCCTGCAGGTTCGGGTTGACCTGCGGCGCAGTCGCAGTTACACATGGCCACGAGCCCTGGCCTGCAGGTGGACCCAGCGTACTGTTGGGGCCCTGCAGGCTCGGCCCCACCTGCGATACTAACGCAGGTGCTCGCTGCCTGGGATGAGGTACCATTACCATGGAGTCGTTGTTCGCCGAGATCCCCTGGTGTTGTTGAAAGGTGCCCGGGTCAGGCATGGACGCTGGAACTGGTGGGAAGGCAACGATACGTCCCTGTTGTATGGGCGTCGGCTGATAGGGTTTTGCAGCATGGGGACTCAAACTTGCAGACGCACCATCAGCGAGGCCTGCGTCTGGTACTGCGCACAGTCCCTTGTGCGACTCGAAGGCTGTCATGCGATCATCCAACCCATCCAGCCGTTTCGACAGGCCAGTGATATCCCGACTCATGCGCATCATATTCTCCTGGATTTTCGTCAACACGTCCATTACGCACAGCATTGGATCTTCGCTGCCCGCCTCCTCACGCGCGTCGCCTCGTACCGGATCGGTCCCCGCCTCAAGAGCCATCTCGCTGATGAAGGTGGACGCCTGCTCTGATACCACTTTGATGCAGTCCACATCGGAGGAGGAATGAAAACAGAAGCCCACCGTGAATCAGTGTGGCCCAAACTCTTTATTATTCTCAGTAAGTTTCAATAATCAATGGGGAAGACAATCAACAATAAAGAAGAGAAAGAAACAGAATACAAGTAATAAGGAATAAGCAAAAGTGCAGAAAAGAAATGACGGCTGAAGCTTTTCCAAAACAGTCTGGCCACGCAACCCTAGGAGTGGGCCTTTTAAAGGCTATTTACTGGACCCGGGTCGCGGGTCCAGGCTTGGATCCAAACTGCGATCCGGGTCAACTTCCATCTGTTGCTGGTTCTGTGACGTGCGAACTCCACCATGCCTGGAGTAGGTGCGCAGGGGTACCTCCCTGCATCGCGGCTCCGTACCTGCAAGGGGGTCATACACGTGAAGCCGCTCATCTGTCCTTTGTGGCGGATCGGGTGGCACGATGGGCCCAATCGGGTCCTGCCCTGCATCAGTAACCCTCCTCCCGCCTGCCTCGCTGTCTTAAAAGACAGCGAGAGGCGGTGGTCTGGGTCGGGTCCGGATCCGGCCCGAACCAAAACAATTTTTTTTTTCGTTACAACAAGAGAGGGACTCAACAAAGTCAATGCAGTTGACAGGTCCATAAATATATATTTCTGGTGTCAACTCTTGCTTGCAAAGCTAAGAATAACCAGAACTAAAGCGCAAGAAATTGTGATGCCAGGGCACATAGTTTAACTAAATTAAGTAGTGTTAAGTCAAAACATTACACATGACCCATACCAGCAAGACGCGCAGATTTCTGCTGTGTTTGCAATTTGCTAAAAAAACAAGAATGACCAAATGTAAGTGCAGGAAATGTGCGTTTGTGTGTATGTGAACTTGCATATTCAAATTCTACAACCTAAGGCAGCAATGCATAGATGGTGTCTAAAAAAAATACCAATTATGAAATTGTTTTAAGACATTACGATAATCGGACACTAAATAATAAGTCCAAGTAGGCATCCATGATATCTTAAATGTATAAAGGAAACCTGTACTGCCAATTCAGGAATTCAGTATATGTTGTGTATATACGATATGTATTTACTAAAGCACCACGCACAAAATCTCTGTACATGAATCTGCATATTCCTCCACATCTGAATATGTAGATTCACAATCACGCAGTGATTTGCGCATCAATAGGAATATGCAGATCCACGAACAACCATGGATCTGCACCTCTCTTAGACATATGGATCTGCATATGGACTTATTCATATAAATATGCATATTCATGACACACATGGATCTGCACATTTATAAACACAATCCTATACACGCGAATAGGCTCATTAAAAAAAATACATATTTATTTGTAAACAAATCGGTGTACATATCCATACCTTTGTATGTATGCCATGACACCCCCCCCCCCACACACACACACGCATGCTTGCATGCTTGAATAAAATATACTTTCAATATGAAATCCAATCCTAAATCTGAAATATACTTAGCAACCATGAATATTTCGGTTTTTCTCTAATTCAAATATAGGAAACCGGATCATATTCATGGTTCCCTTAAAAAAAATATCACTTAAATCAGATTTAAGCTCTTTTTCCTATTCGAATCAAAAGAAAGACCCGTACCGAAAAGAAACACTAATGGATGGTTGGAAACGACGGATGATCGGAGAAGCTAGCCTTCTTCTTCCACTTCCTCTCTTTTCTTCTCCTTTTCTCTCTTTTATTTTGTTGACTTTTCAAAGTTCCATTTTAATAGACTTTCCAAAACCTTCTTAGTTGCTTCAAGAAGTGTTTAAGGGCTCTTTTAAGAGTCCTAAACCAAAGTTAACTTAAAATTTTGGAATTAAATACAATTAATTAATTAATATTAATTAATTAATTAATTAATATTAATTAATTAATTCTTAGAAGCTTCCAAAAGTTATTTTATTGAACTAGGATACTTCTTAAGTGATTCTATATGGGTTTAAGGACTCTACTTAGAGTCCTAAACCAAGACTTAAATCAAATTTCGAAATTGAAATTAATTAATTAGTGTTAATTGATTAATAAGCATCTAGAAACTTCCAAAGGTTATTTTAATAACATATAAGACTTCTTAACATTAAATAACTCCAATTTAAAGCTATCTAATAAATTTAAAGTTGAAAATTTGATGGGCATGAATTTGGATCTGGATCCGAATCCAAGATCCAAATCCATCTCCAAAAATCCCAATGGGTTTTGGGCTGGATCAAATCCAGATTAATATGGGTCTTGGATAGAGTCCAGATCCATATTAATTTGGATCAAATCCATTGGATCTAGTCCGATCCAAATCCAGACCCGAACCGACAAACTGCTCCTTTTTCGAAAAAATGTGATTTTCAAGCCAGCCGTAGCCCGAATCCGAAAAAGTAAAATACCATTATGCTCAGAATTTCAAGACGCATCCAACAATATATATAACTAGAATTTTGCTTCAAAAATTCGTTCGAAAATAACCCAAATTTCGCTCGAAATTAAAGGTTAAAAATAGAACTTTTTCTTATGTTTCGATTGGCTCGTCTCGACCTTGTCTATGAGACCTGGGCCAAGCCCAGACTCAAAAGCATCGACCTAAAATCGAGATTTTACCAATTATTATTCTATACTTAACCAAATTTTCGAAAAATCTAAAAATGACTAAGTGTAAAAATACATGATATTACGTGGAGTCATGCTTACTTTTTTTCTCTCTTGCCATTATCGGTTATATTTAGATGCTTTTGCTCATAGAAAATGGAAGGAATAGGGAAAATGGATATTGTGATTCAGACATATCAGTTGAACAAGAATTTGACATTGTCACCTATTTAGGAGATTCTTTAAGCTTCCGTGCATTCCGTGTCAAACTGTTGAGAGTGGTAGGTGGAAAATTCAGAGAGATCTCAAAATACACTACCTTGAACTCAAACAAGGAAATAGAAAGGAAATTTTACAAAATAAACTTTAAGGCCTTCCTTCTCCATGCTTTATCCGGGTTGAGAATTCCCACATGGCAGGAGAGGAAAGGCTAATTCTCTGGGACTAATTTCCCTTGACACATTTGCAACAAAGGGATCATGGTTAAGGCACAGTCCTTGAAGATTTGCCAAGAAATGCTGAAGCATGCTATTGGTTATTGTATCTACAAGTGCTGGCGTTTCCCAGTTTGATTGTAAGATTTTGGTGTGGTCTTCCTTTTTTAGGAAAAGGAGAAATTTTATAAAATTAAATGTAGGAACAGTGACAAGACACTCCCCGTCAAAAGAATGATGTTACAAACCAGGATCTCAATCTCGTAGTGGCAGATTTACTGATAACTCAGCCTCTGGACTTGAATCCAGTTAATTATCAGATATTTCCCATCTATACAGTGGCCTTCTTTCTTATTCCCCCTTCTCATCTTTCTTCCTTTTTTTCCCCTTTTTTATGTGCATGTTTGTGGTTCGGGTGCATTTAATAGGCAAAGTGAATCTGTCATTCAAGTGACAACTTAGTTTGTTTGATCTAATAGGCTTGGTTCCTTGGATAAAAATTATGAAGAATAATGCCTATGTATCAAATCAGTGGTCCATTAGTAGTTTTCATAGACTTGGAAATGCCTGAACCAGACAATTTTCAAGATTTTAGGCCAGTATTATGTTCTTTCACAAATGTTATTAGTATGCATGCTCACCCATGCATATCACAGAAATGCATGATTGAATGTGTTTCTGTATGTGTAAGTTTACATGATGGACTAGGCTGTGTCCAGTGCTTGTCAGTCATATGCATGTTTCCCTGTATACAGGCCTACTCTGCATGCATACATGGGCATGTTGCAGCGCTACTTTTGTTCTTTCCATACATGCATTATTTTCTTTGGTTCATATTACTAGAAGCATTGAGAATTTGGTGCATGTACCACTCTTATGAAGATATATCATACAGATGTACCAAAATGCTAAATAGCTTATTGTTGGTCAATTTTACTTGTTTGCACATGTTGCTATTATAGACCAGTATTCTATTTTGATTGTTAGATTACTGTTGTGTATGTGCATGTGCGTCTTGGGTGTATGTCTTATCTTATTGTATCGTGGTCTTTTCTTATGGTATTGTGAACTTATGAACAGGCACCGCAGTTGTGATAGTTATGCTGGTTACGACATTCCTTATGATCCTAATAATGTTGCTGGTATGGAGGACACACTGGATTCTGGTCTTGATCTTCACAGTGCTATCCCTGGCTGTTGAGCTTACTTACTTTTCAGCCATGTTGTTCAAGGTAGATCAGGGCGGGTGGGTCCCTCTTGTTATCTCTGCAGCTTTTCTTTTGATCATGTATATTTGGCATTACGGAACAATGAAGAGGTATGAATATGAAATGCACAGCAGGGTCTCAATGGCATGGATTTTGGGTCTAGGTCCTAGTCTAGGATTAGTTCGTGTTCCTGGAATAGGTCTTGTATATACAGAACTTGCAAGTGGGGTACCTCATATTTTTTCCCACTTTATAACAAATCTTCCAGCCATTCATTCTGTTGTAGTCTTTGTATGTATCAAGTATCTTCCTGTCTATACTGTTCCAGAGGAAGAAAGATTTCTTGTAAAAAGGATTGGTCCAAAGAATTTCCATATGTTCCGTTGTGTTGCAAGATATGGGTACAAGGATCTGCATAAAAAAGATGAAGATTTTGAGAAAATGCTCTTGAATAGTCTTTTCCTGTTTGTTCGGCTTGAGTCAATGATGGAGGGAGTTTCTGATTCAGAAGAATATAGCTTGTATACACATACTGAAGGATCTGCAGAATCTCTTCCCTGCGGGAACTGTGACACTGTCTCTTCCTTGGTAGAATTAACATCGTCTTCAAATGATGCCATTGTGCCAGAAAGGTCTCCTCTAGGGACACGCATTAGGTTGAGGTCCTCAGGCCAGCTGAGTCAGAGTACAGAGGTGGATGAAATTGAGTATCTCAATAGCTGCAGGGATTCTGGTGTTGTACATATTCTGGGCAATACCATAGTGAGGGCAAGCAGAGGTTCAGGGATCATTAAGAAGATTGCTGTTGACTATCTTTATGCGTTTCTTAGGAGAATATGTAGGGAGAACAGTGTTATATTCAATGTGCCTCATGAAAGCCTCTTGAACGTGGGACAAGTATTCTATGTGTGAAGATGAGAGTAATACATGGTTGGCTCTATCTTTCTAGTTCATTGACACCCTTCAACACACAGTGCAGCACATGGCAACCATTGGTGCTTGGTAGAGGTGGCGGTATCTATTTTCACGTACCGGCAAGTTGAAGTTAGAACATACGAGAGGAATTTGCTTCTTGTTTCTCATTGACAGGTAGATGGAGCTTTTCTTTAGGAAAGTGTTCTCATTTTTTTCTCTGTACAAAGATTTGTACAGCAGTTTTCCCTCTGTTTGGCATTGGCAAAAATGGCAGATACAAAAATTGAAACATTTTCTTAATTCAAGATACATGAAAGAAATTGAACCTTAAGGATATGGGTACAGTGAGCGAGCAAGTGCAAGATGGTCATGCTAGGAAAGGAGCAATAGTAGACTGGGGTGGTCATTTTCACAGCCTATTTATCCCTTTTCTAAGTGTTTGAATATGGTTAGCAGCCATCGGAACCAAGTATTTGCAGCTTTATATGAGCATTCTTTCTTTTTTGGAGACTATATCTATAACAGTATCCATGAGAAGGGACTCCATTTGTTCATCTTCTCAGAGAAAAATATGATTTGTAATTTTATTGATAGAGCACCATATTGTAAGAGAGATGACAATGAGAGAATCAGGACCTTGGTCATTCTTTACATGCTATGTCACAGGGACATGCCTATTTGTGCTAATGCCCCCGACATGAGCAGACATATGTTCAACATGAGATATGCTGCAATACGGGTTGGACACAGGAGACACTGTGTGGGACCTGGTCAACAATCCTCAGGCGCATTAGATACACAGTCAACTTGTGTCCAAAGTTATCTAACTTTTAATGTTTGTAGAGTGGGTTGCATGTATATGTCTGTGTGTGTGTGTGTGTGTGTGTGTGTGCGCGTGCACACATACACACCGTCTTTTAAATTTGTGCTGTTTTGTATCCATTGTATCAGATTATGTACCGTATCCATGTCTCATATTTGTAATATGTATTGTATAAAAGGTGATCGTGAATCAAATCAAATTTTACAATAAGATTGTGAACATAAATAGCTTTTTTAATTTAACAGGATCCAAACTTATCTGGTTTAAGATTGATCCCTTTCAGGATCCATCTTAGGGCTGCCCACTCAGCTATTGTGATGGGTCCGGCTCTCATGGTGGATCTATGGTGGCAGCTTGGGCTAGAATCTGGTTGGGACTCTTTGCAGACTTTCCTCCATGTTCTGTAGAAAAGTTAGATGTCCAACATCAACGGAAACTGTTGGTTGAATTTTTATAGCATTTGGCAAAACTTACCAGCATCCTCAAATATCTGTTGATCCAGACATTGACTGGATGCCTATGGGAAGTCTAAATCCAGCGCCGTCAATTGTGTCTGGCATGTTCCCTTTGATGAAAGAAAAAGACAGCTTTGTAACCAGGTACGAACTTGTGTGTCTGACTTGTAATGGCAACAAAGGTACTCATGAACAAAGTACTATGGAGGAAGACAATTGTATCAGCGAGACGGCTTCTTGGTGATATCATGTATCACTGAGGACAACATCATCTACCAAGGAGCTTCTGAATGAAAACTTAAAACCTGCTGCAAGTGCCACCAGCTATGTTGCACCAAAAAATGCATCGGTGGCTGTGAAACCTAGCAAATTGTGCCTTAGGTGTAGACGATAATCAGGAAATGGACTTCGCCACAAACTAAAACAAGGCGTTTTTTGCTCTCAGGCCACCCATGTAAATTGCTACAGGCATTTGTTTCAGTTGGTAATACAGAGGAGAAGCTTCCCAGTGAGGAAACAAAGGCACAGTAAGCCTATCTTGGTGCTAGTACCAGTTGAACAGTATGGGAGTATCACTACTCAGATTGATCACTACAAGGTTCAAGTGCTTGTTGATTCAGTATTTTTCATAGCATATCTTCATGTTTCTTTGAAGCCAGGGAGCACTCCTGCCATACAGGAATCCACATGCAAGAGGATGAAATATAATCTGCCACTGAAATTTTTCATACAAAAGTGATTTGAACAAAGTATGGCCCATACTCACTTGATAGCGTATTTGGTGGTAGGAGCTGTTAGTGCACATCACCTTGTGTTGGGACGATGCATGTTCAAAACCCAATGGTACCTTGTGTAACTGGTGGCGGTCTGCTTAACCCCAGCTTGCCTATAAAAAAAAAGAAAAAGAAAATAGAACTAAAAAATAGGATGGATCGCAGTGGCATAAAAAAACGTTACCACCAGAGATACGCAATTCCTATTAATGGGTAGTTCCTTGACTGTATTGTCACCAGATATGTGAATTTCCTGCTCATAAGTGTACGTAAATGCCCCTTTCAGTTTTCAATCAAATTCGTGTGTAACTTAAACACCCCATAGTTTAAATAATGATGTTTTCCAGTCACCTTACCCATCAAAATTCGTGCTTTTGATCCTTGAGGCCTCATTTGATACACCCGACAAACGCCGCACAGGCAGAATGTGCGGCATGTGTCTGGTACTGACCAGTCCTGCCCTCCTGATGTGTAATAACACGTCGTGTGTGTAATATCGCGTATTTTTGTACTTAGTCATTTCATGAGATTTTTGAAAAATTGGTTAAATCTTGGAGAAAAATTGCTTGAGGCTCGATTTTTAGACTGATGTCTTTGAGTTCGGGCTTAACCCAGGTTCCATCGACAAGGTCGTAACGAGCCAATTGAAGCGAGATAAAGAGTTTTATTTTGACCTTTGAATTCAAGCAAAATTCAGGTTATTTTTTGGCAAAATTCAGAGTTTGATATTCGTGTAATATGTCGTTGGATGTGTCTCAGAATTTTGAGCGCAATGACATTTTATTTTTTTTTACTCGGGCTACGGTTGGTTCGAAAATCGTATTTTTCTAAAAATTTAGCAGTTTGTTAAAACGAAATTATTATGGATTTGGATCTTATATAAGACCTACTTAAATCTGAAATTAAACCAGATCTTGATTCATTTTTGTTTTGGGTATGGGTTTGAATTTTTGGATCAGATCTGGATTCAAATTCAAGCCCCATAATTTCCAGCTTTAAATTTAATATAAAGCTTTAATTTGGGGTTTAATAAGGTTGAGAAGCTTTCTGGGTTAATTTGGCTATTTTTAGAAGTTTTTAGATCATTTTAATTAATTGATATTTAATAATTAATTATATGATATTAATTACGAATCTTATTTTAGGGCTTCTTAAAAGAGTTCATATACATGCCTTAGAAGGCTAAAGAAAGCTTTAGAAAGAGTTCTAAAAGACTTGAAAAGTTTTAGAAAAAAAAAGTCAACATGAAAGTTTAAAAAAAAAAACTTGGAAACTAGAGAGAGCTTTTCTATTTTCAAACTCTGCAAAGAAGGGAGGGTGTCACCCCCCTTTCTGTCACTTTATATAAAAAAAAGAAAGGAAATAAAAAAAGAGAGAAAGAGAAAAGAGAGAGGAGAGAGAGAGAGAAGAAGGAGAGGAAAGAGATGAAGAAGAATAATCTTCTTCTCCAGCCATCCAACCTCTATTTTTCTTATCTCTTTAGATTTTCAATAAGGTACGGGTACCCCTTTTGATCTTGAATGAGAAAAGGAACACAAATTTGTTTCTCATGCAATAGTTTAGTGAATCCAATGGGAAGAGGGTAAACTTTGATAGTCACCCTAATGATCCATGGATGAAATCAATGTTTTTTTTAAATCGCATATGAGTGTATTTGCACCCTTTTTTTGTAACGATTTCAATGTTGTGATTGATGTGCCACATTGTCTTGAATCCAAATTATGTAAAAGAAAACTAAATAAAGAAGCTTGGATATTCTCAGGTGTTCCTGTGTCTCAAATCTTGAGTTGAGATATCCAATGTTAATCATTTGAACACATATATTCAAACTTATTAATCTTCTAGTTTCAAGGAATAGAAGATGCATGCTTCTTTTAATCCATATATTTTTATTATACTTTTTTGTATGAACTTTATGTCATTTGCATCAAAACAATCATGCATGGCATCAATACAGTATATATTGCTAAGGTGCTATTTTTGAATAACAGACAGGACAAGAAAAACATTTTGTTAAAATGATGATCAGCGAAAAAGTGTATGCAATACTCATTGGAACCATGTATTTACATAATATGTGTTCTGCATGCTACATGTAGGTATATCATGCTTAATTATGTTTCGAAGAAATTTTTTTTAACATACAAATATATATTATATATATACAACTATGTTGGGTGTCCTGGTGAGTTGGCTGTCAGGCCAGCCGAGTCTGGCCTGTAATAACCGCAAACTTTATGCAGCATAAAGAAATTATATTTATATATATATGTATACATATATATATATTTAGTTAAGTAATGCGAATTGGGCCTGGGATCCATTAGCGGATCCAGAAGAAAAATGTGCATATTTGAGTATTTTAGTAATACTATATAAATAAATAAATAATAATAATATTTTTTTTCAAACCCACTGTTGGACCCAAGTGGATTCAACCCCTGGATCCACTGCTATCCACGCAACCCGGATCCAAACCGCAATCGGATCCGGCATCGCGGGTCGTGGTTTGGACCCGGACCCGACCCACACCCTGTTAAATGAAAAGAGGGGTTAAAAAGGGCAACCCGATATGGGTTGCCCGATAAAAAGATTTTTGAAAGAGGGAAACCTTCTCCCTCGAGACATCGGGTGTTAGGGTTCAGCCGAACCCTAACACATAAGGAGATGGGGAGGTGGGGGAGCACACGCAGCCGCCGGGAAGGTAGGTTTTCCTTCCTTTTCGGGTGGCCTCCCTCCTACAAAGAGGGACCCCCGAACCCCTTTCTCCTTTCTCTCGCTATCCCCTTCTTTCTCTCTCTCTCTCTATCTCTCTCTAACTTTCGGATCGCCCTCCGAGTTTTAGGACTGCTGCTCGAAGCTTTACCGGGTGACGCCAACCAACCTCTTTGCGTGGCTGCCGCAACTCCTTCGCCGGAAAATGGTAGGGTCTGTAATTTTTCTTTCAGGTCAGTCATGGGCTTGGTGGGGTGTGGGTTTTCCAAAAACCCAAATCGGTCGATTGGCAAGGGGTTTTCCCCTTCGAGCTCTGCAATGTGGGGGTGATGTCGGCTGTTATGCAGCCTCGAAATCACACAGGAACACCTACCTCAAAAAGGGGGGGGGGGGGGTTCGTGAAATAAAATGAGGGGACTTTGAATGTGACAGAATTCTTACTGAGTCTAGTTAGGGGAGGGTGTATAGTATGACCCTTCACATTTAGTACCTCAATTTCCATTTTTCAGAGTAAGGACAGTGGCTCTTAACAAGATTAGTAGACCGTGGATTGGTTGTGCTGATTAAGGATATGGGTTCTTAATAGTTAGGTTCATTCAATTGGAAGATTAGGTTAGAACAGAAGAAAGAAGAAAGCATGGGAAAAACTATAGGTTTTTAAAGAACAGTTTGATTATTTATAAGAATCTTTGATCACTGCTTCACTGATGTGATCGGATTCGATGCCACTGGCCAAATCGAAAGAAAATTAGGGCGGTTCAGTGTGTGCTTAGGGACAAAATTAGGATAAAAGGGAGGGGAGAATCTGTATCATTTTTTTTGCACGATTCATGATGCATTGCTTTGAGTCGGGTTCAATGAAAATTTAAATTGCCAGCAGATCCAGTTTTTAATTATGTGATTGCATTTAGTTTTTTTGTTTTCTTTTATTTAGCTGAATAAGCTGGGGAAGGGTCCCATTCCTTGATTGCATTTGTTCAGTAGTCCCTTTCTTGTGAGCTATTCTGGCCTGCGTATGTGTAATTTGTGAAACAGAGCCTGCTTAATGTAGGTTGTGTGGTAGCCGAACTGCAATTGAAATACATTTAATTCTTTTAGGCATGGTGTATCTGATCATGTTTTATTTTTGACTGTGTATTTTGGCATGAGTCTGAGAAATACATCATACTTATTTGAGATTATGGTTGCTGAATAGTGCTTGTCATTTTTGTGAGCAGAGCATGCTTAATGTAGGCTGTGTGGCGGCCGACCTGAAATGGAAATTCATGTATTTCTTTTAGGCATAGGGTACCTAATTATGTTATTATTATTGTCTGTGTATTTTAACCAAGTCTGTGAAACATGGCATGCGTACTTTAGATTATGTTAGCAAAATGGTGCCTATTATGAGGATACTCTACTTCATTCAATTCACACTAATCTGATGCTCACTACATAGTTAGCTGCCCATTACGTTGACATTCGGTTTCATAGAAAGCTACACATCAACTGATACTTAATGTTTTTTTTTCTATTATGAGGATGTTCGGGTTACTATCCAGCTGCCTATGAAATTGATATCTATGCATCGTTTTACTTTTTCCCAATTTTTTGCTTTATGGCAAAATTGCAAGATGAATTGTGATAACTGACCACATACACCCTTGTTGAACGTATACAGAAGTCTGCATATGCTTACGGTTGTTACATTCAGTTCAAATATATGATGGTGCACTTAGTGACATATGAATATGTGCCTTCCCGCAAGGGGGTTGCTTGGAAAACCTTGCCTAATTGGGCAATATGGATTGGGTACCTGATGTAGGTACTTTGGTTAATGAGCATATACTTAATGTTAACAACATTGGTGAGAGAAATTAAAGGTTAATTTCTGTGGGCCTGACTGGGTGAAAGATCCTGGGGCATTTGTGTCCGATTGGTTTAAAAGTACCAAGGCATTTAGAATAATGATCATAATACTGATAAGAAACTTAAATGTAATTCGTGCTTGACTGGTTTAAAGGCACCGGAGCACTTTGAGTGGGTTTAGGTAATCAATATGGAAACAAAATTTGGATGGTTTATACACATTGATAAAATGACTAAGGTTGAGAATTCTACTGCCATGATAGCAGAAGGAAGTTGGGAAAATGCCCCATACTTCGGGAAAATAACTAAATGAAAAGATTAACCCACTCAGATTCGGGCTTACCTTGGAGAGGGTAGGTGGTACAAGACTCCGGGGACGTGTTTATTTGTTCGAGCGTAAAGCGACTCATTGGTCCCCAGTCCTCGGAGTTGGGGGGTGACCCAGACTACCAATATTGTCCTAGGTGGTAGCTCTTTGTTCTTCTGCAGAAGTTAGGGATGCATCCTGTTTGGTTTTGGCCTTTGAGAGGTTCTCTCGGTCACTGGCCGCTCCCTTGGGATTTCAGTCACAGTTAGATTGTTCGGGTTAATAAAATAACTTCGAATAATATACCCCCGAACACTCTCTTCTGTGATGGTTGCCTCGGCCCGTGTGTACCCGCGGGATAAGAAAAGATAAACATCAATTAGAACATTTTAGGTATCACAGTGAGTGGAGTTCTAGAGAGACATGTTTAAATTTTTCCAGCATGTTCTGAGCTTGTAATAAAATGAAGTCCTGAAATGTGTAGAGATGAGATACTCAGATTCATAGGATAATTGCTACATGAATGTTATGCATCACTGTTGTTATTGTTGTAGAATACGCTTTAATTGCTAAATTGTTGTCTTTGCATAAAATGCTTTAATTGTTTAATTACCACTGATGCCTCATCTGTTTGCCTGCTTAAATATATGCCTGTTATTGCTTTTACATAGTCTTTTTGGGTACTTCTTAATAAGCTGAAATTCCACATCACATACTAGGTCCATCGTTTACCTGCATTAAGAATACAGTTTCTCTACTTAGACGTGGTAGTCTAATTCCTATAATTTTTTTTTATCATTTTCAGGAGAAGAGTAGTTCTATGAGCGATGCGGGATGAGGCGATGATCAAGACTTGATCTATTTGTTCCCTGGCGATTCTGCTTTCTTTCAGATTGAGATTTTTTTTTTGAAAACTCTGATGTTGGATTTTATTATTATTGAAATGGAAATAAATGGTGTGGTTTGCTTTTACCTTCCTGTATCATTCTGAAATGCTTAACCCGGGAATTATTAGTTGTTTCCGCTTAAAAAAAATCCTTAAAAATCCTTAAAAATTTGGGTTAAATTTTGGGGCGTTACATGGCCGGCCATGTCAGGCCCTGCTAGACATGGCTTGGGTCTAGTCAGGTCAGACCAGACCCAACCTTGTGCTAGATGGGCAACTGGCAGCCCAACTGAAAGGTTCGGCTGGGCATGCCCAGCCCAAACCAACCTGCAACTGGGTTAGGGCAGGCCTGACAACTCTCTGCTAGGCCAGGCCAAGTCTGCTCAGAGAAGACCCAACTCATTGGGTCGGCTGGGTACAATTGGCTCCTTTCAACAAAAAAAAATTGTACCTTGATGTGGTCTGGCCATACTGGGCCAGACCTGGACAACCTTCATGCTGGGTTGACAGGCCCGACTGCCCCTATCAAGCCATATAAGCCACTCGACTGGGCAAGTGGGTGTTACAAAAAAAAAAGATTTTTGGTTAACAGGTTTGTAAACCCAGCTGACTGTTAATCGGCTGGGCATGCGTATTTGGGCTGGCTGGCAGCCCAGCCGAACCCAGTTTCGGCTGGCTTGCCAGGTCCCCGTGTCCTTGCATAGGCCCAGCCCTTTGTCGGTCGGGTAGGGTGTTCAAATTTTTTTTTTATATATGAATACAAAATTATTTTATGTTAAGTATGTGTCATCATTCAGTTTCTTTTTAATGTTTAACATGTTTACATTTTTGAAGGTGCAGATGCATGTGTCCGTCAATTGCTAATGGCTTAAGGGTTTAATGTATAATATGTCTTGTCGTGGGTGTGATATAGGTTCTGAATGCATGTAGTTGCAAGTTAATCATGTATAGTACCTCTAACTGTATAACTTGAACATAATTAAGTTTGATTTGTGAATTCCTAGATTAGTAATCGAGTTCAAGTGAACTTATTGCATGCAAGGGAATGGGATACCCATGTGATTGCATCTAGTTTGTCATACCTAGTTCCAATGTGATGTACGATTGTATTCATGAACATGTGCATAATTGGAAGGATATGTTTTGCATATACATAATTGTATGCATGTTCACAGGTTTAATTAAATTGAATCATGAAGGAGAGAAAGCATGTGATATGAATATGAGTATAGGATGGAAGCATATACTTACCATGAATGTGTAAAATCATGCACATGCATATGAATATTGTTGGCTCATACACAGTTAAATTGATATATATGGATGCACATTAGAATGCATATGACTATTATTGTTGCATGCACAATTGCTATGTTGGCATACATGAATGTGCATTGAAAGCATGTAGACATTATGTTATATGTGGCATAGTGTTATGGTTTTTGCATATGGTGCATCAATGATTGAAATGAATTATCGTGGGCCTGGTAGGCCCCGAGCTCTGAGTTTTGTTTCTTTTTATTTATTTTAAATGCATCGCAAAAATCACATTAATATTGTGGCACTGTATTGCATTGTTCTTTGCATTTTAGCAGGCGATGGTCTTGTGATGGTTCTCGGAGGAAAATATGTGAGGTTGTGTGTTTGTTTGCATGCTGAATTATAAATTAAAGAATTGATTATTGATAAAAAAAATAAAAATAAAAGAACAGTGTAATATACGTTATGAGATCTTTCATCGTTAGAATGTGAATCTTAGAATTTTGGTTTTGGGGGACCACGATGATACAAAAACTCTATGTGCGTTATTGATTACCCCTGAACCCGATATTGAAATTCTTTTTGTTGGTCGTGGTTTTAGGGAGAGTCCGCCACTTTGCCCGGGGTGGTGTGTAGACACAACTGTTGTTTTGGTATACCAAGAAAAGTGGCACCTGTGGATGGGTCGTTCATGGTGTCCCCGACATTAGATGAGTGGTCTAATTTTTCGAAGGCTGTTTCGGTTGAGGGCTAAGTTTGAAACTCAGTACTAAAATATAAATTATGTGCTAAGCTACTCTGGGAATCTACTTGACCTCAGGGATTTTACCCGTTTGGTGTATTCGCGGGCAACGATAATTAAAAAAGAGAAACTTATATTATGTTTATTTAATAAGGACATGCATATGAAAAGAAAGTTCTAATAAGAGTTAATAATTTACTCATGCATTGCACTGGAGCTATGCATATTCCTGTTATGCATTAGATCATGCATGTTTATCTGTTTCCTTAACTATTAAATGTCGGTGAATGCATAATGTTATTTTCTAATGCATGTCAAATGGTTGTATTGCAAAATTTATGATTATTGTTATTTATTAAAAGTTTCATCATGCTTAATAACTGTTCCATATTGCATGAATGATTAATTAAATTATGAATTTGTCATAATTGCTTTCCTCTAAAATATTACATGAATCTTATCTATATTATTTATTCTTACTTGTTTCATTAGAAAGATTTGTATGCAAAATTTCTCAGATTTCTGACACCCTATTTCTGTGTTTTTTCGCAGCTACAGGAGATCAGTGAAGCGACTAGCTTCTAGGAGAGTTACGAGTGTCACACTTTTGCTAGACAGTTCACAGAAGGATACTGTGGCTCAACTTTTCTTTATTTATTTTTATGTCATTTAAATAACTATGATATGTCTCTTTCAATTATTGTTTAAACACTCTTTTTTTCATAATTAATAAATAATGAGTTGTTATGGTTTGAGGTGATAAATATAAAATCTCTTGTGGTGTATTTGGTTATCTAATGGTGAGTGAAACTATAAAGGCTCTGGGTCTCTGAGAATGTTTTCGCACTTGTTTAAAAAAAAAATCTGCACTTTTTAAGAGGTATGAGTTAGAGTCGTTATAGTGTGAGATGTTATTTGTAACATGAGAGAGTACCCGAGCAAAGACCGGCCCGCATATCAAAAGCACCCTGAAGTTTCCTGAAGTAGTTGTGGGGTGAGCACCACGTGTGAAGATCTGTGCTATCGGTAGGCAGCAGAGATCTACCTTTTCTATTAGGTACCAAAATTAAACGAGTGGTTTTTCTAGCATATACATAGTATATACTTGTACCGTACTTTTACATCAAAGAACCAAATAATTTTTCAAAAAATGTGTAAATGATACAGGTATCCACGTCCATATCAGGTATGATTATCAGACCTTTTTCTCCATCAAAAACACCACAATTTCCAAACCCAGGAAAAACAGCACAGGCTTCCACATGCTGGATAATCGAAACAAAAACGATCACCACCAAAAACATGGGAAATGTGTTAACCAATCAAGCATCTAAGGAAATACATAACAAATCCTCAGGGCAGGAAACTACTTGTTTATCAGGCAAACTAAACAAACAGCAAAGAAATCAAAACAGAGAGAGAGAGATTATAGTACGGTGATATTTATTCATAACAACGAAAGGTTAGGGCTGGACTCAAAGCAGCAAAATTCTCCAAATAAAGCTGAAGCTTATTCGGTCTGATAAATGAAAAACGTCCAATGTTTGTTTATGCTAGAACAAAACTCATCTCTTGACTCTGTTGGAAGTGACTCACACAGCTGAAGGGGTCGCATCAAGGGCAACAACTCCTGAAAGTACCTTTCCTTCAACAACTCCAAACTAGCACCACCACCAGTGGAGATGTGGCTCATTTTATCCGAGAGGGCCTGCCTTCTCAACGGCAGCAACCGAGTCCCCACAACCTATGATTGTTATTACATCCTTTGCAGTTAGCTCTGCAAGCTTCTTAGCAATGGCCTAAAATAACAATCATATTAATAAAATGATTAGCTGTACAAAGAAATGGTGTCCTTAGAGGTATGTGTATCTCAAGGATGCACAAGGAGGAACCAACATGCAAGGAATATTTAGTTTAATACAAATTAAGATACCTCTGTACCAACTGCAAATTTCTCAAACTCAAAAACTCCCATGGGACCATTCCATATCACAGTTTTGCTAGTCGCCAATACTTCACTGAATGACTTGACTGAATCGGGCCCAACGTCAAGCCCCATCCAACCATCAGGTATTGCAGAAGCTGCAACAATCTGCATCACATGACAAAATTTCTGTGGGTACCAATAGTTTCTAATGCATCAGAGCTGCAGCTAGAACAAAAGTAGCACAAATCTTGCTCTCTGCATCAGCCGCAAATTTGTCAGCTATGACAACATCGGTAGGCAATAGAAGAGACACTCCTTTGGCCTTTGCTTTCTCGAGAAGTGATGTTGCAAGGCCGAGCTTGTCTTCCTCAACAAGAGATGATCCCACAGAGAAACCTTGTGCCTTGTAGAAGGTGAAGATCATTCCCCCACCAAGAACAAGGATATCTCTCAAGCAAAGACTCGATCACACCAATCTTTGACGATACCTTTGAACCACCAACTATAGCAGCAAATGGCCTTTTGGGATTTGAAACAGCACCAACAAGATAATCCAGTTCCTGGAGACATAATATTAACAGGAGCGTTACAACAATAACTTGTTCAATGGAAAAGAAAAAATGCAAAAAAACTGTACGTCCTTACAAGAATACAGTTTTGGTGAAAACAAGTACAAATTTTACTATCATTAGGGGAGAACAGGTAATGCACATAATGCCTATACAATGATGCGTCACCAAGGAATTGCAAACCATCTTCCATAGTTTTTTACATCTTCAATCATCCTTATACGTGCAACATGATCAGCGAAATGATCAAATTTACCTTTTGCATGAGAAACCCAGAAACGGAAGGTTCCAAATACTTAGCAACCCCCTGTTGAAGCATGTGCTCTGTGCGCTGTACCAAATGCAACATTGACATAAAGGTCCGCAAGTGAAGCTAGCTTTTTCCCAAACTCGGGGTCATTCTTTTCTTCCTCCTTGTAGAACCTAACATTCTCAAGAAGTAAAACACCTCCATTTGGAAGAAAAGCCACTTTCTTCACAACCTCCTCACCGACGCAGTCATCAGCTTTTTCAACCTGTGATAGGTAACACATTAATCAACAAATTCAAGTTTTTTTGTTTCGAAAATGTGAAAAAAACAGCAAATGAGTTTATCTTGACATAGAAACCTACTTGAATACCAAGTAGTTCAGATAACCTTGGAACAAGAGGGCTCAAGCTGTACTTGGGTGTAACAGTCTTTGGACGTCCCTATACAACAAAAACTCTTGTTAATCCATGAACAACTAGTATTACTACTTTGTGCAGAAAAAAATGAAAGGAAAACACATAAGCAAAATGATCTCATATCAATACAAGCAGCAGCAGAAGCATTCAAGAGGAATAAAGTCCATTATTCATCTATGTGACTATCAACCTATAATTCACAACAATCATCTCTAGATATCAACTTATAGTCCATAACAAATAAAAGAGAAAAAGGATAATCTTATAGACACTGATCGTAAGTGAGAATTCATAAACAAAGAGTATGAAAGATGGTGTTTATCAATTTGGAAACTATGAAAGCCACATCAAGAAGCAATTCAACTTTTTTCAGAAGTATCGCAGGTTGCCAAAAGTTGCAATTAGGCAAAGAACCAGTTTTCTACCTATAGACATTTCTTGAATTTTCACATGAGATTATTAGTAAATATTAATCATTTAATAGACATACAGCTCTGAAGATCGCACTTTAACAATGACTAATCCACCTATAGACATTTCTTGAATTTTCACACGAGATTATTAGTAAATATTAATCATTTAATAGACATACAGCTCTGAAGATCGCACTTGAACTATGACTAATCCATAGAAAATGAGAAAGCAATCCCTAATGTTATAGCCACAAAAGGTTACAAAACCAAGCAGCTTTTAACGTGGTTGGCCGCTACTTGCAAAGATGTAATTTGATAAGTGATATTTCAAATAAGTGTTTACAGAATCTTCTTCCACACAAATGATTCATTGAAACTAGCAATTGAGATAGACAAAGTTGAGACCACTAAGTGCTCCTGAGTTTCTTTGTTTGATCATTTTCTTTCTTGTTTCTAGATCTCTTCGAAACACATCTTCTATTTATTTCTTCTCTAGTGTATGAAACAAAATTAGAAAAAGATCAAATCCAGAGTTATTGGAAACTTCTTAGATAGGTTGGAAGCCCACTTCTCAGAAACTCGCATTGGAAGCCTTGCTTCCAAAACTTGATGAGAATCTTGATTCTCCTGCGCTTTTTCTATGCTTTTCACACACTTCATCTATTCTTCTTATATGTTCTCTCAATCACTTCCATGTACTTTCTCTAAATTGGAAGTCATCATTTTTAGATTTTGTTAATAATTTAATTCTTACATTAAAAAATCATGAAATTTAAGAAGTTATTTATTCATTTCGATTCTCATTCAATTCTTATATATATTTTTATTCCTTGTTTTCCGCTCCCTATATGTTTTAAAATACAACGCTTCTTGCTTTCACTTCCCGTATTGTTTGTTGTTTTTGCTTCCTATCTATTTGAAATCCAAATTCAAATGCCAGAACCAAATTTTAGTTTAAGCTTAATTAAATCCATATTCACATTCACATAAAATTAACTCCAAACTCTACTCAAATTCCAATTTCACTTAGAATTTAAATTCAATGGAGATTAAAATTCACTTGAAATTCAATTTCAAATTATCATTCACTTTTATTTCTTATTTAATAAAAATTTAAATATGTAGTTGAGATGAAATTTCATCTTTATTAGTTTAAATAAATACTGAAAAAATCAGAGGTATTACAAATACTTTTTTGAAAAATTGTTTAGTTCTATATTAAAGAGAAAAAGTTCTTCACATGAGTTTATATAGGGTAAAGTTGTTTTTATGGGAAATGCTCATTGAGGGCAAAACAATAGGACTTTAAATTTTGAATCTTGGTCTTTTGATTTGGATTTGGCTCTGGGTTTTGGTTTTGATATGATAAGACTCAGTTCAGTTTAGTTTGGTTTAATCATTATAGGATTTTGACTATTCTTTTAGCTTTTGGGATGATTTTATCTCCAAGACTTTGATCGACCCATTTAATGGGCTTTGATTGATCATCCTTCAAGCACTTGGAAAATGATTCTTAACTTTTTTGACTTAAACTTAGTGAACCAAATGGTTGGAGCCTCCTTTGACCACAACTTGGACCATCCAACGTTTCTTTATGTGACCATTTATGGGCAAACAATCCTCCCGCCTCCACATTTATTCTAACTCCATTGACCATTAATTGTGCCCATAGACGAGAACCTTTTTAGACTTGGCAAGGGGTCATTTTTGACCCTTTGACTACTCTTGTGGTCCATTGACCACACCAAACTAGTAACTCTCCCTCTCCTACACTTAACCCTTAATGGATAGCCATTTGGCCAGTCTAAGCTATATATTTTTAGCTATTGGGTTAGGGCTTATATATACCCCAACTATCTCTGTCTTTCTCTAACAAATTAGTGTTCTCTGTCTCTAGTAGGTTCATGTTTGACTTAGTCAAAGGCTTGACCAATAGAGCTTAGGGTGTGCCCAATCTAGATCGAATCAAGAGGTTACTCAAGGTAGTTCATATTGTATTGCTTAGTCTAACCTAGTACATGACATGTACCGACCTTCGCAAGTAAGCAAAAACTCAGTTGTATCTTGAGATTGAAGTTACAAGAATAATCATTGCACTATGAACTTGTTCCTAAGTGGAGCAACTATCGCTTTAAAGATAACACATCCATGATCTATGAGCCTACTTATTTCAAGCTCAATTTCCATACTCTCAACAATAAATGAAATCGCAAATAAACAAACAATTATGAATACATGTATGAGGTCACATTGAGTGAATACAACATGTGGGAACAAATATAGCTAATTAGTAGTTATAGTCAATCCTTGTTGCATATCTTTTTAGACAATTGTGGGATATGTGAGAGTGAGGCTCATGCACACATGAAACAAGTGAGCTGTGATGGTTAGAGAATATAACGTCACATACAATTTGACTGTAGCTACTCTTTACAAATTGCACTTATGAATTTTTAATTAGATAGCATTTAGGTTGACAAATATATATCGGGCCAATAGTGTAACAAAATAAAAGAAAGGAAAATTTTTAAATAAGAGAAATTTTTTAGTCATGTTTGACTTTTGTTAGGCCTCAAGTTAGATCCTACCAAAAAAATGTGGTTGCATATGTTTTTTGTCAAATCTAAACATAAGATGTGTTTTTAATTGTTTATTTTTTTATGACCATACTTTAGGTCAAATCAATTTATTAAAAAGTTTAGAATCTTATATCATCAAGTTTTAGCATAATAAGAATCATTGATTCTTCACTATTTTGAAAAAACACTTATGTGCATGAAAACTACCAAATCTATTGCATATTATCTAATAAGTAAATTAATCAATAGGGCTCCACTTGCTTGGTAGGAGTTGTGAGTACATGTCACCTTGTGTTTGAGACTTTCCAAGTTCAAACGCCAATGGTATGGTTGTATAACTATAGGGGACCTACCTAACTTCAGATTGCTTATTTAAAAATAAAATTTACTAAGTAAAATATAATAAACACATAATATTGGTTTAGATGTAACACCTCAAATTCAAGTGAATTGATGCCAGGACTAATTTATGGCCTTGCTCCAAACAGACTAAGCTATAGAGAGTCAACTTGTATGCAAGTGCTAGCATTTAATAGCTCATTAGAACTCAGTTTAAAAAAAGTGGCACCAAAGACAAAATTCCTTTGTCAAAAGTACAAAAATAAAATACAATTTTATTTTTCAATACAAAAGAATCCCACAGATCTAGGATCCATTACAAATTTGCATCTACCATATCAATCATCCATTTCAAAACATAATTTAAAATGAAATGATTTAAACCATAATTAAACTTAATAAACTTTAAGTTTAAGTTTACAAGTTTAAATCAATCCCATTATTTAGAACCTAGCAACCAATCATAAATCACGCCATCTCTAGCAAGCTAGTTTTACCATCACGCTGCTCAGTTAAGCCCGAGCCTTACCATCTGAAAATTAGTAAATAACAGGTGAAAACTCACAATTCTCATACAAAATCCCATCCAGCAATAAAGAATAAAGCATAAGTCAACTAAACATCTAGTTTAGGAAAATATTTATGTATATATAACAATTTAGATAAGCTTGCAACATAACTCAATTTAAGCATACTTGCAATATTACATGATACAAAAAATAGTAAGCATATGATGTATGTACCACTGTATCTACATTGCATGAATAAATGCAAATATGATGCATGAATAGCTTTTATCTCTTTATTGACACTTCCTTTTGAATGCATGTGCATCTCACTTGTAATTAATTTAAGTTTTCTTATGACCCCTTGGTGGGTATTGTCATCGGCAAAAACCTAAAGTCCAAGGCCGTTTTCAGAGTATCTTAACCACACACAATTGTATTTTATTAATTGGGTCCTACACATATGCATTGACTGACTTTAGGCATCCACACCCTAAATCGAAAAATAGGGTACCTTTACCCAATGTCGGAATGACAAAGCCTATACATCCTCTAACGTCACTTTATTTGGTATACCAATATGCTAACAACTGAAGCCAACCCTCACTGTCACCAGGCCAAAACAGTGAAAACTTTTCCTACTAACATGGTTGAGAATACAAACCTTAATATTGAGTTCTTAAGAAAAATAACACTGTAGAGTTTAATACCACGTTATCGCCCATGACAACACTCTTCTAAGGATCCCATGATATACATAGGGCAACTAAGTCGAAATTAAGTACATTGTTTAGGCATTTTTTAACTCTTAATTATTTATTGTTCTCATCACACAAAACATATCTTAATCCACAATATTCATAGCACATCATCATGCTACATGAGCTCCATATTGACTCAAATATACACATTATCATGCATTATCTTTTTGGGTAATCCACGCTCGATCATAATAGTGTACCATCATATGCCAACAAGTGTAATTAATCATATGCATCATAACACAACATAAACAATGCACCTACATGATTATTACAGAATTAAGCACTAGCATATAACTTTACTTACACTCATAGGTAGCTCAACCATTAGTCATAATAAAAATTTGGTTTCTCACTTGAACCATTTAATGCGCATAAGCAAGCATTTCACCTCATGCAACACTCACAAACCACATATCATAACCACATCCTACGCATGATCATCATAAGCACATATATAACATCACATCATGCTATGCATTATCATTATGTTGCATAAACAAGATCGGGTCTACACTTAGAACCCTCATATAAATGCCATTCAACACATCATGTGCAATTTGGTCAAAACAATTAATATGCAAAACTGTAAAAATAGAATTTTGTCTATGATTGCATATTTCATCATGCATCACAATAAATGAAATAATTATAAAATTTTTACTGTAGCTATATATATATGTGTTAGTTATCTATAAGTGAAAATAACTCATTCTTAATAAGCGAATAATAAATCTTTTACTGAAACCTATTTTTTGTTCATACAACAGACCTATGTAGTTTAGCCTTAATAAAAAATTATTAATCAATGAATTTACATAATAAAATAAATTCTATAATTTTTGTTGTAGTTAGCAGGATGTGTCTGACACAAACTCTAAAAAAAAACATACATAAACTCCATCCCAACATAGAATTAAAATTCACACACTACAATTTGTTTTTGTTCTTGAACATACTATATTTTAAAATTTTCAAGTTTCAGAACAAACTTTTATGATTTTTAATCTTCAAACAATAATAAATCAATGCACAAGATTTGTATCATGTTTTTTTTAATAAATAAAATATATACATAAATGTTGGCTATAAACATTGAGTAATTTTGAGAGAAATAAAATCAATAAAATTGTGCAGTCATTACAAAAATTCTGTCAGAAATTCTATGATGACTTGCAAAGGTCATATCTCCCCATCCGAAATCAAACAAACCCAAATTTTTTTCTGTGATTGCTCCTGCATGTTTGAAACATTCTTTTAAAATTTAAGAATTTTTAGGTTCACCATTTTAGAGAACCATACATTTTTTTGAAATTGTTCGAAATAAAAATAGATGATAAAATATTGTTTTCAAGAAACACATCAGGAAATTCATGATTTTCATAAAGAAACACCAAGAACATGCATCCAATGATTTTGGATTCATCATAAGCACATCTTACACATGCATATAAACCTTTAAACATGTTGTAAACATAGAAACAACATACATATCAACACAAGATCCAATGTTTTTATGTAAAAAACTCAATTTTCTAAAAAACGATTCTTGAAAATAAGGTATTGTGTTTATAAAACATTCAATTTAAATTTTAATATATCAAAACCCTATTAAGTCTAGGCATGAACATATCTAACATGTTGTTGTAACACTTGCGATTTTTTTGAAATATAAATTAAATAAAAATATTTTTTATGTCCAATATGTGTGCAATTTTTTAATTTAATTCATATTTGGATCCTAGATAATTTTAATAATGGATTTTGGATATGATTAAAATGGATCTAAGCCATAGTATTTAGATCTAATATGGGTTTGAATTAATTCTTGGATTTAGACACTTAATTTAAGAGTTTACATTGGATCTAATTTAGTTAATTAAATCCAATCCCAATTGGATTGGACCACCATATGAGATGCCACCCACGTGGGACCCACTTAAACTACTTAGAGAATATATGGATAATGATCTAAACAAATGAAAACAGCCTAGAGGGTGGGAGGTCCTCACCTCTCTATCTCTCTTAATTAATTTATTATTAACTAAAACAAAATCAAAATAGGAGTTATAATGCAGAAGGAGTTTCAAATAAGAAATTTTAAAAATCAAAGTCAATGGATGTTAGAGTGCACATAGGAGTTCGAATCAGAATGACACATAGGAAATTGAAACCCCTTATCACACAATTTTGGATAGAAAGAGAGAAATAGAATTATTCTTTGATTGAATAGGGAAGGGAGAGGGCCCATAAAAGGACCCCCTCACATACCCCTTATCTCTCTCTTAACTCTGTCTTCTCTCTTATTATTCTCTCGTAACTCTCTCTTCTCTCTCTCTCAATCATTCTTCTTCCTCTATTCATGACCCTAGAAGAGGGATTTCTATAGTGTAGCAGTCATTGAAGGTGTTGTTGGATGGAGGAGAATATGGTGATGGAGTGAAGTCGTATTACACCAATCTATTTTGGTATTCTACGTGATTTTCAGGTAGGATTTCATTGACTTGGGTGTATGCATAGTACTAAGGGTGCATATGCAGGCCGAAATGAATTCAAGATATGTATGTTTGGAAGATATCAGGCCTAGATATGTGTTTGGGGTGATATCCCATGATTTTGGAGGGCTACGGGTCTCTGAATAGGTTTTCATCAAAATTGTTTCATGAAAAAAACCCTAAATCATGTTCGTTATTCGTACAAATCTTGTTTGATGTTTCTAAAGCATGATAGATACATATTTGATGTGATCATCATGTCTAAATCTTACTTAAATGAATATTTATGATGAAAATCAAACTAAAATACAAAAAAGAAAGAAAGAACCCGAACAATGAAAATCGTTTTGGGGATTTAAGGTTTCTTTTTGGGAAAACCAGATTTCAAGGATTTATTATTGTTATGTTTCATATCATGATTCATGTACTGTATGATCTGAACTACATTCATGTTAGATGCATGATTTACGTAGGGTTCAAAATAAATATCATAAATAAATTCATGTAGATTGTATCGATTAGGGTTTATGGGAGCCTTTTTTTGAAAAATATGATTTATATGATTTTTTTATAATTTATATTTGATTAATTCATAATAAACCTATGATTTATTCATTATGTTAGATCTGATATACATGTGCATGATTCATATTTAATTCAAAATTAAATTAAATTTTCTAATGCATATTTCAGTGTACAAGTGTTTTTTTTTAATAAAATGGTTTATTGTTATTTCATATTTGATTTCATGTGCTAGATTATTTTGTATGCAGCATAAAATTATGTTGATGCATGTTTAAACTGATATTGATTATATTATAATGAATCAAATAATAAAAATCATGTTGATATGGATTATTTTATAGGAAATATGAATTATACATGATTTTCTGTGAAAATAGCATGTTGTCTTATTTTCACGTGCACATACACTTTTTAAGAACTTTATTGTACGCCTAAACAGTTTATACAAAAATTCTCCAATTTTAGAAAAATGTTTCAGACTCATAGAGAAAGTTCCAGAATAAATTTTGGCTTTATTCAAGGTGCATATGAGAAAATATGACCTCTAAAAGTTAGAATAAAATTCTTGTCTTGATAAAAAGTCTCTATTCGACTGCACTCGCTTGTTGATTTTAATTCTTTTAATCTGTTTCATGGTTAGGGCTAAAAAATTTATGTATGTTAGACTACATATTCATAAAAATTTAATAAAAATTTGATTCACATATTCATTATGGTCTATGAGTTAAAAATCATTAAAGTTGGCTCTAAAACTTAAAAAATTTTGGAGCATAGCCGGTCCAAGAATCTAAACAGGCTACGATCCATGAATTTTGATTCACATTTCAGATGGATTTTGGACCTAATTTTTATGATTATTCTAGACATGTTCATCTATCTACAATATTTTTTAAAATTTTTCTCCTTCTGTAAAGTTACTCGATTGATGCTTCTTCAGAGAGATTAAACTAGACCGATCTATTTGATAAACATAAAACTAGTTTTGGTAAATTATTTATTTCTCCCTACTTTGCATTATGATTGAGGCAAGATTTATGGCTATATTTAGATAACACATCCGCATATGCTATAAATTTTTAGATTTTTACTCACTATAATCTAACTAGGATAAAATTTACACTCGTTAATAAAATTCAGTCCCTTCAATTCCGAGTTTGAACTCTTGTAGTACATGTGTTTCGGTTTTGAAAGAGGACCAGTTAGGCAAGTCCTGGTTTCAGAACTGAACTAGATGAACACATTGATGGTTAAAGATCAATGCGTATTATAAATGATGTTTATGATATGTAATATAATTATGCATATGTTGAATGATATTTGCATAGTTAAATGAATGCATGATCTGTTTATGTGCTTATATGAGTATAATATGCAACATATGTTATGACATGAATTATGAGCATGCATCTTGATGATTAATTGTTGTTGTTACATATGATGCATGAATTGCATGATGCATAATTGATTATTCTTGTGTGAACTTACGGTTCAAGGAACTAATTGGTGTTTGAGTGCCCAAATCGATGTACTGCATATGCTTATATAGATGTACCTTGTGTGTGCACGATTATGAGGATGAGGTTAAATGATATTCTTGTGCTATATAGCATGTGTGTGACATGCAAACATATGAAATCGCTCAATTGTGATAAAGGAGTTGTGAGAACACATGGGGTGTTGATTGTGCATCAATTTATGAAAATATCATTAACTTATGACCTTAATAAAGATAATCTCACAGTTGATGGTTCCTGGTACCTTGATAGAATATCAAAATGCTTCAGATCCGACATCTCAAGTTTACCTTGGAGAGGGTAGAGGGTACAAACACTTAGGACATTGTTGTTGTTTTATGGATGAAAAGTCTCACTTGGTCTCCAGAAGTTAGGGGGATATATTGCCAATTTATCTTAAGTGGTAGTTTTCTTGACCTGCAGATTCTTCTTTTATGAAATCAATCCTATTGATGTTGCCATTAAGAGATTTTATTTCACTTATTAGCCGTTCTCTTTTTTGGTCGCCATTTAGTTAGTTATTCGATTTATAATAAAATACATAGTATAATAAATACTCGAATAATCTCGACTGGATAAAAAAATTTGCCTGGGGGTGCCGATAGAAATAAGCATAATAAATAATTAATTAGATGATTAAGATCACTTTATATTATGTAATTATGTTTATTTTATTGTTATGTTCAAATGATGTAATGTCGCGTATTTCTACACTTAGTTAAATTTGTGATTCTCGAAAATTTGGCTAAGTCTGAGAGAAAAATCGTTTGAGCCTTGATTTTAGATCGATGCTTTTGAGTTTGGGTTTGACCCAGATCTCATTTTCTAGGTCTAAACGAGCCAATCGAAATGTGCAGAAAAGTTTTATTTGTAACATTTAAATTCAAGTGAAATTCAGGTTATTTTCAGACGAATTTTAGAAGTGAAATTTGAGTTATATATCGTTAGATGCATCTCAGAATTCTGAGCGCAACGATATTTTATTTTTATTGATTTGGGCTACAGTTGGCTCGAAAATCATATTTTTTTAAAAATTGAGCAGTTTGTCGGTTAGGATCTAGACTTAGATCGGACCGGATCTAATGGATTTGATCTAAATTAATATGAATTTGGATTCCATCCAAGACCCATATTAATCTGGATTTGATCCAGCTCAAGACCCATTTGAATTTTTTTAGATGAATTTAGATCTTGGATCCAGATCTAGATCCAAATCCATGCCCAATGATTTTCCAACTTTAAATTCGTCAAAGACCTTTAAATTGAGGTTTATTAAGGTTAAGAAGCCTCCTAAGTTGATTTGGTAATTTTTGGAATCTTCTAAAAATTTATTTAATATTTAATATTAAATAATTAAATAACTAATTAATTAATTTAATTCCAAAAAAATATTTTAATGTTTGTTTAGGACTCTTAGTAGAGTCCCTAGACTTAACTAGAAACATCTAAGAAGATTTGAGAGACTAAGAGTTCTTTTTAAATAAAATTTTGAAAAGTCAATTTTGGAGTTCCAAAATTTTTGGAAACCCCTTTAGAGAAAGAGTTATGAGAAGAGAAAACTATCTCTTCTCCAGCCCATTTAGAATGGGCTAAATGGGCTGGAGAAGGGGGGGGGGGTCCCCCTATTAGCCTTTAAATACTCAAAAAAAAAGAGAGAAGAGAGAGAGAGAAAAAGAAAAGAGAGAAAGAGAAAAAGAAAGGAGAGAAAGAAAAGAGAAAGAGAGAAAAGGAGAGGAAGAAGAAGAAGATGAGGAAAAGATCCGCGCTTCTCCAACCATCCATCTACGCTCTATCATCATTTTCTTCATCTTAGATTCATGGTACGTGTTTCTCTCTTGTTTCAGATGAGAAAAAGAACATGGATTGGATTTTCATGTGATGTTTTTGAGAAAAAATCCATGGAAAAAGAGTAAATCTAGTTATTTACTCTAAAATACATGGATGAGGTTTTGTAAATCCTCTTTCATTAAGGTATTTTTGATTTTATACACCTAACAACAAAATTTTTTTGCACACGTGTATTTTTATGCCAAAAACGCATTTGTTTGACGGTACAAATAATTTATTAAGTATTGATATTATGGTATTATCAATCTCCATGGATGATCCATGTTTTTGATCGTTGGATACCCCATAAACCCATGCTATAATATTTTATTTTCATGCGTTCTTCATGAAAAATCTGTGTATTGGTTAACGGTAATAAAAAAAAAGGATTCCTACGTTTTCAATATATATAAGTATATTTTAGTCCCCCGGTGGGTTGGCGGTCAGGCCAGCCGAATCTAGCCTGACATGCCAGGCCCTGCCAGGCGTGGCAGGGTCTGGTCAGGCTGAACCGAACCCATCAAGGTGTTGGTTGGGCCCCTGGCAGCCCAATCGAGTGGCTCAGATGGGCATGCCAGGCCGAGACCAGCCTGCGGCTGGACCTGGTAGTCCCCTGCCAGGTCGTGCCAGGTCTGTCCAAATCAGACTCAGCTGGTTGGGTCCAGCTGGGCCTGAACCGAACCCCAACCGACTGCGTCAACTGGGTGTAGTTGGTTCTTCTAAAAAAAAAAAAAATTGTGTGTTGTGTATTTTAAAATTTTGAAAGTTTGGTGAGCATGTATATTTCCAAATATGTGTTAAGAATACTTACAAGTTCACATGTGATTATATGCTAAATTGATGCATAAGGGAAGGTTGAACTAGACTATGAACTTGCAGTTATACTTGAAAATTTTTCAAATTTCCTATCTGTAATATATTCAGCCTTTGCATGTAAAGAATGATATGTTTTACTTTCCGGTATTAGATATACTACGTTGAATCAAAGCATTATTGCAAGATTGCACCTTATGCATGTGCATGCATTAATTTGATGTGTTTGGCATATGCGTCATTACTTGAATATTCACATGTTTGATTAAAATGTGTATTTCATGAAAGCTTGCATGCAGCATGAACATGTGAATTAAGGCATGCATTGGACATGAACATGTGTATTGAATGGAAGCATGCATTTAACTTGGATACATGTGCACATGCATATGAGTATTATTATTATTTCATGCACATCTCAAAAGTTTGTATACATGAATGTGCATTGAGAAGCATGTGAAAGTAATGCATAGTGGCATGCGGTTGATGACTTTTGCATATGAATGCATTAATGATCAAATGGATCATCTTGGGTTGTGTGAGCCTTGAGCATGTATTGCTCTTTGTTTAAGTTGTTTTATGTATTGCAAAAAAATTAAATGTGATATTATTGTTTTTATTGCACTGAGCTTGGCATGTTGATTTGCAAGCTTATGTTATTAATTCTGCATGTTGAATTGTGAATTAAAAGAGATGAATTGATAACAAAATAAAAAAATATTAAAGAACAATGTAATCTATGTTTCCTTGATGTTCCTTTTTTAGTGTGAAAATCTTGGATATTGCAATTTTGAAAAAACTGTGAGGTTACTAAAACTCCGTGTGCGTTGTTGTTGCCCCTAAACCTAATATTGAGGTTCTTTTTCTGGCCACGGTTTTAGGGAGAGTCCACCATTTTGCCTGGGGGTGGTGTGTAGACACAACTGTTGTTTTGATATACCAGAAAAAGTGACATTATAGTTGTTGATTTTTATAGTGTCTTGACATTGGTTGTTGATTTTCAATGTTTCAATAGATAGTGTTGATTTCTGATATCGGTCTAGGGCTAAGTTTGAAACCTAGTAATAAAATACAATTTATGTGCTAAGTTATCCTAGGAACCCTACTTAACCTCGAGAATTCTTACCCATTTTGAATATCCGCGGGCAATGGTAATTAAAAAGAAAAACTTAAATTGTGTGCATTTAATAGAGACATGCATATAAAAATAAAACTCTGATAAAAGATAAAAATAATTTATTCATACATTGTACTGAAATCATTCATATTCCTGCTATGTATTAAATCATGCATATTTACTTGTTCCCTTAACTGTGATATATTGGTGAATGCATGATGTTGTTCCTTAATGCATGTTAAATATCTTTAATGCTTAAATTGTGATCCTTGTTGTTTATTAAATGCTCTATCATAGTTAATAATTGTTCCCTATTGCATGAATGATTAATTGAATTATGAATTTGTCATAATTGTATTCTTCTAAAATATTGCATGAATCTTATTTATGTTTTTTTTACTTGTTTGATTCATTAGAGAAATTCATACACATGATTCTTTAAATTCTGACACCCTACTTTTTAAGTTTTTCACAGCCTCAGATGCCCCTAGTGGAGAGGACTTGCTTTTGAGAAGAGTCACGAGGGGACTACACGACTACATGGCAGATTCTTGAGATGGTGTGACTCTTTCTTTTTGCTTTCGTTACTTTTATTTACTTATGTCTCAAACTATATGCATTTGAATAAATAAAGTTTGGTATGAAAGATGAGTATAAGATTCCTTGTGGTGGTGGTGGTGTTTAACTATAAAGGCCCCGAGTTTCTGGGTTTGTTTCCGTACTTGTTTAAAAAAAAAAAAGTTTGCCACTTTTTCATGGGTATGAATTGGGGTCGTTACAAAAGATGCCTATGATAATATAATACTTTAATGATGACATGTTATGATAATATGTTTCCTGAAATTAACTATTGTAGTGATTCTTTGGAAAGCCTGATGTGATATTTTGTGTGTTGTTCTTGATACATGCTTATGTATGCTTAGTATTGTGTATGCATGTAATCTTAATGTGTGTCATACTGAGACTCAGTTGGAGTCTAACAACTTAAATGCATATATGTTAATTAATGAGTTATGGAGCGGTTGTGGGATACTCTGGGGGTGCCATGCGAATGATTTATATGCTCTCATTTAATATTTATTTTTTTAAACAATTGACATGAAATATTTGATTATAAATAAATTAGTTTAGTTCATCATTGTTAAAGTTGTTTCAAATACCTATAACTCTCCAAGAACATTTAACCGTTTTCAAAATAATGTTTTCATTATGAATTCAAACTTAAATGCAATTTCAAAATAAAAGGGTTTTATATTTTGTATGTCTTTTCTCGATTTCGGTTTTAGGGAGCTATTAAATGTTGGAGCCTGCGCAAGCTGACTTTTTAGAGCTCAATTCAGTTAAGGTAATGCTATAGATGAGACCTCGTATTTAATTTTTTTTTATGTATTTTTTGATTAAAATTTTAGGGCATTACAGTTGTAAACATCAAATCAAATATGAAATATAAATTTAAACATTAGTCTACATCGTTCTTGTATCGAAGAATGAATTAAATCAAGTTTGCGATTAAAAACAAATATATAAAATCAAAATTAAGGTTTTAAAAATTAATATAACTTAAATTGAACCATAGGAACACGATTCCATATTTGATCAACTTGTAATAGACCGTAAACATGCTGAATAATGAGAAATCTCGTGCCTTAATGCGAAAAAGAATGAATAGAATACCAAACACGCAAATGAAAATCGAAACACCACAAAGAACTTCACTTCTGAAACACTGTTGGAACACAAAAGAGATCTGAAATATCTTTTCTAAAGCAAGGTTGCTGTCCAAGGTTAATGTACATACCTTGTATCAGTCCAAAACCACAAAAAAAAGAAAAGAAAAACTAATGCGATCAGCCATTAATCAATTATCAGAGAATTCAAATAGAAAAATGTCACTAAATTAAATTAAATTGTTAAATTTTTAAAAAATGCTAAGTATTACATTAGATCAAACAAAAACACTTGCAAACACAATTTTTTTAATAGCAAATCTTTGAAAACAATGTAGAACCACTGGGATGTGAACTCAACCCCATCACTTTTACAATTAAAAAAAATCCCCTTTAAGTAAATGCTGAGTTATGCAAAACTGAAAATGTCAATGGGTTGGAATAGATGAAAAAAGGTAAAATAAAATTGGATATGACCTAATCAGATTCAGATGCGGATTCAGAGCAGGATGGGAAAAGTTAAAATCGAATCTGGATCCGACTAGCTAAAAACCTGATATTTACACTTAATTGGTAGGGGTGCCAATGGGTCGGGTTTGGACCCAGGTGAATCCAGACCAAAACATGATTTGAGATGATGGTACCAAGTCTTGGCCTGAGTCCAATCAAACCCACCATAAGAGAAACCATGCCCTGATCCTATAAGGATTACATGAACCAGACCCAGACCATACTGGGTAAAATAATACTTTTATCTTTTTTATATTGAAAAATTATAGACCTTAATTGGAACTCGGGTTGGCCCAGTTCTGGTATGAAATTTCACCAACCATACCTGACATCATAGAATATTTGAATCCTTGGGGTCCAACCTGGATTCTAAACAGACCTTATTTATCATGGAACCCTGACCCTGTAGGTTTTTTCAAATGGGTCGGATTTCAATGCAAAATTCAATATTGAACACAAATCCATTTTTTAAGCTGATCCGGATTTGGTTACTGGATTCGGATTTGGGTCAGATGTCAGGTTACATCCTACCCGTTGACATCCCTAGCAGCATCTTGAATTGTAAAAGAAAAAAAGAAGCCATGAAGAAAACACGGCCACGTTTGTCGCACCTTTTACATAATACCAAAAGTAACACCAGTTTTACAGAAACGACGGAGTGCCTTGGTGACATGATTGGAGGCTTGACTTTTACATTCGTCAGGGAGAGCATCTATATTTTTTTCTAATAGCCTGAGTTAACAACAATGAAGGACACTCAAACTTACCCTCGTGTCGTGTCCCATTAACGTGTTGTCTACGACCATGTCGTGTCTTAATGTCGTGTCCCTCTAAACATGTAACAAGCTGATTAACCATCATCAGCGCATTAGCGGTTTTTTACTGCTGTTTGACTAAGAAAGTCGTGTGTTTTTAGTATAATTTTTTGTCATTATTGGTCTTGGTTTTTCCTGGGCCTCTGAATCCTTCACCGGCGTCCTTTCATTCTTTTTCGAGAAACGTCTAGTAATCGACGTCGTGGGCGATCGATGCTGTGTCTATGTTACCACTATTGATTCAGTCGGAATTGCTCGATTGAGAAACAAGGGTCGGTTGGGCTCTCACAATCACCAATTTTCCGCCGAGTGTTTGTTGTTGCAGTGTTGACTCTAACTCAAGCAATCGATCAACACCCCTACGCTTGTAAAAACGGGAAAACGTTTGTGGGTATTGCTTCTCGTGCCTTATTGATCCACCAACTGAAGGATGGTGGTGTGCTGATGAAGTTTCTGGCCGAGTTCTGAATTGGGTATGCCGGAAAGAGGGCCTAAAATGGTTGAAGATTCGGGAAATGAGACGAGAGGTCGTATTCGTGGTGCCAAGCTCGTAATTCTCATCTGTTTCGTCTTCAACCTGTTTTTGCCGTTGTTGGGTCTCAGGCCTCTCAGGGAGATAGATGGTTCCCGTCGTGATCAGGTAAGATTTTGTATCGAACTGTTTTTTCGGTCGATTTGCGCATTTTGGTTTGATGAAACTGGGGAATTAGTAGATTGTAGTGTTAATATTGATGAGGAGAAGATGTTTTTCATGCTATTGATCATCTTGATGAAGCTTCGAAATTAGTAGATTGTAGTGTTAATATTGATTGGGAGAAGATGTTTTTCGTGCTATTGATCATCTGATGAAGCTTGGAAATTAGTAGTTTATACTGTTAATCTTAATGGGGTGAAGACGTTTTTCGTGCTATTGATCATCATCAATAAGCCTTATTCCAACTACATAACGTCGGCTTCGCGAGTTTTGTTTTTTCTATTGTCTCCCGTCTAAAGCTACACCTTCGATTACCTTACAATCCTTCATGTCACCTCTCACTGTCCCCTTCAAGTCTTCGGTGGTCTTCACTTTTTCCTAATTCTTTCATTCGAGCTGTATCAACCTCTTATATTGATGCTTTGGTCAGTTTCAGTACAACATGTTCAAACCATCTTAAGCGACATTCTCTATTTTTTTCTTTTCTCTATTGGCAGTACTTATAAGCGTTTTCAGATATCTTATTGTGTTGCTTTAGTTTTAGCGCGATCAGCAATCCTCTTCTAAAAGTGTAAATTCAAATACGCTTCTGCTATTTAAGCTAGTTTGTGCTTAGCTGGTTGGCCTTGATACTCTCGTAGTTTGCAAATATTTAGATGCACATTCATACAATGACATGGAATAATGTACAAGCTCATTTTTATAGAGTTGCAAACTGAAGCTATTATGTGATCAAGTACGTATCGGTGAATGATTTCTTTAGGCAGATCATGTTGCTTAATCCCCATCAATGATCATTTCAGCCAATAAGATGAAGCATAAAACCAATTGAAATTATGAACCATTATAGGGCTTGTAAAAAGGACATCTTTGCTGATGTCACATAGGTGTGGGTACAGATGCAGATGCAGCGATGAAGAACTTTAAAAAAACCTAGGTGCAGGGGTGCAGGTAGGGTATACACACACATATTTACACCAATGAAATAAAAACAATTATCATCAATTCATCATGCACAAATTAATGCAATAAATCAGCGTAATAATTTACAATCACTATTTCTTAATCAATAAAAAGTAACACAATTAAATCAATCTAAAAACATTATGACGTACACTAAGTGAATTAGCAAACATTAAACAATTCAAGCAAAAACGAAGTAAATTATGCTAATAAAAGAAGCAAACAATGCATACCAAAAGCATATCTTATAGAATGCATATGACAATGAGCTAATGAACCTATCAGTGATTTTCTGTGTCATCATCAAGTGCATCAAAAAGAGGAACGAAGAATAGGATCAGTTAAATCCATGTTAAGGGTGCTCAAATCATGCCCCCTCTCCAAGACACACTCCTTTGGATTTACATCCCAAAATTTCATTCATCCATGTTTTCAATACAATTAAAATTTGAAAATGTTAAACACATGCATATTTACATGTAAGAACTAAGAAATAACTATGGGAGCAATTGAAAAATATAATACTTGTACTCCTCATTAGCTCATGAATAATCACATATTATAATGAACAAAAACTAAATCCTTTGCATGTTTGTTGGTGAGTTTGTTTCTTTTGATGCTGTCGATTTGAGCATACGTGCTCCAATTTCTTTTACATATGATGATGTAGTAGGCTGGGATAGCAACCTCAATGCAAGACGTTGGAGAAGAGGGATTTCTGATCTGAACATGATTTTTCCTGGATGCCATTATGCCCCTTTGGAAGTTTCCTTTTTAGTTCTTTCTCAGAAGAAGAAATGTTAACTCTCTTGCTTTGGATTAACCTTATTTTTTTTTTGCTATTGCATTTTGAAGTTCAGAGATTATGGTTAATTCACGTGTAGTTTTGATATTTTCTTGGAATCATATTACAGAATTTAATTGGAAGGGATGATACAGAACTGGGTCCTTATTCTGCTTGGAACATAACAGGAACATATAAAGGTGGGTTCTAGACATTATTGCTTTTAGATGTCTGTGCACACTACCTAAAGTGCTTTCTTCTCTGTGTTTGAGTCTTTTATCGTATGTAATCAATATGTGCATGAACGAGGTTAATTAACCCTTTTTCCCCTTCTCTTTTGGATAGGTTACATTTATTATGGACCTTAGCCTTAAATTAGCTTTTCACCATGGAAGTTATATTTCATGCATATTGACATATGAAATCTGATACAGGTACATGGGGCTTTATGGACTCTAACGACAGTTCTAGTAGGTTCGCAGAGTTTAGAAGTTCTGATGGTTTATTTCTCTTTGAGCTAGTGAGTTCTTTGACGAAGATCACTGGTGTACATTATGTTCATGTAAGCAGGCTGTTTCTTACCATCTTTTTTTTTTCTTCCAAGCTCATTAGCGTGGCTTCAAATTGTTGACTTCATCTCTTATTGTACTTTTGTGGTCAAATTTCATATACATCATGAGATTCCATCTGACAATTATTATTTTAGGCCTTGTCATGTTAACTAAAATGAATAAATAGCTTAGCACATGATCAAGTATATTCTGAATTTCAATTTTAAGTAATTGATGGCAACAAGTTTGTTATTTTGTTTAGCACAAGTTAGTGATGAAATTATAAGTGTCAAGCAATGGAAAAGGGTCCAAAAAATGTCTGTGGAGAGGAATAAATGTTCCTTTTCTAGTTCTATTGTGCTGCTTTTGTAACTGCTGATTAATGAAATGGGCATTATTTAAGGGGTGTTAATGCTTGCGTGAGCTTATTACTTTTGGTTTAAAAGGCTTGAAATTTTTTCACCATGGTTCATATTGTATATGTGTGAAGGAGGCACATTGCCTCTGGTCAGTGAGGAAAAATACATGGTTTACTATTTCTTCTTGTGTGATAGCAGGCATAGAGTCCTAGTATAATTAACTTGATGCATGAAAATTAATCTCTTTAACATTTATGACCGTACATTTGAACAAGGCACAACTATTGCTTTGAACTTAAGTTGAAATGTTAGATTTAATTGTAGTTTCCTTTTGACTTCAAAGTTATGTTTACCTGATGTGTGTCTAAAGACATTTGGAGATGAAAATATAATACGCGAACAAAAAATTTGTTTGAACTGGAAAATCTGAGTACTATTATTCAAGTTTGACTATCTGGCAAGTGCCAAAATGCCTTAACTATAAGTATTTAGGAGTATTGTTGCAATGTAGATTCAGATCTATGTTAGGTGATGGATGAATTCAGCTTATTGTTGCATTGTAGATTCAGATCTATGTTGTATTTATTTTTTAAAATATACTTCTCTACATCCTACTGCCTCAGTGCCTTGTTTGACAAATGTATCTGATACTTTTAAGTTGCCATAATACCATCATGAAGATGTTTCAAGAAGTAAAGAACACCTAGTATCTGATTGTATCTTACTATTAAAAAAGTTCGTATTTATTGTTATATTTTCTTAAGAAACTTTTTAGTTTACTACAAAATAAAGAAGTTTTGAGTCCCCACTTAAATTTTCCATGTTTTCTGAAAACATGTGCTTTTATTGATCCTTTCTGAGTTTTTCTAATTCTGTTTCTTTTGAAGTCCATCATGAGATTCCTGTCCTGGTGAAATTCCAAAGAACATTGACGTATCTTTACTACTTGATAAAGTTGATTGTTTAATAGATGTACACACTTGTGTTGGAGTCATTCAATTTTTTTAACTTATTTTTCTACCACCAAGCGTGATTTCCCTTATAGAATGAGAATTTTGCATCCCATGTTACAGGGCTTCCTTATGTTCCAAGATGTGTCAGATAATGAGCGTGATCTTGGTGATATTCAACTGAGAGTTGAAGGCGTATACATATGGCCCTTTAGGCAACTGCGACTTGTAGCCAATAGGTAAGCCAGTTATCTGTTTGGTGTACTATTCAGTTCATGTGTTTTCTGTTCCTCTCAGTGGTTAATATGTCTTAATAATAACATGATCATTCTTTCTGTTTGACAATGAACCGTGCATCATCCTGAGGCTGTAGGTTGGGTCCATATTGTTTTTCTTCAATGTAACACATGCATGAGTTCATCTATGGAGTAGATTCTTTCTTCCTCAAGAAAAAACCGAAAAAATGCAAATTGGACTATTTTGATTTCCCTTTTTGAAGATGCTGTTATTCTTTCTTTATAATGGAAGCTTTATGTTTTTACTTAGCCGCATATGGTTTGTCTTGAGAATCTTGTATAAGGTCTATGATTAACATTGCTTGCTTTAGCAGGTAGCTTTAGGACCAGTGTTTCTTATGTGAAGGTTTTTATTTTCTTTCTATTATTTGTTTTTTCATCCCTCCTATTTGTTGTGTATTATTTCCATGTATTTTTAGTAGTCAAAAGCACTAGGCACCACATAGGTGCCAAGCCCTTAACGACCTGAACATTGGATGTGAGTTGACCTTAGGACACAAGAAGAAGAGGAGGATGAGGATGTGGATGAGGAGAAGATGATGATGATTGTAACGACCCCAACTCATACCTTTGAAAAATGCGGAGATTTTTTTTTTCTAAGAGTTGCGGAAAACTTCCCAGAGACCTCGGGTCCCTACAGTTCCAATTTTAGTTGGATAACCATACACCACAAACCAACTTACATTTATCATTCATAACCAACCAACTGAACTCTTTTATTTATGAATCAATAAGAGTCATATTGAATGCTAAAAGTGAAATAGCAAATTGCAGGAAATAAGAAGAACTAAAAGAAAACAAAAGTAGAGCCACTCTGTCCGTAACTGAAGCCGTCTGAAGTAAACGTGACCCTTGTATCCCCTCAGAAGCGAGTCGACTTCACTGATCATCTGTGTCTGGGAAAAACCAATAAAATGAGAGGGTCAGAAATCCGAAGAATTCTGCGTACAGGTTTCCCTAATGAATCAAATAAGAAAAAGAGCATAAATAAGATCCATGTAATATTTTGAGGGATATGGTTATAATCAATTCATAAGACAACCATTCATGCAGAATTAAACATTGAACATGAGGGAACACGAAGTAATTAACATTGATCACAACTTAATCAATAAGGCAATTAAATGCAAAAGAGATCAACATCATACAATGATCAACGTAAACAACCAAGTGAACAGGTAAACATGCATGAACTAATGCATAGCAAGAATATGCATGATGTATGTGCAATGCATGAACCATTTATTATCTTTCATTTAAGCTTTCCTCTTTCTATATGCATGTCCTATTAAATGCACACAATCCTTAAGTTCCTCTTTTTAATTTATCATTGCTCGCGGATACACCAAACGGGTATAATCCCCGAGGTCAAGTAGGGTTCCCGGGGTAGCTTAACACACAATTTGTATTTTATTACCGGGTTCCAAACTTAGCCCTCGCCCGATATCAGGAAACAACACCATTCATCGAAACCTTGGAAAACAGCATCCAAAGTCGGGGACACCAGGGAAAACAGCATCTACTAGCGTCACTTTCTTGGTATACCAAACAACAACAACTGTGTCAAAACACACCACCCCCAGGAATAGTGACGGACTCTCCCTAAAACCGTGACTAGGAGAAGAACCTCAATATCGGGTTCAGGGGCAACAGCGCACACGAAGTTTTTTGTATCCTCACGGTTTTCTCCAAACCGCAACATCCAAGATTCCCACGCCAAAGCAGGGACATCAAGGAGAAAGTGAATTACACTGTTCTTTATTCTCTTTTATCTGGTTATTAATTCATCTCTCTTACATTTGCAAATTTACATGCAAAATTAATAATATAAGCTTGCACATCAGCATGCTAAGTTTTTTCACGGGTCCACAGCCCGTGACAACATAGAACAATGCGGTAAAACAATAATATCACATTTGATTTGTTGCAATGCATCAAAATAAATAAAACAGAGAACAACTGGTTCTCGAGGCTCACCCAGCCCCTGATGATCCAATTTGATCATCACTGCATTGACATGCAAAAATCATGAATAACAGGCCATTATGAATTCTTTTCTATGCTTCTCAATGCACATTCATTTAGGATAATTTAAAGGTGTGCACGAAACAATAACATACATATACATGTGCACGAGTTCACAACTTTAATTTAAATTTCATGCTTTCATTCCATACACATGCTCATATCCCATGTATGATTTTATTTAGCCTATGCATTCATGTCAATGCATGCTTTAACATACATGTTCATGTCACATACACACTTTGATGAAATTACACATCTTAATCAACATGTGAACCTTCAAGTGGTGGTGCACCTGTCAATACATCAAGTTAGTGTACGATATGCATAAGATGTAGCTTTGCAGCAAATACTTTGATTTTAGCTTAAGGTGTGAAATGCAGGAAAACAAAACATATCATGCTCTTACACACATAGGTCTGAATATCAGGTAAGCATAAATATGAAAATTTCAAGAAGAACTGAACCTTACCCAAGCTAATTTAACTCAGCCTAAAATATTTAGTTTAAGCCTTGGAAAACAGCCTGTACGATAACAACCGAAAACAATTACATGTTTAGCTAAATTATGATAACACCCATAATGTTTGTGTCATACAGATTACATGGGTGTATGCCTAACAATCTTTGCACGTCCATATGCCTCTTAACTACCTTGTAAATAGGTATGACAGGATGCATGACGTTAATCAATCATGCTACTAAGCAATTTAACAATTATGAAGCAAATGACCACTTACACATGAGTATATAAAAAAATATATAACCATGCAAAGCTGGACTAACACATGTATAATGTAGTCTTATTTGAGAAGCAATGACCCAGCCAACCCGATCAGATGGGTTTGGCACACAACCAACCCCACACCAACAAAAGCCCCTTTTTTTTTTTGAAAACTACCCAAGCTAACTGGCTGGCTTGGCCTGGCCTGCCAGGCTTGCTAGCCGATTGGCTGGTCCAACTGGTCTGTCAGGTTTGCATCAAGTCTGCCAACGGGCTGGCCCGACAGCTACCCCAACCAAGCCCAGCTTGGTTGGGCTGCCAAGCAACCCCCCCCCCCCCCCCCTCTCCCCCTGCGGCCAACAACTCACATCTTTTTTTTTTGCTGAGAGCATACTAACAGAAATTTAAAAATTCCAGAACAACATGTATGCTCACATAACTCAAGTATACACATATTTACAAAGTTCATAACCCTGTCATGAAATAAATATCAGTCATAAACATACGTTCAACCACATTTTTGGCTTTATTTCCAGATTTACATGTCTTACTAATCCATAACATGTGTTCTTCAAAGAAAATTGACATCACCATGGGGCACACACATGACAATCCATATTTTTCATAGATAAAATCCTGTTTTACTATAAGAATGCATCCATACGTACGTTGTTTCAAATAACCAAAAACAAAGGACCATGAAACACATGGATTTCATCCATGGATTGTAGAGTAAATGCTTAGATTTACTCACCCACATGGTTTCACCCTAAAATACTTCATGGAAATCGAATCCATGTTCGTTTTCCTCACTTAACCCAAAAGAAAGACCCGTACCTTTTTAAGTTTTTTTCCGGCGATTGAAGGCTGCAGTCGCGTGGGTAGGGCCGGCTGAAAATTGCTCCTTGCGGCTGCTGTGACGAGGGTACCTACTGTGGCTGCGGCTTTCCGGCGACCTCCACCTCCCCAAAGCACGCCCACACGAGAGAGAGAGAGAGAGAGAGAGAGAGAGAGAGAGAGAGAGAGAGAGAGAGAGAGAGACGAGTGAAGAGAGAAACGAGGGAGACGAGGGAGAGAGACAAGGGAAGAGGCCCCCTCTCCACTCCCTTTTATCGGTTGAGTCCCCCCCCTCCATGCCGAGATGGGTGGGGATCGGTTACGCCAGCCAACCCCCCCCCCCCTTCCTTCCTTTCTGGTAACAGCAGGAATCGTGCCCTAGGCACGATTCTTGCTTTAAAATGTTGCAGCCCGAATAGGGTTTTAAAAACCCTATCGGGTTACGGATCCGGGTCGGGTCCGACCCGGGTCCAAGAGTTTTTCTTACTTTTAAATTAAATTTTATTTTTTTTATTTTTTTTTTCGTTACCTACCTGCTACAGGGGACATGACTCGGGTCCGAACCCGGGACCCGGTGCATGTTCACCTGATTATTAGGGTCCACAAGTTTGGACCCGCAACCCATTGCGAAGTGGATCCGTAGGCTGTGTCCAAATGGATCCAACTATGGATCCCTTGCATATTCTTATGAATCTTTTTATTAACTTATTAAATTACATATATATATTTCAAATATTATATAATTTACATATGGATCCTGGATCCGAAAGGTGGATCCCAGGCCCATAACACATAAGTTATATAAAAAAATCGTGGTTATTACAATGATACTGATGTGATGAAAGAAAAAGGGAGGAGGATAATGAGGAAGGGGGTGGGTGTGGGGGTAGGGTGGTCCTCCTCCTCTTCTTTTTCTCTTCTTCTTCTCTTTGGGTAGCTGCAAGAAAGGGAAAGAGGGTGATTGACTGAGTGAAGGAGATAGAGGACAAGAGAAAGGGGGAAAGAGAGAGAGAGAGAGAGAGTAAAGGGGCAGGGTTGCCGGGTTAGACTTCCGGTCCCTTTCTCTTTAGTTAGGGAAAAAGAAAGCCGACTAGCTCAACAATTGGGGCAGCGTTGTCAGCCAACCAGGAGGCTTGAGCCTAGTCTCACATTGGCTAACTAGGCATGTTTTTGTCTACTAAGGATGTACCATCCTCATCTTTTTCACTTTATAGTTTTTTTTTTTCATATTGACAAACTTTGTTTCATATCTATTACTAATTTACTATTTAACATTTAAATAAGAGGCAATTCTATGTCACATGGGTGCGGGTGGTGTGACACTTTCAAAAAAACTTGGGTGCGGGGGTGCGGCAAAAAAATAAAAAAATTATATATATATATATATATATATATATATAAAGTCCAAAAGTTGGACATAAATGACCCTAGGTGCATTGACCGCACCCAGGGTCAGGTTGACCGCATCGGGTGCTGCACCCACGTCGCGTTGACGCGGGTGGGGCACCCAGTTGGCCGAGTCCCTGTGACATAGAGGCAATTCTAGTCAGTGAATTGATTTACCTCAACAAGTTCTCAATTTCTTTTATACAAACCATTGATTAGTGAGGTACCTTTTTGTCTCTAATCTTTGCATGCTTTTCGTGCTCAACATCTTAAATGCTGAAATCTTTTATGTGTATCTAAGAGAAACTTGACAGAGTCTAAAAACAATACACAAGATATGTTAGAGAAAAGAGAGAAAGGAGGGAGAGAAGAGAAGAGATGTCAAAGACTACAAAAGAGGGCCAAAAGAGACTACCCAATCGGATGCCTCAAAGTCTTATTCATAGATGGAATTACTTGGTGAACAAGTTCACCTTACAATTCCCTATACATCATTAACCCAACTACGACATTTTATTGCAACTGCCTTTGCTTTACCAATATGGCCACATTAGTTGGACCACAAGCTACAAAAAAAGAAAAACAGGATACAAAATAAATATTACAATAGAGCCCATGAAGGGCGACACCTGTTAATTGACCAAAATACCTTGATGTGTAAAATGACAAAATTGCCCCTGGTCGTTCAAACAGTACATATTTTTATCCTTGGTCCAATGAAAATTCCAGGTCATTCAAATTATCCATTTTTTCTTACCTCATAAACTAATTAAATAATCAGTCATGATGCCATAACATGTCTACAAATGTTGCATCTAAGCTGTGGCAATGGGAGAAGAACTTGCTATTCTTAAACTTTATTTCCTATGTTCCACATATCTGTTTTGCTTTGGCGGGGGAGCATTTCTGTGGATTTTCAATGCTCTTTCATCCATCTATGTGTCTTAATTGTATTTCTTGGGCATGAGTTTTGGTATTCAAAGATTCTGAACTGTTTGCTATGTTTTTAATATGGTGCAGTGGGACAGAAGAGATCAGTCAAGAAGATGACATTTTCCCTTCCAGTCCATACCATCTTGTATGTAATGTGTTTATCTAAGATTCTGATTTCTTTCCAGATTATACACGAATTCTAAATCCACTGATTCATATTTCTTCTCAAAAATTTTTGCTTGACCTTTAATGCTAAGTTTGATGTTTTTATTAGGTTTGGTGGAGTCTTTTCTCCTTATCTTATGCATTCTTGTATTTGTGTACAAAAGTTACTTTTATGATTTATTTTTCTAAATTGATGTCAAATTACAGACATTCAGTTAAAATTCTATGGGTGTTGATGCCTATCCATATTTCTTAGTGAGCTTGGTTTGGTTGCCTGCTTCCCTAGTAGTAGTCGGCAAAACATGGTCATTTTTTAAATTGAAAAATACAAAGATTGGACAATAAGGGGTACTGCATTTTATTTTTTATTAGTTCTTCAGCAAGATTTATAGGGGCATTGCCAGAATCCTTGTTCACCATCATGATGATACTGTTAGAGATGTTGTGTTGCTGAAAATAGTATAATTTCTTATTGAAATCACGATCCTAGGGTCTATGAGTTCACTTTTGCAGCATTGGGAACTTTGAGACATTCTTGTATTTGACTTCTTGGAGGACAATGCCACTGTTGTTAATTGATGTAAGATTTCCATCTTTCACAAGGTTCATGATTAAAGGGTTGAATCACCTCATTTCCTTGCTGGACTTCTGTCTTCCCTAGATGCAATCACATCCTTTTGAATATTGTCATCAGGTTTAGGATGATTAGAGGGGTTTCTACAAATCTGGTTTGTCTATGTTCTGGTGGTGGAGAATGGAATCTGAGTAGAGGGGTTTTGACCATTTGTCTCGTCTTAAATGTATTTGGAGCTCCCATTTATACCTATTCATTCACTTAAAAGAATTGGAACCTCTATTCATCTGACTCGTCTATTAGAGGGTTAAGGCAGGGTCCACAGGCTGTCCTACCTGCTTTAGGTCCATGGGTGCAAAGGCTTTGCTTGGCCACAACATGTCAATGGGCTGGTCAGCTCGTCCAGTTCTTGGGCCAGGCTGGGCTGGACAGGCTTGTTGCCGGCCTCTATCTATAACATGTAGTTTGTAATTTATCGCAATAAGAACCATAAAAAAGACAGATGTTAACATTATTAGCAATAATTTCGATATTCAGGAAAATGATGATGAGTGACATTATATATCAAATGCAGGTAAAGGTAGAGTTATCAAGAATTTGTGCATTAATAGGTAAAGTGAAGAATTTGCTTTGTGGACGTATGTTACTCCTGTTTAGTGTCATATATTGTGTGTGCTTGGATAACTAATATTTTTTATTGAATAAGGGGTTTTAATGGCTAGCCATCCATAAGTAAGCATCTTTACCCAAGGTACCATTAGGAAGGCAAACTCAATCAACATGATCAATAGCATAGGCTGTGCAATGATCAAAAGGAGAATATTCTACACTTAATGAATAGCAATCTGTAATGAAATAACAAGTGCACAAGCACAATGCCACTAAGGGCTACAAATGTGCACATCCACAAATACAAAAGCCACTTATGGGCCAAATACAATGAGCCACTAAGGGCTAACACATAAACCTCACAAAAGTGAGCAAGAACACAAATAAAAATAATAAAAATGTTATTGAGAATGCTTAGAACAAGTATATGTTACATTATAGGGAAGACCCCTTTTATAAGCAAAAGAGAGAGCAAAGGGGGCAGTTTGGGACTAGCCCAACGACTACTTGGGCTGTCCTAACAGTCATATAGGATAAAAAGTATAAAATAAAAAAGCTAGCCTAATAAAACAAAAAGCATAAAGTCAGCCCCTAGTGGGCTGACCCCTATTACAAAGGAAAAAGACTGAAATACCCCTCAGGGTTATTTCAGTTTACATATAAGGTCAGCCCAATAAAACAAAAGAAGTCAGCCTAATAAAACAAAAGACTAATAAAAAGATTAAACTGTCCCTAGTGGACAATATCTATTACAAGAGCAAAAGACCAAAATACCCCTAATAATTAGCCCAATTTACATACCAAAAAAAAAAGTTATATATATAGTTTAACACTCCCCCTCAAACTTACGGTGTGATCACCGAAAGTTTGTCAAGAAGAAAATGAAAATCATGTGACATAAACGCCTTGATGAAGAAATCGACCAGTTGATACTCGGAAGTGACGTAGGGCAAGATAATCATTTTTTTTAAGAACACTTCACGTACATAGTGACAATCAATTTCTATATGTTTGGTCCTTTCATGAAATGTATGGTTGCCAACTATGTATATCGCACTCTTGTTGTTGCAACATAGTTTGGATGGTGTTTGTACATAAACGACAATATCTTCAATTAATCTTCGCATCCAAACAATCTCTGATGTTGTAGTAGCCATCGCACGATACTCAGCCTCAATGGATGATAGTGATACCTTATGTTGTTTTTTGCACTTCCATGACACCAGATAATCACCTAAAATATACAAAAACCAATAGTTGAGCGTCTATCATTAGGATCTCCTCTTCAATCTGAGTCAGAATAAGCAAGCAACTCAAGAGATGAGGAGGAGGATAACAGAAGACCTCTAGAAGCATAGGCCTACAAGTATCTAATAATCCTCATCACAACATTTATGTGAACTATGGTAGGAGAGTGTTGGAATTGGCTAACAGTATGGACTCCATGCGCAATATTAGGCCTAGTAATAGTTAAGTAGGTCAAGGCTCCAATGATTTGGCAATAGGGGGTAAAATCTTTCAGAAGTGTCCCATCATCTATCTTTATTTCAACATTAATGACTTCTGAAGTATCCACCCTTTTCTCATATGTAATTTCTGACCTGTCAATAATTGTGAGAAATCACACCAGAATATGTGTGTGCTGAGGAAGAAGACGACACATTGTAAAAGGGGCGTCAATTGGTGATGATATTCCACCAAAAACCATCGTGCCCTATTATCATTAATATATATGGAGAATACAATATGGGTTGGGTCTGGAATATAACGTCAGACCCATATACAAATCAGACCCAAATACAATAGACGACCTATATAGAAAACATGTATAAGTATGGATCGGGTCCCAGACCCGTATCTGAATAATACACTCGTTTCAATACTGCGATCATCGCAAAATTTTTCCTCTTGTCGTTTCTCTCTCTTCCTTCTCTTTTCCTTTCTAGCCTCTATTTTCTTTTTTTTAAGGGGAAAATAAAAGACAGAAAAGAAGAGAGAAGAGAAAAGAAAAGAAAAGAAAGAAGAGAGAGGAACTCTTTTGCGAAGGTCTCACTTGACCTTAATTTTGAAAAGATTTAGAAAATTACTCGCCTCCGTTTTGAAATATTTGCGGGAAAAGGAGAGACGAGATTCGCTCGTCGGTACGAGGTTCGACCGTTCCTAGCGCCTTTACCAGGGGTAATCGAACCAAGGATCGAAGTTATGCCTTTTTGCTTTGCCTTAATATTATCTAAGAGTTTATTCTAAGTCTAAGGATGCAAAAAGAATCATGCTTGTGTAAATGCAAAAGATGTATGCTCTTTTGAGAAGAATTTGGAAATTTTATCCAAGTGGTTTTGAAATTATGAAGAGTATGATGAAGAAATTGTTTTTGAAAGTTGAAGACGGACTTGGAGAAGTTAGATTTTCTAATTTAGGATTTAGAATAGATCTTGAGTTTTTGAAATAATCAATGATTGAGATGAACCTGAATTTGGAGAAGGGAGTTTAGAAAATAAGAACTGAAAGTTTGAATATGAACTTCAAAATGGATCTAGAATTGAGAGTCAAGATGGAATTTGAAATAGAGTGGAATTCTAGATTTTTTAAAATTTGAAATCAGAATAAAAGGTGGAAGAAATCTAGATGGGATTTGGAACTTAGAATTGGGTGTGAAACCTGGAATCCACGATGAAATTGGATCCGAAATCCGGAATCTGAGATGGAATTGGATCTAGAATCCAAGATAGGATTTGAAAAATAGAATTGGATCTAAAATCTAGAGTCTTAGATGGAGTTGGATCCGAAGTCTGGAATCCAAGATGGAGTTGAATCTAGAATCCTAAAGGGGATTGGATCCGAAGTCTGGAATCCAAGATGGAGTTGAATCCGGAATCTGGAATCCTAAATGGAATTGGATCCGAAGTCTGGAATCCAAGATGGAGTTGAATCCTAAATCGGGAATCCTAAATGGAGTTGGATCCGAATTATGGATTTTGAACATGTATTTGGATTTCAAGTTCTAAATTGGATTTGGATTGGGATCTTTAAAATATCCAAGTTGAAAAAGTGGAAAATCAGATTTTGAGAAATCCGGAATTGAATTTGAGAATCCATATTGAATCTAAAGTAGATTTGAGAAATTCCCATGGAATTTGAAGATAGGATTGGATTTCGGAAATCCAGATGAAACCTGGAATTGGATCTGAGAGATCTAAATTGACTTTTGAAATTTGAAAGGAAGGACAGAGAATAAAACTTGAATCTGAAAATTGCAAAGTTAAATTGAACTTTGAATTTTGATCTGAAATGTTGAATTGAATTTGAATTTGAATTTGAATTTGAATTCTGAAGATGAATTTGGAATTTCAGAGTTGAATTGAACTTTGAAATTCGATTTGAATAGGAAATTGAATTTTTGAATGTAAAAATGAATTTGAAATTTCAAAATCAAATTGGACTTTGAAATTGAAAATTGAATTTTAAAATGAGATAGAATTGAGAAACAGAAAAAATAAGAATTGAAGGTTGATTTAAGAAATGAAGAAGATACTTGGAAAATATATCTCAAAATCACTGGGATTTTGAAAAGGAATGTTTGAAAATATGATGTAGTTCTTAGCCTAAATGATGAAATGAATTAAAGAATTTTGAAATTGAATTTGAAAAGCATATTTCATTCTCTGAGTGAATTAAAATAAGATTAAAAATATAATACATCTTTGACTATGGTCATAAAATGTATCATATAATAATCGTATTTAAATTCAAGTGAAGAATAAAACATATTTTTGGTGCCTTTATAGAGTTTAAAATGAAATTAACTCTCAATATATCCTGACTATGACCATTGATATATATTTTGAGTTAATTTTAAGTTAAACTCTGATAAAGAAGAAAAATATTTAAAAAAAAATATGATGATTTTCTGAAAAGAGATCCAGTGTGGATCCAGTGTTATTTCATAAAAGATGAAAATCCTAAGTTTTGTTCACACCTTGACTATGGCCATTGATGCAAATCGTCAACTTAGAATTTAATCACCTTTTATTAGAATGGTGCACGTATCATTCGAGTTCCCATTCGTGAAATTTTTGAAATAACAGAAAAAGATGATATGAAACAAGCAATATTTACATGCTCATACATTCTAATCTAATACAAAAAATGTAAATATTTTCATTGATCTAGCTATTACAATCTTCAAATTGAAACTGAGATTAGAATCCCTAATTTAAGAAAGAAAACAACATTTCCCATGTATTTCCTGCAAAATAAGGTTATTATATGGCAAAACATCAAGTATGAAGAAAAATTCAGAGGTTATGATAAAACTAGAATGTTTCTGATGATATTTGAGTGTTAATGAGAAAACATCAAAAAAATGTGTATACAAGGCATTATGATATTGAGAAAAATATATATATACATCTATTCATTGGAGCACATATGTAATGTACCAAACTAAAAAAAATGGCTGCTATTCATGTATACGTAATATCCTAAACTGATAATGAGATGAGACATCAAGATGTATGGATGATATGAGAGCATATCGTATCTTGTAGGTAGGTAAAGGTGGAGATTGCAGCAAAATGGTATAAGCAATAAAGCAAGTGTAACAGTGAAAAATTCAGTAAGTGATGGTTTAAAGTACTGTGTAACCCTCAATGATAGATGTGAAGATAATGATTTACTACTACAGGTGTGGTAGAAGGGGTGGATGCTTGTGGTAGATAGTAAAGGTTAGTGAAGACTGAAGGAGTTGGGGTGCTCAGGGTGTAATGGAGTGGGTAATATGCTGCTACAGGGTGTAGTGGGATTGGAGTAGTGTTTGGCATTACTGGGGTTGCAGTAATGTTGGGCATTACTGTAGAGGTTTGAAAGAGAAACCACAACCGTACATTATCACTGCTATAGGACTACTGTAGGTACAAAGGGAGGCATCACAGCAATGCATTGGCAGTGCTGTAAGTCTATGAAAAGCTACAGGGTGAAGGTGAGTGCAGGGTGTGACAGCGTGGCTGTAGTGTGACTACAGTGGGAGGTGGAGATATTGTGCAATGGATGAAGTGATAAAAGGCTGTGGGTATGGAAGCAGTGAGATGTAGCTGTTGGTGGAGCTAATGAGAGCTGCAAGTGTGTTTTGCAGAAGGTGTGGGTGCACTGTGGATGATGTTAGCAGCTGCGTGAGAGTGATAGGTAGAGTGAAGTGTAAAAAACAGTGGACAGGGGGGGATTGAGTTGAGTGTGGATAGGTTGGCAGTGGTGCCGTATATCTAAAAAAAAAAAATTTGTAACACAGGAAGTGTAGTAAATGACAGCACCCAGATGTAGGATCAGTAATAATTCAATGAAAGCTAATACCTGAGAATTGCATATACTATGACTTCTAATATACTGCCCTTCAATGTCATTACATAAAATCCCAACCATTTCAATACAGTGGATATATACCTGATAGATGCCAATGATAATACGCATGGGTACCACCATGTTCCAACTCCTAATGTCATGTAATCATGCTATATCAAGTAATCAATGAAGCAAAATCGTCAAGCACATCAGATATGGCAATCTGAATTATATCTTGAAAGTATTGAGCAAGGTCATAACAGAAGGAGAATTGTGCAGTTTAGACCCAGGCACAAGGAATTTCTAGAGATCACTCGAAAAGAAAAGAAAAAACTAATAAAAGGATATGAACATTCAATCTCAGTTATAAGATCAACAAAAATAATTTCCAGAACTGACCAAAGCTCTCCTAACGTAAATCATATAAAAGAAAAAGTGCTCAACGTATCTATTGAGGTAAAAATGTTAACTGCAAACCTCAAAGTTGCTTAATCTTACCGAGCCCTCTTGTCAATATGCCAGCAATTTGATCTTGCGATGGGTGGCTTTTTCTGCAGAAAAGGTAATCCCCAATGGAGAAGATCCGACTGTTATCCAGTCACTATCATTCAAAAAAAAAAAAAACTAAAACATCATCATCTTCAACACTTTGACAAGCAGCATGTACAAAATGTGTGGTATTTTCCAAGATATAATATTTCAGATCTGATGTTTTGAAAACTGGAGAGACACAGATCTGACTTACAATAGTCAGTCATGTGGTTTAATGGTATTGAGCATGCTAACGTATAGCAAACCTCAAAGAGAATGACAAGAGGATTCCTGTGGACCATCAAATTCGAAAATATATTGAACCACTACTCCCTTCTTACTGATAACACGCTTATCCACTTTTCATATTATCATTGACCCCTTTAACTGGTACATAGACTTCCTCCTGAGTCATGAGCTACCATAATGTCTTCTCCATAGTGGTGGCTGACCACAAATTGATGTAAATATTGGAGAAGATGCAATTACATAGAACCAGACATTACAGAAGTTTTTGATATCACCCGTGATGTTACAACCACTATCATGGCCCACCGCAAAAGGGGGAAGGGAGTTAATATATGCAGACTGTGGGAAATGCAGACATCGATCCTTCATATCTAATACAATAAACAACAACAACAACAACAACAACTACGCCTTCATCCCAAAACAATTGGGGTCAGCGATATGAACCAAAAAAGAAATTCATTTTGGGTCTTCCACATGAATCCTTTTCCTCCAATCATTTCTATCCAACGCCATGTCCTCGGTGAGGTTCAAAGCATTCATATCCTTTCCTATCATCTCCATCCAAGTCTTCCTAGGCCTACCCCGACCTCTTTTAACTAATATATTTTCCCATTTCTCCAACCTTCTAACTGGAGCATCATTAGGCCTTCGCCGAATATGTCCAAACCACCGTAAACAATTCTCTCGCATCTTATTTTCAATGGGTGCAACACCTACCTTCTTACGTATCTCTTCGTTCCGAATCTTATCTTTTATTGTATTTCCACACATCCATCTAAGCATCCGCATCTCAGCTACACTCATTTTTTGAATATGATGTCTCTTGGCAGCCCAACATTCCGTACCATATAGTAAAGCGGGTCTAATAGTCGTCCTATAAAACTTTCCCTTCAACCGCAATGGCATTCTACGATCGCACAGCACTCCAGTAGCACTTTTCCATTTCATCCACCCAACCTTTATCCTATGATTTACATCTCCATCAATTTCTCCATACTTTTGAATGATGGATCCCAAATATTTGAAATAATCATTCACCGGTATATCTTGCTCACCAAGCTTCACTACACTCCCATCACTACTTCGTGGCTTACTAAACTGACATTCCATATATTCAGTCTTACTCTTACTCAACTTAAAACCTCTAGCTTCCAATGTCTGTCTCCATAATTCTAACTTAGCATTAACCCCAGCTCTAGACTCATCAATCAAAACAATATCATCAGCAAACAACATACACCACGGTACATTTTCTTGAATTGATCTCGTAAGCTCATCCATCACTATCGCAAATAGGAAAGGGCTTAAAGCAGATTCTTGATGTAACCCAACCGTTATCGGAAAATTGGTTGTCACCCCTCCACAAGTGCGGACATTGGTTACTACTCCTTCATACATATCTTTAATTATACTAATGTACTTGAGAGAAACACCTTTCTTCATCATTGTCCACCAGAGAACGTCCCTAGGTACTCTATCGTATGCCTTCTCTAAATCAATAAAAACCATATGCAAATCTTTGTTCCTCTCTCTATATCTTTCAATAAGTTGTCTAAGAAGATGTATAGCTTCCATAGTTGATCTTCCAGGCATAAAACCAAATTGATTCTCCGATACCATGACAACCTTCCTCAACCTAGACTCAATCACCCTCTCCCAAAGTTTCATAGTATGACTCATGAGTTTTATACCACGATAGTTTGTGCAATCTTGTATATCACCCTTATTCTTATATAAAGGCACCAAAGTACTCTTCCTCCACTCATTAGACATCTTATTTGTTCGCCAAATCAAGTTAAAAAGATTTGTCAACCATTCTAAACCTTTCTCTCCCAAGCATTTCCAAGCCTCGATAGGTATACCATCTGGGCCAACTGCCCTTCTTGATTTCATTTTCTTCAAAGCCTCTGCAATTTCTTTCTTTTGAATCTTGCGCATGAAGTCACGATTTATCTCATGAAAAGGAATGGAGAAGTCTCCAAGATCTTGAGCATGACTATCATTAAATAGCTTATCAAAATAATCTTTCCATCTCTCCTTAATCTCCTCATCTTTGACTAAAACCCTTTGCGTTTCATCTTTGATACATCTAACCATACCCAAATCCTTCGATTTCCTATCTCTCATCTTTGCAAGCCTATAAATATCCTTCTCGCCTTCTTTGGTATCCAACTTGTCATAAACCTCCTTATATGCCTTAGCCCTCGCGTTTCGAACAACTTTTTTAGCTTCCTTCTTTGCTATCATATACTTCTCTAAATTCTCATTATCACGACTCTTACTTAGATTTCTATAACACTCTCTTTTAACCTTAATAGCTAATTTGACATCCTCGTTCCACCATGATGTATCGTTACCTAGTGGTGCACCGCCTTTAGACTCACCCAATACCTCCTTAGCTACTTTTCTCATACCACCCGCTATCTTATTCCACATTGATTCTGAATCCTCCTCGAGACACCAATCAACTTCCTTAACTACCTGCTCTACAAACATTCCTTGTTTAGCTCCTTTCAGTGCCCACCACTTAATTCTAGGATCTATCCTATGTCTATCCCTTTTGCGGCATTGTCTAATTCTAAGATCTAAAATTAAGACTCTATGTTGTGTAGCTACACTTTCTCCTGGTATAACCTTACAATCGATGCAACAACCCCTATCTCTCTTTCTAAGTAGGAAAAAATCTATCTGACTCGTATTAACCCCACTTTTAAATGTTACTAGGTGAGACTCCCTCTTCCTAAACCAAGTGTTTGCTAAGATCATATCATAGGACAAACAAAAATCTAAAATCCTTTCTCCACTTTCATTTCTTTCTCCTATACCATAGCCTCCATGGATATTCTCAAATCCATCCCTACTAATGCCTACATGTCCATTAAGGTCACCGCCGATGAAAAGCTTTTCTCCATAAGATGTCTCTTGTACTACTCCATCTAAATCTTCCCAAAATTGATGCTTAATGGAATCATCTAAACCTACTTGAGGTGCATAAACACTAATAATATTAATAATATCCGTACCTAATACTAATTTAATAAGTAAAATTCTATCACCCTTCCTACGGACCTCAACTACATTATCTATAAACTGACGACTCATAACAATCCCTACTCCATTCCTATTCCTATTTATTCCTGTATACCAAATCTTATATCCCCAAGGTTCTATCACTTTAGCTTTCTCACCTACCCATTTGGTCTCTTGAAGACATAAAATATCAATCTTTCTCCTACACATAACATCTACTAACTCTACCAACTTACCAGTTAAAGACCCTATGTTCCAAGTGGCTAACCTAATTTTATGGTCTTGGACTAACTTCTTTACCCCCACCCGTCCAACAAAGTGAGGGAACCCTTGCCTATTTGACACCACACCCGGGCGCCGGTGTGACGCGTCGCTTCTGGGCGACGACCTAGCAACCCTTGCACATTTATCACTGCCTCCGGGCCTAGAGAGTACAGCGCGTCGCTCAGTAGGGAACGCCCCAACGAAATTCTCATATTGGTTCATTTTCATAGGATATGACAAAGTTTTTATGCTGGCTGTCACAGGCCTACCGCAACCCTCCTCCTTTATCCGGGCTTGGAACCGGCAGTGTATAACTACACAGGCGGAGTTTCCTAATACAATAAACAAGTTAGCAAAATCAATTTTAAATGTTAGATTCTCAAAGCTTAAGCACTAAAAGGATTTCTGTTGTTCAGGTACAGGATGAGTCGATTCCTGCTAGGTATAAAGCAGATCCAATCTTCTGGATCTCGGTTTTGAGGAAGGTGAACCTAATTAGTGAACGTGAACTCCTAGGCAAAGAAAAACAAAGACTGGACATGAATTTCGCCAGATACACGAAGAACTAATGAATGAATATGAAACACCAGAAATTCATATGAAAAACAGGAAAACAATAAGATATGCAAAATATAAACAGGAAAAGAAATGAAGAACAGAAAATCAAAGAAGAAAGCAGGAATAAAAGAAGAATACAGAAAATATTGAATGAAGCAAAATAGGAAAAATGAACAGGAAATTGAAATTAAAAAAAAAATGAAAACAAGGAATGAAAACAATCAGGGAAAACAGGAATCGCAAACGAAAAGAATGGAAACAGGAATTTTAATGAAGAAAATAGGAAATGAATTAAAAACTGGAAAATGAAATAAAGGAAAAACAGGAAATGATTGAACTAAAAAAAAAGAAAAAGAAAAAGAAAATCGTGTAAGAACAGAATTTGAAAAACTGAATGTAAGAAAACAAAACAGGAAATCAAGATATGATAAAAAAAAATGGAAACCCGAATGTAATGCAACAAAAAAATAATTATAAACAGGAAATTTAATGTATTGAAAACAAAAAAAAATACATGTAAGAGGAAGTTCAGCAAAATAAAAAAAAACATGAACTCAGAAGGTGAAAGGCAGGAAATCACTAAATAACAATAAAAAAAAATTAGGAAAAACTGAATGTAGAACAAGACGTTAAGGAATAAAAAAAAAGGGAAAAAAAGTGACGTTAAATCAAAATAAATGGATAAGATCGCACGGAAAAAGGATAGTAGGCTGAAGTATTGCGCGTGAAGGCTAAACTAAAAAAAAAATGATGCTATCACAGACGGAATGTGGTGAGCTAGAGAAATGCAAAGGATGCAGAAGTCGATTCTGAATCAACTCAATGAGATCCCTAAATAACAAATATACACGATCCAACAATTGAAAGCCGATACAGGATGGGGTATAATAACTCATAAACGTAGTGAATGACATGAAAAATGGAGATAATAGTGCAGATTGAGGATCCGGACACGAACAAGCAATCGAAATTAAAAGACAATAAAAATAGGAAATCACCAAAAGAGATTAAAACACAACAAGAGAACAAGAAATGAGAGATTAAGATGCAGACAGAAAATTTAAATCCATATGTTAATTGAGGTCAACAAACGATCAGGAAGAAGAACAACAATTCGCAAAACCAAAAGGGGATCCGAATATTACCTGATTGTTAGGATGGAGCAGATGGCTAAGCGTTGTGGTACATCGTTGATGCAAGCGATTTATTGCCATCGTTGGTGATATCAGGGCAATCAATCAAATAATAATGTAACAGGACCCACGACTATTAGGCAAAAATTTGAGAGGTAGACGAACATTGTATTGCAGCCAATGACAACACAGTAACAAGCCATTCGCAGGGAGTTTTTAATCGAGATATAGCTTGGACGATTCTTGTCCTCAAAATATATAAATATCAGATAGAAACATAACAAAAAGAGATAACAAATACACAGGGCAAGCAAGATCGGTATGATAAAATGGACTCTAAAGAGATATTAGATCTAAACGACATGAATGGAGATGTATACTTGCATAAACTGAGGAAACTTGGTGAAATAAATTATAAAACTATAAGTAAATGTTGGGATCTCTCATCCCATTGATATTGCGTATCTGTAAATCAGTTTTTGCTAATGAGCAAGCCGATGTTACATGGACGCTTTAGTGGAAATAATTAAAATAAAGGGAAGAAAACAAAGAAAAACCGGGAAAGTGAGGTAAAGGGAGAGAAAAATCATGAAAAATTAAAAGAGCTACGATAAGAAAACGTAAAAGAAATAAGAAAATCAGAAAAATAAAATAAAGGGAAGAAGAAGGGAAACAGAAAACAAAAGAGAGGAGGAGAAGGGAAGTCCTTACCGTAGCCTCAGTTGTAGGATTGCTAGCTTCTTCAATCGGATGAGAAAGGAACAGAGGAAGAAAAAGAGGAGAAAACAAAATGATGCGCCGAAGGGGGAGGGGTGAGAACAGGTGAAAGAGTGGAGACCTCTGCGTGCCCCCTTTTAAAGAGGGAAAGGAAGAATCGGGAGGGTGGAAGCATCGAGAAGGTGGAGGGCGATGACCTCCATCGCCCCTCTTTGCAACGGATGGCCGCTGAGTTTTTGCAAATGGGGTATAAAAGTTTAAAAAAAATTCCAGAAGAACGGCTTTCTCTTTCAAAGGTTTTCTAAAAGGGGTCTAGCAAAAGGGTTTTTAAGCTAATATATATTTTTATTGAAAACTTTTTATGTTTTTGAGAGAAATTCTAAAGACGCGAGAAAATACGAGGAAAAACCTGAGGATTTTCAAAAGATGGGATCCAGGCGAGGTCTTGAAGTATTTTTACAAAATATTTGTTTTGAAATTGTAAGATTTTCTGAAAAATGAGGTTTCTGGAAAATATCGGGTTAAATTTGAAAATTGGGATTTCAGAATGGATCCGAGTCCGATTTGGATCAGAAATGAAAATTGAGTTTGGATTCCAGCGAATCCGAGAAATGAATGGAATTTTGGTTAAAAAATTGACCCGATTATTCAGAGAATGTGAGTTAGGGACAAAAAGGGAATTTTTGGAATTTTTGGAAAATTTGGGGTGTTCATAAATACCCTTCCTCAAGTTGTGCATGGTGCTGCACCATGGACAACTTGTTCTTTAAGAACCAAAATTTTATACTTGTGAGACCCTTAGTGAACAAATCAGTGACTTGATGTGTAGTTGGGATATAAGCCGGTTCAACCTCTTTGTCTTCAATTTTCTGCCGAATGAAGTGTTGATCGATCTCAATATACTTCATGCGACTATGATAGATAGGATTGAAAGCTATTTGTATAGTGTTAAGATAAGTCAACCACTTTAGAATTTATCTATTCTTAAGGCTGTTTTTATATTTTATGAATAATGAGAGACCTAAATGTAAATTTATTCCTTTGGCTAATCTCTACTTAAATCTTTATTATATATAAATAAAATGTTATGATGAATTGTGATGATCTTATGAGTTGATTGAGATAGCCAGTTATGAATCTATAAATTTGGCTTTTCTATTATAGCATGATTATATATTGAACTCAGATATGATAATTAGATCCTTATTGATTTTATATCCTGATATAAGGTTATGATTGTGATGCTTACGTTAGCGTATAGGTGAATGACACATCACGCCTACAAATGACTAGTTTTGACTTATTAGGTAAATGATACATCGCGCCTACATAGTTTCATTGCAAATGATTGCATTATGATTGTCTCAGTAAATATATCACAGTTATGTATCATGATTAATGTGTATCATGAATATTTAACTAAATTACTTATAAGGTATGTGCATGTATTTCACGTTGGAATGGTCAAATGTGTAACGCCCCAAAATTTCTTAACTTGACAATTAAGGTTTTCTGAGGAAAATCCCTAAGAGTTTGAACACTGTTGTTCTTAAAACCCTTCAAAAAGTATTTCTATTTTGGAAATCAAGTTTTTTGCAAATCTCAGGCACGTTAGCTCGACAATCTAAACATGACCACGACGAAAGATAGCAGACAGCTGAAAAAAGTACTAAATTCTTAATAAAAAGTCACTATACAAAGAAAATCAACAGGAGGCCCAGCCCCTAGTGAACACAAAAACCCAAAACTCCAAAACCCTGCAACGACAACCAGAAGTCTGGAAGGAAAAGTATAGCCTCGAGCCACGTCGTATGCACCGTTGATTGCCTGTCGCCGCTACATATCACCTGCCCATAAAATGGGTCAGTATCGCAAAAAACTAGTAGGAGTGCAAAAAGAACAAGAACAACTAGCAGGTAAAGCAATTAAGCATACCATAACAGTAACAATGAGAAAAGATATACTGCACAGGAAACTCACCAGTATGCTAGCACGTAATACCACAAGTATGCAAAAACAACAGCTGAAGGGTGAGCATGCTTAGTTTAGTTATCACTTGTTAACCGACCATGTGGGTACGTACATGGCACACGAGCCGCAACAGTCGAGACCAATCCGAGGGTTTATTATGCCATGTATCTTAAGATACCTCGGTTGACTGACTGAATCCTATCCTAAGGGGACGACCGGTGGTCGAGAGAGCAAGCCCCCAAAGGTCCAGTAGGGATGCATCCAACTTCTGCAGAAGTGTTAGGCTATCTAGTGCAACCTCTTTCCCCTAATCTCTGATGACTGGGGAAATCGAGTCTTTTGCCCGTAAATAGCCATTAATGGCATGCCCATCGGAGTTGGTACCCTTCGTCTTCTCTCTTGGCGAAGCTGAGTCGAATTGAGCGCGACAGGGGTTTCTTAACCGCCGCCTCATTCTTCATGCCCTGGTCCATTAGACCCAAATGAGCATCTTGCCTGTGAAGGCGCTTGAGACCTTTTAGGTGTATTCTAAATCAGTATCATTGCACGATCGAAGCCTAATCTGTCTCATAGTACTCATTGCACTGTACCCACTATATTAGCGCTGCAATAGTACCAAAAACCAAACATTTGCCCGAACTCAGGAAACAACAGCACTCCGTGCAACGAGGCTCTTGTCCCGAGTTAGGAAAACCAGTATCTCATTTCGTAACTCACTGCAGAGTTCGAACGTTGATACTTGCGCTAGGCTAAGCTCTGCTGTCGAACCCTGCCAATCCACGGCAGGGTTGAGACTACGACATTAAAAAGAGGAGTGGCATGTAAATGTATGGAATAACAGAAGCAACAACAAATGAAATCAACACGGACCAGGATCGCGAAACCACGTCCTGGAAGTAAAAGACAAAGAAGGAAAGTGCAAAAAGAGAAGCCTTGGCACATATAACGCGACAACAACGAAAAGTAAAGTGCAGAAAGGAAACGGGACCAGGATCGCGAAACTGCATCCTGGAAGTAGAAGACAATAAAGAAAGGTACACTAAAAGGAAAGCCTTGGCACATATAGCGCGACGACAACGATAAGTAAAGTGCAGGAAAAGTAAAGTGCATTAAAAGTAAAGTATAGGAAAAGTAAAGTGCAGTAAAAGTAAAGTGCAGGAAAGGACGTACATATATACTATATGTAAATGTTTTAATTTATTAGTTAAGTCCTTTGTTTTTAGCAGTTCATTGTTCCTGTTCCTTTTTACGCAAACCCCTACCTAAAAGGGGTGCCAGGGTCTATACGCTTGCAAGCGTAAGTGATCATTGTCTCGGGCTGCGTAGCACGAGAAGGCTCCGTGGTGCAACCTGCAAAACTAAAAAGGTCAATACGCCATAATTCACGAGGAACAGGTCCGATAAGACCTGCAGTGGTACCAGACCCCAAAAACTAGGAGAGGTAGGGAGCTCAGCTCCCTGCACGAGAAGGACACAGGTAACAAGGCAGGGGAGGGAGCAGAGGCTCCCTGCCAAACCCACCTTAACAGGAAATAGGACAGGGGGCAGAATCGCCCCCCCCCCCGACGGGAAGCTAATAGGAGAGCAGGGGGGAGCTTCGCCCCCTGCTGGAAAGCACAAGGCAGGGGGGCAAAGCCCCCTGCCAAGGAGCACAGGAAGGCAGGGGCCACGCCCCCTTGCCAGAAAACGCAAGGCAGGGGGGCGAAACCCCCTGCCGCAACACATAAGAAGGCAGGGGGGCTCGCCCCCTGCCGGGAAGACATAGGAAGGCCGGGGCTCGCCCCATGCCTGAGAACATAAGGCAGGGGGCGGGGCTCGCCCCCTGCCGGAAAACACAAGAAGGCAGGGGGCTCGCCCCCTACCGGAAAATCATAAGGTAGGGGGGGCTCGCCCCCTATCGGAAAACACAAGGCAGGGGGCGAAAACCCCCTGCCGTAACACATAAGAAGGCAGGAGGCTCGCCCCCCTGCCGGAAAAACATAAGGCAGGGGGCTCGCCCCCTGCCGGAAGACACAAGGCAAGGGGGTTGAAACCCCCTGCCAGAAAACCCAAGAAGGCAGGGGGCTCGCCCCCTGCCGGAAAACGCCAGAAGGCAAGGGGCTTACCCCCTGCCGGAAAACACAAGAGGGCAGGGGGCTCGCCCCCTGTCGGGAAACACAAGGCAGGGGGGCTCGCCCCCTGCTGGAAATCACAAGGCAGGGGGGCTCGCCCCTTGCCGAAAATCGCAAGGCAGGAGGGGGGGGGGGGAACCCCTGCCGGAAGCCACCCCCCTCCTGCCGAGGCCGTAGGCGGAGGGGTTCGCTTCCCCCTCTCATGCGGGAAACAGGAAGACAAGGGAGAGGGGGACTCACCTGAAGGTTGCCGACGGAGGCAGACGGAGGCGGATAGCGGGTGTCAACAACGGCGAGAAGGAGGGGGAAACCAGAGAAAGGGGGAAATCGGGGGAGCCGAGAGGGGGAAAAGGGGCGTCGGGGAGGGAAAGCATTCGATGTTTTCCCCCCTGCTTCATCTATAAGCAGCGAAAAAAAGGGGGGCGGGCACCGCTCGGTAGGCCCTTACGGCCTACCGATAGCCCTCCCTTTACGGGGCTCTGATCCGGATCCGACCCAAGTCCGAAATGATTTAAAATTTTTTTTCTGGTTATTACAAAATGTGATTTGACTTATTGTTTATAAGAATTATGAATGCATATGAAAATGATGCAATGATCTGAATGTCTTATATATATATATTTATGCGATGACTTGTATGACTTTAATGCATATAGGTTATGCTTTATTACGTGAGTTAAGGTTGAATAGAATATTAAGTGATGAAATGCTTTTAAATGCTTTATGTTCGAATGCTTGAAATGAATGACTCATAGGACATTGTTCCTTTGTCTATCACTTGACGATGGATGAATAATATATCTTTACCTTTAAATGCTTGATATGTTTTCTTTAAGTTTGAGCTTGGGTTGCTTTACCAGACTTTAGCGAGTCTGACCCCGTTTTATGGGGGGCAGATAATGCAGGTAAAGTATGATGAGTAGTTGGAGCGAAGGGCTGGTCAAGCTGCATTCTCGAGTGTTCACTCTTACCTTGCGATCTTGGTATTCATGATCTTTTCATTTTAAGTACTTAATCATGTAGAGACTGAAGTATTTTTTCATACTCTGATTTGAAATGAAATTAAAACTCTTCATATTTCAGTCTTATATTGTACGTGGTTTGAAATGTGTATATCCCGTACATTTTGATTTGATTGTTATCTTTAGTGTAACTGTGCCCAAAGTCTTAACCGTTTTTAAAAATCATTTCCGCATTATAAGATCTGATTTACTTATACTTATACAAAAAAATTGGTTTCGAAATTTCAATATTTGAACTATAATAAGGTTAAATTTTTTGGGGCGTTACACATATAACTTATTGTTTTTATAATCAAAACATCTATAGCCTTTTTATTTTCACCATATTCTAAGAATATACATTCAATTGCCTTTGGTGATAATTTATCTCTTTTATGTAAAAAAACAAAGCATTTACATCCAAAAATATGAAGACGATTGAAGTCGGGTGTAATTTTAAAAAGTTTTTCATAAGGAGAGATATTATTTAATTTTGAGGACGTCATTCGATTGATTAAGTAAGTGGAGGTTAACACTGCTTCGGCCTAAATTTTTTTAGGAATGTTTTTAGAAATAAGTAATGATCTAATGGTTTCTAAGATATGCCTATGTTTTCTTTCTGCTAGACCGTTTTGTTGTGGAGTTCTTGGACATGATCTTTGATGACAAATGCCATGTTATTTTAAATATGTTTGAAATTCATTTGATAGGTATTCTCCTCTGGAATCGGATCTAAAAATGGATATGTGTCTTTGAAATTGATTTTGAATTTTTGTACAAAATTCTTTAAAAAAGGTAAAGACTTCTGATTTAAGATTAAGAAAATAAATCCATACATATCTAGTATAATCATCAATAAAGGTCACATAGTATGAATAACCACCTTTAGATAGAACCGAAGATGGTCCCCACACATCGGAATACACAAATTTTAAAGGTCTAGTTGAAATAAAGGTTCTTGTAGGAAATGGAATAGACTTCATTTTTTCAAAAATTCAATATTTGCAATTGATATCTATTGCTTTACAAAAACTTGTTTCCAAAAGGAAAAAATACATTTTAGAATAACTTGGATGTCCAAGTCTTTTATGCCAAGTTTCAATACTTTTTATCTTGGACATAAGTACAAAAAGAGTTTGTAGGGAGTGTCAAGTGATCCATGTAGTAAAGATCTCCCTTTCTATGGCCTTGCCCAATCCGCTTCCCAGACTGGAGATCCTGCACAAAGCACCCTTGAGATGAGAAAAATATTTCACATCCATGGTCGGCAATTTGGGAGACGGAAAAAAGGTTGAGATTTAGTTTAAGAACTATTCTTACTTTTGGAACAAAAAAGTTTTGACAATTTTTAGGATCTAGAGTTCCAATTTCATTTATTTTGAGAAAAGTTCCATCGGCCGTAGAGACACACAATATTTTTGAATTGGTGCATACGTTGGTTAAAGCATTTTCATGGGGAGTCATGTGAAAAGAAGTTTTAAAATCTAAAATCCAAGAATACGTACCGGGAGGTGATGAAGAGGCAATGACGACACCGGAGGTGCAGGAAGTAGTCTTTAAGAGTTGTTGGAGAGTCATGGATATTTGACCAATAGTGTCCTTGAGATCCCCGTTTTTGCCTTCATCTTCTTTAGTGGAGGATTCCTCAACGGAAGCCACCTTAGGCTTGAAAGTCCCATTTAATTTTGGGCATGCGGGTTTGATATGTCCCGACTCATAACAATGATGACATATAATCATCTTCCTTCCACCATTCTCTTGTTTTCCAAAATGAGGTGGCTTGTATGCTTTAACATGGTTGTCGGGTTTAGATACAACAAGAACTTCATCCATGCTTTTACTCATGCCATGTCGAGTCTCTTCTTGAGTAATTTCGGCAATGACATCCTCTAATGAAGGAAGAGTGGATCTATGAAGTAGTGAGGATCTCACTTGTTCAAATTCGGGACGAAGCCCAAATAAAAATTGAAACAATCTATCTTGTTCCATTTGTTTTTGTCTAAGCTCAACATCCTTCATAGCCACCCATTTAGGCTCTAAAAGAGCCTATTCATCCCACAAAGGGTTTAGAGAACTATAATAATCTTGAATACTCATATCCCCTTGTTTTGTAGTTCTAACTTTTTCTTGCAAGAAATAGGCTCTTGCAAGATCTTTTCGGGTATACATACCCTTCATAAAAAAACTAAACTTCATTGGCTCGGCGAAATTTGGCAATATTGACACATACCTTAAGTTCAACATTATTCATAAACCATGTTAGGATTTTTGCATGGTTGCTTTCCCAATCTTTCACTTGATGTTGATGGTCTTCTATTGCTTTGAGGAGAGCATCTCCCTCAAGAGCTTTTTCTTGACCTCCTTCCATCTTTGTGAGCTTAAGTTGGGGTTCCGGAACGATCCCCATAACATAACCCCAAAGCTTCTTTCTTTTGAGATTATTTTCCATTGCGGATGCCCACATCATGTAATTTTTTTCATTGAGCTTGAATGATAGGTCGATCTTGGTCTCCATTGCTTCAACAAGAGAATATATAGAAATGGAGAGAGAGACAAGATTTCACCTTGGAAGAATCGAATGGCTCTGATACCATGTAATGAAGTATGCAGAAGAATCAAGAATGCAAATCAATTCACAATGTCCAACAATGGACTTAGCACAAAGGCACAAAAAAGCGATCCACTAAGGGATAATACTGAAGGCCTTGTAACAAGGCTACACACATAAAATAAGTACTCTTTTTATTAAATAGGAGCTCTCAAAAGCAATACAATTGCAAAGGGGAAAAACCCCTATTTATACATTTCAAGGGACCACAAGGGGGCTCCCAATAGAGTCGTTGGGAGCCCCCAACGGTCACATTTGTGACTGTTGGGGGCCCAACGACTCCATTGGTGGGGCCCCCTATGTGGCTTCAAAAAGAAATTAAAAAATAAAAAAATAAGAAGAAAAGAAATACAAAAAAGAAAAGAAGAAAAATAAATACCCCTATCGGGTATTATGGTGTATTGGAAGAAATATATATATATATATATGTATATGTATTCATACATATATTTTAACAGTGGAGTCTTATGATGCTCAAGGCAACATGGATGGAAGGGGAAGTTTGTTTATCCTTCATGTTATGAATGAAAAATAACGATTACCTAATTATGTTACTTAATTTGCAATAACTGGAAGGGATGTACCAGTTTTTTGGGCAAGTTTCACTCGGCTCCTCACCTTCATTCGATGTCACGAATAATTAATGTTTTTGCTGAGAAATCTTTGAGGACACTAAATGTGTGTGTGCGCACATCTGTCTCTCCCTCTCTCTCTTATATATAGGGATGGAGGGCATTTCAAATGTAGAAATAATGAACTTGAATGAAGTGATCTATTAGTTATGTTGTGCATAGGTTTGTTTCCTTTATGTGTATTAGTTTCTGTGCTGTATTTTGAAAAATTATGTGCTTGTAGGATGTGCAATCTACAAAATTTCACTTATACATATTACATCATGTAAATTTTAGATATAGCTCTTGCCTTAAGCAAATGTGCTCTTGAGTTTCCAGAGGTTGTTATCTTTGCAAATTAGATATAATGTACTTTTACATTGGTTAAAGAATATAATTTGTGTGTGCATGCTCGCATTGACTCCTGATGAATCAGGAGCTGGAGTGTGATCCAAAATAGAAGAATAACGTAACTATACTTCTTTACACCTTATTGTCTCAAAGGTATAAGTGACATAGTCCTGTTTTTATTAGTAATATCAGTTGGAGCTGACTCAAATTTTGCATCTATATTCTTATTTGAAGCAGCTTGGTGCTTTTTCATCTCAGCTATTGCAATCATCTCCACATTACCATACGAGGCGAGGGAAAAATCGTATGCTTGCAGGATTTTGTTTTATTTATTTCATGTTCTGTGATCCTCCATGATATATTTTTTATTTATTTCATGTTCTTCTGTGATCCTCCATGATATATTTTTCAGAATGTCTATTTCAGCTATTGTTGATTACATCACAAAGCATTGTAATTTGCAAATTGCTGCTCAAATAACACGGATGTCAACCAGCCAGAATGGTAACTGATCCTGGATGTGCTTCCTTTTAGTTTTTTTTTTCCTTTTTCCTCATCATGTTATCATAATAATGATAATCTTGCACACAATTCTCCACTGAGTCTTTTTGAGTGCAATCTGAAATCTATTTCTTTCTACATATCTAGAGTTGGCTTTCCATTTGTCCTCAAACTTTTCACAACACAAAGACATGCATGCACACAAACAAAAGATTACGAAAAACAGTGAAAATGTGCAATTAAATAGTGAAAGTGATAAAAACAATGCCACTAAGGGCTTACAAGATGGCAATCACAAAAAGTGCACAAGCACAAGCCAATGCCACTAAGGGGTAAACAAGATCACACTCACAATGTGCACAAGCACAAGCCAATGCCACTAAGGGCTAAACAAGATCACACTCACAATGTGCATAAGCACAAGTCCACTAAGGAACAACACAAATAGCCAACAAAGGTCGAACACAAGAGTAAAAAATATAGGATCTTATTGAAAAAATGCATGAGTAAAAGTATAAAGAATAGGGGGGATCACACCACTATTTATACATGAGAACATCGAGAGAAGAGAGAGACCATTGGGGGCTCCCAATAGAGTCGTTGGGAACTCCCAACGATTAGATTTCTGACCATTGGGAGCCCCAACGACTCTATGGTCAAAAAGACCATAGAGTCCCTAATGACTCTTCTAATTATAAAAACAAAAAAATAAACAAACAAAAATAAATGGAAGGAAAAAAATAACTGTTTTAATAAACAATTTTATTACAAAGGAAAATGACTAAAATGCCCCTATAGGGAATTTAACTATTACAAGATTAATAACTATATATATGAATATATGTATGTATACATATATTTTAACACTCCCCCTCAAACTTACGGTGAAATAATCAAAAGTTTATAAAGGAGGAAAATAAAACAAGGTGCATGAAGAGCTTTAGTGAAGAAATCCACAAGTTGGTATTTTGATGTGACATACGACAATGTAATAGTTTCTCTCAAATATTCATCTCAATTTATTTGGTATGCTCATGGAAGGTGTGATTACTTGCAATGTAGATTGTACTTTTGTTATCACAATACAACTTCAAAGAAGAAGAGACGATCATGCTCATATATTTGAGAAGACTTCACAACCATACAAGTTTCATTGTTATTATAGCCATTGCTCGATATTCAGCTTCGGTTGAGGACATGGATACCTTTTGCTGCTTCTTGCATCTTCATGAAATTAGAGAATCTCCTTAAAAACACACAAAAACTTTTAGTTGAGATTCTATCATTGAGATTTTCTCCCCAATCAGCATCAGTATAAGCAAATAAATCTAGAGAGTAAGAAGAGGATAAGAAAAACCCTTTTAGTAATGTTATTCTTGATGTATATGATAAGTCTTAACATAACACTCATGTACATAGTGGTCGGAGCATGCTAAAACTGACTAACATAATGAATTGCATGAGCTATATCTAGTCTGGTGATGAATAAGTAAGTGAGTGCCCCGATCAATTGATGATAGGGTGTATGATCTTCAAGGAGAGTCCCATCTTCAAGCCTTAACTTAGCATTAATCACTTCTGGGGTTTTTACTTTCTTGTCATTTGAAATTTCAGACTTGGCGCAAATGTCAGCAACAAGTTTCATTTGAGACAAAATGTACCTTTTGAGAGAATATGCAACTTTAATGCCTAGAAAATATCTCCAATAACTCAAGTCAAACATGTCAACATTTTCTTTTAAATTATTTTTAATATCACTAACTCCCTGTTGGTCACTCCCAGTGATTATTATATCATCTACATAAAGTAAAAGTATGACTACTTTGGTACCTATACTTTTAATAAAAAAAGTAGTGTCAGTATAATAGGAATGAAAACCCAAAAAAGACATCACACTACTAAATCTATCATACTAGGCCTTTGGGGTCTGTTTAAGGCCATACAAGGCCTTTTTTTAGTTTAAGAATTTTACCATTTTTAATACTAATTCTCGGTAGAGGGTTCATATAAACCTCCTCACTTAATTCCCCGTTAAGAAAAACATTTTTAACATCAAGTTGATATATGAGCCATTTTTTAATTGAAGCAACTGCTATGAGGGTCCTATCCTAATACTAGTCATTCTAGCTACTTGGGCAAAGGTTTCCTCATAGTCAATTTCATCTTCTTGAGAATATCTTTTGACAACTATCCTGACTTTATATGTAACGACCCCAACTCATACCTTTTAAAAATGCAGAATAATTTTTTTTTTCTCAATCAAATCAGAAACCTTCTTAGAGATCCGGGGTCCTCACAGTTCCAATTTCCATTGGATAGTCCAAACACCACAAACGAACTTGCAACCATCATCCATAAGAACCAAAATAATTTCTTTATTTATGAATAAGGGAAAATTTCAGAGGCAATGTTTTATTCGACTGAAAATAAAGCAATAACTAAAAAGTAAGAATGACTGAAGTAAAAGAAAGAGCCACTTTGTCCCCTGCTGAAGCTGTCAAGCCCAAGTATGACTCTCATCCATTCCTAGTAGCCAGTCCAACCTCACTGTTCATCATTTCTTAAGAAAAACCAACAAAGTAGGGTGTCAGAACAGAAATTCTGAGCACAGCTACTTCTAAAGAAACCAGGTGAGACAAAGAACATGGATAAGATTTCATGTAATGATTTGAGTGAGTGCAGATATAACAATTTGCAGTGTCTTAACAATTCATACATGCGACATATTGATATACTCACCAGTCGAGAACAGTAAAGCAATACCATATATCAAGAACTAAATAACCAAACCTTGCAGCATGCTTTCAAGAAGTAAATTACATACTACCACCATAGCATGTCATAATATAGAGAACAATTCAAATATGCATGATCTAATACATAACAGGAAGATGCATGACTTCTTTTCAATGCATGGGTCATTTTATTATCTTACCTTTAAGTTTCCTTTTTCCTTTGCATATGCATGCCCTATTAAATGCACACAACTTTAAGTTCCTCTTTTTAATTACCGTTGCCCGCGGATACACCAAACGAGTACAATCCCCGATGTTAAGTAGGTTCCCAGAGTACCTTAGTACACAATTTGTATTTTATTATTGGGTTCCAACTTAGCCCTCGACCGAATCACCTTCGGAATATTAGACCTCCACATCTAATGTCGGGGACACAAGGGACACCCCACGCCCACAAGCGCCACTTCTTTGGTACCATAAACAACAACTGTGTCAAAACACACCACTCTCGGGTAAAGTGGCGGACTCTCCCTAAAACCGTAGCCAAGAGAAAGAACCTCAATATCGGGTTCATGAGACAAAATTACAGCACACAAAGTTTTTGTATCCTCACAGTCTCCCAAGATCGGATCTCTAAGATTCCCATACTCTAGATGAGATATCCCAGAACGTATATTACACTGTTCTTATCCATTATATTTTTATTTAAGTCAATTCTTTAGGTTTGCAACACCATATGCAAAAGTAAAGTGAAAACCCGCATCCTCCCTTGCGGGGACCCTTACGAGATTCCAGCCCGTTAGAATAACTAGAACAGTGTAGTAATGTGCCATACCAACTTATGTGGTTTAAGTGATGCAGTTAAAAACATAAGTGAAAAGAAATCAAACCCATGACTCTCCAGGCCGGTGATGGTCCATTTAGGCCATCGATGCATCACATAACAAAACAAAAATAGTGTTTTATTTATAACACCAGGCCAAAATGCCAAATGCATGAGCACTCATGCAAACATAAACCCAATTACAAGCATGTTATTCCTCAATCATATGCATCCCCACTATGTGTGTTACCTACTTCATATACTTGTAACCACCAATGAATATCTCCTTTGAGTGTGTGCATGTGCACATAATTTATATATTTTCATCAAGTGTACATGCTTACGTAACTTGCCAAATATCAATAACCTAACAGTTATATAACAACACATGCTCATGTTAATGACTAAATAACCAAGACAATTAACTACTGCTTAACAAGGTCAATCACATATACATATCACTGGGCAACACTTATGAGCACATATATTAACCTATCATGGAGTGAACTGTATCATGAGCAACATTAGTCATGACGAACATATGTATGCTATTGAGCGTGTTCCAACACGCATCAGGCTGCTGCTACGCCTGTTACAGCATCGGTCCAGCCAACACACCCCCATAGTTTCATAACAGGCAGTTTATTTTCCGTTTGGCACCGAAGCCACCCACACATATGCAGTTTCATGACAGGTATATCATTTTCTATTCAATACTGAAACGATCCACACATATGCAGAAAATTCATGACATTTGACCATGTGTAACCAAAATTTGATTTCTATACATTATAAGTTAAATATTGGATTTACACTACATGAGTGCATGCCACACTGACATGTTTTTTTTTTATGGCATCTCTTTCAACGATCACTTCGTAAGGGAAAGCACAAAACAAGCATATTAATTTGGATCAGATTTATGCATTTAGACTTCTCTTAACAGGCAAAAATATTATTCAAACGATCATCAAAAAGGAAGAACAAAAAAAAAAAACATAGGCATAAACAGATGTCCAATAATCATGCAAAACTCATTTAGGCCATTCAGACATGTATTAGAATGCAGGGGGAAAAATTCTGCATGTATTAGAATGTAAGCACCAGGGAACATAGAAGTGAGCACATCTTGGCATATATTAGAATGCAGGGAAACTTCATTTATCTGTGTTTTTTTTTTGGTTTACTTATGATCTTAACCCATGTGAGCAAGGATCTAAATTTCTGAACATAAATCAATTAAAAACAAATAAACTGAATCCAAAACAAAAAAACACAGATTTGACTCAAAACGATAATCACAACAGACTGCTTTTGTATTATTATCATCACGCCTTCCATATTCTTGTCTCACAAAACATGCATATCCAGAAATTTATGTATCTCATTACCACACTACACATCAACAACATCAGCTCAAAAAAAATTTGTTCACGCCTATTCTAACCGAACCAATGCATCTAATACGTAGAAAGAAACAAATCCGAAACCTGGGTATTGGTATTACTCCAAACCCCCTTTACAATGACCAATCCGAACACCCCATAGCGTATTTGGATTTTCACGAAATCGAAAGATAATCCCCCCTCAAATCGTAAAACTGAAAACCCCCAAATCGGAAACCCTTAACTGAAAAAATAAACCCCCAACCATAAACTTGGGTTCCGAAATGGGGTTGACAGCAAAATCCCCAAATCGGATGTCGTCACTACCGAAACCCCCAGGTTTTCTCATCTCGAAACCATACACGGAATCGAACCCCTATTCGGTTCCTCACCAAGACTCAATGAAGAACCGTACCTGTTTTCATTGGGTTTTCCGGCGATCGGAGGCTGGGGACGCGAGTACAGAGCCTGTTGAAGTCGCACCTCACCGTTGCCGTGACAGGGATGCTCGCTGTGACCTCCAATGGCAGCCGATGGCCCCAGTTATCTGGCGTGCGCACACCGAGAGAGAGAGAGAGAGAGAGAGAGAGAGAGAGAGAGAGAGAGAGAGAGAGAGAGAGAGAGAGAGAGAGACCCCTTTTGAAGGGAAACCAACCCGGCAAAATCGGAGCCAATCCTCTCTCCGACGGCTGTGCTCCAAGCCCCTCCCCCTTTCCTTCACGCGATAGCAGTTAGGGTTCTCGCTCAGAACCCTAACCCCTTCTTTCTTTCCCCTTTTTTTTCTTTGCTTTAGACTTATCGGGCAACCCTTATCGGGTTGCCCCTTTTTACCCTTATGTGTTGTTGTTACACAGGGTGCGGCCCGGGTCTGGACCCGAGAACTGACCTCGCGAGTTGGGGTGCATCTTACCTAAACAACATGGATCCCCAAGTTGGATCCAAATGGATCCAACAGTGGATCCTTGGCTTAACTTTATAATAATTTTTTTTAAAAGTATTTATTATTATTATTATTAGTATAAATGTAGGTAGTATCTTTTATAACTAGATATCCCTTTATGTGTCCTAGATCCGAAATGTGGATCTCCGGCCCAAATTTTCATATTTCGTAATATAAACAAAATTTATTAGGGCTAATCTCTATATTAAATAGAGATAGTTCAAGGAACAAAATTACATCCAGGTCCCTCATTAAAGAATAAGATTCAAATAACCTCTAGTTTAGAAAAACTTATTTACTAAAAACATCTTAGTCTCAACACTCCCCCTCAAGCTGGAGCATAGATATCAATCATGCTCAGCTTGTCACAACACTTTGAGAAATTTGGTCTCGCCAAGGCTTTGGTAAAAACATGTAAAAACATCAGCTACTTGATCTTCGGAAGATACATGATCGGTGCAGATATACCCAGCCTGAACCAAGTCTCGAATATAGTGACAGTCAACTTCAATATGTTTAGTTCTTTCATGAAACACTGGATTGTTGGCAATATATGTAGCAACTCTATTGTCACACATCATCAACATAGGTAGGGATACTTTCTCCTGAAGCTCGGTCAAGACTGATTTTGCTCACATAATCTCAGCTGCAGTCTGGGCCATTGCTCGGTATTCAGATTCAGCACTCGACCTGGCTACAACGGTTTGTTTCTTACTCCTCCAGGTAACAAGATTTCCTCCCACAAACACACAAAATCCAGATGTTGACTTCCTATCTTCAACAGATCCTGCATAATCTGCGTCAGTGTAAGCAACAACGTCCAAAGATGGGTTTCGTTTAAACAACAGACCTTTAACAGGAGATGCCTTTAAGTACCGAATAACCATCATAGCTGCATCCCAGTGAACTTTTGTAGGTTTGTCCATGAACTGACTGATTTTACTCACAGCTAATGAAATGTCAGGTCTAGTAACAGTCACATATAGCAACTTACCCACCAAGGATCTAAAGCTGACACTGTCCACATACTCAGACTTCTCATCGAACATGTGAGTTTTGGGATCCATTGGAATATTAGTTGGCTTGACTCCTAGCATTCCAGTCTCTTTTAATAAGTCCAACACATACTTTCTTTGAGACAACACTAAGCCCTCTTTGTTTCTTGCAACTTCGATACCCAGAAAATATCGAAGGTGACCAAGATCTTTAGTAACAAAGTGTTTCTGAAGATGATCTTTTGTGGCAGAAATATCTTGGGCACTGCTCCCTGTTAATATGATGTCATCGACATATACCACCATAACAACAATTCCAACACTGGTTTTCTTGATGAACAAGGAGTGATCTGAAGCTGACCTGACAAAGCCAAAACTCGACATTACCTCAAATAATTTGTGAAACCATGCCCTTGGACTCTGCTTCAGGCCATAAATAGCCTTCTTCAACTTGTACACCTTCTTACACTCCCCCTGAACCTCGAAGCCTGGGGGTTGTTGCATGTAGACAGTTTCATGCAAATCCCCATACAAAAAGGCATTCTTGACATCCAACTGAAACAAGGGCCATCCATGGTGCACAACAACAGAAAGAACAAGATGAATAGTGCCAAGACGAGCAACTGGGGAGAAAGTTTCTAAAAAGTCAACACCATAAGTCTGAGTATATACCCTTTTGCAACCAACCGGGCTTTGTACCGTTCAATTGACCCATCCGAGTTATATTTAATGGTATATACTCATTTGCAGCCAACAATATCTGCATCAGTTGGAGGATCAACCAAATCCCAAGTGCCCCTAGAACATAGGGCATCCATCTCATCCTGCATAGCTTGCATCCATTTAGGGTCGAATAGAGCCTGACTGTGATGAAGCGGAACAGAGGAGGCAAACAAAGCCGAGATAAAATTCTTCATAGAAGCCCCAAGATTAACTTCAGAAACAAACTGAGAAATGGGATGAAGGGTGCACTGTCTTTTCCCTTTTCGCAGAGCAATAGGAAGATTCTCATCAATAGCAGAAACTTCAGTATGCTCAGAGATACTTGCCTCAGGAGAAGGAGATAATGGGGGCATGGAGGTAGGTGGTAACTGTTAGAAAGGGCTTTGAATACTTTAGGTTCGATAATGAACCCATACACATGCACATTAAGTGCGAATATACTCACTCAAGGGAACAACACAAGCACATCATGTGCTAATACATAAACCCATAAAAGGGGTAAATATGACTTAAAGTCATAAGTTGAATATTATTGAAGAAATAAGAAGAAGAGGGTAAAAACCCTATACAATGGAGCATAAGCTCCTCCAAGGAGTGAAGAATACAAAGGGGGCAAGCCCCTATTTATAAGCACAAAAGGGACCACCTTGGGGGCTCCCAAAGGAGACGTTGGAGAGCCCCCAACGGTCACATTTGTGATCGTTGGGGGCTCCCAACGTCTCTATTGGGAGGCTCCCAATGTGGTACGAATACGAAAAATAAAAAATAAAAAATAAAAAACAGAAATTTAAAGGAAAAATTACAATGCATATTCCAATTGGAATATGCGTAAAATGACAAATTACAAGAATACCCTTGAAGGTATTTTAGGAAGATAAAATATATATATAAATATATATGTATAATTAAGGATTATATTTCAACAAATATGTATAGGAGTACACATATTTTAACACCCCCCCTCAATCTTTGCGGGGAAACGAAAAGATTGAAAAAATGGCAAGACTCCAAGAGGCTTCGGCAAGGATGCAATTGAAACTTGAAAATGCCTTCCTCCAATAGTCTTCAAATGGTGAACACATTTCCCGAACCATCCAGGGTACTTCTCTTTGTCCTATCTCCAAGATCCTGTGGAATAACAACAAAGAACAAGTAAAAAATATCTTTGCACTTTACTCAAATGAAACATTCCTAACAAGGTGCAAAAATGTATGCATAATAGGATAATTACTTTAGCATGAAAAGAAAATTTAGAAAACCAAAGTTTCAAAAATCAAATATCATGTTTAAGAGTGAGCGGAAACGAATTGCAAGAATGCATAATGCATTCATAAGGTCCAACATTGGACAAACACAACCCCATAATGGAGAATAACAAAATGGTCCACTAAGGAACACCACAATAAGCCTACGAAGAGGCATAAACTACATGTGCTTTATTGAATGAGGGCCTAAAAGGCCATAATGAGCATATGCATATACTATCATAAAATGAATTAACACTTAAAGAAATCATTAATGACCATGCTCCAAACATACTTTAGTCAAAATGAACACAATAGTTCAAAAGGTTTTTAAAAGAACACGGATACAAATGTTCAAAGGCATGACGAATATGATTTTCAATAAGAGGGGCTTTATAAAGGTATATTTAACACGCATGTTCACCCTAGATTCAAAAATGAATATCATTTGAGACAAAAGACTCATTGTGCATATCAAAAAGTCGCCGAAAAACTGAAAGCACTTAATATATAGATTAAATGCTACAATATCAATTTGATTTAAAAACATATCATGGATATGATTTACTTAAAAACACAAGTTATGAATGAAATTTTTGCAATTTTCAATAGTATTTCATCCACTACAAGCAACTACCTCATTAGTCCTCCAAAACCCATAAATCAAGTGTATAAGCTACTAGATCAAGAATATAAATATAATGCCATTAAAGGCCAAATAACACACACAAAGGTGTGCAAAAGAACCTCTTGTCTACATGTAATAATACTTGAAATGAGTGTATCAACGATAAGAACAAGAGAATACACGCCAACATGGACTAAAAGCATATCTTGTCTACGTAAAAATACACTCAAAACCAAGTATGTTCAGCTACTAGAACAAAAGTAACAAGCCAACCATGGACTAAAAACATAATACATCTCTTGTCTACATAAAATGACACTTAAATTGAGTGAAAGAAGTCAACCATGGACATCCATCTAAGCGACTAGAACAAGGACACAAATGCCAACATGGACTAAAGATCACACACCATGGTGTGAATCAACGTGCCTTGTCTACATATGATAACACTCAAGACAAGTGTGTTTAGCTACTAGAACAAGAGAAACAAAGCCAACAAAGGGCTATCAACACACAAAGGTGTAATAAAATTCTTGTCTACATATGATGACACTTAGATAAGGGTTATAAAAAAAGAAGACTTTTGAGGCAATAAAACTTGTAATGACAAACATATAAATAAAACCTTGAATTAATAGAACAATAAAAAGAATACCCATAACAACAATGTTTTGGAATAAATGTGTGAATATACACACACCAAGAATACTTGTGCACAAAAGCATAAAACACAAATGTGCAAATGCACTCATAAGATTCATAAACAATAAAATGTTGGGTAATAATCCCCAAAACCTTGATTTTAATATACCTTAAAACATTTAAGGTTTCAAACATCATATATCCATCACATTTATATATAAATAAGAGCATCCATAAAATCAATGGCAAAAAACAAACAAGTAACACACTCATAATTAGAGATCATATACCAAATCATTCTAGAGTCCCAAGGTGCCCATAACTCACCTCAATCACCATCTATAATATGACAAGTGGACAATGTAAAATGACATAACACAAGGTGCCCATAACTCACCTCAACAACCATCTCTAATATAATAATAAGGCCATAAAAAAAAGATTGATGCATCATATAACATGTGATGGATAGAAGATAAAATGCCATAAAAAGGCAATGAACTCTTAGGGAAAACATTTTCCAAATATGTGATTTTTACAAAGAGGGCCGATTCAAAGGTCCAAATTAATCACAACAATATGCCATATAACAATAATGTTGCATATATACGAAATTATGTTCAATCATGATCATTATACAAAAAAGGACTTTAATAAACACAACATGAAATATTTAAGCTATGTCATGTGTGAGAAAGGAATTGGAATAATCCAAGAAACAAATCAACCCTTTATAATTTGCAATTATACGTATACCAAGATGTAAAATGGTAATAATCTTAAAAGTGCAAATTTATGACATCATGTACCAAGATATTGCGGAATGATAAAAGAAACAATCTTACAAGTCCATTAAAAAGACAAACACAAGCCCTAAAGAAGGCAATAAAAACATCTCTTTATTGAAAAGATAGTACCATGAGAAAATGTCTATGAATAGACAATACGCATACAAGCATGAATACTTTATAAAAGAAGTGTACGACGACGAAACAAAGCATAATAATATCAAACATGCAATAATGCATGTATTTCATAAAAGATGCAAATGCTTGAGTCTCTCAAGTTTTAATGTAATTTAAGGCAAAGAAGACCATATTATGGTCAATGTAGGCATCCTTAGAGATACAATTGAAACCTTATGTGAAAAATACAAAATCCGTTTATAAAGTTGCATCATTATAAGAAAAATAAAAAAATAAATGAAATCTTTTATACCAAAGGATGCAATAGATACACTATGCATTCTATATAGCGTGGGAAATTCTTTTTTTAAAAATCTTTTACAATGGTTCGAACAACCTATTTATCAAAAATCCTTTAAATAAACCAAAAACATTGAAATATCTTTTAGGAGTTCTCATAAATAGTTATCATTAACAAGAACTACTTAGGATTCATAACAAAGATTTATATGTGAGAGATTCTTATACAAGAATTATATCAAGATTTAAAAAAAAAACATGCACTAAAATCCATAAACAAGAGAGGAACTTAAAACAAATTAGACTTTATATGAGAGAAAAGAGTTTTAAACAAAGATCATTAATCAAGACATCATATATAATTTAAAAGTTAATTTATAGGTTAATCATGAAATACTTATGTAAACATCATAAATCCCACATAATTGAAAACAATTTTAACAACATAAATTACTATTATATGTGATGAGGAATCGATAAATATATAGCCAAGAATTATATATTTGAACAATAAACAAGTTTACCAAATTTAAAAGTAGATATTTTAAAATATACGAACACGCGAAATGAGAAAGGAAATGATTCAACTTATCAAAAACACTAAATGTGCAAGAAAAATAGTTTCATAATGCAAAATATGTTAAGAAAAGAGATACATACCGAAAACTTCTAAAAAAAGAGAGGAACAATGAATACTTCACCATTTCTTGAGCACCACGCTTTCCGTTGCGCCAAGAGACAACCTCATCGTAACCGGGCTCTGATACCTTGTTAGAAAGGGCTTTGAATACTTTAGGTTTGATTATGAACCCATAAACATGCACATTAAGTACGAATATACCCACTCAAGGGAACAACACAAGCACATCATGTGCTAATACATAAACCCATAAAAGGGGTAAATATGACTTAAAGTCATAAGTTGAATATTATTGAAGAAATAAGAAGAAGAGGGTAAAAACCCTATACAATGGAGCATAAGCTCCTCCAAGGAGTGAAGAATACAAAGGGGACAAGCCCCTATTTATAAGCACAAAAGGGACCACCTTGGGGGCTCCCAAAGGAGACGTTGGAGAGCCCCCAACGGTCACATTTGTGACCGTTGGGGGCTCCCAACGTCTCTATTGGGAGGCTCCCAATGTGGTACGAATACGAAAAATAAAAAATAAAAAATAAAAAACAGAAATTTAAAGAAAAAATTACAATGCATATTCCAATTGGAATAGGCGTAAAATGACAAATTACAAGAATACCCTTGAGGGTATTTTAGGAAGATAAAAAATATATATTTATATATATATATAAATAGAGATACGTATACATATATATATATATGTATACGTATCTTTATATATATATATATATATAAATATATATATGTACAATTAAGGATTATATTTCAACAAATATGTGTAGGAGTACACATATTTTAACAGTAACCTGTGAGTATACACTATAGGAGGGTTTCTGTATCGAGACTCCCTAGAGGATGGAGCCACAGGCTTTGGAGTGAACGACTCTAAAGGAAAAGGGGGAATTGGCAGAGGAAAAACATCACCCTGACTCTCTTATAACCTTGGAGTAATACTCGAAAAATAAGGAATAGACTCAAAGAAGGTAACGTCCGCACTGACATACTCTTTATGAGATATAGGGTCATAGCAACGATATCCTTTTTGGTTCTTAGGATACCCAAGGAAAACTGTAATGCCCCAAAAATTTTAACCCAAATTTAAGAGGATTTTTTTTTTCTTTTATGACAGCGTAAACAAGAAATAATATAGGATTAAGCATTTCGAGACATTACGGTGGAGAGAAAACCCAACACATTTATTTCCTTCCATTTATCAAGGAATAATGACATCAGAGTTTTAAAAACATAAAATGAACTCAACCATCCCTGGAACAATAAATCCAAAAATCTCAATCCGATGCCTCATCCCGCAGCCGCTCATAAACCTTAGTCTTTACCTGAAAAATAGTAAATTGATTGAAATTAGACTACCACGTCTAAGTAGGAAAACTGTGACTCTTAATGCAGGTACATCATGAGTCTAGTATGTGATGTGGGTGTCAAATGTAAATCTTTAGTATATACAATAGCACGTAAAGCAACAACAATAATCAACAGTCATATACATGAGCAGGTAAACAATTATGTAATAACAATAACTGAGCAGGTAAGGCATAGTATGCAACATGAATAAGCAAGTGAGGTAGGCGATGCAACAACAATAACAATAACATGCATAACTTTCATGTAATAGTTCAATCACCTCGTATTGACCCATTTCAGGATTTCAGATCATTACAATATAAAACATGCTGAAAAATATGCAAATGTCTCTTTAATGACTTCATCACAGTGATACCTAGCTGTTCTAATTGATGTTTATCTTTTCTTATCCCGCGGGTACACACGGGCCGAGACAACCATCACAGAAGAGAACGTTCGGGGGTATATTATTCAAAGTTGTTTTATTAACCCGAACATTCTAACTGAGACTGAAATCCCAAGGGAGCGGTCAGTGACCGAGAGAACCTCCCAAAGGCCAAACCAAAATAGGATGCATCCCTAACTTCTGCAGAAGAACAAAGATCTACCACCTAGGACATATTGGTAGTCCGGGTCCCCCCAACTCCGAAGACTGGGGACCATCGAGTCACTTTAGCTCGAACCAGTAAAACACATGTCCCCGGAGTTTTGTACCACTTACCCTCTCCAAGGTAAGCCCGAATCTGAGTGGGTTAATCTTTTCATTTAATTATGTTACCGAAGTATGGGGTTTTTCCCCAACTTCCTTCTACTATCATAGCAGTAGAATTCCCAACCTTAGTCATTTTACCAAGGTGTATAAACCAGTCCCAATCCTTTGTCATATTGATTGCATAACCCACCCAAAGTGCTCTGGTGCCTTTAAACCAGTCAAGCACGAATGCCCCGGTGCCTTTAAACCAGTCGGACAACAATATTATATTTTCATTTTCATGTGGATTCACATCATAACTTCGATGGTCTATGCATGACCCTCAATACACTGGCTTGACATTCATATGCCCACCACAAACCGACCCATAGGTTCGGTTACCAGATCATCATTCCTCATCATTATTATTTATTTATTTATTCTTCAATTGCAAATTGCCACAACGTACCATTAGGTTTTGACTTGTGACATCCCAACACAGGGTGGCATGTATTAAAAACTCTGCCAACAAGCAAAAACATTGTCGGTGTCCTTTATTGAGCATGCAGGGTAATCTTAGAAATTTGGTAATACAACTATATACATTTTTCCAAACACCTTCTCATTTGAACATTCCACAAGATATACAGCTTAGTTGGCATTTGATACTTTCAGCAAATATGTAGTGTTAGGCAATAGTATTTCAGAAAAATATACAGTTTAACAAGTATATGAACATTGGAAAATAAACATCTTCATGGTTATTTGAACCTTCTAGATGATATACACTTAATGGCATTTTGCTTATTTTAAGAAATATGCAATTTAACATGCTAAATTATGCAGCTTAGTATATAAAATTGAATATCATTTTACCATGCAACTCAATAAGCATTTGAGCATTAGTTTAATATACAGTTTCACGTAACAGTGAATAACAACCTAATATGCAGTTAAGTTTGCATTGAATATTAACTGGATATGCAACTTTGTACGAAATTTAACATACACTTACTATGCCGTTACATAGGCATTGAGCATCTAACTAATATGCAGCTTCATATGGACCCGAGCATCCACCTATAAGCATCTAAATAGGAATTTGCATATCAACTGAATATGCATGTAAATGTTAACTTAAATTTCAACTTATCATGAATCCAACTAGATTCTATGTATAATCCACCTATAAGCATCTAAATAGGAATTTGCATATCCACTGAATAGGCATGTAAATGTTAACTTAAATTTCAACTTAACATGAATCCAACTAGATTCTATGTATACTTGCTTCCAAGATTTCTCCCACAACAGATTACCAGGTATGTATATTCAGAAATAGCAATTGTTTCAATCCGTTTCCAAACAATTTTAACGATCCCATAAAATAAGCATGTTGATTCCTAATCCTATCACATGATGTTGTGAACCTAAAGATTTCATTTAACAGAGATCACCGATATCACATACAGGGCTAGTCAATCTAAATTTTTCAGAATCCTATGATGAAACAACAACATAGATTAACATTGATCCTCCTTTGAGATCCAATAATAGTTTAGCTAGTATGACCATTTTACAGGAATCAACAATTAAGATAAGTCTACATTTTCAGAGCCACACTTAGCACACATATATCAAAGAACTTATCGTGGTTTAATTACACAAAAAAGGCAACAACATTCTGAGCTATAATGACATTTAAGTAGAAATATTGCACCACTATGGTTCATCTGAATTGCAGCAAATTATACATCGAACTAATTAGCAATGAATAACCACAATATGTCCCACTGGTAATCATTCCAAAGTAAATTCCCTTTTATTAGCAGAATTCAGTATGCAGAGGTATATATAAATATATATATCTATATTTGAATATCGCAGACAAGCTATGCAAATGACTAATCCCTTCTTCTTCTTCTTCTTTTTCACAGCATAAAGTATAATATAATAACCAATGATTTTTCTGTCAGGAGCAATCTGTATAAGTTACTATGTATAGAACAATGCCAGTTCAACCCCTAATATTAATAGCAACACTCTCCCCTACCCTATTAGAACTGAGACAATACCATGACCGAATTTCCCTGTTAAGCATACATATTAGTAAATGGTAGAGCTAACCTGCATCCAAAGCTAGAGCATGTAAAGGTTGAATCTACAAGGCATATAGTGATACAAACTGGTCATGCTCACAGGTAACAACATTTAAACAGAAAAATGATATCAAACGTACAATGCAATTATACCCAATCGAATTCAAAGGACTGGGGTTTCAACACAGATTACCACATACCAAAACACATGATTAATCTAAACCTAGCAATGATTTAATACATGGTGACATCTATCATACTATTGATTTACACATAAAATCTCAACATGGAAGGCATTAGCCCGATTGAACCCCTCTTTCTGATATCCGAAATCCCCAACTCAATCGATTTGGGATTTTCGGCACCATAAACCTGAAATCCTCTTTTTCCTGTTAGGGATTTTGGCCACCCACACAGCATGCTCGAACTATGATATACCAAACAAGGAACACACAGCAAATCCTACCTGTTCCAGTGTTTCTCCTCGAAGATGCCATGGATGGAGGTGTTGCCGACCACCCCTACATGACCGAACACCGTCAATACCCAAAAGAAAAATTTCAGAAATCCTACAGCAGGAATCGAAAACCCCCTTTTTTTTTCTTCTTTGACAGACTTACAAACCCCCCCCAAATCAACGATTTGGGGTTTCGGTTTGGGGTTCACCGTGAAATCCCGAATAACAACTCGATTTCCCCACATTTAAATCCATGCCAAACACTCTATCTCTTTACTATTGAAACTCCAAAATCCCCAAATCGGAGATTCTGGAATTTCGGTAGCTTAAACCCTAAATCCCCAAATTTTCTTGTCAGATTTGGGATTCACTGCACTCGTAAATCTATTCACTGCCCCCGCTCCCCATACTCGACCCACATAATACCCAAAAGAAGAAGAAAACAGGAAAACCTACCTGTTCCGACGACGAGGAGGTGGCTGTCGCAGTCAGGGAGATCGCCGACATCGGTTGCTCCTGCTGGCGAGCTCGGGTCGAGAGGGACAGTGAGACAGTGAGTGCGGGAGGAGAAAGAAGAGGCGAGTGGGAGGAAGAGAGGTGTGGGAGGTAGAGAGGAGCGAGAGAGAGATGGAAGAGAGGTGTGGGAGGGGAGTAATTAAGGAGGATGGCCCGAAACGGAAGGAAGCAGTTACCTTCCTCCCTTCGCTTGGCGGCTACGCACCCAGAATCCTTCACTTAACGTGTTTAGGGTTCAAAATGAACCCTAACACGATTTATCGTTTTTTTTTTTGTTTTTGTTTTTCACTTACCTCTTTACACAGGCATGGCCCCGGGTCCGAGTCCGCGACCCTGGATCCAGACGCAGTATGGATCCACGTCAGCTCTGCGGAGTGGATCCGAAGATCGGACCCAAATAGATCCAATTACAGATCCACATGATATGTTTATTTTATGATACATACATATCTATTTGTACAGTTATATATATATATATATATATATATATATATATATATATGGTTCCTTTATGGATCCTTTTAATAAATCTGGATCCAGGAATCTGAAGTTTTAATTATCTGATTTGGAACTATGGATCCAAATGAGTTCTTATGGATCCAACTAAATATACATTGATCCTTACGGTTTCCATACAAGGATCCAGATTAATATTGAAGTTCCGACGAAGATCCAAATGAAATGTTATGGATCCGAACATCGCCTAGGCAATACTAATCCCACTAAAGTGTTGTAGACCCAATATAGAAATTTTACCATTAAAATTTTGATTTAAACTTCAAGGATCCAATCCATTTGACCAAAATCTATCATTAAATATTCAATTTAAGGTTCGTGGTCCGATATCTAAGATCCGAATGGAATATCGGAGTTCTAAACAGGATATTTGGGATCCAACAATGAAGATCCAAATAGGTCATCCAAGATCCAATTACGAATAAATAATTAAAACAATAAAATATTCGTGTATCACCTTAATGACTTAAAAATCTAAATTTATTTATCTGATAAAAATCGTGGGTATTACAAAAACACATTTAATAGACTGCACAACAAGTTTATCTCGATCAGGACCCAACTTATGCACAAAACACACACATCCAAAAACTTTAGGGGGAATAGGAAAGAGAGGAGCCTCTGGATGGAGAATTTGAATTGGGATATGGTCTTCTACAGAACTTGACGGTATGCGATTTATAAGAAACCCGACTGTCAAAACCGCATCGCCCCAGTATGTAGCAGGTGTAACGACCCCAATCCATACCCTTTAAAAATGCGGATTTTTTTTTCTAAGAGTTGCGGAAACCTTCCCAGAGATCTGGGGTCCTCACAGTTCCACTTTCCATTGGATAGCCCATCCACCACAAACGAAGTTGCAATTATCATCCATATCAACCAACTAAAACTCTTTTATTAATGAGTAAGAAAATTTCAAAGACAAGGTTTTCTTTAACTGAAAGTAACAATTACAGAAATTTAAAGAACTAAAAGACTAAAGAAAGAGCCATTATGTGTAATACCCACGATTTTTATCAGATAAATAAATTTAGATTTTTAAGTCATTAAGGTGATACACGAATATTTTATTGTTTTAATTATTTATTCGAATTTGAATCTTGGATAACCTATTTGGATCCTTGAAGTAAATCGGATTTTAATGAGAAAATTTCTACAACACTTTAGTGAGAATTGGTATAGCTTAAGGCGATGTTCGGATCCACAATATTGCATTTGGATCTTCGATATCAGAATTTCAATATATATATCTGGATCCTTGTATTGAAACCATAAAGATCAATGTATATTTAGTCGGATCAATAATAATTCATTTGGATCCATAGTTCCAAATCATATAATTAAAACTTTAGATTTCTGGATCCAAATTTATTAAAAGGATTTACGAAGCACAATGGATCCTGGATCCATATTAAGTTATGTCAATTTTTGGTTAACGTAAATGGATTTATATTAACCTATGAAAGACCCACAAGATCGTATCGAAGAATAAACCAAATGTATTAAGAAAATAATATTTTAAAACTTGTAATATTTTGAATCCTTAGACAGACCCAAATTGCCCAACTGAGTGGTTTCATTAAAGATTTGGGTTGCGGGTCTCAGTGGTGGCCAAACCAAAACCGTACCCGATTGGGGTGTAATATATATATATATATATATCTAAATAAAAATAAGATAGTAATAATAATACCAAGTATAAATATATATACTTGGATCCGTAGGGGTCCAAATATCGGACCCAAACCATCGATGGGCCGTAGATCCAAACCGTGGCGAGATCGCGGGTCATGGATCCAGTTGATCCATGCCCCGCACCACACCGTGCGTTAAGTAAAATGAAAAAAAAAATGAAGTTAAGTATGGGGGCACTATGCAGGCCCGACAAAATGAGTGTTAGGGTTCAGAACCCTAACACAAGCCAAATCACAAGAGGAGGAGGAGGGGGCAATGCGCAGCCGCCGTGTGAAGGGGAGGGTAGCAGATCCCCTTCCGATTTTCGTGGCACCCTTCCATATCTCGCCTCCTTCCTCTCCTATTTAGCCGAACCCTCTCTCTCTCTCTCTCGGTCTCCCTCAACTCTCTTCCGTTTCTCTCTTCCTCTCCCTCCCATTTTCCTTTCTTTCTTACACCAGCCGGTGGAAGACGCACGACTCACACGAGCACGGCAGCGAGGTTACTTCGGTTTTTCCATCTCTCTCGTTCGTGTTCGTGGAGTCGGCGTGAGGAGGGCTTGGCTTCACAGCAGCTAGGGAGAAACAATTGAACAAAGTTGGGGATTTCGCATTGCCGAGGTAGGTTTTACTGTGATTTCGATTATTTACTAAGTTTTCAAGCATGCTTTGGATTTGCCGTAACTCCCAACTCGAAAAATTGGGGTTTTGGGTTTGCCGTGAATCCCCAAATCAAAATTTTGGGATTTAGGTGTAGGATTTATGATGCTTTGCGCATACGTATTAATCTCCAAGTGTATATTGGTTTTGCCGAAAACCCCAAATAGAAGATTTGGGAATTTCAGATTCCTGATAATGGGGAAGGGGTTTCTTTGTTTTTGCATGAGTATTTCTTTGTTTTTGCATGAGTATTTCTTTGTTTTTGCGTGAGTATTGATGTCGGGTATGCACTGTTAAACTTTTCCTTCTGAGATTTTTGACTTCTCTGTTTTCTTTTTTCTATGGTTCAGTAGAATGTTTATAAGAACTATGCAGTCATCGTGTGGGTAAAAACTTGGGTTCAGCAAGTGTGACATATTTTGAGTCGTTGCTTCCTGATTTAAACACCTACCGATTTTGGGGAAGATCAGTAGTGAAACCAGGAACTTGGTTTAACTGCATATCCATGCTCCTGCGTGTGAAACAACACTAAAAGGGGTCTGAATTGATGTAGTCTGGAAGGTTTTGTTAAGCCCTACGGTGGTAGCTCTTCCCTGAGTTTTTCTTGGATATAATCGACTCTGTGGATGTTAATACTCATATAGATTTGATTATATAACTGAACCTAGTAAACTTTTTTTATGGTAGATGGTTTTAGAAGTATACTTATATAACACAATAAACTGTAATATGGGATAAATCTCATGGTTTTCTTTTGTTGCATAAGTTGTATTTCCACTGTAAGGTTCAACTGTTGTAGCTTGTACTGTGTTTTATTCCTATATCAATTAATTAGGGGTCCCTGGTGCTCATTGATTTGCTGTTACTGGAAAAGCCTGTGTACGCTACTCGGTTATGAGTAGGGCATCAGTGTTCAGCCCATATGAACATTGCAGTAACTTCTGATTTTGATAAATTATGTGATGCCCATTTACACTGTTATACGTGCACAGAGTCTGTTCACCAGTACTTGGGTGAACTACTTTTCAAACTTTAAATCAGAACTCTCACTAAACTCAGAAGAAAATCAAGACTATAATGATTGCCTTGCTAACTACATAACACAGATAGTCTGTAAGTGTATGAATAATGCTAGCAGTTTGTTACACGCAATGAATGTTGTGGGTGTCGATCCGCATACCATGATAATATGGATTTTTAATTTTTGAACTGCCATGTCAGAACTAATACATGATATTTACTGATTACAGGTGCTTAAAAATGGGTAATACCAGAAATTTTAATATTGATGATTATGATTTCTGCACACTTCTAAATTACATGTTCTTTCACTCAATTCTTATTATACTTCTATTTCACATTTTGGTGATGCCTGTACACTGTCTACATGAAGTAGTAGGATTAGGTTTGGATAATAACACAATGGTGCTTGATGAAATGAATACTTATATGAAGCCGTATACTCGATCCTTTGTGAGATACTTGAAAAGGGAACCTAACTGAAACCCTCTAAATAATAAACTCCTGACCAAACCTTTGGGTCGGTTATTGCTGGCACCTGGGTGATATTAGATACCTGAAAACAAACAAACAAACAAACAAACCAACAGTGTTTTTAAATTGCCATTAAGAATTGTAATTCGTTATGAGATTGTAGGTGGGCTTTCTACTTGTAGTTGGATATATGTGATTCGACCTATTTGTGAAACACTATGTTTTACACTTTAGTAATAAATCGAATTGTAACTTGATATAGAAATGGATGTACGTGCAATTTGGTTTTATCTGAAATTTTTTCATATAAACTGCTGACATTCAAATCTGGAAATGTCTGAGTTTTGACTGCTTTCTGTAGAAGAGCTATGAGACATATTAATGAAATGTCATTTATTGAAATTGTTTGTTGCATGCAGTCAAGTTATGTGAATTGCTTTCCCTTGTTCACTGAGAATTCAAAATGAATGATAGGGAGTTTGGGAATCATGCCTAATTGGGCAATATGGATTGGGTACCTGATGCAGGTACTTTTGTTAATGAACGTGTACTCAATGTCAATAACATTGGTGAGAAAATTAAAGGTTAATTTCTGTGAGCCTGACTGGTTGAAAGATACCGGGCATTTGTGTCCGATTGGTTTAAAAGTACCAAAGCATGTAGAATAATGATCATAATACTGATAAGAACTTAAATTTAATTCTTGTTGCTCGACTGGTTTAAAGGCACCAGAGCACTTTGAGTGGGTTATGCAATCAATATGACAAAGGATGAGAATTGTTCTTTGCACCTTGGTAAAATGACTAAGGTTGAGAATTCTACTACTATGATAGTAGAAAGAAGTTGGGGAAATGCCCCATACTTCGGAAAAATAATTAAATGAAAAGATTAACCCACTCAGATTCGGGCTTACCTTGGAGAGGGTAGGTGGTACAAAACTCTGGGGACATGTGTTTAGTTTCGAGCGTAAAGCGACTCGTTGGTCCCAGTCCTCAGAGTTGGGGGACCCGGACTACCAAATGTGTCCTAGGTGGTAGTTCCATGTTCTTCTGCAGAAGTTAGGGATGCATCCTGTTTTGGTTTTGGCCTTTGGGAGTTTCTCTCGGTCACTGGCCGCTCCCTTGGGATTTCAGTCACAGTTAGAATGTTCGGGTTAATAAAACAACTTTGAATAATATACCCCCGAACGTTCTCTTCTGTGATGGTTGCCTTGGCCCGTGTGTACCCGCGGGATAAGAAAAGATAAACATCAATTAGAATATTTTAAGTATCACAGTGATTGGAATTACTAGGGAGACATGCTTATATTCTTCCAGCATGTTCTGAGCTTGTGATGAAATGAAATACTGAAAGGTGTAGATATGAGATAATTGAATTCATATTGTGGTTGTCACATGATTGAGATGCATGTTGCTGCTGTTGCACAATTCGCTTTACTTGCTTATGTATATGTCTGTTACAGTTGTTGCATAGTTTGCTTCACTTACTTTTAAGCATTCAATGGAATCGGTGGCCATGATATATTTAAATGCTGCAAATGATATTACCTTATCATGAGATGAATTCTGTACTCCTGCAATGGTTGATTTGGTCTTGGTAGTGTTTATATATTCTAGCTAGAAACTTAAATTAACAATGTGCAGTAGTTTAGTAATGTTCATATTCTCATGCTATGTTTTATTGTCCGTAATTAAACAAATCCCTTGCATACTTGTTACTTAGTATATTTGCCAAATTTACAGTAATTCGTACTTAGACGTGGTAGTCTAATTCCAATCAATTTACTATTTTTCAGGTAAAGAATAGGGTTTATGAGCGGTTGCGGGATGAGACATCGAATCGAGATTTTTGGATTTATTGTTCCAGGGATCGCTTGAGTTTATTGTAAATTTTAACTATTCATATCATTTAAAACTCTGATGATTTTCATTAATATTGAAATGAAATAAATGTCTTGGGTTTCTCTCCACCGTAATGTCTCGAAATGCTTAACCTTATTTTATTTCTTGTTTCCGCTGTTATAAAAAAAAATCTTCAAAATTTGGGTTAAAATTTCGGGGCGTTACATTATGTCCTCTACTGAAGCTGACAAGCCCAAGTATAACTCATCCATCCCCAGACGTATGTCCAACTTCATTGTTCACCATTTCCTGTGAAAAACCAATAAAGTAGGGCGTCAGAACCGAAATTCTGAGCACAGCTACTTCTAAAGAAACCAGGTGAGAGAAAGAACATGGATAAGATTTCATGCAATGATTTGAGTGAGTGCAGATATAAAATTTGCAACATTCAAATATCCATAACTACCAATAATTGCACATACTCACCAGTCAAGAACAGTAAAGCAGTGTCATATATCAATAACTAAATAATCAAACCTTTCAACATGATTTCACCAAGTAAAGCCTATGCTACCACCAAATGATGTCATGATATCAAGAATGATTCAAACATGTATGATCTAATGCATAACAGAAAAATGCATGATTTTCAATAAGGTAATTAAATGCAAAAGAACTCAACATCATACAATGATCAACATAAACAACCAAATGAACAGGTAAACATGCATGAACTAATGCATAGCAAGAATATGCATGATTTATGTGTAATGCATGAACCATTTATTATCTTCCATTTAAGTTGTCCTTTTCCATATGCATGCCCTATTAAATGCACACATCTTTAAGTTCCTCTTTTTAATTACCGTGGCCCGCGGATACACCAAACGGGTACAAACCCCGAGGTCAAGTAGGTTCCCAGGGTAGCTTAACACACAATTTGTATTTTATTATTGGGTTCCAACTTAGCCCTCGGCCGATATCAGGAAACAACACCATCCATCGGAACATTAGACCTCCACATCTAATGTCGGGGACACAAGGGACACCCTACGCCCACAAGTGCCACTTCCTTGGTACCATAAACTCACAGCTGTGACTAACACACCACTCCCGGGTAAAGTAGCGGGCTCTCCCTAAAACCGTGGCCAGGAGAAGAACCTCAATATCGGGTTCAGGGGCAACAACGCACACGGAGTTTTTGTATCCTCACAGTCTCCCCAAGACCGGATATCTAAGATTCTCATACTCCAGATGAGATATCCCAGAATGTATATTACACTGTTCTTATTCATTATTTTTATTTAAAGTTCATTCTTTAAGTTTGCAACACCATATGCAAAAGTAAAGCGAAAACCCGCATCCTCCCTTGCGGGGACCCATTCGGGACTCCAGCCCGTATAAACCATTAGAACAGTGTAGTAATGTGCCAAACCATCTTATGTGGTTTAAGTGATGCATTTGGAAACATATGTGAAAGAAAACCAAACCCATGGCTCTCCAGGCCGACGATGGTCCAATTAGGCCATCGACACATCACATCACAAAACCAAAAGAGTGTTTCCTTTATAACACTAAGCCAAAGTGCCAAACAACATACATATTCATGCAAATATAAATTCAAACATATGCATGTCATAATTCATTCATATGCATTTTCAATATGTGTGTGTTACCTACATCACATATGGGTCTTAACCAATCCATGGTTTCTTTAAGTGTGTGAGTGTACATGTACCATTTCACATATAAATCAAGTCTACATGTTCAAGAAGACTTACTAATAATTGAATCATGCTCACACTCATGTGTACCATAGTCATAACAGTCAAGTGAAAACATAAATCTCCACGACAAGTGTATCCAAATGCGCATCCATATATGCCAATATAACCATGGACATGAAACAACAACACTCACAAGCATGGTTTCAAAGATTCATGTGCAAGGATTCACATATTTATACCAAAATGTATGTTGTCATCCCTTGATTAATTTTATTATATCATGTGAACACCCATGCATGTAGATTCAAGCAATAAAGCATTAGTTTCATGATTGCTCATGCCCATGAAAACAACTAGACAACGATATCCGAATCAAGCACAACAAATCAAGTCTAAGCATATTAGCATTTTCATTCACCTGTATGCAGATAGCCAGGTCTAACACGATTAGCTAGTATTCTGCAAAAATTAAAGTGCTAAGCTAAGCTTCCATATGAGCCATACTATACATGAACAAGGGTTCAATCGACCCGTCATTTGTCCACAAGCATGGACAGTTTAGGAAATGTCATCTACCATATTTTCCTTTGTAAAAATCTAGTCCAGCACCATTCGGCTGGGCTTGGCAGGGTTCCACACAACCCATGATCTTAAGCTATCCTTCCACTCAATACTTATAACAAAACAACAAGACTAAAATTGTCAAAAACTGCACAATGGTCATGCTAACTGGTTCTAACGCTAGTCAAAATAGACATTCCAGCTAGCCATTTCTTTGTCATTAAAAGATCAACAATCAAATTTCTGCATCATCAACAGTTAAAAGGAAACATTCACAGTTCAGACAAAACTTCACAGCTAGTACTCCTAAATCAGCTGAGTTTCTTTCCTTTCACTTTTCAATTGATGGAAAGCTTTTTCAGCCAGTTCAAATGAAGCTTAAGAGAATATATACAATATTTCTGAAAACTTTGACTTTAGTATGCTAAGAGGTATGCTTCCAAATAAGTTCCAAGAGAGTATTTCACCACTAATTAATTTGTTGTGAAAGAGATGCATGGTTGGAAACAGTACTGCAAGAAGCCAAAAATGCAATGCAAGCATAATAGTTTTTCTTTAATATTGACACTTAGTATAAAGCCATTGATTAAGACTACTGTAGTCAAATGAACACTTATAAAAGAATTTCTATACATAAAATGACTTATAGTTTATTTACAAAAATATACACAGCAACACTATGGATTTGATATCAAAAGCATTGAATGCACATGATCCAGCTAATAGCAAGCCTGAGCATAACCCATATGGTCTTGAGAACGTCTAATATATGTATCTTTACAAAGAAAAATGCAAGTCATAATTCATAACTCTAGTAAGACCATATCTGCCTAAGATAAAATTTCAATACCTGAGACAGACCATTAACAACTTAAGAGCAAACTTTGAGTCATAACCTAAGAAATGCTCAAATTCCAAAGACAGAGGATGCAACAACCAATAAACCCCCTTTATATAAGAAAAATAGAAATCTCACATCCCCTTCAGACAACGTACATATAAGATTAAGAGTGAAATCACACAGCCTGTGGTCCAGTTCTTGTATATATATCTTAATCAACATTAACTATGCAAAATCATAAAGAACGCCCAAATGGAAAACACAGATGTGGAATTTGCTCATGCAGTTCATCAAGAAACAGGGTAAAATTTAATATATTAATACTAACAAAAACTGCAGACTCCATTTCCATTTGTTTCAATAGAGATTCGGTTTTAAGGCTTATCAAATTCAAATCAATGAAATGGGTACATGAAATAGCACAGGATCAGTTTTGTATATACAATCTTTCAAACACCTATCCAAAACATCGGTTCACATGGAATCAACAATGCATGTGAATCATCTCAAATCAATCGATGACTAGCATAAACCAACAGCTCATGCAACTATTACAAATTTATTTCCTAAATAAAATCCAAGATTTCTGTAGCAAATAACGTTGAAACTGGGCATCACGCTGAAACAAAATTTAATTGAACCAAGATACCGATTCTTTCATATGGTTTAACATCCCCCACTTGAACCCAAAATAAACAGATTTCATTTACCACTTTCCCTTCCATATTTAGTTTATCAAGTCCCGAAATAGGAAAACACCCCCCCCCCCCAAAACCTGGGATTATCCATTTCAAGAAATAAAGAACCCCACGACTGGGGCTATCAAATTACCTCAGCCGAACCCCATATCGGTTTGGTTTGGGGATTTTGCAGGTTAGGGTTTAGACAGGAAAATCCCCAACTCGATTTGGACTGGATTTGCTTCAGTGTAGGGTTAGGTACCGTAAATCCCCAAATCGTTTGGGTTTTTTTTTTTTTGAAATGGGTAAACAGCCAAATCCCCAAATCCTCCCCTCAATCCACTCATGGAATCGAACCCATGTTCGATTCCTCACCCCGATTCCAAGAAGACCCGTACCTTATCCGGCGATCCTTCCGGTGATTGGAGGCTGGGGACGCGAAACAGGACCGACTGGCGTCGCTTCTTGCTGCTGCCGTGACAGGGGAGCTCGCTGCAGTCGCTGATGGCTGCTGGTTGCTCGTCGGCGACCTCCTCCTCTTCGATGCACACTGACAGAGAGAGAGAGACGGGGGAAACGAGAGAGAGAGCCCGAGAGAAAAGGCTGAGTGAAGAGGGGCAAGACCCCCTCTCCACTCCCCCCTTTATCGGCCCCAAGCCCTCTCCCTTGCCGAGGGGCGCGGGGTCGGTTACGCCCTGCGTAACCCCCCTGCTGTTTTTGTTAAGGCTTTATCGGGTTGCCCCTTTCCTTTAAAAGATGTTTACACAAGGGCGTGGCTCGGGTCCGGACCCGAGACCCGTAACCCGAGTTTCAAGCTAAATGGATCCACAAGTTGGATCCGAATGGATCCAACTGTGGATCCTCGGATAATTAAGAAAAATTTTAAAATTGTATTTATTTCTTATTATTATTCTTATTATTATTAGTTTTATTTAAAATTAACCCTATTCATACAATTTAACCCCCATCAATATGGATCCGCAAGTCGGATCCATGTGGGTCCAACTGTGGATCCTCGAGTTTACTATATATATATACATATATATTTATGTATATTCCTCTTTTATTACTAATATTAATATTATTTTAGTATAACGCAAATATTTAAGCGTAAATACCCCTTTATGGGTCCTGGATCCGAAATGTGGATCTAGGCCCAAATTGCAAAATTTGGAAAATTTTATAATCAAAATTTTCGGGTTTTACAGCAGGCATATTGGATTGAATCATAAGGCACCGAGCAACATTAAGGATTTGTCTATGTTTTCTCTCAGCCACCCCATTTTGCTGGGAGGTATGGGGACATGTAAATTGAGGTTAAATCCCATTAACAGAGTAGAATTGAAGTAAGTCTTTGGATTTGAACTCAAGAGCATTATCAGTGCGAACAATTTTAACACATATGTCAAATTGAGTTTTTATCTCTGCAACTAAAGATTTAAGAATGACAGGACCTTGAGACCGATCTTTTAACAGGAACACCCACGATAGTCTCGAGAAGTCATCAACAATAACTAGATAATAACGACACTGAGACCTATTCGGAATCCTACTCGGACCCCACATATCGACATGAAGAAGATCAAACAATCCTTGATTTGATGGACTCTGACTGGAGGGAAAAGAGCTTCGACAATATTTTCCCAATTGACATGTTTCACACTGAAAAGAAACTGAGGGAGGTATATGAGGAATGACACGACGAAGTTTTGTCACTGGAAGATGACCCAAACGATGATGCCACAATAGAGGACTTGAGGATGATGTAACAGCAGAATAGGCCGAAACCTCTGGTTGGTGTAGGTAATACAGACCACCTTCCTCATAGCCACCACCAATCCTTCTCCCCGTCAGCAAGTCCTGAAAGGTGCATCCCATAGGATCAAAAATCACTCTACAATTCAACTCTTTTGTCATTCGACTGACGGATAATAAATTCTGTGGAAACGAAGGAGCATGAAGAACATGCGACAATTGAAGAGTAGGGGTAATAGACATGTTTCCCTGCCCTACAATTGGGGAAGAGCTATCATCAGCAAGACGTACCCCTTTTTGACCTGTCACAGGTTTTAGACTCAAAAAGTTGCTCGAGTTTCCGCACAAGTGACCAGAGGCTCCAGAATCAATGATCCACCTACCACCTTTAGCAGATAGGCCATCACCTGCCTCCGCAACATAAGACTTCGAATTGGATGATCGTAAAGCAAGGAGCTCGTCATATTCAGCCCTGCTAAGAGTTACACAATCATTGGAGGAATCTGCATCTCGTGATACTGATTTAACCACTTGAGCCATAATATAAACTAAGATTGAGAACGCTGAAACTGCGACACTTCCAGCTGATACTGGTATACTCAACGCTCCACCACAGCAGTCAATCTGATATAAAATCAGATCAGATCCACAACACTAATCCGAGCTGATTTACTCAGCAGTTGCTACCATAGACAAATACCAAGACCGCGATACGACTGGTTCATGACGGAACTTGCAGACTTGTTCGACATCCTCACTACCACCATAGATATGATCAGAAGATGCAAACAACTACACCCCTTTCTGGATGATCTCATCAAACTATTGAGATGCATATACTCCAGCAAATCAATATTTGAGCAAGCATATCAAGTTGGGAACCTAGGTGTTGGTCTGCAGTAGACGACTTCAATTACACCAAAAAACAAATATCAGATCTGAATATGATCTGACTTAACATAACCACGTCAGCCCATATGAACAACAACCTACGATAACTCAGAGGCTGCTGATCGCCAACACCACAACGATATTAACTGCAGTAACTCACGACCACACCAGATTACATCTAATCACATCTTTAATACACCTGCAACGAAGACCGATCTGGTCCACACCATGCGACAATCTCAGAATCACCACCGACTACAACCTCGTCAACGCCACGACTTCAACACACAGTTATCAGCCTGTTGCTCCAGCTTGCCAAATCACGACGATCCATATCTTTACACAAATCTGTGTGGATCTTATACCCACACCAGCCTTACCAATCAATCAGGCCCACACCCATTCAGATTAATGACATATGTGAGTCATGCCCCTGCAAAATCAGATCTACGACCTGATCTGATTCCCTTCAATACTTTTCAGATCAGCGACATGACCTGTTTCACGACCACACAACCCACGACTACTGCACTCAGATCTGAGACAGTTCCACGACTTCAACTTCAACCACAAGATTCAGATTAGATGTTAGATCTGAATCACATTAGCAGAAAACAACAACTTTCAGATTTGCGCAAAATCAAAATCACAACTTTCAGATTTGCGACAAGCCAGATCGGTATTTGGTCCACAGAGTTGACGGCGGCTGCAACTTTGATGTTCTCCAGACGCCACCAATGATGATCTTCAGCTGCCCAGAGATATGCAAGGCTCTGATACCATGTTCAAGAATAGCAGAGATGCACCGAGCCCTAGGAGGAGAGAGGAAGTGAAAGAGAGAGAGAGAGAGAGAGAGAGAGAGAGAGAGAGAGAGAGAGAGAGAGAGAGAGAGAGAGACGGCTGCAGAAAAAGAACTTGTTATATTCAATTAGGGCTAATCTCTATATTAAATAGAGATAGTCCAAGGAACAAAATTACATCCAGGTCCCTCATTAAAGAATAAGATTCAAATAACCTCTAGTTTAGAAAAACTTATTTACTAAAAACATCTTAGTCTCAATAGTTTTAACCTTAAAAACCCATCTATTCTATAGCTTTCTTCCTTAAGGGTAATGATGTTACTTTCCAAGTATTATCCCTTTTAAGAGCATCTAATTCTACATTCATTGCTTCGATCTAATGTAAAATATTTTTAGCATTGTTATAGTGCGATGGTTCATAGTAGGAATGTAAGGCTATTAAGCATGCTCTATAATTTGGTGTCAAAGTATCATATGATACAAACCTACTAGGTGGAATAGAGACACAATTGGATCTTCTAAGTGAGGTTTCTTCTATAAAAGAATCATGTGTATATTTTTCTAAGGCACTTTGAGGGTTCTTTTGCTCACGTGGGGTATACACTTGTATTGGTTTATCAATAATATTATCATTACTTGATTCAACATTTTCAACATTAGAATGCCCATCATTATCATCATTATTACTCAAGAAATTATCATTTGAAGAAACATCACAAGAGGTTAGTTCTTTTTGTGGCAAGAAATCAAATAAGAAGTTATAATCTACTTCCTCTTTTTTCTTAGTTATCTCAAATCCATTTTCATTTTCTAAAAAGGTTATATTTTTAGAAACCTAAAGTTTGCTATTCTTGAAGTCAAAGCATCTAAAACCTTTTTTATTTTCTCCATAACCTATGAAGACACATTCAATGGCTTTTAGAGATAATTTGTCTCTCTTGTCCAAAAGAATAAAGCATTTGCAACCCAAAATTCTCAAATGTTTATAATTGGGAGTTCTTTCAAATAGTTTTTTAGATGGAGAAATATTTTGAAGGGATGATGAGGGCATTCTATTTATTAAGTAGGTTGATGTTAGAACGACTTCAGCCCAAAAACTCTTTGGAACATTTTTAGAGATAAGTAAGGTCCTAGGGTTTCCATAATATATCTATGTTTTCTTTCGGCTAGTCCGTTTTGTTGAGGAGTTCTTGGACAAGATGTTTGATGACAAATCCCGTTTTGTTTTAAATAATTTTGAAATTCATTTGATAGGTATTCTCCACCCAAGTCGGATCTAAGGATGAAAATATTGCTTTGAAATTGATTTTTAATAATCATGTGAAATTCTTTAAAACAAAAAATATATCAGATTTGAGATTAGGGAAGTAAATCCACACATATCTAGTGAAATCATCAATAAATGTAACATAATATGAATAACCTCTGTTTGATATGACAGGAAGGGTCCCCCAAACATTGGAATACACTAATTCATAAGGTCTTTTGGAGACAAATGTTCTATTGGAAATGGATAACTTTCATTTTTCCAAAAATACAATCCTTGAAAATCATTTTTTTCTCATTACAAATTTTTTTTCCAAAAGGTAAAAGATACATTTTTGAATAACTTAGATGTACAAGTCTCTTATGCCAAGTTTCAATGTTTTTATCTTGGACATAGTTACAAAATGATTTTAAAGGGAGATTTAAATATTTTATGTAGTAGAGATCTCCTCTTCTATGGCCTTGCCTAATCTACTTCTCAGATCGGAGATCCTGCACGAAGCAACCCTTAGATGAGAAAAATATTTTACGTCCATGATCAGATATTTGAGAAACCGAAAAAAGATTTAAATTTAATTTTGGAACAACTCTAATTTTTGAGACACAAAAGTTTTGAGAAGACTCTAAGGTTCCAATACTTTTAATTTGCAAGGATGTTCCATCAACGATGAAAACAAAGGAACTTTTTGAATTAGTACAAACATTAGATAGACTATTTTTACATGGACTCATATGAAAAGAAGCTCTCGAGTCAAGGATTCAAGAACACATACCTGGAGGAGAGGAGGAAGATGCTATCATGGCCCCCGAAGTTGATGGAGATTTAATTAGTTGTTGGAGCACCTCCAATAGTTGGGTAAGTGAAAAAGTGTCTTCTCCTCTTCTAATGGATTATTCTTTCTTTGGTGTAGTTTCATTAACGAAAGTTATTTTGTTTTTGGAGGTATCATTAAGTTTGGGACAATTTGGCCTTATATGTCTCGGTTCATGACAATGGTAACAAATGACTTTCCTATACCCACTATTATAGTTATTTTGCCTCCCAAAGTGTGGAGGCTTGTAAGATTTAACATGATTGTCGGGTTTAGAGACGGTCAATACTTCATCTCTCCCTTTAACCATACCAAGACGAGTTTCTTCGTGGCAAACTTCGACAACTGCACCTTCTAACGTAAGAGCTTTAATGTTCTTTTTTCATTTGTTCTCTCCTTAGATCTACATCTTCATTAGCAACCCACTTGGGTTCAAGAAAAGATATTTCTGCCCAAAGTGGGTCAAAAGAGCTAAAATAATCACGAATGCTCATTTTACCTTGTTTGATTGTTCATATCCTGTCTTTTAAGAAAAATTGTCTTACAAGATCTTTTTGGGTATACATACCTTTCAAAAAGAACCAAACCTTATTGACTTTAAGAAATTTGGCAATGTTAGTACATATCTTTAGCTCAACATTGTTCATAAACCGTGCAAGAATCTTGGCATGGTTACTTTTTCAATCCTCTACCTTAGTTTGATGGTCTTCAATGGCTTTCATTCATGCATCACCTTTTAAGACTTTTTCTTGATCTCCTTTTTTCGTAAGCTTGAGTTGTGGTTCTGGGTTGATGCCATGACATACCCCCAAAGTTTATTTCCTTTGAGATTGTTCTCTATAGCATATGCCCATATCATGTAACTTGTGTCATTTAGCTTGAATGAGAGATCAATTTTTTGTTCATGCTCCATTCTTGAAGAGAGGGATAGTAAGAGAAAGATGAAGAAAAAATAATGTGTAAAAGCAGGTTTGAATAAGCTTTTCCTCACTTTGAATCACCACAAACACATGATCACTTTGAAGATGCCCTTCCTCAATAACACGATGGCTTTGATACCATGTAATGAAATAGCGGAAGTGATAAAGACAATGCCACTAAGGCTTTACAAGATGACAATCATAAAAAGTGCACAAGCACAAGCCAATGCCACTAAGGGCTAAACAAGATCACACTCACAATGTGCACAAGCACAAGTTCACTAAGGGACAACACAAATAGCCAACAAAGGGCAAACACAAGAGTAAAAAATATATGATCTTATTGAGAAAGTGCTTGAGTAAAAGCATAAAGAATAGGGGGGATCACACCCCTATTTATACATGAAAAAAGGAGAGAAGAGAGACCATTGGGAGCTCCTAATATAGTCATTGAGAGCTCTGGGAGCCCCAACTACTTGTAATGAGATATGCGGAAATACAAAGAGTGCTATAAGCACTTGCAATGTCCTACAATGGACAAACAAAAGAGACAATAGCCGAGTCTACAAAGGGACAACACATACACAAGCCTTGAGATAGGCAAAAATATAGAAGTCTCTTTACTGAAATAGAGAGAGCTCTCAAGCATGAAAATATACAAAGGGGGTCACCCCTATTTATACAAAGAATCAAGGTAAAAACGAGGGCCAAAAGCCTCAAAAGAAGAGCCCAAAAAACGGTCACATTTGTGACCGTTGGGAGCCCCAACGACTCTATGGTGGGGCCCATTTTTGGCTTTTACAAAAATAAGAAAAGAAAATAAAAAATAAAAATAAAAATAAAAAATAAAAAATAAAAAATAAAAAATAAAAAATAAAAAAAACCTAATTTAAAAGAAATATAGTTGTTTTATAAAACAACTATGTGAAAAGACATAAATACTCCTATCGGGTGTTATATATATATATATATATATATATATATATATATATATATATATATATATATATATATATATATATATATATATAACACTACTCTATGGTCAAAAAGACCATAGAGACCCTAATGGATCCTCTAATTACAAAAATAAAAAACAAAAAAACAAAAAAATAAATGCATGAAAAAAATAACTGTTTTAATAAACAGTTTTATTACAAAGGAAAATGACTAAAATGTCCCTTTAGGGCATTTAACTATTACACGATTAATAACTATATATATATAAATATTTGTATGTATACATAGGTATATACATACATGTATACATATTTTAACAAAAGGTTGTTGCATCCCTTGAAAACATGGTAAATACCACAATGAAATGCAAAGAGCCCTGTATTGAGTGTACATGATTTTAGGGCTTTCCTGGCCAGATTGTATGGCTTTACTTCATCTTATTCCAACATAAAAGTGACATATTGAGCTATTAATTTCCAAATCTCCATAGATGTTTTGAAATTTGAACCTTTTGAAGGAAAAAGAGTGCAGGGTTGGTGTAAGCCCTTAAACAATGTTACATATCACAAGTAAATGGTAGACAACTGAGTATTATGTACACAATGCTAGGGCTTCCTGTGAACACCCCAAATTTTTCAAAATGTTGTAAATATCCCCTTTTTGCCCTTTGCCCCCATTTTCTGGGTAATTGAGTCAGTTTTAAATCTAAATTCCATTTTGTTTCTCAAAATTTGGTTGAAATTAAATTCATTTTCCATATCTGACTCAATTTTGGATCCGGATCCATTATCAAAATCCAAATCTGAGCTTCATTATCCAAATTTTAAATTAAAATCTCAAAATTACCAAAATAATCTTTTGAAAAGCTCAGACACTTCGTCCGGTATCCGTTTGGATCCATCGAGTTGTATTCCTCGATTCGAGGTTAAAAACTCGAGTATTTTCTCAAAATTCGGGTCCAAACCCATTTTCTAAAGAAATTTCCTCAAAATAGCCTTGAAAACCTTCTTTTTGTAAATATTTCTCAAAATACAAAAGAATTAGTTTAAATCCTTGTTTTACCTTACATTTTAGGATTTTGTACTTCCCAAAATACAAAAAATAAAAATACTCAGAAAAGAACAAAAAAATCAAAAATAAATGAAGAAAATTGTAAAATGATTTTTAGAAACCCGTTTTTGAATTTTTTTTTTATAAGAAGACCTCTTTTGGAAAATGCAAAACTAATAGTCGAGTTAGGGTTTTTCTCAAATTTTTCTCAAAGTTTGTTTGTCTCCTTCAGCCGCTCTCGTCCGACCCCCCCCTCCAGAACTTTCTTCCTCTCCACACCATGGCCATGTGCAAACTCCCTCCAACAGCCGATTCTCAACTCCTCTTCAGCCACCCATCCACAACCTCCACCTTCGATCACCCTTCATCTGCAACCGATTTCACCTCTCGCCTCTCCCACAAAAACCCGCCACAAACCCTCCAATCGCCCGAGCTCCTCCTCCTTCGTTCATCACCAACGGCCTGGCAGATCATCCACCAACCCTTTGATCATATTGATTCGCCTCAAGCCATCGATGCAAAACGGCCTCTCCACTTCCAGACCCTTCTGCCCTTCTCTAGAAGGGTGCAAGGAGAAAGGAGCAAAGGGGGGGAGGAAAAAGAAAAAGAAAAGAAAAAAAGGAGACACGAAGCAGCCATTCACATCGATCTCCACTAGAGATTTCAGAACCATCCATCGACATCGAGGAGCTTCATCATCTATTGCTCCTCTCCCCTGATCGACCGAAGAATTCTGCAATCCCAACCACAGCAACAGAGGGTAAGCAACTCACTCGCCTTCCTCTTCTTCGGTATTGTTTTCCCCTTTTTTTTTTTTTTTTGCTATTTCCTTACGGTGTCTTCTCCTGTCTTCACTGTTTTTCCTTTCTCCTTATTTTCATCATTCATCGAAGGCAATTTTCGTATCATTGATCTGCCTATCGCAGCCTCAAGGATACGTATTGCTACAATAATGATGCCTCTAACTCAATGTTCACTACATTGAAGGCTACAACAAATATATATGCATCATTTCTCATTTTTCTGCCGATTTTTTTTTTTCTTCTTTACTTAGATTCTTGATGGATTGATTGAGTATAATTGTTCAACAGATTATAATCTATATTTTAGTATCATCTCTGTTGTTCCCGACATTTTGGTTTAGTTTGTTTCTCCTTTTATCGGTCACCAATTAATATAAATATGCCCCCATTTCTTTTCTTTTTGATTGTTTTATGGTTTCGTTTTGAGATCTTTCTTTTATTTTCAATTTCCTGTTTACATGAAGGTAGGATATTCTTTCTCATGCGATTTTCTATTTTATATCTCTATTTTTTTTCTTTTTTCTTCGATTTCTTGTTCCTTTCAGTAATTGTCTTTGGTTTTCCTTTTGATTTTCAGTCTTTGGTCTTGTACTTTAGAAATTCTCGGTTTCCATATTCCGTTTCTATTTTGATAATCTGTTCTGAATCTCTTCTCTACTTCCTCTCTGTATGCTGTAGCATCAATTCTTCTGTCTCCTCTGCAGTTAATTTGTTTATCACATACAAACATGGCATGGTAAGGTGCAATTTAGGTCTGGCTTCATTTCAAATATTTTGCCTCATCCGATTTCTCATTTTTTTTTATATACCCCAATCATCTTGAGCCATTCAAATGGAGGAATCCTCTTATTATTATGTGTTTTCTAAAGACGGTCGAGATGTTTGGCCCAGTCAGTAGATTCTGAAGGTGGCTATGATATTTACCCCATTAAGGGAAGCAATATATCCTCCCTTGCACGAGTTACTTATAGTTGTTATCTCAGATTAATGTATATAGTCAGACCTTTAGAAATTATTATTTTTACTCATTTTACTTAACACTCTTATTCTGCATGTTTTTTTCTCATTTGTGTGCATTATGCTCTCGCCATCGCATCTCGTATAGATACCTTATGATTTAATTGGTAGTAACAGGCGGTATGCTCGATCAGGATGACTGTTAGTCACTTAGTCTCCAAACCCAAAATCTTGAAGGATTCATATATGTGTTCACAGAGATCCTTGTCATCCATTACATCTCGTCATTCAGGAAAACCAATTACATTCACTATTTATTCTGTTGATGGACTCTCAACAAGGAGTTTGGGATTGTTGTCTATCCCCTATGACGTTTCAAAATTGTTGAATCTTGCAATTTAGGTGTAATGCATGTCATAATGGATGTTCTATCTTTCGATTGGTTTATCTAAGTGTATTGATATGCATCATGAGTGTTGTACAGATCCTAACATTGATGATCCAATAGCTATCCAATTTACTTACTCTATGGTTCCACTACTCCACATGAACTCTGATGTCACGAACCATTGGTGGGCATTAACGTTTCCCATTGTTCAGATGGCTTTTTGTAAAGAAAAACAGGTAACATTGGCAGAGCCTCTGATTTGCCATTTGACAAAGGACTGGTACATCAGCAACAGGAGAAGAGGCTCACAACTGTTCAGGCTCTTGTGAGAAGATCTCCATTCGAATCACCATCAACCAAAATATCTAATAGGCCCATTGATTTTTTTTTTAGCAATATGCACAAATGCGTGGCATTTTTTTTGGCATAAATGTTATTTGATCCATTATTTTGTACATTATCTCCATAGTTGTGCAAGTATCACACCTGTCATGGTATACGCACCACTTCATCCATCACCATAGTGTAAAATCTTAGTTTCCTCTGCATCCAGTTACTTAGCACAGTGCTTGTAGCATTCTACACGATTGCTATATTTCTTGCTGCTCTTGTATGCCCACATACCATACACATTAGAGACTTCATCTACTACTGATTCTTCTTTCTTTCTTTTTTTTTCTTTTTATTTCATGTTTGATAGAACCATTACTGTTGACATAGAAACCATTTAACTATATCCTCTGCATCTGACTTTTGTGTGTATTGCGATTCCTGTATATTGCTTTACATTGTATATACCCTACAGTCTGCCATTACCACTGGCAGATAACATCTCGTTATACTCCTGCTGTCAATATCCAATCATACAGTCTTAACCTTTCCCCCCAGCTATGCATTCCTGGTTATCACAGATCGGCGACCTCCACTATAGCAGATCATTTGCTTCACTTTCATTTAATGCCACTGAAGTCTTGTTGCTAACAGATTTGTTTTGTAGGTTAAATTTGTCTCTTCATATTCCGGCTTGATCAATCTGCAGGTACAACCCTATGACCATGCACTGATGTTTATATCCCGTATCGAATTGAATGTTCATATTTCAGCATGCATCCACCTATTGCACATAGAAATAGTCTGTCCAATTTAATATATTTGGGTCTCATTTCATGTCATGTTTGTGCTTATCTGCAAGTTGTTACAAGTTAAATTTCTACTGAAAGAATTTTGTATGCTGTGTGTATTTGATGAAATGGGTATATCCAACATGTTTAAATCTCCACTCTGGTTGATCGAATCCATTGGAAAAAGAGATAGATGAATCTGAATCATATTTGAATCTGTATAGCAGACCCGTGATATGTGTTATGCCCAGATTTTGAGTTTTCCCCTCTTCCTGAGTTTTGCCACATTATTCCTGAATTTGGAGTTAAACTTTAACTGCTACATCGGAACACCAAACAATCTAGGTGTATGTTAAATACTGGAGGGTGAGGCAGGGTGTGTTAGATAATCAGTTAATGTGGGTCAGCATGATAAATTAGTTACAGTAGGATAGGTAAAGTGTTCAAATCTATGCAAAGTATGTTGATATACGGGGGCAGTTTGATTTTTACTGACTAAATTAGTGGCAAGCCGGTGAGTCTGTATGAACATCCTGATTAGTTTCAGTACATCAGCCCATGTTAGGTACCTAGATATTAGCATAATAAAATGTGATTGGCCATAAGAGTCCGTCAACCATTCTATACTGACAATGCGACAACCTTCAGTAAGTCAACATCCATTGGAGTGTCAGCTCCTGTACACTAATTACATTGTCTATGATCGGATATTAGTTATTAGTTATCAAATGCTGTATAGTGCTAGGTATTGACATGAAATGTGCAACCAGTTGGTCCCTTATATTCTGTCACCTGCTGTCACCTGATGCCCATACTACCAGCCGTCGTCTACTGCTGAATCATCCATTACAGTCTCATTCACCACACCACCAATGGTGTACCCCACTGCATTATGCTCCTTCGCTTCAATTATTCAGTCACCCCTTGCTAGTTATATCAATGCATTGTATTTTCACACTATATCTCCACTCCATGTCACTATCTCCATCACCTGCAATGCACACATATAGGTATGAGAGATCCCATATTGTCTATGTCCATCGTACATATCTATTGCATATGAATATATATTAGGTTGGCATTTTTGTGTGTTTAGGCTTATACCTAGGCGGGTGTGTCCTTATAGGCATTTAGATAAGGACACTCTCATGTGCATTTCCCTTAGAATTTGGGCATAATCATATACATTTCCTTCATTTAGGTATTTTCATGTATATGTCTTTTACTAATATAGACAACCATTCTTGATCACAGGTATATAGGTGTTGATATGATGTTTCCTTCTCCTTCTATATGTTATATTCCATCTTGTGCCAACTCAAGATCTTGCAGGGATTATGTGGAAAAGTTTGTTTTCTTCTTAATTTAGGATTTTTTTTTTCCTTTTCAAAGATGTAATAGTTAGACATCAATGAGAAATTTTACATTCCTGCACTAGATTAGAATGAATGAGCATGTAAATAGCCTTTGTTTCATTATTTTCCTTTGTTTTTGAAAATTCACAAATGGGCACACGAATGGCACGTGCACCATTTCGTAAGAGATAAATTAATCCTAAGTCGATGATCCACATCAATGGCCATAGTCAAGGTGTGGACAAAACTTAGGATTTTTACCTTTTACAAAATAACACCGGATCCACACTGGATCCATTTTCAAAAACTCATCATATTTTCCTTAAAAATCTTCTCCTTTTATCAGAATTTAACTTAAAATTAATCCAAAATATATACCAATGGCCATAGTCAGGGTATATTGAGAATTAATTTCATTTTAAATTCTATAAAAGCACCAAATGTGTTTCATTCTTTACCTGAGCATAAATATAGATTATTATATAATAAATTCAATGACCATAGTCAAGGATGTATTATATCTTCAATCTTATTTTAACTCATTTAAAGAATGGAATAGCTTTTCAAAAAACCAATTTTCAAAATTCTTCAAATCCATTCATTATTTAGGATAAAACTACATCATATTTTCAAAATTCCTTTTCCAAAAACTCCAAGTAAATATTTTTCTTCAAATCTATCTTCAATCCTTATCAAATCCGATTCATTCTTTCAATCTTCAAGATTCAATTTCATTGTTAAATCTCAAAATTCAATCTAAATCTGAGATTTCAAATTCATTTTTTATTCAAATCAGATTTCAAAGTTCAATATTGACTTTGAAATTCCAAATTCATTTATATTCAAATACTCCAAATCAAATCCAAAGTTCAATTTAACTTTGAGATTCTCTTCCTCTTCTACATTCCAAAAATTCAAACTTCAAATCCAAGGTCTAAATCGACTTTGAAATTCATTTATTCAAGATTCAATTCCTGAATTCTAAATCCAATATGGGTTTTCAAAACCTAGATCCATTTTCAAAAGTCTCATTTGGACTTTCAAAAACCCAAAATCCATTTTAGGATCCAGAATCCAAAATTCACCTTGGATCTCAGACTTCAGATCCAAAATTTTCTCATAGGATCCAGCACCAATTTCACTTTGGATCTTAGACTTCAGATCCAAACCCATTCTTAGGATCTAGAACCCAGGTCTACATTGGATCTCAGACTTCAGATCCAGTTCCTCTTTAGGATCAAAAACTCAAAATTCCACTTTTTTTGATCTCAGACTTCAGATCCAATTTTCTCGTAGGATCCAGCACCAATTTCACTTTGGATCTTAGACTTCAGATCCAAATCCATTCTAAGATCCAGAGCCTAACTCTACATTGGATCTTAGACTTCAGATCCGCTCCATTTTAGGATCCAGAACCCAAGTCCATCTTGGATTCCAAATCTCGGATCCCATTCAGTTTAAGATCCGGAATCCAATTCCAATTCTAGATTTCAATTCCATTTTCGGATCTAATCTGAAATCTCTTAAATCCGTTCTTAAATACCATCCGGATTTCTCAGATCCATTCCAAATTTCCAACCTCAGAAATCTAAATTATTCATTTCTTTTCCTAAATTCAGATTCAAATTCAAAGTTCATTTTTGACTTTGAGGCTTCACTTTCCTTCATTTCAAAAAGCTTCAAATCATTCTTTCTCATTTATTCTTCCAATTCTGATTCATTTCAAAGACTTAGAATTACTCTGATCCATCTCAAAAAAGTTCTAAATTAGATTCAAATCATTTCTTCACTCCCTTATCAAATTCATCTCAGAAGCACTTGGATATTTCCAAATCATCTTTCAAAAAGAGCATACATCCTTGCATTACACAAGCATGATTCATTGTGCATTCAGAGTTAGAATAAATTTTTAGATTATATTTCGGCAAAGCAAAAGGCATAGATTCGATCCTTGGTTCGATTACCCCTGGTAAAGGCGTCAGGAACGGTCGAACCTCGTACCGACTAGCGAATCCTGTCTCTCCATCTTTTTCCCGCAAATTTTCAAAACGGAGGCGAGTAATTTTTCTAAATATTTTCAAATAAAGGTCAAGTGAGACCGCGCAAAAGGATTCCTCTTCTTTCTTTCTTTCTTTCTTTTCTCTTCTCTTTCTCTTTTCTTTCTTCTATTCTTCTCCCTTCAAAAAGGAGGAAAATAGAGGTTAGAAAAGGAAAAGAGAAGGAAGAGAGAAAACATTATGAGAGAAAAAATTTTGCGATGATCACACTTCCCAATCAGATTTTGTTGTTTACCTTTTCTATGCCTTGTCATGTTCCACTATAAAAGTGCCATCATTGAAAGTTCGTGACTTTTTTGGTAGAAGAATATAAAAGAGTTCTTTTTCTTCTAACTTATGGATGAGGAAAATAGTGGCAATTTAGCTACTTAAATATCCCAAGGGGACAATAAAAAATCACGCATTGAGTATGCAATGAGATTTGATGGTTATTACCTTCCTCGATTTCATTTTGTTCCACTATCATAGTGCTATTTTCTGTAAAAGATTTATATGAATTTAATGCGTTGAACTAATATTAAAGTCACCTACTGTAGAATCTGATCTTGCAATTGAGATATGCCCTTCCAAGTTCTTTTTTATCTTCTGTGATCATGTTGTTTCTTAAAGGTGTTATTATTGAGTCCCCAAGGACTATATATTGCAGGTTAAGAATGCAAAAAATAAGGGAAAAAGTGTGTGCATGAGTGAAAGGAGGATAGTATTGGTGGGTAGAAGTAAAGAAGAAAGACGGATTATGAGAGAGAGAGACATCGAGTTCCCTTACATGAGTGATTAAAATCATTTCCAAGGATAAAAATGCCTTTGCAAAGACATAAAACAACAATAATATGCAGAGCATGCTAAAAATCCACAATACCCCTAATAGTAAAAAGAAGAAACTCTGTGGTTCTATTGCTTTCTTTTACACTCCCTATCATGTTCGGTCAAAATGTCTAGCATCACCAATTTGCTGATGATGTCTTAGGGTTTTGATTTGTTCTCTACCTTCCTTCATAAGAACCTCTGCAAGTTTAGAGTAAATTTGAATATTATATATCTGAAAATGCTTGGCTTTTATCTTTTTCCTTATAAAATGACAATCAATGTCTGTGCTTTATCTACTAGTGATAGACAGGATCTGATGCAATTTGAGTGTCAGCTTTATTGTCAAAATGTAAGGAAATTGGCATTTTCACCTCCAACATCAACTCTGTGTTAGTTGGCTTTAATCACCCCTTGCAAATTCCTTGTACCATGGCTCTATAGTCTATACTCAACCTCAGCACCAGATCAAACTACAAGTCTACAACTGTTTTCTTCTTACTCTACCATGGTACTAGATTGCCTCCAATGAGTGTACAATATATAGAAATTGGTTTTGTACTTTTTAATGAGCCAACCCAATTTGCATTTACATACATTTCAAGGTCAAAATACTCACTGTTTGCTCATATACTATATAATCCCTTGGATTTTACTTCAACTACCTTAGAATATAGTACATGGTATTTGTGTGTGCATGTGTGGGAGATTGTATGAATCAATTGACCTTGCTTATGGCATACATGATGTTAGGCCTAGTAATGGTAAGATAAGTGTGCTTGCTTACAGCCTTTAATGCTTCCCAATGTCTACAGATTTGTCACTACTCCGCAATGGGTCAGTTTACCATTGTTGAGGTCTGTTCAGCTACCAGAGCAAATTTCTCATGGTAATCAATGCCATACTGTTGATTATACCCCTTAATGATCAATCTCTCCTTGCGCCTCTCTATCAATCTTCCCTTTCTTGAGGATGATGGGCAAGTCAATATCTGCACGAGTCAGTTTAGGATTTATACATTTCTTTTCGTAGTGTGACATCAAGATCTGACTCATGAGAATTATCATTGGTAGTAGTGAGTGGATCAAGCATCACAACTCTCTTTTTTCTCTCATGTAAGATCTTTCTTCACCTATATTTCATTTCATGGAACCCCTTCACTAAAGCTATCTATGGCAATATGGTTCTCCTCTAGAATACTGTCACCCTGAAAATATGGCTTGTCTTCCAAGAATGTAATGTCCATGGTCACATATCTTTGACTATTGACACGGTTAGGTATCTAACTAAAATACATGTTGATTGCTCTAAGGTCAAGTTTATCTCTGGAATGGGCAAAAATGTGTACATAACAAGTACAACCAAAGATTCTTGGAATAATATGAAACATTTTTGCTTGTGGGTCAAGAACCTGGAGAGGGACCTTTTTCTTTAGGGCATCACAGGCATCTTGTTGATCAGATCGACAGCTGTTAGTAGGGCATCCCCCAGTAACAGTTACAGACATTTTTCCCTATTAATGAAGTATGGGTAACCTCAAGCAAGTGCTTGTTCTTCCCTTGTGCAACCCTATTCTGTTGAGGCGTACGAGAACAAGCAATCTGAGGCTCAATAACATGTTTATGATGATACTCAACCGGCGTGATATGTACTCACTATTGTCTGAGTGTAGTATCTTAACACTAGCACAATATCGATTCTCTAATGACTTAATAGAGACCACTTCATCTCTAGATCATCAGATACACCGAGGTCATTCTAGAATAGTGTCCACAAGGGACATAAATTATTTATAACCATCAACATACAAAACTGAGGATGGACCCTATACATCAGAGTGTAATATTCCAAAGGATGTAACATGTTGCCTTTTGATTTTACTTTGCTTGGCTTTCATTATTGTAATAAAAAATGAAATCACCTGTTGTACATTTATAATTCAACCATTCATCTGAGTTTTGACTCATTTATTGGCTGCTAAGTATTTCATTCTTGTTCTTAGATGGAGTTCATGAATTTTACCATATGGAAGGCTTGGTGGAGAGTCCTTCAGTGGATGATGATGGAGAATGTATTTTACCAATTTTTCTAAATGCGACCTCAGTAAACACTGATGTCTATTACAATAAGGCTGTTAACTATACGTTGATGGTCACCTTTGTATCCTTATTTAAGCATCTTGTTCTTCATGTAAGACAATGTTTTAGTATTAATTGGTGTTCCTCGTGAACCATAACATCCAAATAAACCAGGTCTCTTTTCTTCAAGTTCTTCTGACGATTCGACAAATGGAGCACAGCAATACTCAGTCTGTAAGTATCCATATGTTTTTTTTTAAATTTTTTGTGACATACCAGATGTTATCACTTCCTCTTGGTAGATTTATGACCAATGTCAGAATTGGTGCGAATCAGCCTGAATCGGTCAATTCGTATCGTATCGGCACAAAAACAATATGAAATACGGCTGAATCAACTTATTTTTCAAACTTCTTAAAAATAGTTAAAAATAGTTTTTAATATTTTTAATATTATTTTAGTATTTTACTGAAACATGTCATCTCCTGGTTGAAAACTGACTGATTCAGGCCAGAATCGGAATCAGCTGATTCCCTGAATCATTTTGAAAATTGGTTCAGGGCCGATACCGATACTGACCACATTGACTTGTATTTCTGTGCCTTTTTTATTTAGTCAGTCATGAACATTGTCTTTATTTTCCTGAAAAATGTTCAGGGTGCAGCCAAACTGTCACTTCTAATGATAGGGCAACAAGCTATCATGGATGCTTACCTCTGTCTGCTGCATTTAACTGCAGGCATTTTAGTTGGTGAGTTTCAAACTTAAAATATGGAGAGGTGAGAAATTGATGATAAATTTTGATGATATTCAGTATAGCAGAAGCATTTGTTCTTTCCAATTCTCATGGTTTCATTTATTAGTGAAACAAAAGAAAATCAATAAATTGTGGGCAAACTCAGGGATTATCAGGTGACTTCCTACATGAAGCACAGATTGAATAAGCAGTTCTTCGTTAAAATTTTAATTGGTTCTTATTAAGTGTTACTGTTTGGGTTTTCAATGGATCAATACCATCATATTTCATAAAATTTATCTAATAATAATTCATTGACAACAATTTTAACAATAATAAAACAAACATGTGCACGTCTTTTAATATCGTGTGTTTTTGTACTGTGTTAAACTTAGAAATTTCTGAAAATTTGGCAAAGTGTTGTAGAAAAATCGATAAATGCTTTATTTTAGGTGCCGTTAATTGAATCTGGGTCTGGCCCCAGGTCTCATTGACAAGACTTAAACAAGCCAATTGAAATATGATAAAAACTTTTATTTTCAACCTTTAAATCAAGCAAAAATCGGGTTAAATTCAAAGGCGAAATTAAAGTTATATATCGTTAGATGCGCCTTGAAATTCTGAGTTCAACGATATTTTGTTTTTCTGAATTCGGGTTATGGTTGGCCCAAAAATCGCATTTTGTAAAAAACTGCCCGCTTCGATGGGACCAAGTCTAGATGGGATCGGACCGGATCCGATTCATATGATCCAAATTCATATGAATCAGGACTCAGTCCAAGACCCATATTAAGTAGGATCTGATCCAGCTTAGGATCCATATGGATTTTGGATATGGATTTGGATATTAGATTTGGATCCAGATCCAACAAAATTAAAACTTTAAATTTAAAATACAGGTTTAAATCAAAGAAATGTAAGGTTAAAAAGACTCCTAGGGGGATAAGGTGACAAATTTCGTATGGATGTATGCGTGGTTTCGTATGGATGTATGCGTGGTTCAACTTACACAGGAAGAGAGAGAGAGAGAGAGAAGATGCACAATTGGCTGGGGCGGCATTCAATAGCTCGACCTCCAAAACCCTAAACTTTATAAAGTAAAACATATATACAATGATATTACAAGAATGCCATTAATGAGGTTATATTGAGCATGTGTTTCATTTAACATGCGTATGGATCTGGATCCAGATCCATACGCAAACTGTATTTTAACACCCTCCCTCAAGTTGTACGTGATTTTGGAGCATGTACAACTTGCTCTTCAATAGCCAAAATTGATGTCCTGTTAATCCCTTAGTAAACAGGTCTGCCACTTGATCTTCTGTTCGAACATGATGTAGTTCTATTTCCTTCCTCTCGACTTTCTGCCGTATAAAATGTTGATCAATCTCAATGTGCTTCGTTCTGCTATGCTGGATAGGATTACATGCAATGTTTATTGCGCTTTGATTGTCACATAAAAGAAATGATCGAATAATTGTCTCCCCAAGATCACTCAATAAGTGTCTAATCCATGTGGCTTCTGCTGTGCCTGCAGCCATCAATCTGTATTCAACCTTTGTACTCGATCGTGCCACTGCCTTTTGTTTTCTGCTGCTCCAGGACACTAAATTGTGCCCAATATATACACAATTATTAGAGACATATCGTCTCTCATCTGGATCCCCTGCCCAATCTGCGTCTGTATAAATGATGAGTTCATGTCCTCTATGTAGATTATCGTTCTTGCAATAAACAAGTTCGTCTCCTATAGTTCATTTTAAATAGCGTAGAATGCGTTTCACAGCTTCCATATGACCCTCCGTTGGAGCATGCATAAACTGGGATACCTGATTGACAACATAAACTATATCAGGTCTGGTAAAGGTCAAGTACTGTAACATCCCCACGAGACTTCTATATGTTGTAGGGTTGACACAAAGATGACCATCTTCAGAGCTCAGCCTTTGATGTAATACACTAGGAGTGCTGACTGGTTTGCAATTCGTCATCCCGACTCTTTCCAGAAGGTCAAGAGTGTATTTTTGTTGCATGAGTGTCAATGTGTCTTGTTGTCTGTCAACTTCCACACCAAGAAAGTACCGCAACTCCCCTAAATCTTTCATCTTGAAAGTTTTCATTAAAAACTGTTTCACGTCTTGCACATGATTATTTGAGCTCCCAGTGATCACAATGTCATCAACATATATAAGAAGAAGTATAACAATGTCTTCCTTTTGGTAAATAAAGAGTGAGTGATCCAAAGAGCATCTTCTAAAACCATAACTCCGAATTTGCATAGAGAAACTTTCAAACCAGGAACGAGACGCCTGTTTCAACCCATACAGAGATTTCCTTACTTTGCACACCTAGACAATAGGATCTTTCTCGGCATAACCAGGTGGTTGCTCCATATACACTTCTTCCTTTAAAGTTCCATGCAAAAATGCATTTTTAACATCCATCTGGCCAAGGCTCCAACCTCGATCGACTGCTAGGGATATGATGATACAAATAGTACCCATTTTGACTACCGGACTAAAAGTTTCATCGTAGTCTTCACCATATTGTTGTGTGAATCCTCGAGCAACAAGTCGCGCCTTATATCTGTCAATACTTCCTTCAGGCTTATACTTCATTTTATAAACCCATTTTGAGTCGACTACATTCTTTCCTTTTGGCCGAGGGACTATTTCCCAAGTCTGGCATTCATGAAGAGCTTCCATTTCTTCATTCATAGCTTCAGTTCAATGACGGGATTGAAGAGCTTGATTAAAACAAGTGGGTTCATCCTATTTTGTGAGCTGAGACATAAACAACTGGAAATCAAGGGAGAAGGTCTCATAACTCACCCATCGTTGAATAGGATGCTTAATGCGTGACGACCTTTGAGCCGAATCATTGGCGATGCTTTCCACATTTCTCGGCTCTGTATTTTTGTCCCGTCTAGTGTATATCTGTCCAGAGAAGCGTTCTATTGGGGGTGGCTCAACTGGAGATAATTCAACATGCATCTGTGAGTCATTCAACTCCCTACTCAAGCCGAAGGAAGGACAATTTGTTTGACATGTTTCTCCTGTATTAGCAAAAAGATCTGCGCTCATCCATGGATCATATACTTCTAATTCTGGAGGTGGCAACGCTGCAGAGTCATTGACCTAAAAATTTCGTTCGTCAAAAACAACATTTCTGGAGGTCCTAATAAGTTTTGTAGTAGGGTCATAGCATCGATAACCTTTGTATTCATCTGCATACCCAACAAATCTGCACTTGACAGCCTTGTCCTGAAACTTATTTCGCAGAGATGAATCAATATGTACATAACATACACAACCAAAAACACATAGCTCATCGTAAGAGGGATGTTGCCGAAATAAAGTATAATAGGGAGATTTCCGATCCAAAAGTGCCATAGGAAGACGATTTATGATATGAACAGATGTGTGAAAAACTTCTGTCCAAAAACTAACGGGCACATTGCTATCATGTAACATGCTCATCGCGCTCTCGACAATATGCCTGTGTTTCCTCTCCGCAACCCCATTTTGTTGAGGAGTATGAGGGCAAGAAACCTGTCGACTTATTTCTTTATCCCAAAGAAAGGCAATAAACTCGTTCGATGAATACTCTCCTCCACCATCACATTGTAAATGCACAATATCACAAGCAAACTTTGTTTTGACCATCGAATGGAATTCCTGAAATATTTGAAAAACTTATGCTTGTGTTTTAAGAAATATATCTAAGTATAACGGGAATAGGAATCAATAAAGACAACATAGTAACGACTACCAAAAAGAGAAGGAATAGGTGCGAGTCCCCCAAACATCGGAACAAATAATCTCAAATGGCTTTGAAGCTCTTTTATTTATACTATAAAAAGGAAGAACATGGCTTTTACAGAGTTCGCATGAAGAACATTTATTATTATTATCAAAAAATGAACATAAACTAGACTCTGGAAGGAGACCATCAGATACAAGATTTTCAACGAAACCCCGACTACAATGTCCCAAACGACTATGCCAAATATCTGGCTTATTACAATGAGATGAATTAAAAACTTCCAATGAAGGAAAAAACAAAGACTCTGAAGGCGAAGACATTGAAGAATGCTTGGACGACTTCAACTGGAGGACTGGGACTGAGGGCGAAGACATTGAAGAATGCTTGGACGACTTCAACTGGAGGACTGGGACTGAGGGCGAAGACACTGAAGGAATCTCCTTGAAGACGTACATGTTTCCTTGTCGCTCCCCCTTAGCGAACGTCTCCTTCGTTCGTAGATCCTTAACATAAACAGAAGAGGGAGTAAATTCGACGGAAGAATTCATATCGTCAACAAGTTTAGCTACAGAAACAATGTTCTTTTTAATATTAGGAGCAAGAAGGACATTGGACAAGTGAAGTGATGACTTTGACATAGGGATATGTGCATTGCCAGTATGACTAATGGAGTGATAAGTTCCATCTCCCGTAACTATACTACCTTTTTCAAAATAAGGCAATAAGTGAGATACCTTACCGCATTACCCGTAACATGTGTGGCAGCACCTGAATCAACATACCATTCGCCTTGTTCATTTTGCTTGATCGTCATCTGTGGCAATGCTGATAACAAAAGTTGTTGCACATCTGTGGATGACACTTTTGTGTCCACAGTAGTAGCTGATTTATTTTCAATTTTGTTTATTTTTCCTCTATTCTGTAGATTGAACCAACAATCAACTTTCACATGTCCTCTTTTGTTACATAAGAAACAAGTGGGCACTCTCCTCTGATTCCCTGTATTAAAAACCCCTGAAATATTAGGTGTAGGCAAGATACCACGTCCTCCCTGCCCAAAACGTTCGCGGCCTCTGCCTCCTTGATGCCCTCCATTCCCTCGTTCAAAACCTACAGAAGTGTCCATGGCCAAAACTGAATGAGGACGAACTGATTCATTTCCTTCTGCCCTTTGTTTCATAATCATCTTATGCTGGAGAAGTTTCGCTTGGAGGTTGTCAAAAGTGGGCAAGTGAGGAAGGCATGATAAAGCTGTGGTAAACATGTCAAAATCAGGACCCAATCCATTGAGAAGTTGTTGAACTTTATCTTTATCTGCAATAGCACTTCCAACAACAGCCAATTGATCAGTAATACTCTTCAAGCGGCCTATGTATTCCATGACTGTCATGGAGCCTTTCTTCAAACTTTGAAATTCATTTTTTAAGTACATAACTCGGGCTTCTGATATCTGAGAGTATGTCTGAGACAACTTACTCCACAGATCCGCCGCAGTGCAATCATCTGAAAGAGTAACCAACACTTCTTGAGAGAGTGTTGACGTAATATAAGCAACCAAAGACCGATCCCGCTTCCTCCAAGCTGTATACTCTGGATTCTTAATAGAAATGGTAATTGTGTCACCCTTTTCATCCTTGGTTTCCTGCAAAATAAGCCGTGGTGATATAGGAACTAAACCATCCAGATGTTCATCGAGATCCTGACTCCGTATAAAAGGAAGGATTTGCCTCTTCCAAGTCAAAAAATTAGAATGAGTAAGCTTTTCTGTAACGAGCTGACTCAAGAAATTTGCAGAGGGACCGGATGGCGATGAGTAATCCATATCAATGGGACAATGAATAAGCAAACAAAACGAATGGAAAGAAACAAACAGGTTTGAGAGTGTAAACAGCCTATAGGAGTTGCACAGGGAACACTAAAATAGCAATAAATGAAAGGAAAAAAAATTCTGGAATCAAAGAATGGATGAATCAAGAAACGATGACTGACAGTCGTCGATGGCTGCAACAGTGTGGCTGCAGTCGTTGATGTTGAGGAAAGACTGATAGACGTTGATGAACGAGAATCAGTAGAAAAAAAAATGTGAAATTAGGGTTTCACGTGAATCTCGATTAAGCAATAAAGAAAGGGTTTCACGGGAATCTCGATTCAGCAATAAAGAAGATGCAGAAATCGATATATAGGATAAAATAAAACCCAAAAATGAGGGCAAAGATATATATATATATATATATATATATATATATATATATATTAGGGTAAAGGAAAACCCAAACCGAGAAGAAAGGCCTTTAAGAACAAAAATCAATATTCAGAATTTGAAGAGAATATCAAGATGAGAGAAAGAAAGATGGAAGAAGAGAGAGCAGAAGAAAGAAGCAGCCAAGCCTTTTATCTCACCTCGCTGAACATGCTGGTTCTTCAGATCTCGCTGAACTGTTTCTTCAGATCTCGCTGAACACACTGGTTCTTCAGATCTCGCTGAACACGCCTCTAATAGGATTCCGCAACCCCGAGCTCTGATACCATGACAAATTTCGTATGGATGTATGCGTAGTTCAGCTTACACAGGAAAGAGAGAGAGAGAGAGAGAGAGAGAGAAGATGCACAATTGGCTGGGGCGGCATTCAATAGCTCGACCTCCAAAACCCTAAACTTTATAAAGTAAAACAAATATACAATGATATTACAAGAATGCCATTAATGAGGTTATATTGAGCATGTGTTTCATTTAACATGCGTATGGATCTGGATCCAGATCCATACGCAAACTGTATTTTAACATAAGGTACCCTCTGAAATTTTTTGGGTATTTATTAACTAATAAATAATTAATTATTTAATATTAAAAATTAATAAATTTTAAAATTTATTAGATGAGGTATTTAACTAATTAGGGTTTCTAGAAGAACCCATAGTTACCATGAGATAAAAAGTAAAAAATAAGATAATAAAGAAAAAAAAGAAAATAAGTTGGAAAAAGTCAACAAGGAAATCTTATTGGATTAGGAAAGGGAGTTAGAGATAGACTCCCGTATGGGAAGCTCTATATCCAGCCCACATTTGAGGAAACCCTAGAGCTCAAAAAAAAAAAAAAGGAAGAAAGAAAGAAGGAAAAAAGAAAGAGAGAGAGAGGAGGAAAGGAAAAGAATAAAAGGAAGAAGAAGATCCATTACCTTCTCCAGGCATCCGACGGTTTTTTTCGATCTTTTTTTATTTCCAAATAAGGTACGTGTTTTTCTTTTGATTCGAAGAGAGCAGTCCACCTTACTTGAAAACACGTACCTACATTTTGCTCTTGCTGCACGTTGATATCCTGTTGCTGCACATGTCCCGGAGCCGAGTCTACGAAGGGAAAGATCGATGGAGAAGAAAAGATGGCCGGTGGTTGCTAGACGGGATTCTCCATCGTCGTCAATGAAGGTAATTGGCGTTTTCACCCCAAATCCGATTTAAAGCTCCAAAAGATTGTACCTCTAGGCACTATCTTTGAGGGTCAATCGAACTTTCTCACCTTGGATCTTCGGATCTTGAAAGGGTTTGAGTATGATTCTGATCCAAGGTTCATGATGAAGTCTTTGGGTAGATCTAGATCAAAATCTCCTCGAAAACCAAACCCATTACCTTGAAATAGCTCTATCTCTCTCATTTTAACTCGGTTTCGAGCGAAATTCGAACCGAAGCCTCTTTGCACCTAAAACATTATAAACATGGATACTTATGCCATAAAACCACATATAAATGCATGAATGTATGATAAAATGATATGCATTTCATGCATTATCACCCAGGTTTTGCCGGTGTTAGCTAGTTATGCTATTAGTGGTTATCTCATTAACTTATCTATGATGGCTTGTTTTGATATTGCTTGTAATTGGTTGTAGCATATTAGTTTGTTCCTCCTATGAAACCTTCTACCTTTTTGCGGGAATATAACTTTGTATGGCACCTCAGTTGAGTTTTTGTTAGATACTGACTATATTAGATAAGGTTTCTTGGGTTCCAATCAAATTGTGGGGCTATCCTAGCTTGCCTGTTTTTGGATTTCTGTTACTGTGGTGGATGACATAAGAGGAAATTGAGAGGAATAGAGAGGACAGAAGGAAGAATAAACAGAAAAAAGGAATATAAATGTCAAGGGAAATTAATGAAAAAAAAAACAATACTATTAACAATCTCTCCTTGAACTGGTAAGATCAACAAAAGTATGGTATTGAGGAGCTAACAATGTGCTTCATAGACATGTATTATGCGGTCCTATATCTAGAAATTATCCGTTAACATATTGCACAATAATAAACTGGTCAGGAAACTTCTCTTTGTCAAAAATGGTACTCCAACTGAATACTTTTGGTGCATTCACCAAATGCAAATGTTTGGTATTTACACTATCATGCTACAAGATAGTTCGCAAACCCGGCGAGTTGACTCGGGAATCGCCCGAGTTGACCCGGATCGGACCCCAATTGGGTCACCGATTCAGGACTGCCGATCCATATGCCTCTTATGTGTTTTTTTCATGCATTTTGCGATTTTAATGCATAATTCCCATAAAAGAATACTTGTTATAAAGAATTATATGTTTTAAATCATAAATATTAACAATTATGTATAGTTGAATATTTATATAGCTTAGTCTTTGATGTCGTGCTAAATTTAGTGATTATACAATATGAATTTTGATTTTTTTCATATCTTAATACTAGAAAATGCAGTCTTAACTTGTCCGAGTTACCGAGTCAACCCGTTGATTCGCGAGTCAAGGGTTGGGTGACCAGACTCCGAGTCATGAGTTTGCCAACTATGGCTACAAGACCTTCGCTTGGTTAGTCTCATTAGATAAAATGAACACTCCGATCAATATAAGGATGAAAAGATACTTTGGAGTTTGGACCCATTAGACACATACTGTAACACCTCAATTTTTATAACCCGAAAAACGATAATTTTTTTTTAAAAACCCTTTTAAAATACTTTAACAAATACAACGAAAAATTTATCAGGTCTAAAAGTTGGCGCGCTACTTCTCTTATTCATGCATAACCATACAATTGTGGGGATTCAAAAGAAATAGATTTCAACTTGCATAAGCTATATCAATGTCCACAATCATTCAAAGAAATTAATTACTTTAGTCCATTGACACAATAATCAAATAATAAATAAGAGTTCAAAAATCTTGTGAATGTAAAGGAAAGATAAGCTCAGTTTTCATCATAACCTCCCGCCTTTGCATATAAGTTATTCCTCATTGCCTAAAGAATATTAAACCATATAGGGTCAGACAACGCATGTCTCAATAGAGTGAGATTGTAAAACCCGCTTTAAAAAAAAAAAAAATTTGGACCCGGGCCGGGTCGGGTCCGGACCCGACCCGAGCCCCTCTTCATTAGGGTTTTAATAACCCGACTTAGGAAGAGGATTTCAAATCCTCTTCCCGAGCGCCGCCCCCTTCCACCTTCGTTTTTGGAAGACTTAGGGAAACCCATCGGAGTTTCCCCATTCGTCGCCCCCCCTAAGGCTTTTAAAAGCACTGCAGGGGGGCGGGGGAAGGCACACATCCCTTTTTCCCCTCTGTGCCGCCTCCTCCTTCTCTGCGCTCGCCACCGCTGTCGTTACTGCGCCCCGCGCCGACACCGGCCACCGCCTCCCAGGTACGCCACTCCACCTTCTCCTCCTCCCCCTCCCATCTCCCTCTCTGTCACCTCGCCAGGACGCCGGCAGGCGGCGCACGACCCCTGCCGCGCCCTCCCACCTCCCTCCTTGCCCACTGGAGACCCAACAGGGGGCCTACAGGGCCCCTATCGTCCCCTTCTCTCTTTTGGGGTGCACCGGAGTGCCGACAGGGGCCAATGGCCCCTGCGGACCCCCTTTCTCTTCCTTGTGGGAGATCGGGCGACCGACAGGAGGTCGGTTGTCCCCCTGTCACTTTCCCCTCTGCCATGACCTGCGTAGGGGTCGACAGGAGGCTGATGGCTCCTGCCGCCCCGATTCCTCTCTCTTTGTCAAGGGCTAGCCCCCTGCCACCTCGGTGATGTCGGCAGGGGCGTGACCCCTGCCGCTTCTGTGCTGACGACAAGGGGCTCGACCCTTGCCGATTCGCCGGTGTCGGCAGGGGCTCGACCCCTGCCGATCCGCTGCTGTCGGCAGGGGCTCGACCCCTGCCGATCCGCCGTCGGCAGAGGCTCGACCCCTGCCGATCCGCTGCCGTCGGCAGGGGCTTGACCTCTGCCGATCCGTCACCGTCGGTAGGGGCTCAACCCCTGCCGATTCGCTGTCGTCGGCAGCGGCGCGACCCCTGCCGCTTCGTTGCTATCGGCAGGGGCTGTCCCCTCTGTCGATTCGCTGTCGATGGCAGGGGCTATTCCCCCTGCCGCTTCGTTGCTATCGTCAGGGGCGGTCCCCCCCTGTCGATTCGCTGCCGATGGCAGGGGTTATTCCCCCTGTCGCTTCACTGCTGTCGGCAGGGGCTCGTCCCCTGCCGCCTCGCTGTCTGTCATCAACAATCAGGGTTTTACTCAGAGTTACCGGAAGCGCCTAGGCAAAAGGGGAAGCGCGCTTCCCCGAAGCGCGCTTCGGAAGCGCGAAACGTCGCGCTTCCGAAGCGTGAGGGGAAGCGTCCCCCTTTTTTGGGAAGCGCGCTTCCCTTTTATGGGAAGCGCGTCCCCCTTTTATGGGAAACGCGCTTCCCATAAATGGGAAGCGCGCTTCCCCCACGTTTCCCCCACGCTTCCCCCACGTTTCCCCCACGCTTCCCCCACGCTTCCCCCTCGCTTCCCCATTTTTTCCATTTTTTTCGCTTCCCCCTCGCTTCCGGTTCGCTTCCTAGGTCGCTTCCGGTTCACTTCCTAGGTCGTTTCCGAGACGGTTCGGAATTTTCTTCTAAGTGGTCCCACGCTTCCCCGCTTCCTAAATTTTTGAAAGTGCCTCGCCTCCCGCTTCCCGTATCGCTTCCCGCTCCCGCTTCCTCGACTGGTAACTCTGGTTTTACTCCTTGTCAGTTGTTGTCGGGTAGGGGCCGAGGCCCCTGCCAAGTGTTGTTCGGTCAGGAAGGGGCCGAGGTTCCCTGTCGCCTAATTCTACCAATGCCTCAGTCGCACCATTAATTATATTAGCAAAATTGAATATTTAACACTCTTGCATATTTACGCAACAGGTCCCATTCGTGCTCCACGGCCCGACCCTCGTATTATCTACACTCGTAGACGCACACAGCTGCACGACATCCCGAGGTAGGGTAAAGTCGCACAAAGGGCAATTAATGAACGTAATTAAGTTGAAATAATTAAGATGTCCATGCTAGTTGTACTTAGATTTATATTGCTTTTGCATGGCGTATTATTCTTGTCTGCATTGCGTATTATCATGTTTGTATGCTCATGGGTCGAGGTACAATTTCATTCTCCGATCATTATTTTGCATAATTGCTTATGAGTTAGAGGTGTGGTTTCGTACTTCGTGCAATACATATGCCCTTGTTTGCTTGTATACATTTCTGCCTGCATATTTCCTTTGAGAGAGGTACGATTTCGTGTCTCATGTATTACTTATGACCTTATGTGTTTGCCTGTCTAAGTGGTCAATGTATGGTTTTGGTACCTCACGTATTACTTATGTGCTTTTCCCTCGATGTGCGGCATCACAAGTCGAGAGTTGATTGTTGACATGTTATAACCTGCATATGCTCACACTCATGGTAAATATGTACTTACATAAATGTAGTCTTGTGCCAATCCTGTTATCACTTGTTTTCAAAACACTAGAAGTTACACTTGTGCGCTATAGTTCTTTTAAAAGAGGGTTTCCTCCTGCGAACCCAGTGCTCTTCAAATGGCACAACTTTTGCAAAGTTAAGTTTTAATCCTCGCAGTATTTCGAAGTTGCATTTGAGTCCTCCCAAGTCCGCACACTTGGGAGAAATATTTTATAACCCCGATTCGAGTTGCGACCCAATTCGAATAACCCCGATCAGGGGCATGAGCATATGAATGAGTGGGGTTCTATTGAAGGACCCATTCTTTATTTATCAATCTAGTGTCACATGTCGATACTAAGATAAATTTTGGATGCGAGTTTGATAGTGTTGTGCCTTGCGTGAATGACTTAATGTGGCATTATGGCTTTTAAGGATGAATCGTGTCAAATGAGCACTCCTTTATTCTTTGGATTGTTATGAAGTTGTGTGTTGGGTGTTCCTTTTGAGAAGCCCACACACCTCCCTGGTTCAGTATAGCGTACTTTTAGACATGCACAACATGTTAAGTACTTTGTTGATCGGACGAGAGATCCGAGATGACCTTGCATCATGAAATATGAAAAATGTTGTTGAAGTGAATTCAAGACTTATCTTGCCAGACTGTGTTGTATTAATTCTTTTGCAGATAATATCTGTTGGGGTTTCTTTTGTGGAACCATTTCCCTTTCATCGTAGTCGTAGTTTTGACAAGTACGACCGTACTTTTTGACAAGTACGTCTTCTTACGTTGCGATGATTGGATGAGTAAGTTGTGGCAACCTCGATGAGTGCAAATAACAAAATGTTGTGATCACCTAAATAAGTGATGTTTTCGCCTTCACCGGCAAGATACTCGAGTTGGTCGAAAGACCAGAGTATGTAGAATGGGTCTTCAGTTAACTACCCCTGATGTACTCATTCGAATCGCTGACTCCTGTCAGGAGAGAGGACAGGAAGATACAAAACTTCGATAGACAGGCCATTAATGGCAGTTACGAGCAAAAGACTCGGCTTCCCCAGTCATCGAAGTTAAGGGAATGAGACTACCATAATTATCCTAGGTGGTAGCTCTCCATGTTTGGGATGCATCCATTGTTTATGCTGCTTTGGGGATTTCTCTCTTGGTCACCGACCGTCCCCTTAGGTGCAGACTCAGTCAGCTATCCGGGTTATCATAAAATACATAGCATAATAAACCCCCGGATCAGTCTAGGCTGTTTCTAGAGTCGTGCCTTGTCCGTACCCGCTTGGCCAGTTAATATCGAAACATAATTTAAATCCGATCACACAATGTGTTCAGTTATGCACATATGAAAGTTATAGGGTACATGTTCAATACTTATGGAATTGTGTGTGTGGTTGATGAAGCATTGTATTTTGCTAGTTAACTTTCTTGTGCAGTGCTTTGTTTGTAATAGTTGGCTTACTTGTGCCAGTAAAATGCTTGTAATAATTTTTAGCATTATGCTCGTGATAGTTGCTCTGTGAATCTGTTGAAATTAAATTGCTATATAATTGCCTGTCTACTTGACATATTAAATTATTCTGCTTAATTATGTTCAATATTGTCATGTCTGTGCACCTACCAGTTTTAGCGAAACTGACCCATTTTATGGGCAGGTAATGGATAGGTAATACAGTCTGCGATGGCACGATAGCGTGATGAGGTCAAGATAGAGCTCTTTCCCTGACGTTTCGCTCCTGAGGACATGTTGGTAAATTTGGTATAAAGTGTGTTTCAAAAATTTTCTTTTATTAAACCGTGAGTTAATAAAACTGTTTTAGTAAGCTTCTTCTTGGTTTCAACAAACGAATTCTCAATTATTGAAACTCCGTGTCTAAACCATTTGATTTCAATGGTTGTGCGGGATTTGACAAAGGAAAGTTTACGCTGTAATGCGCTCAAGGTCCATTGACTTGTGGTTTTAAAAATATCATTTTCCGCTGAAGTATTATTTAAACTTTGATTATTGTATGATTTCAAAGCTTTCTAAACTATTCTAAAAGTTACAAGTCCTGGATTTTTGGGACGTTACAACTTGGTATCAGACCGACAGGGAAAATAGTGATTCTTGACCATCCGACATCTGCATCGCACGGTAAGTACTATTGATTTTGTTGTTTTGTACTTAATTTGATTAAAATATTTTGCTTCGATTTAGATGTCGTATAGTGAGATGAGTGAGGCAATAAATGTTTTGACCGGAGCCGTTATTCATCTCCAATCTATGGTCCAGAACCTGAGTCATAGTGTGGCTTGCGAGAACACCTTTCAGGGTCAGTGCGATAAACAGATGGATAACCATCAAGTTCTTCCGAATCTATTGTACTCCCGAAATTCTATTGTTTGCTCTTTCTGTGGTAAGGTGGACCATTTGTTAAAATGTAAATTGCAATATATATATATATATTATTTAATATTATTATATTTTCTTTTATTATTTTCTTTTTCTATTTTTCTATTTTCTTTTTTAGCATCTAGTTCAATAGAAACTAGATATTTTGATCCAGTCAAGTTCCAACAGGAACTTGACTGTGCAAGTAGCTGTTGGACTGTAGTCCAACAGCTATAATAAATGCTGTTGGACTATAGTCCAACAGCTATAATAATAAATGTTGTTGGACTGTAGTCCAACAACTATATTAAGAGACGTTGGAATCCAACGTCTCTTTTTGGAGAGCTCAAAATGAGCTCTCCTCTCTTTCCCATTTTTTTGTATATATAGGGGTGAACCCCTTCAATGTAAATATCTATGCTTCTTAAGCATTTTGTTCATGAATAAAGTATTATTTATTTTTCAAGTGTTCTTCCCTTTATACCCTTTCAAGGGTCATGCTTGTAGTGTCTCCAATAGACACTTGTTTGTGAGTTATTTGTGCATTTGTTGAAGACCACCATTTCATTACATGGTATCAAAGCTACGAAATCCTTAGATCTTGAAGTGCTTCCGCCTCGATTTCCGTGCTACATTTACAAAAGGTGTTTCATCACCTTGTTCTTGGCTCAAGAAGATTTGTTTGAAGAAAGGCGAACTTGTGCTACAAAAAAATTTGGTTTTGTATCCTCTCTTATTCCTTTGTCTACTCTTTTTCTTTTCTTTTTATTTTTCTCTCTCTCTCCTTCTATTTATTCCTCTCTTACCCTTGTAAAAGATGGATGACAATGATAAGATCACCATCATTCCTATGAAGCTAAATGATACTAACTATGTAATGTGGGCTTCGATTATGAAGCACCACATTTGGGGAAAAGGTTTATGGGGTATAGTGGATGGTTCCGATTTGGAACCTAAACTATCTCTTACCAAGAAAGAGGTTGATAAATAGGTTCCTTTAACGGAAGAAGAGAAGAGTAAGGCGTTAGCCACTTATGAAAAGAAATGGAAAGAATGGAGGATAGGGCATGCAAAAATTATGTCATGGCTCATCAATAGCATAGACATTAAAAAATGCTCTAGTCTAGCTAAGTTTGAGCATGCCGATAAGGCTTGGGAATACCTCAAAAACATGTATTCCCTTAAAGATATTGCACATGTATGCAATTTACAAGATAAAGTTCGGACAATGACTCAAAAAAATAAAACTATTCGAGAATATTATAATGAGTTGTCCGAACTTTGGGAAGAGTTGGCTCTTCTTGAGCCCAAATGGCATTGTGCCGAAGACATCGAGCTTCGCCAAAAGCAACTCGATATGAAACATTTCTATCAATTTGTGAATGGTCTAAGGCCGGAGTTTGAATCCACCAAATCGGCCCTTTTACATCGTGGAAAAATTCCTTCTATTGTTGATACTATAGAAGAGCTCACTATGGAGGAAAATAGACTTAGAAAAAGTCCTCCAAAAGTTGATGACTCCGTCTTAGCTGTATCTAGACCGGGGAATCATACTCGTACTTACAAGCCGCCTCATTTTGGAAGGTAAAACAACGACTTTGATAAAAGAAAAGTTATTTGTCATCATTGTCATGAACCGGGGCACTATAGGCCTCAATGTCCAAAGTTAAAAAGAAAAGAAAAAAGAGTTGCATCTGTTGAATCTGAGTCAAAAGATCAAGATGCACCCGTGTCTATGGCTCAACTGATGGAAATCCTTCAACCTCTTCTCAAAGGGGTATCCTCCTCAACCGAAGCCTCAACTGGAGCGGCAGTTGCATCTTTCTCCGGTCCAGGTAACTTTCCTTGGCTTTTAGATTCTGGTGCTTCTTTTCATATGACCCCAAATGTTAATAGTCTATCCGAATGTCTTAAAAATGACTCAAGTGTGTCAAAGGTTTTTACAGCCGATGGCACATCTCTCGAAGTAAAAGGAATAGGATGTTTTGAAAATCTTCAAAAATCTAAAAAATTTTTTATCCCAGAAGTTAGATATATCCCTAAACTTAATTTGAATCTCTTATCTGTATCGCAAATATCTGATTATGGATGTAATATCTCCTTCTCTTCTCATGGTTGTTGGGTACAGGATCGCCAGTCAGGGAAGCTGATTGGGGAAGGCCATAGAGAAGGAGGACTTTATTACATGGACTTTTTGGAATTACCCAAGAATGCATTTTGTTATAATATTCAGAAATTAGAATTGGATTTATGGCACAAAAGGCTTGGCCATCCTCATATGTCTAAAATTCAATATTTTCCAAGTTTGGAAAAATTTTGTAATTCTGAAAATTTTTCTTGTAAAGACTGCATTCTTGGCAAAATGAAAAGGTTACCATTTCTTAGTAGAACTTTTGTTTCCTCACGACCACTTGAGTTAATACATTCGGATGTTTGGGGCCCCGCACCAGTTATTTCCAAAGGTGGTTATACATATTATGTCATTTTTGTTGATGACTTTTCTAGACATACTTGGATTTATTTTCTTAAACATAAATCTGATGTCTTTGCTAACTTCCAAATATTTCATAAAATGGTTAAAAATAAGTTTCAAAATGATATTTCTGTTTTTCGCACTGATTCAGGGGGAGAATTTATGTCCAACGAATTCAAAGACTATCTCAATTTACATGGTATTACACATCAAAGATCATGTCCACACATTCCACAACAGAATGGCCTAGCCGAACGCAAACATCGGCACATTATGGAAACTACTAGGACATTGCTAATTGCAAATCAAGTTCCAAAAAGTTTTTGGGTTGAAGCGGTCCTAACTGCCACCTACCTCATTAATAGGATGCTATCTTCCTCATTAAAGAATACAACTCCAATAGAAAAGCTTGTTAATTTAACTCCAGATTATTCTAGATTAAGAGTCTTTGGATGCAAATGTTTTGTTTTCACCAACAGAAATGATAAACTCTCTCCTCGTGCAATTTCATGTGCCTTTTTAGGATATGCTGATAATAAAAAAGGCTACAGGTGTTTCGATTTTCAAAATGACAAATTATATGTGTCAAGAAATGTATCTTTTTTGGAAAAAGAAAGCTTCTTTGAATTTGAAAAATCCAAGGATGTCACAGAATACTCGTTTTTAATTGATCCAACTTCAAAATCCAATGAATGTGATGTTGGATGTGACCTTGACAATGATCAAAGTCCTATTGTTGTTGAAAATGATGATAATGAAGAGCAAATCCATAGGGATGTTAGTCTATAATATTCAAGACGTAGAGAGCAAAATCTTCCATGTGCATTACAAAAATACTCTGAAGTCTCACCTAGAAGAACGTCTAGAATATCTAAACCTCCAGAAAAATTTGTGTCTTATGAATCTTTTTCACCCATGTATAAGGCCGCCATTACATTAATACAATCATATGTTGAACCATCATCCTATTCTCAAGCAAAAAATCATATAGAATGGATAGAAGCCATGAAAATAGAATTGGATGCACTAGAAAAGGCCAATACTTGGACGATACAAGATATTCCTCCGGGTAAGAAACCTATAGGTTGTAGGTGGGTATACAAAGTCAAAACCAAAAGTGATGGGACCCTGGAAAGATATAAGGCCCGTTTAGTAGCAAAAGGATATGCCCAAGAGTATGGCATCGATTATGAAGAAACATTTGCTCCTGTGGCCCGTATGACCACTGTTAGAACTTTAATAGCCTTGGCCTCCATTAGAACATGGCCTATCTTTCAATTAGATGTCAAAAATGCTTTCCTGAATGGGAATCTCGTTGAAGAAGTATACATAGAAGCCCCACCTGGTATTAGTATCCCTAAGGGTAAAGCTCTTCGTCTAGAAAAAGCTCTTTATGGTCTTAAACATGCTCCAAAAGCCTGGTATGACCGATTTAGTCATGTTATGCTTGATATTGGTTTTCAACCTTGTTTAACTGACACTGCTTTGTTTGTTAAGAAATTTGATGCAGGCATCATTATTCTTCTTCTCTATGTGGACGATATGATCATCACCGGAGGCGACAAACAGGGAGTTGCGAATATCAAATCTCTTCTTAAAACTCACTTTGAAATGACTGACTTAGGTTTATTAAGATATTTTTTAGGCATTGAAGTTGCTTATTCCCCTCGGGGGTATTTGATATCTCAATCTAAATTTGCTCTTGATATCGTTTCCAGGTCTGGAATTACAGATGATAAGAAAGTAGACACTCCTGAAGTTGTCAATGTTAAAATGAAAATTGATGATGGAGAACTTCTTGATGATCCTACTCCTTATAGACAACTTGTTGGAGCTCTTTCTTATCTTTCCATTACTAGGCCAGATATAACTCATGCGGTTCATACAGTCAGTCAGTTTCAGCATGCTCCCACCTCCGTGCACATGAGAGCGATTTTGCGTATTATTAGATACTTAAAATCCTCTCTTTCACGAGAACTCTTCTTGTCTGCTTCATCTTCATTAAATTTAATTGCATATACTGATGCTGACTGGGGAGGTGATCCCAATAATAGACACTCAACTACTGGTTTTTGTGTGTTCCTAGGTGAAACCTTAATTTCGTGGAGGTGCAAGAAGCAGCAGAAAGTCTCTCTTTCCTCCACCGAAGCTGAATACAGAGCCATGACAACCACCACTATGGAGGTTGTTTGGCTCAGACGATTGCTAGCGGATATGGGAGCTAAAGCAACGCAAGCTTCAAAGATGTGCTGTGACAACAAAAGTGCGATCTACATTGCAAGCAACCAGACATTCCATGAGCGCACTAAACACATTGAGATGGACTGTCACTATGTCAGAGAGGAATACTTACATGGAACCATTGATATGCCATATTTTACATCAGAATATCAATTAGCAGACTTCTTCACCAAGCCTCTCGCTGCTCCCAGATTTCACTTCCTCTTAGACAAACTTTCGCTCATTGTACCGTAAGTTTGAAGGGGAGTGTTAAAATGTAAATTGCAATATATATATATATTATTTAATATTATTATATTTTCTTTTATTATTTTCTTTTTCTATTTTTTTATTTTCTTTTTTAGCATCTAGTTCAATAGAAACTAGATATTTTGATCCAGTCAAGTTCCTGTTGGAACTTGACTGTGCAAGTAGCTGTTGGACTGTAGTCCAACAACTATAATAAATGCTGTTGGACTATAGTCCAACAGCTATAATAATAAATGTTGTTGGACTGTAGTCCAACAGCTATATTAAGAGACGTTGGAATCCAACGTCTCTTTTTGGAGAGCTCAAAATGAGCTCTCCTCTCTCTCCCATTTTTTTGTATATATAGGGGTGAACCCCTTCAATGTAAATATCTATGCTTCTTAAGCATTTTGTTCATGAATAAAGTATTATTTATTTTTCAAGTGTTCTTCCCTTTATACCCTTTCAAGGGTCATGCTTGTAGTGTCTCCAATAGACACTTGTTTGTGAGTTATTTGTGCATTTGTTGAAGACCACCATTTCATTACACCATTCAGGGAAAGAATGCTGCCATAAGCGAAAGTACGATAGGTGGCATCTGACCACACAAGGCTTGGAGCAACAGAAGCAAGTTAAAGATATTCAGAACAATAAGTCAGTTGGTAGTAAGGAAGTTAACAAATGCCGACTTGCCAATGATGCAATGCAGAGATCCCCACCTAAGAAACAAAAGCAAGGCAAAGGAATCAAGCTACATCGATCGTCTAGTCGTAAATGCTCGAAGTGTAATTATGGTCATCCTGGACAACTATGCCCTCGAGACACTGGAGGTTGTTTCTATTGCGGAAAGATGGGGCATTTCGCCAGAGTTTGTCGCAAGAAGGAAGCAGATCTGAAGAAGCGAACCGCGAAGGAAAGTCAGCAACAACAACCCAAGCTGCCTCACTAGTAGCAATGAAAGTAGGGAACCATGTTTATTTTCGTCATGACAGGTTAGGTAAAGAATTAGCAAATAAACACTTTAATAAGTTTGGGTAAGACTTTATTTTCCAGTACGGATCCTGTCAAGTAAAAGTTTATCAATGAAATTACGTATGAATTTTATCCAACCTAGATCCTTATGATTATGATGCTTATGCAGGTAAATGACATGCCATGCCTACAACTGATTAGTTTTTGGGTAGTTGACTTATTACGCCTACAAATGATTAACTTTTAGGTGGTTGACTTATACGCCTACAAATCATTAGTTAGACTATTTAGAGGAATGACACCTCACGACTACAAACGCTTAGTTTTTATGATACATCACGCCTACGTAGCGGTGTTGCAGGGAGTTGCATTATGATTGTTTGTGAGAATATATCATACCTGTATAGCATGATTGTTGGATATCATATTGGACTAAAATGTCTTGTAGATCTGTGCGTGTGTTTCACACTGATATGGTCGAATGCGATGTGCTTTGAGGTAAAAATATATATGCATATGATGGTGCCATGATTTGGATGTCTTAGATGCATATTGAATTTGAATTCTGTGTGCATAACTCGAACTGCGTAGAAGTTACGTACTTGAGGTTTAGTGGATCCTTGTTATATACATGATCACATTGTATAGAACTCATACTTTGATGTTAGATTTGGATAATGAAATGCTCCTGGTGGCAATGATATAATGCATAGGATAATATGTTTTTGTATGATATGATTGAAATGCATGTGATCTGAAATTTTGAAAGTATGTGATATATGCTTAAGTTCAATAATGAACTATGATTCATCGAACCTTATTGGTGAAAGGTGTTATTTTTGATGTATGTGCCATATGAAGTAATATGATGCTCATTGAGGATATATATACTGGTGCCCATTATTGGTGGCTATCGACCTTGAGAGCGGTCGTTGGTTTTGATGCATGCATCACTGATTTTGGGTACCTGTTGAGGACCTTGTCCGCAAAGGATTCTCTGTGAAGGGTATGTATGATCAAGATCAGGTAATCCGACTAGAGTGGTGAATCTCTGTGAGGAAGTACACTGTCCAAGATCGGGTAGCCGCAAAGATGGCGAATTCCTGTGAGGAAGTATATTGTCCAAGACCAGGTAAACCTTCTAGGGTGGTAATTCCTTGTGAGGTCATACATTTCCCAGACCAGGTGATCCAGCGTGGAACTTGTAGATTTTGATTTCGTAGAGAATTATGGTGTGTTTTGATGCTCTTCTGAGAGCATTTGATATAGCCAATTATGAATCTTTAAATTTGGCTTTCTATTGTAGCATGATTATATACTGGTTTTAGATTAGAGAATCGGATCCTTGCTGAATCTAGATCTTGATACAAGGATGTGTTTTTGTCTTCTATGAAAGTTAGGGCCATTCTACGAATGATAACTTAAGCGAAGATAGGACAAGTGGTCATGTAAGGCCTTGAAATATGGGCATTAATTAAGGCTATTCCGGACTAAGAGTCTCTTAGAAATAGTAAGGGTAACGAACGACAACCTGATTATGATATAGTACAAAAAACCCCGTTCAAGGAGCGTAAACAAACTAGAGCAATATCTTGTGTCTCTTCATTCGTATCGAATCTAGTAGAAGGTGATGAATAAAATTCTTACAGTCTTCTGCCAAACCCTTGATGTGGCTCCGTATAAACTCTTGCGAAAACATAAATTATTAACAAAATCACTCACATTTTGTTCAATCGAATTGTTGGCTTCGAACCTTTCTCAGGAATTTATTATGTGCTATCATGATTACTTTAATAGCATACGTGTTTCAGGTCACTCACATATAGTGTATTCTCATTAACAACGATTAACTAAGAACCAGATTGTTGCAGATAATCTTTTAATGATATTTCGCGAACGAAATTCTTTTAAGAGGGGTAGGATGTAAAACCCATTTTAAAAAAAAAAAAATTTTTTTTTGGACCCGGGCCGGGTCGGGTTCGGACCCGACCCGGGCCCCTCTTCATTAGGGTTTTAATAACCCGACTTAGGAAGAGGATTTCAAATCCTCTTCCCGAGCGCCGCCCCCTTCCACCTTCGTTTTCGGAAGACTTAGGGAAACCCATCGGAGTTTCCCCATTCGTCGCCCCCCCTGAGGCTTTTAAAAGCACTGTAGGGGGGCGGGGGAAGGCACACAACCCTTTTTCCCCCCTGTGCCGCCTCCTCCTTCTCTGCGCTTGCCACCGCTGCCGTTACTGCGCCCCGCGCCGACGCCGGCCACCGCCTCCCAGGTACGCCACTCCACCTTCTCCTCCTCCCCCTCCCATCTCCCTCTCTGTCACCTCGCCAGGACGTCGGCAGGCGGCGCACGGCCCCTGCCGCGCCCTCCCACCTCTCTCGTAAGACAGAAATACAAAGCAGGAATTTGAACAACAGTTTCATAGTTTAACATTTAAAATTTACTGAAATAATTACATAACTAGTCATGCATATTCAATCTACCAAATTAAACAAGCGAGCATCAATTCATACATTCGAGAAGTAAAATGCATGAACAGTTAATATGCATGACTTACCATATGCAGAAACCCTTCGATGCATGCATATATTCTTGTCTTTAATTACATTCTCTTTCTTAAATGATGCATGAAATGCTTAACTAATGCACATACATCTTAAGTTATCACTTCTTAGCCCTGTTGATACGACATAGGCTTGACTCCTAGATCAGGACCATGGCTTAGGTAGTATTTTACATAAAGGGTGGCTTTGGTCTGTCCGGGCCCTTTCACCAAGACGGGGCGAGGGACGATAATACGAGAGAGATTCCCAACAGCTTTCAATCCGATGCATCAAATTTCCTCATAAGTACCTTGTCCTCTACGCTGCAGTCTAGTGCAGAGGTTTCTCCATAAAATCATGGGAGGGGAGGAGCAACCTTCTGTGCTCGAAACATACTTGCCGTGCCACTCTCCTAACAAGTATCTTGATTTTAATGCCACATGCTTACTTGATTATATTCATATTTTTCATGCAACATCAAAACCTTGGGCCACTTTACGGGCAATTGATGCATTCTTATAAAACATTGAAATATTTATTCAATCCTGCTTTTAACATAAATTTGAGCATATGCGAAAATGAAAGTTTTATTCACATTCATGCTTTAGTTAGCACATATGCATGTACATGGCCAATGCAATAAAGAACATGCATTTGAGCATCCATATCGTTGAAACATCAATATCATCATCTTTATCATTATAACATGAGCATATATGCAGCCAACACAACATTTGAAATTAAACCATAAACTTGCATTCTTTGGACCCTTCGATCCTTTATCTTTATGTGTAGGCTTTTTTAGGCCTCGTGCATAAACATCTCATTGGCAACTCATATCTTAAGCTAGACATAAAAACTTATGCATAAAATCAAACCTGCATACTCATTCACATGCTGCATGCTATTCAATATGAAGAAATTTGTACGACATATATGCAAACTGTGCAAAGGTCGACCCTCGGTCCAAGGATCGATCTCGATTAGCGAAATCCTCAACTCTGTCCGACTGTTACAAAGCTAACAAAAAAATTTACAGTCGGTGAACAAAGTTGATATTTTCACAGTATGTAAGAAATTTTGTTAACTTTTCGTAGCCGCAAACCGTTCGTGAAAATTTTTCCGTATGAGGGAGTTATGAACGTTTTACTCCAGACATGACATTTTGTTCCGACTGTCACAAGTTCGTGCTCAGCCCGTGAACAGAGCCCAACATTTCACGGTAGATGCAAAATTTTGTTAGCTTTCCAACGCAACAAACTGTTCGTCAAAACTCCTCCGAACGAGGGAGATACAAATATTTTATTGGTCGGATGTCTGGCCGGAAAGCTGTAATTCCGGGTCTATGCATTCGGGTTGGACCAAACCGGGTCACCCGAATCCGTACACCTGTGATTTTTCTTGCATAAATTTAATAAAACCCAGAATAAAATATAAAACTAAGTCTGATATATTTTAACTGAGACAAATCACACTTTTCCTCAACTGTTTGGCCAGAAAAATATGCCCGTCTCGCGCATGCTTTATTTTCTCGTAAATCAATTCGGTAAAATACACAATAAATTAACTAAATCATGGAATATGCATGAAATAAAAACTCAGAAAAATCTACAAAAATTACAGAATATCTACTTTAATATAATCAATCAACTATCATTGAATATTGCATAAATCCAGCTATGATATCACCATCTTTTCAATATTTACCGATTTATTTTCTGAAAAACCCGATATTGCTAAAATCACAATATCCCAAAATTTCTACCATAAAAATTCACCAAAATTTTGCAGAATGTCTACAACAACCTATTTTACCAATACAAATCATTACTTGCAAGAAAATCATAACATAACATAAGTATTTATAAAATTTACAGATTTCTTTTCTGAGAAACCGGGTTTTTATGAAAAACCCAATTTTCAAGAGGGTTTTCTTTTGGGGAAATCGTTCTTTTTTCATGGATCTTTAGATCTGGTTCAAACCCACGGTTAGGAGGGTTTGATCATGGTCTAAACTCATGAAAAATCGTTGGAATTCATGCCAAGAATTCCGTTCTTTCAAGAAAAGCACAAATCACCTACCTCGTGTTGGAAAAACGTTTTTTCGAAGATTTCGACAGGTCTTTTTGCACAATCCGGATGATCTGCACCTTCTACTAGCTTGAGAAGGATCTAATACATCCTCTGGAATCACGTGGAGGTCTTTCTTGAATCTAAGAAAGAGAAGGAAATGCTCTAAGGGGCGCAGGGAAGAAAAGAGAGAAAAAGAGAACTAACCTTGTTAATCCTCCTCATAAGGGTCTCTATTTATAGATGGACTTAGACAAGAGTCTCATCTCTAATATAAGAAGTTAATATTTATTAATTTTTTATTAATAAAATAAAAAAATAAATTATGAGACTTAATTAATTAAATTTTGAAATTACTTAAGCTATAAAAGAAAAGTAGGGACTTTTTACCTTGGCTTGGGCTCTAGTGATATGATAACCTTTCGGAAGGTCTACAGACCCAAAGACTCATCAGAATTGAACATTTAAACAATTGATTTGATAGCCCTTGAAACGTAGATTATCGTGGTGGTCTTAGATTTAACCATACGCATACGGATTGACAAAAAAATTTAGTCGATGTCAAAAAACGTTAATTTTTGACTTATAATTATGCACGAATTTCGGTCGATGATAAAACAGTCAATTCAACACTAATTTGGGCATGTAGATAGTCGATTTTGATGCCCTCGAAATGAGGAACGTCACGATCAACTCCGATTTAATAGATGAGTCATTGATCGACAAAAAATTCTGTCAAAACAATAATGATGTTGTTTAGAGCGTTCGACGCTATGGGTCCAATCCAATAAGATTAGATCCAAATCCAAAATCCATAATCTAAAAATATACAAATCATTTACTTTCTTGTTTAGTCCACATATTTTAGCTTTTTCAATTATTCTTGAAATAACCTTCATAACTTGAGACAAAGGTTCATAATTAATCAAGAATATCAAGAAAATCAATTAATCGAAATCAATAAAATCAAGAATATCAATTAATCGAAATCAAGAAAATCAAGAAAATCAAGAATATCAAGAAAATCAAGAATTTCAAGAAAATCAAGAATATCAAGAAAATCAAGAATTCACGATTATAGTCATGAATACAACAACAATTCATCATTTATTCATTTTAATTATTAAGGAAAAATCTCGGGTTTTACACATACTTTGTCTTAAGGCAGAGGAATCCTCCACATATTACCCGACTCCGAGTCATGAGTTTGCCAACTATGGCTACAAGACCTTCTCTTGGCTAGTCTCATTGGATAAAATGAACACCCAGATCAATATAAGGATGAAAAGATACTTTGGACCTATCAGGCACATACTTTGTCTTAAGGTAGAGGAATCCTCCACATATTTTTTTGTCTCTTTTCAAAATTTATTAAATCAGTCTTGCCTATGTTGAATGGTGTGCTGGGGAGTTTTCCAATGCTAGATATCTCATTCCGAGGCCAATGAGTTTTAGAAGGAAAAAGCTTTGGAGATTCATATGGAAATGCCGGTTATTTTCAACATAGTGGGTGCTATGGAAGAAAACAACCACATGCTCGATGATATGTCTTTTGAATGTTTCATTCATTCAGAAACTGATTGAAGTTGAGGTAAGTGTATGTGTACCAGCAAAGTAGCCAAATAAGGATTTACCCTGGTTCGGCCCTTTGCACAAATCTAGTTTGTTGGATAATGTAAAATATCTCAGATAATTCCTTTTCATCATACTCATTCTTACTGTCTTATTTATGTATTTCGTGTCTGAGCTAAAACAAAATTTTCCTGTTTCTCTCTCAAAAATAGAAAGGTCATCATATGAGCATATTAGTAAGTAAATAAAATAGCATTGACTTCAGAGACAGAAAGTTCACGATTAATGAACAATCTATGAATCCAGTGAATAATACTGTAAAATAAGACGATGCACTTTCATTTTGATTCTCTAGGTGGCGCCATAACCATCTTTATCTGATCCAGCTAGGTCTATCTTATTGTTGTAGTGCTGCAACATAAAACCCTATATGATAAAACTATTCCTGAAATTATATATCTGTTATCATGAGGAAAATAAATTTGCAACTGCTTTTTGGAATTTATCTCCCTTGTAAAGCATGAATGGTGTTCAGTTCACTTGCTTTTCAAATAAAGAAATTTCACATGATAACTCTTGCTGCACATTGTTTTATTTGCTCAGACATGCTAATGGGGATACTGATCTGTAGTCATGCCATCCTTCCTCTTGATTGCTAAATTACATTGCCATTATATTCAATTTTAAAATTTATATTTCATGAATCTATCATATCCAAATTCATTAACCATCTTTAAGATTGCATATAGTAACACCCTAAATTTTTTGACATGCAGAATCTCTTTTTAATGCATTTGCCACGGCTGCATTTTTTAAATTTGTGGTCTTTGCAATTTTTGAGATGAGGTATTTTCTTGCAATTTGGAAAGCAAGTAGATCTATGAACTCAAGTGAGGGATGGGAAACAATGAGGCGTGATTTATCAACTCTATATAGCCGTTTCTGTAAGTACATGTGCTAGTGATTAATTTCTTCTTCAATTCTTAGAGTGCCTGGTATAACAAAATGAAGTCATTAGTTTTTCCTGTTCTGTAACTTATGTATACCTGTTGTACTAGGTGCCATTCAGTTTCTCATTATCATTGTTACTGTCTTTTTATTACTCCAGGACTTTTTCCCCTTCCTAGCACCAGTTAATTTTCTTAACCTCATTATTTGAGCTGACTCAGAATTTAAATTACAAATTGTGTGTAACATTGAGTAACAGGGAGGAAATTTGAAATCTGGTGGTCTCACTGAGTAATCTAAAGTTAGTTTGAATATCCTGGCATCACGTTATTTTCTAAAACAAAACTTCTTGGAAAGTCATTTTATTCTGAAAAATTAAGCATCTGCCCTGCTGGAGGCCCAGGTATTATACACCCAAAATAAAGAGCCTTGAACACTCAGAGAAAAGCACATTGACCTAACAAGCATCCTATATGAAAAGGGAAAAAGTTGTCCAGTAACATGCAGATAAATAATAGACAAAAATGTTCGTATTTGATGGTTCTGCAGAGTTGCACCTGTTTTAAACAGAAGCCCCTCAACTAGAATATGATCAAATGATTGAAATGGTGGCTATTTGATACTAGAGCAGAAGTTTCCTATTCCTGTCCTTTCTCTACTCAGCATGGAATATCTGCAATGTGCTAATATCTTTGGATTTGAAAACATTCAAATAGAAAAGAGGTACAGTTTGTGCTTTTTTAATAGGTTCCAGAAACATAATATGAAGTGGTTCTCAAAGATCCATGGCTTGTACTTCTAAGAGGCCTCAACTTGGTGAAGCTTTTTCTCCCACGTGTTAATGTTGTCCTTTTGAATTTTCTTGCCATGTTTGCTGCTCTGTGACATGTTTGCTGCTCTGTGATTTTGTCACTCACAAACATGCGATAGTAACTAATAAAGAGGACCAGATGAGACCAGCTATAGTGGATGTAATGTTTCTAATGAGATATAAAACTTCTTCAGCTTTTGTACAGTCACTGGATGTCATAAGCTCCTTTAGCATAATCCAAGACTCTTGATGGTAAGAGCCATACATGCTCTTCCTTTTGATAACTAGAAAAAAAAAACTTTTTACTGCACTTAGAAAGTAACTATTGGTGTCAATCTCAAAAATATGAAATAACTACTACCATTGCTACCATTCAGCCCAAAAAATATAACAAGAGATAAGACTCCAGGCATCCTTGTCCCTCTGAGTGTGTTTGTGTTGTAGAGAGAGTACAAGGAAAATTTGATAGACGTCTGTGCCACAATGTGAAAATAAAGAACCATGTACATAAGTACTTAAAAAACTGTGCTAGACTCCTAGTCTCAACAGAGTTCAGCTGCATCCTCGTCTATCTATGTTTCCGTCCATTTATCTTGACTGTACTATGAGTTATCATGAAAGTTGTCCCAAAAACATTGGTTACCATTTTTTTTCCTCATTGGATTGTATTCTATTTAATATTATTTGGTCATAACTGACAATGGACTATTTCTTTGCAGATGGCATTCTCTTGGGAGGCATTGTGGTGATGTATGAGATGCATAATTTCATGCGACCAATTTTGTTAGTTTTGTATTCATTTTGGATTCCTCAAATAGTTACAAATGTCATAAGGGATACACGAAAACCTCTACACCCTTATTACATACTGGGAATTACCTTCACACGATTGGCCATTCCATTATATGTTTTTGGTTGCCCAAACAATTTCATGCAGATTGCTACCAACTGGAATTGGTGTTTATGTTTGATAATATTCGTGGGACTTCAAGCTGTCATTCTTCTCCTTCAACATTATTTTGGATCTCGATGGTTCATTCCTCATCAGGTAATGTCTTTAGCTATTTCCTCTGTTATGTGAATGCTCTATTTGGGATTAAGTTCTTCTTGCAAAGTAACTTGTGCATGTTCACACTCAAATAAACACATTAATATATCCACATAGGTATGCATTCATGTATTTTTAATTCCATTACTTTGTTCAGGATAGAATGATTCTTTTACCAAACGAATCCATATGAATTCTTCCTGTGCAAGAGAGTTGTGATTGTTTCCAGTAATTCCATGTTCCTGTTTTCCTGGTACCATCCTTGGTGGCTTTTCCTTGCTTTCTCTGCGTGTACGCACAAATTAGTTCCTTGTTTGTAACTGCCATTACTCTTAATTTCTAGAATTTTTTATGAAATAAAGAATTCTCTTTATACAATTCTTTTCACTTTAAACTCTAAAATTATGCTCCTAACCACTGAACTGCCACTTGATACCTAACAAGCTGTGGATGAATTTTTTATATGCCCTGTCAGAATTGTTGAACCATTTGTTAAATTATGTAATCAACCATGTAATCTAATATATATATTTATATATATATATATATAAGGTAATACATATATTATGTATATGTATATGTATCTACTTATTATATATATAAAATATATATATTTTCCTATTGATTAGCCGTAGGGGTAGTTTAGTCTTTTTACAACATATTCTTTTTTTAATATGTTTGTAATTATTTTTCTTTTTCTTTTTCATTTTATTTTATTCTTTTTTGTAAAAGGTAGTGTGTACCTTGGAGTGGTCTGTTAAAATGTATCATTCAACATTTGTAATATATATATATATTTTATATATATAAAGCATAATACATATTCATATATGGTATATATGCATATGTATTATCCTAATTATATATATAAAATATATATTTTTCTATTTATAGGCATAGGGGTAGTTTAGACATTTCACTATTTTACGCATATTCTATTGGGAATATGTTTGTAATTTTCCTTTTAAATTTATTTTTTATTTTTTCCTTTTTCGTGGTTTGCGCAACCTTGGGTGGCTCCCCAAAGAGTCGTTGGGGAGCCCCCAACGGTCACAAATGTGACCGTTGGGGGCTCCCAACGACTCCTTTGGGAGCCCCCTAGGTGGCTCCTTTCTTGTGTTATAAATAGGGGTCTCCCCCTTTGTATTTCTTACTTCTTGAGGGAGCTTATGCTCCATTGTAATGGGGTTTTTACCCCTTGTCCATTATTTCTTCAATGATATGCAACTTATGACTTTATGTCATATTTTTCCCTTTTTATGGGTTTTATGGGTTAGCACATTATGTGCTTGTGTTGTTTCCCTTTAATGGGTATATTTGCACTTCACGTGCATAAGTATGAGTTCATTATTGAACCCAATGTATTCCAACTCACTTTCTAACATGGTATCAGAGCAAGGTTGAGATCGAGTTGCTCTTTGGTGCATCGGGAAGCGTGGTGTTCAAGAATTTTAAAGAAAAATGGTGAAGTATTCATTTCTCTCTATTGTTTTTCTTATAGTTATTCGGTATGCATTCTATTTCTTTGAAGTATTGTATGAAGAATTTAATATGTTCTTTGTTTTTTTATGTGTGCTCTTTGTCATTAAGTCCTTTTATAAAAATTTGAGTTACTTACTACTCCATTGAATCTTTTTCGTATGTTTTTCTTTGAAAATTTTTAAATGATAACTTGTTTTGCGAAAAATTAGATATATGATTGCTCAAAACTTGATTTAATCGGTCGGTAAAAATTTATGACCATTGGAACTTTGAATCTACTTTTTAAACCTAACCTTGTTTATGAGAATACCTTTATATGAATGTTTAGTCTTTAAAGAAAGGTATGTTAAGATTAAAATGTTTGTGAAATGTAGCTTTTTTGAAAATTGTTTGTCATATATGAAAAATTCCATATTATGTTCTCTTACCCAATGTGTCCGTTTTATATGAGCAACATTTAATTAAGAAAGTTTTTTTTATATATAATACCGGTTGAATTAAATTTTAAAATGGTCTTATGGAATATGGTGATTTTCTTTTCATCTTTACACTCTTAAGGATGTTTTCAACATTTAGAGAGCTCTCTCTCTTTTCAATAAGAGATATTTATATTTTTATGTTGTGTTGTCTCTTGTGGGTTTGGGTGTTTGCCCTTTTGTTTGTTCATTAGTGAATGTTGTAAGTGCTTAATGCACTCCTTGCTTTTCGGCATATTTCATTATAAAAGTTATGAACTTCCCTAATGTTTATTGCTTACTTATTTCATTAGGAGTAGGTAAGAATCTATTAAGTCATGTTTTTTGATAAAACTAAGAGTTTTTTAATTTTTCCCTCAATAAATGTTTAATTTTTATTTATGCCATAGTACAATCTTATTTTATCATAAGGTTTTGTTAATGAATCTATTTTGTTGGGATTTCTTCCACTTTAATGGAGTTTTCCCCTTCGTTGGGAGTTTTATTTGTGTTTAAGCTCTCCTTAAGGAGCCTTTCGGTCCTTATAATCTTCTTGTGAGTATATACTCTTTTATGGAGATCTCATGATTGTTTATGAGTATCATTTTTAAGTTGCAATAGTAGATTTCATAAGTTTTTTGAACTTCACCATCTTTATGAATGCCTATATTGGCCTAAGTTTGTTATTTTCGAACTTCACCAACTTCATCGCTTAATTGCACCTTATATCTTTCATAATTAAGGCTTGTTTGTTCCAAATCGGTTCGTACGCATGATGTTGCTTAATATTTCATGTTATGTTTGTTGCATAATAAGCCTTTTTGGTGTACAACACTTCTTTTGAAGATTAAGCATAATTTGTGGTTATGCAAAATTGTTTTGATGGATTATATTGGACCTTTGATTCAATTTGTTAATCGGTCCTCTTTGTAAAAAAAATTTATTTTGAAAATGATTCCTTATGTGTTTATTGCCCTTTTGTGGCATTTATGTTTGTCCATCACATGTTATTTAATGCATCATTGTTTTGGCCTTATTATTGTTTTATTAGAGATGTTTGTTGAGGTGAGTTATGGGCACCTCGTGTTATATCATTTTAGATTGTCCAAATTGCCATATTATAGATGGTGGTTGAGGTGAGTTATGGGCACCTTGGGACTCTAGAATGATTTGGTATATGATCTCTAATTATGAGTGTGACACTCGTTGTTATGTCTTTTTAGATTGTCCACCTACCATATTATAGATGGGGGTTGAGGTGAGTTATGGGCACCTTGGGACTCTAAAATGATTTGGTATATGAGTGTGTCACTAGTTTGTTCTTGTGCCATTGATATTATGGATGCTTCTAAGTAAATGTGATGGACATATGGTATTTGAAACCTTAAATGTTTTAAGGTACTTTTAAAATCAAGATGTTTTGGGATTATAGCCCAACCTTTTATTTGTTTATGAATCTTATGAGTGCATTTGCACATTTGTGATTCCGTATGTGGTGCTCGTTGTGCACATGTGTTCTTGTGATTTTGCACAAGTATTCTAAGTGTTCTTGGTGTGTGTATGTTCACACATTTGTTCTCAAGAATTTTATTTTATCGATTATAGTATCTTGTTGAAGATATTTTTTACATGCATGTTATTGTTATGAGAATTCATTTTAAAAGGAGTATTGTTTTATTCGAGGTTTATTTTCATTACAAGTTTATTGCCTCAAAAGTCTTTTTCTTTTATGCCCATTATCTAAGTGTCATCATATGTAGACAAGAATTTTATTACACCTTCGTGTGTTTTTAGCCCTTTGTTGGCTTTTGCTCTCTTGGTCTAGTAGCTGAATACACTTGTCTTGAGTGTTTTTATATGTAGACAAGGCACGTTGATTCACACCATGGTGTGTGATTTTTAGCCTATGTTGGCGTTTGTGTCCTTGTTCTAGTCGCTTTAGATGTATGCCCATGGTTGGCTTATTTCACTCATTTCAAGTGCTATCATATGTAGACAAGAGATGTATTATGTTTTAGCTCATGGTTGGCTTATTACTCTTGTTCTAGTAGCTGAACATACTTGGTTTTAAGTGTATTTTTTACGTAGACAAGGGATACTTTTTAGTCCATGTTGGCATGTATTCTCTTGTTCTTGTCGTAGATGCACTTATTTCAAGTATTATTATATGTAGACAAGAGGTTCTTTTACACACCTTTGTGTGTGTCTTTGGCCTTTAATAGCTTTATATTCTTGATCTAGTAGCTTATACACTTGATTTATGGGTTTTGGAGGACTAATGAGAAAGATGTTTGTAATGGATAAACTATTGTTGAAATTTGCAAAATTTCATTCATGACTTGTGTTTTTCAAGCAAATCATATTTTTGATATGCATATCAAGTTGATTTCTTAGCATTTAATCTATATATTAAGTGCTTATTGTTTTTGCCACCCTTATATGCAAAATGTGTATTAAGTATGTCTTTCATAAATGATTTTAAAACCTTGTGAACTCTTGGGTTTATTTTGCCTAAAGTATGCTTGGAGACTTTGTTTCTCTTGTTTGGCACTTCATTACATGTTTGAAGCATGATCATTAATGAGTTCTTTGAGTATTAATTCATTTCATGATAAGTATATGCATATGCTCTTTATGGCTTTTTTGGGCCCTCATTCAATAATGTTTATGTATATCATGCCTCTTCGTAGGCTTATTGTGGTGTCTCTTAGTGGACCATTTTGTTATTCCCCATTATGGGGTTATATTTGTCCAATGGTGGACCTTATGAATGCATTATGCATTCTTGCAATTTACTTTTACATATTTTTTGCTTCCGCTCATTTTGTTTTAACATGATGTATGATTTAGAAACTTTTGGTTTTCTAAATTTCTTCGGTTCATGCTAAAGTAACCATCTTATTATGCATAAATTTTTGCACCTTGTTAGGAATGTTCTTTTTTGAGTAAAGTGCAAAGATATTGTTTACTTGTTCTTTTGTTGTTTTTTCTCAGGATCCTGAAGATAAGAGGAAAAGAAGTACCTTGGATAGAAGGTGCTCATCGATAAAGACATTGGAGGAAGACATTTACAATGGCATTCGTACTGAAGGCTCTTGAAGCTTTGAGATTCTCCTTCTTGCCGTCTTCAATCTTTTTGTTCCCCCACGCAAAGCTTGAGGGGGGGTGTTAAAATGTATCATTCAACATTTGTAATATATATATATTTTATATATATAAAGCATAATACATATTCATATATGGTATATATGCATATGTATTATCCTAATTATATATATAAAATATATATTTTTCTATTTATAGGCATAGGGGTAGTTTAGACATTTCACTATTTTACGCATATTTTATTGGGAATATGTTTGTAATTTTCCTTTTAAATTTATTTTTTATTTTTTCCTTTTTCGTGGTTTGCGCAACCTTGGGTGGCTCCCCAAAGAGTCGTTGGGGAGCCCCCAACGGTCACAAATGTGACCGTTGGGGGCTCCCAACGACTCCTTTGGGAGCCCCCTAGGTGGCTCCTTTCTTGTGTTATAAATAGGGGTCTCCCCCTTTGTATTTCTTACTTCTTGAGGGAGCTTATGCTCCATTGTAATGGGGTTTTTACCCCTTGTCCATTATTTCTTCAATGATATGCAACTTATGACTTTATGTCATATTTTTCCCTTTTATGGGTTTTATGGGTTAGCACATTATGTGCTTGTGTTGTTTCCCTTTAATGGGTATATTTGCACTTCACGTGCATAAGTATGGGTTAATTATTTAACCCAATGTATTCCAACTCACTTTCTAACAGTGGTCCACCATCTAGTCGTTGGGCCCCTTCCAACGGTCACATTTGTGACCGTTGGAGGGGCTCCAACGACTAGGAGTGGAGCCCCTTCAAGGCCTCCACTTCCTCTATTTAAAGGGGCTCTTCCCTTGTGTATTTTTATGGCTTTGGGTCAAAGCCCAAGCATTCAATAAAGCCTTTTATTCTTTTAGTGCATTTGTGAGATTGATTTGTGTTTTTTGTGCACAAGTGTTCTAAGTGTTATTGTGCACGTATTTGTTATCAAGAATATTAAGGTCTTGATCTTAATATCTTGTTGAAGATACTTTCACATGGTATCAGAGCAAGGTTGAAGAAGGAGGATCGTGCATTTCTTTATTTTTTTGAGTGCCTCGAAAAATGTACTTTCAAGCTATTGGAGTATGAAGTGGATCATCTTCTTCGGGCAATATTTTAGAAGCCTCTTTTGTCAAGAAAGACTTGAAAATCTTTTGATGTACGTGTTATTTTTCAACTTCTATCCTCCCTAATGGGCGAAAAGGACTCCCACTTCTCCCTTGGGTTTAAACTTAATGGTTCAAATTATCATGTTTGGGTCGGTAATATGGAAGCCCATATTAAAGGAAAGGGGCTTTGGGGGTATGTTCATGGTTCAATACCGGAACCCGAACCAAAAATTACAATCGTTGAAAATGTGATATTAAGATCCTTGAAGGAGAAGAAAGACAAAGGGCTCTTGAAGAGTATTCAAGAAAGCATGACGAATGGGAGATGAAAAACTTTAAGATCTTGTCTTGAATTTTTTCATCCGTTGAAACCAAGATAGACGCCAACATCATTAAGTTCAAAAAAGCCTCCGAAACTTGGTTATATTTTGAGAAAACGTATACTTCAAGAGATTTGTCACACAAGTACTATCTCCAAAAAAGGGTATTGACCCTCCAACAAAATGAGATGACTATTCGGAAATACTTTGCCAAATTATCTTCTATTTGGGACGAGCTAGCTATGCTTGAACCAAAATGGAGTGGAGAAGCGATCGAATTAAGACACAAACAACTAGAGGAAGATCGGTTCTTCAATTTTCTAAATGGACTTTGACCCGAATTTGAACAAATTTGCTCTTCCCTTCTCTCCGCCTTCACATCTCTTTCAATTGAAGATGTAATCACTAAGTTAAGTGGTGAGGAAACCCGTATGAGGATTAGTAAGAGTAATCCTAGCATTCTTGCTACCTCTTCTACTCAAGAAGATTGTGAAGGGGTAAATGCCGTGTCAAGACCGGGGAATAATGTAAAGGCCTACAAACCTCCTCACTTCAAGAATCAAGGTCAAGGAGGAAATGATCGATATGGCAAAAGAGACTATAGCAAATTAAATTGCCATTTTTGTAAAGAATCGGGGCATATCAAACCCATTTGCCCTAAATGGAAAAAATTAATTGCGATGGCTATGACACCCAACTGGAGGAACAACCATCATCATCAAATGGGTCTCTTTCTCTTCAACAAATAGTGGAAGCTTTACGACCTCTTCTCAAGGGAGGCATTTCCGGAGCCACTATGTCAACTTCTTCTCCTCCCAGTAAGACTTCTTGGCTTTTAGATTCTGGTGCATCTTTTCACATCACCCCAAGTGCTTGTTCTCTTTCCGATTTTTCTAAAAATATTCTTCCATCTTTTGTCTCAACGGCGGATGGAACATCTCTTGAAATTAAAGGAATAGGCAATTTTGAAAAACAAGATTTCTTTCAAAAATTCGTCTTATACCAAAATTAAATTTAAATTTACTTTCGGTCTCTCAACTCTCGGACCATGGTTGCGATATAAAATTCTCGTCTAATAAATGTTGGATACAGGATTGCCGGTCCGGGAAGTTGATTGGGGAAGGTTTTAGGAGAGGAGACCTCTACTATGTTGATTTTCTCCAAGTTCCCAAGAATCAATTTTGTAATGTTGTTCAAAACAAAGATATTCATGTATGACATAAGAGATTGGGACATCCCAACATTGTTAAAATCTCTTACTTGCCTTTTATTAAACATCTTTGTAAAGGAGATTTTTTATGTAATGAATGTATTCTTGGGAAGATGAAAAATCTACCTTTTACTCAAAGATCCATGTTTACGACAAAACCCTTTGAAATTGTTCATTCCGATGTATGGGGTCAGGCTCCTGTGATATCTAAAGGAGGATTCTCATATTATGTGATTTTCGTGGACGATTACACTAGGTTTTGTTGGATATACTTTCTTAAACATAAACATGAAGTTTTTTCAACATTTAAAACTTTTCATATGATGGTTTTAAATCAATTCAATGGAAGTTTAAAAATTCTTAGGTCTGACTCTGGAGGTGAATACCTTTCAAACGAATTCAAGAGTTATCTTGAAAGTTTTGGTATTGTCCATAAAAAATTTTGTCTAAAACTCCTCAACAAAATGGGTTAACTGAACGAAAGCATATGCATATCATTGAAACAACTAGAACATTGCTCATTTCGCAAAATATTCCAAAGAAACTCTGGGCTGAGGTAACTCTTACTTCAGTCTATCTCATAAATAAACTTTTATCAAAAAATTTAAACAAGATTTCCCCATTTGAAAAATTATACGAAAAAGAACTTGATTATAGCAGGTTAAGGGTTTTTGGATGTAAATGTTTTGTCCTTACTGATAAAAATGACAAACTTTCTCCAAAGGCCATTTCTTGTGCCTTTCTTGGTTATTCTGAAACCCTTTTAGGGTTTTCGTTGTTACGATGTTAAAAATGACAAATTGTATGTTTCCAGAAATGTGAGTTTTTTGGAAAATCTTAGTGGCTTCGAAAGTCTTGAATCTCATGATGAGAATGTAGATTATTCCTTTCTATTTTATCTACTAGCTAAAGACGATGATACTAGTGATGATGAGTCAAATCAGAATGACTCAAGTGATATTGAAACCGAGAAAATCATTCCTTTGATCTCCCCATCTCATCAACATATTGATGAAGGACCACCTAGAGATCCCATCACCTATATTCATAGAGATACAAACACCTTTAGAAGTGCTCTTGAAAGATATGATGATACTAGTAGGATTGTTCCTCAAAGTGAGGAGAACCTTTGTAGAACCGAAAGAAGTAGAAAAGCTCCCTCTAGGTTAATCTCATATGACTTTTTTTCACCTAAATATAGAGCATGTCTTAGTGTCATTCATTCTTACATAGAACCTAGAAACTTTGAGGAAGCACGTAAGTGCCTTGAATGGATAGTAGCAATGAAAAATAAACTCGGAGCTCTGAGAAGAGCCAAAACGTGGAAATTTCAAGACCTTCCTAAAGGTAAGAAAACATTATGGTGTAGATGGGTATTTAAGGTTAAGACTAAGACTGATGGATCTCTTGAGAGATATAAAGCTCGATTGGTTGCAAATAGATATAGTCAAGAATATGGGATTGACTATGAGGAAACCTTTGCTCCTGTAGCTCGAATGGTCATTGTCCGATGTCTTATAACTGTTGCCTCAATCAACAAGTGGAACATCTATCAAATGGATGTTAAAAATACCTTTCTAAATGAAGATCTAAATGAAGAAGTTTATATGGATGCTCCACCAGGAATGGAGACTCTCAAAGGAAAAGTGTTTCATCTTCGAAAATCACTTTATGATTTAAAACAAGCCCTCAAGGCTTGGTATGATAGGTTTAATTCTGTAATGATAGAAAATGACTTTATTTCCTGTTTTACTGACACTGCTTTGTTTGTTAGAAAATCTAATGCAGGGATTGTATGTGAATGATATGCTCATCACTGGTAGTGATTCTAACAGGGTTAAGAGTATAAAATCAATTTTGAAAGATAAATTTGAAATGTCTGATTTGGGTTTTCTAACTTATTTTTTGGGTATTGAAGTAGCATACTCTCATAAAGGGTATTTCTTATCTCAAACTAAGCTTGCTTCTGAGATCATTGACAAGTCAGGTATTACAGATGAAAATGTTTGTGAAACTTATGCCATAGTAAGAGCTAAAATGAAAATTGATGATGGTGTTCCTCTTTCGGATCCTATTCCCTACAGACAACTTGTAGGATCATTGATGTATTTGAGTATTACCAGACCAGATATCTCTCATGCAATCCATACTACAAGCCAGTTTCAGCATGCACCAACATCAGTCCACATGAGTGTCATCTTGCGAGTCATAAGATACATAAAGGATACTCTAAATAAGGGAGTTTTTCTGTCATCTTCTTCTGATTTAAAATTAATTACTTATACTGACTCTGATTGGGAAGATGACCCAAATAACCGTCACTCTACCACTGGTTTTTGTGTGTTCTTAGGAGACTCACTGATTTCGTGGAGATGTAAGAAGCAACAAAAAGTTTCTCTATTCTCGACTGAAGCCGAATATCGTGCCATGATGACCACTACCATGAAAATTGTATGGATCCATCAATTGCTAGAAAACATGGGGATCACAATAGAAGGACCCACCAAGCTCTGCTGTGACAACAGAAGTGCAATTTATATTGCGAAAAATCACACTTTTCATGAGCGGACTAAACATATAGAGATGGACTGTCACTATGTTCGTGAGACGTATTTCAAAGGAGTCATTGACCTTCCATATGTCACGTCAGAATATCAGTTGGCAGATTTCTTTACTAAATCTTTGTGTGATCCGCGCTTCAACTTCATCCTTAGCAAACTCTCGGTCATCCTGCCCTGGGTTTGAGGGGGGGGGGTTGTTAAATTATGTAATCAACCATGTAATCTAATATATATATATTCCTATTGATTAGTCGTAGGGGTAGTTTAGTCTTTTTACAACATATTCTTTTTTTAATATGTTTTGTAATTATTTTTTTTTCTTTTTCATTTTATTTTATTCTTTTTTGTAAAAGGTAGTGTGTACCTTGGAGGGGCCCACCATCTAGTCGTTGGGCCCCTTCCAACGGTCACATTTGTGACCATTGGAGGGGCTCCAACGACTAGAAGTGGAGCCCCTCCAAGGCCTCCACTTCCTCTATTTAAAGGGGCTCTCCCCTTGTGTATTTTTATGGCTTTGGGTCAAAGCCCAAACATTCAATAAAGCCTTTTATTCTTTTAGTGCATTTGTGAGATTGATTTGTGTTTTTTGTGCACAAGTGTTCTTATTGTGCATGTGTGCACGTATTTGTTATCAAGAATATTAAGGTCTTGATCTTAGTATCTTGTTGAGGATACTTTCACACCATTCACAGGTATATGAAGGTCTACTTTTTGTAGCATGCTATTCTTTCCATGCATGAGGATTTACTACTGCTCATTGCTCATTTTCTATTGATTTTTATCTATTTCCATATTATATAAAGGGTGGAGCTCTTGCGTAAGTTCTTTTCTGAGGCAGTGATCATGTGGTACATGCAGCACTTTTAAGTGCTAAATTTTAGTGTTCAGTTTTATGCTCTTTTCTTTCACTCTGCCCTTGTTAATCAACATTATAGAAAGTTTTATTTGTGAATAGCATGAGGTTTATGCAAAAGATTTTTGTTGGTTAACATGCCAGACCAGACTAAATATTTGACGTAGCAATTATTATTTATTTTCCTTTTCAATAATGGATGTTTCTGATTTTCCTTTTTTTCCTGTGTTTGTCGTATATGATATACTTTCTTTGTTTCATTATTGATGATCAGATTCTACCTGAAAAGTATAACTATCACAGAAAGATCGATCAGAATACAAATCATGCTAGTGATTGCGTCATTTGCATGGCCACAATTGATCTTGTGCAGCATTCAGATGATTTCATGGTAACCGTTTGAAGCACTTCACCTTTAACTGTTGTTTAAGGGTGTTGCTCGGCTATCCTGAAATGCACATTCCAATATGCAATGCTTCTGCAGGTGACACCATGCGAACATTTTTTCCACTCTGGTTGCTTGCAAAGATGGATGGATATAAAGATGGAATGCCCAACTTGTCGGCGTCCCCTGCCACCTGTCTAGGAACTCTTCTCTATCGTGTGTACTACATTCAACTGACAACACGTATCCATCACATGGTAATGGTGGAAGATATTCCTTTTCTCACGGTTTATGCTTTTGCTTGAAAAGATTTGGAAAATTTCGAAGTCCATTTTCTCTCTATAGAGCTTAAAAATTAAGTGTGAATACCTTAGTCATGTGATCCTTTTCAGGTTTTCAAAGGAGGCCAAACTGTACATTCACATAGATGACATTTTTTGGCCATCAAGTCCAAAGGCATGAGCTGGAAATGCTGCATAGCCATCAATAATATGCAGAGAGGCTGTCTTGTATATTTTCCATGTAATTTAGAAATATTTGCTTGCTCCCGCCCCTTCTGCAATAGCTGTGCCACATTATTTGTGCTCCCTTCTTGATTATGAGGGATCTGCATGATGCAATGCTAACAATTGTCTTTAAGAACAGAACAGTCTCCCCTTCTCCCTGTTGAATGAAATTGATGTGTTGACATTTTAAGCTGTAAGCATGATCCATCACTTAGTGTGAAACTTTTCTCCCTATCCTCCTTGAAATCACCTGTTTGATACCAACTTCACCTTTTTTGAGATAATGAAGCGACGCACAGGTGTTTACTGGACTTTTGAGTAACTCATTTGTTGTACTTTGCACTTCTTGTCGAGCTTCCATTTGATTTATCCTACAATCCTTTTCGGTTGTCATCATGAAGTCGATGAGTTTCTTAACCTGTTCTTTGCATCTTTAGTTGCATAGGTCTTTTCATAACAAGAATCAAATGAAGAAATGTTTAGGCTGCATTTGAGGGCCTTGGTTCTCAAAATTGAGGGATCTGCTCTTGCGATCCTTGGTTTTCAGAACTGAGGATCTGTGGCTGGATCCCCTAGGTTGGGCCTGAAAACATCGATTCTGATATCCTCAAAAGCGAGGATCACAGATATAACGTTTGAGAATGTTGGATTTAGGCATGGTGCCTGCACTCACTACACTGCTGCTGGATGTCAGATCAGATCCTCGGATCTCAGATTTGAGGGTCTCAAACGCCAGCCCTAGTATGGTTTGTTTTCTTCTTCTCTCTTTACAGTTGAAGATTTCAGTTTTTCAAGCTTCATAATTTATGATGCTTGTGTAGGAGCTAACCCTTTGAACTGACAATCCTATATGCTAAACTCAGTTGTACATACATTCGTTTCAGATGATCATGAGTTGACAATGTATAGACGATGCACATTTAGGGCTTGTTTTTGGTTGGTGGGATCAAATTGTTCATTCCAACAAGCACGGCCCATGTCCTGCTTCAAACAGAGAATATAGATATCCTGCCAAAGCGTCACAAGTTACACCTTGGTTGCGAGAAAAGTGTCCTAGATGTAATGATCCAAGACAAGTTGTCCTGGACCATTGCTTCCAAGAACACAAACCCCCCTTAGGGTGCATTTGATTCACTAGACAAATGCCACCTAAATACACCAGGTGGTGCTCGTTCAGACCTGTGAGTCGCAGCCCTAGAGGGTGCGACTCACAGGTCCTGTAGCACCATTTTTAAAATATAAACGTGGGAAACAAAGCGGTTCCTGCCTGGACCACTTTATCTCCACGTATCAAATGCAGGACATCGTCCTGGCAGGGACAGGTCTGTTCCCGCTCGGATGCATCTCAAAGGCACCCTTAGGGAGAGTCTGATTCCCTGTCCAGGTTAGGACAGAACAAAAGGCACAGGATGAACGGGACAGTGTTCCTGTCCAGGAGACACTGTCCAATTTGTCCTGAACAGTTTTTTTTTTTAAAAAGCATATTGTTCCCATCGTTCCAGGGGGGATAGGTGCAAGAAAACGGCATTGGACACATCCTGCGGACACCCGGAATGCTGCAATCCGCACATCTACTGGTTGATAGAGGGTGTGTGACCAGCGTCCACTGCTTCCCGCGCAACACCCAGGGTGCGCAATCAAATGCCCCTTTAAGAGTCCCCGTATAGTAAGTAATCCAGATTTATGAGTGCTTCAAAGCACATCACATACGTCTCCTTAGGGTCTGGTATAGTAATATACTATAGACTACTTAAAACTATGTTTTTTGAATAGGCCTAACCATCCCACTACTCTCTCTCTCTCTCTCTCTCTCTCTCTCTCTATATATATATATATATATATATATATATATATATATATATATATATATATATATATATATATGTGTGTGTGTGTGTGTGTGTGTGTGTGTGTGTGTGTGTGTGTGTATAATATAATATGTAAACCACAGGTGGGTTTCCTGATTCCACCCAGGCAGGCAGTGGCCCTGTTCCACTGCCAATGAGTAGGAGGCTGCCACTGGCCTGCCACGTCCAACAGAGGCTCGCCGGATAGTGGCTGGCCAACGGTGTCTACATTCACACAACAAAATGAAAGATGAAATTCAAATGCTGCATTGTTGTCTTCAGTGAACTTTTTTACTGACAACAACCTTTTAGCAATTTCAAGAACAGTGTATCTTGCAAGATGATATTTGACTTTGGAGATTTTAAACACGAATGCCCAATATGAGAGATGGGTAGTCCAGTACCATTCTATCTTCATTTCTTCATTACTGTAATAGTAAGATTAGATGAACCACAGGTTTGAAGTCATGGTTCTGGGTCCATTTTCAGATGATCCAACTGGAGAGGAGTTGGTCTTGTCACTGCCACATCACAAAATCAAAGTTGATAAACTGTTTGTTGCCATTCTGAATATACTTTTCAGGGCTCTTATTGGATCCATCACTGAATCTGTAAAGGTCATAAGACATCACAAAATCAATGTTGATCAGCTGGCTGTTGCCATCCTGAATATACTTTTCAGGGCTCTTCTTGGATCCATCACTGAATCTGGACATGAATCATAAGAGTTTGGCTTGGCTCATGTAAGATCGTCAAGTAACAATAAATATATTTTATATCACATGATGCAGTGTAAAATAAATAGTCAAAGTGTCTGGCTTGCAAGCAATAGGTTTAGAGTTCAAATCCTGCTGCTTTTAGCTTTGAAACGGTGTATTTCTTTCTGTGAATGAGTTGGGTTGAGCTTGGCTCAAGAGGTTCACAATTCAAATCTTATCACTTTCATTTTTAAAACAATGTAAATTTTTTGAGCAAATGAGCCAGCTTGAACTCGGCCTATTTAACTCAAGCTCGGCTCGGCTCACCACAAAAATCAGCCTGAGTTTGAACACCTCATGTTCTGTTTATTCAAAATTACCAACCCTGCCTACATGAACCAGCCCTATAATATAAACATGTGAAAAGTCCTCAGTGAGAACCACATGCTGCAGTTAAAATCCAGCCACCAATTAGAGAATGGCACGTCTATAAAAGCAGGCATGGTTTCCAAATAATGAAAAGATGTAGGATAGCCTGACAAAGGTATTATCTACTTTGCATGTGACAGCAAGAGCATTGGTGGCTTGAGCTTGGAAACATACAGTGTAGTCACCATGTTGCTTTCCTTGTGATTGACAAAGATTCATATGATTAGGGGTGTCGGGTTTGGTTCGGACCCAAGTAATTCCAGACCTGGCCTCTATTTTCGGGTATGGTATCGAGTCTAGACCCAAGTCTAATTGGACCCATCATAAAAGAAACCATACCCAGACCCAATAAGAACTACATGAACCAGACCCGGGTCATACCTGGTAAAACAATAGCTTTTATCATTTTATATTGAAAAATCGTGGGTCTTAATCGGAACTTGGGCCGAGCCCAGGTCTGGTATAAAATTTCATAAACTATACCCTAGTCCATGTCTTAATCGGACTTTTGGATCTGGACCCGGGTCTTGATCGAGTCTTCTTACTTATCACCATACCCAGACCCTATAGGGTTTGGTTCGGGTCGGGTCTGAGTAAACCCGACCCGTTGACACCCTACATATGATGCTCATTTTGTGTTGGAACTTAGACTCTGGAATATTCCAGGGGTCATGCTTCTGAGGCTTAGAACTCAAGCCACAGTAAAAGCCAAAGTTTGCTGAGCCCCTAGAGAAGGCTGTGACACCAACTGAGGTGGCTAAGTCTGCTTGGACATTGACATACAACCACCAAGTATAAAAAAAATAGCAAAAAAAAATAGACATTTTAAAGGAAGCATCTTGGAACATACATTTTGGCATTCATGATCAATAAGTATCGAAAAAAATTCAGTTCCTTGCACAAAGTTCTTTTGGAAATTTACACAAATATCCTTTGGTAAATCGGAATGGACTGGGTCAGTCAAAATAAGCAGGAAATGGACCAAAAACTTCATGAAGTTGAGATGGACAAAAATCACTTTGTAGGTGTTCTTGCATTTGATTCCTTAATGAGTTACGTATGCAGAAAGTTCACAAGTTGAATAGAAAAGAAGCAGAAGATGAATGCATCACAGGCATGGAAAGGTGAACTAGTGCACACCAACTGACATGATATGACACGCTAAACTTTTATTTTATTGTTTTTATTACTTGTTAATAATATTTTCAATAATAAGATCATTTATATATTAAAAATAAAAAGTATATTCTTTAGCAGTTGAACAAAAAATATCCTGAGGTTCTAGTTTTCAAAAGAAATATATACATTTGTGTCAAATCTGCATCCGCATTCGTATGGCATAGATCTGAAAATTTGGCAGTTTTTTTTTTGGTTTATTGTATAGTTAAATCATCATTGGTTCAGTATGTTGGCGTTCATCAAAATAGAACCAGAATGTGAAAGCAACGATACATACCGGTGGACGCCATGGATGAAACGATAAGCGGGTGCTCGCAGAGCCGGACCTGTAAAGAGGCCAATGAGGCTTGGGCCTCAGGGCCCCTGGGCCCAAAAAAATTTTAGGGGCCCATTTTTAAGGCCAATGAGTATTGTTTAGGTATTTTATATAAATATTTTATATATTTTTATTTAATATAATATAAATATTTGGAATATTATATTTATTTAATGTGAATGCAAATTTTATTGTTATTTTGATTCTTTAAAAAAAAATGGGAGAGGCACTGACCCCCCGAACTCCTACTATTAATAGGGGGCCCATTTTTTCCCTCCATAAAACACAGGTACGGCTCTGGGTGCTCGGCGTTCTCCTCAGCCTACCGACTATCGACACCCACCATGAGCCCAAGGGTGATGAGGACCCTGAACCCAAATGAGAAAAAGAGAACACCCATTAATTGTTCTCATCAAGCAATCAGGCCTCTTTTTATAGACTTCTCAGAAGCTTGTAGTGGGAGGCTAAAGTGAGTGGTTACCCATAATGGGCAGTTGCAAGAATAGCTCCCATCAGTTATGCCATCCCATGATGTGCTCATGTCAAATTGGGACACATCAGGTTGGATCCTATCCTTATTCCAACACAGTAAACTTGCTGTGCTGGAAAGCCCTGCCAAGTTATGGTCACCATGCCTGAGTAAAACTCTGAAATTACTCTCTTTGCCCATCATGGCATTACTGCTTAGGCTTCACGGCAAGCAACATGCGTCAAACAGTGGATGTGGATATCCTGCTAAAGCCGCACAAGTTACACCTTGGGTGCGAGAGAAGTGTCATAGATGCAATGATCCAAGACAAGTTGTCCTGGATCATTGCGTCCAAGAACACAAACCCCCCTTATGGAGCGTTTGACTCACTAGATAAATGCCATCTAGATACAGCAGGTGGCGTTTGTCCATGACCTGAGGGAAACAAAGCGGTTCCTGCCTTGACAGCTTTGTCTCCGTGTACCAAATGCAGGACAGCTTATGGGCAGGGACAGGTCTGTCTCGGCTCGGATGCCTCTCGCAATTCAAATGCCGGACAGAGTCCCGTATAGTAACCCAGATTGATGAGTGCTTCAAAGCCCATCCCAAACGTAGGGTCTTGTGTAGTAACTCAAAATCATGACTGCTTTAAGGTCTCATAAAAAGCTACTCATACTTTTACACCGTGGTTGGCAGTATTTGTGGAATTTTCTTGGCTGGGTTTTTCTTAAGAGTTCTTTTTTCTAAATAGTTGTTTTTTTTTTTGAGAAAATCTTGGATGTTTTAAAAAAAAATTAAAAATATCAAGAAAATAAAAAATGATAAGAAATGCTTGGTTTTAACAGTTTTTTTCCTAAGAAAAACAAAGAAACAATTAAAAAATCATCACAAATAAAGAAGAGAAGCAATCAGAAAAAACTAGATGCTGAGAATATATAAAATAAAATGTAAAAATATTGTGATCCTTATGTTTTGATAATTTGAGAATATCATGATATTTTTACATTTCGTCAGTATTAGGAGAAACCGTTAATATCTTGTTAGTTTCAAAATATCGATGGTGATGATTATGTTTTATGCTGGTATAGGTGAGTGGATAAAAATGATCATAAACAAGCCTGAATGAATTACTCCTTCCTATATTGTCTAAGGATCTGTTTAAGGGGCCGTTTGCATGTCACAGAATGGGGGGTGCGGCGGCACCCACTTTCGTGGATTCCACTGCCAGCCACGGAAATGTAATCAGAACCCCCACGAAAACCGTTTTTGCAAAAAACCAACCTCCAACATGTAAAATGGCACGTCCGTCGAGGGTTTTCCGTAGAAACTCAGGTTTATGTTGTTTGTGTTGTCACTATAGGCCCTGGAAAAATGCAAGCCCATCAATGAGCTTTCAGAAAAAAAAAAACCACTTTTCGTGACACACAAACGTGCCCTAAGAGTCCATAGTAGAACTCATCAAACATGCTCACCATGTCCAACTTAACACAGTCCCAAAAGATTCTGAAAAAGTTGACATGAAACCCGTCAATACCGGACGCTTTCCAACCCGACATATCCTTAATGGCCCTAAAAATCTCATCTTCAGATAACCTCCTTTGCATAGATCTAGCTTGCTCATGCTAAATCGACCTAACTAGGACATTACCAATGACACCCTCCGCAATAGACGAAGCAGAATATAAAGCCTTAAAATATAGCGTGGTTGTCGAATTAACATGTTGATTAAGATAGAGAACACTCCCAATAGAGATAGAAGGAACAACCTTCCTCCTATGACGATGGGAAGTATATGAGTAAAAAAAAATAGTGTTGCCATCAGCCGCAAGCCATTTCACCCTAGACCTCTGCTTCCAATTAATTTCCTTCTTGACCCTCTAGCTTTTCAAGAGCATAGTTAACTCTAAGGACCTGGCCTAGAAAATAAGAAATTGCAAATTAGAGAGAGAGAGCCGGGGGAAGACATTGACTGATACAACGCAGAAATCTCATGATCCCATGCAGCCATTTGCTGAAATTTCTTCATATTACGACTATGAAGCTAGGCCTTGATATCCTTAGCTACACTACAAGAAATTTGCAGATTAACGACGAACGTAATCCGTCGCTAATCCATCGTAAATCCATCACTAAACAGTTTAGTGACGAATAACTTTCATCATAAATTCCTAGTCACTAATTAGTGACAAAAATTATATGTCGCTAATTTATGACAGATTAGCGAATGCCATGATTCATCGCGAGGTCGTCGCTAATTCGCAAAGATTTGGTTTTACGACAGATTGTAATCCGTCGCTAATTCCGATGCTATTGTAGCGACAAATTTATGATGGATTACATTCCATCGCAAAACATCAGCCAATTTAGTTTTGTGATGGATAAATATCCATCCCTAATCTATCGCTAAATTGGAGGCCGATACTAATTAGCGACGAATAATATCCATCGCTAATCCCTCGTAAAAACTAAAAAAACTAAAAAAAAATTGTTTGAAATATAAATATCGAGGAAAATTTTCTCGTAATACAATTTATATATCCTATGTATAAAAAATAAAGTACACATAAAAAATACATATACAAAAAGTTGAAACAATTTATCGATCGATTATAATCCTCGCCAAGTTCTAATTATTTACAAGTGAACATTTACAAAGAGTTTCTTTTGAAACAATAAGAAGGTACAACAAATTCAACATATAAATCTGATCATCGCCAAGATTATGAGCATCATCTTCTTCATTGTCTCGATTTGCCCCTTCATCCATGCCTCCATCAGCTCCTCTACGCTGATTATCTCCAGCATCCTACAAGAGAAAATAAATGTTAGTATTGATAAACAAAATATAATGAAATAAATTATATGCAATGCACCTAATCTAAGGCAATCAAATTAACATGAATGAATTACACATAGATGTCCTAGCAATAAAGTGAAAGACATTAACAGAATTCAGATATGTGTTCTAAGGCTGACAAAAAAAAAAGCATAGTGATTCAATCATGCAGATATGTGTTCTAAGGTTGTCAAAAAAATATCATAGTGATTCAAGTATGCATATATGTGTTATAAGGCTGTCAAATAAATGTTTTCTATATCATAATCATGCTTATATGTGTTCTAAGATTGTCAAAAAACTTTTATAGTGATTCAAGCATGCATATATGTGTTCTAAGACAGTCAAACAATTTCATAGTGATGAAATCATGCTTATATATGTGTTATAAGACAGTAAAAAAACTTTCATAGTGATGGAATCAATCTTATATGTGTTCTAATGTTGTGAAAAAACTTTCATAGTGATTCAATCATGCATATATGTGTTATAAGGCAGTCAAAAACTTTCATAGTGATGAAATCATGCTTATATGTGTTCTAATGTTGTCAAAAAACTCTCATAGTACTTCAAACATGCATATTTGTGTTCTATGGTTGTCAAAAACTTTCATAGTGATGAAATCATGCTTATATGTGTTCTAATGTTGTCAAAAAACTTTCATAGTAATTCAATCATGCATATATGTATTCTAAGACAGTCAAACAATTTCATAGTGATGAAATCATGCTTATATATGTGTTCTAATGTTGTCAAAAAACTTTCATAGTGATTCAATCATGCATATATGTGTTATAAGGCAGTAAAAAAATTTCATAGTGATAAAATCATGCTCATATGTAATGCATTCATGCATATACTAGCTTGAAATCTAACGACATGAAACAAATGACATGAAATTTTCATACCTGACAGGCAGCTGCAAACGAAATTCCTTTGTCTCGAAAAAAGCTGCACAACTCATTACGGACAATGTCGAAAATTGCTTCATGTAAATAGTCACACATTGTGTCCTTAACAAGCTGGCGGACACCATCCCAAGAATTAGCCTGGTCAATCGGACGCTTGGAGTTGATGTTGAACAGAGAACTTTGAAAGCTCTGGCTGGATGAGGCAACGACTGGTGTGGTGTTCATATTACTCTCAAACATGAATACATGACCCTTTTTGGATTCAACGGTTGCAGTCACCCATGCTGCAGGATCAAAAGGCGGATGCTGAGTGGAGTCATTGTCATATCGCGCTACCATCTGTTGCTCGTATGACTCTTACAAAGTAATGATTACAGTATGGATTAATAATTAAAAATTATAATGTTTATTAATACAATAAATACATATTGTTGTCGTTCTCGCCTTCTCTGATACAAACTCTTTCGTGCTCTTATGTTTATGTGTTTCAATAAACACATGCTTGTAAGGCACAATGCCTCCTTTTTCTGCTTCCTACGATGTTAAATGATAAAAAAATCATTTAAAAAGTATGCAACATTACTTATAAATTTGATAATATATATATATATATATATATATATATATATATATATATATATATATATATATATATATATATATATATATATATTGATGAGTTACTATTTTCTTCAGGTGGCTCCCAAAAGTCTTAGATCCACCTGTGTGTAGATGGACATCGGTCATCTTTGCTTAGTTTCTTATAGCCTTTGTTGAGCGGTTTTGAAATTCATGCATTGTCCACTTATCACACATTACATCCAAAAAATCTGACCTGATAGTAGGAGGGTCATGGCCCTTCTACTGCAGTGGATCATCTATTCCACCAGATGCTTTTATTTGTTGCAGTCTTCATATTGTGCAACATGTCTGCAAATCGACTGACAACCACCTTCTACCACACCTGCCTTGCGTCCTATTCCTCCATCGCAGTCGCGAAGCGATTCGAAGCCTATAAATAATTTCAGAAAGTTACCAGGCATACTATAATAAAAAATTAAATATGAAACCCATTAGCTATGATAAACGATTGTATACCATGAATGAGGACCACAATCTATTCAACACCTCTTTCGGGTACTCTTTCTATTGAGCGATCGATCCTGATAGATGTTGAACTAGTGACTGCCTAATCTATCGTATTACTTTTTGTGGCTCGAACCTCGCACTGCACATGAATTGATACACATTAACTATTGATATATATTATTTATAAGATAAGTATTGGATAAGTGAAAATAAAATACTTACGGTCGATTATCAATATACACTATTTGAATGAGTCATCGTGTGTCAGACTGAGAAGACCCTGCATCCAATGTTGTCTCGTGACTTGTATGAACAACTGGTGTAGGTAGGTCATGTGCAGGTGAAACATCATCTATAAAAAAATGAGTTAGAAATTCACACAATACACATTTAAACTAATCAAGTATATAATTAGTTAAATGATATACCTATCGCAGCAGCCCGTGAAGATGAAGGCTGAGACTGGCTACCACTGGGAGCTCGACCATTGTGACCTCTGCGAACCATATTCTAACAAATAAAAATTTAATTTAGATTAATTACACAACTCTATATCTTCATGAATACATAATCAAATCGAAAATAACTTCATGCAATACATTCAAATCATTCACATCAAACATTGCAATACATTAAAACATAAAATATGGCATCACTTGCTAATCATGGATAACTTATCCTTAACTTGCAATACAATTAGATCAATTACACAACTCTATATCTTTATGGATACACAATCAAATCGAAAATAACTTCATGCAATACATTCAAACATTATAATACATTCAAATCATTGCAATACATTGCAATACATTTAAATCATTCACATCAAACATTGCAATACATTAAAACATAAGAGTACCAAACATCACTTGCTAATCATGGATAATTTATCCTTAACTTGCAATACAATTGGATCAGATACACAACTCTACATCTTCATGGATACATAATCAAATCGAAAATAACTTCATGCAATGCATTCAAACATTGCAATACATTCAAATTATTCAAATCATTGCAATACATTCAAATCATTCACATCAAACATTGCAATACATTAAAACATAAGGTATGTATTACAAGATGTATTTTACTAGCTTGAGTATGCTTCCTCATCACTTGTTTGACTTTCATATTCTTCTTCTTTCTCCTCCTCCTCTTCGTCCTCTTCTTCTTCTTCTTCATTGAGCGTTCATTTACTTGATATATCATTTTGGATTACATTCTTCTATACACGTGTCATCGAACAATAGAGATATGACATGCATACCATGTGCGACATCGGGACCATAGGAAAAGTCATACATATCATCTGATTGATAGTAATCACCCTCTTCAATAATCTTGTCTTCCTGTAACTGATCATACTCGGGGTATAGTTTAGACTTCACCTTGCAAACTGCACACTATTCATTTCTATCTGACTTCCTTGTATTCGGATATAAAATATAGTAAACTTGTTGAGCTTGCGAGGCTAATTTGAATGATTCATATGTTCCAAACCTTGATTTATGATTCACCTCCACAATGCTTGAGGCTTTGTCGACTATTGTTTTTGTGAGATCAAACCAATGACACTTGAATAAAGTTACCTTATTATTTATGCCTAAGTAAGTCAACTCAATTATTTCTTCTATAACACCATAGTAGTCACGTTTATTTTCATCCTAACTGCTACCCTTGACACACACGCCACTATTCATCATTGACTTGTTTACACCGTAGTCTTTTGTATGGAATCAATAACCATTTATGATGTACCCGTTATAACATTGCAAAACTTTGGTCAAACTATTTTGTAAATCATATATTCCTTAATCATTAACATCATCATGGCAGACCTATAAGCATAAACAATGACTGTGATCACGACTAATTAAGTAACTTATTATTGTTTATACGGAAAATAATGTATGTTATCGTCCTTACCAACTCTTTCAACCATGCCACAAACTTATTTTCACGTTCTTTATGTACTGCATCAATGAGATATGAAAGTTCTCTTCGCAACTCCAGATCAAATCGTCTGCACTTAACAAATATTTATATTACCGAACCATGTACGCACGTATAGAATTTAGTATTACATATTAAGTATACTTACTCGATGTAGGGGTCAATCACTGAGCAATTAAAAAGGATATAGATTTGTGTTGCATCTTGCTCTCGATCTTCTAAGAGTCTTGACCAACAACTGCCAAAGGCATGCCCAAGTGGTTGAAATATCGACAGTTTGTTAGCTACAATAAATTGTTCTCCATCATCATTACATGGTGGGCAAGTGTAACATGTTAGAATATGAGGTTCAAAGTATATAGATGAGAAATTTAAAATCTCTTCTAAAGTGTACGCCTCACAAATAGAACCCTCTAATATTGCTTTATTCAAAACCTTTTTTTTGAGGTCAAACATGCATCTGTCAACAATATACATCTCGTAATACAATAAATTTCTCAATAGCATTGAAGAGAAAAATATAAAAAAATATATACCTTTCAAATGGGTACAACTACAAGAAATTTGAGGATTAGCGATGACCTAAATTCATCGCTAAGCCTATGTCAATCTGTCGCTAAACAGCTTAGCGATGGATTAGCACCGGCGTAGCGACAGATAGCTTCCATTGTAAAATTATAGTCGCTAATTAGCTATGGAAACTATCTATCACAAATTCTGTCGCTAATTTGCGATGACTTAGCGAATGCCATGATTCATCGCAAGGCCGTTGTCAATATACAGAGATTTTGGTTTTACGATGGATTAAACTTTGTTGCTAATTCCATCGCTATTATAACGATAAATTTTAATCCATCGCAAACACATTGACTGATTCATGTTTGGGACGGATTAATATTTGTCCCTAATCCATCGTTAAATTGGACGCCGATAGTAAATAGCGACGAAAAATATCTGTTGCAAACAAGAAAAAAAATAAAAAAAATTGTTTAAAACATAAATATCAACAAAATTTTCTCGCGATACAATTTATATTTCCTATGTATAAAAAAAAATACACAAAAAAATACATATAAAAAAAACTAAAACTATTTATCGATCCACTATAATTTTTGCTAAGTTATGATTATTTACAAGTGAACATTTACATTTTTGAAACAATAAGAAGGTACAACAAATTCAACACATGAATCTAATCATCGCCAAGATTTCGCGCGTCATCTTCTTTATTGTCTCAATCTGCCCCTTCAACTCCTCTACGCTGATTATCTCTAGCAACCTACAAGAGAAAAGTAAATGTTAGTATTGATAAACAAAATATAATGAAATAAATTATATGCAATGCACCTAAGTTAAGGCAATTAAAGTAACATGAAATCTAACGACATGCAACAAATCACATGAAACTTTCATACCTGAGAGGCACCTGCAGACGAAGTTCCGTTGTCCCAAAAAAAAACTGCACAACTCATTATGGACAACATCAGAAATTGCTTCATGTAAATAGTCATGCATTGTGTCCTTAACGAGCTGGCGTACACCATCCCAAGAATTAGGCGGGTCAGTCGGATGCTTAGAGCTGATGCTAACGGGAGAACTCTGTGAGCCATGACTGGAGGAAGCAACGACTGGTGAGGTGTTCATATTACTCTCAAACCCGAACACACAACCCTTTTTGGGTTCATGATCATGCATATATTTTAGGGATATTTCATATAAAAATATGCATGATTTCATGAGAAAATGATTTAAAAACCCAATTTTATGTTAGTTTCGAGTAAATGTGCTAAAATAATATAAGAATAGAAAATGCATGAAAATAGTGTTATTTTATATTTTTAATGCATATTTTAGTGTTTCACATAATTGTAGTAGTTTAGTTTTTGAAAATCATAAAAAAAATAGATTTAAAATAGACTTAGTTTTACAATTTCTAAAACAGTCATTTTGAGTTGTTTTGCAAATAACTTTTTGAAGAGAGTTGAAATGCAATTTTAAAAAGAAGATGGACTTATGGACAAAACTTCAAAATTATAAATATGATACGTAGGGGGAATTTCAAATTGTCTTCTCTTTCTTGCCTAAGCCCTCTCTTCTTCCCCTTCTTCTCCACCTCTTCTTACCTCTTCTTCTCATTCTCCCTATTTCCCTCTCTTTTTCTCATCCTCTTTCCGGTGGAGAATTCCAACAATGGTTGAAGCAAGAGAGAGGATTCCAACCTCTCTCCTAACCCTTCCAGTTACGTATGAAGTTCTTCTTCTTATCCTCTTCTTTCTCTTCTTCTAATTCTCTTCTTTTTCTTCTTTGAATTGTTGTTTTCATGTTTAGAATTCAAATTTCATTAGAGAAAAATAAGAAAAACATGTTGATTTAGATTTAGAAATTTCTAGTTTGTAAAAATTCTCAAAATCTGTGAATCGTTTAAATGTTTTTACTGTATTTGAATTTTTTTAGTTTACTATATTAGGAATTTTATTTTTTTTACTGTATTAGCATCAACTCATCAGAAAAACAAAAATCTGATCAAATTAGATTCATATTTTGCTCTGTTTGTAATACATTAGATCAAGCATTGAAAATCTGGCTGCAATTGTTTCCAGCAATTATTCTTTTTCAAAAGATCATTTGAGTAAAATCGTTGGCATTGATCAGATATTCATTGAATCTCATCAATGATTCTGATAGTGTAAATGATGAAGGTTTTGATTGTACCAGCGATTTGAGTTCTGTTACTAAGTTTGATTGCTGAAAATAGTGTTTGATTCAGTGGAGTTCAACTTCTTATCATCATTTTCAGCAAAAATGTGATCCAACATCTAGTTGCCGGAATTTTCTATTCTGGATCGTGAAATCCTGTCACGATTGGCATCCAACAGAGGGATGATGTTGTGTATTTGATAATAGTGAAACATCTGCTGAAATCCAGAAATCTGAGCAATGATTTTACTGTTTCTGGTAAAAATTTGAGATTCTGGTAGATTTCAATTTGAGATTCCGGCAGAGTCAAGTGAACAATTTTGAGATTCTGGCAAAGTCAGGTGAACAGACATTGAATGTTTTGTTTATCTCCGATGAATATTGTGTTCATTTGAATCTGGTGAATGTAATCTGAATCGTTTTTTTACTAGATCCATCGACAATTGAAAGTTACTCTGGACGTGTGTTTTTTTCTGATCTCCGGCGGTGAATGTCAAGCTGAATCATGTTTTCTGTCATGATTTTCCCAGAAGTCCCCTAATATTTGACAGAAGTTTCTGTCATGATTTGCCATGGAGTGCAGTTAACGATTTGCTGTTGATTTTTGGAATTAATTTGTCGTGAATACTTATTTCAGTATAATCGTGATTTTGTTTTGTGAATCTTCTGTCACGATTTGTGTTTGAAGCCGATTAATGTTAATCGGAATCACAGCTTATTCTGGTGAATGTTGAGTTTTGGCAATGCGTGTACCTGATTTCTGGTTAATAGAAATGAGTTAACTAACAGTTTTTTTCCTGTCTCTTGATCAAAGTTAACCACATAATCAGTAGGTATCCGATCAAAGTTAATCAAAGTTAGTCGGCATCTCATATTTGCCGTGAAATTGCAATCTGGCAACAAAAGTTTGTTTATGGGTTAATGTGTTGTGGATCAGTATAACTGGATATCTGGATCCAGTTTAAGTGCTTAAGCTACTATCTCTATTGTTGTTAATATTTTCCGAAATCAATTGGATTCCTTGTGTAATTTCCAGCTGATTGGATTAATGTCAGCACTGATTGTTGATTTTTATATTTTCACTGATTGTTACTTACTGATTTTTACTGAATTCCACTATTGATTTTCAATGAGCTTAATTGCATGTGTTCATTAAGTGTTAGCTGGAGCAAATTTGAGTTTCACTGAGAATTGATTGTTGATGCTTCATTTTAAAGAATATTAATTCATTAGCTTGTAGTTGTTTAGTTAATATACCAATAGTTAATTGTTAGTTCATTAATAGTTAGTCATTAGATTAATCAATTAGTTAGTAATAGATTCGATTAGCATCTTTGTAATAGTTAGCATTTTATTTCATGTCAATTAGTAGTTAGTAATCATTTTTAATTAGAAGTGTCATTTAGATTTTATATATTTTTTGTTTAGTATAATTTCTACTTCTTTCTCGTGTATTCTTGTGTTCATTTGACTTGTGCAGGATCGCACAGGAGTGGAGCTAAAGCGCATCTGTGACACAAAGCACATAAAGATAGAAGATTTTTTTTCTTTTATTTTAGAATTTAGGTATTTAATTGGGTTTGTAAATATCGCTTTTTACGCCCTCTGCGAAGGATATTCATTTGTTGTAATAGTTAGTTGTTTTTACTTTTCTCAAACATTTTTTATTTAATAATACGGCAATAAAGAATACTTTAGAATTGTGTGTTTGAATACGAAATATTCTCGTTCCCTGAGTTCGTCCCGGTCTCATCCACTAGTGAGAATCAGTTTTTATTTTTTGATGTCTGGTTTTCACATGTTTTACATATAAAAATCTTTTCAAAATTATGAATTAAAAGCAGACATCAAATTTTTGGCGTCGTTGCCGGGGAACGGCGTAATATTAGTATTTACTTTATTGCCTAGTGTTTGTGTTGCATTTTGGTTTAGAGCCACGTATGTGCATATCGTAGAGACGAGCTTACTTTTCTGCACAACCTACCTACTAGGATCCCCATAGAGGTGATTGTGTACGATTGGTACCGTACACTTAGATTTCATATTTCTTTTGCATAATCTTTGTTGTGTGCAACTGCGTGGTGTTTGTTTAGTTTTTGTTGTTTTTAGTCTACTCGCTTTGTGGTTTGGCCGCTTAGTGCGTTAGTTAGGTAGAAAACCCACAGTTAGGACGTGAGCTACACCGGTCTACTCCAAGGTGTATGCAATGGCTAACGATCACCATTTGATCCGTCCTTTGAGGGAGTATTTCATGCCAAATACGTATACTTCCGCCTCCTGCATCACGAGACCTAATGTAGGAGCGAGCCATTTTGAGATAAAGGCCAGTGTGATTCAAATGCTACCTTCGTTTTATGGCCTTAGCAATGAGGACCCATATCGTTATCTCGACAAATTCCTTGAGATTTGCTCGACAGTGCGAATCAATAACTTTGGAGATGATGCTATGAGGTTGACTTTGTTTCCGTTCTCTCTCAAAGATAAAGCCAAGCACTGGCTAAAATCTCTTGAGACGGATCGTATTACTACTTGGGAAGGAATGCAACGCGAATTCCTCAAAAAGTACTTCCCAATTGGTAAAACGAATCAGTTTCGTAAAGCTATAACCAGTTTTTCTCAAATTGAGGGAGAACAGTTTCACGAGTCTTGGGAGAGATTGAAAGATCTTCTCCGCAAGTGTCCCCATCACCAGGTGCCTCGTTGGCAGTTGGTGCAGTATTTCTATGACGGGCTTACTGAGAAGCACCGTCAAATGGTTGATTCGTCTTGTGAAGGCACTTTTATGCTCAAGAGTGAGGATGAGGCGTGGTCTCTATTCGAGACCTTGAGTGAAAATACGATGCATCATGCTTTGTCTTCACGGCTCGATAGGACTACATCTCTGTCTAGTGGTCCTAGGAAAATAGGGATTTCTGAAGTAGGGTCCGAGTTAGAATTACGTACCAAGGTCGACCTGTTGACTAGGAAATTACATCAACTCCTAGCCAATTCTTCGCAAAGTCCAGTAGAAAGAGTGTGTGAGCTTTGTGCTAGCTCTGCACATTGTGTTTCGGATTGTCCGGCAGCGCCGCTATATCCTGAATTTGTTTAGGAGCAGGTGAATGCTGCCCAAGGTTTCGCTAAACTCATGCATGATTCATTTACACCATCATATAACCCAGGTTGGCGAAACCAGTCCATTTCCCCATCCCATCAGCCCTTCCAGACACAGTAACCCTTCACAAGGTTACTCGCATCCCATTTTTCCACAGGTTCATCCCATCAGCCCTCCCAGACACAGTATAGACACCGTAACCCTTCACAAGGTTACTCGCATCCCATTTTTCCACAGGTTCATCCCCCAACCCAACCTGCTTATACTCAACCCCATTCTCATGAGCCTTCACCTAGTCAATCCTTCCAAGATAGGATATTACAGGTTTTGAGCTCCCATACGCAGTCAATAGCCAAGCTAGAGACTCAAATGGGACAGTTGGTTGAGACCTTCAATAGGCAATGCCAGGGGAACCTTCATAGTCAGTCTGTTGTCACATCCAAGGGAGAGGAGCCCATGTCATTTGACTTGCAACCCACAGATTCACACCCTGTGCAAGTCAAATCTGTTACATCCCTTCAGAGCGAGAAGGCGTATCATTTCATTCAAGAATCGACTCATGAGCCTCATATCATTTCTTCTGACGAGTCGATCTCCATGATACCTCAGCAGAAGGGGCTTGGTCTACAGCATGCATTATCATCACATATTCATAAAGCCCCATTCTCTCAGCTTTTAGGATCACCGATTGCTTTTAATAAGCAAGAGGTACAGATGCAGAAGGTGCTTGACCAAGTCACGCCAGATCATATTCACCACTTGTCTGAAGTTGCATTCATTGATAGTCGGTCGGTCCTAGACTCTAATTTCTTGACTAGTCTCTCAAATGAGACTAATTTTCGTTCTTATTGTCGAGAGAGTCATGATATTACATTTAGAGGTAGAAGGGATGGAAACACAGTGCGTAGTGTCACATATGACACTCTTTTCTTCAGAGAGCCCGATTGAGCCTCACTTCATGTCCATTGATCTCATGGACGATGAAGGTTTTTTCAGGGATCCGTCTGGCTGGGGACGTGAAACTTAGCGCTTTATGGGAGGCAACCCATATCTTGTATATTATTAGATTTGATTAGAATTTATAGATTTTATTTTATTTTTTCCTTTTTCATTTTATTCATGAGTTTTTCATGTCCTTTTTGTTTCATTCATGGTTTTCATGTCATGTCATGTACACATTGCACTCATTACATTCATAGAACATGCATTTTTAGTTCATGTCAGGTCATTCTACTCTTTTCCCTTATTTGTTTTATCTCATCTGCATTCACTTAGTTTTATCTAAGCATGGGGGAGTGCCACTGGGACAGTGTCATTCAAGCATGGGGGAGGGTGTAGTTTGCACACATTGATATTTCTGTTGACGTTCTTGCACATGTTTACACATCTCTCATGAAAAGTAGGTTTTTAAAGAAAAAGTTTGAACTTATACGAATGTTATTTCAAATCTGATATTTTTAGAGGATTTTTAAGCCCCACGAAATTTTTTTCTAACATGGATCTAAAAATTATGGTTGTTTATGCAGATTTCAAAGAAATGATGATAAATACATGTTAGAATTTATTTTGAATCATAAATATGAATATGCACAGTTTTATTTTTGAAAAACTAAGCAAATGAACAAAAGTGTAAAAAAGAGCTCAAAAAGTGAAAAAGAGCATGCGTTAGGTTGTTTGGATAATTCCACAATCCTTAGTAGATAGAACTTAGATGTAAGTTGAAACTTTTAATTTCATTTCGAAAAGGAGAGTGGAAAACTTCATGATCCTAAGTAGCTGAGAACAGATACAAGTTGAAATGTTTGACTCTCACGTTGCAAAGGTGAATGAAGGAAGTCACTTTTATGTCTTAGTTGATATCTTTTGGTATGCATTGAAAAAGTATAGAAGATATTAACATTGCACAAGGCATAAAAGCAGACCACACGCAAGCTATAAGAGAAGAATGAATACACAAAAAGAAAAAGCGTGATAAAAATGAAAAAATCAAGAAAAGAGCTTAAAAAGAAAGAAAAGTTCAGTGCTTAGAAGTGTGATTGAGAAAACCTGTGCAAAAAACATATGAGTGAGGATAAGTAAATAATAACTTGTTTTTATTGGATTTTTCAAGAATAAAACATAAATAATTGTGATATTTAGAAAAGTGAAAGAAATTCTTTTTCTGTGGTGGTATATAAAAGATTTTAATTATATTGTGATTGTGAAATAACAGGAAATATTGGTGAAAATAAAGTCTTTAATTATCTACTGATTATGAGGATGTGTAATATTATGCATACGTGACAAAGATGTTTGTGGGTAGCATCACTGCAAACCCTCACGAGACCTTACTCGTCCACTAGGGTAACCCAGGGGTTGAAAGGGCTTGTTGCATGAGCTAAATGTAACCGTGATTCCTACGAAAGTGAGTTAGTTGATAGTTTTGATTTCGTGCATTTGTCTAGTTTGCTCGAGGACTAGCAAAACATAAGCATGGGGGTATTTGATCATGCATATATTTTAGTGATATTTCATATAAAAATATGCATGATTTCATGAGAAAATGATTTGAAAACCCAATTTTATGTTAGTTTCGAGTAAATGTGCTAAAATAATATAAGAATAGAAAATGCATGAAAAATAGTGTTATTTTACATTTTTAATGCATATTTTAGTGTTTGACATAATCGTAGTAGTTTAGTTTTTGAAAATCATAAAAAAATTAGATTTAAAATAGACTTAGTTTTACAATTTCTAAAACATAGTCATTTTGAGTTGTTTTGCAAATAACTTTTTGAAGAGAGTTGAAATACAATTTTAAAAATAAGATGGACTTATGGACAAAACTTCAAAATTATAAATATGATACGTAGGGGGAATTTCAAATTGTCTTCTCTTTCTTGCCTAAGCCCTCTCTTCTTCCCCTTCTTCTCCACCTCTTCTTACCTCTTCTTCTCCTTCTCCCTATTTTCCCCTCTTTTTCTAATCCTCTTTCTGGTGGCGAATTCCAACAACGACTGAAGCAAGAGAGAGGATTCCAACCTCTCTCCTAACCCTTCCAGTTACGTATGAAGTTCTTCTTCTTCTTATCCTCTTCTTTCTCTTCTTCTAATTCTCTTCTTTTTCTTCTTTGAATTGTTGTTTTCATGTTTAGAATTCAAATTCCATTAGAGAAAAATAAGAAAAACATGTTGATTTAGATTTAGAAATTTCCAGTTTGTAAAAATTCTCAAAATCTGTGAATCGTTTAAATGTTTTTACTGTATTTGAATTTTTTAGTTTACTGTATTAGGAATTTTATTTTATTTACTGTATTAGCATCAACTCATCAAAAAAACAAAAATCTGATCAAATTAGATTCATATTTTGCTCTGTTTGTACTACATTAGATCAAGCATTGAAAATCTAGCTCCAATTGTTTCCGGCAATTATTCTTTTTCAAAAGATCATTTGAGTAAAATTGCTGGCATTGATCCGATATTCATTGAATCCGATCAATGATTCTGACAGTGTAAATGATGAAGGCTTTGATTCTACCAGCGATTTGAGTTCTGTTACTAAGTTTGATTGCTGAAAATAGTGTTTGATTCAGTGGAGTTCAACTTCTTATCATCATTTTCAGCAAAAATGTGATCCAACATCTAGTTGCCGGAATTTTCTATTCTGGATCGTGAAATCCTGTCACGATTGGCATCCGACAGAGGGATGATGCTGTGTATTTGATAATAGTGAAACATCTGCTGAAATCCAGAAATCTGAGCAATGATTTTACTGTTTCTGGTAAAAATTTGAGATTCCGATAGATTTCAATTTGAGATTCTGGTAGATTTCAATTTGAGATTCCGGCAGAGTCAAGTGAACAATTTTGAGATTCTGGCAGAGTCAGGTGAACAAACATTGAATGTTTTGTTTATCTCCGATGAATATTGTGTTCATTTGAATCCGGTGAATGTAATTTGAATCATTTTATTACTGGATCCATCGGCAATTGAAAGTTACTCTGGCCGTGTGTTTTTTTCTGATCTCCGGTGGTGAATGTCAAGCTGAATCATGTTTTCTGTCATGATTTTCCCAGAAGTCCCCTAATATTTGACAGAATTTTCAGTTAACAATTTGTTGTTGATTTTTGGAATTAATTTGCCGCGAATACTCATTTCAGTATAATCGTTTTTTTGTTTTGTGAATCTTCTGTCACGATTTGTGTTTGAAGTCGATTAATGTTAATCAGAATCACAGCTTATTCTGGTGAATGTTGAGTTTTGGCAATGCGTGTACCTGATTTCTGGTTAATAGAAATGAGTTAACTAAAGTTTTTTTTCCTATCTCTTGATCAAAGTTACCCACATAATCAGTAGGTATTCGATCAAAGTTAATCAAAGTTAGTCGGCATCTCATATTTGCCGTGAAATTGCAATCTGGCAACAAAAGTTTGTTTATGGGTTAATGTGTTGTGGATCGGTATAACTGGATATCTGGATCCAGTTTAAGTGCTTAAGCTACTATCTCTATTGTTGTTAATATTTTCCGAAATCAATTGGATTCCTTGTGTAATTTCCAGCTGATTGGATTAATGTGAGCACTGATTGTTGATTTTTATATTTTCACTGATTGTTACTTACTAATTTTTACTGAATTCCACTGTTGATTTTCAATGAGCTTCATTGCATGTGTTCATTAAGTGTTAGCTGGAGTAAATTTGAGTTTCACTGAGAATTGATTGTTGATGCTTCGTTTTAAAGAATATTAATTCATTAGCTTGTAGTTGTTTAGTTAATATATCAATAGTTAATTGTTAGTTCATTAATAGTTAGTCATTAGATTAATCAATTAGTTAGTAATAGATTTGATTAGCATCTTTATAATAGTTAACATTTTATTTCATGTCAATTAGTAGTTAGTAATCATTTTTAATTAGAAGTGTTATTTAGATTTTATAAATTTTTTGTTTAGTATAATTTCTACTTCTTTCTCGTGTACTGCTCGTGTTCATTTGACTTGTGCAGGATCACACAGGAGTGGAGCTAAAGCTCATCTGTGACACGAAGCATATAAAGATAGAAGATTTTTTTTCTTTTATTTTAGAATTTAGGCATTTAATTGGGTTTGTAAATATCACTTTTTACACCCTCTGCGAAGGGTATTCATTTGTTGTAATAGTTAGTTGTTTTTACTTTTCTCAAACATTTTCCATTTAATAATACGACAATAAAGAATAATTTAGAATTGTGTCTTTGAATACGAAATATTTCCGTTCCCTGTGTTCGACCCGGTCTCATCCACTAGTGAGAATCAGTTTTTATTATTTGATGTTTGGTTTTCACATGTTTTACATATAAAAGTCTTTTCAAAATTACAATGAGTTAAAAGAAGACATCAGTTCACCTGTTGCAGTCACCCGTGCTGCAGGATCAAATGATAGATGCTGAGTAGAGTCATCGCCATATCACTCTACCATTTGTTGCTCATATGACTCCTACAAAGTAATGATTACAGTATGAATTAATAATTAAGAATTACAATGTTTATGATAACTTGCATATTACAATGTTTATTAATACATTAAATACATACCATTGTCGTTCTCACCTTCTCTGCTACAAACTCTCCCATGGTCTTACATTTATGTGTTTCAACAAACACATCCTTGTATGGTACAATGCCTCCTTTTTCTGCTTCCTGCGAAGTTAAATGATAAAAGAATTATTTAACAGGTTTGCAACAATACTTATAAAATTGACAATATATATATATATAGTGATGAGTTACCATTTTCTTTAGGTGGCTCTCAAAAGTCCTAGATTCACCTGTGTGTAGATGGGCATCAAGCATTTTTGCTCGGTTTTGTGCAGCCTTCGCTGAGCAGTTTCGAAATTCATGCCCCGCCCACTTGTCGCACATTGCATCCCAAACATTTGACCTGATAGTAGGAGGTCCATGGCCCTTCCACTGCAATGGATCATCTATCCCGCCAGATGCTTTTCTTGTTGCAGTCTTCATATTGTGCAGCATGTCTGCAAATCGATTGACAGTCATCTTTCTTGCACCATGTTCTTACATCGTAGTCGCGAAGTGATTCGAAGCCTATAAATATTTTCAGAAAGTTAGTAGACATGACTATAACAAAAAATTAAATATGAAACACATTAGCTATGATAAACGATTGTATACCATGAATAAGGACCACAATCTGTCCAACACCTCCTTCGGGTACTCCTTCCATTGAGCGACCGGTCCTGGTAGATGTTGAAGTAGTGAATTTCTAATATCTTATGTTACTTCTTGTGGCTCGAACCTCGCACTTCATATGAATTGGTAAACATTAACTATCAATATATAATATTTATAAGATAAGTAATAAGTGAAAATGAAATACTTACGGTCGATTATCGATATATAATATTTGAATGAGTCTTCTTGTGTCAGACTGAGAAGACCCTGCATCCTGCGTTGGCTCGTGACTTGTATGAACAACTAGTGTAGGTGGGTCATGTACAGGCGAAACATCATCTGTAGAAAATGCGTTAGAAATTCTTAGAATGTGCATTTAAACTAATCAAGTATACAATTAGTTAAACTTATATACCTATCAAAGCAGCCAGTGAAGATGAAGGCTGAGACTGGCTACCACTGGGTGATCGACCACAGTAACCTCTACAAACCATATTCTAACAAATAAAAAAGGTCATACAATACATTCAAATAATTCAAATCATTCACATCAAGTATTGCAATACATTCAAATAATTCAAACACCTTACAATACATTCAAATCATAGCTCTATACGTATCGAAGATACAAAATCAAAGAATAAAAAATGTTATGCAATACATTAAAACATTAGTAGGACTCATAGCAGAACCCAATTCTGTTTCTGCGACATCAAATATCAAATCCATATATGGATTATCGTGCACTACATCCACCCGTGCATCAAAATTGTTCCTAAATTCTTTACCATGAAACGTCCAATTCTGATAATCACTCACAAAACCCTTCCTGTATAGGTGATGTCTAATGCCATGGGGTTCTACAAATCGATTGTTTGTACAAATCTTACAGTGACACCTAATCTGACCTGTGGGATCTACTGTACTGACGCTTGCCGTTGCAAATTCAATAAAACTTTCAACACCATCCATATATTCAAGCGATACCTCATTGTCAACTATCCTACAGTACATTCATTCACGGTTTGCAGTCATTTTGTCATATGATGTTACGAATAGTATTCTAACCAGTTAAAAGAGAATCATTAGAATGCTATGATGAAGAAAATATCAAATTTATCATGCAATATATAATGCATGTTATATATTTGATATATATTGCACTCACACACACACACTATATATATATAATGTTATACAATCACAAGAACTATAATGCATGCATTGATAACTTAATATTTTCATGCGCAAACTATTCATAACACGATACATTCATTTGAAGCATGTTTTCATGATACAATTTCGCATGGAAGTTATAATCAAATTAAAAGTAACTTCATGCAATCATGGATACAATCGCATCAAACATTGCAATACATTCAAATCATTCATATCAAAAAAATGTCAAACATGTACCTGCAACAAACACACTCCAATATCCCGCTAACTACTATCATGCCTAGCATGGAATCCGTACTCCAAAAATAAGAACACTTATATTTTTATTCATTAAAATCATGCTCAGCATGATCTTCAAACTCCATCAAAACAGTCATATATATCAACAACTAAGTAAGTGTGTGAACAGAAAAATGTTGCATCCAAAAAATTAAATAACATATGATGCACTTGCATCACATACTCACCACGGGTATTAACCCGATTTGAATTGCTTTTGCCTTTCTATTTTTTTATTTCTTTTTGCATTGCATTTTTTACAGCATGTGATGCTTAGCACTAAGCATCGCACAATTAGCTCAGCAACGTACCTTCAAAGAACATATATACAAAATAATACAAGGAGGAGGTTTGACCCCTCACTGGCGAAAAAGGAAACATGGAGGGGTCGGAGTCCCTCCCTCGCATCCCGCAAGACAGATAGGGGGCTCAGCCCCTCCTTGAAAGAAAAAGGGAGGGGCTTGGCCACTCCCTCTCATCCTGTAAGATAGGGAGACAGGGAAGTGGCACAACCCCTCCTTGCCGAAAAAAATAACAGGGAGGGGGCTCGGCCCCTCCCTTGCAAAAAAAAAAAAAGAGGGGGTCAAGCGGCCTCCTACCTTCTACCGGCCTTCCGACAACCACAGAGAGAGAGGAGAGGGCACGACAAGGGTTGTCAGCCCTCTGGCAACCCGAAAGAGAGAGGGGGGGGGGAGGGGGGGGAGGCGCAACAGCGGGCCACTGACCTCCTGTCGGCCTCTCAGCAACAACAAAGAGAGAGAGAGAAAGGAGGGCATGACAGGTTGCCAGCCCTCCGAGAACCCGAAAGAGAGAAAGAGAGGAAGGCAAGAGACGCGGCAGGGGCTACCAGTCTCCTGGCCTCCCGGCAACAATAGAGAGAGAGGGGAGGGCACGGCAGGGGTTGCCGACCCTTCGGCAACCCGAAAGAGAGTGAGGGGGCGGGCCCAAGAAGAAGGTGAAGAAAAGGGGTGGGGGGTCACCTCCGGTTGTTAGACGAGAGGTCGGTGGGCGACGGGAGGTCACGTGGCGGCGGGCGATGGGAGGTCGCAGGGTGGCGGGCGGCCGATGGGAGCTCGACGGTCGACAACAGAAAAAAGAAATGGAAAAGGGGCTTGAATTAGGGATTTACGGGAAATTTAGCGATGTATTAGCGACGGCCAAATTCTATCGCCTACATCGTCCCAAATGTGCGACGGAGTAGCGACCAAATTTTTTTGTTGCGCCATCGCTAATTTGCGATGAAGTTTGAGACAGAATTTATACTTCGCTAAGCCATCGCTAGCTAGTGATGAATGTGCGACAAAAAAATTTATGTTGCTAATTCCATAAATAAGTCGAATGTTAGTGATGAATATTTTTCTCTCGCTATTTTATCGCTAATGGACGATAGAAAAAATTCATCACAAATATCTGTCTCTAATTGGAGTTTTTCTTGTAGTGTATATCCATCAATATTGCACAAGACCACCAACCCTTAGTTCATATGGTAAATGTATGATCACATGTTTCATAATATCGAAAAATGTTGGCAGAAATATCTTCTCTAGCTGACAAACAATAGTGACGATAGAATCTTCGAGATTCTTTACCTTAGATATTACGACTTTCGATGTGCACAATGTTCTAAAAATCTACTCAACTCGGATAATACCCCCCATATAAGTTTGTCTAACATATCATGGAATGCTAGAAGAATCAACCGCTGCATAATGACATGACAATCTTGGCTCTTCAACCCATATAATTGTCCATCGTCTATCTTCACAACCTAAGCAATGTTAGAGACATATCCATCTGAAAATATCAATTGTCTCAACCATTGACATACCTGTTTTATTTGATCTGGTCTAAGCACATACCATGCCTTTGGTTTCAGTACTTTGCCATTGTACTCTTTGAGTTATAATTCTGATCTTTTACATATTACTTTTAAATCCATATGGGCCTTTGGATTATCCTTCATTTTCCCTTTGACATTCATTACTGTATTGAACATATTATCAAATATATTTTTCTCCACATGCATCACATTCAAAATATGTCGTATTAATAAGGTCATCTAATATAGTAGTTCCCAAAATATAAATTTCTTTGTCCAATTATGATCCTTCCCAAATCCAAGGAAGGGCATCAGGCTACGGGCATCTGTTAGTCCATATAAAAAGTATCACAATCTTCTTAAAATCTCTATGTCAGACAACCTTGTAGGTGGACCTTCCATTTCAGTTGTATCTGCTCGAAACACATTCCTTTATCGTCAGAACGGATGGTCACTGGGTAGAAATCGATGGTGACAATCAAACCAGTATGACTTCCTTCCATGCATCAATCTAAAAGATTGTGTATCCTCTATACAACATGGACATGCCAACCTCCCATGTGTGCTCCAACCATATAACATATCATATGCAGAAAAGTCACTGATTGTTCATAGAACATCAACCTTCATATTGAAGTTTTATTTTTTATGGGCATCGAACGTGAGAACACCATCATTCTATAGTATTTTTAGTTCATTAATCAATGACCTTAAATATACATCAAGATTTTGGCCCGAAGAGGTCGGACCAGGGATCAATAGAGACAAGAAAAGATTTTGACGCTTCATACACAAGCTTGAAGAAAGGTTGTATGGGGTGACAAATACTAGCCAACACGAGTATGGAGTTGATCTACCCCCAAATGGATTAAATCCATCTGTACATAAATCGAGCCTAACATTTCTCACTTTCATTGCGAAGGTCTAATGAGTACGATCAAAGTACTTCCAAGCTTCTGCGTCAATAGGATGCATGATCTTGTCTTCATTATGTCAAACTTTATTTGCATGTCATCTCATGTGTTTTAACTGTCCTCGAAGACATATACAATCGTTGCAATTTAGGGGTGAGCGAAAAGTAGTGAAGCGACTTGTATGACACTTCTTTTGACCTCGTACTACCATTGCCTCTTGTCTTTGACTTGAACCGAGGATACCCACATGACGGACATGACCTGCCATTTTTTTTATCTTTGAAATACAATATGCAGTGATTTGGACAAGCATCTATCTTTTGATACCCCATACCTAGAGCGTTGACTATAACCTTTGCATGATAGAAATTTTGTGGTAATTTCTCAACTCTGGGCAATATATTTTTCACAATAGAGCACAGACGGTCAAAACATGATTGACTCAAATTATACTCAGACTTCAATTTCAATAGTTGAAGAACTGCAGACAAGATAGTGTGATTCTCGCAACCATTCCAAAGTGGTTCATCAGCATCTCTAAGTAAATCATAAAATCTACTAGCTGCATCAGTTGGTACATCACTAAGATCCATAGCAGAACCTAGTTTTGGTTCTGCGGCATCAAATATCAAATCCATATATGGATTATCGTGCATCACATCCACCCGTGCATCAAAATTATTCCAAACTTCTTCACTATGAAGCATTTAATTCTAATAATCACTCACAAAACTCTTCCTGTATAGGTGATGTCTAACACCATGAGGTTCTACAAATCGATTGTTCTTACACATCATGCAGAGGCACCTGATCCGAACAAAGTGATCCACTGTACTAACACTTGCCATTGTAAATTCAATAAAATTGTCAACACTATCCATATATTTAAGCAATACCTCATTGTCAACTATCCTACGGTACATCAATTCACGGTTTGCAGTTATTTTATCCTATGATGTTACAGATATTATCCTAACCAGTTAAAAGTGAATCATAAGAATGCTATGATGAAGAAAATATCGAATTTATCATGCATTCATGGCGAATGTAATGATTTGATATATCACACACACACACACACACATAAAGCATTTAAAATCATTTCATCACTTAATATTCTATTCAACCTTAACTCACGTAATAAAGCATAATCTATATGCATTCAAGTCATACAAGTCATCGCATAAATATATATATATATATATATATATATATATATATATATATGCATCTAAGACATTCAGATCATTGCATCATTTTCATATGCATTCATAATTCTTATAAACAATAAGTCAAATCACATTTGACCATTCCAACGTGAAACACACACACATACCTTATAAGTAATTTAGTTAAATATTCATGACACACATCAATCATGATACATAGGTGTGATATATTTACTCAGACAATCGTAATGCAATCATTTGCAATGAAACTATGTAGGTGTGATGTATCATTCACCTAATAAGTCAAAACTAGTCATTTATAGGCGTGATGTGTCATTCACCTATACGCTAACATAAGCGTTACAATCATAACCTCATATCAAGATCTAAAATTAATAAGAATCTGATTATCATATCTGAGTTCAATATATAATCATGCTATAATAGAAAAGCCAAATTTATATATTCATAACTGGCTATCTCAATTAACTGAGAAGATCATCACATTTCATCATAACATTTCATTTATTCATAATAAAGATTTACAAAATTCACACCGGATCACCTGGTCTGGGAAATATACACCCTCACAAGGAGTTACCGCCTTAGACGGATGGTCTGTCTAGTCTTAGACAATGCACTTCCTCACAAGAATATACCATCTTCGCGGGCTACCCGTTCTTGGACAATGCACTTCCTCACAAAGACTTATTGCTCTAGCCAGATTACCTGATCTGGTCATGCACACCCTCACAGATAATCCTTTAGGAACAATTCTCAACGGGTATCATATCCAGTGAAAACTATTGTGATACATGCATCAATACAATTGACCACTCTCAGGGTCGATAGCCATCAACACGGGCATAAGCATGTATACAATCAAAGCATCACACCATACATCACTTCATATGACATTAAAATTATAAAATCACATATTTAACCAATAAGGCTTCATGAACCAAAGTTCACTATTGAACTTAAACATTTATCGCATGCATTCATAATTTCATTTCACGTTGCATTTAAATCATATCATACATAAGCATATTATCATATGCATGATATCATCACTATAAAGAACATTGCACTCCGTAAATTGAACCTCGAAGCATGCATAAACAAAACGTGAGTTCTATGCATGCATACATGAACATGCACATTTCATAATATGAAGCAACTAAACCTTAACATACATAACTCCTACGTAGTTCGAGATTTGCACACACGATAAAAGTCATATGTATTTTTCACCACATGAATCGATATATCACCTTAGATATAATTGTGTAAGGCTTGGTCAAAATCTCATTGACCATCATTCCATACATCATACGCATATATTTTTCAAGCAAACAAGGCATACAAGTTCAAAACAATTTATAACATTGGCGTGCTTTCTTCTATACAAGAATGAATGAGTTCATCATATGACAAGACAATATATATAACATTTATAGTATGCATCGAACACGACTTATACATGTCGATAGTAGTTATATGTGCACCATGTATCAAATTCATACAAATACACAAAGCAACATAGTATACGCAAACCAAAGTATGATGATACACATTGCGTACATATTATACATTCATAAGTGCACAAGCATTCAAACTTACACACATGTGTACTTGCAACAAACACACTTCATATTCCGTTAACTACAATCATGACATGCATGATATCCGAACTACAATCACAAGAGTCCTAGATATCCATAACTAAGTAAAGTATGTGAGCATAACTTGTATTTGCAATTCATTTAGATATTCAGTGCAACATCATGCTTACATAGCTAGTGCCTAAACATGCTCTCTATAAGTTCAGTTAAGGTATCTTACCTTAAAAATGTGAAGAACAATGAATCGAAACTCAAAAGGCCAAGGAGTTTTGAAGTACGCAAAGATCGCTACCCAAACATTACAACGAACCCTTTATGTGCGATCGTAAATGCCAAAAACTCAAAAAAATGTCAATTATAACAAGATTAGTCAAAAATAGCAAATTACCCTATAAATCATTACCAAGAGCCAAATAACACACAAATACACTCCAATAATTTATAAACTCCATCAAAAATATATTTAAATATAATATATATAGTGATTTATAGCCCAAAATAGTTCTGTAAATACAAATTATATCCTAATTGGCTTGAATGAACAAATAAATATATAATAAATAAATAAATGAAATTCAAAAGTTAAAAACACATTTCTAATTTGGAGATAAAAAAAATGAGTTCTTTATTTATTAATAATCCTTAAAAATTACGGGTTTTACATCTTACCCCCCTTAAAAGAAATTTCATCCTCGAAATTTATACAATCATTTAAACAGGTGAGAGTATTCATCAGGTCATTGACACTTCCTACCCAAATAATGCGGCAAAGAAAAGATCACAAAATAAATTAGTCTTAGGCATATTTTTAAGTTAACATCAACAATATTTCAAACATCACAAATCATACAGGTCTTTCACATTTAATATTGACACCTTTCAGATATGTGCATCTACAGGATTTAGAAACTGTTACGACAATGAAGCCATACATGATACTTCAAGTACAAGGTTTTGATGATGAGCAAGTAGAATCAACTGCATTTCAGCTAAGGCTATGAAGAAATTGAAGAATTCGGTGAAGAATCCTTGAAGACTAGTGTGCAAATGTTTAAGTCTTAGATTCTTGTAAGAGCCTTACTTAGAGTGCATATTTAGGTTGCATTTCACCTTAAAAGTCTTTAGAAAAACTTTTCTAAAAGAAACTCTTTTGAAAATCTTTTTAGAAAACTCTTTTCTTAAATTTTCATGTTTATTAGTCGACCAATCGACTTATCAGTCGACTAATCCTTTCGCGCCATATTTTCTAAAAAGTCATTCTTGTCAAATTAGTCGACCGAAGATTTTATCAGTCGACTGGACAGAATGTCTGTTTTCTGGAAAATTAGCAGCAGTCGACTAATGGTTTTATCAGTCGACTGAACAGAACATGTGTTTTCTGAAAATTTAACAACAGTCGACTAATGCTTTTTATCAGTCGACCGAACAAAATGTTTGTTTTTTAGAAGATTTTAGCAGCAGTTGACTAAAAGGTTTTTCAGTCTACTGATGATATTATCAGTCGACTAACTTTTCTTAAGTCGACTAAGTTTCAAAAGTTCAGATTTTCAAACTGCTCGATTAACAGATCAGTCGACCGACGATAACGGTCAGTCTACTAATAACTAACTATTAGTCGACTAACTGATGTTTCAGTCGACTAATTTTGCCGTTTTCCTGAAACTTCAAAAAAGGCGTCTTTTCATTTTTCAAACGTTTTGATCGTTCAAAATGGACAGTTTTGACACCCTTTCATACTCTCAACGTATGGAATCTTTTAACTATAAATATGAGTGCATTCTACACTCAAAAATGAGAATTCAATCGATTTGAATCATTTACTTCTTGCTTTTCACTCCTATTCATTCAAGTATTTGTTTTCTCACTCACGTGATATTTTCACTTCAGTTTTTCACTCAAATCACTTTGAGAGATAGTGAATTCGTGAGTAGAGTGTTTCAACAACCTCAAAAGCCAATTGCATCTCATTTTCATTCAAAAGGAAGGCTCATAGGTTGTATTGTAAGTTGTTATTTCTTTTGTGTAAAAAGGACTCCTTGGTGTAAAGGAGTTGTTTGCTTTCAGTAGGATTGTTACTGAAAGTGGGACCGGTTATGGTCTGTGTGATCTTGTAGTTTACAAGGTTGATAGTGGAAAATCTCAAGCGGGTTTTGCTTGGGGACTGGATGTAGGTCGTGTTTGACCGAACCAGGATAAAATCTTGTGTTCTTTGTGTGTTTGCTTTGAGATTTGCAAAATCATTCAATATTCCGCAGAAATTTTTAAAAGCACTATTCACCCCCCTCTATAGTGCTCGTTGCCTCGATCCTAGTGCACTTTCAGAAACGAATACCTTACTTGTGACGATCGTCTTACTCGCATTCCGTAGCCATTGTCACTAAACTGCTTTGATACCATTTGTAACACCCCAAAAATTTTATCCTTAATTATAGTTCAAATATTGAAATTTTGAGAGCAATTTTTTCTTTTGATAAGTATAAGTAAATCAGATCATATAATGCGGAAATGATTTTTAAAAATGGTTAAGACTTTGAGTGCAATTACACTAAAGATAACAATCAAATCAAAATATACGAGATATTCATATTTCAAATCACGTACAATATAAGACTGAAATATGAATAGTTTTAATTTTATTTCAAATCAGAGTATGAAAACAATACTTCAGTCTCTACATGATCAAGTACTTAAAACAAAAAGATCATGAATACCAAGATCGCAAGATAAGAGTGGACCCTCGAGAATGCAGCTCGACCAACTGTTCGCTCCAACTACTCATTATACTTTACCTGCATTACCTGTCCCCCATAAAACGAGGTCAGACTCGCTGAAGTCTGATAAAGCAACCCAAACTCAAACTTAAAGAAAACATATGAAGCATTTAAAGGTAAAGATATATTATTCATCCATCGTCAAGTGATAGACAAGGGAACAACGTCCTATGAGTCATTCATTTCAAGCATTCGAACATAAAGCATTTAAAATCATTTCATCACTTAATATTCTATTCAACCTTAACTCACATAATAAAGCATAATCTATATGCATTCAAGTCATACAAGTCATTGCATATATATATATATATATATATATATATATGCATCTAAGACATTCAGATCATTGCATCATTTTCATATGCATTCATAATTCTTATAAACAATAAGTCAAATCACATTTGACCATTCCAACGTGAAACACACGCACATACCTTATAAGTAATTTAGTTAAATATTCATGACACACATCAATCATGATACATAGGTGTGATATATTTACTCTAACAATCATAATGCAATAATTTGCAATGAAACTATGTAAGTGTGATGTATCATTCACCTAATAAGTCAAAACTAGTCATTTGTAGGCGTGATGTGTCATTCACCTATACGCTAACATAAGCGTTACAATCATAACCTCATATCAAGATCTAAAATCAATAAGAATCTGATTATCATATCCGAGTTCAATATATAATCATGCTATAATAGAAAAGCCAAATTTATATATTCATAACTTGCTATCTCAATCAACTCAAAAGATCAACACAATTCATCATAACATTTCATTTATTCATAATAAAGATTTACAAAATTCACACCGAATCACCTGGTCTGGGAAATGTACACCCTCACAAGGAGTTACCGCCTTAGACGGATGGTATGTCTGGTCTTGGACAATGCACTTCCTCACAGGAATATACTGTCTTTGCAGGCTACCCGCTCTTGGACAATGCACTTCCTCACAGAGACTTACTGCTCTAGCCGGATTACCTGATCTGGTCATGCTCACCCTCACAAATAATCCTTTGGGAATAATTCCTCAACAGGTACCATATCCAGTGAAAACTATTGTGATACATGCATCAATACAATTGACCACTCTCAGGGTCAGATAGCCATCAACACGGGCATAAGCATGTATACAATCAAAGCATCACATCATACATCACTTCATATGACATTAAAATTATAAAATCACACACTTAACCAATAAGGCTTCATGAACCAAAGTTAACTATTGAACTTAAACAGTTATCACATGCATTCATAATTTTATTTCACGTCGTATTTAAATCACATCATACATAAGCATATTATCCTACACATCATATCATCGCCACAAAGAACATTGCACTCCGTAAATTGAACCTCGAAGCATGTGTAAACAAAACATGAGTTCTATGTATGCATACATGAACATGCACATTTAATAATATGAAACAACTAAACTTCAACATACATAACTCCTACATAGTTCAAGAATTGCACACACGATAAAAGTCATATGCATGTTTCACCATATGAATCGATATATCACCTTAGATATAATTATGTAAGGGTTAGTCAAAATCTCATTGACCATCCTACCGTACATCATACGCATATATTTCTCAAGCAAATAAGACATACAAGTTTAAAACAATTTATAACATTGGCATGCTTTCTTCTATAAAAGAATAAATGAGTTCATCATATGACAAGACAATATATATAACATTTACAGTATGCAACGAACACGACTTATACATGTTAATAGTAGTTATATGTGCACCATATATCAAATTCATACAAACACACAAAGCAATATAGTATGCGCAAACCAAAGTATGATAACACATATTGCATACATATTATACATTCATAAGTGCACATGCATTTAAACTCACACACAGGTATACCTGCAGCAAACACACTCCATATTTCGCTAACTATAATCATGACAAGCATGATCTCCGAACTACAATCACAAGAGTCCTAGATATCCATAACTAAGTAAAGTGTGCGAGCATAACTTGTATTTGCAATTTATTTATATATTCAGTGCAACATCATGCTTACAAAATTAGTGCCTAAACATGCTCTCTATAAGTCCAGTTAAGGTATTTTACCTTAATAATGTGAAGAACAATGAATCGAAACTCAAAAGACTGAGGAGTTTCAAAGTACGCAAAGACCGTTATCTAATCAATACAACGAACCCTTCATGTGTGATCGCAAATGCCAAAAACTTAAAAAATTACTAATTATAACAAGATTAGCCAAAAATAGCAAATTACCCTATAAATTATTACCAAGAGTCTAACACACAAATACACTCCAATAATTTATAAACTCCATAAAAAATATATTTAAATATAATATATATATAGTGATTTATAGCCCAAAATAGTTCTGTAAATGCAAATTATATCCTATATGGTTTGAATGAACAAATGAATATGTAATAAATAAATAAATGAAATTCAAAAGCTAAAAACATATTTCTAATTTGGAGATAAAAAAAATGAGTTTTTTATTTATTAATAATCCTTAATAATTATGGGTTTTACAATATATATATATATATATATATATATATATATATGATGTCATTCAATCACAAGAACAATGATGCATGCATTGATAACTTAATATTTTCATGTGCAAAACCATTCATTTGAAGCATTGATAACTTATCATCCATTTTCATATGCAAACCCATTCATAACATGATACATTCATTTGAAGCAGGTTTTCATGATACAATTTAACATGAAAGGAATAATCAAATTGAAAATAACTGCATGCAAGCATGAATACAGTCACATTAAACATGGTAATACATTCAAATCATTCGTATCAAAATAATGTCAAACATGTATCTGCAGCAAACACACTTCAATATCCCGCTAACTACTACCATGACTAGTATGGAATCCGAACTTCAAAAATAAGAGCACTTCTATTTTCATACATTAAAATCACGTTCAGCATGATCTCCGAACTCCATCAAAGCAGTCCTAGATATCCAAAACTAAGTGAGTGTGTGAACAAAAAATTATTGCATCTAAGAAATTAAATAACCTGTGATGTGCTTGCATCACATACTCACCACGAGTATTTACCAGATTTACATGTTATTGCCTTTACATTTTTTTATTTCTTTTTGCATTTTATTTTTACCCGCATGCGATGCTTAGCACTAAGCATCACGTAATTAGCTCAGCTACGCACCTGCAAAGCACATTCATATACGACCAAGAAAAAAAGGGAGGGGGGGGGTTAAGGGGCCAAAGGCCCTTGTGGCTCTTGAAAAGGAGGACACTGAGGCTGATGGCACCTGCCAGACCAAGAAGAAAAAAAAATGGGGGGGAGGGCCAAAGTCCTCTGCGGCTCTTGAAAAGGAGGAGGCAGGGGCCATCGTCCCCTGTCGGATCAAGAAGAAAAGGAGGGGGGGGGGGGGAGGAAGCTCATGTGGCTCTTGAAAAGGATCCGGTAGGGGCCGATGGCTCCTGCCGAACCAAGAAGGAAAAGGGGGGGGGGGAGGGGGGCTTCCATCGGCCCGTTGGGTGACAGAGAGCAGAACTAGAGAGAGAGATAAGGGGAAAGAAGAAGGGAAGGGAGGAGGTTGTCGGTGTCAGCGTCGACGTTGGCAGACGAGCAAGAGGCGCGCAACGTTGGAGTGGAGGGAGCACAGAGGCATGCAGACAAGGGATGGATTCGGGTTGGGCTACCGGCGGCAGGTAGCCGGATGCAGGGAGGGCCGGCGGAGGCAATGGGGCCTCCGTTTGCTAAGGGGCCGGCCAGCGGAGGGTTAGGGTTCGAACCCGATTTGGGGGAAATCAAAGAGAGAGAATGTCTCACCTTAGATAGACTTATATAAAAAATAGTGATGGATTAGTGACAAAAAAGTTATGTGGTAAATCCGTCGTTAAGTAGTGACTTTTGTAGCGACAAAAAATTTTTGTCGCTAATCCGTCGCTACATTGTGACGGAGCTTGACACACAACTTTTTCATCGCTAATTAGCGATGGAGTTTGAGACAGAATGTTTTCGTCATTAAGTCCGCAACAAATTTTAATTTTAGCGACGACTACTTTTCTCTCGCTAAGTCATCGCAACTTTGTGACAGAAATAATTTGTCGCCAATTTTCATCGCTAATTAATGTTTTTTTTTATAGTGTTAGACAAGAAAACTTCTTTTAAACTCGAAGAGCCACCCAATGCTCATCAGAAGGATTGTTCCAAGAATTAGCTATAACCGTGAGAAAATCTGGCTCCTGGAGCCACCATTCTTCAAAGGCAAAGCTCCTGGTGGATCTAAAGTCATCCCCTCAATGAGTGATGATCTGCCTATAGTCCGAGATTGAGGGAGCAAGCAACACACACTTAACATCGGGAATGAGGTCAAGTAAATTAGGAGTGACAAAGACCATGTCAAGGACCCTACAGCATGAGCGAGACCGCCTATTTAACCAAGAGAAGCGTTCTTCGGTTAGAGGGATAGGGTATAGGAGATGCCGATGAACAAAGGCTTGAAAACCTCGCATAGAGGGATTAAGAATGATAAGGTTATTAGAGTCATGAATAGATAGCAAGCAATTGAAATCCCACATAAGAAAGTGACACTCCGCGCTAGAAACGACAACCCTATCTAAATCATCCCAAAACATGGGCCTCATGGCGGCGAGATTATGGCCATAAACAACAAAAACTACTACCCTTCTACCAACTGCCTGCAAATTGAAAGCAACAAACAGATAGAAAAAGCCCACGTCCAGCTGAGATGAATTCAAAGAGTGCTTCCCCAAGAGAGAGAGAGAGAGAGAATTGTCACTGAGTTTCTGAGTTTTAAGTTCTGTTGAATGGGGGAGCAGATAGCATTATATACACTGATAGATTGGTGTTCCCAACTGACACACAGTTCCCAAGTTGGATGTGCGGTATAGATTAAAAACTGACGTTGATCAGTTGTATATAATATTACCTGATATGCTCTCGTGTTGAGTGTGGTTTTAGTGTCTTGGTGCCTTCTTGGATAGAGATGAGAGAGAGAGAGAAAGATTTTCATCCTATTTATTATGTCTTGTGGGCCTTGCAGACGCCCATGTGCATATTTTGTATTGCCCAACAACCTGGGTAGTATGAAGACGAAGGGATCTCTCTTTGTCTTGTGCAATTGCATTTTACCTTGCAATCTGCTTTATAGTGCAATTTACTGTGAGAGGAATATTTGTACAAAATTTATGTAAAAAGATAAACCGAAGTAAAGCTTGTAAATGAGTTGATCTTGGGCTGTTCGAGCGGCTTGATCATTAAGGGTATACCCTAGCTTTAGCTCGGCTAGTGAGCTTGTCAGAAGCCAAGTTAGGCTCGAGCTTAGCATGAGTTGGGTTTTACCAAATGCACATGAGTTGATTCATTTTTTTAAAAATTCATTTTTTAATATTTTTTAAAGCTTGAGCATATAATATATATATATATATATATATATATATATATATATATATATATATATATATATATATATGAAATCTCAAAAGTATGAGAACCAGTCAGAACTGGTTTTGATCGTCTGATCTGTAAACCCCACAAATTTTTTATATTTTTATGAGGAATAAAGGTGAATTTAATGCTAAAATATTATTTAAACTTAAGATGAGATTTAATTGTAATTCAAGCTTTAATTGGATTTGAAATAAATCTCGAACTTAGACACATGCATTCTTGACAAGTTTTAAAAATCTTGATTTAATCTTTATTTAAGTTGGACTTAATTGAAATTTGATTTGAGTTTCAAATTAGTCAGAATTCGAATTGAGTATGCATTTAAATTTAGAGTTTTATCGAATTTAAATTTCGATTTGGAAATTTGAATTTGGATCGGATTAGGATTTAAATTGAATTTAATAAATATGCTTCGAATATTATAATTGGATTGGAGTTTGATTCGAATCTAAATTAAGATTTAATTGAATGTCAATTCAAGTTTGAATTATACATCAATTTGAAATTTGAATCAAATTTAAAATTTTGATAATTAATAAATAATAATAAAAGTATATTTTTTATTTGGGTGAAATATAGATTTTTAATTAAGACTAAATTGAGATTTCATTTGCATATTACGAAGAGTCAAAATTTAATCTCAAGTGAAGTTGAGTTTAATTGAAGTTAATTTTAAGTTTAAATTTAATTTAGATTTAATTTCACACAAATTTGAATTCGAATTTAATTAAACATAAATTTGTATTTGTATTTAATGAGAGGTAAATTAAGATCTTATTTGAATATGGATAAATGAGGTCTTACTAAATTAGAACTAGACCTTAGTTGGATTTGAAATCCAAAATAGGAAATGATTTAGAATTTTAAATTGGAAATTAACATGGAATGAAACTTAGAGGATTAATTAGAATATATATATAGTCTTAATAAGTAATTTAAAAAACCTAATTAATTAGGTCAAGGCTAACAAAAAATGCATGATTCTTCCTCTTGCACGTTTTGGAGGAAGTCACATAGAAGGGGTTTAAAAAAATAAAAAAAAATCCAAAATAGTTCGCATTATTTTATTAAGAAAGTATCTAAGTAAGTCATACCTAGAGAAATTTACTATTAAAGCAAATGTGGAATTCCTCTCCCTCTATGTTTTGAGAGAAACAAAAACAAAACTAGAAGAAAATATCTTGGCTAGACATGGAAATAAGAAATTTTAGAAGATCATATTTCCTTGTTCACAAGGTCAAGTACCCTTTATAGGGAAGGCCCTCATACGACCTCTACATTGCCATATTTAATAAAAAAAGTAATAATAACCTAAAAAATAATAATAAATAAAGAGAAAGAAAGGAAATGCAAGGGGAGCTTACCATATGAGATGGGAGGCTCTATGGGGGCTATAAAACCCCTACTCATTCATCTACCCCTTCTATTTGCTCTCTCTCTCTCTCTCTCTCTCTCTCTCTCTCTCTCTCTCTCTTGGTAGTGATGTTGTAAAGAGAGAGGATCAACCATTGGATTCGTCTGGCCCGTTCGAACCATGTACCCGCACGATTCAAAGTTTGGTTTTGATTTTTATGATTCAAGGTAGGGGGTTCTATTCGAAACTCATAGATTAAGACCCGTATGTACGAGCATAATCCGAGTGCTAATGAGTTTGAACCTATACATCAATTTAAATTTGTGTGATTGTTGATGTAGGTTCAAACCCATTATGCATCAAGTCATTCAAAAAAAATGATAACGAATTTCATGGACTGATCCAAATATGGTTTAGTCATGAACGTTTTGTTTTTGTGAAGTTGAATCTGGATCAGTACCTGGCTGAGCCATGACTGATTGATCATGCTCTATACAGAAAAAAAAATCTATAATACACATATATAATTGGCTTTTGAAAAACAAAAGAATACGCATAAATTTTAATATGGGAACGTTTTGGGTATGGTTCGAGGAACTGACCAACTTATGGACCAGTTCTGAACTGCCCTTGGAAATAGGCCAGACCCGTTCTTTGGTGGACTGGGCTTGCTCACTTTCAACAAAATCATTGAGAAAAAAAAACAACTTTTAAATATACATATAAGCACATATATGGGTGTGTATATGTGTGTGTGCATGCGTGCATGCACATGTTAATGTGTTGCAAACAAATATGTGTATGCATGCTCTTTCTTTATTTATGTTTAGGAGAGTCTCTTAGGATGCCTATTGTAATTTTGTTTATGTATTTTATGTTTAGGTAACAAGAGCATATTGTGATTTATTTATGTTCTGCTTTCAGTAAGATTATTGTCCCTAATGGGGCTCGATGAAATAAATCTGTGAAAAAAAAAAGAAAAAAATCATCTCTCCTAGGAGGATGGTTTTGCATGTATTATTGGTTCTTTTATTCCTTCATGCCTTAACTTATACAACAATATATATATATATATATATATATATATATATATATATATATATATATATATATATATATATATATATATATATATATATATATATATATACCTGGAACAAATCGGCTTGAGCTTTCCCAATGCCCAGTTGGCTTCTCCATGATGTTGCGGACCGCATCGGTCCTGACCAACCCAACAAACTGAGTCACTGTGTTGGTCACCGAGCAAGCCGAGCTGCACCTGCTGAGGTGCAGCATACTGAGGTTAGCCTGACCGCAGCTCACCCGCTAACCCGGGTGACCAGCAAGGTGCAACCGTGTTGGCGCACCTTGGTCGGACTGCAGCATGCTGCAGGGGTGCCCTGTGCTTGACACAGTTCAGCTGCAATCCTGACTCAAGAAAAAAAATATTAATGTTGATTAATATTCTTAATTGTTTAGATGTCTGTAAAAGAAAAAAAATATGTATATTGAATGTGTTAGTTCTGACCTATTTATTATTTCATCAAAGGTGCTAGTCGAAAACCAAGAGACTTCGATTAGCCCCCTGCTGGGACTAGGACTCATCGGTCTCAACAGCTTTTTTTTTCAAAAAAGAAATGATCTTTAAAAAAATAATACTAATGTGTTAGTAGTTTTACCCGAATATGCTATTCTCGCATGTGGGGGTGAAACTTGACATACATTCGGTAAATCATTCGTATCTCCCTTATTCAGAAGAGTTTTTATGAAGGTTTACGGCATTGAAAAGCTGATAAAATTTTGTATAATCTGTGAAAGTTTGGGCTCTATTCTCAGATTATACACAGAACAATGACAATCAGAATAAAAAAGTATAAGCAAGCACTAAACCGGTCGTATCTCCCTCATTCAGAGAAATTTTTATGAGTGGTTTATGGCATTGAAATGCTGATGAAATTCCCTACATTCTGTGAAAAATTGAGTTATGTTATCAGAATGTACACAACACTATGACAGTCAGAACAATAGGTCAGTTTGGGGCATATCGAGTCTCGAACCGGCCAAAGACCGAGACAATGATATATGCAATGCATGAATGGTTTTCAAATTTTGTTTCTAAGAATTTATTGAAACTGTAAATACAATTCCAACACTGATATTATGCAGGTGTTGAGTGCCCAAATGGGGGCCTAAACTGAGCAAGGCATTCGCTACATGTATATGCCTTATTGCAAATTATGATCGAAATGAATGAGAATGTGTATGAATGCATCTAATTGTGTATGGTCAATGCCTATTGATGAATGTATGTTTAAATTTGAAATGTTAAAAAAAAATATGCATTTGTTTATGACTGACTATTGGCATTGCAACTGTGCATCCATGAGCCCGAAAGGGGTCTTGAATCTTTAATGAGATTTGTATGGTGGATGGATTGATTGTATGAAATTAACAAATTTAAAAAGTTAACCATGTGACACTAAACTAATGTGCATACAAGGAGAGGGTAAGTGGTACATTCGGCTTTGTGGGTATTGTTTTGAGCACAGAAGGTTGCTCATCTCTAGCCACGAAAATAGGAGAAGCCTTCACATTAGCCGCAGGGTGGATGCTAATGAAACTCGTGAGTGAAAGTCTGATGCATCAGGATAGAGGTGTTGGGTGCTCTATTTCGATAACGATTGTCTCTCACTCGAGACTGGTGAAAGGTGCCCAACTAATAATAAAGCCACAAATTGTATGACTTCACTCTTGTGCCATTGCCCTGATCCAGGTATTGCCTGTGTAATACCCACAGGGATAAGAAGTGAAAACCTAATTTGATTGTATATTTAGGTAGACATTGCATGCATCACTTAAAAAGAAAACCTAATTAAAAATAATTAAGTCACGTATGCATAAATAACTTTTTGTTCTATAATGATAAGTACATGCATAACTCTTTAACTGTTTATGATTGAAAATTTGTTGATGCATTATAATGGTATGTATATTTGAATTAAGGATTGTTTGTTTGTTTGCGTGAGTTGTAAGAATATTATCTTGCATATTTGTTTCAATTTGAGAGTATTGAATAACATTTTCCACCAGGCTTTCACGAGTCTGACCCATTTTATGGATTTTAGGTGAAATATAATGTATAACTGTGAAGCAGATGCGAAATGCTCGAGCAGCATCAAAAGTCATTTTTTTTCTTTCTCAGGGATAATTTTGAAAAAATAATTATTGTTATCAAAATACTCATATGTATTTTAAATTATTGGGACTGAATTAAATTTTAATGTTATTCACATTTTCATTCAGTTTTGATGATTGATCGTATTGTAACCCGCCCAAAATGTTTAACCCAAAGAAAAAGTTTGTTTTCGTTTTTTTTAAAAAGAAAAATATAATTTTCTCTTAAAATTCCAGGTTAGAATTTTGAGGTGTTAAAAATTAGTATCAGAGCAGGATTAAAACATTGGCTCATGATACGTTCAGCAGTCTGGCATCACTCGGTGAGTAGGTGCTAATTGTTTATTTGATTTTTTTGTTGCGCTTCTCTGCTTGTTTGTTTTTTGTTTTGTCTATAGGGAAAAGGCGTACATCAGTTGCCAAAAAATGCTCCTTCACCAAACTTTTCGATGGCGGTCATCGGAGGTTGTCGGCCACCAAAAACTAGGTATAAGCCGAACCCTTACCCCTCTTCCTTTTTCAACTTTCATAAAGAGCAATTTTTTTATCACTATTTTGCCAAAGAAAAACAAAAATTTTGATTGACCTCTTTTCACTAATCCAAAATTTTGTTTTCTTTGTACAAATTATGTTGTGTACGCTCAAACTTTGATGTCGATCAAACATGAGTAGTGTGTTTGTGGGGATGATTTCCAAGTTAATATGCTTGCACCGGGCTGATCATTGCACCGACAAGGTTGGTCGATATGTGATCTAATACCACTGTTAGAACTTTGGAAGGAGGGTGAACCCGAATCGAATGGTGTACACAGTTACACAATAAATCACTAAAAGCACTGGCTTTGAATCACAACCTCTATCCTTTCACGGTAAGATTTTCTGTTTTCAGAAATCTTAATTTTATGTTTTTTCATCTTTCATAGAACCGGCCCCAAGAGGCCCTTCTTATAATCTTGAAAGGAGGCTGGATTGAGGTGTGCCCAAAGGAGAAATGCCTCTTTGACTTAAGGGTTGCAACCCTTAGATGTATGGTTAATTTTTGTGAGGCATGTAACCATTGGAGGTGTCTCTTTCCAATAGTTACCTTATGGCCACAACCTTACAATATATATATATATATATATATATATATATATATATACTAAAGAGGCCCTTAAAATCAGAAGGGCAGGGTGAATCAACACTATCATTAACTATGAGCTTATGTTTCTTAAGCGGGCTGTATGGAAGCGAGAAAAACTCTCATAGGAAAAGAAAGTTTTGCATATGAGAGTTTTGCATATGAGAAGCTTTTCAAAAGAAAGTCTTTTGCTTCTTTGCATAGCATGAAAAAACAGAGTGGGAAATTTTGAAAAAATGAGAGAAAGAGAGAGGAGGATGGTGGTGGTGATGGTGAGATGGGTGTTGGGGAGTGTAAAAATAAATTTTCTTGGTAGGAAACATTCCTCCACCCCCCGCCTATCTTGAGGAATGTTTCTTATCATAAAGTGTACTTTTTAGAAAAAACTCTCTCAGAGAAAAGTCTCTCGTTTGGAAGGGTCAAAAAATCCATATGAATTTTCCATTTTGCATCACTTTTTCTACATCTTTCTCGCTTCCAAACGTGCCCTAACTGCTGCCAAGTGAAATGGAAGAGTTCCTCTTGATATCCCAACTTCAAAAAGTATCCAGATGCTCAGATGGAAAACCGCAAATTAGTTTTCTGGTTGTTTGCCACTTTTCCCTTTGATTTTTTCTAAAACTCTTTTTTTAATTTAAAAAAATGTAGTGTTTAAACCCATTTCAAAATCTGGAAAAAAATATCCAGATTTTTGTGTCATCCCTCTTCTGTCTGAATATTTGAAATTTTGGAATATCTCCACCTAGGGCTGGTAAACAAGATAAACAAATCAAATAAAGGGTGTTGAAGCTCGGCTTGTTCTTGTGGCTCATTGCTCGTGGCTCAAGCTCATGGCAAGCCCGGGTTAGATGACCGAGCTTGAGTTGACACATTTAAAAAAAATGTATTCTTTAAAAATGTGGACTCTAAACCTACTGAACCAAGCTCAAATGTTCACATTTACAAGATAAATACATTGTTTTCAAAGTTGTAAGCAGTAGGATTTGAACTCTAATCTTTTAAACCAAACACATGTACATAACTGCTCTTAGGTACTCGTTGATCTGTGCTGGTTCTTATTTCAAAGCTGTTTGTTAGCTGATCTCAAACTGCTACATCTTTGACTCACAATCTATGTCACAGGGACACTTCAACGTGCCATCTTGTCGTATATCCTTGCATATTATTCTTGCTAAAAATTTGCATAAAAATGATGTATCTCGTGTCCTTGTGACATAGACCACAATCTATCTTCAACCGAATATGGGGGAATTCAGGAATGACTTACTACAAATGTGAGGTCTAGTCAACTCAGTCCCACTGTCAATAAAAAAAAAAAGGTATGTGGGGTTTGTTGTTGGTAATATTGGTGGTTCCACTGGGTTGGGATCAGGTGATATTGAAAATCACTACTAGTGGCGATTTTCAATATCCACCACACATCCTGCAGGGAGGCATATCAAAAGGACTCCCCATGGTGGTGCTCCACAATGAGTGTAGATATTGAAAATATTACCATTGGTGGTGATTTTCCACCTCTTAAGTCCTCTTGCAGAGAAATACAATATTTAATTTATGAAGGTTACTTCTCTCCATATTTTAAGTAGCGAGTATCAAGGAGAATGGCTTTTTAAGCTTGAAAAGAAAGTATCATAACCTTCTTTCTTTCTTTTTTTATAACTTCTTGGTAGGTAAGTTAGGGGATAACTCCTATGTAGGGATGTCAACAGATCAAATTTGTTAAGTTGAAACCATATCCAATTATAACCATATGCAAATATGGTTTTGAGTTTTTGTTACTGAATCCTATTGGGCATGCAATGTATCCAATTCCTTTTACATGTGAAAAAGCTGATCTGGTATGAGCTTTTTACCGTCTTAGTCTAAATTCAAATCCGGATATGTTTAAGAAACATCCAAGTAGTTGGATATGGTATTGGTCATATCCAACCCAAATCCGAACTGTTTAACATCCCTGCCCTTGTGGCATCCGAGCTCGATCGAGTCTCCTCAATAATAATGGTTCAACACTTCAACCTAATCATCTAGCTACCTCATTCCACTCCAGGCATTATAACTAGCTAGGGCTGGTAAATGAACCTAACAGCTAGCGCCTCGGCTTGGTTCAGCTCATCATGAGCTTGTTGGTGATTGGCTCATGCAGCTCGTAAGCCAAGCCTCGAGCAGCTTAAACAATTCAAGTCGAACTTGAACGCAGGGTGGTCGACTTGACTCAGCTCATATAGATAAAAGAAATTATACTTTTATGTGTGATATATATTTGAAATGTAATATTTAAAGAAAAGGATGCAAATATACATATACAGAAAAGGATGCATGAAAAATATACATGAAAAATATGAACTATTAAGTTTAATATATGAAATATATTTTTTTAAGTGTAATATATAGAAAATATACATTCCACATATAAATAGCATAGATTTTTTTTACACGAGCCAGCTCATGTTTTGCTTGACCTAGTTCAGGGACTAGCCGAGCTTGATCTCGGCTTGGTTAAATGCAAAAACAAACCGAGTCATAAGCTAGATCCACTGGTAAACAAGCCAAGCCTGAACACGCTTTGTTTGGTTCGTTCGACTTGCTTACCAGCCCTAATTATAACCTACGCTTTTCATGGTAGATTTTTTCAATAGCCCTGTAGATTTCACCAAGCCTGTCACTACCTCACCCATCCCCTTCCCTCCCCCTTCCGCTATCTAATCAATGTCAGGCCATCCATCTTCGGCCGGTGACCGGCTGGAAATGGCAGCTTAGTATTGCCTTACTGCGGACCATTTTTCATGAAAATGGCTGAAGATATTCTCTTTTTTTTTCTTCATTTTCACTGGTCTGGGTGGCATGGAGAGAGAGAGAGAGAGAGAGAGAGAGAGAGAGAGAGAGAGAGAGAGAGAGAGAGAGAGAGAACAAATTATTCTATTCCATCACTTGGGAATCAAAAGAATTAAAGTGGAGTACATGTTAAGTGACAGTTCGCATCAAAAGAACACAATACCAACATAATGATACAACTCATCAAAGCATCCATGAGCAGCACACAAAAACCAAGAGACCCACATGACGCAGCACAATTATCCCCCTAATTCAATTCAATACAAAATACAGCATAATGCAGCACATATATATATATATATATATATAGAGAGAGAGAGAGAGAGAGAGAGAGAGAGAGAGAGACCTCTGAAAATAGATGTCATAGATAAAGAAAGAAACGACCCAACATGCAAGGTGGGTGGTCCTTCTCACTTTGGCAACAGCCTGTTAAAGGAAGGAACTGAAGGGCACACTCACATGGGGATTGAAGCCAAATTGGAGTGCCTGACATCACACACATGCATTTGCCTGTCACCCCACATGCTCTCTGTCTCTTTCATTCACTTTTTTCTTTTATTTTTTTTCCTCTTCCACCATCTCTTCCTTTTCTTAATTCATTCACCCTTTTCGCAATCATACACACAAAGTCATCCATTAAGAAATATTCTAAAGAAACTCTAAAATCTTAACCTCAAATACATACTCCACATACACAAACTCAAACATAACCCCAACCCTTTTTTGTTAACATACTCATGATACAAAGGAAAAGAAAAAGTCACTATTTAGTTAGAAATCACTCGCTACTCACTCCAAGTATTTATATATTTTTCTTTTTGCATCTTTTTATTGTTCCTGGTTTTGGGGGGTCATTGGGAGGAGATTGCCGATGACATGCACTGAGCATGGCGGGGGCAGGTAACGAGGTGGTCATTGGTCAGGCCGGCAGCTTGCATGAAGGAGTGGATGACAGTGGGGCCCACGTACCGGAACTTCCTTCTCACCATGTCCTTGCTTATGCCCTCTGATTTGGACGTCTTCACAGGGACCTTCCGCCATGACCTGTATTCTGGGCACATTGGCTTGTGATTTACAAACCCCCATATGTAGTTTTCAAAGGATCCAAAATCTTGTTTTATCTGCATTCATATGCAACAATCATCAATCACCATGAACAAATAAACCCCAAAAAATGGAGGAAAAAGAACTATGGCCCTGGTCATTAAACCCTGCAGAAGAAAAAAACCAGAGTCTAGTGATTGTAGGAACTTGGGTAGACTGAACTGAGTCAGGCATCAAGCCAACTGAGCATGACTTTTGGTACTGATTTTTTTGCCACTCTAGGGAGAGCCCATTGGACTTCAGAAAAGAGACTTGGTCAGAAAACATTGACCCTTTCTGAAGTCTTGAAAGGCCGTCAGGCCTGAGCAAAGCAAGATCTGAACCGGCTACAGATCAATTCAGGCCACCTGTTTTGGGAACATGGATCTAGTAATTGGACCGAGCACCTTCCAAGATAATCACCCTTTCAGAAGCAGACGCATGTCTTTTTGTTAGAAACTAGCTAAAGGTGTCATCATCATCAACCGTTCACATAAAACTTACTGGGTCAAAAGGAGAGGAAATAACAAGAAAGATAGAATAAAGTTTTTCAATTTAATTGTCCTCCAACCAGTGAATTCTGCTATTTGAAAAAAAAAATGGTCACAATGTGTGTTCTGTTCAAATAAAGCATGCTAAAATAAAAATAGAATAAACAACTAGTTAGACAGGAAAGTGATTTTGAATTATAAGTTTTGCATACATGAACCGATATCAGTGTCATCATTAGCTACTTTTGAAAAAAGAACACGCCTCTTCTTCCCAAACACCTTACACTGTATTCTATATGTTAGCAGCTCAAGATTTGGTATCTATGCAAGGTGTTTTGACTGCGCTTAGTCTTAACAATGGAAGAAGAGAAGAAAGGAAGAGATAGTCACCTCAATCAGTCTCTTAGAGTTGTCAACCACACCGCGGACTTTGATCACATCCATGCCCAGTTGGGTACTGATGGACGCTATCCTTTTTTCAGTGATGTTGGCAGTTGTCTCTGCGTCAAACCCATCAAAGGCTTCCCTGCAATTCCTTCACATTTCAGTTCACCAAAACAAACACTACTAATAAACCAAAATGATCATAAATGGTTCAGGTAGGAAAAGTGGTTGAAGGACAAGATGACCACCATGATGATATGTACCTGAAAACATCACGCGTCTTCAAGATTGTAGTCCAATCCATGCCCGCTTGAGCACCAGCCAAAACCAGCAACTCAAACAGCATCCTGAAACACAACCCTCTCTTGTTTCAATTATAATCAACAAGAGTGCAAAGTAATAGAACAGTCCCCCAAAGATTGAAAAAATGTGAACAAAAAAGGAAGGCAACTAACTTGTCATCATGTACAGGGACTCCCCATTCCTCATCATGGTACCTCACATACATGGGATCTGCACATTGGTCCAAACAAAGACAGAAGCTTAGTCTTTCAACCTCAAAACACAAAGGTTTTCTAGAGAAAGAAAAGAAGAGAATCACAACCTGAGTTGGGTGTGATGAAACTGCATCTTTTATGTTCCTGGGCCTGACTTGGTGGTGTTGGAGGCTCCTCTGGCACCACCTTTGCTCCTGACTTGGGCATTCTCCCATAGTGGGCAATCCTCTGCTTCCTCTGTGCCTGAAGCAGGTTAACCTGCTCCCTTCTGGCCGCAGCAATGCTGCCAGGGGACTTGAGCAAGACGGAAGAATCATAGGAAGCCTCTATAACATTGCTAGACTTCCTGAATTTCTTCCTCCCTCTGACGATTCTAGTACTAGTGGTACTATCTTTAGCGCTAGTTTTAGTAGAGTTGGTTGCGCATTGCTTGTCGATGCTCAAGTTCAAACTATGAGGGTCGTTGGCGTTCGCTCGCTTGAGCATTGAGAGAGAAGCAGAAGGCTTTGATTTGGGAGAGATTGGAAGAGAGAGCTTGGTCGGTTTGCATGTTGATGACTTTGGAAATGCATTCTTCGAAGGAGAAGTTAAGTTGGTTGTGGGTGATGGAGCAGAAGGCGGTTTTGGTTGTGATTTCTCTGCAAGTTCTTTGCATTCTAGAGTTGGGACTCGATTGCATGCAGGCTGCAACACTGGACGGTCATCCGTTTGTGCCTCTAAAGCCATGATGATGATGATGATCTCTCTCTCTCTCTCTCTCTCTCTCTCTCTCTCTCTCTCTCTCTCTCTCTCTCTCTCTCTCTCTCTCTCGTTAAAGCTTTAGATGAGATGAATATATAAAGTGAGCAAGTGGGAGAACAGAGACAAGGAGGAAGGTTAGAAGAACATGGATGGGTTGGGATCTGCCTCTCATGCGCTATCAATAATGGTATGCCATCAGATGATGATGGTTGTGATCATGATGATGACAGTGTACGTTTATTATGGCCTAATGGGGTCAGAGTTGCACAACCATGCTCCCTTAATCCTTGCTTAATGCCCCCACAAGTCTGTTTGGTTTGTGCCTCTACAAAAATCATGTTTTTATACCACCGCGCTGGTCACCCATGTGGTCAGCGGGGTCCTGTGTCAAGCTGAAGGCCCAGGATCAAATCCTTCTGATGAATGGGAGGCTGCCGTTGCTTTATCAGGGTCAGAGCACAGAAGGTTGGGTTGTCATATGTTCAATGCAGAGTTTTACCTCACAAGGAGGCGAGCTCATTAAGTGACCCACTTCTTGGTGAAGGTTCCTTCATCATAAAAACAAAAGAATAAAAAAAGAAAAACCATGCTTTCACACAAGCGAACCAGTGCAACCAGTGATTGTCCCCAAGTGCACAGCTAGAATTTTCAATCTCTCTTTCTGTCTCTCTCTCTCAATAAAGTAATGATTTGTTAGCATGGAACATAAGGGAGTTATTGTTATTTAGTAAGCGTACCATAAAGTTAAGAGCAAGCCAAAATTCAGCAGAAATTGGTCCCACGAAAATAACTAACCTAACAACTATGCTCATTTATGAAGCACAACTGTCCCATTCTACTCCAACTCGAGGTCTACTGTGAGCGTAAAAATGTCATATTTACTTTGAGGAAGAGAACGTCTATGTCCTTCTAGCAACGGTCACTAAAGTCGGTGGTTTCTTTAGATATTTAATTCCAAACTCACATGAATCATCTTATTTTAACAAACCCCAGGTGCAACAAATATCATGTGGAATCACAACTAGGATGACATTGCATTCAAGACCATGCTTGGTAGCCAAAATATAGTTTTGCAGGAGCAGTTAGTGAACGTTGCAAATTCGAATCCCAAGTTGTATAACTGGTTAGGGTCGGCCTAACCCCAGCTTTCTGTCTAAAAAAATATATAGTTTTGCAAAAATGTAGGTTTTTTTTTTTTTTACAGTTGACAGGAAAATCTGGCCCTAGCAAGAGACTGTGCCCTAAACCAGTAGTCTCACCAGAAAACTACATGGCTGGTTTCACCAAAATGTGTGTTACCATGTATGGTGTTGCCAAAATGGAAGAGTTTTGGGGATCGAGTTGGCAAAACATTTGCTTTTAATTAGAGATGTAAACAGTTCGGATTCCGTCTATGTGGTTAGGGATGGCAGTGGACCAGGGCAGGGGTGAGGGACAAGGTCTCCACCCCAGCCCTGTCTCAAAATTCTGCCCTCCATCTCCACCTCCATCACGGTACGGGCTTTGATTTTAACCTTCATCCCCGTTTCATGTCTTCCATTCTCGGTCTAAACGGGGCGAGGCGGGCCCTGTTTCTCCCCAATCCACTGCCATCCCTAAAAGCATTTTAGTTATCGGGGATCGGGGAGGTGGCGGGGGCGGGGCGGAGGAAAGTGTAACCTTCATCACTGCCTCCATTCTCGTTTCATGTTCTCCATCTCCGGTCCAAACGGGGTGAGGCGGGGTGGGGGCCCGTTTTCCCCTGGTCCACTGCCATCCCTAAATGTGGTCAAAATTCATATCAAACTAGGATGTTCTGCTAAAGAGATTCAATTTCTGGATTTAGACTGGGAAAAACTCATGCTAAATCTGATTTTTTACATGTGAATGAATTCAGATCTGTCAAATCCATACATTTAAAGACAAAGAAAAACCATGTTTGCATCTGGTTATAATCAGATATTTTAGCTTTACCAAATTCAACTAAATAGAATCATATTCAGTCAAATGTCGGATAAAATAAGATCCATTGGGATCCTTGCTTGTGAGTTGTGAGTGGTTATAATGAAGTGTTTTGGTAACACCACAGCTTTCAAAAACAGGTGGTGTTGGGAAAACCATATTACACTACTTCCAATCAGTCGATGGTGTTGGGAAAACTGCAACGGACTTCCAATTCAAGGCCCCCCAAACAGGGCCAAATTGTTTCCAAGAATTGCTAAAAACAAACTCGTCTATGCTTATTAGTCAATTAATGATTAGTTTTAGTTTTTAAGACCACGGGATAATATTTAAAAAAGAAAAGGAAGGATTAAAAGAAAAAAAAATAACGTATTTTTGTTGGGTTCGGCCAGGCTCGAGCTGTATTGGGTTGAGGCTTAATGGTCAGGTTGGGTTTTTTAAGCCGCCCAACTAATAAATGGATCGGGCTCGGCTGAGATCTGTTTTTGCCCCTCTGAGCCTGGTGTGCATCTGCCAGTCAGGTCGAGACGGGCCCGATTCTTCTGACACTCGGGCCGCACAAGACAGCCCAAATCTAAACCATCCCGAGTCAGTACCTGACCCCTTGCCACCCTTAACAATATTTAGAAAATATTTATTACAATATTAATATTTAATATCATACTTCTATCGTGATATTTGTGTTAAATCATCAATATCTTAAAATTATTTTATTTTTTCTTTATATTCTTATTTTTTGTATTTCTCATAGTTTCCTTCATTTTTAATTTTTTTCTGAAAAAAAAAGTAGTAAAATAAAGAAAATATTCCAATCTCTCACAAGAAGTTGGTTGTCGTTGTTCATCCGTTTTAAACTTTCGTCACTATGCTACCAACAGATGCCCATGGGACCCACTTTTCTCACGTGCAGCCACCACCGTCCATCGTTTCATCTGGGCTACTGTGCATGATACGCGACAATGGGCAACAAGCCAACATCTCTTCCTGAAGAGGAAATCATAGGATGCCAAAGCGTCAGCCAAAGGTATATCGTATCGTCAGAAAATCGATACGATACTGACCTGAATCGGCTATTTTTTAATAAATGTAAAAAAAATAGTTTAAAATTAATTTTTTAATATTATTTTAATAGCTTCAAGACGTGTTATGTTCTGATTAACACCTAGTATTTTTTTAGCCCATTCAGAACGATTCACTTAAGAAACAGTATCGGGTGATTCACTGAATGGTTGGCCAAACGATAAAGGTCCGATTCCGATACTGACAGCATTGGTTTACACAGAAAGCCACAGACTGCAGAGAGAAAAAGCGAAGCATGCATGTAATGAATTGAAGGAGAAGGCTTGTTGGTAGCTCCCAGTAACAAAGCTTTGGCTTCTCATGCTTTTAACTTTATTCCCTTAGCCCTCATCCATATTAAGCACTTCACTGACTCTTCTTCAAAAAAAAAAATTAATTAAATTAAATTTAAAAAAAATAAAAATAAAATTAAGCACTTCAATGATATCACAAAAGGACACCCATGTACTGTTCCCAATTATTACATGAGGGCCTTTTTGGCATCCTGTGCATAAATATCAGAGCTTTTGTGTGGGCCCCACTCTGACATTCCTTTAACTGAGATGCACGGTTTCCAAGTGAGATGTGTGGTGGAGATTGAATATAATCTATTATCGATTGTATACTATATGACCGTGATTGCTCTCCAAACACATACCTCTGCTCTTGCTGCCTCTGACTACATCAACGCATTATAATGCATTGCTGAGATCCATGTTAAGTATTTGAAATAGAGTCAGGGTAGGAAGAGATCAAATACAATCAGATATTCTATCCAAAAAATGACATTGTCTTTAAGATTTGGATATTTAAAGTATGATACAGATGTGCATTCATATCAGATTCATATTTACTAAATCAAATTGTTTTCTAATTTGAATTTGATTTGGACTACTTTAGGTCGGATTTAATTCAAGTTCAGATCAATATTCGATTCGAGTGCATTTTTTACATGTAAAGTGCTTGTTTTAATTTTTTCACTGGATTTGTCATTGCCCCAGCTGGGATACGGTTAGGGGTGTCAACGGTTAGGGTTTACTCAGATCTGACCCGGACCAAACCCTATAGGGTCTGGGTATGGTGACAAATAAGAAGACCCGATTAAAATCCGACTCAGGACCCAAAGGTTCGATTAATACATGGACCTGAGCCTGACCCGTGTTTCGATTAAGGCCCGCAATTTTTCAATGTAAAAATGATAAAAAAATATTATTTTACTGGTTATGGTTCGGGTCTGGTTCATGTAGTCTTATCGAGTCCAGGTACTGTTTCTCTTATAGTTGACCCAATTAAACCTGGGTCCGGACCCGATACCATAACCGAAAATCTGGTACAAGTTTGGTTCCACCTTGGTCCGAACCAAACCTGATCCGTTGACACCCCTAGCTACGGCAGTATAATGCATTGCCAAAATTTGTCTTGTATACTGCAAATGGGTTGAATATAGTAGATACTCATTCCAAATCTGACGTCTTGTTTTGGGATTCAACCCTTTAAAATAAGATCTGGATGTGCATTCATATCAGATTTTGATTTGCTAAAGTCCAATTATTTTTGTAGTTTGGATCAGACTTGAATCAGTATGTTGTGTCAAATTTAATTCAGACTCGGATCAAAATTCGATCCTAGAGTATTTTATACATGTAAAGTGCTTGTTTTGATATTTTTTCTATCTGATCTAGTATTGCCACATATATTTGGATTTTGCATTTAATCCTACCTCAACGAATCTGATTACAATCGGATATACTATTTGCATATCAGATACAAATTTGGATCTAACATGATCTGGCTCATATCGGATCCATTTGCACCCTTATGTTAGAGTTGAACATGTTTGATTATCAAAGTTGATTTAACAGCCATATTTATCTCTTTGCCTTTGGTTTTTCTGTTACATAAGTGTCAAAATATCATAAAGATTAAAGATATAGTAATCAGCATTTGAGGATGCATGCTTTGGCTTAAAACAGGCACTAGTGCAGTTCCCAAAGTAAGAATCCGATCCAAGAAGCCAAGCCCAAAGTGACTGATTACAAAAATACTGGATATATATATATGTGTGTGTGTGTGTGTGTGTGTGTGTGTGTGAATCACAAGGGAAAGCGAGTAAGAAGCAACAATGGAAATGAAAACTTGCATATATAGTTTCACGCTTCTTCTGAAGCGAGTTTCTAAGCTTTCAATAGCGATAGGTCGTCCCAGCTTTCTAAAATGCTTTTGGAAATTATTTTTCTCATTTTTTCTTCTCTTCCAATAAAAAATATTAGCTGTTTTTTTTTTAAGAAAAAATAATATTATTTCAGTAGAGAAAATTTATAATACAATACAATAGAACTAATGAGAGATCAGTCTACATAATTACAAAGTTGTTTCAAACTGCAAAATGAAATGATCGTGAAGATTGGGCCATTTAATCACAATTCTTTGATGGAGTTCGCGAAGAACTATCATAGCCACCGCTCATGTTAATAAATCAACACCATTTATTTTTCTTTATTTTTCCTCTCTTCCAATAAAAAGATGATCTGTTAGCTCATGTTAATAACTCAACACCATCAATGAGGCTACGCTTGTCTGGTTGGAGCAGCCAGTGCACGTCATCTCATGTTGAGACGTTGCTGGATCAAAACCCAATGGTATAGTTGTATAACTGGTAGGGGTCAGACTAACCCAGCTTGCCTTTAAATAATAATAATAATTCACTACCATTTATTTTTCTCCTTTTTCCCTCTCTTTCAATGAAAAGATGATCTGTCAACGTAATAGATGAGGAAATCATTGTTATTTAATGACACCATAAAGTTTAGAGAGCCAAAATTATTGTTATTCAGTGATCATACCATAAAGTTGAGAGGAAGCCAAATTTATTGTTATTTAATGGTAATATATACCTAGGGTGTCAACGGGCCTGGTTTACCCCTATAGGGTCTGGGTATGGTGATAAATAATAACACCGGATTAAGACTAGAATCCAGACCCGAAGGTCCGATTAATACATGCACTCGGATATAGTTTGTGAAAATTTATACCAAACCTGGACCCGACCCGAGTTCTGATTGAGACCCACAAATTTTCAATGTAAAAATGATAAAAAATATGGTTTTACTGGGTATGGTCTGGGTCTGGTTCATGTAGTTTCTTATCGGGTCTTATAGTGGACCTGATTAGACCCGGGTCTAAACCCAATACCATACCCAAAAACCGAGTCCAAGTCTGGTACCACCTGGGTCCCAACCAAACCAACCCGTTGACACCCCTAGTAACACCATAAAGTTTAGAGAAAATTCAAATTTAGCAGAAATTTATGGCCAAGTACGCAACTGACTGCGTAAAAGGGTTTCACCTTCCTAGCTACGGGCAACTGTGATTTGTCACCAGACCTTGAATGACTACAGTTCAAAATCCTCAGGGAGCACCCTCTCTGCAAAGTCAAATCTGGGTGTACTCTTCATTTTTTTTAAAGGCAAGCTGGGGTTAGGCAGACCCCTACCAGTTATACAACAATACCATTGGGATTTGAACTTGCAACATCCTAACACAAGGGCAGCAGCTCCTACCAGACAAGCAGAGCCCCCCCCACGCACAAAAGCCCACTGCAGAGATAAGCATTAATCTAGCATGTAATACTTTAATCTTTATTACATACCTCAAACCACTTCAATGACATCACAAGAAAGGTCACCATGCACTGTTCAAAGAGACTCCAAGATGGGCCACCTTGATTTTCTTGGCAAATTTTCAAAGAGCTCAACGTGTTTGATTATCTAACTGAGTTGACCTACCCATTATGTCTTTCCTTCTGGTGTACGTGTTCAGTATTTTTATATATATATCCCATCAACATTTGAGAGAGAATTTGGCCCCAGTAGCAAACCTTTAACAATGTTTGGGGGGAGGCTACGTCTCGTACCCATGTGGGCACAGGTTCAGGTGCAGGTATGCACCATGAATGACCACTTATAGCCCATCAAGACGGTTGGTATGGGCAAGATCGTCATTGAATCGTCTTGGAAGAATCCGGTGCAAGAAGTTATCAGGGGATTGGAAGGTCGAGGGAGGAAATCGAAAGCTTTTCAAGAACTGGTTTCTTGTTTGCTGCAATTTGATAGACTACTTATTTTTCATGTTTCCAAATTCCACAATGGCTTGGTCCGTTCTTTGGCCATTATGGCTACTTCAGAAGACAAGCACTGAACTGATCTATAAGTTCAGATTGGCTTTCCCCATTGTAATTTCATGTACATATCTCTGTTTTAATAAATCTGGTAGGGGTCTGCCAAACCCCAGCTTTCTCTGTCGAAAAAAAGAGTGCTGGTATGGGGTATCTTGAGACTTATATGGTGGGGTGGAATGGGATGGAGAATGAGAAGCAGGGACCCAGCCCATGATAGCATAAGATGGCCACTGATTGGTGCAATGGTAGGTGCTCGGGCTGTCAGTGCAAAGGCATGGGTTTGAGTGCCGAGGGTGGCCATCTTCTTACATAGAAACCAGAAAGTTTATGATCAACATGAAGGTATAAGACAAATTGGTATAACAAACATATATACAACATAAAATCAATCAGCAATAAGCAACAAACAAAACATAACATGTTTTACACTGTAAACAGTGGATTCAGGATTTTGCTTAAAGGGGTGCACAAAATTTTATAATAAAATAAAATAAAATAGTCCAAAATGAAGTTATTTAATTATGGGCCTCATTCCAAAGAAATAAGATCATGATCACAATAGGTATAGCTATACAAATATAAATCCCTTTTCTTTTTTTGGTAAATTTAACCTTATAAAATGGATACTGATGTCAATGAACCATATTTTATCTGATATCCGACAATTTTATTTCATTTAGTTGCATTTGGTAAACCAAAACAATATCTGATCATAATCGGATGTGGATTTGATTTTAATTTTTTGCTACTGAATTCAAAAAATATCTGAATTTGATGGATATTCCAATCAGTTTACATGTAAAAAAGTGGATCTGGTACGAGCTTATCACCATTTGAATCCGTATCTGAATTCAAATTTGGTTAGCCAACATTCGATTAGTCGAATATGGTATTTGGCCACATCCGATAACCAACAGTTTACATCCCTAGGTATAGAGCTTTTTTTTTCATATACCAAAAGTACATAATCCCATTGGGACCAGATTAAGTTACGCGAATGAGATGTATGGCCTAAGTAGGAACTGATTTTAGGCTCTGTTTGGGAGCAGTTGTTGAAAGGATTTGGAAAAATTACAAACACTATTGAATGAGAAATGAAAGTCAAATGAGAGAGTGATTCTCACATGGTCCCAAATCTCATGCCCAACCAAACAAAAAAAGTAGTTGGTGTGAGAAACTGAATCAAATGACTTGGTTTCTCTCCAACCTGTGAGATTTGAAATCTCACATTAAATGTGTGATTTCTAATCATATGATTCGAATCACACCATCACATACTTTTGCAAAAATGTGAACCACGTTCTTCTTTCTTCGCCCCAAAAGTGAACGGTGGTTGCAGCATGGTGAAGCTCGCCGGAATCAAGATTCCGACAAGCTTCACTGTCCACCCAACGACTGAATAGGGGCTCTTGCTGGCAAGCCCCTGTTTCGGTCCCCGTTGATCACCGTCGCCCCTGACTCAGTGGCGCGGCCGCGGAGGAAAGAGTCGAGGACCTCCTGCCGGACCATCCTGATGTACTCGTGGGGCTTCAACGTCTGGCCGATGTCAACGGTGACATTCGACTGAATGGTAGCATGGGTGGGGCTCACCGGAGCACCACTTCCAGCGAATTCCACCACAACTCTGTGCCCTCCCTGTGATGGAAGAGGGGCTCATACCAAAGAGCCTCTGATCTAGTTACTGTTTTCTGTTTTATTTTTATATTTTTGTTGTTTCGCAGCCTACCGGCTGAATGGCATCATGAGTGGAGCTCACCGGAGTTCCACCTCCAGTAAGCCACCACGCATCTTCCTTGACAGAAACCGAGCCGCATGCCAGAGAGCACCAACAGAGCCGAATGCCAGAGAGCACCTGTTTCAGTTTTGCTATTTTTATCGTGTTCACTGTTTTTTTTAGATTCCGTTAAACAAACATGAGAATTGGAATCACATGATTTTGAATCTCATGAGATTCCAAATCTCATCTGATTTACTTTTACTTTTGAAAAATACAACCAAACATACCCTAAATTTCTATGGATATGGTTTTCAAGGGAGTTTTAGAATTCTTTTTGTTGTTCGGTAGCATAAGTAATTTAAGGATTCAAGCTTTCAACTTGTCCATATTCCTTACCATGTTTGGAGAACAATTTAGTATAACGTGGAATTTCATTAGAAAAAAATGTGGAGTGTAATCAGATTTAATGCATAAAAAATTTAGATCCAGTTCAAATCTACTAGGTTTTATTGATGTGTTCACATTTAATAAAACAAAGTTTGCCCAAAAACTTAGTAGCTAAATTCATAGGTGCGACTTAAGATATCAATCTCAATTGTCCTAAAATAATCAACCAACAAAATAAGAATATAATAAAAATCCACAAATGACTACCTATGGTGTGTATGACCACTTTGATTTAAACATGAGATAAAACTCTTCAAAATGTTGGAAAAAAATATATGAAAAGAATCATGCTTATATTGTAGGAGCTCATAAAAATCTAACAAAAAATATCATGATAATATACAATTCAGTAATAACAAGGGCATGATGTTCAAAATGGTAATATTTGAAAAAAAAAACTTTACACATTTTACATGTAATACCTTTCTCTACCCCCTCCACTTGCACAATCACATTTGGCTACATAGGGCTACATGGATCTATATTCATTTGTGTGCTTCCCAATATTGACATTGAAAAAACAAAGCACAAAACGTGAGATCTTTTTACCCAAGACACATCAGGCACCCAATGGAATCCTTCTTATTGAGGGAATTGAACTTGAGGTTTTATGGGGATTTGGAGTTTGGGTTCTTAGCCAAGCTTTAGGCCTCCCTCCATTTCCTTCTCCCAAACAACTTCTAAATTTGGTTGGAGTGGTCAACATGAGATAATTGTCTTCGACACCATCTCTCCTCCTCCGACACACATCTTCCAAAAAACAGGCATAGTACTATAGTGGCCACGTTGGCTTAACGCAATAAAACTAATATGTGGTAGAACCTAAGCAAAATCAAGTGGGGTTGGTTTCATGTGGGTTCCAACCCAATTGACATTCTTACAAAGGAAAAAGGAGCAACCTGATGGATATGATTAAGACTTTGTGAAACTTCACTTTGATATATTTTTTTATTTACATGGAGAAACCACCGCTACGATCAAAGACCTAGTCGTGTTGGCTTTGCCTGTCGTACTTACGGTCGATGTTCTAGCAGTGTAAAACTTTGTGGGCTTACCCCTTGCCCCCAAGGACAAACCTCACTTCTAGATGAAAACACCCTTTACATATATTGTCAAAACCTAGTGTTACCAAAATATAACGTTGCCAAAATGTGGTGTTAAGGATGTAGCTGTCAAAAAATGTCTTCTTGTGAATGGTGTTAAAATGTGGTATTGGGGCTGCCAATTGTGAAGATAGATCCAAATTCTATTGATGAAGCTTTGGATCCTCACAAAGTTGATCCACACATTGAGATGGATCCAACTATTATGAAGGCCAACTTCAATCAAGAGTCCACATATAAAAAGAAGTCCAAAGCTGGCAAGTTCCACACTGAAAGGAAATCTTGTGTAACATGGGTGTGAAGATTCCTAATTGTAATAGGAAGTCTAATAAGATTGAACAATCAATTATTGTTGGGAATCCTTGGAATAAGGAAGTTCTAAATAATCTAAACTTTCTATTCTCTATTGTACCTAGGTGACTCTAAAAGAGGTTATAAATAGAACCTCTCTCTCTAAAAAAAAAATGTGTGAGTGAGAGGAGAGAGAGAGATCCATAGTAGATGTAGGTCACTTTTTTTAGGTGAACTACTCTAAATCTTGTGTCCTCTATGTGGTTTGTTCTTTTTCTTTGTGCATTCATGATTTTACATGGTATTAGAGCCTGTTGGGTCTCATTAGTTTGCGTGTTGGTTCAGTTCTTATTAGTTGATGGTGACAGCATCAAGCTCGTCCTCCCTAGTTCCCAACCTAGTTGTTCATTGGAACGTGCTTTCTTCTCTGGTGTCCATCAAATTAGATTAGAACAAATATCTATTATGGCGCTCTCAAATAGAGTATGTTATGTACAATCAAGATCTCATCAAATCTATTAATGGGTCACATCCAATGCCAAATTAGTTTGTAAGAGAAGGTGAGCACCTCAAACCTAATCCTGAATATGTTGTTTGAAAGTAGGTAAACCAACTCGCATTTAGTTAGATCAAAGTCATTGTTACTAAGGTTGTATTGGGGCAAATTATTTGAATCTCTTTTGCCTGGGATGCATGGATTGCCTTGAAACAATTCTATGTGTCTTACTCGAGTCTCAAGAATGTTTAGTTAAAGTGTGACCTCCAAAATATTAAAAAAAAGAACAAGAGCATATTAGAATATCTTAATCATGTCAAGTTTCTTGTTAATTCCCTCTATGTTGTCGATGAATCAATTTTTAATGGAGATATGGTTCAATATACATTAAATGGTTTAACCCAAAAGTACGAAATTTTATCACAACTATTATCATCTCTACTCTCAATAAGCCCCCAAGATTCAGTAAAAAAAATATCTCTTACTAAACCAAGAAAAGATACTCCAAATATTGAATCCTATGTCTCCCAATAAGCTGAAACATTTGCAATCACCTTCTTTTCTCAAAAAAGTTGTGGTCGAGGCTGTAGTGGTCGTGAGAGGGGTTGGTTGTTCTAACCTTTTTTTTAAAATCTATCAAAACACCGGTATAAGAAACAATAAGGATCAACCAATAAACCATGGGTGTGATGGTAGTCATAGGGATGACCAGGTAGTGTGTCAATTTTGTGGACGATGGAACCACACGGCATGCACATGCTATGATATCCTGAAAGTCTTCACGACTATGACTTTAAACGGTATGCAAGACAATTCATGGTACCCAAATATAGGAGCCACACATCACATGGCTATAAATGATAAGGTCATGGTAGATAAGTCAGAATATCATGGACATGACAGAGTTATGGTTGGCAATGGTGTGAATCTACCAATTGCAAACATAGGTAATATTTTCTTGAATTAGTTTGCTCTTTTAAATGTTCTTAACATCCCTACCATAAATAAAAATCTTTTATCAGTTATCAAGTTCACTTGAGATAATAATTATATTTTTGAATTTAATGCTAATGGGTTTTATGTCAAGAATTGGTGAAATGTGACTATTCTCCTAATATGATCGAGTAGAGGAGGATTGTACCCCTGGCCGAGTCACTCCAAGGTAGGAAGGAGAATCGTAGAGTTGTCATAGAAGTTAGTTTTGCTTGTGTCTCTCATAAGTTTTCTGAGGTTGTTTGGCAGTGCCATTTGGGATATATTAATTTTAGAACATTAAAATTACTTAAACAAAATAATTTGATATCATGTGACAAACAAAAATCGTGTGGTGATGGTGACTATTTATGCACTAGTTGCATTATGAACAAGATTTACAAACTTCTATTTGAAAAGATTGATGTTTCTGCTAGTTCTCCTCTTGTAGTTGTATATGCCGACATGTGGGGACCCACTCCTTCTTCTTTGCGAGAAGGATACACTTACTACTTGTTTTTGGTTGATAACTTATCATGATTTTCATGAATTTTTCCCTTGATTAAAAAATCAGATGGTTTATCGTGTTTTAAAAACTTTAAAGCCATAGTTGAGAATCAACTTGAAAGAAAAAATAATTATTTTTATGGTGACGAAGATGGAAAATTTGTCAGTAGTGCTTTCCCTGATTTTTTTAACAAACATGGGATAAAATGATTGCTCACCTGCCCACACATGCCTAGAGATGCACAATAAGCTGAGATAACTCGAGCTCGACCGGTTTAAGATTAGCTTGAACTCATTCAAAAAAATAAATAAGTCGAGCTTGAACAAGGGTTCATGAGACGGGGATTAGTCTTTTGGTTCATGCATCTTTAGATGTTAAATTATGGTTTGATGCTTTCCTACTACTATATATTTCATTAATCAACTCTTAAGTCCAAACTTGGGTGACAAATCTCCATATGAGTTATTATTAAACTGTGTCTAGGGTACGAGCATCTTAAAATGCACTTGTTACTTATACTTGGAAACCTTATGTTAACTCAAAATATTCATTTAGGTCCAAAGCATGTGTGTTTATTAGATATGGCATAAATTTCAAGAGCTATATATGTTATGTTCCTATTACAAGAAAAATCTTTATTTATAGGCATGTTATATTTGATGAATCTAACTTTTTGTATGCTGAAAAAAATAACAAGGGTCATGTGCTTGACAAGAAAACTATTGCTTAGATAGAAACTTTTAAACAAACCAAAACACCTATGAGAAACCCTTGTAGTAATTCTCCTAAAACATCTTCACCTGTCACATTGTATGTTCTTGTGATAACTGGTCCCAGTCATGTTCTCCCACAAGAACCTGAACACTAAAACCAAAACCCTAAAATTATAGACTTTGACTCCAATTCATCATCTTTATCAGTAGTCTCACATAGAACCCACCAATGAATCAAGCTCTAAACTGTCTGAACCAAACTTGAAGATAATCGTACTAATCAGAAGGTCCCATGATGGCACATTAAAGCCAAGATTATTTCTTGCCATGAAGTATCACATTCATATAGGTCTCTTGACTGAAGTATTGCAAGAAGAAAATAAAGCTCATAACTTTAGTCAAGTCGTTCAGGATCCAAAATGACAATACGCCATGAAAGATTAAATAAATGCCTTGTACATAAACCAGACCTAGACACTTGTTCTCCTCCCATTGATGTCCATAACCTAGTTGGTTGTCAATGGGTATACAAAATAAAATGTCATGTTGATGGAACAATTGTCAGATACAAAGCTTGGTTAGTTGCCAAGGAGTACAATCAACAAAAATGTGTAGATTATTTTGAGACTTTTAGCCATGTCATTAAACCTACATCCATTAGAACTATCCTCTCTATAATAGTAAGTTGTAGTTGGCAGATTCACTAGTTAGATGTTAATAATGCATCTACATATGCAAACTTAATTGGGCCTTATATGTCTTAAAAAAAGCTTCATGTACATGGTTTAAAAGGTTGAAGGTGTACTTAGAGAAAATAGAATTTGTGGAGTCACATGCTATCTCATCTATATTTATTTGTCATGAAGATGGTATAAAGATGTATATTTTAATATATGTGGATGACATAATCATAACAGGGAATTCTTACTAGGATGTCAGGAACATTATTCAAGCTTTTAGCTAAGAATTTTCAATTAAAGACTTAGTTCCTTTGCACTATTTCTTGGGCATTAAAGTTGTTCAGGACACGTTAGGGATCATTTTGACGCTAAGGAAATATATTACATGTCTCTTGATTAAGTCAGGCATGATAGGCTGCAAAAATGTTGTCACTCCTACTGCTACTGATGTTTCTCTTTTAAGATTTTCTTAAGAATTATTAGAAAATTCAACTCAGTACAAAAGTATTCTGAGGGCTTTACAGTATGCCATGTTTACTCATCCAAATATAGCTTCTGTTATGAACAAGACCTGTCAATTTATGTATGAGCCCACGCAAGATCATTGGACACATGTCTGCGTGTCATAAGATATCTCAAAAGAACTCTCAAGCTTGAGGGTTTTCTGATGTTGATTGGGTGGAATGCTCAGATGATCAAAAATCCATCAGTGGGCACCTGACCTTTTTGGGACCTAATATGCTATCTTGGATCTTTTCCAAATAATATACAATTGCTTGGTCAAGTACAGAAGCTGCCATTGTTGGGGAAAACTTCAAATTAATATGGCTTAAATAACTCTTGAAGGATTTGGGTTTCAATTTTTCACAAGTCCCAGCATTGTGGTGTGATAATTTGGGAGCTATGTTTCATGTAAGAACATAATACATAAAAATTAACTATCACTTTGTTAGATAGAAGGTTGTGCATGGTGACATTGAAGTCCAATTCGTCCTGTCTGAAAATCATATAGCCCATATTTTTACCAAGGAACTACCTGGTCTAAAATTCCAGTATTTCATAGACAAGTTTAATTTGGAGAGTTTAGCTTGAGGGGGCGTGTGAATATAGATCTAGATCCAATAGAAGAAGCTTTGGATCCTCATCAAGTTGATCCACACGTTGAGATGGATCCAACTATTGTGAAGGACTACTCCAATCAAGACTCCTACCAGGGTGACGCCTTGAAGAGTTCACATATAGAAAAAAGTCCAAAGCTAGTAAGTTCCCACGCTCAAAAGAAATCTTATAACATGGGTTTGAAGATTCTTAATTGTAATGGAATGTCTAATAAGATTGGAAAACCTACTATTGTTTGGAAACCTTAGAATAAGAAAGTTCTAAATAATCTAAACTTCTTATTCCATATTGTGCCTGGGTAACTTTAAAGGAGGTTATAAATAGAACCTCTCTCTAAGGAAAAAAAGTGAGAGAGAGAGATTCACAGTGGATGTAGGTCACATTTTTTTTTAAGGAACCACTCTAAATCTTGTGTCATTTGTGTGGTTTGTTCCTCTTCTTTGTGTGATTCATGATTTTACACCAACTTCATCACTAAAGCAGTATTTTGGCAACACCATTTCTTTCTAACAACAAAGGTTATCAAGAAAAACAGCAACACATTGCTCTCAAATGGCAAAAGCTGTTGAGGAAACATCAATGCACGTCCAATCTAAGGTTCCCAAACAGAGCTTAATTTGTGGCACTAATTTGCGACCATGATGAGCAACCAAGATGCATGTTGGTATGTCAGTATAACTTGAGATGCACTTTGTAATTCTCAATGTCCTCCCATTTTGTAATGATTTACAAAAAGTTCATCTTTTATGTAATTAAAGACAAAGATAGCATACCGTTATCCTATATATTGTGTGACATTTGCTTGACTATTTTTATTAAAACTAGAAGAAAAAAGTAATGACATTTTATTCTATCACAATTTAATAATTTATTTTTTCATGGAAATTTTAATAATTTGTTTAATGAAGGAACAGTATAAGCAGCTGAAATTGCAAATACATTGATGACAGCTGCTTAAATATATCTCAAAATAAAAAGAAAAGATAAAAGGGTAAAATAGAAGGATAAATCTCCATTGAGACAGAAAGTTTATGTAATGAAAAAAGGGTAAAATCAATGTTATCAAAATTGAATTGAATTGGCTCCTTTTGGATTCAATGTAGGGACCAATACAGGCCCTGTTAGAAGAACATCCAATGTGGATCCAGTTGGACTGGGTCCAACCACCTCTCAAGGTAAGTTGGACACACAAGACGTGTGTGTGGACTTTGCCAAAGTTGGATCATGTCTCAAGGGCCATTGAATAGGCAGGTAATGTGCATGAGGACTTGCCTATAGAGGAAGTTGATAAGGAAACTCACCTTACGTGTCTTGGTGAAGAAGGCTTCACGTTTAGAAAGAAGTGAAGGAAAATTTACAAGAAAAAAAATCAAAACATGAAAGGCTTTTATTATGAGGAAACTCATCTAACTGAGAAACCAAAAACGTTGTGCATGTTTTAGAAAACAATTAGCAACCTGTTAAGAGTTGTATTCCTATAAGGAAACTTGTAATTGAGAGCAATATTAATGGAAGATCATACCATCGTCTCCTCTCATTGAGAGAGAGAGAGAGAGAGAGAATGTCCCAATTTACAGTGGATGTAGGTCTAGATAGACCGAACAACGTAAATCTTGTGTGTGGAGCGAGTTTGTGGGTGCTCTTATATATGAAAAGTGGTAGCTGCCTATCACTTTTTTAGCACACTGTCAGCCTACCACGAGTGAACAGGTATTTTCCGGTTGGTTTTTGCAAATCTGACCCTACAGATGTGTTCAGCATGGTTGATTTGCTAAGAAATGACATTCGGTTCATGTTTTTTTGATAAAAAAATATGATTTTTTATGCTATGAATATTTATAAAAAATTTAGACTGTCAATTTTTTTAACCTCATAAAAGCCTATCTGTGCATCAGAATTGGATGATCCAACTGTCGATTCTTATAAAATGATGCATGTAAATCACATTTGTACAGTCAGATTCAGAAAAACATGAAAAAACTCTTCAAAAGCTTGGTGTATATATATATATATATATATATATATATATTCAATTGTTTTTCTGATTTTTGTTAAAAATGTGTTCTTTTAATGGACTGATTCAAACCGATTTGATTGGGTTTGATTCAGGCGTTTTTTTTTTGGGAAATAATTCATTTCAAAAACCGATTCTAGCATTGGGCAAAATTCTGAATATTTCTTTTGTATCTCCCTTAACATTGCTTTAAAATTTTATCATATTTCATTGAAAGGAAAGTATGTCTACTTTTAAGGACTACCTGCTTAGTAAACTAATAAAGAAATTAATGAAACAATACCTTTTCCACAAAAAATAGTTGATTGAATAGGAGCACCTAGCAATCAGAAAGAATATTTCAATTGTACATTGATTAAATGTCTACAATAGCATGATTTTCTCAATGTTCCTAGTGGGGAAAATGCATTAACTACTTTCAGTCAACCATGAAAGATTATACAATATGTTATAAGTTCCCCCATCTTGAAATATTCTTTGTCCAAAAGCAGGGTTCTCAAAATCTTGGGGAATTAGTTTTGAAGCCAATGGCACATGGGCAGGTTGTAGTTGAGGCACAACTTGTTACTTTAGGCTTTTTGACTGGTCACAGTTTGGACCATATATAGCATTTTAAAAAAAGCTTGTTGATTCTATTGTCCCACACAATGTTATCAGTATAGGAGCGTATCGGCCTGTATCTTTTCGATATGCATTGTATAGGCAGAATTTCGATACGCTGCAGGGTCGAATCGGCTAATTTTTAATAAATATAAAAAATACTAAAAATTATTTTTTTAATATTGTTTTTAAATTATTTAAATTGTTTTAACATGTATCACGTAATGATTGACACATAATATTTTTTTGTTATTTTTGGGCCGATACACAATGATACAGCTGAATCGGCAGCCTAATGATTCAGGGATACCGATACTGACAACATTGGTCCAACATGCAAATGGGCATATCCGATCCACTGCCATCCTAGGGAATATGAAAATGGGTAACCCTATACTTGGGGCACACTCAATAAGGTAGGGAATATGAAAATGGGTAACCCTGTACTTGGGGCACACTCAATAAGGTAGGGAATATGAAAATGGGTAACCCTTTTCTTGGGGCACACTCAATAAGGAGAATCCAATGTTAAAAAGCCACCCTAGATTAATAGATGGTTGAATTCTCTTGAAAGGGGTGAGCATTAAGGGTGCATTTGTGTTGCACGCAAGGGTCCGGGTCCATCCTGAAAGCTGTGAAGAATCCCTTTCCACTGAAAGAAGGTCCTAACCCCAGCTTTCTCTGACCCAAAAAAAAAATAGTAGTTATGGAGTCCTTGATATCTAGACCACCCGGTGGCATGTAATCTTAATGTTCTAATGTTCATGCACATATGCCTTCTTCTCTCCATGCCAATGGACTAGGAGAGAAACATCTCGAGGGAGATGCCAGAGTTTTGGTGTTTGCTTTGATGTTCACCATGTGAATTACCCGTGTGTAAGCCTGTGTACATTCCTGACCTCAACTTTCTCGGGAAATAAAATAGCAATTATGGCATGCTCTTCGGGTGAAATTAAGAGAAGTTTCATGGATTTCAACACATTAGCTTGGAATTCAAAAAATTGCATTAAATTCTCAATTTTGGTTTTAGGATAAAAGAACCTCATTGGAGTCCTTGTCAGAGCTACTTGTGAAGAAGTTGGTTTACCATTTACCAAATTCTATTTGAAAAGTTGGGTAAATATTTGTAGACTCTCTCGTGGAAGCCCAACTTGCTCAAGATTCTCCATGAGATCATACCAGTGGCTAGCCTAACGGGTAGTCGTTTGTGTGCTAAGTACATATGCTCGATCGTTTACTATCGACCTCCGTTCTTAGGCAGGCTCCTTCTTATATATATATATATATATATATATATATATATATATATATATATATATATATATATATATATAAAGAGAGAGAGAGGGTAATGGGTAGGTACTAAATGATAAATGCTAAATAAGTTGATTTTATAGGGATCAGCTCTTGAAATGTTCCATTGCAACACATGGGTAGGTTTTTATAAGGTTTGAAAAATCTTTGAAAATTTTTGAGGCTTCAAATATCATTTTTTTCATCAGGTGTGGATTCCCTGTAAATCAACCATGCCCAACACACTTATGAGGTCAAAACTGCCAAAAAAATACCGACAGAGCATAAAACCCCCATTTAGCATGTCTCATTTAGCACCTACCCATTTATATATATATATATATAGAAATGCATATGTGCTAAACTGCATTGGTGCTAAATCAGAGTTAAAATGCACTATGGATGGACTGCGTAAAAAAAAAGCAAAAATTTCATTAAAATCATGATTTTTAGGCAAAAAGACCTTTACAGACACAATAAAAGTGCTAGTAATGGTCACGCTAAAGGTCTGGAACCTTACTGACACTTTTAGTGCACCACTATAAGTCGAGCGTGTTTTTGAAAAAGGTCTTTAGTAGCACATTAGAAGCGCCATACCCCAAACCTTTAGCAGGACCTTCAATGGTGTTTTTAGTGCGCCAATAAAGGGTTTGGATGGTCGTGTTTTAGATCCGGCTTAGTACCAAATATGTTTAACATGGACCCATTTCACTATCTATAGATACAGGAGAATGAAAACCTATGTGATAGAAAACCTCTCTAAACTACCCAATAAGAAACATTTATCAATTTTTTGGTGTTTTTTTGAAATTCTGACCTTATATATGTGATCTCTTGTTTTTATAGAAATCAGTTTTTGTAGCATTTGATTCAATATGTTTTTATAAGATTTCAAAAATTAACTACCTACAATTTCATAAACTTGTTAGGCTCCAAATACCATTTTTTTAATCCAAAATGCATGATCCAAGCATAGATTTCTAGTAAATCAATCATGCTGAACACATCAAAATTTCAAAAAAAAAAAACACCAAAAATACAATAAATGTTTCTTATTGGGTAGGTTTGGGAGGTTTTATATTGGATAGGTTTTCATTTCCCTATATATATATATATATATATATATATATATATATATATATATATATATGGGTACGTGCTAAATGAGTTTTTTTCTCTTTCGGTATTTTTTTCGCAGTTCCGACCCAATAAATAGTTGGAGATGATCGATTTATGAGGAATCCACACCTGGATCATGTGTTTTCAAAGAAAAAAATGATATTTGGAGCCTAAAAATTTTATAAAGATGTTGGACTGTTGATGTTTAGAATGATATAAAAACCTACCCATGAGTCGGAATCGAACACTTTGATCCCTATAAAATAAAGTACATAGATCACATTTGTACAATCAAAATTTAAAAATAAAATGAAAAAACCCTGAAAAACTCATTTAGCAAGTTTCATTTAGCACGTACCCATTACTATATATATAAGAACTAAACATAATAGGCCTCATTTCTGGTTTTGCCTCAAAGGTTTTAAGTGTTTTATGATAGATCTGAACCATTAGATGTATTTAGCATGCACGATTTAGTGGGAATCGACTCTTAAATTATGTTTTTTCAGCGAAAAAATTGGCACATTCATAGCCATTGATTTTGGATCATCGAGAAAACCTATAACAGGTCAGATTCCTACGATCCAAAAATTTGTTCCTACTAAACAAAACCTCTAGATCACATCTACGGTGTTAGAAGTGAGAAAAATTACTTAAACTACAATTTGTGAAGGGGCCTAACGAGACCTAACAAAAAAGCGGGCCTAAAGAATGCATTACTCTATATATAGAGAGAGAGAGAAGTGAACATATTAGTCCCCATTTCTCGTTCTGGCCTGTTTTGACCATAGGTTTCAAGTGTTTTATGATAGATCTAAATTGTTGGATTTGTTTAGCATACTCAATTTAGTGGGAATTGACTCTTGGATCATGTTTTTTTTTTACAAAAAACTATGTTTTTCTGAGCCAGGAAAAACTAGTACCTTCATAGCCATTGATTTTGGATTACTGAAAAAACCTGTATACAGGTCATATTCTGGCAATCCAAAATCTGGTTCCCACTAAATAAAACCTATAGATCACATCTTCGGTGTTAGACGTAAGAAAAAAACTTAAACTATGATTTTTGAAAGGGCCTAACGCGACGCAATGAAAAAGGAGGCTTAAGGAATGCATTACTCATATATATATATATATATATATATATATATATATATATATATATATATATATATATAACGCGACGCAATGAAAAAGGAGGCTTAAGGAATGCATTACTCATATATATATATATATATGTGTGTGTGTGTGTGTGCTGGTTCCGTCCACTTTCTTGTTTAATCCCATTTTGTCTTCTCAAAATCATAGTATTTTGGTATTTTTTCTCATATCTAATGTCATAGATGTGATCTATAGGTTTTGTTTAGTGGGAACCAGCTTTTGGATCACCAGAATTTGACTTGTAGTCAGGTTTTTCTGATGATCCAAAATCAATGGCTACGAAGTCATTAGTTTTTTTTTGCTCTTAAAAATATATTTTTTATCAAAAAAATATGATTCAATAGACGATTCCCACTAAATCGAGCATGTTAAACACATCTAATTGATCAGATCTATCATAAAACACTTCAAACTATGGGGCGGAACTAAAAAAGTGGATCAAATATAGTCAGCTCTCTCTCTCTCTCTCTCTCTCTCTCTCTCTCTCTCTATATATATATATATATATATATATATATATATATATTATATATATATATATATAGCTCTTTCAACTACTATGTAAATCTGACATAAAATAGCCAAGCTTCACATGTTTCCCCCTAAGTGCACTTGCGCAAACACACTTCAAATGAGTAAGATATAGACTGGCTAATCAAAAAACCTGTTTTTTATTGAATAAACAATAATAAACACATTTAACGGTTCAAATTTAGCATAAAAGACCTAAAATTATAATTTTTGAAGGGTGCTAATGGTGACCTAAAAAAAATGAGCCCCCCCCCCCCCCCTTCTCTATGTATATACATACATATATATATAGAGAGAGAGAGAGAGGGAGGGAGAGTAATGTACTCCTTAGGCTCCCTTTTTAGTTAGGTGTAGTTAGGCCCCTTCAAAAATCATGGTTTTAGGTATTTTTTTCTCACATCTAACACCATAGATGTGATCTATAGGTTTTGTTTAGTGGGAATAGACTTTTGGATCGATGGAATATGAACTGTATATAGGTTTTTTCGGTGACCCAAAATCAATGGCTAAGAAGGCACCAATTTTTTCTACTGCATAAAAATATAATTCTTTGTTGAAAAACATTATCCAAGCGTAGATTCTTACTAAATCAAGCATGCTAAAACACATCTACTGGTTCATATCTATTATAAAAGACTTAAAACTATGCGGCCTAATGAAACCTAACGAAAAATGAGCCTAATATGTTCGGTTCTCATATATATATATATATATATATATATATATATATATATATATCAAGAGAGAGAGAGAGAGTAATGTGTTCCTTATGCCTCTTTTTCGTTAGGTCGCGTTAGGGCCCCTTCAAAAATCATAGTTTTAAGTTTTTTTTCTCATGTCTAATACCATAGATGTGATGTATAGGTTTTGTTTAGCGAGAAAGAGCTTTTGAATCGTCAAAACATGACCTGCATATAGGTTTTTTCGGTGGTCCAAAATCAATGGCTATGAAGGTACCAATTTTTTTTTGCTCATAAAACATGTTTTTTGGTCGAACAAACATGATCCAAGAGTCGATTCTCACTAAATTGATCATGCTAAACACATCTAACGGTTCAGATCTATTATAAAACACTTAAAACCTATAAGGCAGAATGGGGCAGAATGAGAAATAGGGCCTAATATGTTCCTTTAGTATATATAAAAAGAAAGTGATAGGTGCTTGAACATTAGGTACTTGACACATACTTAAACATGTTAGTGGTCCAGTGCGCGCTTCATGGATGGCTAGCATAAAAAAATAATGTTAAAAATGAGTTTTTCCACCCAAATGAAACATAGCAACGACAAAAATCATTGATATTGACATTTAGCAGTGAATTTTGTTGCTACTATTGACCTTTAGTAGCAACTTTTATCGTCGTTATTGCTCGCTTGATGAAAAAACTTGTTTTTGACGTTAACCATCCATCAAACGTGTGATGGAAAGCCAGCATGTTCAAGTACGTGTCAAGTATATATATATATATATATATATATATATATATATATATATATATATATATATATATATATATATATATATATATATATATATATATATATTATGAGAATCAAACATATTAAGCCCCATTTCTCTGCCCCATAGTTTTTAAGTATTTTTATGATAGATTTGAATTGTTAGATGCGTTTAGCATTTAGTGAGAATCGACTCTTGGATGATGTTTTTTTACGAAAAAACATGTTTTTTGAGCCGGGAAAAAACTGGTAGATGTGTTTAGCATGCTCGATTTAGTGGGAATAAACTCTTGGATCATGTTTTGCAACAAAAAAACAATTTTTTTGAGCCGAAAAAAATTGATTATTAATTTTGGATCACCGAAAAAACTTGTATACAGGTCAGATTCTAGTGATCCAAAAGTCAGTGCCCATTAAACAAAACTTATAGATCACATCTACGGTGTTAGATGTGAGAAAAAATACTTAAAACTATGATTTTTGAAAGAGCCTAACGAGACTTAATGAAAAGGGAGCCAAAGGAATGCATTACTATATATATATATATATATTGGCTAGTAATGAAGGTACATAACTAATAGGTTAGAAATCATAGGTGCAAGTTGTATCGACTCAATCTAACCACATAGATGTGTTCAACATGGTTTGTTTGCTAATGATTGTTGTTTGCTAATGATCATGCTTTTTTTATGTAAAAATGTGACCTTTTGAGTTATGAAATTTTGACACATTGTGACTGATTTTTGAACCCCTCTAACAACCTAATTACTTGTCATAATCACATGATTCAACATAAGTTTCTTACACCACGACAAAGCACTGGAATAGCGACGACCTCATTCCGTCGCAAACCGGATTAGCGACAAAGAGGCGACGGACAGCTTACGTCGCGAATTTTTCGACGCTAACTGGCGACGGAATAGATCTGTCGCCAGTTCTGTCGCTAATTGTGATGGAATAACGAACGATGGATTCCATCGCAAATCCTTCGGTACTCAACGGCGACCTCGGTTTGGCGCTAGATTTATATGGATAGCGATGGAAAAATCCGTCGCAAACACGAAAAAAAATTAAAAAATTTATTTGAAAATTAAATATCGAAAACGCTACAATTTATATTTTCTGTACAATTTATATTTCCTGTAAATAAAAAACAAAGTACACATAAAATTTCATATAAAAGGAATCTACAACAATTAATTATTCCACTTTAAAATTAACAAGTTTAATTATTTACAATTCAACAATACAATTTCAAAACAAAAAAAAATAGAACTTCTTCAACACATTAATCTAATCCTCGCCAAGATTTTGTGCATCTTCTTGTTCATTGCCTTAATCTGTCACTTCAAATCCGCTACACTGATTATCGCTAGCAACCTACACAAGAAAAGAACAGTCAGTATTGATAAACAAAATATATTGAAATAAATTATACACTACATGTGATTCTATCATGTGCTCAAATGTGTTCTAAGGCAGTAAAAAAACTTTATATGTGATTCTATCATGCTCATATGTGCTCTAAGGCAGGCTAAAAACTCTATATGTGATTCTATCATGAATGATATGTGTTCTAAGGCAGTAAAAAAACTCTATATGTGACTATATCATGCTCATATGTGTTCTAAGGCAGCTAGAAAAACTCTATATGTGATTGTACCATGCTCATATGTGCTCTAAGGCAGGCAAAAAACTATATATGTAATTCGATCATGCTCATATGTGTGCTAAAGGAGTCAAAAAATTGAATATGTGATTATAGCATGCTCATATGTGTTCTAAGGCAATCAGAAAAACTCTATATGTGATTATATCATTCTCATATGTGCTCTAAGGCAAGCAAAGCAAAAAACTTTATATGTGATTCTATCATGAATGATATGTGTTCTAAGACAGTAAAAAAACTGAATGTGTGATTCTAGCATGCTCATATGTGTTTTAAGGTAGTCAAAAAACTGAATATGTGATTATAGCATGCTCATATATTTTCTAAGGCAGTCAAAAAACTGAATATGTGATTATAGCATGCTCATATGTGTTCTAAGGCAGTCAAAAAAACTTTATATGTGATTCTATCATGCTCATATGTGCTCTAAGGCAGGCAAAAAACTTTATATGTGATTATAGCATGCTCATATGTGGTCTAAGGCAGGCAAAAAACTTTATATGTGATTTTATCATGCTCATATATGCTCTAAGACAGGCAAAAAAGTTATATATGTGATTCGATTATGCTCATAAGTGTTCTAAGGCAGTCAAAAAACTGAATATGTGATTATACCTGAGAGGGACCTGCAATCGAAGTTCCCCTGTTCAGCAAAAAACTGTTGAACTCAGCTCGGAGAACGTCAGCGACGGTTTCATGGAAGTAGTCACGCATTGTGTCCTTAACGATCTGGCGTACATCTTCACCGGAAAGAATAGGCTACTGCTTGGAGCGTATGTCGGCGAAAGAAGGGGGTGAGTCGTAACTGAAAGAAGCAATAACAGGTGAAGTGTTCATAGTACTACCAAACCCGAACATACGACCTTTTTTGGGTTCACCTACTGCAGTCACCCATGTTGCAGGATCAAATGATGGATATTGAGTAGTGTCATCACCATATCGCTCTACCATCTGTTGCTCATATGCCTCCTATAAAATAATGTTTAAAGTATGCATTAATAATTAATGATAACATTATAATAACTTGCATATTGCAATGATTATTAATAGAATAAATACATACCGTTGTCGTTCTCGCCTTTTCTAATACAAAGTCTCCCATGGTCTTCCGTTTATGTGTTTCAACAAATACATCCTTATATGGTACAATGCCTCCTTTTTCTGCTTCCTCGAAGTTAAATGATAAAAGATTTAGTTAACAAGTTTGCAACAATACTTATAAAATTAATATTATATATTGATGAGTTATCATTTTCTTCAGGTGAGTCCCAAATGTCTTAGATCTACCTGTGTGTAGATGGGCTTCGGGCATTTTCGCTCGATTTTGTGCAGCCTTCGTAGAGCGATTTCGAAATGCATCTTCTGCCTACTTATCGCACATTCCATCCCAATAATCTCTCATGATAGTAATAGGGTCATGGTCCTTCCACTGTATTGGATCATTTATTCCGCCAGATATTTTTTTTGCTGCAGTCTTCATATTGTGCAGCATGTCTGCAAATCGATTGGCAGCCATCTTCTGCCACACCTTCCTTGCATCATTTTCTTCCATCGTAGTTGCGAAGCGATTCGAAGCCTATAAATATTTTCAGAAAGTTAGTAGACATGACTAAAAAAATTTAAATATGAAATACATTAACTATGAGAAACAACTATTTACCGTGAATGAAGACCACAATCTGTCTAACAACTCCTTTGGGTACTCTTTCCATTGAGCAACCGGTCCTGGTAGATGTTGAAGAAGTGAATTCCTAATCTCGCGTACTACTTATTGTGGCTCAAACCTCGTGCTGCACATAAATTGGTACATAGTAAATATCAATATAAAATATTTATAAGATATGCAATAATTGAAAATGAAATACTTACGATCGATTATCGATATACACTATTCAAATGAGTCTTCTTGTGCCAGACTGAGAAGACCCTGCTTCCTGTGTTGGCTCCTGACTTGTGTGATCAACTGGTGTAGGTGGGTCGTATACAGGCGAAACATCATCTGCAAAAAAATACGTTAGAAATTCTCAGAACGCGCATTTGAACTAATCAAGCATCCAATTAGTTAAATGATATACCTATCACAGGAGCCCGTGAAGATGAAGATTGGGCCTGGCTACTACTGGATGAGCGGCCACTGTAACCTCCACAAACCATATTCTAACAAATAACATGTCATACAATACATTCAAATAATTCGCATCAAGTATTACAATACATTCAAATCATTCGCATCAAGTATTGCAATACATTCAAATGATTTGCAACAAGTATTACAATATATTCAAATAATTCACATCAAGTACAATACAACCCATTCATTCGCGTCAAGTATTACAATACATTCAAGTCATTCACATCAAGTACTGCAATGCATTCAAATCATTCATATCAGGTACTGCAATACATTCACATCAAGCATTGCAATGCATTCAAATCATTCGCATCAAGTATTACAATGCATTCAAATAATTCAAATCATTCACATCAAGTATTGCAATGCATTCAAATAATTCAAATCATTCACATCAAGTATTGCAATGCATTCGAATCATTCGTATCAAGTATTACAATACATTCAAATAATTCAAATCATTCACATCAAGTATTGCAATGCATTCAAATAGAGGTTTGTATTACAAGATTTTGCTCACTAGCTTGAGAATTCTTTCTCGTCACTTGTTTGACTTTCTTTTTCTTCTTCTTTTTCTTCTTCTTCTTTTTCTTCTTCTTCTTCTTCTTCTTCTTCTTCTTCTTCTTCATTGTTTACCCATCCACTTGGTATATCATTTGGATCACATTCTTCTATGAATGTCTCATCGGCCAATGGAGATATGACATGCATATCATGCACAACATCGTGACCATAAGCGAAGTCATAGATATCATCTGATTGAAAGTAATCACTGTCTTCAGCTAACTTGTCTTCCTGTAACTGATCATACTCACGGTATAGTTTGGACTTCACCTTGCAAACTGCCCACTATTCATTTCTATATGACTTTTTTATACTCAGATATGAAGTATAATAAACTTGTTGAGCTTGCAAGGCTAATATAAATGGTTCATATGTTCCAAACCTAGATTTATGATTCACCTCCACAATGCCTGAAGCTTTGTCGAGTCTTGTTGCAGTTGGATCAAACCAATGACACTTGAGTAAAGTTACCTTGTTATTTATTCTTAAGTAAGTCAACTCCATTATTTCCTCTATAACACCGTAGTAATCATGTTTATTTTCACTGTAGTTGCTACCCTTGACACACACATCACTATTCATCATTGATTTATTTATACTGTAATCTTTTGTATGGAATCGATAACCATTTACGATGTACCCGTTGTAGCATTGCACAACTTTGGTCGGACCTTTTCTAAATCACATATTTCTTGATCTTTAACATCACCATGGCAGACCTACGCACAGACATAAACAATGATTGTGATCACGACCAATTAAGTAACTTAGTGTTATTTACAAGTACAAAATTTATGTTAGCTTCTTTACCAACTGTTTCAACCACTCCACAAACTTAGTTTCACGTTCTTTTTGTACTTCTGCATCAGTGAGATGTGAAACTTCTCTTTGCAACTCCAGATCAAATCGTCTGCAAACCACAAATACTTATATTACTGAACCATGTATGCATGTATAGAACATAAAAGGATTTATAATTGTGTTGCATCTACATATACAATAGTTGTAATCTAGGAGTGATAGGAAAGTAGCGGAGCGACTTGTATGAAACTTCCTTTGATCTCATGCTACCATTGCCTCTTGTCTTTGGCTTGAACCGAGGATGCCCACATGACGGGCATGATATGTTATTTTCTTACTGCTTGAAATACAACATGCAGTGATTTGGACAAGCATCAATCTTTTTGTACCCCATACCTAGAGCATTGACCATAACTTTCGCACGATAGAAATTTTGTAGCAATTTCTCATCTTTGGGCAACATACTCTTCACAATCATGCACAAACGGTCAAAACATGATTGACTCAAATTATACTCAGACTTCAAATTTATTAGTTGAAGAACTGCAGACAAGATAGTGTGACTCTCGCAACCGTTCCAAAGTGGCTCATCAGCATCTTTAAGTAAATCATAAAATCTACTAGCTGCATCGTTTGGTGATTCTTCATCTACGGCAGTTCTTACATCACTAGAACTCATAGCAGAACTCAGTTCTGTTCCTACGACATCAAATATCAAATCCATATATGGATTATCGTGCACCACATTCACTTGTGCATCAAAATTGTTTCTAAAATTTTCTCCATGAAACATCCAGTTTTGATAATCACTCACAAAACCCTTTCTGTATAGGTGATGTCTAACGCCATGAGGTTCTACAAATCGATTATTCTTACAAATCTTGCAGGGACACCTAATCTGACCTATGGGATCCACTGTACTGACACATGTCGTTGCAAATTCAATAAAACTTTCAACACCATTCATATATTCATGCGATAACTCAATGTCCACTATCCTACGGTACATTCATTCACGGTTTGCAGTCATTTTCTTATGATGTTACAAATAATAACTTAACCAATTAAAAGAGAATCATCAGAATGCTATGATGAAGAAAATATCAAATTTATCATGCAATATATAATGTCATACAATAACAAGAAATATGATGCATGCATTGATAACTTAATATTTTTATGTGCAAACTATTAATGACACGATACAATCATTTGAAGCATGCTTTTATTATACAATTTCATATGGAAGCCATAATCAAATTGAAAGTAACTACATGCAAGCATGAATACAATTACATCAAACATTGCAATACATCATAATCATTCATATCAAACAAATGGCAAACATGTACCTACAGCAAACACATTTCAATATTTCACTAACTACTATCATGCCTAGCATGGACTCCGTACTCCAAAACTATGAACACTTCCATATTCATATATTAAAATCAGGCTCAGCATGATCTCTGAACTCCAACAAAGCAACCCTAAATATCAACAACTAAGTGAGTGTGTGAAAACTAAAGTGTTACATCTAATAAATTAAATAACATGTGATACGCTTGCATTACTTACTCACCACGGGTATTTACCCGATTTGTATTATTTTTGTCACTTACTTATCACGGGTGACTGAGCACAAGCGGGTTCCGCTGAAAAATCTGCAAAAAACAATGTTTTAAAATAAATTATACGTCATAATTTATTAAATCTGTTGTTCCGGCAGGGGGTCGACCCCCTTCCGGAACATAGAGGGTTAACCTCCTGCCTTTCAGGCAGGGGGTCGACCCCCTGCCAAAACGGGGGTCGACCCCCTGCCTTTCCGGCAGAGGGTTAACCCCTTGTCGAAACAGGCAGGGGGTTAACCCCCTGCCGGTGCTCGCAATCCCCGTAATACCTGAGTGGCGGGAGCGGCTGGACGGAAAACGGCAGGAGTGGGCGAACGGTGAGAGCGGGAGCAGCGAAAGAAGAAAAGGAAAAGAAGTATCGGATTAGGTTTATCGACAATTAGCGACGGATTAGCGACGGCTTAATTCCGTCACTAAGCCATCGTAAATCAAATTTACGAACATAGCGACGAAATATATTCTATCGCCAAGTCCGTCGCTACATAGCGACGAAAAAATGTCTGTCGTAAAATTCGTCGCTAACTGGTGCGCCCATTACGACAAAATGTTCTGTCGGAACATCCGTCGCTAAGTAGCGACGGAGTTGACGACGGGATAACATTCGTCGCTATTTTCGTAAATTTCATTGATTATAGCGACGAATGTATTTCTCTCGTTAATCTGTCGCTAACTAGCGACGGAATAATTCTGTCGCTACGTACTTATTTTCTTGTAGTGTTACTAAACAAACCATGTACATTATATCTGTAATATTTGACATACAAAATATTAAAAAAAATTGAAAAAAGGGTTATTTCTACTCATTAGTTTTGTATAGGGATAGCAGTGGACCGGGGGAAAGCGGGGCCCCACCCTGCCTCGCCCCCGTTTGGACCGGGGATGAAGGGTACGAAACGGGGATGGAGGTGGGGACGAAGGTTAAAATTCATCCCCGTTCGGAGATGGACGTACACTTTTTCCCACTCTGCCCCGTCCTCGCTTCATCCCTGTTCCCGCCACTTTTCCCCGCAATAGCCCCACCCCACCCCGCCTCATCCCCGTTTGAACCGGGGATGGAGGACATGAAACGGGGATGAAGGCGGGGGTGGAGGTTAAAATCCATCCCTGTCGGGGATGGAGGTTCTAATCTTAAGGCGGGGGTGGAGTCCTTGTCCCCTGCCCCGCCCCACCCCACTGCCATCCCTAGTTTTGTACCTTCATTATGGTAGCCAATATTTACCCATACATACGTGTGTATCCTCATGTGTTTTTGAAAAAAAATTGCAAACTCACGTGACAAACTCACATGACACAGTCACAATTGGTGTGCATGTCTTTGCAACATATCAGGTAACAATCAAGTTTTGATGTCCCATTATGGGCTGAGAGATGCTACATTGACTGTGTCTCTATTTCAGTTTGCTTAGCGTAGAACTCCATGAATACTTCCCCCATCCAATGGGGATAGTGTTCCATTGGCTTCAGACTTGTGGAAAGGAAGTCTGGAAAGGGATGTGCGCCTCACCTATCAAGCTCATGGTGCATGAAACGAGAGTGAATCATGTCCAACGCTGGGTGAGATTAGCAATGTCAGCCAGGGTTTACCAACCACAAATGGAAACTACTTGTACTGTGCTACAGTACAGGGGTGGATTCTGTGGTTGTAAACGCTGATCTAAAAAAAAAACCTTATTACACAACAACCACTGGATCATTTTTTTAACAAAAAAGAAATATGCTTTTATGAATAAAAAGAAATGTTATCATTATCAGTGGGCATAGTACAAACAAACAACAAACAACAACTACGCCTTCATCCCAAAACAATTGGGGTCAGCGATCGGTGGGCATAGTATCTGCAAAAAATCGATACGATTCAGGGGTGAGTCGGCTATTTTTTAATAAATGCAAAATTTTTAATATTTTTTTAATGTTATTTTAATAATTTTAGCACGTTTTGCATTATGATTGACACAGAATATTTTTTTATTATTTTTGGCCGATACAACTATTCACTTGAGTACCGGTATCAACTGAATCAGTGGCCAAACGATTCAGGGCAGATACTGATACTGACAACATTGGTAAAAAGTTTTGAAGCATTTAGGAGCGTGGATATTTGGATTCACAAAAGAACTCACGTATCGGTAGGGATGGCAGTGGACCGGGGAAAAATGGGGCCCCGCCCCGCCCCGCCCCGCCTCACCCCTTTTGGACTGGGGATGGAAGACATGAAACGGAGATGGAGGTAGGATGAAGGTTAAAATCAAAACCCGTGCAAGGATGGAGGCAGGGATGGACTTGATAGACAAGTTGACCATGTCAACAGCGAGACGTGGCTAAGCCACATCTCTAGATGAGCTAACATACTAGGAAGGTCAATGAAGTAGGCATCTGCCTACTTCATTAGCTTGAAAGGGTGCTCGGTCATGCAAGCAACCCCATTGCACGCTATTGGTATTACTATCCCTTCCCCAACTTGGAATCCACAAATTGGTAGCCTCAAGGGGTTTTGCGCAAAGCAGGTTATATGTCCCCCCCCCCCCCCCGAACAGGGCAGTTAGCTACATCTCATGTTCGGGGGTCCCAAAGAGCACCACGTATGTAAGCATGTGCATCTCGTATCCCCATGTTTGTCAGCATTAATTAGTGTTGGAGTTTGATGCGATTGCAAAGACTTAAGTACCCTCTCCTCCATTGGTGCAAAAAAAATGACGATTCTTGAAAAGGAGTGGTTGTAAAGACTTAAGTGCCCCAAAGATGATTATTTAAGACCCAGTCTCTGCACTGCAGGATTATCCGAGAAAGAAATCTCCCCTGGAGGAGGCCATGAACATCAATCCTCTCACTCTCACTCTCCCTTCTATTTCTGCTTCTGTGCACATCCATTAGAAGATCATACATTGCTCTATCAAGCACCGACTAACCTGCACATTGACTGTTGTGGAGCCTAATTCAGAGTTTTTACCCTTACAGGAGGAGAGTTTGGGGGCTCATCCCAGCGTGGGTAGCATCATTCAACTAAATGAGTTGTAGATCCTGATTCAGAGTTTTTACCCTTACCGGAGAGGGGTCTGGGGGCAACTCCCAACGTGGGTAGCATCATTCAACTTGAAGAGTTGTGGAGTCTGGTTTAGAGTTTTTACCCTTACAGAAAGGGGGGTCTAAGAGCTCATCCCAGTGTGGGTAGCATCATTCAACTTGAAGAGTTATGGAGTCTGATTCAGAGTTTTTACCCTTACAGAAGGGGGGTCTGAGGGCTCCTCTCAGCGTGTTCATGGCATGGCCTTTTGCCCTTACAGGAGGGGGGTCCGGGGGCTCATCAACCCTCTCACTCTCTCTCTCCCTTCTATTTCTGCTTATGTGCACATCTATCAGAAGATCCTACATTGCTCCATCAAACACCGACTGACCTGCACATTGATTGTTGTGGGTCCTTACTGATGAGCTGCCTCTAAATTTATTCGACTCTGGGTCCTTACTGCACTTGAAGTTGAGTCGTTGTATTTTTTGTTGTTCGGTGGGTGGTGAGGCCCTCCTCTACTCTCTCAAGACTCTTAGCTTGGGCAATCTTTCTTTTGATGATTTTGGTTGTAATGTATCGTTGAAGTTAAAATGAAGAATGAAATTATAAGAAAAATCGCTGAAAATTTACAGAAATAAACTAGACTCAATAACGAAGACACCACTTTTTACGGATTTGGAATATGTCCTCCGGTTAGGGAGATATAGCTCTGACAAGTTGGTCCTAATTCGGGTAGCGATTTACAACGATTTGCTTACTGAATAACACTACAAATCGCTATAGCGATTTGCGGAAGACACTACAAATCGCTATAGCGATTTGCGGAAGAATCTACAAATCGCTATAGCGATTTGTAGTGTCTTCCACAAATCACTATAGTGTTTCGTTGGAAACCCGAAAATACTACAAATTGCTGTAGGAAAGCCCAATAATACTACAAATCATTGTTGGAAGGGCCAAAAAAAATTGGTCTGGGGGGCGCTGCCCCCCGAGCTCCCCGCCAGGGGCGCCCCCCCCCCCCCCCCCCCCCCCCCCCCGGACCCCCGCCCGTTGACCACGCAACGGGATCCGCGCCAGGGGGGAGCCCCCAGACCCCCCTCTTGTAAGGGAAAAAATTCTAAATCAGGCACATAAGTAGAGAGAGAAGGGAGTGAGAGGGTTGGTGTTCATGGCCTTCTCTAGGACGAACTCTTTACCTCCCTTGATTTCTTCTGTAGAGAGAGAGGGTTTTACAGTGTTTTACGAAGAAGGAAGAAGAAGAAGATGGCGATGGAGCAATGTAGGATCGTCTGTTGGATGTGCACAGAAGTAGAGAGAGAGTGAGAGGGTTGATGTTCATGGCCTTCTCCAAGAAGAACTCTTTGTCTCCCTTGATTTCTTCTCTAGAGAGAGAGAGAGGGTTTTACAGTGTTTTACGGAGAAAGAAGAAGAAGACTTTGAAGAGTCAACATCATCCTCGACTTTCTGGATAAAGGACATGTTTGTCCTTTTTTTGAACAGAGAAAGAAGAAGACTTTGAAGAGTCAACATCTTCTTCGACTTTCTAGATGGAGGACATGTTTGTCCTTTTTTGAACAGATAAAGAAGAAGAAGACTTTGAAGAGTCAACATCATCCTCAACTTTCTGGATGGAGGACATGTTTGTCCTTTTTTTGAACTGTTTGTTTTTTCTTTTTTGAATGAAGGGCATTTTTGTTATTTTCTCAAACCATCACTTTATGAGAAGAATAGCAAGAAAGGGTACTTAAGTCTTTGCAACAACACCAGAGTCCGATGCAAAGTTATGTCAATATACACGGGAATACGAGCCCCATGTGCTTGTATATGTGGTGCTCATTCAAAGCCCCGAACACAGACGTGGGATTCAGTGAATCATCGGGGGCGAACATACACCACCCTGCGTAGTGGGAAGGGGGCCTTGGCTGCTAGACGATTGGTCAGGGTTTCATTCTCATGGACGTCAGCTCCTTGAATATAAGAAGGGACAAGGGCATTGTTTCTTGCTCGTGCCGAAGCAAGGCGACTCCTTGGGGAAAGGGGTGTACCACCGGTTTGCACCATCAATAAAAGGATCGTAAGTAAAGCAAGCTTGAGGGTGGTTTCCCTGTTCTTCATGGAAAAAATTTTACAAATTTGTTCCTCCTACCCTAATACGTGGGAATGAATGGTTTTTATTTTTTTTATTTTTATTTTTTTTACTTTTTCATTTTTTTTCTAATATGATCTCGTGGATGTGATCTATATGGTTTATTTAGTAGGAATTGACTTTTTCATCTTTTTTTTCTAATATGATCGCATGGACATCTACATGGTTTGTTTAGTAGGAATTGACTTTTCTCGTGGATGTGATCTAGATGGTTTGTTTCATCTTTTTTCTAATATGATCGCATGGACGTGATCTACGTTTCGGCTTTTTTGATGTATTTTTTTCTAATATGATCCCGTGGACGTGATCTACTTGGTTTGTTTAGTAGGAATCGACTTTTTCATCATCCCAATAAGATAAAACATACTATAGTGAAAAGAAAACTTGATTTATTAAATTAAAGGGAATTTTTAAATACACACCAAACTGTTGGCTCTAATTCATATGTCCCCCGAACTTTTAGAGGTTTTCAATTAGGCACCAAAGGTTTCTCACTGTTAATCAAATCAAACTCCCCCATTCCTATACTGCTGTTTGCTTGCCCTTGAGTGAGGGCTAAATATTGTTTTAAAGTCACTATTTTTTCCTTGGAGCAATTGAACTGCAAGTTTGGGCTTTTCTTGATAAAAATAAAAACCATTGAAGACAGTATAACTCTGTGATAAATATAGCGATATTTATAAAAATATCACCGATATATCACGAGAAATTGCCTGAGTTTAAAATGGCAATTTCTCGGTAGATTTTCAAACCATGACAAATATCACTATATTTATATTTTTAAAAGATATTTATCATGGAAACCCCCGAGATTTTTATTTTCAAATGTGTTTTATTTATATTTTCTTATAAAATTTACTTTTTATATTTATTTATTTGTTTTTTATTTCCAAGATTTTGCCAAAAATGCAAGATTTATGAAAAAAATCAAAATCTCCCAAGTTTTTGGCCTGCCGAGATTTTGCCCTTTTTAACTTTTTTCAGTATGCAGTATACATTTAAATAAGATGCTTGTTTGAAAAAAGTGCATAAGAAAATATAACTACCTAAACTAGAAACCAAATCCAATGGCCAAAAAAAATGCTTACCATTAAGGATGTCAACGGGTCTAGGGGTGGCAATTTCTGACACGACCCGCCAACCCGCCTCTTAGGCGGGTTCGGGTTGGGCTTAAGCCAACCCGTTTAATAAACGGGTCGACCCGCGTAACCCATTTATTAAACAGGTCGGGTTCGGGTTGGGGGTATGCCAACCCGGCTGACCCGTTTAATAAACGGGTTAGGCAGGTGGGTCAACCCGCCAACCCGTCTGTCCGACCCGTCAACCCGCCAACCCGTCTATCTGACCCGTCAACCCGCCAACCCGACCCGCCAACCTGCCAACCCGATCCGTCAACCCGCCAACCCGACCTGCCAACCTGACCCGCAAACCTGAAAACCCGTTTACCCGACCCAACCCATTTATTAAATGGGTTGGCGGGTCGTGTCGGGTTACCCATTTATTAAACGGGTCGGGTTCGTGTTTGCCACAGCCGACCCGTTTAATAAACGGGTCGGGTTCGGGTTGAGGTATGCTGACACGCCAACCCGACCCGATTGCCACCCCTAAACGGGTCTGATGTAACCCGACATCTGACCTGAATTCAAATCCTATTAGTCTGATTCAGTCACCAACTCCTTTTATGAGGACATTTGATTAACAGCGAGAACCCATTGGTGCCTAATTGAAAACCTCCAAAAAGTCATTACATTTAAGCGACCTCAGGCCGATGAGTAGGGGTGCACATAAGCAGGGCTCAAGTCGCGCTTAGGCTCAAAAACCTCGGCTAGTTCAAAAAAAACTATTGAGCTGAGCTTGAACACCCTACGTACAAAATTGGCTCGAACTCGAGCCAAGTTGATTTGTTTCAAAAAGCCTTTTTCAAACAAGCCTAAATAGCAAGAATCGAATTGCAGACCTCACGCACAAGTGAGCAGAGGCCTAATCACTTGGGCAAAACCACTTTTTGTAACTTTTAGGAAACAAAACTTATGCATATCCTAATATTTGTCATTATACAAATACAAACTGAGGTTAATCGAGCTTAATCAGGTTTTAATGATTGCTCAAACTCAGCTAATTTATGTTTAACGAGCCTGAGGTCTTGTTCAATATCAACTCGTTTACTTACCCGGACGAGTCCGAGTCAAGCCCGAACCAAGCTCGAGCTAGCTCAACTCGTTGTGCACCCCTACCGATGAGCGAACATATGGTTTTAATTGTAGGAGGAACCAATTCCTTTCTTTTTCTTATAGTTTTAAATGTTAGTTGGTTATAAAAAGCTGCCTGACATATGGTTTATTACATTTAACTGCACACACATAATATATATTGCAAAAATGCACTTTAAATATAAAATAACATTTTTACCCTTTTTTATTGAACAACTCATCCTATGTCATCTTATAATTAAAATGCTAAATAAATCAATAATGATGACATTTTAATCATTTATTGATTAAAAAAAAGTAGAATAACTGATTTTTAGGACCAAGCATGTCTTTTGAAATGTAACTTTAAAAAAGAAAGCGATTAGATGCAAGCATTGAAACTTTAAAGAACCCTTTGTAAATATCTTATAAGTTAGGTGGCATTTTTATTTTTTTTTATTTTGGTTCTCCTCATAAGCAATGGTGCTGAGGTAACACTTTTTTGTATTTTTTACAAGTCAAATGTTTTAGTTGGTACTCATAAAAAGAATATGTCCAATTGGTGTAAGTAGGAGTGTCAACGGGTCTGGTTTACCCGGATATGGTGATAAATAATAAGACCCGAGCCCGGACCCAGGTACAGTTTGTAAAATTTTATGACCTGGACCCAACTCGAGTTCCATTAAGACCCGCAATTTTTCAATGTAAAAATGATAAAAAAAAATATGGTCTTACGGTGTCTGGTTCATGTAGTTCTTATCGGGTCTGGGTCTGGTTTTTCTTATAGTGGACCCGATTAGAGCCAGGCCTGAACTCGATACCATACCTGAATACAGGGCCCAAGTTTGGTTTCGCCTGGGTCCGAACCAAACCTGACCCGTTGACACCCCTAGGTGTAAGGGCACACTTGGAAGCTAAGCATGTGGGTTGCTTGCTTGGACTTTTGTGCTTGTTTATTTGAAAGGGATAACAATAAGTAACCTAGACCAGGACTATGCAATTTCTTATAACTAAGCCTTAGATTGTGGATTTGTCCGACAAATGCCATTTTGATGTGGAGATAATGAATAAAAACAGTTTTTTTTTTTGACAGATTTAGAAACGCCAAATACACACTACAACGTTTCACATACAATTTCCTAATTACTCACGCACAAGAAGCTGATACTCTTTAAGTTTTTTTTTTTTGGATAATCAATATGAAAACACCTCATTCACCACGCTCATTGGTGTAAAACACCTTATCTCCTTGGTTCACCAAGGATTACACTCACCTTCAGCCTCACAGCAAAGAATGTGCATTCATGGATTTCAAACTTGTGACATCTTATCAACTTGGTGGCAGTCATGAGTTGCGCCTATTAGATGAGTGAAGCCACAACCAAGTACCTTTAGTCTTGAAAGTACAGCAAAATAGGCATACCCTTTTCAAAAAAGTAGCTAACTATTTGGCATGTTTTTTGGCAGTTTTCTAAATGTTAAATACCATTGGATGGTTACTCAAACCGACAGTCTCGCTTTCGCTTTTTCTACAGTGGTTCATGCAGGTGCTTCACTTTAAGGCAAAACGCTCCCTTACCGATGCATTTTTACATCCCACAGTTACAGCAGATCGCTTAGCCCCGTTCGTCTTCGATGCAAGAAAGCTCGATCAATGAGCTATTATGCACACTTTCAAGAGTGGCCTCTTCTACGCAAACCTCCTAGTTGTCTGAGCAGTCATTTAAGGGCCTTAGCTGGTGATCTGGGTTGTTTTCCTCTGGAGGATAAAGCTTATCCCCCGTCATTTCACTGGCCGATCTTGACCCCTGTTATGTTGTTTGAAGCCTAGTTTAGATCATATAAGCTAAAAAACATGAGATGCAAAACAGTTCGCTATACATATCATTAATATGAAAACTTTATAACATAATTTAACAATTTCATGCGCAAGATACATCTTGGCTGGCCTTTCAATGAAAAAAACAGTGAATTTGTTACCCCCAAGTGCTTCAAAACTCTCAAGAGGTTGGCATGCACCCACTTATCTAAAAGGGTAAAATAATGTTAGGATAAATGCAAGCATCCAAACTAATTGATATTTTTTTAGATAATTAGGAAAAAATCACTTTTCTCATGGAGTTCATTGGCATAAAACTTGGGAACTCTTTTATTCACCGAGCTCATAGCAAGGGACTAGCAACCATCGGTTTCAAAATTATAATGTCTCGTCAGTTTGGTGACACTCACAAGTCGCCTCTATAAATTGAGTGGAATCACTAAACTTAAAGGAAACTATAGTTAGCAATTATTTAAACAAACAGTGACGTAGATGGCACTAAATTTTTGTACAATATCATGACAAATGTTACAAATTTACTTTTTCATTGATAGTATTGTGCTTTTGTCCGAAGCAGGTTATATGTTCCCCCCGGAACACGCAGGTGTGTGTTCTTGGGTCTGAATGAGTGTCACGTATGTAAGCACGTGGAGCTCGTTTCCCCGTGTGTGTCTACATCACTTAGCATCGAAGTCTGGTGCATTTGCAAAGACTAAAGTATCCTTTCCCGCCATTAGCGTCATGAAACGACGTTTCGAGTAATGTACCAAAATCTCCTCCAGCCAAAAAATGGAGGATAACCTTTTGTTTTCGCCCTAAGCAACACCTCTGCTTGAAGAGTCTCAACCTCAAAATATGCTGCCCTCTCCGTTCTGGATCACCCTTACACCTCCGAAGGAGCACCCTTTGTGTCGTCTGCTACCGTGGGCGCACCATTTGCCGTCGTCCGTTGTCAGAGCACCTTTTACTGTCGTCTGCTGCCGGACCACCTTTTACCATCGTCTGTTGTCGGACCACCCTTTGTCGTGCAGTTGAGGATCTATCAGATATTAAATCAACAAGAGTAGATTCAAAAGTATACTCTGCAGTTGGTAGCTCCATGTTCTTCCGTAGAAGTTCTGACAACAACTCTGTATCAGGGGTCAGATCCCACATATCCTTTGCAAGCAAACGAGCTCATTCGTAATGGCAGCCCACTGCACCATTCAAATTGATCCAGTTTCTCAAATGTTTGTTATGTTCAATATTGTTTCAATTGGTGGTTGTACATACTCATCGAAGAGAAATAATTAAAGATCTTTGCAAAGAATGGGTTGACCCTGCCAAAGGAAAGGTGATTCAGTTATTTGTAATGATCTTCAAGTTATTATTTACCATGCCAATAAAAGTAACAATTTATAGTATTAGCATGTTTTGACGTGATTCATACGACAAATATTGTAATAATTGACACTAGCAAACACATAATATGTATTTACAATGATTCATACTTCAAATAATGTGCAGCGAGTTTAATAGAAATCGCTAACTGAGCAATGATTTGAACACACACATCGATGTGCATATCGCATAATATACTACAAATCGATACGACAATTCAGCATAATCGCTTATTCATATTACAAATCGATACGATAAACGTAAGTACTGTTATGCCTCACAAACCCTGGACAACAGCAATCGTGGTAACTTCATAAATCATAAATACAAATCACGAAGCCTAGTCCATCAGATATTAAATAACACATATTTTGGTAACAAAGCTAAATCGACACGATTTATGATTTATGAGTTATGAGTTATACGTTTAAAGCAACAACGATTTATACATTTAACACAGTAGCGATTTATGATATATAAAGTTACCAAGATTTGTACTCAAGTTTGCTAAATCATACAACGAGGTTTACTGTTGAAGCCCAAACGTTACAATGATATGTACTTATGAAGGGTGAGATTTATACATCGATTTGTAAGTTTGAAGCAACGATTTGTACGTTTAAATTAGAAACAATTTATACATTTGATGCAATAGTGATTTATAATTGTTGATGATAGTGATTCACATGACAGCTATTTAATTACATGTACGACACTTTAAAGCAATTTTCATAGAAATCGCTAAAGGAGCAACGATTTGAACATGCAAATGGCCATCTCATGTCCCTATAATTGTTATTCCTCACGCACAGGTTTCAATTACATATTACAAGTATCTAACCCTAAACCCTAAACCTAAACCATAAACCATAAACCATAAACCATAAACCATAAACCATAAACCATAAACCATAAACCATAAACCATAAACCATAAACCATAAACCATAAACCATAAACCATAAACCATAAACCTAAACCCTAAACCCTAAATATCTTACTAGACCCTAACGGCAAACACTAAACCCTTAATATATTACTAAACCCTAAACCCTAAACCCTAAACCCTAAACCGTAAATCCTAAACCCTAAACCCTAAACCCTAAACACTAACCCTAAACCTGAAACCATAAACCCTTTTCTCGAAACCCTTTACCCTAAACCCTAAACACTAACCCTAAACCTGAAACCATAAACCCTTTTCTCGAAACCCTTTACCCTAAACCCTAAAGCCTAAATCATAAACCCTAAACCTTAAATCATAAACCCTAAACTCTAACCCTAAACCCTAATTCTAAACCATAACCCTAAACCATAACCCCTAAACCCTGACCCTAAACCATAAACCATAAACCATAACCCTAAGCCCTAAATATCTTACTAAACCCTAACGGAAAACACTAAACTCTTAATATATTACTAAATCATAAGCCTTAAACCATAAATCCTAACCCTAAACCCTAAACCGCAATCCCTAAACCTGAAACTCTGAACCATAAACCATAAAACCTAAGCCCTAAACCCTTTTCCTGAAACCCTAAACCCTTTACCCTAAACCCTAAACCCTAAATCACCTTAAATCATAAACCCTAACCCTAACCCTAAACCATAACCCTAAACCATAACCCCTAAACCCTGACCTTAAACCATAACCCCTAAACCCTAAACCTCTAAACCTCTAAACCTCTAAACCCTAAACCCTAAATCCTAAACCTCTAAACCCTAAACCCTAAATCCTAAACCTAAACTCTTAATATCTTACTAAACCCTAACGCTAAACCCTACACCCTTAATAAATTACTAAACCCTAAACCCTTAATAAATTACTAAACCCTTAACCTTAAACCCTAAACCCTCAAACCTAGACCATAACTCCGAACCCCGAAACCCTAAACCCTAAATCCTAAACCCTAAACATTGTGTCGTATTGTTCTTTAGTAAGTCTAAACATTGTGTCGATTTGTTTAAAGCTATTTTCTTTCTGCCTTTTATGAATCAGTCATTAGGTAAATCGTGATACAACATATCGTTCACTTTGAAAATGCTCGTAAAAGCAAATCGCGATAGGATATCATTCACATAGACAAAGCTGGAAAACAAAAATCGTTATAGGACAAATCGTTAACGATTTAGGTCCGTTGCTGTACAAATCTTGATAGAACACTTTTTCTATAAAACAATGATAATGATTTGCAACTTTAACTTAATGTCTGTTGTTGTACAAATCGTGATATAACACTTCTTCTATATAATAGTGACAGTGATTTACAACTTTTTAATAGTTATCAAGTTGTAAATCGATTTGTACTTTACTAAGTCTAAACGTCGTATTGATTTGTGTACACGTGCGTAAAACCCTATTTTATGTAAAACCTTAATATAGATCTGTGTAAAATTTTATTCTATGTAAAACCCTACCCAACCCGACCCTACCTGACCCGTTGTCCATATCTAAAACCCTAATCTATTTAACCTCTCTTCCTCTTTTCTGCGGCAGCGCAGCTTCTTCTTCTTCTTTTTTCTCCTCCGCCTTCTTCTTCTTCTTCTTCTTCTTCTTCTTCTTCTCCCTTGTATTTTTCTTTCTTCTTTGTTCTTCTATGTTCCTTCTATCTGTGCTTGATAGATGGGTTTTGATATTGATAACGTAGTTATTTCACACCGTGAGGAAAGATCTGTATAATCTTCGATGATGATTAGGGTTGTTATCTTCTGTGTATACATCGATATATTCATGACACATACAACTATGGCGTATTTGTCATGAAGTATATCGAAGCTTACACAGAATATAACGACTGTAATCATCTTCAATCGTTGCTGCCATACCGAAGCAAGCACAAATATTTTGCATAATAGACAAGGGGTGATGTTGATGTTCATCTATTTGATCTATTCCTATTGTCGGACCCTCCATTGTTTGCAAACCATAATTCGTAGTTGGAAAAATATCTACCTACCTTCGATATACTTCATGACAAATATGCACATAGTATCGGTTTCTTCTAGCGGTGAGTGCCTGAGCATTGGTTTGTGAAGCATATTCTCAAGAGTGCGCTCATTTTCTGCTGCAAAGTGATTCTATATGTCGACCGCATATATATCTCTCTAGAGCTCTTGCTAGCTGGAATATGAACTCTATGCCAAGAGTGATAACATTGGAGGATCTTTGAAAACAAAGAATGTGCAACACTCTAAAAGCAAAAAATGTTCAGCTGAGTATATTTGCCTGAGAAGCAAAGAATGTGCATCACTCATATATTTTGTAAATGAATGTGGTTGTAATGCATTGTTGAAGTTAATTAGATTTATAGTTTGTTATGCCTAAACATCGTGTCAATTTGTTTATTGTATTTTTCTTTCCGCCTTTTATGAATCAGTCATTGTATAAATCGTGGTAGAACATGTTCACTTATACAAAGCTCATAAAATTAATTCGCGAAAGGACAATCGGTATCAAGCAAATCGCTTAGACAAAGCTCGTAAAGGCAAATCGCAATAGGATATTCAATGTATAAATCGCAATAGACAAAGCATAATATATTGATCATTGATATGACAATTCAGCATAATATCGATTTCTATTATGATTCTGTATATCAATTTAAGATATTGTTTTGATTATTAATATTGATTTAAGATATTGTTTTGATTCTAAATATCAATTTTTAAGATATCAATACAAATTTTCAAATTGATTTATTATATTGTTCTAAATCTTAATATTGATTTCTATGCTAATTCTTAATAAGGATTTAAGATATTGTTTCATTCATAATATCAATTTAAGATACTATTTTGATTATAAATATCGATTGTTAAGATATCAATAGGAATTTTCATATCAATTAAGATGTTGTTTTGATTTCTAATATCGATTCAAGATATTATTCTGATTCTAAATATCGATTTTAAAGATATCAACACAAATTTTCAAATCGATTTAAGATATTGTTCTGAATCTTAATATCGATTTTTATGTTGATTCTTAATATCTATTTAAGATATTGTTTTGATTCCCAATATCTTTTTAAGACATTGTTTTGATTTTAAATATCGATTTTTAAAATATCAATAGGAATTTCCATATCAATTTAAGATGTTGTTTTGATTCTTAATATCGATTTAAGATATTGACTTGATTCTAAATATTGATTTCTATCCTGATTCTGTATTTCGATTTATAAGCTATCAACAGTAATTTCCATATCAATTTGTATGATATTTGATCATTCGATTGCGTTATACCATGACAACATTTTTGCAACAACGGCAGATCTTTGTGGCCGACAACGGCGACATTTTAAAATCTTTTATTATACTACGTGAACCGACAAAAATCTGAACTGACAAAAAATCTTTGGCGGGTCCCATAATCATTAAACTCCTGGGCTATAAAAGGAGTTCTTCGCAATATTTTCCCCTAAACGTTCCACAAAAATTCTAACGCTTTATCTTCTTTTGTCGGAGCACCTTTTGCCGTCTCGATAAGTTTTTGTGTTGTGCAGATTTTCAATGGCCTACATTCCTAAGAGAAGAAATGCTTCGTCGTCAGCGGAGAAAACTCTTGACATAATCGTTCAAGAGTATGCTTTGTATGAGCAAGTAGAAGCATACTACAGAATAATGAAGATTGAGAATGATAAAGAAAGGGAGAAATTGTTGGTAAAGTATAGATCGGAGCCTAATCCATCAGATATTGAAGATGATAATCCAACGATGAAAAAGAAGAAGAAGGATGATGAAAACAAGCAAATGAAAGGAAGGAAGAGGATAATGAAAAAAAGCAAAGGAACCCAAGGCAAAGGAAGGAGGAGGTGGAGGATAGGGGAAATCAAAGGAACAATAAGGAGAAGGAGGAAGAGAAGTGAAGGCAAAAGGAGGAGGAGGAGGAGAGGGAGAAGTAAAAGAAGAATAAGGAGGAGAAGGAGAAGAAGGAAAAGCAAAGGAAGAATAAGGAGGAGGAAGAGAAGCGAAGGCGAAAAAAGGAGGAGGAGGAGTAGAGGGAAAAGCAAAGGAATAATAAGGAGAAGGAGGAAGAGAAGCGAAGGCAATTGAAGAAGAAGGAGGAGGAGGAAGAGAAGCAAAGACAGTTGAAAAAGAAGGAGGAGGAGGAAGAGAATCAAAGACAATTGAAGAAGAAGGAAGAGGAAAGGCAAAGGAAGCAGATTCAGGATGAGGAAGAGAAGGAAAGGCAAAGGAAGAAGAAGGAGGATGAGGAAGAGAAGAAAAGACAAAGGAAGGAGAAGGCGGATGAGGAAGAGAAGGAAAGACAAAGGAAGGAGAAGGAGGACGAGGAAGAGAATGAAAGAGAAAGGAAGAAGCAGGACGAGGAAGAGAAGGAAAAAAAAAGGAAGAAGCAGAAGGAAGAGAAGGAAAGGGAAAAGAAAAAGCAGACGATGGACGGAAGGAAGGAAGAAGTACAAAAGCAGAGGAAGAAAGGGGATGAAGAGGAGAAAAGTGTGACTAAGGTACGTTAATTGCTATTGTATGTTGTGATGCACTGTTGTAGGTATTATTATGTATAGCGATTACTATGAATAGCGATTACTATGTATAGTGATTGCTATGTACATTGATTATTACGTATAGTTATTACTCTTTAAAGCGACTATTGCGATAGCGATTAATGCAATAGTGATTACTCTGTATAGTGTAATATTGCAATAGCGATTACTATGTATAGCGATTAATGTGATAGCGATTACTTCGTATAGCAATTATTGCGATAGCGATTGCTATGTATAGCGATTAACTATGATTTGATATTTTGTGTTGCATGCAGGTCAGAAGAGAAGCAGAGCAGCAGGTGAAAAGTTGAAAGGGCGGTGTCAGTGGCCTATAGTTCTGTCGTAGTTCAGAAAGCTGAGTGAATATCAGAAGAACCGATTATGAAATATGCACTTCGGCGGCCTTCTGGACCTACATTATTTTGAAATTTGCTGGAACACCATGACCCACCTGGTCAATAAGTGGAACCATAAGACGAACATGTTCCATTTTGGGGGTTTTGAGATGACCATGACCCTAGAAGATATGACACGGATTACAGGTCTTAAGTGCCATGACAGTACTGTCCTAACACGGGATTCAAACTATAACCCAAAGGATAATTGCACGGCCCTTCTAAATGTCGATGGAGGAATGGCGTGAGTGTATTTCTGGTGGAGGCAATTTTTCATTGATGAAAGTTCATTTTTTCCGTAATAAATGGGAAGGTCGGTCTGCTGCATGTGCATCTGAAGCAGCTGACCAAGAGTTGTGTGGCTTCCTTCTTTATTTTTTTGGACTTACTTTATTTTTTATTGTTTTGGATCGAGAATAAGTTACTTGTGACTGCAGTTCCTGGAAGACTTAGATGAAGTCGACAACTGGGCATGGGGTGTTGCTATGCTCGCACACTTGTACAGTCAACTTTACCGTGCGAGTAGGGGTACGAAAACCATCTGGGGGTTTTGGCCATTTGTTCAGGTATTTATTTATTATATATTTAGTGCTTGTGGACTAAGCTCGTTGAAGGTTGTAGTCTTACTAATATATTATTTTTGTAGGCCTAGACTTGAGAGCATATTGTTGTCTTGTATCCTCAATGTAGCCCTACGGTTTGTGGTTTTCCCATGATCGTCGTGTGGGCTTCAATAAATGTCATGTGCAAAAATGCTCAATTCATTTTAGATAGGCTACAATTAAATGAGGTAAATGGTTTTAAATCATTGTAATGTTTAGCATTCTTAAGTAATCATCGCTTTATGATTTTGTCTTCCTTAGTATAAATTGTTGTCACCTATGCATATAACTTTCATTAGCGTAAATCGTTATATGGTTTAGCATTCTTAAGTAATCACCGCTTTAGGATTTTGTCTTCCTTAGTATAAATCGGCATCGCCTTTACATCTAATTTTCATTACCATAAATTGTTGTAATGTTTAGCATTCTCAAGTAATCATCGCATTCAGCATTTCATTTTTCTTAGTACAAATCGTTATCGCATTTGCATCTAACTTTCATTACAGTAAATCGTTGTAATGTTTAGCATCCTTAAGTAATCATCGCATTTGGCATTTTGTTTTCTTTAGTACAAATCGTTATCGTATTTGCATCTAACTTTCATTATCATAAATCATTGTAATGTTTAGCATTCTCAAGTAATCATCACATTCGGCATTTCATTTTCTTTAGTACAAATTGTTATCGCTTTTGCATCTAACTTTCATTACCGTAAATCATTGTAATGTTTAGCATTCTTAACTAATAATTGTATTCAACATTTTTTCTTCTTTAGTACAAATCGTTATCGCATTCAGCATTTTGCATGAATAATTATGTCTATATCTAAACCACAATCTCGATTGTACAGGTTGTATGGAGACCTTATGGAGATGGAGAGGATGAGGACGACGAGGTTGTTAGCGAGGCTGCGAGACTGTTTGTATGCGATATTTGGCTCTTTAGCAAATGTGAAGCTGAGATATAGCATGGTAGTCGAGTACTCCTACAAGTTAGCTTGTGACAGTCGATACCAAAATTGCCTCTGGCATTGAAAAGGAAGATGAATAGTGGTGGGGCCACAAACGTGAATTTGCATGAACGCTTCAAGGAACAATTGGATAACTGGAACAAAGGAGGTGTTTGTGTCATACCATATGATTATAAAGAACGACAATATGACCCCAACTATTTCAAACAATATTGGCAACCCATGCATGGAAATCGACAGATTGAGGAGAAGCAACCTGAAAGTGAGGTCACTCTTGTCCCCAAGCATATCGTCCTCCAGCATAGACGTAACGTCCATCGTGTCCATTTGGCGGATACTACGATTCTATTTATTGCAGTACACGATAAGGAGCAAACACAACTCCCAAAAGAGAAGGTATCGTCCGACCAAAGGTTTGCGATGCTGGAGAGTGAGAACAAGGAGTTACGAAAGGACGTGCAGAATTTGAGTAAACAAATTGGGTCGCTAGTTGAGATGATTACCAGTGGGTTATATAAGATCAAGGGAACGAATAGGCTACCGAATAAAGCGACTCCACCAAGTGCAAGCAGGAGATGAGTTATAGGTCTATCTGACTCGTCAAGCGCAAGAAAATAAATATATGTGATTTGTGTATCCCGATAATTCTATGTTGTAATTATGACATTCTTTATTATAATTATATAATTCTTTCCTTAATAACTGTAATACAAAAGTGCTACTAACTCTTTCATGATTTGTACTTACGTATAGCGATTACTGGCTTAGTGTTTGTTCTGTATCGTGATTCCTGTGATAGCGATTACTCTGTATAGCGATTAATATGTATAGTATTTAGGAAGTTACAACGATTTGTACTTATGTTTGCTAAATCGTATAGCAATTACTAGCTTAAAGTTTATTACTTTTAGTGTTTCTTGTGATAGCGATTACTTAATATATCGATTACTCAGTATAGTGATTATGAAGATACCATTATTTCTACTTACGTTTGCTAAATCGTATAGCGATTACTGGTTTAGGGTTTATTATTTATAGTGTTTCTTGTGATAGCGATTACTTAGTTCAGCGATTAATAGGTATAGCGATTATGCAGTTACCATGATTTGTACTTTCTGTGATAGCAATTATAGCTATTACTAGTTTTGAGTTTATTATGTATAGTGATTCCTTTAGTTGCAAGAAACATCGCATAACATTAGTATAGGGTTTAGGATCTGACTCGCTACTGATGTTATCACTACAAGAAAATTGTCAATTAGCAACGGATATTTGCCACAGATTTTTTCTGTCGCAACGTTGCGGCGGATTAACGAGAGAAACTAATCTGTCGCTAAGATTTGTAATATTTACGAAAGTAGCAACAGAAAAACTCTCGTTGCTACCTCTGTCGCTAGTTAGCGACGACTTAGCGACGACAAGTTTTTATCATAACACACGCGACGATTAGCGACGGATTTGGTGACAGAAGTTTTTCCGTCGCTACGTAGCAACGACGTTAGCGACGAAAATCTTTCGTCGCTAACTGGTCATGTAAATTTATGATGGAGTTGCGACGGAATTAGGTCGTCGCCAAATCAGAGCTCTTTTTTATCTTTCCTGTTTCCTCTCTCCCGCCCGCCCAATGCACTCCTCCGCCGCCCGCCGCCCATCGCTCTCTGGTCCGCCGCCTGGCCCGTCGCCCCCCGGTTCAGCGCCCCCCGCCCGCCGCCCCCCGGTGGCTTTAAAACTCAACGAAAGGAGAAATTTTCAATTTGTCTCCCCCTTTGTGCGCCAAAACCTCCTTTTCCCTCTCTTTTCTCTCTTCTACACCACCGGCCTTCTTACCTCTTTCTTCCTTTTCTTTCCCCTATCTCCTTCTCCTCCCTCTTTCCCTTTCTTTCAATCCGGTGGAGGCTTCTCAGTCCGGTGACGGCGTATGGGAGGAGACCACTCTCTTCTAACCCCTCTGATTTCATGGTAAGCATCTTATCTTTCTTATCATCATCCTTTGCATCTTCTTCTCTACTTCCTCTCTTTTCTGTACGTAGTTTAGAGTAGTTAAGTTTGTTTACAGAAAAACAAAAAAAAAATCGGCTGTTGATTTTTGCATCAACTGTTCATATTACTTAATTCTGAAAAAAGGAAAATTGAAAAAAAAATTATAAATCAAATGTTGATTTCTACATTCGTTTCCCTGTTTTTCATTTTGTGCATCTCCAGATTTGTTTCAATCTTTTCATACCGTGATTTGATTTCCTATTTTGTTAATTTTAATTCCTATTTTGTTAATTTCAATTGAGATTAGTTCCAGATCTTCTTTTCATTCATAGCTTCCCTGTATGCATCCTAATTTCATCGCATCTGTTTTGATCATCATCGTAATTAGCGTTTGATTTTTTTGTCGATTCAGTAATTTCCTGCGTATCTTCATCTTTTAATTTGTTGTTTGTGTTTCATGCTTGTTTTTCTGTGTTGTTCATCTTCAGATTTATTGCTTTTCATTTGTTAGAGCTCATTTTCTGTTTGTTTTGATCGTCATTTTCTGTTATGATTCCATCAGATCTCCTGCGTTTCTGTTTTTGCATTCTCAATTTTTTATTTCTTGTTTTACATTCAGTAATTTCCTGTTTGCTTTTATGTTATCACGATTTTCTGTTTTGATGTTTGATTTCCTACTAACTGCATTTCCTGCTTTTCTTTCATATCGCAATCTTTAATTTCCATTTTTTGTTCGTATTTTTTTAGACAATTTCCTTTTGATTCCATGTCATTTAATTTCCTGTTTTCAATATATGATTTCTGCTTGTAGTCAATTTAACCTTGATTTGTTGTTTGTTTGTTTTTTGCAGTGCATCGTTTGTTTCATGTTTTCTTTATTGCATTTTCCTATGCTAAACCATTTGTTTTACTTTTTTTATTATTATTATTCATTTGTCAGTTTCTAAATTCATTTTCTGTTTTCTCTAATTGTCTTTATTCTTTATTTTCATTTTTTTTAAATTTCTTGTTCATTTTTTATGTTTACTTCGTTCAATAATTTTCCTATTTTTCCTGTTTTTTTTTTATTCGTTAACTTGTTGTTTTACAATTCATTTTCATGTTTTTCAAATCATTCATTTCCTGTTTGTTTTTACATTCTGGATTTCTTGCTTTTCATTACATGAATCTCCTGTTTTGTTTATTCCTTGTTTTTACTAAATAGTCATTTTCTAATTGCATATTCATTCTCTAATTTCCCGTTTTGGTTTCATATGATTTCGTAATTAGTTTACTTTACTGTTAGATATTAGTTAATGGAGTATTAATTAGTTGTTAGTTAAGTAAGATAATTAGCAGTGTTAATTAGTTTGCAATTAGTTAGTTAGTAGTAAGATGTAATTAGAAATCATTTTCATTTAAATGTGTCATTTAGATTTCTTTCATATTTTTAGCACTTGATGTGAATTATTTGAATGTATTGCAATGATGTGAATGATTTGCAGGTATTCCAATGATTTGAATGTATTGCAATAATTGATTTGAATTATTTGAATGTATTGAAATATATTGCATTGATGTGAATGATTTGAAACAATTAGAATGTATTGATGACATTTTTTATTTGTTAGAATATGGTTCATGGAGCTTACAGTGGTCGTTCATCCAGTGGTAGTCAGTCTCAGCCTTCACCTTCACTGGCTCCTTTGATAGGTATATCATTTAGCTAATTGGATACTTGATTAGTTGAAATGTGCATTCTTAGAATTTCTAATATATTTTTTTACAGATAATGTTTTGCCTGTACATGACCCACCTACACCAGTTGATCATACAAGTCAGGAGCAAACACAGGATGCAGGGTGTTCTGAGTCTAGCACAAGAAGACTCATTCGAATAGTGTATATTGATAATCGACCGTAAGTATTTTGTTTTCACTTATTGCATATCTTATAAATATTGTATATTGATATTTAATATATACTAATTCATGTGCAGCACAAGGTTTGAGCCACAAGAAGTATTACGCGATATTAGGAATTCACTACTTCAACATCTACCAGGACTGGTTGCTCAATGAAAAGAGTATCCAAAAGAGGTGATAGATAGATTATAGTTCTCATTCACGGTATACAGTTGTTTGTCATAGTTAATGGGTTTCATATTTAATTTTTTATTATAGTCATGTCTACTAACTTTTTGAAAATATATATAGGCTTCGAATCGCTTCGCAACTACAATGGAGGAACATGATGCAAGGAAGGTGTGGCAGAAGGTGGTTGTCAATCGATTTGCAGACATGCTGCATAATATGAAGACTGCAACAACAAAAAACATATGGCGGAATAGATGATCCACTACAGTGGAAGGGTCATGGCCCTATTACTATCATGAGAGATTATTGGGAGGGAATGTGCGACAAGTGGGCGGAGGATGCATTTCGAAACCGTTCAGCAAAGGCTGCACAAAATCGAGCGAAAATGCCTAAAACCCATCTACACACAGGTGGATCTAGGACTTTTGGGAGCCACCTGAAGAAAATGGTAACTCATTAATATATATATTGTCAATTTTATAAGTATTATTGCAAACATGTTAACTAAATCTTTTATCATTTCACTTCATAGGAAGCACAAAAAGGAGGCATTGTGCCATACAAGGATGTGTTTGTTGAAACACATAAACGTAAGACTACGGGAGAGTTCGTACCAGAGAAGGCGAGAACAACAATGGTATGTATTTATTGTATTAATAATCATTGTAATATACAAGTTATCATAAGCATTGTAATTCTTAATTATTAATGCATACTGTAAACATTATTTTGTATGAGGCATATGAGCAACAGATGGTTGAGCGATATGGCGATGACTCTACTCAGCATCCATCATTTGATCCTGCAGCATGGGTGACTGCAGCAGGTGAACCCAAAAAGGGTCATGTCTTCGGGTTTGGGAGTAATATGAACACCTCACCAGTCGTTGCTTCCTCCAGTCATGACTCACAGACTTCTCCCGTCAACATCAGCTTCAAGCATCCTATTTTTTTCGGTGATGATGTACGCCAGATAGTTAAGAACACAATGTGTGACTACTTCTATGAAACAATTGTCGACGTTCTCCGAGATGAGTTCAACAGTTTTTTGCAGAACAGGGAAACTTCGATTGCAAGTGCCTCTCAGGTATGAAAGCTTCATGTGATATATTGCATGTCGTTAGATTTCATATAACTTTAATTGCCTAAACTTGGGTGGATTGGATAAAATTTATTTCAGTATATTTTGTTTATCAATACTGACCTTTTATATAATATTTCAGTATAATATTTTTACTGCCTTAGAACACATATGAGCATGATAGAATCACATATACAGTTTTTTTACTGCCTTTGAACACATATGAGCACGATCGAATCACATATACAATTTTTTTACTGTCTTAAAACACATATGAGCATGGTAGAATCACATATACAGCTTTTTGACTGCGTTAGAGCACATATGAGCATGGTAGAATCACATATACAGTTTTTTGAATGCCTTAGAGCACATATGAGCACGATAAAATCACATATACAATTTTTTGCCTACCTTAGAATACATATGAGCATAGTAGAATCACATATACAACTTTTTGACTGCCTTAGAGCACATATGAGCATAATCGAATCACATATAAAGTTTTTTTACTGCCTTAGAGCACATATAAGCATGATATAATCACATATAAAGTTTTTTTACTGCCTTAGAGCACATATGATTATGATAGAATCACAAAAACTATTTTTTTACTGCTTTTAGAATACATATGAGCATGATTGAATCACATATAAAGGTTTTTAACTGCCTTAGAACACATATGAGCATGGTAGAATCACATATACAGCTTTTTGACTGCCTTAGAGCACATATGAGCATGGTAGAATCACATATATAGTTTTTTTACTGCCTTAGAGCACATATGAGCAAGATAGAATCACATATAAAGTTTTTTTACTGCCTTAGAGCGCATATGATCATGATAGAATCACAAAAACAGTTTTTTTACTGCCTTTAGAATACATATTAGCATGATTGAATCACATATAAAGTTTTTTAACTGCCTTAGAACACATATGAGCATGGTAGAATCACATATACATTTTTTTGACTGCCTTAGAGCACATATGAGCATGATAAAATTACATATACAGCTTTTTGACTGCCTTAGAACACATATGAGCATGATAGAATCACATGTATAGTTTTTTTTACTACTTTAGAGCACATATGAGCATGATATAATCACATATATAGTTTTTTGCCTGCCTTAGAACACATATGAGCATGATACAATCACATATACAGTTTTTTAACTGTCTTAGAGCATATATGATCATGATAGAATCACATATACAGTTTTTTTGACTACCTTAGAACATATATGAGCATGATATAATCACATGTACAGTTTTTTGCTTGCCTTAGAATACACATGAGCATGATAGAATCACATATAAAGTTTTTTTACTACCTTAGAGCACATATGAGCATGATAGAATCATATATAGAGTTTTTTTAACTGCCTTAGAACACATATGAGCATGATATAATCACATATACAGTTTTTTACCTGCCTTAGAACACATATGAGCATGATAGAATCACATATACAGTTTTTTGACTGCCTTGGAGCACATATGAGCTTGGTAGAATCACATATAGAGTTTTTTTTACTGCCTTATAACACATATGAGCATGATATAATCACATATATAGTTTTTTATCTGCCTTAGAACACATATGAGTATGATAGAATCACATATAAAGTTTTTTGACTGCCTTAGAACACATATGAGCATGATAGAATCACATATAAAGTTTTTTTACTACCTTAGAACACATATGAGCATGGTAGAATCACATATACAGTTTTTTACTGCCTTAGAGCACATATGAGCATGGTAGAATCACATATAAAGTTTTTTTACTGCTTTTAGAACACATATGAGCATGATTTAATCACATATAAAGTTTTTTTACTGCCTTAGAACACATATGAGCATGGTAGAATCACAAATACATTTTTTTGCCTTAGAGCACATATGAGCATGATTGAATCACATATAAGTTTTTTTTACTGCCTTAAGAACACATATAAGCATGATAGAATCACATATACAGTTTTTTACTGCCTTAGAACACATATAAGAATGATAGAATCACATATACAGTTTTTTTACTGCCTTAGAACATATATGAGCATGATAAAATCACATATAGAGTATAATTTATTTCAGTATATTTTATTTATCAATACTGACCTTTCTTTTCTCTTGTAGATTGCTGGCGATAATCAGCGTAGTGGAGCTAAAGAGACAAATTAAGACAATGAACAAGAGAACGCACAAAATCTTGGTGATGATTAGATTCATGTGTCGAATTTGTTCTACCTTCTTTTTGTTTCAAAAATGTAAATGTTGAATTGTAAATAATTAGAACTTGCAAATTTTTCAGTGGATCGATTAATTGTTTTAGTTTCCTTTTATATGTATTTTGATGTGTACTCTATTTTATTCAAAGGAAATATAAATTGTACAGGAAATATAATAAATTGATTCATGAGAAATTTTTCTCGATATTTAATTTTCAAATATTGTTTTTTAAAGTTTTTTCCTTGTTTACGACGGATTAGCGATGGATATATCCATCGCTAATTACTATTAGCATTGAATGTAGCGACGGATTAGCGACTACTATAAATCTGTTGCAACAACAAAATCGTTGTATAGTAACGACGACCTTGCGACGGATGTTGGCAATCGTTATTCTGTTGCAACTTAGCGACGGAACTGGCGACAGATAGATTATGTCGCTACTTAGCGACGGAATGGGCGACAGATATATTCCGTCGCTAATTAGCATCGAAAAATTCACGATGGAAGTTATCCGTCTCTAATCCGACGTTGATCCGTCGCTAAGTTGTTTAGCATCGGATTAGCGACGGATTTAGGTCATTGCTAATCCACAGGTTTTTGTAGTGTATGCTATGTGTCATTCATTTACATGTACTAACATCATGTTGATGATACTAGCAAATGAAACATCTTTTAATCAATGTACAATGTAATTTATTTATTTGTTAATAAACTTTCATTGCATGATTTTTGAAAAATGACGGGTTATAAAATGACGTGAACAATAAATGAATGAATCATCGTGTTCTGCAAGGCACACAAGACATTTCCTTTAATAACATGAAACAGGCGACATTTCATTTAAAAAAAAAGGTGTCTTTTCTATAACCTGTTTCATGAGCAACAGACAGAAAAATCGATGTTTCCTCTAACCTCCTTCTAAGCGCAAGCAGTATCGATGTCGAAGAAGGACGCTACGATTTAGTCGAACATCCGCAAAAAAGGGTACCTTCGATTTCTATAACCTGCTTCGAGTTTTTTACGTCGTTTATAGTTCGTTTACTGAATATAATGCTACAGTTATTTTACTGAATATTCAGCTAATTTCAGTGCAGTATCTACAAAATAAGGTGCTAGAAAACTCAGCAAAGTGCTCGAAGAGAACATCGATCGGATACAAGATGAATTCGCAGGACACACTATCAGTAATTTTGTACGTATGAAACCACTCTCAATTATACATTAACGTATGTCATGGGTATGTATATTAACAAATGCACATTTGTTCTAAACAGACTATACATGATTTTGTCATGTATATTCAAAGCAAGGGAAGAACCATGTCGGTCCACGTCATCACTCCTTATTTTATGGTATATCGGTTATCTGATATATTTATTTTGTCATTTTATTTACTAATGTACCTTCGTGTTTTAAACTTACTATTATTATTGTTTCGTTCAATAGAGTATTGTCTGTTGAATGCCATAGGCGGCTAGATTTCTAGACATAATACAATACTTGGGTGACGATGACCAAATGGCAAACTTTTTTTCAAGTGAAAAGGTTTGTGACCATATCAATTTGTAAGATGTTAAATCTATTTAAGATCCTGTTTTGATTCTTAATATCGATTTTAAGCTATCAATAGGAATTTGTATATCGATTTAAGATATTATTTTGATTCTTAATATCGATTTCTATGCTGATTCTAAATATTGATTTTTAAGACATTGTTTAGATTCTTAATATCGATTTCTATGTTGATTCTTAATATTGATTTAGGATATTGTTTTGATTCTCAATATCGATTTAAGATAGTGTTCTAAATCTTAATATTGATTTCTATGCTGATTCTTAATATCGATTTAAGATATTATTTTGATTCTTAATATCTATTTTTAAACTATCAATAAAAATTTCCATAGCAATTTAAGATGTTGTTTTGATTCAATGTTGATTCCTAATATCGATTTAAGATATTGGTTTGATTCTTAATATCGATTTATATGTTGATTCTTAACATCGATTTTTATGGTATCAATACGCATTTCCATATCTATTTTTTAAGATATTTTATAATCGATTTGCAGATATTAATTCTTACATTGTGGCAATCGGAAAAGCATTGGGTCTTATACGTGTTGGATGTACGAGAACAAAAATTATGGCTATATAACTCCTTTGACTATGACATTGGTGTAGACCATGACATTATGCATTTGGTAAGTTTTTATCTTTAAGATTACTGTATCTTGTATCGTGGCCCAGAATTTACTTGCTTTTGCATAAATCACTGGTTGGATTTTTCAAAGACATGTTGGGTGTCGACATTGGCCCATGGAGGCTTCACGTCGCAGAGGATGCTCCTTTACAAAATAATGGCGTCAATTGTGACATCTTTGTAACAAAGTATATTGAAGCAATATACTATGAACAAGCACTAGAATTCACTGTTGTATGTTATACACTTAAACATTATTTATTAACCTATATTATTGATTACTACATTTTTATATTGCTCTTATTTCTGGGGGGGGGGTTCAGGATGATATACCTGGATTCCGCAAAGAACTATGCAAGGAATTGAAGAATTTTCTAGTTGAGGATGATACAAAAACCCAGACTGCAAGATTACCTAGAAAGCTATGAAGGATGTAAGGCCTCCAAGAGTAAGAAGAAATCATTTTAAATGTCTACATGTTCTCAAGGATAACGTGAAGATGGTTACGTTCTACTGTTGAGAGAGAGCAATTTTTGGTTCAACTTTCAATTTCCAATTTTTTTGTGTACAGGCATTTGTAACAAATTTTGTAAGTCTGTGTACAAAATTCACATTGATCCATAAACCAAAATCACGAACCTGGCACATGTGTGTTGAACACGCAAATCACCACCTCAAGCGCCCAAATCGCAATAATGTAAATTCTGCAATAATTTAAGATATTATATTGATTTTTGTGAGATATTGTTTTGTTTGTTAATATTGATTTGTAATATATTATGTTGAATTTCCGTATATAGATTTGTAAGATATTATGTGTTTTCTAATATCGATTTGTGAGATATTGTTTGATTGTTAATATCAATTTGTAATATATTATGATCAATTATTGTATATCGATGTGTAAGATATTATGTGTTTTCTAGTGTCAATTTTTATGATATTTATAGTATGATTTCTATTATAGAATTATAAAGAATTATAACATTACAACACAGAATTATCATTTAGCGTTTTGTAGCGTAAAAATGCCACTGATTTGCTTTTATGAGTTGTGTTCCTATCGCGATTTACATAATGATTGATAAAAGTCAAATGATTTGCACAAACATTGACCATGCAATTTTACCACGATTTGTACTCATGCACAGTGCAATTTTTAGTCAAATGTGGCTGACATAGACATCATTGTGTAAATCATTATACCATTACGATTTATATAATGACGTCTGTCTTTTAGACAATGAGCTTTGTCTAATTGAATGACACATACCATCACGATTTACACAATGACGTATGAAGGCTACGTGCTATCGCGATTTGCTTTTACGGGCTATGTCTATGTCAACGATATTTCTTAATCGCTTTTATGGGCTATGTCTATGTCAACGAAGGGCGAACATTACAAGCCTTTGTTCACCGCATACATCGCTAATCCCTTTTGCAATTTTCATTCATGTAGGGTGAGCATCACAATGATTTATGAACAGTACACATCTCTAATCGCTTATTGGATTTTTATTGATGAAGGGTGAATATTACAAGCCTTTGTACACCGCATACATCGCTAATTGCTTTTGCGGTTTGTAAGATATTATGTGTTTTTGAGTATTGATTTATGATATATGGTTTTGCTTGTTAATATCGATTTGTAAGCTATTATGTTGAATTTTCGTATATCGATTTGTAATATATTATGCTTAATTATTGTATATCGATATGTAAGATATTATGTGTTTTCTAGTGTCGATTTTTATGATATTTGTAGTATGATTTCTATTGTAGAATTATAACATTACAACACAGAATTATCCATTTATAACAAAGAATTATAGAATTGCAACAAAGAATTATTGATTTACAATAAAGAATTATAGAACTACAACAAAGAATTATAGAATGCTAAACATTACAACGATTTGTTAGATATGAAAGTTAAATGCTATAACTATTTTGAAGCTGAAGAATCCACACGATTTCTGCATTGCGTTGCTCGCTTTTGAATTGAACAGAGTCTGTCATGAAACAGAACAATATCAGACACTACATTAAGTTCAACAAGAAATGCTAACATCCTTTCAAAATTGTTACATACCAAAAGACTTGTCATACTCAGGCCATCGTTCCACTCAAACAGGTCGGGTGGATTACAGGTTACAACATTGTAGTGCACGTCTGTATGGTATTGTTGCATGTTGAAAATTATACAAGATATTGATAGGTTGCACATAATACAATTTACATGGGAAGCAATATATTGTATTACATACATGTTCATGCAAAGGGCTTGGTTGCTTCTTAGATATTTTCTTGTCAACCAATTCCAGTGCACCCTTTGTCCTCCGACGACTGCAATCAGAGGCAAGTTTCCTTTTGATACCCTTTGCTAGGTGAATATTCCCATCATAATCTACAATGTTTACTCCTGACTTGTAGAAGATGATGTTTATGCTTCGGCCCGACTTCTCACAAGGGTCAGAGGAAGAGTGATTTTCACCTACGTTGTTCGATCCCGTTTTCTTAGATTGGTCTTCACGAGCTGCAATGGACTCATGGTAAATTAACTGTACTTTTTTAAGTAATTCCTTTGACATGTTTCTCATACATACATAGGCTTCTTCGCTTTTCGATGCCAAATCTGCAACATGCATAAGTGACCTACATAGTTGTTGGTAACGAGAGACTATCTGGCACTTCTCATCAACACTAGTTGAACTGACATTATTTATCTCTAGTAGTTTAATCTTTGCTTGTCTCATCCATCTTCGCATTATATATGACTCAAGTATTTCTTGTATCTTCTCTTGATTAAGTGCCTTTAATGAATGACAACATAAAATACCTTTGAATTCAAACATTTTGCACGGACATTCAACTATTCTGTTGTCAACATTATACGTAACATGTGCTTCTTGCCTTTTTGGATACTTTTTGCCATCCCATACAACATGGTATTTGTGCACATTCCCATATTGCATACGTTATTCTATGTTGTAATTCATAACCTGTATAACCTCCTTCTTAGTCCATTCAAATACAGTTAGTGTATACAGATCTGCAGGTTGCATCAATATTTTCATGCCCAAAGTTACAGGGTGGGTGTTGAAGTATTTCACATCTTGTTCAAGCTCATTCTGTCTAAGATCGTCTACAAATAATTCATACTATTTCATGAAATGAAACATCGTTAAACATGAATACAATGTTTTTTTTCAGTGTGGCATGCATAGATTCAGTTCTTTGTGTGCTTATCATACCTGCACAAAAGTATTGTCTTTCATATGCCAATGCCCACTTCTCTTTGTCTGCATATAAATGTTATAACCACACATAGTCTTTAAGGTTGTACATCTGAATCATTTGCTCTCAATTAGACATAAAGGTGACCTCATTTATGCTCTCAAGTACACGTTGTCTAAACTTTTTATCAAACTCTGTCTTCTGATTAAAAATGTGTCATATTTCTTTGCTGCATTTTGAAAGATATACCACAAACATAGGTGATGATGTGTATATAGCCATACATGAGACACTGCAACTGCATGATTACCATCTGTAAGTATAGCTTCAGGGTGCTTCTCATTCATTGGCTGTGTAAATACTCTGAACAACCTCTCAAAGGTTTCCTTGGTCTGGTCATACAAAAAAGTGTCACCTAATATGCAACTCCGTAAGTGATGGTTTACTCTGACAAACTGCGCAAATGACCATTGTTCTGTATTAATCTTCATTGTCGTATAAAAAACAAACACATCATTGAAACATTCATAATCCACTCTTGACTTTGAATCTGCACAAAACATATTCACAACATACCCATCTTCATCCAGTTGCATTGCACTAAAAACCAGGGTCAATGTTTGATTTTTTCTGTAAGTAATCAACCAAATAACATATTCCTCCATTCTTCATGTTTTCTGACATATTCCTTCTCAAGTGGTTTCTTAGATCCATAGGTATGAATGGTACATTCTTGCGACCACCATCTACATGCACGTAGAAATTGTATGTCTTCCTTGGTGCAATGCCGGTGATATCAACTATTTCAGCAATTGCTTTATGCGCTTAAGTTACTTTACGATGTGATTTTAACATAGGAGTCATAAATGAAGCAGCTAATTCATGGTTATGATCATTGATTAAAGTATGAACTACATATTTCCCATTCGGAAGTCTTCTTAACACGATTCTCGTTGGACAGACGCATCTTGAATCTAGCTTGCTCCTTGTTGGATTTCCACTTGACTTCTTCCAACCTTGCTTTGAATAAACATATGCCTTTTTCACCACGACACCCTGTGCATTTTTTGCCCAAGAATACCTTCTAACACTTAAGTCAATTTTTAAGGCATAATCATTGTAACATTTGTATGCAGCTTCCTCATTATTAAACTACATTCCCTTTATGAGAACAGAGTCATGTGTACTATCATGTAGAGTTGAGGTGTCTGCACCTTTGTCAAGTGCACTATCATGATTGTCTACCTCATTATCGAATTGCATTTCGTCTGCTGGAATATTCAAGTCAAGATTGAATCCAATGCATGCACCCTTCTTATCATGTATTAGTGCACATATTCAATTCTTCAGGTGCATCGATAGTACGGATGTGCATTGCTCCATGACTTCCCAATGATTGAGATACGTCATCTTCACTGCAACTAGTTGATATGCTCAACACTGCCATATGCAAAATATCAATTTGTGTTAGCCAGCGCATACGTTTACTACGATTTATTCAAAATGCATATAACAACGGCTACCGATTAGTTAAGCATAATAGCTTACAATTCGATATTAACAAACAACACCATATCGAACAAATCGATACTCGAAAACACATAATCTCTTACAAATTGATATACGACAATTCAACATAATATATTACAAATCGATAGTAACAAACAAAATAATATCTCACAAATCGACAGTAGAAAACACATAATATCTTATAAATCGATATATGACAATTCAATATAATATATTACAAATCAATATTAACAAATAAAAAATATCTCACAAATCGATAATAGAAAATACATAATATCCTACAAATCGATATACGACAATTCAGCATAATATATTACAAATCGATATTAACAAACAAAATAATATCTCACAAATCGACAATAGAAAACACATAATATCTTACAAATCGATATACGGCAATTCAGCATAATATATTACAAATTGATATTAACAAACAAAACAATATCTCACAAATCGTTACTAGAAAACACATAATAGCTTATAAATCGATATACGACAATTCAACATAATATTACAAATCGATATCAACAAACAAAATAATATCTTACAAATCGACACTAGAAAACACATAATATTGTACAAATCGATATACGATAATTCAGCATAATATATTACAAACTGAACAATATCTCACAAATTGATATACAAGTTACTACAACCGCAATTTGTGTTACATTGCATATACTGAGTGAATGGACGATACCGGATGGGGTAGAGGCCCTTGCTCGCATCTGTAACCAAGCATTTTTGTCAATAGGTTACAACGTCTTACAAATGTCTTCAAGTTTTCAACTATTGAAATGATAAAGTCTACCTAGAATAACAAAATGCCTTAATGACACTCATGACGACATATGTTCTTTAATAATAGCACGATGACATGGAAAGGTACTCACGACGCTTTAATGGCACTTGTTGAAATATTTGTACTTCATTTCTTTTTTCCATACTGCCTAACAAAAATGAAGAAGAAGAGAAGATTGTAAAACGAGATGGCTGACAAATCCTTCTTGACGCCCACCAATGATCGAACCTGTCGTTCGATTTATAGTTATCTCCATGAGGTAGGAACGAACCAGGAAAAGTTTTCTATCTAACAAGTGTCTTTCTTTGCTTCTCCCTCTCCTCCTCCTCTTCCTCCTTCTTTTGCCTTTGTTTTTAGCTTGTGTTACAACAAAGGCGGAACGTGCAAATGTATATACAGAGAGCAGGAGGATATTTTCGTCCAACGCATATCTATCTTACGGGAGGACATTTTTGTCAAAAGCATATCTACTTTTTTTATATGTTATTTTATTATAAAGTCATCGTGAGCAACATTGGCATATGAATTATTGCGGGTCCCAAGATATTCTTCCATACACACAGGAACATGCGAATTTGTGTTTTGGGGAGAACACACACCATCCTCTCGTTTTTGTCACCTAAAAAATCTAATGCTTTGGTTCAAATCATGGCACATGTTTTTTTCATGCCACAATTAGGGATGGCTGGATCGGGGGAGGGGGATATGGGAAAACAGGGTCCCACCTCACCCCATTTGGATCGGTGATGGAGGACATGAAATGAGGATGAACGCGGGGATGAAGGTTAAAATCAAAACCCGTGCGGGGATGAAGCCGCCCCGTCCCCGATCTCCATTAGTAAAGTAACTAAAATGCCTTTAGGAATGGCAGTGGTCTGGGAAGAAACGGGGCCTGCCTTGCCCCGGGGATGGAAGTTAAAATAAAAAATAGTGCGAGGATAGAGAGCGAAATTTTGAGACGGAGTGGGGTCCACTGCCATCCCTAGCGACAACTCACATAGCACTTGATTTTTTCATGTGACAAGTCGCCTAAATTTTCAAACAACAAAAGGCCAAAATAGACTAAAAAAAATCAATTGTCCAGATTTGTCATGTTTTTAATTTGCCACCAATCTGGGTATTGTGCCCAAAAGCTAGTGTCATCTATGTATTTATCAGATAGCAAAATTACAAAAAATAATATTAAAGAATGACAACATGGTTAAGAAAAACAACATAAAATGAGTTCATAAATAGCACATAGGGTTTATTTTTAATTGCAAGAAATGACATAGATGGTACTAATTTTTAACACAATACCACAACTGGCCGGGCACTAGAAAATATAATAAACACATCTAATTTACCCTTTTTGTACAGTTTTGCTCTTTTATTTGGCCGAAATCATGATGCTTGATTTTTTCAAGTGACAACTTACATTGCGCCCGATTTTTTTAGGCGATAACTTAAACAAGTGGTATAACCAAGGTGTCTAATTTTTCAGGCAATTCACAAAATGGTAAAACTGTCAAGAAAAAAAACAATTGGACAAATTTGTTATATTTTCAGTCATGAATAGGCCATGCTTGTTTTTTCTTTTTGTCTTGTCGAAAGTATTGAATGGTGCCAAAAGTAAATTCCATGTACATCTTTGTCAAATTTAATCATAATTTTACAAATTAAGGACAAAAAATGAACATATATATGAGCATTTTCTTTGCAAATCAAGTTAGCTCGTGAGAACTATGACATTCTGATGTGGAGCTTGATGTGATCCAAACTTAAAATTTGACAATTAAATCAATATTCAATATTTTTTAAAATTTTATGTTTTCAAAGTAGTTTTTTGTGTTCTAAAATTTCTATCATAAAAAAAGAGTTTTTTTGCCATCTAGGTCATACTTGGTTTGGATCTAGGCATCACTGAATCTGACCTAATTGTATGTATTATAGTGGGATTTGAATTTATAGTCTGAAGAAAAGTGGAAATACTGAATCCAGATCTAATTAGCCAATCGTCTAGTGAATCCAGCATATTTGATGGGATATCCGACCTAAACACAATCAGTTGCCATTGATGGTAATTCCCTTGGAGTGCTGGTAGAATTTGGCAGGCAAGTCAAGTTCCACGTGTGAGTTTGAAAATCTCTTGAAAAATAAGACATGAGGATGTGGTGGATTTTTGAAATTTTAATTAATAAAAAATGATTTATTATATTTAATATATACAAATATATTTTGATAAAAAAATAAAATAATATAAGTAGATACAGAGTTGTGTTTGCTTGTCACATCGTGTCCCACTCATGGCACTCATGACACGCACTCTAAAGGCGGGTTCACTGTGACATAGCTTTCAACAAGAAAGCAACTTTCGGAGGAAGCGACGGCTTCATCCGGGTCAGTGTGGTTAGAGCCTGAAACACATGTAGACAAAACAACAGCTATGAACTAACAAGAGGGTGTTCCAACGCCGTGAGTGAAGTAAAAGAGCAGACCAGGGCCTTTTAATCTCTGGAGTGTGTCTAATTTCTCCACTGGTTGGTCAGATTTGGAATCACATATTCTAATGGTATTCAGAGAGTTCTAGATGGGTGCTGCTGCAGGAAGTCAACTCCATACATTCAATCTGACTAAATAAATCGTTCTTGTCAATAACTATCGATAGATCTAACACCCCTTTTCTGCTTTTGGTCAGTTTCTTTTCTTTTTTCGTGATTGGTTTATTCAGTTCTTGTTGGTTGTTGATATACAGTGATTTCTATCCATTTAGCACTAGCACTACCATGAATCTTTATACTTCCTTTTTTCCTCTTTCTTTCTTGAATGGTTTGATTCAGTCTAGAGATTCCATGACCTGATAGTTCTTGTGAAGATCGTAAATTTTTCATGAAATCTATTTAGCACTACCACTTTCGTGACTATAAATCTTTGTACTCTTTTTTTTGTTTCTTTTTTTATTTCTTGAATGGTGGTATTGATTCAATCTAGAGATTCCAGGAACTGATAAATCAGGTGGAGTTTGTATTAATGTTGTCATGAAAACCGGGCTTTCTAGTAGCAACTGGAGAAAAATGGGAGTTTCGGGCAAACTCTCTGGGGGATTCTGTTATTTGATGGGTGTGTTGTGCTTGTGCTCATAAGGCCTATGAGCCGGTTAGTTTCTGGGTTAGTGCCTTTGTGTGGCTAGAAAAATGGAGAGGAAGTAGCCGTCGAGTAGTTTCTCACAGCTTGGATAAGAAACAATGGATAGGAGGAGCGAGGAGGTAACTCCTCACTCGGTTAATTCGAATCCGAGACCGCCTGAGTTCGCCTTGTCGGACATTGGAAGGCCGGTGAATTTCTCCATTCAGACAGGCGAGGAATTCGATCTGGGATTCATACAGGAGCGTGGTGCATTCAGGAAGCCCTTTGCATCACCAGTTTCAAACAGCCATATTGAAACCAATGTGGCTGACAGTAGCAATCCCGCTGCTGCCTATGAAGACCTCAAGGCTGTGCGTAGCATTCCCCGTGTGGGATCTGAAAGTGGGTCCGAGGGTTCCCTGATTTCAGGTGAAGGGATGCAGAACCATAAGGAGTTGGGGAACAAGAGCTATGCTGGGTTTGGCAGCAAAGTGTGTGAGAAATCTGCAGAAAATGTGCCTTGTGGTTCCTTAGGAGAGGGCAGTATTAGTGGTCGGGTTGATCACTTGATTCGTATTGATGCTCCTTATGGGTTTGGTGACCATGGTTATGTGTCTTCTGCGGCTTTTGATAGTTCATTGTCAGGGAAGATGAAGCTTCTGTGCAGTTATGGGGGTACAATGTTGCCGAGGCCTAGTGATGGAAAACTTAGGTATGTCGGGGGCGAGACCCGAATCGTCAAGTTGAGAAAGGATATTTTGTTTCAAGAATTCATTCAGAAAACGTTGGAAGTTTGTGAGCAAGTCTGTCTGATCAAATATCAACTGCCTGGCGAGGATCTCGATGCCCTTGTTTCTGTCACTTGTGATGAAGATCTTCAGAACATGATGGAGGAATGGGCTAGTGCAGAAGGAGTTGATGGCTCTCACAAGCTGAGGGTTTTTCTTTTCTCCCAGAGTGACCTAGAATATGCTGATGGCAATGTTGGATGCTCCAAGTTTGGCAGCGATTACCATTACGTAGTTGCTGTCAATGGCCTGGCTGAACCTGGATCTAGAAGGAGCTCAATTGGACAGAGTTTAGCTTCTGCATCAGGAACTCGTTTGGATGAACTAATCAGTAACAATGCTGGAGGTGAGGAAGGTGTCGGAGTTGCAGCACGGCTAGTTGCTTCTGCTACCTCTCCATTAACTGATATGCTTCTGCCTGCATCAAGTGAAAGCTTTCGTGCCACACCTGCTGTAAGTGTTCCTTTTGCTGCAAATGCTGCATCATCTACACAGAACATACAATATGGTATGTCAAATCAGCATGATTGCACTGATTTCACTACACTATTTTATCATGAAAATGCACCTCATTTTGGGGTTAGTGAGCTTCAACCAGTGCCGGGTATGGGCCCTCTTGAGACCAGCCACCACACAGAGAACCGAAAGACCATGCCCACAGCACTCGTGAACAAATATGGTCAAGGTTCCTACTATGCACAGTTGGAAGAAGGTCCGCCGGTGAGACCATCTCAGAGGTTACTTCCTCCACGGGCTCCTAATTTTCCTGCAGCATCACCTGATGGTGGATTTAGATTACAGGAACCACAAGTCAGGGGGGGAGAGATGAAAACAAAAGGTGGATCAATGGTGGTTCAGTGGGACTGTACTGGTACTAATGTTTGGGAACCAGAGGACGATGTTGGCATTCTGAACCAGCAACCTAATGGTATTGCACTTGAACTCCATAATGCCGAGCCGATTGATTTTCGCATAAATAATAACTCGGGAGGATTTCCCATTTTGATCCATCCTGAAGCTCGTGAAGTTACGTCTACTGCTTCTGCCCATGAAGGAGGCACTAGTTCCCTGCCTCCAAAATGCCCAAAGACTGGACCAGATCCTTGCCCACCTGGTTCACTCTATGTCGGTCAATCTCATCAAACAAACAGTGACAGTACTGAATCTACTGATGATGATCACCATGCCTCACTTAGAGGGGTTATTCCTCCACCTCCACAATCAGATAGCGGGGCAGAGTATGGCTATTTTGAACATCCTATGCTTCCAAAGCAGATCTTTCATTCTGAGGGGATTCCTCGTGAGAAAACTGATTCACTGAACAGACTTTCAAAATCGGATGATTCTGTCAACTCCCATTTCATGATATTGCAGCAGCCAGAGCCCATCACAGATCCCATCAATGGTATGGTGCAGGGAGGAATGTTGGCTGCCCAGGCGCCTCCTTCATGTGTGAGTCCTAACCTTGGGGATGGAATCATGCAATTTCAACATAAAGGTTTTTGTGAGACGTTCACTCAAAAAGCAAACTTATTTGAAAAACATGAGAGGTTGGAGGCTTCCAGTTTGTCACAACATGTTGAGGTCCCAGGTGGGAAGGTAGTACCTGACTATGAAGAATCTGGTACAAATCCTGTTGTACAAATGGCACATGATCAAACTAAAGGGGGAGGTGATGAGAACAAGTCGGATATGGACCATGTTGAGAAATCCCAGTTGAGACACCCAATAGTGGCTGTCAGCAGTGAAAATGATCTTGTGAACAAGGAGCAAGTTCACCAAAATACTGTTACATATGGTCTGATAGAAACAGTGCCCAGTGATAACCATATCATGTCCAGGGAAGGCAAGGCTGAAAGGTATGAGGTTAGGGATCACCTACCAGAGCTAAAGGAGAAGGGTGCAACACCTCCACCATATAATCTGGAAGTGTCAGAGACTATTCAGTTTAATGAGCAGTCACCTGTCAAACAAAAGGCTCAGGCATCTCATTTCGTAGATATTGAACCTGGTTCTGCCAATGCACTGCACATGGATTCTACTTCCCACCTGCCTGAGATATTGCATGGTTTGCAATGGGGAGAGAAAGAAAAAGTTGCTGGATACTCACCTGCTTTTGCATGGGAAGTGGGATCTGCTGAAATCAGTTCTCAGATGCAATATCCTGCTGATGTTTCAAAAGAAAGGAAAGATGATCTTATACTAATAAACAACAGGATTTCTCCAGACCTTCTTTCCCATCTTTTTTTCAAGGATTCTGGAGAAAATCCATCAGGACTAAATCCACTCAGCAATGATGAAGTTGGTCTAAGCTTGACAATGCAGAACCATGAACCACAGCACTGGTCGTTTTTCCAAAAACTGGCACAAGATCAATTTGTCAGGAAGGATGTGTCACTTCTTGACCAGGATATTCTGAGTTATCTTCCTGCTGCCATGGCAGATAGTGAAGTGAACACCAGGCCTTACTATTTTGTGCCATTTGAGGCTGATGGGCTTCCATTAGTCCATATTCAAGATCATAACAAGACAGTTCCCGAGGATTCACCCATTACTGTGAGGGATGAGAAGTCCAGATTGATCCAGGAGTTCCATCCTTCTCCAATCACCACTACATGTGTGGTGGATAGGGATACTGAATGTGAAAAGGCTGAAGATGTTATCTCCTATTCAAATGTGACAGATGGTGAGACCCTGCCAATACCGGACTCAGAGTATGAGGTATGCCTTCTTCCACAGATTTGTTTGTTGGATTTTTTTATTAGAGATGGTGCATTGACCTTTTGTTGGTTTCAGGATGGTAAATCAGAGCATAATGATGGTGGGTCTATCTTCAACCCTTCTCTGGCTGATTTCAACATATCTGATTTACAGGCAAGCGGGGTTACACTTAATTTGCAATCTTAGCATGTTTAGTTTATTATTGACTTGTCCCTTCTCATCAACTATTTCTAGAAGTCTTTACCCTTGCAGACTTTTTGTAGAGAAAATAGCTTGTATAAATTTAATGAATCACTTCCTGTGGTGCATTTGGGATGCTTCACAATGTAACTCAAGTTAGATAAATTATCTAAGTAAAGCTGTTGTTATATTTCCTATTCTCCAAACAAAGAAAAAAAAAGGTTGGACTTGGGATTATGTAGTTTATATAGAATTGCAGCTTAGCCCTTGAGAACACTCTGCAGTAACTAAGCTTATGAGGCTCCTGATATCGTAGTCCATGGAATCCTAAATCAAATGAAACATAAGAATTGTGTATTTAGTCCACATGACACTCTTATATGGCCCAAACTTGCCTCAAAGATAGAAAGAAAAAACATTAAGAAATTAATGGAGAATTTGTTAAACTTCAAAAGTACAATTCTGTAGATTCATACTAAATAAACATTCTGGTATTTCCCTGTTAAAAATGACCAAAAACCCTAAATGTTGAATCACTTGATTTTCCAGAAATGTTTGAGACACATTTTTCCAGAAACCTGCTGTATCACTTTCTTGCTCAGAATGCACTTCCATGTCATGTTCATTCTGGCTATTTGCAATGTACAATTGTATGCAACACATAATAAGAATTTTCACTGTATGATGCCATCCAACTGTATTTTACAGAAAATAGAGCTCATATAGAGCTTGTGAGAAAAAGACTACAAGTAAAAATGACTTCCAAAGAGCTGAATTCTAGAAAATAGGGTCTCACAAATTGGGTTCAATTAAAAAAAATGCCACCCAGGAAACTTTTTGCACTTTTGAAGTGTGTTTTGTGCTTACAAGGGAGTTGCATCCTTTTTTGCCTATACAGAAAATTTCCTAATTATTCTTACGAGAATAATTATAGGCTTGCAAAGATGAGAGATAGGAAATCGAGGGATCTGGGTATGGTTAGATGTATCAAAGATGAAACACAAAAGGTTTTAGTCAAAGATGAGGAGATTAAGGAGAGATGGAAAAATTATTTTGATAAGCTATTTAATGAAAGTCATGCTCAGGATCTTGGAGACTTCTCTATTCCTTTTCATGAGATGAATCGTGACTTCATGCGCAAGATTCAAAAGAAAGAAATTGCAGAGGCTTTGAAGAAAATGAAATCAAGAAGGGCAGTTGGCCTAGATGGTATTCCTATCGAGGCTTGGACATGCTTGGGAGAGAAAGGTTTAGAATGGTTGACAAATCTTTTTAACAAGATTTGGCGGACAAATAAGATGCCTAATGAGTGGAGGAATAGTACTTTGGTGCCTCTATATAAAAATAAGGGTGATATACAAGATTGCACAAACTATCGTGGTATAAAACTCATGAGTCATACTATGAAACTTTGGGAGAGGGTGATTGAGTCTAGGTTGAGGAAGGTTGTCATGATATCGGAGAATCAATTTGGTTTTATGCCTGAAAGATCAACTATGGAAGCTATACATCTTCTTAGACAACTTATTGAGAGAAATAGAGAGAGGAATAAAGATTTGCATATGGTTTTTATTGATTTAGAGAAGGCATACGATAGAGTACCTAGGGACGTTCTCTGGTGGACAATGATGAAGAAAGGTGTTTCTCTCAAGTACATTAAAATAATTAAAGATATGTATGAAGGAGTAGTAACCAATGTCCGCACTTGTGGAGGGGTGACAACCAATTTTCCTATAACGGTTGGGTTACATCAAGGATCTGCTTTAAGCCCTTTCCTATTTGCAATAGTGATGGATGAGCTTACGAGATCAATTCAAGAAAATGTGCCGTGGTGTATGTTGTTTGCTGATGATATTGTTTTGATTGATGAGTCTAGAGTTGGGGTTAATGCTAAGTTAGAATTATGGAGACAGACATTGGAAGCAAGAGGTTTTAAGTTGAGTAAGAGTAAGACAGAATACATGGAATGTCGGTTTAGTAAGCAACGAAGTAATGATAAGAGTGTAGTGAAGCTTGGTGAGCAAGAAATACCGGTAGATGATTGTTTCAAATATTTGGGATCTATCATTCAAAAGTATGGAGAAATTGATGGAGATGTAAATCATAGGATAAAGGTTGGGTGGATGAAATGGAAAAGTGCAACTGGAGTGTTGTGCGATCGTAGAATGCCATTGCGGTTGAAGCGAAAGTTTTATAGGACGACTATTAGGCCTGCTTTACTATATGGTACGGAATGTTGGGCTGCCAAGAGACATCATATTCAAAAAATGAGTGTAGCTGAGATGCGTATGCTGAGATGGATGTGTGGAAATACAATAAAAGATAAGATTCGGAACGAGGAGATACGTAAGAAGGTAGGCGTTGCACCCATTGAAAATAAGATGAGAGAGAATCGTTTACGGTGGTTTGGACATATTCGGCGAAGGCCTAATGATGCTCCAGTTAGAAGGATGGAGAAATGGGAAAATATATTAGTTAAAAGAGGTCGGGGTAGGCCTAGGAAGACATGGATGGAGGTGATAGGAAAGGATATGAATGCTTTGAACCTCACCAAGGACATGGCATTGGATAGAAATGATTGGAGGAGAAGGATTCATGTGGAAGACCCATAATGATTTTCTTTTTTGGTTCATATCGCCGACCCCAATTATTTTGGGATGAAGGCGTAGTTGTTGTTGTTGTTGTTGTTGTTGTTGTTGTTGTTGTTGTTGTATTCTTACGAGAATGAAACCTTTCTTCTTCCAAGTTGTGCTCATACAACATGGTGTGACAGCTAAAGTTTTAGTAGAATTGATATTTTATCCACTGAATTTTTTATCTCCTGTTCCATTAAGTCATGTGGGAATATATCATCAGCATCTACATGCTTTCTCCAGCATTATGTTTACAACTGTTAATATTCAGAGTGTCAGATTCTCATAATATGCGACTTCATTGGATGTCTTTGAATGTTATTTCTATATTTATATTCTGTTTCTCCCTTTTGTCTGGGTCGTTGTGTTTTGTTTCTTTAAATTCAGGGTTTTGATTACGTAGGTTTGACAAAACATTTAGAAATGAGAATCATCTCTATTCTACTTGCAAGCTTAGGTTCTCCTCTACTGGCAAGTAAACTACTTCCTTCCAATGAACAGATTATAAAGAATGCTGACCTTGAAGAGCTGCGGGAACTGGGATCTGGCACTTTTGGCACTGTCTATCATGGAAAATGGAGGGGTACTGATGTTGCCATTAAACGAATTAAGAAGAGCTGTTTCACTGAGAGATCATCTGAGCAAGAACGCCTGGTCAGTTGTCTCTCCCCTATCTTCCCCCACTACCCCTGCTTTTATTTCTTTAACCTATTTGTGACTGGTGAGATCATGTTCAGGCCCATGACTTTTGGAGAGAAGCAGCTATTCTTTCAAAGCTCCACCATCCTAATGTTATGGCATTTTATGGCATTGTTAAAGATGGGCCTGGGGGAACATTGGCCACAGTAACAGAGTTCATGGTGAATGGTTCTCTTAGGCATGTTTTACAACGCAAAGACAGGTGAATCTAATTTTTAAATAAGTTTATTATCCTGTTCATTATCTATACCAATTGTGCAACTAAGAATGTTTTACTTGGTCTTTTTTGCAAGGCTCCTCGATCGACGTAAAAAGCTTATGGTTGCTATGGAAGCAGCTTTTGGTATGGAGTATCTGCATTCAAAACATATTGTTCATTTTGATCTCAAGTGTGATAACTTGCTGGTTAACATGAGAGATCCTCATCATCCAATTTGCAAGGTAATGTTCACTCGTTCATTTCCTAAAAAGTGCCATCTCAGTTCATTCTTTTCTAATTTTGTATCCTGCCTACTTTTGCTTTTGATCTGTCCGAAGGAACAGACTCTGTGATAAATTCATCAGTCCTCGGTGAACAATTGGTTGATGGTATTATTGAAAAGTTATTGTTGTGTATGACTAGGTTGGTGACTTTGGATTGTCAAAAATAAAACGAAATACCTTGGTTTCTGGTGGTGTGAGGGGAACTCTTCCATGGATGGCTCCAGAGCTATTAAATGGAAGCAGCAATAAGGTTTCTGAAAAGGTATTCTGATATATTCTTTTCTTTATTCATCATGGTGCACTTTCTTAATACATGAAAAAAAGATGTTAGGCAGGTTACTGTTTTCATCTTGGCACTTTGGCAGGTTGATGTATTCTCTTTTGGCATTGTCATGTGGGAAATTCTAACAGGCGAGGAGCCTTATGCCAACATGCACTATGGCGCAATTATTGGTATGCTTCTTGATAAATAACTCATTGTAAAAAGAGTTTTTTTATGTTCATGGATGCACTTTACTATTGTTCATTTGCAGGTGGGATTGTAAGTAATACCCTCAGGCCGCCAGTGCCAAACTGGTGTGATAATGAATGGAGAGAACTAATGGAACAGTGTTGGTCACCAGATCCTGCTGTACGTCCTTGCTTCACAGAAATTGCTAGACGTCTACGCCTGATGTCTGAAAAGGTGGGGGGTTCAGGCAGATAGGTCAAAACATTGAAACAAGTGTGGTTGGTTTCCATCTCTTATCTCTTCCTTTCATCCCATTACTGTGAAAATACACTGCTGGTCTGCAGTCAATATCCATGGTTGGTTATTTACTTCTGTAAAATCACACCAGTGGCTGCTATCCAATTCTCATGTCAATATTGCTGATTATGTAATGTGCACTGTAAAATTTCTCACAGAAAATGACTGAGATTGTTAGGAGATAGATCTTGATTGTTTACTGTGTAAGGTCTGCACATAAAAAGCTGCTGACAGCATTAGCATATAAGTTCACCTAGTGAGTGCTATCTTTTACTGTATTATCTGCACATTATAACTTCATTAGTATCTAATCTGTATGAGGCATTGCCAGCTGTAAACTCCATGAAATTGTGATGTGGCCATGTTATGGTTGAATTCCACTTTTTTTTAGATCAAATGACCTGTTTGGCCGATCCATGAATGAGTTATTTATTATCTACCCTGATGATTGCTAATCATTTTCAAAATTAAATAAAGCTTAAACGGTTGTAGAATTCCTTGCAACATAGATCACATTGGTCATGAACTTAGGTTGGATTTCATGATTATAGGATTTGTTGGGTCTTGAATTGTCATCAAGGATCATGGATTCTGAAAAGACCATCTGTTAATTGTTTTTTCCACAGTTTGTAGTCATGTAAATTGAAGTTTGTTTCTAATTCAAGTTGAATCTCTGAACAAATTCCTGTATAATTTTTCTTTAGCCCAAGGACCCAAAATTGATGTTCTATTTGATTCCAGCGTTTTTTTTTTATATTGTTGCGGTATCAAAAGTGAGCTAACCATGAGTTTCAGAATTTGTGTCACGGATCTTGATTGATGACTCCATTGGAAAAGTAATTTAGGACCCCCATAGGGAGTAGGAACATGAGTGAAATCGGAGATTGAGTTGTAGTAGTTATAAAGAATCAAGGTTTTTAATTTTGATATTGTGTTGTTTGGGACAAAGGAATTAGCAGAATCCTAAAAATATGGATGGAATCCACACCAGCCAATTCTTTCAATTCTATTTTGATGCAATGATCAAGAGGATCGCTCGTGAACCCCACAAAGTCAATATCCTACCTAAAAACTGAATTACCTACTAAAACAATAATTAATGAAAAATAACTGAAATTGTAAGGAAAATAACTAAAAATCATCAATATCATTCACCAATCTCCCTTTCTGTCTCTCTATATTATAATGAAGAGAGAAAAACCTTAAAACCCCTAATCCTATGGAACTGAGATAGATCTGAAATCAAACAAAAATCCAAAACATAACCCAAAGTCCAATACACTTAAATAAGTACAAAGAAAGCACAAAGAATTAAGATGTATCCGGATGGACCCCAGTAGTGTCTCACTCTTGCTTGTGCGTCACATTTGAAACCTATCAAGGTGCTGCCAACAAAATAGTCCGTCAATTCCTTCCGTGAACATTCTCCCTGTTTCCTTGCAAATTATTTGCATCCAGTCTTTCCAAATACCACCTCCAGTCCAGGATAGAACCTTAAGGTCTATTAGGATTTGTTTGGGATCCAGTCAAAGTGGGTGTATATATTTGGAAAAGTGGCAGCCATCAATTCCTGGAATTGGCAGCTACCAAATTTGTAGTAGTTACAAAATTCACTTTTCAATGCAAATACAGGGGAGAGACCGTCACACCTCCTTTCTCATTTTCATAAACTATCTTCTCAACATCATTCTCCCAAACAACCACCATTGTAATAAATTGACCAAATTTATCCTCAACACCCATCCCAGCTACCATCTCCCAAACAAAGCCTCAGCTGGAATAGATGGTATCGGAATTCTATAGAAAAACAAACTCAAAAGGAGCACGTCATGAACAATAGAGCGTGGATGACTAGGCAAAAGCATCTCAAAATTCCATTGCCATGACTCAGTCGTGTCAAAATTGAGCAATTGAGTGTAGCAGGATCTTTTGAGATCATGATAGCTTTCATGCAATTACATTTACACCAGACACCACTAGCAAAGTTGGTAGAAAAGTGCCAGGGTAAATGCTGCTCTCTCTTTTCAAAAGATACGTGGTCCTTAATTTTGCTCTGTTCATCTTGCCCAAGCCCTTAGAGGGCTCAGTTCTAATGATGTTTGTGCTTTCAACATGAACTCTATTCCTGTTTGGGAATAGATGGTGGTGGTCTTATACAAACAATTCAAGTTGTCAACTAAAACAGACAGCTTAATCGTCGAACAGATTCTCACTCAAAGAGAGGCAAATCCAGTAGAGCTTCATTGAATGATTTAGTCTCTGTTTAGGAGATTTAAAACGGAGAAGCATTGTGGTGTACCCCACACCCTTTGTAATACCCAAAATTTTTAATGATTTATAAATTCTGAAGAAAATTCAAGTTTTAATTTTTATTTATTCTGAATGTGAATTATAGTATTAAAACCCTTATTTTTATGGTTAGTATTGTTCAAAGTAAAGATCTGAATATATATTTAAAATCCAGACAAAATTTTGTTGAGGCTTGTTCGAAAATCAGAATTCAGGGACATTCTAGTCATTAATCAAATTGTAAAAGGGTAGCTTAGTAATTTGCCAATTCAGTGGCATTTTTCGGTAAAATAACCAACTATATAAGGTCAAAATGGTAATTTTTCTTTTAGGGATATTTTCAGGGAATTAATAAAATTGTCAGGGACGAAAATGGTAATTTACCATTTTCAATGGCAGGCTATGTAAATTATTGAACTACTGAAGGACAATCAAGTAATTCTGAATTCCCTTATGGCAGTTCTGAAAGATGGGATTTGAATTAGGGTATAAAAGGTATAAAAAAATTAGCAATCAAATAAAATATAATATTTTATATTAAAATATTCAAGAGACCATGGTTTTGGAAAACCACTGTCCCAAAACCAAGGGCAGCCATGGTTTTTCCAAAACCATGAGCTGACAAGTGTCACCTCACAATGAGGAGGTGACACCCATCCCTTTTCTCTCTCTGACACATGTAAAAAAAATGAATAAAATATTAAAAAAATGACAAGTGTCAAAATAAATTAATATTTTAATTAAATTAGGTGACAAATGTCACCAAAATGGACCCATAGGGGGGGGCGACACCTCCTCTCTCTCCTATAAATACCCCTCACCCCCTCTCTCTCTACCCAAGTCCAAGACTCCTTCTCTCTCTAAGATCTCTCTCTCTCCTACTTTCTCTCTCTACCTTTGAATTTCTCTCTCTAGATTTTAGTTTAAAAACTCCGTAGAATCTCAGATTTTTTCTGAGAAACCTATTCTATCCTTTTTCCTCTTTCCTTAAGCGAAGTCCGTTCTTCTGCAAGAAGCTTCGTCAGATCAGAAACAACCTCGGAAGCGCTGCCTGCAGGAGTTCTGCTAAACTTAGCATAAAGGTCGGATTTGGATAGCGGAAGCGCTGCTCAAATCAACTAAACAAGGTTAGTATTTAGAAACCTTCTTCTAAATTTGATTTTATACTTTCTGAGCTTCCCTATTCTCTTTCTGAACCCCAACTCTATTTCTTTTGGATTTAAATTTTGGCAATTTTGCCAAAATTTAATCCAACCCATCCTTTACATAAGGGAAGCTCTGTTCAAATTTTTCTAAATATTTTTAAGTATTCCGAACTACTTTAGCAGTAGTTCTGGCAAAATTTTCTAAAAGACTTTTAAAAAATTGAGTTTTTATAGCAGGAGTTCTGTCAAAATGATTTAAAGATTTTTGAAAAAAGTAGAATTAGTATAGCAGTAATTTTGACCAAATTTTTAAATAATTTCTGAAAAAGATTAATTATTTTAATCAGAATTTTGGCAAAAGCTTTTCAGATAGTTTAGAAATTTTTAGTAGAAGATATATCAAAATTTTTATAACTATTTCAGAAAAAAAACGATTTTTATAAGAGAAATTTTGTTAAAATTTTTCAAAAATCCTTTTAAATATTTAAATCAAATTTTTTGAAAAACCTTTATAAAAATATTTGTGACGCAAAGTCATGTTCGAATTCTTACAACTCGAATTCAAGTTCAAACCCTTTTTCGAACATTTGAGTTATTACAGAGGAAACTCTTGAAAATTCTTATAAAAGTTTTAAAGTCAATTACAAATAAATTTTTAGATTTTTAATAATTTCTTCAAAAGATACTTTTTTAAATCATAGGGCAAATACTACTCAAAATTTGATATAAAAATATTAACTAATATAATGAATTCTATCAGATTAAATCAAAGCACGAGCGCTTTATCCTATCGACATCCAAGTAAGTTATTCTATCAAAATCTTATAATTTTATATTAGACATGCTTTTGATTCATGTTTTTAATTCATGCATGGTTATCTAAATTTGATTCTTGATCAAATGCATATTTTAATATCCGCATGAATAAATATTTGTTTTGAATGACAAGATTTTCAATCTTATGATTTGAATAAAATTTGGATGGATACTATGATCAAAACTTTGATTTTGATAAAAGAATTTTGTATAGCATGTTGATTTTCGAAAGATTTTATTGTTGCGGGAGTCATGTCTATACAAACTTAATTCTCGCCTTCATAGGCGAATGCTCGTTGTGATAGAGCAAAATTCTGGATGGGCTGGATACATATGAACCGTGTTTATTTGAAAGGAATGATTTGGCTATTGAGCCTAGTTTTTGAAAAGATGAAAAGTCCTATAAAAGAATCCTTCAAGTCCATCTAGGTTTAGCCTACCCTGGAAGGGGTAGTGGTACAACCAGGAGTGACATTGTGAAGATGATGATTGTTTGGAGCGATAGATTCCCTGGACCTCCTGTCACTCGGGTTGAGGAGGTCGAGACAACGGGTCTCAAGGCTGCCGCATGCCAGTGGATGCATCCAACTCTCCTTGTTTGTTCGCCATTGCTGAGAATCTTCCCGGTCGTTGACCGCTCACTTGGGAGCCCGTTTCACTCAGGTATCCGGGTAATCCACAATAGAATAATATACCCCCGGAATACTTAGTTTGAGATCGGAGTACTCTCCACCGTACCAGGAGGGCGTTGATATCGAAACAATGACCTTTTTCTTTCACAGAATTTGATCTGAGATTATGCATTGTTGATATAACACATAATCATGTTTTAAATTGTTTTTAATTGCATAATTGTTCTTAAATGAATGCATTTCGATTTATAAATTATTGAAATCATGCTTAATATTTGAATTGTATGGTTTTGATTAATGACTTACTTGGCTATCATAAGTCTAACCGCGTTTTATGGGGATTTCAGGTTCAGATATAGAATAGGAGATCTTACAGTGGATGTTGGACAAGTGCGGCATCGAAGAATCCAGATTCCCAAGATCTTGAGATTAATTTAGGATTTATTTAAAATTTAATCCTAAATGTTTTCATTTTTGAACCTTGTGAAAAGACTATGTATATAATGTTGATATAAATTATTGTTGTTTTTGTTGTTAATTGGAATGTGACGTGCCTGAGGTTTAGGAAACCGAAAATCAAAAATTATTTCCGCTGTTTAAAAAAAATCTGCATTTTTAAAGGTTTTAAAACCCCGGGGCGTTACACCCTCTGCTGTTTGGGAGCAGTGCATTGCAATTTTCCCAACACCCTTTGTTGTTTGGGAGCAGTAGGGATGGAGTTGACAACCCCAACACCACATTTCAATACCATTCACAAGAAAATGTTCTTGACTACTCCATCCCCAACACCACATTTTGCAACACATTTTTAGAAAAGCATGTTTTCACAATACATAGGAACAGTGCATCCATCCAACGAAGGACCCCCAAACAGAGCCTAAAGTAAAAGATTTTGTGTAAGCATAATTAAAAGAAGTTTGAAACTTGCGCCACTAATTTGCCAAAGCAGGTTATATGTTCCCCCCCCGAACAGGGCAGTTAGCTACATCTCATGATCAGGGGTCCCAAAGAGCACCATGTATGTACGCATGTGCGTCTCGTATCCCCATGTTTGTCAGCATTAATTAGCATTGGAGTTTGATAAGATTGCAAAGACTTAAGTACCCTCTCCTCCATTGGTGCAAAAAAAAATGACGGTTCTTGAAAAGGAGTGGTTGTAAAGACTTAAGTGCCCCGAAGATGATTATTTAAGACCCAGTCTCTGCACTGCAGGATTATCCGAGAAAGAAATCTCCCCTGGAGGAGGCCATGAACATCAACCCTCTCACTCTCTCTCTCCCTTCTATTTCTGCTTCTGTGCACATCCATTAGAAGATCATACATTGCTCCATCAAGCACCGACTGACCTATACATTGACTCTTGTGAAGCCTGATTCAGAGTTTTTACCCTTACAGGAGGAGGGTTTGGGGGCTCCTCCCAGCGTGGGTATCATCATTCAACTAAATGAGTTGTAGATCCTGATTCAGAGTTTTTACCCTTACAAGAGGGGTAAAACCTCATCTCACTCTCTCTCCCTTCTCTCTCTACTTCTGTGCACATCCAACAAACGATCCAACATTTCTCCATCAAACACCGACTGACCTGCACACTAACTGTAGCATCGTTCAACTAAATGAGTTGTAGATCCTGATTCAGAGTTTTTACCCTTATAGGAGAGGGGTCTGGGGGCTCCTCCCAACGTGGGTAGCATCATTCAACTTGAAGAGTTGTGTAGTCTGATTCAAAGTTTTTACCCATTCATATTTTAAGGCATTAGATCTCATGTTTGAACATCCACGCATGTGCAGTTTGCTTTCATCATGTTCAGTTGCTTTCTAGATTATACTTTGAATTCTTGTGCATTTTAGATCTATCGATTTGTATATAACCAGAGCTCATTTTAATCTGAAATTTTTACTACAACTTCATGCATATGTCTTCATGCTCTCCACCAAAAATCAGATCATTCTGAGCTTGTTTGACCCACTTTAAAAATCAAGATTCAAAACCTGTTATTTTGCACCGTCAGGTTTTAGCAGAATCAGGACCAACTTGCGGAAGTGATTTCTCCCTAACCAGAGATAATCTTTCTGATCCGTAAAAAGGGTTGTTTTCTAAATTGAATCTAGTTTGTTCATACCAAATTTCAGCGATTTCTATAGTGTTTTCGTACCAGTTTCGGGTCAAAAATCATAACCCTGTCACCCTGTGTTATTTTAACGGCTCAGATTTTGATCCATTTTGTTTGAATTTTATTTTCCTAATGAAAGATCATTTTTCAATTCTGTAAAACGGGTTCTCTTTGTTTATGTGTCTAGTTCATCTCTGTAAATTTTCAGAATTTTTCATGGTCAATTACTATTTTATTTTGATTAAATACCAGAACCTTGTATCCAGATTTTATAAATGTTCTGATTTTGGCCCCCATATCATGACTGTTGTAGCACTTTTTCAACAAATCGTTATTTGATTGACAATATTCTTCAGCAAATTATTGTTATGATTTTTTTGAGTCTCTAATGAGTCTCTACTATGATTTGTAGTATTTTTGGGTCTCCAACGAGCCTCACAATGATTTATAGTGTTGTTCGATCTTTTAACTATGATTTATAGTGTTTTGGGGTCTCCAACGAGCCTCACAACGATTTGTAGTGTTTTTCAGTCTTTTAACTATGATTTATAGTATTTTCGGGTCTCTAACGTGACCCACAGCGATTTATAGTGTTGTTGGACCTCGCTATAGCGATTTGTAGTGTTTCTCGCTAAACACTACAGCGATTTATGATACAAATCGCTATCTGAATCATGACCAACTTGTCAGGGTCATATCTCCCTAACCAGAGATCAGATTTCAAATCCGTAAAAAGTGGTATCTTTTTTATAAAGTCTAGTTTATTCCTATAAATTTTCAGCGATTTCTATGGTCATTTGTTACCCCATTTGGATCTAAAACCAGACCCCTATCAGTCTGCCCTATTTGAGTGATATAGGTTTTTATTTCATTTTGTAAGAGTCATATCTCCTCAACGGAAGATCATTTTTCAAATCCGTAAAAAGGGTTTTCTTTCCATATGTGTCTAGTTTATATCTGGAAAGTTTTATAACTTTTTATGCTCATTTGATATTTCGAACCTATTAAAAACCAAGACATGTTATAAAATATTATAAAACTTAAAAAGTTTGAAACTTCCTCTATGTGTCTCGATTTTTAACAGGTTTGAAATATCAAATGAGCATAAAAAGTTATTAAACTTTTCAGATATAAACTAGACACATAGAGGAAGAAAACCCTTTTTACGGATTTGGAAAATGATCTTCCGTTGGGGAGATATGACTCTTACAAAATGAAATAAAAACCTATGTCACTCAAATAAGACAGACTGATAGGGGTCTGGTTTTAAATCCAAATGGGGTATCAAATGACCATAGAAATCGCTAAAAATTTACAGGAATAAACTAGACTTCATAAAGAAGACACCACTTTTTACGGATTTGAAATCCGATCTCTGGTTAGGGAGATATGACCCCGACAAGTTGGTCCTAATTCGGATAGCGATTTGTATCACAAATCGCTGTAGTGTTTAGCGAGAAACACTACAAATCGCTAAACACTACAGCGATTTGTGATACAAATCGCTATCCGAATCAGGACCAACTTGTCAGGGCCATATCTCCCTAACCAGAGATCAGATTTCAAATCCGTAAAAAGTGGTATCTTTGTTATGAAGTCTAGTTTATTCCTGTAAATTTTCACCGATTTCTATGGTCATTTGATATCCCATTTGGATCTAAAACCAGACCCCTATCAGTCTGTCTTATTTGAGTGACATAGGTTTTTATTTCATTTTGTAAGAGTCATATCTTCCCAATGGAAGATCATTTTCCAAATCCGTAAAAAGGGTTTTCTTCCTCTATGTGTCTAGTTTATATTTGGAAAGTTTTATAACTTTTTATGCTCATTTGATATTTCAAACCTGTTAAAAATCGAGACACATAGAGGAAGTTTCAAACTTTTTAAGTTTTATAACATTTTATAACATGTCTCGGTTTTTAACAGGTTCGAAATATCAAATGAGCATAAAAAGTTATAAAACTTTCCAGATATAAACTAGACACATAGAGGAAGAAAACCCTTTTTACGGATTTGGAAAATGATCTTCCGTTGGGGAGATATGACTCTTACAAAATGAAATAAAAATTTGTCACTCAAATAAGGCAGACTGATAGGGGTCTGGTTTTAGATCCAAATGGGGTATCAAATGACCATAGAAATCGCTGAAAATTTACAAGAATAAACTAGACTTCATAACGAAGACATCATTTTTTACGGATTTGAAATCCGATCTCTGGTTAGGGAGATATGACCCTGACAAGTTGGTCCTGATTCGGATAGCGATTTGTATCACAAATCGCTGTAGTGTTTAGCGAGAAACACTACAAATCGCTATACCGAGGTCCAACAACACTATAAATCGCTGTGGGTCTCGTTAGAGATCCGAAAACACTATAAATCATAGTTAAAAGACCGAAAAACACTACAAATCGTTGTGGGGCTCGTTGGAGACCCCAAAGCACTATAAATCATAGTTAAAAGATCGAACAACACTATAAATCATTGTGAGGCTCGTTGGAGACCCAAAAATACTACAAATCATAGTAGAGACTCATTAGAGACTCAAAAAAATCATAACAATAATTTGCTGAAGAATATTGCCAATCAAATAACGATTTGTTGAAGAAGTGCTACAACAGTCATGATATGGGGGCCAAAATCAGAACATTTATAAAATCTGGATACAAGGTTCTGGTATTTAATCAAAATAAAATAATAATTGACCATGAAAAATTCTGAAAATTTACAAGGATGAACTAGACACATAAACAAAGAGAACCCATTTTACAGAATTGAAAAATGATCTTCCATTAGGAAAATAAAATTCAAACAAAATGGATCAAAATCTAAGCTGTTAAAATGACACAGGGTGACAAGGTTATGGTTTTTGACCCAAAAATGGTACGAAAACACCATAGAAATCGCTGAAATCTGGTATGAACAAACTAGATTCAATTTAAAAAACAACCCTTTTTACGGATCGGAAAGATCATCTCTGGTTAGGGAGAAATCACTTCCGCAAGTTGGTCCTGATTCTGCTAAAATCCTGACGGTGCAAAATAACAGGTTTTGAATCTCGATTTTTAAAGTGGGTCAAACAAACTCAGAATGATCTAATTTTTTGTGGAGAGCATGAAGACATATGCATGAAGTTGCAGTAAAAATTTCATATTAAAATGAGCTCTGGTTACATATAAATCGATAGATCTAAAATGCACAAGAATTCAAAATATAATCTAGAAAGCAACTGAACATGATGAAAGCAAACTGCACATGCATGGATGTTCAAACATGAGATCTAATGCCTTAAAATATGAATGGGTAAAAACTTTGAATCAGACTACACAACTCTTCAAGTTGAATGATGCTACCCACGTTGGGAGGAGCCCTCAGACCCCTGTCCTATAAGGGTAAAAACTCTGAATCAGGATCTACAACTCATTTAGTTGAATGATGCTACCCACGCTGGGATGAACCCCCGGACCCCCCTCCTGTAAGGGCAAAAACTCTAAATCAGGCACATAAGTAGAGAGAGAAGGGAGAGAGAGTGAGAGGGTTGGTGTTCATGGCCTTCTCCAGGAGGAACCCTTTACCTCCCTTGATTTCTTCTCTAGAGAGAGAAAGGGTTTTACAGTGTTTTACGAAGAAGGAAGAAGAAGAAGATGACGATGGAGCAATGTAGGATCGTCTGTTGGATGTGCACAGAAGTATAGAGAGAAGAGAGAGAGAGTGAGAGGGTTGATGTTCATGGCCTTCTCCAGGAAGAACTCTTTGTTTCCCTTGATTTCTTCTCTAGAGAGAGAGAGGGTTTTACAGTGTTTTACGAAGAAAGAAGAAGAAATGTTTGTCCTTTTTTTGAACAGAAAAAGAAGAAGACTTTGAAGAGTCAACATCATCCTCGACTTTTTTGATGGAGGACATGTTTGTCCTTTTTTTGAACTGTTTGTTTTTTCTTTTTTGAATGAAGGGCATTTTTGTCATTTTCTCAAACCATCACTTTATGAGAAGAATAGCAAGAAAGGGTACTTAAGTCTTTGCAACAACACCAGAGTCCGATGCAAAGTTATGTCAACATACACGGGAATACGAGCCCCATGTGCTTGTATACGTGGTGCTCATTCAAAGCCCCGAACACAGACGTGGGATTCAGTGAATCATCGGGGGCGAACATACACCACCCTCTCCTAATTTGCCTAATGATATCGAGGCTGATGTGGCAAGTTTAGGGTTCACAAGTTTTCCAAACATAATGCTAAAAGCTAAAAACTATGAAAATTGATTTTCCACAATGAAGGACAATAATTATGAGTTTTTCAATGGGGCATTTGTTACACTCCCATCCAAGGGAAGCCACTTTCCCTTGAAAGGGATAGCCAGGAGGGAAAGCGCTCTCCCATAGTGTGGGGGTGTGAACCCATTTTGACAGGAAAGATGTCTTTTTGCATTGATTATCTGTATTCCACCACATATTTCTCATGAAGATGATTGTTTCACCTCTCCTAGGAAAGTGGCCCTCTTACCTATGAAAGAGGACTTATTTGTGCAATCACATAGGAAAGGGCATGAAACAAACGCCCTCCAAAAGGCGAAATAATGGTTGTTCATACTCCATGAAAGTTGTGGTGATAAAAGGAACAAGAGAGAATCTCAAAAGGATGCATTGGTTGATACTTTAAATTGTAGGGACTAGTGACCCAAAGTATTACTGTCATGATCAATAGGCAAAACATGATATAAAGAACATTTCTTTAAACAATCACATCCAGACGCTGATCTGCAGCAAGAGATCAAAGTGTCACCCTTTAGGACAAATACAAATTAGCATTTAGCAGTAGTTGGACTTCCTGTTCTGATGACCTAGAAAAATGGGTGATAATCTTCTCTAAGAAGATCATTAAGCTTAGGAAGTCAATTGCATCTCTTCAACCTTCAAGAAATGACCCTCATTAGAAACAAGGGCCTTCATGGGTAAGAAAGCATCCTAAGGGATGAACTGTGGGGAATTTCGTGTTCGTGTACATAGAGGGGCCTTAGAAAGAAGCCATTTAGAAATCTCACTAAAGGCATATTTTTCAAAAAAGGAATTTGTTTTCACATATGAAAATAAAACACAAATGAAAATGAATTATGTCATTTATAATCCTATATACTCGTTTACTACATTTGTTTCAACCTCCATGTGATTCAATTTGTCATGTTCGTTTTATAATACAATAAGTTGAAGACCTAACCAATTCTTTAAATTGGATTTGATTTCATATCCAGATGGGTTGTATCTAATATTATTCATTTAGTTATACTTCATGATAAAATCTAACTGGGGCTCGAATCTCATGGCCCCAGCATGCCTATCAAAAAAAAGGAAAGTGGATCATGTGGAGCTCATGTTGATTTCTTTTTCTAATGGGTAACTCATGGTGGCATCTCTTGCCGCAAGGTCAAAGCTGGGTGTACTCTCCAGTGGCTAGGAAGGAAATCGAAGTTCAGCCAATGTGTGTGTGTGTGTGGGGGGGGGGGGGGGGGGGGAGGAAGTTTCTCGTACGTTTTATTTTGGAACATGCTTCTAAAATCTTTGGTACCAGTTTTTTACAAATATTGATATGAGTTTCAAATACACAGTTTTGTGAACATTAGTACGAGTTCTCAAGGGAACTAATATCCAAACCTTAACCCTAAGTCTTTATCCACGCATTCCCGTTTTCAGTGATGTGCATTAACTTGGTGATTGTCTATCGTCAACTTAATGTTGGCCAGATAAGACCATACCCAAGTAGGAGTGTTCATGGGATTCTATGTAATGCCCCCAAAATTTTAACTCGAAAATATGTGATGTTTTTTTTAAATACACAATGAAAAACATTTAATTTAATTTGGTTAGAATTTTGGGCAGGTTATAAGTATTTAAATGCATCATCACTATTCCATAAATCAATTTATATCATTCAACAAATAAATGAATTATTCATAAAAAAATCTTGAAAAATAAATAATAGACAGTCATTCAAAGCAAAATTCTCAAAATTCAAATAGTTGGTTCACATAGCACTCCCGCAACATCTTGCAACTTTTCCAACTCGTTCCCTCATTACTTGTGTGTATAAAATATAAGGGGTCAAACTTCAATAAGTTTCATTAAAAAATACAGTAATCATGCATGCATATACAAAACTAAGAATACATGGCATTGAACATCATTCAAAACATATATCTTTCATATAACCAATACAAGGCATTAAATTAAACATGCATAGCCAGAACAAGAATAAATTCATGAATATGCATATGAATTTTCAGGGCATGTTTTCAGATAAGTTTTTAAATACTATGTGTTCAAGTGTAAGATTTTTGTTTCTCTTTTTATCACTCGTGCGGGCACGTGCAGGATAAGATATCGCAATAGAGGAGACTACTCGGGTGTTGATTATGCTATATATTTTCAATTTCTACGAGTAACTTACTGAAGTGGACCCACTGAGGATGATACAATGATCGAAAAAGACCTCACCAATGGCGTTAAACATGATGCATCCTAACACTTCTGTAGAATACATGGACCTATCAGTTATGACAAAATTAATAGTTTGAGCTTCCTACCACCTTCATACTAGAGATCAGGTGAGTCGTGATACAACAATACTCTCACTAAACATATTACTTAGTCACACAGGTATTGTACCACTTACCTTTTCCAAGATAAACTTAAAATTTTTTAGAACATATACCCTTGTGAAGTATACCTTAAATTCATCAAATTAAGATTATCTTTATTAAGGTCATAGGTCATTAAGACTTATTCAAATGGATAGTTCATTCCATTCAATAGGTCCTGATTTTTTTTTTAAAACCAAAGCTCAACATACACTCATAAGTATACATGTGCATACATATGATTTTCATAACCACATATAACATATTCATATCGACATTGAAAATTATGTCAAATATACATTTATTTGTGCACACATGGCACCATATTGGTTCTTTGAACCATAAACTCATTTATGAACATATATGCAAGCATGCATATCATGTCTCATAATACATAACATCAGCATCTATCATTATGATATATATCATGACATCAAATTGTCTATCATAAGCTTATGTTGTAAGTCATATCGTGTTGCAAATCATGTTACTACATAAGCGCATTAATTAATAAAGCATGTAATTCATTTTAATATTGTACAAAAAATTTATAACATATAGATCAATACATTATCCCAAATAAAAGCACAATTGTATAGCATCATTGGGCACACATTGTACTCTAATAATGTGTGTGTCCATCGGATGCGACTCTGGGACCCATACATGTCCAACTGATCTACTTTTTGAATCATGACATGTATGCAAACAAGAGTTTCAAACTCAGAACTGCATGGACATAATTTATCAGTCAATATAAATTATGCTATGACCAAAATACAATGAATTTAAATCTAGAATTTTTATTTTAGATGTGCGGATGTGTTAGCGGTCTATATGCAAAAACCTAGGTTCAATCTCATTCTCAATCATGGAGTAATAAATCTTTTATTGAAACTTGTCTTCTTTTCATAAAACAAACCTATCTGATTTGGCTTTACCGAATAACCATCAGTTAATGAATTTACATAATGAAATAAATTATGTAATTTTTATTGTAATTAGTTTGATGTATTTGACGCAAGCTCCAAAATAAATCAGACCTAAACTTTATCTCATTTGAGAATTAAAATTTACACAATAGAGTCTATTCTTGTTCTTGGATAAACCGTGTTATAGAAATTTCAAGTTCTAGAACAAACTTTCATAATTTTTAATTTATAAACCATAATGAATCTGTATACAAGATTTTTATCGTATGTTTTTCATTATATAGACTAATACACATAAAAATATTGGTCATAAACATTAAATTGTTTTGGAGAAATAAAATCAAAAAAATGTGCAGCCTTTATATAATTTCTGTTAGGACAAAAATTTTGTGCTGACTTGTAGAGGTCGTATCTCTCAATTCAAACCTCAAATGAACCCAAATTGTTTTATGAGAATGTTCCTACATGTCTAGAACATCTCTCTAAAATTTAAAAAAAAAATGGGTTCATCGTTTTGGATAACCATGAATTTATTTCATATTGATCGTAATAAAAATAACAAGACAAAATGCATTTTCAAGAAACACAAATAATTTTATATTTTTTATAAAAAAAAAATATCATAATCATGTATTTTATGATTTTGAATAAATATAAACATATCATACACATGCATGTATACATCCAAGCATGTTGTAATCATAGAAATAAAATTCATAATACGAATCAAATGCAAGATCCAATGTTTTTATATGAAAAACTACATTTTTCTCAACACTGATTCCCAAAAATGATTTTTGTTTTATGAAAACTTCTAACGAGATTATAATCTATCAAAACTTAATTGAATCAATGCATAAACATGTTCAACTTGCTAAAATAAAAAATCATAACTCATATCATGGATCTATATTAGTAATCACACACAAAATATATTTTTCTCTCAAAAATGATTTTTCAAAAATGGATTTCGGATTATCCAAAACCTCCTGTAATATTCGCCATTTTCTTAATTTTATGATTTCTAAAAAAATGACAATGTAGATTTTTTTTTTGCAATTGACGTGTATGAACGTGTTTCTTTCATTTTTAAAACGGTTGATTTTAGTTTCTGGTACTGGAAACCAGTACTTGGGACTGGTACACTTGAAACAGGAAATGCACGTCCATACCACGTCGTCTCATTGCAACTCTGATTTGATTTACAAAGGTTTAGAAATTTTTGAAGAAAAGAGTGATTACTATCAATATTTTCATACCTTCATTAGTAATATATATACAACCCTTACCTGTGCACCTACTATGCAAAAAAATGCAAAGAATGGGCAAAACTGCACATTTTTGCTCTTTTTGTGGCGGTCAAAAAACTGTCAATAAAGCTCCAAACAAAAATTACCTTTAGTGAAAGTTTTTGGCAGCCGAAAGTCCCATTTTTTCTGGGACCTTCACGGTAAAAAACCGCCACTAAAACCTCTAAAACGTGCAAAAAAACGCATTTAGCAAAATTTTTTTTTTATGTTTTTTGCAAGACCTGCGATGGACTGCCAGCGTGATCCCATAGGTAGCTGTGCACCTAAAGGATCATGTGTTGTGCAGCTATCACTTTATATATATGTTATTTTTAATTTTAAATAATCATTTGTTTAAATAGACCGATTAGCTTCAATTCAATTCTTAACGATTCTGGTTTTTTTTGTTTTTTGAAAAACCGATTGGATTCTGAAACTGATTTTGACAACATTGGCAAAAACGTTAGATCATATTCTCTTTTCTTTTCTATGAAACCAGCCTCAATTGTTAGAATAGGTTCTACCTATAGAGTCGGATAGGTCAGCTAAAGTTAGGACCCCAGCCACATTCCTCAACAAAAGTTAAGAGAAACAAAAAAGAATAAAAAGAAAACATTGTGGGCTGGCTCTTTCTTTCCCAGTAGTTTCTTAGCTCATCACTTATTAGCATGTTAGCTAAAGTAACAGCTACATATTTTATAGGATTCTTGTGGTTTTGTGTGGGACACAAACGTGGCACACCAACCGCTAAGGGTTACTGCACTGCACTCAAACGATGGGCTAGCTAATCTATCTTTCTCATCCTAAAATAGTTTTCACCGACTATGTCACAATAATATAATATGGGCATGACCTGAATTAAAATAATAATAATTTGAAAAGTAAGATACAAGGACATGAATTTTTAATAATAAAAACTGTTTTTTATATTATTTTTATTATAATATATTATTAAAATGTTAAAATAATGTTTATACATGTCAGAGTTGTGTCAGCATGTCATAGCCCATCCAACATGACGCGCGTTACAATGCGTGTTACTGACTTTCCACAAGAAGTTCAGTCATTTTCGTAGTTGGCTTTGGGGTAAAGGTGGGCATCGGCCGGCCCAGCTTAGCCCAAGCCCCTTTACAGCTCGACCTATCAGGTTTTAAGTGTCATTTGGCTCGGCTCATTAGGGTTTTGGACTGGTTTTTAACAGACTGGGGTTTGAAGAGCATCCCATGACTCAGCCTAGTGCCCCATTGAGCCAATGTTTAGCAGGTTAGTCCAACCTGACCTAAACCCATTTGTAGGTTATTTTTTATTGAAGTTCATAAATTAATTATTATAAATACCAAAAACAATGAATTAAATGAAAGATTAATGCACTCATCTAATTATTTTTTTATTTCTTATATAATCAATGCTAGGGATGGCAGTGGACCGAGGCCGGGGCGGGAGACAAGGTCTCCACCCCAATCCCATCTCAAAATTTTGCCTTCCATCCCCACCTTCATCCTCGCACGGGTTTTAAATTTAACCTTCATCCCCAACCCATTCTTTGTTTCATGTCCTCCATCCATGGTCCAAACATGGCAATGCAAGGTGGGGGCCCGTTTCTCTGGTCCTTCCGTTGTTGGCGCCTTCCACCGTTAGAGAAATGGGAGGAAAGAAATGGGAGCTTGCGAGGCTCATTAAAAGAAGAAGAGAGGAGAGATTCAAAAAAAGGTTTTATGTTAGAGTTAAGAATATATATATATATATAAGATTTAATAATATGTATAAGGGTATAATAGTAATTTTTAATAGGATCAAAGATGTGGCAGGGCAAGGCGGGGAGGGGGCAATAGTAAGTCCATCCCCACCTTCATCCCTACATGGGTTTTGATTTTAACCTTCATCCACAATCCATTCTTCGTTTCATGTCCTCTATCCCCGGTCCAAATGGGGCGAGGCTGGTTTCCTCCAAAACCACTGCCATCCCTAATTAATGCAACTAACTAGTATTAGCTACCAATTTACTATGGAACCAACTATTGAAAATTTAATTAGGTAGTTCAAGCCCATCGAGTCGGGCCGATAGCCCGTGGGCCGACCTGGGCACAACCCATGTATATAACGGATCAGATTTCATGGCGGTAGCTAACGGGTCAGGGCACAACCCACAATAGCTATGCTCAAAAGCGTGCAACACACTAACTAAAAAACCGTAAAGATTGGGTACCATACCTCACAAAGTCGCCTAACACCACGAAAAATCCTCATGAATCCTGGGTCCACAATGTGCCTCAAACTCCAAAACCATGGGGAAACACCTAACACTCGAAAACACTCCAACAACAAGGGACTTGCACCTCCACTAGGCTAAACTCCAAACGACTGGCTACCCTCTCCCTCAAGCTGAGAGTGATAGAAACAAGGGGGAGGAGAGGAGGGAGATAAGAACATGCGGGTGAAGGGAAATGCACATGAGGGAAGAGAGAGCAAAGGAGTCAGGTGAAAGCGAGGAGAGTGAAGCGTATAGGGAGAGAGAGCGATTAAGGGAGGGATTTAGGTTAAACAAAACAACCCTAAAAAACTCATGATTATGGTTAAACACATGGCTAAAGGGGGAGAAAGGTGGGGGTCACGGAGCAACAACAAAAAGAATAGTCGTTCCAATATGCCCTTAAAAGTAAACTATATACCCAATATACCCTTTTAATACAAAAAATGCATCATGGAATGAGATTTTACACTGTTCAACATGGTCATAATTTAGTATAGGTCAATCAAGAATGAAATTGTGTTCCTACGGATTGATTTAGGTTGTATTAATATTTAAAACTATTTTTTATTTTTATAATATTTATTTTAATTTCTAGGAGCAATTCAACCCATTTTTTGATAAAAATAATTTAAATCTGTTCAAATTCATGTTATATGTTAAATTTGATGTTTACATCATGCTTAAATGTGTATATACTGAAATGTTATGTATTTTTTATGAATGAAAATCATGATGCATTTTTTATGAAAATCATGAAGTTTTTTATATATTTTTTAAAAATTGCATGTTGTTCTGTATTTTTATTCTAACCCATTGTAAAGAGAAGTCTAGTTCTCCAAATCAGTGAACCGATAAATCCTGAGAAATTTTGAGGATGTACCAGAGATGTGGAAACAATCTCAAAGAAAAATTTGAGTTCAAATGAGTTTCGAATTGGGAGATACAACCTTTGAAAGTCAACACAGAATTTCTATTCAAACAAGAAATTTGTGTAGGATGCACATTTTTGTAAAAATCATACCCCCCAAAATATTATAGATTTATAATTGAGATTTTTATGTCTGCTAGATTGTATATTGTAGAATACACAATAAAAATTTTGTAGGATGATTCTTTGTAGTTTGAAAATTAAAAATTGCAAAAGTTTAGTACATAACCTATAATTTCTGAAAAACAGTATGTTCAGTAATAAAAATAGCTTGCATGATCAAAATTTTAATTATTTTTGAGAAATGAATTTGAGTATGGGTTTTAGGGACTTGTGTCAAACATATCAAGCCACACACAGTAAAAAAAACTACAGAATTTATATCATTTTGTATGATGCATGGATGGTTTTTTGTTGGAAAGACTTAACCAAACGAGAATGTTTTGTGAACAGAAAACAGTCGATGTTTTAAGAATTTTTATTTTTTAATCTATAATGAGTTTAAGTATGAGTTTTTTTCTGTAGACAGCTAACATGTGTATGAATTTAGGGTAAAAAATCCTAGATCCAGAATTATTTTGTATGATTTATGGTTGATTTTTTAAGAATATATAAGATTTTGTTTTTACAGTTTTGCAAGTAAATTGTTTTGGCCTATTTGCATGTGATGGTTTCACATTTGAATGAGATGCATTATGTGCATTATAATGATAATCTATAACATGATGTGATGTTATATGTTCTTATGATGATTTTGTACATGTTATGGCATTTAGCTTGTGAGCATGATTTTCTCATAAAGTGGAATGCTTACTTAAGTGCTTGAAATTGTTTGAGAGGCGAACAAAATTGCATTGTGGCTTATGGTTGAGCTACATGTGGGCCTATTAAGGATGTGTGCTAGTGTAATATTATTGTAATAATCATGTGAATGTATTATTTATATTGTGTTGTGATGCATATGATTAATTACACTTGTTGGCATACAATGATACACTGTTATGATCGAGCGAAGTGATAGTCTAATCAGATGATGCATGATGAGGTGTATGTTGTGGATGTGTGAATCTATTTATTCTTGTGGAAGTAATATATGATCATTTAAAAGATGTATACGAAACCTAAACAATGTATTAATAAATTTGATTCTTTGGTTGCGCTCTCATGATAGTGGGATCCTTGGATAGCGGTCATGGAAGACTGTGAGTATACTGAATGCTTTGGGCATTGTTTACCCTAAGAACTCGATATAGAGGTTTGTATTCTTAACCATGGTTATAGATAACTTTTCACCATTTTGTCTATGGATGGTGATGTTGGCTCAGTTGTAGTGTATTGATATAACAAGAGACGTGACATCAGAGGGTGTGGAGGCCCTTGTTGTCCCGACATTGGGTGGTGACGCCCGATGTTCCAGCGTAGGGTGATGATGCCTGAAGTTAGTCGATGAACATGTGTGAGATACTAATACATAATAAAATACAATTGTGTATAATTAAGATAAGTTGAAATCTACCTTAATCCTCAAAATTTTACCCATACTAGTATCAACAAAGTGGTCATGAAAATAACTTAAATTAGGTTGTTATAAACTTGAACATACTTTCAAAAGCAAATCTCAATAAAGATATAAAAACTATTTATGCAATTTGCATTAGTTCATGCATCATATATGCATTGGTACATGCACCATATACATATTGATTCTTGTATCATGTGATATCACAAGTATGATTGAATTTGTTCATGTTGCAAGCATGTCTGAATTATTATGTGTGCATAAATATTTTATAAACTTGATGTTTTGTTGATTTATGTTTTATTCTCTATTGTTGGAAAATGTAAGATTTTGTACGAGAACTATGAGTTCTCACCTGTGATTTTATATTTTTAGATGTTGAGGCTTAGGTTTAACTGAATAGGCAATGGTGGGAATGACTTGCTTGAGATGGATGAATTTATGATAGGTTGTTGGATTCTAAACGTTATTAAGTTTTAATTATGATTCAAATTATTTAATTTTAAATTAGAGTTTGAAATAAATGTTTGATGTGTTGGGATGTGAAATTGTGATGTGCCCTAGATCTATGGGATGTTTTTTGCATTCATTAAAAATGTATATTTTCTGTTTTTGACAAAGGGTTTTGTCTTTAGTTTTCTCTTTCGCGAACTTAGTTTTAGTGTGGCTAATAAACGCTAATGCTTGTGCACAAACTGACCCCCTAGAGCTTAGTCTAGTTGGAGAATAATTATAGATCACTCTTGACGTTATTCACTTTCTTTAAAAAAAAATCATGTATTTTCAATCGTGAATTTGGGGTCATTAGAAATTGAGTTTACCAAGCTAAAACTTAGGTTGCTGCCCAATATCCACCTCACCAAACGCGTGCCAACTCGAGTCTTGGCGGTCCGCACCATCTTGAGCTGACTTTTGGTGAGTTCGATCTGAACCAGCCAACCCAACCCTCTATAGAAGACCCTTCTAAGTCACTATGATCCATGTAAGTCAACCAAGTTCATTTTCTTATCCCAAATCTAAGTTTGAACCTACCCAAACTCAAGTCAATGCACTTGGTTTTTATAGAACCTAGGAAAGTTGTCAAAATTCTAATAATTACCTAGCCCAAACCATGAGAAATCTAAGCTTGATTTTTGGACTTAGTGGTCTTCAATGTGACTAGAACTAAACCCCCAAATTTCAATATTTATCAATCCAAAACCCTGTCGGTCCCTGCATAACCCTGAATTTTTATGCAACTTTCACGATCACGAAATTGACCCCATAGTCGCGAAGTGAACTTGGGATCACGATCAGAAATAATCAACTTAGGCACGCCATGCAATCACACGATCTCTCCGACATACAAGTCGGCTAGGCTCTCAAGAGACTGATTGATTCAGATAGGCAAGAAGTAAGCAGACTTTGTGAGTCTGTCCACAACAACCCATATAGCATCATGCTTACGCTTCGTTCGCGGTAGACCAATCATAAAGTCCATCATGATGTCTTCCCACTTTTACTAAGGAATCTCAATCCTTTGTATATAACCCCCAGGACATTGGTGCTCAAGCTTGATTTGCTGGCAAGTCAAGCACCTCGAAACGTATGATGCTACATCATGCTTCATACCTTTTCACCAATACTTTCTCTGTAAATCCTTGAATATCTTTGTTCCGCCAGGATGAACAGTATACCTAGACGTGTGAGCTTCGTCTAGATTTTCTTTCTTCATCTCAGGGTTACTTGAAACCCAAAGTCGACCTTTCATGTGAATACTACCATCATCTGCTATGCTAAAAGATGAACCTTCTTGCTCCACCAGAGCTAAATACTTATCGTACTGGGTGTCAAGCTTTTGGGCTTCGACAATTCTAGGCACAAACTCTGAATGAATCATCAGACCAGACAATCAAAGTGATCCACTATCGTCCGCAAACGGCTTTTAAGCCACAAAATCCTCAATCATATTCTCGCTCCACACAAGACTAGCCAGAATGCTGCTCGATTTACAACTAAACGCATCTACTACGACGTTCATGTTACCAGGATGATAAGACAACGTGAAATCGTAATCCTTAATAAACTCGAGACATCGGCGTTGTCTCATGTTCAACTCCTTCTGAGAGAGCATATACTTAGGACTCTTGTGGTCTGAGAAGACCTCGAACGATTCTCCATACAAATAGTATCGCCAAGATTTCAGGGAAAACACTACCACTACTAATTCTAAGTCATAAGTCGGGTAATTCCTCTCATGAGTCTTCAACTGCCTTGAAGCATACGCAATCACTCTATCGTGCTGCATTAGTATGCAACCCAAACCTGTTTTGGAGGTGTCTGTATACACCACAAAACCACCTCTTCCTGAAGGTAAAGCTAACACTGGTGAGGTTGTCAGTTTAGTCTTCAGGATCTGGAAACTCTCTTCACATGCGTCATTCCACTCAAACTTGATGCCTTCACGCAAAAGCTTGGTTAATGGTAGCGCAATTCTTGAAAAGTCCTGGATAAATCACCGGTAGTATTCTGCTAACCCAAGAAAATTATGAATCTCTGAAGCATTCTGAGGTTGCTTCCAACCTATCACAGCTTCAACCTTAACGGGATCCACGGACACTTCATCATTGGATATCACATGACCTAGAAACATAACTCGCTCAAGCCAAAACTCGTACTTAGAGAACTTGAAGAACAGTCTATGCTCACGAAGTATTCTCAAAATGATTCTCAGATGCTCTCGATGTTGCTCAGGACTCTCAGAGTAGATCAAGATATCGTCAATAAGCACGATCACAAACGTATCCAAGCAAGGATGAAAAATCTGGTTCATCAAATCCATGAAAGCAGCTAGTGCATTTGTGAGGCCGAAAGGCATCACCATGAACTCATACAAGTCGTATCTCGTTCGAAAAGCGGTCTTCGCGACATCTTTTTTTCTAATACGAAGCTGATGATAACCAGATCTGAGGTCTATCTTTGAAAAGATCATCGCTCTCTACAACTAATCGAAAAGGTCTTCGATTTTAGGTAACAGGTACTTATTCTTAATCGTCGCTTGGTTGAGCATCTGATAGTCGATGCACAACCTTAGAGATCCATCCTTCTTTTTTATGAACAACATTGGTGCACCCTAGGGGGATGCACTAGGTCAGATAAAACTTTGCTCTAAAAGCTCTTCTAACTGACGCTTCAACTCTTCAAGTTCTGTTGGGGCCATTCGATACGACGCCTTGGAAATATGAGTAGTTCCAGGCAACAACTCGATGTAAAACTCGATCTCGCGCTTCAAAGTCAATCTGAGTAGTTCCTCTGAAAACACATCGAGGAACTCCCGAACTACATCCAAAACCTCAATCGGAATTAACTCAGGCTCAACTGGGGTAATACTGACCAAGAATGCAGTTCTCCCATTCCGCAAATACTTCTAGGCTTTAATAAAATAAATCAAACAGCTACCTCGCAACGGTCGAGAAAGCTTGATCTCTAAAACAGGACGATCAGACTGAAACAAAACTACCTTGCCTTCTCAACAACAATGTATTATACGTTCTAGGATATCTCATCTGGAGTATGGTAATCTTAGAGATCTGGTCTTAGGGAGACTGTGAGGATACAAAAACTCCGTGTGCTTTATTTTGTCCCATGAACCCGATATTGAGGTTTCTTCTCCTGTCCACTGTTTTAAGGAGAGTCTGTCACTTTACCTGGGGTGGTGTATTTGACACAACTATTGTTTTGGTACAAAGAAAGTGGCACTTGTGGGCGTGAGGTGTCTCTGACGTTCTCGACATTGGATGTGAAAGTCTAATGTTCCGATGAATGATGTTGTTTCCTGATATTGGTCAAGGGCTAGGTTTGGAACCCAGTAATAAAATACAAATTGTGTGTTAAGCTACCCTTGGAACCTAACTTGACCTCGGGGATTCTACCAGTTTGGTGTATCCGGGGGCAACGATAATTAAAAAGAGAAACTTAAAATGTATGCATTTAATAGGGCATGCATATAAAAAAGAAAAACCTTAAGGAAAGATAATAAAGTGTTCATGCATTGCAAATAAATCATGCATATTTTTGCTATTCATTAGGACATGCATCTTTTATCTATTCCTTTAATTGCTACATGTTGGGGAATGCATGGTGTTTAAGTTCTAATGCATGTTAAATATATTGCTTACTTACATTCTGATTTCTGTTATTGATGTATGTTTTGCATGCTTAATAATTGTTTTATGTTTCATGAATGCTTACCTAAATTATGTAATTCTCATAATCACATTCCTCTGAATTATTGCAAGAATTCGTGTATGTGGTTATGAGATATTTAAATGTTGCTATTGATGTTATCTGCCAGTTAGCTTCTGATAAATTGGTGACTATCGTAGCGTAAATCTTTACTTATTCTTGTATATGTTGAAAATCACACTCGGCACCCGCACCACATACATGACACATGATATACCTGTAATAAAAAATACAGTAATTTCTACTTAGATAGTTGTAGTCTAATTCCTATAAATTTATCATTTATCAGGTGAAGAGTAGAACTTATGAGCGACTACAGGACAAGGCTTCAGATCAAGATTTTGGATTTACTGTTTCAGGGATAGTTTGAGAAACTCTGATGTTATTATTCATTGATAATGAAATAAAATAAATATTTTGGTCTTGATCCCCACTGTAATGTTCCGAAATACTTAACCTTATAGTATTGCTTGTTTCCGTTGTTTTAAAAAAATAATAATGATGATTCATCAAAATTTGGGTTAAGATTTTAGGGCCTTACAGTTATGGTATCAGAGCATGGGAACATTAAATCAAAGATCACGGTCGCGCCACACCCTGCAAGCGCTCTGTGAGTATAATTTATTTAGTTTTATTATTTATCATGTTACTTGTTCTTTTATTGTGATGCTCATATTAGCATATAGGTGGATTTACGCTTACAAATGATTAGCTTTTTGGTTGTTGACTCGCCTACAAATGATTAGCTTTTAGGTTGTTGACTTATCACGCCTATATAGTTTCATTGTAGATGATTGTATTATGACTGTCTGAAGGAATCTGTGATAATTGCATAGCATGATTGATGTGTGTATCATGAATATCCAACTAAATTTCTTAGTAGACATGTGTGTGTGTTTCACGTCGAAATAATCGAATGTGATATAATGTAAGAATTATCAATGCACATGAAATAATGAAATGATCTGAATGTCTTATATACATATATGATTTAAATCTTGTGTGCATAACTCGAACTACGTAGAAGTTACGTATCTTGAAGTTTAGATTTTTGGTATATACAGGATTACATTGTATAAAACTCATGCTTTGGTTATGCATGCTTCGAGGTTAAATTTGAAAAATGCAATGTTCCTGATGACAATAATATGATGCATAGTATAATATGCTTTTGTAGATATGATTGAAATGTCGTGTCATCTGAAATTTAGAAAGTATGCGATATATGCTTAAGTTCAATAGTGAACTATGATTCATGGAACCTTATTGAGGAAAGGTGTGATTTTATTATTTTTTTTGTGGCAGATAATGTGATAATGCATATTGATGATATGTATGTTTGTGCCCATATTGGTGGCTACCGACCTTGAGAGCAACCATTTGTATTTATGCATGTATCACTATTTTGGCACTTGTTGAGGACCTTTTTTCGCAAAGGATTATCTGTGAGGGTATGTATGACCAAGATCAGGTGATCCGACTAGACGGTGAATTACTGTGAAGAAGTGTATTGTCCAAGTCCATAAATACCCTCTAGGACGGTAATTTCTTCTGAGGTCGTGCATTTCTCAAACTAGGTGATCCGACGTGTATCTTATTAATCTTTAATTAATAAAGAGTTATGGTAAATTGTGAGGATTTGCCAAAATTGATGGAGATAGTTTGTCATGAATCAATAGATTTGGCTTTTAGTTGTAGCAGAATCTAATCGTTATTGATTTTAAATCTTGATAGAAGGGCTACCCTGAGAGAGATCCTAGACCTTGATTTAAGATTATGTTTGGGTTTTCGATGGAAAGATGGGGCCATTTTGAGAAATAGAAATAAGTGGAGGTTATTCAGGACAAAGAGACTCTTAGAAATAGCGAGAACAACAAACAATGACGTGTCTATGATAAAATAAAAGAAATTCCATTCAATAATCATGAACAAGCTAAAAGAAATAGCAGGTCGTGTCTATCATTCGTGACTAAACAAGTAGAAAGTAGTGAACATACACTCTAACTGTCTTAGCTTAAGACTTTTTATGATTTAGTACGGATTTTGCCATCAAAGAAATCATGTATGAATTTTGTTGGGACCGACTTTTAGCTTCAAACTTCTCGTAGAAACTCATTATGTGTTTGTCTTGATCCTTATATGTTGGGGTATATGTCGGGAGCTTGCACATATTCTTGCATCCTTGTCGATACCAATCTCGTCAGACTACGATCTCTACAAAAACCCTGCAATGAAATTTCGAGGACGAAATTCTTTTTAGGGGGAAAGGATGTAATAACCATAAATTTTTAGGCATTTATTTAGAAAAATTATATACAAATTTCATAATATTGTGATTTGGACATGAGATCCCAGTTTCGGATCTCGGACCCATAAAAGAATCTTTACGTATATATTTATCTCGTATAAACTTATATAAGTGCAATAATTTTAACTAATTAAATTATTCAAGTGATAACTATCTAAAATAGTGCGTAGATCGGTCTGAGATCCACTATCTGGATCCATATATCCATATATATATTTTAATATATATAAAATCATAATAAAATAAATAAAACAGTAAATAGTTTTAGGCGGATCCACATTCATAACCGGTCTCGGATTCACGTTCCTTGTGGATCCAACACTATAGAACCAACTCGTATCCACTCTTATAACCAGTCCGGATCCAAATTGGGATTTAGATCCCGAGTCGCAGGTCACAGAGTTTGAACTCGACCCCGACCCCATGTTAATAAAACCTCGATTACAAGAATTGTGCCTAAGGCACGATTCTTGCCAAACTCAAGAAGAGGGGAAGGTTACGGAGGGTCGTAACCGACTCCCTCCACCTTTCGCGGAGGGAGGGAGGGCATTCGTTCGATAAAAGGGGGTTGGAGAGGGTCTCGCCTTCTTCACTCTGCTCTCGACTTCACTCCCTCTGCCGCTCGCCTCCCTCTATGACATTCTTGCACACGCCGACGGGAGCTCCGTCGCCAGCAAGTCTCCCGACCACCTGTTGCCGCCATCGCCTACAACGAGAAATCTTCGGCGACCTCCCCAACCGTGACCACCACTTTCTCTTCACAAGAACATGTAGGTTTTTCTTTCTTTTAGGTATTTCGTGGGTCGAGCATGGGGATTGGGTTACCGGATTCCAAGGAAAGAAGGGGAGGAAGTCTTGATTTTGCGTTGTGGTTGTTCAGGAACCCCAAAATCCACCGAGTTTGGGGATTTTGACTGCTACTAAGGGGGGGTTTGCATATGGACATAAAGGATTTCAGTGTGCTTGTAGTAAGGGGGGGTTTCGATTTGTGATAAAAAGGGGATTTCTGATTAAAGGGGTTCGGTAGATGTGATCTATTAAGAATCTTGGTTATATAGAACTTGAAGTTACATAAATTTTGTTTTTGCGCTTCTAAGGCCTTCTACTGAGAGATGAGGATTCTTGCGGGTTCTTTATAGCCATCATTAAAGTTGTATGAAGAAACCTTTTAACATAATTTCCATCAACATTCTGATCGCATGATTGTACTGTTTTGTTGTTCTATAAAGGAGGTTAAGTATGGACTGAACATTTGTGCATTCATATGTATTTTGTTAGTTCTGGTTAAAATTTTAAACTATCTATTGGTTTATCGTAAAATGGTGCATACTATGACACCAGTAAATTGTGGGACGTGTGAATGAAGATTACATCACTAGGTGTTAGTAAGATCATATTTCAGTGTATTAATAACATTATGTTAATCCATAATCTGTTACTAAGTGTTAATTATATCAATAGGTGTTAATAACCTTATGGGTTCCATGAAAACAAATTATATGTGTCGGTCTATGTATACCTTCATAAGTTTGGAAGGGTTATTCACTGACATGTTAAATACCAGTCACACCGAATGGTTTCAGTATATACATTATTTTTATATTTTGTAAGTGCATTCTTTTTATGCTCAAGGCTACATAATTTAGAAAGTAACACCCAGTAAATTCCCTAATCAGATTGTATTAACATTATAACATTAGGAGTGCAGTTCGAGTTGCACAGTATTATAATTGATATTTTTCAGTTGTCACTTCTATAATAAGTAATAAAACCATTACAGTGCCGGGTGCGTGTATGAATCCCATTGCATCAGCTGGTGGGGTCACCATGTGGTAAATGATGAAAATCTTGGTTTAAGGTAGTAAACTGCATATAGCATGTGTGTTTCCAATGCATTTCCAACCCCATATCATGAGTACTAAATTAAATGTGTTATGAAACTCTATAATAGTAATAAACTGCCAAGCTAAGTGAAATGAGTTCCATAGTAAATTCGGGTTAAATAAATATACACACATTTATTGAAATTATATCCTACATTGAGAGTTTCTATCCCAAGTGTCTCTGAGGGTAAAATCATGAAATCATGTAAACTTGAAATGTATACGACAAAGGATTTTTTTTGCTACACACAGTTGTTGTTTGGGCTTTATAGGGTTCTTTAAATTGCATTCTTCCAGGTTCCTCTGGTGCAGTAACTGATTTACATGAAATACCGCGTGCTTAAACTTTTTTTTTTGTCAGAAAATGTATGTTTTGAATTGCTTGTATGCAACATGTTATTTATGTTTGTGGAATGAGGTTGTTATATTGGTTCCAAACATATGATGGTGAACTTAATTTGATGAATGGAGTTCTCCTTATACTTTAGTTTGGATTTAGCCTGATGGATATGAATGCATGTCTGTTAATAGGTTATGACAAAGTTTGTTTTGGTACAGATGCATACATGATATGAATGTGTGCAACCCTAAAATTCAATGCCTAGGTCTGGGTTATGTTCATGTGTGTGGATGTTAATATATGTTATGAATAAAAAGTTTCATGTGCCTACATTTATAGGACATGTTTAATTATCGCACACTTATGAATTAGTTTCAAGTGCATGTGCATACATGAAATCTATGTGTGTTTGGCATGTACAATCCTGCATAAATGTTCTCGTGTACTTATGAATCATAAATGACTGCATGTGTATTAGGTGATTACAAGAAAACAATTTCACATGGCTGGTGAACACATGCATATGACTGTGATAGCTCATGCACATTGTTAAATTAGTATGAATGAATGTGCATTTGGAATCATGTTGGTATCATTGCATAAATTGCATATTGTTATGATTTTTGCATACGATGCATCGATGGTCTAAATCAATCATCACAGGCATGGAGAACCTTGCACTTTTGTTTGCTCTTTTTTTAATTGCATTGCATAAATCACATTTATAGCATGATTTTAATTGTGTTGTTCTATTGTTGTCACGGGTGATAGACCGTAAAGAGTTGCGCATGTTGATTTGCGAGCTTATGGTTGCATGTTGATTTGCAAGCCTATATTATTAATTTTGCATGTTGAATTGCAAATATAATTTTATTGCTCTATATTGCACTGTTCTATGTGGTTCTACAGGCGAGAGTTCCGTGATGGTTCTCGCAGGGGTAGATGCGAGCTTTTAACTTATTTTTGCATGCTGAATTGCAAAACTCAATAATTCGCTTATAATAAAAAGATAATGAATAAGAGCAGTGTAATATACGTTATGAGATATCTCATCTAGAGTATGAAAATCTTAGAGATACGGTCTTGGGAAGATTGTGAAGATACAAAAACTCTGTGTGCTTTATTTTGTCCCCTGAACCCGCTATTGAGGTTTCTACTCTTGGTCACGGTTTTAGGGAGAGTCTGCCACTTTACCTGGGGTGGTGTATTTGACACAACTGTTATTTTGGTACCAAAAAAGTGACACTTGTGGGCGTGGGGTGTCTTTGGTGTCTCCGACATTAGATGTGGAGGTCTAATGTTCCGATGAACGGTATTGTTTCCTGATATCGGTCTAGGGCTATGTTTGAAACCCAGTAATAAAATATAAATTGTGTGTTAAACTACCATGAGAAGCTGACTTGACCTCGGAGATTCTACTCGTTTGGTGTATCTGCGGCAACGGTAATTAAAAAGAGGAACTTAAATTGTATGCATTTAATAGTGCATGCATATGGAAAAGAAAAACCTTAAGGGAAAATAATAAAGTGCTCATACATTGCACATAAATCATGCATATTTTTGCTATGCATTAGGACATGCATCTTTAATCTTTTCCTTTAATTGTTACATGTTGGGGAATGCATGTTGTTTAAGTTCTAATGCATGTTAAATATACTGCTTACTTACATTCTGATTTCTTGTTATTGATATATGTTCTGCATGCTTAATAATTGTTTCATGTTGCATGAATGCTTACCTAAATTATGTAATTCTCATAATCGTATTCCTCTGAATTATTGCACGAATTCGTATATGTGGTTATGAGACATTTAAATGTTGCTATTGATGTTACTTGTCAGTTAATTTCTGATAAATTATTGACTGTCGTAGCGTAAATCTTTACTTATTCTTATATATGTTGAAAATTACACTCGGCACCCACACCACATACATGACAAATGATATACCTGCAAGAAAAATTACAGTAATTCCTACTTAGATAATTATAGTCTAATTTTTATAAATTTAACATTTTTCAGGTAAAGAGTAGAACTTATGAGTGGCTGCGGGACGAGGCTTCGGATCGATATTTTGGATTTATTGTTTCAGGGATAGTTTGAGAAACTCTGATGTTATTATTTATTGATAATGAAATGAAATAAATATTTTGGTCTTGCTCCCCACTGTAATGTTCCAGAATACTTAACCTTATAGTATTGCTTGTTTTCGCTGTTTTATAAAAAAGAAAAAAAATAATTCCTCAAAATTTAGGGTGCCTAATTATCTCTCAAAATTTGATATTTTCCTGTACTTATGATTTTTCTCCCAAACCTGTCAGAACCTCACATGTCCCTCCTAGATAACATACTTTGTCTTTCCCCTCCACATTTGAATATTGATGAATCAGGATTAGAAATCAGATGATTATGACATATTAATAAGGATGTAAACGGTTAGGATTCAGGTCGGATGTCCATCCAAATCCGAATATGTTTTGTTGGATTCGGTAACTGAATCAAATTCAATTAGTAATCCGATCTGAAGACAATATTAAGTTGGCATCCGAATCCAGGACCAAATCCTACTAATATCTAAGTCTAATACATAGATTTTAAGCAAGTTGAATCAAGATTCAGTTTTGGCTCATATCTATCCAACTCCGGACCTGAATGTTGGTCCGATTATGTCTGACTCGGTAATTCCCAGATCCTGCCATGTCCGACCCGTTTACGTCCCTATGACATATCAATTATCATGTATAAGTTAACTGCGATCTTCTAGGTGTTGATACTGGGCCCGTTTAATTGGGCTGGATCAGGCCTGACTCTCATCAGGTTTGAGGCAGCCCAACCCGGACGCCATGTCCACTACTATTTAGGTCTGTCAACGGGTTGGGTACCCGACCCAGGATGTACCCTATCCCATCCATATAAAAGGTGGTTGGTTCAGGTTTTGTTGGGTCACAAAAATCAATTCCCAGACCCAGACCCACATGATTTCAAAAATTTATTTGTATTAAAATACATATAAAATACCCGGATCGGGTCAGGTACATGGTCGGTTCGGGGTACCCCGCAAAACTCATGATCCAAACCCGGCCCGCATAATGCTAGGGTCGGATCGGGTACCCGATATAAACCCGACCCATTGACAGCCCTAGCAAATCGCTATTCGCGCGCTTCCTTTTAAAAGGGAAACCTCCAAATGAGCGCCAAAAGTCTCCCCGCGTTTCCCTCGCTTCCCCCAATGGCGTTCTCGGAGAGAGAGAGAGAGGGTTGAGCTCCATCGATCTTGATAGATCCGTCCTCCGGCCGACGGAAATGGGGATCCCCGGCCTCCTTCCGCTGTTGAAGTCGACGATGGCGCCCACCCACATCAAGGAGTTCTCCGGCCACTACGTCGCCGTCGACACGTACTCCTGGCTCCACAAGGGCGCGCTCGCCTGCAGTATGGAGCTCTGCAAGGGCCAGAAGGCTTCCAGGTAACGCGAATTCCGACCCGCCTCACGACCACGATGATCGCCGATAGTTCCGATTGTTCTTTTCAGCACTAAATTTGTGCCTTTCTTCTGCGATTTCTCGTGAAAATATTTTCGGACAAAGAACCATGGAATGTGCAGGATGCATAAAATCCCCTTTCAATCCGGTTTCTTCTTTAGCTCCACAGTCCCCAAGATTTAATGAAGAAATATGAAGTAATGTACTTGGTGAATGTGGCAAAATTCAGCTTGGGTATGGTAGGCTGCAATGGAATTTGGTAGTGAATTGCTCTTGTTGGCCTTCTTATTTAACCTTTTGTTCCTTATATTGCAAGAAAGGATATAAATCATATAATTGCGTATGGTGCCCTCCCACCTTTAACTTCCAAGTGAAAATGCGAGCAAACCAAGCACAGGACCCATTGACCCATAGAATCTTGAAAAGAACTTCTAGAATTTAGTGGAGCGGGGAATCAACATTATGTTAGAATTGATGGGGATGGCTTCAATACTATCAAGGGTGTAATATCGTGCATTTTCCAATGATTTTTATTTTCTAAAATTTTGAATTTTTAATTAAGTATTTAATGAAATTGATAAAAATCATGGAAAATATATCATTTTATAGGTGATGTCAGCTGGGTCCGAACGTGGCCTAGAGCCCACTGACAAGACATATATGAGCCAATTATAATTTTAGAATTTTTTTGTTTTAACCTTTAAATTCAAGAAAAAATTAGGTTAAATTCAGGCAAAATTTGGAGGCGAAAATCAGGTAAGTATACCATTAGATGCGCCTCGTAATTCTGAGCACGTTGGTATCCTGTTTTTCTGAAATCAGGTTACGTTTGGCTCGAAAATCACATTTGTCAAAAATGACCCGCCTTTATTTTTGTTTTTTTTTTTCAGATTGGATCGGACTGAATCTGCTCTATTTGATCCAAGCTAAAATAGATCTAGACTCGATGCAGGACCCATATTAACTATGATCTGGTTCAGGTAGGATCCATATGGATTTTGTATATGGATTTGGATCTTGAATCCAGATCTGGATCCAAAATTCATATATGACAAATTTAAAATTTTAAAATCAATTTAAAATTTAAACTGGGTAGATAGAATTCTATCTAGAGTAGAACTCTACTCTAGGGAGACTTCCAGAGGGGGGCGACACCCTCTGGAATATTCTTAGAATATAATGTTTAATAATTAAATATTAAATAAAACAATAAATAAATTAATTAAAAGAAGGATAATGTAGAGTTCTACATGATGTAGAACTCTTCTTAAGTCAAGCTTCTCTAGAGGGGGCGTCCTCCTCTAGATTTATTTAAAAGAATAAAAATAAAAATAAGAAGATAGAAATTTTAGAAAACATATAAAGTGGGTAGATCTCTCTCTCTCTCTAGAAATTGTGATTCTAGAGAGAGAGAGAGAGTGAGAGTGAGTTAGAAAAAAAGTGGATACCCAAACTCGTGTGGGAGAGAGAGGAAGAAAAGAGGGAAAAGAAAGAAAAGAAAAAAAAGGGAAGAGAAGATCGAAAAGAAGAAAGTAAAAGGAAGAAGAAAATCTAGTTTCCTCACCATACATCTGTCGATTTCCGATTTTTTTTCTACGCTTTGATTAAGGTACGGGTTTCTCTCTATGTTCGTACGGGAAGAAATACGTATAAACAGATTTTATGTGTAAGTTTAGATGGGAAAGAGAAATCTGATTAAAAAATATGTATAGGTATGCGTATTAAGTGACAATTTCATGTATTTCTTAATTTGATATGAACATGCCATCAATTTTTTCTTGTTTAAGCATGTGCTCAACTTTTATTGATTTTTAGTTATGCATATAGTGTGAGATACATACTATTGATTTTTTTTAAAGCCATTTATGTTGAATATATATATATATATATATATATATATATATATATATATATATATATATATATATATATATATATATATATATATATATATATATATATAGCCCTGTCGATCTTGGTATTTGCTGATTTTTGTTCATGTTCTGAAAGAAATATTGATTGGATAAGTTTTGATCTGATTAGATTTGTCGATTTCAGCATATGTGCAATCTGATCAGATCTGCCATTATATTTTTGGTGAGCAGTCTAATCAGACCTGCCTATATGGATTTTTAATACTGTCATCAGACTTGCCTATATGTATTTTTGATGCTGTTATCTGACCTATCAATATGTTATTTCTTTATGTTATCAAATATGCAAATATGATATTTTTTTTTGTTGTTATTAGATCTGCCCATATGCTATTTTGGTGTTGTGATCAGATCTGCACTATGTTGCGTGAGTGCAATCTGATCAGATCTGCACTGTGTTGTGTGTGCGAGTTGATTATATTTGCCATCGTGTTTTGCAGGTGCAATCTGATCAGATTGTCGATGTGTATTGCATGAGCAATCTGATCAGAGTGTCGATGTGTATTGCATGTACAATCTAATGAGATTGTTGAGGTGTATTTTATGTTCAATCTGATCAAACTGTCGATGTGTGTATATGTACATTTTGATAAGATTTGCCAATGATTTGTGCTTGCTCAATCTGATCAGATTTGAGCATGTGTGTGTGCATGTGCATTCTAATCAGATTTGCCAATGATGTACATTTTGATAAGATTTGCCAATGATTTGTGCTTGCTCAATCTGATCAGATTTGACCATGTGTGTGTGCATGTGCATTCTAATCAGATTTGCCAATGATTTGTGCTTGCTCAATCTGATCAGATTTGGTCATGTATGTGCATTGTAAAACCCACAATTAAAAAAAAACAAAATTATTGTATCGGACCCGGGTCGGGTCGGGTTCGGACCCGACCCGGGCCCGTCATCGGTAGGGTTTAATAACCCGACTCGAGAAGGGGATTTTGAGAAAACCCCCTTCCCGAGCGCTGCTCCCCGCCTACGAAATCGGGCGGATTAGGGAAACCCACCAAGGGTTTCCCCATTCATCGCCCCCCCTGAGGCTTTTAAAAACACTGCAGGAGGGCAAAGGGAGGCACACAACCCTTCGCCCTCCCCGTGCCGACCTCCTCCTCCTCTGCTGCGCACGTCGCCGATGTCAGCCACCGCCTCCCAGGTACGCCGTTCTCCTCCCTCTTCTCTTCCTCACCCTCTCCTCTCTGCCACCTCGCCGGGAGGCCGACGGGCGGCTCACAGCCCCTGCCGCGGCCTCCCACCTACCCTGTGCCCATCGGGGGCCCGACATGTGGTCTATGGGGCCCCTGTCGTTCCCTTTTCCCTCTGGGAATTCGCCGGAGTGCTGGCAGGGGACCGAGGCCCCTGCGACAACCCCCTCACCCCTGTGGGTGATAGGGAAACCGACGGGAGGTCGGTTGCCCTCCCTGTCACCCCCCGTCCCGACCTCTTTTTTTTCTCTGTCGACAGGGGTTGGTCCCTGCCGCCTCTCGGCTGTCGGTAGGGGCTGGCCCCTGCCACCTTATCGCCATCGGCAGGGGCTAGACCCCTGCCGTCTCGTGTCTGTCGACAGGGGCTCAACCCCTGCAGATTCGATGTTGCCGGCCCCTGCCACTTTGACATTGCTGGCAGGGGCTCAACCCCTGCCACTTTAATGTTGCCGGCAGGGGCTCAACCCTTGCCACTTTGACGTTGCTGGCCCCTGCCACTTTGATGTTGCCGACAGGGGCTCAGTCCCTGCCACTTTGACGTTGTTGGCAGGGGCTCAGCCCCTGCCACTTTGATGTTGCCGGCAGGGGCTCAACCTTTGCCACTTTGTTGTTGTCGGCAGGGGCTGGCCCCTGTTGTCTCGAGGCTGTCGGCAGGGGCTGACCCCCCTGCCGCCTCAGTGTTTTCGACAGAGGGCTTAGCCCCTGTCGCCCCGCTGTTGTCAGCAGGCAGGGGCTCGCCCCCTATCACTTTTCGGATTTCGGCCAGTAGGGGCACACCCCTGCTACCTCTCTTTTTCGATCGACAAGCCTGACTTTTTATTCTTCGCATGATAATTAACGTAGCGCTGAATACTCACACTTTTGCAGACTTCGCATCGAACCCCGCTCTGGCTCCGCGGCCTGAGCCTCGTATCATCTACACTCGTAGACGCACGCAGCTGCACGACATCCCGAGGTAGGGGAAAGTCGCACAAGGATTTTGGATTATTAAAATAAAACAAGACTCCTGAGATAGAATAGTTATTTTACATACCTGCTTATCTGAAGAAGTATTTAATTTATAAATTGCTAGTTAGTGTTTTACTCGTTCTGATTCTTTTGAAACTACATGCTTAGAGTAAACTCTATGGGTAGACTCATTCTAGAGAGAATCAAGTAGTTTAATTGGTATACCTGTTTACCTGTAAGACTTCTTGACTTATGATTGTCTGTCCTGCATGCTTATCCTTTTGAAATTTGCATACTTAATGAATAGACTCATTTCTGGAGAGAAACCCACTGCAATTACTATTATAATCGAACCTTAAGGCAAGTATGGTATAAATTGGACGAGAGGTCATGGAGTACCTTGAAGTGAGAACTCAACACTTTATTGATATAGATGAGATAATGTAGGCCTCCACAGGCCAATTGCTCAAAGAGCAATACATGTCATGTATGAACCAAAACAATCATAAAACATTATATGTTGCCCTCTCATCGTAGTTCTACCTCTAGGAAGGTACGATCGTACTTTTGGACAAGTACGTCCCATGTGGGTTACGATGGTTGGATGATGAGGTTGTAGCAACCTCGATGCGTGTATTTAACACAATGCTGAGATCACATAAATGGTGACCATTCGCCTTCACAGGCAAGATGCTCGAGTGGGTCTAATAGACCAGAGCATGTAGGATGGGGCGACAGTTAAGAAACCCCCGTCGTACCCATTCAACCTTCATGGTTCATCAAGGGAGAGGATGGATGGTACAAAAACTCCGATGGACATGTTATTAACAACCACCCCACGGGCAGAAGACTCGGCTTCCCCAGTCATCGGAGTTAGGGGAATTGGGAATACCATAAATTATCCTAGGTGGTAACTCTCAGGTACTTCTGCAAAAGTTGGATGCATCCATGGGCCACGAATGCCTTTGGGGATTTACTCTCTTGGTCACTGACCGTCCCCTTAGGAGCGGACTCAGTCAGCCTCCGGGTTAATGAAAACACCTGACATAATAAACCCCCGGATCAGTCTCGGTTGTTTCTACGTTTCGCGTCTGTGCGTACCCACAGGCCAGTTAATATCAGAACTTAAAGAATATCTTCTTGAATAGTTGTAGAGCATTGAGACTTACACTGCGTGAAATGCTTCAACTAACAGCTCTTTGCACATATTATACTTGTTAGAATAGATTACAATTGTATTGATATCATAACTGCTTATCTCATGAATGTCCTGCTTTATTTTCATTCTACTTATCTGTTCGTGCACCTACTGGTTTGTTATGAAACTGACCCATTTCATGGGCAGGTAAGGAGTAGGGCTTCACAGGCGGCCGATGGCGTGGTGCAATATGGATCAAGATTTACCTTCTTTCTGCTGGCGGCTTGGCTCTGAGTCTTTTTTTTAGTTTTCTTTAGATTATTGAACTTTGGAAAAATGCTCATTTTGTAATAAACTGCAGATTTTTAATCTATTGCCTTATTTTCTCAATTCCTTTAAGTTGTTGTTCATGTGAATGACGGTTTTTCAGCTAACGTACCCAGGATTGTTGACTTGTGCTCCTTTCTAAATGTCTTCTGCTGTCATTTTTAAAAGTTAAAACTTTAAATCTTTGAAAGGTTTTTCGATAATGTTTTCGAAATCACAAGTTGAAATTTCGGGGCGTTACATGCATTCTGATCAGATTTGCCAATGATTTATGCTTGCGCAATTTGATCAGATTTGTCCATGTGTGCGCATGTGCATGCTGATTAGATTTGCCAATGTTTTGTGCTTGTGCAATCTGATCAGATTTGGCAACATGTTATGCGGGTGCAATCTGATTAAACTGTCGATATGTAGAGTATGAGCAATCTGATCAGATTGAGAGATATGTTGTGTGCTTGTAACCTAATCAGATTTACTAGTGTGCTGGGTTTGCAATGTTATGTAAATCTGAACAACTTTGCCGTGTTCAGGCTCACATTCATGTGGGTTGTAGGATTATGTATCCGGTTATATGTTTTGATTTGGTTATGTATGCTTATACATTTGAATACCATGTTGCAAATGTGCATATCATACACATGAATCCAAAGTTTATTTTGATGTTTGCATAAATATGATCATGAGCATGTTTGAGTGTTTATGCATGAAACTGATCATGATAATTGGGGTTGCAAACATTTGTTCGCATGCGTATGCGTTTGGCCTTATGTGTATTCATGTTTTGTGTTTGAATGTGCATTGTGAACATGTTTTGAAACAAGATGTGTGTTGCATGTTCACTAAAATTTTGCAAAAGATGCATAAATCACTTTTGAGATGCTTTGGTGGTCAGATGTGAACCACAACGGGCCGTGTAGGCCAGGAGTATGTGTTGCTCTACTTGTGTTGATTTTATTTATGCATTGCAAAATTTATTTCTAAAAATTATTGGTTTTCCAAAAAAATTAATTGCATTGTTACAATGTGACAGGCCAGGGCCCGAAGTTGGTTTTGCATGTGGATTTGCAAAACGGTTCTTGTGTAAAAAACTTGAAGTTATTTGAAAAGGTAAAAAAGACCAAACAGTGTAATTAATCTCTTTCTTGATGTCCCTTTCACAGTGTGAGAATCTTAGATAGCGGTCTTTGGAGACCGTGAAGATATTAAAACTCCGTGTGCGATTGTGCCCCTGAACCTGTTATGGTGGTTCACCTCCCGGCCACGATTTTAGGGCGATTTCAACCACTTTGCTTGGAGGTAGTATTGTTGACTCAACTGTAGTTTTGATATACCAAGAAAGTGGTGTTAATGGTTAAGGATTTCTATTGATGTCCCGACATTAGGTGATGATTCCTAATGTTCTGATGGAGGGTGGGGATTTCTGATATCGGTCGAGGAACAAGTGTGGAGCCCAGTAATAATATACAGATTATGTGTCAAGCTGCAACTAGGAACCTAACTTGGGCTTTGGGAATTTGTGCCCGTTTTGAGTATTCGCGGGTTTAAGGAAAAATAAAAATTAAACTTGTGTGCATTTAATAGGGACATGCATGCAAAGACAACTATGATAAATAACTTAATAAATTATTCATGCATGTGTATTGAATCATGCATATTTACTGTTCAACATTAGTTCATGCATTCATGCTTATTTTGTTTCGCATGTTAATTGTTATTGAATGATATTTTGTTAAATGTTGTAATGGTAAGTTGATTATGAAAATTGTTGTGATATTTCTCTGAAATTTATCCATGAATTTGGTTTATGTTGTTTCTTTACTGATTGGATTTTTAGAGGAATTCGTACAAAGGACCTTCGTTCTTACCCGTTTTTATAAAATTGTTTTACAGGTCCAGATGTTCAGTGATGTCTTGACTTGCTGGCCGGAGACTGTGAGCCTTGTGTGACTAGTTTTGGTTTCTCTAAAAGAGTAGCTCCTATGTGATAGACGATTTTTGTTTTGAGTCTATTTGACATTTATTTATTGATTAATAAAGTTTGATTTATTCTTCTTTGATTCAATGCACAATCTTTTTGTGGTTTGATATATTAAATCTATGAGGCCCTGGATCTTTGGGTTGTTTCCGCAAATTTTTTTTAAAAAAATTCCATTATTTTTACGAGGATTATTTGGGGTCATTACAAAGGGGCCAAACACTTGCAAGGAAATGATTGCCTTTGTATCTCAAGTAATTGTCAGTCATTTGCAACCATTCTTCAGTTGCTATGCATGTGTGTGTGTGCACGCGCATGTTTGTGTGTTTGTGTTGGGGGATGATTGTATATATGTAAGTGCTATCTGCGTATGTAGGTGATCATACATGTACATGTGCATTAATATATGCATTCATGAAGGTATGTACCTACACACGTTTATGTGAAGGTAAAAAATTAAGGCTTGGAAATCCATTGCAAAATCCAACATCAACTAATATTTAGTCGTTCTTTGTGGTTTCCCCTTGTGACATAGATGGTTTAGAGCGCATGTTGTCATTTCTCTTGGATTTGCCATTTTATGATTCTTTGTACTTTAAACTCTATTCTCATGACACTGGAAATAGTTAGATGTGTGGATTTTGAATTTTAACAAGGATGCATGTGATAGATGGGCTATTGAAGTTCTTGTTTGCTTTTTAGGATTTATATTGTTGCTCATACTCACGAACCATGACTTATAGTCATGATTGATTAGTAAATTGTAGGTCTATCTTTATGTTTAAGCAATACTGTGATAACATGATTATCTAGTTGAAACATCTAACATTTAGACACATACTCTCTTTATTACTACTTTGCTTTTATTAATTCATATAAGTGCATGATATTTAAAGAAAATTTACAACTTTTCCAAAGTTTTATTCTATTATTATTTGTGTTGTTGCACTTGCATAGCACTTCCATGTGGTCTAGGGCATTACTTGGTGCTTTTCATTACATTAGGCTTATATTTACACCTTTGAATGGTAATGAACATATTTTATAGAACAAAGACAGTGGTTCGGTCATACTTTCTTACTGCAGGTTTTCTTCTTGGTTGTCTTATTATCTTGCTAAGCTTAAGTTTGACTGTCTTTTTGTACTCACAGGCATATTGATTACTGCATGCATAGAGTTAATCTTTTGCGGCATAACGGCATTAAACCTATTCTTGTATTTGACGGCGGTCTTCTACCAATGAAAGCTGAACAGGAGTCCAAGCGTTTGAAGTATGGTTAATGATACAGAACGGAATCTTTATTCTTCCTTCTTTTTAATATTGTGCATGTAGTGAAGATATAACCTAATTACTTGCAAATAATGTTTAAAGATTTTCTGAAGGCCATGGTGGCTATTTTATAAGCTTTGTCCTTTAGTTCTTGTGTTTTCCTAAAAAAGGCTTTTCATGATTATATAAGATTATATCCTTGCTCCATCTACATGGTGCTTTCAATACCTTTACTAAAGATTTTCTCAAGTTGCTTTTTGCTTTTGAAACCTTAAAAAAAACAACGTAGCTTTACTAGTTCCTGGAGTGTTGTCATCACTGGTGCTGCATCCTTGACTATATGTAACATGCCAAATATGATGCAAATTTTAGATTCACTTGCATTTATGTGCTGTTTTGATTTTCTCACCTATTTTATAGCAATTATGTGTTTTATAATTCAATACAAAATTGAGAACAATTGTCTATTTCATACCATGGTGATTTTATGAGGTTTATTTTTATGCCAATAGAAAGCTAAGGTAAAGTGATGATTTTTTTCAAATGATTTACTAATTGCTTGTTGCCCACACACACACACAAATATAAATGCATGTGTGTATGCATGATGTTCTTAACATCTACTGCCTTTAGCGGATGTTAACATGATAAATTTGCTATGAGCTGCATGCTAAAAACACTGTATGTATATATTTTATTGTCTGTCATGCTAACCAGTATTGGTTATAAATCAAATTTATCATTTATCAAAATTAGTTGAAATGAAAAAAAACAGAGTGTTTTTTTACTTAATAATTTGAACTTATGACAAGCAATATTACTTTTTTTCTGGACATTTTCCCAAGAAATTCATTAAAAAACATATTTTTTATTTTGCAAATTGAATTTTCACTTTTGATACACTGTCAAGATTATGTGAAAAAAATCAGAAAATGGTGATTATGGATTAAGCTAATGCAGTAAATATATAACAAAGTAGAGTCAACAAACAATTATAAATAATTGAAACATAGTCTTTTTATTCAAGTTAATCTAGAATTGATCTGAAAGATCATAGTTCATGATACATAAAAGTGCAAAACATTTCGTATGATATCTTAATATTCTAGTTCTCTAAATTCTAACTCTAAACACACCAAGACTAAGCTTCTTCCATTTTTGTTTGACAAATGTTCAATGTTTCATTTGCAATGCATGGAGTTGTCTTGGCCTACAACATGAGATTTGAATCAGTATAGTCTACCGTTAGTTACTAGTGTAACGCCCCAAATTTCAAACTTGCGGACCTTTTCAGAAAAACAGGCAAGAGACTAGAAATATCTCTTTCCTTCAGAGTTTGTTTATGAAATCAGCGGAAGATTTTTCTTTTGATAAATCATAAGGCAAACTGACATCTTTGGGCACGTTAGCTAAAAGAACCAAAACTCGCAAGATTCAGATATCCCAAGGAAAATCCAATACAAACCCATAGCGTCCAGGACGCGAGCTAAGAGCAAGAAGAAGAAGTCTTGAAGCCATCTTGCAATCGCGCCATCGCCCGTAGAGTACCTAATCATCACCTGTACCCATAGAATGGGTTAGTTTCGCGAAAAACTAGTAGGTGCACAAAAAAGACTACAGGGAACTGAATTAAGTACATTTAATTCAGTTGGTTACGCAGTTTAAAGCAGATATGCAGTTAAACAGGTAAGCAATGCAAGCAGGTGAATAGTGCAAACGCGTAAGTAGTGCAAACAGTAAGCAATTCAAAGCAAGTAAGCAGTGCAACTGACAAACGCAACATACGATTCAATTGATCGTAGGCTGTGAACCACCACGCAACTAGCTTGTTCTCGTTCCTAGAACGAGGTCACAGCATCTAATCACCATCAGGACATCGTTTGTCGCTTACTACTTCTAACAAACGCGTTGTCCTGAACAACCTTAACCTATTCTCATCTCTCAAAGTCTTACGAGGCTAACCGTCACCGGTTATGACGCACTAAGGCGTCATACCTTCTCAGAAAAACTCACCCTTCCGTAGAAGGTCCAAAACATGATCACTAACTCAAATCGCTAACGATCTGATTCTCACACCTGAGTCAAGCATGTAATCATGCTAAAACAGAAAGCCGAAACTATGAATTCATAGTTGGCTATCACAAACAATCTCAGAAGATCGTCACAACTCACCATAACTTTTTATGGTAAGCAAAAACACAAGATCCACGTCGGATTGTTCGGTCCGAGAGATATACGACCGGACAAAGAATTACCGCCCTAGAGGGTATACCTGATCTTGGACCCTACACTTCCTCACAAGAGTTCACCGTCTTTGCGGCTACCCGTTCGTGGACAATGTACATCCTCACAGAGATCTCCCACTCTAGCCGGGTCACCTGATCTGGGAAATGTATAACCTCACAGCGAAACCTTTGGGAGATCGGTCCCTAACAAATGCCATATCCAATGAAAATCATTGCGATACACACATCCACACAAATGATCGCTCTCAGGGTCGATAGCCACTAATACAAACAACAAGATCAACGTCGGATCACCTGGTCTGGGAAATGTATAACCTCACAAGGAATTCCGCCCTAGATGGTATACCTGGTCTTGGACCATACACTTCCTCACAGGAGTTCACAGTCTTTGCGGCTACCCGTTCGTGGACAATGTACATCCTCACAGAGAATCTACCACTCTAGCCGGGTACTTGGTCTTGATCATACACGCCCTCGCAGACAATCCTTTGGAGATCAGGTGCTCGACAGACACCCCACTCAGTGATACATGCATCAATAATCGATTGCTCTGAACCATTGACCGCCTCAGAGTCGGTAGCCACAATATGGGCACAAGCATGCATATCAGCAATATGCACCGTATCACTTCACATAGAAGCATATAATCCTACGCATCGTGTTATTGCCACAAGGAATATTGCAATCCTCAAATAGGCCCTCAAAGCATGTGTAAACGACACATGAGAACGCGCAAATATGGCAATCCAGTTGATTCTATGGGTGAAGGGTAACTAACTCTACCCGTCAGCTAAACAAAATAACTGAATAAAACAAGCACTCATAACAATGCTCGTAAAACATATAATTACCATAAAATGGCTCAGTCCATCAATAAGTAATTAAATTAATCGTAAGGCATAAACCATTGCATCACAAGACATTCATAAGCAATCGTACGACAACAATTATATCACAATATGTAAGCAGCTTATAAGACAAGCGGCCACATCAACCCTAGTTGCCACCAGTTCGTAGATTACGAGCTGTATGCAATCACATCAATCATAAGAGATGCAAACCAACAAGTGCTACGCTACAATAAGCACCAAACAGTTCGACCAAGGGATAAAGCAAGTCACATGCTAATATGTAGCAACTGGCATAATGCTATTATTATAAGCATTTAAATAGTATGAGAAGCTCCTTATTACTCCGCAAAGAACTACGTAACCAGTTTAACTAACTAGAGTAACGCCTTGACAGGCGTGCACAACTCAACGAGTAACATACTGAACTATCGAGCAAACAAGCGAATTAGTAGTGCAGGCGAAGCAGTAGTGCAAACGAATCAGTAGTGCAAGCGAATTCGTAGTGCAAGCGAAGCAGTAGTGCAAGCGAATCTCACGACTCAACGACCAATGTGAACATTCCTTATGTTTCGATAATTACGAACCTGCGGGTACGCGCAGGCAAAACGTAGAACCAACTGAGACTAGTTCGGGCGTCTGTTATTCTATGTATTTTCAATAACCCGAATAACTAGTTGAATTTGCTCAAAAGGGACGGCTTTAGCCGAGAGAGGATTCCCCAAAGGAGGCTATGCCACGGACGCATCCAACTTCTGCAGACTTGTTGAGCTAACTAATGTAGCCCCTTTCCCCTAACTCCAATGACTGGGGAGGCCGGATCGTTGCCCGTAGGGTGGTTGTTAACAACCTGTCCATTGGAGTTTGTACCGCTCTGTCCTCTCCCTTGACAGACACATAGAAGCGAATAGGTACGTTAGGGGTTGCTTAACTAACGACCCATTCTATGTTGTGGTCTTTAAACCACTCGAGCATCTTGCCTGTGAAGGCGAATGTGAGGCCATTTATGTGATTACAACATTTTGCATTTAGCGTTGTTCGAGGTCGCACGACCGTCTCATCCGATCATCGCAGTACTAGACGTGTCGTGCACGACTACAAGTACTCTAGGATGAAGGGGGTATAGCTCCTCAATAGAAGCCTCAACAGGAGTGTTTCACAAAGATGTAAAGTTTATCAACTTTACTTTATCTTTTGAAACAACAGTACCTTGTGCCAACATTATGCATGTGATTATCTCGAATCACATCCGCTATCGGGGTATCTACATGTCTCGCATGACTCGATACCGACCTCGATAGACGGGATGCAGGTTTCTCAACAGAACACCCGCTAAGAAGTTCGCTCGAACCCCCAATTCGGGATCACCCGAGATAAGCCAAGAAGGCGAGCAAAACCAGCCAGTCACATCCTTCCAAATGCTTCGATTTGGAGTAGTCTTTGATGCTTTTGCGCAACTCCCTAAAATCTCAAGTCGACTCTGCAGGACTGCGCACACGCAGAGCCAGGATCCTTGCGAGGTATCCCTCTCTTTAGACGAGGATGTGTCGCTCGCTCCCGACTGAACTCTTGTCGCAAGAGGAAGAGTGGCAAATGTCCCTTGCATCCTCCACGAGGATGCCTTTAAGGCATACGCAAAGAGCAAGAACCTGCACATCATCTGCAAAAGCAAGGCAATACCAACACATATGCAAAAGCAAGAGCCTAGGCGCAAAGCGCGACGACAAAGTAAAGGTGGTAAGCAGAAATGCAACGCAAACCCTCGCACAACGCGCAACGGCAAGTAAAAACTGTAAGCAGGAGTGCAACACAGAACCTATGCGCGATGCGCAACGACAAGGTAAAGGACAAGGATCGCGAAACCGCGTCCTTGAGTTAAATGCATACTCATATAAATATATATGATATATATATGCATATATATATATTTATTTAATTGTCCTTTTTAGTTAATTGAACTTAATTCAATTATCCAAGTCTTCTGTGCAATCTTCCTCTACCTTCGAGAGTTGCAAGCTTGCTGGCATCTGCGAGTGTAAGCGATGGACGGCTCAGGTCGTGGAGCGCGAGCAGGATCCGTCGCACGAGCTGCAAAAGTGACGATCTTAGCAAGCTAACACCAAAATAGAAGGTCAGGGGCACCGTCGCCGTCAAGGAAGCAGAGGCAGGGGCATCGTGCACATGCGCACCTACTATAAGCGCAAAGAGCAGGGGCAAGGCCACGAGCCCCTGCTGACATGCTGTTAGCAAACAACGGGGAGGCAGGGTTGCGCCCCTGCCTTATGAAGGCACGAGGAAGGCCGAGGCGTCGCCCTGCTTGTCAGAAGAGCAAAGAAGCGAGGCCCTTCCCTGCAAGCCACTAAGGGGGAAGCAGGAGGTCGCACCTTGCCTTTCAACAACTAACGGAGGCCCGCCCGATGCCAGGGAAAAGCGAAGCGAGGGGGCTTGCCCCAGCCTGCCAAAAAACAGCAAAGGCAGGGGCGATGCCCCTGCCTAACGAGAAGAGAGGCACAGGGAGGGCTCGCCCCCCTCCCCTGCCGTAACACGAAGCAGGGAGGGGGCTCAGCCCCTCCCCTGCCGATCAAAAGGGCAGGGAGGGGGCTCAGCCCCTTCCCTGCCGTAACCGAGAGCAAGGAGGGGGCGCAACCCCTCCCCTGCCTAAAAGGGAGCAGGGAGGGGAGCTCAGCCCCTCCCCTGTCGATCAAAAGGGAGGGGGCTCAGCCTCTCCCCTGCCGTGACAGAGGGGACAGAGAGGAGGGGGCCGAGCCCCTCCTCTGCCGTAACAGGAGGCAGGGAGGAGGGGCTCGACCCCTCCCTTGCCGTGACAGAGGGGACAAAGAGGAGGGAGAGAAGAGATTGAGAGGGAAAAGAGGGGCGTACCCGGTGGTCGCCGGCGGCGGCAGCAACGGAGGGGGGTATCCGGTGAGAAGAGGGGGCTCGTACGTCGGGGGCTCCTCTGGGGAGGCTGCTGGAAGGTGCTTGTCGGAAGGGGGGCATCGACGACGATGCTCAGCAACGCAGAGAGGGAGTCGGTCGGGGGAGACAGACCGAGAGAGGAAGAAGGGGGGGCAGGGGGTTCTCTTTGAAACCCCTGCCTCGCTGTCTTCAAAAGACACGGGAGGTAGTGCCTCCCTTTCGGGTCCGGGCCGGGTCCGGATCCGACCCGAATCCAAACTTAATTTTTTTCCCAGCTTATTACAACCAGTCTACAAACAAGCACTTTCATAAATTTCCAAAATCAACTACTTGGTAATATCTACATGTTGGGTCATTTTTTCCGCTTCAGACTTTTCCTCCCTCCATCAATTAATCTAACTAAAGAAAACCCCATAATAATGAATAATTTACACAAGGATGAAAAAACAGTGATGTTATGATTTTAAACATGATAAACTCTATATATCAAGGAATGCTACATTTATAGAGCAAAAAAGTTTCTTTGAGTCAAATGTGCCTATTAAAGAAAATGATGATTACTCTTTTCTTGAATTATTTCCTAAATGTAATGATGATGTGTTAAACAACAATGATGTTAATGATGAACCTCAATCCAACATCCAGTGTGGTGTCTAATGATATTGATGGTGAACCTCTAGTTGTCCAATATAAAGGAAGAACTAGTGATAGACATCTAAATGCCTTAGAACAATATTCTAGCATAGAAAATCAAGAATCAAACACTCTTAGGAAATCTATAAGAACACATAGGCCTTCAGATAGATTTATATCCTATAAAAATTCTACTCCTCAATATAGAGATTCTCTAGCCAAGATATTTTATTATTTTGAACCCTCATCATACAACCAGGCCAAGATTTATCTTGAATGGATGAGTGCTATGAATGATGAAATACAAGCCTTAGAAAAGTCTAAAACCTGGGATATAAAGAGTCTTCCTCATGAAAAGAAGACTAGGCTGTAGATGGTATTTAAAATTAAAACCAAGAGTAATGGAACTTTAGAGATGCATAAGGTTAGATTAGTGGCTAAGGTTTTGTTTTTTTATCAATGAGATAATCTCTAATGAGCTTCCTTTGAAGGAAAGGAAAGTAAACAGTTGGGAAACAGATATCTAGATGAATTATAATGGACTAAGAAGGTGAAAGCAAAAACCTGGGAAACTCATTACTGTTAATGGACCCCCTCCAAGTGGTGGTCTTTTAATTACATTCTGGAGCACAGGTTCCATTTATTATTTTCTCCAAAATTGCTTTTCGTATTTTAAGGGATTAGAGGTCTCATTAATCCATCACAAAATGAAATTGAAAGGTTTCCTTTTCTCAAATGCATATTGATATTTGAGGCATGGACAATGTTGTTAATGGGAACATTAAACGTAAATCCACTTGCAGTTCATGTTGCTCTGCCCACTTCATTTAGTGAAAAGTCTTACTTTGCTTTTAAATCTGGATTTTGCCAAGATCTTGTTCCTAGGTTGGTCTAATACATGTTTTTTTTTAAAATCAATTATTCTTGTTTTGTGGATTAGGTATAATTTGTGTTGTATAGCTCTTTCCTTTTCTCTTTGATTTCATGCATTTGGTTTTATGGTGGTTATATTCTGCTTCGATAAGCATTTCGGTCAGCTAGCTTTTTGGATTAGCATTTTTACAGGCTTTTATTTCAGATATGTATGTTGTGCATGCTATTGTAGGTCAAGGAGGGAAAATCTTGAACGTGCCATCCAGCATGAGTCTACAGGAAATTTAAGTGCAGCTTATGAATGCTACCAGAAAGCTGTTGATATTTCACCTTCAATTGCAGTTGAACTAATCCAGGTGGATATTTCTGTTCTGGACATGAACCGCTGAAATCATTTTGCATTATTATCTTGTGCTTTTCATGTAATCTCACTCATTTTTTATCTTTTAAATTGTGTGTGTGGGCTTAGACTTTCTATTAAAGCAAGGTTCTTAATGAGTAACTTCGATAGAATGTCCACCACAATGTTTTTGTTTGACTTGAATGCACTGTGAAGGTACTAAAGAAGGAAAATGTTGATTACATTGTGGCTCCATATGAGGCTGATGCTCAGATGGCATTCTTGTCCATTAATAAATGTGTTGAAGCTGTCATTACAGAGGATTCAGACTTGATTCCATTCGGATGCTCTAAAGTTAGTTAATATTTCTTTTCCATATGCTTAATCATTGTTGATTTTAATAGGGATACTAAGTTGTAGGATTTGCTAGCGCATTCAAACTGTTGCTTGGTTGTGTGAATACAAGGGCCTGATTGTTGTTGGTGTTATTGCTGAACTCAGATTATCTTCAAGATGGACAAGTATGGCCATGGTGTCCAATTTGAGTATGATAAACTTCAACAGAACAAGGAATTGAACTTCACTGGGTTCACAAAGCAAATGCTCCTTGAGATGTGTATTTTAAGTGGGTGTGATTATCTCCAGTCATTGCCTGGTATGGGTCCAAAAAGAGCCCATGCATTTGTTCAAAAGTTTAAATGCCATGAAAAGGTACCTTGTATATCTTATAGATTCCTGAAGAGTTGTTGATAGGCATACTGTATGCTTTTTAATGGCGGTTTCTTTGTTTGATATCTCTTTTTTGTTAATACCAGTAGTTCTGGCTTTACAAAAATAAGAACTTTTTGCTTAAGATAGTTCTAGATTTCAAGAAATTTTAAAGCTTCTTAGTTCAATCAAACTAGTAACTAGAGTTTTACACATTGGCAAAAAAAGTTATAACATGATTCTTTTATATAATTCTTTTTTTTCAAAAAAAATCATATAAATGCCTTTGTTGTGTGAAGCCCAACAACACTGCTAGTATTTTACATAAGACAATGTGTAACGCCCCAAAATTTCAAACTTGTAAACCTTTAAAATAACTTGAAAGATACTAGTAAATCCTTTGCTTTTCAGAGTTTTTTGTTTTAATGAATCATCAGAAACAATTTTTTTTTTAAAAAAAAGACAAGTCGACAACCTTGGGTGCATCAACGGAAAACCTCTATTTCACAATATATTATATCTTCGCAAAACATTTAGAAAACCATATGCATTAGAAGAAAATATCAAGTTTATACAAAATGGGATTTCCTGAGGAAACCTTTTTACAAAATGCAAAACCCAAAAAGATATATCCAAGATGCAAGATGCTAGCAGAAACAGTGGGATCTCGAAGCCATCTTGCAGTCGCATCATCGTCCGTCTCGTAAACCTAATCATCACCTGTACCCATAAGATGGGTCAGTTTCATGAAAAACTGGTAGGTGCGCAAGAAAAACAATATAGAACAACTCTATCATGTGTATTTAATCCATACATGATACACAAATCAACAATAATATAAAAAAATCTAGCATATGCAGTTAATTCACACATGATACACAATTCAACAAGTGATGTGAGCAAGATAACTTTGTTTCGATATTAGCTGTCCTGCGGGTACCCACAGACGCGAAATGTAAAAACAACTGAGACTAATCCGGGGGTTTATTATGCCATGTATTTTTTATACCCCGTGTAGCTAGCTGAGTCCGCTCCTAAAGGGACGGTCGGTGATCAAGAGAGGATTTCTTAAAAGCATACGTGGCAACAGATGCATCAAACTTCTGCAAAAGTCCATGAGATCTACCACCTAGGATAATCTCTAGTAGTCCCGTCGCCTAACTCCAATGATTGGGGACACCGAGTCATTTGCTCAAAGGGTGGTTATTAACAACCTGTTCATCGGAGTTTTTGTACCAATCCATCTTCTCCCTTGACGGAAACAAGAGGCGAATGAGTACGTCAGGTTTATTTAACTAACGACCCATTCTACATGCTTTGGTCTTTCAAACCAGCTCGAGTATCTTGCCTGTGAAGGCGATCATCACCATTATGTGATTTTAACAATGTGTCATTCACAACTTTGAGGTTACAATCATTGCAGTAATAATATGTCGTGCTTGTCTAAAAGTATGGCTACGATGAGAGGGGTATTGGTTTCTCAAAAGAAACCCCAACTCCATTGTTTCGTAAAAAAAACGATACAACTATATTATTTAGTTTGACATGATCTAGTCTTTGAAAACACTTGTATATCCATGTGTAATTTGCACGATACGAGATCGCCATGGATCTCTCATCCATTTATCGTAGTATCAGCATATCGTGCATGTAACGACCCCAATCCATACCCTTTAAAAATGCGGAATAATTTTTTTTTCTAAGAGTCGCGGAAACCTTCCCAGAGATTTGGGGTCCTCACAGTTCCACTTTCCATTGGATAGCCCATCCACCACAAACGAAGTTGCAATTATCATCCATATTAACCAACTAAACTCTTTTATTAATGAGTAAGAAAATTTCAATGACAAGGTTTTCTTCAACTGAAAGTAAATTAACAATTGCAGAATCTAAAAGAACTGAATGACAAAAGAAAGAGCCATTATGTCCTCTACTAAAGCTGACAAGCCCAAGTATAACTCATCCATCCCCAGATGCATGTCCAACTTCACTGTTCACCATATCCTGTGAAAAACCAACAAAGTAGGGTGTCAGAACCGAAATTCTGAGCACAGCTATTTCTAGAGAAAACAGGTGAGAGAAAGAACATGGATAAGATTTCATGCAGTGATTTGAGTGAGTACAGATATAAAATTTGCAACATTTAAATATCCATAACTACCAATAATTGCATATACTCACCAGTCAAGAACAATAAACAGTGTCATATATCAATAACTAAATAATCAAACCTTTCAGCATGATTTCACAAAGTAAGTCATATGCTACCACCAAATGATGTCATGATATCAAGAATGATTCAAATATGCATGATCTAATGCATAACAGAAAAATGCATGATTATGTGCAATGCATGATTTCTTCTGTTATCTTTCATTTAAGTTCCATCTTTCCATATGCATGCCCTATTAGATGCACACATATTTAAGTTCCTCTTTTTAATTACCGTGGCCCGCGGATACACCAAACGGGTACAAACCCCGAGGTCAAGTAGGTTCTTGTAAACACCCCAAATTTTCACTCACCTCCCCCAACATTTCCACCAAGCATCATCATCCAGCCTCTGAAATCGCTGGAGGGCAAAATGGTCATTTTCTGAGCCCGGACCTTGCAAAAGTCCAAATTTCATCTGAAACTCTCAAAATTTCTCTAATTTTAACTCAGATGTTCAAAAATTTATTCCTGACAGGAGACAGACAGCTCCAAGTCTTGGTTCAAGATTCTATTGCATAAGACATGACATTGCATATCATTGCATGAGCATTTCAAATCACTGCACTGCACAACATGTTATTTCGAGGTCCAGAACTCTTGATTTCAAAATTTTCAATCCAGATTAGAATTTCAACTCTTTTCAAAATTGATTTCAAAACCCTGGGTCTTCAAAATTATCAATTCTTCCCATTTTACCCCCAGGGTCTGAATTTCAAAATATTTTCTCAGGAAAACGATCTGGATAGTTTTCAATATGGACTTCAGCCACTTCACCTCAGATTTTGCCCTTTTGACAATTTCAAATATCTTCCTTTTACAAATTACCTTACAGGAGCCAACTCTTTCCAAAAAATTCCTTTTTTACCAATTAGTCCAGATTTTATGAAAATTCCAAAAAGAAGTTGTTTTATCCTTATTTCAATAAAGAAGCAATGTGGGACCCACACTGAGGTGGTGTCACACAAGCTTTTCTTTTGAAAATTTGAATTTTGAAAAACCCAAAAATATAGGAGCCTTGTCCCCTGGATTGGTGCCACTTGTCATTTCTCTCCCCTCCCATTTCCATGCCAAGTGTCAGTGTGGGGCTACCTTAAGAAGCCGCCACATGTCATCCCATGTATCTGCCATGTGTTAGTATCCTATCATGCGCCATGTGTCATTTCAAAGAACACCAGAAGATGCCAAGTGTCATAGGTTGTCCTGTCTAGAAAAGTGGGGGCTTGTCTCCTCTGAGGTGGCGCCTCTTAAAGTGTGTCTCCTGCAGGGGACACGTGTCAACCTCTCCCTTCTTCTAGAAAAGTAACCTAACACATGTCTCTCCCTACTTTCCTCAGAAAAGTAGGAGACACGTGTCACTCCTAAAATCCTCCAGAAAAGGTAGGCTTGTCTCCTCTGAGGTGGCGCCATTTGGAGTGTGTCCCCTGCAGAGGACACATGTCCATCTCTCATTTCCTCAGAAAAAGCACATGCCATGTGTCATTTCCTAGCTCTCTTCAGAAAAGCTAGAATTCAAAGATTCAAATCTCCTCATAGGTGGCGCAGATCCTGAACTTCTACCTTTTCATCTTGTCTGAGATGGCGCCACATGGCTTGGCCCTCCTATCACCCTTCCTACGGACCTCAACTACATTATCTATAAACTGACGACTCATAACAATCCCTACTCCATTCCTATTCCTATTTATTCCTGTATACCAAATCTTATATCCCCAAGGTTCTATCACTTTAGCTTTCTCACCTACCCATTTGGTCTCTTGAAGACATAAAATATCAATCTTTCTCCTACACATAACATCTACTAACTCTACCAACTTACCAGTTAAAGACCCTATGTTCCAAGTGGCTAACCTAATTTTATGGTCTTGGACTAACTTCTTTACCCCCACCCGTCCAACAAAGTGAGGGAACCCTTGCCTATTTGACACCACACCCGGGCGCCGGTGTGACGCGTCGCTTCTGGGCGACGACCTAGCAACCCTTGCACATTTATCACTGCCTCCGGGCCTAGAGAGTACAGCGCGTCGCTCAGTCGGGAACGCCCCAACGAAATTCTCATATTGGTTCATTTTCATAGGATATGACAGTTTTTATGCTGGCTGTCACAGGCCTACCGCAACCCTCCTCCTTTATCCGGGCTTGGGACCGGCAGTGTATAACTACACAGGCGGAGTTTAACTCTAATGAACATATTGAGCAGGTCAAAGAACTCCTGAACCACAGGTTCAAGATGAAGGATCTTGGTAAATTGCGATATTTTCTTGGAATAGAAGTCGACAAGACTACTGAAGGCATGCCACTCACCCAACATAAGTATACCATTGATGTTCTCAATAAGGCAGGTATGAAAGATTGCAAGCCTCTAAGCACACCCAGTGTACTTCATCAGAAACTCAGCTCCCAAGATGGAGATTTGTATGAGGACCCTACAGGGTATCGTATGATAGTAGGGATGCTTCAATATCTCACCTTCACTCGCCCTGATATTGTCTATTCAGTCAATCAGGTATCTCAGTTCATGTATGAAGCCCATATTGGGCATATGGAAGTTGTTAAACGCATTCTTCGATATTTGAAGGGAACTATTGGGGATGGTCTTCTCTACAGAAAGAGTATGAATGGGCATCGCATGCATGAACTTCTTGTTTAAACAGATGCAGACTGGGCAGAAGATCCAGATGAACGTAGGTCAGTCTCAGGATACTGTGTTTTCATTGGCCTAATTCTTGTCTCATAGAGCAGTAGGAAACAAAGGGCCATTGCCAGATCCAACACAGAAGCTGAATATAGATCAATGGCAGCTGCTACAGCCGAAGTAACATGGATTAGACACCTGTTGACAGAAGTAGGAGAATCCATATCTAGATGTATTCTCTTATGTGACAATCAAAGTGCCATCAATATGTCGTTTAATCCTATCTACCATAGTCGTGCCAAGCATATTGAAATTGATCAACATTTTGTAAGATAGAAGGTCGAAGAGAAGGAAATTGAACCCGAATTCGTTTGGACTGCTGATCAAGTTGCTGACTTGTTTACAAAAGGGCTTATCAAGGGCCGATTTTGGATGTTAAAAGGCAAGTTGTTCATGGTTCAAAACCATATACAACTTGAGGGAGGATGAAAAGGAGTCGTCATTCATGACTGGGTTTGGATCTCGGATCACAGACCCAACTCGAGTTTATTTAGTCTCATGTTCATTAATGGCCTATTATAATTCTTGTTGTGTAATGGGTATTTTCATACCCTAATATTTGTACCAGCCTATATATAATGATAAGCCAAATACCTTAGACCCTAATTGGGGTTTTCTGCAGCCACCATGTTCTCTCTCTATTCCTTATTCGTTCTTGTGATTGAATGACAGAATCCATGATTTCTAACATGAAGAGGGTGACACCCATCCCCTGCGAACCCGACACAAAGAGAGGGGGAGCAGGGAAGAGGTGCCCTCCCCTCCGTCGTTAACAGAGGGAGAAGATGGGAAGAGGGAAGAGACACGGGAGAAGAGAAGGCAGGGAGACGTACCTGTAGGAGGAGGTCGTTCCCGACGAAGGGAGCTCCGGCTCCGGCGAGAGGGACACTGCGGGTAAGGGGAGAGAGACAAAGCGGGGAGAGAGAAGGTTGGGGGGGGGGTCCTCTTTGGCATAAGAGGTAACCCCCCGTGTGCTTATTTATAAGCACAAGGGTGGGTGTCGGATCTGACCAGATCCAACCTGGATCCGATTTTGTTTTATTTTTTTATTTTCGCACAGGTTTTACACAATGACTTTTCATGGGACAAAAAATAATTAGCATTTCCTTCTATAATGAACACTACACTTATTGGTACAAATTGATTTTCACTTCTGTTGGAATAAGAACGTCACTTAACCTTTTGCAGGATTTGATGTATAAACTAGAAACTGTTTGCGCTATCCTAGTATGTAAAACCTATAATTATTATCAGGAAAAAGCTATAAATCATGGCTTCTGTTTATGTTCTACATGATATTTTCTTAGAATCTGTCACATAGACATGGATACATAAGCCAACGAGCTGGAGAAAGGATGCATATTCGAGAAATTTTCAAAAAATAGGATATGAGGACGCACACACACATATATTAATATTGTGAAATTAGTAAAGAGTAACTAATTGAAATATTATATCATTGAAAAGATTAAAAATAAATTTTACATTATGTTCAATTGTATGAAAAAAGGAGGGAGAGAGAGTGAGAGTCCATTTTTCTTTAGCTGAAGGCTTGGACCGATACAAAGGACTCTTGTTGAGATCCCTTGATCAAGAGAGAGAGAGAGAGAGAGAGAGAGAGAGAGAGAGAGAGAGAGAGAGAGAGAGAGAGAGAGCTCCATTTTTCTTTAGCCGATTGAGCTCCCTTGATCAATAAGTTTGGTTCCTCTCATTAATTTTGAGGACATGCTGCTGTGGCACCACGATAGTTATGCTCTGAGCTTAACTGGAAAGGAGTAATGGAATGACTTGAGGGATAAATATGTGATTCAACCATGGAGAATTATATTTGGGAAGCAACCATTTACCACGTGCTTGTGGATGGTTTACAACTTTACATTGCTGCTGAGCAGAAACATCCAAGTTAGGACAGATTACATTGGAAGGGCATTCCCACCCTAACAGATGCTTCTCACGTAAGACGGAAGAGGAATCACATAATCACCTCTTCTTTAAATGTCAAGTTACTGCTAATGTATGGCAGGTAGTATGTAATAAATTTGATAAGACGAGATGCCCACATGCAAAATGGTGGAACTGAGTCCAATTTTCTAGGCAATGGGTGCATACTTGTTGGGAGTCTTTGATTTACATCATCATCTGGAAGAATTGGAGCATTGGATCAAAGAACTCCATGAAAATGCAATTTATAGTGTCTCGAGCTATAAATGAAGTCCAGGCAGCATGTAGAGAACAGATTCTTTCTTTGAATATTGCTGAAAAATCAAAAGCTATGGTAAACTTTGGCTGCAATCTAGTATTATTCCATGTAAATGGCACTCTTCCTATGAACCAATTGATGATTCATTTTGTTTTCTGGGGAAAAATATTGATATTATGTGGGTTTTTTCAGCTCAAGACTGCAATAGCAACTATATTCTTATTGGTGGAGCATCATCATCCAGTAAACGTGTAACGACCACAACTCATACCCTTTGAAAATGTGCAATAAATTTTTTTTTTAACAGTGCGGAAACCTCCCAGAGACCCGGGGTCCTTACAGTTCCAATTCCAACTGGATAGCCCAAACACCACAAACGAACTTACAACCATCATCCATACGAACCAAAACAATTTCTTTATTTATGAGTAAGAGTAAATTGTAGAGACAATGTTTTATTCGACTGAAAGTAAAGTAACAACTGAAAAAGCAAGAAGGATTGAAGAAAGAGCCACTCTGTTCCTTGTTGAAGCTGTCAAGCCCAAGTATGACTCTCATCCTTTCCCAGTAGCCAATCCTACCTCACTGTTCACCATATCCTGTGAAAAACCAACAAAGTAGGGTGTCAGAACCGAAATTCTAAGCACGACTACTTCTAAAGAAACCAGGTGAGACAAAGAACATGGATAAGATTTCATGTAATGATTTGAGTGAGTGCAGATATAACAATTTGCAGTGTCTTAACAATTCATACATGCGACAGATTGCATATACTCACCAATCGAGAACAACAAAGCAGTACCATATATCGAAACTAAACAACCAAACCTTGCAGCATGCTTTCAGAAAGTAAATAACATACCACCATCATATCATGTCATGATATAGAGAACAATTCAAATATGCATGATCTAGGTGCATACCAGGAAAAATGCATGATCATGTGCAATGCATGATTTCTTTTGTTATCTTTCATTTAAGTTTCTCTTTTTCCATATGCATGCCCTATTAAATGCACACAACTTTAAGTTCCTCTTTTTAATTTTCATTGCCAGTTGATATACCAAACGGGTAAAATCCCCGATGTTAAATAGGTTTCTAGCTATGTCACAGGGATTTGGCTAGCAGGGTGCCGCACCCGCGTCGACGCGACTCGACGCGGGTGCGGTTAACCCGATCCTGGGTGCGTTGACCGCACCCAGGATCATTTAGGCCCATTTTTTTTTTGGATTTTTTTTTTTAAAATTTGCCCAAATGGGCTGTGAATTTTTTTTTTTAAATTATGCTGTCAGCTGCTGACAGCTGCGAAATTTGAAAAAACCCGCGTGTAAACTCGACCCCATATATATATATTTTACATTTTTGCCCCTGTCGCACCCCCGCACCCGGGTTTTTTGGAAGTGCCGAATCCCCGCACCCGCGCCCGCACCCATGTGACATAGGTTTCTAGGGTAGCTTAGCACACAATTTGTATTTTATTACTGGGTTCCAACTTAGCCCTCGACCGAATCATCTTCGGAACATTAGACCTCCACATCTAATGTCGGGGACACAAGGGACACCCCACGCCCACAAGTGTCACTTCCTTAGTACCATAAACAACAGCTATGTCAAACACACCACTCCTGGGTAAAGTGGCGGACTCTCTCTAAAACCGTGGTCAGGAGAAAGAACCTCAATATCGGGTTCAGGGGACAAAATTACAGCACACAGAGTTTTTGTATCCTCACAGTCTCCCCAAGACCGGATCTCTAAGATTCCCATACTCCAGATGAGATATCCCAGAACATATATTACATTGTTCTTATTTATTATATTTTTATTTAAGTCAATTCTTTAAGTTTGCAACACCATATGCAAAAGTAAAATGAAAACCCGCATCTTCCCTTGCGGGGACCCTTACGAGACTTTAGCCCGTGAGGACAACCAGAACAGTGTAGTAGTGTGCCATATCATCTTATGTGGTTTAAGTGATGCAGTCAGAAACACATGTGAAAAGAAACCCAACCCACGACTCTCCAGGCCGGTGATGGCCCATTTAGGCCATCGATGCATTACATAATAAAACCAAAGTAGTGCTTTATTTATAACACTAGGTCAAAATGCCAAAAGCATGTGCACTCATGCCATCATAAACCCAATCATATGCATGTCATTACTCATTCATATGCATTTTCCCTATGTGTGGTACCTACATCATATACGTGTATTAACCAATGCACATTTCTTTTGAATGTGAGTGTACATGTAAAGTTTCACATATTCATCAAGCATACATGCTCAAGAAAAAAATCAGTAACCGAGGCATGCTCGCATTCATGATTACACAACCAGTATCATGAGATGCAAAAATAACATTTACCAATTATCGGGCAAAAGTGTAAGCTTTGCCATATGCTAGGAAAGTTAGTCGGGCTTACCAATCCCAGACCCACCAACCTCCTAACTAGAAATATAGTCAGTTCAGTCCAGCCAACACATATCAACCAATCATAGTGAAAGGACATAGATTTTCAGGAAAGAAAATACAGTTTGCACAATTATCTTAATGCGCACAAGGATCGACCAACATAATCAGATCATTATCCAAAGCTCAGGGTTTCAAGAAACATTTACATGGTGCTTATACACAAACCCCATGATAAATTTGTCCATCAAACCCAATTATGTATGCAATACAGAAACAAACCTGATAACTTTCATGCATGAGCATCACTATCAACCTATCATGAATGAACATGATTAACATTATGAATAAAATCAACCATTACAAACACAATTTAGCTTAATGCACGTGTCCCCACACAAATTCAAGCTGCGTATCTCACGATTTCAGCGTGAGTACAACCCCCCCCCCCCACACACACACACAGTTTTATAACATAAGTTTCATTTTCTGCTCGGCACTGAAACAACCCACGGAAGATGGGTACTCAACAAGTATTTTCCCAGTAAAAATTTCAGTTGGAAAATATTCAGATTTCCCTTTTCTTAATTCTGGACAGAAAGGTCGATTCCCTTTTTCTTTGTTCATTTGTACTATAGGCCGACAAAAGCAAGTCATTCTTCAATTGTATGCATCCTTTAGGAAGTGAAGTGCATCATGTGATATTGATCTTTTATAACTAATTATGAAAGCAAAACAGGGCATTGTTCTGCATATAAACTAAACACCTAAAATACAACAAAATGTAAATTATATACCCACAAAATGTCTGGCATCTCTGTATATCCTCTGTGAGTTCGATCACTTCCCAACAATGGTGGGTGAGGTCAGTTATTACAATGGCATATGACTAGCAGTACTATACTACTGGTGGTATCTGTTAAAGTGTTTACTGAATAAAATTTCCTGACGTGTTTAAGGACTCGTTAAAAAGGGTTGGCCATTTTGGGCAATAGAAATGTGTGGTAACCCTCACACTTACCCACTCTCTTTCTATAGACCGTTGGTTTATATATATGGATAACCCACGCATGTAAGCACAACTGATATCTGGGAGCAAAAAAATTAGCTTTATTCTATGTCTGGGAAACTCTTGATCTGCTAACCAGCAGCTCACATCTTATAACTCTAGTAAGACCATATCTGCCTAAGATAAAAATTCCAATGCCTGAGACAAACCATTAACAACTTAAGAGCAAACTTTGAGTCATAACCTAAGAAATGCTCAAACTCCAAAAAACAGAGAATGCAGCAACCAATAAGCTGACAATAACCCAGTCATCTATCCAATTTAAGTGTAAAAATTGTCCATCACTCTTTGAAAGTTGGCTCAGAGAAACAACCTACTACTTTAATAAATATTTGCTTAGAGCTTGCCTCAACACGTTGGAGTTTGCTAAACATAATCAACCTAATGAGTCAAGGAAGAGAATTAATGCACATACTTTAGTTATAACGACTCAATCTACCAGATTTCTTACACATCCATCATATCTTTAGTTAACAAAAACATCATTCATAACAAAATTTATAAATCAAACGGGCCATTATCACCAATAGAAGTCAAAAGAGTTGCACAAACAAGAAACCCCCTTTATATAAGAAAAATCGAAATCGCACACTCCCTTCATAATGGAAATCCGAAACCCCCAAATCATAAATTTGGGTTTTTGGGTTAGGGTTGATGGAAACCCCCAAAACGAAATTGAAACTAAATAGCAACCAAGATTTCAACGAGAGAGACAGTCAGTTCTCTTTTTGTAAATTAGTTTACATACCCTGAAATTTCCTTTTCCAACCAAATGGGAGAAAAATAGGCTAGTAAGAAGAGGAGTAAATCGGGCCATGGGAAACGATCCATGGTTCGCCCCTATGGTGCTTGCAGAAATCAGCCATCCAGAGGGTTCCCATGGACCCTCATCTCAAAAGATTACACGGGATCAAACCCATGTTCGATCCCTCACCTAGATTCGAGAGGAGCACCGCACCTGTATTTCAAGGGTTTTTTCGGCGATTGGAGGCTGGAGACGCGAGTACGAAGCCGACTGAAGTCGCTCCTCACTGCTGCCGTGACAGGGATGCTCGTCGTGGCCTTTAATGGCTGCTGGTTGCCGCAGTTTTCCGACGACCACCTCTTCTCCAGTGCACGCCCAATTGACAGAGCGAGAAAGAGAGAGAGAGAGACCGAGTGAAGAGGGTGAGACCCCCTCTCCACTCCCCCTTTATCGCCCAAACCCCCCTTCCCTCTTGCCGAGAGGCGCGGGGTCGGTTACGCTCTGCATAACCCCCCTGCCCCTTTCTTTTTCTGGTTCTTGAAAGCAAGAATCGTGCCTTAGGCACGATTCCTGTTTAACGCCCTTTAAAAACCGAACTTGGATCCGGGTCCGAGCCCGCGACCCGCGGCTCCAAATCCAGTTTACAACTGGATTCGGGTCGCCAAGAGCTAACGGATCCTCAGTTGGATCCTTGTGGGTCTGACCCCTTTGTACCAGATTTATATATATATTTCTTATAAATACTATTAATTATTTATTTAATTAAAAATTAGTATTATAAGTATAATTTAACACCCCATTGTGGGTTATTTACGGATTCTTTTATAGATCCGATAACGGTAACGGACCCGAGGCCCAAATCCCCTAAAATTCATTGATTCTCTTTTCCGGATATCAGGTCCAAACTCTGCTACTCGGGATCCAAATCCCAATTTGGATCCGGGCTGGTTATAAGAGTGGATCCGTCTAAAACTATTTACTGCATTCTTTATTTTGTTATGATTATATATATATATATATATTAAAATATATATACAGGTATATGGATCTGAAAGGTGGATCTCGGACCCATCTACGCGCCATCGTAAATAGTCATCCCTCGAATTATTTAATTAATTAAAATTATTGCACTTATATATACATATAAGATTATAAGAGGTAAATTTATCCATAAAAATCCCTTTATGGGTCCTGGATCCAAAATTTGGATCCCAGGCCCAAATCACATAGAATCACTTAAATTTTTCGTGTATTACAAAACGTGTTGCTGTTGATTAATGACTGTCTGCAGCAAGATGTTCTATTAGTATCTTCAGTAATAATTGGAATGGAAATAATTTGTCAGAATATTCGGACAACATCAACTGACTAAATGTTTTTTGTTCCAGAACTTTTTCTTGCAATGTTGTTTTACATAACCCCTATCATGTTCATTGTATGTTGATAAATTTTGTTAAGAGGGTGGGTGATGTATTGCATTGGAAACACAAGCCTACAAACTAGAGTCCACAAGGTGAGATGTCCCAATGTACTGATTGCAACAATTACAAGGAATACAAATGAATTGGATGGGGTCATATCCCCAGCCTGCCTATCAAAAACAAAAACTGTGAAAACAGTGACTACTTTCCTAGAATTTTTTGAGTATGCTGGTTAGCTTTACTCTCTGCAAAAGGCATTAAGATGCACACTCCACCTGGTATAAAAAATAGAAATGCATATATTTGGGCATCCAAAACAATTAAGAAACTAAATATGGGATGCAGTAATACGAAAAGTTTAAGTTTCTTATTAGTAGTGAGCAGTCTGCGAAGGCCATAACAGAGTCTAAGAATGAAATGGCATTGCAATGATCTCTGTACTAATATGCCATTGGGTGCCCTGCATGGTTCACTGAATCCGGCAGTACTATTTCAGTTACCTTATTGGCTTTTCTTATTCAATGCTCTTTTTTACTCATCAATATATCAGAGTTAATAGGCAACATCACTTCATCATCTTGTTTTCTTCCCAGAATATTTCCATGATTTGCCTTTTATTTCAAATTTTTTATGGAATAGCCTAATGCCTTTCATGTCAAACTTCATTTATAAGTTCATATTTTAACATTATATACACACATCTTGTTCCATGTGTGTTTCTTGCACGTGATAAGGTGTATATGTATGGATGGTCTATGCCATTGTGGAAATTTCTATTGAATATGTTGTTGCCTAACCTATTAAATCATGATATTATTTCTCAAAACACTATTTTATGGAACATACATTTTGTTCTTTAAAATTGTTGGAAGTATATGCACTTAGTGCCTTCATTTTTTTCCCTTTCCTGTGGCTAGAATGGTCCAAACTCCAAACAACGAAAATATCTAATGGTTTTTTGCTGCTTATTGTTAATACTCCATGTTTTTCTTGCACCATGTTGATTTCCCTGACACCAATACTCATCGTTAATACACTTTTCGAATTTTTCTTAGATCACGTTGATTTCCCTGACACTGATACTCATTGTTAATGCTCCATTCATGTTTTCTTACATCACGTTGATTTCCCTGGCACAGTTCAGAGAATAAACTTAAATTCAAAGCACTGGAACTTAGAAGCATCTAGTTATCTTTCACATACTGAGGTGCTAATTCGTAGCTGAAAACTATATGATGTCAACATCCTTGTGAAGGAAGATTGGCTGAAATATCAACATATTCATCATGTCTTTGCAACTCCAATTATGTATGTTAGATTAAGAGGTATAGGATAGGTTGCTAATGTAAGGTCCATGGAGTTAATAATCCTGTTATCTGTATTCTTTGTACATCAGTGCCCAAGATATGCAGGCCAAATGAAGTTTTCAACATCTCCAGATATTACTGCCTGGAGAAGCGCATATTTGTGTATCCTTTCATGCTTTTGCAAATCGTTAGATAGATAACCTCCATTTTTCTTTGATCCCTGATTTTGAGCAGGTGGTGAATAAAAAATTTGTAAATTATTTATTGAATGCCATTCTTTTGATGCTTGATTGAATATGATGTATATTTGAGCTATACCTACTGCTAAAGAATAGCTCATTCACTTTTTTATCCCCTACAGATTATTAAGCACTTGAAGTACAGTGGTATTTCAGTTCCACCTCTCTATGAAGAAACCTTCAAAAAAGCAATTTGGACATTTCAACATCAACGTGTCTATGATCCTGTTTCTGAAGACATAGTACACTTGTCTGAACCACCTGTAGACCTTGATTGCAAACTGGAGTTTTTAGGACCATATCCTTGATCAGAGCTTCATATTCTTATATTTACAAATAGTTTATTGTGAAAAGTCTTCTATTGATGATGCTGTTTTGTTTTTGTTCTTAACTATATAAACTGTAATGCCCCAGAACATAGCCAAGGGCATAGCAAAAGGTGAACTTGATCCATTTACCAAATTGCCATTTCAGGTATTCCATCTCACATTTTATACTCCAGTTTGTGACTTTTTTCATGGTTCATCTGTCGGTTCATAAGTTCAAGTCTTTCATGCTTTGTGAATTGGAAAGCTTCAAATGATGCTATGAATCTCAAAACCTGTGATTGTTAAGTACGCCGTTGCATACATGATGTGTTAAGGAATGTAATATATGTATCACTGTTCCGTGTGCTACCCCTCGTACATATTATTGTTTATCGGGGTATTCTTGTACTTATCCAAGGGTTGCTGTAAAGTCAATAATTTTGGTTCTTTTAGTGAAGCCAAAGGGGTCGGCTCTCATTTATTGTTGTATCCTTCTAATTGTTCTTCAATGAAGCCTGTGTTCTTCCCTCTCTCTCTCTCTCTTCTTTCTAATAGCGTTTGCCATAATTTTGTGAGTTTGTATAACCCATATATATTTCTTAGGGTCATCCAATCCAAACAGGAAAAGAGAGGTAGAAACATGAGTAAAAACTGCATTTTTGTTTTTCTGTTGCCACCCAATGCTGATGTCTCTTATTATGAACTTCTGTTCTTTGATGGGTTACAGATTCTTGATTCTTGCAAGTTTTTGTCAAGTTTTGGCATTCCGAAAAATAATAAAAAGTACAATATAGAAATTTTGGTTTGTTGCTGCAGTTGCAGTTTAGTTTTTTGAGCATCTTATGGAATTTTCAATTGTCATGATTATCCCACGAAAGTTTTTCTTGATGACCTTCCATAATCAGTGTGATGTTGTACTCTTTGTATTTTCCTTTGCATATTGATATGAAAAAAGTTTTAGATTCATCAATGTGTTCCACATTTTGTATGGGTTAGCAAGTACTAAATCTAACCTTAAAGGCTTCCAAGAATTGAAAACTAATATATGCTCTAATAAGTTTTTTTTTAATAGCCATCCAATAAGCTTGTTAAATGCATGCCTTTCATGGTCACATGCATGCCATGTTGGCAATTTGTTAGACTAGTTATTGAGATATTCACACATGGCCCTTATTCATTGGTGACAGCTGTATTAAGACATGAATAGTTTTAAGTTGTTCACCTGTATGTTCATCCACTGCTTCTTCTATTTATGTTCATGAAAACTAATAAAGATAGATTGAGAAAAAATATACAACAGAAATGAAACAAATATGCTAGAGTATTAAGACAAACAACCTGTTGTAAGAATGGTTATGAGGCTATAAACCTTCCAGCTTGTGACTTTTTTACAGTAAGAGAATTTAAAGGATAAGGTGTTCTTGTAAGGAGTGGTTGCTTACTCTTTTAACAACCCTACTCTGTTAGCTTCATTTTTCAACCATTTTATTATACTCCCCTTCTGTATTCCCTATACTGAATCAGTACCTTGGAGGCCAGTTTTGCATGTATGTCTTTAACCCAGTTGAGTCAACATGATGTTGGTCTTCCTCCAAGTTCGTTTTAAACTTTGTCCTTTATCCCAGCAAAGAATCGCCACTCTCTTCCAATCATTGTCTTTTGCAATCATTTATGTGGACTACTCAAAACTTTAGATCTAGTACACCTTCCTGATATGCTAGATTATGAAATTGCATTACTACATGTGATACACTTTTTGTTCTTTTACTTAAATGAGATGCCATCTTAGTGCATATATGTTTTTGCTCAACTTTTCACTAGAAAAACTAACCATCTTGTGTTCGTGTACATATCTGAACCATTTAAATATAGAAGTGACTTTTGTTGTCTTCCTTTTACCATGTTTGCTTATTGGTCTGCAGGCAGAAGCGAGGCATGCCAGTGAAATGTACCAAGTTAAAGCATTTCAGCCTCAACCAAAGAAACGGATGGATTTGCCTGTGCAGAAAAATGTTATGACAAATTATTTCTGTATCCTTTGAAAATAGCTTTTCATGTTCGCTGTTGTTTCCTGTACTAAGAAAGCACTTATGGATGTGCATGTGAGGAGATGTTTGATCATTCTTTCAGCTGATGAGACTTCCTACTCTTGAATTAGTTTGAAATTACATAGGCACAGGGTAACGGCGAGAGATTTTATTCTTGGATCTGTTTAGTTGGCTTCAGGATAATGTATAAAGTTGGTTAATTGCAATATATTATGAATGCAATTCCTGTAAGTTGACGACGGGACTGATGCAAGTGTAAAAAATTGTTAAGAGTGGGATATAAGGTTATAGCTCAAACCACTTCAAAGGTCATCTGGTGTTGACGGTTCCAATTAAAGATTTGCCTGTTTGTTTCTCTCCTGGCTCCTCTACTGCAATAATTGGAGTTACATTTGGCCATAAATGTTGTCCGATGAGTCTAAAAATTCAGTTTTTTTTTTTTTTTTTGGGGGGGGGGGGGTAGGGTGGGGGGTGGCGGTGATAGTCCAAGGGAAACAAGCCTCTGGTTGGTAAAACTCTTGAGGTCCCCTCTGCCCACCTGGGAGTACACCCAACTTCGACCTTGCAGCAAGGGACACCAGGTGTGGGTTTCGAACTTGTGACGTCCCATCATCTTGGTGACATTCAGAAGTCACCCCTACCAGATGACTGAAGCTCTTGTGGTCCTCAACATTCAAAATTACTTAATAGAAGTTGGAAGGAATTGTCATTGCAGGAGTGTAACAAGATGGCACTATCAAAATTACTTTTGTAAAGTAATTCTTTAAATAAAGGTTATCTAGTTTTTTAAATACACTGAGCTTCATACATGGAAGACTATTTTACATAAGCTACCAAGTCAAAGTACAACTATAGAGTTTTGAAACTTTATAGGGATAATAAAAATTGGTGAACTTGTTAATCTCCAATAAATCATGCATGATGTATACGTCCATGACCGTGGGTTGATTGACATCTTGTTTAAACTTTAAAGACATGTACAGGTTGTGCAAATGTTGATTAATGGTTCATAATATCTCATCACTTTGAGCCTCAGAGCATTTCTTATATAAGTTTCTGGACGAATATGAGCCTCTGAGCATTTGCTTAATTAAAAGTGTTTTTGCTTGGGTAACCTTTCATTGAGGACGAGTGGAAAGGATAAACTATAAAATGACTTTAGACCTAGTTCTTAAAATTTTGTTGGTAAATAACACTAGGATTATTTGTCACTTCTTCTATTGAGTTCTTATTGTGGCTGTAATTGTTGATTAGGGCAATAACATTTGTTCTGCTATTAATCTGTTGATTTGTATCATTAATGCATGAAGGTCATCTCTCTCTCTCTCTCCATGCTGCTTCTTTGTTTCTCCATTCATGCTATTCTTGGTTAAGGTTGTAATCTGAACAGATATAAAGTGTTTTGCAGTTGAAATTTTCTGCCGAGAGAGTTTACTCCATGAGTCTTGGACTGCACTTATTTCCTTTGCTAGTTTTGTTACCTTGTATCATTATTTCTAGTCTGGTATGTTGCCCACATGAACTGCCATCTTGTGAACTCTGTAAATCTGTTAATGTGTTGATGAAGAGTAAGTTTGGTAACTGCTCACAATTTCTGGTAAAGAGGGCATGAAAAGGAGCTCTTATGGTTGCGTTCTGCCCTTGTATAACTAAATCAAAGGACTCATTCTGCTGTCAGATTTATGTCAAATGTATATGTGCAAGTTGCCATATGTTTGAAATGTCAACTGATGGATGTTCACATGACTGAAGCAGCTCTCTCTATGTTGTCTAGTGGATGCTTCAGTAATTTGTTTGCATAATTGAACAAAGCAAAGCCAATACACAATGTTACACTGTTGAGTTTTATTGATTTGAATTCTTTATGTAATAGGTGCAAAATATCGGGTATTGCAATAACAGCAAAAAATAAAAAAATTGGACCAGATTGTTCAAGTTTATTTTATTGTTATTAATTCCAAACATGTTTATGTGCGCTTCTTTAACTTCCCAAGGTTTAGCATCAGTTGAAGCAAAAAAGAAATTCAGGGCTCCTCGTGTTAGATTCAATCAGTCTGAGCAGCTGGAAGAATCTTCTATAAGCACTGATGATTGTGTGTCTAACACTTCTGTCCTATCTAGGGAGTCTCTGAGTTGTGTCAGCTGTAGCTTTGAACAGTCTTTAGTTGGATCTGAAAGCATTGAAAGCGGAGGGAACTCTAATTACTTTGTGTTTACACCAAGGGTAATAATGTAGGTTTTGTTTTGTTCTCAGCCTTGCATATTTAAGTGAAGATCCAATTGTTTCTAGTTGTTCTTATAGCCTATTATAATGCAACTGCACTCAAATAAATTAAAAAAAGTATTAATAATTTTTTTAATCTAGCAGATAGAAGGTGCTGTTGGTGCTAGAAATGCTGAAAATTTGGATCTTCCAGGAACAGGTATGGTTGTATGAGTTTCCAAGGAACTGTACAGTACGGCTTCAGTCTTAATGTGTCCATCTCTCCTATGCATTTCAATGTAGGGAATAAGAAAGAGGGGAAGGGTACAGTTGACATCTTAAATAGTCCAGACTCTAATATGTCAGTGCAACCGCTCCTCAAGTCAAGATTCAGTGCGCCTCCAACATCTGAAGAGGCGAACTTACCCTGTGTGTCAGATGAATTTATGGTTAAAGAAAGACCATTAAAGAGGAAAGCCATCACGAGGAGCTCTTATTTCCCCCCTAAATTATCAGACGAGAACTGTGACAATATGAAAATAAGGCATCATACAGATGGAGAATATGCCAAGGATATGAGAAAGCCTGCCCATCCACACAAAATTCAGAATGTATGTCTTATTTCTGATCTTATCAAAATCAATTATCCATATCCTTTTGCTTTCATCTCTGTTCTTGTGTGTAATGTTACTTATTTTCTTCCCAAGGGCATAGCAAGGGCGACATGCAGGCAAACTGATTATTCTCTGAACATAGCATGTATGATCCAATATCCCTCTTTTTTCTTCAAAGAAATTTTGTCTAGTTATTTAATTTCTGATATTTAGATTTATTGCATAACTGATGTAGGTTTATGTGACATTAAAATTTTCTTACAGTAGTAATCTGAAAAATTCATTTTTGTTTCATAGCTAGGACTAGAGTGGAGGTGTCGACATGAATTTGCTTGAGACTGACCATGCAATATTATAGATAAATGCATTTTTGACGTTGTCCCTTTTTTAATAATTCTAGTGCAAGGTGGGAAACCTGTAGCGTTGGAACACCTTCTCTCCACTGTTCTTTGTCCCCCAGCACTGAGTTGATTTCGGGAAACAAAAGCACTGCACGATTTAGAATGTTATGGCACTGTCCATTAGTTTTTAATCATAAAATTGACAAATTTCAAGTTTCAGATTATCTTGGTATTCTGCACATAAAAAAATTCACTGTTCCCTACTTCATATGCTAATATCTCTGATTACCTGACCTTATGACTCCATGCAATACTGCCCTTCTGGCTGTTGATGTGCTAGGTAAAGGGACAAGACCAATACAGATCTGCCAAGCTTGATCCCACCGGATCAAGAACCCAGGTTGATTAATGCCCAAGCCTGGAAATCATAACTGGATCCAACCATACATATATACATACATATGCATATGTGTCTGTGTATGTGTATGTCTATGAATCCACTCCTTATTTTAGTTGGACTGAGTCTATCGAATCAGAACTAACCTGGACAAGGATAAAGCCCTATGTTCTAGCTTAGGAGTTGTAACCGGATGTGAATCTACCCAGGTCTAACCTATTTGTAGCACTGCTATATTGAAGCCATACTTCACAAGCTGACCCACATGGGTTGGTTCTGAAGCAAACCCATCACAGATGTGTCTAGTTAGGGGCATCTGTAGTCTTGTGTGTGCACAAACCCTTCGACAACCACCGATATATTCTGACCAAATTTAAGTTCTTGAATTGGTCAAATGTTAGAAATAAAACTGAAAGGAAGAATTTATTGTTGAGTTCTATAATAATTTCTAAGCATCTCTGTGCTCTTTGGTGAAATGTTCATGATAATTGATAATGACCAATAATTGGGTCACCCTGATCTATATTTAATTTCAGTGGATCGAGGTCCAGGTTAGATTTTTTGGTTTTACCACCTAACAATTTTTTGTGTCGGCCGAGCACATCTGAAAACATTATAGACCCAGCCAAACAGACACGAGTAGCCCAGAGATTTGGCCAATGTATGAAAGCAACAGCTCATCAGAGAAGGCATGTCTACAGAAATGGTGTCAAAATCATGTGTCCCTAGGATCATGTTTTTCGTTAGTGATGTGTTTCATTTCATGTTGAAAGTTCTGAAAGATAAGATACAATAGCTACCTGCATGCACAACAGACTGTAAATGTGCTTCTGTAGACAGTATAAAATTCTTCCAAAGTGGGAGTACAGGACTGTGACGTGCTTCCTTGGAGGAGGGTAGAGAAGCATTTCATGATGATTAAGGATATAGTAAGTTTAGACGTTGGTTGTGTTATACTGAATCAAGGCTTTCAGGATGAAGCTGCTATGCCATTAGCAGCATTGTTAATGCAGTAACCCTCTTTACTCCTTTACATTAAAAGAACAAATGGAAATAATTTGATTATTTTTCATCCATAGGCAATCAGAATCTTCATTTCGGCAATGATGTAATGGAGAGAGTTTCATGTAACACAAACCTACCATGCGATATTTCTCATTTGGATGAATATTCTAGCATAGCGGCAAAATCAATGGAAAGATTTGTTTCAATTATGTCTTCCTTCAGAGGCATGTCATCAGGTTCACGTGCTAGTGGCCTTCGTCCACCCCTTAAAGATGTGAAAAATGCTTGTGCAATTAGGTAAGTATCTTAATATCGCGATCTTTTGTTCAGGAGAAATTTTGCTACAATATGATTGTCTGACTACTGTGATGTTGCTACTCTTTCTGTGAAGGTCAAACAACCAGCCTGTGGATTTCAGCAGGTTTGTTTATATCCCAAAACACCAAAAGACTGCTGAAGTGATCCAAAAAGAATGACATGGTATGATGGGTGTACATTTGGATTCTCTTCTTCACAGCTTATCTATCTGATTCTTTTTGGTTTCCACACTAAACCTACAGTATTCACCGTGAAACCATGCGTTGGTTGCAACAGTTTCTTTTTATTCAAATATTTAGTCCCTCATGTATTTTGAAACAATAAACAATGTAAAAGATATCTTGATCTATAGATTAAACTGGGCTGCACACATTTGATCATGCTCAGTTGTACATTCAATTTGAAGATTTAGTAACAAATTGAGCTATGAGCAAAAGATTTCAAGGTTCCACTATCGTGTTTGTGTGTGCTCTGCACACACGTGTGGACGTGTATAGTGAATAAGCACGTCACATGAATTAAATTGCGTGGAAGTCCTTGGCTGTTATTAGGGATGCAAACAGGTCGGGTTTCGGATTCCAAAATACGTTGGTGAGTCAGGTCTTTGGATCTGTGACAGCCAAACTTTGCAAATTCCTCTACCTAGATCTGACCCATTTGCAACCCTAGCTGTTATGCGCTTTTAATTAGAAAGATTTCAGCAGGCCCATGTGGCATGACCTTACCTTCCTCCAGCAGATCCTGATGTGCAGCTTCAATATACTAATAATTCTAAATTGTTTCTGTAGCCATGGAGAAAAGTAACATTGACAAGTAATACATGGAAGCAGTATGTTTTTAATTATTACAGTTTATTGCTAAGCTAGGAGGTAGCTCTTGCTTAGGGATATAATGAGAGCCAAATTTAGTTTCAAGTTGTTCAGGCTTGGTTTGATAAGAAATGTTGAACTAAAGTTCAAACTTTTATCGAGCCTAGCCAGCGACGCATGTTCTTGGGAGTTCAAGTTCCGCCATTGCAAGTATATAACTGGTCAGTAAAGCTTAAAAAACTTAGTTATCATGATAAGTACCAAGTAGAAAACAGATGTTTCAGCTTAAATAGGTCCTTAGGCATATGATTCAGCAAAGTATGATATTAAACCCAAGCTTGGTACTGCTTGATCTTGGCTTGGTTCCTTTTAAAACTTAGAATCAGTGTTTGAGCTTGCATTGTTAACTTATTAATCAAACTCCAAGGAGCTTTTCACAAGTCAAATTGAAGCCAAGCTTGAGTAGCCTGATTTGATAGCCACTCCTCTCATTTGGGCTAAAATGTGGGTTGGGCACCGATCAGTTGCCCTATAGGTCATATCCATATAGTGGGATATAAATATTTGTACTAACATCATACTAAGAGGTGGAAAATATAGCTGTGCAATGCAGTACCTATCTAGATATGGATATGGTTCTTGAAAAATACTAGTTAATGCGAAATTTGACTATTTGATTATGTTGAAATCACATTTTTAATGTGTATGTAAATGGGTCAGATATGGCTTGATTGACTAATCAAATGTGAATGGATGGGGTTTAACCTAAATGTTCTTTAGTTACCACATATGGATGGTTATGTGCCCCTAAATCGATCCATATGCAACTTATTTTCAGGCTAATCTCAGCAGGGTTCAAATCCAAGACGTGGTTAAGATTGAAATTTTACCCTACATTAGAAATTTTATGCAGTTAGATTTGGTTTATTATTTTGGGTGACATGGCCTTTCGAGATGAATGCATTTGGAATGATAACTTCTGTTGGATACAACAAGCGATGTGGGAAGCGGAAGCCGGGAAGAAAGTGTTAAATAGTTGTATGAAGTTAGAAGCGAGAAGCTGTTGTGAAGCAATTATGTAAGTGCATAAAAAATGAAAAGGATACACCTAGCAATATGAAGCAGGGGTGGGAGCAAATTAAAAATGACATGACCACAAGTATAAATCCATATCCATATAAAACCATTATGCAAGCTTGTTATAAAAAAATATTATTTATAAAAATATAAAAAACATATGAAGTGAGTAAAAAGTGACAATAAACGAGAGAGAAACATTTAAGGAATCTAAAGAGAATCGACTTGAGAAAGAAAGAGGAAGAGCTTTCCACTAAAGGGAATCAAGTTTTTCATTTCAGAAACAGGTTTTCCAAAACTTCCCTTCCTTTCAGGAAAGGGAGGAGCTTCCCCATGTAGCAATAAGCTTCGGCAACTAGGTTTTACCCAAAATGCATTTGAACCGTCCAATCAAACATTTCAAAGTATTTTGGTAGACGAATAAAATCACCACTTGCACGGCTAAATTTCAGCAGCCAATAAAATCGAAGTGTGGCCTGGCTAGCAAATGAGCTGAGCTGGAATTGTTCAAGCTTGGCTTATTCTCATGGCAAGCCAAGCCGAGTTTGAGCTTATAATCAGTCTGAGTTAAACGAGCTGAGTTTGAGCCCACTTGTTTATAGAAAAAATACTTTGTTTTAGAACTGAAAGAAATAGAATTACAAAAAATACGTGTAAAATATATTTCTTATTACTTAACGAGCTTCTATGGCTCAAGCCAACCTTGATATGATAGAGCAACAACAGCCAGAAGAAAACGTATGTGTATTGCTTTATTCTTGAAATAGCCAAGAGGGCTATTTATAACCTTATAATCTACAACGGTTTAGAGGATACAAGAGTTGTCATTTTTTTATAATAGTTATCAAAAATGATAATTAGCTAACTTCATATGGACTCTTTAATGTTTTAACTCTCTGGTATACAGGAGTCTTCAACGTTTTGATGTTTTAGATATAAAGGTATGGAAGAGCTGTATTTTTATCATGCCCTGCGAGCTTAATGTGGGGTCGACGACGTTGAGCTTGTCACGAATAAAAATAAATCGCGAGAACGAAAGATGCTTAGTGAGCCCATCAGCAAGTTGGTCAGATGAGGAAAGAAATTGAACCGGGATATGAACCTTTTGCACATGATCCCGTACAAAGTGAAAGTCAATTTCAACATGTTTAGTGCGAGCATGAAAGACTGAATTTGCAGCAAGATAAAGTGCACCAATATTATCACACCAAAGTATAGGTGGCGAAGAGGGAGTGCGACCAAGATCAGTTAAGAGAGACTTTAGCCAAAGAAGCTCTGACGCAACGCAGGTTAACAACTTGTATTCAACTTCAGTGCTGGAGCGAGCTACGGTCCTTTGCTTGCGGGAAGACCAAGCGATCAAATTGGTACCCAGAAATACAGCAAAACCACTTATGGATTTGCGGTCTTCAAGACTCCCGGTCCAATCGATGTCGGAATAGGTTGTGAGTTGAGACGAGGAGGACCGTGAGAAAAAGTGACCATGCTGAATGGTGTTTTTAACATACCAAAGAATACGCTTGACTACCGACCAGTGAGTCACCATGGGATGATGCATAAATTGACACACCTTGTTGACGACAAAAGCAATATCGGGCCTAGTGATGGTGAGATACTGAAGGCCGCCAACTATACTCCGATATAGTATTGGGTCATGGAACGCGGAGGCATCGTCTTTAAGTAGCCAAGTAGTGGATCTCAGGGAAGTGGAATTCGCCATAGAAGCACGATGAAGGAGATTCAAGGCATAAGTACGCTAGCACAAATGAAGACCCGAGGAAGCGTAAAGCACTTTAATGACCAAAAAATAGTTTAGACGTCCAAGGTCTTTGACGAAGAATGCACGTCTAAGATGCTGAATTAATGTGGTGATGGCATTGTGTGAACTTCCTGTAATTATGATATCATCAACGTAGACGGGAACATACCTAATCAAAGTATGACCCAGAAAGATAAATAGAGAAGCATCTGAGAGAGACATCTGGAATCCGCATGACTGAAGATAAGAGCTGAGGCAGTGATACCAGGCACGCAGAGCTTGTTTGAGACCATACAAAGCACAGTCCAACTTACAAACATAATTAGGATGAGAGCTGTCTTTAAAATCGGTAGGTTGTGCCATATAAACATCTTTGTTAAAATTCAATTGATGAAGAGGCCATGCGGACGAGACCGAAAGGGCAATAACCACACGAATGGTGGTAGGTTTTACCATGGGGCTAAAAGTCTAGAAAAAAGCAATACCTTCTTCTTGATGAAATCCCTTGACAACAAGTCAAGCTTTGTATCAAGCAACAAAGTCATCAACATGATGTTTAATCCTGAAGACCCATTTGGAGCAAACAACATTATATTGAGGAAGAGGAGGAACAAGGTGCCACATGTGATTGAACTGTAAAGCATTAAATTCTTATTGTATGGCTGAGAGCTACTTAGGATCAAGTGTAACACCCCAAAAATCCAGGACTTGTAACTTTTAGAATAGTTTAGAAAGCTTTGAAATCATACGATTATCAGAGTTTAAATAGTACTTCAGCGGAAAATGATATTTTTAAAATGACAAGTCAATGGACCTTGAGCGTATTACAGCGTAAACTTTCCTTTGTCGAATTTTGCATAACTATTGAAATCAAATGGTTTCAAAATACAGTTTCAATAAATGAGAATTTGTTCATGGGATTTTATAACCCATTATATTTATTGAAACCAAAAAGAAGTTTACAAATACAATTTTAGTAACTCAAGGTTTAATCAAAAGAGAATTTTTGAAATACACTTTATACCAAATTTACCAACATGTCTTCAGGAGCGAAATGTCAAGGAAAAAGCTCTATCTTGATCTCATCACGCCATCGCAGACTGTATCACCTATACATCACCTTCCCATAAAATGGGTTAGTTTCACGAAAAACTGGTAGGTGCACATACAAGACGATATAGAACATAATTAAGCAGGATAATTTAATATGTCCAGTAGATAGGCGATTGAATAGCACTTTAATTTTAACAGAATCATGGAGCAAACTATCATGAGCACAATGCTAAAATTATTACAAGCATTTCACTGGCACAAGTAGGCTAACTATTACAAACAAAGAACTGCATAAGCAATTTAACTAGCAAAATACCATGCTACATCAACCACACGCACAATTCCATAAGTATTGAAACCAGTTGCATGCTATAACCTTCATACATGCATAACTCAACAAATTGTGTGATCAGATTTAAATTATATTTTGATATTAACTGGACAAGTGGGTACGCACAAGGCACGACTCTAAAAACAGCCTAGACTGATCCGAGGGTTTATTATACTATGTATTTTATGATAACCTGGATAGCTGACTGAGTCCGCACCTAAGGGGACAGTCGATGACCAAGAGAGAAATCCCCAAAGCAGCATAAACAATGAATGCATCCTGAACATGGAGGGCTACTACCTACGATAATTATGGTAGTTCTCTTCCCCTAACTCCGATGACTGAGGAAGCTGAGTCTTTTGCTCGTAACTGCCATTAATGGCTTGTCCATTAAAATTTTTGTACCTTCCCGTCCCCTCTCCTGACAGGAGTCAGCGATTCGAATGAGTACATCAGGGTTAGTTAACTGAAGACCCATTCTACATACTCTGGTCTTTCGACTCAACTCGAGCATCTTGCCGGTGAATGCAGAATCATCATTTATTTAGGTGATCACAACATTTTGTTATTTGCACTCATCGAGGTTGCCACAACCTACTCATCCAATCATCGCAACGTAAGAAGACATACTTGTCAAAAAGTGCGGTCAGACTTGTCAAAAGTATGACTACTATGAAAGGGAAATGCTTTCACAAAAGAAACTCCAACAAATATTATCTGCAAAAGAATTAATACAACACAGTTTGGCAAGATAAGTCTTGAATTCATTTCAACAATATTTTGCATATTTCATGATGCAAGGTCGTCTCAGATCTCTCGTCCGATCAACAAAGTACTTAACATGTTGTGCATGTATAAAAGTACGCTACACTGAAAAAGAAAAGGGTGCATAGGCTTCTCAAAAGGAAACCCCAACACACAACTTCATAATGATCCAAAGAATATAGGAGTGCTCATTTGGCACGATTCATCCTTAAAAGCCACAATGCCTGTAATAACCCGAAAAAAAAAATTGTGTCCTACATGTGTCAGACATGTGCCCTGCACGTGTCAGACACGTGTTGGGGGTTTGGTTTGTTGTGTCAGGCCCGGATCCGGGTCTGAACCGGACCTAATCCTGACCCGGACCCAGGTTCTCGAAGCCTTGAGAACTTGCGTCTTTTAAAAGACGCAAGCGCCTCGGGGGAGGGGTAAAAACCCTCGCCCCTTCTCTCTCCTCTGCTCCGTCTCTCTCTCGCACTACCATCGACAATTGGAGACGCCGGCGATCAACTCCGTCCGGCCACCTCCTCTCTGAGTCAGGCATACCCCTCGACGACCTTCCCGTCGCCAGCAATCGCAGTCGCCGGCCACCACCTTTGCCCCGGGTGCTGCAGACGTCGACGATCATAGCCGTCAGCGACCTTCGACGACCATCACCACCACCTTCTCTCCCTTTTCTTGCCGTCGTTGACGACCTCAAAGTTTCGGCAACCTCGGCAACCCCCACTACTTCCTCCTCTCTCTCTGCAACCACCGACGATCGTGCTGACGATCGCTTGACACCAACGGCCATCAATCGTCGGTGATCTCATGTCAGCGACCTCTGCTCTGCCTTCCGTCATCGGCCATCTCTCCCTCCGAGCTGGCGTTGGTGACCCACCATCGACCACCTTCTTCTCCCTCTTTTTGCTGTGAGCGGTGACCACCGACGACCGCCTGACGATGGCAACCGCCGATGATAGCATCGCTGCTGTTCTCCTCCCTGCCTCGACACCCTCTCGCTTTGTTGTCCTCCTCTGAGGTAAACCCCTTCTCCTTTCTTTTCCTCCTTTGCGAGGGGTTGATCGACAGGGGGGTTGAGCTCCCTGTCGTCGCCTCTTGTCGGTAGGGGGTTTCGTTCCCTCTGTCCTTGCTTGGGCGGCAGGGGGGCCACTTTCCCTTGCCCTTCTTGTTGTGTCGGCAGGGGGCTCCGTCCCCTTGCCATTCACTTTGTAGGTAGGGGGCTCCGTCCCCCTGCCATTTGTCTTGTCGACAGGGGGTTCCTCTCCCCCTGTCCCTTTTGAGTTTTCTGGCAGGGGGCGAGGCTTCCCCTACTTTTGTGTTTCCCGACAGGGGGTGAAGGTCCCCCTGCTCTCCAGCGCTTTGCCGGCAGGGGCGAGCCCCCCCTGCCTCCTTTGGTTTCCCAGCAGGGGGCAAAGCCCCCCTGCACCTCGTTTGTTCTCTGGCAAGGGGCTTTGCCCTCTGCCTTGTTCTTGCTGTCGGCAGGGGCAGAGCCCCTGCCTGTCTCATTTCCCGTAGAGGGGTTGCACCTTCTGTCTTGATTCATGTTCCGACAGGTTTCCCTCTGTATTGTTGTGGTAGGTATGGTAGGGAGCCTCTGCTCCCCCTTTTGCCTTTCTCTGTTCTGGCAGGCAGGGAGCCTCTGCTCCCTGCCTCTGTTGCTTTTTGCCGAGCAGGGCAGAGGACCCTGCCTCTGGCACTGCAACCTGCGGGAAGCCTTGCAGCCTCTGTTGCTCTTCTGCTTCCTGCAGGGAGTTAAGCTCTCTGCCTACTCTCGTATCGGGGTCTGGTACTGTTGTAGGTCTTACCGGACCCACTTCTCATTTATATTTTGGCATGCTAACCTTTTTAGCATCACAGGTTGAATGGTGGATCATGCTCGCCCTTCATGGCTTGTGCTTGTGCTTGTGCTTACCTACGTCGCTGGCATACGAGGACCGTCACCCCTCAAGGTAGAGGAAGATTGCACGAAAGACTTGGACAATTAAATTAAGTTCAATTAACTAAAAAAAGACCATTAAATAAATATATATATAGAAATACATATATTTATACGAGTACACATTAAACTCAAGGATGCGGTTTCACGATCCTTGTCCTTTACTTTATCGTCGTGCATCGCGCAAAGGTTCTGCGTTGCACTTCTGCTTACAGTCCTTTACTTCGCCGTCGCGCATCGCGCAAAGGTTCTGCGTTGCACTCCTGCTTACAGTCCTTTACTTCGCCATCGTGCATCGCGCAAAGGTTCGGCGTTTCACTCCTGCCTACTGTCTTTACTTTGCCGTCGCGCTTTGCGCCCAGGCTCTTGCTTTTGCATATGTGTTGTTACTGCTTTGCTATTGCAGATGACGCTCAGGTTTTCTCTCATTGCATACGCTTTTGAGGCATCCTCATGGAGGATGCAAGGGACATCTACCACTCTCCCTCTTGCGACAAGAGTTGAGTCAGGAGCTTAGCGATTCATCATCGTCGAAAGAGAGGGATCTCTAGCAGGGATCCAGGTTCTTCGAGTACGCAGTCCTGCAGACAAATTGGGATTCAAGCGAACTTTATAGTGGGGGTTCTGTTAAGAAACCTGTATCCTGTCTATCGAGGTCAGTATCGAGTCATGCGAGGCATATAGATACCTCGATAGTGAATGAGATTCTAGAAAATCACATGCATAATGTTGGCACAAGGTACTATTGTTTCAAAAGATAAAGAATGTCAAAAGTAAAGTTGATAAACATTACATCTTTGTGAAACACTCCTATTGAGGCTTCTATTGAGGAGCTATACCCCCTTCATCCTAGAGTACTTGTAGTCGTGCACGACATGTCTAGTACTGTGATGATCGGATGAGACAGTCATACGACCTCGAACAATGCTAAATGCACAATGCTGTAATCACATAAATGGACTCACATTCGCCGTCACAGGCAAGATGCTTGAGTGGTTTAAAGACCACAGTATAGGAATGGTCGTTACTTAAGCAACCTCTAACGCACCCATTCGCTTTTGGTTGTTCTGTCAAGGGAGAGGACAGAGCGGTACAAAACTCCAATGGACAGGTTGTTAACAACCACCCCACGGGTAATGATCCAGCCTCCTCAGTCATTGGAGTTAAGGGGAAAGGGGCTACAATAGTTAGCTCAACACTTCTGCAGAAGTTGGATGCATCTATGGCACTGCTTATCAGCCTCTGGGGAATCCTCTATCAACTAAAGCCCTCCCCTTTGGAACAGACTCAACTAGCTATTTGGGTTATTGAAAATACATAGAATAACAGATGCCCGAACTAGTCTCAGTTGTTTCTACGTTTTGTCAGTGCGTACCCGCAGGTAAGCTGTGAACACTCCAAATTTTTCAAAATGTTGTAAATATCCCCTTTTTGCTTTTTCCCCCATCTTCTAGGTAATTGGGTCGATTTTAAATCTAAATTCCATTTTTATTTCTCAAATTTTGTTAAAATTAAATTCATTTTACATATCTGACTCAATTTCGGATTCGGATCTACATCAAAATCCAAATCTGAGCTTCATTATCCAATTTTAAATTAAATTCTAAAAATTACTAAAATAATCTTTTGAAAAGCTCAGACACTTCGTCCGGTATCCGTTTGGATCCATCAAGTTGTGTTTCTCGATTCGAGGTTTAAAACTCGAACATTTCCTCAAAACCTGGGTCCAAACCCCTTTGTCTGAAGAAATTTTCCCCAAGATGGCCCGAAATCCTTGAGAAAACATTTTTAAATATTCCTTAGAAAAATACAAAAATTTAGTGTTTAAACTTTAAATCTTAGTTTTTCTATTATAAAAATACAAAAAAATGGAAAAATACAAAAAATTAGTTTTAATCCTTGTTTTCTTGCAAACTTTAGGATTTTATCCTAAAAATACAAAAAAATGGAAAATCATGCAAAAAACCAAAGAAATTAGGAAAAACTACGTGGTTTTTGAAAACTTTTTCCGAAAAACTCACCTTTAACCATCTTTTTAGAAAAATCTCAAAAGGAGGCCCCTTTCTGGAAAAACCGATTTTTGACGTTTAAGGGTCGAGTTAGGGTTTTGAAAACCCTAACTCGCCTTCCTTCCCCCGCCAGCCCCATGTGCGAAACCCCCTCTCGAAGCCCCCATGGCCTCCATTCGCCCTTCATCTGCAACGACTTCGCACGCCCCGTTTCCATTAACCGCTCATCCCCCTTCTGCTTCAGGGCAACCCTTGATCGCCAACATCATCTTCAACTTCCCCCACCTTCACGAAGCTTCCCCCGGCCAGCCCCATGCGCGACATCCATTTACAGCCTCCACCCTTCGTCCATCTGCAACGCCCTCCTTCTCCGCCCTTGATCCCCAACTTCCTCTGGATCCTTCTATGGTTCCCCTTCCCTGTTATAAATACAAGGGACCCCCTTTCTACAGGGGATCAGACCCTTTGTCGAGCACTCTTGTCATTAACCAGAGATCCTGACTTCCCCATTTTTCTTAAAACTCATAACCCTTTCTCCTCCGGTGTATCGCATTCAAGAGATTGAAGGTAGATCTCTTATCCACAGAGCTGCAGAGGATTCTCCTCTCCCTTCCGGTGACAAGAGGTTTTCGCAGTTGAGAGAAAAGAATCCAATCCCCTCCTTGAGAATATCCGCAGAATTAGGTAAGTCCATCTCCTTTATATTTCTCAGTTCTCTCTAGATTCCCCTCTTCTTAGCCCCTTTAAACGCACTACGGATGGTATTCGGATGCCTATAGCAAATTCCGATACCTCCTTGTGCTACAGCAAGGGAGTTTCATATTCCGACATGTTTTCATTTTCTTTTTTTTTTCTTTTTACTATTTGAATCGACTTAGATCGCGATTTCCATCAGTCTACACATGGTAGTTCTGATCGGTATTCCGCTTCTGGCATCTGAATTCTTGTCTTATGAGATTTCCCATTTTTTTCTTATTTATTCATCATGCTTAACTAACCGATCCTTTTCGATTTTAAGTTCGCATTCTCATCGCCATGCATCTTAAGTCTTACATAATCATTCTGTTGTCTCTTCTTACCTTCTGCTTTGCCTTGATTGTTTACCATTTCACTAGTTTTTTTTTTTGCTGTTGTTGTTTTGATTTTTCCTGATTTGCAGATCGATTTGTTCCTAATTGTTTTTCGTCTATTGCTTCTTTACATCAAGATCTTTTCAATTAGCTATGCACATTTGGATTCTTATGCTGATAATATTGAATCCATTACCTCAATTTCTGCTGCATTGTGGCTCAAAGTGCCATCGCTGCTGCAACTCCCGCATCTAGTTGCTCCCTTTTTTTTTTTTTTCTCTTTTCGTTTTTTTTCGTAACAATCATCACTTAATATGTCACTGGTGTTTGAATCAAAACCCAAACGTTGGCCCTTCACAGACCTCAGTGTCTGCTGGGAAGTGCCCTGATCGGCTAAACAAGATTTGGGTTCATAGATATTTTATTGCGAAGATGGGTTTTCATGTTGACTTAATTTTCTTTCTAAATCATGATCATCATCATTTTTTTTTTGCCCTAACCTTCCATAAGAAACTCTTTGGTTCTAATCGTCTCGGAGATATGAATTTCCTGAATGCTGCGTTAACTTCTATCTCTGGACTATTGGGAAGTGTCTTTCTTCCAGCGGATCACTTTTGGGTAATTTCTCTGTGGTGGAATCTAGTTATCCTAGGGAAGTTGTTGGTCATTTTGCGTGAAAATCTACAAGAAGTAATTGTGAAGGAATTGATTCAGCCTTTCCAGTGTGAAACCAATGGAAAATTTTCAACAGAGAGTGCTTTGTTGTCTGACTAATCCTAGATGCATGTGTAGCTTGGTTTGTAATATATTTGTGATGTTAACCATGGGTTGATATATGGTTTGATAGATATACATTATGGAATCATTCCTTTCTTTAGGGTGAAATATGTGAGATTTGGAGATAAAAAAAAAATTTATAATATGTGGAAGCATGTTCGACAACCTCTTTTTAGATTGTTGGTGGATAGCTTAAGTATACATACCAATAAGAATATGAAATGATGATAAGAATCAGGCTAACAGGGATATCTACTGTCAATTTCTCATGGCCAGATAAAAGATATCATAGATTGAGATTGCATTAATAAAATTCTTCTATATGTATACAGTTTTATCCTTCTTTGTCTCAGTTTCGTGGGCTTTTCTTGTAAAAACAAGCTTATTGTATTTAATATGAGCATCTCAATGTGAATTGTTTCAGGTTAATTTAATCCTTTTTGTCTTACTAATTGATTTCCATTTATCTGTTTCCTCAAGTAGCAGCATCGGCTAACATTTTCAGCTTAAAAAAAAAATCAAATAAAAAGGAGCAAGACACTGATGATGGTGCGGTCGATGCTGATTATGGTGGATTTGAAGATTGATTCCTTGATCCTTGCAAATACACTGTGAGATCATCCGAAGGACCCAAAGGTTGGTGAGAAAGAGTGTACATTTTTTTTTTCCTGTAATAAAGTTAACATCCGTATGCTTCTTCACAGTTTTCATTATAGATGAGTGTAATAAGATGCTTGTATTGTAGTACTTTACTGTCTCTAGTTGTATGGATGATCAAAGTAAGCTACTGATGTGGCTTTCAAAGCTCGACTAGGAGTTGCAAGCTTGCAAAAGGAAATGAAGAGTTTTGTTCTCGGGGTTCCTGTCAACAGCCTCAAATCCAATATATTTTTAGGAGTATTCCCCAAAAGCCGATCCAGACCAATGTGTCATGAAACTTGTGAAAAGTCATTGCTGTTAGAACTCAAGACCAACGATGACAATAAGCACCTGGTGCATGAAACAGAGCTATCCTCTGCATGAAATAAAACTGAACTAGCTTTTTCCATGTATGGCAAACTTGTTTGGGTTGCCTTCCATGAATTATACTTTCAAGTCATTCTCAGAATGTAAGACCTGTCTAACTCTTCTGGCTTTACTGATTTGCCCTAAGCACTCATAGGAGTAGGACTTGTCAGAGAGCTGCTGCACAGTAAATGCAGCAGTTTGATACACCCAATTTGTCCATTAAACCTACCTTCATGTGTCAATCACAATGCTGCTACAGCATTGCTTGCAGCAACATTGGCATCCACCATCAATGCCTCTTCCCTAATATTAGCATATCTGTCATTCTTGTACATTTGCCGAATGACCATATGCACATCTTATCATTCATTTAAAAGGCAAAATTCGGAATATCCTTTTCATATATAATTTCTCATTTGATTTTAGACGTTCTGATATAGGTACATATATGCACTTATGTATATATATATATATATATATATATATATATATATATATATATATATATATATACATATATATGCCCAGATGTTTTCCCAAGTTATTGATATATATGCCCATATACACACATGTATATAGATGTACATATACATCATCTTTTCATCATGTATGAACCCCTTTCAACATCTATATGATATATACAATTTCCTTCTATTTTCTTCTACTAATCAAGTCTTTTGCAGGAAACTTGTGGAAAAGGCCATTATTTGAAGTTATAAATTTGACTTTATGAATTGTAATAGTTAGATCTTAAATGAAAATTTAGACTTCCTGTTTTAGGTAGAATGGATGAGCATTGTAAATATCATTAATTACTTGTTCTTCATGCATTTTTTCCTTTATTTCTCAAATTCTCACAATGGTGAAACACGATTGGCACGTGCACTGTTTTCGTAAAAGGTAATTGATCCTAAGTTGATGATCCATATCAATGGCCATAGTCAGGGTATGGACAAAACTTAGGATTTTTAACTTTTACGAAATAACACTGGATCCACAATGGATCCGTTTTCAAAGTTCATCATATTTTTTCTTTTATCAGAATTTAACTTAAAATTAATTCAAAATATATATCAATGGCCATAGTCAGGGTATATTGAGGGTTAATTTCATTTTAAACTCTATAAAAGCACCAAAATGTATTTTATTCTTCACCTGAATTTAAATATAGATTATTATATAATACATTCAATGACCATAGTCAAGGATGTATTATATCCTCAATCTTATTTTAATTCATCCAAAGAATGAAATAGCTTTTCAAAAGCCAATTTCAAAATTCTTTTTAAATCATTCATCATTTAGGATAGAACTGCATCATATTTCAAAATTACTTTTTCAAAACTCCAAGTGATGTAAATATCTTCTTCAATCAAAATCTTCAAATCCTGTTCATCTTTTTCAAATTCTATTTCATTTTCCATCTCAGAGTCCAATTTAACTTTGAGATTTCAATTTCATTCCATATTCAAAAATCCCAAATCATTTTCAAAGTTCAATTTTACTTTGAAAATTCAAATTCATTTTCAAAAGCTCCAATCAAAAGGTTCAATCTTAACTTTGAGATTCTTGATTCATTTCAAACTTCAAATCCCAGGACTAAATTGACTTAAGATTCATTTGTATATTCAACATTCAAACTTCTAAAAATTCCCTTTTCCCAAACTCAAATCAGACTTAGAAATTCTTGAATTAACTCCAAGTCTATTTTTTCTAAAAATTCAGCACTCATATTGGATCTCAGACTTCAGATCCAATTTCTCTTTAGGATCCAGAATTCAACACTCATGTTGGATCTTAGGCTCCAGATCCAATTCCCCTTTAGGATCCAGAGTCCAATTTCACTTTTGGATCGCAGACTCCAGATCCAATTCCCAATTAGGATCCAGAATCCAATTCTACTTTGGATCTCAGGCTTTTAGATCCAAAAATCTATCTTAGGATCCAGAGTCCAATTTCACTTTTGGATCTCAGACTCCAGATCCAATTCTCCTTTAGGATCCAGAACCCAATTCTACATTGGATCTTAGACTTCAGATCCAAATCCATTTTTAGGATCCAGAACCCAATTCTACATTGGATCTCAGACTTCAGATCTAGATTTATCTTAGGATCCGGAACCCAATTTTACCTCGGATCTCAGATCTTAGATCTTAAATCCATCTTTAGATCCAATTCCATTCCCAATTCTAGATTTCAAATCCAATTCCATTTTCAGATCTCATCCAAAACTCCCTAAATCCATTTCTATTCTTAAATACCATTTGATTATCTCAGATCCATTCCAAACTTAAAAATCCAAATTCAATTCCATCTCAAGTATTCTAAATTCAAATCCAAATTCAAAGTCGATTTTGACTTTGAAACTTCATTTCCTTTCATTTCAAAGCTTCAAGTCATTCTTTCTCATTTATTCTTCCAACTCTAATTTACTTCAAAGACTTAGAACTTCTCTGATCTGTTTCAAAGTTCTAAGTTAGATTCAAATCATTTCTTCACTCCCTTATCAAGTCCATCTCGGAACACTTGAAAATTTTCAAAACATCTTTCAAAAAGAGCATACATCCTTGCATTGCACAAGCCTGATTCATTGTGCATTTAGAGTTAGGATAAATTCTTAGATTAGATTTAGGCAAAGCAAAAGGCATAGATTCGATCCTTGGTTCGATTACCCCTGGTAAAGGCGCCAGGAACGGTCGAACCTCGTACCGACGAGCGAATCCCGTCTCTCCATTTTCCCACAATATTTTCAAAAACGGAGGCGAGTTAAATTTTTAAACGTTTTCAAATTAAGGTCAAGTGAGACTATGCAAAATGGTTCCTCTTCTCTCTCTTTCTTTCTTTCTTTTCTCTTCTCTTTCTCTTTTCTTTCTTCTATTCTTCTCCCTTCAAAAAGGAGGAAAATAGAGGTTAGAAAAAGGAAAAGAGAAGGAAGAGAGAGAAACCAACGAGAGAGGAAAAATTTTGCGATGATCACATAAGCACAAACTCAAGCTACAGAGGGCGAGCAAGGTCCACTGTTCAACCTGCGATGCTTAGAACGTTAGCAATATGCTCTAATACAAATGAGAAGCGGGTTCGGTAAGACCTGTTGTGGTATCGAACCCCAAATACGAGGGTAGGCAAGGAGCTCAGCTCCTTGCAGAAGAGGGACAAAGGCAACAAGGCAGGGAGCCCGAGGTTCCCTGCTTGCTGGGACAGTAAAGGGTAGAGGAACAACGAGAGTAGAGCCCCCGTTCAACAAACCAAATGGCATGGGGCGAAGCCCTCTGCCGGCAAAACAAGAGAGATAGAGGGAGCGAAGCTTGTGATCATGCAAAATTTTTCCTCTTATTCCTCTTTTCCTTTCTAGCATCTATTCATTTTTAAAGGAGAATAAAAGATAGAAAAAAGAAGAGAGAAAAGAAAAGGAAGAAGAGAGAGGAACTCTTTTGCAAGGTCTCATTTGACCAAAATTTTTAGAAATGTTTTGAAATTACTCGCCTCCGTTTTTAAAAATTTGCGGAAAAATGGAGAGACGAGATTCGCTCGTCAGTACGAGGTTCGACCGTTCCTGACGCCTTTACTAGAGGTAATCGAACCAATGATCGAATTTTATGCCTTTTTGCTTTGATAAAATATCATCTAAGAATTTATTCTAAGTCTAAATGCATAAAGAATCATGTTTGTTCAATGCAAATGCAGAAAATGTATGTTTTTGAGAAAAAAGTTTGAAAATTTGGGATTTTCCAAGTGATTCTGAAATAAATTTGATAATGTAGTGAAGAAACGATTTACAGGCTTTGAAATTGATTTGAAAAAGTTAGATTTTGAATCTAACTCAAAATTTGAAATAGATCTGGAAGAAGAGACTTGAAATTTCAAGTCTTGGAGTGATCACAATTTGGAAAGATAAGCCTTTAGATGAAGAAAAAAGGAATTTAGGATTTAGAATTTTGAAATAAGAATGAATTTTCAAAGTCATAATAGACTTTGAATTTTGGATCGATTTTCAATGATCGATTTTGAAAAAGGAAATTTTGAATTCAGAACCTAAAACAGGAATTGAATTTGAATTTTAGATTTGGGAAATAGATTGACAAAAAATGGTCCTTTGAGAGTAGGATTTGAAAATGGAACTGGATTTTGAATTCTGAAATCCTAGATGGAATTTGATCCAAAATCTGGAGTCCTAGATGGAACTGGATCCGAAGTCTGGAATCCAAGATGGAGTTGAATCCAAAATCTGGAATCCTAAATGGAATTGGATCTGAAATCTGGGATCCAGGATAGAATTGAATCCGGAATCTGGAATCCTAAATATAATTGGATCTGAAGTCTAGAATCCAAGATGGAGTTGGATCTGAAATCTGGAAGCATAAATGGAATTAGATCTGAAACATGAATCCAAAATTAGAGTTGGATCCGAAATCTGGAATTCTAAATGGAATTGGATCCTAAATCTGAAATATGAATTGGATTTTTTACAATCCGGAACTTAAGACGAGATTGGTTTGAAAATTTGAATCCAAGGTATAATTGGGTTCTAAATCTTGAATTCGAGATGAGATTGGATTTGGGGAATCAAAATGGGATTTTGAGGATGGATCTGGATTTTGGAAAATCTGGATTTGAATTCAAAAAGTGAGCTTTAAACTTAGAGAAAATCGAAATTTTGATATTCAGAATCAATCTCAAAACCTCGATTTTGAATTGAGGATCAAGACTCCATCTTTAGATAGAACTTTGAAGATAAAGAATAAACTTTGATTTTAAAGTTTGAATTTGAAATCAAAAGATGAATCAGGAATTTCAAAGTTAAATTGAACTTTGAAATTTGATCTAAGATATTAAATTGAATTTGAAATTGAATCATGAAAAAATGAATTTGGAATCCCAAAGTTAAATTGAACTTTGAAATTTGATTTGAATTGAATTTTGAATATAAAAATGAATTTAAAATTTCAAAGTCAAATTGGACTTTGAAATTGAATTTTGAATTTTGACATGAGATAGAATTGAATTTGAATTTATAAATAAGAATTGATTTGAGAAATGAAGAAGGTATTCAAGATCACTTGGATTTTGAAAAAAAGAATGTAATTCTATCCTAAATGATGAATGCATTTAAAGAATTTGACATTTGGTTTTGAAAAACATATTTCATTCTTTAAATGAATTGAAATAAGATTGAAGATATAATACATTCCTCACTAGGGTCATTGAATGTATTATATAATAATCTATATTTAAATTCACATGAAGAATAAAATACATTTTGCTGTCTTTATAGAGTTTAAAATGAAATTAACTCTCAATATATCCTGACTATGGCCATTGACATATATTTTGAAGTAATTTTAAGTTAAGCTCCGATAAAGGAAGAAAATACTTAAAATATGATGATTTTTGAAAAGAGATCCAGTATGGATCCAATGTTATTCCCTAAAAGATGAAAATCCTTAGTTTTGTTCACACCTTGACTATGACCATTGGTGAAAATCATCAACTTAAGATTTAATCACCTTTTATTAGAATGATGCACGTGTCATTCGTGAATTTTTGAAATAAGAGAAAAAATGATATGAAACAAGCAATATTTACATGCTCATACATTCTAATCTAAGTTAGACAGTAAAGATTCTCATTAATATTTAATTATTACAAGTTTAAATTGAATTTGGATTAATAACATCTCTAATCCAAGAAATGGAAATCAACATTCTTCATATTTTCTTTGCAAAAACTGAGTTAGTATAATGCAAAATGCAAAAGATGAAAGATAATGGAAAATACCATGGTAAAGGCCTACATGCGTAGGATCATACCTAGGCTTACATGGAAATATGAATATGCCAAAAACTAAGCTTTTAGGCTTATAAGAAGAAGATGCATATGCATCTAAATATGATACTAATGAAGGAAATCTATATGCAAACATACATGTGTATGCTGATGAAAGGGTGTGTGAGATAGAAATGCAATAACCAATGGGCTATGAAATCATGAATACACTGAAGGTCATAACAGTCAATGACTGCTGTGAATACACCTTATATCTTGTCATGAAGGCATATGATACATTTCAAAGTGGGGATTCAGACATTCATGCCAACACAAAGCTGAGATTACATATGCATTGTCAAGACTAGATTTAATATGAATTGAGTTTATCGTGAGAAATATAATGAAAACAATGGATGAGATGGATGCCATGCAACTGGATGATATATTACAGCATAGGAAGTGAAATACAAAGAATCGAGGGGTAGATGTTAGCACATAAGCACAAGGAACAAACCTGCTGAAGCTGACAACCCTATAGCATAGGCAGCATGTGCTGCGGGATGATCGATCGACAGTTTACTGAAACCAGTTCATGAGAACCCAATAAGTTTTGGGGACCAGCTTCAGCAGCCCCAAGCTGATTTGCAGCAACATTGACATATGAATCCTGATGATGTTAACAGGTAGATTCTAACAGTATTCACCCACCCATTTAGCACATCAACTAGTAGAGTTGGATCACAGGCAGTGAAATTATGATGTAAGTGCTATAGGTGAGGGTAGAGGAATGATAAATGTAACAGGGTAAGGTGTGTTAGTAATGACCATGCTTAAGGTGTGGGGGAATGAAGGTATATACAGCAGGGAATGACAGTAATATTTGTGTTGTTGTGTATTGGAGTGGAGACATGTGTTACGACAATGAAGCCATACATTATACTTCAAGTACAAGGTTTTGATGATGAGCAAGTGGAATCAACTGCATTTCAGCTAAGGCTATGAAGAAATTGAAGAATTCGATGAAAAATCTTTGAAGACTAGTGTGCAAATGTTTAATTCATTAAAAGTCTTAGATTCTTGTAAGAGCCTTACTTAGAGTGCATATTTAGGTTGCATTTCACCTTAAAAGTCTTTAGAAAAACTTTTCTAAAAAGAACCCTCATGAAAATCTTTTTAGAAAACTCTTTTCTTAAATTTTCATGTTTATTAGTCGACCAATAGACTTACCAGTCGACTAATCCTTTCGCGCCATATTTTCTAAAAAGTCATTTTTGTCAAATTAGTCGACCAAAGGTTTTATCAGTCGACTGGACAGAATGTCTGTTTTCTGGAAAATTAGCAGCAGTCGACTAATGGTTTTATCAGTCGACTGAATAGAACATGTGTTTTCTGAAAATTTAGCAACAATCGACTAATGCTTTTTATCAGTCGACTGAACAGAACATGTGTTTTCTGAAAATTTAGCAGCAGTCGACTAATGCTTTTTATCAGTCGACCGAACATAATGTTTGTTTTTCAGAAGATTTTAGCAGCAGTCGACTAAAAGGTTTTTCAGTCTACTGATGATATTATCAGTCGACTAACTTTTCTCAAGCCGACTAAGTTTCAAAAGTTCAGATTTTCAAACGGCTCGATTAATAGATCAGTCGACCGACGATAACTGTTAGTATACTAATAACTAACTATTAGTCGACTAACTGATGTTTCAGTCGACTAATTTTGTCGTTTTCCTCAAACTTCAAAAAGGCGTATTTTTTCATTTTTCAAACATTTTGATCGTTCGAAATGGACAGTTTTGATACCCTTTCATACCCTCAACGTATGAAAAACTTTAACTATAAATATGAGTGCATTGTACACTAAAAAACAACAAGAATTCAATTGATTTGAATCATTTACTTATTGCTTTTCACTCCTATTCATTCAAGTATTTGTTTTCTCACTCACGTGATATTTTCACTTCAGTTTTTCACTCAAATCACTTTGAGAGATAGTGAATTCGTGAGTAAGAGTATTTCAACAACCTCAAAAGCCAATTGCATCTCATTTGCATTCAAAAGGAAGTCTCATAGGTTGTTTTGTAAGTTGTTACTTATTTTCTGTAAAAAGAAGGACTCCTTGGTGTAAAGGAGTTGTTTGCTTTCAGTAGGGTTGTTACTGAAAGTGGGACCAGTTATGGTCTGTGTGATCTTGTAGTTTACAAGGTTGATAGTGGAAATCTCAAGCGGGTTTTGCTTGGGGACTGGATGTAGGTCGGGTTAGACTGAACCAAGATAAAATCTTGTGTTCTTTGTGTGTTTGCTTTGAGATTTGCAAAATCATTAAATATTTCACAAACAATTTTTTTAAAAAGCACTATTCACCCCCCCTCTAGTGCTCATTGCCTAGATTCTAGTGCACTTTCATTTGGTATCAGAGCACAGGTTTGCTATTACTTTGATTTGACCATCATCTAGCATGACAACTACAACATCTCAGCACAAAGAAGGAAGCTCCTCTGTTCGTCCTCCTCTCTTCGACGGAACAAACTATGGATACTGGAAAGTAAGAATGACAATATTCTTGCAATCCATGGATCTCGATATCTGGAGAGTTGTTTCACAAAAGTACCAAACTCCATCAACTGATTTCAGCCGATGGATCGATGATGAAAAGAAGACTGCTTCACTGAATGCCAAAGCCATGAATGCATTATATTGTGGCGTTGACAAGGTAGAATTCAATCGCATCTCTCAATGCTCTACAACAAATGAAATTTGGCATACTCTTCTAGTAACTCACGAAGGTACGTCAAAGGTAAAAGAATCTAAAATTGCTTCTTTAGTTCATAAATTTGAATTGTTCAAAATGAAGCAAAATGAATCTATATCGGACATGGTAACTAGAATGACCGATATAACTAACACTTTGAAATCCCTTGGAAAAGAATATTCACAAGTGGATTTAGTCAGAAAGATTCTAAGGTGTTTAACTTCTGAATGGGAGAGAAAAACCACTGCTATTGAAGAAGCAAATGATCTCAATACTCTCACTCTTGAAGACTTAGTTGGTAACTTAATGGCATATGAGGTCCAACTTCAAGACAGACAAGAAGAAGAGTCTAAGAAGAAATCTCTTGCTTTTAAGGCTACTTCTGACTCAAAAAATTCAGAAGAAGATGAAGATGAAGATATTGCCCTCATCACAAGGCAATTCAGAAGATTCATCAAAAAGGGAAGATTTCAAAGAAAGGTAAAGAAAGCAAATTCTTCCATTCCCAATGAAGTAAAGTGCTTTAACTGCAAAAAGGCAGAACATATCAAGAAAGATTGTCCTCTTCTCAAATTCAAGCCCAAGGACCAATTCAAGAAGAAAAAGGCATTTCAAGCATGTTGGGATGATAGTGACTCCTCTTCCGATGAAGAATCAAATGAAAAAGTTGCCAACATGTGTTTTGTAGCACAAGAAGATTCGGTAAGTCAATTTGACTATGATGAGTTATTTGAAGCATTTAATGATTTATATGCTAAATTTAAGAGTCTTAGTTCTAAAAATAAAGAGTTAAAAACTGAAAATTTAACTCTTGACTCTCAAAATAAAGTGTTACTTCAAGAAATAGAAGATCTCAAGAAGGAAAATTCTTGCCAAGACTTAAGATAAAAGAAATTGGAGTTAGAACCAATCTCTTACACAAAGAAATATCTAGTCTTAAAGAAAAGTCAAATGATCTTCTTTCTATAGTGACCAAATTCACAAATGGTTAAGAGAATCTAGAAAAACTTCTTGGTTCTCAAAGATGCTCGGTTAATAAAACCGGATTGGGATATAGCTTCTTTGATACTCAAAACAGACTAAACTATGTGGTGAAAAATCAAAGACATTATTCTCAACCTTTTGTTCATAGAACTAAACTTTCTAGTTCTAATAGAAATGCATCTAGATATGATTATTCTAGACATGTTTATTCTAAATCCTTTTATAGAAAGAATATTTATTATCAAAGAAAACCAAAATCCAAATGGATATGGGTTCCTAAGACTAACTCTCATGGACCCGAAAATAGAAAGGGGTCAAATGCTCTGTTTTCTGATTTTGTTGTAGGCACACAACATAAGAAGCAAATGGATATTGGACAGCGGCTGTTCCAAACATTTGACTGGAAGGCCGGAGTTATTTTCCACCCTCCAAAATAAGGATGGAGGAACCGTCACCTTTGGTGACAATAACAAGGGAAAAGTGATAGGTATTGGTAATATTGGTAATCCAAAATTTCCCTTGATAGAAAATGTTCTTTTAGTAGATGGTTTAATGCATAATTTAATATCTATCAGTCAATTATGTGATAAAGGTTTTCATGTTTCTTTTGAAAATGATTTATGCTTAATTTATGATTTTCAATCTAAAAAGATCTTTTTTAAAGGTAAAAGAAGAAACAATGTGTATGAACTATATCTAGATGAATTACCCTCTTTTAATGAAAAATGTCTTATTGTTTCAAATGAAATTCAATGGTTATGGCACAAGAGACTTGGACATATTAACTTTAAAATTATTTCAAAGTTATCCAAGAATGATCTTGTAAGAGGTCTACCTAGAATACCATATAAAAAGGATCACTTATGTGATATTTGTCAAAGGGGTAAACAAATCAAGAGTTCTTTTAAAGCAAAAGATATAGTTTCAACAAAACGTCCACTTGAACTTTTACATTTAGATCTATTTGGACCATCTAGAATTCAAAGTTTGAATGGTAGCAAGTATGCTTTTGTTATAGTAGATGATTATTCTCGGTTTACATGGGTGATTTTTCTAAAAAGCAAAAATGATGCTTTTTCAGAATTTTCTAAACTTTGTAGAAGAATTACAAATGAAAAATCTACATCTATTATTAAAATTCGTAGTGATCATGGTGGTGAATTTGAAAATGAATCTTTTCTTAAGTTCTGTGATTTACATGGTATATCTCACAACTTTGCTTTTCCTAGAGCGGCTCCACAAAATGGAGTTGTTGAAAGAAAGAATAGAACTTTGCAAGAATGTGCTAGAACCATGCTTCAAGATAAAAATTTACCAAAATACTTTTGGGCTGAAGCAATTAATACAGCATGTTATGTCTTAAATCATGTTCTTATTCGACCAATTTTACATAAAACATGTTTTGAATTGTATTATGATCGTATACCAAAGATCTCATATTTCAAAATTTTTTGTAGTAAATGTTTCTTGTTAAATACCAAAGATAATCTTGATAAGTTTGATTCAAAATCAGATGAATCAATATTTCTTGGATATTCTTTTAGAAGTAAAGCATATTGTATTTTCAATAAAAGAACATCTTGTATTGAAGAATCTTTACATGTTGCATTTGATGAGAATTGTGAGCAGGTTATACCTCTAAGCGAAGGAGAAGAAGTAATACTTCAAGAAGAACCCTTGATAGAGAGTACTTCTCAAGAAAATATTCTTCTTCAACCGGTTTGGAAAGAAGTTCCTAATCATCCACATAAACAAGTTATTGGTGAAATAAAGAGTGGTGTCCAAACTAAAAGGCAATAAGAAAAATATATTGCAAATGTTGCTTTCATATCTAAATTAGAACCAAAGAATATCAATGAGGCTTGTGATGATGAATTTTGGCTTTTGGCCATGTCTGAAGAACTTAACCAATTTACTAGGAATGATGTTTGGGATCTAGTTGATAGACCAAAGGATCATCTGGTAATTGGAACAAGATGGGTCTTTCGAAATAAGCTGGATGAAAATGGTGAAGTCATTCGTAACAAAGCAAGGCTAGTTGCACAAGGCTATAATCAAGAAGAAGGCATAGATTTTGATGAAACCTATGCACCAGTGGCTCGATTAGAGTCAATTCGAATGATGCTTGCTTTTGCTAGTTACATGAACTTCAAGCTATATCAAATTGATGTTAAGAGTGCATTCTTAAATGGACACATCAATGAAGAAGTTTATGTAGAGCAACCTCCAGGCTTTGAAAATGAGAAATATCCAGAAAAAGTCTACAAATCGAAAAGAGCTTTGTATGGACTCAAACAAGCACCAAGAGCGTGGTATGAAAGACTACGAAATTTTCTAGAACAATCTGGTTTTTCCATTGGTCGGGTAGACTCCACTTTATTTATTAAAAATCTTAATTCAGATATTCTTATTGTGCAAATTTACGTTGATGACATAATATTTGGTTCTACTAATGATTCTCTCTGTAAAGAATTTGCTAAAGCTATGCAGAACGAGTTTGAAATGAGCTTGATGGGCGAATTAAACTACTTCCTTGGACTTCAAATAAAGCAAACTGAAGAAGGAATCTTCATCAATCAGGCTAAGTATACAAAAGAGCTTCTCAAGAGATTTGGGATGGACTCATCAAAATCAAGAAGGAATCCTATTAGTACAACTACTTCTCTTGATAAAGATGAAAATGGTAAAAGTGTAGATACTAAGCTCTACAGAGGTATGATCGGATCTCTATTATACTTAACTGCTAGTCGACCTGATATTATGTTTAGTGTTTGTATATGTGTAAGATTTCAAGCTAATCCAAAGGAATCTCATTTAACTGCAGTAAAACAAATTCTTCGTTATTTGAAAGATACTTCAGATTTCGGTTTGTTTTACCCAAAATCATCTTCCTTTGATTTGGTTTCATATAGTGATGCAGATTTTGCAGGAAGTAAATCTGATCGCAAGAGTACTAGTGGAACTTGTCATTTCTTAGGAAATTCCTTAGTCTCTTGGTTTAGTAAAAAGCAAAATTCAGTATCACTCTCAACAACTGAAGCAGAATATATAGCGGCTAGTTTAGCATGTTCACAAGTACTTTGGATGAAATAAACCTTAAAAGATTTTGGTTTGAATTACTCCACAACAACTATTTATTGTGATAACACTAGTGCTATAAATCTTTCGAAAAATCCTATTCAACACTCAAGAACTAAGCATATTGAAGTTAGACATCATTTTTTAAGAGATCATGTGTTAAAAGGAGATATTTCGTTAAATTTTATTTCCACTAAAGAACAACATGCCGATATCTTCACTAAACTTCTTAAAAATAAAGATTTTATGAGAATTAGGAGAAAACTAGGTATTTGCTCGTTTTTGGATTTATAAAAATGCTGCTTTTTGGACAAAATCTCAAAATTGCACTATATTAGTCGACCGATAAAATTCTAGTCGACTGGTGTTTTAAATTTTGGAATGTATCGCACCATATTAGTCGACCGATGTATTTCTAGTCGACTGATGATATTTTTAGAATGAGTCGCACATTCTTAGTCGACCGATAAATATTTTGTCGACTAAAATTTTTAAAATTTTTAAATGAAGAGACCCGATACCCCTTGGATTTTTAAAACACCCGTACTTTTTAAAAATAAGCATCGTTTCACTTCGTTTTCGTATCTTTTCGTTTTTCTTAAAAACGAAACCCTTAAAAACGAAAACCCCTTTTGGTCTCTTTTCTCTCTCTCTTTCGAAAAAACCCTCGGAGTGTCGTTCGATCCCATTTTCGCTGGGATTTTTCTTGCCGTGACAAGGAGACGCCGGAGTCTTCTGGTTGTGATCTTGAAACGCCGGAATCCTCCTGCAGTAACTGGCGCATCTTCAAAACACGCCGGAACCCTCTTGTGTGACAGTGCATTGCCGGAATCCCCTTGTGGCCGACTTCTCACTCGCCGTCAGCCATTGTATCCTCTTCTGGTTCTGTTTCACATCGTCGGACAACGTTCTACTTCTGCCGGAAATCTTTTGGAAGTCGTCATTGTTTTTGGTAACTCTATTTTTTTTAACCATGCCTCGTACGAAGTCTGTATCTGCAAAAGGTTTAGGTTCTCCTCCTCCTACACCTTCTTTAAGACATGGTTTTTCACTAAGATTACTTCGCAATCCTCTTCTCTATGATACTTTTGGATCAATTTCTGCACTACCTATTTTACGAGGCCGAAATGTTCTATTTCACTTGTTTTCTCGTTACAAAATAAGAGAATTATTTCCTGGTATTTCACATCTTTTTGATGCTTGTGCAGATACTCTTCACTATCCTTTTCTTATTCACTTGTTTTACACGAATTTACAAATGGATCATGAAACTGGAGTTTTGTCCTCTCTTGTTCGTGATGTTGAAATCGAGTTTGATTCGAAATTACTTGGAGAAATTCTTGAAATTCCACCTTCAGACACTCTTTTCAACACTATTGAATTGAATGATTAAAGAGTTTTTGAACAAATTCTTCTTCCAGAAGCACCTCACTGCCCTCCTTTCAAAAATACTAATCTTCAAACTCGTGCACGCATTGCTGGACGAATCCTTGCCCATAATGTTCTACCCAAAACTGGTTCTTTTGATTATTATTCCACAGATCTATCTACGGCTCTTTATGTTTTATTTGGAAATATTTCTGTCAACTGGGCCAATGTGTATTTTACAAACTTGTGGAAACAAAAACCATTTCTTCCTTATGGTTGTCTTTTAACCCGTATTTTTAGACATTTCAAAGTTCCTTTAACAAATAAAAAATACATTGAGCAAAAAGAGTTCTTTGATCAAACAATTTTTAAAAGAATGAAAATTAAATATCTGCCTCCTTTAAATGTTGATCAAACTGAACCATCTGATCCTAATGAACCATCAATTTCTGAACCTTCACCTTCTGCGACACCTTCATCTCATGCAAAAAGAAATAAATTTTTGACAAGTCAAGACCATGATGAAGTTATGCAGAGACTGGAAGCTTTAGAGCTGCATCAACATACTTTTCGTGAATATGTGACTCAACAACTATCTTCGATTCAGAAAGAGATTACTTCAATCAAGGATTTGCTCAACTCACTTTTCTAATCTTTGTTGTCTGAACTTTCATACTTTATGGGTTATAATATTTTAAACTTGTATCTCTATTTTGCTTATGCTATTTCTGCCCTTACTCTTTTTGATTCTGACAAAGGGGGAGAAAAAGATGATAGCAATTACATTGCAGGAGATCTTACATGAGAAATGCAAAATTAAGAGAAAAAGAAAGCTTTGAATGAATGTATTTCTAAATGCATGAAGAAATGATGAATGGAAATGCAAACCAATCAATATGTGATATATGTGCTTTAAATGTGCTAACTTTTAATGTTTTGCAGCATATTGATAGGGGGAGTAAAATCTCCATCTATGCATCTAAATGCTTCATCTTTGATTAAGTTTGTCATCATCAAAAAGGGGGAGATTGTTACGACAATGAAGCCATACATTATACTTCAAGTACAAGGTTTTGATGATGAGCAAGTGGAATCAACTGCATTTCAGCTAAGGCTATGAAGAAATTGAAGAATTCGATGAAGAATCTTTGAAGACTAGTGTGCAAATGTTTAATTCATTAAAAGTCTTAGATTCTTGTAAGAGTCTTACTTAGAGTGCATATTTAGGTTGCATTTCACCTTAAAAGTCTTTAGAAAAACTTTTCTAAAAAGAACCCTCATGAAAATCTTTTTAGAAAACTCTTTTCTTAAATTTTCATGTTTATTAGTCGACCAATAGACTTACCAGTCGACTAATCCTTTCGCGCCTTATTTTCTAAAAAGTCATTTTTGTCAAATTAGTCGACCAAAGGTTTTATCAGTCGACTGGACAGAATGTCTGTTTTCTGGAAAATTAGCAGCAGTCGACTAATGGTTTTATCAGTCGACTGAACAAAATATGTGTTTTCTGAAAATTTAGCAACAGTCGACTAATGCTTTTTATCAGTCGACTGAACAGAATATTGTTTTCTGAAAATTTAGCAACAGTCGACTAATGCTTTTTATCAGTCGACTGAACAGAACATGCATTTTCTGAAAATTTAGCAGCAGTCGACTAATGCTTTTTATCAGTCGACCGAACAGAATGTTTGTTTTTCAGAAGATTTTAGCAGCAGTCGACTAAAAGGTTTTTCAGTCTACTGATGATATTATCAGTCGACTAACTTTTCTCAAGCCGACTAAGTTTCAAAAGTTCAGATTTTCAAACGGATCGATTAACAGATCAGTCGACCGACGATAACTGTCAGTATACTAATAACTAACTATTAGTCGACTAACTGATGTTTCAATCGACTAATTTTGCCGTTTTCCTTAAACTTCAAAAAGGCGTATCTTTTCATTTTTCAAACGTTTTGATCGTTCGAAATGGACAGTTTTGATACCCTTTCATACCCTCAACGTATGGAAAACTTTAACTATAAATATGAGTGCATTGTACACTCAAAAACAACAAGAATTCAATTGATTTGAATCATTTACTTATTGCTTTTCACTCCTATTCATTCAAGTATTTGTTTTCTCACTCACGTGATATTTTTACTTCAGTTTTTCACTCAAATCACTTTAAGAGATAGTGAATTCATGAGTAAGAGTATTTCAACAACCTCAAAAGCCAATTGCATCTCATTTGCATTCAAAAGAAAGGCTCATAGGTTGTTTTGTAAGTTGTTACTTATTTTCTGTAAAAAGGACTCCTTGGTGTAAAGGAGTTGTTTGCTTTCAGTAGGGTTGTTACTGAAAGTGGGACCAATTATGGTCTGTGTGATCTTGTAGTTTACAAGGTTGATAGTGGATATCTCAAGCAGGTTTTGCTTGGGGACTGGATGTAGGTCGGGTTAGACCGAACCAGGATAAAATCTTGTGTTCTTTGTGTGTTTGCTTTGAGATTTGCAAAATCATTAAATATTTCGCAAACAATTTTTTTAAAAAGCACTATTCACCCCCCTTGTAGTGCTCGTTGCCTAGATCCTAGTGCACTTTCAACTTGTGCAACAGGTGGAATGATGATGTGGTGCCAGTGCAGATGTATATAAAGGGTTGCAGTAATTACAATAAGCATTGTTGTAATTACAGCAGATGTTAGTGTAGCTGGAAGGTGCCTATGGGTATTGAAGAGGGATACAACCTCATTAAGTAGTGATAAAACTATCATTACCTAAGATAAAAGTTTGAGATAACATATATCAGGAACAATCAGGCTGGAAGTAGTAGCCATAACTTCAAAGGTATCAACATCTTACTTCAGTTGCATGACCCCCAGCATAACTCATCATATACAAACCATATGATGAACACGGGAACAAAAAGACAAGCCCACTCCTGCACATACAGAATGTTTCTATCACTATGTTTTAGCTTCAGGAAATAACTAGACTTAGACCAAGGTAACATAGGCAGTGTATATCAAGAGATAATGTCTTGTTTGTCAAAGAGAGCCCATGATAGGCCCAACAATCGGTGCCAAGGGATTCCTTTTGGAAATGTTCTAGCTAATTACAAACCAGATATTCATAGAATGAGGGATTCCCTTCAAGCTAACACCAAAACTACCAGCTTCTAGCATCACTACGCCTAAAGCAGACATAAATCTTTAAAATCCTAACAGAAATGCATCGGTCCCAGCATTAACTGGGCAAGGCAGTACCTCATGATGCTTTATCGTCTTAACAAACCAAAAGACAGGAACACATAGAGAATCACTTTCGATCTCCTGTCAGCATCATTTGAGTTGATTCCTTCCCTGTGGGAACACATAGAGAGTCGCTTCTAGGTGCACTTATGTTTTGCACCTGGACAACAAATGGTGTGTATCATATGAGGTTTGTACCTGCATGTATATTTCTTTCAGCTGTATTGAGCTGAAGGTTGGCATTCAAAACTCATTCGCTCTAGTGGCTGGGATGAGCATACTGATATACAGGGGAGTAAAGATGTAACGACATGCCAGCAAGAAAATTAAACGAGCATGAATGAACCTGATCTCAGCAGAGCTTGGCTTTTTGAGAAGGTTATGACATTGTTACCGATCAGCAGGGCAATCGATCTCACGATGAAGCAGAATATTGATTTTGGATTGACCGGATGCCAGATTTCAATTCAACAGACCTCGAGTTTGATCATAATCAGAAGCCTTAGTTATGAATCAGATTATTTGGAGTTCCTGGAGTAGAAATCAACTTCCTTGTTCACAGGGATTTCTGAAGAAGACTAGAGCCGATTGAGCTGGTCGAGCTCCTTCTTTGATTGGGAAACAGACCAGAGAAGAGGAAGAAGGAGAAGAGAAATGTAGGGGTGAAGACGAATGTTGAGAGGAGGTTGTGATTCTAGAGGGGTGAAAGCCGATCAGAAGAAAAGGGCAATGGGGAGGCAGAAGCTGGATGCTGAGCTTCCCTTCCGTGTTCGTTTTTATAGAGGGGAGAAGAAGGCTCTGGAATAGATGTTTGTTAGTGATCGAGGGTTGAGGCCAGACGAGGATGATCGAAGGGTGAGAAAGGGAGAAGACGATCCGAGGCCAAGGGGTGGAAGGCGATGGAGGCACATGGAGGGATCGATGGATGCTTCCAGAGGAAGAGCGCGCACAAGAGAGAGAGAGAGTGGTCGACCTTCAATAACCGAGTGTTTGTTAGGATATATATATATTTTAAACAGGGTCTCATTTTTAAAGATTTTCAAAAAAGTGGTTCATTTTTACAATTTCTTTTCAAATAGGGTGATAAAAGCCATTTTTTTATTTTCTTTTTCTATTTTTTATTTTTTATTTTTGGAAATAAAACTCTGAAAATTGAAGAAAAATAAAAGATTTAAAACTATTTTTTTGTACTTTTGAGAAATATTTACAAAAGAGGGGTTTTCTGATAATTCAGGCTTATTCTTGGGAGATTTCTTCAGAAAATGGGTTTGGATCCAAGATTTTGAGAAAATGTTCGAGTTTTGGATCTTGAATCAAGAAATACAGAGCACCAGATCCAAATGGACACCGGATGGACCGTCTGAGCCTTTCAAAAATTATTTTTGAATCTTTATGAATTTGATTTAAAAAATAAATAACGAGGCTCAGATTTGGATTTTATCAATGGATCCGGTTCCAAAATCGAGTCAGATATAGAAAATGGATTTGATTCCAGTAAATCTGAGAAATAAAGTGGATTTTAGATTGAAAACTGACTCAATTATTCAGAATATGGGGGTCAAAGGCAAAAGGGGAATATTTATGATTTTTTGAAAAATTTGAGGTGTTCACAAAGTCCTCTGTCAACACGGCAAATGACAGGGGCCTTCTGCCGTTAAGACAAGAAGAATAGGGGGGAACAAAGCCCCCGTGTCGACAAAACAAATGGCAAGGGGGGGGTTAAGCCCTCTACCGGTAAGATAAGAGGGACAGGGGCAACAGAGCCCCCTGTCGACACCACGAACAGCAAGGGGCTCTGCCCCCCTGCCGGCAAGGAAAGAGGGACAGAGGGAACGGAGCCCCTTATCGACACCACGAACAGCAGGGGGCTCTGCCCCCTGCCGCCAAGGAAAGAGGGACAGAGGGAGTGGAGCCCCCTGTCGACACAATGAACGACAGAGGCTCCACCCCCTACCGGCAAGGAAAGAGGGACAGGGGGAGCTGAGCCCTCTGTCCACATAATGAACGGCAGGGGCTCCGCCCTCCTGCCGGCAAGGAAAAACGGACAGGGGGAGCGGAGCCTCCTATCGACACAATAAGCAACAGTAGGGGTGTGTGTGTGTGGGGGGGGGGGGGTGGGGGGGGGGGTTACCTGAGGAGAAGAAAGGCGGCTGGCAGCTGTCAACGCGGTAGCTGGAGGTCGCTGCTCGCAGCAAAAAAGAGGGAGAAGGTGGTGGTCGGCGGGTAGATGGCGCCTCCGCAGTAGAGGGAAGAAGAAGGTGGAAGGGGGTGAAGACCGACAATGAGTGGTCGTCGAATACAACGATTGCGGGGGACGAGAGGAGGCGACGGGGTTTGCGAGAAGGGGTGACAACGCAAGGAGAGCGAGGAGGAGGGGACTCGAGAGGGAGGCGCGTCTTTCCTCCCCTCCTGTGATGCTCTTAAGGAGCTCGGGGAGGGCAAAAAATCGGGGGAACCCTCAAGGGTTTCCCCTTATCCTGTTGAGTGGGTGGAGCGACACAGATGGGGGTGCGGCGCACAGAGGAGAGGGTTTGTTTTTAACAAATCCTCCCCCTGCATTGGGTTTTAAAGCCCTAACGAGAACAGACCCGGGTCAGTTTTTTTTTTTCACGTGGATTTTACATCAAGATTGGCCTGTTTTAAAGAGGTGGGTTCAGGTGTGAGTAAAATCAGGCTAAAGAGAGCAAGTGAAATTGGGTAGCGAGAGGAATAGAGAGTACGCAGTGTAAGGGAGTTGGTCATAGACCGAGTAACCATAAGATGAACATGATCAGAGGGACAATTTAGAACGGGTTCAGAAGAGTCAATTGTTGCTAGAGATGGAGGTTGTGGGGCTAGTTCAGGGTGGCCAGCATTAAGTATGGGACTCATACCATGAGTGGGGAACGAAGGATGAAGAGAGGAATCGGGTGGAGGTGGTGGTTCAGAAGTCGACGAGGGTAGAGAATCCGGGGGAAGAGGAATAACAGAAGGGGAGAGACCCTAGGCAAAGAAGGGGAAGGAGAGCAAGGTTCTGAAAGGATGTGTCCAAGAGTGGACTCATCAAAGTAAACATGGCAGGAGACATAGGTACGATTACGGGACAGATCAAGACATATATAGCCCTTGTGACGAGAGGCATATCTAAGAAAGATGCAGAGGTCGATCTTGGGGTGAAATTTGGTGGGGAGATATGGAGTTAATAGGGGATAACAACAGGCACCAAAAACATGAAGATAATCATAGGTAGGGGATTTATTAAAAAGTAGCTCGTGAGGAGTTTTACGTGAAGGACTAAGGTAGGGAGATGGTTAATGATATAGACAACAGTACGAAAAGCTTCGACCCAAAAAGTGTGTGGCAAAGACAAAGAAGAAAGTAGGCTTAGGCTGGTTTCAACAACATGCCAATGTTTTTGTTCAACGAGACTGTTTTGCTCGGGAAGTGTGTGGGCACGAAAGCCGATGTAGTATGCCATGGTCTCGTAAGAAGTTTTTAAACTCATAACTGGTGAACTCTTCTCCATTATCAGATTGAAAGATGCGGATGGAGGTTTGTAATTGTTTTTCAATAACGAACTTAAAGGCTTTGAAGCATTCAAAAACTTGTGACTTAGTGCGCAAAGTAAAAAGCCATGAAAATAGAGAAAAATCATCAACAATAAGAAGATAAAAGCAAAAAATTTTCACGTGAGTTTATTAGAGCGGGTCCCCAAACATCGGCGCGAAGAAGTTTGAGAGGATATGTGGATGAAGCCGAGTGTCCAAAAGGCAGTTTATGAGCCTTGCCAATAAGACAACTTTCATACACCTTTGTTTTGTTATTTTATTAATGAAAATAACATTATTAGAATGTAAATGAGAGATAATCTTCTTATTTGCATGACTGAGACATTTGTGCCAAATGTCAAATGAAGCTACTTTGCTTGCATATGCCGCCACCTGTGTATGGGGATCCAGTTTAATTGGGTAGAGCCCCGAGTGGGATTTTGGTCCTCGTAGACAAATCTTGCCTGTCTGATGAACCTTGACAAGAAATTCAAAGAGAGTAAACTAAAAAATATAGTCATTATCTTTAGTAAACTTTCTCACAGATAAAAGATTCTTCGTAATAGCTGGAACGTGAAGAACATCTTTTAGGCAAAAAGTGGAGCCTTGAGAATTCAAAATAAGATTACAATTGTGGGAGATAGAGAGCATCTTACCATTACCCACTGTAACTTGCTCACCACTATGATATTGCGATTTTTGAGAAAATTGTTGATCATCCATGGTTAGATGATTTGTAGCACCAGTATCAAGATACCAGTAATCATCATTGGATTGTTGAAGAGTCATGGCTGAAAAGGCTTTGTGAATGTCCCAACAGGTTTTAGCAGTGTGTCCACATTTTTTGCAAAACTGACAAGTTATGGTGCCACGATAACCGGGATTGTTATTATTGATCGTATTGGGAGAGAGACTTCTTCCTTGACTCCTCACATGACCTCTATTAAAATTATGGTCGCAGCCTCAGCCTCTGAAAGTGGTGAAGGTTGTTTGCTGGGATTCAGATGTTTCAGGAATCTTGATATGAGATAAAAGCACATGTTTTTCTTGATTGAGAAGTAGATCATATAAATCCGTAAAGAAGTATGATACTGAATTGGTTGTGATAGATGTCACAAAGCTCTCATATTCATGAGGTAGACCATTCAACATAATTTGGATTAATTCTTCATCGTCTACAGGATGATTTACGGTGACGAGTGAGTTGACTAGAAATTTAATGTGATCCAAATAGGACAGCATATCCAAACTTTCTTTCTTAATAAAAGTTAAGTCTTTCTTCAAAATCATGAGTCTTAAAGGAGATTGAGACTCATATGACTTTTCTAAAGTAAGCCAAGCCTCACATGTTTTGGTTCTTATAATTTGACCAAGAACAGTTTCTGAAATGGTAGCTTTTATCCAACTAAGTGTCAATTGGTCGAAGTGAGTCCAAATAGGATAACTTGAATTTTCTGTCTTACCTCCATCTGATGTGGCAATAAAAAGCTCTGGCTGAGGAGACGACCTATCAACAAATTTAAGAAGGTCCTAACTGATCATGACAGACTCAAGCTGAGATCGCCACAAGGTCATAGGGCTGGGAAGAGACGACGATGAGGCCATGTGGTGCTTGATGACAATGAGGATGGTGCGGTTTGGGTGATGGAACAAGACCAATCCTGCAGAAGATCTGGTGAAGAGAACTAAGATTCACGGTTGAGTGGTTGATGAACTGGGCTCAACCCGATTTTGCGCAGACAAGAAAAAAATCGATTAGGATCTCGATGGATCTGATACCATGAAAGAGCAATAGCAGAAAGAAGAAAACATGTGTATTGCTTTATTCTTGAGATAGCCAAGAGGGTTATTTATAACCTTACAATCTACAACGGTTTAGAGGATACAAGAGTTGTCATTTTTTATAATGGTTATCAAAAACTATAATTAGCTAACTTCAAATGTACTCTTTAATGTTTTAACTTTATGGTATACATGAGTCTTCAACGTTTTGATGTTCTGGTATACTCTGGATAGAAAGGTCTGGAAGATCCGTATTCTTATCAAACCTAAGTATCTACTATTCATATTCAGTTTGTTGAGCCTATTTACGAGAAACAAACTCTTTACAAGCCGAACATGAGTCAAGTTGCAAGCAGCTTGGATTTTTTCCCAGTTGTGTGTGCATAACAAAGAAGATAACCCATGCAGAACGGTTAGGAATAGATTCACGGGCATGCTCCCTTAGAGGCCTCAACCATCCTTTTGCCAATCACCCCTCATAAATGTAAAACCTCCAAGTGCCCTATCCCACACCATCAGGAAAGTCTCCCCACACCATCCTTTACTGTATCATGACTCCTACATGTGTAAATTATTTTTTCTTTTACATGAAAGTATATTTCTCTTTGAAAAGATATGTTCCTACGCTAGAATAATAAAAAACTATTTATGATTAAATAACATATGAAGTCATTCGAGAGCCCTCCAGAAGGCTAGTTTGCTGCTCAACTACTAATGGAGAAAAAATTTAAAGATTCTGCATACATTAATCTAACGCGTGTATCTAACCATACACTAATCTGAGTAGACAGATGTGAGAGCGCCAAAAAAAGAAAAGAAAGGACCTGAATTGAATTTGAGTTAGGTTAGGACTAATCTGAATTTTAATCAGGTTGAATTTGCTTGTAGTTTGTTGTATTTCTCCCTGACCCTGATCCAATCTAATATATTAGGTAGCATGGGGCACTAAAACATTCAAAATACGAGGAAAATTTTGACAAAATTTTGGCATCATGCATGTTTGGAGGTCACCCCTTAAACCAACTTGTAATTTTGAGGTCATTTGTCTGATCCAAGAATATAAGAAAGATACTCAAGTCGCAGAAAGATTTAGGGGCTCAAACTTTTTGGGCCTTGGTTTTTGGGACTGAAGTTGTTTTGCTTTGGTGGGGCCCACAGAAATGCCTTGTTCCAATAGCATGGTGCTAGGGGTGTCAACGAGCCTGGTTTACCCGAACCCGACCTGAACCAAACCTTATAGGGTCCGGGTGATAAATAATAAGATCTGATTAAGACCCGAGTCCAGACCCAAAGATCTGATTAATACATGGATCCGGGTATAGTTTGTGAAATTTTATACCAGACCCGAGTTCCGATTAAGACCCGCAATTTTTCAACGTAAAAATGATAAAAAAATATGATTTTACTGGGTATGGTTCGGGTCTGGTTCATGTAGTTCTTATCGGATCTGAGTATTGTTTTTCTTATAGTGGATCCAATTAGGCTCAGGTAACCCGATACCATACCCGAAAATCGGGTCCAATTCTGGTACCACCTGAGTCCAAACCAAACCCGACCTGTTGACTCCCTGGTGCCCTCCATTTTTTGGTTGATAGCTGTCAGTTGTAGGGCCCAAAAGCGTACTGAGGGCAGCCAGGTACAAAGGCACACTCAAAGTGTGCCATGTGATGGCACTTGATCAAACCACCAATTTTCTATGCGGCACAAACACCCTAAGGGAAAGAAGACATTCTTTTTTCTTTCCTTTAGAGAGAGAGAGAGACCATAATAGAATTGAATAAGAATTTTTATTGGATAAGGATGGTATGGTATTTTAATTAAGGGACAGACTCACGTTAAAATAGAATAACATATATTAAGGCATATAATATATATATCTTAATGTCAGTCTTCCCTTAATTAAAATACTGAAGTATTACCCATGAAATTTGGTGTGTTCTCGCAAATACCTACTAATTCATCAATTTTTTTGCCTATCCATGAGCGTTGTTTCTCGACTTTTCTTTGACTGTTTTACGCTTCACAGGTGTTTTGTGCAGACATGCGATTCACACTTGTACATAGAGATGTCAACAAGTCAGCTTTGGTTCGGACCCTGGTGGAACTAGACTTGGACCAGATTTTTGGGTATGGTATTGAGTCCAAACTCGGGACTAATCGGGTCTACTATAAGAGAAACCATACATGGACCTGATAAGAACTACATGAACCAAACTCAAACCATACCCGGTAAAATAAGATATTTTTTATCATTTTGACATTGAAAATTTGAAGGTCTTAATTGAAACTCGAGTCGGGCTCAGGTCTGGTATAAAATTTCATAAACTATACTCAGGTCCATGTATTAATTGGACCTTCGGGTATGGATTTGAGTCTTAATAAGGTCTTCTTATTTGTCATCATACTTGGAGCCTATAGGGTTTGGTCCAGTTGGGTCCGGGTAGACCCGACTCATTGACACCCTTACTTGTACATGAGGAATACTAGTGGATGTCTGGAGGTCATTATCTTTAGTGTGCATCTCTCCCATTCGCAGCTGATGTTAGATGTTGCATATATAATGTTTTAGTACTTGTGAGACTCTTCTCACTAAGGTATTAGTGTGAATGTCAGTAAGTATGTGCAAAGCAAATGTGGATCTTCCTTACAAATATGCATAATCTCATTCTTTAATTTAAGTATGTCAGTCAATGTATATTTAGTGTACATCTCTTCTAACAGATTAGCAACTTGTTTTAGCTTAATGTTTTAGTACTTGTAAACCTATTTTTTGTGGAAGTGACATCGTGGCCGTCTGTTTGCATTTTGGATGAATGCCACGTGGTTTTGTTGACTTTTGAGCTTTTTAAAATGCAAATTGGATGGCCACGATGTCAGCATGAGAAAAAACACTCATGTTCAGCATGACCCGAGTGAATATTCTTTTTGGGCAGATCACATTCTTTAATTCAAGTATCTAAGTCATTTGCATGATATTTGAGTGAATGTCTAGAGTTCCGTGCAAATCTCTTGAAGATTTATTCTCATCTCTCCTTCCAATTTCTTTTTTGTGAATTGCTCACCATATTATGAGTTTTTCGAGTATTTTATATTAATGCCAAGAAGTGGTATAGTGATAAGGTCACATGCAAGGCGCTTTATCAAAAGCCAAAACAGATTATGGAGTACTTCATTCGCTCAAGCTCTCTAGTTCTCCTTTCTCTATTGTTTGCCTAACTCTCCTCTCAGTTTGTGTTCCCTCGACAATGGATTTTTTAATATCATGTGTTTTTTCATAGTTTTGAATTTTGAAATTATGAAATTTTGGCTAAGTGTTTTATAAACTTAATAAAAATCATGAAAAATATCCTCATTTATAGGTGTCGTTAGTTGCGTCTGGGCGTGGCTTAGGGCACACTGACAAGATAAAAATGAGACGAGTAATGTTTGAGAAACATTTTGTTTTTAACCTTTAAAATCAAGCAAAAATCAAACAAAATTCAAGTTAAATTCAGGCAAAAATCAAGTATACCATTAGATACGTCTCATAATTTTGAGAACATTGATCTTTTGTTTTTCTAAAATCGAGTTACGGTTGGTCTGAAAATCGCATTTTTAAAAATAGCCCGCCTCTATTTTTACCATTTTCTAGATTGGATTAGATTAGATTAGATCCGATCTGATCTGTTTGTTCTGAATTGATATGGATTTGGACCCAGTCCAAGACCCATATTAACTAAGATTTGTTCTAGTCTGAGATACATATGGATTTTGGATATGGATATGGGTTTGGATTTTGGATCCAGATATGAAATTCAAGTTTAATCAATTTAAAACTTTAAATTCAATCTAAAGGTTAAATTGAATAAGAATTCTGTCATGAGAGGACTTCCAGAGGGGGGAGACACCCTCTGTAATATTCTAAAAATTAATTATTTAATCATTTAATATTAAATAATTAATAAAAATATTAATTTCATTAATTTTTAAATTTTATATTTATTTGATAAGGTGGAGTTCTACATGGAGTAGAACTCTACCTAGATAGGTGTTCTAGATAGATCCTAAATTAATTAATTAATAAAAAAAAGATAAGAGATAATTAGAGGATAAGTAGGAGTAGTTAGAGAGAGATAGAGTTCTACATTGCAAAACTCTATCATCTATAGAAATAACTCTAGAAGGGAAGTAACCCCTCTCTAGAAGACAAAAAAAATAAATAAATAAATCATAAGAGGGTTTAAATTGTCTCTCTCTCTTTAGATTTCATTTTTTAGAGAAAAAGAAAAGAGAAGAATGAGGAGGAATCAATCTGTCATTTCCACCCTTTATCTGATGATTCTCTAGTCTATTTTTCAGTTCTAACTAAGGTACGGGTTCCTCTCCTGATTCAAATGGGAAGAAATAATCTAAATCAGATTTATGTGATATTTCAGCTGAAAAATAATAAACTTGATTTTTAAAACATATTTAACACATGCCTTGATGTACGATTACATGTATTTTGACTTTTATGGAAGCATGTTGGATATATATATATATATATATATAGATCAGCCTTGTGTATGAGAGACCCATCAAGGTCTAGTTTGGGATCGAATCTTATCCAAACCAGGCCTGTCGCAGGGCCCAACACACACACACACACACACACACACACACACACACATATATATATATATATATATGCACGTGTGTGTATTTTGGGGGGGAGACTGATCGTACTTTTGGATGACCCATCGAGGTCTAGTTTGGGATCAAATCTGATCCAAACTAGACCTATCGCAAGTCCCAGTATGTTGATTATAAATTGTTATCATATTGTGTTTTAAAATTGTCATTAAGACATATTTACATATGCTGAAAATCAGTGGCTAAGAAAAGAAATAGTGGAGTCGATTCTCAGTTAAGATGAATAACAATGTTATTTTATTGTTTAGTACTATCAATGTTTTATATTAAAGCTATTTTATGGTTGTCATAACTGCTTAATATCAAAACTAGATTTGATGCCATTAGGTTGGTCAAAACTGTTTTTTAATATCGACTTATGAACTACTATGATTTTGTTTTATTTATTTTTTAACTTTTAAACTACATATAGGCAAATCTGGTTTAGATTTACTGTGTTTACATAGGTAGATCTGGACAGACTTGCAGACTTTTATTTATGAACAAATCACGCAAGCAAGTCTAGATAGAACTGTCAATTTATCTCCCATAGACAGATCTGGTCCAAAGTTGTTGCATTTACTCAGACAGATTTGGACAGATCTTCAGATAGTTGCACATAGACAGTTTCAGTTCAAATCTGTTGTTATACACATGCAAATATGAATAGATTTGTTGATTCACTCATGTGAATAGATCTGGTTCAGATCTGTCTAGGGTATTGATATGCATGTTGCTGTCGATCTGGTTTGAGTATAACTTTGGCTGACATCAAATTTTCATTAGAGTTATGGAATCTGATGTTTGGTTGACTGTTATTGTGTGTTGGTCCACAAGACCGAGTTGTAAAATCAAATTTTGACTTGGCTATTACACTTACTTGTGTTAAGTCTATCCAGAAATTTCTATACAAGCAATCAGTTGGTTGTTATGCATGAAAAAATAAAAAGAAAAAAGAAAATTTAGTTATTCCTGATAGTGCTAATTTCCATTAAATTTGTTATTTATTTCCTAATTTCATAAAATCGACTTTTGTAAGGGTCATGAGTAGGTTGTTCATGTTCTGTTTTAGCTATGATATGGCTGACATCAAGTTGTTTGATGCTGCCATATGGGTTGGCATCGAAACAACCTTAAGATCATGGTTGTCGACCTATGTTAGTACTATGTTGGAATATTTTCTGTCTGTTGTCATGATTTGACTGAATACTAAACTAGTTTTAAAGCTGCCATAGGATCTGTTATAATGTTGTTAAATGTATTGTATTTATGATATATGTGGGCTGCTATGGGGCAGAACAATGCTTCACATTTTTGTGCAACATTGTCCATTGTCCACAGCATGTGGCTGCATATTTCTGCAGTAGAAACATGCTGCCAACAACATACCAATGTCCAGCAGCAGCATGCTGTCTTGTGCATGTGTTGCGGCATAGGTATGACCCGGTTGGTATGTTATGTTTTCCTTGACAATATAGTTATGTTCATATCAGAGTTGTACAAAGTACTTGTATTGAATATGTATCCATTGAATTATCATGTTGCAAATGCTTATGTCATACGTATGGAAAATTATGAAATTTATTGTATGCATGAATATGATCATGTGCATGTTTGAGAATTTATGCATAAAATGGATAATAAAAATGTATGTTGCAAGCATCTGTTTTCATGCGTATGCAAATTGTTTTATATTTGCATTCTTGTTGTATATGATCGAATGTATATCATGGACATATTTTGAACAATTGTGTGTGCATGTCACTAAGGATTTTGCATAAAATGTAATTGTGATCAAATGTGAACCACCGCAGGCCATATGGACCAGGAGCATGTGTTGCTCCAAAATTTGTTGTTATGCATTGCAAAACTCATTATGTAATTATTAGCTTTCTAATTAAATTACACTATTAAAATAGTAGCGAGACAGGTCCCGTGTTAGGTTTTGCATGTTGATTTGCAAAACAGTTCTTGTGCAAAGAACTTGATTTTTGTTAAAAAGTAAAAAGAGACAAACAATGTAATTAGTTTTCTTTCTAGATGTCCCTTCCATAGTGTGGGAATCCTGAATGATGGTTTTAAGAAAACCGTGAGTATACTAAAACTCAGTGTGTGTTTGTACCCCTGAACTAGATGTGGTGGTTCACCTTTTAGCCACGATTTTAAGAAGATTTTAGTCACTTTGCCTGGGAGTTGTGTTGTAGACACAATTGTTGTTATTGATATACCAAGAAAGTGACATCAATAGATGCTGATTTATCTGATGTCCCAACATTAGATATTGATTTCTAATGTTTTGATGGATGATGTTGATCCTAATATTGGTCGAAGAACAAGTGTGGAACCCAGTAATAAAATACAAATTGTGTGTTAAACTACCACTGAGAACCTATCTTGGATTTTAAAATTTGTTGTACTCATTTTGAATATCTGCGGGTTTAATGAAAAGTGAAACTAAAATTGTGTGCATTTAATAGGGACATGTATGAAAAAGAAAACTCTGATAATAATTTAATAAGTTATTCATGCATATACATTGAATCATGCATTGTTATTGTTCTGCATTAGTTCGTGCATTCTTTCTTATTATATATCATATAAAAATTACTATTGCATAATATTTGCTTGTAAACGCTTGAATGGTAAATTGATGATGAAATTGTTGTCGTTATATTTCTCTGAATCTTTGCATAAAATTGGTTTATACTCTTTCTTTCCTGTATGAATTTTTAAAGGAATTCCTACAAAGAATTTCTTGTTCTTACCTGGTGTTTCAAAATGTTTTTAAGAACCAAGAATTCAGTAATGGGTGACTGCCACATAGAGCCTGCGAGTTCACATGACTTGTTTTTAATATTCTTGACAGTGTAGCTCTGTGTTACATACTTTATTTTACTTCTATTCTATGACATTCATTTATTGGTTAATAAATATGGTGATTCTTTCGTGGATTCAATGTAAGACAACTTGTGATTTGGTAGTTGTTAAGTCTGTGAGGCCCCAGATCCTTGGGTTTGGTTTTCACAATTGTTTTAAAAAAATTACTTTTTACGAGAATAAGTTATAATATAATGTATTTTTTACACAGTCATTTTGAGATTTTTCAAAAATTTGGCCAAGTATAGAGGAAAAATTAGTAGATTCTTGATTTTAGGCCGATGCTTTTGAGTCTGAGCTTGGCTCAGGTCTCATCGGCAAGGCCTAAACGAGTCACTTAAAATGTGAGAAAAAGTTTTATTTTCAACCTTTAAATTCGAGCAAAATTTGGGTTATTTTCAAACAAATTTCAGAGGCAAAATTCGAGTTATATATCATTGGATGTGTCTTGAAATTCTGAGCATAACAGTATTTTACTTTTTTGGATTTGGGCTACGATTGGCCCAAAAATCACGTTTTTCTAAAAAAAACCACCTCGACGGACCGGGTCTAGATTTGGATCGGACTGGATCCAATGCATTTGATCCAAATTAATATGGATCTGGACTCTGTTCAAGACTCATATCAATCTGAAATTGATCCAGCTCAAGGTCCAATTGGGGTTTGGATATGAATTTGGATCTTGGATATGAATCCAGATCCAAAACACATACCCAACAAAAATACAACTTTAAATTTACTTTTATATTTAAATTAAAGTTAATTTAGAGTTAAAAAGACTCCAAGAGGGATAAGGATCCCTCTGGAAGTTTTTAGGTATTTAATTATTAATAATTAATTAATTAATTAATTTTAAATAATTTTGAAATTTAATTTTGAGGGTTGTTTATGACTCCTTGATAGAGTCTGTATACGTGTCTAAGAAGGCTAAAGAAGGTTTGAGAAATTTTAATTGAATTAGGAAAGAAGCTATGAAAAGCCAACTTTAGAGTTTTAAAAATCCTGAAAAGAGAGAGTCCAAATAAAAGATTAACCTTCATCCCTCTCTAGAAGGGCTGGATGGATAAGAGGGGGTGTCACCCCCTTTTCACCTATTTATAGCTCAAAAATAGAGAGAGAGAGAGAGAGAGAAAGAAAAAGAGAGGAGAGGAAAAGAGGAAGGAGAAATAAGAAGAAGAACAAGCTTGGAGATCCATTCATCTCTAGTCATCTGGTGTTTTCTACCCATCCATCCTTAGTTTCTTTTCGATCTACGGTTAAGGTACGGGTCTTTCTCTTGTTTCGAATAAGAAAAAGAGTCGAAATAAGCTTTGGGCAATATTTTTATGGGAAAACATGGATTCTATTTTGATCTTTCATTGTTTAATCCATGAAAATCGATGTAGGAAAGCTTATAATATGTGATTTTTGTTTTTCTACTATTTTCTGCATGTTTTTATGTTTTTCTCAGTATTTATATATATAAACATATATGTAGAAACATTATATATATATGTGTGTGTGTGTGTGTGTGTGTGTGTGTGTGTGTGTGTGTGTGTGCCCTCTATGGACACTTTGGGCATGTCTGAACAGTTTTGTAGCATGCTTTTAGCGGGCTGGTCTGGACAAACCTGGCCATCGTAAAAATGAGCACATTTGGCCAAATTTGAGCCCATGTTCATTCTGTCTATCCTGGACAGATTTGTCCCCTGGACAGATCTATCCCCTGAACAGATCTGTCCCCTGGACAGGTGTATATGTTTTAGACAGGCAGACACAGGATTATTGTTATTAAAACTGAACCAGACCTATGAAAATAAGAATATGGGCATATTCAGTTAATATTAAAATTTTAGATTTTTGGCAATTTTTTGTTTGGGATAGGACATACAGTTGTCCAGTCCTAGCCTGGACAGCTAGCTGGGACAGTACAGTTTGTTGTCCAGTCCCAGACAACTATCCAGATTGGTGTTGGACAGCTATTGATGTGAAAAATACTATATCACACACACACACACACACACACACACACACACACACACATATATATATACCAACAAATTCAGTCGAGTGGACTGAATCTGGAGCAAACTAGTCCCAGCTGAATGGTTGACTGGGGCTGGCACACTATAAAAAAAGAGAGACATTTTAAAAGAAAATTATTTTTTCTTTGTTTTATCATGTTACACACTTAGGGCCCAAGTTGATCCACTGTCGCTATTGGCTGAGTTAACTCCAGCCGAATGGGTCGACTGGGCAAGGGTATGGGTGGGTTTATCAATACCCTTGTAACGCCTCAAAATCTTAAACCGAAATTTTGAGGATTTTTTTTTCTTTTTGAAACAGCGGAAACAAGTAATACTATAAGGTTAAGTCTTCCAGAACATTACAGGGGAGCAAGACCAAAACATTTATTTCATTTCATTATTAATGAATAATAACATCAAAGTTTCTCAAACTATCTCTTGAACAGTAAAAATCCAAAATCTTGATCGAAGCATCATCCTGCAGCCGCTCACAAACTCTATTCTTTACCTGAAAAATGATAAATTTATAAGAATTAGACTATAACTATCTAAGTAGGAATCACTGCAACTTTTAATGCAGGTATATCATGAATCTAGTATGTGATGTGGGTGTCAAGAGTGATTTTCAACATATACAAGAATAAGCAGAGATTCACGCTACGACAATCAACAATTTATCAGAAGCTAACTGGCAGGTAACATCATTAACAATATTTAAATGTCCCATGACCACAAATACGAATTCATGCAATGATTCAAAAGAATGCAATTATGACAATTACATCATTCAAGTAAGCATTCATACAACATGGTGCATCTATTAGGCACAAAAGAATATTAATCAATACCAGGAATTACAATTCAAGTAGAATTGGGCATTTAACATGCATTAGAAGTTAAACATCATGCATCCACCAAACATATAACAATTAAGAGAACAAATAACACATGCATATTCTAATTCATAGCATGAATATGCATCATTTATGTGCAATGCATGAACACTTTATTGTCTTTCATAAAAGTTTTTCTTTCCATATGCATGCCTTATTAAATGCATACAACTTTAAGTTCCTCTTTTTAATTACCATTGGCCACGGATACACCCAACGGGTACAATCCCCGAGGTCAAATTAGGTTCTCAGGGTAACTTAGCACATAAATTTGTATTTTATTACTAGGTTCCAAACTCAACCATCGACCGAATCACCTTCGAAATATTAGACCTCCACATCTAATGTCAGGGACATAAGGGACACCCCACGCCCACAAGTGTCACTTCCTTGGTACAAAAAACAATAGTTGTATCAAACACACCACCCCCAGGTAAAGTGGTGGACTCTCCCTAAAACCGTGGTCATGAGAAGGAACTTCAATATTGGGTTCAGGAGACCAAATTTAAGCACACGGAGTTTTTGTATTCTCACAGTCTCCCCAAGACCGGATCTCTGAGATATTCATTCTCCAGATGGAAGATCTCAAAACATATATTACACTGTTCTTAATTATTATATTTTTATTAAAGTTAATTCTTTAAGTTTGCAACACCATATGCAAAAATAAAGTGAAAACTCGCATCTTCCCTCGCGGGGACCCTTACAGGACTTTAGCCCGTGAGGACAACAGGAACAATGTAGTAGTGTGTCATACCAACTTGTGTGGTTTAAGTGATGCAAATAAATATATATGAAAAGCAACTTAGTTCACGACTCTCCAGGCCGGTGATGGTCCCTTTAGGCCATCGATACATCACATATCAAAACCAAAGTAATGTGCTATTTATAACACCAAATTAATGTGCCAAATGCATGTGCATCCATGCAAAACAAAGCCATTCATAAGCACATAATTTCTCAAATCATATGCATCTTTGCCATGTATATCCTTGCATCAACATACATGTATATGTGTCAATGCATACTCCCTTGAGTGTGTGTGTGAGTACATAAAATGCATATTCTCCTCAAGTTTGCATGCTCACGTCTTTTACATGATCTCAACAAACATTGCATAAGCATATCACTACATGTCCCATCATGTGCACACATACTTGTCAATGCATGTTTTTCTTTGGAAGAAACGTTAAATGCACATTTTTCTTCAAGTGTGTGTAACTATTAATGCCCTGGCTCGGTTTGGAAATGTCATATGCTCATCAACACAAATTTCTATCAAGCTCCACCTGACTGTCAATGCAAAATTTTATTAAGTGCATGCCTAACTTTTGCATAATTTGGTCAAGTATAGACAACATGCAAATACTGATTCTTAACACTTATATTTATATATATTTATAAATGTATTTAAAGAACAAAGGTCTCTCTTCATTAAGAGGTTCACACCCAGCCGACCCAGTCGGCTGGGGTCTGTCTCAAGCAATGATGGAATCGAGATCCCATCTATTGTCCATGGTATACCATATTATCTTTTTAAATTAAATGAAAGATAATACAACATTTTTTTGTCATTCTTTTCATATCCTGTTGCCTAACCTTCTTTAGCTTCTTATAGTTACCGTTTTAATAAGAGAAAGATCATCATATATAAAGCCTGATGTTACACTTCACAAGCAAAGAATTAGATTCAACTACTATCAATTTTTTTTTCTTCAGCCAAGGAGATGAAATTGGAAGTACTATACATATATAATGATGCCCACACACATGGATACCCACACACAGGCACTGGTCCCCGCACCCTTAAGTTTAGTGGTTTGCATCATTGTTGAAGAATGTGCTATCCTCCTTTCATGTTACACATATTGCTTCATGCATCAAAGTTCTACCCTCAAGGAACAGCGTCACCTTGAAGAGTACTTCATTTTTCTCTTCTCTAGTGCAAATTTTGCATGCTGCACGAAGGCAAGTGCACATACACAGAAATGAAGTTTTAGAAGTATAAAATTTGTGTGAAATTTTCTCCTCTTTGAGTTGTTGCACCCTTTTCAAGGAGATTATTCTTGCCGTCATGTCTTTGGAAATATTAGCTTTCTTTAAGGCTATGCAATTAGACTGACAGTCATCCATGTGTCTGCTCGGACATGAAGGCTTCCAAAATTGATATCTTGGTCATAAACTATGTCCACTGGATTAACAAGGCAAGCATTCTATGTTGATACCTAATTGCAAATTCGTAATTTCCAGAATAATGTATGATGTAGATATAACAATTCACACTGGTAAGGATATTCATAAGCTTTGAATTGCAGTTCATACACCAAGTTTCAACTTATGATCAATGTTAGTAGTAGCCTATAGCTTTCTTGCAACACACTATTTCTATCACCAATCACATAGATCATGGAAACTGGTTAATAATAAGCCTTTACTTTTGCAGGATCAAGACTTAATATTCCTCATAATGTGCATGTTGTTGGCCATTGTTGCACTATATATCTCACCAGTTCATCCTATTACAATATATTAGATTATTACAAATTATGCCATGCACCATTATTTATCATCATTAACATTTATGATAGGTTCCATAACGACACATAGATCAGCAACATGTTGGTTCTGGTTTTCTTTTGCTTTACCCAAAGAAATATGTCGCTCCTACAAAAGTAAAAAGAGTATCCAAAAACATTCACAACTAACACCGGATGTAAAGCAACCAAAATATGCTACAAACAAGGTTATTTAGAGCTTCATCATCTACGAAACCTCAGCATTAAGAAATTTTTTTACACTATAATATACTAACAAAATTACAGTTTACAACCTTAAGTTGACATAATAATAATATCCATAACTTTATAGAAGAACAAGCACTAATATTTAACATAAGCAAATCAGATAGGTTGAATAACACAAAACATATACAGATGCAAACAATTGAAATTCCCTACCTGCTAAATCATTTACGCATAGCCTAGAAAATATTTATTTATTTATTTATTTTCAGAGTTATACATCCACAAGCATAAAGCCAATCTTAACACGAGTTCCAGATTTTTTCTCCTAAATCCCAACTAACAGAAATCAAAACCATTAACAGGGCATTCAGGAATCCGGGAACCCCCTAACAACAAAAAAAATCATAGGCTATTAGGGATCCGAGAATCTCATAACAGAAATCAGAGAAATTTATCAAAACTTGAAACCCCCATTTTATTATATGAACACCCCATAGCGTATTTGGATTTTCACAGTAGCCGAAATCGAAAGGTACTCCTGAGAAACTGAAAAACCCCCAAATTGGTGATTTGGGATTTTTCAGTAGCATCAGCCCCAAGATAAAATTTGAGGCACAGACACCCGGTTTGGGCTTCCCCAGTAGTCTAAACCCCCAAATCAACCGATTTGGGGTTTCAGACAACCCACACCCCACACGAGCCCCATGCTATACCCGAAAAAAAGGTACAGGGTTCCTACCTTGCCCGGCGTGATGGTGGTTGCTGCAGTGATCTTAGTAGCGTCGTGCATCCTTGGTTGTGCGATGACTGTGATAGAGCCGGTTACGGTGGCTTTGTAGTCGCGCACGAAAATGAGAGAGAGAAGAGAGGTGGGATACAGAGAGAGAGAGACATAGTGGGAGGAAGAGGGGCGAGACCCTCTCCAATCCCCTTTTTATCGAGCGAACCCCCCCCCCCTCCTTCTCTCTCCGAGAACGACGGGGTCGGTTACCTTCTGTAACCCCCACCTCTCCCCTTCTTGATTTCCTTCAGCAAGAATCATGCCCTAGGCACGATTTTTATAATCGACGCTTTATTAATAAAGGTCCAGGTCTGAACCCCGTGACCCGCAATACCAAATCCACTCTAACGTGAATCCGAGTCGGTTTTATAGTGTTGGATCCATCCTAACATGGATTCGGGTTGGCAATGAACTGTCAGATCCACAGTTGGATCCAATTGTGGATTCGACCCAAAATACACCTTTTTATTTATTTAGTAACTATATATATCTTACTTATCTAATTTTTTTGGATCTGGATAATGGATCCTAGGCCCAAAACCTCGAGATTTCCCAGTTATTACATCCTTTCCCCTTAAAAAGAATTTCGTCCTCGAAATTCCATTGCAGGATTCCCGTAGAGATCGTAATCTGAGAGAATTGGTATCAACAAAAATGCACACAGGATTCAAATCATATATGCATATAAGACATTCAGATCATTTCATCATTTCATGTGTATTGATAATTCTTACATCATATCACATTCGATTATTTCAACGTGAAACACACACATGTCTACTAAGAAATTTAGTCGGATATTCATGATACACACATCAATCATGCCATGCAAGTATGCTAGATACATTCAGACAATCATCTATAATGAAACTATATAGGCGTGAATTCACCTATATGCTAATATGAGCATCACAATAAAAAGAACAAGTAACACGACCAATAACAAACAAAATAAATTATACTCACAGAGCGCTTGCAGGGTGTGGCACAACCGTGATCTTTGATTTAGTGTTCCCATGCTCTGATATCATAACTGTAACGCCCCGAAATCTTAACTCCAAATTTTGAGAATTTTTTCTTTCTTTTTGAAACAGCGGAAACAAGTAATACTATAAGGTTAAGTATTCTGGAACATTACACGGGAGCAAGACCAAAACATTTATTTTATTTCATTATCAATGAATAATAACATCAGAGTTTCTCAAAGTATCCCTTGAACAGAAAATCCAAAATCTTGATTGAAGCCTCATCCCACAGCCGCTCACAAACTCTACTCTTTACCTGAAAAATGATACATTTATAAGAATTAAACTACAATTGTCTGAGTAGGAATCACTGCAACTTTTAATGCAAGTATATCATGAATTTAGTATGTGATGTGGGTGTCAAGGGTGATTTTCAATATATACAAGAATAAGTAAAGATTCACGCTACGACAGTCAACAAGTTATCAGAAGCTAACAGGCAGGTAACATCATTAACAACATTTAAATGTCTCATGACCACAAATACGAATTCATGTAATGATTCAGAAGAATACAATTATGACAATTACATCATTCAGGTAAGCATTCATACAACATGGTACATCTATTAGGCACAAAAGAACATTAATTAATACCATGAATTACAATTCAAGTAGAATTGGGTATTTAACATGCATTAGAAGTTAAACATCATGCATCCACCAAACATATAACAATTAAGGAAACAGATAACACATGCATGTTCTAATGCATAACATGAATATGCATCATTTATGTGCAATGCATGAACACTTTATTATTTTTCATAAAAGTTTCTCTTTGCATATGCATGCCCTATTAAATGCATAAAACTTTAAGTTCCTCCTTTTAATTATCATTGCCCGCGGATACACCCAATGAGTACAATCCTCGAGGTCAAGTTAGGTTCCCAAGGTAACTTAGCACACAAATTTGTATTTTATTACTGGGTTTCAAACTTAGCCCTCGACTGAATCACCTTCAGAACATTAGACCTCCACATCTAATGTCGAGGACACAAGGGACATCCCACGCCCCACAAGTGTCACTTTCTTGGTACCAAAAACAACAATTGTGTTAAACAAACCAAACTCTTTATTAATGAATTCATAGTAATCTCATACTCAAGTCAAAAGTGAAGTAACAACCGCAGAAAATAAAAAGAACTAAAATAAACAAAAATAGAGTCACTATGTCCATAAGTGAAGCAGTCTGTAGCAAATGTGACCCTCATATCCCCTCAGAAGCGAGTCGACTTCACTAATCACCAGTATCTGCGAAAAACCAATAAAGTAGGGTGTTAGAATCCGAAGAATCTTACGTACAAGTTCCTTTAATGAATCAAATAAGAAAAAGAACATAAATAAGATTCATGTAATAGTTTAGAGGGATACCGTTATAACTAATTCATAAGACAATTAACCATTCTTGCAAAAAAGAAAATAAATATTAAGCATGAAAGAATATTAACTAAGCAACATAGATCACAATTTAAAGCAATAAGGGCATTCAGGAATCCAGAAACCCCCTAACAACAAAAAAAATCACAGGCTATTAGGGAGATATTAGGGATCCGAGAACCCCATAACAGAAATCAAAGAAATTTAGCAAAACTTGAAACCCCCCTTTTATTATACGAACACCCCATAGCGTATTTGGATTTTCATAGTAGCCGAAATCGAAAGGTACTCCTGAGAAACTGAAAAACCCCCAAATTGGTGATTTGGGGTTTTTCAATAGCATCAGCCCCAAGATAAAATTTGAGGCACAGACACCCGGTTTGGGCTTCTTCAGTAGTCTAAACCCCCAAATCAACCGATTTGGGGTTTCGGACAACCCACACCCCACACGAGCCCCATGCTATACCCGAAAGAAAAGGTACAGGGTTCCTACCTTGCCCGACGTGATGGTGGTTGTCGTAGTGATCTCAGTAGTGTCGTGCGCCCCTAGTCGTGTGATGACTGCGATGGAGCCGGTTCCGGTGGCCTTGCAGTTGCGCGCGAAAATGAGAGAGAGAGAGAGAGAGACGTAGTGGGAGGAAGAGGGGCGAGACCCTCTTCAATCATCTTTTTATCGAGCGAACCCCCCCCCCCCCTTCTCTCTTCGAGAACGACGGGGTCGGTTACCTTCTATAACCCCCTCCTCTCCCCTTCATGATTTCTTTTAGCAAGAATCGTGCCCTAGGCACGATTCTTATAATCGACACTTTATTAATAGAGGGATGGCTCCGGGTCCGAACCTCGTGACTTGCAATACCAAATCCACTCTAACATGGATCCGAGTCGGCTTTATAGTGTTGGATCCATCCTAACATGGATCCGGGTTGGCAGTGAACTGTCAAATTCACAGTTGGATCCATTTGGGTCCAACTGTGGATTCGACCCAAAATACACCTTTTTTATTTATTTAGTAACTATATATATTTTTTATATCTTACTTATTTAATTCTTTTGGATCTGGGTAATGGATCCTAGGCCCAAAACCTCTAGATTTCCCAGTTATTACAACCCTAGACCCAAGCGACTGGGTTGGTTGAGCCATGTGCCTACAGACTTTACAAAAAAAAATAAAGCATAATAATAAACATTTTTTTTAACAGTTGGATGAGCTGCCATGTGTTGGCAGAGCCCAGTCAACTGGGTTCGGTTGAGCCAAGTTCGGGCTCCAGCCCACTAGGTCGGCTGACCCCGATTTGGACAGATTTGAAAAAAAAAGGGGGCTATATATATATATATATGTGTGTGTGTGTGTGTGTGTGTGTGTGTGTGTGTGTGTGTATATATATATGATAAAAGCCCAAATTTACTCATGTCAAGTGTTCGAAATTATACATGTCACCTATGTTGATTTTAATATGTTAAATATCCAGATTTTTACTTGTTACATGTTTAGTTTTTTGACATGACAAATACGTAAATTTTTACATGTTGAATGTGCATCTTTATGCATGTTGAAAATTCAGATTTGTGTCACTCATGTCCAGATTATGTATACTTATATGTGAGTGGACTGTCATGTATACTTTCATGTGACTAATATGCATGTCTTCATGTAAACTGTAGGCATGCATCTACGTAACAATGAGACAAAAAATATTTTGCATGCTGCCATGATTGGACTGAACATGTATATGTTTTTATTGCTATCACATGAGCTATTTTTCATGCTAATAAGTATGTTTCTCATCATGATTATTCGTGGGCTATGTTGGCCAAGTCAACCCCAGCCGACTGTGTCAGTTAGGCAGTGAGCTTGACCCAACCGACTGAGTTGACTGGGTGGGGTTGACCGCATACCAAACCCAACCGATTGGGTCGGTTGAGTCAATTGCCTGAAAATAAATTTGGTTAAAGAATTCAAGGTAAAAGCTATTCTTAACTTCATTACATGTTTAGATTTTTGACTAGATATATGGAGGTTGAATACTCTCAGTTTATGCATAAGGGCTAACTTAAAATACTTAAACTTTCAGTTATACTCGTGATTATGAGAATCTAGAACCAAATTGAATTATGCATGTAAATTTTCACATTTGTATTTTGAATTAAATTTGGTTTTATGCATGCAAGAGAATGAAGATTTTCACATGCTTGCACCTAGTCTGTCATGCTTAATCCAATTGTAAATGTGCATGCATGGTTGTTTTCATGTACATGTGTATACTTGAATTGATATATTTTTGCATGTAATAATTGCATGAGTGTTCATATATTTGATTCATGAATAAGAGCATGCATTTGACATGCATATGTGTATTGAATAAAAGCATGCATTTAACATGAATGTGTGAACTCATGCACATGCACACGAATATTGTTGTTTCATGCACATTTCTAAATTGACATATATGAATATGCATTGAGAAACATTTCAAAGGAATGCATAGTGACATGTTATTCATGATTTTTGCATAAAAATGCATCAATAATCAAAATGGATCATCGTAAGCTGTGTGAGCCTTGAGCATGTGTTGCTCTTTGTTTTAGTTGTACTATGCATTGTAAAAATCAAATGTGATATTATTGTTTTAATTGCACTATTTTATGTTTTTACGAGTTGTGGTCTCATGAAGAGCTTCACATGTTGATTTATGAACTTGTGTTATTATTTCTGCATGTTGAATTATAAATTAAAGAGCTAATTAATAACAAAATTAAAAAAATTAAAAAAAATAAAAAAATATTGTAATCTACTTTTTCTTGATGTCCCTTCTATAATACGAAAATCTTGAACATTGTTGTTTTGGAAAATCGTGAGGATACTAAAACTCCATGTGCATTGTTGTTACCCATGAACCCGATATTGAGATTCTTTTACTGACCACGATTTTAGGAAGAATTTGCCACTTTACCTAAGGTGGTGTGTAGAAACAGTTGTTTTGATATGCCAAGAAAGTGACACTTGTGAATTTGGATGTCACTGATGTCTCGACATTAGATTTGAATGTATAATATTCTGAAGGATGTTTCGATCGGAGGCTAAGTTTAAAACTCAATAATAAAATACAAATTGTGTGTTAAGCTACAATTAGAAACCAAACTTGACCTCAAAAAAATTTACCTGTTTGAAATATCTACTGCCAACAATAATAAAAAGAGAAACTTAAATTATATCATTTAATAGGAACAAGAATATGAAAAAAAACTCTGATATAAGATAATAATTTATTAATGCATGTACTGAAATCATGTATATTATTGTTATACATTAGATCATGCATATTTACTTGTTCCGTTAATTGTCATATTTTGGTAAATGCATGACATTTATTTCATAATGCATATTAAATATTTTTATCATTTAATTTGTGATCTCTGTTGTTTATTAAATTATTTTTTCATATTTATTAATTATTCTCTATTACATGAATAGTTAATTAGATTATAAATTTATCATAATTGCATTTTTTTAAAATATTGCATGAATCTTATTTATGTTCTTTTTACTTATTTATTTCATTAGAGTGATTCATACACAAACTTTTTTAAATTATGATACCCTTTTATATTTTTTGCAGCCTCAAAGGCTCAGTAAGGTGACTTGCTTTCAAAAGAACTACAAGAAAACCACACGACTGCTTGACAAATTTTTTTTAACATCATGACTCTTTTATTTGCTTTGTTTATAGTTTATTTGCTTATGTCTCAGAGTTTGTACATTTTAATAAATAAAGTTTGCACTTTGTTTGAATGATGAGTATAAGATCTTTTGTGGTGATGATTGTGTTTAAACTACAATTTCTGAGAATGTTTTCATATTTATTTTAAAAAAAATTATTACTTTTTCTTGAGTATGAGTTAGAGTCGTTACATAAGTTAAGGTCGGTATATACTTCATACCAACCTCCTCTAGCTCAAGGTCAAAATCTAAAACCTTGTTTCAAAAATCCCATCACCAGACAAGACAACCCCAAAAGCAATTGTAATAAGTCGTAAGATCTTTTCAAGGAAAATATGATCTTGGGAACACACTTCTTTGACAGCAGCAGATCCAATGTGCAACAAGTCATAAAGGTTCAGGGTCAATATAAAAGTGGATCTTATCCCACAGAATATGGATGTCTCTGTTACTCTTGCATGCACATGTTGCCCACTCTTGTAGATTGAGGATGATTCCTGAATTTCATACTTTGGAACATTTTATAGGATAAAGTACATGCACATTTAGGGTGTTTCCTACAACATAAAAAAACTAGTAAAAGGCTCACAGTGAAGCATCCTCAATCTGGGGCATTCTATAGCCTTAATCAGTAACACCTTCCATTTTCCAAAATTTATCTTGTGCTGAATTCTCCTTATAGTGTAGAACCTTTCTACAAGAGTGGGCAACAACTGGAGGGCTGCATAAGATATCTTTCTTTTTGAAGGCTATGTACAAATCTGACTACCGAGTGAACTTGATCAATAGGTAAACGAACAGGTTCATTGATGCATCATGGTCTGTTATCATGAATTGATGGTTTCTGCCGATACACCAATACCTACCAATAAGAAAAGTCGAACTATTACCATAGAGCCAATATTGAAACAAAAGGCAGGTGAATAGAAATTTTGATGATCTTACCATGTCGCCCTGACAGTTGGCATAATTAGCATAAATCCCTGATAGAGTTTCTTGGCTTCCCAAAGATTCCAGCTTGTCCTCTGAAAAGCCAAGTTTGGGTTTGAAGTGTTGATCAGTTGATGTTGATGGATCAAACCGTGATCCCAACTCATTAATAATCTTATTTCCAGATTTACTAATCATTATCTCAAGATCTTCTGCTTGCACAGGAACCTGAAGGGCAATGAACTATGCACATGCACATGAACACCTTCAGAGAAGGGCCTGTCATATAATCCAATAAAAAAGAAGGAAACATGAACTTTCACCTGGCACAGGTGGTTCACAGACAAGGTTGGTCGGCAACAAAGGTATGGTTGCTGCAAATTGGGAATGGACTCTTCATCCCAGGATATGAGTAAGAAATGTATATCGAACTGCATGAGCATAAGACCCCTTTATCATGATGACAAAAGAATAAATGCATGCATGTGTCCATGGGTATATATATATACACAAGCATGAGAGAGAGAGAGAGAGCATCAATGTGTCATTTTCCATAAATCAAAGCTTCATAAGTAGGTTCAAATGCATATATATATATACCTCATCGTCATTTTCTTCTGAGCTTTTGTTGAGAAGGTAATCTACAAGTTTTGACATGCGACTGCATCTGGAAAACTTGCCATTTGATCCACTCACACTACCATATCGAGTATGACTTCTGATACCACCCCCTCCCCAGACAAGAACTTCTGGATTTCCACCTAATCCAGGAGAAGCACCAGTGCTTTCTCTGCTCACTTCTAACTCATCATTTTCATCACCTGCAGCATCTGCATTACCAGTTCTAGCAGGTGAAGAACGAGACTGTGAGGACCACCGCTTGAATCTTTTTTGCCTGAAATCAGGAGAGGGATCATCTACAGAGGACGAATCTTTGGCACCTTCATTGCCATTTGCATCATCGTCATCATCATCATCAGAGGCTGCTGCATTCCCAGTTTCACGGTTACTCTTGCCCTTCCCTCTTAAGTAGCTGCTTTGACCGTTGCGATAATTTCCATGAGCTTTCCTTGCAAAAGCTGCTGCTGTCGCTTTTGCTGTATTACGTCTTCTAACAAGTGCCTCTGATTGTCGACGAAGCGTCTGAGCAATAGAAGCTTGAATCTGCCCAAAAGAAACAGTATTGAGTGCGCAATGTTGCATAATATTTTGAGTGAGTCACCTGATGTTGCCACAATCAACATGTGCTACCCATTATACAACCTGCTTATTACGACTCTTTTCCTCTTCATGAAAGGCTAGTTCCTGAAATTATTATCACAGGGTTTCCATGAATAAAAAAAAGGAGTTAAAAGTCCTGAAAAGAGGAGGAAAAAAATAAAATAAGACGAGAAAACTCTGATTAATCCATTAAGTACCTCCTCCTCATACATATCAATATCTGGATATATGGCTGCTATAAGGGCATCATAATTTGGATCATCTCTCAAAGAACGACGGCTTGCACAATGTGTACGGCATGCAGGACACTCATTATTTCTGAAGCAATTTTCATTTTTCAATCAATGTCCCACTTAAGCATGTAAGCAAATCAGACAATATTCACATATCTTACTATTCAATGGCGTAACTGGAATGCCTAATTACGGAAAGCAAATCAGAGAGGCACATCAAAATAACTCCAATACTCAAAAAATATTAGTACATGAGCATACCCAAGTCTCATTGATTTGTCAATGCATTCCCTGCAAAAGCGATGCAGGCACTCCATTACAGTTCTTGTCTTCCTTATGATCCCTGGGAGAGAAAAGGTCATTATACTAAGAGTTTTTTGTATCTGGCACTAACTCTTAAGAAAGAAAACAAGTCTCATGATAGAAAGAATAGATAAGAAAAAGTAGTAGCAGGCATCAGAACTGCCTGATAGCTTGCTCAGAATTTCTTAAAGTTGATTCCCCCAGCAATGAGCTGCTTCTTTTCTCCCAGACTAACACAAATAAGCTGAAATCCAGTTACCATGAGGAATGGAGCAAGGTACATCCACATCTGATGTAATGCAGGTGAGGCTAATAAGTGAAAACAAAAGACACATTTTCGTATGCTGGTATATCATGCATATCTTGACTGCTTCATTAAGGTTAGTGAAATCCTGATGAATGAAGCTTATACTCAGGAACACTGATAAGGAAGATAGAGTTGGTTGGGGTGGGGGTCCACAATGTGAGTGACTCCAAACCCGGGGAGATAATGCTAACCATGGGTAGAAAGCAGGAACCTTATGTAAGGTAAAAAAAATGTAGGTTTTCTCTCTGATACTACCATCGATCTGAAAGAGTGGAACGACCAGAAAAAAAAGTGGAGTTAAGAAAGCCGTATGATAGATGGTAGCTATCTTGTACTGTTCGGGGGCTAATTGGCATACTCCGTCAAGGGGGAATGGAATATTTGGCTAACCTCAAGGCGTTAATGAAATGGGAGAAGAAATCCAAAAGCCTTATCTAACTGACTACAGTAGGTAGCCGACTAACGTCGACGAGTCTCGAGCTCAACAACGAAAGGAAGTCAAACCATAGTATCATAGCCCTGGCAAAAGAGCTGGGCCGGGACATGTTCTTATGAATGGGTAAATCCCGTCCGAGACATTCAAAAGGGCTTGAATTCTGGTGCGGAGGTCCCAGTGTTTTCTCTCCCCCAAAAGAGGTTAGGGAGCTCTCCCAAGGTGCACCATCCGATCATAAAACTTTTAATACATCTCAGCAACTTTCATAGAGGGCATAAAGTTTAATCCATATTGCAGCAGCACTCCCACCACTGGAGACTGAGCAACTACTCCAGAATCCTTGCAAAACCATATTGGAAAAGAAGTTTAACATTGAATAGCAGAAAATTCTCAAAGTTATAGGAATTCTTGGCCATGGTGAATTTTATTTACAAGAAACAGCAATGTAGTGTTCATTGTGAGAACTGCAGATGTTAAAGGATTATTCAACATTCATCTGAAAGCATGCCCTTTTTTATTTGTGTGTTTAGATAAAATAACTGGTGATATTTTAAAGTTAATAAAATACATTGTTAGGTATCAGAACATAATATTGAAATAGTACAAGACAGTTTAAACACTTATCAGTGACTCGTATTACTCACAATAAGCCAATAAGTTAACGTAAATATTGAAAGAAAACAACTTTCAAAGTAAGACTCACGTAGACCCCCCTACCTCTTCAGTATTACTGATCAATTATGGGAGAGGATTGGATATTCCATTATCATAAGTTCCTTGTACATGTCTGAATCTGAGGGTGATAAGATAGTCTTCAAAAGTTACATCAAGATGGAAAGAATGAAAATGTTCCAACAAAGTATGTCTTCAAACAGGAATACATATTAGAAACCATATCATATATATAGAGTAATGCGCTCCTTAGGCCCCCTTTTTCGTTAGGTCTCATTATCCCCCTTCAAAAATCGTAGTTTTTAGTATTTTTTTTCTCACATCTAACACCATAGATGTGATCTATAGGTTTTGTTTAGTAGGAACCGTCTTTTGGATCGCCAGAATCTGACCTGTATACAGGTTTTTCCGGTGATCCAAAAATCAATGGCTATAAAGGCATCAAATTTTCCCGGCTCATAAAAATACATTTTTTCGTCGAAAAAACATGATCTAAGAGTAGATTTTTACTAAATCGAGCATGATAAACACATCTAACGGTTCAGATATATCATAAAACACTTCAAATCATGGGGCCTAACGAGACCTAACGAAAAAGGGGGCCTAATATGTTCAGTTCTCTTTATATATATATATATATAAGGTAAACATTGGCTACCAATGAAGGTACAAAACTAATGAGCTAAAAATCATAGGTGCAAGTTGTATTGACATAATCTAACCACACAGAGATGTTCAACATGGTTTGTTTGCTAAGGATCAAGTCTTGGATCGTGCTTTTTTGATGTAAAAATGTGATCTTTTGAGTTATGAAATTTTGATCCATTGTGAGCCATTGATTTTTGGACCCCTTTAAAACCTAATTATTTGTCATTATTACATGATTCAAAACAAGTTTCTTACTAAACAAACCATGTAGATCACATCCGTAACATTTGATACTACAAAAAATTGAAAATTTTTAAATAAAAAAAGTGATTTCTACTCATTAGTTTTGCACCTTCATTAGTAAGCAGTATTTACCCATATATATTAGCATATGTAATGAAGGAAAAGGTTCAAACAGTAAGCAAGTTCGACATCACACCAAAATATAAGTAACAACATATTAAACACTTGCATGATTGAAACATGCTGGAGGAAGTAACATGAATTAATCATCAATGTTTCGGCTATAATGATTTCAAAGATTATCAAAGCACCATCAGCATATTTCAGTTTTATACCCAAAAAAACATAGCAAGAAGTACAATATTGTGGTTTTAAAGTTAAACAGTGAGCTATGTCCAACAGACACTTAACTTGTCGACATCACATGACTCTATACACACCAGGACACTTCATGGACATAGTCAAACCTGCATCAGGCATGGTCAACATCACGTCACTAACTTCATCCATTTCTTTTTATGACCTTAATTATTTTATTTATATTTATTTTCATGTTTTTTGTTTTAACTTTTGTCAAAGTAAATTACATTTCGAATTTCAACTTTTATTTATTATTTAATATTTATAGTCAAAGTGATTTGGTACTGTTCAATAATTTGCACTTCAGAAGCTATTCATGATTATTGATTTGGTACTGTATGATTATTAATTTGCACTTCATGTATGTACAATCTAGTTAGGATCTCATGATGCAAGTCATTTTCACACAATTTGACATCATAGACTCGTTCAACATGGTTGATTTGTTAGGAATGAAACCTTGGATCATGTTTTTCTGAAAAAAAATATATACTTTTATGAGTCGAGAATTTTTAAAGTGTTTATGGCTGTCATTTTTTGAATTTGGAATCTAGTGATCTAAATGTCGATCCTCACAAAACAGATCATGTAGATCATATATACAGGGTCAGATTCGCCCCAAAAGAAGGGATTTGCCAACTGTTTGTAGTTTGTACATACAAAAGATTGTAGCAAATCTTTTTCTTTATATATATATATATAGACTCAATAGAATATGAAAACTAGAAATATGGGCATTTCCGAAGCTTTTTTGGCAAATCCAGCCATGTAGATGTGTTCGGCATGGTAAATTTGCTAGGAATCAACTGCTGGATCGTGTATTTTCGATGAAAAAATGTGATTTTTGAATGCTTGAATATATATGAAGATTATGAGTCATTGATTTTAAAGCCTTGAAAAAATATCATTTATGCATCATAATCGGATGATTCAAGAGCTAGTCCTTATAAAACCAAGCATGTAGATCACATCCATACAGTTAGATTTACAAGAAAAGAACAAAAAATCCATGAAAATCACGATTCACATGGCAGTTCTCATATTCTAGCCTCTCTCTATGTGTGTGTGTGTGTGTGCATACATACATATATATATATATATATATAGAGAGAGAGAGAGAGAGAGTTCGAGGTGCACCTACACCTATCTAGAAGAAACCATAATTTTTTATTTTTTTTAAGTTGTTGGAATCTGTATGAGAATGTAGGAGGGAGAACGGAAAAGTCTTAGGGCAATGAAGGGTGCAGCACCCTCTTTTGTGAGTCCTTGCAGTTTATATTCCTCTTAACAACAGTTACAATCTGCAAAAACTACAAGTATGCCACTGTCTCATAGGGATAGAACAGAAATGACAGAATTAGCCTTTATGTCACAAATATGCACAACAAACAAATAAATATACGACTTGCATCGTCCTTCTATAAAATAAAACAATAAACAATGACAGCAGCTCATTCTAACAATATGATCTAGATACATTTCTTAGTAGAAAACAAGATTTGGATCATGTTCTCCAGATGTGCATGTATGTTTTTAAAATCCTCAAAAACAAACAGCCCACAATTAGGGATGTCAATGGGTCGGGTTTGAGCCAGACCCGACCCGTACCAACCCTATAGGATCAGGGTTTTGGTGATAAAGAAGGAGGTTTGATTAAAAACGGGGTCGAAAGCAGAGGGTCCGATTAGTATATGGAGCCGGGTATGGTTTGTGAAATTTTATACCAGACCCGAGTCCAACCGGAGTTCCGGTTGAGACCCATGATTTTTCAGTATAAAAAAATAAAAAATATTATTTTACCGGGTATGGTCTAGGTCTGGTTCATGTAATCCTTATAGGATCCGGGTACAGTTTTTCTTATGGTGAACCCAATAGGACCTGGGTCTGAACCTGTTACTTGCACTTCAAAGTCAGATCTGTGTTTGGACTCACCTGGGTCCAAACCAGATCTACACCCTTCCACAATGTCAAATTTTCATTGTCTTGAAAATTTGTATAGTTCAAAAAACATGATTCAAGCTACACTTGTGATTTCTAGCTAGGTGGATGTAGGCCTACCCAAACTTAGTATACTTTGCCTAAAAAATTAAGTAAAAAAGAAAAGCTCTTTTGCTAATTTATTTGTACCTAGACAAATGGGGCATTGTACTTCCTTCCGTATGTCTGACAACTTTACAAGGACAAATCTGCATGAAAGCACAAAATAAAAAACAAAAATAAATTCAAAATATGTATAAAACATAAAAAAATAATAGTTGAGCATAGAGATTAAACATAAAAGTGAAAATGAACAGATACAACTAGGCCAACTTCAATCATGTGCTCTCTAAATCAGAGGAACTTTGTTTCAGGATTATTAATTCAAGAGAATAGTTCAATGAGAATTCACATGTAGGCATACACAAAAGGCAACACAAACTTAAACTTGTTTTTTCCCATTCCTTCAAGGAAAAAAACATAAACTTGCTTAAGATATGTCAAATATTTGTCCACCAAAACCAGTGGGAGGAAACTGCAACCAATGAAAATGAGGAACCGAATAAGGTGTGACAGAGTCACTTCATTAAATGGAATGAGTACAAGGTGCAGGTTTACATTTATAAATCAAATGAGTCAACATTAACTACCACTAACAAATTATGTAAATATTCTTGAAAGAGTACCAGACTTGACAAACCATATGATAAAGCAAAAAGGCTCACAAGGGATTTTTAACATGGTACGATCTCAAGGATCTACGTCTACGATAAGATCCTCTCTCTATATCTCTCGCAATAACAACAAAGGAGAGGATCTCTATTAAATAGAGGTTCAGCCACATACAACTCTTTGAGGAGTTTCTCCTCTTTTAGAAAACATAACAAAGTCCCACTTCCTTTTGAAAGTTTACATTCTTATCTCTTATGACTTTATCAATTCTGAAAACTCCTTGCATATGAAGGTTTTCTTCTCTTTTAGTAGCGAGTCTTCCTTCTTTATTGGAAACTTAGTTTTTTTTATTTTCCTAGAGATTTCTCATGTTGACGCCACCATCAAAACTTTCTCTTTTGATCTTTCCTTCTTGCTTTGTGTCATCTTCAAGACTTTCTCTTTTGGTGGACTTAAGACTTTCTCTTTTGGTAGACTTACCTCCTTCACCAAGACTTTCTTTTTTGGTGAGTGACGAGTCCTGATCTCTAACATCCTCCTCCTATAGGTGACATTGAGCGTGAACCTGAAATAATGAAACTATGAGACCGGCAAGGGTTTTGTTAAGATATCAGCAATCTGGTCACGTGATGACAGGTTTTGAACACACCTGCTTCTTAGCCATTTTTTCACGAACGAAATGCACATCAATTTCGATATGTTTGCTACAGTTATGAAAAGTTCGATGTGCTGTAAGATATGTTGCACTCACGTTATCACACCATACAAGAAGTGGAGAAGGTATATAATCCCAAGCTCTTGAAGAAGAAATTGAACCCACGTTATTTCTGCTACAGCATTAGCAATAACCATATACTCAGCCTTTGTACTAGACCGAGATACAATGTGTTGCTTTCTGGAACTCCAAGACACCAGATTTGGACCTAGGTAGATTGTATAACATGGAGTTGATTTACGGTCATCAGGGTAGTCGGCCCAATCAGCATCAGAATAAACTGATATAACACGAGATTTTGATGGTCTTAATAACAATCCATATTGAATAGTAAATTTAGGATGACATTAACAGTTGCCCAGTGTTCAACAGTGGGTCGATGCATAAACTGACATACTTTATTAACACTGAATGCAATATCTAGTCTTGTTAATGTAACATATTGTAGAGCACCAACAATGCTTTGATAGAGAGTCGGATTATCAAATTCTGGACCACCTGTAGTTGAAAGCTTGAGTGAAACAGACATTGGAGTCAAGCATGTTAGACCTCATAAGCAAGTCCAGAATATACTTCTTCTATGAAAGAAAGAGACCCTGCTGAGCATAGATGGCTTCTATACTAAGAAGAAAATAATGTAACCTTCCAAAATCTTTAAAAGTAATCCTTTCACAATAGAAGCAACCAGATCATGAATAAAAGATTGACAATTTCCAGTGACTAGAATATCATCAACATAGACCCATATAAAATTTTGAGTTTGTCTCTATGGAAAACAAACAATGAAGGATCGGTTTTAGAGCTAATGAAGCCTCTCTTAATCAATGCATCACTCAATTCCTGGAACCATGCATGTGATGCCTGTCGTAAACCATTGAGTTTGCAAATAAACACGGGAAACCTTGGATTTTCAAAACTGAGTGGATCAATCATGTACACATCTTCTAACATTCCATTAAGGAACGCATTATTGAAATCAAGTTGTCTAACCTCTCATCTTACACTCAAGGCAACAGACAACATTGTGTGAATAGTGGTTGGCATGATAATTGGACTAAAAGTCCACTCCTTCCTCTTGATGAAAACCCGTGGCAACCGAACGAGCTTTGTATCGTTCAAGGGTTCCATTAGCTCTTCTTTTGATCTTATAGACCCATTTTCATCCTACAAGATTGCGAGTCATCTAGAGGAACAAGCTACCAAGTATTATTTTTTATAAGAGCAGCATGTTCTTCTTGCACAGTTTGTTGTCATCTAGGGTCTTTCATTGTCTGATTATATGAAGATGGCTCTTGATCTTGTGTAAGCTCACTTAACAAGGCTATAGGGAGAGAGTATTTAGAAATATGATACGCTTTGGGCTTGAGTGTTCCATCTTGAGCACGGGTTATCATATAATGGGTTCTTTGTGGCACATGAGGAGTGACATTATGAGGTTGACCGAGAATTTTTGGTAATTCTCCAAGATCGACAACAAGGTTAATAGTTAATACCAGGTGAGTTAGGTGGAGACAAATGAGAAGACTCAGACTCCTCTTCTCTAATAGGAGAGGTTGGCTCAAGTTGAGAATCATTGACTATTGGTGTCAAGGCTCAGGGTTGACAGACACGAAAATAGAGGGATTGGCCTGATTGGTTGATTTCTGTTTTTCTTGGGTTTTGCCTAAGGGAAATTTGTTTTCATCAAAGGTGAGATCTCTTGATATGACAACTTTATATGATTGAGGCTCAAAACAAATATACATGTGATGACTATTGCTATAACCCAAGAAAACGTGTAACTTGGACCAAAAATCAAGTTTATTTACTCGATAAGGTCTTAGGATTGGATAACATGCACACCCAAAGGTTTTGTGGAATTTATAATCAGGCATTTTTTTTAAAGAACCTTAAGAGGTCATTTAAACTTTAAATTCAGTGCAGACAATCTATTGATGAGATAAACACTTGTAGAGAAGACATATGTCCAGAATTTTTGAGGAACACTTGAATGAGACATAATTGTCAAGCCTGTATCAACCACGTGTCTATGCTTTCGCTTAAACACACCATTTTGTTCTTGCGTCTGAGGACAAGAGACCCAATGTACAATACCAGACTCTTTTAATAAAAAGTCAAGAGCTCTATACTCAACACCACCATCAATATGCAAATATTTAATCGTCTTCCCAACCAAGACTTTGAACTTTCGAAAAATATTCACAACATCAGATTTGTAGTTCATCAGATAAAGCCAAGAATATTTTGAAAAGGCATTAATAAAAATTATGTAATATCTATAGCCGTTTTCACCCAAAATAGGGGCTGGTCCCCACACATCAGAAAGTATAATTTCTAATGCCTCAAGATTATCATAAGAAACACGAGAAAATGGTAACTTATGTTGTTTACCCATCTGACATGCAGAGCACACATGAACATCACTATTAACATAAGGCAAGCCAAACTGTTGAATAACTTTTTAGAGATCAAGACTCGCCACCCACCAAAAGAGAAAGTCTTGGTGAAGGAGGTAAGTCCACCAAAAGAGAAAGACTTGAAGATAACATAAAGCAAGAAGGAAAGATCAAAAGAGAAAGTTTTGATGATGGGGTCAACATAAGAAATCTCCAGGAAAATAAGGAAACTAAGTTTCCCAACAAAAAAGGAAGGCTCACCACTAAAAGAGTCTATGAAATAAAGGCCATCTTTTGTTTCCCCTCGAATAAGCTCATGTTCGGATTTGGCGTCCTTCACGCTGCAATAAGATGGACAAAACTCAAACTCTACTCCATTGTCTTGTGTGAATCTTTGCACAGAAAGGAGTTTCTTGGTTATTTTAGGAACATGCAAGATATCACTAACAAGAAATTTAGAATTTCCAGATAGAAAAACAGAACTACCAATATGAGAAATCTCTAAACCTTTAGTATTACCAAACTTGACAGAGTCGTGGCCTTGATATTCTAAATGAGTTGATAGAGCATTCAAGTCCAGTGAGATATGGTGGGAGGTGCCTGAGTCAAGATACCACGCATCGTCCCCTTACACAACAAGTGTTGTGTGATAGGCATGAGGAGGTATGCTTTGACCTTCTCCTTAAATCAATCGGCAGGTCTTAGTAGAGTGGCCAGGCTTGTCACAATATTGACAAACAAGATATTGTTGTCCTAAGTTGTCATGATCACTTGATGAAGCTCGTCCTTCAAACTGATAGGAGTTGGGCGACCTTCTATAAAACTGACCGCCTCCACCATGTCCTCTAGAACGTCATTGTCCACCTCAACCTCCATGGTAGTTGCCTCGATTGCTGCCTCTTTGAACAAAGTTAGCTTCGTGTAACTCTCTTACTTTCATCTGCTTCATGGAGATGAGCTTCTTGTGAAAGAAGAAGATTGTGAAATTCAGACAGCTTAATTGGGGCGGATTCAAAGTGGGTGGTAATTGACACCCAAAAAGAGTCATACTCATGAGATAAACATCGAAGAATATAAAGGATAAGATCATCTTGGATGGATTTTGCAGCAATTTCAAGTTGATGCACAATCAACTTAATCTTCTGGATATATTCATCAATGCTTTTGCTGCCTTTTTTAAAGCATTGAAGTTGCTCTTTAAGTTGCATGACTTTTGCACGTGAGTGCGCAACATAAGCCCCCTTGAGAGTCTTCCATATCTCATACGAGGTGCCAAGGTCCACGACTTGGGTGTGGACAGCCTCCGACAAGGAAGAGATGATCCAGCTTAACATTAGTTGGTCATGCCTCCTCCAAACTACACACTCAAGATTAGGAATTTGCTTTCCATCTTGAGTTATGAACTCAACAAGTTTAATCTTCGAGCCATCGATATACCCGTGTAGATCATAAGAGATCAACATGGGCTGGAACTGGGACGCCTATAAGGCATAGTTGTCGGCAGTGAGCTTGATGCTCAGGAAATATTGAAACATATTTGGAGCAGGAAGCACAAAAAAGAAGGGAGGGCAACTCACTCTTGTTTTGTTGATTCTCCATGGATGATGTTGACACAATATTGGACGAGAAAAACGATGATGGTGGCTATGGCTTTGATGCCATGCGAGAGAATCAGACTTGCCAAACCACACAAAAAGACCTACAAGGGATTTTTAACATGGTTCGATCTCAAGGACCTACGTCCACGATATGATCCTCTCTATATCTCTCACAATAACAACAAAGGAGAGAGGATCTTTATTAAATAGAGGTTCAGCCACATACAAAATTTCAAGGAGTTTCTCCTCCTTTAGAAACATAACAAAGTCCCACTTCTTTTTGCAAGTTTACATTCTTATCTCATTTGACTTTATAAATTCTAGAAACTCCTTGCATGTGAAGGTTTTCTTCTCTTTTAGCAGTGAGTCTTGCTTTTTTGTTGGAAAACTTGGTTTATTATTGTCTTAGAACGATGTTATCATTAAAACTTTCGCTTTTGATCTTTCCTTCTTACCTTGTGTTATCTTCAACTTCAAGACTTTCTCTTTTGGTGGACTTACCTCCTTCACCAAGACTTTCTTTTTTGGTGGACTTACCTCCTTCACCAAGACTCTCTTTGGTGGGTGACGAGTCCTAATTCCTAACCATTCTAATGTCAAAAACAATAAAAAGAATAAATTTATTCTATCCATACTCAACATATGTACTATGTAGATTTTGTTCCCAACTCCAACAACCCTAAATCTCATAGTCAATGAGGAGAAAAAGTTGAAAACAAGATTGTGATGAGAAATGGAGTGATAGTCTATCTCGACGTGCGTTTTTTCATCACGAAACTGTGCAAACAGCTAGATGCATCAAAATTTGGTCATAGCATAAAGGTGTAGGATCAGTCAAAAAAGTGTCAAGTGCATAAAAACCTGAAGAAGTTGCACAACCACAATGGTTGCATGAAACAATGATCAATAAACAAGATAAAAAAGTCCAAAATGTAATAGAACCTGGTAATCAAATATCCTATGTAGTCAAAAGCGCTAGGCGGTGCATAGTTAGGAGACCCCTAAAAAGACTAGTTGAGGACTAGGTGAGACTAGTCGGACTAGTCTGTGAAATGAAATGGGGATCTTCGAAACACGAGCTTAGATTAACAAGAGCAAGTGTCAAGAATGACACTAAAGCATAACCCTTAAAAAGGGTATAACTGGAAACAAAATAAAAATAAAAATGTATTCTTTATTGATATGAAAAACCAATTGCTTAAGAAGCATTGGAGTAAAATACAAGAGGGGTTGCACCCCTTTATATACACAGCTGAAAGAGGACTCAATAGAGCTGTTGGGCACAGTCCAACAGCTCTATTTAGAGTTGTTGGAATGTGTCAGTCCAACAGCTCTATTAAGAGTTGTTGGACTGTGTCAGTCCAACAGCTCTATTGCTAGTCAAGTCTGGACAGGACTTGACTAGCAACAGTCATTCTAGTTCAAACTGAACTAGATGACATAAAGACAAAAAATAAAAATAAAGGAAAAAAATTACAGAAAAAAAAGAAATGAAAAATGTATTTATATATATAATAATATAATATTATTATATATACATATATGTACAGTTTTACATTTTAACACTCCCCCTCAAACTTACGGTACAATGAGCGAAAGTTTGTCTAAGAGAAAGTGAAATCGGGGAGCAGCGAGAGGCTTTGTAAAGAAGTCTGCTAACTGATATTCTGAAGTGACATATGGCAGATCAATTATCTCGTGTAGATATTCCCCTCTGACGTAGTGACAATCCATTTCGATGTGTTTGGTGCGTTCGTGGAATGTTCTGTTACTGGCAATGTAGATCGCACTTTTGTTGTCACAACACATTTGTGAAGTCTTTGTTGCTTCAACTCCCATGTCAGCAAGCAGTCGTCGGAGCCAAACTACTTCCATGGTCGTGGTTGTCATGGCTCTGTATTCAGCTTCGGTGGATGAGAGAGATACCTTCTGCTGCTTTTTACACCTCCACGAGATTAATGATTCCCCTAAAAAGACACAAAAGCCAGTGGTTGAGTGTCTGTTATTGGGATCACCTCCCCAATCAGTATCAGTATATGCAATTAAATCAAGAGAAGAGGAGGAAGATAAGAAAAGTCCTCGTGAAAGAGAGGACTTGATGTATCTGATAATACGCATGACTGCTCCCATATGAACAGAAGTAGGAGCATGTTGAAATTGACTTGCTGTATGAACAGCATGTGCTATATCTGGTCTGGTAATGGATAGATAGGAAAGTGCCCCGACAAGCTGTCTGTAAGGAGTAGGGTCTGCAAGAAGTTCTCCATCATCAATCTTCATTTTAACATTAACAACTTCTGGAGTGTCGACTTTCTTATCATCAGTAATACCAGACCTGAAAACAATATCAAAAGCAAATTTAGTCTGAGATAATATATATCCTCTAGGAGAATAAGCAACTTCAATGCCTAAAAAATATCTCAACAAGCCCAAATCAGTCATTTCAAAATGAGATTTAAGAAGTGTTTTGATTGTTTCAACTCCCTGTTTATCGCTTCCGGTGATGATCATATCATCCACATAGAGAAGAAGCACAATGATCCCTGCATCAGAATTCTTAATAAACAAAGCAGTGTCAGTTAAACAGAATTGAAAACCAATATCAATCATAACACGACTAAACCTATCATACCACGCTTTTGGTGCTTGTTTAAGTCCATAAAGAGTTTTTTCTAAGCGAAGGACTTTACCCTTAGGAATACTTAGACCAGGAGGGGGTTCCATATATACTTCTTCAACTAGCTTTCCATTTAAAAAAGCATTTTTGACATCCATTTGAAAAATAGACCATTTTTTGATAGAAGCTAAGGCAATTAAGGTTCGGACAGTAGTCATACGAGCCACCGGAGCAAAGGTTTCTTCATAATCAATCCCATATTCTTGGGCATAACCTTTGGCTACTAAACGGGCTTTATATCTTTCAAGAGTACCATCACTCTTGGTTTTAATTTTATAAACCCATCGACATCCTATAGTTTTCTTCCCTGGAGAAAGATCTTGAATATTTCATGTAGAAGCCTTTTCAAGTGCATCTAATTCAGCTTTTATGGCTTCTATCCATTTGATATCATTTTTTGCTTGAAAATATGTGGATGGTTCTTCATATGAGTGAATTAATGCAATAATTGCCCTATATGTGGGTGAGAAAGACTCGTATGATACAAACTTTCTTGGAGGCCTCGAGATTCGGGTTGATTGTCTAGTTGGAATGTTAGAATATTTCTCAAGTGCACATGGAGGATTAGACTCTTGTCGCCTGGAATATTGAATACTAGTATCTCTATGAACTTCTTCATTTTCAACATTAAGATCAATAATTCTTTGATCATCATCAAAGTTACAGTCAAGGTCATATTCATCAGATGTTGATGTTAGATCTAGCAAAAAGGAGTACTCAGTGACATCTTTTAATTTTCTAAAATCAAAGAAGCTCTCCTTTTCAAGAAAGGAAACATTTCTAGACACATATAGTTTATTATTTTTGAAGTCAAAACATCTATAACCTTTCTGGTTTTCAGCATATCCTAAAAAGGCACAAGGAATCGCACGAGGGGAAAGTTTATCATTTTTGTCAGTAAATATGAAACATTTGCACCCAAATATTCTTAGTCTAGAGTAGTCTGGAGAAATGTTCATAAGTTTTTCAATGGGAGTGATATTTTGTAACGAAGAAGATGGCATCCTATTAATGAGATAGGTGGCAGTTAAGGCAGCTTCTGCCCAAAAGTCTTTCGGGACTTGATTTATTATTAATAAAGTCCTAGTGGTTTTTATAATATGGCGATGTTTTCGTTCTGCCAGTCCATTTTGTTGAGGTGTATAAGGACAAGATCTTTGATGTGTGATGCCATGCAATTTAAGATAATTTTGAAAATCTGTGGATAAAAACTCTCCCCCTGAATCTGTGCGAAAAATAGTAATATCATTTTGAAACTTGTTTTTAACCATATTATGAAAAGTTTGAAAGTATGAAAATACTTCAGACTTATGTTTGAGAAAGTACATCCACGTATGTCGGGAGAAATCATCGACAAAAATAACATAGTAAACAAATCCTCCTTTAGAAATTACTGGTGCAGGACCCCAAACATCCGAGTGTATTAATTCAAGTGGTCTTGAAGAAAAAAAGGTTCTGTTCTGAAATGGTAATCTTTTCATTTTGCCGAGAATACAATCTTTACAATCAAATGATTCAGAGTTACAAAATTTCCCTAGATTTAGAAAATGTTGGATTTTGGCTATATGTGGGTGACCAAGTCTCTTATGCCACAGTTCCAACTCTATTTTTTGAATATTATAACAAAAAGCTTTCTTCGGCATTTCCAAAAAATCCATGTAATAGAGTCCTCCTTCTCTATGGCCTTCCCCAATCAGCTTGCCTGACTGGCGATCCTGTACCCAACAACCATGAGAAGAAAAAGAAATATTACACCCATAATCAGAAATTTGAGATACAGATAAAAGATTTAAATTTAATTTGGGAACATGTCTAATTTCTGGAATAAAAAAATTTTTTGTTTTATAAATTTTTTCAAAATTTCCTATTTCTTCTATTTCAAGAGAAGTCACATCAGCAGTAAAGACCTTTGACACACTTGTTTTATTTTTAACACATTTGGATAGACTTTGATTATTTGGGGTCATATGAAAAGATGCACCAGAGTCAAGAAGCCAAGAAATTTTACCTAGATCAGAAAAAGATGAGGCTGCTGCGCCGGTTGAAGCTTCAGATGAGGAAGAGGCACCTTTGATGAGAGGCTGAAGAATCTCCATTAGTTGGGCCAGGGAAACTGGTGCATCCTGATCTTTAGGCTCCGATCCAGCAATTGCAGCTCTTTTTTCTCTCAGCTCCTTAAGTTTGGGACATTGTGGCCTGTAGTGTCCCGGTTCATGACAGTGATGACAAATAACTTTCTTCTTATCATAGTCACCATTTTGTCGGTTAAAGTGAGGAGGCCTATATGATCGAACATGATTCCCTGGTCTAGACACGGCTAAAACGGATTCATCTTCAATTTTTAAAGAACCTTTCCGGAGACGATTTTCTTCCATTGTTAACTCTTCAATAGTTTCAACAATAGAAGGAATTTTTCCCCGGTGAAGTAGGGCCGATTTAGTGGTTTCAAATTTCAGCCTTAATCCAGTGATAAACTGGTAAAAATGTTCAGCATCGAGTTGTTTCTGACGAAGCTCGATGTCTTCGGCACAATGCCACTTTGGTTCTAAAAGGGAAAGTTCTTCCCAAAATTCGGACAACCCATTGTAATATTCACAAATAGTTTTGTCGCCTTGTGTCATCATTCGAACTTTTTCTTGGAGGTTGCGCACGTGTGCAATATCTTTAAGGGAATACATATTCTTAAGGTATTCCCATGCCTTATCGGCATGATCAAATTTGGCAAGACTTGAGCATTTTTTAATGTCAATGCTATTGATAAGCCATGACATTATCTTCGCATGAGATATTCTTCATTCTTTCCATTTCTTCTCGTATGAGGCAATAGCCTTGATTTTCTCTTCTTCCGATAGAGGGACCTCTTTATTTCCCTCCTTTTTAGTAAGAGATAGCTTAGGTTCTTAATCGGAACCATCCACAATCCCACATAAGCCTTTTCCCCATATATGGTGCTTCATGATTGAAGCCCATGTTACATAGTTCGTATCGCTTAGTTTCATAGGCATGATGGTGACTTTATCATTGTCATCCATTGATTACAAGGAGAGAAAGAATAGGGATAGAAGAGAAACAAGAAGGAAAATAAAAAAAGAAAGAAAAAAAAAAAACAATACAACAAGATGTGAAATCTTCTCCAATGAAGTGATAAAACACTTATCTTCAAGTGGCGAACACTTTTGCAAACGGGCACGGAAACCGAGGCAGCTTTTCCTCAAGATTTAGTACTTCCGCGGCTCTGATACCATGAAATGAAATGGGGATCTTCAAAACACGAGCTTAGATTAAGAGCAAGTGTCAAGAATGACACTAAAGCATAACCCTTAAAAAGGGTATAACTGAAAACAAAATAAAAATAAAAATGTATTCTTTATTGATATGAAAAACCAATTGCTTAAGAAGCATTGGAGTAAAATACAAAAGGGGCTGCACCCCTTTATATACACAGCTGAAAGAGGACTCAATAGAGCTGTTGGGCACAGTCCAACAGCTCTATTTAGAGTTGTTGGAATGTGTCAGTCCAACAGCTCTATTGAGAGTTGTTGGACTGTGTCAGTCCAACAGCTCTATTGCTAGTCAAGTCTGGACAGGACTTACTAGCAACAGTCATTCTAGTTCAAACTGAACTAGATGACATACAACAACAACAACTACGCCTTCATCCCAAAACAATTGGGGTCAGCGATATGAACCAAAAAAGAAATTCATTTTGGGTCTTCCACATGAATCCTTTTCCTCCAATCATTTCTATCCAACGCCATGTCCTCGGTGAGGTTCAAAGCATTCATATCCTTTCCTATCATCTCCATCCAAGTCTTCCTAGGCCTACCCCGACCTCTTTTAACTAATATATTTTCCCATTTCTCCAACCTTCTAACTGGAGCATCATTAGGCCTTCGCCGAATATGTCCAAACCATCGTAAACGATTCTCTCGCATCTTATTTTCAATGGGTGCAACACCTACCTTCTTACGTATCTCTTCGTTTCGAATCTTATCTTTTATTGTATTTCCACACATCCATCTAAGCATCCGCATCTCAGCTACACTCATTTTTTGAATATGATGTCTCTTGGCAGCCCAACATTCCGTACCATATAGTAAAGCGGGTCTAATAGTCGTCCTATAAAACTTTCCCTTCAACCGCAATGGCATTCTACGATCGCACAACACTCCAGTAGCACTTTTCCATTTCATCCACCCAACCTTTATCCTATGATTTACATCTCCATCAATTTCTCCATACTTTTGAATGATGGATCCCAAATATTTGAAATAATCATTCACCGGTATATCTTGCTCACCAAGCTTCACTACACTCCCATCACTACTCCGTTGCTTACTAAACCGACATTCCATATATTCAGTCTTACTCTTACTCAACTTAAAACCTCTAGCTTCCAATGTCTGTCTCCATAATTCTAACTTAGCATTAACCCCAGCTCTAGACTCATCAATCAAAACAATATCATCAGCAAACAACATACACCACGGTACATTTTCTTGAATTGATCTCGTAAGCTCATCCATCACAATCGCAAATAGGAAAGGGCTTAAAGCAGATCCTTGATGTAACCCAACCGTTATCGGAAAATTGGTTGTCACCCCTCCACAAGTGCGGACATTGGTTACTACTCCTTCATACATATCTTTAATTATACTAATGTACTTGAGAGAAACACCTTTCTTCATCATTGTCCACCAGAGAACGTCCCTAGGTACTCTATCGTATGCCTTCTCTAAATCAATAAAAACCATATGCAAATCTTTGTTCCTCTCTCTATATCTTTCAATAAGTTGTCTAAGAAGATGTATAGCTTCCATAGTTGATCTTCCAGGCATAAAACCAAATTGATTCTCCGATATCATGACAACCTTCCTCAACCTAGACTCAATCACCCTCTCCCAAAGTTTCATAGTATGACTCATGAGTTTTATATCACGATAGTTTGTGCAATCTTGTATATCACCCTTATTCTTATATAAAGGCACCAAAGTACTCTTCCTCCACTCATTAGGCATCTTATTTGTTCGCCAAATCAAGTTAAAAAGATTTGTCAACCATTCTAAACCTTTCTCTCCCAAGCATTTCCAAGCCTCGATAGGTATACCATCTGGGCCAACTGCCCTTCTTGATTTCATTTTCTTCAAAGCCTCTGCAATTTCTTTCTTTTGAATCTTGCGCATGAAGTCACGATTTATCTCATGAAAAGGAATGGAGAAGTCTCCAAGATCTTGAGCATGACTATCATTAAATAGCTTATCAAAATAATCTTTCCATCTCTCCTTAATCTCCTCATCTTTGACTAAAACCCTTTGCGTTTCATCTTTGATACATCTAACCATACCCAAATCCTTCGATTTCCTATCTCTCATCTTTGCAAGCCTATAAATATCCTTCTCGCCTTCTTTGGTATCCAACTTGTCATAAACCTCCTTATATACCTTAGCCCTCGCGTTTCGAACAACTTTTTTAGCTTCCTTCTTTGCTATCATATACTTCTCCAAATTCTCATTATCACGACTCTTACTTAGATTTCTATAACACTCTCTTTTAACCTTAATAGCTAATTTGACATCCTCGTTCCACCATGATGTATCCTTACCTAGTGGTGCACCGCCTTTAGACTCACCCAATACCTCCTTAGCTACTTTTCTCATACCACCCGCTATCTTATTCCACATTGATTCTGAATCCTCCTCGAGACACCAATCAACTTCCTTAACTACCTGCTCTACAAACATTCCTTGTTTAGCTCCTTTCAGTGCCCACCACTTAATTCTAGGATCTATCCTATGTCTATCCCTTTTGCGGCATTGTCTAATTCTAAGATCTAAAATTAAGACTCTATGTTGTGTAGCTACACTTTCTCCTGGTATAACCTTACAATCGATGCAACAACCCCTATCTCTCTTTCTAAGTAGGAAAAAATCTATCTGACTCGTATTAACCCCACTTTTAAATGTTACTAGGTGAGACTCCCTCTTCCTAAACCAAGTGTTTGCTAAGATCATATCATACAACAACAACAACAACAACAACTACGCCTTCATCCCAAAACAATTGGGGTCAGCGATATGAACCAAAAAAGAAATTCATTTTGGGTCTTCCACATGAATCCTTTTCCTCCAATCATTTCTATCCAACGCCATGTCCTCGGTGAGGTTCAAAGCATTCATATCCTTTCCTATCATCTCCATCCAAGTCTTCCTAGGCCTACCCCGACCTCTTTTAACTAATATATTTTCCCATTTCTCCAACCTTCTAACTGGAGCATCATTAGGCCTTCGCCGAATATGTCCAAACCACCGTAAACGATTCTCTCGCATCTTATTTTCAATGGGTGCAACACCTACCTTCTTACGTATCTCTTCGTTCCGAATCTTATCTTTTATTGTATTTCCACACATCCATCTAAGCATCCGCATCTCAGCTACACTCATTTTTTGAATATGATGTCTCTTGGCAGCCCAACATTCCGTACCATATAGTAAAGCGGGTCTAATAGTCGTCCTATAAAACTTTCCCTTCAACCGCAATGGCATTCTACGATCGCACAGCACTCCAGTAGCACTTTTCCATTTCATCCACCCAACCTTTATCCTATGATTTACATCTCCATCAATTTCTCCATACTTTTGAATGATGGATCCCAAATATTTGAAATAATCATTCACCGGTATATCTTGCTCACCAAGCTTCACTACACTCCCATCACTACTTCGTTGCTTACTAAACCGACATTCCATATATTCAGTCTTACTCTTACTCAACTTAAAACCTCTAGCTTCCAATGTCTGTCTCCATAATTCTAACTTAGCATTAACCCCAGCTCTAGACTCATCAATCAAAACAATATCATCAGCAAACAACATACACCACGGTACATTTTCTTGAATTGATCTCGTAAGCTCATCCATCACTATCGCAAATAGGAAAGGGCTTAAAGCAGATCCTTGATGTAACCCAACCGTTATCGGAAAATTGGTTGTCACCCCTCCACAAGTGCGGACATTGGTTACTACTCCTTCATACATATCTTTAATTATACTAATGTACTTGAGAGAAACACCTTTCTTCATCATTGTCCACCAGAGAACGTCCCTAGGTACTCTATCGTATGCCTTCTCTAAATCAATAAAAACCATATGCAAATCTTTGTTCCTCTCTCTATATCTTTCAATAAGTTGTCTAAGAAGATGTATAGCTTCCATAGTTGATCTTCCAGGCATAAAACCAAATTGATTCTCCGATATCATGACAACCTTCCTCAACCTAGACTCAATCACCCTCTCCCAAAGTTTCATAGTATGACTCATGAGTTTTATACCACGATAGTTTGTGCAATCTTGTATATCACCCTTATTCTTATATAAAGGCACCAAAGTACTCTTCCTCCACTCATTAGGCATCTTATTTGTTCGCCAAATCAAGTTAAAAAGATTTGTCAACCATTCTAAACCTTTCTCTCCCAAGCATTTCCAAGCCTCGATAGGTATACCATCTGGGCCAACTGCCCTTCTTGATTTCATTTTCTTCAAAGCCTCTGCAATTTCTTTCTTTTGAATCTTGCGCATGAAGTCACGATTTATCTCATGAAAAGGAATGGAGAAGTCTCCAAGATCTTGAGCATGACTATCATTAAATAGCTTATCAAAATAATCTTTCCATCTCTCCTTAATCTCCTCATCTTTGACTAAAACCCTTTGCGTTTCATCTTTGATACATCTAACCATACCCAAATCCTTCGATTTCCTATCTCTCATCTTTGCAAGCCTATAAATATCCTTCTCGCCTTCTTTGGTATCCAACTTGTCATAAACCTCCTTATATACCTTAGCCCTCGCGTTTCGAACAACTTTTTTAGCTTCCTTCTTTGCTATCATATACTTCTCCAAATTCTCATTATCACGACTCTTACTTAGATTTCTATAACACTCTCTTTTAACCTTAATAGCTAATTTGACATCCTCGTTCCACCATGATGTATCCTTACCTAGTGGTGCACCGCCTTTAGACTCACCCAATACCTCCTTAGCTACTTTTCTCATACCACCCGCTATCTTATTCCACATTGATTCTGAATCCTCCTCGAGACACCAATCAACTTCCTTAACTACCTGCGCTACAAACATTCCTTGTTTAGCTCCTTTCAGTGCCCACCACTTAATTCTAGGATCTATCCTATGTCTATCCCTTTTGCGGCATTGTCTAATTCTAAGATCTAAAATTAAGACTCTATGTTGTGTAGCTACACTTTCTCCTGGTATAACCTTACAATCGATGCAACAACCCCTATCACTCTTTCTAAGTAGGAAAAAATCTATCTGACTCGTATTAACCCCACTTTTAAATGTTACTAGGTGAGACTCCCTCTTCCTAAACCAAGTGTTTGCTAAGATCATATCATAGGACAAACAAAAATCTAAAATCCTTTCTCCACTTTCATTTCTTTCTCCTATACCATAGCCTCCATGGATATTCTCAAATCCATCCCTACTAATGCCTACATGTCCATTAAGGTCACCGCCGATGAAAAGCTTTTCTCCATAAGATGTCTCTTGTACTACTCCATCTAAATCTTCCCAAAATTGATGCTTAATGGAATCATCTAAACCTACTTGAGGTGCATAAACACTAATAATATTAATAATATCCGTACCTAATACTAATTTAATAAGTAAAATTCTATCACCCTTCCTACGGACCTCAACTACATTATCTATAAACTGACGACTCATAGCAATCCCTACTCCATTCCTATTCCTATTTATTCCTGTATACCAAATCTTATATCCCCAAGGTTCTATCACTTTAGCTTTCTCACCTACCCATTTCTTTATATATATAAATACATTTTTCATTTCTTTCTTTTCTGTAATTTTTTTCCTTTATGACATAAAGACAAAAAATAAAAATAAAGGAAAAAAATTACAGAAAAGAAAGAAATGAAAAATGTATTTATATATATAATAATATAATATTATTATATATACATATATGTACAGTTTTACATTTTAACAGTCTGTACCCCAATTAAAATATAAAAAAGTATACAAAATATACATAAAAATATGTTCAAGTCTTTTAGCAATAAGATGTTTTCATCACACAAGTACAAAATTACACATTCTTTCACAAAATATATTAACATACATAGCCAGAATATATATATATATATTCAATTATTCATAATATATTGATTATAATCAACAAAATGTGCTTTCAGCCTTTCACAAAAGCACAATGACACATACATATATAAATAACATATTATATCCATAATACTAAACATGCTTTCATAAAAAATTAAAATTAACTGTGCATGCTTTCAACGTTTCACAGAAAAAATCCCAAAAGCAAGGTTATATATATAACATAATCAATATATATAATTAACTAAGCATGTTTTAATCATTTCACAAAACAAATCATACAAACACACACATATGTTTATAATTATATATAAAAAAACTAACATAATATATGTAATAATAATAAATAACTAAATTGTCCTCGTGTCAGGCAGGGGCAGCTTAGTCGCCGGCTAGGTGCTCTAGTTGTGCCTAGTCGGCAAAATTGGTACCTTTTAAGGTACCCACCTAGGAAATGCAAAGGCTAGGAGTTTTACTTATGCCTAGGCCGACTAAGTCGGTGCCTAGTTGGCGCTTTTGACTACATAGCAAATATCTTTCAACCATATCACCAGTCCTATCACCATTATTACCTGCATGTGATCGGGAATCAAAGCTAGAAAGTTAGAATAATACTTAAGAAATATAAAGTACATGGCCAACCAACTGAACATAGCAATGCTTAAGGATTCAGTGATTCATGACTTGGCTTGTCGACCTTCTGGGTTGGTCTTAAACTTGGTTAGACTAGCCCAAGCGCAAGCCATTTTGTAGTGAAATTGACAAATAAACAAAAACCTATCTTTTTCATATTAGGTCTTTAACTTTAAGAGAAAGGGAAATGAATTTCTTAGGGTTTCCCTCTCATACTCTCATTCAGTCACTCATCTCAATGCATTTCATTACTGACCCACATTTTCAGTGAAGATATTTTATATCCCTCCCACCCTCCCTCTCTCCACAGCCCAACTTCTGGATGAGCTTCCAAATAAGTGATGAGTCCCTCTCATTCTACAGACCCCAAATTCCCAATGAGTTTGGGTATGGACTGGGTCTATTGAATTTTGCCCCCATCTTGGTTGAACCCTAGAACCATCATGAAACCAAAGCATTGAGCTGCCCTTTTTAACAGATTTTTGAGACTCAAAACATTGTTCCACAGCATTGAAAAAGAAATGTTGTTTCATCATTTCTTAGTTTTTTTGTCTTTTTATGGTAAATCATCAAATGGCACTTGATTATTGATTAGTTTAATACTATTTCCTGATATCATAGACATCAGGTGCTATTGTTATACATAATCTTCTCCTTATATGACAACATTGCATTGTTTTTTATAGAATAAAAGTTAATGAAACTCATCGAATAACTGAGTTGACTGACAGGAATCTTCATTAGAGAATAAACAAATTGTGTCATAAATCACTGGATTTCATACCTTGTACTATAAGGCATAGGATCGTCCTAAATACTCTCATAATATTATGTATTATTTCATACTGCCCTGACAAGAGAGAGACCAGTTGCCACAGCCCCCCCCCCCCCCCCCCCGAGTCTGCCTAATCAAATAATTTATACCTGACAATGGTCATCAAAAAAGTTGCCTTAATTGTGGAATCTGGCCATCCCATTTTCATGGAAGAGGTTGACCTAGCCACTATTCTTTGCTGAATGATGACACTCGGATTTCTCCTGTCTAAGAAATTGTTCTTATCTAAGATCAAAAATCGGTTGAATCTTGTTGAAGGGCCTACCTGATGGAGTCTTGAAGCTCCAGAGAAAGCAAAATTGGTTGCCGTGCAATTGGAAAGAAACCAAAAGTCCCCCCATCCTGATCCAATTGGGTGCTCTCTGAATACTCACTTGAAACTAGAAAGGGAAATCTACTGACTGTAATTTCTCAATTATGGGTCTTTATTGTCCAATTTTTCCTTGATTTTCCTCAAATTTTGCTTGTCATTTCGAAAGTTTGAGAGTGGTATGCATTCATGAGCCTTAATCCACTATGTTACAAGCTCTTTAAAATACTTTGGATGCAAATATGTCCAGAGACTAGAAGTTTGTTTTCTCCAGAAAATGTCAGATCTCATGAATGGGTTAGGAAAAAAATGAAAAATAAAATATGAAAAAAGTAACTTAAATTTTGTATATCCTATGTCTATCAATTTTATTATTGTGATATCACAGTCATCATATCAAGATAGTTGTGGGACATCCTTGATTTGGAAACTCCTGGTGAAAACATAAAAAAATTGTAGAACAGGTTGATCCAATTCCATGCTCAAAAGCTTATCCTAAATTGACTTCACCACAATGCCTGGCAAAAGGGTAGTAGTCAAATGCCCTTGTTGCAATCTGGATCCACTCTATGTTACAACTTACAACTTCTTAAAAATACTTTAGAAGCAGATATATCAAGAGGCTCTTAGAAAGATTGTTTTTCTCAAAACAAAAATCAGGAAATCTCAGAAAATTTAGGAAAAATAAAAAATAAGAAAAAATAAATTTAAAATTTGATGTTTTGTGTTTACTAGTTATATTGTTGTGATAACATCAGATTAACTTTGGGACATTCTTGTTTAAGACATCTTAGTGAAAACATCATGATGTTTTCAACATATAAGAGATATTTGTAACCAAAATCACACATGCAATAAGAGCAAAATGGGTGGCTTTATACTCCAAAGTTAACAGGCAAGCTCCACAAGACTAACTGCATCAACCATGCTAAACTACTTCCCATTTTCCATCTAGCAAGCAATCAAAACTTCAAGGGTTTTACCAACTGGAGGCATGAAAATGAGCGGTCAGTGATGGAGGCATTTAACTTTGCCTAGAAAAAAAAGCTAAAAAGTGAACTAAATCAGTCACATCATCAGGCAAAGCTAATAGTCAAAACATGTGCTCTGGTGCCAAAGCAGCAGCACTCTGCATAATTTGTTGGACACTGAATGTCCATAGCTTTGCAAGTTTCCAAATGAAAGGGTTTCACACAAGCAACTTGCCATGGAAAAACTGATCGTGTCAAGCTTTTAGCTTTTAGCTTCAACCTGTCAACCTCTCAACCTCTCTTTCTTTATTCCTTTCTAGAACTAATGACACCATATATATATATATATATATGAAAAGTGGTAGCTGCCTACCTCCAACCTACCGTGAGCGAATGGGTGTTTTCGAGTTGTTTTTCACAAATCTGATCCTGCAGATGTGTTCAACATAGTCTATTTGCTAGGAAAAGACACTTGGATCATTTTTTTTAATAAAAGATATGATTTTTAAGACTTGAATATCTATGAAAATCTTAGACCATTGATTTTTAAACCTTATAAAAACATAGTTGTGTGTCGGAATCAGACGATCCAAGAGTAGATTCCTATAAAATCAAGTATGGTAAACACATCTATACAGTCAGATTTAGGGAAAACATAGAAAACCCCTTGAAATCTTGGTAGGCTGGCAGTAGGATAGAAAAGGGGTAGGCAGCTACCACCTACTATATATATACATATATTTATTTATTTATTTATTTGGGAGTGGGGAGTAGGTGCCTACCAAAGTTAGGAGCCTACCATCAGTGAACATGGATTTTCAGGGTGCTTTTGGCAAATCTGAAGCCACAGATGTGTTTGGCATGATCGATTTGCTAGAAAACGATACTTGGACCATGTTTTTTTGATGAAAAAATGTGAAATTTTCAGCTTGAATATTTGTGAAAATTGTAGGCCATCGATTTTTTAACCTCATAAAAACCTACCCACGTGTCGGAATTGGATGATCCAAGAGTTCATTCCTATAAAATCAAGAATGTGGAACACATTTGTAGGTCATATTTGAGCTGGAAAAAAAAGAAAAGAAAAAACTTTAGAAGCCTAGTAGGCTGGCAGGCACAGAACGGAGTAGGCAGCTAACCCCTACTCACATATTTGGTATTTCATACATATATATGTTGCACTTCCTTCAAGGCAGTAAGGTACAAAAAGTAAGCAATAAGAACTGTTGAGAAATTGTACGGGGTAGTCTCGTAATTATTTAATAGTTTGGGTATATCGTATTTCCTCATAGCTAAGGGTATTTTTGTACATGGTTGTTTTTGTCTAATCTCTCTATTTAAGTGAGATTAGACCTAATGGAAATTAACGATTCTCTCTCTCTCTCTCTCTCTCTCTCTCTCTCTCTCTCTCTCTTCTGATTTGCGTAAAACCCTAGTTGTCTTCAACATGGTATCAGAGCAAGACGTAGTTCTGAGCATCTGACTGTATTGACCCACCTGTGGATCGGTTCCAGCGTGCGCAGCATTTGACCTAATCTGTCATCTTCTCTTTGGAGTCTCGTGTGTACAGCAGAAACGCAGATCCGTAGCCAGCATGTACAGGATCTGATCTGACGTCTTCCTTCTCCAGCAGAAACGCAGATCAGATGGTGATCGTTGACAACGTCTACAACTTGTGGAAGTCGAGTTAGTTGTGCGTGGAAGGAGCAGGCGAAACGATCGACCCAAACTGCAGTCTGGATCGGGTCCTTCATACGGTGATCCAACTGTGTTGGATCTGATTTCAAAGTGTGTCAATGGTGGTAGAGTGGATGTTGAATAAGTCTACAGTTTCAAGCATGAATCTTGGTATGCAGCCTATCATAGTCGTGGTATGCAGCCTGGCGTGGTCGTGGTATGCAGCCTATCGTAGTCGTGGTATGCAGCCTGTCGTGGTCGTGGTATGCAGCCTATCGCAGTCCTTTGTTGAGGTGGATGGTTAGATCCGGACTTTCAGCAGGTTGTGTTCGGGTGTGATTGTACCTGCGTTTTAAATCAAGTCCATTATTTTATCCCATGGCTGAAACACAGAAGTAAGATATGAAGTCCGAAACAGTGGCTGATTATAAAGCCTTTGCAAACCCATTTTCGGGTGGATCATCGGTAAAATTGGATAAGACCAACTATGCTAGATGGTCTCGTACATTCATGATGTTTGTATCAGGGCATTGTAGAAAACATATTTTGTTGGAAAATGAGCCCAAAGATAAAACTGGAAAGTATGCTACATGAGAAGAGGACAATGATATTATCATGTCATGGATTATGAATAGTGTGCAACCTCACATAGCCAATGGGCTTATTTATTACACCTCTGCAAAACAAATGTAGGATAATTTGCAAGATACTTACTCTCTAGAAACTAATGTTAGTCGGATTCTTCAAGTAGAGCAAGAGATTTATAAATTGCAACAAGGAGAGCAAACTCTAGCCCAGTACTATGCTTCTGTGAAGGCAGCCTTTGAGAGGCTAAACGCACATAGACCACTGTGTTGTGACAAACAGAAACTACATAAGGAGCACACCATGGTTGCATGGTTTCTTACTGGCTTGTCAGCTGAATTCTCAGTTGCTAAAGTTCAGATGTTGACAGGCTCAGATGTTCCCACTCTTGTTAAGGCATATAATCGGCTAAGTAGGCTTGCCATGTCCCTTCCTTCATCCCAATCGGAATCACAATCTTCTGCTATGTCTATTTCCTATGGTCGAGGCAGATGTTTTATTCCTAATACTCGAGGTCGTGGACGTGGTCGAGACATAGGAGGACGAAGCAAGCTCCAGTGTACTTACTGCGGGAGATTTGGGCATTTAGAAGATAGATGCTTTGACAAGAATGGAAGACCTCTTGCACCTTCAGCTAAAGTTGTTCCTACGGCTCAAGTTGCTAAACCCGAGTCTCCCGTTGTTCCTCCTAGTGATTCAGTTACTCTTACTCGTGCTGAGTATGATAATTTGATGGCACATCGTTCCTCTGTAGTTGATGTTGCATGTTCTGCAGGTGATGGATTAAATTCCCAAGGTAGTCAGTGGATTATTGATTAGGGGCATCTAGGTATTGTGTGGAAATGAATGTGATTTTTCATTTTTGAATAGTGTTGTTAGCCATAAAAAGGTAGTTCTTGCCGATGGAAGTTCTTCTTCCATTGTGGGCCAAGGAAATATCTTCATTTCTCCTACTCTTCAGTTAACAAATGTTCTCCATGCCCCTTCATTCCCTCAAAATTTGTTATCTGTTAGTCGTGTTGCAAAAAAATTGAATTGTAGAGTAATATTTGATCCTACTTGTTGCACTTTTCAGGACTTGCTGACGGAGAAGACGATTGGTGGAGTCTATTATCTACACCAACATGTTGGCTCTGTTCATTCGGCAGTTGAGTCATCCTCTAGTCCGCTGCTTTGGCATCATCGTCTTGGTCATCTTCCGTTACTCAAATTGCGTAGAGTTATTCCTCATATCTCGTCGTCCTCTACTCTGCTGTGTGAAGCATGTCAACTTGGGAAGCATCATGGGAGTTCATTTCCATCTAGTCAGAGTCCTTCAAGTCAAAATTTATTTGATCCTCTTTATGTGGATGTTTGGGGTCTAAGTAGAATTTTTAGTCGTTCTAAGTGTCGTTATTATTTAGTCATTGTAGATGATTTTTTCAGATTATCTTGGGTATTCTTGTTAAAAGATAAGGTTGAAGCCCCCATTATTCTTAAGTCTTTGATTATTGAAATAAAAACTCAGTTTAATTATTGCGTCAAATTAGTTCGCACTGACAATGCTCTTGAATTCAAATCCTCTGAATTATTACAATTTTACAAAAATCTTGGAATCCAACATCAAACTTCATGTCCTCATGCCTCTCAACAAAATGGAGCAACGGAGCGCAGGCACAGGCACATTTTAAATGTTGCCCGTTGCCTCATGATTCAGTCTAATATGCCCGCGTCTTACTGGGGAGATGCAGTTCTAACTGCGGGATACCTAATAAATCGTATGCCTTCAACCTCTGTGGGGGATCGTATTCCCATTCAAATTCTTAGTCTTGAAGCTTCATTGTTCCCTATCTCTCCAAAGGTGTTAGGCTGTGTGTGCTTCGTTCATAAACTTGATCCCAACCAAGATAAATTGTCACCCAAATCTATAAAATGTGTTTTTGTTGGGTACCCCAAACATAAAAAAGGATATCGTTGTTATGATCCCATTTCCCAGAGAGAGTATGTCACTGCGGGCGTTTCATTTTTTGAGTCTATCCCATATTTTTCTAGTACCTCTCCAAGATTACATGCTAGCCAAGGTGACTCTTTTCCTCTTCCCGTCCCTCCATTTCCGCCGGAATCTGTCTGTCTTGAGCCTCTCGTTCCAAGCCCGGTTCCATCACGTTAAAAAAAAATCCTCCTATGGTGTACACACATCAAGCTCCACCCAACTCTGTGCCTTTGCCATCTGCTTCTCCAGAGGTAAGTGTTCCTGACCCAACTGAGCCTATTGTCGATGGTGATTTACCTATTGCTCTTCGAAAAGGAAAAAGGCAGTGTACTCTTCATCCTATTTCTCAGTTTGTTTCTGAGGCCAGACTCGGTGCAAATATGAAGAATTTTGTATTAGCCTTATCTGCTACTTCAGTCCCTCTCAATCATCATCAAGCTTTTCTGGATCCCAAATGGGTGAAGGCCATGCAGGATGAAATGGATGCACTGCTTTCTCGGAGAACATGGGACTTAGTTGATCCTCCGCATGAGGCTGATATTGTTGGTTGTAAATGGGTCTATACTATTAAGTATAACTCAGATGGATCGATTGAAAGGTTTAAAGCCCGGCTGGTTGCAAAAGGCTATACTCAGACTTATGGGGTGGACTTCTTTGAAACATTTTCTCATGTTGCTCGTCTTGGGACTATTCGTTTTGTTTTGTCAGTCGTCGTGCACCATGGTTGGTCTCTCTGTCAGCTTGATGTGAAAAATGCCTTTCTATATGGAGACCTGGAAGAGACAGTTTACATATAGCAACCCCTAGGGTTCGAGATTCAGGGGGAGTGTCAGAAGGTTTGCAAGTTGAACAAGGCAAACTATGGTCTCAAGCAGAGTCCTCGTGTGTGGTTCTCCAAGCTGGCTGAGGTCATGTCAGCATTTGGGTTTGTTCGATCTGCCTCAGATCACTCTCTTTTTATTAAAAAGACTGGTACAAGGATTGTGGTTATGGTAGTATATGTTGATGATATTATAATATCAGGTAACAGTGAAAAAGACATCTCTGAAACCAAGTCCCACTTGCAGAAACACTTTGTAACTAAGGATCTAGGACAACTCAGATATTTTTTGGTCATAGAGGTTGCAAGGAGTAAAGAAAGATTGGTTTTGTCACAACGGAAATATGTATTGGACTTGCTAAAGGAGACAGAGATGTTAGGTACCAAACCTGCGAGGATTCCTATGGATCCTAAGGCTCACCTGTTTGATGAAAAATCAGAGTATGTGGAAAATAGCAGTTATCGTTCCTTAGTTGGCAAGCTATTATATGTGACTGTAACTAGACCGAGTATATCTTTAGTCGTGAGCAAGATAAGTCAGTTTATGGACAAACCTACAAAGGCTCACTGGGAGGCTGCAATGATAATCCTTAAATATCTAAAGTTATCCCTTGGCAAAGGACTATGGTTTAGACAAAATCCCTCTCTAGATGTTATTGCCTACTCTGATGCGGATTATGCAGGGTCGGTTGTTGACAGAAAATCAACAACAGAATTCTGTGTATTTGTTGGAGGGAATCTGGTTACTTGGAGAAATAAGAAACAAACTGTTGTTGCTAGGTCGAGTGTTGAGTCAGAGTATCGGGCTATGGCTCAGACTGCTGCAGAGATGATGTGGGTTAAATCTGTGTTGACTGATCTCCATATACCTATAGAGATGATCTGTGATAATAGAGTTGCTACTTATATTGCTAATAACCCAGTGTTTCATGAGAGGACAAAGCACATTGAAGTGGATTGTCACTATGTACGTGACTTGATACAAACTGGGAACATCTGTACCAAACATGTATCTTCAGAAAACCAAATTGCTGATGTTTTCACAAAACCCCTAGCCAGTTCAAGTTTTTCAAAGTGTTGTGACAAGCTAAACATCATTGATATATATGCTCCAGCTTGAAGGGGAGTGTTGAGAAACTGTACGAGGTAGTCTCGTAATTATTTAATAGTTTGGGTATATCGTATTTCCTCATTATAGCTAAGGGTATTTTTGTACATGGTTGTTTTTGTCTAATCTCTCTATTTAAGTGAGATTAGACCTAATGGAAATTAACGATTCTCTCTCTCTCTCTCTCTCTCTCTCTCTCTCTCTCTTTTCTGATTTGCGTAAAACCTTAGTTGTCTTCAACAAGAACTACATGGGAACGATTGTTGTACACATGGTTAAAAATGGATAACTTCAAGGATATACCCACATTTGACATCATAACCACAAATGTCATAGGCATATTGAACTTTTCATTTTCATGACTCATATAACAATACAATACCTTAAAAGCAAAAAAAATAGATTCAATATATCATCATTAACCTATTTATCACAATGTTATGGTAATTTTTAATTAAATAATGATAACATCACCACTTTGCAACAATTTTTTTTTTAAAGTTATCCTTGCCTTTTAGCCCCATCAGGTTTGCTCCAACCAAATTAAAAAAATTAAATACACATTAAATGTAGGGTATGTTTGGTTGGATACAAATGTGATTTGGAATCTCATGCAAGTGAGAGAATGAATCTCATTTGCACAGCTAACCAAACATGTGATTTCAAATCTCATGCAAATGAGAATGAATCTCATTTGCACAGCTAACCAAACATGTGATTTGGAATCTCATGCAAATGAGAAATGGAATGTGATTTGAAATCACATTTGAAGTGAATCTCATGTGATCCCAAATCACGTGGTGGAATATGTGATTTGAAACCATATGACTTCAAATCACATTTGATTCCATCTCATGTGATTCTAAATCACATGAGATGCAACCAAACATACCCGTAGTGTCCACTTCACATAGGCATTACCAACAAACTACCGATGATGCAAAAAGAGAGGGGAGGCCACTTATAGTTGACAAAACGAGCCTTCTCTCCTCCTTGATATGGGATTATTCCCCCTCATTCATTATACAAAAACTCTCTCTCTCTCTCTCTCTCTCTCTCTCTCTCTCTCTCTCTCTCTCTCTCTCTCTCTCTCTCTCAATTAGAGACAAACTAGATTTTATATTTCTTAATTTAATCAGATGTTTATTGAGATTTTTCAAGAAAAACATGTGATATCCTGAGATGTTCCCTTGACAAGAACACCCCAAGAATGATATTTGTGAATCTGATAGTCATTTGCAATCATTTTAGATAAGGTAATTGCTGCTACACAGGAGAAGATCTAAAAACACATACATTTGCCAAGTAGAAAGTTAAATATAGAGATTTGAGGCTAGTAAAACAAAACAAAATATACAAAAAAGCAATTTCCAAATGTGAATGCATTTGGAAATTATGGATGAATTAGAACTCACAGGTCTATAGTGCATAGGATCCAGTATTTCAGCTATACTATGAACCAAGATGGTGAGTTTTATGCAACAGGTGAAATATGATTATGGTAACCGTTATCACATTGTATAAAGTGGAATAAAGGGCAATAAGAGGCACTGCACATGGCTAAGATATGTGGTGCAAAGGTAGATGTGCAAATTGAAAAAAAATAGTAAATGAATAGAAATTTTTAGTAGCCCAAATTAAGTGAAAAAAATCAAGCACTATTACCTAAGATGCCACATGAATACCCTATACAGACACAAAATAGCCATGAATATTTGGTATGAGGATCAGAAAGCTTTGGAGGGAGGCAGTAAGAAATGACACAATGAGATTTTACATTAGTGATGATTCAACCTTCAAAATGAATCAAGAAGTAGGACTTTCCAAGCCCTGATCATTTAGATGGGCAATGGGCATGGCAGCATCATGATGAAAAGGACTATATGTGTCCATGTGTGAGTCTCTTCATATATATAATATATTTCTATATGGTGGGCATCGAGCCAGGCTGCCCTTAAACCAGCCTGTATGGTTCAGGTTTTGTCCAACATTTTGAAGCCCAGAGGCCTAGACCAAGCTAAGACCTGTCAGACCAGATGACTGACCAGTGACCACCATCCCCCAATAAAGCAGTCAGCCAGAAGACCATGCCCTTTCAATAGGCCAGGCTTGACCGGACTGTGGTCTGATTATGGGCCGGTAGGCCTGTACACAAACTGCATTGAGCCAGCCCATTCCCAGCCTTAATATTTACCAAGTTTTGATCAATAAGCAAATAATAGGAAATATACACCTAGACTCACGATATTGCATAGCACAAAAGGAGGACCATGGAATCCCAATCATTAGCCAGAGTAGGAAACCACCATGAAGCACCTTGGTGATTATACAAACATTTAAAAATGAAATCTCAAAGCCATGCAATTACACAGATACTCAACTATTTCATACTTAAAACTCTCTTTAGTGGGAATGGTTTGAACCATAGTCATCTATATCGTTCAAGGTAATATATCAGTGAGGGTTTTTCTCAAAGAAATTTTCAAAAACTGGTTTTTCTTGGGAAAATCTTGGGAGTTTTAAAATTCTAAAAAATATAAAAAATAATAAGAAAGATAAGAAGATAATAGGTTTTGTATCAATTTTCTTGCAAAATATAAGGAAATAAGTTTGGAAAGTATTTAAAATACAAAAGAAACAAAAATACAAAAAATGGCTTAAAATATATAAAATAAGAAAAAAATCATAAATATTGTGATAATATCATGATATTATCACGATATTTTCTTTTTGGCGATATTTTGAAAATAGCATGAAATTTTCCAGATAATATCAGCTAGCTTAATTTCTAGAAAAATCTCGTGATATTTTCAAAATATTGCCGATATCGGTGACCGTGGTTCGAACACTTAGATATTAGCTCTTCAAATGGGTAGATAGATGATAGTAACACTAAATTATAATAAAGAAACTAGGACAGATGATGGCAATAAAACAAGAAATAAAATGGAAGAAGATTATATGAAGCAAGTAAGCAGCAAATTCCAATTAAAGAATTCAGCTACTAGGCATTCAAGTTTCAAAAAGGGTTCTGATATATTGGAAAATAAAGCTAATATCACCATGAAACACATTGAAAATCTCCACTCATACAACAAAAATCACCAAACCACCTTTTCATTGGGAATGCATCCAACACTTCAGGAAACAAACAAGGCTTCTCAAAGTTAGATTCTAAAACCAAGCTAGAGAGCATTAGCAGCAGAAAAACATATACATTCACCACCATTACCAAGCATAATTGATGTAGGAAGCATATAAACAGCAAACCAAACTAAACTTTAAGATCTTAAAAAAAACAGGAAGGCTTTCAAAGATAGCAAGGCATCCACATGATAGAGAGGTCAGAGAACATTTTGAAAGCCAGAATTTTACCTATTAAAAGGAACGTCTGATTATATATAAGAATGCACCTTGAAATGCCTAAACGCCATGGGTATTTTATATATAGCAGCCATAGTAAACTTATGAGCTCATGCCACAAGGATTATCATTAGAAGAAGAAAAAGGAGAGAGTAACCACAAGCACCAGTGCTTGTGAAATCGTGGAATACCATACATCAGACTTGGCGTGAAAAAAAAAAGGTTGTATGATAAATGACGTTGGCAACAGCATATGACGCATGATTGTAATCTTATCTAAATAAAAAGAACATGCCCCCGATCTGAGGGATCGGCATCCGAAATGCATGAGCTGACTTAGCAAAGAGAACCTAGATCGTACATGGGTATTAAAGATGACCATGTCACTGTAGCTCCGTCCCAACACATCGATTCATCACTCAGTTCTCATGCCTTAAGTTGCTCCTTTTATATAAAAATTTAAAGGCCAAATATCTTGGACAAGACACAGCATAGTGCCAATTTAAGAAAGGAAGATCAAAGAGTACCAAATCAGGAAAGGTGACACTCCTTTATACGAGAAGCTGCAAATCCACCACAAAATTCTCCAGCTCAAAACCTACCAACCCTTCAAAGAACACTCATACCCGCATTGCTACAACAACAAAAACATGCCAAACAGTTAGCTGTATGGTGACCATCCAGCTCAGAACCAATGACCACACGGTAAAATTAAAATGTTGGGTGTTGTTCCCGATCAATGAAGCAGATCCCAGCAACTTCGATGGTCCAATGCATCACCACCAGAGAAGCATCAAATTCACGAGAGACTAACAACACAGAAAGAAACGCTACGAGCACGGCCATAAACACAAAGCAGTGACTCCGAAGACGATACGTTGAAAGAAGGGTGAGAAAAAAAAAACTTGCTACACAATTCAAGATTCGAAGTACTCATCTCAAAAATGCAACGTAGAATGTCAATGCATAACATAAGCCGGTAACAAGTCAGGCGAGCAAGAGAAAGAAAGCGAGAACTCGGGAGAGGAAGAAGAAGAAGGAGGATGGGGTGAGAAGAACGTACTCATCCTTCTCGCCGCTGCTGGATGAAGGGCTGCCTTCCGAATCTGAGGCGCCAACAAAGGAGAAAGAGATGAAGGTGGTAGCATGGTCAACAAAGGATGGGTTTAGACCGAAAAATCAAATGGTTGGTTGCGTGGGGGTTACCGTGGCGCTCTGCTTCTTTCTCTTCTGTTTCTTCCTCCGGCTCTGCCTCTGCGCCTGCTTCTGCTTCCGGCTCTCCTTCTCCTTCTGCTTCTCCTTCTTCCTTTAGGGGAGGAGAGGCAGGAGGGGAGTCATCTTCGTCGGAAGCGCGTTTCTGAGCAGGCATCTTCCTTCTCTCTCTCTACGATACGAATTGGGTGTCGAGAAATGGCTCCAGACGACGCTCTCTCTCTCTCAAAGCTCTATTTTGCGTGTGCTGTTTATGATAGTTCGGCTGCTTCGGCAATGAGACCGACGACGACTCGGCACGGGTTGCTCTCTCTCTCTCTCTCGCTCTTACACAAATAAAAGTACATAGGGTTTTATTATCGTTAACTTCACGTTGATTTTGAAAAATAAGCTCCGGGTCATGTGTTGCCATGTGTAACGTGATAACAGTCTTTTACAAAAATATTCTGGTCTTTTTAGGTTAATCCCAGTGGTGACATTGATTTTGTTCAGCTGGGAGCACAACTTTGGTAAAGATTCAGTATTAAATGGCACGGAAATGAACCGAATGAACAAAAAAAAAAGTGTTCAATCTCGGCTTGAGTCGAGTCAAGTTTGCTTTCGTGGCCAGCCTCCTGAACTAAACAAGCTGAGCTCGAGTTAGCTTGTTTACTTGTATACATTTTTCCAGAGTTGAAAATAATAGAAGTTGAACTTGCCAAGCTGGAACTGACTCATTTACAAAATAAAAAAATGTTTCCATGTTGTAAGCAATAGAATTTGAACTCTAAACTTATTGCTTACAATCCAAACATTTCAACCATCTACATTTTATGATATTAAGAATATGATAAATATATTTATTATTACTTGACAAGCTTATATTTGGCTTGTGAGCCTTCTCATAAGTTTGAGCCAGCTTTCTACTAGTTAAACATTAGCAAAGCCATGATCAGCCTCATTTCCCAACCAAGTAACTGATGCAGGCTGAAGTAAAATGAACCTGAGTCCAAGATCCATTTGTGGATCTATTTTACTTTTTTTGGCTTTTTATTATTTGTGAATTTTAGGTAGGATTTGCCTATTTGGATCTACCTTAGATCCAGATTAGATTATGGTTTTGGCTTTTGCCGATAAATATTGGTGTAAAGGCTTTTATTTTCATACATAGATTAATGAAATGTAAGTATTTTCTTTAATTATTGCATATTTTTCATTAGATTCCTAACATCAGTACGCCATTAGACCCAAGACGTCACCAACATGGTTTAGGGCCCATGGATAGGGAGGTCTTCCCTCAAGTTCAAGCTCTTGTGTAGACAAGGCAAAGCAGGACTGCCTAGAATTGGGGTCCTGTGCCCATGTGGTAAGCGGGGTCCTGTGCCAAGCTGAAGGCCCAGGTTCGAATCCCACTGACACATGGGGGCTTAAGAAATATCTGGTAGGGGTCTGCCTAACCCCAGCTTGCTTATCAAAAGCAAAAAGAATGTCAATAATTGGGAGAACAATTGCATGCTATTATGACATGGAGTCCCGGTGATCTTCCCTTCAAATATTTCGGTCTCCCTCTCTTTGCAGGAAATCTTCTATTTGAATGGTGCAAGAATCTTTTGACCAAAGTAAACAAAAAGCTAGATGGGTTGCAATCTAGAAACCTTTCTTATGCATGAAGTGTATGTCTCATCAAACATGTGCTAGTCAGCGTCCCTCTTCATTGACTGCTGGCATTCAAACTCCCATCGTCCATCATCAAAGGCCTCAATCAAATTTTCAGCAATTTCTTATGGTCGGCCACCAACCCCATGCCTAAGCTTCATCTCCTGAAGTGGAATGGACCTCAGAAAATTAAAGAGGTGAATCAGGCAAACCTAGCCTTCCTGGGGATAAGTGCATTATTTCTAAATCCAGATGGGCCCGGTTCATGCACAATAAGTATCTCAAACGAAAGAGTATGTGGTGCTTTAAAGGAAGTAACAGAGGGTCCGACGCCTGGAAAGGCATACAGTGGGGTTGAAAATCTATTGAATTGGAAATGAAATGGCAGATTGGAAATTGGGTTTTTATGAAATTCTGGACAGACCCTTGGCTCCAACATAGCATTGTGGAGCACATCACCCTGGAACAATATGACTTGCATCTTTTAGTTTTTGAAGCATCATCCATTTATTCGATATGTGAACTTCCCCATCCTCGCCTATGTTCATTGTTTGCATGTTTAGGAAGAACAGTCTATCTTCCCGATGATGTTTTTCATCAATTGCTTATCAGATCAAGGTGATATTGGTGACAGTGAAAAGTTAATATCTTAATCTGTCTCTTTATTTTTTTGTATTTCCAGTGTAAGTAGCCAAAAAATAGCATACAACTTACATAAAATGTGCATTCGTAAAGCATGTTTCTATTCTAGTTTTGAAACTTAGAAACAAGAACCACAGAGGAGTTTTCGATTCTGACTCAAAACATAAAAGTTATAGGCTTGTGTCTTATTTTTTTTAACGACTATATAAACATAAGTTTTCAATATTTGATCATATGTGAACGGTTAAAAGGTCTTTTTAAATTCATATATTTATGATTTTGGTAAATCTTGTGCTGAACTAAATCAATATTATGTTTTTAAGGTTGAAATTAATCTACCGGAAGTCTAATATGTTCAAGTCTATTCTCTTAGCAAAACTATATAATTTTGTTGAGAGGGGAAAGTAAACTCGATTTTATTTAATAAAAATAAAGAGAAGAGCTGAGGGCGATGAGGTATCGACCCTTAACCTTACAAGAAGAGCAGGGCAAGAGGCAAAAATGGGCCCAATCCAACCCAAGTTTTGCACCAGCCATTTCGTGCAAGCCATGTAAAATACATCGAATAAGATACAGTCCAACAATGAAGAGATGTGTGGTACGTCCCTCAAAGATCCTCTTGTTCCGTTCTCGCCAAACTGCCCACCAAGCAGTGAACTGCCAGCACCTCCAAACAAAATACCACTTACTCCTCGGCGATAGACCTGGGTTGAGGAGTAAGTCTCTGGCTAATAATTCCCAGCACACTATTAAATGGAGTTGTCGCCAGGTAGACAAGAACAAAGTCTGAAAAAACTGCAAAACCATAGTAGGTGGGGGTGGTGATTATGTGTCTGCAACGGCATCAAATGTTGGGCAAGCAAAAGCCTCTTTGTGATAGGTTGTCTTGAGTCAACACACCAACACTGATTGTTAACCAAGCAAATAGCCTCAATCTAGGAGTTGGCTTTGATCCAAGATGGGCGACCAGTGTGGTGCACGAACCAGTCTACTACCAAGTGGAAGGCTGAAATAAGAAATCGAAAGGGTCCCAATTCGACACAAGAAAGGTGGGAGGCTATTGCCGTGATGATAGGGTCGGTGTTGAAGACGAAGACCTCGCTCTTGCTCCTGTTTATTTGTAAACTTGAGATGCAACCGAATACTTTGAGGGTGCATATAATCCTCATATGCTCAATTGATGCCTCGCCAAAGAGGATAACTAATTAGTTGTTATTTTTTAGGCCTATCAGCATATATGTATTGTATACTTTTTAAACTTGTAGTATAACTTAAAAAGGACGAGAAAGGGGGGCAGGAAAATGACCAATTTCCATTCATATTGAAAAAGGAGGGTGGGATAGAGGATTCAATCAGCAATACCATAACTTATAAAAAAGAAGAAGATAAAAAATGCAAAATTTTAAGACATTAATGAACTTAAAGAGAGGAGAGCCTCATAAAAAACCATTCAAGCATTCATTGTCCTCAATAAAACAACCCTACTTGATATCTAGACTATCTAGATGTTACATCAATTGTTGACAATAATTGCTAGAGTTATATAGGTGGACGTTAGCATTTTGTATTATGAATAAGTTAAAGATGACTATTAACAATTTTATAAAGTATGGCCTTTTGTTATAAAACAATTCATATTGATATTCTTACCTTGTTATTTTTATTAATCTTAAAAACAATTGTAAATCATATACATAGTAGTGAAAGATTTTGTATGTGTGTGAGTTGGATTTATAAAAAATAATCCCTTAATCTTATCTTTGAAAGGATGCTTAGTATCTAGGTTAGTGATCAACTAATCCACTTATTTCATAAAAAATGACAATACACATTTTTCTCTTAATGGTTGGTTATCAATTAGTAAAGAATGTACTAAGTCTCAATGAACACAAAATGTTTAATAATTTTACTTTGTTGGGTGTTATATCCTATAATAGTTTGTATTATTATTATTATATCATGCATGCATTAGGTGTCAAAGAGTTGATTGACTTATTTTTAGCATTATAGCGTGCTTTAATTTTAGAATTTAAAGTTTTTTTGTATGTTGATTATGGTTAAGAATGTTCTTTGCGAGATTACTAAAAGTTCTTTGCTTCTTTTATGTGTGGCCAAATGCATCCATGTATGTCATTTTTACCCCATCCTGAAGGACGAGACGTCTTCTAATAACTTATAATATTTATATATGAACTTAGAGAAATGATATCCATTTGCCTATAAATAGTTACACCAAACATATAAATTTTAATACTTTAGATTTATAATAATGAGATTTTGAAAAACACATGACAAACTTAACTTTTGAATATTGTTAAAAGCACACCATCATTTTACAATATTAATTGAAGACAAATTTTCATCCAATTAACAAGGGTTGTCACTAATCCACATTAATTTATTGAGTCAAATGTATGAATTTACCTTCAAAGTTTTTTTTTTTCTTTCTCACCTCTCAATCTCTCTCTTTCTCATCTATATTTATTCATGAATCTTGATAGCTTGCACCAAATTAGTTGTAGTCATATTTTATAAATATGTTACAAATGCCTTATACATAGACATAAACACCTTCAATTTTTGACCAATTTTGATCAAGATTTATCCATATTGTCAATCTCATGTTGTCAAGTCACCCTAAAAGTGAATTTGGTTTAAGTCAAAGCTTGGTCTTGAGAATCTTATTTTTACTTTTATACAACGTTTGACCCCCAAATTAAGGTTTTAATTCTTGAACTCGGAAGACAAGTTAAAATTCAAGAGTTATGCAAATATAATATATAAAGTGAAAATTTATGAGCTTTGTGAGTTAAGATGTCAAAACAAGGTTATGACTAAGTATGTTAACAAAAAAAATTGAAATTCCATAAATATATCTTAATTAGATCATAGAAGGCTTAATACATATATTTGCCTTTTATATATAGCTATGGCCCATATAGACAATTTTATCTCCATCATAAATCAATTTAATGAGAGATACAAATTAATAGGAACTCGTAACTATATTCATAAATGGACTTTCTAATGAAGTCTATAAATATAGATGCTCCGTAGCAACTAAACTCATTTAAGATTATCTAGAGGTATTATACATGAAAGTTCATTGCGACATAGTGTTATCCTTATATGAAATTTCCATTTTATGTAACACTCAAAACTTGATCTTCATAGAAGCAGTGTCCAAAGAATCTTAGATCGTCTATCTCCTAAAGGAAACTCTCAGCTAAAGCATATAATTAAAAGAACTAAAAAGAAAACTATAAGTTAAAAAATGGTGCTTTTCGAGTTTGATATTAATTTTTATGAGTTTTCTCCTAGTTGATTATTTATTTTGGGCTCTTTAACATGTACATATTACACTTTTATTTTTTTCCTACGTTAATCATAGTTTAAAAACTCTTCGGGTTGACCCGGTTACTCGGTTGACTTGGCCGGGATCGGTCACTGGGTCAAAAAACGTGTTTAACTTGTTTTATACAAAACTCAGCTGAGTCATCCTGACTGGGCCGAGTCATGGGTTCTTTGTTTGTTAAATATAAAATATAGATATTATATACGGTTGACTGACAGAGAACCCATGTAATTTCAATAAATTCAAGACCATTTTGCCAGGTGATATATATATATATATATATATATATATATATATATATATATATATATATATATATATATATATATATATATATATATATATATATATATAACCCGATCTTCCTGCTCCGACTTGGTACAGACCCAATCTTCCTGCTCCGACTTGGTACAGATTCGGGAAGCTCACTTGACCAACTGCCATAGAGTGCCTCAGCTCTTGGAAGAACATGCTACAAGCAGTGCGAGCTCGGCCAAGAGCTTTGGTATACAGTCTTTCTTATTGTCATTTGAGAACTGAGTGAACTGTATATGTGTTCTTAACATGATAGAAAACCCATCTCATCTGACCTTCTGTTCAGCAAGAGAGGAATCAATAAGAGGTGGTTTCACCCATAACTCGATTCCATATTTTATATTCATTGTATAAACTGTACATAGGTTCTCTGTTCCATTAAATATACATGGGCGAGTCGTGGGTTCTCTAAATGAGTTGTACATGGGTTCTATGTTCTTCCATTAAATATATTATAAAAAATATCATATAATGCATATTATATATACTATATTGATAAAATAGTACAACAACAACAACAACTACACCTTCATCCCAAAACAATTGGGGTCGGCGATATGAACCAACAAAGAAAATCATTATGGGTCTTCCACACGAATCCTTCTCCTCCATTCATTTCTATCCAATGCCATGTCCTCGGTGAGGTTCAAAGCATTCATATCCTTTCTTATCACCTCCATCCATGTCTTCCTAGGCCTACCCCGACCTCTTTTAACTAATATATTTTCCCTTTCTCCACCCTTTTAACTGGAGCATCATTAGGCCTTCGTCGAATATGTCCAAACCACCGTAAACGATTCTCTCTCATCTATATTGATAAAATAGTATAAAATATAAATAGTATATACATATATCTATATATTTTATATAAACTATAAAGTTAACATGACCAGACCGAGTCACCGAGTTGACCCGGCTGAGTCATGAGTCAGGAGCCGAGTGACAAGTCACTGGGTTTTAAAACCATGACGTAACCTCTTTAGAGTTATACTTCATAAATCTACATCTTACTTAGAGTAGATCCTAAAAAACCAAACTTGTTTATGCTTTACTTCATTAGAGGAGAATGGTTCAAGCTCATATTGTATCCCACATCTTTTAATCGTAAAAAGGGTTTGTTGCAAATAAAAAGTTATTATCTTACTTCCTTTTGATGATAACTAAAAAGAAAATTGTTGATCTTCTGTATGTTGTAAGAAACAATCAATCTACATTGTCTAATCGTAGTATCTGTTAAATAAAAACTGAGTGCATCTAACTTTGGTCTTGTAGGAAAAGGTGCATCTAACTGAGTCCATCTTGCGATGTTGTAAGTCGACCCCTTAACCAGATGAGTGGAGCCACTCATAGGGCATCTTACAAAAAAGAAAATCTTGGTACATAATAAGGATGTAAATGTAGCATTGGGCCCCATTTTCATTTGAATAAAAAAACTAGACCTATAGTCGAACCAATGAGTCATTTCAAGTTTGATTTTTTTGAATAAACCATTTATTTTTATATCTTGAAAGATTTATTAGATTTGGGTATACATCCATTCATATATAAGTACATAGGACAAATTAGATTGAGTTTAACCTATATGTATAATTGGGCTCGACTGATAATAATTCACATAAAGAATTGTTTCATGCATACACATGTTATCTAAATAAAACATATTAAGATTATGCCCACTCATGGCATGTCATGTGGCTTATCCATGTCATATCCCTTAGACACAAGACCCTAAATTAAATGTTCCTATGACATATGAGCCAAGTGAACTACCCAAGTTATAATCGTTCAAAAACACATTGTGTTTGTGAATGAAAAATAGGATTCAATCTTGTCTGTGTTCAATATGCTTTTATACTTGACCTAGTCACAAAAAAAATGTAAATTGTGTAATATTTTTAATTGCTATAGGCCTAGGAAATGCCATTGTTGTTAGCCGTTTGCATATTCATTAAACTAAATATTACTGTCTAAAAGTTTGCATACTATGCATTTGTCTATAAAAATGACTAGATCAAAAGGAAAGTGATAAATAACCAGATAGACAGAAAGACTAAATTAAATTGTAAATCGCTTATTTTATTATAAAAAATGAGACACAAATTCTCATTGGCGATGCCATCAGGTAAGAAATATTTTCATGACGAAAAACCCATTTAAGAGCACAGGTTGTATAGAGTTTTTAGAAATGAAGTTTTGGATTAGGTTTTTCAAAAACCAAGCTTTTATGAAACTAGGTTAGCTACTTAGCTTAACTAGCTATGTCATTTGAAACAAGGATAGTTCAATTAGAGTGTCCAGAATATGAGAACTACAGTGTGAATTGAACATTTCTGACACTTTTTTTTCAGACTCAACCATGTAGATGCATTCCGCATGGTGACTTTGCTAAGAATTAAATGTTGGATCGTGTATTTTTGATAAAAAAAATATAATTTTTTGATGCTTGAATATTTATAAAGATTATAAACTGTGGATTTTAAAGCCTTAAAAAATATTGTTTATGCATCATATTTGGAAGATTTAAGAAGCGATACTTATAAAACCAAACATGTAAATTATATGTATACTGTTAGATTTAAGATAAAAAGACAAAATTTATAAAAATCACAGTTCAAACACAGTAGTTCTCATATTTCCAGTGACTCTTTCAATTCATGCCCATGTGCTCTTATATATCCTATCCTTCAAAACTAAGAAAAATGGCGTGCCGTGTCTTTTAGGCGTGTCCCACGTCACATGACCTAAGAAAGGGAGACGATATGATCCCACGCCGGTGTAATAATGTGTCCGTGCCGTGTCTTTTAGGCGTGTCGCACGTATCCCCTCTGAAATGGTGGACCACCGGCCGATCAGAAAAACCGGCAGGCCATGATCATCAGCCCATAGTGAGGTGGAGGAGGGGCCCACTGTTTGAGAAGAGAGCGGTGGCCGGGAAACCCTAACAATTTTCTTTTTGGCAGCTACCACTCCTGGTCTTGGGCTTTATCTTCCTACTTCCTTCTCTCGTAATCATCCCCTGGCTCTTTCTCCGAGTGTGTGAGCAAGCACCTGAAGTCGTTCAAGCCCAGCCGATCTGAATCCCCACGGGATGTCGACGTCCTTACGACCTCTACCTCCCGCGATCTCCTCTCCCCACTCAGCAGCCCTGAGGAGGGCCGCCGGATTCTTCCTGCCGCCGGCGGCGAGGAGGAGTGTGGTGAGGATGGGGCTCAGGGAGGACGGCCCTTCTCTGGCGGTCGTCGGCGTCACCGGCGCCGTCGGCCAGGAGTTCCTCCAGGTCCTCTCCGACAGGGACTTCCCCTACCGATCCGTCTCCATGCTCGCCAGCAAGCGATCCGCCGGAAAGAAGATCCCTTTCGAGGTTCGTCGTCGCGATCGTTGATCGATTCCTCCAATGCCGCCTTTCGTTTTGCTGATTCTTTGGGTTGGTTTGGTTTGTTGGGTTTGGGTTTTTTAGGGAAGGGAGTACGTCGTCGAGGAGCTCACTGAGGATAGCTTTAAGGGAGTCGACATTGCTCTGTTCAGCGCCGGTGGATCCATAAGGTCAGTCTCCTTAGCCCTCCACTCCCTTCGTTCTTCTCCTTCGTTTTTGTCCCATCGTTTCCTCTTCTTTGTGTTTGTGATTGGCTTTTTCATATGGAATGGAGTTTGAGGTTGAATCTTTGGCTTTTTGGATTTTGAAAAGAGAAATGAGATTGAATCTGATCGTTTGATGTGTTATAGTTTGGGGAAGAATGTGATTGATTTCCTGTTTTTCGGATGAACATGATGAAATTTCGTTCCTTTTGGATGAGAATGGCGGGGATCTATTTAACTGCGTTAAAAACGGGTATATAACGTTGCTTTTGTTGGTTTTCTAATTCTAAGCCGCTGTTCGTTGAAGCAAAAGAATCACTGCTGTGGAAATTTTACGTCGGGAAGAAAATAACTTTGATTTTCATTTTCCCCTCTTTATTCAACAAAAGAGGAGTCTGTCTTCCGAGGTGATGCTTGGGGAGGCATTTTCCCCAAAAGACTAAAAAGGGCACTGACCGATCGGAGTATGGTTTGGATCGGTTCATGTCGGATTGAGATCCAACGTAGATGGCCCATACTGGGTCCAAATTGAGGTTCTGAAACCATTGAGGTCCAGACTTGAATCCAACTAGGAATCATGGTTGGGTTGGATCCAGCTTACTTGGAACCAGTTCATTTCCAAAAACCGGGCTGTCTCTATTCAGGGCCTTAGCACGAATCCAACCTTGAACCGAATTTGACAGGTCCTAGTCCAGGTACGATTGGACCCAACTTAGGTTGGACCAGTCCATGTCCAATTTGGATGCGCAAATCCAACCCTTATATTTTTGAAACGAGATTCGTATGATGGTGATGGATATTTATGAGAGATCTCAGTAGAATCCGCTTTGGGTAAATTTGAATCCAAGCCATTTAACTTGTCACGTTTATGTGGGTCCAAGCCCAATTAGGTTTGCATCAGATTGTGCTCGGGGTGGGCAACTGTCACCAGGCCAGCCTGGCCTGCCCTGTCAACGGGTCGTGGCCCATCCATTTGGATGGGCCAGGTCGGGGCTTAAAAACCTGACTGGTTTTTGGGGACCCAACCCGGCCCATCAATGGGTTGGGCAACCCAGTCCAAAATGGAACCTAGACCAGGTTAGCCCGGCCCTTCGCAAAAAGTCTTGGCGGTCCACAGACCACCTTTAGTATGGAGGATTGTCAACGGGTCGGGTTTGTATCAGGTACCCGACTTGATCGGTACCCAAATTCTTGGGTACCCGAGCAATACGCAGGCCAGGTTTGGGTCATGATTTTTGCTGGGTACCCGACCCGTTATTTTCGCCAGGTACCTGACGCCACCCGAGTATTTTATATGTATTTTTCATAAAAAAAACTATGAAAATATGCGAGATCTGGCTCTGGGATTCCATTTTCGTGACCTGAGAAAACCCGAACTCGGTGTGGGTTCAGATATACCTACCCAACCCGTTGACAGCCCTGTAACGACCCAGATGAGCCAGAAATCCTGTTGCTAAAACATGATCTACACTTGGATGAGCTCAAACAGAAGCAGTAAACCATGCTACCCAACTAACTAAATGAATGATTCATGCCCCATCAACAATCTCTTAAACCCATTACTTTGTTTCTTAAGCTCATGAACTAGTTCCATGCACCTCCAATGTGGATTGAATTTGTTCATATAGTCTTTTGGATGTAGAATGAATACGTGCAGATAGCTTTTAGATAAGAAGTGACAAGGTATAGCAAAAGCATATAATTGTTCATTAACATAGTAACAGCCATGTAGATTATAGTGCGAAGGATACTTTGCCTTCAGAAAATTCCTGCTTAAGAGAGCTGCTGTAGTATTGTTCTGCATTGATGTGAAAGATGTGAAAAAAAATTGCAATTGTGGATGTCAAGCTGTTATTTCCTAGTTTGGGCATCATAGGAGTTAAAGATTGGTTTCTTTGTGTGTAATTTAGCATTGCTTGGTTGGTAAATTTTGCACCAACAAGGTTTGTTGTTAGTCTTCTTTTTTAGTCTTTTCACCTTCTAAGAGCTTTCAACTGGTTTTTGTAGTAAAAAGTTTGGCCCTATAGCTGTCTCTCAAGGATCAATTGTAGTTGATAATAGCTCTGCTTTCCGAATGGATGAGGGAGTTCCACTTGTCATCCCTGAGGTGCTTGTTTCTTTTAGCTGTATATCTTATTGGCCAGCTTGTTCAAATTTCATTTGTTTGTTTCGCATATGACATGCATGATCTCTTTTTTGTCTTGTGAATTTAAGCTGAGGATGTTTATTGTTATCTGAATTATGTTTTTTCCCTTGTATTATCTAGGTTAACCCAGAAGCAATGGTTCATATAAAGCTTGGTACAGGAAAGGGTGCACTTATTTCAAATCCTAATTGTTCAACAATAATATGCTTGATGGCAGCAACTCCTCTTCATCGGCATTCTAAGGTTACAAACTTTCTTTAGTTGGTTTCTGCTTCAATTTTGAAGTGCCAATATTTGTAGCCTGTTACTTTCGAATGTTTTCGTCTTGCCTTTCCAGATTTTCTGTTTTTGGATTTGTGTTCGTTAAGTTTCAATTCATCATGAAATATGGATGATCAGATTATTACTGCAGAATACTAGTCCTCAGTTTTAACCTTGTTTTCGAGTGCCTGCTGCACATAAAAAACCTGATTTTCTACTTTTAGTTTTACCCTTTAGGCTAAAATGAATTCTAGTGGAAAACATCCCTTTGCAAAATGCATTTTTATGTGTTATGCACATATCCTTTTTTTTATATTTATAGCTCGAAGAAACCGCGTCTGGAATCAAAGACCTCTCAGCTTGTCATACCTGTGGTTGTCGTCCCAGAGGCATAAAATTCTTATGCTAGGTCCCTCACTCCCGGGGCTTGTGCTGGGTGTCGGCCTGCACAAGGGGGTGACATTCTCAGGAATCGAACCTTGACTGCCTGTCTGACAGCCAAGCCCCAACCTCACTAAACCCCCTTGGGGCTGCACAGATCCATTTACCGAATACCGATGGACATTTCTCTTTTTCCTTGAAGATGATTGGATGTTCATGCCATAGCTGCAAATGGAGAGCATAAGGAAGAGATAATGTTCTTAACAAGTGAGACTTTTGAGAGAGAGAACCAGAATCTAATAGAACTTATGTCAAGTACTACTTTGGTTACTTGTAGAAAAATAAGGCATTCATTTGAGTTGTTGCAATTGTTGGGTATCAATTTTAATCATGGCCAAAATCTGGGTATGTTTCTCCAACTAACCCTTTCCCATAATGTTACAGTTCATTATGATACTGATTTCTCATTGTCTTTTAAGTTATCACGAGGTATGAACTTGTGTCTGTTGAAGATTGTGATTCAATCATTCATTATGTGCTGCTTAATCTCCTTACTATCATTCAACAAAAAAAAAACTATGTGCTAAGGTAATAGTCTTTTGCTATTTTACATCCACAGAATAAGGGGAATATAACTACATATTGTTTGTCATACAGGTAGGTAGTTATAAACTTTGATTTGCTTTAATTCTACTAATAGTTTGTTTTTGTAAATGTGTGCATGCTTTTATGTGCTTAATTGCTTATTAGTTATTTTAGTTTTTAGGTTTAAAACCATCAAATATATTATCATAAATCTTATGACATGACATGGTACAACAAATCTGTACCTTGAACTTCCCTATATACATGTTACAATATGCCTTTTGCAGCACTGCTTAATATATCTTCTAAATGTGTAAGTTTTGACAGTTTAATAAATAGTGATAAGTAAACAAATAATTGTAAACATCCAATCAAAATACAATTGGATGAAAAAACTGAAATCTTTATAGAGTTAGAAAATGTTGTAGAATAACTTCGGAAATTCATTAAATTTGCCTCTTGCTTTTAATAAGAAACAAAGTGTCCAACATTGTGGAATTATTGCTTAGTAAATTAAAAACTTTTTAATCAATTCCACAATTCTGAGAGAATATATTATCTGGGGTCAACTTAACCTTAGCCTTAGCTTTTGGAAAGTTTATGTTTCTGAATTCCATGATAGTCAAGTTTTCTCATTGAGAAATAAGCATGTTTTAGAAAATCTCAATTACCATGAGAGAATATTAAGATCCAGTTGAAGACGGTACTAAAACTGGTCTTTGATGCCAAACTGAAAAAAACATGAAGATCCAGTTAAAGGCTTTTTGACTTCATAACAAATCCATGGTCCCAAATTACCCGTATCCAGTTAGATTTTTGAGCACTATAATGGTTCCAAATTCTCCAGATCTAATAAAGACTTCAGTATTATAATGAACCTAAACTATACAAATTCCAAATGGATAGATCTGGTTAAAGGCTTTCCAGCACTAATAACCAGTCTATGTTAGAGTTATTCTAGATCTAAATCTGCTGGAAAATAGATCCAATTAAAGACCTTTTGGTACAATCATTGAGATCCAATGCAAATCAAATAAAGGGGGGTTCTATCTGTTGAAAACAACTGCAAGTATGATACTGCCACAAGCAATATGACTAGAATGCCAAACTGAAAAAAAACATGAAGATCCAGTTAAAGGCTTTTTGACTTCATAACAAATCCATGGTCCCAAATTACCCGTATCCAGTTAGATTTTTGAGCACTATAATGGTTCCAAATTCTCCAGATCTAATAAAGACTTCAGTATTATAATGAACCTAAACTATACAAATTCCAAATGGATAGATCTGGTTAAAGGCTTTCCAGCACTAATAACCAGTCTATGTTAGAGTTATTATAGATCTAAATCTGCTGGAAAATAGATCCAATTAAAGACCTTTTGGTACAATCATTGAGATCCAATGCAAATCAAATAAAGGGGGGTTCTATCTGTTGAAAACAACTGCAAGTATGATACTGCCACAAGCAATATGACTAGAATGAGTCTAGATCAGTGTTGTGAAAAGCGTTGAGGCGTAGCGAGGCGCTCCACCAAAATCTGAGGCGAGGCGTAAGCCTCGAGGCGTAAAGCGTAAGCCTCAAAGTTTTTTTTAAAAAAAAACTTAAAAAAAGTATAAAAATATATAAAAGTATAAAAAAATAAAAAAATCTTTATTGATGAAGCAACAACCAACATGAAATAAAAAATCTCAAATAAATACTGAAAAAATATGAGATTAACTTGTAAAAGTAACATTAATGCAACAACTTGATCTATATAAGTATCTAAAAAATAAAACATGGGCATTCATTAAATTAAAAAATAGCATTAACAACAAAATGCATCTTAGCATTAACAATACAATGTCATAATTAGAAAATGCATGTTAGCATTAACAACCAAATGTTAATATAATTACGACACCATACAGATATCAGGCACAAGAAGGAAGACTAACACAGATTAACCATGAGATGATGAGATAATAAAATTACTAAACTGCATAGTAAAAATATACAGAACACTTTTTTTTAAACAAAAGTTTAAAAGTGATAGCTCCAGAGAATTTTCAAAAAGAAAAGAAGTATTTTAAGAATGATATAAATGACCCAAACATATGTGCCACATGTCCAGTTTAAGGCCACAAATGAAGCACTAAACATGGGTTATTATCAAATGACTTGTAAACATGGCTAATGAACAGTATTCAGTTTCTCCACAAACAAAATCAAATAAATGCATGCAATAGAACTGAATATAACCCGAAGAAGAGAGAGAATATATTGGAACATATGGGTCCATCGAGCACCATGAAGGAAACTTGCTTAACATATTCAAACAAACATCAGATACCTGGCATTATGATTCTCACTTAAACCAAGGGACTGCCAGTGAACTACTGGAAGAAGGTGAGGATGATGTCAAGTCGGTGTGGCCCTTATGGGCTGGGCCACACACATGCGTTCAAGGTGAATACCATAAAAAGGAGTGCCATGAGTAGGTTCCAATAATCACGGAACATTTGAAAGCAATTAAGAAGGAAGCTATATGTAGTCAGAAACAAAGTTAGTGACCTACATCCAAAAGATTCACGGGAGAAGATACTTAGCAAATAAGGCACGGACTAATTCCCAAAAGAAGGAAAAAGGAAGGATCCCAATGCACAAATGGGTTCATTGGTTTTTGCTTTCAGTTCAAAAGCTAATTAGAAAATGGTAGAAGAAACAAATAAGCAAACATTCGTCCAACAGATACCCATTCACATAGAACACCAACATCTTATAGATATTCTCGGCAGCCCCAGAAAGGTGAGCTCCCATGCACAGATGACCTCCCATGGCTGGAATGCTCTTCATCCTTCCTCGTGACTAAAGGTTGGTCGAACTTCGAAAGCGCCTAGAAGCGGTTCGCCAGTTTCTTCCTCTGTTGGTCTTGTCGCTGTTTTGGGGGTTTGTGGGTCACCGTGACCTTATCACCATCACATTTGGGGTTTTCTTCCGTCACCACCAAGTGCAACCAACATCGATCCGATGCATGAGAAATGGCTCTGCAAAGGCTGTTGTATCTATTACTCGTCTCGTAGAGAACATCTGGGCACCACCAGGCGCAACCAACGTTTAAATCGCAATAAATTTCATAAATATCGTGTTTAAATCGCGGTATTTATGTTTTTTTCATAAATCTCTTGAGAAATTGCCGTTTTAAACTTTCAGGCAATTTTTTGCGATATTATCGCGAGATTTTCATAAATCTCGCGATATTTGTTACACTGGGTAGCAGCACAACCCAAGAATGGCGTTGTGTTCACCTTCCCCCCAGCCTTCTAATGAAGATACTCACCTGGAAAATCAGGGGGCTTGGCCGTCGGTGGGCCCACTAACAAATCCACGAGGTTCTGAAGACCCAGTGGGTGGACATGGCATTTCTTCTTGAAACTAAACTTACCATTGACAAAGCTCCAGCCTTGGAGAGGGAGTTTCAAGGTTTCACGCTACCTCGATGAAAGTGGAGGTCATGCTATGCTCTGACCAATTGATCACGTTGCTCCATCAAACAAGTCGCGAGCTTTCATGGCGGAGATGACCCTCTTGTAGAAGGGTAGCCCCAGAAAGGTGAGCTCATCGTACCACCATTCGAACCTCACCGGATCCCGGTGCCGGAGGCTTGTCTCGATCCCGTTCCAGAGAATGCTGCCGTCGGGGCTCGCCATCAGATCGCCGGCGACGGTGGTCTTGCTGTCGTGCACGAAAACGAGAGGGAGGGAGATAGGTGGGAAAAAAAATAAAAATGGGTCGGTAGGGCTTTGTTTAAGCCCTATTTTTTAGGTCGAATGAGGGTTTTGACCCTCATTTGACCAAATAAATGGAGCGTGTGCGCTTCAGTCCGAGGCGCGCGCCTCAAGGCTAATGAGGCGCACGCCTCAAGGGTATTGCGCCTTATGTCTGCGCCTCAAGGCACAAAGCCCCTCGCCTTGAGGCGAGGCGCGCTTTTTGCGCCTTGAGGCGCGTTTTTAATAACACTGGTCTAGATAATGTTTGTAGGTACTGGAAGGGTCTAACATCTGATGTTGGAGAGAAGATGTGATGCAGGGAGGAAGAAGGAAGGAAGAAAAAGAAACGGAAGGAAAGAAAAGAAAAAGAAAGCGGAGAAATGAAGAAGGATAGAAAGGTGGAAAGAAAAGAGGAAGGAAGAAAAAGAAAAAAGGGATAAAAAAGCAAGATAAAGATACAGAAAACATTGAGGTAAGGGGGGAGAGAGAGAGAGGAATTCAAGTGTGAGGAAAAGATAGAAGACCTAACTTGTAGGCTCTGATAGCATGCAAATATGGTATTAAACCCTAGGCAGAAAGGAAGAAAAACAAGAAGAAAAGCAAGATAGCAAGGTAGTCATAATCCCTCCTCTATGTGATGTGGCTATGAGACAGGTCGGATCGGGTTCGACTCGGGCCCATACTGTAATGAGATATTGCGGAAATATAAAGAGTGCATACAAGCACATACAACAATGAATAAAAGAGAAAATATCACAAGTCCACGAAGGGACAATACAAGCACAAGCCTCTAAGAAGGCAACAATATACAAAGCCTCTTATTGAAAAGAGAGAGGAGCTCTCCAAGATGAAAATACACAAGGGGATCACCCCTATTTATACAAGAGAAGGAGGAGGAAAAAGGAGGGCCAAAGGGCCTCAAAAGGAGAGCCAAAAGGGGGCTCCCATAGAGTCGTTGGGAGCCCCCAACGGTCACATTTGTGACCGTTGGGGGCTCCAACGACTTCTATGTTGGAGCCCCTTTTGGTCCTCAAAAATAATAAAAAAAGAAATGAAAAAATAAAAAAATAAAAATTACATTTGTTCAAAAAAGAAAAAATAGTTGTTTTCTAAAACAACTGTGAAATTACAAAAATACCCCTATCGGGTATTGATGTAATAAACAGAATATATATATATATATATATATATATATATATATATATATATATATATATATATATATATATATATATATATAGTAGGTACATTTTAACACCCCCCCTCAAACTTTACGGGGGAAGGACGGAAAGTTTGCCGAGAAGAAACATGAACCGAGGAGCCGGAAGAGCTTTAGTGAAGAAGTCTGTCAACTGATATTCTGAAGTGACATATGGCAGAGCAATAGTGCCTCGTAAAAATTCGTCACGAACATAGTGGCAATCCATTTCGATATGTTTCGTACGTTCATGAAAAGTATGATTGCTTGCAATATAGATGGCACTCTTATTGTCGCAACACAACTTGGAGGCTTCAGTAATATCAACTCCCATATCTTTAAGCAAACTGCGAAGCCATACAAGTTCCATTGTTGTGGTTGCCATTGCCCGGTACTCAGCTTCAGTGGATGATAGTGAAACTTTCTGCTGCTTCTTGCATCGCCAAGCAATCAATGAGTCCCCTAAAAAGACACAAAAACTAGTAGTTGAGACTCGATCATTGGGATTACCTCCCCAATCTGTATCAGTATAAGCAAGAAGATTCAAAGGGGAAGAGGAGGATAGAAATAACCCTTTATTGATGGTATTCCGAATGTAGCGAATGATTCGGAGAACCGCACTCATATGCACGGTTGTAGGAGCATGCTGAAATTGACTGACTGAGTGAACCGCATGAGTGATATCTGGTCTGGTGATGGTTAAATATGTAAGAGACCCAATGAGTTGTCTGTACGGTGTAGGATCTTCCAGAAGAACCCCATCCTCTAGCCGTAATTTGGCATTAATAACCTCGGGAGTCTCTACCTTCTTATCATCAGAAATCCCAGACTTAGAACATATATCTGCAACAAGCTTCATCTGTGACAAAATATATCCTCTAGGAGAATATGCAACCTCAATTCCAAGAAAATATCTGAGAAAACCTAAATCAGACATATCAAAATTATCTTTTAACATATTTTTAACATTAATAATACTACTTTGATCATTTCCAGTGATAATCATATCATCAACATAAAGCAACAAAATTACGATACTAGAACCTGCATTTTTAACAAAAAGAGCAGTGTCAGTATAACAAGAATGAAATCCTAATTTTATCATGATATCACTAAAACGATCATACCAAGCCTTAGGAGCTTGTTTAAGACCATATAATGCCTTTAAAAGCCGAAGTGTTTGACCTTGCTTAATATTTATTCCGGGTGGTGGATCCATATAAACTTCTTCACTTAAACTTCCATTTAAAAAAGCATTTTTTACGTCAAGTTGATAAATAGGCCATTTTTTGGTTGATGCGACAGCTATTAAGGTTCTGACACTTGTCATACGAGCTACGGGGGCAAATGTTTCTTCGTAATCAATACCATATTCTTGAGAGTATCCCTTAGCAACCAATCTTGCTTTATATCGTTCCAAAGAGCCATCGCTTTTAGTTTTAACTTTGAAGACCCAACGACAACCAATAGGTTTTTTGTGTGAGGGTAGATCAACTACTTCCCAAGTATTGGCCTTTTTTAAAGCATTTAGTTCAACTTGCATTGCTTCAACCCAATGAGGTATAGATTTAGCTTGATTATAGTGGGTTGGTTCAAAATAAGAGTGTAGAGTTATCAAACATGCCCGATAGTTGGGAGTTAAAGAGTCATAGGAGACAAACCTATTTGGGGGTATTGATATTCTAGAAGAATGCCTAACTTGTGGTTCCTCAATGGATTCGGAAATTTGAGAGTATTTTTCGAGGGCACTAATAGGTTTTTCTTGATTTCTTCTTGAGTGATTTCGGCAATAGCATCCTCAATAGGAGGAAAAATAGATCTATGGAGAAGTGAGGATCTCACTTGCTCAAATTCGGGGCGTAGCCCAAAAAGAAATTGAAACAATCGCTCTTGTTCCATTTGTTTTTGTCTTAAATCAACATCTTCCATAGAAACCCACTTTGGCTCTAAAAGAGCCAATTCATCCCATAGTGGGTTAAGGGCACTATAGTAATCTTGAATACTAGAATCACCTTGCTTGGTGGTTCTAACTTTTTCTTGCAAGAAGTATGCTCTTGCAAGATCCTTTTGGGTATACATACCCCTCATAAAGGACCAAGCCTCATTGGCTCGACGAAATTTAGCTATATTAGCACATACCTTAAGCTCCACATTGTTCATAAACCACGCAAGGATTTTTGCGTGATTGCTTTCCCAATCTTCTACTTCCTTTTGATGATTTTCAATGGCCTTGAGACGAGCATCTCCCTCAAGAGCTTTTTCTTGATCTTCTTCCATTTTTGTGAGCATAAGCTTAGGTTCCGGAACGGTCCCCATGACATAACCCCAAAGCTTCTTCCCTTTGAGATTATTCTCCATTGCCGATGCCCACATCATATAGTTCTTTCCATTGAGTTTGAAAGAAAGATCAATCTTTGTCTCCATGATGTTGCCAAGAAGTGAGAAGATGTCCACCAAAATAAGAGATACACGAATCACACCTTTCCTTCAAGAATCGAGTGGCTCTGATACCATGTAATGAGATATTGCGGAAATATAAAGAGTGCATACAAGCACATACAACAATGAATAAAAGAGAAAATATCACAAGTCCACGAAGGGACAATACAAGCACAAGCCTTTAAGAAAACAACAATATACAAAGCCTCTTATTGAAAAGAGAGAGGAGCTCTCCAAGATGAAAATACACAAGGGGATCACCCTTATTTATACAAGAGAAGGAGGAGGAAAAAGGAGGGCCAAAGGGCCTCAAAAGGAGAGCCAAAAGGGGGCTCCCATAGAGTCGTTGGGAGCCCCCAACGACTTCTATGTTGGAGCCCCTTTTGGTCCTCAAAAATAATAAAAAAAGAAATGAAAAAATAAAAAAATAAAAATTACATTTGTTCAAAAAAGAAAAAATAGTTGTTTTCTAAAACAACTGTGAAATTACAAAAATACCCCTATCGGGTATTGATGTAATAAACAGAATATATATATATATATATAGTAGGTACATTTTAACACATACCTAGGAACTTTTTCTTTTATTTTCCAAGCTTTGACTTGGTCAAACTATCAAAGGGCAGAACCCTGCCCTAACTCAAACCCACAAGAACAAACCCCTGCCCTAACTCAAACCCACAAGAACAAACCCCTGCCCCTCCAAGTGATGAGCCAATGATGAGTTTCAATGACCATGGCCACTGGTAGATGAAGGAAAAAAGGATAAGAAAGAAGTAGGAGGATGGGGGAGGAGAGGGGTTAGAAGGTATAAGGAGCAGGAAAAAGAAAGAAGCAGAAAAAGATGATGGAGGAGGCAATGGAGATAGATTAATAGATAGATGGATGAAACCAAGGGCTTCATTTCATTCCCCCGCCTCCTTTACATGCAAATACACACATTCTTTCTTTATTTAATGAAAAATTATTAAGCTTGCTATTTCTTTAAAAAAGAAAATCTTTTTGCCCTTTCTAGCCTTCCAAATATTGTCCTTGCGCCCCCCTCTTTTATTAAGAATAACATATGTGGGTCCTAGCCTGATCCAAACCCATAAAATCAATATATAACTATAAATATATATAGTCGTACCCTTGTACCCGCATTTTAAAAAATTGTCATTGTATCCTCCGTAGCTGTTTCTATGTGAGATAGACCTCCTCTATCTCATGGTGAAATGGGAACACCTTGAATCTCATTGTAAGACCCGCACTTTTCAAAAAAAAAATTTGTTTCGGATCCGGATCCACACAGCGCCGCGCCCCGCCCCTCCCCTCCCCTCCCCCCCCCCCTGTGTTTCTATTTAAACCCTCTACAGGGGGGGGTCTTTTATCAAAACCTCGAAGACTCGACTCCTCCCCTGCGCAACTCCGACACCCGAACCTTCACCGACTCTCTCTCTCTCTCTCTCTCTCTCTCTCTGTTTTTCGGTGGTTGCTCATGGCAGCCACTGCAACAACAACAAGGAGCTGCCTTTGCTGGCCACTGCCGTCGGCAGTGGCCTAGCTGGGGGTGGGGAAGGGCAGAGCCCTTCCCTCCTTTTGATTTTAGGATTTTTTTGGTCACCTCAACGATGGTGGCATGTCATCTTGAACCCGAGCCAGGCTTGGGTTTCGTCCTCTCTCTCACGCCATCATAGGTTGTTCACCTTGGCGACCTGATGCGGTTATAAGTACGATCGAGAGTGGGCAGCACTCGGTTCCCCTCTGCCTGCCCCTTTTTTTTTGTCCATTGAGACATTACCCAGTTGAGCTCGGTTTGAACCGAGCCCAGCCCGGTTCTCTCAGCGGGAGGATCCTATTTGGGTTGGGGGCCAGATCTGGCTCGGCTACCAGACTGAGCCCTCTGTTTCCCTAAAGGCAGCAGCAACCTAATGCCTGCTGCTCCCTTTCTCTTCTCTGTGTACGTCTTCCGGTAGGTCGGAAGTGGGCAGGCACCCCTTCCTGCCATCACCCATTTTCCCCTGGCTGTAACGGATGAGCCAAGGCAGCGCCTCAGCCACCGTGGCACCCTCCTCGACCCTCTACTGCACTCGAGTAGTAGCAACAACTATTATTGTTGCTATCTCGAGTTCTACCAGAACCGCGTTGAGGCTGAGCTCAGCTCGACCCCTTGTTTTAGGAAGGGGGGGTAGAGCTCGGCTCGACCACCTAGTCCTCCCTTGGACCGAGTCAAGTTCAGTTTTTACTGAGCCTGACCCGGTCTGCCAACACCGAGTGAAGCTCGGGTCCTTGGTTCACCCTTGGCATGAGCCCAGCTCAGTCAAGGGGTAGCATTAGGCAGCCTCTTACTTGGCTCAGCCGAGTTGAGTTCGGCTCAATCCATCTTTTTGGTACCGAGTCCGGTCGGCTTGAACTATGTTCGAGTTCGACCCCTGCGACGCAAACGTTGCTTTATCGTTAAATTAAAATGGTTACATCGTTTCTTTTGCAGTGCAATAAAGTATCATTTAGCGCACCCCATCGGCGTAATAGATGCGGCACACACACCAAGGCACGAGCCCTTGAAAATCTACACTCAGAATTGTCAGCGAGTTCGACCATCTTCGACGTAGGGAAAAGTTGCATACAAGGACAAATTGCAGAATACTTCTAACTTTTATATATATATATATATATATATATATATATATATATATATATATATATGCTTTTAAACTCAAGGACGCAATTTTGCGTATTCTTGTCCATTGAAAATTTATGTCATTTACTTTGTCGCCGCGCTGTTACGTGCACATGCTACTGCTTACACAATTTACTTAGCCGATGTACAGTTTCATATATCGTACACTGCTTACGTCATTTATTTAGCTAATGTACGGTTTTGTATTTCGTGCATCGCTTATGCAGTTTATTTAGCTCGATGTGTGGCTCTGTACATCGAGTCTAGCTTTATGTCATTTACTTTATCGCCTCGCTATTACATGCACATGCTATTGCTTACTTAATTTACTTAGTTGATGTACAGTTTCGTACATCGTGCACTGCTTATGCATTTTATTTAGCCGATCTACGATTTCGTACATCGTGCATGACTTACACAGTTTATTTAGCTCGATGAGTGGTTTCACACGTCACGTCTGGCTTTATGTCATTTACATTGCCGCCACGCTGTAATGTGCACAAACTTATGCTTTGATATATATATATATATATATATATATATATAACCTAGTAAGGTACGCAATTTTGCATACTCCTGCTTACTTTGCCTATGCTTGCATTTAAAAGCGTAGATTTGTGCATACTCGCCAAGTCTTTAAAGAAAAAAGGAGATTTCACATGCGAAATTTCAAAGCTCGAAATATTCGTTGTTTCAAAAAGCAAAAACAAATATTTGGCGTTTGCATATTCGCAACCAAGTCTTTCCCTCAACCCTGGGTAACAGAAGAGCTTCGACTGCGTAGCCCTAAGTGGTACGTATGGTCCTTTGTTTTGATATCCGAAATGAGTCTGATATCCTCGGTTTAAAGCACAGGACTTTGAGATTTTTAAAGAATGTTGGGGTTTCTTTTTAAAAAACGGATACCCCTCTCATCGTAACGGTACTGTCAGACATGCACGACATGTTAGTACTACGATGATTGGATGAGAGGTTTATGGTAACCCCGTAGCATGCAAATGCATAATGATGAAATAAGAAATTGCATAAATGGTGATGATCGCCTTCACAAGCAAGATGATCGATTTTGTTTGAAAGACCAACACATGTAAAATGAGTCGTCAATTAAAATAGAGCCTGACATACTCATTCATCTCTTTGGTTCCGTCAAGGGAGAGGATGAGATGGTACACAAAATCTAATTGACAAGTTGTTAACAACTACGTTGCTCGAGTAGCAATTGACTCGGTGTCCCCGGTCATCGGAGTTAGGGGACGGGGCTATCAAAAATTATCCTAGGTAGTAGATCCCATGAACTTCTGTAGAAATTGGATGCATCTCTTGCCACGAATGCCTCTGGAGAATTCTCTTTCGATCACTAGCAGTCTTCTTGGGAACTGACTCAGCTAGTTGTGTAACGACCCCAACTCATACCCCTTGAAAAATGCGGAATTATTTATTATTTATTATTATTATTTTTAACCATTGTAGAAAACTTTTTAGAGACTCGGGGGTCCTTACAGTTCCAATTCCAATTGGATAGCCAAACACCACAAAGTGACTTACATTTATCATCCAAAAGTATCCAAAGCAAACCTCTTTATCTATGAATCAAAATCCAACTCCAGAGACAGTGTCCTACTCAACAGAAAATAAAGTAGCAACTAACTGAAACAAAAGAACTGAAAGAAACAGCAAAACTAAAAGAACAAAAAGCAGAGTCACTCTGTCTGTAAGTGAAGCCGTCAAAAACCAAGCGTGACTCTCATGCCCTCTCAGGAGCTGTCAACTTCACTAATCACCTGTTTCTGCGAAAAACTAATAAAGTAGGGTGTTAGAATCGAAATCCTCAGCACAGCTACTTCTTTGTAAAACTGTTGAGACAAAGGGTTAAGATAAAATATCATGCAATAATTTGAGAAAAATGCAAATATGATAATTTATAACATTTAAGGAATTTTCTCTGCAACAGTTATAAGTGTTAAGCATGCAGAAACATTAAAGCAGTATCGAGTAACAAACCTTTAACATGCAATAAGAAGTAAACATCACACACTCACCATCATGTAATGATTGAGGAAATAATTAAAATATGCATGATCTAATGCATAGCAAGAAAATGCATGACGTATCTGTAATGCATGAATCCTTTTATTATCTTTCATTTAAGTTTCCTTTTTTCATATGCATGCCCTATTAAATGCATACAACTTTAAGTTTATCTTTTTAATTACCAATGCTCGCGGATACACCAAACATATACAATCCCCAAGGTTGAGTTAGGTTCTTAGGTAGCTTAGCACACAAGTTATATTTTATTTAATGGGTTCCAAATTCAGCCCTCGATCGAATTACCTTTGGAACATTAGACCTCCACATCTAATGTCGGGAACACAAGAGACACCCCATGCCCACAAGTGCCACTTTCTTGGTATACCAAAACAACAGCTGTGTCAAACACACCACCCCAGGTCAAGTGACGAACTCTCCTTAAAACCGTGGCCAAAAGAAGGAACCTCAATATCGGGTTCAGAGGACAAAAATAATGCCCACAGAGTTTTTGTATCTTTACAGTCTTCTTAAGACCGGATCTCTAAGAACCCCATTTTCTAGATGGGAGATCCCAAAACGTATATTACACTGTTCTTAATTATTATCTTTTATTAACAACCATTTATTGACGTTTGCAATACCAGATGCATAAGCAAAGGCAAAAGCTCACATCCACCCCTGCGCGGACCCTTACGAGACTCCGGCCCGTGAGAAAAACAAGAACAGGGTAGTAGAGTGCAGTATCACCAAGTGTGATTCAAGTGATGCAATTAAGTATATAAGAAAAAAGCAACCCAATTATTTATAACACCAAACTCATGCGCCCAAATGCACGTGCACTCATGCAAAACAAGGCTATTCATAAGCATGAAATTTTCCAAATCATATGCATCCTTGTCATGTGTATTTCTTGCATAAATATATGTGTCTCCGTGCCAAATGCATACTCCCTTGGGTGCGAGTGCACGTGAATATATATAAACCCACCAAATGCGCATGTTCATGTTACATAAGACATTAATAATCTAGCAAATGCATGATAGCACAATTTCACATGTATTATTGCATAACCACAAGAATGCTCATTACAATAAAAGTCTGCATATATTAAAATTCACATTTCCCACTGTCAAAACACATAATTCAACATATGTCTGGGCTGCTAGTCAGGTATGTCAACCCCGGACTGGACAACTTGCAGGTCGATTCGACGAAACAGTCCAGCCGACCTTGTCGGCTGGCCCTATCAACATATACACAAGCGTAGTTATATGTGTACACAAACAGCCAACACTTGCAAAAATTCTGGTTTGCATAGCTGTATACAAGCTGCCATTTTTTTTTGTATTAACTATTTCACAGGCCAGCACCCAGCCGACTGGGCCTGCCTCGGCCCTGCTAAAACTCGCCCAACACCCAGTCAACCCTGTCAGCTGGGCCTGTTGTGGCCCTGCCAACGGCTGGCCAGCACCCAGCCGATTGAGTTGGCTGGGCCTGCTATGGCCCTGCCAGCCACTGGGTATTCAATGGGGTAATTACCCCTTGTTTCTTCCACATGCCAAGGATGCAATTAATTACCATTAGTGCTCACCCCTAAGATCAATTTTATATCTTCAATCAGATAAAAAAAATGCATAAGCTAAAGTCTGGATGAGTCTACAATGTCAGATACGTAATAGTGCCCATCGTAGCTAACAACTTGGTGTCCTTACCCTTACAAACAAATGATTCAACCATCCTAACATCTATCAAACTTGCTGTATGTAACATTCTTGAGAAAGATTAACTTTCTGTAACTTCAAATCTTGTTAACTGAGTGTAACACTTAGCCACCTAATTTTAAACATTGTGATATAGTACAAACTGGATTTATCAACCAACCGAAATCTTCCAAACATGCCCAGCCGATCGCTCAGTTGGGCCTACTGTCATGGGTACGACCTGACAGGCCAACCGAAGCGGGTTCGGTTGGTCTGTCAGCCGTCACCCACACAATCTCGATGGTCATATATAAATTGTTTTTCTTGAGAAACAATGAAAAACACCGAAAATACATATATGCAATAGTAGAAATCGTGGATCCACTATTCCACCATGGATTTCCATAAAAAAGATGCATGGAATCCATCTCCACCCTATTCCTCAATTGATTCATAGAGAGGTACCCGTACCTTAGAACCGACGCTTGAAGGAAAAAGCTCAGGGATGCCGATGGCGAGGAACGACTCAATCAGGCATCGTCTGAGTGTCTGCCGAACATAGGAAAGAGGTCACGGTAGGGAAAAGATTTAACGAAAGGAACTGGGGAGAACAACTTCCCAGAATACGGACCTATGTCCGCTGCCCGTGCCTAAGGTCGCTGTCTTCACAGCATACACAAGCTTATCCCCTAGCCCCAAGGCATCCCCACACTTCGGTCTAAGGGGTGCCCATGAGATTTGAACCTAGACCGCCTGCCTAGTAGCGTAAACCCCATCCCACTACGCCAAGTCCCTTTGGGCCTATGCTACACATCGGCTTGCACAGAGGTGTGACACCCATGGGGCTCGAGCATTGACTGCCCTGCCTAGCAGCCAAGGCCCAACCCCACTACGCCAACCCTTTCTTTCAGTTTTGAACCTGCAACATCCCACTACAAGGAGACTTGCACTGACAGCTCCTACCAACCACGCGGAGCCTCGTTGGTCTCCCCGAAAAGAGGGATCAAGCAAGGACATCACCCCTACCTGTTGGCGAGAACAAGGGAGAAAGGGGTGGCAGGGGCCTCTGGCCCCTTGTCGACCCTCGGCAGAGCCCCACTGTAGAGGTGGCAAGGGCGGCAGAGGCGCCGCCGGCCACCTGCCGATTCCTAGACGAGCACAGGGGGGGGGGGGCAAGGGCGGTAGGGGGTGCCACTGGCCACTTGCCGTCCCTCGGCAAGCCCCAAAAAGGGGAAAGAAAAAGGGGGAGACACGGCAGGGGCCTTCTGCCATCCTCCCGACGAACACAAAGATAGAGAGGGGGAGAGAAGAGAGGGAGAAGAACGAAGGCATACCTGGATCGGCCGGCATCGTCGGCCGGCGTTGTTGGCTGCCGCAACCAGGGAGGAAAAAACGAGGGGAAGGAGAGGTTGCGCGTGAGGGCCTCCCCTCCCTCGGCGTTGTTTTAAAGGGTGAAAACAGGGGAGACGGTTACGCGTTTCCCCCTTTTGTTTATTTTAAAAAGAAAACCCTACGGGTTACGGATCCGGGTCGAGTCCAACCTGGGTCCAAGTGTTAAAAAAACTCTTTTTCTTTAAAAAAAAACATGGGTTTTACAAGTTGTGCGGGGTATCAAAATACATAGAATAACAGACACCCGGGCAGTCTCAATTGTTTCTACGTTCTCTTCTGTGCATACCCTCAGGATACTTAATATTGAAACAAGATTATCATGTTCATTTTGCTTATTCTGAACTGCACGTTACAAAAACTACGTGTACGTTAGTTTTGTTTTTAATTTTGATATCTATGTACCTACCAGATTTTTATAAGTCTGACCCGTTTCATGGGTACTGGTGATGATTAAGTTGGTATGGCAAGCGATGACATGATGATATCAAAATGAGACTCTTTCCCTGACGTTTTGCTCCTAAGGACATTGTTGTAATTTGGTATAAGGATCTTTTTGAAATTCTATTTTTCGTATAAACTTTAATTATTAAAACCTCGTTTTGAATATATTTGGTTTCAATGAATGTACGGAGTTACAAATCCGTTGTGTAAAAGAAAGTTAGTCTGTAATGCGCCCAAGGTCCGTTGACTTGTTATTTCCAACACCATTTTTCGCTGAACTGCTATTTTAAACTCTGAAAAATGAATGATTACAAAGCTTTTTCAAAATTTTCCTAAAAGGTTACAAGTCCGAGATTTGGGGGCGTTACACTCATTCATTTATAGTAATACCCTATTAGTATTTTTGACAAATGTCCATACATTTGATATTAACTACAAACACACCATTAGGGCTGTTGCAGAATTCTATGAAATTTAATATTACTGTTACAGATAGTATCCAAATACCCAAGGAATCAATTAGATATGATGCAAAATAGACCTTCTATCATTGGTCAGAGATTTTTATATGAAAAATATGAATCGGGGAAAGAGAAGGAACACTCGACCTACAACAGACAAAGGAGGATGAGAATTTAGCCAATTGGGCTCCTATGTCATCCTAAGTTAACATGTTGTTTCAGGTAATACGGATGGTGGTGAGCACATATCAAGCAGCCAGTGGTGCAGGAGCAGCAGCCATGGAAGAGCTTGAACTACAAACTCGTGAGGTTTTACTCTCACTCCAATTTTATTTGAGAGATAGTTGTGATGGAGTTCTTACAGTATGAAATTTCATGAACTGAACTAATTTGTCTGTCCCTCACTCCAATAGGTCCTGGAAGGGAAGAAACCAACTTGCGAAATTTTCAAGCAACAGGTTTGTTCTGTCACAAGTTGATCAGATGTACTTATGCTGCAGTAATTATTTTTTACAGGAGATTTTTTGCTCAGAGTAGCATATTTTGCTTGTTGGGTTAATTGAATAATATATATTCCTCCATTGATTACAAAATACACTCGTATCTCATTCTGATATGCAGTATGCTTTCAATCTTTTCTCACACAATGCCCCAATTCTATCAAATGGTTATAATGAAGAAGAAATGAAGTTGGTAAAGGAGACGCGAAAAATTTGGGTATGTTCCTTCTGTCATCTAGTTATCTGAATTTGCATTTTTTGAAGTTCACTTTCATTTTTACTTTTTAAATTCATAATTAACATTGCAATCCATATGACTTGCTCACTGACTTTGCCTTCTAATTGCTCTTGCAGAATGATCCAAATGTGAAGGTAACTGCCACATGTATTCGAGTTCCTGTAATGCGTGCACATGCTGAGAGTGTGAATCTGCAATTTGGAAAGCCACTTGATGAGGTAATCTGGATAAGTTTAACCCACTAGCATTTGTGCTACTCATACATGGAATGTGATTCATGTTCGTCTTTTCATTGCTTCTTAATCCTTTTGCTATATGCTAAATATTCAGTGGCTGTAGAGGGGTAGTTATTCTTGCTCCTAGAGTTTCAATGAAAAAACTTAATAATAGCTCCCTCTTTTGAAACCTAACTGATAAATTTGGAAAAAACAATAAAAAAGGAAAAAGAGAAATCAAGAACCCAAAAGTTAAACATGCTGGGGGCCATTTTGGTTTTTAAGGCTGCTTTTGCCTATGATTGGTCCATGAACAATGGGAATGTCATTTTTCGAGGAAATGCTTTACATGTGATAGTGTGGTCAAATCTAAAGGTTGTCTTTCTTTCGGGAAAGAAAACTGTAAGGTGTCTATTCTCAAACGCATATGTTCCGTCTATGTAACAGCCAAATGGGTTAGCAGAATAAATGATGAGAATATATAAGGTGGTGGGAGGAAGTGGACAAGCAAACCTGGCAGCTCAATGATACGTGGCAGTACCTTCTATGCAAAAAACATGTAGGAATAGGTCATGTATTAATTTCTTCAATTTTCATCCAAATGTAGATCAAACAAAGGCATGCTCATGAAACAGAGACAATGTTACCTTGAGTCCCTGACAGTTACTTGTTTTACTATGACATATATCTTAAAATGAGATAATGCGTGTTATGAACTGAAGAATGCCTTGATGTGCCACTTATGGGCAAGAGAACACTTAGAGAATATGACCTCTTATGGGTCGTCAATACACGAAAACACAAGAATGAGCCACTAAGGGCTGAGAAAACACTCATAAAAATAATGGATATTATTGGGAATCATCCCTTTTAGAATACATGAATGGAGACGGGTCTCACCCCTTTATATACAAAAAGAAGGCCCTAGGGAGCCGTTGGGTAGGGTCCAATGACTCCCTACCCATTTCCCAAAAATCTCTTTAAGGCTGGGAATAAAAACAGAAAAACAAATAATAAAATTAAAAGAAATAAAAAATTAAAATACACTTATTTGAATACACATGTGAAAAGACTAAAATGCCCCTGAATAATATATGTATAGACATACATATAAACACATATAAATATATATATGTTTACATTATACGTGTATACATTAACAATGTGATTTAACAAAATGAGTTTACCTTCTCTTGTGAATGCCAATCTACAAAAAATGTTAATCTTTTACTTGAAATCTTGTTTTTTTTTACCTAAATGTCTGTATTTATGTGACGTGCATGTGTGTGTGGATCTATACACATGCCTGTGTATACAAAAGATGTGAAAATAATCTCCTTCGACAAACACAATTCTAGCACGTAATTGACTAATTTGTTTGTGTGTGTGTGTATGCACTATGGTGCCTGTAAATGAAAACACTCCCTCAAAAAAATCATAATTCTGAGTACGTAATTGTGTATGCAGGCCCGTGCACGTGTGTATGTGTGTGTGCAAAACATGCACAAGTAAATATTTTGGATATGTAATAGTGTAATACATGTATAATGTTGCTTTACAATATAAAAGAGGGGTAAGCAATCAATACAATGTATAGATATCACAAAAAAGCTGCTATTCCATGATTCTTTATCTGGTAATCTTTTTGCTCTTCGGGGGGGGGGGGGGGGGGTGCGCTGGCGCTTTTTATCCCTCACAAATGGTCTTATGTGTGCCTATGAGTGTTGGATACCTATGTGAAGCAAAAGTTGGGGAGTAAAGCTTCATGCACCAGAAAGAGGTATGTCTAGGTGTCCAAAACTGTAAGATTGTACTTAAAGTAAAAAATCATTGTTCATGAATTGCTCAACCCATTGCTGTTTGCACTGAGATGTGTGGTCTTAGTATGGCTGGTTTATAGGCTGGCAACTAACTTGAAGATGGTCACATCTATTCCGTTGTCATTCTGACATGCCCATGTTTGGAGTATTCTGAATCTTCTTTTGTATACTGTGAAAGCTACATTTCAAAGATGATAACTATCCCCATCAAGATTTGGTTACTCATGCATTAAGAGAGTGGAGGTGCAGAAAAGTTAGGTTTTATTGATCTCGTAGAATGGAGAGAATGGAATATATGTATGCTTGGTTTCATGACTTCCTGTTGTATTGCTATTTGCTGGGGATATGGGTTCTAATAATGCTACTTTAAAGATTCCCTTCTGGCCCGAACCTAGAAACCTATGATCCTTTGTCAAACTTGCTGCCGTTGCTCTCATTATTGTTGCCCTAACACAGGATGATGCATGAACGACCTTTCTTACAAGATTATTGAATCACTCATCTAACATGCCCTCCATTCACTTTAATATGAAAAAGATGATAGACCAGTCTATCAATTGAAGAAGGTACTAAACAAGATGGTTCATAAGGGCATTTTGGTTGTGGATTGTGCTTGATTGCTCGGGGTCCAGGTCGACTCTATATGTGTGCACACACACACATGCTCACACATTTCGAACTGATCATATATACTCGAGTGTATTGGCAGCCTATATGCCTTAATGATTTCTAAATATGGTGATCCCGAAGATGCTATGATGGTCGTTTTACATTCAAGTTCTCTCTCTGTGTGTGTGTGGGGGGGGGGACATATGGTGGTACACACTCTTGTTTGTATGGATCTAGCTGCCAAATGGTAAATCTAACCGTACAAATGTGTTTATTATGGTTTATTTAACATCTTAGAAGGTTTTATCATGTCTAATACACCATCAGATCCATTTTTGAGATGGTGAAAAATATGATTTTAACTTTGAAACCTTTATATTGACAGTAGCTGATAGCTTTATACATAGGCATCTTAACCGAAATTTATGAGAACTAAGGTACCATATGTTACAAAAGTTTCTTGTTGAATTCAGGAGCTTTCAATCAATGAAATGCCCAGAATAATCTAGATAGCTCTAGAAATGAAAAGACTTTCAGTCTTAATTGGTAGAACAAGAAGACTGGTCTTTATTCATGCTTGTATGTTCCATTCATAAGACTACTCATGCAGGTAGCTCGTAATGCGTGTGAACATGCATGTGCATGCAACTGGATGAAGTAACTTTAAACATGACACATAAATGGATGCTCCAATTCAAGATTCAAACCACATTCCAATTTACGAACTAACTTTAATTGTGAGCGAATGCCTTGAGTTATAATTCAAGATTGGCTTTTTCATTGCTTTTCATCATCTAGGTTTTAATTGAAATCGGATTTTTCATTGTGCAATAAATGTTGCAATGCTCTTATATTCATAGGATCACTGAATGAGTGCATGTGAACTGAATTTGATGATTTGATGGTGAAGTTGCGTGCACCTTGGGCTATGCCCCTGTTTTGATTGCCAACAAACATGTGAATACGGGTTTGATTTTGATAAACAATGTATGAGTTATTATAGTATGGCTTCTAAAACATTGGTTTTTTTATCAATATGAACGATATAAGTTTTTTTTTGCCTAGAGTCACCTCTTTAGCTAGTCATAGGTTGTTTTAAGTTTTATCATGTCTGTGACCTGGAGACTAAACCTTCAGACTTGCCAACTTTCTTGATGTTAATCATGTCTTTGGCTGATTATTTAGAACACAGCAAGGGACATTCTTAGTAGAGCTGCTGGTGTTGTGGTGATTGATGATCGGGCTTCCAATTACTTCCCTACTCCGCTGGAGGTCTCTCTCTCTCTCTCTCTCTCTCTCTCTCCGTATGTGAATTTTGACATTGTTTATTATGATGAGTTCAAGGTGTCAAGCAAAGATGATGTTGCAGTTGGTCGGATTCGTCGTGATATATCCCAGGATGGTGATTATGGGTAAGCCTGCTAAGGCCCAACAGGCATGCACAGACACACTCATGCACGCAAGAGAGAGAGAGAGAGAGAGAGAGAGAGAGAGAGAGAGAGAGAGAGAGAGAGAGAGAGAGAGAGTTTATGTATGTGCACGCTCGAATTGGTTAGTCTATCACTAAGGTGAATCTCTGGTATTGTTGACAGGCTGGATATTTTTGTCTGTGGCGATCAGATTCGGAAGGGAGCTGCCCTTAATGCAGTTCAAATTGCTGAGAAGTTACTTAGCTAGCTGAATTCCTTAATGAACAGAGTGAAATGGGTCCAGTTTTGTTTCTCACCAAATAGGTCTGCGTTAGATATTAATGTTGAAAGCAAGTCCAGTTTTGTTTCTCACCAAATAGAGCAGCAATCGATATTAAGAGGATGTGCGTGGAACGGTATTCACATTGAACTATTCGTCATCATCATTTGTCTCTATCAGTGTGGAATTTTGACTCATCCATGAATGTAACATTAACTAATTAGTTATTAATGTAGTAAATGTTACGCTTCGTTATTTGAATTGTTGGAGCTTCTCTGTACAGTTTATGGTACTCAAAAACTCTTCCGAAGTGGTGGGACCCACGCATTTCTCCATGTTTTTTAACAAACATGGAAAAAATTTAACCTGAACCTTTAGTCAGTTTTTGCTCATTTATCTGGGAAAAAAGAAGGTTGGATTCCAGGGGCATGGGAATTTTTCTTGTTTTTTTTGTCTTAAAAATATTTTTCTAGCACGCAAACAGGGCCTTCTATTGATGCCAAACTGATTACTTAAAAACGATTTGACAATCATCTAAGCCCGGCTGTTCCACCTGGCTTCATACCTATTTGACTGCTTGATGCATGTTTGTCTGTGTGGATTCGGAGCTCAGACCATATACATATTTTCCTGCCTTTACAAAGGATCTGCTTTTGGATTTTCATCTAAAGCTGCAAGGATCATTTCAATGAATGTTAAGCCATATATTTTCCTGGTGGGTGATTAACTTTTTTTTTCATCCCAACTTATGCTATATGGTCAGAATTGAGATGTTAACCAAAGACATCTTTACGTCCAAACCCCCAATGAGGGGAAGATTTGTACCAAAATCACAAGATTGGCGCTCATGTTTGCACACCAATGGTCGAGGTGGCTTTGGTCTCTCCTCGGCATAACTCCAACTTGAAAATTATATGTAGTTCTAATCTATTGGTAATCTTTTCCCTAATGGATTCTGTCTTTAATTGATAGATCTCTATCGTGGGAATTCTTCTTCTCAAGTGATTAAGCAATTGTTCGTTCATTTGGACATACTTATCAGAGGGATTCTAGTTTTAGAGAAATGTTTTTCAGATCTCTTTAAGACAACCTAAGGCTAAAATGAAGTCTTTTAAAATACATAAAGAGCTGGGAAAAAGAAGGTTTTGGTTAATGTAATTACTCCAAAGTGACCCTTGCAGATTTTTTTTTAAATAAATAATTTAAAATATTGCAAAAAATATCCCAGAGACCTGGGGCACATTATAGATTTAATTTATATAACCCAACAATCATTTCACATATAATAAAGCAAACTATGAATTGAAATTTAATTTAATTTAATTAAATAATCCCCATTTAGGGTTCACATGTTCTCTAAAAAAGAAACTCCTCAACGCAGTCAGAACCCAGGCCACCACATCAAAACCCTCGCTCTTTTCAGCAAGTTGGTTCCTTCATCACTGTGTGTCAGTACCTGAAAACGATTTTTAAAAATAAGAACCGAAGTTCTCATACGATGCTCTATCAAAATTCAATAACATACATCAAATCAAACATAAGTTTAAGAAGACTCAACAACCATCACACATTTAGAACATGTTTGCTATATAAGCAGTTAAAAAAAATCAATAATTTCATGCTAAATTAAACATTTAGGGATGTATAAATCAATGCAACGTACATGAATAACTTTTAAAGTTCAATTATGAGTATTGTTTTTTCATGTATTATTTTTACATGTATGTCCTTAATGCACACAATTTAAGTAACACTTAAAAACCACAGATATTCAAAACTGATCAAATTTCAGAGGTTCAAGGTAGTTCTTAGTAATACCTTAACACAATTTATATTTTATTTATTGGGTTCTACACATGTTCTTTGACCGATATTAGGAATCATCACCATCAATCAGAATATTAGGAATCATCACCTAATGATGAGATGACAAGAAAATCAACATTCATTGATGTCACTTTTTCGGTATACCAGTAACTTCAACTAGGTCTAACAACACCACTCTCAAGTAAAGATGTGGGAGTTCCCTACAACTGTAACCAGAAACACAAACTACACATGAAGTTCTTGGGAAAAAACAATGCATAGGGTGTTTAGTATCCTCGTGGTTCTTCATGACCGCCATCTGATGTTCTCATCGTTTCAAAGGGCCACTAAGGAAGAAAATTTATTAAACTGTTTGGTCTCTTTTATTATTTTTAACCAATTAAGGGTTATTTACAAAAGAAAAATTATATAAATCATCATGCAATAACAGATTTGGGTCATTGTCTTGTCATATTAAAGAGTGTAATTAATTCAAAAGCAATACCAAAATAGTTTTGTAATGCATTTATAATTTATTACTGCATGAATAACACATGCTCATGTCCTCTAAGAGCCCATATGTGGTTCACACATATCTACTACATACATTAAATAGCATTGAAAATCATATAATAACAACAATTATCCATAGACGAATAAAATTTAATGTTCACGATTCACAAGACATGATATCAAAGCATATTTATGGCTAGTGAACAAATGTAAGCTTTATCAAGCACATCAGATGTATTATATTGGCCTAGAATCCAAACTTTGTGAGACTGACCATTTTCAACACTCATTATGTTCGAATTCAATTAAATATCCTTGAGCTACTAGACATAGTTCCTAAAGAAAAAAGATTTTTATAACAGTATAAGAAAAAAATCAGTTTTTCAAACAACCTTTCAAATCTAATTTCTAATCCATTAAACAAAATGATTTACTCAAATTTAAAGAAGCAAATCTCATACATAAAAACAATCTCATGTATGAAGAGTCGTAATTATCATAATCATATTTTTACATATAGATAAAACACTGAAATTTGTTTTAAAACCTAGTAAGCACATAACTGAATTTGTGCATGCAACCTAGACTAAAACAGAAAATTAAACATAGTATGCATAACCGATTCATTGGATACCAAAAAATTCAGAATGCATTGACGGCAATACTTAATAATATATATATATATATATATATGATGATGATGGTGATGATGATTGACCCATCCTAAATTTAAAATGAGATTGGGATAAGTCGGCAGACTCATTCAAAAGTCTTCTCTCAGCATGCCAGTTAAATCTGAATTCCAGATTTGCCTGCCTCAAACACATGCCAGATTAAAGGGTATTTAAACCTTCCTATTTACATAAATCCAAATCCTAACTTAAGTACACAATATAACAAAAATTATAACATGGCAAAAACAAGATTGACATGATATGATATGATAAAGAAACAAAATAAACAACTAGGGCATGCATCCAAGAATCATTGAATCATGAATCAAGACATGCATGAATCAATAAATGGGAGTTTGATAGGTCCAGATTTTATCTTAAGCATGTGAAAAATCTATTTTCAGCATATGTATATAAAAAAACAATTTCTAATATTTGTAAATGATTAAATAAAGCAGATTTTTGGGATTCAGCCCCGAAAATCTGACCTGAATCAGCGATAAAGCGATGGGCGATCCCCTTGATTCAGATCAGTCGCAAAGTCCAGCTTTAAACCAACGAAAATACATATATACATAACCTGGCCTGTTTGTTAGAACTCTGATCAGTGTGAACCCAGTCCACGGAGATCAGATTCAAACAAAAAGAATGCAGACCAAGATATATATATATATATATATATATATATATATATATATATATATATATATATATATATATATATATATAATGTCCAAGAAACACAAAGTCCATATGCATACTCTTTCCAGGCCAGCTGAAATAAAAAACCCCATTGAAATGGGTTTGGTTTTCAGCATAAGCCTTCTTAAACCCATGCTAGCATCCTATCTACTGGAAAAAGTGAAGAGCCCGTACCTTTGCTGCAGATTCGTGAAAAAAAGAAGAAAAGAAGAAAAGAAGAAAGAAGTAGTGGTCGTTGAAGAAGAGGGAGGAGAATACATTGGGTTGTTACTATTTAGGACTCCTTTCTAAATAAGACGTCCCCTCATTTTTTGGAAAGATTTCTATTCCTTTAAGGCAATAGAAATCTTTCTAAATAAAACATTAATTATAATATCTATATATATAATCTGTTACATTATTACTATCTAATTTTTTTTAAAAGCTTATCTTTCCAACTACTCATGGATATTGGATCTCGGCCACAAGGGTCCAGATCCATATTTGGATCCATTTAACATCACATGGATCTTGGATCTCGGCCCAAAGGGTCCAAGATCCATATTAGGATTCATTTAACGTCACACACACACACACACACACACACACACACACACACACACATATATATATATATATATATATATATATATATATATATATATATATATATATATATATATATATATCAATTTAAATAATAAAAAATATTTATTTAATAAAATATTATGTTTATTAAATTTTATAATTAGGCAAAATTTGTGAGATATTATAGTTAATGTTTGTCCAAACTACTTTTTGAAAGTGGAAGTTTTAAAAATATATTGTTACCAAGATTACTTGTATTTTCATTGAACTAAAATAACTATCCTCCTACTCTTAATACTTCTTATTTTGATTTTAATCTTTTATCAGCAAAAGGAGCCATTTAAACCCCTCAAAAGTAATAATGTAGATTTCAATGAGGAAAAAATTGTCTAAACTAATTTTAGGAGTGTTCAATTAACATAAAACTGCCAAAAAAGTTTTTAAAATATATTGTTACTTTTTAATAAAAAAATACTTATTTTTCATCAAACTAAAACGACTCTATCCCCTTAATCTTCAAAAATCTAGTTTCTGTTTTACTTTTTTTCTCAGAAAAAAGGCCTATTTAAGCCCCTTAAAAGTAATAATGTAAAATTTCAAAAGTTCCAACGCATTAAGGGTAGTTTGGTAGTTCATGTTAGTTTGAACACTCACTAAATTTTGATACAAAAGGTTTAAACTTAAGTATAGCCAGGCGACTATCAAGTTCATCGCTCTTGTCATTGATCAATTACGACAAGCAAAGGCTTGATCCACATTATAGGTTTCCACATGAGCCTACTATCAAGAATAGGCCTGTCAAAGAGTTCAGACCTGCACCGGACCAGGGTGGATCCAGGTCCCAATATGACTTTTTGTGGTTCCAATATTTGATCCAGGTGTGGATTCAACCGGACCTAACGTAAGCAGAACAGTCGGATCCTAAGTAGATGCTGGCTTAAGCAGACCCAGACCCTAGCTACTACAAAACTTCCACAAGAAGTTCGGGACCCAAGTGAAGCAAAAGTTTGGGACCCGTCTTTCACAGGTTAATTTTCTCACATGTGAAAACCATGCCTTTTTGGATCATTTGAACATGAGAAAAGGAATCATCTTGACAAAGTTATTAAACACTTATCTGAGAAAAGACTGACAAAACGAAAGACACATTTGCAGGTTATCAAAAAGCTCTCACATGTAAAAATGGTCTACTTTCTCAGGTAAGAAAGTGTTTCATAGTTAGAAAACACACCCTTAATTATTACAAAATTTCCATAGGAAGAAGAGGAAAAATAAAATAGGTTATAAAAGAAAATTAGAACAAGATTTTCGGATCTTGCAATTTGTACCTCTGAACCATTCCCTTTTCTTGAGTTCAGAACCCTCAAAGCTCCAAGGCTTATATATGGAGTGTGAAGCTTTTAACAGCAACTCAATCAATTCTTGACCTAATCAAACACCCGCTCAAGGCATTCCAATTCTACACTTCAAGGGTAGGTCAGAACTAAGGATGCCTTGATAGTGTCATCAACTTAGCCAAACGGAATATTGCAAGCCAATTGTATTCGCCTTCTAATGAAGAGCATTATTTTATATCAAATGGCAAATTTAACTTTTGGTCTTTCTAGGCCAAGATGAACACCATAACCTACTACCAGATACGTCCAAGTATAATGATAAAAGTTTAAAATGGGAAACAAAAGCAGAGAAAAATCTCGTCAGAAATTGAAATTTTGTATTTTCTCACGTTTTTATCCTCAAAATAACAGCAAATAAATAACAGAAACAAAAGTATACAAAATGCAACAAAATAACAATTACATGCAAAATAAAACACAGCCCATTGTTTCTGGAAAATAGACACCAAATCAGGATATTTTCATTAAAACAATATCATTGCAATATTTTGAAAACATGAAAATATTTTGGCAGTTAAAATTGGTGAGAAAATATCTCATTTATCCCCGAAATATTTTCAAAATATAAACCAAATATGCATGTCACTATGGATCGAAGAAGTACACAAGTGTACGGGGTGAAAAACACGGCCAAAGACCAACTCCCAGTCATCTCTACAATCATGGGAAAAATGACCAGGTTCCACATAAAAATTATGAAAATCTAAATTCATATTAATCAAAGTCAAGGCATCAGCTGGCATATCACCAGGATTCAGTCAGAATGATAAAAGTTTGTGGAGGTACAATCAGCTGCCGATCTTTTAGAACTTGGAGCTTCTAAAAAATCTATGTTCTTGTTTTGGTCTGGCTATGACTTGACAGAGAACGGCAAATTAAGATCCTCCTTGCAGTTTTTCACAATATAAAAGCTGGATCAATATCCCGTTCTGGGTTGAAATACCACCAATCAAGCATTTGGTAGATTGCCTGATACACACCCATGCATATACAGGCTATTCTACTGTGCCAGAAAAGTGCAGGGATCCTAATCAATAGGTTTCCCACTTTTTATCAAGATGCTACATGGATGTGCTACTCTTTGGAGAGGAAATGTCAGGCTGAACAGCAACCAACAATCTAGCTAACAAGCAACTCAATGAATGTATCAACTAATAACAAAGAACTGCAAAGTAATGGGCCCTACTTGACATCATTTGCTAACTTCACCAGCCAACAAGTGCAATGCTAAATATACAAGCAACCATAAGATTCAGTCTGGACAGACTTTATATACTGGTAGACGGTAGACCCAATGAATGCAAGTTCCAACAAGGATTAAAGACCAAATCATGTAATCCAAAGATGCAATCAATAAATAAACAAAAAATTGCAATTCTTCTACGACATTTAGTGGCACAAGTTAGCCTCGAGAAATTGTGAGTTTCAACAAACAACAGTAACATTCCCACATTATATGAAGTTCATTAACAGTTTTGAGAAGTCTCACACTGTGAAGTTAAACTAAGGCTCTACTGCAACACACAGCCACAGTACTAGGGATTGAACTTTTACATCACATCTGGACCACATAGCAACTCAAAATTATATGCTGTAACGGTTCTTCGCCATTCTGTCAAGTCTCTTTGCATCGTCCTGAAATCAACAGTACAGCAATTGCAGAAGATTCAAGGTATTAAGATCTTTCAGATGTTATCCTTATTTTCTGTTAGGAAGCTAGGTTCAGTAACTAGAAAAGCATCCATGAAAAAAAAAAGATGTGCGGAACTACTTAATGATGGGATACCCAGGCAGAAAAGATACACTGAGCTTCGTGAACAAAAAGGAAGGGCAGAGGGTGGGCAGAGCATAAAAGGCAAGCAATTGAGAAAAAAATGAATAACTTACATGAAACATGAAACCAATTGTGTCATTATAATCTAGAAACTCCTTCCATTGCTTCCCAATGCTAAGCTGCAGCACAATTAGATGGCGTTCAAAAGATCAACCAGATGTCTAAGTTTGATGTGATTACCAAGACAGATCTAATTCTTCAAACTAGTCTTACAATATTAATGGAATAAGGAAAAGTACATCAGGATATCAACTTCACTGATTAAAGAGAAAAAAAGCCTTCTTATCTAAAAATAAAAGGAAAAGTCAAAGTGAAAAGAGTAGAAGTAGCAATACAATGGTCATGCAGCAGGCAGAACTTGCTTTACTTTCAACCTATATAAACTGTGATGCATGAAACAATAAAATAAAGAACCATATTTAGTATCTAGAGGCCCATCAGAGTAAGTATGCAACGTTAAGGAGAGATAAAACAACACAAATCGAGATATGAATCACAATATTTGTCAAAACTGCCCAACATTAGGACATCAGACACCATCTAATTAACAGGACAGAACGGTTCACACCACCAATGGATGCATATCTACGTATATTTTATATTTATCTTTTTTGTTTTCTCACTACAATGAAGCTTAAGGGGACAGCCCCCCAGCTGAATTTGGACTAGAACTAGAAGCACTCAACAAAGCTAACACTTGGAAAATTGTAAGTCCCCCTTTAGGGAAAAAGGGCATTGGGTGTAGATAGGTTTATAAAGTCAAAAGTAAAAGTGATGGGTCATTAGAAAGATATAAAGCTAAGTTAATTGCTAAAGGGTATGCACAAGAATATGAAATTGATACGAGGAAACTTTTGCTCTTTTTGCTACGATGACTAGTATAAGAACTTTAATAGCCTTAGCATCAATTAAACAATGGCAAATCTACCAACCAGACGTCAAAAATGCATTTTTAAACGGGAACCTTTGTGAAGAAGTCTACATGGATCCTGTGAAAATCTCTATAAAAAGAGACCGTGTATAAACACAATACTAGAAACACTAAGTGTGGACAAAGGCACAAAGGAGAACTCTAACAAGTGCACAAAGGCACGGATACACATGCACAAAAGCATAAAAACTATCAACTTCAAAATATTGGGTCTCAAAAAGGGCTTTACAAAAGCAGAAAAAGGCAAAAGGGGATCACCCCTATTTATAAGCATTGGAGACATGGGGGGCTCCAATACATACGTTGGAGCCCCTCCAACGGTTAGAAATGTAACCGTTGGAGGGGACTCCAACATGTGTATTGAGGGCCCCCTCATGTCACAAAAGACCAAAAAGTGAAAAAATAAAAAAAAAATACAAAAAAGAAATTGAAAATGGAAAAAAAATACAATCATATTCTCAAGAATATGCGTAAAATACGTAAATTTACATAAATACCCTTATCGGGTTTGATATATATATATATATATGAAGAATATTTAAGAAGAACCATTGACGTTCCTTATGTTACATCAGAATATCAACTGGAAGACTTCTTCATCAAGGCGTTGTGCTCTCTAAGATTTAACTTTTTTCTTGGCAAACTTTCGGTTGTGACACCCTAAGTTTGAGGGAGGGTGTTAAAATGTAGTCTTATAGAAAAAATTTAAATCTTAGAGAGCACAACGCCTTGATGAAGAAGTCTTCCAGTTGATATTCTGATGCAACATAAGGAACGTCAATGGTTCTTCTTAAATATTCTTCACGAACATAATGGCAGTCCATCTTGATATGCTTCGTGCGCTCATGAAATGTTGATTTTTGACAATGTAGATTGCACTTTTATTATCACAACATAATTTTGTGGGCCCTAGAACTTGAATATTCATGTCTTCTAACAAGCTACGAATCCAAACAATTTCCATGGTGGTAGATGCCATGGCTCTATACTCAGCTTCGATGGATGAAAGTGATACTTTCTATTGCTTCTTGCATCTCCAAAAAATTAACGATTGTCCTAAAAAAATAAAAACCAGTGGTGGAGTGACGATTATTTGGATCACCTCCTCAATTAGAGTCAGTATAAGCAATTAAACTTAATTCAGAAAAAGAAGATAGAAATACTTCATTGTTTACTGTACCCTTTATGTATTTGATGATGCGAAGAATGACGTTCATATGAACTGTAGTAGGTGCATGTTGAAATTGACTGGCAACATGTACTCATGAGAAATATTAGGTCTAGTAATATTGAGATACGTTAGAGATCCAACCAATTGCCTGTAAGGTGTGGGATCTTTTAGAAGAATCCCATCATCAATCTTCATCTTCGAACCCACTATTTCAGGAGTTTCAGAGACCTTGTCATCTGCAATTCCTGATCTGTCAAGAATCTCACAAGCAAGTTTAGTTTGAGACAGAGACAGAAAGTAACCTCTGTGAGAATAAGCAACCTCAATTCCCCAAAAATATGTCAAAAATCCTAAGTCTAACATTTCAAATTTTGAAGTCAAGATAGATTTAATACTTTTGATTCCTTTAGTATCATCCCATGTTATCAACATATCATCATCATATAACAGTAATATAACAATTCCTGCATCAGGTTTCTTAACAAACAATGCAGTGTCAATATAGCATGAAGAGAAACCATTTTCAGTCATTACATTGTTAAACATGTTGTGCCAAGCTTTGGGAGCTTGTTTCAAGCCATAAAAAGTTTTACGAAGACGAAGAACTTTATTTTTAGGAATTTTCATACCAGGTGAAGCATCCATGTAGACTTCTTCATTAAGATCACCATTTTAAAAGGCAGTTTTGACATACATTTAATAAATATTCCATTTTCTAATGGAAGCAATGGTGATGATACATCTGATAGTAACAATACGAGCTACTGAAGCAAATGTCACTTCATAGTCAATCATGTATTCTTGACCATACCCTTTAGCTATTAGACGAGCTTTATACCTCTCAAGAGATCCATCACTCTTGATTTTGACTTTAAACACCCATCAGCATCCTATAGTTTTCTTTCCACTGGGAAGCGTTTGAAATTCTCAAGTGTTGGCTTTCCTAAGCGCTTTGAGTTCACTCTCCATGGCTTCTCTCCATTCAATACATCGTTTGGCATCTTAAAAAAAATTAATTCAAAATATGAGTGAATGACACTTAAGAAAGCTCGATATTTAGAAGAGAAAGAATCAAATGATACGAATCTAGAGGGAGTTCTTCTAGGGTTTGAATCATGTGTGGAGATAGATTCGCTAGGTTCACTATATTGCTCAATAGCACTTCTAAAGGTGCGTCTATCTCTATGAGTATAGTTGATGGGGTCTCTAGTTATATTTTCTTCTTGAGAGGTAGTAGGGTTGATTTTAACCACTTCATTGTAACTGTTCCCTTGCGACTTACAATGTACAGTTGCGCTTAGAGTCTGTTTTGCTTTTGTTGAGTCTGATGTAAGCTGCTCGGTTCAGGTGAATCAATACCCCGAAGGGGCAGCCCATATACTTGAACTGTAATAGCCTGCGGGCAAAATTGTGAATGAAGTAAATGCGTTGAGCTTTCTTTTGTTCACCCTCGTTGTGATTGCTTCTTGTGATTGCAATTTCTCTCCCTCTATTCGCTCTTGCTCTCTTGCACTCTGATTACAAGCTTCCGCGACCAGCAAGCGAGCTGACGAGTAGGCTTGCGACGGTAAGGAAGGACCGTCGCGCCGCGCTGGCCCATTGAAGGAAATAGGCCCGTGATAAGTGGTACCAGATCTCGTTCTCGTGTTGGGGAAGGGACTCCGGAGTCGGTGTCGACAGACACGCCGACAGGCTGCGATTTGTGAGCAAGACATCGTGGCGCCTTATCAACACTTGCGCAACACCAAAGGCAAGGCAGTTGCCGAAGCTGAGGAGATGGGTTCACCTCGGGGCTAAGAAGAGTTGGCTGCAATTGTTAACAAGTTGGTGGAAGATGTAACTTCGCATGATGAAGCGATTTCACGCGCATGTGAATCATTCAATGGATTGAATGATGTGGTGGCGAGCCTGCAAGAGCAGATGAACTTACTAATGGGGCATGTCACATCATTGACGACTACAGTGACCGATCTTGAGTTGAGGAACCGTACGTTGCAGCGGACGATGACCCTAAATGGCGAAAATGGTGCGAGACCATCAAGAATTGATATGCCAAGACCCACAAAATTCAATGGTTCTCGTGACAGCAAGGCCATTGAGAACTTCTTATTCCAAGTAGAAGACTACTTGGATATCCAGAATGTGACTCTTGAAGATCTAAAGATTAAGGCTGCAGCGGCCTTACTTGATGGTGATGCTATCGCTTGGTGGAGGCGGAAGCGCAATGACATGGAGAGGGGTCAATGTGTGATAGACACCTTTGATGACTTCAAAGTAGAGTTGCGCAACTACTTCATGCCAAGAAATGCGTAGAGACAGGCTTACCGGATGGTTCGTGAGCTCAAACATACTGGTTCGTTGCAAGACTATGTCAGAACGTTCCAGAAGCTTATGCTGGAGATACCTAACATGCCAGAAGATGACATGCTCAACTGGTTCATTATGGGACTTCAACCATGGGCACAATCTGAAGTGGAAAGGAGCAACCCCCGTATTTTGGAAGATGCATATGTGGCGGCTGAGCGCTTAGTTGACACTCAGCGCAAGCCTTTCACCCCATCAACCAAAGTTGGGAAGAAGCCTGACCACGGAGGCAAGAAGGATGAGCAGCGCAACGATAAAGGTGAGGCGTCGACACGCCATCAATCCGAAAAGAAACAGAACTACACAAAGCATAACAACAGCAACAAGGGTGCGGTTGTGACATGTTGGTTCTGTGGTGATAGACATATCGCCCGGCAATGCCCAAAGCGCCTTGTAAAGGACGACGGGCAAGTCAATGTTGCACAGGAAGAATGCAGCGATACTGAATGCAGTGACACTGAGACCATGCAACCGAGGATGGGCGCCATGCAATCGATCAATGCAGCCAGAAGTTGTGCAGCTAAAAACATGCAGGTCAGTAAAGAACTCATGTACACTGAAGTTATTATGAATGAAAAGTCTACTTCAGCAATGATAGACTCCGGGGTCACACACAACTTTGTCTCGCGAGAAGAGGCAGAGCGGTTGGGCTTAAAGCATGGGCCAAAGCAGAGGACCATTAAAACAGTAAACTCTGAGGCCAAGCCCATCCTTGGTGAAGCAAGGGATGTGGCCATTCAAGTGGGAAGTTGGGTCGGTAAAGCCAACTTCTCTGTGGTGCCCTTAGACGATTTCAAGATGATTTTGGGTATGGAGTTTCTGCGAAGCCAGAATGTTATGATGTTGCCAAAATTCAACACGCTGACGATCTTAGAGTCAGACCTATCCCACACAGTGCAGTGCCTTACGCAGAAAGACAAGTCTTCAGTGTTGTCGGCAATGTAACTAAAGAAGGGTGTCAAGCATGGGGAGCAGACATTCTTAGTGGCAGTGCGCGCAGAGGAAGGGAAGGTGGAAGCAGCAGTGCCACCGACCCTAGCCCCACTATTGGAGGAGTTTCGGGGGGTGATGCCCCCGGAATTGCCAAAGCGTCTTCCGCTAAGACGCGAGGTCGACCACAAGATTGAGTTGACCCCGGAAGCGAAGCCTCCTGTAATGGTTCCATACCGTATGGGGTCAGCTGAGCTGAAGGAACTGCGCAGGCAGTTAGACGAGATGTTGGACGCAGGCATTGTTCGTCCATCAAAAGCCCCATTTGGTGCCCCGGTCCTTTTCTAGATGAAACATGATGGCTCTAAACGGTTATGTGTGGATTACCGTGCCTTGAATAAGATCACGGTGAAGAACAAGTACCCATTGGCATTGATAGCGGACTTGTTCGATCAGCTAGGCAGTGCCCGTATCTTTTCCAAGCTAGATCTGCGATCGGGTTACTGGCAAGTGAGGATTGCCGAAGGTGATGAGCCGAAAACAACTTGCGTCACCCGCTATGGTGCTTACGAATTTCTAGTAATGCCATTCGGGTTGACAAATACTCCAGCCACGTTCACGACTTTAATGAACCAGATCTTCTACCCTTACTTAGACAAGTTTGTGGTAGTCTACCTGGATGATATCGTGATCTACAGCAACAACATGGAGGAACATGCCGAGCACTTGCGAACAGTGTTTCAGGTGCTGAAGGAGAATGACCTCTGTGTCAAACGAGAGAAGTGTCTCTTCGGGCAGGAGGAGATCAGCTTCCTTGGCCACGTTGTGGGGCGTGGTGTGCTGCGTATGGATGGGCAGAAGATAAGGGCCATCCAGGAATGGGTTCCGCCAAGCAAAGTGCCAGAATTGCAGTCATTCCTCGGTTTGGCAAACTATTATCGGCGTTTCATCGAAGGTTATTCCCTCATTGTTGCGCCCCTCACAGATTTGTTAAAGAAGAATCGGGTATGGCTCTGGACAAGAGCGTGCCAAGATGCCTTCGATGGCTTGAAGAAAGCCTTAGTGAGGGAGCCAGTGCTGCGACTGCCTGATCATTCGAGACCCTTTGAAGTCCACACTGATGCCTCAGACTTTGTCATTGGCGGAGTTATTATGCAAGATGGTCATCCGATCGCATATGAGAGTCGCAAGCTGAAGGATGCAGAGAGGCGTTACACAGTGCACGAACGTGAGATGACCGCCATTGTGTATTGCCTCAGGACCTGGCGGCACTACCTTTTGGGTGCCGAGTTCGTCGTCAAGACGGACAATGTGGCCACGAGCTATTTTCAGACGCAAAAGAAATTAACGCCCAAGCAAGCTCGATGGCAGATGTTTTTGGCTGAGTTCGACTTTGCCTTAGAGTACAAGGTTGGAAAGACCAATGTTGTGGCAGATGCCCTGAGCCGTAGGGCTGAATTGGCTGTTGCGCGCGCAGAGCCTTCTAAAGTGCATTTGGAGGGCGCATTGCTGAGCCGCATCCGCGAGGGTACGCAGCAGGATCCGACCGCACAACACCTTGTTTCTCTGGCGCAGGCAGGGAAGACTCGGCGATTTTGGCTACAGGATGGCCTCCTCGTAACAAAAGGGGGACGCATCTTTGTACCACGGTGGGGAAGCCTTCGCCGAGAGCTACTCAAGGAGTGCCATGATACACTATGGGCCGGCCATCCTGGTCAGGAGCGGACCTTAGCACTCCTTGAGCGCGGCTACTATTGGTCGCAGATGAGAGACGACGTTGAGGGGTATGTGCGGACATGCCTCATCTGCCAGCAAGATAAGGGGACAAACCAGAAGGCTGCCGGTCTCCTTGAGCCTTTACCAATTCCAGAACATCCTTGGGATAGCATCTCCATGGACTTTATTGTTAGTCTGCCGAAGGTAGAGGGCCTCAGTTCTATTTTGGTTGTGGTGGATCGTTTCTCAAAGTATGCCATCTTCATCCCAGCTTCCAAGGAGTGCCCTGCAGAGAAGACTGCAGAGTTGTTCGTAAAGCATGTGGTGAAACACTGGGGCATACCAAAGAGCATTGTGAGTGATCGTGATGCTCGCTTCACGGGCAAGTTCTGGCGTGAAGTATTTCGGCTACTTGGCTCTGAGTTGTTTTCAACTAGCTTCCATCCGCAGACAGATGGGCAGACAGAGCGTATCAACGGGATACTGGAGCAATACCTGAGGCATTTTGTTAGTGCCAATCAGAAAAATTGGGTGAAGCTCCTTGATGTGGCACAGTTTTGTTATAATCTGCAGAAGAGCGAGTCTTCAGGCCACAGTCCGTTCGAGATAGCCACGGGGCAGCAGCCACTGACCCCGCACACTCTTGCCACACAAGAAAAGGGAAGGCCATCATTCGCCTATCAGTTTTTTCGCGACTGGCACGAGCAAAATGAGTTGGCGAAGGCATTCTTACATAAAGCGGCAAAGAGAATGAAGAAGTGGGCGGACAAGCACCGTCGGCCCGCAGGGTTCCAAGTTGGAGACCAAGTGTTGGTGAAGTTATATCCTGGTCGCACAGGCATCTTCCGTGGGTGGCACCGCGGACTACTCAAAAAGTATGAGGGACCCTTCATCATCACGAAGAAGGTGGGCAAGCTGGCATACAAGCTGGAGTTGCCCCCAGACTTCAAGGTGGACCCGGTGTTCCATGTGTGCAACCACAAGCAGTTTCATCCAGATGATGGAGACCCGGAACGCAGTGTGCCACAACGCGCTCCCATCATGCAGAGGGCCCCGGCAGCACAACGGGCCGAGAAGCACCTCAGTCAGATCCTTCGTCACAAGGTCAACTACTTGGGACAAGCGAAGAAATACTTGGTGCAGTGGGAGAAAACAGCGGAACCAACGTGGGAGCCTGCATTTCGAATGAACAGCCGCTACCCGGCTGAAGTCAGGGCTTACCACGAAACAGATGGCGCCGAGGACAGCGCATGATTTGAAGGGGGGAGCATGTTCCCTTACGACTTACAGTGTACAGTTGCGCTTAGAGTCTGTTTTGCTTTTGTTGAGTCTGATGTAAGCTGCTCGGTTCAGGTAAATCAATACCCCGAAGGGGCAGCTCGTATACTTGAACTGTAATAGCCTGCGGGCAAAATTGTGAATGAAGTAAATGCGTTGAGCTTTCTTTTGTTCACCCTCGTTGTGATTGCTTCTTGTGATTGCAATTTCTCTCCCTCTATTCTCTCTTGCTCTCTTGCACTCTGATTACAAGCTTCCGCGACCGGCAAGCGAGCTGACGAGTAGGCTTGCGGCGGTAAGGAAGGACCGTCGCGCCGCGCTGGCCCATTGAAGGAAATAGGCCCGTGACAGTAACTGTTATATGTTGATTCATCATCACCTTTAGATAATAGATCAAAAAGAAAGGAATAGTCGGCATTTTGTAAATGAAATTCATTCTTTTCAAAACCACTATCATTTTCCAAAAATGTTACATTTCTTGAGACATATAACTTATCATTCTTAGTATCATAATATCGAAACCCTTTTTGAGTTTCGGAATAGCCAAGAAAAGCATAAGGAATAGCTTTTGATGAGAGTTTATCATTTTTATCTGTAAGGACAAAGCACTTACAACAAAAAACTCTCAATCTATTATAATCGGGTTCTTTTTCATATAGAGTCTCAAAAGGAGAGATTTTATCTAAATTTTTGGATGGAAGATTAATAAGATAAACGGAAGCAAGAGTCGCTTCGGCCCAAAAATTTTTGGAATACTTTGGGAAATAAGAAGGGTTCTAGTGGTTTCAATGATATGTTTAAGCTTCCTTTCAGCCAACCCATTTTGTTGTGGAGTCTTAGGACACGATTTTTTATGGACAATGCCACAGTCTTCAAGATATTTCTTAAATTCATTAGAGAGATATTCACCTCTGGAATCGGTCCTAAATATCTTTAAATTACTATTAAATTGATTTTTTATCATCATATGATATGATTTAAAGCATGAAAAGACTTCATGCTTATGTTTGAGAAAATATATCCAACAATATCATGAAAAATCATCCACAAAAATCACATAGTAGGCAAAACCTTCCTTGGATATGACGAGTGCCGGTCCCCAAACATCCGAATGAATAATTTAAAAAGGTTTAGTGGTAAACATAGATCTTTCTTCAAAATGCATACTTTCCAAGAATGCAATCATTACAAGAGAAAGTACCTTTATAAAGATTTTTAACAAAGTCCAAATAGGACAACTTGGTGATGTTGGGATGACCAAGTCTTGTGTGACAAACATTTATGTCTTTATGTTGGGCCACATTACAAAAGGAGGTTTTAGGAATTTGAAGAGAGTCCACATAGTATAAGTCTCCCTTCCTAAAGCCTTCCCCAATCAACCTCCCGGACCGATGATCTTGTATTAAACATTTATTAGATGAAAATTGAATGTCACACCCAAAGTCCGAGAGTTGAGAGACGGAAAGTAAGTTTAAATTCAATTTTGGTATAAATCTAATTCTAGGAATAAAGAAGTGGTGTGCTGCGTATGGATGGGCAGAAGATAAGGGCCATCCAGGAATGGGTTCCGCCAAGCAAAGTGCCAGAATTGCAGTCATTCCTCGGTTTGGCAAACTATTATCGGCGTTTCATCGAAGGTTATTCCCTCATTGTTGCGCCCCTCACAGATTTGTTAAAGAAGAATCGGGTATGGCTCTGGACAAGAGCGTGCCAAGATGCCTTCGATGGCTTGAAGAAAGCCTTAGTGAGGGAGCCAGTGCTGCGACTGCCTAATCATTCGAGACCCTTTGAAGTCCACACTGATGCCTCAGACTTTGTCATTGGCGGAGTTATTATGCAAGATGGTCATCCGATCGCATATGAGAGTCGCAAGCTGAAGGATGCAGAGAGGCGTTACACAGTGCACGAACGTGAGATGACCGCCATTGTGTATTGCCTCAGGACCTGGCGGCACTACCTTTTGGGTGCCGAGTTCGTCGTCAAGACGGACAATGTGGCCACGAGCTATTTTCAGACGCAAAAGAAATTAACGCCCAAGCAAGCTCGATGGCAGATGTTTTTGGCTGAGTTCGACTTTGCCTTAGAGTACAAGGTTGGAAAGACCAATGTTGTGGCAGATGCCCTGAGCCGTAGGGCTGAATTGGCTGTTGCGCGCGCAGAGCCTTCTAAAGTGCATTTGGAGGGCGCATTGCTGAGCCGCATCCGCGAGGGTACGCAGCAGGATCCGACCGCACAACACCTTGTTTCTCTGGCGCAGGCAGGGAAGACTCGGCGATTTTGGCTACAGGATGGCCTCCTCGTAACAAAAGGGGGACGCATCTTTGTACCACGGTGGGGAAGCCTTCGCCGAGAGCTACTCAAGGAGTGCCATGATACACTATGGGCCGGCCATCCTGGTCAGGAGCGGACCTTAGCACTCCTTGAGCGCGGCTACTATTGGTCGCAGATGAGAGACGACGTTGAGGGGTATGTGCGGACATGCCTCATCTGCCAGCAAGATAAGGGGACAAACCAGAAGGCTGCCGGTCTCCTTGAGCCTTTACCAATTCCAGAACATCCTTGGGATAGCATCTCCATGGACTTTATTGTTAGTCTGCCGAAGGTAGAGGGCCTCAGTTCTATTTTGGTTGTGGTGGATCGTTTCTCAAAGTATGCCATCTTCATCCCAGCTTCCAAGGAGTGCCCTGCAGAGAAGACTGCAGAGTTGTTCGTAAAGCATGTGGTGAAACACTGGGGCATACCAAAGAGCATTGTGAGTGATCGTGATGCTCGCTTCACGGGCAAGTTCTGGCGTGAAGTATTTCGGCTACTTGGCTCTGAGTTGTTTTCAACTAGCTTCCATCCGCAGACAGATGGGCAGACAGAGCGTATCAACGGGATACTGGAGCAATACCTGAGGCATTTTGTTAGTGCCAATCAGAAAAATTGGGTGAAGCTCCTTGATGTGGCACAGTTTTGTTATAATCTGCAGAAGAGCGAGTCTTCAGGCCACAGTCCGTTCGAGATAGCCACGGGGCAGCAGCCACTGACCCCGCACACTCTTGCCACACAAGAAAAGGGAAGGCCATCATTCGCCTATCAGTTTTTTCGCGACTGGCACGAGCAAAATGAGTTGGCGAAGGCATTCTTACATAAAGCGGCAAAGAGAATGAAGAAGTGGGCGGACAAGCACCGTCGGCCCGCAGGGTTCCAAGTTGGAGACCAAGTGTTGGTGAAGTTATATCCTGGTCGCACAGGCATCTTCCGTGGGTGGCACCGCGGACTACTCAAAAAGTATGAGGGACCCTTCATCATCACGAAGAAGGTGGGCAAGCTGGCATACAAGCTGGAGTTGCCCCCAGACTTCAAGGTGGACCCGGTGTTCCATGTGTGCAACCACAAGCAGTTTCATCCAGATGATGGAGACCCGGAACGCAGTGTGCCACAACGCGCTCCCATCATGCAGAGGGCCCCGGCAGCACAACGGGCCGAGAAGCACCTCAGTCAGATCCTTCGTCACAAGGTCAACTACTTGGGACAAGCGAAGAAATACTTGGTGCAGTGGGAGAAAACAGCGGAACCAACGTGGGAGCCTGCATTTCGAATGAACAGCCGCTACCCGGCTGAAGTCAGGGCTTACCACGAAACAGATGGCGCCGAGGACAGCGCATGATTTGAAGGGGGGAGCATGTTCCCTTACGACTTACAGTGTACAGTTGCGCTTAGAGTCTGTTTTGCTTTTGTTGAGTCTGATGTAAGCTGCTCGGTTCAGGTAAATCAATACCCCGAAGGGGCAGCTCGTATACTTGAACTGTAATAGCCTGCGGGCAAAATTGTGAATGAAGTAAATGCGTTGAGCTTTCTTTTGTTCACCCTCGTTGTGATTGCTTCTTGTGATTGCAATTTCTCTCCCTCTATTCTCTCTTGCTCTCTTGCACTCTGATTACAAGCTTCCGCGACCGGCAAGCGAGCTGACGAGTAGGCTTGCGGCGGTAAGGAAGGACCGTCGCGCCGCGCTGGCCCATTGAAGGAAATAGGCCCGTGACAGTAACTGTTATATGTTGATTCATCATCACCTTTAGATAATAGATCAAAAAGAAAGGAATAGTCGGCATTTTGTAAATGAAATTCATTCTTTTCAAAACCACTATCATTTTCCAAAAATGTTACATTTCTTGAGACATATAACTTATCATTCTTAGTATCATAATATCGAAACCCTTTTTGAGTTTCGGAATAGCCAAGAAAAGCATAAGGAATAGCTTTTGATGAGAGTTTATCATTTTTATCTGTAAGGACAAAGCACTTACAACAAAAAACTCTCAATCTATTATAATCGGGTTCTTTTTCATATAGAGTCTCAAAAGGAGAGATTTTATCTAAATTTTTGGATGGAAGATTAATAAGATAAACGGAAGCAAGAGTCGCTTCGGCCCAAAAATTTTTGGAATACTTTGGGAAATAAGAAGGGTTCTAGTGGTTTCAATGATATGTTTAAGCTTCCTTTCAGCCAACCCATTTTGTTGTGGAGTCTTAGGACACGATTTTTTATGGACAATGCCACAGTCTTCAAGATATTTCTTAAATTCATTAGAGAGATATTCACCTCTGGAATCGGTCCTAAATATCTTTAAATTACTATTAAATTGATTTTTTATCATCATATGATATGATTTAAAGCATGAAAAGACTTCATGCTTATGTTTGAGAAAATATATCCAACAATATCATGAAAAATCATCCACAAAAATCACATAGTAGGCAAAACCTTCCTTGGATATGACGAGTGCCGGTCCCCAAACATCCGAATGAATAATTTAAAAAGGTTTAGTGGTAAACATAGATCTTTCTTCAAAATGCATACTTTCCAAGAATGCAATCATTACAAGAGAAAGTACCTTTATAAAGATTTTTAACAAAGTCCAAATAGGACAACTTGGTGATGTTGGGATGACCAAGTCTTGTGTGACAAACATTTATGTCTTTATGTTGGGCCACATTACAAAAGGAGGTTTTAGGAATTTGAAGAGAGTCCACATAGTATAAGTCTCCCTTCCTAAAGCCTTCCCCAATCAACCTCCCGGACCGATGATCTTGTATTAAACATTTATTAGATGAAAATTGAATGTCACACCCAAAGTCCGAGAGTTGAGAGACGGAAAGTAAGTTTAAATTCAATTTTGGTATAAATCTAATTCTAGGAATAAAGAAGTGGTGTGCTGCGTATGGATGGGCAGAAGATAAGGGCCATCCAGGAATGGGTTCCGCCAAGCAAAGTGCCAGAATTGCAGTCATTCCTCGGTTTGGCAAACTATTATCGGCGTTTCATCGAAGGTTATTCCCTCATTGTTGCGCCCCTCACAGATTTGTTAAAGAAGAATCGGGTATGGCTCTGGACAAGAGCGTGCCAAGATGCCTTCGATGGCTTGAAGAAAGCCTTAGTGAGGGAGCCAGTGCTGCGACTGCCTAATCATTCGAGACCCTTTGAAGTCCACACTGATGCCTCAGACTTTGTCATTGGCGGAGTTATTATGCAAGATGGTCATCCGATCGCATATGAGAGTCGCAAGCTGAAGGATGCAGAGAGGCGTTACACAGTGCACGAACGTGAGATGACCGCCATTGTGTATTGCCTCAGGACCTGGCGGCACTACCTTTTGGGTGCCGAGTTCGTCGTCAAGACGGACAATGTGGCCACGAGCTATTTTCAGACGCAAAAGAAATTAACGCCCAAGCAAGCTCGATGGCAGATGTTTTTGGCTGAGTTCGACTTTGCCTTAGAGTACAAGGTTGGAAAGACCAATGTTGTGGCAGATGCCCTGAGCCGTAGGGCTGAATTGGCTGTTGCGCGCGCAGAGCCTTCTAAAGTGCATTTGGAGGGCGCATTGCTGAGCCGCATCCGCGAGGGTACGCAGCAGGATCCGACCGCACAACACCTTGTTTCTCTGGCGCAGGCAGGGAAGACTCGGCGATTTTGGCTACAGGATGGCCTCCTCGTAACAAAAGGGGGACGCATCTTTGTACCACGGTGGGGAAGCCTTCGCCGAGAGCTACTCAAGGAGTGCCATGATACACTATGGGCCGGCCATCCTGGTCAGGAGCGGACCTTAGCACTCCTTGAGCGCGGCTACTATTGGTCGCAGATGAGAGACGACGTTGAGGGGTATGTGCGGACATGCCTCATCTGCCAGCAAGATAAGGGGACAAACCAGAAGGCTGCCGGTCTCCTTGAGCCTTTACCAATTCCAGAACATCCTTGGGATAGCATCTCCATGGACTTTATTGTTAGTCTGCCGAAGGTAGAGGGCCTCAGTTCTATTTTGGTTGTGGTGGATCGTTTCTCAAAGTATGCCATCTTCATCCCAGCTTCCAAGGAGTGCCCTGCAGAGAAGACTGCAGAGTTGTTCGTAAAGCATGTGGTGAAACACTGGGGCATACCAAAGAGCATTGTGAGTGATCGTGATGCTCGCTTCACGGGCAAGTTCTGGCGTGAAGTATTTCGGCTACTTGGCTCTGAGTTGTTTTCAACTAGCTTCCATCCGCAGACAGATGGGCAGACAGAGCGTATCAACGGGATACTGGAGCAATACCTGAGGCATTTTGTTAGTGCCAATCAGAAAAATTGGGTGAAGCTCCTTGATGTGGCACAGTTTTGTTATAATCTGCAGAAGAGCGAGTCTTCAGGCCACAGTCCGTTCGAGATAGCCACGGGGCAGCAGCCACTGACCCCGCACACTCTTGCCACACAAGAAAAGGGAAGGCCATCATTCGCCTATCAGTTTTTTCGCGACTGGCACGAGCAAAATGAGTTGGCGAAGGCATTCTTACATAAAGCGGCAAAGAGAATGAAGAAGTGGGCGGACAAGCACCGTCGGCCCGCAGGGTTCCAAGTTGGAGACCAAGTGTTGGTGAAGTTATATCCTGGTCGCACAGGCATCTTCCGTGGGTGGCACCGCGGACTACTCAAAAAGTATGAGGGACCCTTCATCATCACGAAGAAGGTGGGCAAGCTGGCATACAAGCTGGAGTTGCCCCCAGACTTCAAGGTGGACCCGGTGTTCCATGTGTGCAACCACAAGCAGTTTCATCCAGATGATGGAGACCCGGAACGCAGTGTGCCACAACGCGCTCCCATCATGCAGAGGGCCCCGGCAGCACAACGGGCCGAGAAGCACCTCAGTCAGATCCTTCGTCACAAGGTCAACTACTTGGGACAAGCGAAGAAATACTTGGTGCAGTGGGAGAAAACAGCGGAACCAACGTGGGAGCCTGCATTTCGAATGAACAGCCGCTACCCGGCTGAAGTCAGGGCTTACCACGAAACAGATGGCGCCGAGGACAGCGCATGATTTGAAGGGGGGAGCATGTTCCCTTACGACTTACAGTGTACAGTTGCGCTTAGAGTCTGTTTTGCTTTTGTTGAGTCTGATGTAAGCTGCTCGGTTCAGGTAAATCAATACCCCGAAGGGGCAGCTCGTATACTTGAACTGTAATAGCCTGCGGGCAAAATTGTGAATGAAGTAAATGCGTTGAGCTTTCTTTTGTTCACCCTCGTTGTGATTGCTTCTTGTGATTGCAATTTCTCTCCCTCTATTCTCTCTTGCTCTCTTGCACTCTGATTACAAGCTTCCGCGACCGGCAAGCGAGCTGACGAGTAGGCTTGCGGCGGTAAGGAAGGACCGTCGCGCCGCGCTGGCCCATTGAAGGAAATAGGCCCGTGACAGTAACTGTTATATGTTGATTCATCATCACCTTTAGATAATAGATCAAAAAGAAAGGAATAGTCGGCATTTTGTAAATGAAATTCATTCTTTTCAAAACCACTATCATTTTCCAAAAATGTTACATTTCTTGAGACATATAACTTATCATTCTTAGTATCATAATATCGAAACCCTTTTTGAGTTTCGGAATAGCCAAGAAAAGCATAAGGAATAGCTTTTGATGAGAGTTTATCATTTTTATCTGTAAGGACAAAGCACTTACAACAAAAAACTCTCAATCTATTATAATCGGGTTCTTTTTCATATAGAGTCTCAAAAGGAGAGATTTTATCTAAATTTTTGGATGGAAGATTAATAAGATAAACGGAAGCAAGAGTCGCTTCGGCCCAAAAATTTTTGGAATACTTTGGGAAATAAGAAGGGTTCTAGTGGTTTCAATGATATGTTTAAGCTTCCTTTCAGCCAACCCATTTTGTTGTGGAGTCTTAGGACACGATTTTTTATGGACAATGCCACAGTCTTCAAGATATTTCTTAAATTCATTAGAGAGATATTCACCTCTGGAATCGGTCCTAAATATCTTTAAATTACTATTAAATTGATTTTTTATCATCATATGATATGATTTAAAGCATGAAAAGACTTCATGCTTATGTTTGAGAAAATATATCCAACAATATCATGAAAAATCATCCACAAAAATCACATAGTAGGCAAAACCTTCCTTGGATATGACGAGTGCCGGTCCCCAAACATCCGAATGAATAATTTAAAAAGGTTTAGTGGTAAACATAGATCTTTCTTCAAAATGCATACTTTCCAAGAATGCAATCATTACAAGAGAAAGTACCTTTATAAAGATTTTTAACAAAGTCCAAATAGGACAACTTGGTGATGTTGGGATGACCAAGTCTTGTGTGACAAACATTTATGTCTTTATGTTGGGCCACATTACAAAAGGAGGTTTTAGGAATTTGAAGAGAGTCCACATAGTATAAGTCTCCCTTCCTAAAGCCTTCCCCAATCAACCTCCCGGACCGATGATCTTGTATTAAACATTTATTAGATGAAAATTGAATGTCACACCCAAAGTCCGAGAGTTGAGAGACGGAAAGTAAGTTTAAATTCAATTTTGGTATAAATCTAATTCTAGGAATAAAGAAGTTTTGGGTTTTAAAATTTTCAATTGCCTTAATTTCAAGAGAAGTGCCATCTGCGGTTGAAACAAAAGATGGTGACGAACTTTCAGAATATTCTGAAAGAGAGAAAATGTTTGGAGACATATGAAATGAAGCACCTGAATCTAAAAGCCAAGAAGTTTTACCTAGAGGAGGAGTAGACACGGCGGCACCGAAAATAGCTCCCTTAAGAAGAGGTTGAAGAGCTTCAATAATTTGATTTAGAGAGAGAGAGAGAGAGCTTCATTTGTAGATTCCTCTTTTTGTGGTTGAGATGTAGTAGCTATTGCTAGTAATTTCTTTCATTTTGGACAAACCGGTTTGATATGACCCGACTCTTTGCAAAAGTAACACAATTTTGCTATAGTCCTTTCTTCCGCCTCGACCACCATTGGTTCCTTGATTTTGGCTTTTAAAATGAGGAGGTTTATATGTCCTCAAGTTGTTCACGGGCCTAGAAACGGCATTTGCTCCATCACACTCTTCTTGATTTGTGGGCATTGCAAGAACATTTGGATTTTGCTTGCTAATGCCCATACGAGTTTCCTCTCCACTTAATTTTGTAATGACGTCTTCAAGAGATGGGGAAGTGAAGGAGGATAGGAGAGATGATCTAATTTGCTCAAACTCGGGCCTTAGCCCATTCAAAAAGTTGAAAAATTGATCTTCTTTTAGTTGTTTATGACGAAGCTCTATGGCTTCTCCACTCCACTTGGGTTCGAGCATAGCAAGCTCATCCCAAATGGAAAAGAGTTCAGCAAAATAGTCCCTTATAGTCATCTCCCCTTGAAGAAGGGTTAGCGCTCTCTTTTGGAGGTAATACTTATGGGACAAGTCCCTAGAAGTGTACATCTTCTCAAGGTACTCCCACACTTGAGAAGCCTTTTTAAACTTTATAATATTGACGTTGATTCTTGTCTCAACGGAGGAAAAAATCTATGACAAGATCTTGAAGTTCTTCATTTCCCACTCATGTTTTCTACTATACTCCTCAAGAGCCTTAGTTCTTTCATCTCCCTCAAGAATTTTGATTTTGCCTTCTTTAATCAATGTAATTTTAGGCTCCGATTCCGGAATCGAGCCTTGAACGTAACCCCAAAGCCCTTTTCCTTTAATGTAGGCTTCTATATTTTCGGCCCATACGTATGAAAATCTCTATAAAAAGAGACTTTGTGTATAAAGTATAAACACAATGCTAGAAACACGAAGTGTGCACAAAGGCACAAAGGAGAACTCTCACAAGTGCATAAAGGCACGGATACACATGCACAAAAGCATAAAAAATATCAACTTCAATATATTGGGTCCCAAAAGGGGCTTTACAAAAGCATAAAAAGGCAAAAGGGGATCACCACTATTGGGGGCTCCAATACATACGTTGGAGGGGGCTCCAACATGTGTATTGAGGCCCCCCTCATGTCACAACAGACCAAAAAGTGAAAAAATAAAAAATAAAAATAAAAAAAAGAAATTGAAAATGGAAAAAAATACAATCATATTCTCAAGTGAGAATATGCGTAAAATACGTGAATTTACATAAATACCCTTATCAGGTTTGAGATATATATTTATATATATATATATATATAAAAGAGACTACATTTTAACAGATCCTTCGTCGGGTCTTGAGATAAAGAAAGAGAAAATTCTTAAACTTAGTAAAGTTCTTTATGATCTTAAACAAGCTCCAAAAGCTTGGTATGATCGCTTTAGTAAAGTCATTCTTGATAGTAAATTTACTTCTTGTTATACTGATAGTGCACCTTTTGTTAAGAATGCAGGTGATCACATAATCATTTTATTATTATATGTTGATGATATGATTATCACTGTATATGATAAAAGAGGCATCGAGTTTATTAAAAATGTTCTTAAAAACAATTTCGAAGATATGTTCTTCCTCAAATGAAACTTACATCAGATATTATTGCCAACTCTGGCTTAATGAAAAGAAAGTGGAGATTCCATAAGTAATCAATACTAAGATGAGAGTCGACGATGAAACTCCTTTAGAAGATCTCACTCCTTATTGTCAATTGATTGGGTCACTAGCATATTTGTCTATTATCAGGCCAAATATTGCTCATATCGTTCACAATACAAGTCAACTCCAAAATGCCCCCACTACTATTCACATGGCTACTATCATTATTAGCGTGAGGTCGGATCTAGAACAGGATCCAGATCTGTGTTAGACACCATGCTAGGATGTGTTGTTTATTATTATTTTTCTTGTTGACCTAAATGCCCCTCCTTAGTATCCTTTGTATCATAAATTGGAGTATTTTCGGTATGTAACTCATCACAAGTTAATATAAAAGAAAAGCAAGAGGCACGAGATTTCCCATATTGGGAATCATGTGTTTTCAGCCCCATATATTGTTTTCTTTTTTCTCTGCAGGGAACTTAGAAACCATAATTCTAACATGGTATCAGAGCCATGAGCCATGATCCAGAGCAGGACTGGTAAATCTTTGTGACCCTCAAGATCTGATTTTTTTTCTCCAGGTAATCATCTATTCTCTTCAACTTCTTCAAAGTTTCTTCAAATCAGACCTTTCTTCTCAAATCTGCATTTATTTCTTCTCGTTATTATTGATTCCCATAAATATTACTTGTTTTTTTCCTCTCTTGAATTCTTGGGTCACATTCCTCTAAAAAAAACTTGTTTGGATCTTTATCTTCCTAACACGTTTTTCTCTAAAAAAAACTGTTTGGTATTATTGCTTCCTATTCTATTTCTTTCTTATTGAATCTGATTCCCTTTGCATCACACGATATTTGATATATGACTATGGTGTGATTACAACCCAATGTCGATATCGATATGTTGGTTTGCTGAAAATATTCTTGGTGATTACTGGTAATCGTTGAGTTTTGGTTTAATCTGATCTAAAAAAAATTGTGGCTTATCGTGTGACGTTTTTTCTTACTATCGTTCCCTGCACATGATTTGTCATGTGATATCGCCTTTTTCATTATCATTTGTACCTGTGGTTTTATCGTTTGTGCCCATGGTTTATCATTTGGAAATGTTTCTTTTCATTTATCTCTCATGGATCCAAATTCTTCTCAAGGGTCTATCTCTGCCAATTTTCTTAGTCAATTGATTTATGAAAAACTCAATAACTCCAACTTCCTTTCCTGAAAAAGGTAAATCATTCATTTTATTAAGAGTCAGGATCTTGCAAGTCACCTAGATGGATCAATAGCTGCTCTATCTGAGTTTCTTGTGCAAGAAGTTAAAGATGACAAAGGGGTTGTGACTCCAACAAGAACAGTTCGTAATCCAAATTAACCATCTGGATGAAGAAGGATCAGGCTTTAGTTGCATACATTACTTCCACTCTATCTCAAAAGGTATTAGTGGGAATATCAGATGATTGCAGCACCATGGTGTTATGGAATACATTTGTGCAAACTTACTCTTAGATTTCAGAAGATAAGGTTATTTACCTGAAAAGAGAATTTCAGATGTTTAAAAATGAAGCATCCATGTCTATTATGGAGCACTTCAACAAAATCAAGTCCATCACATATCAATTAACATTGATTGGATGTGAAGTTTATGAGAAAGGCAAAATTCAACAAGCCTTGGTTGGTTTGGGACCCGAATTTTATGTGTTGTCCACTACCCTTCACTACACTAGGACTTTTTGTAGTTTTGATGATCTAAAGACCAAACTTCTTAGCTATGAGATGTCATTAAAAGGAATGTCAGACTCAGAAAGAGCTGAAACGGATTCACATGATGTGTTGGTTACGAGAACATTCCCTAATCATGGACGTGGTAGAGCCAGAGGTTTTTATTAGGGAGGACGTGGAATACTTCCTACTCCCAATAGATGTAATATCACATATTTTTCCATGATTTTTAAAATTGATAAATATAAATTTTAAATTATATATTTATTTAAAATTGATAAAATTGTGAGAAAATAGTTAATTTTATAGGTGACGTCAACTAGGTCTGAGCGTGGCCCAGAGCCCACTGACAAGACCTAGTTGAGCCAATTATAATATGATTTTTTTTTCATTTTAACCTTTAAATTCAAGCAAAATTCAGGTTAAATTCAGGCAAAATTCGAAGGCGAAATTCAAGTATGAACATTGTTAGATCCGCCTCAAAATATTGATCATGTTGGCGGCCTATTTTTCCAAAATCAGATTACGGTTGGCCCGAAAATCGTATTTTTCAAAAATGACCCGCCTTTATTTTTGACATTTTTCTGGATTGGATCGGACTGGATCCACTCTGTTTGATCCAAGTTAATATGGATCTGGACCCAATCTAGGATCCATATTGACTAAGATATGGTCCAGGTAAGATCCCTATAGATTTGGACCTTGGATCTAGATCTGGATCCAAAATCCATCCATGGCCAATTTAAAACTTTAAAATCAACTTTAAATTTAAAATAGGATGAGGTAGGTAGAACTCTACCCCATAGAGGTCTTTCAGAGGGGGGCGACACCCTCTAGAATATTCTCTATAATATTAAATAAAATAATTAATAAGATAATTAAATTAAATAATTAATTAAAAGGGATAATATATAGAAGGTAGAGTAGAGTTCTAAATGAAGTAGAACTCTACCTAGCTAAGGCTTCCTAGAGGGGACGTCACCCCTATCTAGAAGCTATTAAAAAAATAAATAAATAAAACAAAACAAATTATAAAAAAAAGAGGGCTAGTCTCTCCCGCTCTCTAGAACTCGTGTTCTAGAGAGAGAGAGAGTGAGATAGAGAAAAAAGAGGAGAAGAAGAAAAAACAGGTTTCTCTCTAAATTTTTACGAGTCGGGAATAGGTATAAATCGATTTATGTATCCATATTAGAGGAAAAAAGGAAATTTGATTTCATGTATATATATATATAAATACATAATGACGAATATATATATATATATATACATATATATATATATGCAGATTTATTTATTTTTATGAAGGACGATTTCCATTATGCATAAAATTTGAAAATATATATGTCGATTTCTTAGTTCATGCATTTGAACATGTATATGCTTATTCATATTCAAATTTGACGAATTTACATCCAAAAATAGGCAAGTCAATTTTCTGTTTCATGGCTTATGTATAGCAAAAATACATAATGGATGCATATAATCAGATTTAGTGATTTTTATCATTCATGCCATTGAATATATTTGTGAATATGTGTATACAGTCCATGGGCAATGATATTGTTTTTACCTGTCTCTGAAAATATCATATGGTTCAGTTTTGTTGAATCCCGTTTTGCTCGTTTATATCACACATATATATATATACATATATATGTATATACATACATATGCTCAGATCTTCTTATCCTTTTGACATGCATATAGCTGAATATATTTTACTGTTTCAATCGTAACATATGCGTACATATGCATCTGAAATTTTGCATATGAAAAATATTTAGTTTATTCCAGTCCCGTCGAATATGTACACTCATACAGATGTAACGCCCCGAAATCTTAACCCAAAATTTTGAGGATTTTTTTTATAACAGCGAAAACAAGTCATACTATAAGGTTAAGCATTCCGGAACATTACAGGGGGAGCAAGCCAAAACGTTAATTGCATTTCATTATTAATGAATAATAACATCAGAGTTTCTCAAACTATCCCTGGAACAGTAATCCAAAATCTCGATCCGATGACTCATCCCGCAGCCGCTCATAAACTCTACTCTTCACCTAAAAAAATGATAAATTTATAGAAATTAGACTACAACTGTCTAAGTAAGAATTACTGTAATTCTTTTTGCAGGTATATTATGTGTCAAGTATGTGATGCGGGTGTCGAGGGTGATTTTCAGCATATACAAGAATAAGTAAAGGTCTACGCTATGACAGTCAATAATGTATCAGAAGCTAACTAGCAGATAACATCAATAGCAACATTTAAATATCTCATAACCACAGATACGAATTCATGCAATAATTCAAAAGAGTGCAATTATGACAATTATATAATTCAGGTAAGCATTCATGCAACGTGGTGCATCTATTAGGCATAAAATAACATTAATCAATACCATGATGCACAATTTTAGTAAACAGAACTTTTATCATGCATTAGAAATTAAACACCATGCACCCGTAAACATGTAACAATTATGAGAACAAATATCATATGCATGTTCTAATGCATAGCAGGAATATGCATGATTTATGTGCAATGCATAAACACTTTATTATCTTTCCTTAAGGTTTTCCTTTTCTATATGCATGTCTTATTAAATGCATACAACTTTAAGTTTCCTTTTTTTAATTATCGTTGCCCGCGGATACACCAAACGGGTACAATTCCCGAGGTTAAGTTAGGTTCCCATGGTAGTTTAGCACACAATTTGTATTTTATTACTGGGTTCAAGCTTAGCCCTCGATCGAATCACCTTCGGAATATTAGACCTCCACATCTAATGCCGGAGACACAAGAGACACCCCACGCCTACACGTGTCACTTCCATGGTACCAAAACAACAACAGTTGTGTCAAACACACCACCCCCAGGCAAAGTGGCGAACACTCCCTAAAACTGTGGCCAGGAGAAGAACCTCAATATCGGGTTCAGGGGAAAGGTAAAGCACACAGAGTTTTTGTATCTTCACAGTCTTCCCAAGACTGTATCTCTAAGATTCTCATACTCCATATGAGATATCCCAGAACGTATATTACACTGTTCTTATTCATTATGTTTTTATTAAAAGCCAATTATTGAATTTTGCAATTCCGCATGCAAAAACAACGCAAAAAACTCGCATCTACCCCTGTGAGAACCATCACAAAACTCCAGCCCGTGGAAACACATCGAACAGTGCAATAAAATTATATTTGCAAATCAACATGCAAAGTTAATAACATAGGCTTGCAAATCAACATGCAACCATAAGCTCGCAAATCAGCATGCGCAGCTCTTCACGGTCTACCACCCGTGGCAACAATACAACAGCGCAATTAAAACCATAGTATAAATGTGATTTTTGTGATGCATTTAAACAATTAAAGAAAGAGCAAACCAAGGCTCAAGGCTCTCCAGGCCTGTGATGATTCATTTAGACCATCGATGTATCGTATGTAAAAATCATAACAATATGCAATGTATGCAATGAGGTCAACATGCTTCCAAATGCACATCCATTCAAACCAATTTAACAATGTGCATGAGTTACCACAGTCATATGCATGTGTTCACCATCCATCATGTAATCACTTAACACACATGCATTCATCCATAATTCATAAGTACATGAGAACATTTATGCATGATTGTACATGCCAAACACACATCGATTTCATGTATGCACATGTACTTGAAACTGATTCATAAATGCATGATAATCAAACATGTCCCATAAATGTAGGCACATGAAACTTTTCATTCATAACATATGTTAACATCCACCCACATGAACATAACCCGGACCTAGGAATTGAATTTTCAGGGCTGCACACATTCATATCATGTATGCACTTCCCAAAACAAACTTTGCAATAACATGATAACATGCATGTATTCATATCTAACATGCTAAAATCAAACTAAAACATGGGAAGAACTCCATTCATCAGATTAAGTTCACCATACTTATGTCACACAAAAGTTTACATTCATGGGTTTCTTTAAACATATGCCCCCTTGTGCAACTGCAACATGACCCAACATTTCAGATTGGTATATATTCACAAAATACCCATGTAGTTAACATTGCCTTTGAATATCGATCACGCAAAACGTGTTAATCATAAGCAGGTAAAAATATAGAATCTACAACGGGCAGCACACAATGCAAATGATATATGCATATTTCTTTTTTTTTCCTAAAGAAACTTGTACCCAAGTTAACAGCCCCAAGAATCTGTATCAGTTAATCAACTCATATTGCCCATTGGGCAAGATGTCCCAACCCGTGTTGTAGCAACTATATATATATCCAGTCATGTGTGTGTGTGTTGGGCTTTTGTCAGAACCCTTAACAAACTTCCTATGCCACAACAACTTATCTCAATCATAACACAACAGCTAGAGTAGGCATGATACAAGTGAAAAACATAACTCATTTAATACCAATGACTGCATGATCTAACCTTATACTCAAACATCAAACAAAAGGAAAGGAAACCAGAATCATGTCCTTTAACAAGAGCATACAGGCCCCTGTGTCATACTTGTGAATTATACTTAGTGGTCCTTAAGTTATCACCAATAGTACCCCAACCATTTTCATTTGTCACTAGAATCGAAATCAGTTAATAGTTGATGTTGGCAGATGATTTCTAGGTAATGTTTATGAACATGGCTTCCAGATATAGGCAATTTACACAGATATAGGCAATTTACACAAACGCCCATCATTCTATCAATAAGGCCTAAAACCCAATGTTTCCCAAATGTGTAGCATCACATATTTCCCACTACAAACAGAATGCCCAAACAATATCAAATTGTAAAGGTGTTGAGGTTGAATAACCAGTGTTTGGTTAGTTACTCATTTACCAGCCCTAATCCAGCAATCATGTGCATACTCATGGGAAAGTATATCTGCACTACAGAAGCATTGACATAGATCCAAGTGTCCATAGTATACAAGCATCCTTGTCTTGCTTGAACAATGAAGTAGCATTCGAGCACCACACAACAACCAGGCAATTAAAAGCCAATATAACAACATCATGGCACTCGAAAAAATGCATGGCACATTATTTAATTTTAGGCATTCTGAATGCAAATTTATTGACAAATGTGCTCTAAATGTCATTTCCAAACAAGCACTGCCAATTATTTTTCTCCTGGCATTTTTTTTTCACAAAACATAAAATGTAAACTCTTATCAGAAACATTAACTAATCAGTTAATAAAAATAGAAACGCTGGATGAAACACGTGTAGATTGCCTAGATGGGCTAGCCGTTGGGTAAGCATACGAAGCATGAAATGAGCTTTAGCATCTTGAACTATGATCGGCATCTTAAACCTTTAATTAACATAGGAATTATACGAAGGCAACCTTTCTTTTTTTCATGCTGAGTTCACGACAGCCGAACCCTTAACCTCCTTAGTAGAAATCGAACTCCCTTGGCAAAGATCAAAAGTAAATCCTTAACTGAAAATAAACCCCCTTTCTTTTTTTTTCATGGCAGTCGAAACCATAGCAAAAATCGAAACCCTTCTCCTTTTCCAGAAATCCAACAAAAACAAAAACAACCCTCATAAGGAAAATCCGAAACCCCCAAATCGTAGATTTAGGGTTTTAGGTTTAGGGTTGACAGAACCCCCAAATCGTGGATTTCTTTTGGTTTCCCACACGCACACACCCGACACACTCGATACCCTCAAAAAATTTTACAGAATCCTACCTTTTTACGACGACTGGAGGAGGAGGCTGTTTACGACGAACGTTGCAGGTGTGGTCGGAGCTTTCCGACGTCGGTGCTTTGACGCTGTGAATGGCTTCGAGAGAGCGAGATACAGAGGGAAGGAGAGAGATGAGAGGTGAGAGAGCGAGACACCCCCTCCATCTCCTCTTTAACGAGCCGAAGTCCCCCTCCCTTCCGAGAAAATCGGAGGGAGTTGGTTACGACCTCCGTAACCTCCTCCCCCTTCTTGGTTTGCAAGAATCGTTCCCTGGGCACGATTCTTGTTTACAGTCTTTAAAAACCCTTCTCGGGTCCGAGCCCCGCGACCCACGATGCTAGATCCACCATTAGCGTGGATCCGGGTCAGAAGAGGATGGTGGATCCAAAATGTTGGATCCGTTTGGGTCCAACCGTGGATCCAACCCCACATAATCCATTTTTATACTTATTATTATTCTCTAAAATAATTTAAGTTATTTATCTATTAAATATTGTGATTTTTAATACTCATACCTATATTTCTTTTGGATCTAGGTAACGGATCCCGGGCCCAATATGTATAAAACCACTCGAATTTTACAGGTATTACAACAGATCTGGTTCAGATCTGCTGAGTAGATACACGGGCAGATCTAGTTCAGATCTGCCGAGTTTCATAGGAGTGCAGATCTTGTCCAGATCTGCTGAGTTTACATACATGCAGATTTGCCAAGTTTAGGTGCACACTTATTCGGATCAGATCTGCATAGTGTATGCATTAGGCATATCTTGTTCGAATCTGCCGAATATATGGATTATTTGATTTTGATTCAGATCTGTCTAGCTGCATACTCATGCATTCGAATATGTTGTTTTGATTCATGTTAGTCAAATTACATGCTTATGCATCTGAAAATAATTATATGTTTCAGTTTTATTAGTTTTTTGTGCTCATGTTTAAGTGCAGTCAGCATGTTGTACACATAGTTTCTTGTAGTCTGGCCGACCCATGTACATGATTACGATCATGTACATGGATCAGCCAACATGCTGCCCACATGGTACAGACCTAGCCGACCCATGTACATATTTGTGAGCATATGCACGGATCAACCAGCAGGACTGGTGTAGGTTTGTCTGAGGTCTAGCCGACCCATGCACATAATTATAATCATGTACATGAATCAACCATCATGCTGAAAATATGTATTTTTCAACATTGGTCGACCCATGAACATGAATTTGATCATGTACATGGATCAGCCTCAGTTGTTCATTCGACAGAAATTTCTGCATAGATGTTTGAGTACATGGGTTTGGTCATATACATATTTAAGATTGATGTACGCATTTTTTTTAGATGACACGTAAAACTGATCATGTTTGCAATTGTGCATATCATACGCATGAAATCTGAAATTTATTTGATGTCTGCGTAATTGTAATCATATGCATGTTTGGTTGTTTATGCATGGAATTGATCATGATAATGTGTTATGCAAGCATCTATTTGCATGTGTATGTGCTTGGATTAATGTGCATTTATTTTGTGTGTTTTGAATCTGCATTGTGAACATGTTTGGAAACCATGTGTGTGTTGCATGTTTACTGAAATTTTGCAAGTATGCATAAATCACTCTTGAGAAGTATTGGTGGTGAGATGTGAACCACTGCGGGCCGTGTAGGCCAAGAGCACGTGTTGCTCCAATTGTTGATTTTATTTACGTATTGCAAAATTTATTTCTGAAAATTTATTGGTTTTCCAAAATTAATTGCATTGTTAAATTGTACGGGCTAGGGCCCGAAATTGGTTTTGCATGTTGATTTGCAAAATAGTTCTTGTGCAAAGAACTTGAAATTGTTTATAAAAGTAAAAGAGACCAAACAATGTAATTAATCTCTTCCTTGATGTCCCTTTCACAGTTTAGAAATCTTAGATGGCAATATTGGGAAACTGTGAGGATACTAAAACTTCATTGTGATTGTGCTCCTAAACCCGATGTGGTGGTTCACCTCTCAACCACGATTTTAGAGAGATTCAGCCACTTTGCCTGGGGGTGGTATTGTTGACTCAATTGTAGTTATTGGTATACCAAGAAAGTGGTGTCGGTGGATGTTAACTTCCCTAATATCCCAGTATTAGATATTGATTTCTAATGTTCCAATGAATGGTCTTGATTCCTGATATCGGTCAAGGAACAAGTATAAAACTCACTAATAAAATACAAATTGTGTGTTAAACAACAACTAGGAACATAACTTAGACTTCGAAAATTTGTGCCTGTTTTGAGTATCCGCAGGTTTAAGGAAAAGTGAAAATTAAACTTGTGTGTATTTAATACCGACATGCATGCAAAAGCAACTCTGATAAATAACTTAATAAGTTATTCATGCATGTGCATTGAATCGTGCATATTTTACTGTTCAACATTAGCTCATGCATTTATGCATATTTGGCTTTGCATAATATTTGTTTTTGCATGATATTTGGTTAAATGCTTAAATGGTAAGTTGATTGTGGTAAGTTAATTGCTTGTGATATTCCTATGAAATTTATGTTGAATCTGTTTATGCTATTTTCTTTAATGTTTGAATTTTTAGAGGAATTCGTACAAAGGACGTTGGTTCTTACCCGTTTTCTTAAAATTGTTTTACAGGCAAGGATGCTCAGTGATGTCGTTACTAGCTGGCTAGAGACTACGAGTTGTGCGACTGGTTTCTGGGTTCTGACAGGATGACTCGTATGATATAGATGATTTTCATGTTCTAGTTTGTTTGACTTTTGATTAAAATTAATAAAGTTTGAATTATTCTTTCGTGGATTCAATGCATAGTTTGGTTTGTGGCTTGGTATATTAAATTGGTGATGCCTCGGATCCTTGGGTTAGTTTTGGCAATTGTTTTAAAATAAAAAATCACTATTTTTATGAAGGTCAGTTACGGTCGTTCCAATAGGCCACTTTTTGAAGGAAGAGGTACTTTCAACAACAATATCCCTACCTGCTATATCTGCAAAAAGAAAGGTCATGTAAAAGCAAAATGTTGGTTCAAGGATGATTCGAGATATAATCCTGAAGCGCGAGGTAAACCTCTGTCTAATGATCAAGGGTAGAACAAGGGACAAAATGGTCATAACAAAGAACTTTTAGCTGCACATTCTGGGTTGAGTTTTAAACAAAATGATCAGGGTGTTTGGTATGTGGATTAACGAGTTGTTAGTCACGTCACAAATAATGCAGGTAAATTCTCTAAATTAATTTCTTATTCTAGTAAAAATAACATTGTTACTGGAGATGGTAGATGCCATGCCATCACACTATGGAAATATTTTCATTCCTCTGTCTAAATTTCATCTCATTCAGTTGTCCAATGTGTTGTGTTCTCCTAACATTAAAAAGAATATAGTCTATGTTTCTAAACTTGTCGATGACACATATTCCTATATTGAATTTACTCCATCTTGTATATGTTAAGGATATCTAAACAAGGAAGACATTCGCTAGAGAAAGATATGTCAACATGTATGTCTTCAAAGAAGATCCCTTGAATGCCCAAGCTAAATTGGATACTCGTTTGAAGTCTGAGTCCTGTGCATGTGTCTTCAGTATTTCAGAGTCAGGTCAGTCAAGTGTTTGGCATAGTAGGTTAGGTCATTATGGTAGAGTTTTCATTAAGAGATTGGTTTCAAATAAAATGTTGCCTAAATCTGTCTTGGATCAAGAGTCTAGTGATAGTCTATGTCCTAGTTGTCAAGTTTGCAAAGATCATATACTTTCATTCAATTCATATAATAAAAGGGTTTCAAAACTATTTAAAATTATTCATTCTGATGTATGGGAACCATCTTCACTTGTTTCATTTTCTGATAGTAAATATTATGTTTCATTCATTGATGATTATTCTCGTTACTCTTGGATATTCTTCTTGAAACATAAATCTGAAGTTTTTGGTGTTTAAACAATTTTGTGCCTATGTTCGTACCCAATTCTCCTTGAACATTGTAAATTTCCAGTGTGATGGTGATGGTGAATACTCATCAAAAGAATTTATTGAATTTTTACAGAATAATGAGATTAATCGAAGAGTTTCATGCTCGTGGATACCTCAACAAAATGGCATCGTTGAAAGGAAGCACCACCGTATTCTGAAGAGTGTGATGTCCATGATTCATGCAAGTAAGATTCTCATAAAACTATAGACCAAGGCATTTCATACTGTTGTTCACACCATAAATCGAATGCCCATGAAACTCTTGCATAATAACTCTCCTTATTTTATGTTATTCGAGAAACATCTAAATTATAATGAATTGAGAGTTGTATGTAATGTTTATGTTGACAGTCAACTGAGAAATAAATTTCAGGATAAGACTTATATTTGTTACTTTGTTGGATCTGTTGATGACTACAAACGTTATAAATGCTACGATCCTAAGACTGAAAAGATCAAAATCTCCCGAAATGTTGTATTTGACGAGTGCAATTTTTCTAATGATAAGTGCAGCAATCATGTTTTATAAGACAGGAATCATATTGATGTATATCAGCCTTGGTTGAATGATGGTTTATTTTCAGCTATGGATAACGAACTGCAACAACCAAATTCCAACTCTGATAAAGTCCATGACAGTGAATTAGAGAATGCCTTACCTGAGTTCAATATAGAATCTGATTCTGACAATGTACCAATAACTTCAAGCAGATTTAAAGAAGGGTGTGTCTACTACACAAGACGCAATCATAGTCAACAGCAGCCAATCTCGAGTGAGCAACAACCACGGGCAGATCAAGGGAGTCAACTCAAGCCATTGAAAGGTCAAATGGGTAAGTTATGAAAAATTCAGCATGGATTTTCAATGTTTTCTCACTCAGATTGAGAGGCAGCAGGAACCCAAAACGTTTTAGCATGCAGTGCAGTCAAATAGGTGGATAGAAGTCATGAATGAAGAAATGAAGGCTTTAAATGAATGTCAGACTTGGGAGATAGTGAAAAGACCAGATGATAAAAATGTAGTTAGCTCAAAATGGGTGTATAAAATAAAATACAGACCTGATGGTACCATTGAGAGATACAAAGCCAAGTTGGTAGCAAAAGCAAAAAGGTTCACACAGGAGTATGGACATGATTATGAACAAACTTTTAGTTGTGTTGTTAAAATAGGTATCATTCGGATCATTTTATCCCTCGCAATCAATTATGGATGGAAATTAAGTCAATTGGATGTGAAGAATGCATTTTTGCAGGGGCATCTCAAGGAAGAAGTTTATATGGAGTAGCCACCAGGGTATAGTGAGGATGATCCTTAAAGAGAGACATTTATGGGTTGAAGCAAGCTTCGAGATCTTGGTTTGAAAGTTTTTCTATTGTAATTCAAGGATATAGTTTTATTCGTTCCCCTCTAGACCATTCACTCTTCAATTATAAAGGTAACAATTTTATTACTTTACTTCTCATCTATGTTGATGATATAATTGTTACTAGCAACCATGATGAATACATTGAGAAGGTGAAAGTTTTCCTAAATAAACAATTTAAGGTGAAGGACCTTGGTTTGTTGAGATATTTTCTTGGTATAGAGGCAGATTGAAAGGAGGATCCCTATATCCTTACATAGCATAAATACACGATAGATCTCCTTAATAAAACAGGGATGAAGGAATGCAAACCGGCTGCAACACCTGTTCCTATCCATCAAAGATTGGATGCTAGTGAAGGGGGGCTATATCATGACCCAACAAAGTTCAGAAGTGTGGTTGAAATGTTACAACTCATCCAGACATTGTATTTGTTGCAATTTATACACCAACCTAGGTTGTCACACATGGAGGTTGTGAAGAGAATCCTGATATATTTAAAGGGGACTACAGGAGATGGTTTGTTTTACAGAAAAAGAACAGGTTATAAAGATATGATGATGGTCATGGCATATTCAGATGCTGACTTGGCCGGTGATCCTGATGAAAGATTCTAGATACTGTGTTTTTGTTGGAAGGAATCTTGTCTCATAGAGTAGTAGAAAGAGAAGGTTGTACCAAAGTCAAGTACGAAAATAGAATATCGTTTCATGGTTGTTGTTACTGCAGAAGTGACTTGGATCAGACACATGTATGATTTGGGAGAAGTTGTTCCCAAATCGCTATTGTAATGTGACAATCAAGGGGTTATCAATCTTTAGGTAAATCCTATCCAGCATGAGAAGACAAAACATATTGAAATTGATCAACATTTCCTTCGTCAGAAAGTGGAGGATCAAGAGATAGAGACAAGATATGTACAAATTTAAGAGCAAGTAGCTGACTTATTTACCAAAGGCCTCACGACGGACATATTTTGGTACTTGAAAAGCAAGTTGTCCATGGTTGATAACCATGCTCAACTCGAGGGAGGCTATTAGCGTGAGGGAAGATCTGGATTAGGATCCAGATCCATGTTAGACACCATACTGGGACGTGTTGTTTATTATTATTTTTCTTCTTGACCTAAATGCCCCTCATTAGTATTCTTTGTATCATACGTAAATGGGGGTATTTCCAGTAATGTAGCTTATCACAAGTTAATATAAAAGAAAAGCAAGATGCACAATTTCCCATAATGGGAATCGTGTGTTTTCAATCCCATACGTTATTTTCTTTTCTCTCTGTAGGGAACTCAAAAATCTTAATTCTAATAGTCATGCAAATCATCAAATATTTGAAAGGATCAATAACAAAAGGATTATTCTTATCCTCTTCTTTATCTCCAAATTTAATTGCTTATACCGATTCGGATTGGGGTGGTAACCCCAACAATCGTATTTTTACCACTGGTTGTATTTTTCTTGGAGAATCATTTATTTCTTGAAGATGTAGGAAACAACAAAAAATATATTTATCTTCTACGAAAGTCGAGTATAGGGTGATGGCCACAACTACAACTGAACTTGTCTGGTTAAGAAGTCTGCTTAAAGATATAAGAGTCATCATCTCTATTCCTTCAAAGTTGTGTTGCGACAACAAGAGTGTCATCTACATTGCTAGCAATCACATATTTCATGAACGAACAAAGCACATCGAGATGGACTACCATTACATTCGAGATAAATTTTTGTGGGGCACCATACAACTATCTTATGTCACTTCAAAATTCTTAAGCATAATTTTAGTTTCATCAATTTTCTTCTGATTATTTTCAGTGATGATCATATCATCAACATACAAGAGCAATATGGTGAGTGAAATACATGTAGATCCTACAAAAAGAGCAGTATCAACATAACAGGATTTAAATAAAAAATTTATCATAGTTCTACTAAACCGATCATACCATGCTTTAGGGGCTTGTTTAAGCCCATATAAAGCCCTTCGAAGCCGAACCATACCATTTTCAATAGTTAGACCAAGGGGAGGATCTAATTAAACTTCTTAATTTAAATTTTCATTTAAGAAAGCATTTTTAACATCTAACTAATATATAGGCCATTTCCTAATAGATTCTATTGCAATTAGAGTCCTAATTGTGGTCATGCGAGATACTGAGGCAAAGGTTTTCTCATAATCTATACCATATTCCTGAGAATACCCTTTCGTGACTAATTTTGCTTTATAACTTTCTAGGCATTTGTAAGCCTTTGTTTTGACCTTAAATACCCATCTACATCCTATTGTCTTCTTGTCGTTGGGCAGATATTGAACTTCCCAAGTAAATTGCTAAAAGGCATGCACTATATTTTGGAGAAAATGATTGATATGAAACAAACCTACTTGAAATTCTAGGTATTCGCTCAGATCTTATAACACTAGGTTCTTTTTCATTGTGCAATTGACTATATTTTTGAAAAACACATGCATGCTCTCCATTGTCACGTCTAAAGTATTATATAAGGTTCTCTTTCTTCTCTTGGTTCATTATTGTGCTCAACATTATCACCAACTATATCATCATTATTGTCATAATTGGACTTAGGCAATAAGTCCAACAAAAAAGCATACTTGAAATCTTCCTTAGGTTTTTCGCAATCAAATCTTTTTTCTTTTTCAAGAAATCTAACATTCCTAGATACATAAAGCTTATCATATTTTTAATCATAACATCGATAGCCTTTTTTATTATCAGCATATCTAATAGCTTTAAGAGAGAGTATTGTATTTTTCAAGAAGCACAAAACATTTACATCTAAAAGTTCTTAATCTTTTTAAATCGGTAGTAGTCTTAACAAGTATTTAAATCGAGATTTGTTTTCTAAAATTTGAGAAGGCATTCTATTTATTACATAGACTAAGATAAGAGTGGCTTCTGCCCAAAACCTCTTTAGAACTTCCTTTGAAATAAGTAAAGTTCTGGTAGTTTCAATAATGTGGCGATGTTTTTTTTCGGCAAATTCATTTTTTAAGGGGTCCTAGGACATAATTTTTTGTGAAAAATACCATGGGTTTTAGATTGAAATTCTTTTGAGAGAAAGTCTGCCCCAGAGTCGGAGCGGAAGATTTTAATATTTGTTTTAAATTGATTTTTAACAAGATTGTGAAAATCTTTAAAACACAAAAAAACTTCGGATTTGAGTCTAAGGAAGTATATTCAAGTATGTCTACTAAAATCGTCTATAAATGTAACATAATATGAGTAACCACCTTTTAACATAACAGGAGCGGGGCCCCACACATTCGAATGCATCAATTCAAAAATTTCTTTAGTCAAAGAAGTTCTAGAACCAAAATGTAACATTTACATTTTTCCAAGTATACAATCTTTACGTACATATTCTTTTTTCTTACAAAATTTTTCCAAAAATGAAAAGAGAGATAGTTTGTATATACTTGGATATCCTAATCGTTTATGCCAAAGATCTAAATCAATTTTTCGGGCGTGATTACAAAAAAAAAATTAGTAGACATAAAGAGTCCATATAGTAAAGGTCTTCTCCTTTATGGCCTTGCCCAACTGGAGATCTTGCACCCAACATGCAATATCTCACAATTTTTTCCCTATTTTGAATTTAATAAATATAATTTTTATTTAAATAATTATATTTTTCGATGTCTGAAATTAAAATAATATATAATACATATATATATATATATTAATATATATTATGGCTGACATTAAAGTGAATCTTGATATGGATCTTGGACTTGTTGCCAAGATCCATGATCCATTTATGATATGGATCTTGGACCCGTTGCCAAGATATATAATCCATGTATGATAAGGTAAATTAATTTTCTTTTTAAAACTAAATTTATATTAGAGATAAGATAATAACAAGATGATATATATAATATATTTAAGAGTCTTGGTCTAGAAAGACTTCTATTTCCATAAGGAAATAGAAGGTTTTTTATTTCCAAAACAAAAGGGACGTCCCCTCTATGGGAGTCCCTCTTATTTTATAAAACCACATATGACCCTTCTCTATACCATGAGGAGTCATATGGAAAGATGCTCCCGAATCTAGAATCCAAGAATACATATCAGGTCAAGATGAAATGGCAATGGCGGCACCTGATGTAGAAGTTGTTTTAAGAATTTGTTGAAGTGTCATGGATATTTGGCCAAGTGTGTTTTTAAGATCGGCTTCACTTTTGCATTCTTCTTTCTTGAGAGTAGATTATTCAACGAAAGCAACCTTATACTTGAAGGTTCTATTCAACTTAGGGCAAGCGGGTTTAATGTGACTCGACTCATTACAATGATGATAAATAATCAATTTTCTTTCATCAATATAGTTATTATTATTACTATAGTTATTTTGCTCTCAAAGTGTGGAGGCTTATAGATCTTCACATGGTTGTCGGGTTTAGATACCACCAACACTTCATCACAACTTTTATTCATACCAAGACGAGTTTCTTCTTGAACAATTTCGGCAATAACATCTTCAAGAGGAAGAAAAGTAGATCTATGTAGGACAAAAGATCTAACTTGCTCAAATTCAGGACGAAGCCCATATAAGAATTGAAAAAAAAATCTCTTGTTTCATTTGTTTTTGCCTAAGTTTCAAGTCTTCTATAGCAACCCACTTAAGCTCCAAAAGTGATAGTTCATCCCATAGGAGATTCAAAGCACTATAAAAGTCTTAGATACTTATTTTCCCTTGCTTGGTGGTTCTAACATTTTCTTGCAAAAAATATGTTTTTGCAAGAGCCTTTTGGGCATACATACCATTCATGAAAAACCAAGCTTCATTGGCTTTTCGAAATTTTGCAATGTTTGTGCATACCTTAAGCTCAACATTGTTCATGAACCATACAAGAATTTTGGCATGGTTGCTCCCCCAATCTTCCACTTGTTCATCTCCATCTAAGGCTTTCTCTTGACCTCCTTATAGCTTTGTGAGCTTGAGTTGGGGTTCAGGGATAATGTCCATCACATACCCCTAAAGTTTTTTCCCTTTGAGATTGTTTTCCATGGCGGAAACTCATATAATGTAATTTTTTCAATTAAGCTTGAAGGAGAGGTCAATTTTGGTCTCCATTGTGTGAACAAGAGAACAAGAGGAAGAGAGTGGAAATGAGAATATAAGAGCATGATCCCTTAGAAGACTTTGTCACCAACACAATCACTTGATGGCAACCTTCCACAAGTCTAAGAATACTATGGTTCTGATACAATGTAAGGAAATATGCGAAAGCACAAAACACAAGCTACTAAGAGCTCACAAGATCACAATCATACAAGTGCATATGCACAAGTCCACTATGGGACAATACAAAAGCCTAACAAGGGAACAACAACAATATAAAAATATAATCCTTTATTGATCAAAATGTTTAACACAAGCATTAAAGAAACAAGAGGGGTTAGACCCTTATTTATACACAAAACCCCCCTTTAAGGGGAGACCATTTGAGAGCTCCCAAATGTCATAAATATGACAGTTGAGCAGCCTCCCAACAGCTCTTTGGTCAAAGACCAAAGAGCCCTTTGCCTTTTGGTCAAGGACAGAAAAAGGAAAAAAAAAATAAGAGGCTACATGCAATCCCTAGTGATTATTTTATTATAAGGAGAAAAGACCCAAATACCCCTGACTCAAAAAGTAAATTACATGCCATAAATAGTATATATATATACTATTTTAACATAGAATATGTTTGAAGTTCATTGTAAGATTCAACAATAGGCATATCACCTTCACGAGCATCATGAGTGTTACCATTGACACTCTCATGCATATCATGAATATCATTATTTTCATTCACATCAATAGTATCAATACTATGCTCAAGCATTAGATCAAATAAAGATGAGTACTCACATGGTTTCTTAGACTCAATTTTTTCAAAACCACTTTCCTTTTTAAGAAAAGTTACATTCCTTATAACATAAAGCTTGTCTTTCACACTATCATAACACCTAAATCCTTTTTTGTTTTCAGCATAGCCTAAGAAAACACAAGGAATGGAGTTTGAGAAAAGCTTATTATTTTTGTTGGAAATAACAAAACATTTACAACCAAAGATTCTTAATCTTGAATAATCGGGAGAAATTTAAATAATTTTTCAATAGGAAAAGTACTTTCAAGAATAGTAGAAGGCATTCTATTAATTAAATAAACCGTCGTAAGGGCGGCTTCAGCCCAAAACCTTTTTGGATATTAGAAGAGTCCTCAATAATGTGTCGATGCTTTCTTTCAGCCAACCCATTTTGTTGTGGGGTGTAAGGGAAAGAATTTTTATGAGTAATCCCTTGTTGATCAAGAAAACTTTTAAAATCTTTTGATAAAAACACTCCTCCGGAACTGAATCTAAATATTTTAATGGAGATTTTGAATTGATTTTTAACATAACTATGAAAATTTTAAAAGCACTCAAATACTTCGGATTTGAGTCTAAGAAAATAAATACATGTGTGCCTACTATAATCATCCATAAATATCACATAGTAAGAAACTCGTTCTTTAGAATCAACCAGTGCCAGTCCCTATACATCTGAATGTATTAACTCAAATGGTTCTTTAAATACAAATTGACTATTTCCAAAAGGTAGAGATTTCGTTTTCCCAAGTATGCAATCTTCACAAGTCAAATCCTTTTAATTACAACTTTCAAGAAAAGGCAATAAATACATTTTTGACATACTTGAGTGTCCTAATCTTTTATGCTAATGTTCAATACTTTTCTTTTTAATAAAATTACAAAAAACTTTGATTCCAAATTGTCTATGTAGTAGAAGTCGCCTCTTCTATGGCCTCGCCCAATCAGCTTCTTGGATTGGATATCCTGTACCAAGCAATCATTAGGTGAAAAGGTAACCTTACATCCATAGTCGGTAAATTGAGAAACAGATAAAAGGTCTAGGTTAAGTTTGGGTACAACTCTAATGTTTGGGACATAAAAATTTTGATGAATTTTAGAAGAGTTTTTCAAAGTACCAAAACTTTTAATTTTCAAAGACGATTCCTCGATGGTTGAAATATGAGAAACATTGGGGTTAAGGAGACATTTGGATAGTATGGACTCATAAAGAGACACTGGAATCAAGAATCAAAGAGTTCTTACCGGGGTCCACGCATGTTGATACGACCGCACCAGAGAGAGAGAGAGGAAGATTGGCCTTTTATCAGTGGTTGAAGAATTTTCATGAGTTGAGCAAAAGAAACATTCTTGGAACCTTCATCTACACCACCCCTATGATCCTATAAAGGCTGCTTTCTTTTCATCTTTTCATCTTTTCGATCTTCTCTTCTCCTTTTTGGGCAAAATGGCTTGATGTGGCCCAACTCCTTGCAAAAGTGACATATTATCTTACCACCTTTTCTATATTCATAGTCATTTGAGCTCTTCCATAGTCATTTGAGCTCCTTCGATAGTCATTTTGGCCTCTTCCAAAGTGAGGAGGCCTATATGCCTTTATGTTATTTTCGGGTCTTGACATAGCAAACATTAATTCCTCATCTTTGGTAGAAGAAGGTTTCTTCAATCTATTTTCTTCCACAGTTAGTTCTTCTAGAATTTCTACTATGGAAGGAACACCTCCTCTATGAAGAAAGGTCAATTTTGTCCCTTCAAATTCGGGCCTAAGCCCATTTATGAAATGATAAAAATGATCTGAGTTGATTTGCTTTTCTCGGAGTTCTATGTCAAGTAGACAATGCCACTTAGGCTCTAAGAGAGTTAATTCATCCTAAAGTAGAAAAAACAAGGTTTTAAAACTCGCCGAGTCAACTCGATGACTCGGCTCGGCTCGGACCTCCAGCGAGTCAACCCGGCAAGGTAGACTCGGTTTGCGAAGACTCGGCTGCGACTCGGCATTGACTCGACCTGACTTGGCCGAGTCACGAGTCATATTAAACTCGGGCGAGTTCTGGGCACTTTCGGCTTGACAAAACTCGGGCGCTTTCAATTTAAATTTTTGTCTTTCTCTGTTGCATGCTTAAGAATGTGTCATATTTTATTGAATAAAAGGACTTGGAGATGGAAGTTGAAAACATTAAAAAAGCTAATCTTATTGATGATGAAGGTGGTGATGGAGTTGAAGATGAAGATGCAAGGGAAAATGCAACCATTAATACTCCAATTCAGCCATTAATTTCTACTTCCAACTCAAGAATTGATTCAAATGAAGTTCTAAATAATAACACTTCGCCTCTATTTGAGATTTGACTCTTGACTTGAGATATCATATTTTGCAAAAGTGGATAAATTGTGGATGTTTGAAATTTGATTTTTTGGGTATCAATTTAGTGATAGACTTTGTCATTGTGTTATGATTATTAACTTTATACTTATGAACTTTGTAATTGTGTTATATGATCATGGGCCTTATGCTCTATACTTTATATTTCTTGTACAATTATACTAGATTGTGGTGAATGGTTTACAACTTTACTGAACATCTTTAGCTTATCATGTGATGATTTCTAAATTTTCAATATATTAAGAGTTGATACATAAAAAATTAGAATTGTTGTCACTCATTAAATTTGCAGATATGATACAATACGAGTACAAATTGAAGTGAAAATTGAAAACGAAAGTTGATTGCTGAAATGCATTGCAGATTGCTCAAGTATGGTTATCTTTACTTTAGTTTTTACTCTTACTCTTGTAAGTTTCTAACTTAACTTTACTTAAGAGCTTATTTTTATTGAAATATTGAATTATTGTTTTGCTTGGTTGTTCGATTTCTTGCTATTATATGAGTAATTATAAGTTAGATATAGTTTTACTTGATGTTATTTTACTTATTAATCAATTAAACTAGTAATTAAGTCATTCTACAAACCTTTATATGTTTAAATGACAATTTATATATTGTTTTTCTTTCAAAATCAAAAGTTAACAAAACTCAATCCGAGTCACCGAGTTGACCCGCCGAGTCACGAGACAATAAAGAACGAGTCAAGTCCCGAGTCACTGGGTTTTAAAACCTTAAGAAAAAGAGCATTGTAGTATTCTCTTGTACTCTCATTGGGTCATTGTTCTTTCTTTCTTTTGGAGATTACATATATGAGCTACATCCCATAAATAATACATATCTTGGAGATATTTCTAAGCATCACTAGCAAATTCAAACTTTGCTAAGCTAGAACATTTTTTTATTTCAACACTATTAATGAATCATCCCATGATTTTGGAATGACCCATCCTCCACTCCTTCTATCTCTTTTCATAGTCGGCAATGATTGTATCCATCTCTTCTCCTTGAAGTGCAATTTCTTTGTCGTTTTCATTGTTGGTGAGAATAAGTTTTGGTTCTTTCTCGGATGCATCCACCAAGCCCCATAGACCCTTTCCCCAAATCTTGCGCTTCAATATAGATGCACACATCACATAGTTTGTATCATTGAGTCTCACGAGTAAGGTGACAATCACTTCTCATTCATCCTCAATAGATACAAGAAGAGAAAGATAGAGAAATAAAGAGGAAGAAAGAGAGAATGAAAGTGGAATACTTTTGGGCACAAGTCCATGATGATACAATCCACGATCTCACGCCCACACGAACAAGATTTACCACAATCAAGATTGTAATGGCTTTGATACTATGTAATGAGATCAAGAAGTCTCCGCACACCTCAAACAAGAGGCAAATACAAAATCCATAAAAGGGGCACAAGCACAATAGCCACTTAGGAGCTTAGAGGAACACACAACACATAAAATATATAATCTTTATTACACATAAAATGCACACAAAATGCATACATGTCAAGGGGCTCAAGGCCCATATTTATACACAAAAGAGGGAGTGAGAGGCTCCTAAAATATAGCTGTTGGGGGCTCCTAAAATATAGCTGTTGGGGGCTCGGAGCTCCCAACAGCTATATTTCTAACTGTTGGGGGCTCCCAACAGCTACATTGTCAAGGACATTAATGCCCTTGACAATATAACAAAAGCCAAACAGCAAAAAATAAAATAGAAAAAGACAGTACAGCCCCTAATGGGCTGTCCTTATTACACAGGTCAAAAGACCAAAATACCTGAAAACATATTACATGTACAATATATATATATATATATAAGAAACACTTATATTCTAACAGTACGGAGCTCATATCTTAATGAAACATGGTATTTTTGGTCCGCAAGAGGAATGTTGAGAAAGAGAAAGGACTATGGTAGTGCCAACTTCACCATATATGACCAAAACAGAAAGTATACTTATGCAGTCAATAAAGAAGGAATGGTAAAGAAAATAAAAGGACACAATTTTAGGGCATCTAACCATAACCAATGTGGCTAGATATCAGCTTATATAACAAGTAAATGAGCATGTTTGTGTTCACATGCATCAATGTCATTTTGGCCCATATTCTAAAGCACCCAGTACAAAAGACCATGTTAAGAATTGTGATTAAATGTATATTCTATTGTCTCATTTTTTGTGAAATAAGTGAACTTAAATTCCATTTATATATTAGCTTAAAACCACATGGAATCCTTTCTATTTGTATATTAATAAAGAAAAAGAGATTGCCATGAGAACAAGAAGCTGAACGACTTTATTTGTGCATTAAAGTTGCTGCTACAAGAGAAATCCATAGGAAATGGTATAGATTAACATAAACAAGAATTTTTATGTGCTACCAATCAAACTATGGACATCAAAAAATAGCAAGGGAAAATTAGCCAGCATTACTTCTTAGATGCCCTGTCACTTACAATAGGTTGGACCCAACATTACCAGGAAATTCATTTTCCTGTGCGCCATACTGGACTTGTATCATCTCACAGAGAACACAGGATACTCATTAGACACTTGCCACATAAGTTTCCTAACAGCTTTCAAACAAATAATCTCAATAGCTAAAGGTGTAGACTGAAAGAATGCTTGATTAAACCCATAAAATGAAACCAATATCCAATCTAAAGATATTTTTACGTGTTTAAAATGTCATTATGTGTATGTGTATGTGCATGTGTATTCGGCTGCATACTGTATCTTATCTCTTGTTTTTCAAATCTAAAATGTTTCCTGTTCATGTCAAATTGCACTTACAACTTACAAACCAAGGATCAGACCAAGGGCTTTCATTCCTTTGAAAACAAAAGAGTCTTCCAACTATATCTCCAAATCAAATTCAAAGTGGAAGCATACTAAATACAATTTGAGCCCTTAAAGAATCAAGAGAGACAGGATTCAAGCATTCAGCATTCTTCAAAAGAGCAACTAAAGCTATCATTATAAAACAAAGAAGCAAATGTGAACTAGCATTATACATTTTTTTTTCGACAACAAAAGTACCTGAGCAGCTTCATTGGCAGCATTCTTTGTCCATAAAGCTATTTTATCTTGCTTTGAACGAGCATTAACAACAGCCCCACAAATTTCATCACCATGTACAAACTGCTCTCCAATCATGGCCAGCAACTATGGCCAATTACAACAGCAAGTGAATGAGATTTTAACAAGATTTTTAATGATTAACGTTTGTGCATTTTTAGAAAGCAGGAAACTTACAGTGTACAGCCACCATGTATCAGCTTTCCCTCTAGCACTGTTGATGGACCACTTCCCTCCATTGGCACAAACTGGGTCCTCCCACTTTGGCTCAATCTTGTACTTAAAGCAATGAAAGTCCGCACCAGCAGCCAACTTGCTTGGATGAAGTATGTTGTTGTAGAGACTAAGAATAAATGGGATTTGTTAAAAATATAAAAAAAAAATAGCATAAACTAAAGCACAAACACACATTATAACTTCAGGAAGACAGTAGCAAACTGTTGTGTGGGTGTCTTGAATTCTGGACATGAGAGTTGGATATGAGAGTTTCTGGAGATTAGGGTTTTGAGAGCTATGTATCTCGCCTCTGTATTTCCTCACATCTTGCTATTGGATATTTGCTCCTCCGCCCATGGACATAGGCCTGAGTGCCGAAACACTTAAATCTCATGTCTTATCTTGTTCTTTTCTTCTCTCTATCTTGTGGTTTGCTTCGTTTTGAATGTGGTTTGCATAACACAAACAAAGAGACAATCCAGATAGGCCAACTATCTATGAAAATCCAATAATCAACATTTGCTACGTTCAAAACAAACTGACCACGCTTGACTCGATCGGCGCCGACCTCGAACGAAAGAGAAAACTAATAATTGACAGAAGATAGATCTGGGGTCAATTTACATGGCCAAGGTTCAAGTATTATAACACGATTATCACAATCTAATGATGGGCGTAGCGTGATGCTCTTGCATGTTTCCGAAATTGGGTTCGCATATGGTTTCATCAGAGGGAAATCATACGAGGGAAAGAGTAGAGAGAAGGTGAAATGGGGCAGGAAGGGGATACCACCAGAACTCTTCGACGGTGGAGAAGGTGTGGATGGCGCGGATGGAGCTGCCCCAGGTGACCTGCCTGTTCTTGCCGGATGGGTTGTCGAACCAGAAGGTCCAGGAGTGCTCCAGCGGGTGAGCGCCCTCGATGGGCCTCTCCACCGCCGGAGACGGGTCGATGATCTCGCCCTCCTCCGCCTCCGTGTACTCTTCCGCCGCCGCTGCCGCCGCTGCCGCCGCCGCCAACGGTGCCTCCCCCGTCGCTTCCGACACCTCCGCCATATCTCTCTCTCTCTCTCTCCCTCTAAAATTTGTCAATGTGGGATTGAGCCTAAAGTGAAAGAAGATGTCCCAAATTCCCATTTGGATTTGGGTCGAACCAGGTGAGACTAAACCCATATCTTATTTGAATGCTGGTACCAGAACGGTACTCGAGCTCAATCAGACCTACCATGAAAAAAACATACTCGGATTCAATAAGAATTACATGAATCAGACTTAATCATACTCGATAAAGTAATAATTTGTACCTTTTTTAAATTGAAAATTTGTAAATCTTAGTAGAAACTCGAGTCAGGCACCTAGTCTAGTATGAAATTTCAAAAACCATACCCAGATCCATATATTAACTGGGCCCTTTAAGTCTGACTTAAATTCTAATCAAACATTCTTGTTTATCGCCAAAACCTTGATTCTATAGGGTTTGCTACAAGTTGGGTTCGGGTCAAACCTAACACTTTGGCACCCTAGTCCAATAAATGAGGTTGGATATTGCTCTCAAAGAGCTCATTCCATCTCCTAAAATAGGCTGAGCAGGCTTTAACAATAGGTACTCAACTAGGTTCAACTCACATTAGCTCGTTAAGTAGTAACAACTATTTTTTAAATATATTTTACGTGTAAAACATATTATTAAAGTATTTGGTTTTTAAAAAAAATGGTTTAATGGTAAAATCTGATTCCTCTTGACTGCGAAATAATGTATGTTCTTGTAAACTTATTTCTTGGGGCTCTAAAACATTTTTTGTGTAAACTACAGGCTCAAGCTCGGTTCATTATGAGCTCGAACTCAGTTTGGCTCTCCACAAGACAAACTGAAGTTGCTCACTCGGCTCATTTACCAGGTCTTTGCCCCACACCTGACACGCCCTATCCCCAAGATGGAGGGTGATCAGGTTATTAATGCACAATTTTCTGTGTATATTGCGCCTGATCTTTTCACATTTACCAGCCTTACCAATTACGCTCATGGTCTCATGCTGCCAATGAGGTTGGTAAATGGAGTCAACCAAACATAAGATGTTCAAGCTCAGCTTGTTTTCAGCTTGAACTCATGGCGAGCTCGACCAGTTGAGTTCCAGCTGACTCGTTTAGGACAAAAATCATTTCAATGTTGGAATAATAGGGTTTTAACTCTAGATAAATTGAATTAAGCTCTACTTGACTTGTTTATAGAAAACAAAACATTGTTTCAAAGCTGGAAGCAAAAAAATTTTAACGCTATAGCTATTGTTAACCTCCCCAAGGATGAGAGACCTAGTCACCCTGGCTCTGCCTGCCATATTGACGATCATTGTCCTGACAGCATAAAACTTTGTGGGCATACGAGAGGGTGTTGTGTGTTCTCCCCGAAACACAAATTCGCGTGTTCTGGTGTGTATGGAGGAATATCTTAGGACCCACAATAATTCATATGCCAATGTTGCCCACGATGACTTTATAATAAAATAACATATAAAAAAGGTAGAGATGCTTTTGACGGAAATGTCCTTTTGTAAGATAGATATGCGTTGGGCGAAAATGTCCTCTTGTTCCCCGTATATAGATTTGCACGTTCCGCCTTTGTTTTTAGCTTGTGCTACAACACATGGCCGCCTTCTTGTTCCTACCTTGTGTTAGATAGAAAACTTTTCCGGGTTCGTTCCTATATCGTGGAGATAACTATAAATCGAACGACTGGTTCAATCATTGGTGGTCATCAAAGGGGGTTTTGTCGGCCATCTCTTTTTACAGTCTTCTCTTCTTCTTTGTTTTCGTTAGGCAATGTGAAAGAAAGCAATGAAGCACAAATATCCCAACAAGTGTCATTAAAGCGTGGTGAGTACCTTTCTATGTCATCATGCTATTGTTGAAGAACGTATGTCATCGTGAGTGTCGTTAAGGCATTGTTTTGTTATTGTAGGTAGATTTTATCGTTTCGACAGTTGAAAACTTGAAGATATTTGTAAGGCGGTGGGATCTTCTGACAAGAATGCTTGGTTACAAATGCGAGAAAGGGCCTCTACCCCATCCGGTATCATTCATTCACTCAGTATATGCAATGTAACTAAATCGCGGTTATAGTAACATGTCTATCGATTTGTGAGATATTGTTTCGTTTATTAATATCGATTTGTAATATATTATGTTGAATTATCGTATATCGATTTGTAAGATATTATGTGTTTTCTAGTATCGATTTGTTCAATATTGTTTTGTTTGTTAATATCAAATTGTAATATATTATGCTGAATTGTCGTATATCGATTTGTAAGATATTATGTGTTTTCTAGTGTCGATTTGTGAGATATTATTTTGTTTATTAATATCGATTTGTAATATGTTATGTTGAATTGTCGTATATCGATTTGTAAGATATTATGTGTTTTCTAGTATCGATTTATGAGATATTGTTTTAGTTGTTAATGTTACGACAATGAAGCCATATATGATACTTCAAGTACAAGGTTTTGATGATGAGCAAGTGGAATCAACTGCATTTCAGCTAAAGCTATAAAGAAATTGAAGAATTCGATGAAGAATCTTTAAAGACTAGTGTGCAAATGTTTAATTCATTAAAAGTCTTAGATTCTTGTAAGAGCCTTACTTAGAGTGCATATTTAGGTTGCATTTCACCTTAAAAGTCTTTAGAAAAATTTTTCTAAAAAGAACCCTCATGAAAATCTTTTTAGAAAACTCTTTTATTAAATTTTCATGTTTATTAGTCGACCAATAGACTTACCAGTCGACTAATCCTTTCGCGCCATATTTTCTAAAAAGTCATTTTTGTCAAATTAGTCGACCGAAGGTTTTATCAGTCGACTGGACAGAATGTCTGTTTTCTAGAAAATTAACAGCAGTCGACTAATGGTTTTATCAGTCGACTGAACAAAACATGTGTTTTCTGAAAATTTAGCAGCAGTCGACTAATGCTTTTTATCAGTCGACCGAACAGAATATTTGTTTTTCAGAAGATTTTAGCAGCAGTCGACTAAAAGGTTTTTCAGTCTACTGATGATATTATCAGTCGACTAACTTTTCTCAAGTCGACTAAGTTTCAAAAGTTCAGATTTTCAAACGGCTCGATTAACAGATCAGTCGACCGACGATAACTGTCAGTCTACTAATAAATAACTATTAGTCGACTAACTGATGTTTCAGTCGACTAATTTTGCCGTTTTCCTGAAACTTTAAAAAGGCATGTCTTTTCATTTTTCAAACGTTTTGATCGTTCGAAATGGACAGTTTTGATACCCTTTCATACCCTCAACGTATGGAAAACTTTAACTATAAATATGAGTGCATTTTACACTCATTAACAACAAGAATTCAATCGATTTGAATCATTTACTTATTGTTTTTCACTCCTATTCATTCAAGTATTTGTTTTCTCACTCACGTGATATTTTCACTTCAGTTTTTCACTCAAATCACTTTGAGAGATAGTGAATTCGTGAGTAAGAGTATTTCAACAACCTCAAAAGCCAATTGCATCTCATTTGCATTCAAAAGGAAGGCTCATAGGTTGTTTTGTAAGTTGTTATTTCTTTTCTGTAAAAAGAAGGATTCCTTGGTGTAAAGGAGTTGTTTGCTTTCAGTAGGGTTGTTACTGAAAGTGGGACCGGTTATGGTCTGTGTGATATTGTAGTTAACAAGGTTGATAGTAGAAATCTCAAGCGGGTTTTGCTTGGGGACTGGATGTAGGTCGGGTTAGACCGAACCAGGATAAAATCTTGTGTTCTTTGTGTGTTTGCTTTGAGATTTGCAAAATCATTAAATATTCCGTAGACAATTTTTTTAAAAGCACTATTCACCCCCCCTCTAGTGCTCGTTGCCTAGATCCTAGTGCACTTTCATTTGGTATCAGAGCACAGGTTTGCTATTACTTTGATTTGACCATCATCTAGCATGGCAACTACAATATCTCAGCACAAAGAAGGATGCTCCTCTGTTCGTCCTCCTCTCTTCGACGGAACAAACTATGGATACTGGAAAGTAAGAATGACAATATTCTTGCAATCCATGGATCTCGATATCTGGAGAGTTGTTTCAGAAAAGTACCAAACTCCATCAACTGATTTCAGCCAATGGACCGATGATGAAAAGAAGACTGCTTCACTGAATGCCAAAGCCATGAATGCATTATATTGTGGCGTTGACAAGGTAGAATTCAATCGCATCTCTTAATGCTCTACAGCAAATAAAATCTGGCATACTCTTCTCGTGACTCACGAAGAATCAAATGAAGAAGTCGCCAACATGTGTTTTGTAGCACAAGAAGATTCGGTAAGTCAATTTGACTATGATGAGTTATTTGAAGCATTTAATGATTTATATGCTAAATTTAAGAGTCTTAGTTCTAAAAATAAAGAGTTAAAAACTGAAAATTTAACTCTTGACTCTCAAAATAAAGTGTACTTCAAGAAATAGAAGATCTCAAGAAGGAAAATTGTTGCCAAGCACTTGAGATAAAAGAAATTGGAGTTAGAACCAATCTCTTACAAAAAGAAATATCTAATCTTAAAGAAAAGTCAAATGATCTTCTTTCTATAGTGACCAAATTCACAAATGGTCAAGAGAATCTAGAAAAACTTCTTGGTTCTCAAAGATGCTCGGTTAATAAAACCGGATTGGGATATAGCTTCTTTGATACTCAAAATAGACCAAACTATGTTGTGAAAAATCAAAGACATTATTCTCAACCTTTTGTTCATAAAACTAAACTTTCTAGTTCTAATAGAAATGCATCTAGATATGATTATTCTAGACATGTTTATTCTAAATCCTTTTATAGAAAGAATATTTATTATCAAAGGAAACCAAAATCCAAATGGATATGGGTTCCTAAGACTAACTCTCATGGACCCGAAAATAGAAAGGGGTCAAATGCTCTGTTTTCTGATTTTGTTGTAGGTACACAACATAAGGAGCAAATGGATATTGTACAACGGCTGTTCCAAACATATGACTGGAAGGCCGAAGTTATTTTCCACCCTCCAAAATAAGGATGGAGGAACTGTCACCTTTGGTGACAATGACAAGGGAAAAGTGATAGGTATTGGTAATCCAAAATTTCCCTTGATAGAAAATATTCTTTTAGTAGATGGTTTAATGCATAATTTAATATCTATCAGTCAATTATGTGATAAAGGTTTTCATGTTTCTTTTGAAAATGATTTATGCTTAATTTCTGATTTTCAATCTAAAAAGATCATTTTTAAAGGTAAAAGAAGAAACAATGTGTATGAACTATATCTAGATGAATTACCCTCTTTTAATGAAAAATGTCTTATTATTTCAAATGAAATTCAATGGTTATGGCACAAGAGACTTGGACATGTTAACTTTAAAATTATTTCAAAGTTATCCAAGAATGATCTTGTAAGAGGCCTACCTAGAATACCATATAAAAAGGATCACTTATGTGATGCTTGTCAAAGGGGTAAACAAATCAAGAGTTCTTTTAAAGCAAAAGATATAGTTTCAACAAAACGTCCTCTTGAACTTTTACATTTAGATCTATTTGGACCATCTAGAATTCAAAGTTTGAATGGTAGCAAGTATGCTTTTGTTATAGTAGATGATTATTCTCGGTTTACATGGGTGATTTTTCTAAAAAGCAAAAATGATGCTTTTTCAGAATGTTCTAAACTTTGTAGAAAAATTACAAATGAAAAATCTACATCTATTATTAAAATTTGTAGTGATCATGGTGGTGAATTTGAAAATGAATCTTTTCTAAAGTTTTGTGATTTACATGGTATATCTCACAACTTTGCTTTTCTTAGAGCGGCTCCACAAAATGGAGTTGTTGAAAGAAAGAATAGAACTTTGCAAGAATGTGCTAGAACCATGCTTCAAGATAAAAATTTACCAAAATACTTTTGGGCTGAAGCAATTAATACAACATGTTATGTCTTAAATCGTGTTCTTATTCGACCAATTTTACATAAAACATGTTTTGAATTGTATTATGATTGTATACCAAAGATCTCATATTTCAAAAATTTTGGTAGTAAATGTTTCTTGTTAAATACCAAAGATAATCTTGATAAGTTTGATTCAAAATCAGATGAATCAATATTTCTTGGATATTCTTCTAGAAGTAAAGCTTATCGTATTTTCAATAAAAGAACATCTTGTGTTGAAGAATCTTTACATGTTGCATTTGATGAGAATTATGAGCAGGTTATACCTCTAAGCGAAGGAGAAGAAGTAATACTTCAAGAAGAACCCTTGATAGAGAGTACTTCTCAAGAAAATATTCCTCTTCAACCTGTTTGGAAAGAAGTTCCTAATCATCCACATGAACAAGTTATTGGTGAAATAAAGAGTGGTGTCCAAACTAGAAGGCAGTTAGAAAAATATATTGCAAATATTGCTTTCATATCTAAATTAGAACCAAAGAATATCAATGAGGCTTGTGTTGATGAATTTTGGCTTTTGGCCATGTCTGAAGAACTTAACCAATTTACTAGGAATGATGTTTGGGATCTAGTTGATAGACCAAAGGATCATCCGGTAATTGGAACAAGATGGGTCTTCCGAAATAAGCTGGATGAAAATGGTGAAGTCATTCGTAACAAAGCAAGGCTAGTGGCACAAGGCTATAATCAAGAAGAAGGCATAGATTTTGATGAAACCTATGCACCAGTGGCTCGATTAGAGTCAATTTGAATGATGCTTGCTTTTGCTAGTTACATGAACTTCAAGTTATATCAAATTGATGTTAAGAGTGCATTCTTAAATGAACACATCAATGAATAAGTTTATGTAGAGCAACCTCCAGACTTTGAAAATGAGAAATATCCAGAAAAAGTCTACAAATTGAAAAGAGCTTTGTATGGACTCAAACAAGCACCAAGAGCGTGGTATGAAAGACTACGAAATTTTCTAGAACAATCTGGTTTTTCCATTGGTCGGGTAGACTCCACTTTATTTATTAAAAATCTTAATTCAGATATTCTTATTGTGCAAATTTATGTTGATGACATAATATTTGGTTCTACTAATGATTCTCTTTGTAAAAAATTTGCTAAAGCTATGCAAGAAGAGTTTGAAATGAGCTTGATGGGCGAATTAAACTACTTCCTTGGACTTCAAATAAAGCAAACTGAAGAAGGAATCTTCATCAATCAGGCTAAGTATACAAACGAACTTCTCAAGAGATTTGGGATGGACTCATCGAAATCAAGAAGGAATCCTATGAGTACAACTACTTCTCTTGATAAAGATGAAAATGGTAAAAGTGTAGATACTAAGCTCTACAGAGGTATGATCGGATCTCTATTATACTTAACTGCTAGTCGACCTGATATTATGTTTAGTGTTTGTATGTGTGCAAGATTTCAAGCTAATCCAAAGGAATCTCATTTAACTGCAGTAAAACAAATTCTTCGTTATTTGAAAGATACTTCAGATTTCGGTTTGTTTTACCCAAAATCATCTTCTTTTGATTTGGTTTCATATAGTGATGCAGATTTTGCAGGAAGTAAAACTGATCGCAAGAGTACTAGTGGAACTTGTCATTTCTTAGGAAATTCCTTAGTCTCTTGGTTTAGTAAAAAACAAAATTCAGTATCACTCTCAACAACTGAAGCAGAATATATAGCGGCTAGTTTAGCATGTTCACAAGTACTATGGATGAAACAAACCTTAAAAGATTTCGGTTTGAATTACTCCACAACAACTATTTATTGTGATAACACTAGTGCTATAAATCTTTCGAAAAATCCTATTCAGCACTCAAGAACTAAGCATATTGAAGTTAAATATCATTTTTTAAGAGATTATGTGTTAAAAGGAGATATTTTGTTAAATTTTATTTCCACTAAAGAACAACATGCCGATATCTTCACTAAACCTCTTAAAAATGAAGATTTTATGAGAATTAGGAGAGAACTAGGTATTTGCTCATTTTTGGATTTATAAAAATGTTGATTTTTGAATAAAATCTCAAAATCGCATTATATTAGTCGACCGATAAAATTCTAGTCGACTGGTGTTTTAAATTTTGGAATGTATCGCACCATATTAGTCGACCGATATATTTCTAGTCGACTGATGATATTTTTAGAATGAGTTGCACATTCTTAGTCGACTGATAAAGATTTAGTCAACTAAAATTTTTTAAAAAATTTTAAATGAAGGGACCCGATACCCCTTGGATTTAAAAAAAAAAACACCCGTTCTTTTTAAAATAAGCATCGTTTCACTTCGTTTTTGTATATTTTCGTTTTTCTTAAAAACGAAATCCTTAAAAACGAAAACCCCTTTTGGTCTCTTTCCTCTCTTTCTTCCGAAAAACCCTCGGAGTGCCGTTCGATCCCATTTTCGCCGGGATTTTCTTGCCGTGACAGAGAAACGCTGGAATCTTCTGGCCGTGATCTTGAAACGTCGGAATCCTCTTGCAGTAACTGGCGCATCTTCAAAACACGCCGAAACTCTCTTGCCATGACAGTGTATTTTTCCGCCATTGCCAGAATCCCCTTGTGGCCGACTTCTCACTCGCCGTCAGCCATTGTATCCTCCTCTGGTTCTGTTTCACATCGCCGGACAACGTTCTACTTCTGCCGGAAATCATTTGGAAGTCGTCATTGTTTTTGGTAACTCTATTCTTTTTAACCATGCCTCGTACGAAGTCTGCATCTGCAAAAAGGTTTAGGTTCTCCTCCTCTTACACCTTCTTCAAGACATGGTTTTTCACTAAGATTACTTCGCAATCCTCTTTTATATGATACTTTTGATTATTTTGGCTCAGTTTACATAATTGTTACTTTTTTAATTATTTTGGCCACTGCCAATGTGAATTTTACAAACTTGTGGAAACAAAAACCATTTCTTCCTTATGATTGTCTTTTAACCCGTATTTTTAGACATTTCAAAGTTCCTTTAACAAATGAAAAATACATTGAGCAAAAAGAGTTCTTTGATCAAACAATTTTTAAAAGAATGAAAATTAAATATCTGCCTCCTTTAAATGTTGATCAAACTGAACCATCTGATCCTAATGAACCATCAATTTCTGAACCTTCACCTTCTGCGACACCTTCATCTCATGCAAAAAGAAAGAAATTTTCGACAAGTCAAGACCATGATGAAGTTATGCAGAGACTGGAAGGTTTAGAGCTGCATCAACATACTTTTCGTGAAGATGTGACTCAATAACTATCTTCAATTCAGAAAGAGATTACTTCAATCAAGGATTTGCTCAACTCACTTTTCTAATCTTTATTGTCTGAACTTTCATACTTTATGGGTTGTAATATTTTAAACTTGTATCTCTATTTTGCTTATGCTATTTCCGCCCTTACTCTTTTTTGATTCTGACAAAGGGGGAGAAAAATATGATAGCAATTACATTAAAATTGCAGGAGATCTTGCATGAGAAATGCAAAATTAAGAGAAAAAGAAAGCTTTGAATGAATGTATTTCTAAATGCATGAAGAAATGATGAATGGAAATGCAAACCAATCAATATGTGATATATGTGCTTTAAATGTGCTAACTTTTAATGTTTTGCAACATATTGATAGGGGGAGTAAAATCTCCATCTATGCATCTAAATGCTTTATCTTTGATTAAGTTTGTCATCATAAAAAATGGGGAGATTGTTACGACAATGAAGCCATACATGATACTTCAAGTACAAGGTTTTGATGATGAGCAAGTGGAATCAACTGCATTTCAGTTAAGGCTATGAAGAAATTGAAGAATTCGATAAAGAATCTTTAAAGACTAGTGTGCAAATGTTTAATTTATTAAAAGTCTTAGATTCTTGTAAGAGCCTTACTTAGAGTGCATATTTAGGTTGCATTTCACCTTAAAAGTCTTTAGAAATTTTTTTCTAAAAAGAACCCTCATGAAAATCTTTTTAGAAAACTCTTTTCTTAAATTTTTATGTTTATTAGTCGACTAATAGACTTACCAGTCGACTAATCTTTTCGCGCCATATTTACTAAAAAGTCATTTTTGTCAAATTAGTCGACCGAAGGTTTTATCAGTCGATTGGACAAAATGTCTGTTTTCTGGAAAATTAGCAGCAGTCAACTAATGGTTTTATCAGTCGACTGAATAAAACATGTGTTTTCTGAAAATTTATCAGCAGTCGACTAATGCTTTTTATCAGTCGACCGAACAGAATGTTTGTTTTTCAGAAGATTTTAGCAGCAGTCGACTAAAAGGTTTTTCAGTCTACTGATGATATTATCAGTCGACTAACTTTTCTCAAGTCGACTAAGTTTCAAAAGTTCAGATTTTCAAACGGCTCGATTAACAGATCAGTCGACCGACGATAACTGTCAGTCTACTAATAACTAACTATTAGTCGACTAACTGATGTTTTAGTCGACTAATTTTGTCATTTTCCTGAAACTTTAAAAAGGCGTGTCTTTTCATTTTTCAAACGTTTTGATCGTTCGAAATGGACAGTTTTGATATCCTTTCATACCCTCAACGTATGGAAAACTTTAACTATAAATATGAGTGCATTTTACACTCATTAACAACAAGAATTCAATCGATTTGAATCATTTACTTATTGCTTTTCACTCCTATTCATTCAAGTATTTGTTTTCTCACTTACGTGATATTTTCACTTTAGTTTTTCACTCAAATCACTTTGAGAGATAGTGAATTCGTGAGTAAGAGTATTTCAACAACCTCAAAAGCCAATTGCATCTCATTTGCATTCAAAAGGAAGGCTCATAGGTTGTTTTGTAAGTTGTTATTTCTTTTCTGTAAAAAGAAGGACTCCTTGGTGTAAAGGAGTTGTTTGCTTTCAGTAGGGTTGTTACTGAAAGTGGGACCAGTTATGGTCTGTGTGATCTTGTAGTTAACAAGGTTGATAGTGGAAATCTCAAGCGGGTTTTGCTTGGGGACTGAATGTAGGTCGGGTTAGACCGAACCAGGATAAAATCTTGTGTTCTTTGTGTGTTTGCTTTGAGATTTGCAAAATCATTAAATATTCTGTAGGCAATTTTTTTAAAATCACTATTCACCCCCCCTCTAGTGCTCGTTGCCTAGATCCTAGTGCACTTTCAGTTAATATCAATTTGTAATATATTATGTTGAATTGTCGTATATCAATTTGTAAGATATTATATGTTTTCTAGTGTCCATTTGTGAGATATTGTTTTGTTTGTTACTATCGATTTGTAATATATTTTGCTGAATTTTCGTATATCGATTTGTAAGATATTATGTGCTTTCTAGTATTGATTTGTGAGATATTGTTTTGGTTGTTAATATCGATTTGTAATATATTATGCTGAATTGCCGTATATCGATTTGTAAGATATTATGCTGAATTATCGTATACCGATTTATAATATATTATGTTGAATTGTCGTATATTGATTTGTAAGATATTATGTGTTTTCTAGTGTCAATTTGTGAGATATGATTTTGTTTGTTAATATTGATTTGTAAACTATTATGTTGAATCTTTGATACTGTGATTCATTCAATCGTTTCTTTGACTTGCTTAACTAATCGGTAGTCGTTATATGCATCTTGAATAAATTATAGTAAACATATGCGTTGGCTAACGCAAATTGATATTTTGCTTATGACAGTGTTGAGCATATCAACTAGTTGCAGCGAAGATGATGTATCTCAATCATTGGGAAGTCATGGAGCAACGAACATCCGTACTATCGACACACCTGAAGAATTGAATATGTGCACTAATGATGCACATGATAAGAAGGGTGAAGGCATTGCATTGGATTCACTATTGACTTGAATATTCCAACAGACGAAATGCAATTCGATAATAAGGTAGACGATCAGAACAGTGCACTTGACAAAGGTGCAGACACCTCAAGTCTACAGGATAGTACACTTGACTCTGTTTTCATAGAGAGAATGTAGTTTAATAATGAGGAAGCTGCATACAAATTTTACAACGATTATTCCTTAAAACTTGGCTTCAATGTTAGAAGGTATTCTTGGGCAAAAAATGCATATGGTGTCGTGGTGACAAAGGCATATGTTTGTTCTAAGCAAAGTTGGAAGAAGTCAAGTGGAAATCCAACAATGAGCAAGCCATATTCAAGATGCGGCTCTCCAACGAGAATGGTGTTAAGAAGTCTTTCGAATGAGAAATATGTAGTTCGTGCTTTAATCAATGATCATAACCATGAATTAGCCGCTTCATTTATGACTCCTATGTTAAGGTCACATCGTAAAGTAACTGAAGCGCATGCTGTAATTGCTGAAATAGCTGATAGCGCTGGCATTGTATCATTCACACCTATGGATCTAAGAAACTACTTGAGAAGGAAGAGGTCATAAAATATGAAGAATAGAGGAATATGTTCTTTGGTTGATTACCTACAGAAGCATTCAAGCAATGACCTTGGTTTCTTTAGTGCAATGCAACTGAATGAAGATGGGTATGTTGTGAATATGTTTTGAGCAAATTCAAAGTAAAGAGTAGATTATGAATGCTTCAATGATGTGCTTATTTTTTATATGACAGTGAAGATTAATACGGAATAATGGTCATTTGCGTAGTTTGTCAGAGTGAATCATCACTTACGGAGTTGCATATTAGGCAGCGCTTTTTTGTATGACCAGACCAAGGAAACCTTTGAATGGTTGTTTAAAGTATTTACACAGGCAATGAATGAGAAGCACCTTGGAGCTGTACTTACAGATGGTGATCATGCAATTGCGGCTGCTGTGTCTCATGTATGACCATATGCACATCATCGCCTATGTTTGTGGTAGATCTTTCAAAATACAACAAAGAACATAGGACATATTTTTAATCAGAAGACAGGGTTTGATAAAATGTTTAGACAGTGTGTACTTGAGAGCATAGACGAGGACACCTTTATGTCTGATTGGGAGCAAATGATTCAGATGTATGACCTTAAAGACTGTGTGTGGTTACAACATTTATATGCATACAAAAAGAAGTGGGCATTGGCATATGAAAGACAATACATTTGTGCAAGTATGATAAGCACACAAAGAGCTGAATCTATGCATGCCACAATGAAAAAAACCTTGTATTCATATTTAACAATGTTTCACTTCATTGAACAGTATGAATTATTTGTAGACGGTCTTAGACATAATGAGCTTGAACAAGATGTAAAATGCTTCAACACCCGCCCTGTAACTTTGGGCATAAAAATATTAATACGACCTGCAGATCTGTATACACTAACTGTATTTGAATGGACTAAGAAGGAGGTTATACAGGTCATGAATTGCAACATAGAAGGGTGTATGCAATATGAGAATATGCACAAATACCATGTTGCATGGAAGGGCAAAGAGCATCCAAAAATGCAAGAAGCACATGTTATGTACAATGTTGACAACATAACTGTTGAATGTACGTGCAAAATGTTTAAATTCAAAGGTATTTTATGTCATCATGCATTAAAGGCACTTAATCAAGAGAAGATACAAGAAAATATCTGAGTCATATATAATGCGAAGATGGACGAGATAAGCAAAGATTGAACTGCTAGATACAAATAATGTCAGTCCATCTAGTGTTGATAAGAAGTGCCACATAGCCTCACGTTACCAACAACTATGTAGGTCACTTATGCATGTTGCAAATTTGGCATCGAAAAGCGAAGAAGCATATGTATATGAAAAGTGTTAAGAAAATTACTTGAAAAAGTGCAGTTAATTCACCATGAGTCTGTTGCAGCTCGTGAAGACCAATAAGAAAACGATATCGAACAACATAGGTGAAAATCATGCTTTCTCTGACCCTTATGAGAAGTTGAGCCGAAGCGTAAACATTATCTTCGATAAGTTAGGAGTAAATGTTGTAGATTATAATGAAAATATTCACCTAGCGAAGGGTATCAAAAGGAAACTTACCTCTGATCACAGTCGTCAGAGGACAAAGGGTGCACTAGAATTAGTTGGCAATAAAATGTCTAAGAAACAACCAACCCCTAAGCAACCAAGCCATTCGCATGAACATGTATGTAATACAATATATTGCTTCCCATGTAAATTGTATTGTGTGCAACTTATCAATATCTAACTTGTGTAATTTCTAACATGCAACAATACCCTATAGACGTGCACTATAATGTTGGAACCTGTAATCCTCCCAACATGTTTGAGTGGAACGATGTCATGAGTTTGACAAGTCTTTTGGTATGTAACAATTTTGGGAGGATGTTTGCATTTCTTGTTGAACTTAATGTAGTGTCTGATATTGTTCTGTTTCATGACAGACTCAGTTCAATTCAAAAATGAGCAACGCAACACAGAAATCGCGTGTGGATTCTTCAGCTACAAAATAGTTGTACCATTTAACTTTCATATCTTACAAATTGTTGTAATGTTTAGCATTCTATAATTCTATAATTCTTTGTTGTAAATCGATAATTCTTTATTGTAATTCTATAATTCTTTGTTGTAAATAGATAATTCTTTGTTGGAATTCTATAATTCTTTGTTGTAAATCGATAATTCTTTGTTGTAATTCTATAATTCTTTGTTATAAATCGATAATTCTTTGTTGTAATTCTATAATTCTTCATTGTAAATCGATAATTCTTTGTTGTAATGTTATAATTCTTTATTGTAATTCTACAATAGAAATCACATTACAAATATCATAAAAATCGACACTAGAAAACACGTAATATCTTACAAATTGATATACAACAATTGAGCATAATATATTACAAATCGATATAGAAATTCAACATAATAGCTTACAAATCGATATTAACAAACAAAACCATATCTCACAAATCGATACTCAAAAACACATAATATCTTACAAATCGATATACGATAATTCAGTAAAATATATTACAAATTGGTATACAGCAATTCAGCATAATATCCTACAAATCGATATACGGGTGCACTGGAATTGGTTTGCAAGAAAATGTCTAAGAAACAACCACCCCTTAAGCAACCAAACCCTTTGCATGAACAAGTATGTAATACAATATATTGCTTCTCATGTAAATTGTATTACTTGCAACTTATCAATAACTAATTTGTGAGGTGAAAAAGAGGACAACAATGACAATGCATGTGAGGTATAGTGAACTAGAACATGGTCTGCTCAATGCATTTGTTCATCTGCGTGGTTTTTAGTTTATAGTGTATCGTCAACCTTTTCTATCTTTTGCTTTATCTAATGTTCAATTTGAGACAGAGGGAAGATGATGATTTTGAATACATAGTTCCATTGATGTGGTCGTGGGTAAGAATTGAGGAACCTCCATCTTCTTCACCCTCTATTTCGCTGTTGTCTTATCGCGACACACCAACATTGTCGAACAAACCAATGCTGGAGGAGCCAACTCCACCAAGAAGGTTGTTGCAGTTGAAATTGGAGCCACTATCTTCCCCACTTCAGCCTTCTCCTCCAAGATTGTCTTACCATGAAGCCTCATTGTCAAGGAGACCCGTGTTTGAGGAGCCTCCAAGAAGGCATTCTGTGAGATTGCAAGAGCCACCACATTCACCATCAACACCTCCTCTGTGCGTTCCATATCGGAAAGCTTCATTCTAAAAAGGTGGGTTACGGAGGCGGTTTTGCCTCATTCATTTATTCGAGAAAAGCGAAGGTGTGCTAACAAAATAAGTAATCAGACTGACATTAATAAGCCAAAGATTGAACCCACTGATGAACCTTTCCCTAGTTCATCAATTAATGACCCTGAAGTTCCCATTTCTAAGAAACTTGGTAAGAATTCTCACTTATCCTTGGCTTGATATCTTACAAATCGATATACGGCAATTCAGCATAATATCTTCTAAATCGATATATGATAATTCACCATAATATATTACAAATTGACATTAACAACGAAAACAATATCTCACAAATCGACACTAGAAAACATATAATATCTTACACATTGATATACGACAATTCAACAAAATATATTATAAATCGATATGGGAATTCAACATAATAGCTTACAAATCGATATTAACGAACAAAACCATATCTCACAAATCGACACTAGAAAACACATAATATCTTACAAATCGATATACCATAATTCAGCATAATATATTACAAATCGGTATATGGCAATTCAACATAATATACTACAAATCGGTATACGACAATTCAACATAATATACTATAAATCGATATACGACAATTCAACAAAATATATTACAAATCGATATTAATAACCAAAACAATATCTCATAAATCGACACTAGAAAATACATAATATCTTATAAATTGATATACAACACTTGAGAATAATATCTTACAAATCGATATTAACAACTAAAACAAGTGTGCCTGCAAAATTTACATTGTTGCGATTTGCGCACTTGAGGTGGCGATTTGCGTATTCAAAACAAGTTTGCCTGGTGCGTAATTTTGGTTTATGGATCAATGTGAACTTTGTACAGTCTTACAAAATTTGTATACACAGTCTACAAAATCTGTTACAAATGTCTGCACACAAAAAATATGTCATGTTTGGGAAATTGAATGTTGAACAAAAAATTGCTCTCTCTCTCTCAACAGTAGATAGTAACCCTCTTCACGTTGTCCTTGAGAACAGGCAAACGTAAGTACAGATAATGGAAACTTCATAATTGCTATACTGAGTAATTTCCATATTGAGTAATCACTATCACAGGAAACGCTATAAGTAATAAACCCTAAACCAGTAATCGCTATACGATTTAGCAAACATAAGTACAAATCGTGGTAACTCCATAATCGTTATACAGAGTAATCGCTATCACAAAAATCACGATACATAATAAACCCTACGTCAGTAATCGCTATACAGAGTAAGTACAAATCATGAAAGAATTATATAATGACACTTCTGTGTTACACTTATTAAGGAAAAAATTATATAATTACAATAAAGAATGATAGAATTACAACATAGAATTATCGTGATACACAAATCACACAATATGTTTATTCACTAACACTTGATGACTCAAATGGACATAGTATTCGTCTCTTTCTTTGCCTTTGCGGAGTCTCTTTATTCGGTGGCCTCTTCGTTCCCTTGATCTTATTAAACCCACTGGTAATCATCTCAACCAGTGACTCAATTTGTCTCTTCGAATTCTACACGTCATTTCGTCACTGCTTATTCTCACTCTCCAACGTCGCTAACCTTTGATCGGACGATACCTTCTCCTTTAGGAGTTGTGTTTGCTCCTTATTATGTACTATAACAGAGCGAATCATAGTATCCGCCAAAGGGTCACGTTGGACGTTACGTCTATGCTGGAAGACGACATGCTCGGGGACAAGAGTGCCCTTACTTTCAGGTTGCTTCTCCTCAATCTGTCGATTTCGATGCATGGGTTGCCAATATTGTTTGAAATAGTTGGGGTCATATTGTCGTTCTTTATAATCATATGGTATGGCATGGACACCTCCTTTGTTCCAGCTATCTAATTGTTTCCTAAAGCGTTCATGTCAATTCATGTTCTTGGCCCCACCACTATTCATCTTCCTTTTCAATAACATAGGCGGCAATTTTGGTGTCAATTGTCCCAAGCTAGCTTGTAGGAGTACTCGACTACCATTCTCCAACTCAACTTCACATTTGCTAAAGAGCTAAATTTCGCAGACAGACCATCTTGTAGCCTCAGCAACAACCTTATCGTCCTCGTCCTCCCCATCCTCATCCCATATGGTCTCCACACAACCTGTACAATCGAGATTGTGGTTTAGATATAGACATAATTATTCATGCAAAATGCTAAATGCGACAACGATTTGTACTAAGAAAGACAAAATTCTAAAGCAATGATTACTTAAGAATGCTAAACATTACAATAATTTCCGCTAATGAAAGTCAGATGTAAATGCGATAACAATTTGTAATAAAAAAGACAAAATCCTAAAGCGATGATTACTTAAGAATGCTAAACATTACAATAATTTACACTAATGAAAGTTAGATGCTAAGGAGATAACGATTTGTACTAAGGAAGACAAAATCCTAAAGCGATGATTACTTAAGAATGCTAAACATTATAACGATTTACGCTAATAAAAATTAGATGCTAAGGAGATAACAATTTGTACTAAGACAAAATCCTAAAGTGATGATTATTTAAGAATGTTAAACATTATAACAATTTACGCTAATAAAAGTTAGATGCTAAGGAAATAACAATTTGTACTAAGAAAGACAAAATCCTAAAGCGATGATTACTTAAGAATGCTAAACATTACAATGATTTACGCTAATGAAAGTTAGATGCTAAGGAGATAACGATTTGTACTAAGAAAGACAAAATCCTAAAGCGATGATTACTTAAGAATGCTAAACATTACAACGATTTTAAACCATTTACCTCATTTAATTGCAGCCCATCTAAAATGAACTGAGCATTTTCCGCCTTGACATTTATTGAAGCCCAATGGTCGATCTTGAGAAAACCACAAACCGCAGGGCCAAATTGAGGACGCAAGGCGACAATATACTCCCACGTCCAGGCCTACAAAAATAATATATTAGTAAAACTATAACCTTCAACGAGCTTAGTCTACAAGCACTAAATATGTAATAAACAAATACCTGAACAAATGGCCAAAACCCCCCAACGGTTTTCGTACCCTTACTCGCACGATAAAGTTGACTGTATAAGTGTGTGAGCATAGCAGCACCCCATGCCCAGTTATCGACTTCATCTAAGTTTTCCAGGAACTGCAGTCACAAGTAACTTATTCTCAAACTAGAACAATCAGAAAATAAAGTAGGTCCAAAAAAATAAAGAAGAAAGCCGCGCAACTCTTGGTCAGCTGCTTCAGATGCATATGCAGCATACCGGCCTTCCCATTTATTACAAAAAAATAAACTTTCATCGATAAGGAATTGCTTCCACCAGAAATACACTCATGCCATTCCTAGAAGGGCCATGCAATTGTCCCTTGGGTTATAGTTTGAATCTTGTGTTAGGACAACACTTTCATGACACTTAAGACTCGTAATTCGTGCCACATCTTTTATGGTCATGGTGATCTTAAAACCCCCAAACTGGAACGTGTTCGTCTTATGGTTCCACTTATTGACCAGGTGGGTCATGGTGTTCCAGCAATTTTCAAAATAATGTTAGTTCAGAAGGCCGTCGAAGTGTATCTTTCATAATCGGTCATTCTAATATTCACTCAGCTTTCTGAACCACGACAGAACTACAGGCCACTGACACCTCTCTTTTAGCTTTTCACCTGCTACTTTGCTTCTCTTCTGATCTTCTTGTAATACAAAATATCAAATCACAATTAATCGCTATACATAGAAATCGCTATCGCATTAATCGCTATCGCAGTAATTGCTATACAAAGTAATCGCTATACATAATAATCGCTATACATAGTAATCGTTATTCATAGTAATCGCTATACATAGTAATCACTATATATAATAATACCTACAACAGTACATCATGACATACAGTAGCGATTAACGTACCTTGGTCACACTTTTCTCCTCTTCATCTCCTTCCTTCCTCTGCTTTTGTACTTCTTTCTTCCTTCCGTCCTTCGCATCCATCATCTGTCTTTTCCTTTTCCTTTCCTTCTCTTCCTCCTGCTTCTTCCTTTCTTTTTCCTTCTCTTCTTTGTCCTACTTCTTCCTTTCTCTTTCCTTCTCTTCCTTGTCCTCCTTCTCTTTCCTTTGTCTTTTCTTCTCTTCCTCTTCCTCCTTCTCCTCCCTTTGCCTTTCCTTCTCTTCCTCATCTGCCTTCTCCTTTCTTTGTCTTTCCTTCTCTTCCTCGTCCTCCTTCTCCTTCATTTGCATTTCCTTCTCTTCCTCATCCTGAATCTGCTTCATTTGCCTTTTCTCTTCCTTCTTCTTCAATTGTCTTTGCTTCTCTTCCTCCTCCTCCTTTTTCAACTGTCTTTGTTTTTCTTCCTCCCCCTTATTCTTCTTCAATTGCCTTCATTTCTCTTCCTCTTTATTCTTATTCTTCCTTTGCTTTTCCCTCTCCTTTTCCTCATTTTGCCTTCGCTTCTCTTCCTCCTTCTCCTTAGTCTTCCTTTGTTTTTCCCTCTCCTCCTCCACCTTCTTTTGCCTTCACTTCTCTTTCTCTTTCTCCTTATTCTTCCTTTGCTTTTTCCTCTCCTCCTCCTTTTGCCTTTGCTTCTCTTTTTCCTTCTCCTTATTACTTCTTTGCTTTCCTCTATCCTCCACATCCTCCTTCTTTTGCCTTGATTTCCTTTGCTTTTTTTCATTATCCTCCTCCTTCCTTTCATTTTGTTTCTCTTTATCATCCTTCTTCTTCTTTTTCATATGTACTTCTTCCTCATCATTCTTTGTTGGATTATCATCTTCAATATCTGACGAATTAGGCTTTGCTCTATACTTTACCAGCAATTGCTCCCTTTCTTTATCATTCTCAATCTTCATTATTATGTAGTACGCTTTTAATTGCTCATACAAAGCATACTGTTTGACGATTTTGTCAAGAGATTTACCCATTGACAATAAAGCATTTATTTTCTTATGAATGTAAGCCATTGGTAACCTGCACAACACAAAAACTCACCGAGATGACAAAGGGTGCTCTTGCGAAAGAAGATAAAGCATTAGATTTTTTGTAAAACGTTTAGGGGAAAATATTGCGAAGAACTCCTTTTATAGCCAAGGAGTTTAATGCTTATGGGACCCGCCAAAGATTTTTTGTCGGATCACATTTTTTGTGGTTCAATTTTTATAATAAAAGCTTTTATAATGACGTCTTTGTCGGCCACAAAGATTTGCCTTTGTTACGAAAATATTGTCATAGTATAATGCAAATCGATGATCAAATATCATACAAATCGATATGAAAATTACTGTTGATAGCTTATAAATCGATATACAAAATTAGGATAGAAATTGATATTTAGAATCAAAATAATATCTTAAATCAATATTAAGAATCAAAACATCTTAAATCGATATGAAATTTCCATTGATATCTTAAAAATCGATATTTAGAATCAAAATAATGTCTTAAATCGATATTAAGATTTAGAACAATATCTTAAATTGATTTGGAAATTCGTATTGATGTCTTAACAATCGATATTTAAAATCAAAACAATATCTTTAATCGATATTAAGAATCAAAACATCTTAAATTGATATGGAAATTCCTATTGATATCTTAAAAATCGATATTTAGAATCAAAACAATAACTTAAATCGATATTAAGAATTAGCATAGAAATCAATATTAAGAATCAGCGTAGAAATCAATATTAAGATTCAGAACAATATCTTAAATCGATTTAAAAATTCGTATTGATATATTTAAAATCGATATTTAGAATCAGAACAATATCTTAAATCGATATTAAGAATCAAAACAACATCTTAAATCGATATGGAAATTCCTATTGATATCTTAAAAATCGATATTTAGAATCAAAACAATATCTTAAATCGATATTAAGAATCAAAACAATATCTTAAATTGATATTAAGAATCAACATAGAAATCAATATTAAGATTCTGAACAATATCCTAAATCGATTTGAAAATTCGTATTGATATCTTAAAAATCAATATTTAGAATCAAAGCAATATCTTAAATCGATATTAATAATTAAAACAATATCTTAAGGGTTTAGGGTTTTTAGGGCTTAGGGTTAGGGTTTTTAGGGTTTAGGGTTCAGGGTTTTAGGGTTTAGGGTTTGGGCTTTAGGGTTTACGGTTTAGGGTTTAGTTTAGGTTAGGGTTTAGGTTTATGGTTTAGGTTTATGGTTAAAGGGTTTATTGTTAGGGTTTAGGTTTAGGGTTTAGGTTTAGGGTTTAGGATTTAGGATTTAGGTTTAGGGTTTAGGGTTTAGGTTTTAGGTTTTAGGGTTTAGTAATATATTATGGGTTTAGGGTTAGGGTTTAGTAAGATATTAAGGGTTAGGGTTTAGGTTTAGGATTTAGGTTTAGGTTTATGGTTTAGTAATATATTATGTGTTTAGGGTTAGGGTTTAATAAGATATTAAGGGTTTAGGGTTTAGAGTATAGGGTTAGGTATAGTAATATATTATGGGATATATGTATCGATTTGTAAAATATTAAATGCTTTCTATTGTCGATTTGTTAGATATAGTAGTATGTAATTGAAAATTGTGCGTGAAGAATTTACATTGTAGCGACATGAGGTGGCCATTTGCTTGTTCAAATCGTTCCTCATTTAGCAGTTTCTATAGAAATTGCTTCAAAGTTTCGTACCTGTAATTAAATAGCTATCACATGAATCGTTGTTATCATTGCAAAATTTTATTTTTGTAAGTCAAACTGACCTTTGAAAAAGTTTTTGAAACTAACTCGCCTCAATTTTAAAATACAGGATAAGTTCGAAGAATGGGACTCGCCTGTCGGTACGAGGTTCAACCGTTCCTGACACCTTTACCAGGGGTAATTAAACCAAGGATCAATCATGTGCTTTGCTTTACTCAACTATCTAAATCGTGTTCTATTTCCTAAATGCACAAAGAATCAGGCATGTGCTATGAATTTCAAAAAAATGCAGATTGAAAACATGATGTATGCTTCAAATGTTGGAGAATTCTTGGAAAAAGGGAACACTTTGAAAATCGTGAATTGCATTTGGAAAACTTTTATGAAGAAAAGGGAAATTGATTTTTGAGGAATTTGATTTTTGAGAAAACTTTAAAAAACTTAGAGAAAGTTGATTTTCTGAATTCGAACTTTGGAATTGGGGATCTAACTTGGAAAATCGATTTTGAGCTTTGAAAAGCATTTGGAAATCCTTTAAAAAACCAAGGTTTTTTTAGAAAACCGATTTTGAGGAAAACCAGGGGAAATTTAAGAAAAATCTATTTTTCTAAGGTGATCTTGAGAAATAAATCAAAATAAGATCAATGTGGCCCTGTGAAATACTTTCATGATGCAATCTAAACCTAGATGAATAAATGCAATTTTGAAAAAAATGTTTTCTGAAGAACTTTTGAGAAAATTATTTGAAAAATAAAGTTTTATATGCCTTATAGAACTTTAATGAAGTAAATTTGCCTCATATCCCTGACTATGGCCACAGATATGGATTGAATATATCTCATTTGATTCTAAAAGAAGAAAAATATTTATAAAAGATTGAAATATGCAATGGTTTTTTAAGATAGCCTAAGAGTGTAGGCTAATTGTGGCTTAAAAGAAGATAAATCTGGATTTTGTTCGTATTCTAACTATGGTCATAAATACAAACTCAATCGAGTTTACCAACTACCTAGAAGCTAGTGCATGTGCTATTCGTGTAGACCATGGTGGAATTGAAAGATGAATGAATCATCATCTATCACACAATTAACATTTATTAAAAAATTAAACTGTATGCACATGCAAACCCTAATCTAAGCAAAAAAAGTAAATTCTTATTCCAAATTTACATTTAATTTACATCACTAATTGAATTTAAATAAAGGAAAATAAAAAAAATATAGCCTTGAATATCTCTGCAAAACTAGAAGACTTGTTAGTGAAGATATGTTGGCTTTTCTGGATTTATCCAGTAATATTTGGAAATTACTATATTTATTCGGATATAAGCCTTTTTCCATGTTTTTCTGAGATAAATATAATGAAATATAATATAAAATTAAAGAAATAATAAAGATAAATAACTATGAAATTCATAATTTGAGAAAAATTAACAAAAATACCCCTGAAAACAAGGCTATAGCCTTGAAATCTGGGTTTTCAGAAAATATTTTGGTAAAATTTTGGATTTAGGGCTCAAATAAAATCAAATAACCACAAAATCGGGTGCAAAGCATCCTAGTATAATAAAAGACATGAAAAAACTCTAAAAACATAAACTTCTATGAAAAAAATTAGAAATATCATAAAAAATCATGAATTTGCCAGTGTTTTGCTCAAATCGGGACTCCGCGGGTACCTGTTTTTGCAATTTGATTGAACCGAGCCTCAAACAGATTCAAAAATTAATAAAAATTGGCACATGCACATCTGATAACCCTAAAATTAAACCGAAATCAAAAAAATCTATTTTGACATTATCTTAATACGAAAATTGCATAAAACCCTAAAATATGTAATTTTTGTCCGTGGTCACGTACCTATCACAGTGTCAGACCTAAATCAGGAGTCAAATCACCATAGAAATTTATAAAATTTTACAAAAATATACTAGACATAAAAATAGAGATTTTTTTATTTACAGATTAGAAAAATCCTCTCCGGTTAGGGAGATATCATTCCAGCAATATACACTTAATTTTAACAAATATAGAGCGAGTTGAAATAAATAGATTCTATTTCAAGGGTAGAGAAGTATAGCAAACCTCATTAAAAAATTATGCAATTTTGACAGTGAATAACAGACACAAAAATAAAGTTTTTTTTTTATAGATCGTTAATCAGATCTTCGATTAGGGAGATATAATAGACATAAGTCAACTTAGGGTTTAAATGAGGCATATCAAGTTCTGAGAAACCGATTCTACTTTCTAACTGAGGGAAAACAGCAAACAGAAACAGAAACAGAAACAAAAAAATATGGAACAATCACAGTAAATACTACAAATCAATATAAAACTATTATAATTTATGGATCATAAATCGGATCTCGGATGACAAAAATATTGCATCTGCAAGTTGCTTTTGAATCTCAATAGCGATTTCATTGGTCAGAAATCACGGTTCAACTTTCTATTTTTTTAACAGGGTTCCCGAACCCAAAACTATCTGATTTTTTTTTACAAAGAGTCACTGATAAATGCATGAACCAACCCTAAAAAAAATAGTTTTTCCCATGAAGATGCATCCATGAAATAACATGATTTTTACAGTTCTAGGATCGAAATACATGAATATTCAATAAAACACTAAAAACCATGATTTAAACATGAAAAATAATAAAAAAGGTGTTTGTGAATGAGAGTAAAAATTTAGGGTGTTTACATATGTCCCTCTTTGCCACTAAGCCGGTTGAAAGCCGAGCTTAGTGGTAAATAAAAATACACCAAATTTGGACTATAAAAATGCCCCAGTTAGAAGAATCTGATTGGGTATGAAAGAATTGGCTCTGGTGATTATGATAGATATGAAATAGAGAATAAAGAAGAAAATTCACCTCATCGAGATGAGGCTCAGGTTTAGCCCTTAATTTGGATGGGTCGCAAAATGCCTCATGGAAGAACGAGGTTCAAGTTTGACCCTTAACCTGAAGGGAATGATATCTCATGGAAGAATTGGATTCAGGTTTGACACTTAACCTGAAGGGGGCAATACCTCATGGAAGAACGAGGTTCAAGTTTGACCCTTAACGTGAAGGGGACGATACCTCATGGAAGAACGAGGTTCAAGTTTGATACTTAACCTGAATGGGACAATACCTCATAGAAGAACGAGGTTCAGGTTTGACCCTTAACCTGAAGGGGACGATACCTCATGGAAGAACGAGGTTCAGGTTTGATCCTTAACCTGAAGGAGACGATACCTCGTGGAAGAACGAGGTTCAGGTTTGACCCTTAATCTGAAGAGAACGACAGAATCCTCAAAAGAAAAAACCATGATGGGATCTTCGAATTTTGCATAATAAATCCGAGAGGGGTTTGCAAAAGAAAGAAAGAGGGTTCCCTAAAGCTTGAAAAGAGGCTGATCTTGGGTGTCTTATCGCTGAGGCTGAATGACTTTTAAAACAGATGACCTTTTGCAGAGACAATTCAGGTTTAACCCTTACCTTGAACGAGAACTGCCTATGGTGGGACAGTGGGGTACACAGAAAAGTGTGCGAATCTGGGAGCCCAGACGCTCAGATCAAAATAAGAAGGGAAGGATCTCAAAAACTTTTGTTATCAAGTCCTAAAAAGGGATAAAAACAACGCCAGGATATATTAAAATGGACATCAAGTCCTCGCTTCATGTCGGGATAACTTAAACATATTGTCAATAAGATAAAAATTGTAGTTGATTCGAGATAATTAAAATGTAAGCACATTTATATGAAAATATTCCCTCTTCTACCTAGAGTATTACTTCCAACTGGGCTAACTCCGTAGAATCCAAAATCAAAATTAAATTATTTATGTTGAGTTTCTTCAAGGAAGCTATACATTTTATTGATATGAAAAGAAATGAATTTGTTCTCAGTATCATAAAAGCAATCAATGAAAGTATATTGATAAAAGAATTTCACATAAATAAAGACAATTCTTGACAGTTTTGGCAGTTTGATATCTGGGTTTTACCCATGATGATCTTTTTGCACTCTTTTGAGACATAGAGAATAAGTTTCCTTGAGATTTGGCGAGAATGTCATGACATCAGCCTTCAACTTGGCTATGTTATGATTTTTTCTGGAAGGACACGATACATACTCTTTCAACTCAGAGATGATTTGAGTCTTCTTTAGTCATAAGAATTATATTAAGGATATTGTCTCTTTAATTGAAATCTCTTGGTAATCTTTTAAACTCTTTGGAGACATGAAAAGTAAGTTTTCTTGGGATTGGGCGAGAATTTCATTGCATCAACCTTCAACTCGGTGATGTTCTAATTCTCCCTGGAAGGACACGTCACAAGCTCCTTCAACTTGGAGATATTTCGCATCTTTTTTTATTCCCAAGAATCAAATTGATAAAATGGTCTCTTTGGTTGAAAATCTTTTTATAATAACAGTAATTAAATATCCTTTAGGGATTGTCGGGAGGTTCATCACATCAACCTTTAACTTGGCGATGATTTAAACTTTCCCTAGAAGAACATGTTGCATACTCCTTCAACTTGGAGATGATCTGAGTCTTCTTTGGCCCCGGGGGTCGAACTCATCTATCAGCCTTCAACTTGACGATGATTGAGAGAACCCTTTTGCAGATAGTTAATTGTAGCTTGATTGATTGAAGAAATATTGAAATTGAGATTGTGTGAATTCCCTTATATCTTCCAGGCTATTTTCACCGCCTTATTACCAGAATCTTCTTTAAAAATGTGTCATAGCTATGATCAATATCAATCCACTTATGACTTCTCAACATCATTGAATTTTTCCTTTGCCGGTCATATCGAGCATTTTTTTTCATCCTTTTGGTTGACCAACATAAAAACTTGAATTTTGAATCTTTCTTCATAAAAGCTTTGTCCTTTTGGAAGGAATACTGACGGTAATATAAGATAAACTTTTGTGCAATAAAGATTTTGAGATCAACAACTATTTTTCATGACAAATTGGCAAAATATTCTTGGAATCCCCTTGGTGAAAGAAATCGCTTGAGGTCTAAATGATATATCTGTGGCTAGATTCTCCTCTCCTTTCCTCAAATGAGAGACTCAGGCTTTAACCTTACCTGAACGAGTAATAAAAGATACTTCTCTCTTCCCTGAAGAAGAGGTGTTTGCAAAACGAACTTTCGAAGAGAAATAAAGTTTTCGTCAAACCCCCTATCTCTAGGCTTCTCTTATGAAAAGGTGGCCGATGACAAAGGTCAAGAAGAATATCATAGAGGAGCGAGTCCATCACAGTCTCCCTAGAAAAAGGGTCCTCGATGATGGGATGGCCTAACAAAAGACATTGGGGGTCGCAATGAGAACTAGCTTCCGTTGAAACTCTCCCTGGAAAAAGGGTTTCTTGTGTGATAATAAAGATTTTTTTGCAAACTGTTCATGAAGCACGAGTCTCTTCAAACTCTCCCTAAAAGAGGTTTACCAAACAAACAACAATAAAGACATGCGAAAAGAGCGAGCTCCCTCGAACTCTCCTTGAAAAAAGGGTCCCTCGCAAGAGAAAAGACTGATAATTGATTTTGTGCTAATTGGCGGACGAATTCGACACAAAGGTCAAATCTTGAAAGACCATGATTGCCGGATGCGACCCAATGGTCAGAAAAATGTGATTGACTTTGATAGAATTAATAACCCAAAGGTTTGCTTGATATAAATTGATGACCTAGAAGCCTGGAAATGATTGACTGGAGTGACCCGAGGGTCTGATAAAAATCGTTTGGCATACAAATCTGAAGGTTGGCATTGAGCCTGAACCCTAATGCAAGAATAATCTTTGGATTGCGACCAGTATGAAAATCAGATTGTGAAGAAGCACCAGCATGAACATTGAGTTTTGAAAATAAAGTACCAGTATGAGCACTGGGTTTTAAAAACAAAGTACCAGCACAAGCATTGGGTTTTGAAAATGTACCAGTATGAGCACTGGATTTTGAAAACAACATACCAACACAAGCACTGGGTTTTGAAAATGTACCAGTATGAGCACTAGATTTTGAAAACAACATACCAGCATGAGCACTGGGTTTTTAAAATATACCAGTACGAGTACTAGATTTTGAAAACAACGTACCAGCACTAGGTTTTGAAAATATACTAGTACGAGCACTGGATTTTGAAAACAACGTACCAACACGATCACTGGGTTTTGAAAATGTACCAGTATGAGCACTGGATTTTGAAAATAATGTACCAGCACGAGCACTGGTTTTTGAGAATATACCAGTACGAGCATTAGATTTTAAAAACAACGTACCAGCATGAACATTGGGTTTTGAAAATGTATCAATATGAGCACTGGATTTTGAAAAAATTGTACGAGCATGAGCATTGGGTTTTGAAAATGTACCAATACGATATAAACACCAAAAAAATTTCAAAATTTTATAAAAATTTCCTTTTTGCCCTTGGCCCCCATTTTTTGAGTAAATTGAGTCATTTTCAATCTAAATTCCAGTTATTTCTTGGATTCACTGGAATCCAAATTCATTGTATATATCTGAGTCAATTTCGGATTCGGATCCAATATCAAAATCCATTTTGAGCCCTCGTTATCCAATTTTCAAATTGAAATTTATAAAAGTCCAAAAATAATTTCTGAAAGGCTCGGACAATCCATCTGATGTTCATTTGGATCCACTGTTCTGTATTTCTTGATTTGAGGTCTAAAACTTGAATATTTTCTCAAAACTCGGATCCAGACCCATTTTCTGAAGAAATTTCCAAAGAATGACCCCGAATTCTCAGAAAACCCCCTTTTTGTAAATATTTTTAATTTTTACAAAAATAGTTTAAAAATCCCTTAATTTTATAGTTTTACTTCAAAAACACAAAAAATGTGAAGAAAAAGAACAAAAAAATAAAAATAGAAACGAAAAATACGAAAAATGGTTGAGAAAGCCCCTTTTTATAAAAGTTGGTTTTAGCGAAAACCTTTTTTTAGAATTTTTTTACAAAAGAGCCATTGTTTTGAAAAACTTCAAAATAGAGGGGACCCGATCTGAAAGAAGCCTAACGGCCATCTTCTATAAAGTCGACCCTGAGGGGGGGTCGATAAGGGACCACTTCTTCACCCGTCCAGATTCAAGCTTCATCTTCTTCTTTCCCTCAATCCCCTCCTCTTCTTCTTCAACAGTAGAAAGGTCTCTTCTGAAGCTTCTGAAGAGAGAGCTCTCCTCCTATCTTCAGAATTCCTAAAAAAACCCAGGTAAGAATCCCTCCTTCGCCTCTCATTTGTCTTTATGTTTTTAATTTTTTTTTTGGTTCTGCCCCATTGAAGCATCCATGGCAGCATTGGTTTGCCTATAGCAAATCAAATTACCTCAGATGCAACAACAATGGAATAGCTCTATTCCAACATATTTCCTTCTTTTTTTTTCTTTTTTTTTTGTATCTTCACGGCATTCCCATATATAGATAACTTTATTTCTGATTTCTTTTTTTTTGTTGCATTTTGATGCTTTTAACCAGATTACGCTCTGATTTTCGATTTTATGTTTGTATTTCGATCTAAATTCTTGTTGCTTCCTTATCGTTCTTTTTTTTTTAATCAGGATTATTTGTGATATCTCAATATCACGTTTCCCCCTTTTCTTCTTCTTATTCTCGACTTTTGATTTCCTATTTATTCTACTGATCTAATTTTATTTAGTTTCTTGCTTTGATAATGTTCGATCAAATTTTTTTCTCTCTCATATTAATTCCACCTACACTTTACATTTAAAAAAAAGGTTTCTACAATGATATCCGATCTGATCCGGTATCAGATCGGATTCGTTTTGCAGAAATCGACAAGTGATTTCATATTTTCTCTATGAGTATAATCACTTTACTTACTAATTTTTCATGTTTCTGAGCTTTCTCGATACAAAATACCCTGCCTCATCTGTTATCCATTCGCCGTGTAGTTTCTTCATCGCTGAATTTCATTGTCATGGTCATTTTATCTCCATTTCATTGCTCTAATTCAGCATCAACATTCTTACTTGATTTCTCCCTCATTTCATTAATGATATTTCTGCTCGGCATCATTACATCTGTATCAGCATTGTGCTCACCTTCCTCTGTGTCCAAATCTGTGCAACCCATGGCATTCACATCCTATTTTTCTGTAATATAAGTTCATGTTCATCACAGTATAACGACATTGTGTTCCCCTGCAAATTTTAGTGTTCCTTTGGACAAGGGTTACGAGCAACCATATCTGCCTGTCGCATAACTTGCTTATCTGTTGACCAAATATGTCACAAATTGGTAGATCAATCAGGGACTGTATTGGATGTGAGTATTGTTTATTGTAACTGGACATGAATGACCTAAGCCATTGGTGATGTGGCACTTCTATGCTTTGCTTGTTCTTTCTTCCCTAGCAGCAGAAATCTTACCATCACGTGCACTGTGTTATGATGGAGATTAGATTTATCATGAAAAGTCAATTATATAAATTTGCATATTAAACCAGGTCAGGTCCTTGCATTACTCCTCCATTGATTGTGGATATAACAATAATTTCTGTGTTGTATCCTTTTGATAGCTGCGTTCACTTTCTGTTGTAGTTAAAGATAAAAAAATAGAATTATTTTGCTTTCCTTAGTGTTATCTTTTCTATGTTGTCAATGGAATTCAAAGTGTACACACACATCATTAAAATATGCTTCCCATTATTTTATTTTATTTTATCTTTTAGACTATTCTGTGGTATCTGAGTTAGATGTTTCGCCTACTGTCAGTGGATTATCATATCTGGGGTACACTCTTGCTTTTGATTCACGCTGACTAATCAAAACATAGTTCACTCTTTGGCATGCTTTAGAACCAGATGAGGCCTAGTTCCTAGTTGGGTGGGAGCATATTCCTAGAGATAATGCAGATTAACCAACAAACAGGTATGCCCAATCACCAAATTCTGTATTTTCTCTTCTTCAATATGGTAACTTGTTCCCTAGAAGGTGACCAGATCTTGATTTCTATCATGTGTATCACTATATCATGTGTTTCATCCTTTCTTTTGTTTTGCTTTTGATGCACATAAATATAACTCAGTTCTCATTATCTTTCTGTCAAAATTCCTTTTGACATTAGATCATAATATGATTGTGTGAATACTTTTCTGTTTAGTCTTCTATTTTACCATCTCGACAACAACTAAATTGAACTTATTTCACATGTCATATGATCTACATTGTTCACCTGTTGTTGCCATTTAATTTACTGCTGGTCATCCACGGTGCAAATTTCCTGTAATTGCATTCCCAATCCACTATTTATCGTCCCTATCATCTATCATCGTTATATCTACATTTGTTCTAAGTACAGCAACACAATCTCTTTTCACATACTTCCACGCTCCCGACATCATCTACAGTAGTAACCAACACTATTCACATCACTGTTGTATCTTACACCTTGACTTTAGTCACTATACCACACCATCTCTATCCACAGGTGCACAACAGCATTACTTAATCAATTCTACCTCATTATTCTGTAAAATACACTGTTCACCATCCATTTTCGATATACCGTTCCTACAACACCTCACCACTTTGTTTCTCACTTACAACCATATTCATATTGCCCCACACCTCAAGCACAACCTCCCATATATATCACAACATATGCTGGTTTTACCTCCCATACTGCAGCATATCCACCTACCTGCCATTTTCATCGCATCATTCACTGCCTTTACACACTTTACCACCTGCAAATGGCACTATTCACCCATTTTAGTACCTACACTATCTCACCACCTGTGTCATGACTTGTATTCCAACCACATCAGGCATAGCACCAATCTTAATATGTTCACATCAATACCTATGAGCTTACCTATACTTCTACCCTGCTGCATCCTCACTGTTCAAAATCCATCATCGGCATGCATATTTGTTATATCATCTCCCCTTCGCACTTTTAATGTCTAATTCTCACAGTCACTCATGCACATCTTCAACAATGCTTTCAGCAATCATCATTGCACTTGTATATTGTGCACCCCTGCCACTCACTCAACATCCATTTCCTGTACTACCTACCCACTTGTTGTCTACTTCATGCCACCTGCTGCAACCTACAACAACACATCCCTCACATTTATGCCTACATGACCCATATATCTTCCAGCCACACTTTTCCTCCACTTAGCTCATCTCACGCCACCATATGCCCAACCATCCTACATCCCACTGTAGCCACCACACTTGTAACTATTACAAACACCTCATAGTAACTTCATTTCAGTCTCTACAATGCCTCACTCCACTCACTGTTACCTTCCCCTTACACACAGTTTCCCTTCAACAATACAACACCTTACTTTCATTTGTTCTCCTGCTGCATTCCATCTACACGGCAATCCACTGTTACAACCCAACACTGCCTTATTCCTCATGCACAAACATTCAATCTCACCTTCCCCTGTAAGGCATCACCTATACCCTTGCACACCAACACCTAATACCCATCTTTACTAAAGCTCACAGCCACCTTCATCACAAGCCCTTTCAACCTTCCAGCTCCAGCCACCTATTATATATCATGATATTTAGTATCCCAGCATGTGTCATTTCACTAAACTACCTCCCTATACCTCACACTTATCACATACCTGCCACCACTTGCTACAGTCCCCTTGCACATATTTTGCACACCCACGATAGTCCCTCTCCTATTCACTCACAGTCGCTCATCACCCAGCTAGTCATTAGCATACCATCTAGCATAGACATTCATATCAAACTTAAGCACATGTATATGCCTTCCTCATTAGTATAAGCACTGCATGTAAATTTTCTTTTTCATGTATGTTTTTCCTCTTTAGTATGAACATTTGCCCATACATCTCTTTAATTGATATGTATATCTGCATATATTTTTCTCATTGGCATGCATATATATATATATATATATATATTCTGTATTAGAGGTAGATGTCACACTTAGTTATAAATATGTCAATTTTGCCATGATATCTTCCATATCTTTAGCATATTGCTTTACATTAACCTTGTTTTGCAGGAATATGTAGAAATTATTGAATTCCTACTTAGATTAGGATTTTTTGTTTTAAATTCAATCTAAAACTTATAATAACTAGATCATAATGAGAATTTTACATTTCCTGTATTAGATTAGAATATATGAACATGCAAATCCCAGAAATCATGTGTTTCATCTCATTTTTATCTTATTTCTCAAAAAAAAATTACGAATGGGAACACGAATGGCACATGCACTATTCTAATAAAAGGTGATTAAATCCTAAGTTGACGATTTGCATCAATGGCCATAGTCAAGGTGTGAACAAAACTTAGGATTTTCATCTTTTTTATGGAATAATATTGGATCCACACTAGATCTTTTAAAAAATCATCAAATTTTTCTAAATATTTTCTTTCTTTATCAGATTTTAATTTAAAATTAACTCAAAATATATATCAATGGCCACAGTCAGGATATATGGAGAGTTAATTTCATTTTAAACTCTATAAAGGCACCAAAAATGTGTTTTATTCTTTATTTGAATTTAAATACGATTATTATATAATACACTTTATGACCATAGTAAAAAATGTATTATATTTTCAATCTTATTTCAATTCATTTAAAGAATGAAATATGCTTTTTCAAAAACCAAATTTCAAATTCTTTTAATTCATTCATCATTTAGGATAAAATTACATCATATTTTCAAATTTCTTTTTTTTTTTTCAAGTGATTTTGAGATAACTCTTCAAATACCTTCTTCATTTCTGAAATCAATTCTTATTTATAAATTCAAACTCATCTTCTCAATTCTATCTCATTTCAAAATTCAAAATTCAGTTTCAAAGTCCCATTTGACTTTGAAATTTCGAATTCACTTGAATTTCCAAATTCAAAGTTCAATTCAATTTTGAAAATTCAAATTCATTTCTATTTTTAAGATTCAATTTTCAATATCCAAAGTTCAATTTAAAACTTTGGAAATTTTCAGATTCATCTTTTGATTTCAAGATTAGGGTTTAAAATCAAGTTGATCATTTATTTTTCAAAATCTCTAAAGTTCTATCTAAAGATTGAGTCTTGATTCTCAATTCAAAATCAAGGTTTTGACATTGATTCTGAATCTCAAATTTTGATTTTCTTTAAGTTTAAATCCCACTTTTAAATTCAAATCTGAATTTCCAAAATCCAGTTCCATCTTCAAAGTCCCATTTGGGTTTTCAAAATCCAATTCCATCTTGAATTCTAGATTTAAAACCCAATTCCACCTTGGATTCAGATTTTCAAATTCAGATCCCATCTAAGATTCCAGATTTCAAAACCAATTCCATTTAGGATTCTAGATTTTGGATTCAAATCCATCTTGGATTTCAGACTTCGGATCCAATTCCATCTAGGATTTTAGATTTCGAATCAAGTTCCATCTAGGATTCCAGATTTCAAATCCAGTTCCATTTCCAATTCCTATTTCTAAAACTATTTTCAAATCTATTTCTAAATCCAAATTCAATTCCTCTTTCAGGTTCTGAAATTAAGAATTTCTTTTTCAAAATCGATCCATTCAAATTCAAAGTCCATTTTGACTTTAAAACTCTATTTTTCTCAAGATTCTATATCAAGTTCCAAAAATCTCTTTTTCTTTTGTTTCTTCAAATTCAAAGTCCAGTTTCCAAACTCTGATTATTCCAAGACTTGGAATTTCAAGCCTCTCTTTCCAGATATATTTCAAGTTCTAAGTTAGATTCAAAATCTAACTTTTTCAAATCAATTTCAAACCTTTGAATCATTTTTTCACTACATTATCAAATTTATCTCAAAATCACTTGGAAAATCCAAAAAATTTCTCAATTATTTTTCTCAAAAACATACATTTTTTTTTATTTGCATTACACAAGTATGACTCTTTGTGCATTTTTTAGACTTAGAATAAATTCTTAGACAATATTTAGGTAAAGCAAAAAGGCATAAAATTCAATCCTTGGTTCGATTACCCCTGGTAAAGGTGCCAGGAAGGGTCGAACCTCGTACCGACGAGCGAATTCCGTCTCTCTATTTTCTCACAAAATTTCAAAAATAGAGGCGAGTAATTTCAAAACATTTTCAAAATTAAGGTCAAATGAGACCTTTGCAAAAGAGTTCCTTTTCTTTTCTTTCCTCTTTTCTTTTCTATCTTTCATTTTCCATTCAAAAAGGGAATAGAGGCTAGAAAGGCAAAGAGAAGGAAAAGAGGATCACGAGAGGAAAAATTTTGCAATGATCACATACGAGCACTAGATTTTGAAAACAATGTACCAGTACGAACATTGGAGTTGGTAAAAGGACCGACGCAAAGTTGGGTTTGGAAGGAAAGTTTGAGTCAAAACTTGAGTCTTCAAAAGAAAACTAGACAAATTGGATTTGAAAGAAGATTACAGTAGGAACTCAGATCTTCTAGACCAATTCTTGAATTTAAAAGGGAGTTTGATTAGAAATTCAATTTTTTCAAAGGAAAACTAGACGAATTGGATTTGGAAGAAAAATTGAGTTGGAACTTAGATTTTCTAGACCAATTCTTGAATTTGAATGAATTAGATTTGAAAGAAAATTTGAGTCATAAATCGGATCTTCTAGACCAATTCTTGGATTTGAAAGAGGGTTTGAGTAGAGACTCAAATTTTTAGAGAAAAACTGGATGAATTGGATTTGGAAGAAAGTTTGAGTCGAAACTCAGATTTTCTAGGCCAATTCTGGAATTTAAAAGAAGGAAAATTAGATGAATTGGATTTGGAAGAAAATTTGAGTCGGAACTCAGATTTTTTAGACCAATTCTGGAATTTAAAAGAAGGATATTTTGAGTCAAGACTCGAATCTTTAAAGGAAAACTAGATCAGTGTGGACTGGGTTCAAAGACATTGATCAGTAAAGATCGAGTTTAGGAAGTTCGACAAGTGAAAACTGGATTTAGAGAGTTCGACCAGTAAAAATCAGATTTAGAGTGTTTGACCAGTAAAAACCAGATTTAAGAAGTTCGACCAACGAAAACTGGATTTAGAGGGTTCGACCAATAAAAACTTGATTCGAAAAGTTTGACCAGTAAAAGCCGAATTTAGGAAGTTCGACCAGTAAAAATCGAATTTATAGGGTTCGACCAGTGAAAACTAGATTTAGAGAAAGGCTTAACCTGAAGGTTGATTTTGGCAAGATTGGAGAAAATGGTTTTGATAAAAGACTTGACCTGAAGGTCGAATTGGGAAAAGACTGGTGTTTTAAAAAGTGTTTGTTGATTTATGACAGAAGATTTTCAATCTTCACCCTCACGATGACTTGAACAAGTGCCGAGGTCGCAGGATTTATCCCTTTTCCTGAATAGGTAGATGCAAATTGATGCAAACAAATGTAGATGAATGCAGATAAACGCAAATAGATGCAAATGGATGTAATAAATGCAAATGATTGGTGGAAGATTTTGATCCTGCCTGCATACAGAACATTTCGAATAAAAGACAAGTTTCATAACAAAAGATGCCCCATTGTAATCTGAGAGGAAAATGCTCAGATAAAAGAATATTTAATCATTATTGAAAGGAATTCATTGAAGAATATAAAAGATAGAATGAAATTTTTCTAAGTGTAGAATTTCTTTAGATGTCAGGCATTAATAGGATCGGGTAATTCTATCCCATTTGCATTAATCAGACGATATGAATTGCGCAGTAATGCTTTTTTGATCACGTAGGGACCTTCCCAGTTTGGTGACCATTTGCCACGTGGGCGGTGCTTGAAATGAGCCGTAGATCTAAGAACCATATCGTTAACTTGAAATCTTTTTTCGATGACTGACTTGAAATATTGCCTAGCTATCCTCTGGCAATAAGATTTAGCGTGCTCTGCCGCTTTGAGTCTTCTCTCATCAAGTAGATCAAGCTGTATCAACATCTGTTGTTGATATTGATTGAGCGGTAGCTCTAGAAGAGATGCGAATTTAAGAGCGGGCTTCTGAACATGAAGAGGTAATACCACCTCAGTTTCGTAAATAAGTTCTGAAGGAGTTGCGTTAGTTGGGGGTCCGAATAGTGGTTCAATATGCCCAGAGTGCATCATAGATTTTCTCCTACCAATCACGACCCGTCTCAACGGTTCTTTTCAAAATACGCATCATAATTTTATTTATAGCTTCTGCCTGGCCATTCCCTTGGGGATAGTAGAGAGCTGAGAAATGATGATGAATTCTGAATTTCAAACAAAAGGTTTTCATTCTCTCATTCTTGAAATGAGTATCATTATCTGAAACAATGTCATGTGGTATGCCAAAATGATAAAGGATATTCTCGTGGATGAACGAGACCACATGTCGGCCTCCCACTATACGTAGAGTGATAGCCTCAACCCACTTGGTGAAGTATTCTGTTGTTGCTAGAAAATACTTATGACCATTGAAGACAAAAGGAGTAATTGGGCCTACAACATTGAAGGCCCACATAGAAAATGGCCATGGAGATACGACTGATTGTAAATATGTGGTCAGTGTATGGATGGACGGTGCATGCATCTAACAATGGATACACTTCTTCAGGAAACGATAGCAGTCTTGTTGCATGGTTTTCCAATAATATCCTGCTTGAATAATCTGCTTAACAAGGGTCTGATAGCCGACGTGGCCACCACAAATGCCTTTGTGTGCTTCTCGAACAACTTCCTTGGCTTCTTCCTCGTCCAAGCATCTCGAATACTCGGCACTGAATTTATGACGATAAAGCACATCAGCAAGAATAAAATATCGGGCATACATGCATTGATGTCTTGGTATCAAGGCTTCTTTTTCTGCTCCGCCTGGTTGCTTTGCATAACTAGAATGAAGACAGGTTGATCAAGTTTGCCAATTTCGAAAGAACGATAGGATTTCCCGTCTTTAAATAATATAATGGAGCCTAGGCTGGCTAAGCCATCAACTATTTGATTAAATTCCCTTTTGATATGAAAAAGTTGGAATTCATCAAAGCTATCGATAAGAGCTAGAACAATCTTCTGATAAGGAAGTAGTTTCTGATCTTTCACCTGCCATTCAACTTTGACTTGGCTGACGATGAGCAATGAGTCACCGAAAGCATGCACTCTCTTAACATTGAAGTCTTGCAGAATCCTCAAACCTTGTATTAAAGCTTCATACTTGACCATATTATGGGTGCATTGAAAATCGAGTTTGAGGGAGAAAGGGATCATCTCCTTCTCAGGTGTGATCAATAAGATCCCGATCCTTATACCAGCCATGTTCTTAGAACCATCAAAAAATAGACTTCAAACTGGAGATTGCAGAACATTGTGGATGTGCTCATCAGGGAAACCATCATCGACCTTTACATCTTCTGACAAAGGAAAATCGGCTAGTTGGTCGGCGATAGCCTGACCTTTAATTGACTTCTGAGAAACATACTCTACGTCATATTGCATCAACAAAACTTATCGCTTGACGATCCGTCCACTGAGAAATAGTTGTTTAAGAATATATTTGAGAGGATTGAGCTTTGATAAAACCTTGACTTCTAATGCTAACAGGTAATGCCTCAATTTCTGGCACATCCAGACCAATGCTAGGCATGTCTTCTCTATCTGAGAACACTTCTTCTCATAATCAATAAAGGACTTGCTTACATAGTAAATGGTATGCTCTACTTGACTGCCTTCTTCATATTGGGCCAGGAATCCGCCATAAGTGGTTTGATTGACTGAGACATATAACAAAAGAGGCTTTCCTAATTCTGGCGACTTCAGAACAGGAGGATTGAGAAGATACTTCTTAATGCACTCAAACGACTGTTGACATTCTGAACTCCATTTGAATTTTACTTCTTTTCTGAGTAGATGATTGAAGGATTCACACCTCATAGCCAAATTGGATATGAATCGTCGGATTGACTGCATGCATCCTTGAAGACTGTGCAACTCTTTAAGATTGGTCGAATGTGGCATATCAATGATAGCCTTTGCCTTAGCGAGATCTACTTCTATCCCCCTTTTGTTGATCATAAAACCAAGTAGCTTGTCTGACTCTACTCCAAAGACACATTTCTAAAGATTGAGTCTCAACTTGAACAAAATGAGTCGCTTGAAGACTTGACTAAGAGCATCAATATAGTCTTCCTCCTCCTTGGATTTGACCAGGATATCATCGATATATGCATCAATAATCTTACGCATTTGGCCATGAAAAACAACTGTCATTGCACGCTGATAAGTTGCCCCAGCATTTTTAAGCCCAAATTGCATGACTATGTAACAGAAAGTACCCCACGGCATGGTGATCTATTACTACAATATTTGCCAACCAATCTGGATAATCTATTGCTTGAATGAATCCAGCTTTGAGTAAATCCTTAAGTCCTTCTTTGACTTGTTGCTTGATTCGAGGATCCATTTTTCTCAAATTTTGCTTAACTGGCCTGACGTCCGATTTTAAAACGAGGTGATGTTCAACCAATTTGGGATCTAAACCTAGCATATCCTCGTAGGTCCATGCAAATGCTTCTTGATATTGCTTGAGAAAATCGACGAGCCTTTCCTTCTCATCTGTGCTCAGACTAGTACCGATCTTGAGAATCTTTGGACTATCTTCTAAACCAATATTGACGTCTTCGGTTGGATCCTGAACTAGGGACGATGACTCATCTTGCTTCTGAATCGCTGTGAATTCTGGCAATTCTTGAAGAGATGAATCAAATTCCGTGAGTTCTTCTGATTGCTTTGTTGTCTTACTGTCCTCTGCTCTTGCCTTGACTCGATAGATTTTTGCAGGCTTTGACATGATTGAAGGATTGACAACAAGTTTCCTTATTGATCGGGACAACATTCTAAAATTTTGATAAACGAGTAGTATTTAGATAAATTAGCCCATTATAAAACGGATTATACCAAATAGAGAAAATAACAACAAAGAATTTTCAGAGACAAATTGTAGAGAAAGAAGAGAAGGATGACATCCAGATAAATGAAAAAAATCGATAACTTTATTGAAGGCTTTAAATGAAATGATGACATTGAAGGAAATGAACTGAAATGGGACATCGTCCCTACAAGCTGTAGAAATTAAAAAATAAAAAAGAAAAAGAATGATGGCAGATGCATTTAATGGATCCCTCTGATGAAGACAGTATCCTTATGAGATCTCTTGCCTGTGAATTCTAATCCTGTCTGCGTGGATGATGGTTAGGGATTACTGGCTCTAGCCGTCCATCTTCGTTCTTGCCTAAGCCCTTGAAAGGCTGATAGCCATGCTTCAATAGAAGGTTAAATCCTTTCTTGGCTTTTATGAACTCCGGGAATAAAGAATGATCTCTGAAACTACTGTAATCAAGACGACCTCCGATCTTGAAGAAATGTGGTCCTTGCCATTGAACCATCGTTGTGGTATGCTTCGTCACTGGTGCAACTTCTAACTTTAGCATTTTGAGGCTTTCACTGAGAATAACCTCTTCACTTTCCCTGATGCTAGGGATATCAGTGGTATAGGTTGGCCTGAGAATCATAGGTTGCGACAACCTTTCTTCTAGATCTTCACCCAGGATCGTGGTGATCATGCCGCCTTTGGACCATTTAATGCATTGATGTAGAGTGGATGACACTGTATTTTCATTGTGAATCCATATTCGCACTAATAAAAGCTTATACGTTGGTGGTACATTGACAACGTGAAAGAGAACTGTGTGGACAGAGTAATTGATGAAGATTTCCAAAAAAATCTTGCTTTTCGCGGTCTTTCCATGGTTGTCGAACTCATAGATGATGATGGGTTCTGACGCATATTCTTCTTCTTTTATACCTAGAGCCTTGGCAGTCATCTCAGGACAAACGTTGAGGCTACTGCCTCCATTAACGAGTACATGGGGTACAATCATTCTCCTGGTTTGAACTACAATGTATAAGGCATTATTATGAAATGCATGCGGTTTCGGCAGATCTTCATCCGAAAAAGTGATTGGAGTATTGGTTATGGCCTGATTGACGATCTGGGCCATATCATCTAAAGTTGTGCTTGGTTTCACTTTGATCTTTCATAACAGATCATCTAAGACCTACTGGTGCTTTAAAGAAGCATGCGCCAATTCGAGGATTGACACATTCGAGAGGGCAGTGACTGATTTCTGGACCGAATTAGTGTTTTCTTTTACTGTCCCGTTCTCATCTTTGGTAGTCTTAATAAAGCACTTAGAGAACCCTGGAATTCTTTTGACCACATCAGGGGATGCCTTGGCAGGTTCCTTCGAGACATTTAGCTTGTTGAAACGAGGTCCATCTTTTCGATACTGGACTGGGCTTGCTGTAGCACCAGGATCTGATGCTGAATATGAATATCCTCGTTGGGACATGGCTTAATATGATCCTGTGGCTGGAACGACTGATCAGAGATCACTGCTGCAGAATATTGAAGGAATGACTGGTTTAGTATAGTCATCTTCTCGTCTTCGGTGCCTTCTACTAAGAGATTTTTGTTAATGTAATCTTGAATGATATTTTTGAGAACGAAGCAGTTCTCAGTATCATGCCCCACTGTCTGATGGAATTTACAGAATCTGTCTTTCATTTTTCCCATGACCACTGGTAGATCGGCTACCCTCGGGAGTTTGATCATGTTGCTAGTAAGCATATACTCAAGTACTGTCTCGAGTGACTGATCCAGGGGGTAAACTTGCGATTATAACTCCATCCTCCGCGCTTTGGTTTTTCTTGAGGTCTTGGCGCTTGCTCAAAAGTTTGTTGGGGTTGCTTATCATGCTGAGGGATCGACTTACCTTTTTGCTCATTCTTGCTGTGGTTTGAACCTCCTAAACCATAATTGTGACCTTTCGCATTGTCCTTGTGATGGTTCCTACTGTTGTTGGTGGAATAGGTAAAATGGGTTTTCTTTTTGGATTCCTGCCGACTGTTGTTCTTGGTAAAGGTGAAACCCTCGTAAACTCCATTTTCCATACTCAATTCGAGCCATTCGGCTCATTTCGTCAGTTCGATGAAAGTCTTTGACGGAGAGGTAGAAATCAGTCCCCTTAGGGGTTGCAAAAAGTTGCTCAGGATCAATGACAGTGCATGTCCCTCTGATATTGGATCCCTTATCTTATTGCAGGCGGACCTCCACCTGTGAATGAAATCCCGGGCCTTCTCATTTTCTTTCTGTTTAAGACTGTAGAGATGGCTGAGGCCCGGTAGCGCCTCGACATTGAATAGGAAGCGTTCGATAAACAGATTGACTACCTTGTCAAACTCCTTTAGTTCAATAGGATTGATGTGTTATGAGTACCATTTAGCCGCAATACCCTCCAAATTGCAGGGAAAACAAAGGAATAGTGCTCGATTGTCCCTTTTAAACTTGGAACACTCCGCGAAGAACATGGCGAGATGCGCCTTAAGATAGCCAGAGCCATCAAACTTGATGATTTTTTTAGGGAGATTGTCGAGACTGTCATCCCCATCTAGTCCATTGTAAAAATCTTCACTAATGAAGACCTTCTTGCCTTTGTCACGAGCTTGTAGGTCTTTGACCATCTTGACCACATCTCTGAGTTGCGCCTGGTCAGGGTCATTAACAGACTAATCCTTAGACTTATAGGCCGACCCTTGCCCCTGAGTCGACTTTCGAAGTGCCTGCTGAATCTCGTATTCTTCATCGGTATTGCCCACTGATTTTGCTTTGTCAGAAGTGTCCTCATGACGACTCTACTTTTTGGAGATATTCACATGCTTCTTTATTGTTCGACCCTTGACCTTTTTTTTATCGTGAGTTTTTCCTGAGCTAGCCTCTGTTTGTTCAGAAAGCATTTTGTTCATCATTCTCTGGAATAGCGAGTACATATGAGGGTCAATGCCATCATTGGCCTGTTGGCTTCTGTTCTCGACAGATCGTGGAGAGACCATTTCTTGCTCAGAGGCTGATCTATTGGACGAGTGCGTTTTTTCTGTCGGACCTTGTCTGAACCATGTAAGATTGCACGTGCTCTCTGCAGAACAAAATGGACAATTAACTTTGAAGAATAGTTTTGGGATAAAGCAAATAGATGAGAATATTTGATGAAGGTTAGGTTGACAATTTAAAGGATATCCCATTACCAGAGATTGGGTCGTCGTTAGAATTATGACAACTGCGTTGATATTCTTTGAAAAAAGAGATAAATAATTAAAATATGCCTTGTTACCTAGGCGAGGTCGTCAAACCATAATAGAATGAGATTTGTTGAAGGAGAATAATTTTATTAATAATAAGCTTGAGAAAGAGGGGGCAGGCGGACAAACAATTTGCCACCACTCATGATAGTCAGAAGACACTCGGGGTCCAACAAAAATAGTGAGAGCTACAAAAGAATCCCAACTATGCTTGGCAGATTGGTATGTTCCGGACCACCGAGCGGACTTTAGATCAAACTCTGGCACAATGCCTAATAACAATCGAGCTTCAATGCGCTTATGTCTCTGCAAGAACTGTTTGACACATAGCTCTGGATGATAACAAACTGAGAAGAACGGTCCAAGTAACTTGAATCACTTGCCATATGCATAGGTGTATCGAGGGAGTGACTCCTGACGATCGAAGTAGTCCCACACAACTTCTTCTTCATGGAGGTTCTCAATCAAGAATCTGTACCGAGAAATGGGTAATGACTTCTTGCTATTGTATCTGAATGAGCTGGCTCGAGTTGGTACATGTCGGAGAAACTAGGATTATAATGCGTAGATGCACCCTTCTACTAAGATAGAATCTTTAAGCACGAAACATGTCAATCCGCGGTATAAGAAAGCAAGCGCGGCCATGGCAATTGAGAGATGGTTGGTCTGTCGGCTTCCCCATCTTCACAGAAGTTGTACTATTCTAATATCCATGTAGTTTTGTCCATCCTGAAAGAAGGCTAGTCTTACTATGCACAAAACCATCACATGTTGATCCTTTCTCGTGTTGCTCGGGATAATGATTTCTTCAAAAGCTCCATATTATTGGTATAGCTCAAACATATCGATATATTGGCTCTCATATACCTCTATCATCGGCCAAGATCTACGTCCAGTCATACGGGCTTAAGCATCTTGGGGGTCCAATCCCTTGACATTGATGAAGAAGTGCTGCTCTATCGGATCATCGGGCTGATCAGCTGGCTCAGATAGACCCATGATATCTGAGAATTCGTTCAGTAGTAGAGTCATCTCTCCCCACGAGAACCAAAAGGTACAAGTACGTGGATTCCACTGCTCTGCTAAAGCTTGAATCAAACTGTCGTTGATGATATGTTCTCCCACTGTTGATGCCAACTCCAATCTACAGTCACTTAGATGGTCCGAAAACATACAAGAGAAGTTTTTTAGTCAAGAATAGTACCACTGAGGAGTGAAAGGTCCGGTGTTCAGAGTTCGATAATCGGAGAGACCTTATCGCACCTTATAGGAGATATGGCCCTTAGAAAAGACTGAATCAAGCTGACTGGACGCCATCAAGATAAACTGGAAAATAAAGAAGAAGTAAGGACAAGACTTGAGGAAAACCACACGATTTTTGAAGAAATTGCAAGCAGGTGTAAACACCCCAAATTTTCCACATCCATCCTCAAACAACCCTCCTAGGGTAGTGCCAACCCTGTTAGGTCAGTGTAGGAGTCAAACCCTGAGTCAGTTTCAGAAAACTACCACTTTACCCACTTCCACTAAGAAAATTACCATTTTACCTCTAGGTCATCCCGGACCCCAGTCAGTCAGAGTCAACAAAGCTCACTCGTCAGTTCAGAATATTTAGAATATCAGTTATCTCAAGCTCACCTAAGCTCATAATGAACAAACCATTTTTCATTTCTGACAATTCCTGCCAAAATAGGATCATTTCTTCAGAAATGAGCTCATTTCTTGCTCAAATCCAAGCCAATTGTATCCGAGTCAGTCATTCATAGTCAGTCATATTCCTCAGAGTCTAACTTGAGCTCACCAGGAGTTTGAGTGCTCCCGTTTTAGTTCAAAACCATTTCTAAGTGTCTAGGAGCCCATTTTAGTCCATTTCAGCTCTTTCAGCTGAAATTGAGCTGAGTTCAGTCAGTTGAGCTAGTGTTTGAGCCTCGATTTTAGTTCATCTCAGTATTACTGACCTTTGTTTTAGCTCAAACCCAGTTCAGGTTCGTAATTCACTTAACTCCAGTGACCATTCCGCACCATTTCTCTAAAAATAACAGCTTTTCTTGAAAATTTAGTCAGAAAGCTCAGTTGAGTCGGTATCTGGTCAGTTCAGTTGAGTTCTGAAACTATAAAACCCGGTTCAATCCAGCTCATTTCAGTTCAATCCAGCTCGAACCCAAATTTTCAGTGTCACTCTAAACCAGTAGAGTCCGAAAACCATTTCTTGAGCTATTTTGCAAATTTTATCAATTTTAATGCTTTTTGAACTGGTACAGCTGCCAATCAGGGTCAAATATCCAAATTTCTTCATTCGGGATTTGCATTTCGCATGTCATTTCTCATCATTTCATATCATTTCATAACAATTCATCACATTTCATTTCATTTTCGAAGTCCAGAACTCCAATTTTATAAATTTCAATCCAGATTGAGTTTTAAAAGCTTTTAGAAATCAATTTCAAACCCCGGGTTTCCAAAATTGATATTTTTACCCTCGGGAGTCTAAATTTGGAAATATTTTCTCAAGAAAAATAATCTAGATTGATTTCAAACTCAAATTTTTGAATTCTACACTAGATTTGCTTCGCAACGAGGTATTGAACTTCAAAATCCGAGCTCGTTCCAAAAACTGCCAAAAATAACTCATTTTGTCTGAAAATAAATTTGGAAGTATTTTCTCGAGAAAAACAATCTAGATTTCTTTCAAAATTAAATTTTTAAATTCTACATTGGATTTGCTTCGCAATGAGGTATTGAACTTCAAAATTCGAGCTCGTTTCAAAAACTGTCAAAAATAGCTCGTTTTGTCTGGAAATTTTTTGAAAAGACTATTTTACCCCTTTAATCATCAAAATAAATTTCAAAAGTGGAATTTGGACCCGCTCTGAGATGGCCCATCTATTTGCATTTTCTTGTTTTTAATTTATAAGAAAAGAAAAAAATGTATCTTTTTCTTTATTTTTTTTGTTGTTTGTTTTATTTTATTTTATTTTATTTTATTATTTTATTCTTCCTAAGGTGGGACCCACAAGGGGGTCGACCACCCTAGCCCACCTTCCAGCCCACTTCCTTTCCTTTTTCCCTCCATTTTCTTTCTTTTTTTTTTTTTTATTTTATTTTTTATTTTCTCCTTTCTTTCTTTCTTTCTTTTTCCTTCGTCCCCTCTTCTTTCATTTTCCTTCCCTTCCTTCTTTCCTTCCTTCCTTTTCCCTCTTGCCCAACCATTCACGTAAGCCCATCTCACCTCACGCCTAATACTTCCAGCCTCTCATTCTATTATGATTAAAACCTAGAAACTTAGGGAAAAATCTGATTTTTCCCTAAGTTCAATACAAAAGAGAAAGAACACCCATTGCTCCCATCCCTTCACGTCTCTCTCTCTCTCTCTCTCTCTCTCTTTCTTTGCAACATCACAAGAGCCCCTCCTTTGTGGCAGCAACTTCCTCCATCAGCTTAGCACCTCCAACCGGTCCAGCCTTCACCTCCAACACAGCAACCATCAACCATTGTTCCAGCCAATAGCCTCCATAGCAAACAACCTTGCAGCTCCACCTTTTCCAACGTTGAAGTATCTCCAGCCGGTGCCTACAACACCATTGAAGCAGTACCCCCAGCCACTTCACTTGTTGCAGTTCATCTTCAACCATTGGCAGCCTCCAACAAGGCTAAGTTGCTTCAGCCCAAGCAGCTGACTCCTCCCTTTGCATTCATTCCAACTGATGTAAATAAGCAAGGCTTTCAAGGTAAATTGTCTATTCCTTTTATTATTTGGAGGATTTTTCTTGCTAACATGAGTTTTTTTTGTATTAGGCTATGAATACTATGTGAAACTAATTAAAACTGGATTTACGTTGGTAAGAGACCATGCTTTATGGATTTGAACAACGTGAAATATTGGTTTTGTTATGACAAGGCTATGCAAATGAGGTAATCCATCCGATAAATGGATCGGATCCCTCTACCACCAATAGCCAACATTAAAATGGATCATACCCTGTCAACTTTATTTTATTCTCATATTCCATGTAGTTTCATATTTAAGTAATGCATTTAATTCATTTTCATTATTCATTTTATTCACTTTGTGTGGTTTTTGTTAACATTTAGTTTAGAATATATAAGTTTTCGGTTATAGGTATGATCCAGATGTTATTTTGCGTAGATTCCTTCATCAATAAATTTTGTAGATTTTATGATATTTATATTTATGTGTCATTAAACTTCTGTAAAAAAATTGGATTAGCTTGAAATTCAGAAGTTCATAAAAAAATAAAAGTTTGACATTGGGTTTTTAACCTCCTGAAAATTCTAAATTCTGCTTTGACAGACAAGAACCTCCGACACCCCCCTTTTGGGAGATCCGGATTGTCCTCCAAAAATCATAGTGGATTTATAATTGAATCTACTAATGATCTGGAAATTTCAAGGTTTTTCCAAGTAGTTTTTGACCTCTGTCAAAAATCAGATTTCCCAGCCCCTTGGGAAAATCTCGATTTTCCTTTGTCAGGGTATAGACAGACCCTAATGCACCGAGTCCACCCAATCCGTAGCCCATCTGAAAAAACTTTCAGCATGAAAGTTGTTCCTAACATATTTTCCTGTCATTTCCCAAAATTTGGGGATTTTTGGAACTGTCTCAATATTTTTCCCAAAATTGTTCTTTCTGTCTGACAGATTTCAATATCCAGAAATTTCAGAGTTTCGGGTCTCTGATAACAGTGTGGCCTTTTCCAAACCGTAACTCGAATCCCAACACTGTAAAAATATAAAATTTTTATATTTTAGTCAGAGACATGTTCCCACAATTTCAGCCTTTTTCCCATCGGTTTACTATTTTTCCTACATTTTCTACCGAAACCTGTCTGTTTCCCCTAAATCTTAGAGTCGCCAGATTCCGATCTGACTTGCCGGAGTGGTACAGCTCCGACCATAGGTCAAAACTAGAAAGTGTAAAAGGAAAAAATCTATGCCTTACTGTCCGCTATTAACCCATAAAATTTGGGAAACTTTTATGGAAGTTTGATATCCAAAATCTCATTTAGAATCAACATTTTAGGCAAAAATCACAAAATTTAGGGTTTTTAGTTGAATTTCCATATTTAAAATATATATATATATATATATATATATATATATATATATATATATATATATATATATATATATATATATATATATATATATATATATATATATATTTTCGAGCTCCATTCTGTTTTTAGGGTTAGTTTAGGTGTTCATGATAAATTTGGATCAATTCCAAGTTCATTTGCTTTGTAAGTTAGTTTGTCTTTAAATTCAGAAGCGAAAATCAGGCGAAAATCAAGTTAAATTTGATATTTTATGATATGTTAGCCATTTTAGGGTTTTATTCATGTAAATAAGTATGCCATATCGTATTAGTGCTAATTTCAATCTCATTTTCATTTCAATTTTTCATTTTTGCAAAATTTATTTCAAAAAACCCTCGTTTCAAGACCATAGTCTTGTTATGAGGGGCATTTTGGTCATTTTGACCATAATTTCAAAATTTTAATTTTTAATTTCATAAATTTTCATGCATATCATCATATTTCATCGTATTGTGTTTGATTTATTTTATTTGATTTTCAAAATTCCAAAATTTACAAAATTTGTTTTAGAAAACCCTGATTTCAAGGTCATCAAGGGCATTTTGGTCATTTTGACCCCAATTTCGAATTTTCAAGCTTATTTTCGAAATGTATTCATTATTTCTCATGTTTATATCAAAGGGGGTATGATTTTGGGTTTATATCTGAATAATATATGATAATTTCCCATATTTTCGGATAAATTCAGAAAAAACCTACATTTTTGTGCTAACCTTGTTTTCTAGTTTTGCAGGAACATTCAAGAAGAAGACTTAGTTATTTTATTTCTTTATTTTATTCAATTCAATGTAAAAAGCAATGTAATATTTAGAATAAGAGTTACATTTCTGCTTATAATTGGGCTGCATTGCATATAGTTTAATTTCTGCAAATTTCAATATTTGATGTATGATTCATGCACATTTATTTCAAATTCACTATGGTTTACACGAATGGCACATGCACAAGCTTTTATGGAGTTTATAAACTCGGTGGGATTCATATTTATGACCATAGTCAGAATACGAAGAAAACCAAGATTTATGATCTTCATATTAGCCACATTCAGCCTACACTCTTAGGCTAACTTCAAAAATGCACTGCATTTCTCAAAGTTTCAAAAGGATTTTTCAATGTCTCAATTGAAATTCCCTTTCAAATTCATATTCATTCATTCATATTATTCAAATTGCATTGTTTTCAAATTTATTTTTCAACTTCAATTTAAAAAAAAATCAATTTTCCCAAGGATTTACCAAGCTTCTCAGGATTAGATTTTCTCAGAATTATGGGTTTTTAGATGAGATTTCAAAAGCATTTCTTAAGTTTAAATCAATATTTTCCAATGTTTTTAACATTCTCAAATTTCAAAATCCTAAGTTTTCAGAAATGGACTTTCTCAGATTTCCCATTTTCCTAAGAACCCAGTTTCCTGAGAATCCATTTTCCTTTTCAAAAATTCATTTTCCAATGAATTTCTTGATTTTCTTAGAATTTTCAAATCCATTTTCTCAGAAAAGCAATTCCAAATCTCAAAAATCGATTTTCCCAAGACTCAAGCTTTCCTAAGAATTTATTTTCCCAATTCAATTTCTGATTTCAAATGAAATTCAATGATTTCCCAGGAATTCCATTTTCAAGTACTTTTCCAATCATTTTCCCAATGTATTTCAATATTCAAGGCAAACATCATATTTTTTTAAACTTGCATCTTTTCAAAATTTCATAGCACAAGCCTGATTCTTTGAGCATTCTACGAAAAATAGAGCATAATTTAGATATTTGAGTCAAGTTAAAACATACAATTGATCCTTGGTTCAATTACCTCTGGTAAAGGCGCCAGGAACGGTTGAACCTCGTACCGACAGGCGGATCCCATTCCAAAGAATTTTCTCACAAATTTTCAAAACGGAGGCGAGTTAATTTTCAAAACTAATTTTCAAAACCAATTTTCAAAACTTTGGTCGAGTTTGACTCGTGAAATTCGTTTCTCTCTCGCAAGAAAGGGAACAAATTTTGCGATGATAACAGCAGGATCAAAACAAGGCTGAAACTTCGAGATCCAAAGGAAAGGAAGGATGAAAATCACCCGGAGGTTTAAAGAAAATAGAGGTTTTGGATAAATCGTTCAAAGTTTGAATAAAAAAGGGATTTATGAAAATAGATGAAAGATAAGGTATTTTGCACATACAACATTCCCTAAAAGCTGACTCTAAATGCACAAGTTTTGAAATAGTTGTAAGACTCTAATCCTAACTCTAAGGCTCAAATCATCTGTGTCCAATCATGCTATGCTGATATACTCAAGCTGAGGCTTGATGTACGTGGCATAACATCAATTTCTTCAATTCTAGGCTCATGTTTTTCAACATCAATGAGTGTCTGTCGATATACTTTGGACTATGGCCCTTGGTACGTGGCAGGGTTTTTTTTAACCCAAATAGGTGGCCCAGTTGTGAGGGTTTATCTCAAACTATGGTTCTGGAAGAAAACCCAGCAACGTGAAGACCGAGTAAAGATAGGTGGGGTTGTTTTTGAAAATAGAAGGCTCTAATGACCTAAAAAAGTAGAATTTTGAAAAATTTATAAGAAGCAAACATTGTTTTCAGTCAGATTCTAGATTAAGGAGGATTGTATTTGACCTAAGTCTAGGTGAGCATGAATAATGCCTCCTCAATCGGTCCTACCAAACCATGCCTAAGTCTATATGAAATCCATGTCAGCTGTGTTTGATTCTAGGCTCCTAGGTTCACATGATATTACGAAATAAAAGATGACATTTGTAGAACACGATTTTGACAAGTTGAATAGAGCAAAACATTAGATTGATCAGGCGAAGACAGGTCCCATCACGGTCATCAAACCTGTTATCATTGCAAAATTTTACTTTTGCAAGTCAAATTGACCTTTGAAAACGGTCTTGAAAATAACTCGCCTCTGTTTTAAAATGCAGGATAATTCCAAGGAATGAGACTCGCCTGTCGATACGAGGTTCAATCATTCCTGGCACCTTTACCAGGGATAATTGAACCAATGATCAATCATGTGCTTTGCTTTACTCAACTATCTAAATCATGTTCTATTTCCTAAATGCACAAAGAATCATGCATGTGCTATGAATTTCAGAAAAATGCAGATTGAAAACATGATGTATGCTTCAAATGTTGGAGAATTCTTGGAAAAAGGGAACACTTTGAAAATCGTGAATTGCATTTGGAAAACTTTTCTGAAGAAAAGGGAAATTTATTTTTGAGGAATTTGATTTTTGAGAAAACTCAAAATAACTTAGAGAAAGTTGATTTCTCTGAATTTGAACTTTGGAATTAGGGATCTAACTTGGAAAATCGATTTTGAGCTGTGAAAAGTATTTGGAAATCCTTTAAAAAAACAAGGTTTTTTAAGAAAACCGATTTTGAGGAAAACCAGGGGAAATTTAAGAAAAATCTATTTTTCTGAGGTGATCTTGAGAAATAAATCAAAAGAAGGTCAGTGTGGTCCTGTGAAATACTTTCATGATGCAATCTAAACCTAGATGAATGAATGCAATTTTGAAGAAAACATTTTCTGAAGAACTTTTGAGAAAATTATTTGAAAAATAAAGTTTTATGTGCCGTATAGAACTTTAATGAAGTAAATTCGCCTCATATCCCTAACTATGGCCACATATATGGATTGAATATATCTCATTTGATTCTAAAATGAAAAAATATTTATAAAAGATTGAAATATGCAATGGTTTTTGAAGATAGTCTAAGAGTGTAGGCTAATTGTGGCTTAAAAGAAGATAAATCTGGATTTTATTGGTATTCTGACTATGGTCATAAATACAAACTCAATTGAGTTTACCAACTCTCTAGAAGCCAATACACGTGCTATTCGTGTAGACCATGGTGGAATTGAAATATCCATGAATCATCATCCATCACACAATTAACATTTATTAAAAAATTAAACTATATGCACATGCAAACCCTAATCTAAGCAGGAAAAGTAAATTCTTATTCCAAATTTATATTTAATTTACATCACTAATTGAATTTAAATAAAAAAAATAAAAGAAACACAACCTTGAATATCCCTGCAAAACTAAAAGACTTGTTAGTGAAGATATGTTGGCTTTTCTAGATTTATCTAGTAATATATGAAAATTACTAGATTTATTCGGATATAAGCCTTTTTCCATGTTTTCCTGAGATAAACCTAATGAAATATAATATAAATTAAATAAATAATAAAGATAAATAACTATGAAATTCAGAATTTGAGGAAATTTGACAAAAATACCCCTAAAAAAGAGACTATGGCTTTGAAATCAGGGTTTTCAAAAAATATTTTGGTAAAATTTTCGATTTAGGGATCAAATAAAATCAAATAACCACAAAATCGGGTGCAAAACATCCCAGTATGAATAAAGACATGAAAAAACTCTAAAAACATAAACTTCTAGGGAAAAAAATAGAAATATCATGATTTTGTTAGTGTTTTGCTCGAATCGGGACTCCGCGGGCACCTGTTTTTGCAATTTGATCAAACTGAGCCTCAAACGGATTCAAAAATTAATAAAAAATGACACACACACTTGTGATAACCCTAAAATTAAACTGAAATAAATTTTTTTTATTTTTTGTCATTATCTTAATACAAAAATTGCATAAAACCCTAAAATATGCAAATTTTGACCATGGGCATGTACCTGTGACAGTGTCAGACCCAAATCATGAGTCAAATTACCATAGAAATTTATAACATTTTACAGAAATACACTAGATAGAAAGACAAAGATTTCCTTTTTTATAGATCAGAAAAAGCATCTCCGGTTAGGGAGATATCATTCAAGCAATATACACTTAATTTTAACGAATATTGAGCGAGTTGAAATAAATAGATTCTGTTTGAAGGGCAAAGAAGTATAGCAAACCTCATTCAAAAATTATGAATTTTTAACAGTGAATAGCAGACACATAGATAAAGATTTTTATTTTTACAGATTGTTAATCGGATCTTTGGTCAAAGAGATACAATCGACACAACTCAACTTAGGGTTTAAACAAGGCATATCAAGTTCTGAGAAACCGATTCCACTTTCTGACTGAGGGAAAATAGAAAACAGAAACAAAAAAATATGGAACAATCACAGTAAATACTAGAAATCAATAAATAACTATTGTAATTTCAACAACAACAACAACTATGACTTCATCCCAAAACAATTGGGGTCGGCGATATGAACCAAAAAAGAAAATCATTCTGGGTCTTCCACATGAATCCTTCTCCTCCAATCATTTCTATCCAATGCCATGTCCTCGGTGAGGTTCAAAGCATTCATATCCTTTCCTATCATCTCCATTTAAGTGTTCCTAGGCCTACCCCGACCTCTTTTAACTAATATATTTTCCCATTTCTCCATCCTTCTAACTGAAGCATCATTAGGCCTTCGTCGAATATGTCCAAACCACCGTAAACGATTCTCTCTCATCTTATTTTCAATGGGTGCAACGCTTACCTTCTTACGTATCTCCTCGTTCTGAATCTTATCTTTTATTGTATTTCCACACATCCATCTAAGCATACGCATCTCAGCTACACTCATTTTTTGAATATGATGTCTCTTGGCAGCCCAACATTCCGTACCATATAGTAAAGTGGGCCGAATAGTCATCGTATAAAACTTTTTCTTCAACCGCAATGGCATTCTACGACCGCACAACACTCCAGTTGCACTTTTCCATTTCATCCACCCAACTTGTATCCTATGATTTACATCTCCATCAATTTCTTCATACTTTTGAATGATAGATCCCAAATATTTGAAACAATCATCCACCGGTATTTCGTGCTCACCAAGCTTCACTATACTCCCATCACTACTTCATTGCTTACTAAACCGAGATTCCATATATTCTGTCTTACCCTTACTCAACTTAAAACCTCTTACTTCCAATGTCTGTCTCCATAATTCTAACTTAGCATTAACCCCAGCTCTAGACTCATCAACCAAAACAATATCATCAGCAAACAACATACACCACGACACATTTTCTTGAATTGATCTCGTAAGCTCATCCATCACTATAGCAAATAGGAAAGGGCTTAAAGCAGATCCTTGATGTAACCTAACCATTATAGGAAAATTGTTTGTCACCCCTCCATAAGTGCGGACATTGGTTACTACTCCTTCATACATATCCTTAATTATACTAATGTACTTGAGAGAAACACCTTTATTCATCAATGTCCACCAGGGAACGTCCCTAGGTACTCTATCGTATGCCTTCTCCAAATCAATAAAAACCATATGCAAATCTTTCTTCCTCTTTCTATATCTCTCAATAAGTTGTCTAAGAAGATGTATAGCTTCCATAGATGATCTTCGAGGCATAAAACCAAATTGATTTTCCGATGTCATGACAACCTTCCTCAACCTAGATTCAATCACCCTCTCCCAAAGTTTTATATTATGACTCATGAGTTTTATACCACGATAGTTTGTGCAATCTTGTATATCAGCCTTATTCTTATATAGAGGCACCAAAGTACTCTTCCTCCACTCATTAGGCATCTTATTTGTCCGCCAAATCTTGTTAAAAAGATTTGTCAACCATTCTAAACCTTTCTCTTCCAAGCATTTCCAAGCCACGATAGGTATACCATATGCGTCAACTGCCCTTCTTGATTTTATTTTCTTCAAAGCCTCTGCAATTTCTTTCTTTTGAATCTTTCGCATGAAGTCACGATTCATCTCATGAAAAGGAATGGACAAGTCTCCAAGATCCTGAGCATGACTTCCATTAAATAGCTTATCAAAATAATCTTTCTATCTCTCCTTAATCTCCTCATCTTTGACTAAAACCATTTGCATTTCATCTTTGATACATCTAACCATACCCATATCCTTCGATTTCCTATCTCTCATCTTTGCAAGCCTATAAATATCCTTCTCGCCCTCTTTGGTATCCAACTTGTCATAAACCTCCTTATATACCTTATCCCTTGCGTTTCGAGCTACTTTTTTAGCTTCCTTCTTTGCTATCATATAGTTCTCTAAATTTTCATTATCATGACTCTTAGATTTCTATAACACTCTCTTTTACCCTTAATAGCTAATTTGACATCCTTATTCCACCATGATGCATCCTTACCTAGTGGTGCACCGCCTTTAGACTCACCCAATACCTCCTTAGCCACCTTTCTCAGGCCACCCACTATCTTATTACACATTGATTCTAAATCTTCCTTGAGACACCAATCAACTTCCTTAACTACCTTCTCTATAAACATTCCTTGTTTAGCTCCTTTCAGTGCCCACCACTTAATTCTAGGATCTATCCTATGTCTATCCCTTTTGCGGCATTGCCTAATTGTAAGATCTAAAATTAAGACTCTATGTTGTGTAGCTACACTTTCTAAGTTGGAAAAAATCTATCTGGCTCGTATTAACCCCACTTTTAAATGTTACTAGGTGGGTGTAAACACCCCAAATTTTCACCCTCATCCAGTACTTACATTTCATGTGTCATTGCATATCATTGCATGCATTCGGCATACCATTTCATTGCATCGCATAGCATTGCATGTCATCCCATCTCATTTTCGAGATCAAACACTCCTGTTTTCAAAATATTTAATCCAGATTCGGGTTTTAAAACTTTTCTTTCAAAATCAATTTTAAAACCTGGGTTTTTAATCAACATTATGTCATTTGCCAACCCCCAGGACCTTATATTTTGAAGTATTTTCTCAGAAAACAATCTGGATTCATTTCAAACTCAATTTCAATTGATTTCAATTCTCAGATGAGGCCCATTTAGGTGGTGTCGCTTCTGGATTCCTTCACTTATCAAAAATCTAAAAAAAATCTTACAGTCCTAATTGGATCAGGACTCTTTTTCCAGAGTCCTAGTCGGATCAAAACTCTACTTTTCACTACCTTTTTACCTGTTTTTGAAGAAAACCTTTCAAAATCTTCTGTTTTGGCCAAAATCTCAGAGTCCTAGTTGGATCAGGACTCTTCTTCAAGAGTCCAGTCGGATCAGGACTCTTCTTCAAAGTTTCAATTGGATTGGGACTCTAATCTTTTACATCTATTTTATTCATTTTCAATCAAATCTTTTAAAATCTTTCAAAATGAGTCAGAAACTCAGAGTTTTAGTTAAAACAGGACTCTGTTCAGAGAGTCCTAGTTGGATCAGGACTCTGATCATGATTTCAATTTTGAGAGAATCTTTCAATCTACCAAAACTATTACACTTTTATCAAAGAATTTCAAAATTCTGAGGTTTTATCTCAGAGTCCTGATCAAATCAGGACTCTACCCCAGAGTCCTGATCGAAGTAGGAATCTATCCAAAATTGATTTTTATACTTCATTTTCACTGGTTTTCAAAAGCTTTGCCCAAATTTCATTATTTGCTTATCAGAAAACCAAAATTCTTAGAGTTCTGATCGAATCAGGACTCTTTCTTAGAGTCATAATCAGATCAGGACTCTGAGCCAAAATTCAATTTCATCCTGTTTTTAACTGTTTTTCAAAATTCTCTCATTTGATTTCTCAAAAAATCTAAAAATTAAAAGTCCTAGTTCAATCAGGACTCTGTCCTTAGAGTCTCAGTTGAATCAGAACTCTGTTTTATTCCAGTATTCATTATTGTTTTCACTGTTTTGACAAGTTCTTTCATTTGTTTTTCAGAAAATACCAAAAAAATCTAGAGTTTCAGTCCGATCAAGACTCTGTCCCGGAGTCCTAGTCCAGTCAGGAGTCTGTTTTGAAGTCTGTTTAATTTTCATTTTAAATCTTCTCCGTTTGTTTTCAAAAATTAGGTCATTTGGTAGAGTCCAGTTAATCCAGGACTCTATTTCAGAGTCCTGATCGAGTTAGGAGTCTAACCCTGACAGTATTTTCTGACTTGTTTCACCATTTTAGATGAAATCTTTTCAAAAATTCCTTTATTTGGCTTTTAAAATCCAAAATCTCAGAGTCCTAAGAGTTCAGGACTCTAACTCGGAGTTCCAGTTTGCTTGATACCCTATTTTCAAAGATCTTGAATTTCAAATACTGATTTTAACCCCTTTTCAAAGCCATTTTCAGTGTTTATTTCAAAATTCTTCAAAACTCGATGTGGGCCCACTCAGTTGGCACCATATCCAGAGGAGTTCTGACTCGGTTAGAACCCTATGCCATTTCAAAAAATTCTAATTTTAAGTTTACTTTTGAAAATCTTTTGAAAACTCCTTCAATTTCAAGTTTTAAAATCGCTTTTTGAAAAAAACTCAAGTAGAGCCCGCTCGGGGTGGCGCCACATTTGAAGAAGTCAAGGTTAGACTAGGGTTAGTCAATATCCTAAACCAAGTGTTTGTTAAGATCATATCATAGGACAAACCAAAATCTAAAGTCCTTTCTCCACTTTCGTTTCTTTCTCCTATACCATAGCCTCCATGGATACTCTCAAATCCATCCCTACTAATGCCTACATGTCCATTAAGGTTACCGTCAATGAAAAGCTTTTCTCCATAAGATATCCCTTATACTACTCTATCTAAATCTTCCCAAAATTGACGCTTAATGGAATCATCTAAACCTACTTGAGGTGCATAAACACTAATAATATTAATAATATCCGTACTTAATACTAATTTAATAAGTAAAATCCTATCACCCTTCCTACAGACCTCAACTACATTATCTATAAACTCATGACTCATAACAATCCCTACCATTCCTATTCCTACTTATTCCTGTATACCAAATCTTATATCCCCAAGGTTCTATCACTTTTGCTTTCTCACCTACCCATTTGGTTTCTTGTAGACATAAAATATCAATCTTTCTCTTACACATAACATCTACTAACTCTACCAGCTTACCAGTTAAAGACCCTATGTTCCAAGCGGCTAAACTAATTTTATGGTCTTGGACTAACTTCTTTACCCCCACCCGTCCAACAAAGTGAGGGAACCCTTGCCTATTTGACACCACACCCGGGCGCTGGTATGACGCGTCACTTCTGGGCGACGACCTAGCAACCCTTGCCCATTTATCACTGCCTCTGAGCCTATAGAGTATAGCGCGTCTCTCAGTAGGGAACGCCTCAATGAAATTCTCAAATTGGTTCATATTCATAGGGTATGTCTAAGTTTTGATGCTGGCTGTCAGTGGCATACCGCAACCCTCCTCCTTTATCTGCGCTTGGGACCGACAGTGTATAATTAAACAGTTATACACAGGCAGAGTTATAAAACTATTGTAATTTACAGATCATAAATCGGATCTCGGATGATAGAAATATCGCATCTGCAAGTTGCTTTTGAATCTCAATAGCGATTTCACGGGTCAGAATTCATGATTCAACTTTCTATTTTTTTAACAGAGTTCCCGAATCCAAAACTATCTGATTTTTTTTACAGAGAGTCACTGACAAATCCATGAACCAACCCTAAAAAAAATAGATTTTTTCCATGAAGATGCATCCATGAAATAACATGATTTTTACAGTTCTGAGATCAAAACACATGAATATTCAATAAAACACTAAAAACCATGATTTAAACATGAAAAATAAGAAAATAATACAATGAAATTGAGTTTGATGCTGGAATCAATAAAATAACCATTAACATGATACGAAAATAAAAAAAATCCAGGGAACACACGGTTGGATTTGATTTACCCTTTGGAAAGAGAGGTTCGACCCATTTTACGGGCGAATCTCATCTTTTATTGGGCAAGATCATAAAAGACCTTATTCTAAATCATTCTAATGGATCAAAAATGAAAAATAAACCATGGAACAACATTAGATTGTGTTCTTGATTTCATTTTAGGGTTCTTGAAGATGAACCATGCTTAAAACTCATAAACAAGGGGACACCCATGGTGGAATCCATGGTAAAAGCTTAAAAAAAAAATGAAAGTATGAGAAAAAGCATAAGATATTACCTTTGATGGCTGCAGCTGCAAGGGAGGAAGGAGGGGGTGTTGGGAGGAGAGAGAAGCTCCAAGAATTAGAAGAGAGAAGAATAGTGGTCGCCCCCCCCCCTTTGGCTCTTAATGTAGAAAATTTTTCAAGTCCTAAGTATGAAGAATTCTATTTACTTTAGAACTCTCAAGATATAGGTCAAATGAGGAGGGGCGATTTTTTTGGGAATTTCCAAAACTAACCCTAACCCTAACTCTAATTACCTAATCTAACTCCTAATTAAACCCTAAAAAGTCCAAATGTGGTGCCACCTAGTGTGGGCCTACATTGGGTTTTTAAAACTCTAATTTAAAACTTTAAAAACCACTAGTTAAAAACCAAAGTAAAAAATAGATTTTTCAAATTCAATTTAGACTCTTCTAAACCCCTAACCTAACTAGGACACTGACTATCAAATTCGATCTTGACAATCTCCCCAAGAAATTTATCAAATTCGATGGCTCGAGTGACCCAAAGGCACACCTCGCCCTTTTCTTTGGAGAGTGTTCCAAGTTCAAGAGGAATAACCGAGCCTTATTTCTTTGTTTCCCTCGCAGTTTGGAGGGTATTGCAGTGAAATGGTATTCGGAACACATTAACCCTATAGAGCTGAAAGAGTTTGACAAAGTGGTCAATTTGTTTATTGAGCGCTTTTTATTCAATGCTGAAGCCCTCCCGACTCTCAGCCACCTCTGCAGTCTGAAACAAAAGAAAAATGAGAAAGCCGGAGATTTTATTCATAGGTGGAGATTCACTTGTAACAAGATGCATGATCCAATATCAGAGGGACACGCACTATCTTTGATCCTGAGTAACTTTTCGCAACCCCTAAGGGGACTAATTTCCACCTCTCTATCAAAGACCTTCATAGAATTGACAGAACGAGTCGAATGACTTGAGTTGAGTATGGAAAATGACACTTATGAGAGCTTCATGTTCACCAGGAATAACAGTCAGCAAGAATCTAACAAGAAAACCCATTTTACCTACTCTACCAGCAACAACAAGAACCATCATAAGGAAAATATGAAAAATCACAGCTCTGGTTCAGGGGGACCAAAACCCAGCAAAAATGAGCAAAAAGGTAAGTCGATTCCCCAGCAAACTTTTGAGCAAGGATCGAGACCTCAAGAGAAGTCAAAGTACAACAACTGGAGTTTTAAATGTGACTTTACTCCTCTAGCCACAACTCAAAGACGTGGTGAAAATGGTCAAAGATCTTCAGGCCCGTGACAAGGGCAAAAGGGTCTTCACAAGTGAAGATTTTTATGATGAACTGGATGGGGATGATGATCTTGACAATCTCCCCAAGAAATTTATCAAATTCGATGGCTCGGGTGACCCAAAGGCACACCTCGCCCTTTTCTTTGGAGAGTGTTCCAAGTTCAAGAGGAATAACCGAGCCTTATTTCTTTGTTTCCCTCGCAGTTTGGAGGGTATTGCAGTGAAATTGTATTCGAAACACATTAACCCTATAGAGCTGAAAGAGTTTGACAAAGTGGTCAATTTGTTTATTGAGCGCTTTTTATTCAATGCTGAAGCCCTCCCGACTCTCAGCCACCTCTGCAGTCTGAAACAAAAGCAAAATGAGAAAGCCAGGGATTTTATTCATAAGTAAAGATCCGCTTGTAACAAGATGCGTGATCCAATATCAGAGGGACACGCACTATCTTTGATCCTGAGTAACTTCTCGCAACCCCTAAGGGGACTAATTTCCACCTCTCCATCAAAGACCTTCATAGAATTGACAGAACGAGCCGAATGGCTTGAGTTGAGTATGGAAAATGACTCTTATGAGGGCTTCATGTTCACCAGGAATAACAGTCAGCAAGAATCTAACAAGAAAACTCATTTTACCTACTCTACCAGCAACAACAAGAACCATCATAAGGAAAATATGAAAAATCACAGCTCTGGTTCAGGGGGACCAAAACCCAGCAAAAATGAGCAAAAAGGTAAGTCAATTCCCCAGCAAACTTTTGAGCAAGGATCGAGACCTCAAGAGAAGTCAAAGTACAACAACTGGAGTTTTAAATGTGACTTTACTCCTCTAGATCAGTTACATGAAGAAATCCTTGAGTATATGTTGGCTAAGGAGATGATTAAGCTCCCAAGAGTCGATGATCCTCCTATCATTAGAGGAAGATTTAAAGATCAATTCTGCAAGTTTCATCGGACCATTGGGCATGATACCGAGTACTGCTTCGTTCTCGGGAATATTATCCAAGACTATATCGATAAAAATATCCTTGTGGAAGGCAAAGAAGAAGATAAAGCAGCCAGATCATCAGCACCCTAAGAGCGACAAGACCAACACTCTTTCATTCTTGCATTTTGCTTTTGTCATTTTATATGGATGGCATGGTCCCATCTCCTTCATTAATAAAATTATCAATCTTCCTCATAGCTTGGCGTCATCTTTTGTATTTCTCCTTCTTTACAAAATATCTTTTTACAAGGACTAATCTCTTTCTAAGTGCCTCCTGAATCCATCAAGAAGCACATCGTCAATCTTTTCATTGTTATCTTCAGAGAACGTTCTTCAAATATCAATTATTTATCTTTTCATCCAATATCTTACTCCCCCATTACATTGGGGCATTATTTTGAAAATTGTCCTCAAAACATCCTGTATGCAGGCAGGATCAAACCAATCTCCCATTTTGCACGCATGTGCACCCATTTATATCATTTTGCATTCATTTGCATACATTTGCATTTGCATGCATTCATTTGCATTAAATTCACTTCCCCTTCAGGTTAAGGGATAAACTTGAGCTATCCATTCAGGATAAGGGATAAATCTTGAGACCCGTGGCATTTGTCTAGGTCATCGTGAGGGTGAAGATTGAAAATCTTACATCATAATCATCAAGCGCTTTTTAAACACCAATCTTTTTCAAATTCGACCTTCGAGTTGAGTCTTTTATCGAAACCGTTTTTACCGGTTGAATCAAAACTCTTCCTCTCCAGCCCTTCCTCCTTCCTCCATTGTAGCTGCAACCTCAAGGTAAGGTTTTTTATATTTTTTTTTACTTTATTTAATATTTTTTCATGTTTTTAATATGGATTTAACCATTGGTATCATCTCTTTCATGATTTTAACCATGGATTCAACTTCAAGAACCTCAAGCTCCATCCAAGAAGATGATCTAACCTTATTTTACTGTTTTTTCAGAGATTCTAATCCGTTAGAATCAATTATTACATTATTTTTTATGTTCTTAACCAAGAAAACATGATATTTACCCGTTAAATGGGTTAAATCCATGATTTCAATGGTGAAAATAAATTTCAGCCATGAATTCCCTGTGTTTTATTTATTTTTTTACTTATTCATGTTTATTACATGTATTCCAGCATAGAAATTAATTTTGTTTTACTGTTTAAGCATTTTTTATTGTTTTCATTGATTAAAGCATGTTTTATTGAGTTTTATTAAATTTCTGTGTGTTTTAAGCTTAGATCAGTAAAGAGCATGTTAGTTCATATTGAAGTACTCACTGTAAATTTTTTATTTTGTTATATGTGATACACGGATATGTCAGTGAACTATTGTAAAAAATTCAGATGTTTTGGGATTCTGGAACTTTGTTAATAAAATACAAAGTCAAATCGGGATTCCTGTTGATTAAAATCGTTGTTTTATTTCAAGCCTAACTTGCAGATGTGTTATTTCTCTCATCCGATATTCGATTTGAGATTCGTAAAATGCAGTGGCTTTATGTTGATGTGAACTATTTACTGTGAAATTTTTATAATTTTTTTTTCTGTTTGTTATTTTTCCTCTGTCAGAAAGTCGGATTCATCTTTTAAAACTCATTATGATTTATTAAAACCCTAATCCGACTTGTAATGATCATAGATCTCAAACCGTAGATCTGATTCATGATCTGTAAAAAAAGAAGTTCATTATTTTTTTGTCTATTAATAACTTATGAAATCTAAGAAATTTTTATTAAGTTTGCTATTTATTGCTGTATTTTCAACCGAAAGTACCTGTTCTAAGTAATTTTATATTCATTAAATTTTAGTCCAGATTGCCGGAAAAGTTTCTCCCTAACCAAAGATGATTTTTCTGATCTGTAAAAAGGAGATTCTTTTATTTCTTGTCTAGTTTGTTTCTGTAAAGTTTCAGAAATTTTGATGGTAGATTGACCCCTGATTCGGGTATGACACTGAAACTGGTATGTGACCATGGACAAAAACAGCATATTTTAGAGTTTTAATGCAATTTGCGAATTGGAATAATGTCAAAAATATATTTTTATGATTCCAATTTGATTTTAGGGTGATAACAAGTGCAGGTGACTATTTTTATTAGGTTTGGAATCTATTTGATGCATGAATCTATCAAATTGCTAAACAGGATCCCAAAATACTGCTAAAATCATGATTTTCATGATATTTCTTGATTTTCATATATAAGTTCATGTTTTTAGGGTTTGTTCAAGTTTAGAATCATATTAGGATGCTTCATGGTTGATTTTATGTTTTTTTCAATCTTAAATTCAAAGTTTTTATCAAAATTTATTTCAAAAAACCCTGATTTCAAAAGTCTTGCTATCAGGAGCATTTTGGTCATTTGACCTTAATTTCGAAATTCTAAACCCTAATTTTCATGTTTTTAATCATGTCATATCATATTTGGTTTAATTTATCCTCATTTGAATTTCAAAAGTTATATTTTACAAAATATCTTTCTGAAAACCCTAATTTCAAGGCCATAGTCTTGTTTTCAGGGGTATTTTTTTCGCTTTTTCTCAAATTTCGAATTTCAAAGTTATTTATCTTTGTTATTTATTCAATTTTATTTCATATTTCATCATATTTATCTCAGAAAATCATGGAAAAAGGCTTATGTCTAGCAAAATCCAGTAATTTTCAGATATTACTGGATAAATCTAGAAAAGCCAACATATCTTCACTAACAAGTTTTCTAGTTTTGTAGAGATATTGAAGACTTTACTTTCCGTTAATTTCCTGTATTTCAATTCAATTAGTGATGTAAATTGTAATTAAATTTGGAATAAGAATTTCAATTTCTGCTTAGATTAGGATTTGCATTGCATATAGTTAATTTTTGATATATAACTGCTATGTATGCCAATTAAAGCATATTCTTTACAAATCCATCATGGTCTATACAAATGGCACGTGCTCAAGCTCTTATAAAATTGACAAACTCTATGGAATTCGTATTTATGGCCATAGTCAGAATACGAATGAGTCCCAGATTTGTGATCTTCGTATTAGCCACATTCACACTACACTCTTAGGCTAACTTCAAAATGCATTGCATTTCTCAAAAAATACAAAAGGATTTTCTCAATTCCTCAAAATCAAGTCTTTCAAATCCATATTCATTCATTTCATTCATTTGCAAATTTCAACTAAGAGAAATCGATTTTCTCAAAAAATTTCAAGTCTTACTCTGAAATTGATTTTCTCAAAACTCTGAGCTTTTAAATGGTGTTTCAAATATTTTTCAAAGTTTAAAATTCAATTTTCCAAGTTATATATTCAATTTCAAAGTCTGAATTCAGAGAAATCAAGTTTTTCCAAAGTTACTTGAAATTCCTCAGAAATTCTTTTTCATAAAACACTTGGATTCTTCAGAAATCAATTTTCATTCTCCTCAGAAATATTTTCTCACCATAATTCACAATTTTCCAAGAATTTTCCAAGTATTTCATATATTCAAAGCAATCATCATGTTTTCAAACCTGCATTTTCTGAAAATTCATAGCACATGCCTGATTCTTTGTGCATTTAGGAAATAGAACATGATTTAGACAAGTTGAGCAAAGCTAAGCACACTTTTGATCCTTGGTTCGATTACCCCTGGTAAAGGCACCAGGAACGGTTGAACCTCATACCGACAGGCGAGTCTCATTCTTCAGAATTATCCCGCATTTTAAAACGGAGGTGAGTTATTTTCAAAATCTTTTTCAAATGTCAGCTTGACTTGCAAAAGTAAAATTTTGTGATGATAACAGGTTTGGCGACCGAGATGGGACCTATCTTTGCCTGATTAATTATGTGCTTGACTTAGTTCAAATTGTCAAAATCGTGTTCCATGGAATGTCAGCTTTTACTTTCTGTTATCATGTGAACCTAGGAGCCTAGACTTGAACCCAACTGTCATGGATTGCATGTAGACTAGGCATGGTTTGGTAGGACCATATTGAGGAGAATTATTCATGCTCACATAGACTTAGGTCTAATACAACACTCCTCAATCTAGGTTTGATTGAAAACAATGTTTGCTTCTTTAAATATTTCAAAAATTCTACTTCTTTAGGTCTTAGAGCCCTCTGTTTGCTTGCATGTGCTCATGTTTTTAAAAACCACCCCACCTATCTTTACCCGGTCTTCACGTTGTTGGGCTTTCTTCCAGAACCATAGTTTGGGACAAAGCCTCACAACTGGGCCACCTATTTGGGTGAAAACCCCCTGCCACGTACCAAGGGCCATAGTCCAACGTATATCAGCAGGCGCTCAAGGATGTTGGAAAACTTGAACCTAGAACCGGAGAAATTGATTTTATGCCACGTACATCGAGCCTTGGCTCGAGTATATAGGCATAGCATGATTGGACACAGTTGATCTGAACCTTAGAGTTAGGATTAAGGTCCTACAACTATTTCAAAACGGGTGCATCTAGAGTCAGCTTTTAGGGAATGTTGTATGTGCATGATTGTTTGTACAGGATATGATTGAATATGTTGTAGTCATCTCCTCTTTACTTTTCCATATTTTCCCCAGTTTTTGCAAAATATTCAACGATTTTTCAAGTACCTCATTTATAAAACCTTTCTTTGTATTTTCTCAAAACTCTGGACGATTTTCCAAATTCTCATTGATTTTTCTCAAAACTCCAGGTGATTTTTCATCCTTCCTTCCTTCCTTCTGGATCTCGAATTTCCTGTTTTATTTCCATCTTGCCAGTAATTTTTCAAAATTCCTGTATTTTTCTGAGTCTTATTCCAAATTTTCCATGTTTTCCAGTCTGATGGCATCCAATCAACTTGATTCAGTCTTTCCTGAGGGTCACATCTCCTACGAGGTGCGACAAGGTCTTCCTGAACATCGAGTCCTCAACACTGGATCCTTCCTTTCCCAGTGGTATTATTCATGGCTCAAGAGCTTCTCTCGTATGTTTTCGGACCATTTGGACTATTGTGGATTGGAACTGGCATCCGCAGTGGGAAAGCAGACAGTCAATGGTAATTTGATCAACACACTGGTGGAGCGGTGGAATCCGAGCACTAGTACCTTCTGGTTCCCATGGGGGGAGATGACTTTATTGATGGACGAATTCTCGGAGATTATGAGATTACCTGAACCAGCTGGTCAGCCTAGAGATCCACTGGAGAAACAATTTTTTATCAATGTCAAGGGTCTGGATCCTCGAGACGCTTTAGCTCGCATGACAGGACGCAAGTCTTGGCCATTGATCGAGGAGAATGGAAACGAATATGTGAACCTGCTCAAAATCTACAAACAATATGGGGCATGTGTGGAAGTCAGTTCCTTATCTCGAACAGCTTGAGAAAGAATTCAGCATGCGATGGTCTTATGCACTGTGGGATTAGCTCTCTTTCCAGATGAACGAAATTACATGGATATCAGGATAGTTCAACTTCTGCGAAAATAGAGGAAGTCGACAGACCAGCCGCCTCTCCATAGCCATGGCCGCACTTGCCTTTCTGTACCGAAGGTTGACCCGTTTCACACTCGGAGAATTAATTCTAGTCGAAGGGTGCACCTATGCATTGCAATCTTGGTTCCTCCGGCATGTGCCAGCCCGAGCCAGTTCATTCAGATACAATGGTGAAAAGCTTCTGCCAGTTGCGCGATACCGATTATTGATCGATAATCTTCAGGAGGAAGAAGTCGTGTGAGACTATTTTGATCGTCAGGAATCACCTCCCAGATATACTTACGCATACGACAAGCGATTCAGGCTACTTGGTCCATTCTTCTGCACATACTACCATCCAGAGTGGTGTGTCAGACAGTTCTTTCAAAGACAGAAGCGCATAAAAATTCGTCTACTATCAGGGATCTTGCCAGAGTTCGATCTCACATCAGATCATTGGTCCGGAACATACCATTCTGCCAGACATGGCTAAGATTCTTTTGTTACTCTCACTATTTTTTCTGGTCCTCGAGTGTCCTCTGATTATCAGGAGTGGTGGAAAATTGTTTGTCCTCCTCCCCCTTGTCAAGTATATTATTAATAAAATCATGTCTTTTTCCTTTAATAAAATTCTTTTAATTTTCATCCTATCTTGGTTTGACGACCTCGCCTAGGTAACAAGGCATATTTTCAGTTGTTTATTTTGCAAAGAATAGCAGCTCAATTGTCGTAACTCCAGCGACGACTTAGTTCCTAGTAATGGGACATCCTTCAAATTGTCTACCAGATATCCAGCAAATATTTCTTATTCAAAAATCATTTTCAGCAGTTAACCCTCAATTTTGCCCTGCAGAGAGCACTTGCATCATTACATGGTTCAGACGAGGTCCGGAAAGAAAACCGCGCTAGTCCAGATTATCAGTTCCCCGTCAGCTTCAGTACAAGAAATGGCCTCTTCACAATCTGCCGGAAATGGAAATCAGCAAGCTAATGATGACATCGACCCACAGATGTATTCATTGTTCCAGAGAATGCTGAGTAAGTTATTGACTGAAGAAACATGAGCTAGCTCAGGAAAAGCCCACAATAAGAAAAAGGTCAAAGACCGAACAGTGAAAAAGAATGTGAAGATCACTAAAAAGTAGAGTCGTCATGAAGAAACCTCTGATGAGGCAGAATCAGCGGAAGATACTGACGAAGAATATGAAACTCAGTAAGCATTTAAAAAATCGATTCAAGGGCAGGGGTCGGCCTATAAATCCAAGAATCAATCTGTTAATGACCCTACTCAGCCACAACTCAAAGACGTGGTGAAAATGGTCAAAGATCTTCAGGCCCGTGACAAGGGCAAAAGGGTCTTCACAAGTGAAGATTTTTATGATGAACTGGATGGGGATGATGATCTTGACAATCTCCCCAAGAAATTTATCAAATTCGATGGCTCGGGTGACCCAAAGGCACACCTCGCCCTTTTCTTTGGAGAGTGTTCCAAGTTCAAGAGGAATAACCGAGCCTTATTTCTTTGTTTCCCTCGCAGTTTGGAGGGTATTGCAGTGAAATTGTATTCGAAACACATTAACCCTATAGAGCTGAAAGAGTTTGACAAAGTGGTCAATTTGTTTATTGAGCGCTTTTTATTCAATGCTGAAGCCCTCCCGACTCTCAGCCACCTCTGCAGTCTGAAACAAAAGCAAAATGAGAAAGCCAGGGATTTTATTCATAAGTAAAGATCCGCTTGTAACAAGATGCGTGATCCAATATCAGAGGGACACGCACTATCTTTGATCCTGAGTAACTTCTCGCAACCCCTAAGGGGACTAATTTCCACCTCTCCATCAAAGACCTTCATAGAATTGACAGAACGAGCCGAATGGCTTGAGTTGAGTATGGAAAATGACTCTTATGAGGGCTTCATGTTCACCAGGAATAACAGTCAGCAAGAATCTAACAAGAAAACTCATTTTACCTACTCTACCAGCAACAACAAGAACCATCATAAGGAAAATATGAAAAATCACAGCTCTGGTTCAGGGGGACCAAAACCCAGCAAAAATGAGCAAAAAGGTAAGTCAATTCCCCAGCAAACTTTTGAGCAAGGATCGAGATCTCAAGAAAAGTCAAAGCACAACAACTGGAGTTTTAAATGTGACTTTACTCCTCTAGATCAGTTGCATGAAGAAATCCTTGAGTATATGTTGGCCAAGGAGATGATTAAGCTCCCAAGTGTCGATGATCCTCCTATCATTAGGGGAAGATTTAACGATCAATTCTGCAAGTTTCATCGGACCATTGGGCATGATACCGAGTACTGCTTCGTTCTCGGGAATATTATCCAAGACTATATCGATAAAAATATCCTTATGGAAGGCAAAGAAGAAGATAAAACAACCAGCTCATCAACACCCTAAGAGTGACAAGACCAACACTCTTTCATTCTTGCATTTTGCTTTTGTCATTTTATATGGATGACATGGTCCCATCTCCTTCATTAATAAAATTATCAATCTTCCTCATAGCTTGGCGTCATCTTTTGTATTTTTCCTTCTTTACAAAATATCTTTTTACAAGGAGTAACCTCTTTCAAAGTGCCTCCCGAATCCATCAAGAAGCACATCCTCAATCTTTTCATTGTTATCTTCAGAGAACGTTCCTCAAATATCAATTATTTATCTTTTCATCCAATATCTTACTCCCCCATTACACTGGGTCATTATTTTGAAAATTGCCCTCAAAATATCCTGTATTTAGGCAGGATCAAACCAATCTCCATTTTGCAGGCATGTGCGCCCATTTATATCATTTTGCATTCATTTGCATACATTTGCATTTGTATGCATTCATTTACACTCATTTGCATTAAATTCACTTCCCCTTCAGGTTAAAAGATAAACCTGAGCTACCCATTCAGGATAAGGGATAAATCTTGAGACCCGTGGCATTTGTCTAGGTCATCGTGAGGGTGAAGATTGAAAATCTTACATCATAATCATCAAGCGCTTTTTAAACACCAATCTTTTTCAAATTCGACCTTCGAGTTGAGTCTTTTATCGAAACCGTTTTTACCGGTCAACCTTCGGGTGAAGCCTACTTCCTAAATCCAGTTTTCACTGTTCGAACTTCCTAAATCCAATTTTCGCTGGTCGAACTTCCTAAATCCAGTTTTCACTGTTCGAACTTCCTAAATCTGGTTTTTACTGGTCGAACTTTCTGAATCCAGTTTTCACTGGTCGAACTTCCTAAATCCAGTTTTCGCTGGTCGAACTTTCTAAATCCGGTTTTTACTGGTCGAACTTCTTGAATCCAGTTTTCACTGGTCGAACTTTCTGAATCCAGTTTTCACTGGTTGAACTTCCTAAATCCAGTTTTCACTGGTCGAACTTCCTAAATCCGGTTTTTACTGGTCGAACTTCCTAAATCCGGTTTTTACTGGTCGAACCCTCTAAATTCAGTTTTCATTGGTCAGAATTTTCCAAAAACCCAGTGTTCGTGCTGGTAAATCTTCAAAATCTAGTGTTCGTGCTGGTAAATTTTCTAAATCTAGTGTTTGTGCTGGTAAATCTTTAAAATCCAGCGTTCGTGCTGGTAATTCTTCCAAAAACAGTATTCGTACTGATCCAGTACTTATACTGGTTCATTTCCAAAATCCGGTATTCACACTGGTACATCTTTCAAAATCCAATTGTTATTGGTCGGACTTTCAAAATCCAATCTTTATTGGTCAAACTTTCTAAATCTGGTTTACTGGCTAATGTTTTCAAACCTAATCCATGTTGGTCTAGTTTTCCTTCGGGATTCGGGTTCCGACTCGAATTTCCTTTCCTCCTAACCGGTCTAGTTTTCCTTCGAGATTCGAGTTTCGACTCGATTTTTCTTTCCTTCTAATTAGTCTAGTTTTCCTTCGAGATTCGAGTTCCGACTTGAATTGTAACGCCCCAAAATTTTAACTTGAAAATTTTGGAATAAATTTTTTTTTCTAAACAACACCGGAAAAACTTTATTAAATCCTAAGTCAAAATATTTTGGCGGGTTACAAGTAATAGCACAGACTCAAGGCATTTAAGTAAAATAAATTCTTGCATTGAAATACTACAAGTTATCATTTACAACTTGAAGATTTATTACAAGTTAGAAATCCTTAGGACATCCAAAAAAGATATGGTCACATAGCACAGTCCGCAGCGACGACCGCAATTGCTCGTCATTCAGTTTACTGAAAAACATTAATTCAGAAAGGGTCAGACTACCACGTCTGAGTAAGAAGCATAATATCCATATGAGTGTGCACAGTGTCATGTGTACAAGCATATGTGCGACAAGTTTAGATAGAACTAATAACCATTTAACAATTGATAAATGTAAAAGTCACTAAAGTCAAACATTTCATGATATATTTCATCAACATCAAAGCACGATCCATAAACCATATTTATATAAGTAATAACAACTTTAGAACTTATGTGGGTGTACAACTGACTTAAGTAAAACATTTCATGTAAAGTGTGCATAAAGCACAAATATCAATGTTCAACACATTGTTCATAAGTTATCATAATTTTCATGTAAAGGAAAACCAATTTGAATCATGCCCTGCAGGAGTCACAACTTACTCCAACAATTTCAACAGCAAGCAGTATGCAACTACTTGAAGATTTTTCCCAATGCACGAACTTTATGTTTCATCTTGTTAATTACCCTGTGGGTACGCACAGGCATTTGACATCGTAGCGGACCGAGACCACACGGGGGTTTATTATTTTATAACCCGTATGACTAGCCGTACGGATATCCAAAGGGGACGGTTCACGACCGAAAGAGTACTCCCCAATGGCTAAAACTAGAATTAAGATGCACACTGTACTTCTGTAGAAGACTTGGATCTACCACCTAGGACGAATTGGTAGTCCCGACCCCCTAACTTCGTGGACTGGGGACCGGATGAGATGCCTAGCTCTCACAAAAACAAGAATGTCCACGAAGCTTGTACCACCTACCCTCTCCAAGGTAGACCATGGGTCCAGTAACATACACTGTCTTTTAGGTGTACCTAGAGCCCTGAGAAACCAGTAACATATACCGTTTTTAGGTATACCCAGTATCCCGGGAAACCAGTAACATATACCATCTTTCAGGTATACCCAGAATCCCTTATTTATTTTATATGTGCATATTTTTCATTCTTGTTTGTTTGGGTTCAGTAACATACACCGTCTTTCAGGTATACCCAGAATCCCGATAGAAACTGGTAATATATATTGTCTTTCAGGTATACCCAGGATCTAGATTTTTCATTTATGTGAACATATCTTAATTTAGCTTTTATCTTTGTTGCTAGGGTATACGTATCGTACCCCACTGGTTATGCTACAACCTGGCATAACACAACTTTAAAAACTCATAAGGGTGCGTATGGCACTACAATGGTCCCACAAGACCGTAAGCTCAGTTTTGAGCTTTCACATGATCATGACATAACAAATGTCCTGTATTAGGCAAATTTTTGCAGAACAAGCATATATATCAACTAGCACAGAAACATGTCATAACGTTTGTATGCAATCACAATTCACTTTATATATAAATTAATTTGCATCATAAGTGTCCCTTATGGCCCCACAAGGGTTCTGCATGTGATTTATGCATTAAACCTTGGTCGCAACATATCTACGTCAACCACACACAAAACCATGTGCAATATGATTGCGCCAGTGACATCTTATTCATTTACCATAATCACATACATTCCTTTCAACAGAAGATAATCGAAATTTCATGATGGTAGTGACTATGTGCATTGCAGTGTTTTATCCTATAACCAATATATATCCATATTGGTGGGTTTTCGACCGATTCGAAATAAGTGTATTATAGTTCATTGATGATGCTATACATTTGTATTTATGATTTGAATTTCTCAAACATAACTACCTTGGCAAAAGTGCATATACTGGTGTAGAACAATCATAAGTGCAATGACATGTTTACTATCCTATCAGGTTCGCGCCACTGTAAGACACTTATTAATACAATGACTAATATATAATCTCAATAAGTTGGTGTATGTTAGGGTATGCCATTCATGAATAAAATTTATGAATTTTCAAATGTAAGTGGGTGGTATATGGGCAGAATGACATGCCAAAATTTTAGCCCGTTGCTAGAGTTCATAGGCCCAGTTTACAACACCTCCATGGTTATGCCAACTGCTGCCACCATTAACAACCACAGTTTGACACTATAGTGTTCAACGGGGCAGCAGAACCATGTTGTACCTTAGGTGATGATAGACAACAATAGCCTCTGCGACACCTGTAGTGCCCGCAACACCGGCAGTGCCAGCAGCTCCAACAACACTTACAATGCCAGCGGTGCCAGCATATCCATTAGAACATGTTGTGCCAGCAGCACCCACAGGAAGCGACACGCCCTGCCGTGAAAAGTGTGTCCTGGGTCTAGCCAGCCTATTTCGGATCACACCGGGCCAACCCACCTCCAGTTGGATCAGATTGAACGATATGGTATGGGGTATCCACGATTGTGAGTGTACTAGAAAAAAAACAAATGGGGTTGGGTTCAAATTGACCCCTACCCATTCTCCACTTCTATCGCATACACCATATACATCAACGTTTTTTTTTTCTCCTCCCCCCATTAGGGCGTTGAGTGAGAGGAATTAGTCCTTGCATATTTTTAATAACTAACACAACCACTAACCATGCAAGGTATAGGCATTGAAAAAAAATATCAAAACTTTAGGTATAGCATTTGGACTTAGAGTCAACCGTGCCTTTTTTTTTTGTACAAGGAGATCACATTACTATACTAGCATGTGAAAACAAAAATACAAATAAAAACTTGCTATATGCTAACCTTAGTCTGTGCATTTGAAATTGATTTCAAATGCATATGCAGGCAGAATAAAACGTTAAGATTCATTTCAAAAGATGCGTTAAGAAAAATCATATTCACATCTCACGATTTATATATATATATATATATATATATATATATATATATATATATATATATATATATATATATATATTCTCTTTCCTTGAAGACCTAGGACATGCTCATACAGATCTAATAATCTGAGGTGCATGAGTTAATGTCGGCATACACTAATGATCCAAAAAAATAAAATGATCCTTGCTTACATAAAAAAATTTCTTATCACGTTGATACACAGGAAGGCACAATTTCAGCATGGAAATTTTCAGTAAAGGAATACATTAGAAACCCATTTTTTTTTTTTGCACAACAAGCTGGGTTGCAGCCGACCTGAACTGGGACAATATGAAATCTGGTTCGGGTATGTTGTGTCCAGTCAAAAGTACCCTGCACTGATTATGCATCAGTGGTGCTGAAACACACAACCCGTTTAAGGTGGATAGACCCTCGTCGGTCTAGTCAGACTCACCTGTTATTGACTTGATCAGAAAAAAATAGAATTCCAATGTTGTCGGACCTGCAGCCCTCCCCAACCATGCTCCCAATTTGCCATATATATATTAATGAACCCAGTCACAAATCCTTACGCATAGATGTCTGTTGACATACCAGATTCACGGTTCACATAAACAATGAAACAATATGCTAAATGTTGCACAATAACATGAAATGAGTCATATTTATATACGTCATTCAGATGAGTTTTGTGGCAAATCGAGTTACACAACAAGAATGATATATCTTGCAATGGCGTGAAATCATAACCACGTACAAAATTTCTGATCATATTAGGGCAATTCGATATACATGGCCTGAATGGTTTATTAAACAAAAGATCGAACAAAAGCAAATGATAATTCATAAATGATAATCCGAGCTACCCCTCCAGTGATAAACGTATTTTTGCAAGCATTCGATACAAGGCTGATGTTATTGATCCCACTGTGTAGAGGGGATCGATGCACATACCAATACGTGTTACAGCTTAACCCCATACGTTACACCCCATTCACCTACCTAAGATCGGCTTGATCTTGGATCCGACCTGGTTAACACCCATGACTAAGTATATGAATTTTCTTACATATATTCAGGCTGTAGGATTTAATACGAGTGCTACATGTCACTAGGCATACGCATAAGAATAGAATGCCCTTACATCTTTGAAGTCTCGCGACGGCATGGCTGCACTCCTTCCTTCCTTTGTTGGAGCGGCACACCACCTCGATAATGGAGTCCACACGATCAGCAGGGGAGGTCGACATGTCCAGCAACGATGGTCGACCACCTCGGTGGAAGAGAATGATGGGTGAGCCAAAAACGTTAAGAAAGAGATAATGGTGTCAATGGCTGGAATAGGAAAAAAAATATGAAAGAGGGAGAATAAAAATGGTCACACGGCTGGGCTGTGAGAGCATAGGCGTGGGAGAGGAAAGAAGAGGAGTTCTCAAGGCTCCTCAATTTTTTCGTAAAGTCTCTAAAAAAAAAGGCCCTTAAATACTAGTTTCATTTTTTTTTCTTTCTTTTATTGCAGCACTCAAAACGGCTACTCATTTTCAGTTTTTTGAAACTCCCTTCCATTTCCAGAATATGGAAGGGAGACTCTTTAGCATGCTGGACGGTTGGGCTTCCAAGGTGGCCCAATCGTTCAGTCCCTCTTGTTTTGGAAAGTCGCCCCCCCCCCTATTTAAGTCTCCATTTATTGCCCTTTTGAATTTCAAAAGGCACAATTTTTTTTCAAAGTCATTTTTAGCAAAAAGGCTCCTTGGCGCACAAGGGATTCGAACTGAGGACCTCCTCTGTAAGGAGTAACGAGCCCCACCAGTGCGCCACACTCAATTTCGTTGCATATCTTTGCAACAAAATTTTATTTAACCACTTATAGACGTCTGATGGTATTTATTTCTTTTCTTGGAACCGCCATTCTCATTTAAGACTCCTTCTCCCTATTCTAAAATCGTGGGCGTGGTCTTCCCAAAACGTTTTTCTCACCCTCTTCAATGTCCTTTATTAGGTTTCCAACTTGGAAAATCGGTCAGCCACCACCCTCTGGAAAATGTCATTCCTCATTTAAGCCCTCTTAAATTAGAAGTTCTAAGGTCTTTTCGAATTTCAGCAAAAGTAATAAAATATTTTTGTCAAAATGGCTCGGCGCACAAAGGGATTTGAACCAGGGTTCTCTTCCCTGTGAGTACATCATCTTGACCAATACACCAACTCCTATTTAGTTTCTCATTCTTGCAACTAAACTTCTCTTATATACGTATCGATTCTTGATGAATCTCAAATATGAGTTGGATAATAATTATATTTTAAATCTTATGAACTTTCTAACTACATTTCTGGATCTTAATTATGGTTCGACCCTATTTGGCTCCCTTTAGATCCAATTGGATTCTAATTGGGTTTCAGAGCCATCCAGGATCCGAATTCATTCATCGTACCCGAATCCAAATATTGGATCCAGTTGATCCAGTTTAAATTTTAAGATCCATTTGGATCGAATTTATATCATTTTATCATATTTATTTCAAAGGATTTTATCCTTTATTTATTTTGATAATTATCGAAATTTTACAGGTTTTACATGAATTCTCTTTCCTTCTAATTAGTCTATTTTCCCTTCGGGATTCGAGTTCCGACTCGAATTTCCTTTCCTTCTAACCGGTCTAGTTTCCCTTCGGGATTCGAGTTCCGACTCGAATTTTCTTTCCTTCTAGTTCATCTACTTTCCCTTCAAGATTCGAGTTCCGACTCGAATTTCTTTTCCTTTCAAATTGATCTATTTTTTTTCTTTAGGATTCGAGTTCCGATTCGAATTTCTTTTCCTTCCAAATTGATTTTTTTTTCTTCAGGATTCGAGTTCCGACTCAGGTTTCTTTTACTTCCAAATTGATCTATTTTTTTTCTTCAGAATTTGAGTTCCGACTCGGGTTTCTTTTCTTTCTAAATTGATCTATTTTTTTTCTTCAGGATTCAAGTTCCGACTCGAATTTTTTTTATTTCCAAATTGATCTATTTTTTTTCTTCAGGATTCGAGTTCTGACTCGGGTTTCTTTTCCTTTCAAATTGATCTATTTTTTTTCTTCAGAATTCGAGTTCCGACTCGGGTTTCTTTTCCTTCCAAATTCATCTACTTTTCCTCCAGGATTCGAGTTCCGACTCGAATTCCTTTTCCTTCCACAATGGATCTAGTTTTCCTTCGAAGATTCGAGTTTTGACCCGAGTTTTCTTTTCCTTCTGAATTGGTCAAGAAGATTAGAGTTCCGACTCAAATTTTCTTCTAAATCCAATTCAAATGTCTAGAATTGGTCTAGAAGATCCGAGTTCCGACTAGAATTTTCTTTCAAATCAAATTCATCTAGCTTTATTTTCTTCAAATGTCTTGAATTGGTCTAGAAGATCCGAGTTTTGACTTGAATTTTCTTCCAAATCCAATTCAGAATTGGTCTAGAAAATCAGAGTTCCGACTCGAATTTTCTTTTAAATCCAATTCGCTTAGCTTTCCTTTAAAAGTTTGAACTTCTACTCGAACTTTCCTGCAAATTTAGCAATTGGTCTAGAAGATCCGAGTTCTGACTCGAATTCTCTTCCAAAATCCAATTCGTCTAGTCTTTTCTTGAAGATTTGAATTCTGATTCAAAGCTTCTGACCGAACCCAGTTTTCCACCGGTCCGGTTAAATCCAATTTTCAAATTGGTCCTATTATAAAATCCAACCTCGCCTTGGTTGCTTTACCAAATCTTGTATTTGTATTGATAATCTTTCAAACATCTAGCACTCGTACTGGTAATCTTCTAAAATTCAGTGCTCGTACTGGTAACCTTTTAAAATCCGGTGCTCGTACTAGTATCCTTTAAAAATTCAGTGCTCGTACTGGTAATTTTTTAAAATCCAGTGCTCGTACTGTTACTTTGTCAAAATTTGGTCTTCATACTGGTCGCAACATAAATCTCACATTGGGGTTCAGACTCAATGTTAATCTTCAGATCTGTGAACCAAACAATCTTTATCAGACCTTTGGGTCACTCCATTCTGTTAATCTGATCTTCAGGTCACCAATCTTGTCAGACCTCTGGTCATCCGTTTTACCAAGCAAACCTTTGGGTTATCAAATCTTATTAATGTCGATCATATTTGTTCGACCTTTGAGTCGTATCCTGCAATCATAGTCTTTCAAGATTTGACTTTTATGTCGAAATCGTCTGCCAGTTAGTTCAGAATCAATCATCAATCATTTTCTCTTGTGAGGGACCCTTTTTCCAGGGAGAGTTTGAGGGAGCTCGTTCTTCTCGCATGTCTTTATTGTTTGTTCATTGAACCCCTTTTTCTAGGGAGAGTTTGAAGGGACTCATGTTTTCACGAATAGTTTGCAAAACAATCTTTATTATCACACAAGGAACCCTTTTTCCAGGGAGAGTTTCAACGGAAGCTCGTCCTCCTTGTAACCCTAAATGTCTTTTGTTAGGCCACCCCCATCGTTGAAGGCCCTTTTTCCAGGGAGAGTGTGATGGACTCGTTCCTTTATGACATCCTTTCAACCTTTGTTAGCGGCCTCCTTTCCATAAGAGAAGCCTAGAAATAGGGAGTTTTGACGAAAACTTTATTTCTCTTCGAAAGTTCATTTTGCAAACACCTCCTCTTTAGGGAAGAGATGAGTATCTTTTGTTACCCGTTCAGGTAAGGGTCAAGCCTGAGTCTCTCCTTTGGGGAAAGGATAGGAGAATCTAGCCACAGATGTGTCATTTAGACCTCAAACAATTTCTTTCACCAAGGATTCCAAGAATATTTTGCCAGTTTGTTATGAAAAATAGTTGTTGATTCCAAAAATCTTTTATTACACAAAAGAATGACCTCAAGTTACCTTCAGTATTACTTCCAAAAGAGCAAAGCTTTTGGGAAGAAGGATTCAAAATCTAAATTCTTTCTATTGACCAACCAAAGGGAGGAAAAATAAATCCTCGATATGGCCAGCAAAGAAAATTCAATGTTGTCACAAAGCCATAAGTGATCGATATTGATCACAGTCAATGGCACATTTTTAAAGATCATTCTTGTAAAAATATGGCAATCGAAATATCCTGGGTGATACAGAAAAATCCATTCAATTTCCATATCTCCTCAATCACTCAAGTTGCAATTAAATATCTGCAAAAGGGATCTCTTAATTGTCGTCAAGATGAAGACGAATTATGCGAGTTAGACCCCCGGGGCCAAAGAAGATTTGGATCATCTCTGAGATAAAAAAGTTTGTGACGGATCCTTCTAAGGAAAGTTCAGAGCACCGTCAAGATGAAGGCGACTGCGATGAGCCTTCCGACAAACCCTAAAAGATATTTAATTTCAGCTACCATCAAGAGACCACCAGCCAATGAGCCAATATCGTCAATATAATCCCTGAGGCAAAGAAGGATCAGAACATCTCTAAGATGAAGGAGTTTGTGACGTACCCTTATAAAAAGAGAGAAAAAGCTAGGACATTTCCAAAATGAAGAATGATGTAATGAATTCCCCAAAAACCCAAAAAGCTCGAATTTTGTCAAAAAAAAAGGCAGAAAGATCATTCTGAGAAAAGACTTCTAGGATATCAAACTGTCGAATCTGTCAAGAATCTTCTTTAATTTTGTGAAATTCTTTTATCAATATTCTTTCACCAATTGCTTTTATAATGAGAATTCTTTCATTTCTGTTCATATCAAGAAAATTGATAGCCTCCTTGAAAGAAAGTCAATGGCAAGCAATTTGAACTCGAATTTTAATTCTACGAAGTTAAGTCCAGTTTGAGGTAATACTTCAGGTAGAAAAGAGAGAATATTTTTCATATAAATATACTTACATTTTAATCATCTTTCAATCAACTACAAATTTTTTATCTTATTGGCAATCTTTTTAAGTTATCCTGACATGAAGTGAGAGCTTGACGTCTATTTTAATGTATCCAGGCGTTGTTGTTATCCTTTTTAGGATCGAATAATGGGAGTTGTCCAAGATCCTTCCCTTCTTGTTTTGATCTGAGCGTCTGGGCTCTCAGAATTGCACACTTCCCTATGCTCCCCACTATCCCACCATAGACAGTTCCCGTTCAGGTTAAGGGTTAAACCTGAATTTTTCTGCAAATGGTCATCTGTTTTAAAAGCCATTCAGTCTCAGCGATGAGACGCCCAAGATCAATCCCTTTTCAAGCTTTAGGGAACCCCCTTTCTTCCTTTTGCAAACCCCTCTCGGATTTATTATGCAAAATTTGAAGGTCCCGTCATGGTTTCTTCATTTGAGGATTCTGTTTATTGTCCCCTTTCAGGTTAAGGGTTAAGCCTGAACCTCGTTTTTCCAGGAGGTATCGTCCCCTTTCAGGTTAAGGGTTAAGTCTGAACCTCATTTTTTCATGCGGTATCGTCCCCTTTCAGGTTTAGGGTTAAGCTTAAACCTCATTTTTCCACGAGGTATCGTCCCCTTTCAAGTTAAGGGTTAAGCTTGAACCTCATTTTTCCACGAGGTATTGTCCCCTTTCAGGTTAAGGGTTAAGCCTGAACCTCATTTTCTATGAGGTATCGTCCCCTTTCAGGTTAAGGGTTAAGCATGAACCTCATTTTTCCACGAGGTATCGTCCCCTTTCAGGTTAAGGGTTAAGCCTGAACCTCATTTTTCCACGAGGTATCGTTCCCTTTCAGGTTAAGGGTTAAGCCTGAACCTCATTTTTCCATAAGGTATCGTCCCCGATCAGGTCAAGGGGTTAAATCTGAGCCTCATTCTGATGAGGTATTTCATTTCCCGTCCCATCCAAGTTAAGGGTCAAGCCTGAGCCTCATTTCGATGAGGTGAATCTTCTTTTTTATTCTACATTCCATGTCTATCATCATGATCTGAATTAATTCCTTTATACCCGGTCAGATTCTCCTAACTGGGGCATTTTTTTATATAGTCCAAATTTGGTGTGTTTTTCTTTGCCACTAAGCTTGGCCTTTAATCGGCTTAGTAGCAAAGAAGGGCATCTGTAAACACCCCAAATTTTTATCCTCATCGAGTGTTCATATATTTCATGTGTCATTGCATGCATTCTACATATCATTTCATTACATTGCATAGCATTGCATGTCATTACATCTCATTTTTGAGATCCAACACTCCTGTTTTCAAAATATTTAATCCAGATTCGAGTTTTAAAACTTTTCTTTCAAAACCTGGGTTTTTATCAACATTCTGTCATTTGCCAACCCCCCAGGATCTTATATTTTGAAATGTTTTCTCAGAAAACAATCTGGATTCGTTTTAAACTCAATTTTCAACTGATTTCAATTCCCAGATGAGACCCATTTATGTGGTGTCCCTTCTGGATTCATTTATTTATCAAAAATCTTAAAAATTTTAGAGTCCTAGTTGGATCAGGACTTTGTATTTTCATCTGTTTGAATCTTTTCGAACCTTTTTAAAACACCATTTTGATTTTAAACCAGTTATGGTCATATCCCTTGTCCATTTCCCCTATTTTGGCCAAAATTTTAGAGTCCTAGTTGGATCAAGACTCTTTTTCCAGAGTCTCAGTCGGATCAGAACTCTACTTTTTACTACCTTTTCTACCTGTTTTGGAGAAAACCTCTCAAATCTTCCATTTTGGCCAAAATCCCAGAGTCCTAGTTGGATTAGGACTCGTCTTCAAGAATCCAGTCGGATTAGGACTCTTCTTTAGAGTTTCAATCAGAGTAGGACTTTGTCTTTTGTCACTATTTTTACCTGTTTTTAACCAAATCTTTTAAAATGAGTCAAAACTCAGAATTTCAGTCAAAACAGGACTCTGTTCAGAGAGTCCTAGTCAGATCAGGACTCTGATCTTGATTTCAATTTTGAGAGAATCTTTCAAAAATCTTTCCATCTATCAAAACTATTACACTTTTATCAAAGAATTTCAAAATTCTAGGATTTTATACTAGAGTCTTGATAGAATCGGGACTCTGCCCCAGAGTCCTGATCAAATCAGGACTCTATCCAAAGTTTGTTTTCTAACTCCATTTTCACTGATTTTCAAAATTTCTGTTTAAATTTCATCATTTGCTTATCAGAAAACCAAAAATTTCTTAGAGTTTTGATTGAATCAGGACTCTTTCTCAGAGTCCTAATCAGATCAGGACTCTGAACCAAAACTTCAATTTGATCCTATTTTTAACTGTTTTTCAAAATTCTCTCATTTGTTTTCTCAGAAAATCCAAAAATCTGAGAGTCCTAGTTCAATTAGGACTCTGTCCTCAGAGTCCCAGTTGAATCAGGACTCTGTTTTATTTCAATATTTGTTATTGTTTTCATTGTTTTCATTGTTTTCACAAGTTCTTTCATCTGTTTTTTAGAAAATACCAAAAAAAATCTAGAGTTTTAGTCCGATCAGGACTCTGTCCTAGAGTCCTAATCCAGTCAGGAGTCTGTTTTTACTTCCATTTTCATTTATTTTCATTTGTTTTCAAAAATTAGGTCATTTTGTAGAGTCTCGGTTGATTTAGAACTCTATTTCAGAGTTTCGGTTGAGTTAGGACTCTAACCTTGACTGCATTTTCTGACTTATTTTACCATTTTTGATAAAATCTTTCAAAAACTTCTTTATTTGGCTTTTAAAATCCTAAAATCTCGGAGTCTTAAAAATTTAGGACTCTAGCCCAGAGTTCCAGTTCGATTAAAACTCAATTTCCAAGTCTTTGAATCTCATTTATTGATTTTAACCCCTTTTCAAAACCATTTTCAGTCTTTATTTCAATTTTTCAAAACTTCGATATGGTGCCCACCCAGTTGGCACCATATCCAAAGGAGTTCTGACTCAGTCAAGACTTTGTACCATTTCAAAAAATTTAATCACAAAGTCTACTTTTGAATCTCTTTTGAAAAACCTCTCAATTTCAGGTTTTAAAATCGTTTTTGAAAATTCAAGTGAGGCCCACTCGGGGTGGCGCCACATTTAAAGAAGTCAAGGTTAGACTAGGGTTAGTCATTGTCCTAGTTAGGTTAGAGGTTTAAGGGAGTCAAAATCAATTTTAAAAATCCATTTTATTTAAGTTTTAAACCATTGGTTTTTAAAGGTTTTAAATTCAAGTTTTAAAAACCAAATGTGGGTCCATACTAGGTGGTGCCACATTTGGACTTTCTAGGGTTTAATTAGGTGTTAATTAGGGATTAATTAGAGTCCATTTAGGTTAGAATTCTCCAAAAAAATCGTCCTCCCCATGTAGTTTATCAAAAACAATTAAAAAGAGTCCAAAAAATTTAAACTCTTCCTAAACAAATCCAAAAAAAAAAATCTATAAATAGGGGACCTAAAGGGGGTCAAAGGGAGCTATTTTTTCTCTCCCAATTTCGTGGTCTCTCTCTCCTCTCCAGCCTTTCCTCCTTCCTCCATTGCAGTTGCAACCTCAAGGTAAGGTTTTTCATAAATTTTTTACTTTATTTAATATTTTTTTCATGTTTTTAATATGGATTTAACCATTGGTATCATATCTTTCATGATTTTAACCATGGATTCAACTTCAAGAACCTCAAGCTCCATCCAAGAAGATGATCTAACCTTATTTTACTGTTTTTCCAGGGATTCTAATCCATTAGAATCGATTATTACATTATTTTTTATGTTCTTAACCAAGAAAACATGATATTTACCCGTTAAATGGGTTAAATTCATGATTTCAATGGTGAAAATAAATTTCAGCCATGGATTCCGTGTGTTTTATTTATTTTTTTACTTATTCATATTTATTACATGTATTCCAGCATAGAAATTAATTTTGTTTTACTGTTTAAGTATTTTTTTATTGTTTTCATTGATTAAAGCATGTTTTATTGAGTTTTATTAAATTTCTATGTGTTTTAAGCTTAGATCAGTAAAGAGCATGTTAGTTCATATTGAAGTACTCACTATAAATTTCTGATTTTTTATATGTGATACACGGATATGTCAGTGAACTACTGTAAAAAATTCAGATGTTTTGGGATTCGGGAACTCTGTTAGTAAAATACAAAGTCAAATCGAGATTCCTGTTGATTAAAATCATTGTTTAATTTCAAGCCTAACTTGCAGATGTGTTATTTCTTTCATCCGATATTCAATTCAAGATCCGTAATGTGCAGTGGCTTTATGTTGATGTGAACTATTTATTGTGAAATTTTCATATTTTTTTTCCTCTGTTTGTTATTTTTCTTCTGTCAGAAAGTCAGATTCATCTTTTAAAACTCATTATGATTTATTAAAACCCTAATCCGACTTTTAATGATCATAGATCTCAAATCGTAGATCCGATTCATAATCTGTAAAAAAGGAAGTTTATTATTTTTGTGTCTACTATTCACTTATGAAATCTCAGAAATTTTTATTAAGTTTGCTATTTATTTCTGTATTTTCAACCGGAAGTACCTGTTCTAAGTAATTTTATATTCATTAAATTTTAGTCCAGATTGCCGGAAAGGTTTCCGATCTGTAAAAGGGAGATTCTCTGTTTTTCTGTCTAGTTTATTTTTGTAAAATTTCAGAAATTTCTATGGTAAATTGGCCCCTGATTCGGGTCTGACACTGAAACTGGTATGTGACCATGGACAAAAATAGCATATTTTAGAGTTTTAATGCAATTTTCGAATTGGAATAATGTCAAAAATATATTTTTATGATTCCAATTTGATTTTAGGATGATAACAAGTGCAGGTGCTGATTTTTATCAGTTTTAGAATCCATTTGATGCATGAATCTATCAAATTGCAAAAAGAGGGTACCTGCAGGATCCCAAAATACTGCTAAAATCATGATTTTCATGATATTTCTTGATTTTCATATATAAGTTCATGTTTTTAGGGTTTGTTCAAGTTTAGAATCATATTAGGATGCTTCATGGTTGATTTTATGTTTATTTCAATCTTAAATTCAAAGTTTTTATCAAAATTTATTTCAAAAAACCCTGATTTCAAAAGTCTTGCTATCAGGAGCATTTTGGTCATTTGACCTTAATTTCGAAATTCTAAACCCTAATTTTCATGTTTTTAATCATGTCATATCATATTTGGTTTAATTTATCCTCATTTGAATTTCAAAAGTTATATTTTACAAAATATCTTTCTGAAAACCCTAATTTCAAGGCCATAGTCTTGTTTTCAGGGGTATTTTTTTCGCTTTTTCTCAAATTTCGAATTTCAAAGTTATTTATCTTTGTTATTTATTCAATTTTATTTCATATTTCATCATATTTATCTCAGAAAATCATGGAAAAAGGCTTATGTCTAGCAAAATCCAGTAATTTTCAGATATTACTGGATAAATCTAGAAAAGCCAACATATCTTCACTAACAAGTTTTCTAGTTTTGTAGAGATATTGAAGACTTTACTTTCCGTTAATTTCCTGTATTTCAATTCAATTAGTGATGTAAATTGTAATTAAATTTGGAATAAGAATTTCAATTTCTGCTTAGATTAGGATTTGCATTGCATATAGTTAATTTTTGATATATAACTGCTATGTATGCCAATTAAAGCATATTCTTTACAAATCCATCATGGTCTATACAAATGGCACGTGCTCAAGCTCTTATAAAATTGACAAACTCTATGGAATTCGTATTTATGGCCATAGTCAGAATACGAATGAGTCCCAGATTTGTGATCTTCGTATTAGCCACATTCACACTACACTCTTAGGCTAACTTCAAAATGCATTGCATTTCTCAAAAAATACAAAAGGATTTTCTCAATTCCTCAAAATCAAGTCTTTCAAATCCATATTCATTCATTTCATTCATTTGCAAATTTCAACTAAGAGAAATCGATTTTCTCAAAAAATTTCAAGTCTTACTCTGAAATTGATTTTCTCAAAACTCTGAGCTTTTAAATGGTGTTTCAAATATTTTTCAAAGTTTAAAATTCAATTTTCCAAGTTATATATTCAATTTCAAAGTCTGAATTCAGAGAAATCAAGTTTTTTCAAAGTTACTTGAAATTCCTCAGAAATCCATTTTCACAAAACACTTGGCTTCTTCAGAAATCGATTTTCATTCTCCTCAAAAATATTTTCTCACCATAATTCATAATTTTTCAAGTGACATCTTTTCCAAGAATTTTCCAAGTATTTCAAATATTCAAAGCAAACATCATGTTTTCAAACCTGCATTTTCTGAAAATTCATAGCACATGCCTGATTCTTTGTGCATTTAGGAAATAGAACATGATTTAGACAAGTTGAGCAAAGCTAAGCACACTTTTTATCCTTGGTTCGATTACCCCTGGTAAAGGCACCAGAAACGGTTGAACCTCGTATCGACCGATGAGTCCCATTCTCGGAATTATTCTGCATTTTAAAACGGAGGCGAGTTATTTTCAATTTTTTTTTCAAATGTCAGTTTGACTTGTAAAAGTAAAATTTTGCGATGATAACAGTAAGCTATTATGCTGAATTTTTTTATCGATTTGTAATATATTATGTGATATGTATATCAATTTGTAACATATGTGTTTTCTAGTGTCGATTTATAAGATATTTGTATTATGATATTGAAATGTGTGTGTGGCATTTACATTGTTTTGCGATTGCGGTGGCAATTTGCGTATTCAAATCGTTGTTCATTTAGCGATTAAAATTGAAATTGCTTCACAGCATCGTAGCTGTCATTAAATCACTGTCACGTGAATCGCTATCATCAACACACATATATGATAAGTCGTTTCTTTAAATGGCACGGTAAATAACAACTTGATGCATAGTATAGTGTGACGCAACTGACGATCATGACAGATAACATGAAGAATGATGTGCATGTAGATTTAATTTTGCATGGTCGGCAGGAAGAAATCCTTTTGCCTCATAAGTGCGCATAGTTTTTATTCTCCTCCTTCTTCTTTCTTTGCTTTTCCTTCTCTTCGTCATCCTTCTTCTTCTTCATCATCCTTAGTTTTTCCTCATCTATCTTTGTTTGCTTTTCATCTTTAATATCTGATGGACCAGGCTCCGTATAATAAATATCCAACAATTTGTTCATGTCTTTTTCATGGTCAATGTTTATTATATTTTGGTACTTTACATAACCCTCATATATATCGGATTGGCGGATGATTTCTCCAAGAATCATCCCCTCCAACGGTGAAGGCTTTCTTGTCTTACGAATTGTAGTCATTGCTAACTTGAACAACACATAAATTTAACTGTAAATAGTTGTAGAAATCAAACCCTTCATAAGTACATATCGTTGTAAATCATAAATCGCTATTGCATTAAATGTATAAATCGTGGTTGCTTTAAATGTATAAATCATGAATCATAAATCGGTTAAATCGCTACTGCTTGAAACATATAAATCGTTGTTACATCAAACAAATCGCTACTGCATTAAATGTATAAATCATTGTTAAATTCAAACTTACAAATCATTGTAGAAATTTAGCGCTCATAGGTACATATCATTGTAATGTTTGGCCTTCATAAGAACAAATCGTGCTAACTGTTTTTCGACGCCCAGAAGGTGGATAGGTACAAATTGATTTATTTCAGTATGAAATGAAAATAGGTGTTATTTAGCATGAATAGTATAACCACTTGTAAGATTTAGCATTCAGATTTACATAACAAAAATTGATTTGTTTACATAATGAAACCTTACACAAAACTCACTGAAAGGACACAAGTTTTGATAATCTGACAATGGAAGAGAAACACCTAGAAAGTAAATGCAACCAATGGTGGCAACGGTGCTCTGACTATGCTCTGACGATAGTAGACGACAAAAAGGGGTGATCAAGCGACAGTAGAAGACGGAAAGGGGTGATCCGACGGCAGCAGACGACGACAAAGGGTGATCCCGCGGTAGCAGACGCCGTCAAATATAACCTGCTTCTTGGGCATACCCTTTGCCCCTAGGGATATATTGTTTGCAAGCCAAATACTTTGAGTGCGTTATTTACATTAAAGAATGTTTGTTAGCTATATGTGATTCTTTTATTACGATAAGCGAAGAATCACAAGTTGTACATATATGAAAAGATGTAACCTATGATTCTGAAACCTCTTTTGTAAAACTTTAGACTTTTAATTACAAGTACCAAGAGGGCTCAACGTGGTTGGTAGGAGCTGTCATTGCACATTTCCTTGTGGTGTGACAGGTTCAAACTTGGGGTCTGCCTAACCCAGCTTGCATTAAAGAAAAGTAAATTACAAGTGTGTATTGAAAATTTGAAACTTCTTTGCAATAATCGGTGGTACCAAAGCTTGGAGGCGCATAGCAATGGTGCTTTCCTAAAAGCAACTATTGTCCCATTAGGGTTAAACCCGAGTGCAGAAGAATTGAAGATAACTTCACCTCGAGAAGTCAATAAAGTTTGCACCTCACCTGCAATACTAGTCAGTGCTAGTCTAGCCATCATGACACAACTACCCTAAATAACTTATCAAAAAACAAGAGAGAAAGAAGAAGAAAAATAAGTAGAATGTTGTCTATGGACTAACATGAGATAGCTACAGTCTATATAAACCCTATTATCATGGTCTAGAGGACCGTCTTGCATGCCTCCATAAAAGCTTGTTAAGGTCCAAACAAGTAGCATGCACTCATTAAGAAAAAAATGGGTGGCTTGCACTCATTATGCCCAAACGGCCACCCATGATGGGTTGTCTGCACCGACTAACATCCCAACATACATGGACAAGTTGAGGCTAGTTGTTAAGGCTAGGTGTCACCTAGGTTGTAAATGACCTTTGACTATCTTGGTCAACCATTAAAATGTTTTGAAAAATAAAAGTTGTTTAAGAGAATTTTATGAGCTTTTACAATTTGTCCAAAACTAGTAATAAAAAGACCAAAAAATAACAATATTGTACAACAAAAATGATGTATTTTCTCAAATGCCCTAAATTTTTGAAATCTGCACCATGTCCAACATCGTAAATAAGCAACTTCTTTGAGATCTTTATACCCTTCGCACGAGAGAACCTCACAAAGTTTGCACAATATACCGTTCTACTCATCGGTTATCGTAAACCCTCAATGTATATTCACAACATTTTTTTTGCAGATCTTCAAATGTTTGCAAAAACATTATTTACTGACCTCCATATGTAAATTTGCAAATACCACAGTAAATTCACATATATGGTACAAAATTTGCATAACCATGTGTGAACCTCCTGTGCATTGCATCACCTTAAAACTTTGCAAAAATTGTACTAAATTTGCATATAATTTATGAGGTTCACATGCCCAAAATTACAAACCTCTTGTTAAATGAAAACTTAGTAACTTCATAAATACCAGGTAAATCCACATTTCATGTACGAAGATCACATATCCAAATTTGTGAACCTCTTGTTTCATAATTTTGCAAATATCAAATAAAAAATTTACATATTTTATACGAAATTCATCAGACATTGTGCGAACCTCCTTTCTGTTAAACTGTCTCATAACTTTGCAAATACCTTGTTAACTCCGCAAATTTTGGCAAGCAATTTTTTGTGAAGTTTGCACTCCTAAATGACCATCCAATTAAGGCAATAAAAACGTAAAAATATTAATCATACATAAAGTCATTTTCTTGCATTTGTTATATTTTTTTTTTTGGAAAGAACCCTAACCATGTTCCCTCTACAACCCTCAACATTTTCCCTCCTCTTTCCTTGTTCCCTCATGGCGATTCTCATGGTTCTTTTATGAATTCCAACATGGTTGTGGTATCCTTCACATTGATTTCCCTGGTTCAGTTGAAAAATGTGAGTTTCATACAAACACATGCATATTGTATTATTTCATCCTGATCAAGTTTTCTTTGTTTATAGATAAGAGCATTTATTAGTTATCATGTGTATTTGTGTTAGATTATTGTTGTGGATGCTTTTTATTTGTTTTTTTTAATATTTGCCATCGGATTTATTGGTTAGGTATATATATATATAGTGCATATGATTTATGTTTGTTTTGATTATCCTTTATTTAATATTCAGTAGTTTGGTGTCGATGTAATGGGCCTAGGGTTAGGATGTTAGCATAGGTAGTTCATAGTGGTTGTTGTTGGTATATGCACATGCATCAATCTATGCTATTCTCACTAGATGTTGGACATGCCTTGTGGTTGGTATAGGCATTTAATGATGGCCTCACTACACTACCGGCCCAAGATGATTTGAGGCCATCGTTAAATACCTATGATTTGAGGCCATAGATTGTGGGTTAAGGCATGTGCATATATATACAATAACCAATCTGAAAACCAAATACCCATGGTTAGGGGTGCCAATGGTTCGGGTTTGGCTCAGATCCAGGTGGAACCAGACATGAGATGATGGTACCAGGTCCGGACCCACCATAAGAGAAACCATACCTGGATCCTACAAGGACTACATGAGCCATACCTAGACCATACCTAGTAAAATAACATTTTTTTAATAATTTTTACATTAAAAATTATAGTTCTTAATTAGAACTCAGGACGAGCCTGGGTCTGGTATAAAATTTCACAAACCATACCTAGCTCCATGTATTAATTGGACCCTTCGGGTCTGGCCCAAATTCTAATTGGGCCTTCTTATTTATCACCAAACCTTGACCTAATAGGGTTTAGTATCGGTAGGGTCCAGGTCAAATCTAACTCTTTGACATCCCTACCCATGATAATATCCTAACCCTTATTCAATGCTTATGCACAATCAACCCTAGGCCCATTACACTGACATCAAACCATTGAATATTAATCAAAAGACAAGCAAATAAACAAAACTCATCTCCACTACCAAAATATATATTACAACTATGCAAAAAAAACCTAAATATAGTAAACCCTAAGCAGTAAATCTGGTGGCAAATATTAAAAAAATATTCAAAAAACATTCATATCAACAACCAAACACAGATACACATGATTTCTAATAAATGCTCTTATCTATAAACAAATAAAACTCATTCAGTATAAAATAACACAATATGCATATATGTTTGTATGAACTCACCTTCTCAACCGAGCCAAAGAAATCAATGCAAAAGATAGTGCATTATCGTCAAAATACACAAAAAAAGAACTACAGAAATCACCGTGAGTGGACAAGAAAATGCTGAGGGTTATAGAGGTAAAAAGGTTAGGATTCTTTTTAGAAAAAAGCGATGGTAAAAAATGACTTTATGTATGATTAAAGTTTTTTGTGTTTTTATTACTGTATTTGTGATGGTCATTTAGGAGTGTGAATTTCACAGAAATTCCTATGCCAAAACTTTAGTTAGCAAGATATTTGTGAAGTTACGAGACAATTTAACAAAAATTAGGTTTGCATGGTGTCCAACAAATTTTTGTATAAAATATATGAATTTAATATGGTATTTACAAAGTTATGAGACAAGAGGTTTGCAAATTTGGATATGTGATCTTTGTACAAGAAATGCGAATTTACCTAGGATTTGTGAAGTTACGAGGTTTTTGCTTAACAAGAGGTTTACAAATTTGGATATGCAAACTTCGTAAGTTATATGAGAATTTAGTATAGTATTTGAAAAGTTTTAAGGTGATGCATTTCGCAAAAGGTTTGCACGTGATCGTGTGAATTTCGTACTATATTTGTGAATTTATCATGGTATTTGCGAAGTTATATATGGAGGACCATAAATAATGTTTTTGTGAACATTTGAAGGTCTTCAAGACAAACATGTGAATATACATTGAGGGTTTTTTATAGCCTATGAGTGGAACGATATATCGCACGAACTTTGTGAGGTTCGCTCATGCAAAGGGTAAAAAAGTTATAAAGAAATTTCATATTTATGGTTTTACACATGGAGCAGATTTCAAAAAAAATAAACTATTTTGGGAAACGTGTCATGTTTATCATGTAGTACAATAATTTTTTGTTAGATCGGTCAAAGTCAAACTAAGACTAGAACCAAGATTGAGATCGAACTAGACTAAACGAACTAAGTCAACGAGCCCAATCCAAATCCAATTTCAAGACCTTAAGTTTAAAGTTTAATTGACAAACCTAGACACGTTGAGGCTAGATGTCACCCCTAGTTAGGTCATAAATGACCTTTAACTACCTTAGTCAACCACCAAAAAGTTTAGAAAATAAAAGCTTTTTAAGAAGATTCTATGAGTTTTTATAAAATTATCCAAAATAAGTGGTAGCAAGATTGGTCAAAGTCAAACCAAGATTGAGACTAGACCAAACTACCAAACTCACCAAGTCAATTCAAATCCAAATCCAAATCCAAATCCAAATCCAAGTCTAAGTCTAAATTCCAAAGTTTAAAGTTTAATCGACAAGACCCTGTGATCGTTGCAAAAAAAATTCTTTCTTCCTTTTCCTCCTTTTGAGGGAAAAAAGAGGAAAGAAGAAAAACTCTTTGCAAGGTCTTACTTGACCTTTTATAAAGATGTTTTGAAATTACTGGTCTCCGTTTTGAAATTTTGTGAGAAAATGGAGAGATGGTATTCGCTTGTCGGTACGAGTTTCAACCATTCCTGGCACCTTTACCAGGGGTAATTGAACCAAGAATCAAATTTATGCCGTTGCTTTGCCTAAATTTGACTAAGAGATTATTCTGAAAATCCTAAATGCACATGGAATCAGGCTTGTGCTATGATTTTTGAACTTTCGGAATGTGTATACTTTTCTTGGAAATGTATCAGAAATTTGGATTTTTCCAAGTGATTTTGAAAATGGATTTGAAAATATCTTTTTAGAAATGTTTTTGAAGTTCAGAAAATGATTTTTGAAAGGTTGAAATTTGAAATGGACTCTGCTTTGAAGGCTTGCAATTGTGGATTTGGAAATTGGATTCAAAGTTTGAGAATTTTGAAATCTGAAATTGATTGAAAAATCGAATTTGAATTGAAAATCAAGATTAGAAATCGATTCTAAGTTTTGAAATCATAATTGAATTTGAAATTTGAACTTGAACTTGAACTTGAAATTAGAATTGATATTAAATTTGAACTTTGTATTTGGAATTTGAAATTTGAAAATTTAAAATTTGAAAATTTGAAATTGAGTTTATATTTTGAAATTGAAACTTAACTTTGAAATTGGGAATTGTAAACACCCCAAATTTTCACTCTCATTCACAAACACCTACCTCTCGCCACTAGGACCCACTCTCTGCAACCTTCAGAGAACCAGTTGGTCGATATCTTAGCCAGGGTTGTCCATAGCCCAAATTTTACAATAAATTTCAATACTTTATCCTATAATCAAGATTCAATCCTCATTTTGGCTCAATCTCAATTATCAGTTCTCATCCTCATAAGAGAATTGTCAATCCTTTATCTCTGCCAGGAGTCCGAGATTTCAAATCCCTCATCCAGGGTTTGCCTTTTTGCATCTCATTGCATATCAATTCATATCATCTCACATCATTGTATGTCATTGCATGTAATTTCATCGTATTGCATGTCATTGCATCTCATTTTTGAGATCCAACACTCTTGTTTTTAAAAAATGTTTAATCCAGATTCAATTTTAAAACTTTTCTTTCAAAATCAATTTCAAAACCTGGGTTTTAAATCGATATTGTGCCATTTGTTAACCCCCAGGATCCTATATTCTTTTATTTCAAGATATTTTCTTTACAAAACGATCTGGACTCATTCTAAAACCAATTTTTAACTGATCTCAGTTTTCAGATGAGACCCATCAAGGTGGTGTCACTTCTAGATTCCTTTATTCCTCAAAATTTCTCAAAATTTTCAGAGTCCTAGCTGGATCAAGACTCTAACTTTTTACCTTTTAAACCTTTTTCAAAATTCTATTTTGGTTTTAAATCAAAAGTAGTCTTATGCCTTGTCCATTTCTGTCATTTGGCCAAAATCTCAAAGTCCCAGTCGAATTAGGATTCTACCCCAGAGTCATAATCGAATCAGGACTCTATCTTGATTTCATTTTCTTATTTCATTTTCACTTATTTTCAAAAGTCCTTTTTAAAATCTCGTCATTTGCTTCTCAAAAAACAAAAAATTCTCAGAGTTCTAGTCAAATTAGGAATCTTCCTCAGAGTCCTAGTCGGGTCAGGACTCTGAACCTGATTTCAATTTATATCTTTTTTTCACCTGTTTTCTAAAACTCTCTCATTTGTTTTCCAGAAAACCCTAAATTTTAAGAGTTTTAGTCGAATTAGGACTCTGTCCCAGAGTCCCATTGGATCAGGACTCTAATTCTGATTTCAGTTTTTACCTTGTTTTCATCTATTTTTGTGAAAAAGCTTCTAAAACCTCCTTGTTTATTCAAAATTCTGAGAGTTTTAGTCAAATTAAGACTCTGTCCCAGAGTCCCAACTGGATCAGGACTCTAATTCTGATTTTAGTTTTCACTTGTTTTCGCGAAAAGCTCTTAAAATCTTCTTGTCTATTTTTAGAAAAATCAAAATTTCAAGAGTTTCAGTCAAATTAGGACTCTATCTCAGAGTCCTGATTGGATCAGGACTTTGTTCTGATGTCTGTTTTAACTTCCTTTCTTACCTATTTTTAAAACCTTTTCGCTTGTTTTTGAAAAAAAATACAATTTTATAGAGTTTTAGCCGACTTAAGACTCTATTTCAAGAGTTCTGGTTGAACTAGGACTCTGACTCTAACTTTGTTTTTCAGTTCAATTTAACAAATTCTGAGAAAATCTTTTACAATTCCTTTATTTATCCTTCAAAAATGCCAAAAATCTAGAGTTTCAGTCCGATCAGGATTCTATCCCAGAGTCCTAATCCGATTAGGACTCCATTCTGATTTTTGTTTCTACTTCCATTTTCATTTTCTTCACTTGTTTTTTAAAAATTAGTCCATTTCGCAAAGTTCTAGTTGATTCAGGACTCGCTTTCAGAGTTTCGGTTGAGTTAGGACTCTAACTCTGATTGCATTTTCAGACTTATTTTCACTAGTTTCGAGAAAATCCTCCAAAAACTTTTTCGTTTGGCTTTCAAAAATTTAAATTTTAGAGTTTCAGTTGGTTTAGGACTCTGGTCTAGAGTTTCAGTTCGATTAGGACTCTATTTTCAAAACCTCTGATTTTTATTCAATGATTTTGACTCTGTTTTAAAACCATTTTTTATCTTTATTCCAGCTTTTTCAAAACCTTGATGTGGGGGCCCACACAGTTGGCGCCATATCTGGAGGAGTCTCGATCCATTTAGAACTCTGATGGATTCAAAATTTTCAAATTCAATTTCATTTTAACCTTTGTTAAAATCTCTTATTTTCCAGTTTTAAAATCGTTTTGAAAATCAAGTGGGTCACACTCTGGGTGGTGCCACATTTGAAAGAGTCAGGGTTAGATTAGGGTTAGTCAGTGTCCTAAGTAGGTTAGGAGTTTTACAAGGTCCAAATTGATTTTAAAACTTCATTTTTCTTCATTATTTTCAAAACACATTTTAACTTTTAAATTCAAGCTTTTAAAAAACCAAATGTGGGCCCATAGGGGTTGGCGCCACATTTGGATTCATTTAGAGTTTAATTAGGTAGGTTAGCTAGAGTCCCACCTAGGTTAGGAGTTTCCAAAAAATCCCCCCCCCCCCTCTCCTCCATGTAGTCTATCCAAGCCAATTAAGAAAAGTCAAACAAATCCCTAATTAATAGCCTCTAAAAATTTCTATTTAAAGAGGCCAAAAGGGGGGTCGACACGTAGGCTTTCTCTCTCACTTTCTTGCTCCTTCTCTCTCTTCTCCAGCAACTTTCCCTCCTCCATTGTTACAGCAACATCCAAGGTGAGTTTTCCTTATCTTACTTTATTAATTTTATTATTATTTTTTACTTTTTTCCATGGATTTCACCATTGCTGTCAATAGATTATGAGATTCAAGCTTGACCTTCATCTAAGAACCATAAAATTGATTCAATAAAGCAATCTAACGCTGTTTGAGGGCATTTTTCATGATTCTAATCCGTTAGAATTGTTTAAATTATTATTTTTTATGTTTTTGCAAATAAAAGATGAGATTCGCCCGTTTAATGGGTCAAATCCCTCTTTTCAAAGGCTAAATCAAATCCAACTGTGTATTTCTTGAAAATTTTTTATTTTCATATCATATTAATGTTTATTTTACTTATTCAAGCATCAAATCCAATTTTGTTGTGTTATTTACATATTTTTTTCATTATTTTTCATATTTAGATTAGAGTTTTTAATGTTTTATGGAATATCCATGTGTTTCAATCTCGGGTATGCAAAAATCATGTTATTTTATATTTAAGTTTTATTAAAAAAAAACAATTTTTTTTAGGGTTAGTTCATGGGTTTGTCAGTGATTTCTTGTAAAAAAAATTGGATTATTTTGGGTGATGGAACCTTGTCAAAAAAATAGAAAACCGAACCTTTTTTTTCAAACCGTGAAATCGCTACGGAGATTCAAGAACAACTTATAGAGGTGATATCTCTCTCATGAGAGATCTGATCGACAATCCATAAGTTTCAGTGGCTTCATTTTGATGTATAGTATTTACTGTATTTTTTTATATTTTTATGCATCTGTCTGATATTTTTCCTCCATCATAAGTCATAATTTGTTTTACAGAGCTTGTTACACCATGTTCTAACTTTGGATCGACTTGTGTCAATCGTATCTCCCTAACCGGAGATTAGATCGATGATCTTTAAAAGGAAAAATCTTCCTTTGTGTATCTTATGTTCACTACTAAAATTTTATAATTTTTAAATTTGATTTGCTATATTTCTCTGTACCCGAAACTGAATGCATCTATTTCAGCTCGTTATATATTCGTTATAATCAATAGTGTATTGTCAGAGCAATATCTCCCTAACCAAAGATCATTTTTATGATCTGTAAAAAAAGAAATCTTTATTTTTTTGTCTAGTATCTCTCTGTAAATGTATATTAATTTGTATGGTGATTTGGTCCCTGATTCGGGTCTGACACTGTGACAGGTATATGCTCGCGGGCAAAATTGCATAATTTAGGGTTTTATTCATTTTTTGTATTAAAATAATCTCAAAAACATAGTTTTTTTATTCTATTTTAATTTTAGGGTTATCAAAACTATCCATGTTGATTTTTGAGTTCATTTGATATATTATTTGATTAAATCATAAAAACAGGGTGCCCGCAGAGTCCTAGTTCGAGTAAAACACTGGCAAAAATCATTATTTTTTATGATATTTTGATTTTTTTATATAAAGTTTCATGTTTTTAATGTTTGATCATGTTTAGAATCATGCTAGGGTACTTCATACCCGATTTGGCTTTGATTTGAATCCATTTGAGCCCTAAATCCAAAGTTTTACCAAAATCTTTTTTGAAAACCCAGATTTCAAGGCCATAGTTTTGTTTTTAGGGATATTTTTGTCATTTTTCTCCAAATTTCAAATTTCAAAGTTATTTATTTTTATTATTTTTTTAACTTTATATCATCTTTTATTATGTTTATCTCAGGAAAGCATGGAAAAAGGCTTATATCTGGATAAATTCAGAAATTTCTACATATTATTGGATAAATCCAGAAAAGTCAACATATTTTCGCTAACAAGCTTTCTAGTTGTAAACACCCCAAATTTTTACCCGCATTCAGTGTTTACATTTTATATGTCACTGCATATCATTACATGCATTCAACATATCATTTCATTGCATTGCATAGCATTGCATGTCATTTTATCTCATTATCGAGATCCGGCACTCTTGTTTTCAAAATATTAAATTCAGATTCGAGCTTTTAAAACTTTTCTTTCAAATTCAATTTCAAAACATGGATTTTTAATCGACATTCTACCATTTGTCAACCTCCAGAATCTTATGTTTTGAAGTATTTTTCTCATAAAACAATTTGGATTCATTTTAAACTCAATTTCAATCTATTTCAATTCTCAAATGAGACCCATTTAGGTGGTGTCGCTTCTAGATTCCTTTATTTATCAAAAATCTCAAAAATTTTAGAGTTCTAGTTGGACCAGGACTCTATATTTTCATCTTTTTGAATCTTTTTAAAACTCCATTCTGATTTTAAATCAGATGTAGTCATATCCCTTGCCCATTCTCGTCATTTTGATCAAAAATTTAGAATCCCAGTCCAATCAGGACTCTTTTTCCAGAATTCTAGTTGGATCAAGACTCTTTTTTCAGAGTCCTAGTCGGATCAGAACTCTACCTTTTACTACCTTGTTTACCTGTTTTTGATAAAACTTATCAAACCCTTTGTTTTTTGCCAAAATTCTAGAGTCCCAGTTGAATTAGGACTCTTTCTCAGAGTCTTAATTGAATCAGAACTCTATCCTGATTTCGTTTGTTACTCCTGTTCTTTACTTGTTTTCAAAACTTTCTCATCTGACTTTCAAAATATTTTATTTTAGCCAAAATTCTAGAGTTCTAACCGGATTAAGACTCTTTCTCGAAGTCCTAATCGAATCAAGACTCTATCTTTCGTTGGTATTATGTCTATTTTTAATCAATTTTTTTAAAATCTTTCAAAATGAGTCAAAAACTTAGAGTTTTAGTTGAACCAAAACTCTATTCAAAGAGTCCCTATTGGATCAGGACTCTGACCCTGATTTCAATTTTGAGAGAATCTTCCAAAAATCCTTCTATTTATCTCTTTAGGAATCAAAATTGTTATACCTTTATCATGGAATTTCAAAATTCTGGGATTTTATCCAAGAGTCCTAATCGAATCAGGACTCTATCCAAAGTTTATTTTCTCACTTCATTTTCACTGGTTTTCAAAGGCTTTTTTTAAATCTCATCATTTACTTCTTAGAAAACCAAAAATTCTTGGAGTTCTAGTCGAATTAGAACTCTTCCTTAGAGTCCTAGTCGGATCAGGATTCTGAATCAGACTTCAATTTTATCTTATTTTTATCTGTTTTTCAAAATCCTTTCATTTGTTTTCTCAGAAAATCCAAAATTCTTAGAGTCCTAGTCCTATTAGGAATTTATCCTTAGAGTTCCAGTTGGATCAGAAGTCTGTTTGATTTCAATACTTGTCATTATTTTCACTGTTTTTGCAAGTTCTTTCATCTATTTTTCAGAAAATACCAAAAAAATCTAGAGTTTTAGTCCGATCAGGACTCTGTCCCAGAGTCCTAATCCAGTTAAAAGTCTATTCTGGAGTTTGTTTTTTACATTCATTTTTATCTTTTCCACTTGTTTTCCCAAGATTAGTCCATTTTGTAGAGTCTCAGTTGATTCAGAACTCTATTTCAGAGTTTCATTTGAGTTAGGACTCTAACCCTGATTGCATTTTTTCAACTTGTTTTTACCAGTTCTAATAAAATATTTCAAAAACTCCTTTATTTGGCTTTTAAAATCTAAAATCTCATAGTCCTAATTGGTTTAGGACTCTAGTCCAGAATTTCAATTCGTTTAGAACTCTATTTTCAAAACCTTTGAATTTTTAAAAACCCTTATTTTTACTTTAGTCTTTTAACTTTGATTTTAAAGTTTTAAAAAATAGGTTTTCTGAAAAACCCAAGTAGCGCCACACTTGGAGTCTCTCTAGGTTGGTTAGCTTAGTTAGGTCAAGCTAGATAGAATCCAACTAGGTTATGTCTCTCCCAAAAAATTTCTCCCCACTAATGGTTTTGGATAGGTTTTAAAAAGGACAAATTTGGAATTTAGGAAAATCTTAATTAAAACCTAATTTTGACTATTTAAAGAGGCTGGAGGGGAGGTCGACCCCCACTCTCTCTCCCAACAGTTTCTTAGAGCTTCTCTCTCCTCTCTACAGCCCTCTCCTTCCTCCTTGCAGCTGCATCCACTCAAGATGAGGTTTTACAATTTTTTTATGTTTTTTATTAATTTTTCTTCATGTTTTACCGTGATTTCACCATGGGAATCTTTTGTTACATGGATTTAACCATGGAATCCCTCCAAGAATCTCAAAAAAGTGCCAATAAAGTGATCTAACTCAAATTGAAGGGTCTTTTCAGAATTCTAATCCATTAGAATCGATGAGAGGTATGTCTTCTACGTTCTTAATCGATGAAAGATATGATTTACTCGTCAAATGAGCTAAATTCGTCCTTTCAAATGTAAAATCAATTTTCATCATAGATTCCCTGTGTTTTTTTTATTTTTTGGTCATTTTAATGTTTATTGCATATGTTTCAACAGTAAAATAAATTTTGTTTTCCTGTTTAGGTATTTTTTTATTGTTTTCCATTATTAAACCATGTTTTTTTAGTGTTTCTTAGATTTCCATGTGTTTTGATTCTGGAACTGTAAAAATCATGTTATTTTGTATTTAAATCTTTATTAAAAATTGCTAAAAATTTTATATGTGGTCCAGGGATATGTTATTGAGTCTCTATAAAAAAATCAGAGGTTTTGGGATTCGGCAACTCTGTCCGAAAAATAAAAGATCGAATCATGATTTTCAATTGTTAAAATCGCTATTGAAATTCATAGGTAACTTGCAAGTGTATTATTTCTGTCATCCGAAGTCCGATTTGCAATCCGTAAAGTGTAGTAGATTTGTGTTAATGCCTATTATTTATTGTAATTTTTCTGTATTTTTATATTACATTTCATTATTTTTCCTTTGTCAGAAAGTCAGATCCATGCTTTAAAACTCGTTATGATTTATTAAAACCCTAGTTCAAATCGTGGCGATCATAGATCCTTAACCGTAGATCAAATCAATGATCTGTAAAAAGTGAAGTTCATTATTTATATGGATTTTATTCAATTCTAAAATCTCACAAATTTTTGATGTGTTTTTCTATTTTTCCTTGTATTTGAAATCGGAAGTGCCTATTTTGATCAATTTTATATTCATTATATTCAAGTCCAGATTGTTGGAACGATATCTCCCTCACCAAAGATATATTTTCCAATCTGTAAAAAAGAAAATCTTAATTTTTGTTCCTATTATGTCTTTGTAAAATTTCAAGGATTTCCATAGTAGATTGGCTCTCGATTAGGGTCTGACACCATGACAGGCATGTGCCCACGGGTAAAAATAGCATATTTTAGGGTTTTAATGCAATTTTTGAATTGGAATAATGTTAAAAATATCTTTTTCTGATTCCAATCTAATTCTAGGGTTATAAGAAGTTCATATATCGATTTTATCAATTTTGGATATCATTTGATTCTTGGATGAGTTAAATTGCAAAACAGGGTACTCGCTGGATCCCGAAACACTGCCAAAATCATGATTTTCATGATATTTCTGAATTTTTGGGTGTAAGTTCATGTTTTTAGGGTTTGTTCATGTTTATAATCATACTAGGACACCTCATGTTCGATTTAGTTTCTATTTGATTTTATTTAAACCCTAAACCCTAAGTTTTTACCAAAATATTTTTTGAAAACCCTGATTTCAAGGCCATAGTCTTGCTATCAGGGGTATTTTGGTCATTTGAACTCAATTTTGAAATCCCTAACTTTTATTTTCTTATTTTCAATCATATCATATCATCTTGTGTTTGATTTATTTTTATTTGAATTTTAAAATCTTATTTTACAAGATATTTTTCTGAAAAAACCCTGATTTCAAGGTCATAGTCTTGCTATCAGGGGCATTTTGGTTATTTTGACCCCAATTTCAAATTTTCAAAGCTCATTTTCATATTTCTAATTCAATTTCATCATTTATGTTTATATCAAGGAACTATGAACTGGGTTTATATTTGGATAATATCCCATAATTTCTTAATATTTTGGGATAAATCCAGACAAACCTACATTTCTATGCTAACATATTTTCCAGTTTTGCAGGATTATTCAAGTGGAGGACTTAGCTTTTTATTTTATTTCTCTTTTATTCAATTCAATATAAAAGTCAAATGTAATATTTGGAATAAGAGTTACATTTTCTGCTTAGAATAGGGAGCATTGCTGTGAACACCCCAAATTTTCCTAAAAATCTAAAAAAATTCCCATGTGGCCCTTGGGTCCATCTTTTGAATAATCAGGTCAGTTTTTTATAAAATTTCCATTCATTTCTCAGATTTGCTGGAAACCAGACCCAATTTTCATTTCTAACCCATTTTCTAAAGGATTTTCCAAAGAACAACGTTAAAACTCTCAAAAAACCCTTCTTTTATAAATATTTTCAAATTTTCCAAAATATTTCAAAAATTCTTTTGTTTTCTCATAAGTTTCAAAGTTTTATCTTAAAAACATTAAAAAATGTAAAAAATGCCAAAAGAAAACAACAAAAAAATCCAAAAAATCAGAAAATATGCAGTTTAAACTCTTTTGAAACTTGTTTTGCTAAAAACCTCATTTGAAAAACCATTTTATAAAAAAATCCTTTTGAGGCAACCCCTTTTTGGAAATTGGGGAAAATTATAAATGAAACCCTCCTCTTTCTTCCAAACCCTCTCTCTCCCTCTCTCGGCCTTCCTTCACGAAACTTCTTCTGCTTCATCTTCTTTGATCGCCTCTTTTGAAGCCTTCATCGCCAACGATCTCCTCGTCGACTGCTCATCTCCAACCGAATCACCCTCTCGAACCTTCTTCCCTCTCCTTAAAAGAGGCACGCAGGAGAAGCTTTCCTTCATCCGCCTTCACCCCTCCATGTGCATCTTCCACCCTTCTGGCTTCTTCACGATTTCCTCCCCCTTTCTGGTCCTTTTCTTCCATTTACACTCCTTCGATCTTCAGAATTCTTGCGATGCGAGGTAAGATTCTCGCCCTTTAAGTCTTCTTGGTTTCTCATATAGTTTTAGCACATCTTTAGGATTTAATTTCTCGTGTTCTTTCCGTTATTACCTACTTGTGAATTTCTTCATCTGCCCCTTAGTTGCTAATATTCATTTTCATGTCAAGTTCATGGTAGATTTCCATTTTTTTTTACTCCATTTATGCACTCTAGGTAATGTTGGGTTGCTTATAGCAACTCAAACAAGCTCCCGTGCAACAGCAACAGAACAAATCAATTTCGACATCTTATTTTCTTTATGTTATCATCCCTTCTTTTCCATTCTTTTTTTTTAGCAGCTTTGTATATCGCAAATCCAGTTTATATGCTGCTTTATTTCTGATCCTCTTTCTTATTGCAGTTTCCACATTGCATCCGATTTTCAATCTCATTTTGATAAATAGTCGATGTTTTAATCTTCTATCGAATTTCGAGTACTATGTTGGTTTGTGATCATCGACAGATCTGGATTTTTCTGTCTTGATAACCTACCATGCCATATACAACATCTGAGTATCATAACCATTCATGAAGCCCCGATTCCTTGTTTCATTTTTTATTATTATTATTTTTTTATTTTCACACAATCATCGTCTTCCCTTTCAGTAGTGTTATTAGTTTTATTTCCAACATCACTTTTTTTATATATATGCATCTCCATCAGTGCCCTCCAATCTGGTATTAGCGCAGATTGATTGTGAAACTCCATGGTTGCTCTGCTCTTAAGGAAGACGATTGAAATGGATGGATGATTTTTTTATAAAGTCAGTGTCGTCGAGGTGGATAAGTATCTGTATATGTGGCAAAATCTAAGAAAACCTCTCAGTCGATGGGGCCATCATGTTCATTTGAGAACGTCATTATGAATTCTCTCTTTTGCTAAGAGTAGTTGTTGGCAATACTAGCAACTCTGGAAACTTTTTAACACACAAGGCAGGTATATCATCAGTGGTTAGTGAATGGGGGATCTCCCGCTGTAGAAGGATTCTTGCAGGATCGTAGTAATCAATCAGAAGATAAGGCCGATGTTCCCATGAATGCTGAGAAGTAGAGATTGCTACCTTCCCTGTGGAGTTCTTGTGACCTTTTTCTGCATAAACTGATAAGTAAAGGCTCGAGACTCCAGGCCAAGTACCAACTCGTGTTCTCCATCTCCGTCTTCATATTTGTTGTTGCTCCTCTTTGCTTTGATAAATATTGATGCATAGATTCCAATAGTGTCACGACGAGGAAAGTTGGACATTGACCGTGGTGAGTTATAATTGTTGTTCATTGTCTTTGCAGGTTTTTGAAATTTTTGCATGATACGGTATGTCATTTTGTGGATTTCTGAGAGTTAGCAGGATACATTTGATGCTAATCATGATTCAGATTTTAGTAATCTAGTAAATCTTATTTGATGATGTTACAATCAACAGATTTTTCTAGTTCAAGCTGATATTTTCATTCTTCTCCAATCTCTGTTTATTGTAAGTTTTTCCTGTAATATTCTTCATGGATCTGAATGAAAGCATATCAGGTTTTGGTTTGTTAATATTCCAACTTTTTCTCTTCCCGTGGGTTGAGAGGGTTCTTGGATCCATCAAAATAGCATGTGTGGCAGCAATTATAACTATACCTTTGCTTGCAAGTTATCCATTGATGGCAATGCTCTTAGGGTTCATTCTTTCGTTCACAATCAATTTTGCATCATTGTTGAAGAATGTCCTCTCTGTAACAATTAATATTGGACTATTTATTCTGCAAAATAATTTTGTGCCTCAATGCCAAAGAGGAGCTGCAAAGGGAATCTCACTGATGGGAATGTCACTTGCCAAAGCAATTGGCCCTGCAGGAGGAGGTTCACTTTTTTGCTTGGGAACAAGCGCGCCAACATTCTTTCTTCTTACCAGTTGCTGGATAGTGGTTTCGATATGAACACTGATGGAGTCTATGGGTATGTCTTTCTGGGACAAAAGGAATTTACATGATGTGATCTACATTACAAGCTTTATACAGGTGATGTCGATTTTTCTTTTCTAGAAAATTTTGATATACGTATCTAGTGGTAAGATACTGTAGTAAATATACATACTCTGAATTGGCATATTAACCGTCATGTTGCACTACTTTGTTTTCTTTGTCATTTTTTTTACTTATTATGAGATATAGACAAAATTTGTGTATGATACTCATATTAATATGCAAACTTGCATATTTTCAGGTCTTTAGGTTGCTTTCATGGTTTCATTTATGGATATTTTGTGTGGATTTCCTCTTTATGTTGCTCACTAGCTGCTTTACATTATGTCATGGTCTGAAACTATCCCACCTGCCACATAGCAGCATGCATGTTCTCTGTGTATATTCTATGCATATCAACTTCACAAGCTACACTTTTTTTTCCACTTAGCCTACTCCATAGCCATACCCCTGCAGCAGCATTTTGCTGCATCCATGCGCCAACTCATTCCATTGGCACTTTCATCCTTCCCTGCACTTCATTCTCACTGAACTGCCACTTCCCCTGCTGTATACCTATTCCCCTGCATCCTTACCTTCAGCAACTGTCAACACTCACTTGCATTGCCAACACTTTGCACTATCGATACACATCATTCACTTTCACTCATGTCACACAGCCACTGTGTAATTACACCACCTACCTGTATTTTGTGCATGCTATTTCAATACACATACTCACCTAAAGGCCTCAGTTTTGTAAATTGGTCCATCGGTTACTCTGCCCTTCATTCTAGCTTCAACAAGATATAGGTATATCTCAGATTTTTCCCGAGTGGTATATATGTAGATACATTAGTATATCATATGTAGAGCAATGTACGTCACACGCATTTCCATCATACTATACATAGATATGGTATTTCTTTTTCCATGTTTGTTTCTTCTGTTTCTCAGTATTAACTCATTCTTTTTGCAGGAAAGGTATAAAAATGATAAATCTATCTTCTAGATTAATTCCAAAGTTGTAGTAGATTGATGTAAATTCTTTTCCTGTACTAGATTAGAATGTATGAGCATGCATATACCCTAAAAATTGCCTGTTTTCAGATCATTTTCCCTTTTGTTTCAAAAATTTCACGAATGGGAACACAAATGGCACGTGCACCATTTTAATAAGAGGTAATTAATCCTAAGCAAATGACTCACATTGATGACCATAGTCAAAATGTGGGCAATGCTTAGGATTTCTATCTTTTATGGAATAACACTGGGTCTACACTGGATCTCCTTTAAAAAATCATCATATTTTTAAATATTTTTCTTCTTTTATTAGGGTTTAAATTAAAATTAACTTAAAATATATATCAATGGCCATAGTCAGGATATATTGAGAGTTAATTTCATTTTTAACTCTATAAAAGCACCAAAAATGTGTTTTATTCTTCATCTGGATTTAAATATGATTATTATATGATACATTCAATGACCATAGTCAGGGATGTATCATATTTTCAATCTTATTTTAATTTACTTAAAGAATGAAATAAGATTTTCAAATCCAATTTCACATCCTTTAGATTCATTCATCATTTAGGATAGAATTGCATCATATTTTCAAAATTCCCTTTCAAAACTCCAAGTGATTTTTATTTCTCAAATCAATGCTTATTTATATATTCAAATTCAATTCTATCTCATTTCAAGATTCAATTTCAAAGTCCAACTTGACTTTGAAATTTCAAAATCATTTTTGTATTCAAAATTCCAATTCAAATCCAAAATTCAAAGTTCCAATCAACTTTGAAATTCCAAATTCATTTTCAAGATTCAAATTCAAACTCAAATCAATATCTCAAATCAATTTCAAAGTTCAAAATTAAACTTTGAAAATTCTGATTCATGTTCTGATTTCAAATTCCAAATCAAGTTTGTTTCCTTATCTTTAAATTCAAAATCAAATTTTGAGATTGATTCTGAAATCTCAAAAATTCGATTCTTCATAAGTTTTAAATTCAATCTGGGTTTTTAAAAACCAAATCCATCTTCAAAAAGTCCCATTTGGACTTTCAAAAATCCAAATCCAAAGTTAGAACCCAATCCCAACTTAGATCCAGATTTTCAAATGCAATCTTCACTTTTGGATCTCAGACTTCAGATCAAAATTCTATTTAGGATCCTAGAATTCAACTTCATCTTGGATCTCAGACTTTCAGATCCAATTCCATTTAGGATCCAGAATTCAACTTCATCTTGGATCTCAGATTTTAGATCCAATTCCCATTTAGGATTCTAGATCCAGAATTCAACTTCATCTTGGATCTCAGACTTCATATCCAAATTTCATTTAGGATCCAGATTTCCAAATGCAACTCCATCTTGGATTTTAGATTTCCAAAATTCCCATTTAGGATCCAAATCCATTTAAAATGTCAGATTTTAAATCCAAGTCTATCTTGATTTCCAAATTCCAAAAAAACCAATTCCATTTCTCATATCCCATCTAGATCTCTCAAACCCAATTCTATTTTTTTAAACTCAACTTGGATCTCTCGAATCCCATCCTGATTTCAATCTTTAAATATGGAATTCAACTCCACTTCAAATTTCATCTCCTCTTCTAAATCCAGGTTCAAAATTCAAATTCGAAGTCTATTTCTGACTCTGAAATTTCATTTCCTTTTCTCTCATCTTCAAATCATTCTTTTCAATTCAAGATTTATTTTCCAACTCTGATCATTTCAAAGACTTAGAACTTCAAATATCTTTCCTGATCTATCTCAAAGTTCTAAGTTAGATTAACCTATTCAGAAATCACATATTTATTTCATCATCACATTTTCACTTAGAAAATCTCAGATTTCCAAAATCATTCTTTTCAAAAGAGCATACATCCTTGCATTGCACAAGCGTGACTCTTTGTGCATTTTTTGATTTAGAATAAATTCTTAGATAATATTTAGGCAAAGCAAAAAGGCATAAATTCGACCCTTGGTTCGATTACCCCTGGTAAAGGCGCCAGGAACGGTCGAACCTCGTACCGATGAGCGAATCCCGTCTCCCAATTTTCCCATAAATATTTCAAAACGGAGGCAAGTAATTTTTTAAAAAAATTTAAAATTAAGGTCAAGTGAGACCTTGCAAAAGAGTTCCTCTCTCTTCTTCCTTTTTTCATTTTTTTCTTCTTTTCTATCTTTTATTCTCCTTTCAAAAAGAGAATAGAGGCTTGAAAGGCGAAGAGAAAGGAAAAGAGGAACGAGAGGAAAAATTTTGCGATGATCACAATTGCATATAGTTTATTTTTGCAATTTCAATATCTGATGAATGTATAATTCATGCATACTCTTTTCCAAATCCACTATGGTTGACACGAATAGTATGTGCACAAGCTCTTAGGGAGTTGACAAACTCGACGGAATTCGTATTCATGGCCATAGTCAGAATACGAATGACACCCAGATTTGTGATCTTTGTATTAGCCACATTCAGCCTACACTCTTAGGCTAACTTCAAAATGCACTGCATTTCTCAAAAATATAAAAAGATTTTCTCAATTCCTCAAAACCATGTCTTTCAAATCCATATTCATTCATTTTATTCAATTTTCAAATTCCAATTCTAGTTCAGAGAAATTGTTTTTCTCAAAATTTTCTAAGTCTCACTCAAAAATTGATTTTCTTAAAACTTTGAGCTTTTAAGTGGTATTTCAAGTATTTCTCAAGTTCAAATCATGATTTTCCAAGTCATAATATCTTCAATTTCAAAGTTTGAATTCAGAGAAATCAAGTTTTTCCCAAAGTTATTTGAGATTCCTCAGAAATAAATTTTCATAAAACACTTGTATTTCTTCAGAAATCGATTTTCTTTTCTTCAAAAACTCTCTCCCAATCATGATTCACGATTTTCAAGGTGTTATATTTTTTAAGAGTTTTCCCAGTATTTCAAATATTCAAGGCAAACATCATGTTTTCAATCTATATTTTTAGAAAATTCATAGCACATGCATGATTCTTTGTGCATTTAGGAAATAGAACACGATTTAGACAAGTTGAGCAAAGCTAAGCACACTTTTGATCCTTGGTCCAATTACTCCTGGTAAAGGTGCCAGAAACGGTTGAACCTCGTATCGACAAGTGAGTCCTATTCTTTAGAATTATCCTGTATTTTTAAAACAGAGGAGAGCTATTTTCAAAATCTTTTTCAAAGGTCAGTTTGACTTGCAAAAGTAAAATTTTGTGATGAAAACAGGTTTGGCGACCGAGATGGGACTTATCTTTGCCTGATCAATTGTATACTTGACTTAGTTCAGATTGTCAAAATCGTGTTCCATAGAATGTCAACTTTTACTTTCTATTGTCATGTAAACCTAGGAGCCTAGACTTGAACCTAGTTGACATGGATGCATGTAGACTAGGCATGACTTGGTTGGAGCATATTGAGGAGAATTATTCATGCTCACATAGACTTAGGTCTGAAATACAACACTCCTCAATCTTGGATTTGTATGAAAACAATGTTTGCTTCTTCAATTTTTTTTAAAAATCTATCTCTCTAGGTCTTAGAGCCCTCTGTTTGCTTGCATGTGCTCATGTTTTCAAAAACCACCCCACCTATCTCTACCCGGTCTTCACGTTGCTGGGCTTTCTTCTAGAACCATAGTTTGGGACAATGCCTCACAACTGGGCCACTTATTTAGGCTAACGCCCCCCTACCACGTACTAAGGGCCATAGTCCGAAGTATATCGGTAGGCGCTCAAGGATGTTGGAAAACATGAACCTAGAATCAGAGAAATTGATCTTATGCCACGTACATCGGGCTTTGGCTCAGGTATATCGGCATAGCATGATTGAACACAAATGATCTGAGCCTAGAGTCAGGATTAGGGTCCTAAAGCTCTTTCAAAATTGATGCATTTAGAGTCAGCTTTTAGGGAATGTTGTATGGGCATAATTGTTTGTGCAGGATATGATTGAATATATTATAGTCATTTTTTTCCCATATTTTCCCCAATTTTTTTTAAAATATTGGATGATTTACTAAAATACCTTATTTTCCATCTTTTTGTGAAGTATTTTTTTTTTTACAAAATCCTGGACGATTTTTTCAAACTCTCCTCTATTTTCTTCAAAACTCCAGGTGATTTTCCATCCTTTTTTTCTTTTGGATCTCGAATTTCCAGCTTCATTTTTATCCCGCCTACAACTTTTTCAAAATCTTTGTATTTTCCCAAGTCTTATTCCAATTTTTCATGTTTTCCAGTCTGATAGTATCTGGTCAACTTGATTCGGTCTTTCCTGAGGGTCACATCTCTTACGAGGTGCGACAAGGTATTCCTGAACATCGAACTCTCAACACCGGATCCTTGATTTCTTGGTGGTATTATTCATGGCTCAAGAACTTCTCTCGTATGTTTCCGGACCATCTGAGCGATTGTGGATTAGAACTGGCATCCACAGTGGAAAAGTAAACAATCAACGATAATTTGATCTATGCACTAGCAGAGCAGTGGAATCTGCGCACTTGTACTTTCTGGTTCCCATGGGGAGAAATGACTTTGTTGATGGATGAGTTTTCAGAAATTACGGGATTGCCTGAGCCAGCCGGTCATCCAGGAGATCCATTGGAAAAACAGTTCTTAATCAATGTCAAGGGTCTGGATCCCTGAGATGCTTTAGCCCGCATGACAGGACGTAAGTCGTGGTCATTGATCGAGGAGAATGTAAATGAATATGTGAACCTGCTCGAAATCTACAGACAATATGGGGCATTTGTGGAAGTCAGTTCCTTATCTCGAACAGCTCAAGAGAGAATCCAGCATGTGATGGTCCTATGCACTATGGGATTGGCTCTCTTTTCAGATGGACAAAATTACATGGATATCAGGATAGTTCAACTTCTGCGAAGGTGGGAAAGTCGACAAACTAGCCGCCTCTCTATAGCCATGGCCGCACTCGCTTTCTTATACCGATGGTTGACCTGTTTCACACTTGGAGAATTCATTCTAGTCGAAGAGAGCACTTATGCCTTGCAGTCATGACTAGAGGTTTTTACCTTCTGCAATGCTTGAAGAATTTTATACTCAAAAGATAACTGTGAAGTTGTCTCCTAAGGGGTAACCATGGGAAAGGTAGGAGAGGGTTAGGGGTAATTCGGCCTATGAAATATCTGAGTGAAAGAGCTAGGACTAACCTGGTGAGACTAAGGGGCAAGAACTGGGGCTTGCTGGTTTTTCTATGAAAATTTTAGGTGGTTTCGCCAACCCGGATTGCATGAAGAAGAAAATAGGTCATTTGGGAGATTGGCGAACCCCTGAGCAGCCTGAACTTGTTCATGAACAAATTAAGGGTACTGAGCTGCCAAAGGGCACTCAGTGACAAAATGTGCCAGACTGACATAGAGAGTACACACCGGATGGATGGGAGATGGGCCCGCAAGAAGTTTATTCAGTTTCTGTGAAAGCATATCCACTTTGCTTTGCAGTGCAGCAGTCAGACCAATCTCGAGAACACTACCTTTCTTGGGAATGCTGGGTGTGGGTCTCTCAAAACGGGAGCTAGAGGCATGATGTAACGAATTTTCTGCTAAAGTATCAAATAATCTCCATGCCTTATCTTCGCTCTTCAACATGAATGTCCCTTCGCATGAAGAGTCGGTCATCTGACGATTCTTGTCAGATAATCCATCGTAAAAACTCTGCACCAGCTTCTATCTCGGCATCTGATGATGGGGACACTTCCTAAGGAGATCCTTCATCATCTCGTAGGTCTCATAAAATTGCTCACCATCTAGCTCTGAGAAGCTAGTGATGGCTCACCTAAACTAGTTCATCCTACCGATGGGAAAATATTTCTTCAGGAACTTCTGCTACATATGATCCCAGGACCCTATTTCTATAGAATCTAAGGATTTCAGCCAACACTTGGCCTTGACCTTCAATAAGAACGGGAAAAGAGTCAATCTCAAAGCATCGTCTTCGAAATTCTGTATCTTCACTATATAACAGATTTTGAGGAACTAGTCAAGGTACCTATAGGGATCCTCGTGACTAAGGCCATAAAAGGATGAAAGCATCTAAATGACACTGGTTTTAATCTCGAAATGGGACACTCCTATATCTGGTCTCTGAATGCAGAATGCTTGGATGTACTCTGTAGGAATGAAGTACTCCATTAAGGGACAGTGAGGAGCTAGAGCTGGAGGATCCATGTCACCCATTTCTCTCAAACTTTGAGGAGAATGTAAAATTCTCTCTGGGTCATCGACAAAAGGATGCAACGGAGTACCTAAAGCTCTTCGCCCCTGCATACACTGGTGCTAAGACCATATGTATGGAAACGAACTTAAATCTAATCTAAACTACACTAAATACCAAATGAAATTACAAAAACAAACAACAAACAAACACAAAGTAAAAACAGTAAACTAATTTAAACTATATCAGAATTATTTAACTAGTCTACAAAATTAAAATAACACAAACTACTCTAAATCACAAAATTAATAAATATATGAAATCACAACTATGTTCTCTAAGACTCACCTGTCTAATCGCTCATTGAATCATGCAGTTTAGTGAATCCTAGATAAAACAATACGTGAATCTTATATTCACTAACTATGTTAAGTCCTATATTTACTTACTAATCCTACTAATTACAATAATTAAAAATAACTAACTAAACAAATATTAATAAGCTAAAAAATTAGAAATAACAGAATATAATCGTCGTTCCCCGACAATGGTGCCAAAATTTGGTTGATCTTTTTGCAGTGGTATTTTTAAAAGATATTTTTTACTAAAATATTTGAAAAATCATCAACCAAATATATAAAAACTGACTTTCCATAAATGTGGCGAGTACAGGTCGAATCCTCAGGGAACGGGAGAATATTCAAATTAAATCTAAAAATTTCAAATTATTAATACCAGAAATGTTTACAACTAAGTCAAATACTACAAATCTAATTAAGTTACAAACTAAAAAAAAAAAATTAACTTCTAAGCAGGTTGCTAAGTTTTCTACAGATCGCTAGGAGCATTTTCGTCTTTTCACCACAGTTGCATTCACGCTCTCAACAGGAATACACCTTTTGACCTGTAGTGAACCTATCAACCTAAATAAATAGAAAATAAAAGTCAGTCAATAAATAATTCTAAAAATTACACTAACACTAATTCTAAAATTAATTATCAAATCTAAATAGTCATTAAACTGAAAATAAACTAAAAAGATAATATCTAATTAAACTAACTAATTAGATTAATTATAACTAAATTAACTACTCTAATTACACTAACTAATATGCAGAAAAATAAGAAAAACTATCAAAAAATTAACTATTTAACAAAATGATTGGTTTGCCCTCAATATAGTGCAAAATTGAATTTTGATAGATTTTTAAAGGCAGACTATTTGGAGGGACAAACAAAGTCCAAAATTGATGAAATTTCTTCTGTTCTATTTCTAACAGATTCAAGAATCTGTCAGATTTTACAGAGTTGAAAAATTCATCTGGAAGCTATGGATATAAGTGTTTCAAATCTGTTAAAATCTTGAAAATTGTTTGTCCAGAAATTTAAAAACCCTAAAAACTTGTTTTCAAAAAATGCTTAAAATCAAACCAAATCAACTCTAATTGAGCTATTTTTTTGTCTGTTGATAGTTGACACACCAATGAAAATAATAGAATAAAAATTCCAAAAAAAAAACTCAGAAAAATGCACATAAAATGATGACTGCAAAATGCAGCAAAATCTAGTTTTGAAATTTAGTGCACTATTCACTTAAAAGAATTGAATTTATGCACTAATAAATTGAAGCACATGCAATACAGACCTAAACACCTCTACTATGCTGTTAATGACATAAAATAAAGCTAATTACATTAAAAAATTAAATTTAGCATGAATACCTAAGTTACGGGAAAGAATTGCAAGTTAATTATAAATAAAATTTTAAATTACACGCAATTGCTAAACTAACTCAAAATAAAATGCAACTATGAATTTGAATAACTAAATTAATGAAGTTATCTAACTTAATACAATTAACTTAATACAATCAACTTAATGTAAACTAACTAATTAACTTGAAACAGAAAAATTGAATCTAAAATTAACTTTAAATTAAAGTTAAAGAGTAACTTAAACCTAACTAGGGCTAGTTGATCTAATTAGGACACTAAGGTGAGTGATTTTAAAAATGAATCAAGTGTGAAAGCTCATGCCCCCCTTAGTGGACCCCACTAAGTATTACTTACTAAACACTAAAAAAATCAAGTTGAACTAATAATTTGTAAATTAAATACATTACTAAAAATAAACTAAGAATTAAAGAAAGTACACCACTACACAAATTTGAACCTCTAAGGTAAGTCAATACAAACTAAATAATTGCAATGCAAAGAGTACAGAGCTAGCCCTATTCAAAGTCAAGACTTACTAATTACAATGCAATGCTAAAATAAAGAAACACGTCTAAATCTACTTGCCTAAATTAATGAAATGGAAATTCAACTATATTAATCTAAATGGTTAAAGAAAGAAAGGCATTAATACAACATTGACTACTTTGGCAATAGCTGGGGTCCACATACTCTTGCCTAGGGGGATACTTGCCTTCTAGAGCCCAAAAGACGCCAGTTATAGAAGTCCACACGGTTTTGACTAACCCACTAGAAGTAAGAGGAGATCTTTCCTTTCTCCAAGAATCCGAATTTTTAAGGAAAGTAATTCAAATTTCCTTGAATCACTTTCCTTAATTGCTTAAGGAAATAAGATACCAAGGCTGGACCAATAAAAGGGGATCCAGACTTTCCAAAATACTTTTGGGGAAGTGGAAATCCCACTCAATTGCCAAACTCGTCTAAAACAAAAATTTCCAACAATGCCCTTCTTTCAAAAATTCAAAAAAGCTACTCTTACATTAACATAAACTAATTTAAACTAATTACCCCTATACTAACCCACCTAATGACTAATTAAATGCATGGACTAATTGGGCATGAAAATAAAAAAAGCGTGAAATGCTATTAAGTTACCATAACTAAGGGAAATCTAATTAAGTTAATTATGGGCTAACCTAGATGCAATGAACCTAGACCACAAATAAACTTTCTTAAACCTAATGACACTTACTAAAAATACCTAAGACCACTGCTGAACCAGCAATGGCTGTCAGACCCTATGTGGAAGATGACAAACACAAAACACACAAACTCGATTTTACGAAAAAACACCAAAAAAATAATTTTTAACTAACACAATAAAGCCAATCAAAAATCTAATTTAATCTAAACTAACCCACGACTAACCATGACTCTAGACTATATAAAGCACTGAACTAACCTACTATTAACTGTAAGAAAAAATCAGAATAAAAAATGGACTCAACACTAAAATCGGCTAAGTTATACTTGGTCGATTTTCATAATTAGACTAAACACAACAACTACTACGCCTTTATCCCAAAACAATTGTGGTAGGCCAGTGACAGCCAACATAAAAACTTAGTCATACCCTATGAATGTGAACCAATAATTAGACTAAACACAGTTCATAAAAATGATTTAACACCCTAAAAGAATTTAGAACTCGATCTTAACATGCAGATAAGAATGGTTTACAGACAGAGGTTTTGCTGTAAAAAAAATCAGAAAATAAAGAAATCGAATTTGGGCAAGACTCAACTAGGGGGTGGACTCGATCTAGGCTAAAAGAAAGAGAAAGATGAAGACTAACCTCTATGGTCGTCCAACGAGGGAGGGGTGAGGTAGAGCGGTCAGTTGGAGATGGTCTACACGCTCAACACGTCCTCCGATGTGCTGCACCTTTCCTTTGCATGGCTGCAACCACTTGGAAGCCGGTTTATAGAGGATTCGAAGAAGAAGATGAAAGTCGTGTGGAAGAAGGGATGGCCAACCATGAGGTGTAGATGACACACCACCGGTGCAAAGATCTGCGTGGTCTGCAACACCTACAAAAGGAAGAGAAAATAGCACCTCAAAGGATACAAAAACAAGAAATAAAAATAAGAAGAAGAGGAGAAGATACACGCACAAGAGGGGGGGGCTGTGAGAGAGGGAGAGAGAGGAGAGGAGAGAGAGGGAGGGGTGGTTTTCCAGAACTCCAAAAAAAGTGTGGCCCTTTTTTTTTAAACTATTTATATTCCCTAATCTGTCTTAATTCAGAAAATCACCTAAATAAGAAATTAGTTTTAGCTAAATGCCTAAATTCTATGTTATTTGCATCTAACTATCAAAACAAGTTAGAAAGAGGGAGTTTTCATAAAATATTATTGAAAAACACTTTGAGTTCATGGGTTTATGGATATTTAGGGTTTGGGTCCAATCCAAGATCCAAATTGAAGCTCTTGGGTCAGAACTGGATCCAATCTACCTCAAAATTTGATCCAAAACATTAAAAATGTAATATTTTCCTCGTTTTAACTCTGGTTTGAGTGAGATTCGAAGCTAGACCTCTTTATATCTGAATACATCAATACTTGGGTTATAAGCCTTTAAAACACATGAAAATGCATGAATATCGTATGAAAATGATGTGTATTTCATGCATCATCAATAAGTAGAATAAACAAAAGAGTGAAAGTGAGCCATACTTTGAATGTGATGAAATCCGATGGCAGTGTCAAAGTCCTTGACTAATTCCTGCGGTTGGTTGCAGTTTCTGAACCTACAGTTGCAACCAAGAGAATGAGTGAGTCTACAATCGAGTAAGTTTTCATTTACAAATAGACACGACTATTACAATTGTAGTAAGCTCTAAGCTCCTAGTTAGTTTAATTTGCTAATTATGCACACATGTTGTTTATGAATTTTACTACTGCATTACCATGTCTCTATCATCATACTCAAACTTATATTCTACTATAATCGGTTATTATGGACATAGCCTCCTCGGGCATAGCAACCCATGTAGACAGCTCAAAGCCTACGATGTTGGCCAGACATATGAACAACCACAACAACATAGTCCAAACCGGCCCAAACTATGGATATAAGTGCTATAGTTGCTCACCGATTGCAAGCCAAGAGCTATAAAAAGCTCAATCGGTAACTAACCGAAGAGCCAGAGTGGTTATACCTGCTCCCAAGGTACTCAAGGAGTTATATCTGCCCTCAAGGTGTGTCGATGAGCTATACTTGCTCTCAATGTTTTGTGGTTCATGCTACATCCTACATGTGTCTAGTGGACATCGTTTTAACCCCTAAGGGTCACTTAAGAACATCTGAGATATTTTCAAGGTACGCACAAGGAACACAACTCAATAATGCCCTAAATCATACCTCCTAGCAGAGTTTTTGTGAACACCCCAAATTTTTCAAAATTTTGTAAAAATGACCCTTTTGCCCCTGGCCCTCATTCTCTGAGAAGATAAAAGCAATTTAAAAGCCAAAATTCAGTTATTCTTCAGATTTTCTGAAATAAATTCCATATTAATGTATCCAATTTGATTCCAGATCCGAATCCAGTGTTTTAAATTCATATTTCCTCAAAATCCGGATCCAAACCCATTTCTCAAGAAATTTTCTCAAAATAGCTTTTAAATTCTCAGAAAAATTCCCTTTTGAAAATATTTTTGCAAAAACACAAAAAATAGGTTTTAATCTTTGTTTTCTCACAAACTTTGGGATTTTATTCTAAAAATACAAAAAAATTGAAAGATAACGCAAAAAAACAAAAAACAATTTGGGAAAATTATGAGGAAAACAAATAAGTGTAAAAATCGATTTTTGCTAAAGACCTCGAAAGCCCTTTTTTGTAAAAATTTGAAAATCGAAGGGGGGTCTTTTGCAAAACCTTTTTAGGGTTTTCCTTTGTAAGGAAAAAGAGCCTCCCCTCATTCTCTCTTCACTCTCGCCTCTCTCCCCTTCTCGGCTTCCATTCACAAACCTCTCTCCTCTATTACCCACCAATAGGCCTTCCTCTCTTCTCCACCCTTAATCCTCTCCTTCTCTCCATCTCGTCTGGTTGGCGCCTCCTCCGCTCTCACCTCCCATCTAAGCTGCTCATCTTCAACGAGCTTCCTTCCCGAACCTTCGCCCCCCTCCTTAAGAGGGGCACGATGAGGAAACCCTAATCCATCGTTTTCACCCTTCCACAGCCTTCTCTCTCTTGCATACGATCCATTATCACCCCCGCACCCCTCTCTTTCCTCCAAAGATTTCCTTCATCGTCTTTACCTCTCCATCTTTCTACACATTTTTCTGAGCCTTCTTCTTCTTCCTCCTCTTTTCCCTTCCCTCTTTCCTTTCATTTCGTTTATTTTCTCGTTTTGTTCGATTGGAGGAAGTCGACTGTCTCTCAGCAGGATCGCAGGGAGTTTTCCATAAAAAGCAAATGGAACACTCGCTCCTTACCCCTCCTGCAACACCAGGCCATCAGGTAAGTTGCCATCTACCCTCCCTCTGGCTATTCTCTTTTATTTTATTTGGCAGTTCTGTTTTAACATTATCGCTTAGTTTTTCATGGTTTTCCTACTTATTTCATCTCCCTTCTTCTCTTTTCCCCCATCATTGCCGATTTCTTCTAGATTTTCCCCTTTTTTTTCTCCCCATTGGAGCATTTACATAGCATCGATCTTGCGTATAGCAAGCGTCGATCTATGTAAATATGGGACAGTAAAAGGAACTAATAGGTTCCAACATTTCTCTGCATTTCTAATTTATTTCTTCTTGTTCTCATGTGATTCATTTGAACCTCAATCTGTTTCTCCTGTCGATTCATGACTTTATATATCGATTTGTCTTTTGAATTTGGATTTTCTATTTCGTATGATGCTTTCCTCCTTTGATTTCGGATTACTTGTTATTTACCACCATCGACTCATCCTATTTTTTTTATCTTTACCTTGAATCAGCCTCACTGTTCTTGTTTGATCTCTTCATTGTATTGTTTTCTATGTATTAACATGTTTCATTTCAGTTTTAAGACTATCATCATTTGTCCGTCTTCTTTCTCTTCATCTAGCATCAACATATTTAGTAACTCTTGTAAAGTATTAAATCAATCCAGAATCAGTCTACCAGGAAGCCAGTTGGATCTATTGAGGATTTCGATTTTCGGTTTCATTGTGAAGATTTGGTGATCCATCAATAGAAAATAAGACGATTGATATTCCTTATGAATTATCGGTTCTGCTGTAATTTTGTGGCATGCTCTGCTAAAAATTGATCTATGAGAATCGATTCATTGATGCAAGTTTTTTTGTTTTTTTTTATTTTGTCTGTCGATCTTAATCTCCTATGCTATTTCGTTGCATCACACCAGTATATTTGATCATTATATTGTTCATTTGGATTTAGCATTTTGATTTCTGATGATCTCTCTTTTGACTCAATTCCCTACTCTGTTTGATTATCTTGAATATTTGTTCGTGCTTTTGAATCCCACTTTGCAATTGGGAGCCCAATAATAAAATATGCCCAACTTTGGCTGGTTGTGTGATCCGACCCAAGCAAAAGATACCCAGTGATGAATGATGAGGTTGAGAAGTTGCCAACGGACAGCTCCTAATAACATTCTCAGCATCCGACCATTGTAGCAAATTTTGATGATGTTGGTGCTATGTCGATTGAGCCCTCATGCTCCTGCTGCCCTGCTACAACACCATCCAATTTCCCAAATCTATGCTGCAGTCACCATCTCCAGCATCCATTCTCACTCAAAATCCCCATATCGCTATCCTGGATCATAATAACAATCAATTTGATGGCCTTTTCTTCAAAGACTCATCAGCTACATCCCTCCTAAGACCCGCAGTTTCAGTTACAGGCTCTGCAACAAGGGGCATCCAAAACTGAGCAATTTAGTGGTTCACCTCAGGAACCCCATCGGCAACAGCATCTGCGAGGTGGTAGCAGTGACAGTCCTCACAGCTATAAACAGAATACGAACAAAACAGGCTTTCCAGGATACGGTTCTGGAAAGAAGTGATAAGTTGAAGATGATACAAGTAATAGGAAGGATGAGCGTTGACATACTCCAGAATAAAGACACTATGGATAAGCTCTGACATGTGGAAGAGAGACGTGGAAAAGCAGAAGCTAGAACCAGAGAGCTTGAGAAACAGGTTGCTGCCCTGGGAGAAGGTGTGTCATTGGAGGCTAGATCGTTGCGCAGGTAAGATCTAGGATTTGCGTGTGGTGGAGTAGGTAAATTTTAAAACTTGTATTGAATTTACCTGCCAATTTGTTTTGTCAAAAATTAGGTGATTTGTTTACAGGAAAAAGGTTGTATTGCATCAAAGAGAGGTAACATATTTGCAGATACATTTGGATATTGACTTTGATAATATGAGATCTCATGCTTATGGCGAACATTACTTTTGATGATATTGTTGTTTTCAAGTTAATAATATGAGATCTGGTACTTGTAGTGAACATTCTTTTAATGATACTGCCATTTGGAAGAATTTTGAATTCCATCTGATTAACAATTTGTAAAAAAATTTATTTGGTATTGATTTTAATAATTTGGCAGTTAGTGTTTGTTTTAAATTCTGCAAAATCCATACTGATTATATATATACACATATAAATGTTTCTTTGAAATTGATGTGATATTCTTGTGATGTGAATGTCTTTAGAAGACTCATATGCTTTTTTTTTCTTTCTCACAGCCACTCATTAAATCCTTGTATTCCAGCATCCACCTCATCCTTCCCTTCATATTGTCTATCACAACAGCACCTCGTTGTTGCCAACAACATCCCACCTGTCTCAATAAGTTGTAGTCGTCACGCAGCTACCTATGCTTCCCCTTTCACCATTTGCATTTCCTGCAAACAACACCATTCATAACCCCTTTTCCCTGTAAACCATCTCCCACACCTCCATATCATAATCCTTCACATTTATTTGAACACCATCACCAGCATTCTACTCATTTCGTAGTGTTGCCTGCTTATGATCATCATCAACCCCGATTTTCACTGGCACCTTAGCAATTCCAAAACAGGTCATTACAGCCTGGACATACTCAGCGATATACTGTACAGGGCTAAATTTATCAAGGGGCCAATTGAGAAATCATAGGGGCCAGTTTCTCTAGAATTGTGAGTAGTGTTTTGTCTAATATTGCTCAGACATTACAGAATTCTCAAACAATGCTATATACAGGTCATCTACTTATTTTGATGGAAGTCTAAGTGCTACAGGATATATTCAATACTCCTTATTCATCAAAACCGGTTTTAGTATATATATGTTTGGCATCAATGGTATTTATTTAGGATGTATCCCTTTCATACCTGGCATGTCATCACCATTACAAATACCTTCCCCTACCTGTGCACCTACACAGCATATCACAAAGCTTCCACCAATTTTCAGTTTCCCAACATTTTCTACCCTATTACAACCTACAACATTTATACCCTCATTCTCCGATATCATTTCAATGTATTGTGCACATTCATCCCCTCACGGCTACAGCAGTGCTGAGCACTACTGCTTACAGTAGTGCCCCTACACTACTGTGTTTTCATCTATCACCACTCACAGCAATGTTTAGGCACTGTTGTGATTCTGTCTTAGGCACCTGTAGAAGTGCTAATCACCTCCAATATTTATGTTGTAATCTTCATTCGGCCCAACTGTGCACTATTTACACTTGCTGGAGCCTCACTGTTTGTCAACACCCTAACCCCTTTGCATATCATCTATCCTATCCACCTGTCACATTGACTTCTGTTGATTCTTCTTGTTCCATTTATACCTCTACATCCAGCTACTAGAGTGCTTCCCACTGTCACTCTACTTGCTGAAACTCAACACATACCATCCCCTGCATGTAGCATCCACCTTCAGCCATCACATAACCATTCCCTCACAACCCTTCATTGCATTTACAGTATTTTCTGCATCCACATCCTGTCATAACACTCCCTAAGTGTGCATATAATCTGCCTTCACTAGCACATAGGCATCTTCATAGGGATTTTAGTTTCAACGTAACCTCTTGAATTTCTTTTATATTTTATATATGTTTGCTTTCATATTAACCCAGTTGTTTTGCAGGAGATATGTGGAAAATGTCATTATGTGGAGTTGTAAATTTTATTTATTGTAATAGATTAGACCTTAATGAGAATTTATATTTCTTGTTTTAGATAGAAAGTATGAGCATTGTAAATGTCATAAATGGCTCATTTTCATGCATTTTTTTTTCTTTATTTCTCAAATTCTCACAAATGGCAACACGAATGGCACGTGCACCATTTCGTAAGAGGTAAATTAATCCTAAGTTGATGATCTACATCAACGACCATAGTTGGGATGTAGACAAGACTTAGTATTTTTATCTTTTATAAAATAACACTGGATCCTTTTCAAAAATCATCATATTTTCAAATATTTCTTTCTTTTATTAGAGTTTAACTTAAAATTGGCTCAAGATATATACTAATGGCCATAGTCAGGGTATATTGAGAGTTAATTTCATTTTAAACTCTATAAAAGCATAAAAATATGTTTTATTCTTCACTTAAATTTAAATATAGATTATTATATAATACATTCAATGACCATAGTCAAGGATGTATTATATTTTCAATCTTATTTCAATTCATGTAAAGAATGAAATACGATTTTTCAAAATCCAATTTCAAATTCCTTTTTTCATCCATCATTTAGGATATAACTGCATCATATTTCCAAAATTCCCTTTTTCAAAAACCCAAGTGATGTTAATATCTTCTTCAATCAATCTTCAATTCTTGTAAAATCCTATTCATCTCTTTATTTTTATTTTATTTTCAATCTCAAAGTCCAATTTTTCTTTAAGATTTCAAATTCATTTGGTATTCAAAAATTCCAAATCAAATCAGATTTCAAAGTTCAATTTAACTTTGAAATTTCAAGTTCATTTTATATTCAAAACTCCAATCAAATTCAAAGTTCAATTTAACTTTGAAATTCTTGATTCATTTTTCTAAATTTCAAATTCAAGTTTTTTGAATTCAAAGTCCAATTTGACTTTGAAATTCATCCTAAAATCAATTTTGAAATTCCAAAATCCATAGTTAGATCCTAATCTCAACTTGGATCCAGATTTCCAAGTATGAATCCAACTTCACCTTGGATCTCAGACTTCAGATCCAAAATCCATTGTAGGATCTAGATCCTCATTCTACATTGAATCTCATATTACAGATCCAAATTCCACTTAGGATCTAGATCCCAATTCTACATTGGATCTCAGATTACAGATCCAAATTCCACTTAGGATCCAGAACCCAGATCTGCTTTGGATCTCAGACTTCAGATCCAAAATCCATTCTAGGATCCAGAATCCAATTCTACCTTTGGATCTCAGACTTCAGATCCAAATCCATTCTAGGATCTAGAAGTCAAATTTCACCTTAGATCTCAGACTTCATATCCAAATCCATTCTAGGATCCAGAATCCAATCTCATCTCGGATCTTAGACTTCAGATCCAAATTTCATCTTGGATTCCAAATCTTGAATCTAATTCCATTCAAAATTTCAGATCCAAATCCCATCCTGATTCCGATTCTTAAATCCAATTTCATTTTCATTTCAGATTTGAAACCCAATTCCTATTTCCATATTTTAAATCCAGAATTCAATTTTGAACTTTATTTAGAATCCAGACTTTGGATTCAGATTTCATCTTGGAATTCCAACTTTCAAATCAATTCTATTTAGATTTCCCACATTTCATTATGATTTCAAAACTTCAAAGTTAGAATTCAATTCCATTTCATCTCTATTCAGATTCAAAGTCCATTTATGACTTTGAAATTTTCTTTCTTTTCCTTTTTTTTCAACTTCTGAAGAAACATTCCTTTCAAAATCAAAATTTGTTCTCAAACTCTGATTATTCTAAAAACTTAGAACTTTAAATCTTAAAGTTCTAAAGTTAAAAATCATTTTCTTCACTCTATCATCAGATTCATCTCAGAAACACTTGGAATATTTCAAAACATTTTCAAAAAGCGCATACATTCTTACATTGCACAAGCATGATTCTTTGTGCATTTTAGACTTAGAATAGATTCTTAGACAATTTCTTAGCAAAGCAAAAGGCATGAATTCGACCCTTGGTTCGATTACCCCTGGTAAAGGCGCCAGGAATGGTCAAACCTTGTACCGACGAGCGAATCCTGTCTCTCCATTTTTCCCGCAAAATATTTTCAAAATGGAGGCGAGTAATTTTCTAAATATTTTCAAATCAAGGTCAAGTGAGACCCCGCAAAAGAGTTCCTCTCTCTTTTTTTTTCTCTTCTTTTCTCTTCTCTCTTTCTTTCTGTCTTTTATTCTTCTCTCTTTAAAAAGGAGGAAATAGAGGTTGGAAAGGAAAAGAGAAGGAAGAGAGAGAATATTACGAGAGGAAATTTTTTGCGATGATCACAGTTTTGGCGACCGAGATGGGACTCGTCTTCGTCCGGTCGAATTATGCCTTTTTCTTTTGCTTTGATATTATCTAAGTCTTTATTCTTCAAATGTCAGCTATATTTTCCATGCAAACCTTAGGAGCCTAGACTCTATCCTAAGCTAACATCATTGCATATAGGATCTAAGTATGGTTTGGTAGGACCATATTGAGGGGATTATTCCATGCTCACATTAGACTTAGGTCTGAAATACAACTCTCATCAATTTTAGGGATTGAATGCAAACAATGTATGCAAGTGTATGCTTCTCTTCATTTTAATCTATCTCTTTAGGACTTGCATTAGAGCCATCTGATTTCTTGTATGTTGAGCATATTTTTGAAAACCTCCTTATCTATATATTGTCACAGTCTTCACGTTGCTGGGCTGTCTCACTGAACCATAGTTCAGGAGATAGCCTCACAACTGGACCACTTATTTGGGTTCGCACCTTCCTACCACGTACCTAAGGGCCATAGTCCGAGGTATATCGGTAGGTGCTCAAGGATGTCGGGAAACCATTACCTTAGAACCGGAGGAATATTTCTATGCCACGTACTTCGAGCTTCGGCTTGGGTATATCGGCATATCTTGATTAGAATCAGATGATTTGAACCCAAGAGTTAGGATTAAGGTCCTACAAGCCATTTCAAAATATTGCATTTAGAGTCAGCTTTAGGGGGTGCTGTTTGAGCATCTTTGTTTGTACATTTGTGATTGTATGATATTTTTGTTAACAACCCTGGGTATATATTTCAAAATTTCCTCTTTGTTTTAAAACCCAGGTGTATTTTTCCTTTTCTTCTCTTAATTTCTTCTAATTCTTTTTTATCCTGCTTGCAATTCTTCAAAATTTTAAATCTTTGAAATTCTTTTCTATATTCTATTCCTTACCCTCATTTACAATAAAACATCTTTTGTCAAGAAATGTCCTTTCAAAATTAATCTTTGTTCATATTTTACTTGTTTATCCTTTTTCAGAAAAACAATGCGGTTGTCGCAAATTTTGGTGACAACTCGAACCCTCGTGATGGGATATTTTTATTTTCAGATTATGATTTCTTCCTTTATTAAAATTTCTTCCTAGATCTTTTTCTAAAAAAACCTGTTTATGCTCTACAGAGAGCATCGGCGTTATCAGTTGAGTCGGGCAAAAAAATTACACTACTCTAACATCCCAGTTACAAGCAGAGAGAGTAAGGAATGGATTCTCAAAAATTTGTCAGAAAGGGAGTTCAGGACAACAAAAGTGAGATCGATCCCGCGATATACCAATTATTCAAAAGGATGATGGTTGAGATATTGTCGGAACAAGCTGAAGCCAGTTGCAGAAAAGCTCCCACAGAAGGAAAGGCACCTGTCACTTTCCCCATGAATAAACACGGCAATATCAGTGTAGGAAATTCCAAAGCCAGCAGGGGCAGCAATCAAGGCAACCAGGGCAACAACTTGGGAGAATATAAAGGCCAAATTGGGAAATATTGTGAAAATCGTGATAGACCTTTTCAATACAGTCCTCAGCAAAAAGGCAAGAAGCAAGAAGAACCGAAGCGTAAGAATTGGAGCAAGAATCGAGATTTCACTCCTTTAGATGAACCGCTCGACAAAATCCTCGAATACATTATGTCTAGCGGATTACTCAGGCTCTCAAAAGCCGCCAGCCCTTCCACAGTCATGGGAAAATATATAGACCAGTTCTGCGGATACCATCGAGTAACAGGGCATGACACTGAGCATTGCTTCATCTTCAAGAATATCGTTCAGGATTGCCTTGATAAGAATCTCTTTGTCAAAAACGAAGAAGAAAGGCATCCCGATCTCCTAAACATGCAAGCTCAGTCCAGCTACCAGGCAGGGGTCAGCACTCGGCAGAAGTCAAGAAAGCCGAAGAAAGCAAAGCATGAAGGTTGGGGTTATGATCGTCAACTTACTCCTTGTAAACACCCCAAAATTTCACTCTCATCCAGTGTTTGTCCATTTCATATGTAATTGCATATCACGGCATACATCTTGCATATCATTTCATCGCATTGCATAGCACTGCATGTCATCCTATCTCATTTTCGAGATTCAGCACTCCTGTTTTCAAAACATTCAATCCAGATTTGAGTTTTAAAACTTTTCTTTCAAAAATAATTTTAAAACCTGGGTTTTTAATCAATATTTTGTCATTTTCCAACCCCTGGGACCTTATATTTTGAAATACTTTCTTAGAAAACGATCTAGATTCATTTCAAACTCAATTTCAATTGATTTCAATTCTCAGATGAGGCCCATTTAGGTGGTGTCGCTTCTGGATTCCTTCACTTATCAAAAATCTCAAAAAAATTTAAGAGTCCTAGTTGGATCAGGACTCTTTTTCCAGAGTCTTAGTCGGATCAAAACTCTACTTTTCACTACCTTTTTACCTGTCTTTGAAGAAAACCTTTCAAAATCTGTTGTTTTGGCCAAAATTCCAGAGTCCTAGTTGGATCAGGACTCTTCTTCAAGAGTCCAGTCGGATCAGGACTCTTCTTCGGAGTTTCAATTGGATTGGGACTCTAATCTTTTACAGCTATTTTATCCATTTTCAATCAAATCTTTCAAAATGAGTCAGAAACTCAGAGTTTTAGTCAGAACAGGACTCTGTACAGAGAGTCCTAGTTGGATCAGGACTCTGATCCTGATTTCAATTTTGAAAGAATCTTTCAAAAATCTTTCCATCTATCAAAATTGTTACACTTTTATCAAAGAATTTCAAAATTCTGAGCTTTTATCCCAGAGTCCGGATCAAATCAGGACTCTACCTCAGAGTCCTGATTGAATCAGGACTCTATTCAAAATTGGTTTTCATATTTCATTTTCACTGGTTTTCAAAAGCTTTGCTTAAATTTCATCCTTTACTTACCAGAAAACCAAAATTTCTTAGAGTTCTGATCTAATCAGGACACTTTCTCAGAGTCCTAATCAGATCAGAACTCTGAACCAAAACTTCAATTTTATCCTGTTTTTAACTGTTTTTCAAAATTCTCTCATTTGTTTTCCTAGAAAATCCAAAAATCTGAGAGTCCTAGTTCAATCAGGACTCTGTCATCAGAGTCTCAGTTGAATAAGAACTCTGTTTTATTCCAATATTCGTTATTGTTTTCACTATTTTGACAAGTTCTTTTATTTGTTTTTCAGAAAATACCAAAAAAATCTAGAGTTTTAATCCGATCAGGACTCTGTCCTGGAGTCCTAGTCCAGTCAGGAGTCTGTTTTCATTCCATTTTCATTTATTTCCATTTGTTTTCAAAAATTAGGTCATTTTGCAGAGTCCAGTTAGTTCAGGACTCTATTTCAGAGTTCTGATCGAGTTAGGAGTCTAACCCTGACTGTGTTTTTTTAACTCATTTCACCATTTTCTGATAAAATCTTTCAAAAACCTTTCATTTGGCTTTTAAAACCCAAAATCTCAGAGTCCTAAGATTTCAGGACTCTAACCCGGAGTTCCAGTTCGCCTCAGACTCTATTTTCAAAAATCTTGAATTTCAAATATTGATTTTAACCCCTTTTCAAAGCCGTCTTCAGTGTTTATTTCAAAATTTCCAAAACTCGATGTGGGCCCACTCAGTTGGCACCATATCCAGAAGATTTCTGACTCGGTTAGAACCCTATGCTATTTCAAAAATTCTAATTTTAAGATTGCTTTTGAAAATCCTTTTGAAAACTCCTTCAATTTCAGGTTTTAAAATCATTTTTTTTTTTTAAACTCAAGTAGGGCCCACTCGGGGTGGCGCCATATTCGAGTAAGTCAGGGCTAGACTAGGGTTAGTCAGTGTCTTGATTAGTGTTAGGGGTTTAGAAGAGTTAAAATTTATTTTGAAAACTTATTTTGAAAGTTAGTTTTTAAAACTAGTGTTTTTAAAGGTTTTTAAAAGGTGTTTTAAAACTCAAATGTTAAAAATGCCAAGTGGCATTACATTTGGGGATTTTTTAGTATTAGCTAGGGGTTAATTAGGCATTATTTAGGATAATTTAGGCTAGGGGTATATAGGTAATCCTCTACAAAAATCGCCCCCCTTGGAAGAGTCCAAAATTTTCAAAATTGTGATTTTTAAAAACCTAAAAAAATTACTATAAATAGGGGACCTAAAGGGGGTCTTTTCTCTCTCAAATTTTCGTGGGTTCTCTCTCCTCTCCAGCATCTCCACCTTCCTCCATTGCAGCTGCAAGCACCAAGGTAATATTTTTAATATTTTTTTAGTTTTATTCAATACTTTTTCATGTTTTAAATCAATTTTAGCCATTGGTGCCATCCCCTTCATGGATTAAACCATGGATTAAAGTCCAAGAACCTCAAGAGAGGTTCAAGAAAGTGATCTAACTCTGTTTCATGGTGTTTACAGGGATTCTAATCCATTAGAATCAATTTTAGCATTAGTCTTTGCATTATTAACCAATAAAATACATGATTTACCCTTTTAATGGGTTAAATCTATGTTTTAAAGGTAATATTGAATTCCAGCCATTGATTCCCTGCTTTTATTTTATTTTCATGGTTTATTCATGTTTGTTTTACGTTCTATAGCATAGAAATAATTTTTATTTACTATTTTATGGTTTATTTTATTGTTTTCATTAGTTAATGCATATTTTCTCAAGTTTCTTAGATTTTTGTGTGTGTTTTTAGTTTAGAACATAAAAGAGCATGTTGTTTCGGATTGAAATATGTGCTGTTAATTTTTGATTTTTTTATATGTGATGCATGCATATGTGATTGATCTACTGTAAAAAAATCAGAGATTTTGGACTTCGGGAACCCTGTCAGAAAAATCAGACATCAAATCGGGTTTTTAAAACTTTAAAATCGTAGTTAAAATCAAGAGGGTAACTTGCTGTGATGATATTTTTCTCATATTATATCCAATTTTAGATCTGTAAAGTGACATGGATTCATATTCATTAGATCTAGCTACTGTAAAATTTTCAGAATTTGTTATTACTGTTTAGTATTTTTCCTCTGTCAGAGACTCTGATTTTCAATTTAAAACTCGTTAGGGTTTTCCAAAACCCTAATCAGACTTGTGTTGTTTATAAATCCCAAACTACAGATCCGATTCATGATCTGTAAAACGTGAGTATTTTTATTTTTCTGTCAACTATTCACTGGTAAAATCTGAGATATTTTGAATGAGCACTGCTATTTATCCCGGAATTTTCAATTGAAAGTATCAGTTAAGACCAAAGTTAAAATCAATATATTCAAGTCCGGATTGTCGGATAGGGATCTCCCTGGTTTTAAAAGCTTTTTCAGATCTGTAAAAAGGAAAAGTTCTGTTTTCTTGTCTATTTGTTCTCTGTAAAATTTCATAAATTTTCATGGAGGTTTGACCCCTGGTTCGGGTCTTGGACTGAGACTGGTTGGTGAGCTAGGTCAAAAATAGCATATTTTTAGGGTTTAATGCAATTTTCGGATTAATTTAATGACAAAAAAATATTTTTATAATTCTAATCTGATATTAGGGTTATAAAAAGTGTCGGTACCAATTTTGAGGATTTTTAGAATCCGTTTGATGCTTGAATGGCTTGAATTGCAAAACAGGGCACCCGAAGAATTCCAAAACACTGCAAAAATCACAAAATTTGTGATATTCTTTGATTTTCGTGCATAAGAATATATTTTTAGGGTTTAATCATATTAATAATCATATTAGGATGCTTTAGGTTTAATTTTATGCTCATTTGATTTCATTTAGTGCATAAAACCTAAGTTTTTACCAAAATATTTTCTAAAAACCCTGATTTCAAGGCCATAGTCTTGCTATCAGGGGCAATTTGGTCATTTGACCTCAATTTCGAAATCCCTAACCTTAGTTTTCATGTGTTTAAGTATGTCATATCATATTTTAGCCTAGTTTATTTGCATTTGAATTTCAAAACTTGCATTTTACTAAATATCTTTCTGAAAACCCTAATTTCAAGGCCATAGTCTTGTTATTAGGGGTATTTTGGTCATTTTGACCCCAATTTCGAAATTTCATATCTTATCTTCCTTATTTATTCAATTTTATTTCATACTTTATCATTTTGATTTAATGGAATCATGGCAAAAAGGCTTATATCTAGCAAAATCTAGTAATTTCTAGATATTACTGGATAAATCTAGAAAAGCCAACATATCATCACTAACAAAGTTTTCTAGTTTTGCAGGTACATTGAAGACTTTATTTTTCATGTATTTAAATTTCAATAGTGATGTAAACTAAATTAAACTTTGGAATAAGAATTTACATTTCCTGCTTAGCTTAGGCAGCATTGCATATAGTTTATTTTTTTAAATAATGTTAATGTGTGATGGATGATGATTCATGCATATTCAAACTCACTATGGCCTACACGAATGGCACATGCACTAGCTTTTATGAATTTTATAAACTTGGTGGAATTCATATTTATGGCCATAGTCAGAATATGAATGATACCCAGATTTATGATCTTCACATTAGCCACATTCAGCCTACACTCTTAGGCTAACTTCAAAATGCACTGCATTTCTCAAAAATACAAAAAGTATTTCTCAATTCTTCAAATCCATATTCATTCATTTCATGCATTTGCCGATTCCAATTCAAATCTCAATTCAAAGAAGTTCATTTTCTCAAAATTCTCTAAGTCTTATTCAAAAATCGATTTTCTCAAGATATTGATTTGTCAATGATATTTCAAGTATTTCCCAAGTTTCAAATTCGATTTTCTAAGTTATATTTTCAATTTCAAAGTTTGGATTCAAAGAAATCAAGTTTTTCAAAGTTATTTCACAAGAATCAATTTTTCACAAAATCTCAAGATTTCTTTAGAAACCGATTTTTACTTTTCTCAGAAGTACATTTCAAATCCCAATTCACGATTTTTCATGTGATATCTATTCTAAGTGTTTCAGTTATTCAAAGCAAACGTCATGTTTTCAAAGGTGCATTTTCAGAAAATCCATAGCACATGCCTGATTCTATGTGCATTTAGAAATTAGAATATGATTTAGAAAAGTTGAATAGAGCAGAGCAGTAGATTGATCCTTGGTTCGATTACCCCTGTTAAAGGTGGCAGGAACGGTCGAACCTCGTACTGACAGGCGAGTCCCATTCTTCAGAATAATCCCGCATTTTAAAAACGGAGGCGAGTTATTTTCAAAATCTTTTTCAAAAGGTCAGTTTGATTTGCAAAAGTAAAATTTTGCGATGATAACACTCCTCTAGGTCAGCCGATCGAAGAAGTTCTCCAATACCTGCTCGAGAAAGAAATGATCAAACTCCCAAAGCAAGATGATCTATCTGTCACCAAAGGGAAATGGAAGAATTGCTTTTGCATGTTTCATCGAGCAAGGGGGTATGACACGGAGCGTTGCTTTGTCCTCAAAAACATTATGCAGGACTACATTGACAAAGAGCTTCTGGTGCCAGAGAAAGGAGAGGAGCAGACTGCAGTTCCAACCAAACCTTTTCCAGATCACCCATCAGAGAATTGAGAATGCCAAGAGTTTTTCACTTTCATCCCTTTCTGTCAGTCGCTTTGTAGGGGCAAGTCAGCCCAGTCTTTGTGACTTTTTTTAGTTAAAATACTTGTAAATATTCAGTTTTGTTATCAACTTTTGCTTATCAATGAAATATCGATTTTCTTTATATCTTTGATATTCAATACTTTCTTCTTTTTGCTATATTGGGGCATTAAATTTCTTTTTTTTTTTAGACAATCCTGACATCATTCGTGAGAGAAATGATATTACCTATGAGGGTCTTTTAAAAATCATGAAAATTTTAGTTCAAATATTTTATTACAACCTTTTTCAAAGATCAACCCTTGTGTTGATCATATTTTTCTATAAATTGATTTCGAATCATTGCATTTCAAAGATCAACCCTTGTGTTGATCATATTTTTTGAAAATTGATTTCGAATTATTATATTTCAAAGATCAACCCTTGTGTTGATCATATTTTCCAAAATTTGACTTCGAATCATTACATTCGAAGATCAACCCTTGTGCTGATCATATTTTCTAAAAATTGATTTTGAATCATCGCATTCAAAGATCAACTCTGGTGTTGATCATATTTTCTAAAAAAAAAATGGGTTTCAAATCATTACATTCAAAGATCAACTTTTGTGTTGATCATATTTTCAAAAAATTGATTTTGAATCATTGCATTTAAATATCAACCCTTATGTTGATCGTATTTTCTAAAAATTGGTTTCGAACCATTGCATTCAAAGATCAACCCTTGTGTTGATCTCATTTTCCAAAATTTGATTTCATTACATTCAAAGATCAACCCTTGTGTTGATCATATTTTCTAAAAATTGATTTTGAATCATTACATTTAAATGTCAACCCTCGTGTTGATCATATTTTCTAAAAATTGGTTTTCAAATCGTTGCTTCAAAAAATTAACCCTCGTGATGATCTCTCATGAATGGTTCCCTTTCAAAGATTAGCTCTCGCGGTCAATTTTTCTTTCCAAAAATGATTTTCTCATTTTAAAGATCCCACATGCAGGCAGGATCAAAATCTTTTTCAAAATTTTTCAATTTTTTTTCAGTCTTTATCAGTTTTATTTACCTTTATCAAATTTTATTAAATTTTATTCATCCATTTTTATTTCATCTTGTCAATTCTTATTTCAAAATCCTACCATTTCAGGTTAAGGGATAAACTTGATGCCTCTTTCCCATGAGGCATTTCTCCCCCCCCCCCCCCTTCAGGTTAAGGGATAAACCTGAAACCTCATCCTACGAGGTCCTTCTTTCTTCAGGATAAGGGATAGTCCTGAATGTCTTTCTCTTTTAAAGCTTCATCTTTTTCTTCATCCAATTTTATCAATTTTATTTCTTAATTAAATTTTAATTCTTCCAATTCTTTATCAAAGCTTTTCATCAACTTTTGCCTAACTTTTATTCCTTTCCCATTCAGAATAAGGGATAATCCTGAAACCTCTCATAGGAGCAGCAATGCTATCTGTGAGAATTCTTTTACAAAAATAAAATTCCATAAAATTTCCTTGATTCTTCTCTTTTGTCAAAACTCCCATCAATTTCTATCCTTCTCAGATTTTATTTCCTTCCCAGTCAAGATAAGGGGGCAATCAGATCACATGCAAATGAATTCAGTCCTCTAAATGGTCATTCTCAATCCCAGGTCTGGTCCTCGCACTGGCAAATTTTCAAAACTCAATCTTTTGATTAAAAACTTTCTGTCAAAAATCCGAGTTCTCACTTGGGCTTCTCCCTTTATTTTTTCGTTTGAAGTTCCGAGTTCCGACTCGGACTTCCTTCTGAATTCAATCCTCGCATTGGAAATTAATCATTTCTTTAGAAATTTGAGTTTTCAAAACTTGGGTTTCTCTTTTACCCGAATTCTCACTTGGGCTTCTTCCCTTTATTCTTTCATTTGAAGTTCTGAGTTCCGACCAGGACTTCCTTTTGAATCCAATCCTCGCATTGGAAATTAATCATTTCTTTAGAAATCCGAGTTCTAGCTCGGGTTTTCCCTCTATTATTTTTCATTCGAAGTTCTGAGTTCCGACCAGGACTTCCTTTTGAATCCAATCCTCGCATTGGAAATCAATCATTTCTTTAGAAATCCGAGTTCCAGCTCAGGTTTTTCCTCTATTATTTTTCGTTCGAAGTTATGAGTTCCCACCAGGACTTCTTTTTTAATCCAATCCTCGCATTGGAAATCAATCATTTTTTTAGAAATCTGAGTTCCAGCTCGGGTTTTCCCTCTATTATTTTTCGTTCGAAGTTCTGAGTTTCGACTAGGACTTCCTTTTGAATCCAATCCTCGCATTGGAAATCAATCATTTCTTTAGAAATCCGAGTTCCAACTCAGGTTTTTCCTCTATTATTTTTTGTTTGAAGTTCTGAGTTCCGACCAGGACTTCCTTCTAAATCCAATCCTCACATTAGAAATTAATCATTTCTTTAGAAATTCGAGTTTTCAAAACTCGGGTTTCTCTTTATCTTTTATCCGAGTTCCAGCTCGGGTTTTTCCTCTATTATTTTCGTTTGAAGTTCCGAGTTCCGACTCGGACTTCCTTCTGAATCCAATCCTCGCATTGAAAATTAATCATTTCTTTAAAAATTCGAGTTTTCAAAACTCGGGTTTCTCTTTATCTTTTATCCGAGTTCCAGCTCGGGTTTTTCCTCTATTATTTTCATTTGAAGTTTCGAGTTCCGACTCAGACTTCCTTCTGAATCCAATCCTTGCATTGGAAATTAATCATTTCTTTAAAAATTCAAATTTTCAAAACTCGGGTTTCTCTATATCTTTTATTTTTTGAAGATTCGAGTCCCAACTCGAACTCTCTTCTTTTTCAAAAAATTCCAACTGCCAGGCGGAACATTCTTTCAAAATCCAGCCTTCCGGCTAATCCATTTCAAATTTCAAAAATCCAGGTTTATTCTCTTTAAAAATCCTTTTGTGCCCCTTTCAGGTTAAGGGATAAACCTGATGCCTCTTTCTCATGAGGTATTTCTTTTTTCTTCTTTTTCCTTTCCCCTTCAGGTTAAGGGATAAACCTGATGCCTCCTGCTGATGGGGTATTTCCTTTTCCTCTTCAGGTTAAGGGATAAACCTGATACCTCCTACTAACGAGGTATTTCTTTCCTTCCTTCCCAGTTCAGGATAAGGAGATAAATCCTGAAAACAGACCACACGCAATTAGGATGTGACGGTCCATTGAATTCAGAATTTTTCATCAAATTTTACTTTCCAAATCTAACTCATCTTCACAACCTAGTCCTCGCACTGGTTATTTCTCAAATTTCTCAATCATATGTTGAGCTCATTTGAAAAATCCGGTTCTCACGCCGGTAACCTTCTAAATTCAGTGTTCTGATCAAATTCTTTCCTTTTACAAAATTCAAGATCTGACTTAAATCTGATGTATTTCCAAAAGATCCAACACTCATTGGTCATGTATTTCCAAACGTTCCAGCATTTTGCTGGTCAAGTATTTCAAACGTTCCAGCTCTTGCTCGTCATGTATTCCAAACGTTCCAGCTTTCGCTGGTCAGGTATTTCCAAAAGATCCAACACTCGTTGGTCATGTATTTCAAACGTTCCAGTTTTGTTGGTCAGGTATTTCAAACGTTCCAGCTTTTGCTGGTCAGGTATTTCAAACGTTCCAGCTTTCGCTGGTCAGGTATTTCCAAAAGATCAACACTCATTGGTCATGTATTTCAAACATTATAGTTTTTGCTGGTCAGGTATTTCAAACGTTCCAGCTTTCGCTGGTCAGTTATTTCAAACGTTCCAGCTTTCGCTGGTCAGGTATTTCAAAAGATCCAACACTCGTTGGTCATGTATTTCCAAAACGTTTCAGCTTTCGCTGGTCAGGTATTTCAAACGTTCTAGCATTTTGCTGGTCAAGTATTTCAAACGTTCCAGCTCTTGCTGGTCAGGTATTTCAAACGTTCCAGCTTTCGTTGGTCAGGTATTTCCAAAAGATCAACGCTCGTTGGTCATGTATTTCAAACGTTCCAGCTTTTGTTGGTCATGTATTTCAAACGTTCTAGCATTTTGCTGGTCAGGTATTTCAAACGTTTCAGCTTTCGCTGGTCAGGTATTTCAAATGTTCCAGCTTTCACTGGTCATGTATTTCAAACGTTTCAGCTTCTGCTGGTCATGTATTTCAAAGGTTCCAGCTTTTGTTGGTCATGTATTTCCAAAATCAAAAGATTGCAACTCAAGATCTCATCAAAATCTATATTGAGTGATTATTTCACAAAGAATTCATGAAAACTTTGCCAATTTGCTAAAAGCATTTGTTGATTCTAAATATTCTTACTGCACAAAAAGAATTTTCTCAGATTACCTCCAGTATTTTCTTCCAAAAGGTGAAACTTTTTGCGAAAAAGAGGTAAAATTCAAATCTTTTTCCTGTTGATCAACCAAAAGGATGTAAGAAATGTCCTTGATATGATCAATGAAAGAAATCTTCAATGATGTTGAAAAGTCAGAAGCGAATTGATATTGATCTTGGCTATGGCGCATGTTTTAAGATGACTTTCTGGCAATCAGGCAGTGAAAATATCTCGAGCTATAGAAACAATCCACTCGACCCATATCTTCTCATTCGTTTAAAGTTGCAATCAAATATCCGCAAAAGGGATCTCTCAACTGTTGTCAAGATAAAGATGAATATGCGAGCAGACCCCCGGGGCCAAAGAAGATTTGAATCATCTCCGAGATGAAGGAGTTTGTGAAGGATCCTTCCAAGGAAAGTTCAGATCACCGTCAAGATGAAGGCGAGTGTGATGAGCCTACCGACAAACCCTAAAAGATATTTGATTTCTGCTATCATCTAAAGACCTTTTGAGCCAATGTCATCAATAGAATCCCTGAGATAAAAGAAGGATCGGAACATCTCCAAGATGAAGGAGTTTGTGACGTACCCTTCCCTGAAAAAGAGAGAAAAGTCAGGACATCTCCAAATGAAGGATGATGTAAAAGCCCAAGAAAGCCCAATGACTCAAAAATAGTGCAAAAAAGATCATCGTGGGAAAACACCCAGATATCAAACTGCCAAAGTTGCCAGAAGTCATCTTTTCTCATGCAAAATTCTTTTATCAATATCCCTTCATTACTTGCTTTTATGAAATTAAGAATATTTCTTCTCTTCTCATGTCAAGGAAATGGATAGCTTCCTTGAAGAAAATCATCAGCGCTAAAAATTTGAATCTGACTCTTAGAACTGAGGAGTTAACCTCATTTGGGGAAAATACTCTAGGTAAAAGAGGGAATATCTTTTGCACATACGTGCACATTTCCAAGCGTTTGAATCAGCTATAATTTTATTTTATTGGCAAAATTTTCTAGCTATTCCAAGAATGAAATAAACATTCAATATCCATTTTTGATGCAACCTAGCGTTGTTTATATTTCCCAAAAAGAGTTGCCTCTGAAGAAAATATCTCTTCTTGTCCCATCACGGTTTTCTCATTAAAGAATTCTGTATGGACGACCCACTCAGGATAAGGGTCAAAACCTGAAATTTCTTGTGAAAGATCATTAGATTTCAAAAGTTATTTCAGTCTCAGCAATGAGACGCCCAATTTCTTCCCCTTTTCAAAGCTTTAGGGAACCCTATATTTCTCCTTTTGCAAAAACCCCTTTCGGATTTGTTCGTCCAAACTTCGAAGGTCCCATCGTGCTTTCTCCATTTTGAGAAATCCGTATGGTAGATTTCCCCCACTCAAGATAAGGGTCAAACCTGAACCTTTTGCGAAAGATCATAGATTTCAAAAGCTATTTCAGTCTCAGCAATGAGACGCCCCATTTCTTCCTCTTTTCGAAGCTTTAGGGAACCCTATATTTCTCCTTTTGCAAAATCCCTTTCGGATTTGTTCGTCCAAATTCTGAAGATCCCATCGTGCTTTCTCCATTTTGAGAAATCCATATGGTAGATTTCCCCACTCAGGATAAGGGTCAAACTTGAACCTTCTGCGAAAGATCATAGATTTCAAAAGTTATTTCAGTCTCAGCAATGAGACGCCCAATTTCTTCCCCTTTTCAAAAGCTTTAGGGAACCCTATATTTCTCCTTTCGCAAAACCCCTTTTGGATTTGTTCATCCAAATTCTGAAGGTCCCATTATGGTTTCTCCATTTGAGAAACCCGTATGGTAGATTTCCTATTCAGGCTAAGAGTTAACCCGGAACCTCGCTTCGCGAGGTATCTTCCTTTCAGGTTTAGGATAAACCTGAGACTCGTTCCAACGAGATTTCTCGTTCTAACGAGATGTTTCCTTTCCTTATTCAGTTCATTTTTGATATATCCTCGTCCCATCCAGGTTAAGGGATAAACCTGAATCATTCCAAAAAGAGTATCTCGTCTCACCCATGAGACCTGATCAAAATTCTGATTTTCCACCATTTCAGGATTTTCGTCTAAAGTCCCATCACAATTTCTTCATCCTCTATTATTCAATCGTATAATTTTTCGAGGATTTCGTCTCCTAAAAACCATTCGGGATAAGGTTTTAAGCTTGAGAAGCCATGTTTCTAAAAAAAATCTTTCACACCCAGTTCGGATCTGGTGACTGGGGCATTTTTAAAATTTGGAGTGTTATCTTTGCCACTAAGCTCGGCTTTCAACCGGCTCAGTAGCAAAGAGGGGCATCTGTGAACACCCCAAATTTTTCAAAATTTTGTAAAAATGACCCTTTTGCCCCTGGCCCTCATTCTCTGAGAAGATAAAAGCAATTTCAAAGCCAAAATAAGGTTATTCTTCAGATTTTCTAAAATAAATTCCATATTAATGTATCCAATTTGATTATGGATCTGAATCCAGTGTTTTAAATCCATATTTCTTCAAAATCCGGATCCAAACCCATTTCTGAAGAAATTTTCTCAAAATAGCTTTTAAATTCTCAGAAAAATTCCCTTTTGAAACTATTTTTGCAAAAACACAAAAAATAGGTTTTAATCTTTGTTTTCTCACAAACTTTGGGATTTTATTCTAAAAATACAAAAAATTGAAAGATAACGCAAAAAAACAAAAAAAAAATGGGAAAATTATGAGGAAAACAAATGAGTGTAAAAATCGATTTTTGCTAAAGACCTCGGAAGCCCTTTTTTGTAAAAATTTAAAAATCGAAGGGGGGTCTTTTGCAAAACCTTTTTAGGGTTTTCCTTTGTAAGGAAAAAGAGGAAAAAGAGTCGCCCCTCATTCTCTCTTCACTCTCGCCTCTCTCCCCTTCTCGGCTTCCATTCACAAACCTCTCTCCTCCATTACCCACCAATGGGCCTTCCTCTCTTCTCCACCCTTAATCCTCTCCTTCTGTCCATCTCGGTTGGCTGGCGCCTCCTCCGCTCTCACCTCCCATCTAAGTCGCTCATCTTCAACGAGCTTCCTTCCCGAACCTTCGCCCCCCTCCTTAAGAGGGGCACGATGAGGAAACCCTAATCCATCGTTTTCACCCTTCCACAGCCTTCTCTCTCTTGCATACGATCCGTTATCACCCCCGCACCCCTCTCTTTCCTCCAAAGATTTCCTTCATCGTCTTTACCTCTCCATCTTTCTACACATTTTTCTGAGCCTTCTTCTTCTTCCTCCTCTTTTCCCTTCCCTCTTTCCTTTCATTTCGTTTATTTTCTCGTTTTGTTCGATTGGAGGAAGCCGACTATCTCTCAGCAGGATCGCAGGGAGTTTTCCATAATAAGCAAAAGGAACACTCGCTCCTTACCCCTCCTGCAACACCAGGCCATCAGGTAAGTTGCCATCTACCCTCCCTCTGGCTATTCTCTTTTATTTTATTTGGCAGTTCTGTTTTAACATTATCGCTTAGTTTTTCATGATTTTCCCTCTTATTTCATCTCCCTTCTTCTCTTTTCCCCCATCGTTGTCGATTTCTTCTAGATTTTCCCTTTTTTTTCTCTCCCCATTGGAGCATTCACATAGCATCGATCTTGCGTATAGCAAGCGTCGATCTATGTAAATATGCGACAGTAAAAGGAACTAATAGGTTCCAACATTTCTCTGCATTTCTAATTTATTTCTTCTTGTTCTCATGTGATTCATTTGAACCTCAATTTGTTTCTCCTGTCGATTCATGACTTTATATATCGATTTGTCTTTTGAATTTGGATTTTCTATTTCGTATGATGCTTTCCTCGTTTGATTTCGGATTACTTGTTATTTACCACCATCGACTCATCCTGTTTTTTTATCTTTACCTTGAATCAGCCTCAATGTTTTTGTTTGATCTCTTCATTGTATAGTTTTCTATGTATTAACATGTTTCATTTCAGTTTTAAGACTATCATCATTTGTCTGTCTTCTTTCTCTTCATCTAGCATCAACATATTTAGTAACTCTTGTAAAGTATTAAATCAATCCAGAATCAGTCTACCAGGAAGCCAGTTGGATCTATCGAGGATTTCGATTTTCGGTTTCACTGTGAAGATTTGGTGATCCATCAATAGAAAATAAGACGATTGATATTCCTTATGAATTATCGGTTCTGCTGTAATTTTGTGGCATGCTCTGCTAAAAATTGATCTATGAGAATCGATTCATTGATGCAAGTTTTTTTGTTTTTTGTTTTATTTTGTCTGTCGATCTTAATCTCCTATGCTATTTCGTTGCATCACACCAGTATATTTGATCATTATATTGTTCATTTGGATTTAGTATTTTGATTTCTGATGATCTCTCTTTTCACTCGATTCCCTGCTCTGTTTGATTATCTTGAATATTTGTTCGTGCTTTTGAATCCCACTTTGCAATTGGGAGCCCAATAATAAAATATGCCCAACTTTGGCTGGTTGTGTGATTCGACCCAAGCAAAAGATACCCAGTGATGAATGATGAGGTTGAGAAGTTGCCAACGGACAACTCCTAATAACATTCTCAGCATCCGACCATTGTAGCAAATTTTGATGATGTTGGTGCTATGTCGGTTGAGCCCTCATGCTCCTGCTGCCCTGCTACAACACCATCCAATTTCCCAAATCTATGCTACAGTCACCATCTCCAGCATCCATTCTCACTCAAAATCCCCAGATCGCTATCCTGGATCATAATAACAATCAATTTGATGGCCTTTTCTTCAAAGACTCATCAGCTACATCCCTCCTAAGACCCGCAGTTTCAGTTACAGGCTCTGCAACAAGGGGCATCCAAAACCGAGCAATTTAGTGGTTCACCTCAGGAACGCCATCAGCAACAGCATCTGCGAGGTGGTAGCAGTGACAGTCCTCACAGCTATAGACAAATACGAACAAAACAGGCTTTCCAGGATACGGTTCTGGAAAGAAGTGATAAGTTGAAGATGATACAAGTAATAAGAAGGATAAGCGTTGACATACTCCAGAATAAAGACACTATGGATAAGCTCCGACCTGTGGAAGAGAGACGTGGAAAAGCAGAAGCTAGAACCAGAGAGCTCGAGAAACAGGTTGCTGCCCTGGGAGAAGGTGTGTCATTGTAGGATAGATCGTTGCGCAGGTAAGATCTAGGATTTGCGTGTGGTGGAGCAGGTAAATTTTAAAACTTGTATTGAATTTACCTGCCAATTTGTTTTGTCAAAAATTAGGTGATTTGTTTACAGGAAAAAGGTTGTATCGCATCAAAGAGAGGTAACATATTTGCAGATACATTTGGATACTGACTTTGATAATCTGAGATCTCATGCTTATGGCGAACATTACTTTTGATGATATTGTTGTTTTTAAGTTAATAATATGAGATCTGGTACTTGTAGTGAACATTCTTTTAATGATACTGCCATTTGGAAGAATTTTGAATTCCATCTGATTAACAATTTGTAAAAAGTTTTATTTGGTATTGATTTTAATAATTTGGCAGTTAGTGTTTGTTTTAAATTCTGCAAAATCCATATTGATTATATATATATACACATATAAATGTTTCTTTGAAATTGATGTGATATTCTTGTGATGTGAATGTCTTTAGAAGACTCGTATGTTTTTTTTTTCTTTCCCACAACCACTCATTAAATCCTTGTATTCCAGCATCCACCTCATCCTTCCCTTCATATTGTCTATCACAATAGCACCTCGTTGTTGCCAACAACATCCCACCTGTCTCAATAAGTTGTAGTCGTCACGCAGATACCTATGCTTCCCCTTTCACCATTTGCATTTCCTACAAACAGCACCATTCATCACCCCTTTTCCCTGTAAACCATCTCCCACACCTCCATATCATAATCCTTCACATTTATTTGAACACCATCACCAGCATTCTACTCATTTCGTAGTGTTGCCTGCTTATGATCATCATCAACCCCGATTTTCACTGGCACCTTAGCAATTCCAAAACAGGTCATTACAGCCTGGACATACTCAGCGATATACTGTACAGGGCTAAATTTATCAAGGGGCCAATTGAGAAATCATAGGGGCCAGTTTCTCTGGAATTGTGAGTAGTGTTTTGTCTAATATTGCTCAGACATTACAGAATTCTCAAACAATGCTATGTACAGGTCATCTACTTATTTTGATGGAAGTCTAAGTGCTACAGGATATATTCATTACTCCTTATTCATCAAAATCGGTTTTAGTATATATATGTTTGGCATCAATGGTATTTATTTAGGATGTATCCCCTTCATACCTGGCACGTCATCACCATTACAAATACCTTCCCCTACCTGTGCACCTACACAACATATCATAAAGCTGCCACCAATTTTCAGTTTCCCAACATTTTCTACCTTATTACAACCTACAACATTTATACCCTCATTCTCCGATATCATTTCAATGTATTGTGCACATTCATCCCCTCACAACTACAGCAGTGCTGAGCACTACTGCTTATAGTAGTGCCTCTGCACTACTGTGTTTTCATCTATCACCACTCACAGCAATGTTTAGGCACTGTTGTGATTCTGTCTTAGGCACCTGTAGAAGTGCTAATCACCTCCAATATTTATGTTGTAATCTTCATTCGGCCCAACTGTGCACTATTTACACTTGCTGGAGCCTCACTGTTTGTCAACACCCTAACCCCTTTGCCTATCATCTATCCTATCCACCTGTCACATTGACTTTTGTCGATTCTTCTTGTTCCATTTATACCTCTACATCCAACTACTAGAGTGCTTTCCACTGTCACTCTACTTGCTGAAACTCAACACATACCATCCCCTGCTTGTAGCATCCACCTTCAGCCATCACATAACCATTCCCTCACAACCCTTCATTGCATTTACAGTATTTTCTGCATCCACATCCTGTCATAACACTCCCTAAGTGTGCATATAATCTGCCTTCACTAGCACATAGGCATCTTCATAGGGATTTTAGTTTCAACGTAACCTCTTGAATTTCTTTTATATTTTATATATGTTTGCTTTCATATTAACCCAGTTGTTTTGCAGGAGATATGTGGAAAAGGTCATTATGTGGAGTTGTAAATTTTATTTATTGTAATAGATTAGACCTTAATGAGAATTTATATTTCTTGTTTTAGATAGAAAGTATGAGCATTGTAAATATCATAAATGGCTCATTTTCATGCATTTTTTTTTCTTTATTTCTCAAATTCTCACAAATGGCAACACGAATGGCACGTGCACCATTTCGTAAGAGGTAAATTAATCCTAAGTTGATGATCTACATCAACGACCATAGTTGGGATGTAGACAAGACTTAGTATTTTTATCTTTTATAAAATAACACTGGATCCACACTGGATCCTTTTCAAAAATCATCATATTTTCAAATATTTCTTTCTTTTATTAGAGTTTAACTTAAAATTGGCTCACGATATATACCAATGGCCATAGTCAGGGTATATTGAGAGTTAATTTCATTTTAAACTCTATAAAAGCATAAAAATATGTTTTATTCTTCACCTGAATTTAAATATAGATTATTATATAATACATTCAATGACCATAGTCAAGGATGTATTATATTTTCAATCGTATTTCAATTCATGTAAAGAATGAAATACGATTTTTCAAAATCCAATTTCAAATTCCTTTTTTCATCCATCATTTAGGATAGAACTGCAACATATTTCCAAAATTCCCTTTTTCAAAAACCCAAGTGATGTTAATATCTTCTTCAATCAATCTTCAATTCTTGTAAAATCCTATTCATCTCTTCATTTTTATTTTATTTTCAATCTCAAAGTCCAATTTTTCTTTAAGATTTCAAATTCATTTGGTATTCAAAAATTCCAAATCAAATCAGATTTCAAAGTTCAATTTAACTTTAAAATTCCAAGTTCATTTTATATTCAAAACTCCAATCAAATTCAAAGTTCAATTTAACTTTGAAATTTTTGATTCATTTTTCTAAATTTCAAATTCAAGTTTCTTGAATTCAAAGTCCAATTTGACTTTGAAATTCATCCTCAAATCAATTTTGAAATTCCAAAATCCATAGTTAGATCCTAATCTCAACTTGGATCCAGATTTCCAAGTATGAATCCAACTTCACCTTGGATCTCAGACTTAAGATCCAAAATCCATTCTAGGATCCAGATCCCCATTCTACATTGGATCTCAGATTACAGATCCAAATTCCACTTAGGATCTAGATCCCAATTCTACATTGGATCTCATATTACAGATCCAAATTCCACTTAGGATCCAGAACCCAGTTCTGCTTTGGATCTCATACTTCAGATCCAAAATCCATTCTAGGATCCAGAATCCAATTCTACCTTTGGATCTCAGACTTCAGATCCAAATCCATTCTAGGATCCAGAAATCAAATTTCACCTTAGATCTCAGACTTCAGAGCCAAATCCATTCTAGGATCCAGAATCCAATCTCATCTCGGATCTTAGACTTCAGATCCAAATTTCATCTTGAATTCCAAATCTTGAATCCAATTCCATTCAAAATTTCCCAATTCCATTTTTATTTCAGATTTCAAACCCAATTCCTATTTCCATATTTTAAATCCAGAATTCAATTTTGAACTTTATTTAGAATCCAGACTTTGGATTCAGATTTCATCTTGGAATTCCAACTTTCAAATCAATTCTATTTAGATTTCCCACATTTCATTATGATTTCAAAACTTCAAAGTTAGAATTCAATTCCATTTCATCTCTATTCAGATTCAAAGTCCATTTATGACTTTGAAATTTTCTTTCTTTTCCTTTTTTTTCAACTTCTGAAGAAACATTCCTTTCAAAATCAAAATTTGTTCTCAAACTCTGATTATTCTAAAAACTTAGAACTTTAAATCTTAAAGTTCTAAAGTTAGAAATCATTTTCTTCACACTATCATCAGATTCATCTCAGAAACACTTAGAATATTTCAAAACATTTTCAAAAAGAGCATACATTCTTACATTGCACAAGCATGATTCTTTATGCATTTTAGACTTAGAATAGATTCTTAGATAATTTCTTAGCAAAGCAAAAGGCATGAATTCGACCCTTGGTTCGATTACCTCTAGTAAAGGCGCCAGGAATGGTCGAACCTCGTACCGACGAGCGAATCCCGTCTCTCCATTTTTCCCGCAAAATATTTTCAAAACGGAGGCGAGTAATTTTCTAAATATTTTCAAATCAAGGTCAAGTGAGACCCCGCAAAAGAGTTCTTCTCTCTTTTCTTTTCTCTTCTCTCTTTCTTTCTGTCTTTTATTCTTCTCCCTTCAAAAAGGAGGAAATAGAGGTTGGAAAGGAAAAGAGAAGGAAGAGAGAGAATATTACGAGAGGAAAAAATTTGCGATGATCACAGTTTCTTATTATTCTCTATGTGATTATCCTATACACATTATTCTTTCAACATTTATATCTTAAAGATAGTGCATTATACAATCATCAATATATGTCCACTAACTACTTTTTAACATGTGTTCACTTGTCATAACATTAAAGATAGCAACCCACCACCAACTTATTAAGTCACGATACTTACAATGCCCCTCCCAAGGCATAAGCGTGACATTCTCAGGTTAGTTCATACCCCGAGACTCTGAAACTCAATACTTAATTCTCAAAATCATATATCAAACTTTTGCATTAAGTAATGTCATGATTTTCTCCACGCATGCTACATTCATAATTAAATCATGACATGAATCAAGCGACATGAAATATGTATCATCATATTTAGGGATGGCAGTGGGGCGGGGCGGGGCGGGGGACAAGGTTTCCACCCCCGCCCCGCCTCAAAATTTTATCCTCCACCCCCGCCCCGCCTCCGCGGCGGGGATGGATTTTATCCTCCACCCCCGCCTTTATCCCCGTTTCATGTCCTCCACCCCCGCCCCGTCCCCGTCCCCGTCCCCGCCCCGTCCCCGTCCCCGCCCCGCCCCCGCCCCGTCCCCGTCCCGACCCCGCCCCCGTCCCCGACCCCGCGGGATGAGCGTGCTCGTCACCGGCGCCGCTGGCTTTGTCGGCACCCACGTCTCGCTCGCCCTCCGGAAGCGCGGTGACGGTGTCGTCGGCCTCGACAACTTCAACGACTACTACGACCCCTCGCTCAAGAAGGCCCGCCGTCGAATCCTCGGCGACCACGGCGTCTTCGTCATCGCCGGCGACATCAACGACGCCCGGCTCCTGGCCAAGCTCTTCGACCTCGTCGCCTTCACCCACGTGATGCACCTCGCCGCCCAGGCCGGAGTCCGGTACGCTATCGAGAACCCGGCGTCCTACGTGCACAGTAACGTCGCCCGGCTCCAGGGTTAGGAAATTAGGGAAGGGAGTTAGGGTTAGTAAACAGTTCATCTGAGTTGGGGGCGGGGATGGGGCGGGGCCGGGACGGGGATGGGCCGGGGGCGGGGCGGGGATGGGCCGGGGCGGGGCCGGGGCGGGGATGGGGCGGGGCGGGGCGGGGCGGGGGAACGTGCCAGTCCATCCCCGCCTCCACCCCCGGACGGGGATGGATTTTAACCTTCATCCCCGCCTCCATCCCCGTTTCATACCCTTCATCCCCGGTCCAAACGGGGCGAGGCGGGGCGGGGCCCCGCTTTCCCCCGGTCCACTGCCATCCCTAATCATATTTATGCATCATACTGAACATTAAACTTTATGGATCCCTAAGCATGCTAAACTGTGTTCTATTCACGATAAATAAAACTAGCATACTTAAAGTGCATGGAATTATATTGAGATATGCCTAAACTAACTAGCATGTATTTTATTTAACTAAGGAGAACTTTGTAAATGTTCACTTACCTGTAATGCTTAAATTCCTATTTTAAGGAATATCCTTAGCCTCTCGCAAGTTTTGATATGAAATCAATGAGTATTCTGTATTATTATTTACAGTCTCATATCTATAAAAAATATCAAAATATCCTTGGGTTTTAATACCAAATTTTGACTCTATTCTTTTAAAGTTTGTCATTGCATCCCCTTCTAATGAATCATACTTGATGAGAAGAATCGAAGAATCCAAAAATCACTTGAATCTGACTTCAGGGTACTAAATTATGCCTTGTTTACTAATCAAGCATACTGAGGGCAAAATGATCTTTTTACTTTTTGACTACCCCCGATTCTATGTAATATTGTAGTTTTTACACCACATCTTTATACTATGTCTACTTCGTATTAAATTCTGGATCCAGATCCACTCTAATTTCAAAATGGATCACTTAAGTTTTTCAACTGCAATTCTAGCTGGATCTTGGATCCGATACGCCCGATCCAAACCTTTTCATGATGGTTTGGCACATGTATGGCATCTATGTTGCAAAGTCTTGAATTTAGACTAAGCTTCACTAAATTTACTTATTTTCGAATCCACTTTGAGTATTCGCGATCCAATTTAAGTTTTATGTCCAATTTGGATCTGATTTGTATTAGAAAATCGAAATCTTTGCTATCTTGATTTTCTATTGCACCCATCCAATTCCACTTACGTGCGTGCACACACACACACACACACACACACACACACACACACACACACACACATATATATATATATCAAAGTCCAGTTGTCTCGGTCTAGACCGAGTCAGTCAAACCCAAATCAGGCCTGACTTGGTCTGGATCGAGACGGTCCGTAGAAATAGACCCGACTTGGTCTGCCCTAAACATAATTGGGCTCGGTTGGTCAAGAAAATAGACCCGACTTGGTCTGTTTATACCGAGATGGTGTGTCAAAACCGAGTCGATCTGCTAAAGCTAATTGGACCCAACTCGATTCGAATAGACTGAGTCGGCCTGACAAATATCAGATCTGACTCGATCTGTCCAAACTGAGTCGATTTGTCGAACTGTTATTTTTTTTCTATTGCATGGCTCGGTCTGGGCATGCCCAGATTGAGTCATCCCAGTTTGCACCTAACTCGGCTCAGTCTGGGTCATGCCCAAACCAAGCGATATGGCCGACTCAGTCTGTTTTTTGTGTAGACTGAGTCTGCCATTTCACAAACTCTGAAGGTTTTGTTTTTTTTTCCTATTTCGGTCGGTACCTGCAGACGGTGAGGTAGCGATCAGACCCCCTGCCTCTTCACGGCAAGCGATCCTCTCCCCCTTTGTCACCTCTTATGCGGCAGTGTTGACAACCTTACTGTTGCCAGACTGTTGCATCCCATGTAAATGGGGCAGCACCTGGCGGTTGCCTGTCCCATGTCACTATTATTATACTTGGCTTGGATCTGGTTTATATGATTCTTATAGGTAAGCCCCCCTCTCCCTTCTGCTACCCCCTTGCATGAGAGGTAGGGATGGGGTACCTCTGCTTAAAAATAAACGAGAGGGAGAGGGGGACTTACCTATCGACCGACAGCTTTGCGCTTCCTCCTCTCCTTCTCCCGTCCTCTCTACGTCCCTCTCTTTGTTGGATCAAGTGAGAAGAGAGGGGGGCACCCATGACTTTTATAGCCATGGGTGAGGGGTCCGTTATCCCCTTCACCCGCCTCCCTCCATAAATGAGGGGGGAAACGTTTCCCCCTTCCCTGTAATAACCACAAATTTTTGGGCATTTATTTAAATGTATTATAATACAAATATCATAACATTGTGATTTGGGCCTGGGATCCAAGTCTCGGATCTGGGACCCATAAAGGGACCTTTATGAATAAATTTACCTTGTATAATCTTATATGTATATATAAGTGCAATAATTTTAATTAATTAAATAATTCAAGGGATAACTATTTAAGATGGTGCATAAATGGGTCCGGGATCCACCTTCCGGATCCATATACCCATATATATATTTTGATATATATATAAAATCATATTAAAATAAAGAAAACAGTAAATAGTTTTAGATGAATCCACTCTTATAACCAGCTCAGATCCAAATTGGGATTTGGATCCCAAGTAGCAGAGTTCAGACCCGATACCTGAATCCATAAATAACCCATAAAATGGGGGTTAGATTATACGTATAATGTTAATTTTAAAATTAAATAGATAATTAATATTATTTATAAGATAAAAAAAAATTGGTGCAAAGGGTCAGACCCACAGTTGGACCCACAAGGATCCAACTGAGGATCCGTCATTCACGAGTGACCCAGATCCACGCTAAAGATGGATCCAGCGGCTTCATGGGTTGCGAGTCACGGGGCTCAGATCCGGACCTAGACCCGTGTGAGGTTTTATAAGGTTTCGTAAACAAGAATCATGCCTAGAGCATGATTCTTACAAAAAATCAAGAAAAGGGGGGTGGGGTTTACGCAAGGCGAAACCGACTCCCCCCATCTTTTTTCGGAGGGGAGAAGGGATCGTCTCATTAAAAGGGGAAGCCTTCCCCTTCACTCTGCCATTTTTCCCTCTTCACTCATCTCTCACATCTCTCCCTCTCATTTTCGTGCGCACCAGAAGGGAGCTCCACCATCGGCAAAGCTCCGGCTACTTGCTGCCATTGAAGGCCTCATCGAGCACCCCCTGTTACGGCAGTGAATAGAGCGACACCAGCTGACCCTGCCCTCGCGATTGTAGCCTTCGATCACCGGAAAATCACTGAAACAGGTACGATTCTTCATTGAATCTTGGTGAGGGATCGAACAGGGGTTTGATTCCGTGTAAGGATTCGAAGTGAGAAGCCACAAAAATCCTTTAGATGGACATTTTCTTGGTTTTCAAGAACCAATGGGTTCTTTGCTCCACTGGATAGAATAGCGCAACACTCTTTATTGGGTCGCTGCGAGTTCGAATCCCAATGGTATAGTTGTATAACTGATAGGGTTTTGCTTAACCCCAAATTTAAGGGTTTTCGAGTCTTAACCCTATAAATTGGGGGTTTTCGACTGTAGTATCGGGTAAACCCAGTTTAAGTTCCGATTATTGTGGTTGAATAACCAGTTTGGGGTTTTTCGATTTTTGTTATTGAATAACCCATATTGGGTTTCAGATTCTTGATGTTGAGTAATCCCAGATTGGGAGTTTTCGGTTCTTGGATTCGATAAACTCAGGTTTGGGGGTTTTCTTTACATAATTGGTGGGTCGATAATGATTGTTTCATTCGAAAAAATCAGAGCATACATGTGTTAATATATGTTGGCCGATTACATCTATTAAAAAAAAATGGAACTAGATGATGTTAATTATTGTTAGCCGATAATGTTTATATAATTCTGAAAAAGAAATATATGATAAATCGATGTTGAGTTAGATATATCATAGGTTCCATTCTGTTTTAAATTCAGAGTTTGCATGTTCAATGAAACTCTGTGTTCTGTCATTAAACCAGAATTTATGTTATAATAAAAGACTACATTAAGGTGCTGGTTATATCAAATCTATTCCTGTGTGATTATTAGTAGATATTTAATCTGAATATATATGTCTTGGTTACCTGTTATCAGACTTGATTTCTATTCATTTTCTTAATTATCAGAATTGAGTTCATCCGATTTCATGTGATCATGTATGGTCTTACACAGTTTTATATCATTAAAGCATGTATATTTTAAGAATTTCCTGTAAACATATAAATAGTCAAGGTCTGAAACCTTAGGGTGTTCAGTAGACGCTTGATTTGGGTTTTCCCCAAACAGTTTGGTTTTGGGGAATCTGTATAGTGATTAACCTAAATGTTGACTGAAAAAATATTGGTTAAGTACCCACCTTCTATGGGCTATTTTAGTGTTGAACATAAAATGATATTCCCGTCATAAAACTGCATATGTGTGGGTTGTTTCGGTGCCAAACATAAAATAAACTTTCTATTATGAAACTATGGGGGTGTGTTGGCTGGACCGATGTTGTAACAGGCATAGCAGCAGCCCGATGCGTGTTGGAACACGCTCAACAACATACCTATGATCGTCATGGCTAATACTGCTTATAATACGGTTCATTCCATGGTAGGTTAATATATGTGCTCATAAGTTCTGCCCTGTGATATGCATATGTGATTGACCTTGTTAAGCAGCAGTTAATTATCCTGATTATGTAGTCATTAACGTGAGCATGTGTTATCATATAACTGTCAGGTTATTGATATTTGGAAATTTACGTAAGCGTGTACACTTGATGAAAATGTTTAATTTATGTGCACATGCACACACTCAAAGGAGATATGCATGGGTGGATACACGTATGTGATGGAGGTAACACGCATAGTGAAAATGCATATGATTGAGAAATGCCATGCATATGGTTGGGTTATGTTTGCATGAGTGCACATGCTTTTAGCACTATTGAGCCTAGTGTTATGAATAAACACTACTTGGTTTTATTATGTGATACACCGATGGCCTAATTGGACCATCATCGGCCTGGAGAGTCGTGGGTTTGTTTTCTTTTCACATATATTTTTGACTGCATCACTTAAACCACATAAGTTGGTATGGCACACTACTACACTATTCCTGTGATCCTCACGGGCTGGAGTCCCGTAAGGGTTCTCGCAAAGGAGGGTGCGGGTTTTCACTTTACTTTTGCATATAGCGTTGCAAACTTAAAAAATCGAGGTAAATTAAAAATATAATAAAGAACAGTGTAATATATGTTTGAGGATCTTTCATCTGGAGAATGGAGATCTTAGAGATACGGTCTTGGGGAGACTGTGAGGATACAAAAACTCTGTGTGCTGAAATTTTATCCCCTAAACCCGATATTGAGGTTCCTTCTCCTGGCCACAGTTTTAGGGGGAGTCCGCCACTTTACTTGAGAGTGGTGTGTTGGTTACAGTTGTGATTGTTTTGGTACCAAGAAAGTGGCACTTGTGGACGTGGGGTGTCCCTTGTGTCTCAGATATTAGATATAGAGGTCTAATGTTTTGAAGGTGATTTGGTCGAGGGCTAAGTTGAAACCCAGTAATAAAATACAAATTGTGTGCTAAGCTACCCTAAGAACCTACTTAACCTCGGGGTTTATACCCGTTTGGTGTATCCGCGAGCAATGAAAATTAAAAAAAATAACTTAAAGTTGCGTACATTTAATAGGGCATGCATATGAAAATGAAAAAAGAAACTTAAAGGTAAGATAATAAAAGAACTCATGCATTGAAAAGAAGTCATGCGTCTTCCTGTTATGCATTAGATCATGCATATTTGAATTGTTCTCTATATCATGACATGATATGGTGGTGGTATGTAATTTACTTCCTGAAAGCATGCTGCAAGGTTTGGTTATTTAGTTTTTGATATATGGTACTGTTTTACTGTTCTCGACTGGTGAGTATATGCAATCTGTCGCATGTATGAATTGTTAAACACTACAAATTGTTATATCTGCACTCACTCAAATCATTATATGAAATCTTATCCATGTTCTTTGTCTCACCTGGTTTCTTTAGAAGTAGTTGTGCTCAGAATTTCAGTTCTGACACTCTACTTTGTTGGTTTTTCACAGAAAATGGTGAACAATGAGGTTTGACTAGCTACTGAGAATAGATGAGAGTCATACTTGGGCTTGACAGCTTTAACAGGGGACAAAGTGATTCTTTCTTTTACTTCAATCCTTCTTGCTTTTTCAGTTGTCGCTTTATTTTCAGTCGAATAAAACATTGTCTCTGAAATTCACTCTTATTCATAAATAAAAAAATTGTTTTGGTTCTTATGGATGATGGTTGCAAGTTCGTTTGTGGTGTTTGGCTATCCAGTTGGAATTGGAACTGTGAGGACCCCGAGTCTCTAGGAAGTTTTATGCAACTCTTAGATAAGAAAATATTATGCATTTTCAAAGGGTATGAGTTGGGGTCGTTACATTCCCTCTCCCACTTTCCATTTTCGTGGGAGAGAGAGAGGGGTAACATTTACCCCTCTTCCTGTAACCACCCCAGGTGGGCGGCGTTATAATTTGATCGTCTGTGGTGGCTGGAAAATTATCCTCAAACCTACATTAATGTATGTGGCGACCTACATTAATGTATGTGGCGACCCGATCTAGAGTGGATCAATTTTCCTCACCTTAGGTCTCACATTTTGAGAAATTCCTTGATTGATTTATTGAAGTTGTGTGTGCGGTCTAAAAACAATTTTTTTTCTATTATTCATCTTCCAAAAATCACTAAAGGGAAAAAAAGAAAAGAAAAAAAGAAAATGGTGGATTTTGGGGTTATTTAGGTTGATAGTCGGTCAATGGAGAGAGGCAGTGGCCATCGTCATCAAAGAATGGACGCCTAGAACACATCCTAGTATGGTTTAAACAAATGTTGGACTCGGTACAATTGTTATAGAACAAACAAAACCATGTTCTGTTTTGTCTTTTTTATTCATTTCATCCAATCCTCGACATACCATCAAATGTGCCCAAGGGCTGATTAGGGATCATGGCATGATGTACGAGATTGCATACTAGACTTGGATCTGACCCGAGTCTTGATTAATATCAACAATTTTCTCATGTAGAAGCTATAAAAGTCTGTTATTATACTTGGTCTGGATCTGGTTTATATGATTCTTATAGGGGCCGGGTATGGTTTTGTCACCAATTGCTCGGATCAAATGAGAATCTAATCTCATGAAACTTTTTTATTTTGTTTGTATAATCTAGAAAAAACCTTTATCACTTATCACACATTAGCCTTCATTTGGTAAAACTAATGTAAATCAAGAGGGATCCATTTACTAAAAAAAATCTACCACAAAATTTTCAACTCAAAACAAAAATAATCAAGCATCCAACTCCAATCTGCCTTATACATAGAGCACTAACATTAACATCAAAGTGGATCTAAACAAATCTTTATAGACATTGGCCTTCTGCTCCTGCACAAAAAACCCTTGAGATCCTTCTGCCCATTAGAGAGTACACCCAATTTCAACCTTGTGGCAAGGAATGTCACCCATATATTTCAAACTTCTAATGCCCTATCAACTTGGTGACATTCATAAGTCGGCCCTACTAGATGAGCATAGACCTCGTGGTTTATATGATCCTTTTAGAGCAAAAACACAGTTTTGCCTTCGTAGGTTTTGTTTTTGAGAGCCAGCTAGGGATGTAAATGGTTCAGATGCAACTCGATACCCAACCCGGACCTGAGTGCATTAAGTGGGTTTGTTAGTTAAATTTGGACCCGATTAATAATCGAATCCAAGTTTGGTATTGTTGCATTCAAACCCAAACCCAAACCCAAACCCGAATCAGATTAAAAACCCGATCCGATTATGTGTAAACACTGGGAATTAAGCTAGTCGGATCTGGGCTTGTTTTATCTTTTTTTTATTTGAATCTGAATCCGAATCAGATTAGGCCAAACCCGATTATTTCGGACTTGGTAATGCCATCCCTAGAGCCAGCAGAGCCAGGCCGATTTGGTTTAGTCCTAGATTTGGTGCTAGACCCGATCCATCATTTCCGTTTACGAGCCCAATTCCTCAAGCGAAGGCAGCGAACCGGCTTCTTCTTCTTCGCTATAGAAGGTTTCACACTTCGCACAAGCGAGTGAACCCCTTCCCTTCCGCCTGCACCGCGGCGGCCATGGCTTCCTCTGCTGCCGCCGGCGGCGGGCGGCGCATCTCCTCCCAACTCTCCCTCCTCATCCGCACCCACCACCTCTCCGCCTCTTCTTGCTCATCCATTCACCACCACCACCACCACCAGGACAACCACTCAAATGCCTCTCCTCCGCCTCCGCCACTTCTCCCGTATGGTTCTTTTCGCTACCACCTCTCCGGATCCGCTCCGTTTCGGTCGAGGCACCCATACGGGTTCCTTCTCCCTTTCGGCGTCGTATCGTCTACGAGGCACTACTCGAGCAGCATGATCGGGGAAGAGCCCGACAAGATCGAGTACATGAGCGACGTCGCCGGAGTGCTCACCGAGACGGCTGCCGAGACCGTCGCGCAAGCGCCCGGCGCGAGCGAAGTCGCGATCGCGGCTGCGGACTCGTTCTTCCCCGTCGCCGCCTTGCAGTACTTCATCGATGGTGTTCATTCTTTTACTGGGCTTAATTGGTAGGTAAATATCTCTATCATGCAATTTAGTGAATTCGGAAGCTCTAAAATTTTATTTTTGATGTAATAAAAAGAGATAAACTGCCATTTTGTTCGATTATGCGGACGCTTTCGTGCCTTCTTAGGTTGTGATTTGATATATTTGAGTATATATGTTACGGATTGGAAACTCTGCTAGTGATAGTTCAAAATTCTAAATTTCCAACATCAAGTTTGATGAGAAAAATTATGATGCTCGGTAGGTAACATGAATGGTGGAGTGGAAAAAAGAAACAGGAAGAAAGTGTCGTGTTATTTGGATTGGGAAAACCATCTTGTAATGGGTTGGCTTATCCAATCTATGAACTTGTTCGTTGGCGAAACATTCATGAGTACTGAAACTGATAAGTATGAGTCCCCGTGTTGGATGCATATTTAAGAAAGACAAATGAAGTCAAGAGGTGTGATATTCCTTCGACTAATTGCTATAACGAGCTCAGGGATCTGTGAGAAGACATAGGCCATTACAACCGAGATAAAGATGCGCACGTGCGAAGGAAATAAGACAGTTTTGGGCTTCTTTTGGGGGTTTCATAGTGAGAGTGCAAAGAGTAACATTCATGCATCAAATGAATTAAGTCTAGTGAGATTTTACCTCATAAACAGTATCACCTCACAATTGAAGTCATGAGAAAGGTAAGAGAAGAGGGGGTAACTTATAGAAGAGGACAAGTTAGAAGACATTGATGAGGAGGAGAAGTTTTGGTGCTTTTGTTGTGGGAAAGGTGGGCAAACCGGAGTCCACTGCTGGGATCTAGTGGGAAGCCAAACGCTCAAAACGGTCATGCGTACCAAGCTATGTCACATGGATACAGCTGAAGATACGGGGATACAAATATTTTTATGAAGTTTTCAGTGTAACTAGTATACAAGGGGATACAACACGACAGTAAAAATGGAGTATCCGTGTGACATAGGTACCAAGGTTGTCATAGTCTTATTCATACTCCACACTTGAAGAGACATCGAATTGCAAAGACCTGCCTTTTAAAACTTATATATGAATCACAAAGTGTGCAATTTATGGTGATGACCTTGCTCTCTCCATAGCCATCTAGAAAGATTAAAAAAAAAACTTCCGTACCACTCACCTCTTATGTAATTTGATGCTTATGAATGTCAGTGTCCTGCAAGGCATTTTTGGCCGATTGCAACTCTGTTCTTATTATCATGAATGTGGATGAAGCTATGAGAGTTCTCCGATAGAGAGATGCAATCACTAGTAATTATGGAGGCTCCAGAGAAGAATTAGACATATGAACATGTCCCTTCTCTATGAGTTAGATTTTGCTCGTGGCTTAAAGAATCTTACACTGGAGGAGAAGAATATCATGAAGGGATATCAGAAGGTTAGTAATTGTCAGGTGTTTGACACTAAGAAAGAAATGTTAATCATCTCTTCCTTTTTCCGAGTATAGTTGAAAAACAAAAGGTTTTTCTTTGTACTGGCCATGTTCCCAAGAATCTTAATGTATAGGGATTCAAGCTTTAAACTGTTGAAGGATGGATGAGAAGCACCGAACCTTGGGTAGAGAAAGAGAGAGAGGAGAGAGAGAAAGAGAGGAGAGAGAGAGAGAGACGGCTGCACAGAAAGTAAACTTCGTATCCGATTAGGGCAGCTACTCTCTATGTTAAATAGAGATAAGCCAAAAAGAAGAAATTACATCTAAGTCCATTATTTAATAAAATTTCAAATAACCTCTAATTTAATAAGGCTTAAACTTAAAACCACCTATTCTCAACACTCCCCCTCAAGCTGGAGCATAGATATCGATCATGCTCAGCTTGTCACAACAATGGAAGAAACTAGACCTCGCAAGGGCCTTGGTAAAGACATCAACAACTTGATCTTCGGAAGATACATGATCTGTGCAAATATAACCAGTCTGAATCAAGTCACGTACATAGTGACAGTCAACTTCAATATGTTTAGTCCTTTCATGAAAAACTAGATTGTTGGCAATATATGTAGCAGCCCTATTGTCACACACCATCACCATAGGTAGGGATACTTTCACCTGAAGTTCGGTCAAAATTGATTTTACCCACATGATCTCAGCTGTGGTATGAGCCATAGCTCTGTATTTTGATTCAACACTCGACCTGGCTACAACAGTTTGTTTCTTACTCCTCCAGGTAACAAGATTTCCTCCCACAAAAACACAAAATCCAGTTGTTGATTTTCTATCTTCGATAGACCCCGCATAATCTGCGTCAGTGTAAGCAACAACGTCCAAGGAAGGATTTTGTTTAAACAACAGTCCTTTACCAGGAGATGATTTTAAGTACCTGAGAATCATCATAGCTGCATCCCAGTGAGCTTTGGTAGGCTTATCCATGAATTGACTAATTTTACTCATGGCTAATGAAATGTCAGGTCTAGTAACGGTCACATATAACAACTTACCCACCAAGGATCTAAAACTAGTACTATCCACATATTCATATTTCTCATCAAACATATGAGTTTTGGGATCCATAGGAATGTTAGCTGGCTTCGCTCCTAGCATTCCAGTCTCTTTTAATAGGTCCATCACATACTTTCTTTGTGACAAAACTAAGCCCTCTTTGTTTCTTGCAGCCTCAATACCCAAAAAATATCGAAGGGAACCAAGATCTTTAGTAACAAAGTATTTCTGAAGATGATTCTTTGTTGCGGAAATATCTTGGGCACTACTTCCTGTTAATATGATGTCATCGACATATACCACCATAACAACAATTCCAGCACTAGTTTGCTTGATAAACAAGGAGTGGTCTGAGGCTGACCTGACAAATCCAAACTCCGACATTACCTCAAATAATTTTTGAAACCATGCCCGAGGACTCTGCTTCAGGCCATAAATAGCCTTCTTCAACTTGCACACTTTCTGACACTCCCCCTAACCTCAAAGTTGCATATAGACTCTTTCATGTAAATCTCCATACAAAAGGCATTCTTGACATCCAACTGAGACAAGGGCCATCCATAGTGCACTGCAACAGAGAGAACAAGACGAATAGTTCCAAGACGAGCGATTGGGGAAAAAGTTTCAAAAAAGTCAACACTATAAGTCTGAGTATAGCCTTTTGCAACCAACTGGGCTTTGTACCGTTCAATTGACCCATCCGAGTTATATTTAATGGTATATACCCATTTGCAGCCAACAATATCTGCATCAGTTGAAGGATCAACCAAGTTCCAAGTGCCCCTAGAGCATAGGGCATCCATCTCATCCTGCATAGCCTGCATCCATTTGGGGTCGAATAGAGCCTGACTGTGATGAAGCAGAACAGAAGAGGCAGACAAAGTCGAGATAAAATTCTTTATGGATGCCCCAAGATTAACTTCAGAAACAAACTGAGAAATGGGATAAAGGGTGCACTGTCTTTTCCCTTTTCACAGAGCAATAGGAAGATCCTTATCAAGAGCAGAAACTTCAGTATGCTCAGATATACTTGCCTCAGGAGAAAGAGATAATGGAGACATGGAGGTAGGTGGTAACCTGTGAGTATACACTATAGGAGGGTTTCTGTATCGAGACTCCCCAGAGGATGGAGCCACAGGCTGTGGAGTGAACGACTCTAAAGGAAAATGAGGAATTGGCAGAGGAAAGACATCACCCTGACTCTCATGTAACCTTGGAGTAGTACTCGAGAAATATGGAGTAGACTCAAAGAAGGTAACATCCGCACTGACATACTCTTTATGGGATATAGGGTCATAGCAACGATATCCTTTTTTATTCTTAGGATACCCAAGGAAAACACATTTAATAGACTGTGAAGCAAGTTTATCTCGATCAGGACCCAACTTATGCACAAAGCACACACATCCAAAAACTTTAGGGGGGATAGGAAAAAGAGGAACCTCAGGATGGAGAATTTGGATTGGGATCTGTTCTTCTACAGAACTTGAAGGCATGCGGTTTATAAGAAAACCAACAGTCAAAACTGCATCTCTCCAGTATGATGCAGGCATATTGGATTGAATCATTAGGCACCGAGCAACATTAAGAATTTGTCTATGTTTCCTCTCAGCCACACCATTTTGTTGGGATGTATGAGGACATGTAAATTGAGGTTGAATCCCTTTATCAGAATAAAATTGAAGCAAGTCTTTGGATTTGAACTCAAGAGCATTATCAGTGCGAACAATCCTAACACACATGTCAAATTGAGTTTTTATTTCAACAATCAAAGATTTAAGAATGACAGGGCCTTGAGACCGATCTTTCAACAAGAACACCCATGATAACCTTGAGAAGTCATCAACAATGACCAAATAATAACGACACTGAGACCTACTAGGAATCCTACTCGGACCCCATACATCAACATGAAGAAGATCAAACAATCTTTGACTCGATGGACTTTGACTAGAGGGAAAAGAGCTTCGGCAATGTTTTCCCCATTGACATGTTTCGCATTGAAAAGAAACTGAGGGAGGTATATGAGGAATGACTCGATGAAGTTTTGACACTGGAAGATGACCCAGACGATGATGCCATAACAAAGGACTCGAGGAAGACGTAACAGCAGAATAGACAGAACCCACTGGTTGATGTAGATAATACACACCACCTTCCTCATAGCCGCCACCGATCCTCTTCCCCGTAAGCAAGTCCTGAAAAGTGCAACCCATAGGATAAAAAATTACCCTACAATTCAGCTCTTTTGTCATTCTACTGACAGATAATAGATTCTGTGGAAAAGAAGGAGCATGAAGAACATTTGACAGTTGAAGGGTAGGGGAAATAGACATGTTTCCCTGCCCTACAATTGGGGAAGAACTGCCATCAGCAAGGACTACCCCTTTTTGATCGGTTACAGGATTTAAACTTAAAAAGTTACTCGAATTTCCGCACAAGTGTCTGGATGCTCCAGAATCAATGATCCACTTACCACCTTGGCCAGATAGGCCATCACCTGCCAAGCACGCAACCTTAGCAACAAAAGACTTCGAAGAGGATGAGCATAAAGCAAGAAGCTTGTTATATTCAGCCCGACTAAGAGTTATATAATCATTGGAGCAATCCGCATCTGATTTAACCACTTGAGCCATAAAGAAAAGAATGAGTTAAAAAACGAACAGGTCCTCATATTGATGACACTAATTTGTCTCCACCACGAAAAAAAAAACTCCACACTATGCAGGTCCACAAAAAAAACTGTTACTCTGCTTCACGACGTCTGCGCAACATCCATACCACTCACCAGATCAGGAACCCATGGATTCATCACGACTTGTAGATCCGATCTTCTAGAGACGATCTGTCCAAAAGGAAATCCAGAAATCACCTTCACGCGATCAACCTTTCACGAGCTTTGCCTTCACACGTTCCCAAGAATGTACAATAGCAATAGCATAGTTCAAGACTACTCCCACGATCCACTAAATAATCAAATCTGAAATCAGTCAGATCTGATTCTTTCTCCCCCTTTTTTTTTTCCGGCACCCAATATGTAGATCAACAACTGAGTTTGATCTTCACCACGACACACAGATCAACAACTGCCCCTTTTTGTTTTCGACACCCACAAACGACACAGTGAATTACAATCAGACCTGATTTCAACACAGCAAAGACTCACGCTTGCTGCTTCCACGACATGAGCACAACCGAAACTAACATGTTTCTTTCACAAAAAAAAAATCACGACAGCATGGTTGGTAGGAGCTGTCAATGCAGTCTCCTTGTGGTGATACATAGCAGGTTCAAAAACTCAGTGGTACGTTGAATAAAAACTGGTGAGGGTCTGCCTAACTTAGCTTTCAAAAAAAAATCACGACAAAAAAAATCACGACCCAGCAGGTAATCACGACAGGTGCTGAAATCACGACAAAAGCTGAACTTACGACAACTGTAAATCATGACAGTTGCTGCTGAAATCATATAGATAGATGTTGTAACTCATGACAGCATGAGAAAAAAAAATTCCATGACCCAGCAGAAATCACGACAGATGAAGAAGGAAGATCATTTCTTCAAGGGACACGATACAAAATCACGGCAGCAGCACATACAATCTGTTATAAGCTGCCAAACCCAAAAATCACGGCATGGCTCAAGGGTTACTGTTGCCAGATCTGAAGCCACACTCCCATGATGCCCCTTAGATCTGATGACACATCTTAAAAGAAAACTGACCTGATTTGAATATATAATTTTTTTTCGAAGGTGTAGATCAACCGTAGATTGTTCACGATCGATCACGCTCCCACGATCGACTGCTCTGATACCATGTTGAAGGATGGATGAGAAGCACCGAACCTTGGGTAGAGAAAGAGAGAGAGAGAGAGAGAGAGAGAGAGAGAGAGAGAGAGAGAGAGAGAGAGAGAGAGCTGCACAGAAAGTAAACTTCGTATCCGATTAGGGCAGCTACTCTCTGTTAAATAAAGATAAGCCAAAAAGAAGAAATTACATCTAAGCCCATTATTTAATAAAATTTCAAATAACCTCTAATTTAATAAGGCTTAAACTTAAAACCACCTATTCTCAACATAAACTATAGTATGTTCTTTGAGATTCGTTGGTGTTCATAGTAGTTGGAGTGTTGGCCATCTATAGTTGAATACTCGTGGGGCATGTAGGTTAGGTAGACTTTTTAGGAAGATCTCTCTTATTTGATGGTGTATGCGAATTATTACAACAACAACAACAACTACGCCTTCATCCCAAAACAATTGGGGTCGGCGATATGAACCAAAAAAGAAAATCATTCTGGGTCTTCCACATGAATCCTTCTCCAATCATTTCTATCCAATGCCATGTCCTCGGTGATGTTCAAAGCATTCATATCCTTTCCTATCACCTCCATCCATGTCTTCCTAGGCCTACCCCGACCTCTTTTAACTAATATATTTTCCCATTTCTCCATTCTTCTAACTGGAGCATCATTAGGCCTTCGCCGAATATGTCCAAACCACCGTAAACGATTCTCTCTCATCTTATTTTCAATGGGTGCAACGCCTACCTTCTTACGTATCTCCTCGTTCTGAATCTTATCTTTTATTGTATTTCCACACATCCATCTCAGCATACACATATCAGCTACACTCATTTTTTGAATATGATGTCTCTTGGCAGCCCAACATTCCCTACCATATAGTAAAGCGGGCCTAATAGCCGTCCTATAAAACTTTCCCTTCAACCGCAATGGCATTATACGATCGCACAACACTCCAGTTACACTTTTCCATTTCATCCACCCAACCTTTATCCTATGATTTACATCTCTATCAATTTCTCCATACTTTTGAATTATAGATCCCAAATATTTGAAACAATCATCCATCGATATTTCTTGCTCACCAGGCTTCACTACACTCCCATCACTACTTCGTTGCTTACTAAACCGACATTCCATGTATTCTGTCTTACTCTTACTCAACTTAAAACCTCTTGCTTCCAATGTTTGTCTCCATAATTCTAACTTAACATTAACCCCAACTCTAGACTCATCAATCAAAACAATATCATCAGCAAACAACATACACTACGACACATTTTCTTGAATTGATCTCGTAAGCTCATCCATCACTATAGCAAATAGGAAAGGGCTTAAAGCAGATCCTTGATGTAACCCAACCGTTATAGGAAAATTGGTTGTCACCCCTCCATAAGTGCGGACATTGATTACTACTCTTTCATACATATCCTTAATTATACTAATGTACTTGAGAGAAACACTTTTCTTTATCATTGTCCACCAGAGAACGTCCCTAGGTACTCTATCGTATGCCTTCTCCAAATCAATAAAAACCATATGCAAATCTTTGTTCCTCTCTCTATTTCTCTCAATAAGTTGTCTAAGAAGATGTATAGCTTGCATAGTTGATCTTTCAGGCATAAAACCAAATTGATTCTCCGATATCATGACAACCTTCCTCAACCTAGACTCAATCACCCTCTCCCAAAGTTTCATAGTATGACTCATGAGTTTTATACCACGATAGTTTGTGCAATCTTGTATATCACCCTTATTCTTATATTGAGGCACCAAAGTACTCTTCCTCCACTCATTAGGCATCTTATTTGTCCGCCAAATCTTGTTAAAAAGATTTGTCAACCATTCTAAACCTTTCTCTCCCAAGCATTTCCAAGCCTCGATAGGTATACCATCTGGGCCAACTGCCCTTCTTGATTTCATTTTCTTCAAAGCTTCTGCAATTTTTTTTCTTTTGAATCTTGCGCATGAAGTCACGATTCATCTCATGAAAAGGAATGGAGAAGTCTCCAAGATCCTGAGCATGACTTTCATTAAATAGCTTATCAAAATAATCTTTCCATCTCTCCTTAATCTCCTCATCTTTGACTAAAACCCTTTGCGTTTCATCTTTGATACATCTAACCATACCCAGATCTCTCGATTTCCTATCTCTCATCTTTGCAAGCTTATAAATATCCTTCTCGCCCTCTTTGGTATCCAACTTGTCATAAACCTCCTTATATACCTTATCCCTCGCGTTCCGAACTAGTTTTTTAGCTTCCTTCTTTGCTATCATATACTTCTCCAAATTCTCATTATCACGACTCTTACTTAGATTTCTATAACACTCTCTTTTAACCTTAATAGCTAATTTGACATCCTCGTTCCACCACAATGTATCCTTACCTAGCGGTGCACCTTCTTTAGATTCACCCAATACCTCCTTAGCCACCTTTCTCATGCCACCCGCTATCTTATTCCACATTGATTCTGAATCCTCCTCGAGACACCAATCAACTTCCTTAACTACCTGCTCTACAAACATTCCTTGTTTAGCTTCTTTCAGTGCCCACCACTTAATTCTAGGATCTATCCTATGTCTATCCATTTTGCGGCATTGTCTAATTCTAAGATCTAAAATTAAGACTCTATGTTGTGTAGCTACACTTTCTTCCGGTATAACCTTACAATCGATGCAACCCCTATCTCTCTTTCTAAGTAGAAAAAAATCTATTTGACTCGTATTAACCCCACTTTTAAATGTTACTAGGTGAGACTCCCTCTTCCTAAACCAAGTGTTTGCTAAGATCATATCATAGGACAAACCAAAATCTAAAATCCTTTCTCCACTTTTGTTTCTTTCTCCTATACCATAGCCTCCATGGATACTCTCAAATCCATCCCTACTAATGCCTACATGCCCATTAAGGTCACCGCCGATGAAAAGCCTTTCTCCATAAGATATCCCTTGTACTACTCCATCTAAATCTTTTCAAAATTGACGCTTAATGGAATCATCTAAACCTACTTGAGGTGCATAAACACTAATAATATTAATAATATCCGTACCTAATACTAATTTAATAAGTAAAATCCTATCACCCTTCCTACGGACCTCAACTACATTATCTATAAACTCATGACTCATAACAATCCCTACTCCATTCCTATTCCTATTTATTCCTGTATACCAAATCTTATATCCCCAAGGTTCTATCACTTTTGCTTTCTCACCTACCCATTTGGTCTCTTGTAGACATAAAATATCAATCTTTCTCTTACACATAACATCTACTAACTCTACCAACTTACCTGTTAAAGACCCTATGTTCCAAGTGGCTAACCTAATTTTATGGTCTTGGACTAACTTCTTTACCCCCACCCGTCCAACAAAGTGAGGGAACCCTTGCCTATTTGACACCACACCCAGGCACCGGTGTGACGCGTCGCTTCCGGGCGACGATCTAGCAACCCTTGCCCATTTATCACTGCCTCCGGGCCTATAGAGTACAACACGTCGCTCAGTAAGGAACGCCCCAACGAAATTCTCATATTGGCATGAGATACATGACTTATTTGCAGAAATTAATGTCAAACTGCTTTTCCACTAGATTCATATTAAACATTTTTGGGTCAAATAGCAATGAGATACATGACTTATTTGCAGAAGTTGTAGGCATGTCTTTTATAAATTGTTTTTGCAATTGCTTCACTAAAGAGAATTGTTTTACATGGTTAATCAAATTATGAATGCCTTTGATGTGTAAATTTCAAAAAAATATCTAATACTGGAGGATGCCAAGGTTGAGATCGTACAGTTTGCCTTTTCTCCTTTTCTTATTGAAGAATAATTTCATCAATTTTGAAATTCTACAGGTGATGGCTGCTTTTCAGTACAAAGCGGCTAGGAAAGTTGTTATAATCATGTATAAGACCTCAGATGCTTCTGGTTAATGGTGTAATTGATATAATCTAATGTAACAGCAGCCTAACTAGCATAACATGCCTCTACCTACCATTCCCATTTCCTTCTGTAAGCATCTTGATGTCATTCTGAATATGATTTGTGGATTAAGAACATGTTCTCTATCTCATTACTAGAAATTATTCTCTTTCTTTCTAACCATAGGTATCATGAAAGACCAAAAATAATAAACATCGATCTTGATTCAGTTACGAGCTTTTGTTGGATTTAGCTTAGAAAGCGAATTAGACTCCTCACCATTTTTATAGTGGTCAAGAATTGGATCCATGATCGAGTTAGGATTACTAAGAAAGGTTGATCGTCAATTATGTGAAAATTTAGTTTTTAGATCTCTTTCTGCAACAAAGATCAATAGAATTTGCCAAGCTTCTGTTCTACTAACTGGTGAAATTGTATTGGCTGTAAATGACAGTTGATCCTTTGTCTGATAAGCCTATTGCCAATCACCTTGTGTAGATGCTTTTGCCTACATTCTTTCATGATAAGCAACTCAAATTAGATAGTTGATGGTATATGAGGCTGTAATGAAATATGCGAAACTACAAAACGAGATAGGCTGTAATGAAATATATTTTCCCATTTCTGCATCCTTCTAACTGGAGCATCATTAGGCCTTCGCCGAATATGTCCAAACCACCGTAAACGATTCTCTCATCTTATTTTCAATGGGTGCAACGCCTACCTTCTTTCGTATCTCCTCGTTCCGAATCTTATCTTTTATTGTATTTCCATACATCCATCTCAGCATACGCATCTCAACTACACTCATTTTTTGAATATGATGTCTCTTGGCAGCCTAACATTCTGTACCATATAGTAAAGCGGGCCTAATAGTCGTCCTATAAAACTTTCCCTTCAACCGCAATGACATTCTATGATCGCACAACACTCCAGTTGCACTTTTCCATTTCATCCACCCAACCTTTATCCTATGATTTACATCTCCATCAATTTCTCCATACTTTTGAATGATAGATCCCAAATATTTGAAACAATCATGCACAAATATTTCTTGCTCACCAAGCTTCACTAGACTCCCATCACTACTTCGTTGCTTACTAAACCGACATTCCATATATTCTGTCTTGCTCTTACTCAACTTAAAACTTCTTGCTTCCAATGTCTGTCTCCATAATTCTAACTTAGCATTAACCCCAGCTCTAGACTCATCAATCAAAACAATATCATCAGCAAACAACATACACCATGGCGCATTTTCTATTACATAAAAATAACAAGACCAAAATGGTCCTAGAGAGCATTACCTATTACATAACATACAATATATATATATATATATATATATATATATATATATATATATATTAACAGAGTTATCATTAGGTGAGTGCAATAGATAGCTTTTTCAACAATATAGTCAATGCTTAGTTTGCTTTAAATTGAATCGAGCAACCTTTATTTAGTCATCAAGTGTATTTTTTTTGGTCTCTAATGGGTAACCCTATTTTTACCAATCTTATGCTTTGGTTAATCACTGACTTCAAATGCTACGCAGGTATGCTTATCAAAGACAAATAAATCTCACCTGTAATGTGTAGAGTGGGTGATATTAGTACTTTCACAGATCTTGGTGTACATCATGCTGATTGCTTTTCAGATTGATGAGAGATTGTCTATATCAGCTTGATGTATATACTTATATAATACACATATTTTCTGTCTTTTTATGCTTATCTATGTTTTTTTTTCTTTTCCTTATTCTAGGTGGGCGGCTATTGCTGTAACAACTGTTTTGATTCGTGGTGCAACTATTCCTCTCCTAATAAATCAGCTCAAAGCTACTTCAAAACTCACAGTATGTTGTGGTTTCAGTTCTGTCTGTGTATCTGTTGCTTTATATATTCTGTTACTTTATCTTAGTTAATTGGTAGTATTGTCTAAATCTGTGGTATTGTTTCTTGAGTCTGAAAAAGACTTTAGCATGCCTTCACGAAAAGAAATGTCTGACAATTTTTGTTTTTCTTGCTACTTGCTGATCTATTTTTTCATAACTAAACTGGTTATCTTTTATGTTATTTTTAGTCTTGCATCCTGTAGACTATAAAACTAAGAAATTATGTTTTTGTTAGATTGAGATGTTGATATGCTGTGCATATTCTCAACTTTGGAACATAGTGTCCAACTTTTGAAAAGACCATAGTATGTCACATGGGTGCGGGTGCGGGTGCGGGGGTGCGGCACTTTAAAAAAACTTGGGTGCGGGGGTGCGGCAAAAATATAAAAAATTATATATATATATATATATATATATATATATATATATATATATAATTCCAAAAGTTGGACATAAATGACCCTGGGTGCGTTGACCGCACCCAGGGTCAGGTTGACCGCATCGGGTGCCGCACCCGCACGCGCACCTACACCCCCGCACCCGACGCGGGTGCAGCACCTAGTTGGCCGAGTCCCTGTGACATAGGCTACAAGAGTAACACTTAGGTCTCAATGAGGTAGATTGACCTTCCTTTTGTGGCCAATCAATATCCTTTCCCTGCTTGACTTAAGTAACAAGTAGATCAACCTACTTCGGGAGATGCAATTTCTTTACATCATTCTGGGTCCTTTGACAGTGAAAGCAGACGGCTCAGGACATAATGTTGGATGACTTCATTTTATTCTGATTGGTTTACTAGTTATTGGTGACAGGTCCTTGAACATAGGCCCTGGTTCTTATTGTTCATGTTAGTAATGAATTACCACATAATAACTGTTTGCTATCATTTTCTTTCACTCCAAAATAACACAACAAAAAAATTTCTCTTGCAATCTCTGGTGCACCCACCTTGTCTTTATCCTATCCTAGTTCTCACTAATTGATTAGGTTAGCCTTCTGAATTGTTATATCTGCCAACCTTGCTTTGCTCTTCATTTTTCATTTTGTTCTTTACATTCCGTGGTACTTATTTTAATATCTTCAGCAGGTCTTTTAACTTAATGTTCTCTTTGGAATGTTTATGCAGCTGATGCGGCCACATTTAGAGGAAATCAGTAAACAGATGCGTGGAGTATGCCTTGCACTCCCAGTTTCCTTGCTTTCTGCTTCATGCCTTAAATTGAATTATTACCATAAAAGAAGCTGCTGTCATATGATCTGATCATTGAACTTGCTGGCTCATTTTCACTAAGAATAATCATGCATTCAATGCAGGCCACAGATATGGAGACCCTGCAAGAGAGCAGGCAAAGAGTGAAGAAACTGTATAGAGAGTATTAATCTTTTGCCTTTTGCTCTGTGTTTTGCTTAAGAATAGATCATTGAAAAGAGTTTGGAGTGCTCTTTAAAAATTTCAATGTACAACATGTGATTTTGAGTTGCTTCTCGTATTTCATTTTATTAAGTATATACTTAATTTATATAATTTTGCATTTTAAGTTATAGTATTTCAAGTATCTATTCATGTGAAGAATCTATGGTAATCTTAGTTGTCAAAAATAAATCCCAGGCCGCCTAGACGGTCTAGGCGTATGGCCACCACCTAGGCTTATGGGTCTCGGTGGTATAGCCTTGTTTTTCTGCCTAGGCTGGAGGGACATGCTTGTCCTTTTTTTTTTCTTCTTCTCCCTTTTGCTGCAAGCCCTTTCTTTTTTCTTCTATTCTTTTATTCTTCTTTTTTTTCCTTATTCTTTCTGTAATGACCCCAAACCGACCCTTGAAAAAATGCAAATATTTTTTTTAAACATTGCACAAAATATCCTTGGGACTCTAGGTACATTACTAATTTAATTTACACAACCCAACGATAACTTCAAACATAATATAAATCAAATCATAAACCTAAATTGAATTTATTTAAATCAAATAATCTCCATTGAGGGTTCACATAGTTCCCTAATAACACAAAAACTCTCGAAACGTCGGAACCCTAACCGCCAGATCATAATCTTTGTGCCCTCCAGCAAGCTGGTCCCTCCATCATTATGTCTTAATATCTAAAAAAGATTTTTAAAACAGGGTAAGAACCAAAGTTCTTGTATAAGACCCTCTTAAATCCCAACAGTAAGAAAATTAGCATAATACCAACAACATACATTTAGAACAAACTTACAATTTAAACAATTCAAACAGACAAAGAACAATTTCATGCTAAATCAGACATTTAAGGATTCATGAATCAATACAACATGCATGAATAACTTTTTAAGTTCAATTATCAATATTTTTTTTACATGCATGTCCCTATTTAATACATACAATTTAATTTTCATTTTCTTAAAACCCGTAAATACTAAAAAACAAGCAAAATTTCTGATGCTCAAGGCAGTTCCCAGTGGTAGCTTAACACACAATTTGTATTTTAATTATTGGGTTCTACTCATGTTTCTTGACCGATGTCAAGAATCATCACCATCAATCAAAACATTAAGAATCGTCACCTAATGTCGGGATGACAAGAAAATCAACATCCATTGACGTCACTTTCTTGATGTACCAATAACTATGGTTGAGTCAAAACCACAATTCACAGGCAAAGTGGCAGATGTTTCCTACAACCGTGATCGAGAACACGAACCACACATCGAGTTCTTAGGGACAACAAATGCACACAGTATTTAGTATCTTCACAGTCCCCCACAACCGTCATCCATAGTTCCCAACCTTTTACATGAACACCAAGGAAGAAAAGTTATTATACTGTTTGGTCTCTTTTATCAGTCTTAATTAATTTATAGTTATGCAAATCATCATGCAATAACATATTCATGCCCTTGCCTTATCAAATTAACAATGTAACTATTTCAAAAACAAATTTCCAAAATCGTTGTGCAATGCATTTACAGCTTACTATCTCTTAAGCAACACATGGTCTTAACTTTCAATGGCACATCAGTCCATACAAACAACCAATATACAATTTAGTAAGATGACATTGCAAAATTTCAATAAACATAAAGGGCGCACACACACACACACACATATATATATATATATATATTCAAGTTTTATGTTCACGATGCAATATAAATGCATGCTCATAACAAATAAATAAATGCACATTGAACTGAGCATATCAATTTTACCATGCCAACTCAAAACACATCTTTTATATAACAACTACGCCTTCGTCCCAAAACAATTGGGGTCGGCGATATGAACCAAAAAAGAAAATCATTCTGGGTCTTCCACATGAATCCTTCTCCAATCATTTCTATCCAATGCCATGTCCTCGGTGATGTTCAAAGCATTCATATCCTTTCCTATCACCTCCATCCATGTCTTCCTAGGCCTACCCCGACCTCTTTTAACTAATATATTTTCCCATTTCTCCATTCTTCTAACTGGAGCATCATTAGGCCTTCGCCGAATATGTCCAAACCACCGTAAACGATTCTCTCTCATCTTATTTTCAATGGGTGCAACGCCTACCTTCTTACGTATCTCCTCGTTCCGAATCTTATCTTTTATTGTATTTCCACACATCCATCTCAGCATACACATCTCAGCTACACTCATTTTTTGAATATGACGTCTCTTGGCAGCCCAACATTCCGTACTATATAGTAAAGCGGGCCTAATAGTCGTCCTATAAAACTTTTCCTTCAACCGCAATGGCATTCTACGATCGCACAACACTCCAGTTGCACTCTTCCATTTCATCCACCCAACCTTTATCCTATGATTTACATCTCCATCAATTTCTCCATACTTTTGAATGATAGATCCCAAATATTTGAAAGAATCATCCACCGGTATTTCGTGCTCACCAAGCTTCACTAGACTCCCATCACTACTTCGTTGCTTACTAAATCGACATTCCATGTATTCTGTCTTACTCTTACTAACTTAAAACCTCTTACTTCCAATGTCTGTCTCCATAATTCAAACTTAGCATTAACCCCAACTCTAGACTCATCAATCAAAACAATATCATCAGCAAACAACATACACCACAACACATTTTCTTGAATTGATCTCGTAAGCTCATCCATCACTATAGCAAATAGGAAAGGGCTTAAAACACATCTTTTATAACCATTCAAATTCAACATCTATTATCCTTAGATTTGGTTGACTGTTCAAGACAGATTGGTTTTAACACTCTCTAATCAAAGTTACTTGCAACAAAAATTCAGATTCTAATTGGGTTTCGTGACAAATTTCTTTTACATGCCAGAAATCAGATTTTTATGACATACCTGAAACTAAATTTTATAACATGCCAAACTTACTTTTAGAATCATATTTAATTAAATATCCACAACCTATGTCACAGGGATTCGGCTAGCAGGGTGCCGCACCCGCGTCGACGCGACTCGACGCGGGTGCGGTCAACCCGACTCTGGGTGCGTTGACCGCACCCAGGGTCATTTCGGTCCATTTTTTGGATTTTTTTTTTTAAATTTTCCCTATGAAATGGGCTGCGGAATTAAAAAAAAAATTCGTGGGTGGGTGGGTGGGGGGGGGGGCTGCCCCCCTCTACCCCCCCCCCGCCAGGGGCGCCCCCTGGACCCCGCGCCGGGGGAACCCCCGAACCCCCCTTATATATATTACATTTTTGCCCCTGCCGCACCCCCGCACCCTCGCACCCCCGCACCCGGGTTTTTTGGAAGTGCCGAATCCCCGCACCCATGTGACATAGTCCACAACAGACCAAATTGCAATAATCATTCGGTTCAGATTTAGTTGATTATCCAACCAAGATCCGTAAATTTTGTGGTTCCAAAAGAAGTTAAACATTTGGGACAGCATAAATATCTTTTAGTATTTTCAAAACTTCTTTCGAAATATGATCTAGTATATATACATACACATATGTATATATATATATCTATCATGATTAATGTGTATATATATATATATATTTCTGATTCATCAATCCCATTCAGATTAGAAGATCAAGAAAATCAAGAACCCGAAACCTGATGGATTCTAAACATATACAGTAGCGAACAACTTAACATGCACAGTAAAATATACTCAGTAAAGAACTAAAGGCGTAGCATAAACAGTTAAGAACTAACAACATAAGATACACCTTCAGTTTGAGAACGATTTGAACCTGTTTTAGGTTTAGATCTGCATCGGAACTGCTTGAGGCTGACACGTTCTAATATTATTTTTACTTAAAACTGTCAGTTAACACAAACAGGATGCCAATTCTCACCATACATCCAACACCCATTCATTGGGCATAACAGAACACAAAGAAATCAAAAGAAGCTGACTAAATCGTAGCCTCAAAGCATGGTAAAAATCTGCATAATTTTAATCATCTTTTAAGGTTTAAATTGATAAAAGGAAAACAAATTTCAAAAATGAACTAAACCTCAAAGTGATAAGACTGTGCATATGAATATATTTTTCAACATGACATATGCTAAATAGAGTTTTCTGAATACATAAAGAAAAAAACTATGTATAACTAGGGTTCAGAACACATTTATCTAGTCCTAAATAAAACCTGAATTTGCAACAGCCCACACGTTGCATTTTAATGGGTCTTAATCCATGAACCCCAACAGGCATGTGATTCTTGGACAGATTCTTAAGTCTTTAACTTACAAACCCAGCCAAAATCAGTCATAAACAAAGCAGATATATATATATGTATGTATGTATATATGTATATGTATGTATATATGTATATGTATGTATGTATGCGTTAGTCCTTGTGGACTGGGGTTACCGTTAAAGGTATCCATTCAAAACAGAACCGAACAACGTGACTACATCACATCAAAACTGACAGAAATCTGCAGAAATTAAAAAAAAACAGCTCCCTAAAACTAACAGACCGTTTCCCTGTTAGGTATGAATCGAACCCTAGATCTGTCCAAACCCAACTTTCGTTGGGGTTGGACTGATCATAAAAAGAAAATTTATTTCAAACGCAGTTATGCAGGCTGCGATTTATCCCCAGCCTGCAGAAACCCAGCCTTGGTTCGACCCATGCTAATCTCCTAATTTGAGGGGAGAAATAATTGTTAAAATGTGTTATATATATATATATAATTGTAATACCCTTTAAGGGCAAAACTGTAATTCTACATTTTACGCATATTCCCCTTGAAATATGATTGTATTTTTTATTTTCCCTTTTTCTTTTCTTTCTTTATTTTCTTTTTATCTTTTTCCTTTTTTTTCTAGCCTTGGGGGCCCGCATAGAGACGTTGGGCCCCTCCAATCTCAATATGGAGCCCCTCTAAGGTCTCCTCTTGTGCATTATAAATGGGGGTCTTCCTCCTTTGTATCTCTTAAGCTTTGAGTCAAAGCTCTCTCATTTCTTCAATAAAGATTCATATTTTTTATGCCTTTGTGCATTTGAGTTCTCGTGAATGTGTTGTGCCTTTGTGCACATTTGTTCCAAGTGTTCTTATTGTGCCTTTGTGCACGTGTTTTTTATTAAGAAATAAGAACTTAGTGTTCTTATATATATGTTGTCTCATTGAAGACATTTTCACATGGTATCAGAGCAAGGTCTTTAAGAGGAAAAGCTTGTGTATCGTGCCATCACGGTGGTTGCCTCGAAAGTCATGCCCACTCTTCATTCTTGTGTTTTGGTGTGAAGAGCTCTTGCAATTCGCATCTAGTGAAGACACGCTACAAGTAAGCATAAAGAAGACATGTTGTGGTAAGTGCTTTATTTATTTGAAGCCTCTCTTGTCTCTCACAAAAAGCTTCTCAAATGGCTGAAAAAGACTCCCATTTTTCTCTTGGCTTCAAGCTTAGTGGCTCAAATTATCATGTTTGGATTGGAAATATGGAAGCTCACATCAAGGGCAAGGGACTTTTGGGTTACATCCAAGGTAAAATCTCGAAACCCGAGCAAAAAACTACTATAATTGAAAAATGAGAGATAAAGGTTCTTGATAGAGAGGAGAGAGCAAAAGCATTTGAGGAATACAATATAAAGTATGAAGAATGGGAGATGAAAAACTACAAGATTCTCTTATGGATTTTTTCCTCGGTTGAGACTAGAATTAATGCAAATATCTTGAAATTCAAGAAGGCGTCTCAAGTATGAGAATATCTTGAGAGGATGTATACCTCAAGGGATTTGTCCCATACATATTATCTTAAAAAAAAAGCTTTGAACCTTTAACAAGGCGAATTAACTATTAGAGAGTATTTCGCCGAACTATCCTCTATTTGGGATGAGCTTGCTATGCTTGAACCAAAATGGAGTGGAGAAGCCATTGAACTTCGACACAAGTAATTGAAAGAAGATTGATTTTTTAATTTCTTGAACGGGCTTAGACGGTTAGACCTGAATTCAAACAAATAAGATATTCTCATCTATCCTCTTTCACTTCTCCACCACTTGAAGATGTTCTTACCAAACTAAGTGGATAAGAAACTCACATGGGATTGAGCAAGATCAATCCAAGTGTTCTTGTGATGCCTTCAAACAAAGAAGAAAAATGAAGGAACATATGTCGTTTCTAGACCGGGGAATAACTTGAAAACATACAAACCCCTTCATTTCAAAAATCAAGGAGCAAGAGAAAATGGTGGCCAAAATAGAAGAAGAGATTATAGCAAAATTATATGTCATTTTTGCAAAGAACCGGGACACATTAAACCGGTGTGTCCAAAATGGAAAAAGATGGTGGCTATGTCTACCACATTTCAACCACATATGGAAGAAGGGTCATCTACTTCCACCAATGAAGCTCTATCTCTAAGCCAAATCATGGAAGCTCTTCAACCACTTCTCAAAGGAGCAACTTCTGGGGCCGTCATGTCAACTTTCTCCCCTCCCGTTAAGATTTCTTGGCTTTTGGATTCAGGTTCCTTCTTTCATATGACTCTAAATATTTTCTCTCTTTTCGAATATTCAAAAAATGTATTTCCATCTATTGTAACGCCCCAAAAATCCAGGACTTGTAACTTTTAGAATAGTTTAGAAATGTTTGAAATCATACGATTATCAGAGTTTAAATAGTACTTCAGCGGAAAATGATATTTTTAAAACCACAAGTCAATGGACCTTGAGCGCATTACAACGTAAACTTTCCTTTGTCGAATCCTGCACAACTATTGAAATCAAATGGTTTTGAAATGCAGTTTCAATAATTGAGAATTTGTTCATGGGATTTTGCAACTCATTATATTTGTTGAAACCAAAAAAAAGTTTACTAAAACAGTTTTAGTAACTCAAGGTTTAATTAAATTAGAATTTTTGAAATACACTTCATACCAAATTTACCAACATGTGCTCAGGAGCGAAACGTCAGGGAAAGAGCTCTATCTTGATCTCATCGCGCCATCGTGTCATCGCAGAGTGTATCACCTACACATCACCTGCCCATAAAATGGGTCAGTTTCAATAAAAACTGGTAGGTGCACATACAGGACGATATAGAACATAGTTAATCCAAATAATTTAATATGTCAAGTAGACATGCAATTATATAACAATTTAATTTCAACAAATTCATGGAGCAACTATCATGAGCAAAATGCTAAAACTATTACAAGCATTTCACTGGCACAAGTAGGCTAATTATTATAAGCAAAGCACTGCATAAGCAAGCAAAATACGATGCTACATCAACCATACACACAATTCCATAAGTATTGAAACCCGTTGCATGCTATAGCTTTCATACGTGCATAACTCAACAAATTGTGTGATCGGATTTAAATTATATTTTGATATTAACTGGCCAAGTGGGTACGCACAAGACACGACTCTAGAAACAACCTAGACTGACCCGGGGGTTTATTATGCTATGTATTTTAAGATAACTCGGATAGCTGACTGAGTCCGCACCTAAGGGGACGGTCAGTGACCAAGAGAGAAATCCCCAAAGCAGCATAAACAATGGATGCATCTCGAACATGGAGAGCTACCACCTAGGATAATTATGGTAGTCCCTTTCCCCTAACTCCGATGACTGGGGAAGCCGAGTCTTTTGCTCGTAACGGCCATTATTGGCCTGTCCATCGAAGTTTTTGTACCTTTCCGTTCTCTCTCCTGACAGGAGTCAGCGGTTCGAATGAGTACATCAGGGGTAGTTAACTGAAGACCTATTCTACATACTCTGGTCTTTCGACCCAACTCGAGTATCTTGCCGGTGAAGGCGGAAATCATCACTTATTTAGGTGATCTCAGCATTTTGTTATTTGCACTCATCAAGGTTGCCACAACCTACTCATCCAATCATCGCAACGTAAAATGACGTACTTGTCAAAAAGTACGGACGTACTTGTCAAAAGTACGACTACGATAAAAGGGATATAGTTTCACCAAAGAAACCCCAACAGATATTATCTGCATAAGAAGTAACACAACACAATTTGACAAGATAAGTCTTGAATTCATTTCAACAATATTTTGCTTATTTCATGATACAAGGTCGTCTCGGATCTCTCGTCCGATCAACAAAATACTTAACATGTTGTGCATGTCTAAAAGTACGCTACACTGAAAAAGGGAGGTGCATAGGCTTCTCAAAAGGAACACCCAACACACAACTTCATAACGATCCAAAGAATATAGGAATGCTCATTTGGCACGATTCATCCTTAAAAGCCACAATGCCACATTGAGTCATTCACATAAGGCACATCACTATCAATCTTGCATCCCAAAATTTATCTTAGTATCGACATGCGACACTAGATTGATAAATGAAGAATGGGTCCTTCAAGAGAACCCCACTCATTCATAGGTTCATGCCCCTGATCGGGGTTATTCGAATTGGGTCGCAATTCGAATCGGGGTTATAAAATATTTCTCCCAAGTGTGTGGATCTGGGAGGGCCCAAATGTGACTTCGCAATCCGACAAAACTTAAAATTTAACTTTGTAAAAGTTGTGCATTTTGAAGAGCACTGGGTTTGCAGAAGGAAATCCTCTTTAAAAGAACTATAGCGCACAAGCGCAACTTCTAGTGTTTTGAAAACAACTGAAATCAGGTTAGGCACAAGACTACATTTATGTAAGTACATATTTACCATAAGTGTGAGCATATGCAGATTATAACATGACAATAAGCAACTCTCGACTTGTAATGCCGCACATCGAGCGAAAAGCACATAAGTAACACACGAGGTACCAAAACCATACCTTGACCACTTAAATAGGCAAACACATAAGGTCATAAGTAATACACGAGACACAAAGTCGTACCTCACTCAAAGGAAATGTGCAAGCAAAAATGGATGCAAGCAAACAAGGGCATATGTATTTCAAGAAATACGAAACCACACCTCAACTCATAAGCAACTATGCAAAATAATGATCCAAGAATGAAATTGTACATCGACCCATAGGAACGTACATGCAAGTATATATGGAAGCAATTAAGGGCATAAGTATTGCAAAAAGTACGAAACCACCTTCAACCACATAAGCAAATACGCAAATTAATACTCAAAGAGTAAAATTATACCTCGACTTATAAATATGCAGACAAGAAAATATGCAATGCAGAAGCAATATAAATCTAAGCATATCTAGCATGGACATCTTAATTATTTCAACTTAAATAGGTTCATTTATTGCCCTTTGTGCGACTTTACCCTACCTTAGGGAGTTGTGAGGTGACGATCGTCTCCGAGCGTGGGTGATGACGACTTAGGATGTAGGGGCAAGCGTGAGGTGTTGCACAAGCTGTGAAAAAGAATAGTTAGCATTTTATAAAAGAAACGAGAGGGGCAAGGCTCCAACCCCTCCTCAAGAAGTCATTGCATATTATGATTCTGACTGGGGAGGGGATGTAAATGACAAACGCTCAACCAATGGTTTATGTGTGTTTGTAGGTGATTCCTTAATTTCATGGCGATGCAAAAAACAACAGAAGGTGTCGTTTGTTAAAATTGTAATCTCATAACTAATCTTATTTGTAAATACCTCATCATATGTAAATTTTTTTAGTTTTAGTTACAATAGGATAGTTATTTTTTTACTTTTTAGTTTTTTTTACAAATTTTGGACTTAGTATAGACCTTTTGCTTTTTGACTAAGTCAAAAAGCAACTTTTTTAGTTTTACAAATTTTGGACTTAGTATAGACCTTTTGATTTTTGACCAAGTCAAAAAGCAAAAGCCAAAAGAGTTGTTGGACACTCCAACAACTCTATTTAGAGTTGTTGGAGTGTCCAACGACTCTCCCTAGCCCTCTCATTATGTGTATAAATATGGGAAGATACCCCCATTGAATTTTCACTTTTGGTTTGTGGGTTTTATCCATGGTTGCCAGTTGAGGAAGCGGGAGCGGGAAGCGATACGGGAAGCGGGAGCGGGAAGCGGGAGCGGGAAGCGAGGCACTTTCAAAATTTTAGGAAGCGGGGAAGAGGGGAAGCGTGGGACCACTTAGGAGCGATTCGGGAAGTGTCTCGGAAGCGACCTAGGAAGCGTCTCGAAAGCGACCTAGGAAGCGTCTCAGAAGCGAGGGGGAAGCGAAAAAAAACTAAAAAATAAAAAATACAAAAAATTGAAAAAAACAGGGGAAGCATGGGGGAAGCGAGGGGGAAGCGTGGGGGAAGCGAGGGGAAGCGTGATGGGAAGCACGCTTCCCATTAAAGGGAAGCGCATCCCCCTTTAAAGGGAAACGAGTCCCCCATTAAAGGGAAGCGCGCTTCCCAAAAAAGGGGGACGCTTCCCCCCACGCTTCGGAAGCGCGACGTTCCGCGCTTCCGAAGCGCGCTTCGGGGAAGCGCGCTTCCCCTTTTAGCTAGGCGCTTCCGGTAACCCTGGTTTTATCCCACTTGAATGAAATCTACTCTTCACTTTTCCATTTGTGATATCTCTTTTCGGTATTTTGTGTGTGAATCTTAGTGGTTCTTAAGTGTTTGCTTTGTGTGTGAACCTTCATGGTTCTTGAGAGAGTTTATTCGTGAAGAAACATTTGAAGTTTGTTTGATGATTCCATTTTCTTACATGGTATCAGAGTGAGGTTGAAGCGTTTGAGATAAGTTTTTTCAGTGCATTGGGAAACATGCCACACGAGTTTCTTGCAAGAAAGTGATCTTCCTTGAAGTGGTGATTGTGTGGAGGCATAAAAAGCTTAAAGGAATATTCGTACTCACCATTTGTTGTAGAGTATTCTTCTATTTATTTTTTCTCTTTCTTCTCTCACCGTTTTTCCTAAATATTGTAACATGGATGACAATGATAATGTCACCATTAAGCCCATCAAACTAAATGATTCCAAATATGTCACATGGGTTTCAATAATGAAATTTCTTATATGGGGGAAGGGTTTATGGAGATTAGTGGATGGAACCGATGAGGAACCTACTCTAATTCTTACAAAGGATGAAGGAGAAAGGGAAATACCTCTTACGGAGGTATAAAGAGTTAAGGCCATATCCACTTATGAGAAAAAGTGGAAAGAATGGCGTATGGGACATGCCAAGATCATGTCTTGGCTTATTTCAAATGTTGATATAAAGAAATGCTGAAGTTTAACAAAATTTGAGCATGCAAATGAAACATGAGACTATCTTAAGAGAATGTATTATCTTAAGGATATTGCACATGCGTGCAATCTTCAAATTAAAGTAAAAAATATGGTTCAAGGAGACAAGAGCATTAGGGAGTATTATAATGGCTTGTCGGAATTATGGGAAGAATTACCTCTTCTTGAACCGAAGTGGCATTGTCCGCAGGATATTGAACTCTGCCAAAACCAAATCAATGCGGAGCATTTTTTTCATTTCATTAGTGGATTAAGATCGGAATTTAAATTCACTAAGTCTATCATTCTTTATTGTGGAAAAGTACCTTCAATAGAAGACACAATAGAAGAGTTAAGTATGAAAGAAAATAGACTCAAAATTAGAATCTCCAAGAATGATAACGAATCAGTTCTAGCCGTCTCAAAACTAGGAAACTATGTTAGGACTTACAAACCCCCTAATTATGGAAGGAAAAATGATGAAAAACAAGGAAATGATTTTGAGAGAAGAAAAATCATTTGCTACTATTGCCGTGAACCTTGACATGTAAAAACCCATTGTCTAAAATTAAAGAGACCCTACGAGAAAAGGTCGCCTCCGTCAGACCACCACAAGAATCGAGCGAATCTTCCATTGAAAGCATATCTCTGGCACAATTGGTAGAAGCTCTTGGACCTCTACTATGTAATGAAGTGGATTGAATCTGATACACATGCAAGAACACACTTTCAATCAAGTAAAAATACTTGATTGAATCACGAAACCACCCACACAAGGGTCTACAAACTTGTTATTGCATAAAAGCACTCAAGCATGAGTTGGGAATACAAGGCCACAAGAGGCCAATATATAATACAATGGAGCCAATAGGGTGCAACTCCATATGGCTGTTGGAGCTGCACCCAACGGTCATAAATATAGCTGCTGGGGCAGCTCCAACAACTATATGGAGCTGTCCCATCAAATCCGAAAAAGACAAAAGGTGAAAAAGGACAAAGACAAAAAATAAATACATGAAATAAAATACAGAAATGTCATTCCCTAATGGGCTGACACCTATTACAGAGAAAAGACCGAAATACCCGGGGTATTTCGGTTAACAATAAACACATATACATATACATATATGTATATGTATATATATACACACACGTATATATATATCTTAACACCCCCCCTCAAACTCATGGTGCAACAACCGAGAGTTTGCCAAGTAGGCAGTGAAATTTGGGTGAAGGAAGTGCTTTGGTGAAGAAGTCCGCGAGTTGATACTCTGATGGAACATAAGGCAATGTGATAGTCTTCTGCAGAATTCTTCCCGAACATAGTGGCAATCTATTTCAATGTGTTTTGTCCTCTCATGAAACGTATGATTGCTCGCGATATATACAACACTTGTTGTCACAGCATAATCTGGAAGGTTCTGTGGTGTGAATTCCCAAATCCTCTAGTAGTTGTCGCCACCATACTAACTCAGACGTAGTCGTTGCCATGGCGCGATACTCAGCTTCAGTTGAGGAGAGAGACACCTTCTGTTGCTTCTTGCATCGCCAAGAGATTAGGGAGTCACCTACAAAAACACACAAACCAATAGTTGAGCGTCTATCATTTACATCCCTTCTCCAGTTAGAATCTGAATATGTAATGACTTCTAATGAGGAAGAAGATGATAAAAACAATCCATGACTTATAGAATTCTTAATATATCTAATAATTCTCATTACAACACTCATATGTAACGTAGTGGGAGCATGCTGAAATTGACTGACAGAATGAATAGCATGAGAGATATCAGGACGAGTAATAGAAAGGTAGGACAAAGCTCCAATCATTTGTCTGTATGGGGTTGGATCTTGCAGAGGTTCTCTATCATCCTTCTTTATTTTTGCATTTATGACCTCTGGAGTGTCAACCCGTTTTTCATCTGAGAGTCCTGATCTCTCTATGATCTCTGCAACATACTTAGTTTGTGACAAAAAATAACCACGAGGTGAGTAAGCTACTTCAATTCCAAGGAAATACCGTAAAAAATCAAGATCTGTCATATCAAAGTTGTCTTTAAGCACATCTTTGATATGATTTACTCCCTGCTTATCACCTCCTGTGATTATCATATCATCTACGCAACAGTATAACCATCCCTGCATTGGAAGACTTAACAAACAATGCAGTGTCAGTAAAACAAGATTTAAAATGCAGTCGAGTCATCAGATTACTAAATCTATCATACCAAGCTTTGGGTGCTTGTTTTAACCCATACAAGGCTTTTCGTAGATGAAGAGTTTTCCCATGTGCTAAATTCAAACCTGGTGGAGGATCCATGTAGACATCCTCATCCAGATTACCATTTAAAAAGGCATTTTTTACATCCATTTGAAAAATTGGCCATTTTTGGATTGATGCTATAGAGATGAGAGTTCTGACAGTCGTCATTCGAGCAACTGGGGCAAAGGTCTCATCATAGTCAATTTCATATTCTTGACTGTATCCCTTAGCTACTAGTCTAGCTTTATATCTTTCCAATGTCCCATCCTATTTGGTTTTAATTTTGTAAACCAATCTACATCCTATAGTTTTCCTTCCTTTAGGTAATGTTTGAATTCCCCAAGTTTTTGCCTTTTCTAATTCTTCTAATTCATCGTTCATGGCTTTAATTCATTCTTGATGATTTTTAGCTTCGTAGTAGGATGATGGTTCAAAATATGAGTGTATGGCCATTAAGCATGCTCGGTATCTTGGTTCAAAGAAATCATATGATACAAATCTACTAGGGGCTTTTGAAATTCTTACCAATTTTCTAATACTAGCAGAATCAATATCTTGATTTTGAGAATATCTTTCTAAAGCACATGGTGGGTTCCCTTCGGTCCGCCTAGTATAAGTTTGTATGTTACTATGGGATGGGTTGATATTGTTAAGATTGTTGTCTATATTTTCACTTGCATCATGAGAGTCTTCATGTTCACTCTCATGCTCATTATGAAGATTTTCATACCCTTCATGTTCATTGATTAGATAAAAAAGAAACGAATAATCATAGTTTTCTTGGATTTTTTTCTTGCTAAAACCATCTTCATTTTCAAGAAATGTAACATTTCGTGAAACATATAATTTGTTTCTTTCCCTGTGATAACATCTATATCCTTTTTTATTTTTGGCATAGCCCAAAAAAATACAAGGGATTGCTTTTGGGGAAAGTTTGTCGTTCTTATGGGTAAGAACAAAACACTTTCATCCAAAGACTCTCAATCTTTTATAATCGGGGAGAATTTTAAGTAATTTTTCAATAGGGGATATATTTTCAATAGTTTTTTAGGGCATTCTATTTATCAAATAGACTACCGTAAGAGCAGCTTCGACCCAAAACATTTTTGGAATATTTCTTGATACAAGAAGTGTTCTAGTGGTCTCAACAATATGTTTATGCTTTCTTTCAGCTAGTCCATTTTGTTGAGGAGTGTAAGGGCAAGATTTTTGATGAATGATGCCATTTGAATCAAGAAAATTTTTAAATTCTTTTGATACAAATTCCTCCCCGGAATCGGATCTAAAAATTTGAATATTGGTTTTGAATTGAGTCTTTACGTAGTAGAAAAATCTTTTAAAACAATCAAATACTTCTGACTTTTGCTTAAGAAAAAAGATCCAAGAATGTCTACTATAATCATCTACAAATATAACATAGTAAGATACCCCGCCTTTAGATATAATTGGAGCCGGTCCCCATACATCCGAATGTACTAACTCAAATGGATTTTTTGATATAAATTGTCTTTGCCGAAAGGATAAAGCTTTCATTTTGCCAAGAATGCAATCTTCACAAACCAAATTCTTTTCTTTATAATAAGTAAGAAATGGAAACAAGTGTAATTTGGTCACACTAGGATGTCCTAGTCTTTTGTGTCAATTTTCTATATCTTTCTTCTCCACAAAATTACAAAAAGATTGTTCATTACATAGAGATCTCCTCTTCTATGGCCTTGCCCAATCGGCTTTTCGGACTGAAGATCATGTATTAAACAATCATTAGAAGAGAATAAAACTTTACAACCGTGATCCGTATTTTATGAAACAGATAAAAGATTCAAATTTAATTTTGGCACAATCCTAATATTTGGTATGTGAAAGTTTGGTTGTTTTTTAAAGATTCCAAAACTTTTGATTTTTAAGGATGTTCCGTCGGCGGTTGAAACATAAGAATCATTTGAGTTAGAATGACATTCGAATAATATTGACTCATTTGGAGTCATATAAAAAGATGCACCGAAATCCAAGATCCAAGAAGTCTTACCAGGGTCACCACTTGTGGATACAGTTGCCTCCAAAAAGGAAGAAGCTTGAGTTTTGAACATTGATTGTAGCGCCTCTATTAATTGAGCTAAAGATAGAGAGCCAATGAATTTGGAGTCGTCAACACCATTCCTTTCCACCGAAGCAACTCTCTTATCATCTCGGTGATCTTTCTTTCTTTTTGGACAAAACGACTTGATGTGTCCCGGTTTATAACAATTGATAGCATATGATTTTGCCACATTTTTTTGTCATTCCTCTCATAGTTGTTAGGATTTCTCCCATTCTCATTTTTCACAAAGTGAGGAGGTTTATAACTCCTAGTATGATTATCGGGCTTTGACATAGCAAGCACGGTTTCTTCATCCTTTGAAGCGGATGGTTTCTTCAATCTATATTCTTCCATAGTCAATTCTTCAAGAGTTTCGACTATTGATGGCACACCTCCTCTATGAAGGAGAGTTGATTTAGTTCCCTCAAATTCGGGCCTAAGCCCATTCACACATTGGTAGAAATGCTCCGTTTTAATTTGATTTTCACGGAGTTCTACATCTTGAGGACTGCCATTTTGGCTCAAGAAGAGCCAATTCATCCCAAAGGAGAGAAAGTGCATTATAATATTCTCTAATACTCATTTCTCCTTGGTTCATGGTTCTCACCTTGTTTTGGACATTGCATATGTGTGCAATATCTTTAAGACTATACATGTCTTTAAGATATTTTCATGCATCACTAGCGAAATCAAATTTCGCTAAGCTAAAACATTTGTGGATGTTTACACTATTGATGAGCCATCCAATTATTTTGGAGTGGCCCATCGTCCACTCTTTCCATTTTTTCTCATAATCGAAAATGGCTTTACCCATTTCCTCTCCTTGAAGAGTAACCTCTTTCCCATTCTCAATTTTTGTAAAAATGAACTTGGGTTCTCTTTCGGTACCGTACACCAAATCCCATAATCCCTTTTCCCATATTTTGTGTTTAACTAAGGATGCCCACATCACATAGTTTGTATTGTTTAGCCGTACGGGAATGGAGACCATTACCTCTCTTTCATTCTCCATTTCCTTACAAGGCTAAGAGAAAGGGTAGAAAACGAACAAGAAAGAAAAAATAGTGAAATACAAGACTTATTTGAGAGATGACACACTTTTCGATGCAACAATCCTCAATTTGTTGAATCCCCTAAGTGTACGATTCTCCTCTTGATATTGTCACGAACTTTCAAGAAAAAACTTGCCTTTGGACCACCAAAGCTTTGATACCATGTAATGAAGTGGATTGAATCTGATACACATGCAAAAATACACTTTCAATCAAGTAAAAATACTTGATTAAATCACGAAACCACCCACACAAGGGTCTACAAACTTGTTATTGCATAAAAGCACTCAAGCATGAGTTGAGAATACAAGGCCACAAGAGGCCAATATATAATACAATGGAGCCAATAGGGTGCAACTCCATATGGCTGTTGGAGCTGCACCCAACGGTCATAAATATAGCTGCTGGGGCAGCTCCAACAACTATATGGAGCTGTCCCATCAAATCCGAAAAAGACAAAAGGTGAAAAAGGAAAAAGACAAAAAATAAATACATGAAATAAAGTACAAAAATGTCATCCCTTAATAGGTTGACACCTATTACAGAGAAAAGACCGAAATACCCCTAATGGGTATTTCGGTTAACAATAAACACATATACATATGTATATATATATGTATATATATACACACATATATGTACATCTTAATATACTCAAGGGAGCATCTTTACGGGACCTGCAGTTTCTTCAGTTAGCACCTCCGATCCAGGTAAAACTCTATGGCTTCTTGACTTAGGTGCTTCTTTTCATGTGACTCAGAATATTGAAATGTTATCCGGATGACATAACTCAAATGGGTTCAATGTTTTTACTGTTGATGGAACATCACTAGAAATTAAATCAATAGAGAATTTTGAAAAAACTTCTCAAAACTTAAAAGGGTTTCATATTTCTTAAATTAGATATATTCAAAAATTGAACCTCAATCTCTTATCCGTTTTTCAATTATCTGACCATGGATATAACATTTCCTTCTCTTCTCGTGGTTGTCAAGTGTAAGATCACCGGTCAGGGAAGCGGATTAGGAAATGCCATAGAGAAGGAGGCCTATAATACATGGATTTTTTGGAAATTCTCAAGAATACGTTTTGTTGTAATGTTCATAAAATAGACTTGGATTTATGACACAGGAGACTTGGTCATCCTAACATATCCAAGATTCATTTCTTTTCAAATATGGAAAACTTTTGTAATTCTGAGATATAAAATTTGAAAAATGTATTCTTGGAAAAATGAACAGATTACCCTTTCAAGAAAGAAATTTTATCTCATCTCGACCTTTTGAGTTAGTACATTAGGATGTATGGGGTCATGCACCTGTCATATCAGAAGGAGGTTTTTCATACTACGTCATTTTTGTAGATGATTTTACAAGACATACCTGGATTTATTTTCTCAAACATAAATCCGAAGTATTTTTACATTTTCAAATATTTTATAAGCTAGTTAAAAATCAATTTAAGAATGATATCTTTATATTTCACAATAATTTAGGAGGAGAGTATTTATCAAAGGAATTTAATGATTATTTGAATCTACATGGTATTTTACATTAAAAGTCATGCCCATATACCCCACAACAAAATGGTTTAGCAGAACGAAAATATAGACACATTATAGAAACAACAAGAATTCTACTCATTACTCGTCAAGTTCCAAATTTTTTTTGGGCCGAAGCTACTCTAACTGCAGTATATCTCATTAATAGAATGCCATCATCTTTGTTGAAAAATGTATCACCTGTTGAAAAACTTTTTAAACAAATTCCAGATTATTCGCGATTGAGAGTATTTGGTTGCAAATGTTTTGTTTTCTCCAACAAAAATGACAAGCTTTTCCCTTGTGCCATTCCTTGTGCATGCAAGCAATCAAAAAGGCTATCTCAAAACTAGAAAGTTATATGTGTCACGAAATGTATCCTTTTTAGAAAATGAAAGTTTCTTTGAAACTAAAAACTCTAGAGAGGTTGATGAATACTCTTTGGACTTAGTTCCAGAAATTAATGAAGAAGAAGTTGATCAAGAAGATCAAAATAATGTAATTAACATTGAATTATCTCATGCAGACTGCATTCAATACTTGAGGCGAGGAAATCTAGAGCAACCTTGTGCTCTAGAAAAATATATTAAAGCACAAGACCAAATAGAAACCAGAAAATCATCTAGAGTGCCCAAAAAATTTGTATCCTATGAATCTTTTTCACCAAAACATCAAGCATATATTGCCCTATTGCACCTCTATATAGAACCTTCAAACTATAATACAAAAGAACATTTAGAATGGGTCGAAGCCATGAAAATCGAGTTAAATGCCTTAAAAAAGGCAAACACGTGGACTATTCAAGATATTCCACCAGGGAAAAAGCCCATAGGATCTCGATGGGTATACAAAGTTAAAACTAAGAGTGATGACACTCTTGAACGATTTAAAGCTTGACTAGTCGCCAAAGGCTATTATCAAGAATATGAAATAGACTAACGAAGAAACCTTTGCACCAGTCGCTAGAATGACCACCGTAAGCACTCTAATAGCCTCTGCCTACATAAAGAAATGACATATCTTTCAAATGGATGTCAAGAATGCATTTCTCAATAGAAGTCTAGCCGAAGAAGTATATATGGAACCACCTCCTGGCATTGAAATTCTTCGAGGAAAAGCTCTTCGTTTACATAAGGCCTTATATGGCCTTAAGCAAGCCCCAAATGCTTGGTATGATAAATTCAGTAAGGTTATGCTTGATTTTGACTTTTAATTTTGTCTTACTGACACATTGTTTATTAAGAAATCTAACGCTGGGTTCATTATTCTTCTTCTCTATGTGGACGACATGATCTTCACAGGAAGTGATAAACAGGGAGTTGACAATATCAAAAAAATTCTCAAAACCAACTTTGAAATGAGTGATTTAGGTTTTTTAAAATTTTTTCTTGGTATTGAAGTAGCTTATTCTCCTAGAACTTATTTACTAATTCAATCTAAATTTGCTCTTGATATTATTGACAGGTTAGGAATCATAGATGACAAGTATGTTGATACTCTTGAAGTTGTGAACATCAAAATGAAAATTGACGATGGAGAACCTCTTGAGAACCCAACACCTTACGAACAACTTGTTGGGGGCGTTGTCTTACCTTTCCATCACAAGACCTGACATTGCACATGTTGTTCACACAACAAGTCAATTCCAGCATGCTCCCACATTTGTTCATATTGGAGCTGTGTTACACATTATTATATATATTAAAACTTTCATTTTTAGAGGACTGTTTTTGTCTACTTCCTCATTAGAATTAATTGCTTATACTGATGCAGATTGGGGAGGTGATCCAAATGATCGACACTCAACTACTGGACTGTGTGTGTTCTTTGAAGAATCATTGATCTCGTGGAGATGTAAGAAGCAACAAAAGGTCTCTCTTTCGTCTATTGAAGCCGAGTACAGAGCCATGACTATAACCATCATGGAAGTAGTTTGGTTGAGACGACTCCTTCATGACATGGGTGTTACAAGTACAAGTGCATCACGACTATGTTGTGACAATAAAAATTTTATTTACATTACCAACAATAGGACATTCCACGAACGGACCAAGCATATCAAAATGGACTGCCACTACGTACATGAAGAATTTCTACAAGGCACCATTGATCTTCCGTATGTCTCCTCAGAATTTCAACTGTCAGATTTCTTTACCAAACCGCTCGCTACTCCTCGATTCCACTTTCTCTTGGACAAACTTTTTGTTGTTCAACCGTAAGTTTGAGGGGAGTGTTAAAATTGTAATCTCATATGTAAATACCTCATCATATGTAATCTTTTTTTTAGGTTTAGTTACAATAGAATCGGATATGATAGTTTTTTACTTTTTAGTTTCTTTTACAAATTTTGGACTTAGTATAGACCTTTTGCTTTTTGACTAAGTCAAGAAGCAACTTTTTAGTTTCTTTTACAAATTTTGGACTTAGTATAGACCTTTTACTTTTTGACTAAGTCAAAAAGCAAGAGCCAAAAGAGTTGTTGGACACTCCAACGACTCTATAGAGCCGTTGGAGTGTCCGACGACTCTCCCTAGCCCTCTCATTATGTGTATAAATATGGGAAGATACTCCATTGAATTTTCACTTTTGGTTTGTGGGTTTTATCTGTAAACACCCCAAATTTTCACTCACCTCCCCGACATTTCCACCAAGCATCAACATCCAGCCTCTGAAATCGCTGGAGGGCAAAATGGTTATTTTCTGAGCCGGACCTTGCAAAAGTCCAAATTTCATCTGCAACTCTCAAAATTTCTCTAATTTTAACTCAGATGTTCAAAATTTTACTCCTGACAGGAGACAGACATCTCCAAGTCTTGATTCAAGATTGCATTTCATAAGACATGACATCGCATATCATTGCATGAGCATTTCAAATCACTGCACTGCACAGCATGTCATTTCGAGGTCCAGAAGTCTTGATTTCAAAATCTTCAATCCAGATTAGAATTTCAACTCTTTTCAAAATTGATTTCAAAACCCTGGGTCTTCAAAATTATCAATTTTTCCCATTTTACCCCCAGGACTCTGAATTTCAAAATATTTCCTCAGGAAAACCATCTGGATAGTTTTCAATATGGATTTGAGTCACTTCACCTCAGATTTTGCCCTTTTTGACAATTTCAAATATCTTTCTTTTACAAAATCGCCCTACAAGGGCCAACTCTTTCCAAAATTCCTGTTTTGCCCATCAGTCAAGATTTTATGAAAATTCCAAAAAGAAGTTGTGGTTTTATCCTTATTTCAATAAAGAAGCAATGTGGGACCCACACTGAGGTGGTGTCACACAAGCTCCCCTTTTGAAAATTTGAATTTTGAAAAACCCAAAAATATAGGAGCCTTGTCCCCTGGATTGGCGCCACTTGTCTTTTCTCTCTCCTCCCATTTCCATGCCAAGTGTCAGTGTGGGGCTACCTTAAGAAGCCGCCACATGTCATCCCATTTTATCTGCCATGTGTCACCCTATCCATCCTGCGCCATGTGTCATTTCAAAGACTACCAGGAGATGCCAAGTGTCATAGGTTGTCCTGTCTAGAAAAAGTGGAGTTTGTCTCCTCTGAGGTGGCGCCATCTAGAGTGTCTCCTGCAGGGGACACGTGTCAACCCCTCCTTCCTTCTAGAAAAGTAGCCTGACACATGTCTCTTCCTACTTTTCTCAGAAAAGTAGGAGACATGTGTCACTTCTGAATTCCTACAAAAAAGGTAGGCTTGTCTCCTCTGAGGTGGCGCCATCTGGAGTGTTTCCTGCAGAGGACACGTGTGAAGCCCTCATTTCCTCAGAAAAAGGCAAGTGCCATGTGTCATTTCCTGCTTTCTTCAGAAAAGCTAGAATTCAAATATTCAAAAACCCCCATAGGTGGCGAAAATCAAGAACTCCTACCTTTTTCATCCTGTCTGAGATGGCGCCACATGGCTTGGCCCTCCTTTTCTCCCCTCTGCCACGTGTCGTTCTCTGCTTCTTTCAGAAAAAGTAGAGGACACATGTCTTCTCCCTACCTCTTTCAGAAAAGTAGGAGACACATGTCATTCCTGGCTTTCTTCAGAAAAAGCAAACCATTTAAAATTCAAACAAGGCGTTAGGTGGCGAAAATCCGGAGCTCTGATTTTCCAAATGGCCTATGAGTGCGCCACATGTCCCTTCCCTCCTACTCATCCCTTCGCCACGTGTCATCTTCTGCTTCTCTCAGAAAAAGAAGGTGACACATGTCTCCTTCTCACTCCTTCAGAAAAAGTAGAGGACACATGTCCTCTCCCTATTTTTTTCAGAAAAGTAGGAGACACATGTCACTGCCCTCTTTTTCCTCCCTCTTGCCACATGGCATTGTAGGAGCCACCCTGAGGTGGCGCCACATGTCCATCCTCCATTCCTCCAGGGCCAACCTCCATTTGAATTTCAAACTTCCCCCTGAGGTGGCGCCATCTGAAGAACCTCCTCCAGCATGTTGACACTTGGAACCATCCTGGACTGCCACATGTCCAGATCTCCTTTCACCAGAAAAAGCAAAATTCAAATTCCTATGAGGTGGCGCCTTCTGAGCCCACTGCTCTGTCCTTCTGACACCTCAGAACACCTTTTGAGGTGGCACCATTCCAGGACTCCACTTGGCTCCATTTTCATTTTTTATTTTATTTTTAATAAAGGTAGCCCACCATGAGGTGGCGCCACCTGAGGACTCCCTACAAAAAGTGAATTTGAATTTCAAACTCCAAGAGAGCACCCTCTGAGGTGGCGCCATCTGGGAGCTTCCTGCAGAGAGAATCAAGCAAACTTTTGAAAAATTCCAAATTCCCCCTGCTGAGGTGTCTCACCCACAAAATTTCCATTTTTTATTTTTCTCAAAAAATCAAAATAGCCTGTTGAGGTGGCGCCACCTGAGGGCTCCCTGCAGAAGACAGAATTCGAATTTCAAACCCCCAGATGGCACCCCTGAGATGGCGCCACATGGAGGGCTCAGATTGAACCTGTTTGAATTTCAAAAATTTTCAGAAAAATTATAAAAACAAGGGTTCACGCCCAGCCTAGAAGATCATTTTTTTTTACTCTGGTGAACTTGGAAAATCTGACCAAGCCTTCCTAAAACCCGATTTCGAACCTTGGAAATCGTCCCCCCTTTGGCGCATTGAAGAAGGTGGAGTAAAGCTCGTGCTGTGGCTAATCCAATTCCAACAGAGCTCGATTTTGGTGGACCATCCGAAGCCCGGAGCGAAGGACGAAGGAAGCTCGTGGTAGCTGTCCCTTTCAAGAGCTCCTACGCTGCGTAACGAAACAAGGTGCACTTCCTCTTTTCCCATTGATTTGATTCTATAATTCGAATCGGGAGTCGTTTGAAGAAAGAGCTCATCCGAGTGATAGATTGAGCTATTCTCATAAAACGACATACATAAAAATGTTTCATTATGCTTCCTTGATGATTTTAACATGCATGTAGTTGGCTAGGTTTAATTTACATTTTATTTCATTCATTTAGCATATTTCATGAATTAATTAGGATTAATTTAGCCTTTATTTCAATTCTGCTTATTTTCAGTAGGTCTCTGTTTTTGTCAGTCAGTCCACACGTCATTTCATGCATTTATTTTTTATTAAAAATCCCAAAAAAATCACAGAATGCGCCCCTAGGTGTCCCTGAAATTTTGCCAAAAATTCGGAGCCATTTGAATTTGTTTACTGCGGTAAACATCCAAAATGACAAGTCGGGTTTTGTAACCCGGGATGCGTTTTGAAAACCATTTGCCGACTTGTAAAATCGAGTTCTCCCTCCTGGGAGATCCGATTTTCGATCCGAAAAATGCCCTGAACTCGGGAGAATGTCTAGTTTTTAATATAATTTTTCCAGATTTTTCTGATTTTTTTTTATGTCTGACAAAAATCCGAGAGTTCGAGACACGTGTCAGAGCCTAATTTGGGCCTCTGAGATCTTGGATCGACTTAGGGCTATGGTTTCTCTTTGTGTGTTGCTCCAAATCCGAAACTGTAAAAAGTGAAAGTGATGTCCGAGATGTCCTCTGTTTGAATCTAAAAGCCTGTAATTTTTAGAACAGTGTTGACCCCTGCTTCGGATTTTTCTTGTCAGTCCCCTGTTTTGCTACATTTGTCTGTTCTGTTAGTTCAGGCAGAAATAGTTATATTTTTATCTGTGTTTACGTTGATCAAATGCCGAAGTTATAAACATGAAAGTTGTTCATGTTGGTGTCGTGCATAACTCTGATTAATGTAATAAATTTCCATGGCCTTTTTGTATTTCTTTAGCATTTTGTATCAGATTAGGGTGATTTTTACCTCTGTCAGAATTAAATCCCTGTTTCTGAACTCACCATGGCTCAAATCCCGAGACTATAAAAACCAAAAATGTTTCATTTTGGGTCTTTTAGCAGTCTGCAAAATATCAGAAGTTTTCATGGTGTAAATCTTGCATTATCATATTAGGCATTGCATTTGGTTCGGATCCATAGGCAAAATCCACCATTTTAGGATTTTCTTTAAATTTTAGCATTTAAATCATATCATTTCGTGAATTTTAGCATTCTAGGTTGTTTATCAGAGTGTTTAGATGCTTCATACCGAATTTGGTGCAATTTGGAATTCATTTGAGGTTCGGATTATCCATAATACCAAAACAGGGTCCCGCAGGACCCGGATCCAAGCGAAAAACAAGCGAAATTCGTTATTTTGGATAAATTGCAAAATATCAAATTCTGATTTTACAGTCTTAATGTATTTAGCAGCATTTAATCATGTCTCTTACTGCATTTCATCATCATTTGATTCAATTTGAATTTCAAAATATCGATTTTACTAAGTTTTCCTTCAAAAAACCCTGATTTTAAAAGCATAACTTTATAATTAGGGGTATTTTGGTCATTTTGACCCCAATTCCGAATTTCAAATTGTTTTCTACTGAATTTCTTACATTTTCATCATTTCAAAATATCAAGGAAGCTTGAGAATAGGGTTTATATCCAATTAAATCCAATAATTTCATGATATTATTGGAAAATCTTGGAAAAACCCACATATTTGAGCTAACCTTACTCCAAGTTTGGCAGGGACATTCAAATGAAGGAGCTGAAGTCTGCAAATTTTCATTTATTTCATTTGATTAGTGATGTAATAATATAAATTTTGGAATAAGAGAGTTAATTTACTGCTTAGACTAGGATGCATGTCATATAGTTTGAATTTATGCAAATATCCTGCTTATGTGATTCATGCATCTTATTTCAAAAGCACTGTGGATGTTCACGAATGGCACGTGCACCAACTCTTAGGGAGTTGATGGACTCGGTGGGATCCATATTTACGGCCCTAGTCGGAATATGGACGAGACCCAGATCCATGATCTTTCTACTAGTCACATTGAGCCTACACTCTTAGGCTATCTTAAAATGCACATCATATTTCCAAAGTTTTCAAAATCATGTGCATCAAATCAACTAAATTCTGAACATATTCATGGCCACAGTCAGGATATGTGAAGGATTTATCTTGACTTAATGTACATTTTTCCAACAAATCCCTTAGAAAATCTTTTCAAAGTGCATTCATTCACTCATGACATTTACATCATGAAATCATTGATTTTCTCAAGATTTTCTCAAGAAAACTTCATTCTCAAGAAATCGATTTCTCAAGAAATTCTAAGGATTTTTCAAAAATCGGTTTTCCAAAGACAAGTTTTTTTCACAGTTTTCCCAGGAAAATGATATTTTCTTAAGATATTCAAAAGAGTTTTCCAATCTTTCTTCAAGATCCAAAATCGATTTCCAAATATTTCAAAAGGTAAAATTCCCAGGATTTCGATTCCCCAAGTTTTGAATTTCCTTCTCCAATGAGCTTTCCTATGAATTTCCATCATTTTCCTAAGAAAACTCTCAAAGTCCAAGTTTTCCTAAGAAGTGTTTCCCTTTTCAAAAAGGTTCATCTTTTCTCAAGAATCACTTCCATTTTCCCAAGATTTTCAACTATTTCTGATTTTTCCACATCTTTATAAGCTTTCTCATGTTTTCAAAAACCCCTTTTTTATCTGAGTTTCCTGAGAAATTGACCTTTTTCCTGAGAGATTCTTTCCAACTCCAAATGTTTTTCTAAGCATACATCATGTTTTCCAACTGGCATTTTCCAAAATCTCATAGCACATCCCTGAATTCTCTATGCATTTAGGATAGAACATAACTTTGATAATTTCGCTAAGTCAAGCACAATTTTGGTCCTTGGTTCGATTACCCCTGTTAAAGGTGGCAGGAACGGTCGAACCTCGTACCGACAGGTCGAGCCCCATCCCATGGATTTTCCCGCAATTTTAAAAAACGGAGGCGAGTATTTCAAAACAATTTCCAAAATCCGGTCAAAGTTTGAGGCGCGAAAGCATTTCTCTCTTTTTCTCTTCCGCAAGGAAGGGAAGGCGGGGGAAAAATTTCGCGACGATAACAGGTTTGGCGACCGAGATGGGACCTGTCCTTGTCTGACCTAAATTATGCTTGACTTAGTTCAATTATCAAAATTATGTTCACAAAATGTCAGCTCTTTTACTTTCAATGTCATGTGAGCCTAGGAGCCTAGATTCTGACCTAGCTGACATTGACTGCATATAGACTAGGCATGGTTTGGTAGGACCAGATTGAGGAGAAATTTTCATGCTCACGTAGACTTAGGTCTAAATACAACTCTCCTCAATTTAGGATCTGAATGCAAACAATGTATGCTTCTTCAAAGATTTTCAAAAAGTCTATCTCTCTCTAGGACTTAGAGCCCTCTATTTCTTGCATGTGATCATTTTTTCAAATCTCCATTACCTATCATTACCCGGTCTTCACGTTGCTGGGCTCTCTTCCAGAACCATAGTTCGGGACAGAGCCCCACAACTGGGCCAACTATTTGGGTTAACACCCCCCCTACCACGTACCGCGGGCCACAGTCCGAAGTATATCGGTAGGCGCTCAAGGATGTTGGAAAACCTTACCTTAGAACCGGAGTTGAAATTCTATGCCACGTACCTTGGATTTCGATTCGGGTATATCGGCATAACTGGATTGGACAAAGATGATCTGAACCTAGAGTTACGATTAAGGTCCTACAGCTGTTTTCAAATTGATGCATCTAGAGTCAGCCTTTTAGGGAGTGCTGAATGTGCATAAATGTTTGTGCAGGATGTGATTGTATGTATGATTTTCTCAATTCTTTATGTTTCTCAATGTTTTTCAACTCATTAGGTCTTTTTCCAAATATCCTTATTTTCCACAAGGTCTTTTTCTCAAACCCTGGATGATTTTCTCAAATATCCCATTTCTTTCAAAACTCCAGGTGATTTTTCATTCTCTCGTTCTACTGGATCTCGGATTTCCAGCCTTATTCCAATCCTGCCTGCAAATTTTTGAAATTTCAAATTTTGCTTCAAAAACTTTTCCATATCTCCCAGTATATCTTCCAAATTTTATCCAATTTTTTGACATGTCTTTCCAATTCCATCATTTGTTTTTCCCTCAAGAGTGTTGGTTTCAAAATTCTTTTTTTCCATCATGCTAAACATCCCATGTGGTTCTGCAGAGGGCATTGGCATAGTTGTGTGATCCTGACAAGATCAAAGACCGTGCGTGCTACTTCAGCACATTAGTTACAGACAGTGAGTGAGAAATGGATTCCATAAAGTCTGTCAAAGAGGGAGCTCAGACCATCAAGGGGGAGATTGATCCCGCCATATATCGGTTGTTCAAAAGAATGATGATTGAGATATTATCCGAGCAAGCTGCAGCCAATTTCGGAAAAGTTCCTGTTAAAGAAGGGGCATCGATCACCATCCCTATGAGCATCATTGGAGACCACAACAGGGCAACCAGTTCTAAACCCAGCAACAACAAAAACAGAGGTAGTCAAAGCAGCAAGTTAGAAGAGTCTAAAGATTTGAAAGGAAAGTATTCTAGAATCCAGAATAGACCTTTTCTATCCAGCCCACAGCAAAAGGAAAAAAATCAAGGAAAACCAAAGCGCGGAAACTGGAGCGGCGATTGAGATTTCACTCCTATAGACAAGCCACTCGACGAAGTCCTTGAATACATGTTGATTAAGGGATTAGTGAAGCTCCCAAAGGCCACAACTCCTCCCACCATCATGGGAAGGTTCAAGAATCAGTTTTGCAAGTTCCATCGGGCAGTAGGGCATGACACTGATCAATGTTTTGTCCTCAAAAATATTGTACAAGACTGTATTGAAAAGAACCTCTTTGTTGAAGGCAGAGAAGAAGAACATCCAGTAGCCCTAACCAAGAAAGAAGTCAAAGAAGTCAGCATTCAACAGAAATCCAACAATCCGAAGAAGATAAAGCGTGATGGTTGGAGTTATGATCGCGAGTTTACTCCTTTAGGTGAGCCAATCGAAGAAATTCTTGGATATCTGCTCGCGAAGAATATGATCAAACTTCCAAGGATTGTGGATCCTCCCGTCACCATGGGGAAATGGAAAGATTGTTTCTGCGAGTTCCATCGGGCAATGGGGCACGATACTGAACGTTGCTTCGTTCTAAAAAATATTGTACAAGACTATATCGATAAAGAGCTTTTGGTGCCGGAAGAAAGGGAGGGACGAGTTGCAGTCCTGACCAAGCCTCTCCCAGATCACCCTGAAGAATGACAATGCCAATGCCAATGCCTTCTCATTTTGTCAGGACGATATAGTCCTAGTGGTTTTTCTTTTTCAAGTCGTCATCCTTTTTAAGGCATCAATAAAATCATCAACTTTTCTCATTTAATTATGACATTCTTCCTGTGGTTGTTCTGTTTTTGTTATTATCTCTCCCCCATTACACTGGGACATCCTTTTGAAAATTTGTTTTCAAGCATTCTATATGCAGGCAGGATAAACAAATTCCTCATTTCATGCACTTGTGCATTCATATGCATCAACTCATATTCATTTGCATTCAATTGCATTAATAACAATCTGGTCGGTATTGGGATTTCAACAAACAGTCCCATCACAATTCCTAATGATCCAAAGATCATCGCCAATACTGAACCAAAACCCAGCACTCGAACTGGTATTATTTCAAAATCCAGTATTCAAGCTGGTACATTTTCAACTTTTTGGAAAACCGAGTTCCGACTCGGGTTTTTATTCAAATCATTTTCCTTTGTTGATCCGGGTTCCGACTCGTGATCTCTCTACTTTACTCGAGCCTTGACTCGATTTCTTCATTTTCCTTTGTTGATCCGGGTTCCGACTCGTGATCTCTCTACTTTATTCGAGCCTTGACTCGAACTCTTCATTTTCCTTTGTTGATCCGGGTTCCGACTCGTGATCTCTCTACTTTATTCGAGCCTCGACTCGAACTCTTCATTTTCCTTTGTTGATCCGGGTTCCGACTCGTGATCTCTCTGCTTTATTCGAGCCTCGACTCGAACTCTTCATTTTCCTTTGTTGATCCGGGTTCCGACTCGTGATCTCTCTACTTTATTCGAGCCTTGACTCGAACTCTTCATTTTCCTTTGTTGATCCGGGTTCCGACTCGTGATCTCTCTACTTTATTCGAGCCTCGACTCGAACTCTTCATTTTCCTTTGTTGATCCGGGTTCCGACTCGTGATCTCTCTACTTTATTCGAGCCTCGACTCGAACTCTTCATTTTCCTTTGTTGATCCGGGTTCCGACTCGTGATCTCTCTACTTTATTCGAGCCTCGACTCGAACTCTTCATTTTCCTTTGTTGATCCGGGTTCCGACTCGTGATCTCTCTACTTTATTCGAGCCTCGACTCGAACTCTTCATTTTCCTTTGTTGATCCGGGTTCCGACTCGTGATCTCTCTACTTTATTCGAGCCTCGACTCGAACTCTTCATTTTCCTTTGTTGATCCGGGTTCCGACTCGTGATCTCTCTACTTTATTCGAGCCTCGACTCGAACTCTTCATGTTCCTTTGTTGATCCGGGTTCCGACTCGTGATCTCTCTGCTTTATTCGAGCCTCGACTCGAACTCTTCATTTTCCTTTGTTGATCCGGGTTCCGACTCGTGATCTCTCTACTTTATTCGAGCCTCGACTCGAACTCCTCATTTTCCTTTGTTGATCCGGGTTCCGACTCGTGCTCTCTCTACCTTATTCGAGCCTTGACTCGAACTCTCCATTTTCCTTTGTTGATCCGGGTTCCGACTCGTGATCTCTCTAACTTATTCGAGCCTTGACTCGAACTCTTCATTTTCATTTGTTGATCCGGGTTCCGACTCGAGATCTCTTTATTCATTCGAGCTCAGATGCGAGCTCTTCATTTTCTTTATTGATCTGGGTTCCGACTCAAGACCTCCCTATTCATTCGAGCTTTGATTCGAGCTCTTCATTTTCTTTGTTGATCCGGGTTCCGACTCGTGATCTCATTATCTTACTCGAGCCTTGACTCAAGCTCTTCGTTTTCTTTATTGATCCAAGTTCCGACTCGTGATCTCTTTATCTTCATTCGAGCTCATATTCGAGCTCTTCATTTTTCTCTGTTGATTCGGGTTCCGACTCGTGATCTCATTATCTTATTTGTGCTCTGATTCGAGCCTTCTATTTTCTTTTGTTGATCCGGGTTCCGACTCGTGATCTCAATATTTTATTCGAGCTCTGATTCGAACTCATCATTCTCCTTTATTGATCCAAGTCATTTCGATCATCAGGGTCTGTCAATTGCTCAAATTTGATATTTTGCCCTCCAAATTCTCAATTCAAATCTTTTGGATCAATCAATTCCCAATTTTGACCCCAGGGTCACCCAATTTTCAATTCTCAATTTCAATTACTAATTTCCAATTTCGACCTTCGGGTCACTCAATTCTCAAATTTCGACCTTCGGGTCATCCAATCTCCAATTTCGACCTTCGGGTCACTCAATTTCCAATTTTTGACCTTCGGGTCAATCAATTTCCAATTTTTCGACCTTCGGGTCAATCAATTCTCAATTCCGACCTTCAGGTCACACAATTTCGACCTTCGGGTCATCCAATCTCCAATTTCGACGTTCGGGTCACTCAATTTCCAATTTTTGACCTTCGGGTCAATCAATTTCCAATTTTCGACCTTCGGGTCAATCTATTTCCAAATTTTCGACCTTTAGGTCAATCAATTTCCAAATTTTCACCTTTTTGGTTACCCAATTTCCAAAATTTCGACCTTTCGGTCAACCAATTCCAAATTTTCGACCTTCGGGTCAATCAATTCTCAATTTCGACCTTCGGGTCACACAATTTCGACCTTTTGGTCAACCAATTCCAAATTTTCGACCTTCGGGTCAATCAATTCTCAATTTCGACCTTCGGGTCACACAATTTCGACCTTCGGTCAACCAATTCTCCATTTCGACCTTTTTTGGTCAAATCAATTCTCAATTTCGACCGTCAGGTCATCCAATTTCGACCTTCGGGTCATTCAATTTTCAACAACCAATTTTCCAATTTCCAATTTCGACCTTCGGGTCAATCAATCTCAATATCCAATTTCAATCATTTTCTCTTGCGAGAGACCCTTTTTAGGGAGAGTTCGAGGGAGCTCGTTCTTTTCGCATGCTATCCAATCCGTTCACTTAGCCCCTTTCTAGGGAGAGTTTGAAGGGACTCGCGTCTTTGTGAACCGTTTGCAAAACAATTTCCAATTTCACACAAGAGACCCTTTTAAAGGGAGAGGCTTGACGGAGACTCGCTTTTCTTGTGACCCCCCAATTTCATACTAGGCCATTTTCGTCATGAAAGACCCTCTTTGCAGGGAGAGTGTGATGGACTCATTTCTTTCATGACCCAATTTTCAGACCTCAATATTATCGGCCCCCTTTCCATAAGAGAAGCCTAATATTAGGGAGCTTTGACGAAAGCTCAATTTCTCTTCGAAAGTTCGTTTTGCAAACACCTCCTCTTTAGGGAAGAGAGGAGTATTTCCCATTTCCCATTCAGGTAAGGGCTAAGCCTGAGTCTCTCTTTTTGGGGAAAAAGAGAGGAGAATTTTCGTCACGGATGCGTTGAGCCGGATTTCAAATACTCACTTTCACCAAGGATTTCAAGAAAATTTTGTCAATTTGTCAATCAAATTATTTGTTGATTTCAGAATCTTTATTGCACAAATCTTTATCTCAATCTACCTTCAGCATTACTTCTAAAAAAAAGTGAAGCTTTTGCGAAAAGGGATTCAAACTTCAAATTCTTTCTATTGGCCAACCAAAAGGAGGAAGGATAAATCCTCAATGTGGCCAGAAAAGAAGATTCAATGTTAGTGAAAAGCCATGGATGATTGATATTGATCACAGTCAATGACACATCTTTAAAGATTATTCTTGTAAAGACGAGGCAGTGGAAATATCCTGAGCGCTAGAAAAAGCGAGAATTCATCCAAGCCCTGTCTCCTCAGAATAACCTAAGCTGCAATTAAATATCCGCAAAAGGGATCTCTCACCTGTCGTCAAGATGAAGGCGAATTAGGCGAGTAGACCCCCGGGGCCAAAGAAGATTCGAAACATCTCCAAGATGACGGAGTTTGTGACGGATCCTTCCAGGGAAGGTCCAAAGCACTGTCAAGATGAAGGCAGATGCGATGAACCTCTCGACAATCCCTAAAAGATATTTAATTTCAGCTATCAGCCAAAGATCTCCAAACCCATCGTCCAAGAAGGATCGAAACATCTCCAAGTTGAAGGAGTTTGTGACGTACCCTTCCCAAAAGAGAGAAAGAGAAGAAAAAGAAAGAGAGAAAAGGTCAGAACATCTCCAAAATGAAGGAGAGTGTAGCAAAAACCCAGAGAGCCAAAAGAGTGCAGAAAGATTATCAAGAGAGAAGCTCTCAGGATATCAAGCTGCCAGATTTATCAAGAATCCTCTTTAATCTTGTGAAATTCTATTATCAATACTCTTTCATCAATTGCTTTCATAATATCAAATTCTCTTTCTTGTTCATATCAAGGAAATTGATAACTTCCTTGAAGAAGGTCAATTGCGAGCAATTTGGGTTTCAAATCTCGATTCTACGAAGTGAACCCTGTTTGGAGGTAATGCTTTGGGTAGAAAAGAAAGAATATCTTTGCAACAATGTGCAACATTTTCAAATATTTTGAATCAACAGCAAAATTCTCAATATTTTGACAATATTTTCTAGCTATCCTGACGTGAAGTGAGAGCTTGATATCCGTCTTCGATGCATCCTGACACCAATTTTAAATCCCTCCTAAGGACTTGATTCCTTCCCTTCTTTGAGAGCATGAACTCTCAAATTTGCACACTTCCCTGTGTCCCCACTGTCCCACCATAGACAGTCCCATTTCGGTTCGAGGTCGAACCACCAATCATTTCCCGCAAAAGGCAATTTCAAAAGCTGATTTTAGTCTCAGCAATGAGACGCCCAAAACCAATCCCTTTTCAAGCTTTAGGGACCCCATTTTCCTTCCTTTTGCAAAAACCCTATTGGATTTATTGTGCAAAATCCAAAGGTTCCATCATGGTCTCTTCCTTCGAGGATTCCATTTCATTTTCCGCCCGATCAGGATAAGGGTACAAACCTGAGCCTCCATCCAAAGAGGTATTTCATTTTCCGCCCGATCAGGATAAGGGCACAAACCTGAGCCTCACTCAAAGAGGTATTTCATTTTCCGCCCGATCAGGATAAGGGTACAAACCTGAGCCTCCGTCGATGAGGTATTTCATTTTCCGCCCGATCAGGATAAGGGTACAAACCTGAGCCTCAATCAAAGAGGTATTTCATTTTCCACCCGATCAGGATAAGGGTACAAACCTGAGCCTCATTCAAAGAGGTATTTCATTTTTCCACCCGATCAGGATAAGGGTACAAACCTGAGCCTCATTCAAAGAGGTATTTCATTTTTCCGCCCGATCAGGATAAGGGTATAAACCTGAGCCTCCATCGAAGAGGTATTTCATTTTCCGCCCGATCAGGATAAGGGTACAAACCTGAGCCTCATTCAAAGAGGTATTTCATTTTTCACCCGATCAGGATAAGGGTACAAACCTGAGCCTCAATCAAAGAGGTATTTCATTTTCCACCCGATCAGGATAAGGGTACAAACCTGAGCCTCGATCAAAGAGGTATTCCATTTTCCGCCCGATCAGGCTAAGGGTACAAACCTGAGCCTCAATCAAAGAGGTATTTCATCTTCCGCCCGATCAGGTTAAGGGTACAAACCTGAGTCTCATTTCGATGAGATATTCCATTCCCCAATCAGGTCAAGGGTCAAAACCTGAGCTTCGTTCCATGCGAGGTATTTCTGTCCCATCAGGTTAAGGGTCAAACCTGAGCTTCGTTCCATGCGAGGTATTTCTGTCCCATCCAGGTTAAGGGCATAAACCTGAACTTCACTCTCATAGAGTGAATCTTTTCTCTCCATTCTTCACTTCATATCTACCATCTTCCTCGGGCTAATTTCTTCACACCCAGTCAGATCCTTCTAACTGGGGCATTATTTTTATGTATAGCCCAAATTTGGTGTGTTTTTCTTTGCCACTAAGCTCGGCCATGAGCCGGCTTAGTAGCAAAGAGGGGCATCTGTAAACACCCCAAATTTTCACTCACCTCCCCGACATTTCCATCAAGCATCAACATCCAGCCTCTGAAATCGCTGGAGGGCAAAATGGTCATTTTCTGAGCCGGACCTTGCAAAAGTCCAAATTTCATCTGCAACTCTCAAAATTTCTCTAATTTTAACTCAGATGTTCAAAATTTTACTCCTGACAGGAGACAGACATCTCCAAGTCTTGATTCAAGATTGCATTTCATAAGACATGACATCGCATATCATTGCATGAGCATTTCAAATCACTGCACTGCACATCATGTCATTTCGAGGTCCAGAAGTCTTGATTTCAAAATCTTCAATCCAGATTAGAATTTCAACTCTTTTCAAAATTGATTTCAAAACCCTGGGTCTTCAAAATTATCAAATTTTCCCATTTTACCCCCAGGACTCTGAATTTCAAAATATTTCCTCAGGAAAACCATCTGGATAGTTTTCAATATGGATTTGAGTCACTTCACCTCAGATTTTGCCCTTTTTGACAATTTCAAATATCTTTCTTTTACAAAATCGCCCTACAAGGGCCAACTCTTTCCAAAATTCCTGTTTTGCCCATCAGTCAAGATTTTATGAAAATTCCAAAAAGAAGTTGTGGTTTTATCCTTATTTCAATAAAGAAGCAATGTGGGACCCACACTGAGGTGGTGTCACACAAGCTCCCCTTTTGAAAATTTGAATTTTGAAAAACCCAAAAATATAGGAGCCTTGTCCCCTGGATTGGCGCCACTTGTCTTTTCTCTCTCCTCCCATTTCCATGCCAAGTGTCAGTGTGGGGCTACCTTAAGAAGCCGCCACATGTCATCCCATTTTATCTGCCATGTGTCACCCTATCCATCCTGCGCCATGTGTCATTTCAAAGACTACCAGGAGATGCCAAGTGTCATAGGTTGTCCTGTCTAGAAAAAGTGGAGTTTGTCTCCTCTGAGGTGGCGCCATCTAGAGTGTCTCCTGCAGGGGACACGTGTCAACCCCTCCTTCCTTCTAGAAAAGTAGCCTGACACATGTCTCTTCCTACTTTTCTCAGAAAAGTAGGAGACATGTGTCACTTCTGAATTCCTACAAAAAAGGTAGGCTTGTCTCCTCTGAGGTGGCGCCATCTGGAGTGTTTCCTGCAGAGGACACGTGTGAAGCCCTCATTTCCTCAGAAAAAGGCAAGTGCCATGTGTCATTTCCTGCTTTCTTCAGAAAAGCTAGAATTCAAATATTCAAAAACCCCCATAGGTGGCGAAAATCAAGAACTCCTACCTTTTTCATCCTGTCTGAGATGGCGCCACATGGCTTGGCCCTCCTTTTCTCCCCTCTGCCACGTGTCGTTCTCTGCTTCTTTCAGAAAAAGTAGAGGACACATGTCTTCTCCCTACCTCTTTCAGAAAAGTAGGAGACACATGTCATTCCTGGCTTTCTTCAGAAAAAGCAAACCATTTAAAATTCAAACAAGGCGTTAGGTGGCGAAAATCCGGAGCTCTGATTTTCCAAATGGCCTATGAGTGCGCCACATGTCCCTTCCCTCCTACTCATCCCTTCGCCACGTGTCATCTTCTGCTTCTCTCAGAAAAAGAAGGTGACACATGTCTCCTTCTCACTCCTTCAGAAAAAGTAGAGGACACATGTCCTCTCCCTATTTTTTTCAGAAAAGTAGGAGACACATGTCACTGCCCTCTTTTTCCTCCCTCTTGCCACATGGCATTGTAGGAGCCACCCTGAGGTGGCGCCACATGTCCATCCTCCATTCCTCCAGGGCCAACCTCCATTTGAATTTCAAACTTCCCCCTGAGGTGGCGCCATCTGAAGAACCTCCTCCAGCATGTTGACACTTGGAACCATCCTGGACTGCCACATGTCCAGATCTCCTTTCACCAGAAAAAGCAAAATTCAAATTCCTATGAGGTGGCGCCTTCTGAGCCCACTGCTCTGTCCTTCTGACACCTCAGAACACCTTTTGAGGTGGCACCATTCCAGGACTCCACTTGGCTCCATTTTCATTTTTTATTTTATTTTTAATAAAGGTAGCCCACCATGAGGTGGCGCCACCTGAGGACTCCCTACAAAAAGTGAATTTGAATTTCAAACTCCAAGAGAGCACCCTCTGAGGTGGCGCCATCTGGGAGCTTCCTGCAGAGAGAATCAAGCAAACTTTTGAAAAATTCCAAATTCCCCCTGCTGAGGTGTCTCACCCACAAAATTTCCATTTTTTATTTTTCTCAAAAAATCAAAATAGCCTGTTGAGGTGGCGCCACCTGAGGGCTCCCTGCAGAAGACAGAATTCGAATTTCAAACCCCCAGATGGCACCCCCTGAGATGGCGCCACATGGAGGGCTCAGATTGAACCTGTTTGAATTTCAAAAATTTTCAGAAAAATTATAAAAACAAGGGTTCACGCCCAGCCTAGAAGATCATTTTTTTTTTACTCTGGTGAACTTGGAAAATCTGACCTAGCCTTCCTAAAACCCGATTTCGAACCTTGGAAATCGTCCCCCCTTTGGCGCATTGAAGAAGGTGGAGTAAAGCTCGTGCTGTGGCTAATCCAATTCCAACAGAGCTCGATTTTGGTGGACCATCCGAAGCCCGGAGCGAAGGACGAAGGAAGCTCGTGGTAGCTGTCCCTTTCAAGAGCTCCTACGCTGCGTAACGAAACAAGGTGCACTTCCTCTTTTCCCATTGATTTGATTCTATAATTCGAATCGGGAGTCGTTTGAAGAAAGAGCTCATCCGAGTGATAGATTGAGCTATTCTCATAAAACGACATACATAAAAATGTTTCATTATGCTTCCTTGATGATTTTAACATGCATGTAGTTGGCTAGGTTTAATTTACATTTTATTTCATTCATTTAGCATATTTCATGAATTAATTAGGATTAATTTAGCCTTTATTTCAATTCTGCTTATTTTCAGTAGGTCTCTGTTTTTGTCAGTCAGTCCACACGTCATTTCATGCATTTATTTTTTATTAAAAATCCCAAAAAAATCACACAATGCGCCCCTAGGTGTCCCTGAAATTTTGCCAAAAATTCGGAGCCATTTGAATTTGTTTACTGCGGTAAACATCCAAAATGACAAGTCGGGTTTTGTAACCCGGGATGCGTTTTGAAAACCATTTGCCGACTTGTAAAATCGAGTTCTCCCTCCTGGGAGATCCGATTTTCGATCCGAAAAATGCCCTGAACTCGGGAGAATGTCTAGTTTTTAATATAATTTTTCCAGATTTTTCTGATTTTTTTTTATGTCTGACAAAAATCCGAGAGTTCGAGACACGTGTCAGAGCCTAATTTGGGCCTCTGAGATCTTGGATCGACTTAGGGCTATGGTTTCTCTTTGTGTGTTGCTCCAAATCCGAAACTGTAAAAAGTGAAAGTGATGTCCGAGATGTCCTCTGTTTGAATCTAAAAGCCTGTAATTTTTAGAACAGTGTTGACCCCTGCTTCGGATTTTTCTTGTCAGTCCCCTGTTTTGCTACATTTGTCTGTTCTGTTAGTTCAGGCAGAAATAGTTATATTTTTATCTGTGTTTACGTTGATCAAATGCCGAAGTTATAAACATGAAAGTTGTTCATGTTGGTGTCGTGCATAACTCTGATTAATGTAATAAATTTCCATGGCCTTTTTGTATTTCTTTAGCATTTTGTATCAGATTAGAGTGATTTTTACCTCTGTCAGAATTAAATCCCTGTTTCTGAACTCACCATGGCTCAAATCCCGAGACTATAAAAACCAAAAATGTTTCATTTTGGGTCTTTTAGCAGTCTGCAAAATATCAGAAGTTTTCATGGTGTAAATCTTGCATTATCATATTAGGCATTGCATTTGGTTCGGATCCATAGGCAAAATCCACCATTTTAGGATTTTCTTTAAATTTTAGCATTTAAATCATATCATTTCGTGAATTTTAGCATTCTAGGTTGTTTATCAGAGTGTTTAGATGCTTCATACCGAATTTGGTGCAATTTGGAATTCATTTGAGGTTCGGATTATCCATAATACCAAAACAGGGTCCCGCAGGACCCGGATCCAAGCGAAAAACAAGCGAAATTCGTTATTTTGGATAAATTGCAAAATATCAAATTCTGATTTTACAGTCTTAATGTATTTAGCAGCATTTAATCATGTCTCTTACTGCATTTCATCATCATTTGATTCAATTTGAATTTCAAAATATCGATTTTACTAAGTTTTCCTTCAAAAAACCCTGATTTTAAAAGCATAACTTTATAATTAGGGGTGTTTTGGTCATTTTGACCCCAATTCCGAATTTCAAATTGTTTTCTACTGAATTTCTTACATTTTCATCATTTCAAAATATCAAGGAAGCTTGAGAATAGGGTTTATATCCAATTAAATCCAATAATTTCATGATATTATTGGAAAATCTTGGAAAAACCCACATATTTGAGCTAACCTTACTCCAAGTTTGGCAGGGACATTCAAATGAAGGAGCTGAAGTCTGCAAATTTTCATTTATTTCATTTGATTAGTGATGTAATAATATAAATTTTGGAATAAGAGAGTTAATTTACTGCTTAGACTAGGATGCATGTCATATAGTTTGAATTTATGCAAATATCCTGCTTATGTGATTCATGCATCTTATTTCAAAAGCACTGTGGATGTTCACGAATGGCACGTGCACCAACTCTTAGGGAGTTGATGGACTCGGTGGGATCCATATTTACGGCCCTAGTCGGAATATGGACGAGACCCAGATCCATGATCTTTCTACTAGTCACATTGAGCCTACACTCTTAGGCTATCTTAAAATGCACATCATATTTCCAAAGTTTTCAAAATCATGTGCATCAAATCAACTAAATTCTGAACATATTCATGGCCACAGTCAGGATATGTGAAGGATTTATCTTGACTTAATGTACATTTTTCCAACAAATCCCTTAGAAAATCTTTTCAAAGTGCATTCATTCACTCATGACATTTACATCATGAAATCATTGATTTTCTCAAGATTTTCTCAAGAAAACTTCATTCTCAAGAAATCGATTTCTCAAGAAATTCTAAGGATTTTTCAAAAATCGGTTTTCCAAAGACAAGTTTTTTTCACAGTTTTCCCAGGAAAATGATATTTTCTTAAGATATTCAAAAGAGTTTTCCAATCTTTCTTCAAGATCCAAAATCGATTTCCAAATATTTCAAAAGGTAAAATTCCCAGGATTTCGATTCCCCAAGTTTTGAATTTCCTTCTCCAATGAGCTTTCCTATGAATTTCCATCATTTTCCTAAGAAAACTCTCAAAGTCCAAGTTTTCCTAAGAAGTGTTTCCCTTTTCAAAAAGGTTCATCTTTTCTCAAGAATCACTTCCATTTTCCCAAGATTTTCAACTATTTCTGATTTTTCCACATCTTTATAAGCTTTCTCATGTTTTCAAAAACCCCTTTTTTATCTGAGTTTCCTGAGAAATTGACCTTTTTCCTGAGAGATTCTTTCCAACTCCAAATGTTTTTCTAAGCATACATCATGTTTTCCAACTGGCATTTTCCAAAATCTCATAGCACATCCCTGAATTCTCTATGCATTTAGGATAGAACATAACTTTGATAATTTCGCTAAGTCAAGCACAATTTTGGTCCTTGGTTCGATTACCCCTGTTAAAGGTGGCAGGAACGGTCGAACCTCGTACCGACAGGTCGAGCCCCATCCCATGGATTTTCCCGCAATTTTCAAAAACGGAGGCGAGTATTTCAAAACAATTTCCAAAATCCGGTCAAAGTTTGAGGCGCGAAAGCATTTCTCTCTTTTTCTCTTCCGCAAGGAAGGGAAGGCGGGGGAAAAATTTCGCGACGATAACAGGTTTGGCGACCGAGATGGGACCTGTCCTTGTCTGACCTAAATTATGCTTGACTTAGTTCAATTATCAAAATTATGTTCACAAAATGTCAGCTCTTTTACTTTCAATGTCATGTGAGCCTAGGAGCCTAGATTCTGACCTAGCTGACATTGACTGCATATAGACTAGGCATGGTTTGGTAGGACCAGATTGAGGAGAAATTTTCATGCTCACGTAGACTTAGGTCTAAATACAACTCTCCTCAATTTAGGATCTGAATGCAAACAATGTATGCTTCTTCAAAGATTTTCAAAAAGTCTATCTCTCTCTAGGACTTAGAGCCCTCTATTTCTTGCATGTGATCATTTTTTCAAATCTCCATTACCTATCATTACCCGGTCTTCACGTTGCTGGGCTCTCTTCCAGAACCATAGTTCGGGACAGAGCCCCACAACTGGGCCAACTATTTGGGTTAACACCCCCCCTACCACGTACCGCGGGCCACAGTCCGAAGTATATCGGTAGGCGCTCAAGGATGTTGGAAAACCTTACCTTAGAACCGGAGTTGAAATTCTATGCCACGTACCTTGGATTTCGATTCGGGTATATCGGCATAACTGGATTGGACAAAGATGATCTGAACCTAGAGTTACGATTAAGGTCCTACAGCTGTTTTCAAATTGATGCATCTAGAGTCAGCCTTTTAGGGAGTGCTGAATGTGCATAAATGTTTGTGCAGGATGTGATTGTATGTATGATTTTCTCAATTCTTTATGTTTCTCAATGTTTTTCAACTCATTAGGTCTTTTTCCAAATATCCTTATTTTCCACAAGGTCTTTTTCTCAAACCCTGGATGATTTTCTCAAATATCCCATTTCTTTCAAAACTCCATTTGATTTTTCATTCTCTCGTTCTACTGGATCTCGGATTTCCAGCCTTATTCCAATCCTGCCTGCAAATTTTTGAAATTTCAAATTTTGCTTCAAAAACTTTTCCATATCTCCCAGTATATCTTCCAAATTTTATCCAATTTTTTGACATGTCTTTCCAATTCCATCATTTGTTTTTCCCTCAAGAGTGTTGGTTTCAAAATTTTTTTTTTCCATCATGCTAAACATCCCATGTGGTTCTACAGAGGGCATTGGCATAGTTGTGTGATCCTGACAAGATCAAAGACCGTGCGTGCTACTTCAGCACATTAGTTACAGACAGTGAGTGAGAAATGGATTCCATAAAGTCTGTCAAAGAGGGAGCTCAGACCATCAAGGGGGAGATTGATCCCGCCATATATCGGTTGTTCAAAAGAATGATGATTGAGATATTATCCGAGCAAGCTGCAGCCAATTTCGGAAAAGTTCCTGTTAAAGAAGGGGCATCGATCACCATCCCTATGAGCATCATTGGAGACCACAACAGGGCAACCAGTTCTAAACCCAGCAACAACAAAAACAGAGGTAGTCAAAGCAGCAAGTTAGAAGAGTCTAAAGATTTGAAAGGAAAGTATTCTAGAATCCAGAATAGACCTTTTCTATCCAGCCCACAGCAAAAGGAAAAAAATCAAGGAAAACCAAAGCGCGGAAACTGGAGCGGCGATTGAGATTTCACTCCTATAGACAAGCCACTCGACGAAGTCCTTGAATACATGTTGATTAAGGGATTAGTGAAGCTCCCAAAGGCCACAACTCCTCCCACCATCATGGGAAGGTTCAAGAATCAGTTTTGCAAGTTCCATCGGGCAGTAGGGCATGACACTGATCAATGTTTTGTCCTCAAAAATATTGTACAAGACTGTATTGAAAAGAACCTCTTTGTTGAATGCAGAGAAGAAGAACATCCAGTAGCCCTAACCAAGAAAGAAGTCAAAGAAGTCAGCATTCAACAGAAATCCAACAATCCGAAGAAGATAAAGCGTGATGGTTGGAGTTATGATCGCGAGTTTACTCCTTTAGGTGAGCCAATCGAAGAAATTCTTGGATATCTGCTCGCGAAGAATATGATCAAACTTCCAAGGATTGTGGATCCTCCCGTCACCATGGGGAAATGGAAAGATTGTTTCTGCGAGTTCCATCGGGCAATGGGGCACGATACTGAACGTTGCTTCGTTCTAAAAAATATTGTACAAGACTATATCGATAAAGAGCTTTTGGTGCCGGAAGAAAGGGAGGGACGAGTTGCAGTCCTGACCAAGCCTCTCCCAGATCACCCTGAAGAATGACAATGCCAATGCCAATGCCTTCTCATTTTGTCAGGACGATATAGTCCTAGTGGTTTTTCTTTTTCAAGTCGTCATCCTTTTTAAGGCATCAATAAAATCATCAACTTTTCTCATTTAATTATGACATTCTTCCTGTGGTTGTTCTGTTTTTGTTATTATCTCTCCCCCATTACACTGGGACATCCTTTTGAAAATTTGTTTTCAAGCATTCTATATGCAGGCAGGATAAACAAATTCCTCATTTCATGCACTTGTGCATTCATATGCATCAACTCATATTCATTTGCATTCAATTGCATTAATAACAATCTGGTCGGTATTGGGATTTCAACAAACAGTCCCATCACAATTCCTAATGATCCAAAGATCATCGCCAATACTGAACCAAAACCCAGCACTCGAACTGGTATTATTTCAAAATCCAGTATTCAAGCTGGTACATTTTCAACTTTTTGGAAAACCGAGTTCCGACTCGGGTTTTTATTCAAATCATTTTCCTTTGTTGATCCGGGTTCCGACTCGTGATCTCTCTACTTTACTCGAGCCTTGACTCGATTTCTTCATTTTCCTTTGTTGATCCGGGTTCCGACTCGTGATCTCTCTACTTTATTCGAGCCTTGACTCGAACTCTTCATTTTCCTTTGTTGATCCGGGTTCCGACTCGTGATCTCTCTACTTTATTCGAGCCTCGACTCGAACTCTTCATTTTCCTTTGTTGATCCGGGTTCCGACTCGTGATCTCTCTGCTTTATTCGAGCCTCGACTCGAACTCTTCATTTTCCTTTGTTGATCCGGGTTCCGACTCGTGATCTCTCTACTTTATTCGAGCCTTGACTCGAACTCTTCATTTTCCTTTGTTGATCCGGGTTCCGACTCGTGATCTCTCTACTTTATTCGAGCCTCGACTCGAACTCTTCATTTTCCTTTGTTGATCCGGGTTCCGACTCGTGATCTCTCTACTTTATTCGAGCCTCGACTCGAACTCTTCATTTTCCTTTGTTGATCCGGGTTCCGACTCGTGATCTCTCTACTTTATTCGAGCCTCGACTCGAACTCTTGATTTTCCTTTGTTGATCCGGGTTCCGACTCGTGATCTCTCTACTTTATTCGAGCCTCGACTCGAACTCTTCATTTTCCTTTGTTGATCCGGGTTCCGACTCGTGATCTCTCTACTTTATTCGAGCCTCGACTCGAACTCTTCATTTTCCTTTGTTGATCCGGGTTCCGACTCGTGATCTCTCTACTTTATTCGAGCCTCGACTCGAACTCTTCATGTTCCTTTGTTGATCCGGGTTCCGACTCGTGATCTCTCTGCTTTATTCGAGCCTCGACTCGAACTCTTCATTTTCCTTTGTTGATCCGGGTTCCGACTCGTGATCTCTCTACTTTATTCGAGCCTCGACTCGAACTCCTCATTTTCCTTTGTTGATCCGGGTTCCGACTCGTGCTCTCTCTACCTTATTCGAGCCTTGACTCGAACTCTCCATTTTCCTTTGTTGATCCGGGTTCCGACTCGTGATCTCTCTAACTTATTCGAGCCTTGACTCGAACTCTTCATTTTCATTTGTTGATCCGGGTTCCGACTCGAGATCTCTTTATTCATTCGAGCTCAGATGCGAGCTCTTCATTTTCTTTATTGATCTGGGTTCCGACTCAAGACCTCCCTATTCATTCGAGCTTTGATTCGAGCTCTTCATTTTCTTTGTTGATCCGGGTTCCGACTCGTGATCTCATTATCTTACTCGAGCCTTGACTCAAGCTCTTCGTTTTCTTTATTGATCCAAGTTCCGACTCGTGATCTCTTTATCTTCATTCGAGCTCATATTCGAGCTCTTCATTTTTCTCTGTTGATTCGGGTTCCGACTCGTGATCTCATTATCTTATTTGTGCTCTGATTCGAGCCTTCTATTTTCTTTTGTTGATCCGGGTTCCGACTCGTGATCTCAATATTTTATTCGAGCTCTGATTCGAACTCATCATTCTCCTTTATTGATCCAAGTCATTTCGATCATCAGGGTCTGTCAATTGCTCAAATTTGATATTTTGCCCTCCAAATTCTCAATTCAAATCTTTTGGATCAATCAATTCCCAATTTTGACCCCAGGGTCACCCAATTTTCAATTCTCAATTTCAATTACTAATTTCCAATTTCGACCTTCGGGTCACTCAATTCTCAAATTTCGACCTTCGGGTCATCCAATCTCCAATTTCGACCTTCGGGTCACTCAATTTCCAATTTTTGACCTTTTGGTCAATCAATTTCCAATTTTTCGACCTTCGGGTCAATCAATTCTCAATTCCGACCTTCAGGTCACACAATTTCGACCTTCGGTCAACCAATTCTCCATTTCGACCTTTTTTGGTCAAATCAATTCTCAATTTCGACCGTCAGGTCATCCAATTTCGACCTTCGGGTCATTCAATTTTCAACAACCAATTTTCCAATTTCCAATTTCGACCTTCGGGTCAATCAATCTCAATATCCAATTTCAATCATTTTCTCTTGCGAGAGACCCTTTTTAGGGAGAGTTCGAGGGAGCTCGTTCTTTTCGCATGCTATCCAATCCGTTCACTTAGCCCCTTTCTAGGGAGAGTTTGAAGGGACTCGCGTCTTTGTGAACCGTTTGCAAAACAATTTCCAATTTCACACAAGAGACCCTTTTAAAGGGAGAGGCTTGACGGAGACTCGCTTTTCTTGTGACCCCCCAATTTCATACTAGGCCATTTTCGTCATGAAAGACCCTCTTTGCAGGGAGAGTGTGATGGACTCATTTCTTTCATGACCCAATTTTCAGACCTCAATATTATCGGCCCCCTTTCCATAAGAGAAGCCTAATATTAGGGAGCTTTGACGAAAGCTCAATTTCTCTTCGAAAGTTCGTTTTGCAAACACCTCCTCTTTAGGGAAGAGAGGAGTATTTCCCATTTCCCATTCAGGTAAGGGCTAAGCCTGAGTCTCTCTTTTTGGGGAAAAAGAGAGGAGAATTTTCGTCACGGATGCGTTGAGCCGGATTTCAAATACTCACTTTCACCAAGGATTTCAAGAAAATTTTGTCAATTTGTCAATCAAATTATTTGTTGATTTCAGAATCTTTATTGCACAAATCTTTATCTCAATCTACCTTCAGCATTACTTCTAAAAAAAAGTGAAGCTTTTGCGAAAAGGGATTCAAACTTCAAATTCTTTCTATTGGCCAACCAAAAGGAGGAAGGATAAATCCTCAATGTGGCCAGAAAAGAAGATTCAATGTTAGTGAAAAGCCATGGATGATTGATATTGATCACAGTCAATGACACATCTTTAAAGATTATTCTTGTAAAGACGAGGCAGTGGAAATATCCTGACCGCTAGAAAAAGCGAGAATTCATCCAAGCCCTGTCTCCTCAGAATAACCTAAGCTGCAATTAAATATCCGCAAAAGGGATCTCTCACCTGTCGTCAAGATGAAGGCGAATTAGGCGAGTAGACCCCCGGGGCCAAAGAAGATTCGAAACATCTCCAAGATGACGGAGTTTGTGACGGATCCTTCCAGGGAAGGTCCAAAGCACTGTCAAGATGAAGGCAGATGCGATGAACCTCTCGACAATCCCTAAAAGATATTTAATTTCAGCTATCAGCCAAAGATCTCCAAACCCATCGTCCAAGAAGGATCGAAACATCTCCAAGTTGAAGGAGTTTGTGACGTACCCTTCCCAAAAGAGAGAAAGAGAAGAAAAAGAAAGAGAGAAAAGGTCAGAACATCTCCAAAATGAAGGAGAGTGTAGCAAAAACCCAGAGAGCCAAAAGAGTGCAGAAAGATTATCAAGAGAGAAGCTCTCAGGATATCAAGCTGCCAGATTTATCAAGAATCCTCTTTAATCTTGTGAAATTCTATTATCAATACTCTTTCATCAATTGCTTTCATAATATCAAATTCTCTTTCTTGTTCATATCAAGGAAATTGATAACTTCCTTGAAGAAGGTCAATTGCGAGCAATTTGGGTTTCAAATCTCGATTCTACGAAGTGAACCCTGTTTGGAGGTAATGCTTTGGGTAGAAAAGAAAGAATATCTTTGCAACAATGTGCAACATTTTCAAATATTTTGAATCAACAGCAAAATTCTCAATATTTTGACAATATTTTCTAGCTATCCTGACGTGAAGTGAGAGCTTGATATCCGTCTTCGATGCATCCTGACACCAATTTTAAATCCCTCCTAAGGACTTGATTCCTTCCCTTCTTTGAGAGCATGAACTCTCAAATTTGCACACTTCCCTGTGTCCCCACTGTCCCACCATAGACAGTCCCATTTCGGTTCGAGGTCGAACCACCAATCATTTCCCGCAAAAGGCAATTTCAAAAGCTGATTTTAGTCTCAGCAATGAGACGCCCAAAACCAATCCCTTTTCAAGCTTTAGGGACTCCATTTTCCTTCCTTTTGCAAAAACCCTATTGGATTTATTGTGCAAAATCCAAAGGTTCCATCATGGTCTCTTCCTTCGAGGATTCCATTTCATTTTCCGCCCGATCAGGATAAGGGTACAAACCTGAGCCTCCATCCAAAGAGGTATTTCATTTTCCGCCCGATCAGGATAAGGGCACAAACCTGAGCCTCACTCAAAGAGGTATTTCATTTTCCGCCCGATCAGGATAAGGGTACAAACCTGAGCCTCCGTCGATGAGGTATTTCATTTTCCGCCCGATCAGGATAAGGGTACAAACCTGAGCCTCAATCAAAGAGGTATTTCATTTTCCACCCGATCAGGATAAGGGTACAAACCTGAGCCTCATTCAAAGAGGTATTTCATTTTTCCACCCGATCAGGATAAGGGTACAAACCTGAGCCTCATTCAAAGAGGTATTTCATTTTTCCGCCCGATCAGGATAAGGGTATAAACCTGAGCCTCCATCGAAGAGGTATTTCATTTTCCGCCCGATCAGGATAAGGGTACAAACCTGAGCCTCATTCAAAGAGGTATTTCATTTTTCACCCGATCAGGATAAGGGTACAAACCTGAGCCTCAATCAAAGAGGTATTTCATTTTCCACCCGATCAGGATAAGGGTACAAACCTGAGCCTCGATCAAAGAGGTATTCCATTTTCCGCCCGATCAGGCTAAGGGTACAAACCTGAGCCTCAATCAAAGAGGTATTTCATCTTCCGCCCGATCAGGTTAAGGGTACAAACCTGAGTCTCATTTCGATGAGATATTCCATTCCCCAATCAGGTCAAGGGTCAAAACCTGAGCTTCGTTCCATGCGAGGTATTTCTGTCCCATCAGGTTAAGGGTCAAACCTGAGCTTCGTTCCATGCGAGGTATTTCTGTCCCATCCAGGTTAAGGGCATAAACCTGAACTTCACTCTCATAGAGTGAATCTTTTCTCTCCATTCTTCACTTCATATCTACCATCTTCCTCGGGCTAATTTCTTCACACCCAGTCAGATCCTTCTAACTGGGGCATTATTTTTATGTATAGCCCAAATTTGGTGTGTTTTTCTTTGCCACTAAGCTCGGCCATGAGCCGGCTTAGTAGCAAAGAGGGGCATCTGTAAACACCCCAAATTTTCACTCACCTCCCCGACATTTCCATCAAGCATCAACATCCAGCCTCTGAAATCGCTGGAGGGCAAAATGGTCATTTTCTGAGCCGGACCTTGCAAAAGTCCAAATTTCATCTGCAACTCTCAAAATTTCTCTAATTTTAACTCAGATGTTCAAAATTTTACTCCTGACAGGAGACAGACATCTCCAAGTCTTGATTCAAGATTGCATTTCATAAGACATGACATCGCATATCATTGCATGAGCATTTCAAATCACTGCACTGCACATCATGTCATTTCGAGGTCCAGAAGTCTTGATTTCAAAATCTTCAATCCAGATTAGAATTTCAACTCTTTTCAAAATTGATTTCAAAACCCTGGGTCTTCAAAATTATCAAATTTTCCCATTTTACCCCCAGGACTCTGAATTTCAAAATATTTCCTCAGGAAAACCATCTGGATAGTTTTCAATATGGATTTGAGTCACTTCACCTCAGATTTTGCCCTTTTTGACAATTTCAAATATCTTTCTTTTACAAAATCGCCCTACAAGGGCCAACTCTTTCCAAAATTCCTGTTTTGCCCATCAGTCAAGATTTTATGAAAATTCCAAAAAGAAGTTGTGGTTTTATCCTTATTTCAATAAAGAAGCAATGTGGGACCCACACTGAGGTGGTGTCACACAAGCTCCCCTTTTGAAAATTTGAATTTTGAAAAACCCAAAAATATAGGAGCCTTGTCCCCTGGATTGGCGCCACTTGTCTTTTCTCTCTCCTCCCATTTCCATGCCAAGTGTCAGTGTGGGGCTACCTTAAGAAGCCGCCACATGTCATCCCATTTTATCTGCCATGTGTCACCCTATCCATCCTGCGCCATGTGTCATTTCAAAGACTACTAGGAGATGCCAAGTGTCATAGGTTGTCCTGTCTAGAAAAAGTGGAGTTTGTCTCCTCTGAGGTGGCGCCATCTAGAGTGTCTCCTGCAGGGGACACGTGTCAACCCCTCCTTCCTTCTAGAAAAGTAGCCTGACACATGTCTCTTCCTACTTTTCTCAGAAAAGTAGGAGACATGTGTCACTTCTGAATTCCTACAAAAAAGGTAGGCTTGTCTCCTCTGAGGTGGCGCCATCTGGAGTGTTTCCTGCAGAGGACACGTGTGAAGCCCTCATTTCCTCAGAAAAAGGCAAGTGCCATGTGTCATTTCCTGCTTTCTTCAGAAAAGCTAGAATTCAAATATTCAAAAACCCCCATAGGTGGCGAAAATCAAGAACTCCTACCTTTTTCATCCTGTCTGAGATGGCGCCACATGGCTTGGCCCTCCTTTTCTCCCCTCTGCCACGTGTCGTTCTCTGCTTCTTTCAGAAAAAGTAGAGGACACATGTCTTCTCCCTACCTCTTTCAGAAAAGTAGGAGACACATGTCATTCCTGGCTTTCTTCAGAAAAAGCAAACCATTTAAAATTCAAACAAGGCGTTAGGTGGCGAAAATCCGGAGCTCTGATTTTCCAAATGGCCTATGAGTGCGCCACATGTCCCTTCCCTCCTACTCATCCCTTCGCCACGTGTCATCTTCTGCTTCTCTCAGAAAAAGAAGGTGACACATGTCTCCTTCTCACTCCTTCAGAAAAAGTAGAGGACACATGTCCTCTCCCTATTTTTTTCAGAAAAGTAGGAGACACATGTCACTGCCCTCTTTTTCCTCCCTCTTGCCACATGGCATTGTAGGAGCCACCCTGAGGTGGCGCCACATGTCCATCCTCCATTCCTCCAGGGCCAACCTCCATTTGAATTTCAAACTTCCCCCTGAGGTGGCGCCATCTGAAGAACCTCCTCCAGCATGTTGACACTTGGAACCATCCTGGACTGCCACATGTCCAGATCTCCTTTCACCAGAAAAAGCAAAATTCAAATTCCTATGAGGTGGCGCCTTCTGAGCCCACTGCTCTGTCCTTCTGACACCTCAGAACACCTTTTGAGGTGGCACCATTCCAGGACTCCACTTGGCTCCATTTTCATTTTTTATTTTATTTTTAATAAAGGTAGCCCACCATGAGGTGGCGCCACCTGAGGACTCCCTACAAAAAGTGAATTTGAATTTCAAACTCCAAGAGAGCACCCTCTGAGGTGGCGCCATCTGGGAGCTTCCTGCAGAGAGAATCAAGCAAACTTTTGAAAAATTCCAAATTCCCCCTGCTGAGGTGTCTCACCCACAAAATTTCCATTTTTTATTTTTCTCAAAAAATCAAAATAGCCTGTTGAGGTGGCGCCACCTGAGGGCTCCCTGCAGAAGACAGAATTCGAATTTCAAACCCCCAGATGGCACCCCCTGAGATGGCGCCACATGGAGGGCTCAGATTGAACCTGTTTGAATTTCAAAAATTTTCAGAAAAATTATAAAAACAAGGGTTCACGCCCAGCCTAGAAGATCATTTTTTTTTTACTCTGGTGAACTTGGAAAATCTGACCTAGCCTTCCTAAAACCCGATTTCGAACCTTGGAAATCGTCCCCCCTTTGGCGCATTGAAGAAGGTGGAGTAAAGCTCGTGCTGTGGCTAATCCAATTCCAACAGAGCTCGATTTTGGTGGACCATCCGAAGCCCGGAGCGAAGGACGAAGGAAGCTCGTGGTAGCTGTCCCTTTCAAGAGCTCCTACGCTGCGTAACGAAACAAGGTGCACTTCCTCTTTTCCCATTGATTTGATTCTATAATTCGAATCGGGAGTCGTTTGAAGAAAGAGCTCATCCGAGTGATAGATTGAGCTATTCTCATAAAACGACATACATAAAAATGTTTCATTATGCTTCCTTGATGATTTTAACATGCATGTAGTTGGCTAGGTTTAATTTACATTTTATTTCATTCATTTAGCATATTTCATGAATTAATTAGGATTAATTTAGCCTTTATTTCAATTCTGCTTATTTTCAGTAGGTCTCTGTTTTTGTCAGTCAGTCCACACGTCATTTCATGCATTTATTTTTTATTAAAAATCCCAAAAAAATCACACAATGCGCCCCTAGGTGTCCCTGAAATTTTGCCAAAAATTCGGAGCCATTTGAATTTGTTTACTGCGGTAAACATCCAAAATGACAAGTCGGGTTTTGTAACCCGGGATGCGTTTTGAAAACCATTTGCCGACTTGTAAAATCGAGTTCTCCCTCTTGGGAGATCCGATTTTCGATCCGAAAAATGCCCTGAACTCGGGAGAATGTCTAGTTTTTAATATAATTTTTCCAGATTTTTCTGATTTTTTTTTATGTCTGACAAAAATCCGAGAGTTCGAGACACGTGTCAGAGCCTAATTTGGGCCTCTGAGATCTTGGATCGACTTAGGGCTATGGTTTCTCTTTGTGTGTTGCTCCAAATCCGAAACTGTAAAAAGTGAAAGTGATGTCCGAGATGTCCTCTGTTTGAATCTAAAAGCCTGTAATTTTTAGAACAGTGTTGACCCCTGCTTCGGATTTTTCTTGTCAGTCCTCTGTTTTGCTACATTTGTCTGTTCTGTTAGTTCAGGCAGAAATAGTTATATTTTTATCTGTGTTTACGTTGATCAAATGCCGAAGTTATAAACATGAAAGTTGTTCATGTTGGTGTCGTGCATAACTCTGATTAATGTAATAAATTTCCATGGCCTTTTTGTATTTCTTTAGCATTTTGTATCAGATTAGAGTGATTTTTACCTCTGTCAGAATTAAATCCCTGTTTCTGAACTCACCATGGCTCAAATCCCGAGACTATAAAAACCAAAAATGTTTCATTTTAGGGTCTTTTAGCAGTCTGCAAAATATCAGAAGTTTTCATGGTGTAAATCTTGCATTATCATATTAGGCATTGCATTTGGTTCGGATCCATAGGCAAAATCCACCATTTTAGGATTTTCTTTAAATTTTAGCATTTAAATCATATCATTTCGTGAATTTTAGCATTCTAGGTTGTTTATCAGAGTGTTTAGATGCTTCATACCGAATTTGGTGCAATTTGGAATTCATTTGAGGTTCGGATTATCCATAATACCAAAACAGGGTCCCGCAGGACCCGGATCCAAGCGAAAAACAAGCGAAATTCGTTATTTTGGATAAATTGCAAAATATCAAATTCTGATTTTACAGTCTTAATGTATTTAGCAGCATTTAATCATGTCTCTTACTGCATTTCATCATCATTTGATTCAATTTGAATTTCAAAATATCGATTTTACTAAGTTTTCCTTCAAAAAACCCTGATTTTAAAAGCATAACTTTATAATTAGGGGTATTTTGGTCATTTTGACCCCAATTCCGAATTTCAAATTGTTTTCTACTGAATTTCTTACATTTTCATCATTTCAAAATATCAAGGAAGCTTGAGAATAGGGTTTATATCCAATTAAATCCAATAATTTCATGATATTATTGGAAAATCTTGGAAAAACCCACATATTTGAGCTAACCTTACTCCAAGTTTGGCAGGGACATTCAAATGAAGGAGCTGAAGTCTGCAAATTTTCATTTATTTCATTTGATTAGTGATGTAATAATATAAATTTTGGAATAAGAGAGTTAATTTCCTGCTTAGACTAGGATGCATGTCATATAGTTTGAATTTATGCAAATATCCTGCTTATGTGATTCATGCATCTTATTTCAAAAGCACTGTGGATGTTCACGAATGGCACGTGCACCAACTCTTAGGGAGTTGATGGACTCGGTGGGATCCATATTTACGGCCCTAGTCGGAATATGGACGAGACCCAGATCCATGATCTTTCTACTAGTCACATTGAGCCTACACTCTTAGGCTATCTTAAAATGCACATCATATTTCCAAAGTTTTCAAAATCATGTGCATCAAATCAACTAAATTCTGAACATATTCATGGCCACAGTCAGGATATGTGAAGGATTTATCTTGACTTAATGTACATTTTTCCAACAAATCCCTTAGAAAATCTTTTCAAAGTGCATTCATTCACTCATGACATTTACATCATGAAATCATTGATTTTCTCAAGATTTTCTCAAGAAAACTTCATTCTCAAGAAATCGATTTCTCAAGAAATTCTAAGGATTTTTCAAAAATCGGTTTTCCAAAGACAAGTTTTTTTCACAGTTTTCCCAGGAAAATGATATTTTCTTAAGATATTCAAAAGAGTTTTCCAATCTTTCTTCAAGATCCAAAATCGATTTCCAAATATTTCAAAAGGTAAAATTCCCAGGATTTCGATTCCCCAAGTTTTGAATTTCCTTCTCCAATGAGCTTTCCTATGAATTTCCATCATTTTCCTAAGAAAACTCTCAAAGTCCAAGTTTTCCTAAGAAGTGTTTCCCTTTTCAAAAAGGTTCATCTTTTCTCAAGAATCACTTCCATTTTCCCAAGATTTTCAACTATTTCTGATTTTTCCACATCTTTATAAGCTTTCTCATGTTTTCAAAAACCCCTTTTTTATCTGAGTTTCCTGAGAAATTGACCTTTTTCCTGAGAGATTCTTTCCAACTCCAAATGTTTTTCTAAGCATACATCATGTTTTCCAACTGGCATTTTCCAAAATCTCATAGCACATCCCTGAATTCTCTATGCATTTAGGATAGAACATAACTTTGATAATTTCGCTAAGTCAAGCACAATTTTGGTCCTTGGTTCGATTACCCCTGTTAAAGGTGGCAGGAACGGTCGAACCTCGTACCGACAGGTCGAGCCCCATCCCATGGATTTTCCCGCAATTTTCAAAAACGGAGGCGAGTATTTCAAAACAATTTCCAAAATCCGGTCAAAGTTTGAGGCGCGAAAGCATTTCTCTCTTTTTCTCTTCCGCAAGGAAGGGAAGGCGGGGGAAAAATTTCGCGACGATAACATTATCCCACTTGAATAAAATCTACTCTTCACTTTCCCATTTGTAATCTCTCTTTTGGGTATTTTGTGTGTGAACCTTAGTGGTTCTTAAGTGTTTGCTTTGTGTGTGAACCTTCATGGTTCTTGAGAGAGTTTATTCGTGAAGAAACATTTGAAGTTTGTTTGATGATTCCATTTTCTTACATCGCTTTCCTCCACTGAAGCTGAGTATCGTGCCATGGCAACGGCCACATCGGAGTTAGTGTGGTTGCGGCAACTATTAAAGGACCTGAGACTTCACATTACTAAACCTTACAGAGTATGTTGTGACAATAAGAGTGCAGTCTACATTGCAAGCAATCATACATTCCATGAGAGGACAAAACATATTGAAATTGACTGCCACTGTGTTCGGGAAGAATTTTTAAAGAAGACCATCACATTTCCCTATGTTCCCTCAGAGTACCAACTAGCGAACTTCTTCACTAAAGCGCTTCCATCACCTCGATTTCTTTTCCTACTTGCCAAACTCTCGGTTGTTCCACCATGAGTTTGAGGGGGGGTGTTAATATATATATATATATATATATATATATATATATATATATATATATATATATATATATATATATATAAACCGAAATACTCATAATACCCATTAGGGGTATTTCGGTCTTTTCATTAATAGGCGTCAGCCCGTTAGGGGCTGATATTGTTTTTTTTGTCGTTTTCCTTTTGTACCTTTTTGTTTGTTTTTTTTTTTACTTTTTCAGATTGATTGGGACAGCTCCATTTGACTGTTGGAGCTGCCCCAACGGTCTGCCCCCTTTGGCCCCTCATTGTATTATAAATAGTTTCATTGGGCCTTGTATTTCATTATCTCTTTAGAGAGTGTATCTATGCGATATCAAATTTGTTAGACCCTTTGTGTGGGTGGTTTGATGATTCAATCAAGTATTCAACTTGATTGAAAGTGTGTTCTTGCGTGTGTATTGGATTCAATCCATTTCATTACATTGTTCAACTCCTGCACATGCACGTGAACCAGATCACGCAGACGTAGTTGAGTACGCACATCATGAGCGTGATTGACGCTGGTCAATTTTCGGCCTACAGATTTTTTCCAGCTGTGTTAGCTAATTAGATGTATTTTAATTTTTTTAGTTAGTTAGTTTAGATCAAATGTTTTTTTTTTATTGCTTTATGTCATCAGTTAGTTAGATTGATTTAACGTCTTTTGTAGCTAGTTTGTTAAGTTGATATTTTACAGTTAGTTAGTTTAGATTGTTTTAATTTCTTTTATAGTTAGTTACTTAGATTCTTTTGGTTTGTTACGTAGTTACTTAGATATTTTAATAATTGTTATAGTTAAAATTGATTTTTGTTTATTCTTTATAACTACAACAAACAACAACAACAACAACTACGCCTTCATCCCAAAACAATTGGGGTCGGCGATATGAACCAACAAAGAAAATCATTCTGGGTCTTCCACATGAATCCTTCTCCATTCATTTCTATCCAATGCCATGTCCTCGGTGAGGTTCAAAGCATTCATATCCGTTTCTGCGTTTTCTTTATTCTTTATAACTAACCTTCATTATTTTAGAAATCGTGTTTCTGCGTTTTCTTTTGTTTTTGTGTTTGCTTCTTGTGTTTTGCAAGTGAACCTCCGTGTGCGAAGAGATTGATCTTGCGAGCGTTGTGCCCGTGCGAAGAGAAAGGAAGCTAGACCGCAAAGGGATAGAGCCCTGCAGATTTTTGCTTTTTCTTTATTTTATTTTTTAGGGTCGTAAGCCATTTGATTTAAGTTGGGTTGTAATAATTTTTATTTTCGGCTTGAGCCCTCTGTAATAGGGTAGAATGTTTGATTTGTTTATTTTCTCAAGGCAATAAAGCTTGTCTTTGTGTGGGGTACAAAAGCTTTTAAACATGTTCCCTGTGTTCGACCTGGACTTCGCCGCTCAAAATTTTAAGATTTGGTGCAAGGTTTGCATAAATGATTTTTATTGAAAAATACATTTTAAAATAGTTTCACGAAAAGTTGCACCATGCCAAAATTTCATAACTCAAAAGATCGCATTTTTACATAAAAAAATCATGATCCAAAGCTTGATCCTTAGCAAACAAACCATGCTAAACACATCTCTGTGGTTAGATTGAGTAGAAACAACTTGCACCTATGATTTCTAGTTCATTAGTAGCAAATATTTTCCCATATATATATATATATATATATATATATATATATATATATATATATATATATATATATATATATATATATATATATAGGGGAAGTGTTTGGTACCCTCATGGGTAAGAAACTCCTTAGCATGGTCAAAATAGTAAGAATCAACTCTTCGATTGTATTTTTTTTGTAAAAATATGATTTTATGAGGGTTGAAAATTTGGTACAATGTAGGCCATTGATTTTTCAATCCTTGCAAAATCTTACATAAACACTGCAGTAACATGATCCAAGCACCGAACCGATCTCTACTAATTCAAACATATAGATCACATTTGGAGGGTCAAATGTGCAAAAAACATTAAAAATTAAAAATATTACAAATTTTTTAATACGAGGCTTGCAAACATTAGCCCTATATATATGTATATATAGGGTAACATTTGGTAATGGTGACATGAGGTACAAACCCCTCTTTTTACATTTTTTTGGTTGTTCTCCATGAAACCAACCTTACAGATGTGACTTACATGATTTTCTTAGTGGGAATCGGTTTTGAATTTCCTGATTACGACATACAAGCATGTTTTTATAAGGGTTAAAAAATCAACGGCCTACAGTGTGTGATACTTTCTCAGGTCATAAAATCATGTTTTTTCATCAAAAAAATATGATTCAAATGCCAGTTAAGAACATGCTGAACACGTCTATGAGGTCCGATTGGATCAAAACAACCAGTGCTTATGACTTCAAGAGGCAATATGATGTCATCGTACCATTACCAAATGTTTCCCCTACACGCATACATTCATACTTACATATGTATATAGGTTTGCTAACTTTAAACTAGTTATTATCAATGTTAACCACATTTAACTAATTGAAATGATCAAAACACTATTAAAAACAATGGTAAGAAAGTTACTTTCACTTTTTTAAATTCAAATTATAAGTACACCGTTACTTTTTAAAAAATAACCTCTTGTTTTCCTTTAATACAAAAGTTCACTCTACACTTAAAAGCAACTTTTATTTTCAAAATGCTATTGCGTTTAAGGGTGTTTTGATCATTTGTATCAGTTGAATGCTTCTAAAGTAAGTAGTTTAAGGTATGGTAAAATATGGCTTGCAAGCAATGTGTATATTTTTGTTTACCTCTTTTGCGATTTTATTTGTATAGTGGAACTAATTAAAATCCTCATGTTGGTTTGATTGGTTGAGTTTTTTTCATCTTTGCTTGATTCTTTTTGTTTTTATGTGTTTGTTTGGCAAATTGTTGTTGTAGGTATGGTGTCACTCCATTCACCCCAATGAAGGGAATTTTTATCCAAGGTCCTGTTTTCATCAGTTTTTACTTGGCAGTAAGATTCACAATTTCCTGTTTAGTGATTTTTTTTTTCCAGAAAATATTACATGCTTAATATGTGTTTGTGTGTGTGTGTGCGCATGCGTGTGTGTTGTAGGCATGTCCTAGGTGCTTATAGTGCAAGATGGTGAACATCTGAAAGCTCTAAATTCATAAAAATACTTGGCCAGCTCTCTGAAGATTTTGAGAAATTTATCTTACTTGTGTGGGTTAAAATGAAATTTATTCTTGGAACTTGCACTATTATGCTGTTTTTAGATCTCCAATATGGTTGAGAAAGTCCCATCTTTCAAAGGAGGAGGTGCATTCTGGTTTGTCGATCTAACAACTCCTGACCCCTACTACATCTTCCCAGTTATCACAGCATTGGCTTTCTTGGCAACTGTTGAGGTATGCAGCTTTTCTATTCATGAACATGTTTTCGTTTCTACTAACTTAGGTTTAAAGGTTTCAACACACAAAAGATGGTTGTTTGATTTTGGTTCTCCTTGGTGTTTGTATTTTGTAGAGCTGTAGTTTCAAAGTTTTTTTCAATTGGGAATTCTTTTGAAGGGTATTGTAGAATGTTAAAGTTTGAATTAGACAAATAATAGTTTGGTGCTGTTTGTATATGCCATAAGAACTCAAATAACATATGTGAGTTCCATGCATCATTATCAGGTAAAATCAGACACCATAGATGTGATAATCATGGTGATTTAATCTAGAGTGATTTTGGATCAAGTTATTATAAAAGTCTATATTGGTGTATGTATAGAAAACCTGTTCCAGCATCAAAATTTGTTTAACCTAAAACATGTACTTCTGTCCATATTGGTGTTCAGAAAACCTGTGATTATCACATCATGAAATTCTTATTGTGAAAGTTATCTTTGATCCTTTTTCTCTTCATGTTGCTTCCAAAATGCGGATCTCGTCCCGTTTGGTTATATAATAAGCTGAGGCAGTGATGGGGCCATCATTAAGCCTCATGATAGTCAAATACTAGAACAATATTATAGGTAGTACGCACTTAGCAGCTTCCGAATGTGTACATGTAGGAGTTCATTGGTATTGGTTTAGAACTTTAGATATCCCGCAACAAGGCAAATATCAGAGCATGTACATTTCATGATACATAAAGAAATACTATTTTATTGTCATAGAGAATTCACAACACACTCTTTTTTCTTCAATGGATGAATGCACCTCTTCTGTTAATTTAGCGTCCTTGTGTATTTTGTTAACTTGCATAGAAAACTGATTCAATATTTTCTTGGGATTGAACAAGAGTAGTTAATCCCAGAAACAAAACATGTGTCATCTATAATTTTTTTCAAATTAAGATAGGAGAACGACCAGGATTTGGTCTGATTTGTTAATTCAATATCTTTGCTAGCCAAAAGCATGTTATCAAGATACAGCAGGTGATGCAAAGTGTACAGTATTTTCCAATTTACAAGATTTCTATTTTCAGCCTGTTATTTGCTTTTCCTAGGAAGAGTGTGAGCAGTGCTGTATAATTTAAGCATCATTTTAGCTGCAGAAGCTAAAATGGCGTCGTATCATATAGCATTGGACATAGTAGATCATTTAAAGCTTCTTATTAGCCTAGTAAAGCTTATTCTGATAACTGATCTCCTTAATAATTTAGTTGAACTTGCAAGAGGGCATGGAAGGCAATCCTGCAGCTGGCACCATGAAAAATTTTTCCAGGATCCTTGCAGTTGCTACTGTACCATTTACCATGAACTTCCCAAAGGTAATGTTGTTAGATACAGGCGTGTTCATTTACTCAGTTAATGATGTGTTGTGTGGCCAAGGATTAAAAAATTATGCCATGCTGAGATGGACACTGCTTGTTTCTTGAGACTTTGGTAATTCACATGTCAATCCAGTTAGTCCTCTGAATAATTCTTTGTAATTTACACTTTTGCACATTTATTCTCTTTATTATTTTTCTGAGCAATGAATATTCCTGGAGAACTTATGCTTTTTTTTGTAATCAACTTATGAAACCTTTCTCTATTTTATTACTTTGAACTTGTTGAACATTTCACATGATGACTAGATTAAGGAATTTTTGTAACTGAATTCTAATTATACTCTTAGAAGTTTAGGTGTCCCCATGTAGTTTTGCTACACATAAAATTAGTAATTAATCTTAATGTATGCAGCTCATTTGCATCATTGTTTTCATGTCAGATGTTGCAACACCTAGATATGAGCTTATATCTGGGACTTGTTCATCTGTCTTAGTTTAAAAATGATTTTGGAAGGTAGTTTTAAAAATGATTTTGGAAGGCCATCCAGCCATTACAAAGTTATCATTTTATTCTTTATGTAAAATCATGGCTAATTTTATACATGGCACTGTCCAACAATAAGTGAGATGAGTGCAAATAAACAAAACATAAAACTTCAGGTCGAGCTGATCAACATTTTATGCAACAGTCAAATTGTTTTAGTCTTCAAAGGGTCTTTTAACCGAGAGGAATATGATCTGTTGAAGTTTAATTCTTTGGTTTAATGCACATAAATGAAGTCAATCAGATGCACTAAATTAAATAACTTGCATTTGTAGGCAAAATTGGGCGGAGGTGTGGGCATCAAAAGACTGGAGAATTAATAAAACATTCACGGACAAATTAGCTTGGAAAATTTCGACATTTGAATCTCCAAGAACCAATCACATACATACTAAATATCTTGCCAGAAAAAGCATATGAGATTTTGATTAATTTGAAGGAGAATCTTGGGCTTGAGCATGATATGGGGATGAAAATCAATTGCTTATATGGTCTCTTGGAATATAGGAATAGAATGATGGCTAGTTTTGAACAAACCTGTGGACTGGGTCGCCAATAATCAATAGTTTTATTTTTTAGTGACAGCCCTCCCATGACCATTTTTCATATAATGTGGCTGATGGTGTTGTTGCTGCTAATTACTCACCATCTATGTTTATTTGAAGTTTCTGGAATTCCATAACAAATAGGTGGACCAGATAATTTGGCAGTCCAGACTCTATATACAAATCTAACAAGAAAAATGATATGGGAAGCTACAAAGAAGTAATACAAGGAAGGCCGACACAAAATTATCTGGAAAGAAAACCATGTATCAGAGCTGCATGGGTTTTATATCTTGCTTGTATTAATAAACTAGCTATAGATGAGGAGTATAAGCATCAATTGCCTAACAAATGCGGTCATGCTAGCTTTGCAAATGTTGTGAGGAATCAGCTCATTGCATATTCTTCATGTCTATTTGCAGCAAATGTTTTGAACAGGAAGAGGATGATAGAAATTTCTGGGAGAATGCCATGGTCTGCAGCTGTCACATAGACATAGACGTGGATATAGGACACGATACTGACACACTTGGTACAACGAGAATGTTTTGCAAACTAGGACATGGAGAGTGCAAATTCTTAAAATAAGTCTAGAGACTCTAAATCATTATCATTAGAAACATGAATACTAAACTCAAAAATTGAAATGTGATGTTATAAAAGAAAAACATCCATGTAAATATAAAAGAAACATTCATGATCATAAAAAGAAATAAGTGACTAAGGATATGGTGTCGAACGAGTCTTGCACAGGTTTGACTGTGTCCATGAAGTGTCGCTACAGTCTGATGCAGTGTCGTGTCATACAGACACAAGACACTAAGTGTCCATGTGACATAGGTCTGTAGTTATGCGTGAATTGAGATGGTGATTCTTCACCATATTGTTGTGTGAATCCTCGAGCAACAAGTCGTGCCTTATATCTGTCAATGCTTCCTTCAGGCTTATACTTTGTTTTATAAACCCATTTTGAGCCAACTACATTCTTTCCTTCTGGCCGAGGGACTATTTCCCAAGTCTGGCATTCATGAAGAGCTTCCATTTCTTCATTCATAGCTTCAGTCCAATAACAGGATTGAAGAGCTTGATTAAAACAAGTGGGTTCATCCTGTTTTGTGAGCTGAGACATAAACAACTGGAAATCAAGGGAGAAGGTCTTATAACTCACCCATCGTTGAATAAGATGCTTAATGCGTGACGGCCTTTGAGTCGGATCATTGGCGATGCTTTCCACATTCCTCGACTCTGTATTTTTGTCTCGTCTAGTGTATATCTGCCCAGAGAAGCGTTCTACTGGGGGTGGCTCAACTGGAGACTCAACTGGAGATAATTCAACATGCATCTGTGAGTCATTCAACTCCCTACTCAAGCCGAAGGAAGGACAATTTGGCTGACATGTTTCTCCTGTATTAGCAAAAAGATCTGCGCTCATCCATGGATCATATACTTCTAATTCTCGAGATGGCAACGCTGCAGAGTCATTGACCTGAAAATTTTGTTCGTCAAAAACAACATTTCTAAAGGTCCTAATACGTTTTGTAGTAGGATCATAGCATCAATAACCTTTGTATTCATCTGCATACCCAACAAATATGCACTTGACAGCCTTGTCCTGAAACTTATTTCGCAGAGATGAATCAACATGTACATAATATACACAACCAAAAACACGCAGCTCATCGTAAGAGAGATGTTGCCCGAATAAAGTATAATAGGGAGATTTCCGATCCAAAAGTGCCATAGGAAGATGATTTATGATATGAACAGATGTGTGAAAAACTTCTGTCCAGAGACTAACAGGCACATTGCTATCATGTAACATGCTCATCGCGCTCTCGACAATATGCCTGTGTTTCCTCTCCACAACACCATTTTGTTGAGGAGTATGAGGGCAATAAACCTGTCGACTTATTCCTTTATCCCGAAGAAAGGCAATAAACTCGTTCGATGAATACTCTCCTCCACCATTACATTGTATATGCACAATATCACAAGCAAACTTTGTTTTGACCATCGAATGGAATTCCCGAAATATTTGAAAAACTTCATGCTTGTGTTTTAAGAAATATATCTAAGTATAACGGGAATAAGAATCAATAAAGATAACATAGTAACGACTGCCAGAAAGAGAAGGATAGGTGCGGGTCCCCAAACATCAGAACAAATAATCTCAAATGGCTTTGAAGCTCTTTTATTTATAATATGAAAAGGAAGAACATGACTTTTGCAGAGTTCGCATGAAGAACATTTATTATTATTATAAAAAAATGAACATAAACTAGACTCTGGAAGGAGACCATCAGATACAAGATTTTCAATGAAACCCCGACTACAATGAATATTTATATTGTTGTTTGGAGACTGGCAGTTAAGCATAAAGCATATCATGAAAATGGGAGCATCACTATTTTCTATGCTATAAAAGGCATTGAGTTTTCAATGTAGCACATGAGATTATGGTTTTCATAATAGAAATTCTTTACCTTTAGAAATTCAGGAGGCCGATTATCTGGCAGCAGACATTAGATTTCTTTTAGAGGACCTGATATTTGCTAAAAGTACATGTTTTGGAAGGCACTGCCTGCCTAACACAGGTTTTGGATGCCACCCGTGGGTTTCAAACTGTTATGTCTCATCAACTTGGTGACATTCACAAGTTTCCCCTACCATATGAGCGGAGCCCTTGTGGGCCATTTAGGACATACCTTTATTTATTGATTACTTCTTGGCTTTATTGATCATCTTTTTCAGTGATACAAACAGGTCGGCTATGTCACATAGGTGCGGGTGTGGCGATGCGGAACTTTAAAAAAATTGGGTGCAGGAGGGTATATATATATATATATATAAAACTTGGGGGGCTCGAGGTACCCCCCTTTCATAGTTTTTTTTGTCCAAAATTGGACTCATTCAAAGTTGACCGAGTCCATTTTGGCAAATATGACCCTGGGTGCAGTTGATCACACCGGGTGCCGCACCCGCACCCGTGTTGTGTCGGCGCGGGTGCAGCACCCCATTGGGCGAATCACAATGCAGGTGCGGCACCCCATTGGGTGAATCTCTGTGACATAGCAGGTTGGATATGGGATAGGTTAGGCTTAACCCGACATGATCCAATTTCTACAAGAGTGGATCCAAATCTAGATCTATTTCTATCTTGGATCTTATAATGGAAGTGATGGATCCAATCCAAATATGAGACCATGTGGTATTGGATCTGTTGAAAATGGGTAAAGATAAAAGGGTCATGTCAGTCCCAATTTCAGCTGGACCAATCATATTTTCTTGTCCTGTTCGGACCCATATCTAAATATGCCGAGGCCTGACTTCCCCAATTACAAGAAATATAACACATAGGAATGATAGTGAAGCCCAACAGCTGGTGGAAGAAGGAATGAGTTCCCCCCCTAACAGCCATCCCTACTTCCAAATGAAAGGGGATGCGTTGTACTACAAAGGCGGGTATGTGTGCCGACTGCTAGTGATCTAATTGGGGAACTCCTCTATGAGCACCACAACATGATAAGTGTGGGTCATATGGGAATATTCAAAACATACCGAAGGCTGAAAAAGAGCTACTACTGGAAGGGTATGAAGAGATCCATGAGGGACCATATCCTTAAGTGCAAAAAGTGTCAAGCGAATAATTATGAGACACTCAAAACCCCCGATCATTTGGTTCCTCTATTGATATCGGAAGGTGCTTGGCAAGACCCTACTATGGATTTCATAGAATCTTTGCTACTTTCCAATCACAAGGAGGTGATTTTTGTGGTTGTGGACAGATTTACAAAGTGTGCCCATTTTCTCTCCCTATCGGCAAGCTACACCATTCAATCAGTTGTAGAAGGATTTTAAGAATGTGTGGGCAAGTAACATGGATTCCCAAAATCCATAGTATGTGATTGTGATCCAACATTCATAAGTAACTTCTAGAAGTACTTTGCTTTGAGTTGTACTCACATGAGATATAGCATTGTGAACCATCTACAATCTGATGGGAAAACCAGAGTGGTGAACCCAATGCTTGAAACATTTTGAAGGTGTTTTGCTTGTGAAAAGCCCCGGATGTGGTCCAAGTATCTTTCTTGGGCAGGATATGCTTATAATACTAATTACCACTCTAGTATTGAAATGACACCCTTTGAAGCATTGTATAGATACCCACCTCCCAATTGGGTTACTTACGAGCATGAGAGTTCAAAGGTGTTAGAGGTAGATCAACAACTCCGGACTCACAATAAGATTTTGAGTATTTTGAAATGGATCATGTTGAAAGTCCAAACAAGGATGAAAAAATCTATAACCGAAGAAGACAAAATAGAGAATTCAATGAAGGCGAATGGGTGTGGTTAAAAAGACTCCCCAACGGTCAAAAATCACTATTTGGAAGACCCTATTTGAAGTTGCTTCCTAAATATTATGATCCTTTCAAGGTGGAGCAACACATTGGCCATGTCGCGTATAGGTTGAACCTCCTTCCTACAACCAAGGTTCATCCGGTCTTTCATGTATCACAACCCAAACCGTATCACTCACCGCCCTGGCTTTTGATTCCCTACTTGACTGGACAAAAAAAAGGCTACCATCCTCATTTGAGTCCATTCATTATCTTTGAACATTAAATAAATTGTAGGCTGCTTAATTCGAAAGACAAGACTCAGATCGAGGTCTCCACCCTCCTGTGCTATTCAGGCAAGTTCCACTACAGAAGAGGGGTTGGTTCCTATAAGCAGCTCTATGAATGGAGTCGGAGATCGAAGAAAAAGACATGTACCTTTCAACTTCCTAAAAGCAAGAAAAAGCTGGCACCACCAATGCCCAAGCTCCAATCAATCATTTGTGAATATGTGAGTGCTGCCCGAGCAGCGCCTAACCGAGGCACACTCCTGCACATGCTGCAGTCAAGCCTGTCCACGCCGACATAGCACTCTCCTCTTTGTTCAATAGTCCTGGCCAAATGCCTAGCCTTGGGTGTGTGTGGATCTGAAATATTCATGGGATCTGGTTCAGACCCAGGTCGGAACTCTGACCTGTTTGCATTCCTAAACTTTTTATCTGTTACTCCATATCTATTGTATTCTATACGCTTAGAATGCAAAGACATATTTTGCATCTCATTTGATTGATAAATGTCAAAGATAAAAAATTACACCACCTGTTTTATGCATGTTCTCAACCTATAATGAATTAATACTATCCGGTTTCTTGTTACAATTAGTCCAATATGTTTTCTTTTTTCATTGCACTGTCAACAATTATACCCTTCATATGGTTCCTCATATGGATATTCCGGTTTGTTAATTGACAGGCCATATTTTGTTACTGGGTCACCTCAAACCTGTTCTCTCTTTGTTATGGGTTCGGTATGTGTTTGCTTGGCAGATTATGCATGTTACACCTTTCAATTAATTAAAAATTTCTTTCCAATTGACATTGTACAATTGCTGGATCAATCTGCAACAGTGATCAAACGCCCACCAATAAAGAAGCTTCTTGGTATTCCTGAAATTGTGCCCCCTCCTGGTCCACCAACTAGATTTTCAATTTTTGGTGAACCTAAATCGGAATCTTCAACAACTGCTGCTGTGTTGCCAGCACAACCAGCAAAAGTTTCAGAGAAACAAATATCTTCATCAACTGTAATCAGTAGACGTCTTCGAAATCTAGAAAGGACAGTGAAAGGCAGAAAGAAATACAAAAAGATTTGAAGAGCTTTACTGTGGACAGATGATACTGATCCCTGGTATGAAAATATTTTTTAGGTACAGTAGAACATGAAATCTTGTTATGACTGACAAAGCCACATTCAGGATCATGTTGGTAACCAGATCCAACGCAAAGACATTAGCTATTTGAAATTTTTGTTGTCAGAGTATTTGCTTGGGTGCTCATTTCAGATATCTTGTGTCTTTCACTGGATGTATACAAGTTTGACTATTATTGACGGGAGTAGAGAAATAAAAAGTACAATGCATTTTTTTCTCCCAATTGTCTTGCTTAGCTGATAGTGCCCTATGTCTTTGTCATGTCTATATTTTTCCAATTAACTAAAAGGGCTAATGTTTGCTACCCTCGTGGTAAGGAACCCCTTAGTGAAAAACACAAATGTTTTAAATTTTTTGATGTTTATTGCACATCTGACCCTCCAGATGTGATCTGCATGTTTGGGTAAGTAGAAGGTGCTTGGATCATGTTATTCCAAATCAATGGCCTATAATGTACCAATTTTTCAACCTTCAAGAGTTGATTCCTACTATTTTGACCATGTGAAACACATCTAGTTAGATTAGTCAAAACAAAAAAGTGCTTTATGAGCAAAATGATTGCAGTGAGATACTTTTCAGAATCTGCTACTACAGTTGGTACACGAAATTGGTGCATGGTAATGCCAGCATTATGTATCTAAAGATCTGCAAAGCACAATTTGGACTAGTGGATCAGGCTCAGATAGATGGGGATGGTGTTAGCTACACTTTTGGGTTCTAACCTCCCTAGTGAAAACTTTATTATTATTATTATTATTATTATTAGTAGTAGTAGTAGTAGTAGTAGTAGTATGCACATATGGCCTAGATGTGATATATTTGTTTCGTTTAGTAGAAACCGGCCATTTGGTCATGTCTTTTCGTCATGTAGCTATGAGTTTCAACCCTCAAAAAATCATAACTTTATGTTGAACAATATGATCTAAGGGTATGTACTATTTTGATCATGCTGAACACATCCTTTTGCACAGATTTGGTCAAAACAATCTTCACCTATGAGTTTCAACTAAGGGATTAGGAACCCACGAGGGTAGCTAATGTTTGGCGTCCTAGTCAAGTCTTGGCTGGGTAGAATGGATCTGGTTTTGCAATGTCGGTCTGGTCACCTGACATTTACTTCTATTTGCATGCTGGAATGCATAAGAGACATGAGTTGGGGTGTCAATGGGTCGGGTTTGACTCTGACCCGACCCATACCATACCATACCGTGTAGGGTCAGGGTTTGGTGATAAACAAGGTCTGATTAGAATCTGGGTCAGACTCGAAGGGTCCAATTAATATATGGACCGGGTATGGTTTGTGAAATTTTATACCAAACCCTGGCCTGACCTGAGTTCTGACTAAGATCCGTATTTTTTCAATGTAAAAAAGATAAAAATATATATTATGTTACGGGGTATGGTTCAGCCCTGGTTCATGAAATCCTTATAAGTTTCAGTTATGGTTTCTCTTATGGTGAGTCCGATTAGATCCGGGTCTGAACCCGGTACCATCATCTCAAATTAGGCCTGGGTTTGGTTTCACCTGGGTCTGAACCAAACCCGACCGGTTGACACCCCTAGCCATTGGCTATTTCTTTCTTACCTCAAATTTCATAGGGGGACTAGATCAGACTAGCATGAGATGGGGTCTTCTGGCAGCCTTCAAATTTCTTCAATTTCCTTGTATGTGATTGAATTGGGTATGGAATCCCCAAAACTGTTCCATGTATGAAACTCAAATTTCCAACCAAATTGAGACCAATGGTTGCAGAGGCAACCCATTACCCTGCTAAGAAACCTTTGTTGATGGAAAACATCCTTTCCTATCCGTATCTTCCTTTCTCTCCTCGCCTGAGGATTGATCTCCGACTCCATTCCTATCAAACTGTTATTCATGAAAAGATGATCTAGGGTTGGTAAACCAGGGGAGCTAAAGTTGTTCGGGATTGGCTTGTTAGGTGTGAAATCATGCTCATGAGCTTGTCATGAGACCAAGCTCGAGTTTATTACAAGCATAGTGACAAATATCAGCAATTTTTTGAAAATATCATGAAAAATATGATATATTATCTCACCGTTTTAGACTTCAAAATCATGTGATAATTTTAAAATATCCTGATATTTTTATAAAATCTAAATATCACATTTTTATCACGATATTTATGTTTTTATTATGAGATTAAAAAAAAACAGATATAGTTAATTGCTTTAATTTATTTAAAATGCATTGAACAACACTATCTTCAATGCATCTTTGGGTACCACCGTGGAGGTCGCCGTGTGGCCAGCAAGGTGGCTGTGAGGGCCTAAGACGAGGGTGCCTGATCTAACTCTGCGGGCGCATGGGTGTGTCCATAACTTTCAGAGGTGGGCCACTTAAGGGAAGGTGGTCATGGAGCCCCGCTCAGGGTTTTCTTTGCTTCGGGGAGGGTTTCTTGTCATTAAAAAAATATTATATTTGGGTGAATAAAATCTCATTAAACTATTATTTAATTCATTACTCTGTCGCTCTTAGCAAACCGCCGAACAGTGTCACCTTGAATGGTACTTCATTTTTCTCTTTTTTAGTGCAAATTTTGCATGCTGCACGAAGGCAAGTGCAGACACACACACAATAAAATTTTAGAAGTATCAATTTTGTGTCATTTTCTCTTCTTTGAGTTGTTGCACCCTTTTTCAAGGAGATTATTCTCGCAATCAAGTCTTTGGAAATATTAGCTTTCTTTAAAGCTATGCAAAAATAGACTGACAACCGTCCATTGTGACTTTTAAAACTGATATCTTGGTCATGAACTACGGTCACTGGATTCACTAGTCAAGCATTCTCTGTCATGTCTGCTTTTTAAGACTAACTAATTGCAATTCATAATTTCCAGCATAATGTACGGTCGTGGAGCTCCACTCGGGGTTTTCTTTGCTTTGGCGAGGGTTTATCGTCATTAAAAAAAATATTATATTTGAGTGAATAAAATCTCATTAAACTATTATTTATTTCATTACACACACACACACTCTCTCTCTCTCTCTCTCAGCAAACTGCCGTAACGACTACCGAACGAAGGATGGAAAAAATCCAAAGCTCTCCACCCCACCCAAAAACTTGGGCAACCTGATAAAGCGATGGAGCCCCACTTGGGGTTTTCCTTGCTTCGGCCAGGGTTCCTCGTCATTAAAACACACACACTATATTTGATTGAATAAAATTGCATTAAACTATTATTTAATTTATTACCCTCTCCCTCTAAGCAAACTACCGTAACGAGTACCGAATGAAAGATAGAAAAGACCCAAAGCCCTCCACCCAAAAACTTGGGCAACCTGATAAAGCAAGATCATATCAAGTGATCTGCCAGCTCACTTTTAGAAAAGTGATTTAGGCATCCTCACCGTCCACAATGTATCATGGTCATTGTGGGATGAAGCAACGGACGATGAAGATGTTGACAGATCACCTGATCTGCTCCCTGATAAAGGGCTTTCTCTCTACCTGCTGTCCCTTGACTGAGGGGCTAGATACGACACAATGGTATGAGAAAGATAGACTTCTTAATCGATCCACCTATAAGTCTTGCTTGTTTTTGAGAGGGTGTTGCGTGTTCTCCCCCGAAGACGCACTGTTTGCCAGTGCGTGTTCGGGTCCGAATGAGCGCCACGTATATAAGCACATGGGGCTCGTATCCCCGTGTGTGTCGGCATCACTTAGCATCGGAGTTCGGTGCGATTGCAAAAACTTAAGTACCCTTTCCTGATATTCTCGCCATGAAATGATGGTTAAAAAAAAGACAAAAATGTCCTCCATTCAAAAAAAAGGAAAATGATGATTCAAGAAAAGGACAAAAATATCCTCCACCCAGATATTCTTAGTCAAAAAATGCACAGGGTGTCATGGTGAAAAAGACATATGTTTGTTCTAAGGAAGGTTGGAAGAAGTCAAGTGAAAATCCAACAAAGAGCAAGTCAGATTCAAGATGTGGATGTCCAGCGAGAATGGTGTTAAGACGACTTCTGAATGGGAAATATGTAGTTCATACTTTAATGAGTGATCATAACCATGATTTAACAGCTTCATTTATGACTCATATGTTAAGGTCACATTGTAAAGTAACTGAAGTGCATGCTGCAGTTGCTGATAGCGTCGACATTGCATCAAGGAAGACATATAATTTGTGCACTCACATAGATGGTGGTTGCGAGAATGTGTCATTCACACCTATGAATCTAAGAAACCACTTGAGAAGGAAGATGACAGATAACATGAAGAATGGAGAAATATGTTCTTTGGTTGATTATTTACAGAAAAAATCAATCATTGACCCTGGTTTATTTAGTGCAATGCAACTGGATGAAGATGGATATGCTGTGAATATATTTTGGGCAGATTCAAAGTCAAGAATTGATTATGAATGCTTCAATGATATGCTTATTTTTTATACGACAGTGAAGATTAATATTGAACAATGGACATTTGCGCAGTTTGTCGGAGTGAACCATCACTCACAGAGTTGCATATTAGGCAGCGCTTTTTTGTATGACCAGACCAAGGAAAGCTTTGAGTTGTTGTTCAGAGTATTTACAAAGGGAATGAATGGGAAGCAACTTGAAGTTGTACTTACAGATGGTGATCACACAATTGCGGCTGTAGTGTCTCATGTATGGCCAAATGCATAACTTCACATATTTTTGTGGTATATCTTTCATTATGCAGCAAAGAACATAGGACACATATTTAATCAGAAGACAAAGTTTGACAAAAAGTTTATAAGGTGTATACTTGAGAGCATAGATGAGGTCACCTTTATGTCTGATTAGGAGAAAATGATTCAAATGTACGACCCTGAAGATTGTGTGTAGTTACAAAATTTATATGCAAAAAAAGAGAAATGGGTATTGGCATATGGAAGACAATACTTTTGTGCAGGTATAATAAGCACACAAAGAGCTGAATCTATGCATGCCACACTGAAGAAAATTTTGTATTAATGTTTAACAATGTTTCGCTTCATGGAACACTATAAATTATTTGTAGACGGTCCTAGACAAAATGAGCTTGAATAAGATGTGAAATGCTTCAATACACGCCCTATAACTTTGGGCATAAAAATATTGACGCGACCTGCAGATCTGTATACACTAACTGTATTTGAATGAATTAAGAAGGAGGTTATACAGGTCATGAATTGCAACATAGAAGGATGCGTGCAAACCAAGAATATGCACAAATACCATATTGTATGGGAGGGCGAAGAACATTCGAAAAGGAAAGAAGCATATGTTACGTACAATGTTGACAACGAAATAGTTGGATGTACATGCAAAATGTATGAATTCAAAGGTATTTTATGTCGCCATGCATTAAAAGCACTTAATCAAGAGAAGATACAAGAAATACCTGAGTCATATTTAATGCAAAGATGAATGAGACAAACAAAGATTGAACTGTTGGATACAGATAATGTCGGTCAATCTCGTGTTGATGAGAAGTGCCACATAGCCTCTCGTTACTAACAACTATGTAGGTCACTTATGCATGTTGTTGATTTGGCATTGAAAAGTGAAGAAGCCTATGTATGCATGAGAAAAGTGTCAAGAGAGTTACTTGAAAATGTGCAGTTAATTCACCACCAGTCTGTTTCAGCTCATGAAGACCAGTCCAAGAAAAAGAAAGTGAACAACGGAGATAAAAATCATGCTTTCCTTGACACTTCTGAGAAGTTGCATCGAAGCATAAACATCATCTTCAACAAGTCAGGAGTGAACGTTGTAGATTATGATAGAAAAATTCATTTAGCAAAGGGTATCAAAAGAAAACCTGTCTCTGATCGCAGTCGTCGGAGGACAAATAGGCAAGAAAAGGTCTAAAAAACAACCAACCTCTAAGCAAAAGCAACCAAGCCCTTTGCATGAACAGGTATGTAATACATTATATTGCTTCCCATGTAAATTGCATTACGTGCAACTTATCAATATCTAACTTGTGTAATTTCTAACATGCATCAATACCCTACAAACATGCACTACAATGTTGTAACCTTCAATCCTCCCGACCAATTTTTTTGGAATGATAGCTTTAGTTTATAAGTCTTTTGGTATGTAATCAATGTAGGGAGGATGTTTGCATTTCTTGTGAAACTTAATATAGTGTCTTATATTGCTCTGTTTCATGACAAGCTCAGATCAATTCGAAAGCAAACTATGAAACACAAGAATCGCGTGTGAATTCTGTTTAAGTCTTACCATAAAGTTAGTTGTTATGCCTCTTTGCATGACCCAATTTCTACATTGTCGGATTTGTTAAGAGTTTAACAAAATAGGAGTTGAATATGCTTATACACTGGATGGTCTTATTAAGAAAGAGTTTTTGGATGAAGCCATTTTCATGAATCGTGAGCCACAAAAATAAAATTGTTAATATTTTTGTGGATCATCGTTCATGAAAATGGCTTCATCCAAAAAGCTATGGAATATATGAATGACGTATGAATTTTGTTTAATAATGTATCTTTCACATGTATAAATCGTTGTAATATGTATTATTCACATGTATAAATCGTTGTCGCATCTAGCCTACAGAGCTACAATTTTGATACTGTAGGTAAATCGTCATTGCTGAGTGCTTATACAATTAGTAAAAATTATTGTCTCATCTAGCCTTCACATATACAAATCGTTATACATATACTGTAGTTGAATCGTTGCGCAAAAACTATACTTCGTAGTTGGAAAAATATTTGTCTAATCTTCGATATACTTCATGACAAATATTCTACAGTCATGAGACTTGTTGACAAGAATGCTTGTTTACATATGCGAGGAAGGGCCTCTACCCCACCGGTTTCATCCATTCACTCAGTATATGCAATGTATCGCAAATCACAATTGTAGTAACATACTACCGATTTGTGAGATATTGTTTTGTTTGTTAATATTGATTTGTAAGTTATTATGCTGAATTTTCGTATCGATTTATAAATATTTTTTCACACACACACACATATATATATATATATCGATTTGTAAGATATTATGTATTTTGTAGTGTCGATTTGTAAGCTATTATGCTTAATTTTTTTATCGATTTGTAATATATTACGCGATATGTATATCGATTTGTAAGATATTATGTGTTTTCTAGTATCGATTTGTAAGATGTTATACCATGTAGTGTCCTATCATGATCTACACAATGACGTCTATGTCGACCACAACTGGGTGAAAATCACAATGTGCATGAGTACAAATCACGATAAAAGTACACAAACAAATCGTTGTCTCATTTAGCATTCAAATATACACATCGTTGTACAACCCAATCCAATCACTCCCCCCACCTAAACCCATAAATACAAATCTACGTGAAATTCAACAAAAAAATTGAGGTAAATTCGAAGTGATTTATAGCATGATACCGACTTACGTTTTATATAGAAACAATATTTTAGTAACAGTTGCAAATCAATGAGTAAATCGCGATATTATATATCGATATCGTTCACAAAAACAAACAAAGATATATTGTTGTCATGGTAGCTTCTTAAATACAAATCGACGTTATTTACAACCACATTCATTTACCAAAAATATTAGTATCTAGTTACAATATATTATGACCAATGGCCGAAATGACTGATTAATAAATGACTGAAAAGAAAAACAATAAACAAAACCACACGATGTATAGACTTAGTAAAGTATAAATCAAGAATAATTCAACGATACAAATCGAGATAACTTTATAAATACAAATCGATTTCATTCATAAAGACTAACAAAGACATATCGTTGTCGCGGTAACTTCATAAATACAAATCGATTTCGTTCACAAAGACATATCGTTGTCGCGGTAACTTTAAAACTACAAATCGATGTGATTTACAACCACAATCATTTATGAAAAAACCTAGTCTTTTTTTACCAGACCATAATGGTTTGGCTTAGATAAAATACATGACCATTATCATAAAAAAAACAGATATCATCACCAGTAGGTAATTATCGAGATGTCTAATTGTATTTATGAAGTAACTGCGACAACGATATGTCTTTGTTTGTCTTTGTGAACGATATCAATATATAATATCGCAATTTACTCATATCGGTTTGCAACTTTTACTTAAATCGATTTGTACTTTACTAAGTCTAAACATCGTGTCGATTTGTGTACATGTACATAAAACCCCAATATAGATCTATATATAAAACCTTACCCGACCCGTTGTCTAGATCTAAAACCCTAATCTATTTAACCTCGCTTCCTCTTTTCTGCGGCAGCGCAACTTCTTCTTCTTCTTCTTTTCCCTCCGCCTTCTTCTTCTTCTTCCTTGTATTTTTCTTTCTTCTTTGTTCCTTCTACCTGTGCTTGATAGATGAGGTTTAATGCTGATAATGTAGTTGTTTCGCACCGTGAGGAAAGACCTATATAATCTTTGATGATGATTATGGTTGTTATCTTCTGTGTATACATCGATATATTCATGACACATGACTATGGCGTATTTGTTGTGAAGTATATCGAAGCTTACACAAAATATAACAACCATAATCATCTTCAACCATTGCCGTCATACCGGAGCAAACACATATATTCTACATGATAGACAGGGGGTGATGTTGATGTCCATCTATTTGATCTATTCCTACTGTCGGACCCTCTATTGTTCACAAACCATACTTCATAGTTGAAAAAATATCTGCCTAATTTTTGATATACTTCATGACAAATACGTAAAAGTGATTTATCATATAGCCCATTGGCTCCTTCTCCTTCAAGGGGACAATTGTGATCGTTGCAAAAAATTTTCTTTTGTTCCTTTTTAGGGAAAGAAAGAGAAAAACTCTCGCAAGGTCTCACTTGACCTTTTGTAAAGATATTTTGAAATTACTCGCCTCCGTTTTGAAATTTGTGGGAAAATTGGGAGACGACATTCCCTCGTTGGTACGAGGTTCAACCGTTCCAGGCGCCTTTAACAATGATAATCAAACCAAGGATCAAATTTATGCCTTTATATTGCCTAAATTTATCTAGAAAATTATTCTAAGTCTTAAATGCACATTGAATTAGGCTTGTGCTATGATTTTGAACTTTGAAAATGTGTATGCTTTGGAAAGGATTTCAGAGATTTGTATTTTTCCAAGTGATTTTGAAATAGATTTGAAAATATCTTTTAAGAAATGACTTTGAAGTTCAGAAATCGATTTTGCATTGAGAAGTTGGAATTTGAAATGAACTTGAAAGTTTTGAAATTCGAAGATTTTGAAATTGAATTCAAAGTTGATTTCTTGGAATTTGAAATATGAATTGATTTGAAATAGAAAATTGAAATTAGAGTATAAGTTTGATTTCTGAATTGAGAATTGAATTCAAAAATCAAACTTGGAATGATTTGAATTTTGAAAAATCAGAATGGAATTGAATTTGAACTTTGATTTAAAATTGAAGACTTTTGAAGTTTGAAATTAAAAATGTAATTAAACTTGAAAATTATTTTGAAAATTAAAGATTGAAATTGAAATTTTGGGAATGAAATTGGAATTTAGAAATCAAAATGAAATTCGAATTTTGTTTTGGAATTTAAACTGAGGATTAAAATGAAATTCAAAAATTGAAGTTTTAGAATGGAAAATTTGAATTTGAGATGAAAATGGAATTTGAAATTTAGAATTTGAACTTTAAAAGAAATAGAAAATTGAAATTAAAATTAAATTTTGAAGGAAAATGGAAAATTGAAATTCAAAATTTGGAATTTAAAATTTGAAAATGGAGAATTGAAATTGATTTTAAAATTAAAATAAAATCAATATTTGAAATTTGAATAGGAATTTTGAAGTTAATATTTGAAAAATTGAAATTAGAATTTTGAAAATGGAAAAGGAGAATAAAATTGAAATTTGAAATTTGAAATTTGAAATTTGAAATTTGAAAAATGGAGATTTGAAATAGAATTTAAAATTGAATGAAATTGAAATCGAAAAATAAGTCTGGATTTAAGAATGGAAATCAAAAAAATTATTTTGAGTTTAGAGATGAAAATTGTTTTAAAGATTATTTTGAAAATCACTTGGAGATTTTAAAAATAACTTGAAATAATTAAAAATAATGCAATTCTATCTTAAATGATGAATGCATTAAAAGAATTTGTTTGAAATTGAATTTAAAAAGCAAATTTCATTCTTTTAATAAAATTAAAACAAGATTAAATTTTAATATATTTATGACTATGGCCACTAACATATTCGAATTTAATCTTTATTTAAATTCTAATAAAGAATGCAATTAATTTTATGCCTTTATAGAATTAAAACAAAATTTAATTTTCATATATTTATGACTATGGCTACGAATATATTCTGAATTAATCTTTATTTTGGATTCTAATAAAGGAATAAATTGCATCTTTGTAAAATATGATGATTTTTAAAATGGACTTAAAAGTGTAAGTCAATTTTTGTATTTTAATAAAGAATAATAATTCTAAGTATTATTCATATTTTAAGTATGGCCGTAAATACAAACTTTACTTAGCGTTATTTATCCTTTATTAAATGGTGCACGTGTCATTCGTATTTCCATAGTATTTTTAAGAAAATTAAGAAAAAAATGCAACAAATTAAACTGAAGGAAAATTAAACTAATATGCTTCATTCTAAATTAAACATAAAATAAAATTCTCATTAATGTATTATTACAACACTTGAATGAATTTACATCAATTGAAAATAAAGGAAAAAAAATCCTGCAAAATGAGCAAACATGTTAGAAATAAATTTAGGCATTTATGGATTTTCTTCAATTATTGAAAAATTGAGAAAAATCTATAATTTAGCCTTTTATTCCCTAAAAAATAAAAGAAAAAATTCATAAATATATTAGAAATTGATGAAATTTGATTTGAAGGTTACAAATAACCTTAAAAGTATCTTAGAACCAAAAAATATAGAAAAAGTTTGGAAGAAAACCCAAATTTGAGTTTTTTTATCCAAGTAAAACAAAATATTTCAAAATTGAGATATGTAAATCGACCCCGTCAGAGTATTTTGAATGAATGAAAGCCTAAAATAACTCAGATTAAGCTAAAAGTTGATTCCATGGATTTCTAACTCTTTAAGGAAGCATCTCCTATTTACATATATCGAAAAGCATTTTTAAAACTCAAGATATGATTAAAACATTGAAAAATAAATTGTGAAATCAGGAAATTAAGCTTTGATAGTCAAGTTTCTATAATTTTTGAGTTTTAGGGGCTAAAATGATTCAATTTATCCCAAATTTGTGAGATAAGTTGCTTAATTCAACCACGAAACATTTTCATTTTACAAATCTAGAAAATTATCTTCTATTGGAGATATCTCATCTGATCAAGTTGGTCAAAAATCTATAAAAGACTATGAAAGAAAAATAAATAGGTTTCTAATATTTGATCCGAATGATAGATAAAAACTTAATAAAAATTTCTGAAAAATATGAATAAATTAGACATTTTAAGGAGAAAGCTCTTTTTAAAGATCTAAAAAATGATCTCCCATTAGGGAGATATGAATGCAACAAGTTGGTTTTAAGTCGGAATAATGCCTGTAATTGAAAATAGATAGTGTCTTGACTTAAAATAAAAAAGAAATATAAATACTCCATATAAATGAATAAAAATTTACATGAAGAAACTATACATGCATATGTATAAGATTCGTTTTACAGATTTTAAAAATGATCTCCCATTAAGGATATATGACTCTAACAAAATGGGTTAAAAACTAAACCACAAAAGTGATATAGTATAATAGGGTTGAGGTTTTTGGCCAAAATCATATATGAAAATACCATATAAATTAATGTAAATTGACATGAATAAACTAGACAAAATGATGTACATTTCTTTTTTTACAGATTTGAAAGATCATCTCTGGTTAGGGAGAAATCACTCCAACAAGTTGATCTAATTTTAGAGAAAATCTGGACGAGACTAAACAGCAAGGTCTGAATCCCAAATTTTTTGAGGACCCAAACCAACTCAGATTGATTTGATTTTTTGCGGAGATACCTAAAACATATGTATGATGATGCAGTAAAACTATCAGATCAAAATAACATCTAATTATATGAAAAATGATGAAGGCAAAAATAGACCAGAATTAAAAATATCATCTCAACATAATTGAATGGAATATAATCTCATAAGTGATTTGATCCAATGATCAAACATGAGATCTACCATTCTAGATCATAGATAATAATGAAAATGATGTAAAAACATAAATGAAAGCATCTAAAATAAAGTTAAAAGCATTAGAGCATAAATGAAAATTGATTTAGCCCATGGAATGTAGAATTTGATCTACTGAATATCAAATCCTAATTCTAAATGGCTAAAATGAAAATACACAATTTGAATGGATCAAAACATAGAAAATATAAATTTACATGGAATTAAACTAGATCTACATTACTATTACACAAAATTGAAAGAAATTGCAAGAAAGAAGGGGGGGGGGAGGCGATTTTTGAGAAATTAAAAAAATAGAAAGAAAAGAAAAAAAAATCAAAAGAAAGGAAGAGAGAGGGCCTACCTTAGGCTTCTTCTTCCTTGCTCCAGCCACCACTCTAAGTTTGAGCCACCAATACAAAGGAGGAGAGTTTTCTTCTTTGGAAAACTTGTCAACCTCAAGGGAAAAGGAAGTAGAGAGAGAGAGAGAAGAAAAGAAGGGAAAGAAAGAACTTTTTTTGTTCTCTCAATTTCTTAACTCTTCAACTTATGAGAAGAGAGACCCCCAAGGGGTCTATTTATAGTTTGAGAATGGAGGTGAATTTTGCAAAATGATAGATATGAGACTAAAAAATCTCAAGAAGGAGATGCCAAGCCCATGTGGGCATTTCCTCTTTTTTTTTTCAAATGGATGAAATAGTCTTTTTAGAAAATCTTTGACACATGACACCCTTTCTTGCACATGGGTGCCCATGTGGCAAAGGAGGGGCTCACATGGGTTTGGCGCAAACCCCATGTGGGTCTTTTCCAACTTTGTAAATGGCAAAAATAACCCTTTGTGAAATCTTTTGACACATGGTACCCTCTTGCAAGAGGGTGCCCATGTGTGTCTTTTTTTTGTTTTATAGATGAACAAAGTAGGATTTATTTGAAAATTTTGACACATGGCATCACTTGTGAGTGATGCTCATGTGGGTTATTAAAAGCAAGGGTTTTTTTAAAGGTTTTGTTAAAAATCAATTTTTATTTTTTTGGTTTTGAAAATATCAAGTGGCGCCCCTCTTTAAAAACAACATTTTTGATTTTTGGATTTTGAAATTAAGATAAAAAGGCAAATGAAATATGAGAAATAAAAAGGGAATTTGGAAATAATTGAATTTCAAAATCCAATCTTGATTTATAAAATCCAATTTTGGCAAAAACTAGATCCACATTGATTTTTTAAGATTTTTTGTAAAAATATTGATTTTGGTTTCTGAAATTTCAAAGATTATCTTGAAATTAGGGATAAAATTTTGATTTTGATTTTAAATTTGAAATCCCCAAATTGATCTTGAATAAAAATTGGATTTTGAAACTAGATTTGGATCCATTTTGACATTTCAAAATCCACACTGAATTTTGAACTGGATAGAGGGTATTTTTCAAGAGATTTTTAAAATTCAAAGGTTTATTTTTGGATTTGGGGATAAAAATTGGATTTTAATTTTGAATTTGAAATCCTCAAATTGATTTTAAATAAAAATTAGATTTTGATACTGGATCTGGACCCATTTCGACATTTCAAAATCCAAACTGAATTTTGAACTGGATCCAGGGTATTTTTTAAAATATTTTTGCAAAAATGGTGGATTTGAATTTGAAAATACAAAGTTTGATTTTAAAATTAGGATAAAAATTGAGTTTTAAAAAGGATCTGGATCTAAAGTTTTGAAAAAGATTGGATTTGGATCTCGATTTGAAAGGAATTTGGTTTGAAATGGGAATCAAACCCTGAATATGGATTTCTGAAGAGATTGAAAATGGAAAACCCCTAAATTCATAATAAAATTGGGATTTTGGATGTGGATACAGTTCAAAGAATGAAATTGGATCTAGATTTGAATAAGAATCCCAGAAGTGAAATTGAATCTCAGATGTTAGATTAATCTGAGTTCAGAATTTGATTGAACTGAACTTCTGAATAGATCAGAAGGTGGATCTAGACTGAAATGGATCTGAAATAGTTTAATTAGATCTTGGATATCTGATGAGATATTCCAGGTTCAAAGAACACATTGGACTCTGGATATGGATTTCTGAATGAACCAGATGAAAAATCCAGATTCGAGAAGAAATTAGACATCAGATCCAACATTGGATCCAATATCAGAATTAAAATAGAATGGATCTCAAATATTGATAAAATATTGGATGAAGGAATTGACCTGAGTCTGAATTTGGGGTCTGTCCTAGTTCAAAAGTTATTGGAAACAGTGTCTCGAATAATTTTATTTTTTTGGGTCTTCGCCCTGTAGGGGCAGAAACACGATACTGGACTGGTCTGAACTAATTTGAACTGGATTGGATTGGAATAAACTAAATTTGAAGTCAGTTATACTCAGATGAACTAAATTCAGAGCTAAAACACTAGCTCAACCAGCTGGAGTCAGCTCGGTCTGGGCTATATTGAGCTAAAATGAAGGTCTGAGTGTGAAAGAGTGACTTTGAACTGGAACTGTACCATTCAAACTCCTGGTGAACTTATATTAGACTCACTGGGATGGGATCTAATGGATTTGACTGACTCGAGAACAATTTGGTTAAGATTCGAGCTAAAATAAGCTTATTTCGCCTGAAATGAGCTAAATTAGCTGAAAATGGCCAGAAACGGTTAGGGTTCGCTACTCGCGAGCTCAAGAGAGCTAGAAATGATAGACATTCTAACTTCTCTGAACGTGAGATGAGTTTGGTTGAACCTAGCTAACGAAAGGACTAAGGGTGACCTAGGGGTAAAATAGTAATTTTATTGGCTGAATGAGATAAAACTGACCTCTAGACTAAGGTAAACCTAGGGGGGACTCTATATCGCCCTGTAGAGGACTGACATTTGTGAAATGAAGGTGTTTGGAATGGACTTGGAAAATTTAGGGTGTTTACAACAGTGCCTGAGCTAAAGTTTGTGAAGCATATTCTCAAGAGTGCACCATTGCTAGAGTCTCTAAGAATCAACCTCAGTCCAAGGAAAATGGTGCAATGAACTGCCATTACTAATGAGCTCATTTTCTTGGAGTGGATGTATCCTCAGTTGCACATAGAATCGTTTTGCAGCAGGAAATAAACTCGACGATGAACGATATAGATGTTTTGGTGATCTCTTCTATAAAAATGAGAGTCTCTAAAAGATAGATATGGGTTTGACGGAAATGTTCTCCCATAAATAGCTTTCCACATTCTCGCACCTAGATTACATTAGAAGCACATCGCTATTCTGGACGTGGGTTTCATACTGGTGATGATATCTGTTTTCTTTGATGATGATGGTCATGCATTGTATCTAAGTCAAACCATTGGTCATGATGTATTGTAACTAAATACTAATATTTTTTGTATATGAATGAGGTGGTAAATCATGTAGATTTGTAGTTATGAAGTTACAACGAGAATGATATGTTTTTGTTTGTCTTTGTGAATGAAATCAATTTGTATTTATGAAGTTAACTCAATTTGTATCGTTGAAGTAAAACAAAAAATCCTTAAACCTAAAACCTAAACCCTAAACTCTAAACCCCAATCACCCGTAAAAGTGATTAGGAAATATCGTTGACATAGACATAGCCCATAAAAACAAATCGCGATAGCACGTAGCCTTCATACGTCATTGTGTAAATCGTGATGGTACGTGTCGTTCACTTAGACAAAGCTCATTGTCTAAAAGACATACATCATTGTGTAAATCGCGATGGTATAATGATTTACACAATGACATCTATGTCGGCCACAACTGGATGAAAATCACACTGTGCATGAGTACAAATCACGGTAAAACTGCACAGTCAATGTTTGTGCAAATCATTTCAGCCATTTATCAATGTTTATGCAAATCATTTCAGCCTTATATAAACGCTTGTTCGATTTTAATTTATGAAGGCCGATCATTACAATGATTTGTTCAGTAGCATTTATGTGATACACTGATTAAAATAGATTTATACACTTATAGAATGTCACATTAAAGAAAAGAGCGTGTTTTCACTGTACACAACGCTAATCGCTTTTATGATTTTTATTTACGAAGGGCGAACATAACAATGATTTGCCTTTACTATAAATAACAGTCCAACTTATTGGCATGTTTAGTAAAATTAAAATTTTATTTATTGAGAGTTACAATTTCATCTTAAATTCTATAAAAGCACCAAAAATATATTTTATTCTTCACTTGAATTTAAGTGTGGTTATTATATAATACATTCAATGACCATAGTCATGGATGTATTATATCTTCAATCTCATTTTTTATTTATTTAAAGAATGAAATATGATTTTCAAATTCCAATTTCAAAGTTACTTAAATTCATTCACCATTTAGGATAGAATTGCATCATATTTTCAAAATTCCTTTTCAAAAATCCAAGTAATCTTGAATATCAAAATCAAAATCATTCTTCTACTTCAAAATTCAATTTCAAAGTCTAAATTGACTTTTGAAATTTTAAATTCATTTTTTTTACATTCCTAAATTCAAGGCCAATTTCAAAGTTCAATCTAAAAACTTTGAGATTTCTGATCCATCTTCTGATTCAAAATTCGAATTTGAAGTCCAATTTGACTTTAAAATTCATTTGTATATCCCAAAAATTCAAATTCTAAATCAAACTTCAACGTTCAATTTAACTTTGAAGTCATCTTCTGTTTCAAAATCAAGTTTTATTTTATCATCTTCAAAATTCAAAATCAAAGTTTGAGACTAATTCTAAATCTCAAAACTTGACCCTTCTTAAATTCTAAATTCAATCTGGGTTTTCAAAACCCAGATCCATCTTCAAAAGTCCCATTTGGACTTTCAGAATCCAAATCCAAAGTTAGATCTAAAATCCCAATTTGGATCCAGATTTCCAAGTACCATCTCCACTTTTTGGATCTCAGGTCCAAATCCATTTTAGGATCCAGAACCCAATTCTACTTTGAATCTCAGACTTCAAGATCCAAATTCATTTTAGGATCCAGAACCCAATTCTACTTTGGATCTCAGACTTCAGATCCAAAATCCATCTTAGGATCCAAAGTCCAAATCTATCTTGGATCTCAGATTTCATATCCTAAACCCATTTTAAGATCCAAAATCCATTTTAGGATTCAAAATCTAATCCCATCTTGGATTCCAGATCTTGGATCCAATTCTATTCAGGATCCAAAATCCAATTCCATTCCCAATTCTAGATTTCAAATCCAATTCCATTTTCAGATCTCATCTGAACTTCCTAAATCCATTTCTATTTTTAAATATCGTTTGGATTTCTCAAATCTATCCTGATTTCAAATTTTAAATTCAATTCCATTTTTCTTCTCCTAAATCTAAGTTCAAAGTCCATTTTTCTGACTTTAAAATTTCCTTCCTTTTCCCTTTTATCTCAGCTTCAAAAGTCATTCTTTTCAAATCAAGATTTATTTTTCCAACTCTGATTATTTCAAAGACTTAGAACTTCTCTGATCTATCTCAAGTTCTAAGTTAGATTCAACCATTCAAAACCCATTTCTTCACCCTATTGTCAAGTTCATCTCAGAACACTTGGAAATTTCCAAATCAATTTTCAAAAAGAGCATACATCCTTGCATTGCACAAGCATGATTCTTTGTGCATTTTAGACTTAGGATAAATTCTTATATAATATTTAGGCAAAGCAAAAGGCATAAATTCGATCCTTGGTTTGATTACCCCTGTTAAAGGCGCCAGGAACGGTCGAACCTCGTACCGACGAGCGAATCCCGTCTCTCCATTTTTCCTGCAAATTTTAAAAAATGGAGGCGAGTTAATTTTCTAAATATTTTCAAATTAAGGTCAAGTGAGACCCCGCAAAAGAGTTCCTCTTCTTCTCTTCCCTTCTTTTCTATTCTCTCTTTCTTTTCTGTCTTTTATTCTTCTCCCTTAAAAAAGGAGGAAAATAGAGGTTAGAAAAGGAAAAGAGAAGGAAGAGAGAGAAACCACAAAGAGAGGAAAAATTTTGCGATGATCACAGTTTTGGCGACCGAGATGGGACAAGGTCTCCGTCTGGTCGAATTATGCCCTTTTGCTTTGCTTTGATATTATCTAAGTCTTTATTCTATAAATGTTAGCTTCATTTTCATGCAAACCTTAGGAGCCTAGACTCTGTTCTAAGCTGACATCATTGCATATAGGATTTAAGTATGGTTTGGTAGGACCATATTGAGGAGATTATTCCATGCTCACATTAGACTTAAAGTCTGAAATACAACTCTCCTCAATTCTAGGGATTGAATGCAAACAATGTATGCAAGTATATGCTTCTTTTCATTTTAAATCTATCTCTTTAGGACTTGCATTAGAGCTTTTTGATTTTATTGCATGTTGAGCATATTTTTGAAAACATCCCTGCCTATATTGTCTCGGTCTTCATGTTGCTGGGCTGTCTCACTGAACCATAGTTCGGGAGAGAGCCTCACAACTGGACCACTTATTTGGGTTCGCGCCCCCTACCATGTACCTAAGGGCCATAGTCTGAGGTATATCGGTAGGTGCTCAAGGATGTTGGAAAGCCATTACATTAGAACCAGAGAAATATTTTTATTCCACGTACTTCAAGCTTCGACTTGAGTATATCGGCATACCTTGATTGAAATTAGATGATCTAAATCTTAGAGTTAGGATTAAGGTCCTATCAGCCATTTCAAATATTTGCATTTAGAGTCAGCCTCTAGGGAGTGCTGTTTGTACATCCTTGTTTGTATATCTGTGATTGTCTGATATTTTATATCTTCCTTATATTTCCCAAAACCCTGGGTATATAATATTCAAAATTTCCTCTTTTTAAAACCCAGGTGTATTTTCTTTTTCTTCTGATTTCTTCAAATTCTTTTTTATTCTGCCTGCTATTTTCAAAATTTTAAATCTTTGTCATCTATTTTCAAAAATTCGTTTTCCTCCATCATGAGAGAAATGATATTGCCTATGAGGATTTTTTTTTAAAAATCATAAAATCTCAAAGATTTCTCCCAAAATCTTCAGAATTACCAAAAGTTCAAATATTTTGGTCTAGTCTTTTTCAAAATAAACTATCACGTTGATTTTCCTTTTCCAAATTAGGTTTCGAAACCATTCTTTTCAAAGTCATCCCTAGTGTTGGTTTTCTTTTTCAAAATTGGTTTCAAACCACTATCTTTAAAATCAAACCTCATGATGATCTCTCATGATGATTCCCCTTTTTAAGGATCAACTCTCATGGTAATCATCCTTCTCGTGGTTGATTTTCTTCTCAAAATGATTTCTCAATTGTCTTTTAAAACATTCTCCTTTCACTTTAAAGATCCCACATGCAGGCAGGATCAAATAATTTTTTTTTTCTTTTCTTAATTTTTATCAATTTTCATTAATCTTTTGTCAAAATTGTCAATTCTTCATCTTTTATTCGATTTTATCAAATTTTATTGATTTTCCATCAATTTTTGGTCAAATCTATTTTATTCATTAACCCTTCCAGGTTAAGGGGATAAACCTGATACCTCTTTCCCATGAGGTATTCTTTTATCCCATTCCCCCTCAGGTTAAGGGATAAACCTGACCCTCGTTGTTCGAGGTGTACCCTTTCAGGTTAAGGGATAAACCTGACCCTCGTTGTTTGAGGTATTCACATTCAGAATAAGGGATAATCTTGAAACCCCTCGTAGGAGCGATATTGCTACCTATGAGAATTCTTTTTACAAAACAATTTTTATCAATCCCTTCTTATTCTTGTAAATTTCTATAAATTTCTCTTTTAATTTTTCTCAAAATTCTATTCTTTTACCCTTTCAGGTTAAGGGATAAACCTGATGCCTCTTTCCCATGAGGTATTTCCTTTATTTTTCAACCCTTTCAGGTTAAGGGATAAACGTGACCCTCGTTGTCCGAGGTGTTCCCATTCAAGATAAGGGATAATCTTGAAACCCCTCACAGAAGCAACAAGGCTATCTGTGAGCATTCTTTTTCAAAAACAAAATTATCATAAATTTATTCAATTTTCCCCATTTTTTATAAATCTTATTCTTTTACCCTTTCAGGTTAAGGGATAAACCTGATGCCTCTTTCCCATGAGGTATTTCCTTTATTCTTTTTCCCCCTCATGTTAGGGGATAAACCTGACCTGAAAGTGCACTAGGATCTAGGCAACGAGCACTAGAGGGGGGGTGAATAGTGCTTTTAAAAAATTGTCTGCGGAATATTTAATGATTTTGCAAATCTCAAAGCAAACACACAAAGAACACAAGATTTTATCCTGGTTCGGTCTAACCCGACCTACATCCACTCCCCAAGCAAAACCCGCTTGAGATTTCCACTATCAACCTTGTAAACTATAAGATCACACAGACCATAACTGGTCTCACTTTCAGTAACAACCCTACTGAAAGCAAACAACTCCTTTACACCAAGGAGTCCTTCTTTTTAAAGAAAAGAAATAACAACTTACAATACAACCTATGAGCCTTCCTTTTGAATGCAAATGAGATGCAATTGGCTTTTGAGGTTGTTGAAATACTCTACTCATGAATTCACTATCTCTCAAAGTGATTTGAGTGAAAAACTGAAGTGAAAATATCACGTGAGTGAGAAAACAAATACTTGAATGAATAGGAGTGAAAAGCAATAAGTAAATGATTCAAATCGATTGAATTCTTGTTATTTTTTAGTGTACAATGCACTCATATTAATAGTTAAAGTTTTCCATACGTTGAGGGTATGAAAGGGTATCAAAATTGTCCATTTCGAACGATCAAAACGTTTGAAAAATGAAAAGACATGCCTTTTTGAAGTTTCAGGAAAATGACAAAATTAGTCGACTGAAACATCAGTTAGTCGACTAATAGTTAGTTATTAGTAGACTGACAGTTATCGTTGGTCGACTGATCTGTTAATCGAGCCGCTTGAAAATCTGAACTTTTGAAACTTAGTCGACTTGAGAAAAGTTAGTCGACTGATAATATCATCAGTAGACTGAAAAACCTTTTAGTCGACTGCTGCTAAAATCTTCTTAAAAACAAACATTCTGTTCGGTCGACTGATAAAAAGCATTAGTCGACTGCTGCTAAATTTTCAGAAAACACATGTTCTGTTCAGTCGACTGATAAAACCATTAGTCGACTGCTGCTAATTTTCCAGAAAACAGACATTCTGTCCAGTCGACTGATAAAACCTTTGGTCGACTAATTTGACAAAAATGACTTCTTAGAAAATATAGCGCGAAAGGATTAGTCGACTGGTAAGTCTATTGGTCGACTAATAAACATGAAAATTTAAGAAAAGAGTTTTCTAAAAAGATTTTCATGAGGGTTCTTTTTAGAAAAGTTTTTCTAAAGACTTTTAAGGTGAAATGCAACCTAAATATGCACTCTAAGTAAGGCTCTTACAAGAATCTAAGACTTTTAATGAATTAAACATTTGCACACTAGTTTTCAAAGATTCTTCACTGAATTCTTCAATTTCTTCATAGCCTTAGCTGAAATGCAGTTGATTCCACTTGCTCATCATCAAAACCTTGTACTTGAAATATCATGTATGGCTTCATTGTCGTAACAATCTCCCCCTTTTTGATGATGACAAACTTAATCAAAGATGAAGTATTTAGATGCATAGATGGAGATTTTACTCCCCCTATCAATATGCTGCAAAACATTAAAAGTTAGCACATTTAAAGCACATATATCACATATTGATTGGTTTGCATTTCCATTCATCATTTCTTCATGAATTTAGAAATACATTCATTCAAAGCTTTCTTTTTCTCTTAATTTTGCATTTCTCATGCAAGATCTCCTGCAATGTAATTGCTATCATCTTTTTCTCCCCCTTTGTCAGAATAAAAAAAAGAGTAAGGGCAGAAATAGCATAAGCAAAATAGAGATACAAGTTTAAAATATTACAACCCATAAAGTATGAAAGTTCAGACAACAAAGATTAGAAAAGTGAGTTGAGCAAATCCTTGATTGAAGTAATCTCTTTCTGAATCGAAGATAGTTGTTGAGTTACATCTTCACGAAAAGTATGTTGATGCAACTCTAAAGCTTCCAGTCTCTGCATAACTTCATCATGGTCTTGACTTGTCGAAAATTTCTTTCTTTTTGCATGAGATGAAGGTGTTGCAGAAGGTGAAGGTTCAGAAATTGATGGTTCATTAGGATCAGATGGTTCAGTTTGATCAACATTTAAAGGAGGCAGATATTTAATTTTCATTCTTTTAAAAATTGTTTGATCAAAGAACTCTTTTTGCTCAATGTATTTTTCATTTGTTAAAGGAACTTTGAAATGTCTAAAAATAAGGGTTAAAAGACAACCATAAGGAAGAAATGGTTTTTGTTTCCACAAATTTGTAAAATACACATTGGCCCAGTTGACAGAAATATTTCCAAATAAAACATAAAGAGCCGTAGATAGATCTGTGTATTAATAATCAAAAAAACCAGTTTTGGGTAGAACATTGTGGGCAAGGATTCGTCCAACAATGCGTGCACGAGTTTGAAGATTAGTATTTTTTGAAAGGAGGGCAGTGAGGTGCTCCTGGAAGAAGAATTTGTTCAAAAACTCTTTCATCATTCAATTCAATAGTGTTGAAAAGAGTGTCTGAAGGTGGAATTTCAAGAATTTCTCCAAGTAATTTTAAATCAAACTCGATTTCAACATCACGAACAAGAGAGGACAAAACTCCAGTTTCATGATTCACTTGTAAATTCGTGTAAAACAAGTGAATAAGAAACGGATAGTGAAGGGTATCTGCATAAGCATAAAAAAGATGTGAAATTCCAGGAAATAATTCTCTTATATTGTAACGAGAAAATAAGTGAAATAGAACATTTCGGCCTGGTAAAATAAGTAGTGCAGAAATTGATCCAAAAGTATCATAGAGAAGAGGATTGCGAAGTAATCTTAGTGAAAAACCATGTCTTAAAGAAGGTGTAGGAGGAGGAGAACCTAAACCTTTTGCAGATGCAGACTTCGTACGAGGCATGGTTAAAAAATAGAGTTACCAAAAACAATGACGGCTTCCAAATGATTTCCGGCAGAAGTAGAACGCTGTCCGGCGATGTGAAACAGAACCAGAGGAGGATACAATGGCTGACGGTGAGTGAGAAGTCGGCCACAAGGGGATTCCGGCAATGCACTGTCACACAAGAGGGTTCCGGCGTGTTTTGAAGATGCGCCAGTTACTGCAGGAGAATTCCGGCGTTTCAAGATCACAACCAGAAGACTCCGACGTCTCCTTGTCACGACAAGAAAAATCCCAGCGAAAATGGGATCGAACGACACTCCGAGGGTTTTTCAGAAGAAAAAGAGGCAAAAGAGAAAGAGGGTTTTCATTTTTAAGGGTTTCGTTTTTAAGAAAAACAAAAAGGTACGAAAACGATGCATTTTTTAAAAAAAATGTGTGTTAAAAAAAATCCAAGGGGTATCGGGTCCCTTCATTTAAAAATTTAAAAAATTTTAGTCGACTAAATCTTTATCGGTCGACTAAGAATGTGCGACTCATTCTAAAAATATCATCAGTCGACTAGAAATATATCGGTCGACTAATATGGTGCGATACATTCCAAAATTTAAAACACCAGTCGACTAGAATTTTATCGGTCGACTAATATAGTGCGATTTTGAGATTTTGTTCAAAAATCAACATTTTTATAAATCCAAAAATGAGCAAATACCTAGTTCTCTCCTAATTCTCATAAATTCTTCATTTTTAAGAGGTTTAGTGAAGATATCGGCATGTTGTTCTTTAGTGGAAATAAAATTTAACGAAATATCTCCTTTTAAAACATGATCTCTTAAAAAATGATGTCTAACTTCAATATGCTTAGTTCTTGAGTGCTGAATAGGATTTTTCGAAAGATTTATAGCACTAGTGTTATCACAATAAATAGTTGTTGTGGAGTAATTCAAACCGAAATCTTTTAAGGTTTGTTTCATCCATAGTACTTGTGAACATGCTAAACTAGCCGCTATATATTCTGCTTCAGTTGTTGAGAGTGATACTGAATTTTGCTTTTTACTAAACCAAGAGACTAAGGAATTTCCTAAGAAATGACAAGTTCCACTAGTACTCTTGCGATTAGATTTACTTCCTGCAAAATCTGCATCACTATATGAAACTAAATCAAAGGAAGATGATTTTGGGTAAAACAAACCGAAATCTGAAGTATCTTTCAAATAACGAAGAATTTGTTTTACTACAGTTAAATAAGATTCCTTTGGATTAGCTTGAAATCTTGCACACATACAAACACTAAACATAATATCAGGTCGAGTAGCAGTTAAGTATAATAGAGATCCGATCATACCTCTGTAGAGCTTAGTATCTACACTTTTACCATTTTCATCTTTATCAAGAGAAGTAGTTGTACTCATAGGATTCCTTATTGATTTCGATGAGTCCATCCCAAATCTTTTGAGAAGTTCTTTTGTATACTTAGCCTGATTGATGAAGATTCCTTCTTCAGTTTGCTTTATTTGAAGTCCAAGGAAGTAGTTTAATTCGCCCATCAAGCTCATTTCAAACTCTTCCTGCATAGCTTTAGCAAATTCTTTACAAAGAGAATCATTAGTAGAACCAAATATTATGTCATCAACATAAATTTGTACAATAAGAATATCTGAATTAAGATTTTTAATAAATAAAGTGGAGTCTACCCGACCAATGGAAAAACCAGATTGTTCTAGAAAATTTCGTAGTCTTTCATACCACGCTCTTGGTGCTTGTTTGAGTCCATACAAAGCTCTTTTCAATTTGTAGACTTTTTCTGGATATTTCTCATTTTCAAAGCCTGGAGGTTGCTCTACATAAACTTCTTCATTGATGTGTCCATTTAAGAATGCACTCTTAACATCAATTTGATATAACTTGAAGTTCATGTAACTAGCAAAAGCAAGCATCATTCGAATTGACTCTAATCGAGCCACTGGTGCATAGGTTTCATCAAAATCTATGCCTTCTTCTTGATTATAACCTTGTGCCACTAGCCTTGCTTTGTTACGAATGACTTCACCATTTTCATCCAGCTTATTTCGGAAGACCCATCTTGTTCCAATTACCGGATGATCCTTTGGTCTATCAACTAGATCCCAAACATCATTCCTAGTAAATTGGTTAAGTTCTTCAGACATGGCCAAAAGCCAAAATTCATCAACACAAGCCTCATTGATATTCTTTGGTTCTATTTTAGATATGAAAGCAACATTTGCAATATATTTTTCTAACTGCCTTCTAGTTTGGACACCACTCTTTATTTCACCAATAACTTGTTCATGTGGATGATTAGGAACTTCTTTCCAAACCGGTTGAAGAGGAATATTTTCTTGAGAAGTACTCTCTATCAAGGGTTCTTCTTGAGGTATTACTTCTTCTCTTTCGCTTAGAGGTATAACCTGCTCACAATTCTCATCAAATGCAACATGTAAAGATTCTTCAATACAAGATGTTCTTTTATTGAAAATACGATATGCTTTACTTCTAGAAGAATATCCAAGACATATTGATTCATCTGATTTTGAATCAAACTTATCAAGATTATCTTTGGTATTTAACAAGAAACATTTACTACAAAAAATTTTGAAATATGAGATCTTTGGTATACGATCATAATACAATTCAAAACATGTTTTATGTAAAATTAGTCGAATAAGAACACGGTTTAAGACATAACATGTTGTATTAATTGCTTCAGCCCAAAAATATTTTGGTAAATTTTTATCTTGAAGCATGGTTCTAGCACATTCTTGCAAAGTTCTATTCTTTCTTTCAACAACTCCATTTTGTGGAGCCGCTCTAGGAAAAGCAAAGTTGTGAGATATACCATGTAAATCACAAAACCTTAGAAAAGATTCATTTTCAAATTCACCACCATGATCACTACGAATTTTAATAATAGATGTAGATTTTTCATTTGTAATTCTTCTACAAAGTTTAGAAAATTCTGAAAAAGCATCATTTTTGCTTTTTAGAAAAATCACCCATGTAAACCGAGAATAATCATCTACTATAACAAAAGCATACTTGCTACCATTCAAACTTTGAATTCTAGATGGTCCAAATAGATCTAAATGTAAAAGTTCAAGTGGACGTTTTGTTGAAACTATATCTTTTGCTTTAAAAGAACTCTTGATTTGTTTACCCCTTTGACAAGCATCACATAAGTGATCCTTTTTATATGGTATTCTAGGTAGACCTCTTACAAGATCATTCTTGGATAACTTTGAAATAATTTTAAAGTTAACATGTCCAAGTCTCTTGTGCCATAACCATTGAATTTCATTTGAAACAATAAGACATTTTTCATTAAAAGAGGGTAATTCATCTAGATATAGTTCATACACATTGTTTCTTCTTTTACCTTTAAAAAAGATCTTTTTAGATTGAAAATCATAAATTAAGCATAAATCATTTTCAAAAGAAACATGAAAACCTTTATCACATAATTGACTGATAGATATTAAATTATGCATTAAACCATCTACTAAAAGAACATTTTCTATCAAGGGAAATTTTGGATTACCAATATTACCAATACCTATCACTTTTCCCTTGTTATTGTCACCAAAGGTGACGGTTCCTCCATCCTTATTTTGGAGGGTGGAAAATAACTCCGGCCTTCCAGTCATATGTTTGGAACAACCGTTGTCCAATATCCATTTGCTCCTTATGTTGTGTACCTACAACAAAATCAGAAAACAGAGCATTTGATCCCTTTCTATTTTCGGGTCCATGAGAGTTAGTCTTAGGAACCCATATCCATTTGGATTTTGGTTTCCTTTGATAATAAATATTCTTTCTATAAAAGGATTTAGAATAAACATGTCTAGAATAATCATATCTAGATGCATTTCTATTAGAACTAGAAAGTTTAGTTCTATGAACAAAAGGTTGAGAATAATGTCTTTGATTTTTCACCACATAGTTTGGTCTATTTTGAGTATCAAAGAAGCTATATCCCAATCCGGTTTTATTAACCGAGCATCTTTGAGAACCAAAAAGTTTTTCTAAATTCTCTTGACCATTTGTGAATTTGGTCACTATAGAAAGAAGATCATTTGACTTTTTTTTAAGACTAGATATTTCTTTTTGTAAGAGATTGGTTCTAACTCCAATTTCTTTTATCTCAAGTGCTTGGCAAGAATTTTCCTTCTTGAGATCTTCTATTTCTTGAAGTAACACTTTATTTTGAGAGTCAAGAGTTAAATTTTCAGTTTTTAACTCTTTATTTTTAGAACTAAGACTTTTAAATTTAGCATATAAATCATTAAATGCTTTAAATAACTCATCATAGTCAAATTGACTTACCGAATCTTCTTGTGCTACAAAACACATGTTGGCGACTTCTTCATTTGATTCTTCATCGGAAGAGGAGTCACTATCATCCCAACATGCTTGAAATGCTTTTTTCTTCTTTAATTGGTCATTGGGCTTGATTTTGAGAAGAGGACAATCCTTCTTGATATGTCCTATCTTTTTGCAGTTAAAGCACTTAACTTTATTGGGATTGGAAGAATCTGCTTTCTTTACCTTTCTTTGAAATCTCCCCTTTTTGATGAATCTTCTGAATTGCCTTGTGATGAGGGCAATATCTTCATCTTCATCTTCTTCTGAATTTTCTGAGTCAGAAGTAGCCTTAAAAGCAAGAGATTTCTTCTTAGGCTCTTCTTCTTGTCTGTCTTGAAGTTGGACCTCATATGCCATTAGGTTACCAACTAAGTCTTCAAGAGTGAGAGTATTGAGATCATTTGCTTCTTCAATAGCAGTGGTTTTTCTCTCTCATTCAGGAGTTAAACACCTTAGAATCTTTCTGACTAAATCCACTTGTGAATATTCTTTTCCAAGGGATTTCAAAGTGTTAGTTATATCGGTCATTCTAGTTACCATGTCCGATATAGATTCATTTTGCTTTATTTTGAATAATTCAAATTTATGAACTAAAGAAGCAATTTTAGATTCCTTTACCTTTGACGTACCTTCGTGAGTTACTAGAAGAGTATGCCAAATTTCATTTGTTGTAGAGCATTGAGAGATGCGATTGAATTCTACCTTGTCAACGCCACAATATAATGCATTCATGGCTTTGGCATTCAGTGAAGCAGTCTTCTTTTCATCACCGGTCCATCGACTGAAATCAGTTGATGGAGTTTGGTACTTTTCTGAAACAACTCTCCAGATATCGAGATCCATGGATTGCAAGAATATTGTCATTCTTACTTTTCAGTATCCATAGTTTGTTCCGTCGAAGAGAGGAGGACGAACAGAGTAGCTTCCTTCTTTGTGCTGAGATGTTGTAGTTGCCATGCTAGATGATGGTCAAATCAAAGTAATAGCAAACATGTGCTATGATACCAAATGAAAGTGCACTAGGATCTAGGCAACAAGCACTAGAGGGGGGGTGAATAGTGCTTTTAAAAAATTGTCTGCGGAATATTTAATGATTTTGCAAATCTCAAAGCAAACATACAAAGAACACAAGATTTTATCCTGGTTCGGTCTAACCCGACCTACATCCAGTCCCCAAGCAAAACCCGCTTGAGATTTCCACTATCAACCTTGTAAACTACAAGATCACACAGACCATAACCGGTCCCACTTTCAGTAACAACCCTACTGAAAGCAAACAACTCCTTTACACCAAGGAGTCCTTCTTTTTACAGAAAAGAAATAACAACTTACAATACAACCTATGAGCCTTCCTTTTGAATGCAAATGAGATGCAATTGGCTTTTGAGGTTGTTGAAATACTCTACTCACGAATTCACTATCTCTCAAAGTGATTTGAGTGAAAAACTGAAGTGAAAATATCACGTGAGTGAGAAAACAAATACTTGAATGAATAGGAGTGAAAAACAATAAGTAAATGATTCAAATCGATTGAATTCTTGTTATTTTTTAGTGTACAATGCACTCATATTTATAGTTAAAGTTTTCCATACGTTGAGGGTATGAAAGGGTATCAAAACTGTCAATTTCGAATGATCAAAACGTTTGAAAAATGAAAAGACATGCCTTTTTGAAGTTTCAGGAAAACGGCAAAATTAGTCGACTGAAACATCAGTTAGTCGACTAATAGTTAGTTATTAGTAGACTGACAGTTATCGTCGGTCGACTGATCTGTTAATCGAGCCGCTTGAAAATCTGAACTTTTGAAACTTAGTCGACTTGAGAAAAGTTAGTCGACTGATAATATCATCAGTAGACTGAAAAACCTTTTAGTCGACTGCTGCTAAAATCTTCTGAAAAACAAACATTCTGTTCGGTCGACTGATAAAAAGCATTAGTCGACTGCTGCTAAATTTTCAGAAAACACATGTTCTGTTCAGTCGACTAATAAAACCATTAGTCGACTGCTGCTAATTTTCCAGAAAACAGACATTCTGTCCAATCGACTGATAAAACCTTTGGTCGACTAATTTGACAAAAATGACTTCTTAGAAAATATGGCGCAAAAGGATTAGTCGACTGGTAAGTCTATTGGTCGACTAATAAACATGAAAATTTAAGAAAAGTGTTTTCTAAAAAGATTTTCATGAGGGTTCTTTTTAGAAAAGTTTTTCTAAAGTCTTTTAAGGTGAAATGCAACCTAAATATGCACTCTAAGTAAGGCTCTTACAAGAATCTAAGACTTTTAATGAATTAAACATTTGCACACTAGTCTTCAAAGATTCTTCACTGAATTCTTCAATTTCTTCATAGCCTTAGCTGAAATGCAGTTGATTCCACTTGCTCATCATCAAAACCTTGTACTTGAAATATCATGTATGGCATCATTGTCGTAACATGACCCTCGTTGTTCAAGGTGTTCCCATTCAGGATAAAGGATAATCCTGAAACCCCTCATAGGAGCAACAAGGCTACCTGTGAGAATTCTTTTCAAAAACAAAATTTTCATAAATTTATTCAATTTTCTCCACTTTCATAAATTTTATTCTTTACCCTTTTAGGTTAAGGGATAAAAACTGAATCATTTTTCCTAAATTTTCTTCAAATGTCTATTCTATTCCCTCTTCAGGATAAAGGATAATCCTGAAATCCCGTCAATCATTCTCACTTCAATTTTCAAATGTCTTGAAGATGCTGCTCTCCTCTTCTGACTCTCGGTCAGAAAAGCCAGACCTCGTGCGGGTACAATTTCAAAACCCAGTGCTCGCACTGGTACATCTAGCGCTCATGCTAGTATCTGGCTGACCGATCAGTTAACCCCTCAGGTTCAGTCTTTGCACTAACCATTCATCAAAAATCAAAGCTCTAAATCCAATTTTGACCTTCAAGTTATTCAAATTCTCAATTTCAAACCAATCTTCATCAATCTTTCCTCAATTTTCCCTATTTTTTTCAATCTTTCATAAAAAATTCTCCTCGTCAACTCTCCTTTGAGATTCGAGTTTCAACTCAAACTTCCAACTTTTTACTTGAGATTCGAGCCCTGACTCGAATTTTCCTGCTTTCCTTCGAAGATTTGAGTTTTATCTCGAGTTTTCTGGCCTTCAATAAATGAACTTTCAAGTTTTCCTTTGAGATTTGAGCTTTGACTCGAATTTTCCTGCTTTCCTTTGAAGATTTGAGTTTTATCTCGAGTTTTCTGGCCTTCAATAAATGAACTTTCAAGTTTTTCTTTGAGATTCGAGCCCTGACTCGAATTTTTCTGCTTTCCTTCGAAGATTTGAGTTTTATCTCGAGTTTTCTTGCCTTCAATAAATAAACTTTCAAGTTTTCCTTTGAGATTCGAGCTCTGACTCGAACCTTCCTACTTTCCTTCGAAGATTTGAGTTTTATCTCAAGTTTTCTTGCCTTCAATAAATAAATTTTCAAGTTTTCCTTTAAGATTCGAGCCCCGACTCGAACCTTCCAGTTTTTCTTTGAAGACTCGAGTTTCGACTCGAATTTTCCTGTTTTCCTTGTAGAATCTGAGTCCTGATTCGAATGCTCTTTCAAGAGCTTACCTTCAAAATCCAGTTTTATGCCAAGCTTGCCTTCAGAACTCTAAATTGATATTTACCTTCAGAATTCAACCTCGTGTTGGATTCTTCTCCAGAATCCCACTGATGTGTCAAAACTCGATGTTAAGCAAAGTTTTCGTCATCAAGGATTTCAGGAATATCTTGCCAAATTACCATAAAATAGTTGTGATCTCAAGCTTTTATTACATAAAGAATTTCCTCAAATCTCCTTCAGTGTTCTTTCCAAAAGGGTGAAGCTTTTGTGAAGAAAGACTCAAACTTCAAATTCTCTGTTGGTCAACCAAGAGGATGAAGAAAAGATCTTCGATATGACTGGCGAAGGAAAATTCAATGATGTTGAAAAGCCATAAGTGAGCTGATATTGATCATAGCTATGACACCTTTTTAAAGATTATTCTTTGGCAGTAAGACAGTGGAAATATCCTGAGCTATAAACAGAATCCACTCAATCCATATTTTCACGTTTATTTAAAGTTGCAATCAAATATCCGCAAAAGGGATCTCTCAATTGTCGAAGACGAATAGTCGAGTTAGATCTCCGGGACCAAAGAAGATTTGGATCATCTCCGAGATGAAGGAGTTTGTGAAGGATCCTTCCAGGGAAAATTCAGATCACCGTCGAGATGAAGGCGAGTGTGATGAACCTACCAACAAACCCTAAAAGATATTTGATTTCTGCTATCATCTAAAGACCTTGTGAGCATATATCATCAATATAATGCCTGAGATAAAAGAAGGATCAAAACATCTCCAAGATGAAGGAGTTTGTGACGTACCCTTCCCCGAAAAAGAGAGAAAAGTCAGGACATCTCCAAAATGAAGGATGATGTAAAAGCCCAAGAAAGCCCCATGACTCAAAAGAGAGCAAAAAGATCATCATGGGAAAATGCCTAGGATATCAAACTGCCCAAACTGTCAAGAATCTTCTTTACCTATGTGAAATTCTTTTATCAATATCTTTTCATTCAAATGCTTTTACGAAGCTAAGAATATTTTCTCTCTTTTCATATCAAGGAAATTGATAGCTTCCTTGAAGAAAACCAACAACAAAAATTTGACTTTAATAGAGTTAACCCAGTTGGGAGTAATACTCTAGGTAGAAGAGAGAACTCCTTTCAAAAAGTGCTTACCTTCAATTACCTTGAATCAACTATAATTTTATCACTTTGGCAATATTTTCCAGCTTTCTTAATAAGAAATAATAACTTGATGTATGTTTTGATACATCTTGGTGTTGCTTTCCCCGTCTTTCACTTTGATCGAAAGATTCGCCTTCTCCTTTTTAAAAGGATTGCCCTCTCCGTCTTTCGCTTTGATCGAAAGATTCACCTTCTCCTTGCCAAAAGGATTGCCTTCTGCGTCTTTTGCTTTAATCGAAAGATTCACCTTCTCCTTTCTAAAAGGATTGCCTTCTCCGTCTTTCGCTTTGATCGAAAGATTCACCTTCTCCTTGCCAAAAGGATTGCCTTCTCCGTTTTTCGCTTTGATCGAAAGATTCGCCTTTTCTTTGCCAAAAGGATTGCCTTCTGCATCTTTTGCTTTGATCGAAAGATTCGCCTTCTCCTTTCTAAAAGGATTGCCTTCTCTATCTTTCGCTTTGATCAAAAGATTCGCCTTCTCCTTACCAAAAGGATTGCCTTCTTCGTCTTTCGCTTTAATCGAGAGACTCGCCTTCTCCTTTCCAAAAATGATCGCCTTATTCGTCTTTCGCTTTGTCGAAAGACTCGCCTTCTCCTTGCCAAAAGGATTGCCTTCTCCGTCTTTCGCTTTGATCGAAAGACCCGCCTTCTCCTTTCTAAAAAGATCGCCTTATTCGTCTTTCGCTTTGTCGAGAGACTCGCCTTCTTCTTTCTAAAAGGATCACTTTATTCGTCTTTCACTATGTCGAGAGACTCGCCTCCTCCTTTTTAAAAGGATCGCCTTATTTCGTCTTTTGCTTAGTCGAGAGACTCGCCTTCTCCTTACTAAAAGGATCGCCTTATTCCATCTTTTGCTTTGTCAAGAGATTCACCTTCTCCTTTCTAAAAGGATTGCCTTATTCATCTTTTGCGTTGCCGAAAGATTTGTCTTTCTCCTGTCAAAAGGATTGTTTTCCTCATCTTTCGCCTTGTCAAAAGATTTGTCTTTCCCTGTCAAAAAAGGATTGCCTTCTCCATCTTTCGCTTTGATCGAAAGATTCGCCTTCTCCTTACTAAAAGGATTGCCTTCTCCAAAGATTCACCTTCTCTGATTGCCCTCCTCATCTTTCGCTTTGATCGAGAGATTTGCCTTCTCCTTGCTAAAAGGATTGTCATCTTCATATTTCGCTTTCACCTTCTCCTTGCTAAAAGGATTGCCATCCTCATATTTCGCTTTGTCAAAAATCACCTTGCTCCTGTCAAAAGGATCGCCCTCTTCATCTTCCGCCTTGTCAAGAGATTCGTCTCCTTGATAAAAGGATCGCCTCATTCATCTTTCACACCATCAAAAAGTTTGCCTCATGTTATCTTATTCATCGTTCATCTTGTCAAAAGAATTGCCTCACATCTCCTTATTTTCCATCTCTCACATTCCCAGAAGAGTTGCCTCATTCAGCTGAAGTATCTCTCATGTCCCATCACGGTTTTTCCATTTGAGAATTCTACATGGTTGTACCCACTCAAGTTAAGGGTCAAACCTGTACCTTCTGCGAGAGGTCATCAATTTCAAAAACTATTTCAGCCTCAGCAATGAGACACCCAAGGTCGTCCCTTTTCCAAGCTTTAGGGAACCTCATTTTCCTCCTTTCGCAAACCCCTTTCGGATTTGTTCGTCTAAACTCCGAAGGTCCCATCATGGTTTCTTCATTCGAGGATTCCATTTGGTCGTCCCCTTCAGGTTAAGGGTTAAGCCTGAACCTCACCCTTCGAGGTATCTTCCTTTTCAGGTTTGGATTAAACTTGAGTCTCGTTCCGACGAGATTTCTCGTTTTAACGAGGTGTTTCCTTCCAAGTCCCATCATGGTTTCTCCCCACATAGGAATCCATGTTTTGTATATCCATCCAGGAAAGGATCATGTTTGAGCTTCATCTCGCAAGGCATTTTCCAAAAATGTCCCATCGAAGTCTACTCATATTCCCTTCCCCATTCAGATTATCTTGATACATTTTCGTCCCATCCAGGTTAAGGGCTAAACCTGATTCCTTACAAAAGGTTGATCTTGTCTAACCCATGAGACTTGATCAAAATTCTTATCTTTCATCATTTCGGGATCTTCGCCCAAAGTCCCATCACGATTTCCTCATTTCTATTATTTAGTCATATCATTTCCGAGGATTTTGTCTCTCCCAAGCCATTCAGGATAAGGTTTTAAGCTTGAAAAGCCATGTTTTCAGAATAAATTCTTCCACACCCAATTCAGATTTGCTGACTGGGTCATTTTTCAAAATTTGGAGTGTTTCTTTGCCACTAAGCTCGGCTTTCAACCGGCTTAGTAGCAAAGAGGGGCATCTGTGAACACCCCAATTTTTTCAAAATGTTGTAAATATTCCCTTTTTTTCCTTCTGACCCCGTTTTCTGAGTAATTGAGTCAGTTTTAAATCTAAATACCAGTTTGTTTCTAAAAATTTGAATATCTGACTCAATTTCGGATCCAGATAAAAGATCCGAATCTGAGTTTCGTTGTCCAATTTTAAATCAAATTCTCAAAATTACCAAAATAACATTTTTAAAAGGCTCAGACACTTCGCCTGGTAATTGTTGGGATCCATTGCGTTATATTTCTCGATTCGAGGTTTAAAACTCGAATATTTTCTCAAAACTTGGGTCCGAACCCATTTTCTGAAGAAATTTCCTCAAAATAGCCTTGAAAACCTTCTTTTGTAAATATTTCTTCAAAAATACAAAAAAATTAGTTTAAATCCTTGCTTTTCCGTAAATTTTAAGATTTTATTCCAAAAATATCAAAAAATATATAAAATGAAAAAAAGAACAAAAAAATAAAAATATAAGAAAAGAAACAAAAAACGGATTTTGAAAAACTCTTTTTGAAAACAATCTTTTTAACTAAAACCAATTTTTTTGCAAAAATCTTTAAAAGGGACCAGCTTTTTGAAATTTTTTATATATAAAAAAACCCTTTTTCGATTTTTTTGAGAGGTTACGAAGGCCTTCACTCTCTCTGACCGAAACCCTCTCACCACCGCCTTCTCCCTCTCTCACTCTCGAACCTCCATGGCAAACCCCATGTGCGACCTCTCCATCACCCTATGGAAGCACCCATGGCCTCCACCCTCCGATCCTCTTCTTCCATCATCGAGCAACCTTCGCCCTTCATCTTCAACCGTTTTCCTCCTTCGCGAACCTCCTTCTCCCCTATAAAAGAATCGTGCATGAGAACCCTAAAGATCATCCGTTTTCACCCTACCACCGCACCTCCTCTTTTACAGACCGCTCTCCACCCCCGCACCCCTCGTCTTCATGCAGCCATCCTTTGTCTCTCCATCATGTTCTTCCTCTCCTTTACATTTTTTTTCCCTTTTTCATTCTCTCCTTCTTCCACTCTGGTCCTCCTTTTCATCTACTGAAAGAAGTCCATCGACTACCCCCTACAGTCGTAGGTAAGTAATCACCCTTTTCTTTTCTTTTTTTATTCTTCATAGAAACTTGTTTTTCTTTCGTAGCATTTCTTTGTGTTAAAATCCCATTCTTTTTTATTTTCTTCTTTTTATTACAAAGCAAAGGGATGGGATCGGTCTGCATATGGCAGGACCGACCCACCTGTGTGCAAAATCAACGAAATATATATTCCTACATTTTTTTTCATTTCCCTTTTACAATTTATTTCTGAATTTCCTATTTCTAATACATGCTTATGTCATTATGTGTTAGATCCGGTAGCCTCTTCATCGATTTCTTTCCTTTTTTTTTCCTTTTTCTGTTGTTTTTGTTTGTTTGTTTGTTTTGTTTCTTCCATTTTATCTGTGATGCATTTCATTGGTAGGTTCTTATTTGCATTTACTTCATAGCATTTTGTTTAATACATTATTTCATTCACTTTTTTATCCAGCAGCTCTCTGTTGAGCTCATTTTAGTCGATTTTCTGTTTCAATAGGGTTTTATGGCATTTTGTTCATCGGGTTGTGGTCTATGTGATACTGTATTTGTTTATTTCCAGTATTTTGTTTGAATCCATTTCTTTTCATTTTCTGAAATTTTGTTCATCTTTGACTGCATTTACATGATCACATATGTAATTCTATATGTCTCTATATTTCGGTTCAATCTAGAATCATCAAATTTTTTTTGACATATATTCCTCATTACATGATCTGCTGTAATTACTTTGTTTAAATCCCTCTTTTGAGAAATCGGGTGAGCTTGGTAGCTATTTCGCTAGATCGGCTGTGAACATTGAGTTCCCAAGATGATCCACAATGAAGGATTAACGAACCATTGGTTTGGATCTTTAAATATTCAGTGGATCTACTTTACTGTATATTCACCGTAAACACTCCATAGGTTTCTTTCAATCACGATGAAATCCTTGGATTTCATGGAGAGATCAAATTCCAGGGTCAGCAGGTCTGCTGTAAAACGAGCCCAGATCGACAAAGAATCCCAGTTCCAGTCAGATTTGTAGCTATCATGGAAATAAATCCACCCTACAACATGTCAAAAAAGTATTTTCTGTATCATTTGCAAGAGTTTCGTCCTATTTTGCTGGAAATCGAGCCTCTCATGGGTTGTTGTATCATGAACCTCTGTAGATCTCCTGTGGGCTGTGGTGGATTCCTTTACATTCATCTAGACCTCGTGATGTCTTGATGGCAATACATTCCCTTTCGACAATAGTGCCTACTTTAGCTTCGTAGGTGTCATTCAAAATACTTCAATTCATCATGATCTCAATTGTTTCCCCCCAGAAATTCATGTTTTGCAGTGAAGAACTAATGGTTGTCGGTTGGAGCTCAACAAATGGCACCAATGAGGATCTAGATCATGATGATGATGCAGTAAACTCTTTGGGATATTCCCAAAAACTCTGTTATGGTTCATATGTTCCATGCTCATTTTCCGAAGGAGCCTTAGTTGAGTTTCTGAAACGAAGTCTTCTCAAAGGTTCTGGCTTAAATAGTTCTTATTGAGGGAAAGGCACTTGATCGCTTTGCTAAAGCTATTGAAGGGCAATATGAGGAATGGTTTTTTACTGAACTTTGAACCTGATATAAAAAAAATCGGTGGTCAGTACATTTTTGCCTAGGTATGTATCACATTTAAGGGTTTCTTTTGTTAAGATACCACAGTGGAGAGCTCTTGAGCCTTTGAGAGGAAAGTTTTTATTAGAAGAAGATGATCGCCAAGTACTGATTGATATAGCCTTGCGGAATTATTTTAGGATTGACAGGTTTTTCTCAAGAGGTGATGTTTCTGGGATAAGGATATAATGGAACTGCAGTTTAGAGTTGCGTGCTTTTTACAGCAGAATTAGCTCATATTCTGCTGAGATGATTTATTTCAAGGTTGTATCTATGGAACCAGTAGATGAAATGACTCTTCGAATTGACTGTGATGAAACTGCACTTATGCTTGCTGGAAGTGTTGCCTCCGTAATACCACCTGAATTGTTATCAAATTGTGTTGAAGGTTTCGTTCCTCTGCATCAGGATGTACTTAGAATTTTATCTTTCTGTACTTGCATTTTCTTGTTGTCCTTCAACACTTCCATCAACATTTAGAGTGGCAATACTCTTGCATGGTACAACAGGAAGTGGCCAATGGATTCTTATCAGATTTATTGCTCGTTCTTTGGGTTTACATGTTGTGGAGTATAGCTGTCACAATTTCATAGAAGCCTCTGAAAGAAAGATCGCTCTGTCACTAAGGCATGCCTTCCAGACAGCTCAAAGATGTTCACCCTGCTCTTCAACTTCAGATACTGGTGTTGAACTCAAGCAGGAAAAACAAACTGCAGCATTGACACTGGTTGAGTATCAAGAGCCCACCCTTTTTCTTGGAGGGCAACTCAAAAGCTGCGATCTCCTGCGGAGAATGGAGGCACTCTGATCAATGACAAATGTCACGAAAATGGAGCCTGTTTAGAGGATGAAAATGAAATCCTTGAACTTCATGATTCTCTTGAATCCCGGGCTGAGGAAACAGGGTTGGTAGTTTCCATCATATTCAAGACAGATTATGAATCCAGCGTAGGTGTATACAAGGCCCCATTGATTTCATCAGAGGCAGAAGCCACATCATATGGTAGATAGATTCGACTTTGGACTTTCAGCTGGCTCCAGGATCATGCTTACCAATAACAACCATTTGAAAAGGTAAGTATTCTCCTCAATTGATTCATTTTGAGTAGAACCATAGGAGAAGCACCTGCTCTTTTAGTTTTTATATTTTCATAAATCCCATCATATATATATATATGGCTGCAACCACATGTAAATGGCTTGCTCCTGCCAACCAACTCATGCAACATCCTATCACCTGCATTTTCCCTGCAAAAACCACTTCACCATACAACATTACCTTCCACCTGTATATGTCCCCTCTTGCTGCCACCTGCTACACCATTGTTGCCATGAGCATTTTGCTGCAAATTTGATTCACATATTGTTGTAAGAAATAGAAGAATTTGCTGTAAGATTCTGATGCATAGATTCTTTAGTTAAGTCTTCAGATATAACATAAAGTGGTGGATTTGCTAAATCAAAATTTACATTTAAGAGGTATATTTTTAATTCAATGCTAGACATGTATCTTATCTGTTTGCATAATATCATCACATAGGCATCCTAGTTGGCTTAAGACATCATTCATATATTTTAGTATTTATTTTTCATCAGTTTAGGATATTTCAAGTACATTTTGATATTTCATTCCTCATTAACTTGATATATCATTCCAATATAGGTTTTTGTCATTTACATTGCATTTTCACTAGTATATGTCTGAGTATTTCATTAGGTCCAATGTGATATCATGTGAATTGCCCTCTATACATATCTTGTGCTAAATTGAAGTTTTGCATGAATTAGGTAGAAATTGCTTCTTCCTTCTTAATTTAGGGACTTTAATTTTCATTTAACCTCAAATTTGTAATAGCTAGATGTTAATGAGAAAAACTCCATTTCAAGTACTAGAATAGAATGAATGAGCATAGTAAATATCATGAATTGCTTGTTTTCATGCTTTTTGCCTTTGTTTTCCTAAATCTCACAATGGTGAAACACGAATGACACGTGCACCATTTTGCAAAAGGTAATTAATCCTAAGTTGACGATCTACATCAATGGCCATAGTCAGGATGTAAACAAAACTTAGGATTTTTATTTTTTATAAAATAACACTGGATCCACACTGGATCCTTTTCAAAAATCATCATATTTTCTTTAAATATTTTCCTCTTTAATCAAAATCTAATTTAAAATTAATTCAATATATATACCAATGGCCATAGTCAGGGTATATTGAGAGTTAATTTCATCTTAAATTCTATAAAAGCACCAAAAATATATTTTATTCTTCACTTGAATTTAAGTGTGGTTATTATATAATACATTCAATGACCATAGTCAGGGATGTATTATATCTTCAATCTCATTTTTTATTCATTTAAAAAATGAAATATGATTTTCAAATTCCAATTTCAAAGTTACTTAAATCCATTCACCATTTAGGATAGAATTGCATCATATTTTCAAAATTCCTTTTCAAAAATCCAAGTAATCTTGAATATCAAAATCAAAATCATTCTTTTACTTCAAAATTCAATTTCAAAGTCTAAATTGACTTTTGAAATTTCAAATTCATTTTTTTTACATTCCTAAATTCAAGGCCAATTTCAAAGTTCAATCTAAAAACTTTGAGATTTCTGATCCATCTTCTGATTCAATATTCGAATTTGAAGTCCAATTTGACTTTAAAATTCATTTGTATATCCCAAAAATTCAAATTCTAAATCATCTTCTGTTTGAAAATCAAGTTTTATTTTATCATCTTCAAAATTCAAAATCAAAGTTTGAGACTAATTCTAAATCTCAAAACTTGACCCTTCTTAAATTCTAAATTCAATCTGGGTTTTCAAAACCCAGATCCATCTTCAAAAGTCCCATTTGGACTTTCAGAATCCAAATCCAAAGTTAGATCTAAAATCCCAATTTGGATCCAGATTTCCAAGTACCATCTCCACTTTTTGGATCTCAGGTCCAAATCCATTTTAGGATCCAGAACCCAATTCTACTTTGAATCTCAGACTTCAAGATCCAAATTCATTTTAGGATCCAGAACCCAATTCTACTTTGGATCTCAGACTTCAGATCCAAAATCCATCTTAGGATCCAAAGTCCAACTCTATCTTGGATCTCAGATTTCAGATCCTAAACCCATTTTAAGATCCAAAATCCATTTTAGGATTCAGAATCTAATCCCATCTTGGATTCCAGATCTTGGATCCAATTCTATTCAGGATCCAGAATCCAATTTCATTCCCAATTCTAGATTTCAACTCCAATTCCATTTTCAAATCTCATCTGAACTTCCTAAATCCATTTCTATTTTTAAATACCGTTTGGATTTCTCAAATCTATCCTGATTTCAAATTTTAAATTCAATTCCATTTTTCTTCTCCTAAATCTAAGTTCAAAGTCCATTTTTCTGACTTTGAAATTTCCTTCATTTTCCCTTTTATCTGAGCTTCAAAAGTCATTCTTTTCAAATCAAGATTTATTTTTCCAACTCTAATTATTTCAAAGACTTAGAACTTCTCTGATCTATCTCAAGTTCTAAGTTAGATTCTACCATTCAAAACCCATTTCTTCACCCCATTGTCAAGTTCATCTCAGAACACTTGGAAATTTCCAAATCAATTTTCAAAAAGAGCATACATCCTTGTATTGCACAAGCATGATTCTTTGTGCATTTTAGACTTAGGATAAATTCTTAGATAATATTTAGGCAAAGCAAAAGGCATAAATTCGATCCTTGGTTTGATTACCCCTGTTAAAGGCGCCAGGAACGGTCGAACCTCATACCGACGAGCGAATCCCGTCTTTCCATTTTTCCCGCAAAATTTTAAAAACGGAGGTGAGTTAATTTTCTAAATATTTTCAAATTAAGGTCAAGTGAGACCCCGCAAAAGAGTTCTTCTTCTCTTCCCTTCTTTTCTCTTCTCTCTTTCTTTTCTGTCTTTTATTCTTCTCCCTTCAAAAAGGAGGAAAATAGATGTTAGAAAAGGAAAAGAGAAGGAAGAGAGAGAAACCACAAAGAAAGGAAAAATTTTGCGAAGATCACAGACCTCCATTGGTAGATAGATTTGCCTTCTATCATTCCAAGTGACTAGCGAAAGCCACTCAGTAAACTGAAGGTGCTAGACGTGAGGGTTGCATCTTCTCTGCCTGTTGCAATCCATACCTTTGATATACTTCAGTTCTTCCTGAAAGCAAGCTGGATTTCATGCGCACCTGGATTGCGCTCGAAGCACATAACTATTTGGACGTAGGGATGATACTCATGATGATATCTATTTTCTTTGATGATGATGGTCATGTATTGTAACTAAATACTCATATATTTTGTAAATGAATGTGGTTGTAATATATCGTTGAAGTTAGCTCGATTTATAGTTTACTAAGTCTAAACATCGTGTCGATTTGTTTATTATTTTTCCTTTTCGCCTTTTATGAATCAGTCATTGTGTAAATCACGATAGGACATGTTATTCACATATACAAAGCTCGTAAAATTAATTCATGAGAGGACAATCGGTATCAAGCAAATCGCTATAACAAGTATCATTACAGTGAAATCGATTTGCTACTATTTCAGGATTTGTAGTTTACTAAGCCTAAACATCGTGACGATTTGTTTATTATTATTTTTTTTTTGCCTTTTATGAATCAGTCATTGTGTAAATCGTGATGGACATATTGTTCACATAGACATAGCTCGTAAAAGCAAATCGCTAGAGGAAAAATATTATTATATTATGATACTTAAAGAATTGTGGTTCTAAGTAGATTTGTATTTATTCGCCTTTTATGAGTCAGTGTAAATCATGATAAGGCAAATCGTTGTACATATAATGTATCTGAATCGCTATACCAGACATTATCCCAGAGCGATTTACACAATGACGTATGTATCTTTGAAGTTAACTCAATTTGTTCTTTACTAAGTCTAAACATCGTGTCGATTTGTTTAGTTTTTTTTTTCTGTCATATATGTACAACATCGCCGATCATTGTGTAAATCGTGATGGAACGTATCGTTCGCTTAGATAAAGCTCATAAAGGCAAATCACAATAGGATATTCAAACGGATTTGGTTTGATTATTTGATGGGTTTTGGTGGTGTGGTTGTACATATCGTGATGTAGCAAATCACGATAGTACGTAGTCTTTATACGTATAAATCGTTTCATCCTTTTATCAATGTTTGTATAAATCACGATATAAAGATAACTCGTAAAAGTAATTCATAATTTGCACAACACACAATGTTAAACGCTTCTTTGATCCTTCTGATATTCACTCAGTTGTCCATACCACGACAGAACTACAGGCCACTGACACCGCCCTCTGAGCTTTTCACCTGGTTCTCTACTTCTCTTGTGACCTCCCTGTAACACAAAATAGTATATTATTTGCATCAAATCAAAATTAATCCTATTTGTACTTCTACACGTCGTTGTACACAGTAATTGCTATAAATAATAATTATTGCACACTCACTATACATAGTAATCACTATACATAATCATACCTATAACAGTAAATCGTTCACAATAATCGCCATCACGGTAAATCGTTCACAGTAATCACTATCAGAGTAATCACTATACATAGTAATTGCTATCACATTAATCGTTATACATAGTAATAACTATCACAATAAATTATGACAGACAGAATCGATTTACGTACCTTGGTCACACTTTTCTCCTCTTCATCCCCTCCCTCCATCCTCTGTCTTTCTTCTTCCTTCGCTCCTTCGGCTCCCTACTTTGGTTTTCAATTTCTTCCTTCCTTTCCATTTCCTTCTCTTCCTCCTCCGCCTTTTTCTTTTCCCTTTTCTTCTCTTCCTTCTGCTTCTTCATTTCCCTTTCCTTCTCTTCCTCCTCCTGCTTTTTCCTTTCCCTTTCCTTTTCTTCCTACTTCTGCTTCTTCCTTTCTCTTTCCTTATCTTTCTTGTCTTCCTCCTTTCTTTACCTTTCCTTCTCTTCCACGTTCTTCTTCTCCTACCTTTGTCTTTCCTTCTCCTTCTCCTTCCTTTGTCTTTCCTTCTCTTTCTCATCCTGATGCTTCTTTATTTGCCTTTCCTCTTCCATCTTCATCATTTGTATTTCCTTCTCTTCCTCTTCCTTCTTCTTTTCTTCAATTGCCTTTCCTTCTCTTCCTCCTCCTCCTTATTCTTTCTTTGCCTTTCCCTCTCCTCCTCCTCCTCCTCCTTCTTCCTTTTTCTTTCCCTCTCCTCCTTCTTCCTTTGCCTTTTCCTCCTCCTCCTCCTTCCTTTTTCTTTCCCTCTCCCTCTCCTCCTCCTTCATTTGCCTTTGCTTTTCATTCTCCTCCTCCTTCTTCCTTTATTTTTCCTTCTCTTCGTCATCCTTCTTTGTCTTCATCTTTAGTTCTGCCTCATGCTTCCTTTGATCTTCAGTCTCAATATCTGATGGATATTGCTCCGCATAATATAATTCCAACGCTTTGTCTCTTTCTTTATCATTCTCAATCTTCATTATATTTTGATACCTTTTATAACGCTCATATAGATGGAACTCGCAGATCATTTCAGTAACTCTCATGAAATCGAATAGCATGAGATTTCTTGTCGGACGAGCTTTAGACATTGCTAACCTGCACAACACATAAATTTAACTTCATCATTATATGTTACAACCGCCCCCCAAGTATATAATATTACAAATCATCGCAATATTTGGCTTCATAAGTAAACAGCGTTGTAAGATTTAGCAAACTTAAGTACAAATTGAGGTAACTTCATAAATACACATCGCTACTATTTTAAATGTATAAATTGTTGTTGCTTCAAACTTATAAATCGTTGTAGAAATTGCAACCTTTATAAGTATATATCGTTGTAACGTTTGGGCTTCATACGTAAACATAGATGTATGATTTATCAAACTTAAGTATAAATCATGGTAATTTCATTAAATTGTTACTACTTCAAACATATAAATTATTGTTGCTTCATAAGAACAAATCGTGCTAACTATTTTTCGATGCCCAGAAGGTGGATAGGTACAAATTGATTTATTCAGTATGAAAATAGGTGTTTTTTAGCATAAATAGTACAACCAGTTGTAAGATTTAACATTCATATTTATAAATCGATTTGTTTTCATAACAAAACATTACACGAAACTCATCGAAACAATACGAGTTTTGGTAATCCGACAATGGAGGAGAAACACCCAGAAGGTAGATGCAGCCGATGGTGGCAATGATGCTAAATGGGTCTCACAACCAACCCGATCCATCCACTCTCCCACCTAAATTGGATCCTACTAAGAAAATAAGATATTGAATCGCGATTTACAAAATGACAGATTCATAAAAGGCAGAAAAGAAAAACAATAAACAAATTGGCATGATGTTTAGAGTTAGTAAGTACAAATCGCGGTAACTTCAATAATATAAATCAAGGTAACTTCATAAATACAAATCAATTTTGTTTATTTACAAACAATGACATATCGTTATCGCGATAACTTCATAAATACAAATCAACATGATTTACAAGCACATTCATTTACAAACAATATGTGAATGCTAGATGAGACAACAATTTTTACTTTTATTACAGTTTATTTACAGAACTTTTTGCGCAATGATTCAAATATAATATATGTATAATGATGTATATATGTGAAGGCTAGATAAGACAACGATTTGTACTTAAACTTTTACCTCAATTTGTAATAATGTATAGTGCAATTTTCATCCAATTTTAGCTGACATAGATGTCATTACATAAATCACGATAGGACACTTCATGTAACTCATCAGTGTGGTTTACAACCATAAACGTGTCAGCGTTAGCAATTTAATACTAGTGATTTATCAAATGGGAGAAGTTGGTAAATGTTATATTAGTAAGAACCCGTTATTATAAATTGTCATCACACATTTAGCATTCATAAATAAAAATTACACTGAAAGGAAAAAAGTGTTATGTATCTACAATGATTTGTACATGTGAAGGCTATATGAGACAATGATTTTTACTAATGGTATAAGCACTGAACAAAGATGATTTACCAATGCTATCAAAATTGCAACTCTATAGGCTAGATAAGACAACAATTTATACATGTGAAGGATACATATTACAATGATCGAATATGTTAATACAATCAAACACAATTATGTAGCTAAAGAATTCACACGTGATTTATGTGTTCCATTGCTCACTTTTGAATTGAACTGAGTCTGTCACGAAACAGAACAATATAAGACACTACATTAAGTTTCACAAGAAATGCAAATATCCTTTCAACATTGATTACATACCAAAAGACTTGTAAAACTGATGCCGTCTTTCCACTTAAATTGGTCAGGAGGATTGAAGGTTCCAACGTTGTAGTGCACGTCTGTAGGGTATTTCTGTATGTTGAAAATTATACAAGTTAGATATTGATAAGCTGCACGTAATGCAATTTACATAGAAAACAATATAATGTATTACATACCTGTTCATGCGACGGGCTTGGTTGCTTTTGCTTAGGGGTTGGTTGTTTCTTAGACCTTTTATTGCCAACCAATTCTAGTGCACCCTTTGTGCTCCGACGACTACGATCAGAGGCAGGTTTCATTTTGATACCCTTCTATAGGTAAATTTTTTCATCATAATCTACAACGTTGACTCCTGACTTGTTAAAGATGAGGTCTACACTTCGGCGCAACTTCTCATGAGGGTCAAGGTATGCATGATTTTCACCTTCGTTGTTCACTCCCATTTTCTGGGACAGGTCTTTATGAGCTGCAACAGACTGATGGTGAATTAAATGCATGTTTTCAAGTAACTCCCTTGACACTTTTTTCATGCATACATAGGCTTTTTTACTTTTTAATGTCATATCCGCAACATGCATAAGTGACCTACATAGTTGTTGGTAACGGGAGGCTATGTGGCATTTCTCATCAACACCAAATAGACTGACATTATTTGTATCCAGCAGTTCAATCTTTGCTTGTCTCGTTCATCTTCACATTAAATATGACTCAGGTATTTCTTGTATCTTCTCTTAATTAAGTGCCTTTAATGCATGACGACATAAAATACCTTTAAATTCATACATTTTGCATGTACATTCAACTGTTCTGTTGTCAACATTGTACGCAACATGTTATCATTGCAAAATTTTACTTTTGCAAGTCAAACTGACCTTTGAAAAAGATTTTGAAAATAACTCACCTACATTTAAAAATGCAAGATAATTTCGAAGAATGGGACTCACCTATCGGTACGAGGTTCAACCGTTTCTGGCACCATAACCAGGGGTAATTGAACCAAGGATCAACTGTGTACTTTGTTTTGCTCAACTTGTCTAATCGATGTTCTATTCCTAAATGCACAAAGAATCAGGCATGTGCTATGACTTCTTTAAAATATTTGGAAAAGAGAACACCTTGAAAATCGTGAATCACAATTGGAAAGCATTTTTGAAGAAAAGGAAAATTGATTTTGGAGAAATCCTGATGTTTTTGAAGAAAACCAATTTTGAGAAAAGACTTAGAGAAAGTTGATTTCTCTAATTTTGACTCCTGAAATTGAGAAGTATTGAAACTTGGAAAATTTATTTTTGAATTTAAAGAAGGTATTTAAAAAAAGGAAAATCCTTAAAGATCGATTTTGAGGAAAAGGAATCTTGAAGTTTTGAGAAAATTGAATTTTGAGAAAATTTAGATAACTTTGAGGAAAATCGATTTCTTTAGAGATAGAATCTCTGAATTTGTTCAGAAAAGTGGGTGTGTGGCCCTATGAAATCCTTTTACAATGCACTCTAATCTAGATGAATGAATGAATGCAATTTGCAAAAATATTTTCTGAAGAATTTGAGAAAAATCTTTGAGAAAAAGAAATTTTGTGCCTTATAGAACTTAGATGAAATAAATTCTTTACATATCCCTGACTATGACCACAAATATGTATTGAATATAGTTCATTTGATTCTAAGAGGGGGAAATATTTGGGAAAACTTTGAAATATGCAATGTTTTTAGGGTTTTCAAAGAAATAGTTTTAATAAAACACACGAATGACATGAAAACAATTTTAGAAAAATCTGAAAATTGGTTTGAAGACTCCTAATAGCCTTAGAAACATCCTAGAATCTAGAAATTATGCATACTTTTGGGAAAAATTAAGAAAATAAGATATTTTGTGAAAATAATTGATTTTTTTAATAAAATAAAGAAAGGGGAAAAACAAGTTTTAGTGTTTTGGCCAAAAGAGGTTCAAAAAGAGCTCAGATTGAGGCTACAGATCCCTCTCATCTCTAGGAATTAGATGGTATTTACATAGTTGAAAAACAATTTATAAAACTTGATTTATGACTGAAACATTGAAGATAAAAATTTTCTAAACAGGAATTAGGCTTTTTGAACAAATTCCAGTATTTTTGATGTTTCAGAGTCTAAAGTCCTCAATATTTTCCCAAATTTTGGGAAAAGATTCTAGACATCTCAATGGATCTAACAAGGATTAAAACATTGAAAAAAAAAACTTGGGGTTAGGCCTGAGTGACTTTAGGAAGTCAGGGTTTTATTTTTGAAAACAGGCCTGTTACAGAACTTGGGTTATGTACCAGTCTCGGTATTAAATCAGAAAAGGGGTTCATACAGACTGCAAAAATTATGAAAAATTTAGGGTAAATAGTAGACATATAGAAAAACAACTTTGATTTTTGTGAGTTTTGCAAAATAGTTCCCATTTAGGAGGTATAACAGGGACAAGTCGACCTTGATTCTGTGTCCAGTTTGATAGCCTACAAAGATAGGCTCTCAATTTATATTTTTTTTAACAGGGTTACTTAACATTAAAAGACCCATTTTTTTATTGAAAATATAAGACAAATAGATGGTTCTAACAAAAAAAATTAGATTTTTATGATGAACGTAAACTGACAAAAAAATAGAGAAACAGACGGCTAGAAATCAAGATAGACAACTAACATTGCATTATATGAAATAAATTCAATTTAAGCATGATAAATAACTAAAAAATTGAAACTAAGGCTATTAGGCATGCTTCAGCGTATTAAACAATGAAAATATGCATGCACATGCTTGGAATAAAAAAAATATAGGAAGCATGAAATAACTTTTGATTTAGCCCTTGAAAGAGGGGTTTGATCCATAGAGGGGTCGAATCTCCTCTTTTCTTTGGCATAAACATAAAAAATATGATTCTAAGCTATTCCAATGGATCAAAAACATGAAAAGTACTCTAATACAGTATTAGATCATATTCTTTGGTCATGGAGCATGTGGTTTAAGCCAAAAAAAATAAAGAAAAGCATGCTTAGATGGGGCAATAATGATGAAATACATGAAATAATCATGAAAAACACTAAAAAAGATAAAGGTAAAAGAAGAAAACCTTACCTTGGACTGGTTCCAATGGAGGAGGAGGCTAAGGGAAAGAGGAGAGCACAAATTTTTGAGAGAGTGAGAGTGAGAACTTATGAAAAACAACCCCCTTTGGGTCCCCTTTTATAGCCTCTTGAAATCCCACTTAATTAGGGCTAATTAATGCCCTCTTTGACTTTTTCAAAATCCTATCTAAAACCAACTAAGGGGGGTGGTTTTTTTGAAAACTCCTAACCTGACCCTCACTCTACCTAATCTACCTAAGTCCTAATTAAACCCTGAATCAATCCAAACGTGGCACCAACCCCTGTGGGTCGGCATTTGCTTTTTTAAAGGCTTAAATTCAAAAGTTAAAAATGTGTTTTAAAAATACTAAAGTAAATGAAGTTTTAAAAATCAATTTAGACCTTTTTAAATTTCTAACCTAATTAGGACACTGACTAACCCTAATCTAACCCTGACTCTTTCAAATGTGGCGCCACCCAGAGTGGGCACCACTTGATTTTCAAAAGCAGTTTTTAAAACTTGAAAATGAAAGTTTTCAAAAAGAGGTTTAGAATTTGGAATTGAAATGGAAAGTTCTTTAACCAAATAGAGTTCTGACTAGATCAAAACTCTTCTAGATGTGGCATCAACTGAGTGGGCCCCACATTAAGGTTTTGAAAAAGTTAAAATAAACATTGAAAAATGGTCTCAAAACAGAGTAAAAATCACTGAATAAAAAGCAGAGGTTTTCAGAACAGAGTCCTAAGTGAACTGAAACCCTAGATTAGTCTTAAACCAACTGAAACTCTAAAATTTAGTTTTTTGAAAGCCAAATGAAGAAGTTTTAAAAGATTTTCTCAAAATGAGTGAAAACAAGTCAGAAAAAATAGTCAGAGTTAGAATCCTAATACAACTAAAACTCTATAAAATTGACTATTTTTTTAAAAACAAGTGAAGGAGGTGAGAATGAAAGTAGAAACAACAATCACAATGGACTCCTAACCGGATTAGAACTCTGAGACAAAGTCCTGATTGAACTGAAACTCTAGATTTTTTTAGTTTTTCTGACAATAATTGAGAGAGTTTTTAGAAAATAGGTGGAAATATGATGAAATTTAAAACCAGGATTAGAGTCCTAATCCAACTGAAACTCTAAGACAGAGTCCTAGTTGAACTAAAACTCTAAAATTTTGAATTTGTTTTCGAAAAACAAGTAAAATAAAGGTAACTGATGAAATCATGGTAGAGTTCTGAACGGATTGGGACTCTCGGACAGAGTCTTGATTTGACTAAAACTCTAGAATTTTGCTTCTTTTGGAAAACAGATGAAAGGATTTTTGAAAACAAGTGAAAATATCAATAAGCAGTGAAATCATAATAGAGTTCTGATTCGACCGGAACTCTGGGGACAGAGTCCTAATTCGACTAAAACTCTAGGATTTTGGCATTTTGAAAGATAAATAAAAGAGTTTTAAAAGGTTTTTTCAGAATTTGATAAAATGAGCAGAAAAACAAAGTTAGGGTCAGAGTCCTGATCAAACTGGGACTCTAAGATAGAGTCTTAATTTGACTAAAACTCTCAGAATTTTGAACAAACAAGGAGATTTTAGAAGTTTTTTTACAAAAATAGATGAAAACAAGGTGAAAACTGGAATCAGAATTAGAGTTCTGGTCCAACTGGGAATCTAGGACAGAGTCCTAATTTGACTAAAACTCTTAAAATTTAGAGTTTTTTAGAAAACAAATCAGAGGATTTTACAAAATAGGTGAAAATAAGATAGAAATTGAAGTCAGGTTCAGAGTCCTGATTCGACTAGGACTCTAAGGAAGAGTCCTAATTTGACTAAAACTTTAAGAACTTTTTGGTTTTTTGAGAAGCAAATGACAAGATTTTAAAAAGAACTTTTTCAAAACAAGTAAAAATGAACTCAGAATAGTGTCCTGATTTGTTTAGGACTATGAGGCAGAGTCCTAGTCCAATTGAAACTCTAAAACTTTGGCCAGAATGAAAGGTTTTTCTTTTTTTTAAAGGTTTTCTCGAAACGCGATAAAAACAGAAGTGAAACGTAGAGTCCTGATCCAATTGAAACTCTGGAAAAGAGTCCTAATCCGACTGAAACTCTGAGATTTTGGCCAAAATGACAGGAATGGACAAGGGATAAGACTACCTCTGATTTAAAACCAAAATAGAATTTTGAAAAAGGTTTAAAAAGTAAACTAATAGAGTCCTGATCCGACTAGGACTCTGAAAATTAGAGAAATTTGAGGAAAGAAGGAATCTAGAAGCGACACCACCTAGATGGGTCTCATCTGAGAACTGAGATCAGTTAAAAATTGATTTTAAAATGAATCCAAATCATTTTGTATAAAAATTATTTTAAAATAAAAGAATATAAGATCTTGGGGGTTAACAAATGGCAAAATATTGATTTAAAAACCCAGGTATTTGGAATTGATTTTGAAAGAAAAGTTTTAAAATCGAATCTAGATTAAATATTTTGAAAGACTAGAGTGATGGATCTCGAGAATGCCATGCAATACAATGAAATTGCATGCAATGACATACAATGATGTGAGATGATATAAAATGATATGCAATGAGATGCAAAAGGCAAACCCTGTGTTATCGTCGCAAAATTTTTTCTGTCTTCCCTTCTCTGCGGAAGAGAGAGGAAAATGCTTTCGCGATTCAAACTTGACCGGATTTTGAAAATTGTTTTGAAATACTCGCCTCCGTTTTGAAAATTTCGGGAAAATCCATAGGATGGGGCTCGACCTGTCGGTATGAGGTTCGACCGTTCCTGCCGCCTTTAACTGGGGTAATCAAACCAAGGACCAAAATTGTGCTTGACTTAGTAAAATTATCAAAATTGTGTTCTATCCTAAATGCACAGATAATTCAGGCATGTGCTATGAAATTTCGTAAAATGCAAGTTGGAAAACATGATGTATGCTCAGAAAATACTTTGGAGTTGGAAAATATTTCTCGGGAAAAAGATGGAAATCAATCACTCAGGAAACTCTGACGAAAGGGTTTTGAAATCACGAGAAAGTTCATAAAAGTGTGGGAAAATCATGAATGGATGAAAATCCTGGGAAAATGGAGAGAATTCTTGAGAAAAGGGGTATATCTTTGAAGAGAAAATGCTTGTCAGAAAACTTCAAGTTTTGAAAGCTTTTTTTTTTTGGGAAAATGGTTGAAATTCATTGGAAAATTCTTTGGAGAAGGAGAATTGAAATTCGGGAAACTGAAATCCTGAGAATTTTAGCCTTGAAAGACTTGGAAATCGATTTTGATCTTTGAGAAAGGTGAGAGACTTCTTTGGAAAATCTTGAGAAAATAACCTTTTCTATGGAAAATTGTGGAAAAACTTGACTTGGGAAAACCGATTTTGAAAAATTCTCAAAGTTTCTTAAGAAATCGATTTTCTTGAGAATGAAATTTTCTTAAGAAAATCATGAGAAAACCAATGATTTCATGATGCAAATGATATGAGTGAATGAATGCACTTTGAGAAGGTTTTTTTTTTAGAGATTTTGTTGGAAAATGTGTATTAAGCCAAAGTAAATCCTTCACATATTATGATTGTGGCCATGAATATGTTCAGAGTTTATTTGAGTTAATTCACAATATTTTGAAAATGGGAAATATGATGTGCATTTTTAAGATAGCCTAAGAGTGTGGGCTTAATGTGATTGGTAGAGAGATGATGGATCTGGGTCTCGTCCATATTCCGACTAGGGCCGCAAATATGGACTCCACCGAGTTCATCAACTCTCTAAGAGTTGGTGCACGTGCCATTCGTGTACATCCATGGTGATTTTGCAAAATGAGATATATGAATCATAGAATCAGGATATTGCTGAAATCAAACAATATGAGATGCAGCCTAATCTAAGCAGTAAAAGTAAATATTATTCCAAATTGAATTATTACATCTCTGTCATGAAGCAAATTGAATAAAAGAAGTATAAAATTAAAATAGTCAGCATCCTCCAGATTTCCCTGCAAATGAGATTTGAGACAAGGAATACGATATGCAAGGAAGAGGTTGAAATTCCTATGTTGATGACGATATACAGGGGATTACATATGAACTATAACGAAAATGCACTATTTAATGAAAATATAGTGAACAGGACATGTATGAAAATATCTAAAGGCCATACTTGGGCTAAACAAGGAACATATGCATGTAAGTGTCTAAATGCTCATGATATGGGATGAAAATAACTGTTGTATCTAATGTAGTATGAGAAAATGTAGGCCTAAGTACAAAAGGGGATGATGACACTGGAGAAGAAAAATATACAATGGGACTAGTGGAATGAATGCAAATGAATAATAACTTGTAGGTCATATAATAGGATTAATGAATGAAATAAAAAAAATGAAATGGTGACAGACCAATAAATGCAGAGAATATGCTGAAAAAAAAAATGAACTTCCCAATGTGCAGGAATTATACCTAAGCTGGTGGTACATACATGCTAGATGGAACTAGAGTACAGGTGCCGAATATTTAGAATTACAGAGCTGAATAAAGTCATATTGAGTATCATTAGATGAAGATGTAAGCTGGGTCAGCATGCAAACGCCTACAGAAATTTGGATATAACACAGAAAATCAGGGATAAATGAAGTGTTGTGTGTGGATGGATGCAGTGTAAGCTTTCATACCACCTGAGTATATACATAGAATTATCTCTACCTAAAAGTATATGGTAATATTCTTTTAAGTAAACATGTGAAAGAAAATGTATAGGGAAATATGGATATCATTATAGATGAGAGTACACCTAATGATAAAATTTATATGTATTATGTACAGGTACCATTCATAACGATATGCTGGACTCATACAGATGAGCTATGGAAGACAGTAACAGATGAATTTGCTTGACGATTTTCCATGGAGTCCATGGGCAATGGTAATATCACCCTGCAGCCGCCAATATGGTGATTGATATTTGACACGCAGAAGCTGTTTTAGGACAAATATGGAACATGCACAGAACGTACCTAAACACTTACAACCACTATGCTGAACATGAATAATGACCCATCTTATACCTAGAGAGCAGCTACCAGACATACAAGAATATGAGAGATCATCTTATAAGGGGACATCATGTTGTAGTTATATCTAAGTCATGAATTTCAGCCCTCCAACAACTGGGAATCTCAGCTCCAATGAAAAGCGTATGAAACAGTTAATTACAGCAAGCAACTTAAACACATTCCAAAAAAAAAAATACATCCAGAACTACTAAAACGTGATCTACAGGCAATTATGGCAATTTCTTAACAAAAAAGAAAAAAGAAAAACATCTCATCCTGGGATAAGTAAAGATTGACATTAGCAGAGATGTTTTCATGTCTTGGATTAGTTCCCAAAAGGAGAGAATATGTGCAATGCAGTAAAAGAAGACGATTCTTTCAAAGATCAAACAACAAAATAAAAAAAAATTGGAACAGACATCAATCAGCGAGAAAACTCTTCTCAGTATTGGGAAAGAAAAGACTATCACACAGGTTACTTTGCTATCATCCGATTTTAACTCCCGCCCTGTTACACAAATATTGCTACATAAATGCCACAATGAGTAAGTTGGAGATGCGCAGGAAGGGATCATTATCGTTACCAAAGTGTATTCCTCAAACTGACAGGTGAATGCCAATATGGATATACTTGTAATGACGACCAAAAATAAAATTCAGATGCCTATACTGATGGATAGGGAAATGGAAGCAAAATAAGTTGGGCTGGATGTTAATGCCCTGGTTAAGAACACTATTTATTGTATGATAAGCTTTGTAGGCTATCATTTTATTCCATCGTATATAAGTATTTTCAGCAAAACTCATGTAACTCTGTGAAAACTGATGACATACCAAAGTTTTCAAAACTAACTTAAAATAAGAAAATCATATGACGATGAGAAGGTTGACACAGCTGACGCCTTAAGTCTCCGTTGCTGCGTTTACAAAGGCTGATAACTGAAATTTACTCTAAAAAGAAATCATGTAACAGACTGGGTTAGAAATACACATGAAAGCCTTGAACTGAAATAAAGAGACTACTTTGAAAAGCTCACGATACCGTAGTGAACCATGCGAGAGTTTTGAAATAAGGATTTGATGGAGCCATGATCTTTAGAACTGAATTAAGAATGCCATTGAGGGGCATTATCACTTCATAATGCACTGACTAAACCGAAATGCAAACCGCATCAACCATTGAAACGTGTTTACAAGGCATATGACATGAATCTGAGATCTAATTCTTGTAGATGCAGAGTAAAACAGAGAGAAGAAAGGAAAGGGGCTTTACCTTGGCTCAATGGAGGTTGACGATGGCGTCTCCTTCGAGATGAGTCCGGCTTCAATAAGGGAAGGAAGGATCACACACACTCCTCGGTTACTCCTTGGGCCTTCCTTTTGCTGGCTGATAGAAGAAGACAGTTATCCTTAACCAGGAAAAATGGAGGGCTCCGGTAATCCCTGCTGAAGAAGAGAGTGGAAAGGGGAAAATGCAGCTTTTCCGACTTCCTTGGTTCCTTCGTTGGGTGATGATGGAAACAATCTGTGAGGGGATTCACTAGAAAGGGGGATCGAATCTTCAGGGGGGATCAGAGGGATTTTGCCAAAAGGATCTCCAAAAGCTCTCTCCTGCTAGCCGAGAGGGGAAGCCGTGAAGAGGGGGGGCGCTGAGGAGTTAGGGGAAAAAGAAAAAGGTCCTTTCGGGTGGCCTAAGCCCCCTTTTAAAAAAAATATTCGTCCTTTCAGCCAAAAGATCGGACCTTTGAATTTCAATTTTGAAAGGTTTTGATAAACTTAAAAAAACTAACTTTTGAAAATTTTTAAAATTGTCGCCATTTTGGAGGGGGCGGCTCTCAGCCATTTGAACAAAACAAAAATTTTTGGTTTATTTTACCTAATGTTTAGGTAAAGTAAACAGTCTTTTTAGGAAGATTCGGCTGTGGCACCTTTTAGGGCTGTTTAAGAAAACGAGTGAAGGAGAAATAAAAAAAAATGATAAAGTAAAAAAAAATGGGTATTTCAGGGTGATGCCACCTCATCCTGTTTTGAACTCTTTTGAGAATAAAATCTTTAGTGAGGTGCCACCTATGCGTGGGCCCACTAATTTTTTTTTGTTTAAAATTTAAAATAAAAAAAATTATAAATCAGTGCCACTTCCGGATGGGCACTGTTTTGAAAATTTTGAGAATTTGAGTGTGACACCATCTCAGAGTGGGTCCCACGTCACTTATTTGAAGTCAAAGCCAAGTGAGATTTTTGGAATTTTCGTAATAGTAGGTTGGTTTTAGAAAACGCGAAGCAAAATTTGGCTTGATTAGAAGAAAATGGTTCTTTAGGGCAAAATTTTGAAAGAAGCAGGGAAATTTGGAGCCTTTTGTAAAAGTTTGAAATAAGGTCTTATGAATTTTGAAATTGTGTCCCCCTCTTTTCAACTGACGAGATTTTTGAAAATCAAGGTCCAAAACTATCCAGATCGTTTTCTTGAGAAGACTTTTTGTAATTCGGGGTCCTGGGGGTAAAATGGGAAGAATTGGTAATTTTAAAAACCCAGGAGTTTGAAATTAATTTTGAAATATTTAAAACTCAAATCTGGATTGACATTTTTGAAAATCAGGAGTTCCGGATCTCAAAATGATATGTTGTGCTGTGAAATGATATGAAATGTTCATGCAATGCTATGCAAAGACATGTTCTACAAAATTGCCACTCTGAATTTGAATTTGAAAATTCTGACTTCTGGTTGAGCATGAAAATTTGCAGTTTTAAAATGTCTCTGAGAAGTTTTGAGGCTCGAGAATGGAATTTAGGACTTTCTGCAAGGTTCAATCTTGGAAAATGACCATTTTGCTCTTCATTGGTTCTGGAGAACCGAAATGTGATGATTGATGGAAATGTCAAGAAGGTGAGTGAAAATTTGGGGTGTTTACACCCTGGATGAGGGATTTGAAATCCCGGACCCCTAGCAGAGATAAAGATTTGAACATTTCTATTCGAAGGCAAGAATTGATGATTGAAATCGAGCCAAAGTAGATATTAAATCTTGATTGCAAGATGAAGTATTCAAATTTGGTGCAAAATTTGGGCTCTGAATAGCCTTGGCTCGGGTGTTGACCCACTAGTTTCCTGGAGGATTTAGAGAGTGGATCCCAGTAGTAGGAGGAAAGGTGTTTGTGAATGAAGATGAAAAATTTAGGGTGTTTACACATGTGCATCTTGCCTTTTCAGATGCTCGTCACCCTCCCAAACAATATGATATTTGTGCATATTCTCAGTTTGCATACGTCCTTCTATGTTGCAATTTATGACTTGTATAACCTCCTTCTTAATCCATTCAAATATATTTAGTGTATACAGATCTGCAGGTCGGATCAACATTTTCATGCCCAAAGTTACAGGGTGTGTATTGAAGCATTTCACATCTTCTTCAAGCTTGTTCTTTTTAAGACCGTCTACAAATAATTCATATTGTTTCATGAAGTGAAACGTTGTTAAACATGAATACAAGGTTTTCTTTAGTGTGGCATGCATAGATTCAACTCTTTGTGTGCTTATCATACCTGCACAAAAGTATTATCTTCCATATGCCAATGCCCACTTCTCTTTGTCTACATATAAATTTTGTAACCACACACAGTCTTCAAGGTCGTACAATTGAATCATTTTCTCTCAATCAGAGATAAAGGTGACCTCGTGTATACTCTCAAGTATACTGTCTTCTGATTAAATATAAGTCCTATGTTCTTTTCTGCATTTTGAAAGATATGCCACAAACATAGGCGATGATGTGCATCTGGCGATACATGAGACACTGTAGCCGCAATTGCGTGATCACCATCTATAAGTACAGTTTCAGGGTGCTTCACATTCATTGTCTGCGTAAATACTCTAAACAACCACTCAAAGCTTTTCTTGGTCTGGTCATACAAAAAAGTGCCGCCTAATATGCAACTCTGTGAGTGATGGTTCACTCCAAAAAAATGCGCAAATGGCCATTGTTCAGTATTAATCTTAACTGTCGTATAAAAAACATGCACATCATTGAAGCATTCATAATCTACTCTTGACTCTGAATCTACCCAAAATATATTCACAGCATATCCATCTTCATCCTATTATATTGCACTAAAGAAATCAGGGTCATCGCTTGATTTCTTCTATAAGTAATCAACCAAACAACATATTCCTTCATTCTTCATGTTATTTGTCCTCTTTCTTCTCAAGTGGTTTCTTAGATCCATAGTTGTGAATGGTACATTCTTGCAACCACCATCTATGTGCGCGCATAAATTATATGTCTTTTTTGGTGCAATGCCGACGCTATCAGCTATTTCAGCAATTGCAGTATGTGCTTCAGTTACTTTACAATGTGACCTTAACATAGGAGTTATAAATAAAGTTGTTAATTCATGGTTATAATCACTGATTAAAGTATGAACTACATATTTTCCATTCAGAAGTCTTCTTAACACCATTCTTGCTGGACAACCATATCTTGAATCTGGCTTGCTCCTTGTTGGATTTCCACTTGACTTCTTTCAATATTTTTTAGAACAAACATATGTCTTTCTCACCACGACACCCTGTGCATTTTTTGACCAAGGATACCATCTAACAGTGAAGTCAAGTTTTAAGGTATAATCATTGTAAAATTTACATGCAGCTTCTTCATTATTAAACTGTATTCCTTCTACGAGAACAGAGTCAAGTGTACTATCATGTACATTCTCAGTCCTTGCACCTTTCTCAAGCGTACTGTCATGATCATCTACCTCATTATCGAATTGCATTTCTTCTGCTAGAACATTCAAGTCAAGAGTGAATCTAATGCATGCACCCTTCTTATTATATGCATCATTAGTGCACATATTCACTTCTTCAGGTGCGTCATTAGTATAGATGTTCACTTCTCCATAACTTTCCAATGATTGATATACATCATCTTCACTGCAATCAGATGATAAGCTCACCACTATCATAATCAAGATATCAATTTGCGTTAGCCAGTGCATACGTTTACTACGATTTACTCAAGATGCATATAACAACGGATACTGATTAGTTAAGCAAGTCAAAGAAACGATTGAATGAATCATAGTATAAAAGCGACAATAATTTGTTATTTGCTTATACTATGCATCGAGTTGTTATTTACCATGCCAATAAAAGAAATGATTTATCATATATGTGTGTTGACGATAGCGATTCACATGACAGTGATTTAATTATATCTATGATGTTGTGAAGTGATTTCAATAGAAATCGATAAATGAGCAGCGATTTGAATATGCAAATTGCCAGCGCAAGCATGTAACAATGTATTTCTGCACGAACACGTTTTAAAATCATACTACAAATATCTTACAAATCGATATTAGAAAACACATAATATCTTACAAATTGATATACATATCGCATAATATATTACAAATTGATACGACAATTTAGCATAATAGCTTACAAATCGACCCTACAAAATACATAATAGCTTACAAATCGATATACATATCGCATCATATATATTACAAATTGATATGAAAATTCAGCATAATAGCTTATAAATCGATATTAACAAACAAAACAATATCTCACAAATCGGTAGTATGTTACTACAAAAAAGATTTGTGTTACGTTGCATATACAGAGTGAATGGACGATACCGGATGGGGTAGAGGCCCTTCCTCACATCTGTAAACAAGAATTCTTGTCAATAGGTCCCAGTGTCTTATAGATATCTTTAATTTTTCAACCATCGAAAAGCCAATATCCACCGGCAATAACAAAACAATGCCTTAATGGCACTCACGATGACATACGTTCTTCAACAATAGCATGATGACATGGAAAGGTACCCACGACGCCTTAATGGCACTTGTTGGAATGTTTATACATCATTGCTTTTTTCCATACTGCCTAACAAAAATGAAGAAGAAGAAGAGAAGATTGTAAAAATAGATGGCCGACAAATGCCCCTATGATGCCCACCAATGATCAAGCCAGTTGATCGATTTATAGTTATCTCTACAAGGTTGGAACGAACCTGGAAATGTTTTGCAACATAAGGCAGGAATGAGAAGGCGACAATGTGTTGTAACACAAGCTAAAAACCAAGGCGGGAACCTGGACTCGAGACGATGATAAAGGGTGCTCCGACGACAGTAGACGATGGCAAAGGGTGCTTCGGTGACAGCAGACGACGGTAAAGGGTTCATCATCAAAGGGAGCTTCTGTTACAGCAAATGGTGTATCCTCAAAGGGTGATCTACCGGCAGCATAGGAGTTTACTGCTTACAGCGAAAATGGAACGTTTGGACTTTTTAAAGAGTTATGATCATCCTCCCTTTTTGGATAGAGGACATTTTTGTCCTTTTCTTGAACCGTCGTTTCATGGAGAGAATGGCAGGAAAGGGTACTTAAGTCTTTGCAACTGCACTAGACTCTGACTCTAAGTGATGCTGACACACACGAGGATACGAGCCCCATGTGCTTATATACTGGCACTTATTCAGACCCCGAACATGCACTGTAGCAAACCCGGCATCTTTGGTGGAGAACACACGACACCCTCCCGACAACCACCTCTTGGAGTGTTGCAGCATGTGAGGGCCGAGAAACATAATACGGAAGTCACCTCCGTTGTTGAGTGATGTTTCAGCTTGTATAAAAGATTTTTTGAAAGAAACGACAGTGCCAAAACAAATAGGATGTCGCTTCCTCATCCTTTTGACAAAGCGGACACCGATTCGCAAGTTGGAAGCCAAGTTTTTTTAGTCGATCTTGGGTGTTAATGCTGCCAGCAAGCAGCAACCAGGTGAAGAACATGGCTCAAGGGGAATCGCCCTTAGTCCATAATACCCAAGATGGGAACCAGTTTGCCCCATCTTCGAGGCCCGCCAAATATGCAGATGCTACTGTGAACTCGCCTTTCTTATCAAGATTCCAAGACAATCCCGATCCATGTGATGTTTTGTCGATGCATTATTGAAACATTTGGAATGTCTAAAAATTCTTCATACTGTGAATCCTTTCTTCCAAGAAGAATGTGGTTGCTAATAGCATACCAGGCTCCATGGGTGATATTTGTGTTTGATGAAACGTGACATTGGTGCCATTTCAATGGCAAAACACCACCACCATCCATAGACCATTGCCCGATTTAGCATTTCGAACCTTCTAATTCCCAGGCCATCTCGCAGGATAACGATAGAGATTATGTTCCAAGCTATGAGTGCCTTGGTGGGACCGAGGCTACCCCACAGAAAAGATCTATATGCACGGTTTATTTTGTCCTCTATTTTCTTACGACTAAGAAATAATTGTATCGTATGTAGTGGTATGTTGCACGGCCAATAAGGACAGCCAGATTCGGCTTGAAGAGGCACTTTCCCTACCAACTTTGCATTGTTTTTTACCAAAATGATCGTAATGTATAAATAATTTGACCTGATTTCTTAAAAATCTTATAATTTTTTATATTTTTCAGATGTCCAAAATCACAAATATATTATTCCTATTAGGACCATTTTTTCTCAATTCGCAATTGCAAATTTAGGTCTTATTGCGATGAACTTATACCGCCCATCGGCTATGTCCAACTCCCACTTAAATACACAATCATAGGTTTTTTTATGTGCACCTCATGAATTCACATAAATTTGTCTGTGAATTTTTGATGAAACTGAAACCACCAAAATCGCAAATATCATACACTTTCGCATATCTTTCATAAAATCACATAAATTTATGTGTGAAACTTCACTTACCACTAAATTTGAAAATATCCTAATATTGTGCATATACTTTTCAAAATTACATAAATTTATCTGCGAAACTTACTACTAAATTCATAAATATCCTACTTTTTTTATATACTTCTAAAAATCACATAAATTTATCTATGAAACTCTACTTACCACTTACCATTAAATTCACAAATATCTTACTTATTTGTATATACCATACGATCTTACATAAAGTAATTTGTGAATCATCTTATATCACAAATATCGTACTTAAATATTTGTGTAATTATGATAAATATGTGAAATTCTTATTTGTTGTAAAATATTTTTTTAATCATATATAAACCTGTTGTGGTCCCCAATTATTTTTGCATAATCTAGAGTTTTTTTTTGCCTTTTGTCCCCAACCAGTGGCCCTAATCATGCCTGACTTCTAACAACCATTTTCGTAAACTATTTTTGATAACTATTCATAAGAGGCACTTCATCATTGTTGAACCATCAACGATGCATTTTTTGGGTAAGCATAATGTTCCCTTTTGTTTAATAACTGAATCAAACATTGTTTCCTTTTGTTTAATGACTAAATCAAACAATGTTTCTTTTATTTATTTAATTTGAAATAAAATGTTTTTTCTAGCACATTGTTCCTTTTTTTTAAATGCAAATAGTTTATTTATTTTTGCAATGCTTGGTCAATATTTTATGTTTTGTTATTATAGAAAAAATTGAATATTTTTATTAATACAATATGACCAATAATAAGAAGACAACGAAGGGGTCCACACCCACTACATCTTCTATTGTTGTGTTGTAGCACAACAACAAAAGTCAACAAAGAATTATGAACTGAGTCGTCTTGATAATTTAAAAGCATGACAGTGTGTAGAAGTGGGCAGAGAGGGAGCCACATCCGAAGCCAAAAATGTAGGTCCGACATTTTCTACAAAAAATGCATCATCGATAATCATATACAGTTGCGCTCAAATAATAAACTGAAAGAAAAACTTGAATTGTCATTCAATGAACAACTAAAAATTTTAAAATAGCTCATATATAAGGCAAAATATACAAAAAAATGTGAGGAGTTTGTAAGCACAATCTTGTCTCCTATCAAGAAAGCATCTAAGGAAGGGGAGGGTGACTCACACTTAGGTTGTTGCTAGCCTCAATGTCCAAATAAATAGAACTGAAAATACAACCACCTGTAGTAGCAGCAGTGAGAGGGATAAGGAGATACCTGACCAAGAGGTTGAGGTTAATGTGGACCCTCCTTAGAAAGTACATGTAAATGAAGGTTATGTGGTTGTATCGGATGTGAACACTATTCAGAAGTCCAATGTATCTCTCCGTGTAGATGAGAAAGTGCATGCTCCGAAAAAGATATGGCAACGAGGAAGAAGGGCTGGTGCTCATGGACATGTATTGCTACTATCCATGAATGTAATTTAAATTAAAATTAAAATTAAAATTGCTACTATACATATATATATATATATATATATTCAATAATTAATTAATTTAATATTGCTACTATCCATGAATGCATTTGACTAGTTTGTCATGTATGTGTGAAACATGTAGAAATTCATTGAAATTCACTGATTTCATTAATTAAATTAGGATATATATTTCTACTATTCATGAATGCAATTGAAATTGAAATCGCTATTGTACATATAAATATATTCAATCATTGAAATTTACTGATTTCAGTAAAATTAATTTGGATTGTAGGATTTTCAGCCAATTGATTTAGAAGAGCCAACATCCTGCATGCATCGGTTCTACTGAAACCAAGCATACCAATGGTTTTTAACACTGATAGAGGAAGCGAAGGAGTTGTTGAATCGAATACATTTTCATAAATTTTTTGAGATCACACCATGAAACATCTATCACTCCCTCTTAAAGGCCATTGTGCAATTTTAGAATTTGGCAACCAACACATTTCAGTTCGAAGATCTTGAGATGACCATCACGTTTAAGGAAATGTCACGAATCATCAGACTGAAGTTCCATGGGAAGCCAATTACTGAACAATGGTAGGGAGATTTCAAGCAATTTTATGATATTTATTTGCAAGCAAATGATATATGTTTGAAGGCAATGAGATCAAGTTTTCATGGCTTCAGAGTTACTATAACCCCAGTAAAGTGAGGAGGATGAAGGCAAAATTAATGTGTGTTGGAGGGAAGAGCAATAGTAAGGTGAATAAGACAATAAGAGCATTTGTGTTATACTTCTTTGGCTCATGCTTATTCATCGACATAGGTGGAAAGTTAGTCTATGCACCGTACATCAAACTGTTGAAAGACCTAGATCGCATCGATCAATACGCATGGAGAGTAGTCGCACTTGTACACCTGTATGCAAGTTTGAGTAGCATGAGTAGCAAAAAAAAAAAACCTTTGTTGGGATGTTAGTGTTGTTGGAGGTATTTATTCCTTCATTGTACTCAACTTTTAATTTATAGTTATTCATGTACTTACATACTGTGTATTAATCCTTATTAATCATTATTATACAGGTTTAGAAATGGAAGCACATATCCATTGAAAGGCTTCACATGCATCATGTTGCACATGAATTTCTATGTGCCACAATGTAAAGTCAGTCATGCAACAAAGAGGGTCATGATCGAAGATTGATGGGTCCTCGCATGTGATGTGCCGAATACACTACAGCGCCTTAAAGGCTGACTGTGACAAACATAAGCATTGTTGTTGATATTTCGTATATTTTTTTAATAAACGTATGTTGGTAGGCCTCACAATAAAGAAAATATAGGAAAACTGGTACCCCTATGAAGGCGCATTGGAGGAGGAGGAGAATGCCATTGTGGTTGGTTACACAACATGAATGAAGTTGAGCACTAAATGGCCAGTAGAGTCATTCGACAGTTTGAGTTTGTTCAACAACTAACTAGTCACCCTTGCACAATTTGCAAATTTCTATCGCATGTCACGAAAGATCAGATGAAGGATTACCCCCATAGTATTCCTCTCCGAACTTTAAGATTGGTGTGAGGGTGACAAAAACATCAACTTGTTGTTTATGGTACATGCCACCAATGATGATTTTGTAGATGCCCAACAGGTTGCATGTTCTTCAATGACAAAGAGGATCTTTTAAGGGAAGGAGAAAGTTTGAGAGAAGCACAAAAAGTCTGTAAGTGGATTAGAGGGAGAGTTGCCTCTTGCACATGGAAAAACCTGCATACTGAAGAATATGATACATACTCAAGAGAATATGATATGTATTCAGGTTGGCCTTATGGAGAACACAAATAAGGTCATTGAGGAGCTAAGATCATGGCAATCACAACATCCTCAACTGTATAAATTTATTTGATTATTTTTTAATTTTTTTATATATTCAAAGATCAACATTGTAAGTCATTGATTTGTATATAATGTTATTTGAATGTTTCTACGAATGAATTTTTATATAAAGTCATTTGAATGTCATTGATTTGATATAATGTCATTTAAATATTTTCATGAATGAATTTTTATATAAAGTTATTTGAATGTCAATGATTGAATGTTTCTATGAATGAATTTTTATATAAAGTCATTTGAATGTCATTAAATGATTTGAATGTGGAAAATGAAGACATTGTTGAAGGTTTAAACTAAAAGCATTATTGAATGATTTGTATATAATGTCATTGTTTATATGTTTTTATGTTTTCAAATAATTTGAATGTCTATTTGCTTACATTCATTGTTATTTGAGTTGTTATATGCAAAAGTCTACTTAAAAAATTTAAACCACTAAAATTGCAAATACATCATAAATTTGCTTAAACTGAAACCACTAAAATTGTATATATCAAAAAAAAAATCACATAATTCCCAAATTTGCATAAATAATTTTATGAAAATCCAATTGATTTGCAACAATCCGATTGTTTCGCAAATATCCTATTGTTTTGCATAACTGTTGAAACAACTAAAATTGCAAAATACCCAATTCATTTATGAAACAAATGGATTTTCACAAACTAGTAGAATTGTCACAAATATATTTACGCAAAATAGTGGATTAATGTAAAAATATATGATATATATACAATTTTAGTGGTTTAGATTAAGTGGAGTTTCACAAATATATTTATGTGAATTATTGATGCATATGAAAAAGTATTGGATATTTGCGATTTTAGTGGTTTCAGTTTCACCAAAAATTCACAAATGTGTTAGACTAGCTGATGGTTTCAGTCTCGTAAGGTCTGTGTAAACACCCCAAATTTTCACTCTCATTCAGTGTTTACATTTCATATATCATTGCAATATCACTGCATGCATTCGATATGTCATTTCATGGCATTGCATAGCACTGCATGCCATTGCATCTCATTATCGAGATCCAGAATTCCTGTTTTTAAAATATTAATCCAGATTCGAGTTTTTAAAACTCTTCTTTCGAAATCAATTTCAAAACCTGGGTTTTAAATCGATATTTTTGCCATTTGCCAAACCCTAGGATCTTATATTTCGAAATATTTCCCTCAGAAAACAATTTGGAATCATTTTAAACTCAATTTCAATTGATTTCAATTCTCAGATGAGGCCCATTTAGGTGGTGCCGCTTCTGGATCCCTTTATTTATAAAAAATCTCAAAAAATTTAGAGTCCTAGTCGGATCAGGACTATGTATTTTCATCTTTTTGAACCTTTTCAAAACTCCATTCTGATTTTAAACCAGCTGTGGTCATATCCTTGCCCATTCTCGTCATTTTTTGCCAAAATTTCAGAATCTCGGTTCAATCAGGACTCTTTTTCCAGAATACTAGTTGGATTAGGACTCTTTTTCGAGAGTCCTAGTCGGGTCAGAACTCTACCTTTTACTACCTTTTTTACCTGTTTTTGAGAAAATTTATCAAAATCCTTTGTTTTTGGCCAAAATCCTAGAGTCCCAGTCAAATTAGGACTCTTTCTCATAGTCCTAATCAAATCAGGACTCTACCTCGATTTCATCCTTTATTCATGTTCTTCACTTGATTTCAAAACATTTTCAGCTGATTTTCAAAATCTTTTATTTTTGCCAAAAATTAGAGTTTTAGTCGAATTAGGACTTTTTCTTAGAGTCCTAATCGAATCAGGATTCTATCTTTCATCGTTATTCTTACATGTTTTTAATCAATTGTCTCAAAATCTTTCAAAGAGAAGTCAAAAACTCAGAGTTTTAGTTGAACCAGGACTCTGTTTGAAGAGTCCCAGTTGGATCAGGACTCTGACCCTGATTTCAATTTTGAGAGAATCTTTCAAAAATCCTTGTCATTATCTCTTCAGGAATCAAAATTGTTATACCTTTATCATGGAATTTCAAAATTTTGGGATTTTAGCCCAGAGTCCTGATCGAATCAGGACTCTATCCCAAAGTTCTAATCGAATCAGGACTCTATCCAAAGTTTGTTTTCTCACTTCATTTTCACTGGTTTTCAAAAGCTTTGTTTAAATCTCATCATTTATTTCTCAGAAAACCAAAAATTTTCAGAGTCCTAGTTGAATTAGGACTCTTCTTTAGAGCCCTAATCAGATCAGGACTCTGAACCAAACTTCAATTCTATCTAGTTTTCACTTGTTTTTCAAAATCCTCTCATTTGTTTTCTCAGAAAATCAAAATTCTGGGAGTCCTAGTCCAATTAGGACTCTGTCCCTAGAGTTTTAGTTGGATCAGAACTCTGTTTTGATTTCAATATTTGTTATGGTTTTCACTGTTTTCACAAGTTCTCTCATTTGTTTTTCAGAAAATACCAAAAAAATCTAGAGTTTTAGTCTGATCAGGACTCTGTCCCAGAGTCTTAATCCTGTCAGGAGTATGTTCTAAAGTTTGTTTTCACTTCCATTTTTAATCTTTTTCATTTGTTTTTCAAAAATTAGGTCATCTTGTAGAGTCCAATCAATTCAGAACTCTATTTTGGAGCTTCAGTTGAGTTAGGACTCTAACCCTGACTGCATTTTTTAACTTGTTTTTACCGGTTCTGATGAAATCTTTCAAAAACTTCTTCATTTGGCCTTCAAAATTCTAAAAATCTCAGAGTTTTAATTAGTTTAGGACTCTGGTCCAGAGTTTCAGTTCGCTTAGAACACTATTTTCAAACCTTTGAATTTCATTTATTGATTTTAACCCCTTTTTAAAGCCATTTTCAGTATTTATTTCAAATTTTCAACACTCTGATGTGGGGCCCACTCAGTTGGTGCCATATCTAGAGGAGTTCTGACCCAGTCAGAACTCTGTGTTGTTTCAAAATCTTTAATTTCAATTCTACTTTTGAATATCCTTTGAAAAACCTCTCATTTTCAAGTTTTAAAATCATTTTTTTTTAATTCAAGTGGGGCCCACTCGGAGTGGCACCACATTTGATAAAGTCAGGTTTAGACTAGGGTTAGTGAATGTCCTACTTAGGTTAGGAATCTATAAGGGTCCAAAATTGATTTTTTAAAAAATCATATTTTTTTACTTTAGATTTTAACCATGATTTTGAAGTTTTAAATTGGGGTTTTTGAAAAACGCCAAGTGGCGTCACATTTGAGAAGTTCCCTAAAACATTTAGAAGTTTAACCGGGGTTAGTTAGGGTCCCTTTAGGGTTAGGAAACCACCAAAAATCGTCCTCTCTATTTAGTCTATCTTGATAAACTCAAAAAAATTTAAAACTCTCCAAATTAGCCCTAATTACATGGATTTTCAAAAATCTATAAAAAAAGGCTCTTTTTCTCTCCCAATTTCGTGGCCTCTCTCTTTGCTCCAGCATCTCCACCTTCCTTCATTGCAGCTTCAGCCCCAAGGTGAGTTATTTAATATTATTTTATTATTTTTTATTAGTTTTTTATGAATTTTTTATAGATTTTACCATAGAAACCCTCTTTCATCGTTTAAATCATGGAATCACCATCAAGAACGTCAAGATCGGTCCAAGAAGATGATCTAAGCTTGTTCAATGTTGTATTTTGAGATTCTAATCCATTAAAATCGTTTACATTGTCATTTTTCATATTTTTAACCAAGAAAACATGAGATTTATCCGTTAAAATGATTAAATCCATGATTTCAAAGGTAAAAATTAATTTCCGCCATGGATTCCCTATTTTATTTTTATTTTTTAGCATATTAATGTTTATTACATGTGTTCCAACATTGAAATCATTTTTTTTTACTGTTTAGATATTTTTATGGTTTCTTATTGATTAAATCATGTTTTTTTAGTGTTTCTTAGATTTCTGTATATTTTTATTTTAGATCCATAGAAAGCATGTTAGTTCGTATTGAAATATTCATTAAATTTTTTTTATTTGTTTATATGTGATACATGGATATGTAAGTAAGCTCCTGTAAAAAAATAAGTGGTTTTAGGATTCAGGAACTCTATTAATAAAATACAAAGTCAAATCAGAATTTTTGTTGGTTAAAATCGTTGTTCAAATTCAAGTATAACTTGTAGATGCATTATTTCTTTTATTCGATATCTGATTTGAGATTCATAAAGTGCAGTGGCTTTTCGTTAATGTCAGCTATTTACTACAAAACTTTTATAATTTTTTGTCACTGTTGATATTTTTTCTCTGTCAGAAAGTCAGATCTATGTTTTAAAACTCGTTATGATTTACTAAAACTTTAATCCAACTTATACTGATCATAGCTCTTTAACCGTAGATCTGATTCATAATTTTTAAAAAGGGAAGCTGTTTATTTTTTGGTCAATTATTCACTGCTGAAATCTTAGAAATTTTTTATGAAGTTTGCTATTTTTCTATGTATTTATAATCGGAAGTACCTGTTTTAATCAATTTTATATTCGTTAAATTTAAGTCCAGATTGTCGAAACAATATCTCCCTAACCGGAGATGATTTTTCTAATCTGTAAAAGGGAGATTATTTGTTTTTCTGTCTACTATGGCTCTATAAAATTTCAAGAATTTCTCAGGAATTATACTAATGATATTAGCTCATTGGTTAAAATCTTTAGATGATAGCAGAAATCAAATATCTTTTAGGGTTTGTCGGGAGGTTCATCACAGTCGCCTTCATCTTGACGGTGATCTGAACGTTCCCTGGAAGGATCCATCACAGACTCCTTTATCTTGAAGATGATCCAAATCTTCTTTGGCCTCAGAGGTCTAGCTCGCATATTCGTCTTCAACTTGAAGACAATTGAGAGATCCCTTTTGAGGATATTTGGTTGCAACTCAAAATGAATGAATAAGGAGATATGGATTGAGTAGATTCTTTTTATCGCTCATGATATTTCTACTGCTTGATTGCCATAAAATCATCTTTAAACATGTGCCATAGCTATAATTAATATTGATTCGCTTCTGGCTTTTCAACATCATTGAATATTTCTTTCGCTAATCATACCAAGGATATTTCTTACATCCTCTTGGTTGACCAACAGAGAAAAGATTTGAATTTTATCTTTTTCGCAAAAACATCACCCTTTTGAAATGAATACTAGAGGTAATCTGAGGTGATTCTTTTTTGCAGTAAAATATTAGAATCAACGCATATTTTTAGCAAATTGGCAAAGTTTTCGAGAATCCTTTGTGAAATAATCACTCAATATAGATTTTGATAGGACCTTGAGCTGAAATTTGGAAGAAAACATTGTTTTTCATAAGAATAATCTTTGGCTCAATAGGGACTCAACCTAAGAGCCGCAAAGAATATTGGATCCGTAGGGATTCATCTGAATTTTTGAAAAATGAGGTTGGTTCAATAGGAATTCAACCTAAGAACTGAAAAAAAAATATTAATCATTAGGAATTCAATTTACAGATTGACTTTTTTAAAATGAATTTGGTTCAATAGGAATTTAACCTAAGAACTGCAAAAGAATATAGATCAGTAGGAATTCAACCTACAAATTGACTTTTTGAAAAATGAATTTGGTTCAATAGGAATTCAACTTACAGATTGACTTTTTGAAAAATGAATTTGGTTCAATAGGAATTCAACCTGTGAACCGCAAAAGAATATAGATCAATAGGAATTTAACTTACAAATGGAATTTTAGAAAAATGAAGTTGGCTCAAATAGGAATTCAACCTAAGAACCGCAAAGGAATATTTGATCGGTAGGAATTCAACCTACAGATGGAATTTTTGAAAACTGAAGTTGGTTCAAATAGGAATTCAACGTAAGAACTGCAAATGAATATTTGATCAGTAGGAATTCAACCTACAGATTGAATTTTTGAAGAATGAATTTGGTTCAATAGGAATTCAACCTAAGAACCCCAAAAGAATATTTTGATTAATAGGAATTCATCCTACGGATGGAATTTTAGAAAAAAATGAGATGGGTTCAGAAGGAGTTCAACCTAAAGATTAACTTTTTGAAGGAAAATTGGTCTAAAAGGAGTTCAATCTAGGGGCCTTGATCAGTAGGAATTCAACCTAAAGATCGAATCTTTGAAAAATGACACCGGTTCAAAAGGAATTCAACCTAAGAACCTCAGATCAGTGAGAATTCAACCTACAGATCGACTCATGAATGGTCCGAAAGGGGTTCAAAATGAGGACTGCAAATCAGTAGGAGTTCAACCTAAAGATCATTGATCAGTAGGAGTTCAACCTAAAGATAGACTTGGAATGGTCTTAAAGGGGTTCAAAATGAGGACTACGAATCAGTAGGAGTTCAACCTAAAGATCGTTGATCAGTAGGAGTTCAACCTAAAGATCGACTTGGAATGGCCCTAAAGGGGTTCAAAATGAGGACTGCGAATTAGTAGGAATTCAACCTAAAGATTGTTAATCCGTAGGAGTTCAACCTAAAGATCGACTTGGAATGGTCCTAAAGGGGTTTAAAATGAGGACTGCGAATCAGTAGGAGTTCAACCTAAAGATCGACTTGGAATGGTCCTAAAGGGGTTCAACCTAAGGACTGCGGATTCGTAGGAGTTCAACCTAAAGATCGCGGATCAGTAGGGGTTCAACCTAAAGATCGGCTGAAGGAATGGTCCTAAAGGGGTTCAACCTAAGGACTGCGCATTAGTAGGAGTTCAACCTAAAGACCGTGGATCAGTAGGGGTTCAACCTAAAGATCGACTGAAGGAATGGTCCAAAAGGGGTTCAAAACGAGGACTGCAAATCAGTAGGAGTTCAACCTAAAGATCGTTGATCAGTAAGATTTCAACCTAAAGATCGACTTGGAATGGTCCTAAAAGGGTTCAACCTAAGAACCGTGAATCAGTAGGAGTTCAACCTAAAGATCATGGATCAGTAGGGGTTCAACCTAAAGATCGACTGAAGAAATGATCCTAAAGGAGTTCAACCTAAGGACTGCGAAACAGAAGGAGTTCAACCTAAAGATCGCGGATTAGTAGGAGTTCAACCTAAAGATTGACTGAAAGAAAAGGTCCTAAAGGGGTTCAACCTAAGGACTGCGGATCCGTAGGAGTTCAACCTAAAGATCGCGGATCAGTAGGGGTTCAACCTAAAGATCGATTGAAGAAATTTCGGTTCAAGAAGGGATTTAACCTATGAGCCATATTGGTTGGACAGGGGTTCAACCTACGAACTCTCGAAGAGATCATAATTTTTAAGAGGGGAGGGTTCAACTCGTGGATCGAATGTACCATCATAGTTAGTTGTATGTGGTCCAATTTTCAGGATTAACCTCTTATCCTGAACGGGGAAGGAAGGAAAGAAATACCTCGTTAAAAGGAGGCATCAGGTTTATCCCTTAACCTGAAGGGGAAAGAAGGAATTTTGAACAGAATAAACCTGGAGCTTGAAATTTGGAAGGAATTAGCCGGAAGGCTAGATTTTGGAAGAAGATCCAACCTGGCAGTTGAGTTTTTGAAAAAGTCTGAGTCAGAACTCGAATATTTAAAAAGAAAGATGAACCAACCTAAGGGTTGGGTTTTTTTGAAAAGGAAAAGAGTTTGAGTCGGAACTTAGATATTTAAAAAGATGGACCAACCTGAGAGTTGGGTTTTTAAAAAAAAGAGAAGGAAATCTGAGTCGGAACTCGGGTTTTTAAAAGAAATCTTTAATCAGAAGATTAAATTTTAAAAATTGCCAGTGCGAGTACCGGATCTAGGATCGAGAGTTTTAAGAATGACTAGTTTGAGGACTGAATTATTTGACTTAAAATGAAGAAGACCATCATAGTTAATTGCATGTGGTCTAATTTCAGGATTAACCCTTTATCCTGAATGGGGAGAGAATAGCCAAAAATTGATAAAAGGTTGGTAAAGAATCGAAATAATTGATAAAGAATGATAAAGAATCAATAAAACTGATAAAACTAATAAAGAATAGGAATTAATAAAGAATTGACAAAGATGGACAAAGATCTGGTAAAAATTGGTAAAATTTGGTGGAAAATTGAGGATATTTGGATGACGATGAAAAAACTTCAAGATTATCCCTTATTCTGAAGGAAGAAGGACCTCGTAGGACGAGGTTCAGGTTTATCCCTTAACCTGAGCGGGAAATTCAGGTTTATCCCATAACCTGAGTGGGAAGAAAAAAGGAAATTGAATACCTCATGGGAAAGAGGCATCAGGTTTATCCCTTAACCTGAAAGGGTAAGAAGGACATAAGAATTGACAAGAAAATTAATAAATTTGATGAAAAATCAATAAAATTGATAAAATTAATAAAAATTAATAAGACTAAATAAATGAAAAGAATTGATAAAATTGATCCTGCCTGCACATAGGATCTTTAAAGTGAGATGAGAATGTTCATGAGAAAATCAATTTTGGAAAGAGGATCAACCGTAAGGTTGATTGTGAAGAATAATCAACACGAAAGCTGATCTTTGAAGAAGAATCAACACGAGGGTTGATTTTGAAGAGAGATCAACATGAGGGTTGATTTTTTGAAAACACTGGTTTGAAACCGATTTTGAAAAGGAGGATCAACATGCTGGTCGATTTTGAAAAAGATTGAACCAAAATTTTGAAATTTGGGTAATCATGACGAAGATTTTGCAGAAATTTTTCAGATTTTTATGCTTTTGAAAAACCCTCATAGGTAATATCATTTCTCTCATGGATGATGTCGAGATTGTCTCTCATCCTGAAAAGGAATAGGAATTTGATGGCAAGAAAAATTTTTGAAGTGTAAATGTAATTTTAAAAAGATGCCCCAATATGGAGAAGGAAATAAGAATTGAACATCAAAGATATGAAGGAGATTGACATTTCATTTATAAGTGAAACCGATAACAAAGACTGAAATATTTACAAGCATCTTGACAAAAAGGTCACAAAAGACTCGGGCTGACTTGCCTTACAAGGTGGTTGGTAAAGAAAATGGAGGAAAGCAGAAAGACTCTAGCATCATCAGTTTTTTGAATGATCTGGGAAAGGCTTGGTCAGGACGGCAGGTTGCTCTTCGTCTTCGTCCTCTATCAAAAGGTTTTTATCGATGCAGTCCTGGATGAAGTTCTTGACAATGAAGCAATACGTTGTGTCATGCCCCACTGCCCGGTGAAACTTGCAGAACTGCTCTTTGAATTTGCCCAAGATTACTGGAGGATCAACAACTTTTGGCAAACGGATCATGTTTTTCGTGAGCATATATTCCAGGACCTCCTCGAGTGTCTGTTCTAAAGGGGTGAACTCGCGGTCGGTACTCCAATCCTTGCGCTTTGGTTTTTCCTGATCTTTTTCCCGCTTCTGAGGATTGGATTAGGAAGGCTTATTATTGTTGAAAAACTTTCCCTTTTGACCTCTGAATCCTTCTGAATTATTGTCGTGATCATTCTTGTTACCCTTGTTGTCAGATAAGAAATTAGCAGAAAGAGTAAAATGGGCTTTCTTCTTCGCATCTTGACTGCCCCTTCCCAGAGTGATACCGTTATAGACTCTGTTATCCATTCTCATCTTGAGTCATTCAGCTCGTTCAATGAGTTCGATGAACGATTTTGATGGGTAGGTGGAAATAAGGCTCCTGAAAGGTTGAGAGAAGTTGTTCAGGATAACTTGGAGTGTGTGCTCCTTTGAGATGGGGGTTCTCATTTTGTTGCATGTGTCTCTCCATCTGCGAATGAAATCTATGGCATTTTCCTTGTCATCCTGTTTCAGATTATATAAGTGATTTAGGGTGGGTGTAAACACCCCAAATTCTCACCCTTATCTAGTGCTTACATTTCATGTGTCATTGCATATCATTGCATACATTCAGCATGTCATTTTATTGCATTGTATGTTATTGCATCTCATTTTTCGAGATCCAGCACTCCAGTTTTTAAACTATTTAATCTAGATTCGATTTTTAAAACTTTTCTTTTAAAATCAATCTTAAAACCTGGGTTTTTAATCAACATTCTGTCATTTGCCAACCCCCAGCACCTTATATTTTGAAATATTTTTCTCAGAAACAATCTGGATTCATTTTAAACTCAATTTTCAACTGATTTCAATTCTCATATGAGACCCATTTAGGTGGTGTCGCTTTTGGATGCCTTCATTTATCAAATTTCTCAAAAATTTCAGAGTCCTAGTTGGATCAGGACTCTATCTTTTTATCTTTTTTTCTTTTTAAAACATTTTCAAAACTCAATTTTGATTTTAAACCGGTTAAGGTAATATCCCTTGTCAATTTCCTCTATTTTGGCCAAAATCTTAGAGTTTTAGTTGGATCAGGACTCTTTTTCTAGAGTCCCAATCGGATCAGAACTTTACTTTTTACTACCTTTTCTACCTGTTTTGGAAAAAACCTTTCAAAATCTTCCGTTTTGGCCAAAATCCCAGAGTCCTAGTTGGATTAGGACTCTTCTTCAAGAATCTCAGTCGGATTAGGACTCTTCTTCAAAGTTCCAGTCGGACTAGGACTCTGTCTTTTGTCACTATTTTTACCTGTTTTTAACCAAATCTTTCAAAATGAGTCAAAACTTAGAGTTTTAGACAAAACAGGACTATGTTCAGAGAGTCCTAGTTAGATCAGGACTCTAATCCTGATTTTAATTTTGAGAGAATCTTTCAAATTTATTTTCATCTATCAAAATTGTTACACTTTTATCAAAGAATTTCAAAATTCTGAGGTTTTATCCCAGAGTCCTGATCAAACCAGGACTCTACCCAGAGTCCTGATCGAATTAGGACTCTATCCAAAGTTGGTTTTCGCACTTCATTTTCACTGGTTTTTAAAAGATTTGCTTAAATTTCATCATTTACTTATCAGAAAACCAAAATTTCTTAGAGTTCTGATCGAATCAGGACTCTTTCTCAGAGTCCTAATCAGATCAGGACTCTGAACCAAAACTTCAGTATTATCCTGTTTTAACTGTTTTTCAAAATTCTCTCATTTGTTTTCTCAGAAAATTCAAAAAATCTGAGAGTCCTAGTTCAATTAGGACTCTGTTCCTAGAGTCTCAGTTGAATCAGAACTTCATTTTATTTCAATGTTTGTTATTGTTTTCACTGTTTTCACAAGTTCTTCCATCTGTTTTTCAGAAAATACCAAAAAAATCTAGAGTTTTAGTCCGATCAGGACTCTGTCCTAGAGTCCTAATCCAGTCAAGAGTCTGTTTTAACTTCCATTTTCATTTATTTTCATTTGTTTTTCAAAAATTAGGTCATTTTTCAGAGTCCAGTTAATTCAGGACTCTATTTCAGAGTTTCAGTTGAGTTAGGACTCTAACCCTGACTGCATTTTTTAACTTGTTTTTACCAGTTTTGATAAAATCTTTCAAAAACTTCTTTATTTGGCTTTTAAAATCCCAAAATCTCAGAGTCTTAAATTTTCAGGACTCTAGCCCAGAGTCCTAGTTCGCTTAGGACTCTATTTTCAAGCCTTTAAATTTTATTTATTGATTTTAACCCCTTTTCAAAGCTATTTTCAGTCTTTATTTCAAATTTTCAAAACTTCGATGTGGGGCCACCTTAGTTGGCGCCATATCCAAAGGAATTCTGACTCAGTCAAGACTCTGTACCATTTCAAAACTTTCAATCTCAAAGTCTATTTTTGAATCTCTTTTGAAAAAACTCTCATTTACAAGTTTTAAAATCGTTTTTGAAAATTCAAGTGGGGCCCACTCGGAGTGGTGCCACATTTGAAGAAGTCAAGGTTAGACTAGGGTTAGTCATTGTCCTAGTTAGGTTAGGGGTTTAGAGGAGTCAAAAGTAATTTTAAAAATCCATTTTATTTAAGTTTTAAACCATTGATTTTTAAAGGTTTTAAATTCAAGTTTTAAAAACTAAATGTGGGTCCATACTAGGTGGTGCCACATTTGGACTTTCTAGGGTTTAATTAGGTGTTAATTAGGGTTTAGTTAGAGTTCATTTAGAGTTAGAAAACCACAAAAAATCATTGCCCTTACTGGATTTATTAGAAAGAGTCCTGAAAAAAAAAAAAAAAACCTCTTAATTAACCCTAATTAAGAGACTTTTTGAAAACCTATAAAAGGGGGACTTCAAGAGGTCAAAGAGAGCTCTTTTTTCTCTCCCAATTTCGTGGTATCTCTCTCCTCTCCAGCCCTTCCTCCTTCCTCCATTGCAGCTGCAATCTCAAGGTAAGGTTTTTTATAATTTGTTTACTTTATTTAATACTTTTTCATGTTTTTAATATGGATTTAACCATTGGTATCATCTCTTTCATGATTTTAACCAAGGATTCAACTTCAAGAACCTCAATCTCCATCCAAGAAGATGATCTAACCTTATTTTACTATTTTTCCAGGGATTTTAATCTGTTAGAATCGATTATTACATTATTTTTTATATTCTTAACCAAGAAAACATGAGATTTATCCGATTAAATGGATTAAATCCATGGTTTCAAGGGTAAAAGCAATTTCAGCCATGGATTCCCTGTGTTTTATTTATTTTTTTACTTATTCATGTTTATTACATGTATTCCAGCATAGAAATTAATTTTGTTTTACTGTTTAAGTATTTTTTTTATTATTTTCATTGATTAAAGCATGTTTTATTGAGTTTTATTAAATTTCTATATGTTTTAAGTTTAGATCAGTAAAGAGAATGTTAGTTCGAATTGAAGTACTCACTATAAATTTCTGTTTTTTGTATATGTGATACATGGATATGTCAGTGAACTACTGTAAAAATTCAGATGTTTTGGGATTCGGGAACCCTATTAATAAAATACAAAGTCAAATCGGGATTTCTGTTTATTAAAATCATTGTTTAATTTCAAGCCTAACTTGAAGATGTGTTATTTCTCTCATCCAATATCCAATTTGAGATCCGTAAAGTGCAGTGGCTTCATGGTTATATGAAATATTTACTGTGAAATTTTCATAATTTTTTGCTTTTGTTTGATATTTTTCCTCTGTCAGAAAGTCATATTCAATTTTTAAAACTCAATATGATTTATTAAAACCCTAATCTGACTTGTACTGATCATAGATCTCAAACCGTAGATTTGATTCATAATCTATAAAAAGGGAAGTTCATTACTTATATGTCTACTATTCACTTCTGAAATTTCAGAAATTTTTAATAAAGGATGCTATTTATTTCTATATTTATAACCAGAAGTACCTATTCTAAGTAATTTTATATTCATTAAATTTTAGTCCAGATTGCCGGGAGGGTTTCTCCCACATCAAAGAAGATTTTTCCAATCTGTAAAAAAGAGATTCTCTGTATTTATATCTAGTTTACCTCTGTGAAATTTCAAAAATTTATATGGTAAATTGACTCCTATATCGGGTCTAACAGTGAAACTGGTCTGTGACCATGGGTAAAAATAGCTTATTTTAGGGTTTTAATGCTATTTTTGAATTGGAATAATGTAAAAAATATATTTTTATGATTCTAATCTGGTTTTAGGGTGATAAAAAGTGTATGTGTCGATTTTTATCAAATTTGGAATCCATTTGATGCTTAAATCAATCAAATTGCAAAACAGGGTACCTGAATGATCCAGAAACACTTTCAAAATTGTGATATTTGTGATATTTCTTGATTTTCATGTATAAGCTCACAATTTTAGGGTTTGTTTATGTTTAGAATCATATTAGGATGTTTGATGTTTGATTTTATGTTTATTTCAATCATAAATCCCAAGTTTTTACCAAAATCTATTTCAGAAAACACTGATTTCAAGGCCATAGTCTTGCTATCAGGAGCATTTTGGTCATTTGACCTAAATTTCGAAATTCTAAACCTTAATTTTCATGTTTTTAATCATATCATATCATCTTTGGTTCAATTTATCCTCATTTGAATTTTAAAAAGTGTATTTCACAAAATATCTTTCTGAAAACCCTGATTTCAAGGCCATAGTCTTGCTATCGGGGGTATTTTGGTCATTTTGACCCCAATTTTGAATTTTCAAATCTTATCTTTATTATTTCTTTAATTTTATTTCTTATTTTATTAAGTTTATATCAGGGAATCATGGGAAAAGGCTTATATCTAGCAAAATCCAATAATTTCCAGATATTATTGGATAAATCTAGAAAAGCCAACATATCTTCACTAACAAGTTTGCTAGTTTTGCAGGGATATTGAAGACTTTCCTTTCCTATAATTTCCTGAATTTAAATTCAATTAGTGATGTAAATTAAATGTAAACTTTGGAATAAGAATTTCAATTTCTGCTTAGATTAGGATTTGCATTGCATATAGTTTTAAACTTTGATATATAACTGCAATGTATGCCAATTCATGCATATTCTTTACAAATCCACTATGGTCTACACGAATGGCACGTGCACAAGCTCTTATGGAGTTGAAAAACTAGGTGGAATTTTTATTTATGGCCATAGTCAGAATACGAATGAGACCCAGATTTGTGATCTTCGTATTAGCCATATTCAACCTACACTCTTAGGCTAACTTCAAAAATGCACTGCATTTCTCAAAAATACAAAAAGATTTTCTCAATTCCTCAAAATCAAGTCTTTCAAATCCATATTCATTCATTTCATTCATTTGCAAATTCCAATTCCAGCCCAGAGAAATCGATTTTCTCAAAATTTCTCAAGTCTTACTCAGAAATTGATTTTCTCAAAACTTTGAGTTTTCAAATGATATTTCAAGTATTCACAAGTTTAAATCACGATTTTCCAAGTTATATTTTCAATTTCCAAGTTGTAATTCAAAGAAATCAAGTTTTTTAAAGTTATCTGAAATTCCTCAGAAATCGATTTTTCTAAAAACACTTGGATTCTTTAGAAATCGATTCTTATTTTCTCAGAAACATTCCATCAATCAGGATTCACGATTTTCAAAGGGCTCCTTTTTCAACTATTTTCCCAACTCTGAAGCAAACATCATGTTTTCAAATCTGCATTTTCAGAAAATTCATAGCACATGCCTGATTCTTTGTGCATTTAGGAAATAGAACACGATTTAGACAAGTTGAGTAAAGCTAAGCACACAATTGATCCTTGGTTCGATTACCCCTGGTAAAGGCGACAGGAACGGTTGAACCTCGTACCGACAGGCGAGTCCCATTCTTCGGAATTATCCTGCATTTTAAAACGGAGGCGAGTTATTTTCAAAATCTTTTTCAAAGGTCAGTTTGACTTGCAAAAGTAAAATTTTGCGATGATAACAGGTTTGGCGACCGAGATGGGACATGTCTTCGCCTGATCAATTATGTGTTTGACTTAGTTCAAATTGTCAAAATCGTGTTCTATGGAATGTCAGCTTTTAATTTCTGATATCATGTGAACCTAGGAGCCTAGACTTGAACCCAGCTGACATGGATTGCATGTAGACTAGGCATGGTTTGGTAGGACCATATTGAGGAGAATTATTCATGCTCACATAGACTTAGGTCTAATACAACACTCCTCAATCTGGGAATTGTATGAAAACAATGTTTGCTTCTTCAAATATTTCAAAATTCTATCTCTTTAGAACTTAGAGCCCTCTGTTTGCTTGCATGTGCTCATGTTTTCAAAAACTACCTCACCTATCTTTACCTGGTCTTCACATTGCTGGGCTTTCTTCCAGAACCATAGTTCGGGACAAAGCCTCACAACTGGGCCACCTATTTAGGTGAAAACCCCCCTGCCACGTACCAAGGGCCATAGTCCAACTTATATCGGCAGGTGCTCAAGGATGTTGGAAAACTTGAACCTAGAACCGGAGAAATTGATTTTATGCCACGTACATCGGGCCTTGACTCGAGTATATAGGCATAACATGATTAGACACAGATGATCTAAGCCTTAGAGTTAAGATTAACATCCTAAAGCTATTTCAAAACTTGTGCATTTAGAGTCAGCTTCTTAGGGAATGTTGTATATGCATAATTGTTTGTGCAGGATGTGGTGTATTCATTTTCTGTCTTATTTTATCATATTTTTTCAATTTTTCCAAAATATTGGATGATTTTTTTAGTACCTCATTTATGAAACCTTTCTTTGTATTTTCTTAAAACCCTCGATGATTTTTCAAATTCTCCTTTATTTTCCTCAAAACTCCAAGTGTTGTTCCATCCTTTCGTTCTTCTGGATCTCGAATTTTCCAGCTTCATTTTTATCTTGCCTGCAATTTTTCAAAATTTCTGTATTTTTCTAAGTTTTATTCCAAATTCTCCATGTTTTCCAGTCTGATGGCATCCGGTCAACTTGATTCAGTCTTCCCTGAGGGTCACATCTCCTACGAGGTGCGACAAGGTTCTTCTGAACATCGAGTCCTTAGAACTTCTCTCGTATGTTTCCGGACCATTTGAACGATTGTGGATTGGAACTGTCATCCACAGTGGGAAAGCAGGCAGTCAACGACAATTTGATCCATGCACTGGCAGAGCGGTGGAATCCGAGCACTAGTACCTTCTGGTTCCCATGGGGGGAAATGACTTTATTGATGGATGAATTCTCGGAGATTATGGGATTACCTGAACCAGCTGGTCAGCCTGGAGATCCATTGGAGAAACATTTTTTTATCAATGTCAAGGGTCTGGATCCCCGAGACGCTTTAGCTCGCATGACAGGACGCAAGTCTTGGCCACTGATCGAGGAGAATGGAAATGAATATGTAAACCTACTCGAAATCTACAGACAGTATGAGGCATTTGTTGAAGTCAGTTCCTTATCTCAAGATATCAGGATAGTTCAACTTCTGCGAAGATGGGAAAGTCGACAGACCAACCGCCTCTCCATAGCCATGGTCGCACTCGCCTTTCTATACCGAGGGTTGACCCATTTCACACTCGGATAATCAATTCTAATTGAAGGGTGTACCTACGCATTGCAGTCTTGGTTCCTCCGGCATGTGCCAGCCTGAGTCAGTTCATTCAGATACAATGGTGAAAAGCTTCTTCTAGTTATGCGATACCGATTCTTGATCGATAACCTTCAGGAGGAAGAGGTCGTTTGGGACTACTTTGATCGTCAGGAATCACCTCCCAAATATACTTATGCATACGGCAAGCAGTTCAGGCTACTTGGCCCATTCTTCTGCGCATATTATCATCCAGAGCGCTGTGTCAGGAAGTTCTCTCAGAGACAGAAGCGCATAGAAATTCGCCTACTATCAGAGATCTTGCCAGAGTTCGTTCTCACATCAGATCAGTGGTCCGGAGCATACCATTCTGCCAGACATGGCTGGGATTCTTTTGTTACTCTCACTATTTTTCCTGGTCCTCGAGTGTCCTCTGATTATCAAGAGTGGTGGAAAAATTGTTTGTCCCCCTCCCCTTTGTCAAGTATATTATTAATAAAATCATGTTTTTACTTCAATAGAAATTCCTTTAATTTTCATCCCATCTTGGTTTGACGACCTCAACTAGGTAATAAGGCATATTTTTCAGTTGTTTATTTTCTTTACAAAGGAGTGACAACACAATTGTCGTAATCCCAGCGACGACTCAATCCCTAGTAATGGGATACTCTTTCAATTGTCTACCAAAATTCTCAGTAAATACTTTCCTACAATCAAAATTTCTTTCAAAAGCCTAACCATCAATTTTGCCCTATAGGGAGCTTTCGTGACATTCAATGGTTCAAACAAGGTCAGGGAAGAAAACTGCACCAGTCGAAGGCATGGCACATTCAACAGCTTCAGAAGAAGAGATGGGCTCCCCGTATTCCGACAGAAATCAAGGGCAGCAGGTTGAGGATGACATTGATCCTCAAATGTATGCCATGTTCAAAGAGATGATGACCAAGATGCTGGCAAAACAAGTTGAAGCCAATACAGAGCAGACTCAGGGCAAGCAGAAGGCAAAAGGTCGGGTAGTCAAAAAGGTTTTAAAGCTACCCAAGAAGCATGCTCAGAATACTGATATGACAGACGAAGAGGAATTGGTAGAAGACTTTGATAAAGAGTATGAAGTCCAGCAAGCATTTTAAAGATCCCCTCATAGACAAGGGACAACCTATAAATTGAAAAATCAAACGATGGATGATCCAGTCCAAATACAGTTGAAGGAAATGGCCAAGATGATCAAATATTTGCAAGCCCATGACAAGGGCAAGAAGTTCTTTAGGAGCAAAGACTTCTACGAAGGCATCACTCCTGTCAGGAATAATCAAGATTCAAAAAAGAATTGGTAAAACTCCTGAAAGTCACAAATCCTCCCACAATCATGGGAAGATTTATGGACCAGTTCTGCAAATTCCATCGAGCAGTAGAGCATGATACCGACCACTGTTTCGTCTTCAAGAACATTGTCCAAGATTATATCGACAAGAATTTTTTCGTTGAGAATGAGAAAGAATATTGGTCGACTATCTCGGCCAAGTCTCAACAGAAGTCAAGCAATCAGCAAAAAGTACAGCATGGCGGTCAGAACCAGGACCGCAAGATGGCCCCATTGGATCAAATACTCGAGAGTTTTCTGGAATACATGCTCACAAAAGATATAGTCGGATCTCCAGAGGCTCACTTTACTCTTTCTGCTGATGATTACAATCATGATAACTATTCAGAGGGATCTAAGGACGAAAAAGGAAAGTTCTCCAATAATGATAAGCCTCTTCAATCTAGTCCTCAGCATAAAGAAAAGGGTCAAGAAAAGCCAAAGCACAAGGATTGGAGTACGGATCGAAAGTTCACCCCTCTGGATCAGACACTGAAGAGTGTTTTGGAATACATGCTCGCAAAAGATATGATTTGTTTACCTAAAGTAGTTGATCCCGCAACAGTCATGGGCAGATTCAAAGAAAAATTCTGTAATTTCATCGGGCAGTAGGGCATGACACTGAGAATTATTTCATCCTGAAGAATATCATTCAAGATCGCATCAACAAGAATCTCCTTGTTGAAAATAAGGAAGATACCAGTTGACCATCCTGATCAAGTTTTTCAAGAAACTCATAATGTCAAGGCTATGTCATCTTTAATCATTTTGCTTTTGGTCATTTTAAAAGGACAATACAGTCCCAGTTTTCTTACCAACTTGTTATTTATCTTCAATGATTGAATAAATTATCCATTTTCCTCATAAACTTAATGTCATCTTTTATTCTCCTTCTCTGCAAAATGTTTTTTTATGAGGAATGACCCTCTTCAGAGTCCCAGAATTAATCCAAAGTCAGAAAATATTCTTCAAAAATCAATTACTTATCCTTTCATCCAACTTCCCACTCCCCAGTTATACTGGGGCATTATTTTGAAGATTGTCTTCAAAACATCCTGTATGCAGACAGGATCAAACAAGTCTCTTATTTTGCATGCATGTGCATTCATTTACATTATTTTGCATACATTTGCATTCATTTGCATTCATTTGCATCCATTTACATTCATTTGCATCAAATTCATTTCTCCTTCAGGTTAAGGGATAAACTCGAACTATCCATTCACGGTAAGGGATAAATCCTGAAACCTCGAGAGTTGTCTAAGTCATCGTGAGGATGAAGATTGAAAATCTCTCATCAGAATCAGTTGGGTAAATTTTCAAAAATCCAGTGTTTGTGCTGGTAAGATTTTCAAAAAAAAAAATAGTGTTCGTGCTGGTAAATTTTCTAAATCCAGTGTTCGTGCTGGTAAATTTTCTAAATCCAGTGTTCGTGCTGGTAAATCTTCAAAATCCAGTGTTCGTGCTGGTAAATTTTCTAAATCCAGTGTTCGTGCTGGTAAATCTTCAAAATCCAGTGTTCGTGCTGGTAATTCTTCCAAAAATAGTATTCGTACTGATCTATTTTCAAAATCTAGTACTTATACTGGTTTATTTCCAAAATCCGTTATTCACACTGATACATCTTTCAAAATCCAATTGTTATTGGTCGGACTTTCAAAATCCAATTTTTATTGGTCAAACTGGCTAATGTTTTCAAACCTAATCCATGCTAATCTAGTTTTCCTTCGAGATTCGAGTTCCGACTCAAATTTTTTTTCCTTCTAATTCATCTACTTTCCCTTTAGAATTCTAGTTCCGACTCGAATTTCTTTTCCTTTCAAATTGATCTATTTTTTTTCTTCAGGATTCGAGTTCCGACTCGAATTTCTTTTCCTTCCAAATTGATCTATTTTTTTTATTCAGGATTCGAGTTTCGACTTAAATTTCTTTTCCTTTCAAATTAATCATTTTTTTTTCTTCTTCAGGATTCGAGTTCCAACTCGGGTTTCTTTTCTTTTCAAATTCATCTACTTTTCCTTCAGGATTCGAGTTCTAACCCGAATTTCTTTCACAATGGATCTAGTTTTCCTTCGAAGATTCGAGTTCCGACCCGAGTTTTCTTTTCCTTCTGAATTGGTCTAGAAATTTAGAGTTTCGACTCAAATTTTCTTCCAAATCCAATTCAAATGTCTAGAATCGGTCCAGAAGATTAGAGTTTTGACTCGAGTTTTCTCCCAAATCCGATTTGTTTAGCTTTCCTTTAAAGGTTTGAACTTCTACTCAAACTATCTTGTAAATTGGTCTAGAAAATCCGAGTTCCGACCCGAATTATCTTTCAAAATCCAATTCATCTAGACTTTCCTTGAAGATTTGAATTCTGATTCGAACCTTCAGACCGAAGGCAGTCTTACACTGGTCTGGTTAAATCCAATTTTCAAATTGGTCCCTTTTATGAAATTCAACCTCGCCTTGGTTGCCTTACCAAATCTCGTATCCAACGCTTGTACTAGTAATCTTTTTAAATCCAGTGCTCGTACTGGTGAATATTTTGAAATCCAATTACCACCTTAGCCCTCGGGTCACCCAATTTTCAGATTTTCAATTTTGACCTTTGGGTCACTCAATTCCCAATTTTGACCTTCGGGTCAATCAATTTCCAATTTCGACCTTTGGGTCAATCAATTTCCAATTTCCAATTTCCAATTTCCAATTTCCAATTTCGAATTTCCAATTTCAAATTTCCAATTTCCAATTTCAAATTTCAAATTTCAAATTTCAAATTTCAAATTTCAAATTTCAAATTTCAAATTTCAAATTTCAAATTTCAAATTTCAAATTTCAAATTTCAAATTTCAAATTTCAAATTTCAAATTTTAAATTTCAAATTTTAAATTTCAAATTTCAAATTTCAAATTTTCAATTTTCAATTTCGACCCTTTTTGGTCACTCAATACCAATTTCAATCATTTCTCTTGCGAGAGACCCTTTTCACAGGGAGAGTTCAAGGGAGCTCGTTGTTTTCGCATGCTATCCTTTGTTCACTTAGCCCTTTTTTAGGGAGAGTTTGAAGGGACTCGTGTCTTTGTGAACTGTTTGCAAAACAAAATTCCAATTTCATACAAGAAACCCTTAGTTCAGGGAGAACTTCGACGGAAGTTCGCTTTTCTTGTAATCCCAATTTCATACTAGGTCATTTCATCATGAAGGACCCTCCTTTCAGGTAGAATGTGATGGACTCGCTCCTTCATGACCAATTCCCCGACCTCACCATTATCGGCCCTCTTTCCATAAGAGAATCCTAATGTTAGGAAGTTTTGATGAAAGCTTAATTTCTCTTCGAAAGTTCGTTTTGCAAACACCTCATCTTCAGAGAAGAGAGGAGTAATTTCTAATTCCAATTTCTGAATCTTCTCCTTTGGAGAAAGGAGAAGAGAATTTTTGTCATGGATGCGTCGCGTTGTGCTTCAAATGCTCGCTTTCACAAAGGATTTCAAAAAAAAATTGCCAATTTGTCATTAAATATTTGTTGATTTCAAAATCTTTATTACACAAAAACATTACCTCAGAATACCTTCAGTATTACTTCCGAAAGGACAAAGCTTTCGCGAAAAAGGATTCAAAATTCAGAATCTTTGGCCAACCAAAAGGATGAAGAATAAATCCTCGATATGGCCAGCAAAGAAAATTCAATGTTGTTGCAAAGCCATAAGTGATCGGTAATGATCGCAGTCAATGGCACATTTTTAAAGATCATTCTTGGAAAATAAAGCAGTCAAAATATACTGGGTAATACAGAAAAATCCATTTCCATATCTCCTCAATCGCCTAAGCTGTAATTAAATATTTGCAAAAGGGATCTCTCAATTGTCGTCAAGATGAAGACGAATTATGCGAGTTAGACCACCGAGGCCAAAGAAGATTTGAATCATCTCCAAGATGACGGAGTTTGTGACGGATCCTTCCAGGGAAAGTCCAAAGCACTGTCGAGATGAAGACAGATGTGATGAACCTCCTGACAAACCCTAAAAGATATTTAATTTTTGCTATCATCAAGAGATTTCCAATCAAAGAGCCAATAACCGTCTATAATCTCTAAGAGAAAAGAAGGATCGGAACATCTCTGAGATGAAGGAGTTTGTGACGTACCCTTCCAAAAAAAAAGAGAGAGAAAAAAGTCAGGACATCTCCAAAATGAAGGATGATATAATCCCCAAAAACCCAAAAGAACTTTAATTCTATCAAAAAAAAAAAGAAAGTGGGCAGAAAGAACATCATGAGAAAAGAATCCCAGGATATCAGACTGCTAAATCTACCAAGAATCTTCTTTAAATTTTGTGAAATTCTTTTATCAATATTCTTTCACCAACTGCTTTCATAATATCAAGAATACTCTCTTTTCTGCTCATATCAAGGAAATTGATAGCTTTCTTGAAAGAAAGCCAATCGCAAGCAATTTGAATTCGAATCTTGATTCTACGGAGTTAAGCCCAGTCGGAGGTAATACTTCAGGTAGAAAAGAGGGAATATTTTCAAAACAATATGCATCATTTTTAATTATTTTGAATCAACAATAATTTTCAACATTTTGACAATATTTTCTAGCTATCCTGGCGTGAAGCGAGAGCTTGAGGTTCATCTTTGGCGTATTCTGACATCAATTGTTATCCCTTTTAGGACTTGATAACGGGAGTTTTCAAGATTCCTTCCCTTCTTTGGTATAATCTGAGTGCCTGGGCTCTCAGATTCGCATACTTCCCTGTGTCCCCACTGTCCCACCATAGACAGTCCAATTTTGGCTTGAGGTTAAGCCACAAATCATTTTCTCGCAAAAGGTCATCAATTTCAAAAGTTATTTAGTCTCAGCAATGAGACACCCAAAATCAAACCCCTTTTCAAGCTTTAGGGACCCCAATTTCATCCTTTTGCAAAACCCCTATCGGATTTGTTGTGCAAAATCTGAAGGTTTCATCATGATCTCTTCTTTCGAGAATTCCATTCATTTCTGCCCGATCAGGTTAAGGGTATAAACCTGAGCCTCATTTGATGAGGTATTTCATTTTCTGCCTGATCAGGTTAAGGGTATAAACCTGAGCCTCATTTGATGAGGTATTTCATTTTCTGCCCGATCAGGATAAGGGTATAAACCTGAGCCTCATTTGATGAGGTATTTCATTTTCTGCCCAATCAGGTTAAGAGTATAAACCTGAGCCTCATTTGATGAGGTATTTCATTTTTAGCCCAATCAGGTTAAGGGTATAAACCTGAGTCTCATTTGATGAGGTATTTCATTTCCGCCCAATCAGAATAAGGGTACAAACCTGAGCCTCCTTTGATGAGGTATTTCATTTTCCGCCCGATCAGGTTAAGGGTACAAACCTGAGCCTCATTTTGATGAGGTATTTCATTTTCTGCCCAATCAGGTTAAGGGTTCAACCTGAGCCTCATTTTATGAGGTATTTCATTTCCGCCTAATCAGGTTAAGGGTACAAACCTAAGCCTCATTTGATGAGGTATTTCATCGCCAAATCAGGTTAAGGGTACAAACCTGAGCCTCATTTGATGAGGTATTTCATTTCCGCCCAATTAGGTCAAGGGTTAAAATCTGAGCTTTGTTTCATACGAGGTATTTCTGTCCCATTCAGGATAAAGGCAAAACTTGATCTTCAATCTCGCATAATGAATATTTCTTCTTTATTCTTCATTTCATACCTATCATAATCACTGTCAGCGCTAATTCTTTCACACCCGATCAGATTCTCCTAACTGAGGCATTTTTTATATAGCCCAAATTTAGTGTGTTTTTCTTTGCCACTAAGCTCGGCTTTCAACCAACTTAGTAGCAAAGAGGGGCATCTATAAACACCCCAAATTCTCACTCTTATCCAGTGCTTACATTTCAGCTGTCATTGCATATCATTGCATGCATTCAGCATGCCATTTCAATGCATTGCATAGCATTGCATGTTATTGCATCTCATTTTCGAGATCCAGCACTTCTGTTTTTAAACTATTTAATCCAGATTCGAGTTTTAAAACTTTTCTTTCAAAATCAATCTTAAAACCTGGGTTTTTAATCAACATTTTGTCATTTACCAACCCCCAGGACCTTATATTTTGAAATGTTTTTCTTAGAAAACAATCTGGATTCATTTTAAACTCAATTTTCAACTGATTTCAATTCTCAGATGAGACCCATTTAGGTGGTGTCACTTTTGGATGCCTTCATTTATCAAATTTCTCAAAAATTTCAGAGTCCTAGTTGGATCAGGACTCTATCTTTTTATCTTTTTAAAACATTTAACTCCGCCTGTGTATAACTGTTTAGTTATACACTGCCGGTCCCAAGCCCGGATAAAGGAGGAGGGTTGCGGTAGGCCTGTGACAGCCAGCATAAAAACTTAGTCATACCCTATGAATATGAACCAATATGAGAATTTCGTTGGGGCGTTCCCTACTGAGCGACGCGCTGTACTCTATAGGCCCGGAGACAGTGATAAATGGGCAAGGGTTGCTAGGTCGTCGCCCGGAAGCGACGCGTCACACTGGCGCCCGGGTGTGGTGTCAAATAGGCAAGGGTTCCCTCACTTTGTTGGACGGTGGGGGGTAAAGAAGTTAGTCCAAGACCATAAAATTAGGTTAGCCACTTGGAACATAGGGTCTTTAACTGGTAAGTTGGTAGAGTTAGTAGATGTTATGTGTAGGAGAAAGATTGATATTTTATGTCTACAAGAGACCAAATGGGTAGGTGAGAAAGCAAAAGTGATAGAACCTTGGGGATATAAGATTTGGTATACAGGAATAAATAGAAATAGGAATGGAGTAGGGATTGTTATGAGTCGTGAGTTTATAGATAATGTAGTTGAGGTCCGTAGGAAGGGTGATAGGATTTTACTTATTAAATTAGTATTAGGTATGGATATTATTAATATTATTAGTGTTTATGCACCTCAAGTAGGTTTAGATGATTCCACTAAGCGTCAATTTTGGGAAGATTTAGATGGAATAGTACAAGGGATATCTTATGGAGAAAGGCTTTTCATCGGCGGTGACCTTAATGGGCATGTAGGCATTAGTAGGGATGGATTCGAGAGTATCCATGGAGGCTATGGTATAAGAGAAAGAAACGATAGTGGAGAAAGAATTTTAGATTTTGGTTTGTCCTATGATATGATCTTAGCAAACACTTGGTTTAGGAAGAGGGAGTCTCACCTAGTAACATTTAAAAGTGGGGTTAATACGAGTCAGATAGATTTTTTCCTACTTAGAAAAAGAGATAGGCGTTGTTGCATCGATTGTAAGGTTATACCGGGAGAAAGTGTATCTACACAACATAGAGTCTTAATTTTAGATCTTAGAATTAGACAATGCCGCAAAAGTGATAGACATAGGATAGATCCTAGAATTAAGTGGTGGGCACTGAAAGGATCTAAACAAGGAATGTTTATAGAGTGGGTAGTTAAGGAAGTTGATTGGTGTCTCGAGGAGGATTCAGAATCTATGTGGAATAAGATAGCGGGTGGCATGAGAAAGATGGCTAAGGAGGTATTGGGTGAGTCTAAAGGCGGTGCATCGCTAAGTAAGGATACATCATGGTGGAACGAGGATGTCAAATTAGCTATTAAGGTTAAAAGAGAGTGTTATAGAAATCTAAGTAAAAGTCGTGATAATGAGAATTTGGAGAAGTATATGATAGCAAAGAAGGAAGCTAAAAAAGTAGTTCGGAACGTGAGGGATAAGATATATAAGGAGGTTTATGACAAGTTGGATACCAAAGAGGGTGAGAAGGATATTTATAGGATTGCAAAAATGAGAGATAGGAAATCGAGGGATCTGGGTATGGTTAGATGTATCAAAGATGAAACGCAAAGGGTTTTAGTCAAAGATGAGGAGATTAAGAAGAGATGGAAAATTTATTTTGATAAGCTATTTAATGAAAGTCAGGCTCAGGATCTTGGAGACTTTTTCATTCCTTTTCATGAGATGAATCGTGACTTCATGCGCAAGATTCAAAAGAAAGAAATTGCAGAGGCTTTGAAGAAAATGAAATCAAAAAGGGTAGTTGGCCCAGATTGTATACCTATCGAGGCTTCGAAATGCTTGGGAGAGAAAGGTTTAGAATGGTTGGCAAATCTTTTTAACAAGATTTGGCTAACAAATAAGATGCCTAATGAGTGGAGGAAGAGTACTTTGGTGCCTCTATATAAGAATAAGGGTGATATACAAGATTGCACAAACTATCGTGGTATAAAACTCATGAGTCATACTATGAAACTTTGGGAGAGGGTGATTGAGTCTAGGTTGAGGAAGGTTGTCATGATATCGGAAAATCAATTTGGTTTTATGCCTGGAAGATCTACTATGGAAGCTATACATCTTCTTAGACAACTTATTGAGAGAAATAGAGAGAGGAACAAAGATTTGCATATGGTTTTTATTGATTTGGAGAAGGCTTACGATAGAGTACCTAGGGACGTTCTCTGGTGGACAATGATGAAGAAAGGTGTTTCTCTCAAGTACATTAGTATAATTAAAGATATGTATGAAGGAGTAGTAACCAATGTCCGCACTTGTGGAGGGGTGACAACCAATTTTCCTATAACGGTTGGGTTACATCAAGGATCTGCTTTAAGCCCTTTCCTATTTGCTATGGTGATGGATGAGCTTACGAGATCAATTCAAGAAAATGTGTCGTGGTGTATGTTGTTTGCTGATGATATTGTTTTGATTGATGAGTCTAAAGCTGAGGTTAATGCTAAGTTAGAATTATGGAGACAGACATTGGAAGCAAGAGATTTTAAGTTGAGTAAGAGTAAGACATAATACATGGAATGTCGATTTAGTAAGCAACGAAATAGAGATGGGAGTGTAGTGAAGCTTGGTGAGCAAGAAATACCGGTGGATGATTCTTTCAAATATTTGGGATCTATCATTCAAAAGTATAGAGAAATTGATCGAATCCAGATAAATCTTGATGATGGGTTTGGATTTGAGAATCCAGATTGAATTTTGACTTTTGATTTTTAATTTCAAAATCGATTTTTTAGAGCCAACCTAAAAAACTTTGATTCTTGATTTCCAAAATGAATTGAACTTTTGAAGATCTAAACTCAGAAAATTACAGAAAGAATTTGAGAATTTGAAAAGAGAATAAACTTAATTTAAAATTCAGATTTTTGGAATTAGCTGATGAATCTGGGATTTCAAAGTTTGAATTGAATTTTGAAATTTGGTCTGAAATATTGAGTTGAATTTGAATTTAAACTCTAAAAAATGAATTTGAAAATTTTGAGATGAACTTTGAAATTTGATTTGAATTGGAAATTGAATTCTAAATCTAGAAATGAATTTTGAATTTTCAAAGTCAAATGGGACTTTGAAATTAAATTTTTGAATATAAAATGAATCTGAAATTTCAAAGTCAAATTGGACCATGAAATTGAAGTTTTGAATTTTTGAAGTAAGATAGATTTTGAGAATAGAAAGTAGATTTTGAATTTACAAATGAGGATTGAAGATTGATCTGAGAGATGAAGAAGATATTTGAAGAATATATCTCAAAATCACTTAATTTTGGAAAATAATGTTTTGAAAATATGATATAATTCTATCCTAAATGATGAAATGATTTAAAGCATTTGAAATTTGGTTTTGAAAATCATATTTCATTCTTTAAATGAATTGAAATAAGATTGAAAATATAATACATCTCTGACTATGGTCATGAGATGTATTATATAATAATCTTACTTAAATTCAAGTGAAGAATAAAACACATTTTGGTGCCTTTATAGAGTTTAAAATGAAATTAACTCTCAATATATCTTGACTATGGCCATTGATATATATTTTGAGTTAATTTTAAGTTAAACTCTAATAAAGGAAGAAAATATTTAAAAATATGGTGATTTTTTAAAAGGGATCCAGTGTGGATCTAGTGTTATTCCATAAAAGATGAAACCATAAGTTTTGTTCACACCTTGACTATGGCCATTGATGCAAATCATCAACTTAAGATTTAATCACCTTTTATAAAATGGTGCACGTTCCATTTATGTTTTCATTCCTGAATTTTTGAGAAATAAGAGGAAAATAATATGAAACAAATAATTTATGATGTCTACAATGTTCATTCATTCTATCTAAAAGCAGGAAATGTAAAGTTTTTATTAATATCTAATTATTAAACTGGAATTTGAAATGATAAAGTCTTAGTCTAAGAGAGAAGATCAACATCTTCATATTCCCCTGCAAAACAAGGTTAGTATAAAAGCAACATGCAGTAGATATATAAGGGATATCATGTACATGAAAAGATTTATGCCAAATGCACATGAGAATGCCTATATACATGGAGGAATAGGATATATATACCTAAAGGCAAGATTTAGACCTAATAAGAAATGCACATGTATGAATATGACAAGAGGGAAAGATGCATATAGGATGTGGGTGTTGTGAGGATTATCAATTGGAAGATAGTAGCATGACATACATGACTCAAATTTTGTATAATGCAGAGATAATGTATATAATGAACCAAAGGGACAATTATGGAAATGCTAACGGAGGGAAGGAGTAAAGCAAAGTTTTAGTAGTGAAGTGGATGCTACAGGTGGTGCGACCTGAAGGTGAGGTATGACACAGCAATGCCTTAACAGGGGGTGTACGCTGCTACAGATGTCACTGTGGCAATGAAGTGGTGACAGTAAGTGGCTGATGCATATAGTAAAAACATTGATGTGAAGTGGTGTAGATAAATGAAGTAGTAGGGTGGTATGCAAAGAAGGTAGTGGAGAAGATATAATGACTATGAAAATCGAAGTGAGCCTGGGTAATGTGAAACTGCAAAGAGGGAAGGTGATGAGTGCAGGTATAAGATGATGCTCAGGTGGAGCTGGAAGTAGTTGTACGTGGCTGATGAATGTGAGCTGGGAAGGACTGACAAGGAAAATGCAGTGTTTGCTTGTATTGAACCAGAAAATGAGCCACCAAAAGGATTACTTTTAGGAGCATTTGATACAGTGGAGCCAAGGCCAAATCCGCCAAATAATCCAAGGTTCAACATGGCCATGGAGTCTGAAGCTTCCTCCTCCATCTCACCTTCTTGGTTAATTGATATGTCCATAATTTCGCTGGCTGATGTGGTAGTAATTGTTGTATTTTGAGAGCTCATGGAGATATTAGATGTAGAACCAAGCAAGTTGATGCTGGAAGTTGAAAGGAGGGTAGACAGGAATCCAGTTGAAACTCCACTTGTAAGGATTGTTGCTGGTGTTGGCAAGAAATCCGTTTTTGATATTGCAGCAATTTCGTCATGTTTCTGAGGGCACATATGTGAAGAGGACACCTGCAATGTTGGTGGCGAAAGAGTTGAGGGACTGGATAGAACTGCAGAAGTGGATGCAGTCAGAATGGTGTTCTTTGCTTCAGTAATGGATTTTGAAACAGACAATGGCCCTTCAGAGGGTGGTGCTGGATGTCGAGCTATAGCAGTGGATGTGGGGGCTACTACTGTAGATGATGGACATTAGGCATAGTGACAGTGATGGACGAAGCACATCAGCAGTGTGCTGATATGGTGAAAGTATAAAATGAAGACAGTACGTATACATGACAATGTGCTGAGAGGTGAATGAAAACGGTAAGGTGACACTGCATAGCTAGTGAAAATTCATAATGGAGATGGGGATGCTAAGGTGGCAGGGAGCAAAAGAAAGAAAAAAAAAAGGTAGTATGTGGAGAAATAGGGAATGGATGTACAACGTGGAAGGGTGAAATGTTGACAGACAGGGCCAAGGCTATGTGCGCACCACAGTATATTGGGTACTAGGTATATTACCAATGAATATACAAACACGAGCTGCAGGTATAGAGGCGCAAATGCGTGACCCTCATAGCCTAACTGGAAATTTTGAAGTTTTACAACCTCTCCACATTCATATAAGAAATGAGAGCAATTCATCAAGTGACGCTTGAGGATTCTAATAAAACACTGACCACAGCTGAAATGATGATATCCATTAACAATGAGAGTTCACTAGTTTACACATAACAGAGAAACAATATGAGGACAAAGTGAGTCCCCGAAAATTTCAGAATGCATGACTGTCAAATCTAGGGGGGACCAATCTGAGCAATTTGTTCCACGTAAAAAAAAATGCAATGAACATAAGAGAATCACATTCAACATCTATCGCTTTTTTAGTATTGAAAGTTTTGTCTTCTTTCCTTCCCTTCTTTTTTTTTTATCTGCCCACAGTAGGAATAACCGTAATATTCATAGTTAGCATCTATTATTTTTAGATATTGAGCATCTCTATGTTGTATCGTAATTTAACTAATGAGGCTATTGCAGAAACACCATGGCAACGAAATGCAGAAGCACACATTACCTCAAGAATCTTTAAATCTTCTGAGTAAATGGTCTGCAGAAAAACAAAGAAAATCATATTATGATAAGTAATCAAACTCTCCCATCAAGAGAAAATAAAAACTCAACCTCAATTATTGATAAAGAACTCCATCTGGCCTAGTAACTGATGCATGTTTTTTTTTTAGCAACTTGCACAGATCCGACAGTAGATTACCCGAATGAACAGATTTGAACTTACCAACTGAAAGTTGATCCCCCGAGGTTGTGGCAAATTACCAGCGATGATCAACTGAAATATCGTAGAAGAACCCAAATGCAAAGCAATGGATCGATACTTGATGAGGGGTCTTAGCATAAAGTATTGAAACAATTGACGCTATGGAGCAAAGGGGCTGATAACTCAATGATGTATTCCATGCCAGAACTTGGGCTAATCCTGTGGTAAATTAGATTCAATATGGAGGTGACTTACCTCGTGATCAACACTTTCAGCTGGTGTGGGGTCTTCTCTTTTGATAATATTGTTTATACCATCCAAGTTCCCCTCATTTTGTGCTTGTTGATTGTATGTGTTCTTTGCTTTCAAGCTGTGATAAAACGAAGGGAAAGAGTTGGATGATACAGGTGAAACAAAAACGATAATATTGATGTAGTATTAGCATCACATTTCTATGACAGTGAAGCATAGTGATAGTTCTAAGAAAAAAAAGAACTTAAAGGGAGCTGCAACCAAACATAGCGACGAATCAATAACACCAAACTCGTCTGAGTGAAGATTTTTAGCAGAAATGGCATTTGGGACCTCCTCCAAAAAGTATCTTGAATCCTTCATCGTCATGCTCATTACCACCCTCCATCGTGTGCATATCGAAGAGTACAGGATGATCTCAAATGAACATGCAGAGCCAGCGCTATCAATTTCCGATGTCGATCAATACACTCAAATCTTAACCCTCTATCATAAGCCAAAACTCAGAAAATCTTAAAAAAAAAAAACTATTCAGAACCTCCAAATTAGACTCATACGATCAGAGTTGATGTGTTTTATATGGACCCAATACTTCTCCATACAGCATTAGACAAGTGTATCATAGAGTATCAAGAGGCATTGTGAGACTCAATAGGCAATGCAAAGAGAATGAATGGGTGAGATAGTTGAGAGTAATGAGAAAGGTGGAGTATGAGGGAAATGAATGCCTAAATCTCATAGTACAATACTGGCATAACGACTTATGGCTACGCTTGATATTGTTCATGATGGATGTACAAGTGATAACACACAGATGAAGATTAATAACTACGAATTAGCAAAGATATAGGGAAATTAGGATACAGAGAATATGAAGACCTCCATATCATGGAAGGTAATAAATGCAAAAAATAAATGAGTGCAGAGTCGAGCATCAAATATAAATTGGGACTTAAGACATAAATTAAACACAAAAATAAGGAAATTAAGAGAACTTCAGATTATGATAAATGCAGCTATGTGTTGCAACAGGAACCAAAATAAGGCACAAAAAAAAACATATGGTGATGCATCACAGGAGAGAAATAATAAACGAGCGAGATACAGAAAACACAATATGCAAATAAAATGATACGCTTAAGATAATGATGATCAAATATATAAACGAATGTCAAATACGGTAGCAATCTGAATAATCAAATATTCAAAAGGATTATACACAATACGAGAGGCATAATGTATACAGATGAGATGGCCCAAATCTAACGTTGGACTTGATGTTGCTTTGTTTTGGCTTTACATTGATCATCATTCATTCTATGATTGGAGATCAATGAAAACTCTCTACTGATGTATACCCAAAAAAAATGTTTCTCACCTTTTCAGCAAACCAACCTCCGCAGGAAATTCATAGCGGATTGGGTCCATTAGGCCAAGAATTCAACAGGAAATTCTTGATTAACGCAGAGGGAGATATATTACAATGCTAAAGGGATGGAGTGAAAGGAAAATAAAGTGGATGTCATTTGCAAAATAAAACAACGAAGATGGATGAAACGTCGCGTCATTCTGATTTCAAAATTGGATATAATGGAGGATCACATCTAAATAACGTAAAGAGATGTTTAAAGCTTATATAAACTAACAGAAATTGTAAAAATAGAAAAAAAAATATTGGAGTCGATTGCTCCGTTGATGTTGCACATTGGTAGATCGGCGTTGCCATGAACAACTCGATGCTACCGAGGGTGCTTTGATGAAAGAGATGGAAAAGAACCAGTAAAAATGAATGGGAAAAATGGAGGATGTAGGTAAGATAAAACCAAAATTGAGAATAAACCATACCATATGAATGCAAACAATGAATTATAAACTAAAAAAAAAGAAGACATCAAGGAGACTCAGAAAGGAGTTCCGAAAAGAATAAATCTGTTGGAATATGAACATTCATTCACTGTAGCATCGGGGAGATCGACTATGCTATAGGAAGGTCTATCTCACCATTCATGCCACTAAGAGGATGCAGAAGAATGAGAAAAAAATCTTACGGAAAGCCAGAGGAAAGAAATTTAGGAAAAATCAGAAAAGAATGCAATGAAGAGATAGGAGGGATAAGCAGTATAGAAGAAAAGGGGAGAAGGTGAGCTACTTACTTCTGGCTGTTGCTGCTGGGATGATCGGCTTCCTCAGGAGGTGAAAGACAATCATTGAAGGAAAGAGAGGGGTGCGGGGGTGAAGAGCGGTCCATGAAGAATTGATCGATCTTGGCTCTGGCTTCAATAGGGAGGAAGAGGGCGCTTCCTTTGAATACTGAATGGATCAGGCTCCTTCAAAAAAAAGAAATGAAGAACAGAAAAAAGGGAGAAGAAGAAGATCAGAGGAAAAAAAAAACGTGAAGATGATGGGGTGAAAAGCGGTGAAGAGGAAGAGATCCATGCAGTTGTTTAAATAAGGGGAAGAGAAGGATCGAGAGAGATCGAAGTTGTTGGAGATGAACGAAGGAGGAAGAAGAGGGCGATGGAGGTTGGCGATCGACGGATGATGATCGAGCGAGAGAGAGAGAGAGAGAGAGAGCTCGTGAATAGGAAAGAGAGCGGTCGTTGCAGGTTTTTCAGTTTTTCAAAAACAGGGTTCTCTTTAAAAAGGATTTTTCAAAAAAAAGGTTTAAAACCATTTTTTCGTATTTTTTATTTTCGATTTGATTTTTGTTCTTTTTCTTCGTATTTTCTGTATTTTTTGTTATTCTTGAAATAAAACTCTAAACTTATGGGTTTTTAAATTAGTTTTGAGAAATTTAAGGATATTTTACAAAAGAAGTGTTTTCTGAGTTTTTGTGTTTTAAGTTTTTGACATTTTCCAAAAAAAAACTGGGTTTGGATCCAGAATTTGAGGAGATATTCAAGTTTTGGACCTCGAATCGAGAAATATAAGACAATGGATCCAAACGGATACCGGATGGACTGTCTGAGCCTTTCAGAAATTATTTTTGGTATTTTTGTAATTTGGTTTTAAAATTGGATAATAACGCTCAGATTTTGGATTCTGAACTAGATCCGGATCTAAAACTGAGTCAGGTATAGAAAATGGATTTGATTTTAATAATTTCAAGAAATAAACTAGAATTTTGGGTGAAAATAACTCAATTTACTCAGAAAATAGGGTCAGGGGCAAAAAGGAAATTATTTTTGGATTTTTCAAAAAAATTGGGATGTTCACACTCGGCCTTCAACTAACTTAGTAGCAAAGAGGGGCATCACTAAACACCCCAAATTTTCACTCCCATTCAGTGTTTACATTTTATATGTCATTGCAATATCACCGCATGCATTCGACATGTCATTTCATGGCATTACATAGCATTGCATGCCATTGTATCTCATTATCGAGATCCAGAATTCCCGTTTTTAAAATATTAATCCACATTCAAGTTTTTAAAACTCTTCTTTCGAAATCAATTTCAAAACCTGGGTTTTAAATCAATATTTTTGCCAAACCCCATGATCTTATATTTCGAAATGTTTCCCTCAGAAAACAATTTGGATTCATTTTAAACTCAATTTCAATTGATTTCAATTCTCGAATGAGGCCTATTTAGGTGGTGTCACTTCTGGATCCTTTTATTTATCAAAAATCTCAAAAATTTTAGAGTCCTAGTCGGATCAAGACTCTGTATTTTCATTTTTTTGAACATTTTCAAAACTTCATTCTGATTTTAAACCAGTTGTGGTCATATCCTTGCCCATTCATATCATTTTTGGCCAAAATTTCAGAATCTCAGTCCAATTAGGACTCTTTTTCCAGAATCCTAGATAGATTAGGACTCTTTTTCCAGAGTCCTAGTCGGGTTAGAACTCCACCTTTTACTACCCTTTTTACCTGTTTTTGAGAAAACCTATCAAAATCTTTTGTTTTTGACCAAAATCTTAGAGTCCCAGTCGAATTAGGACTCTTTCTCATAGTCCTAATCGAATCAGGACTCTACCCCGATTTCATCCTTTATTCATGTTCTTCACTTAATTTCAAAACATTTTCAGCTGATTTTCAAAAACTTTTATTTTTGCCAAAAATTAGAGTTTTAGTCGAATTAGGACTTTTTCTTAGAGTCCTAATCAAATCAGGATTCTATCTTTCATCGTTATTCTTACATGTTTTTAATCAATTGTTTCAAAATCTTTCAAAGAGAAGTCAAAAACTTAGAGTTTTAGTTCAACCAGGACTCTGTTTGAAGAGTCCCAGTTGGATCAGGACTCTGACCCTGATTTCAATTTTGAGAGAATCTTTCAAAAATCCTTGTCATTATCTCTTCAGGAATCAAAATTGTTATACCTTTATCATGGAATTTCAAAATTTTGGGATTTTATCCCAGAGTCCTGATCGAATCAGGACTCTATCCCAAAGTTCTGATCGAATCAGAACTCTATCCAAAGTTTATTTTCTCACTTCATTTTCACTGGTTTTCAAAAGCTTTGTTTAAATCTCATCATTTGTTTCTCAGAAAACCAAAAATTTTCAGAGTCCTAGTCGAATTAGGACTCTTCTTTAGAGCCCTAATCAGATCAGGACTCTGAACCAAACTTCAATTCTATCTAGTTTTCACTTGTTTTTCAAAATCCTCTCATTTGTTTTCTCAAAAAATCCAAAATTCTGGGAGTCCTAGTCCAATTAGGACTATGTCCCCAGAGTCCCAGTTGGATCAGAACTCTGTTTTGATTTCAATATTTGTTATTGTTTTCACTATTTTCAAAAGCTCTCTCATTTGTTTTTCAGAAAATACCAAAAAAATCTAGAGTTTTAGTCTGATCAGGACACTGTCCCAGAGTCCTAATCCTGTCAGGAGTCTATTCTAAAGTTTGTTTTTACTTCCATTTTCATTCATTTTCATTTGTTTTTCAAAAATTAGGTCATCTTGCAAAGTCCAGATAATTCAGGACTCTATTTCGGAGCTTCAGTTGAGTTAGGACTCTAACCTTGACTGCATTTTTTAACTTGTTTTTACCGATTCTGATGAAATCTTTCAAAAACTTCTTAATTTGGCCTTCAAAATTCTAAAAATCTCAGAGTCCTAATTAGTTCAGGACTCTAGTCCAGAGTTCCAGTTCGCTTAGAACTCTATTTTCAAACCTTTGAATTCCATTTGTTGATTTTAACCCCTTTTTAAAGCCATTTTCAGTATTTATTTCAAATTTTCAAAACTCTGATGTGGGGCCCACTCAATTGGTGCCATATCTAGAGGAGTTATGATCCAATCACAAATCTGTGTCATTTCAAAATCTTCAATTTCAAATCTACTTTTGAATATCTTTTGAAAAACCTCCCATTTTCAAGTTTTAAAATCTTTTTTTTTAAAATTCAAGTGGGGCCCACTCAAGGTGGCACCATATTTGATAAAGTCAGGGTTAGACTAGGGTTAGTGAATGTCCTACTTAGGTTAAGAATCTCTAAGAGTCCAAACTTGATTTTAAAAAAATCATATTTTTTTTACTTTAGATTTTAATCAAGATTTTCAAGTTTTAAATTAGGGTTTTTGAAAAATGCCAAGTGGCACCACATTTGGGAAGTTCTCTAAAACATTAGAAGTTTAATTGGGGTTAGTTAGCGTCTCTTTAGGGTTAGGAAACCACCAAAAATTGTCCTCCCCATTTAGTCTATCTTGATAAAGTCCAAAAATTTTAAAACTCTTCAAATTAGCCCTAATTACGCGGATTTTCAAAAATCTATAAAAAAGGCTCTTTTTCTCTCCCAATTTCGTGGCCTCTCTCTTCGCTCCAGCACCTTCAACTTCCTCCATTGCAGCTTCAGCCCCAAGGTGAGTTATTTAATATTATTTTATTATTTTTTATTAGTTTTTTGTGAATTTTTTATAGATTTCACCATAGAAACCCTCTTTCATGGTTTAAACCATAGAATCACCATCAAGAACCTCAAGATCGGTCCAAGAAGATGATCTAACCTTGTTCAATGCTGTAATTTGAGATTCTAATCCATTAGAATCGTTTACATTGTCGTTTTCCATATTTTTAACCAAGAAAACATAAGATTTATCCGTTAAATAGATTAAATCCATGATTTCAAAGGTAAAAATTATTTCTCGCCATGGATTCCGTATTTTATTTTTAATTTCTAGCATATTAATGTTTATTACATGTGTTCTAGCATTGAAATCAATTCCATTTTAATGTTTAGATATTTTTATGGTTTCTTATTTAATAAATCATGTTTTTTTAGTGTTTCTTAGATTTATGTATATTTTAATTTTAGATCCATAGAAAGCATGTTAGTTTGTATTGAAATATTCATTAAAATTTTCTAATTTTTTTATATGTGATACATGGATATGTAAGTAAGCTCCTGTAAAAAAATCAGAGGTTTTGGGAATCGAAAACTTTGTTAATAAAATACAAAGTCAAATTGGGATTTCTGTTGGTTAAAATCATTGTTCAAATTCAAGTATAACTTGTAGATGCATTATTTCTTTTCTTTAATATTTGATTCAAGATCCGTAAAGTGCAGTGTCTTTGTGTTAATGTCAGCTATTTACTATAAAATTTTCATAATTTTTTATCAGTGTTTGATATTTTTCCTCTGTCAGAAAGTCGAATCTATGTTTTAAAACTCGTTATGATTTACTAAAACCCTAATCCAACTTATATTGATCATAGCTCTTTACCCGTAGATCCGATTCATGATTTATTAACAGAGAAGCTATTTATTTTTTTGTCTATTATTCACTACTGAAATCTCAATTTTTTTATGAAGTCTTCTATTTTTCTTTGTATTTGCAACCGGAAGTGCCTGTTTTAATCAATTTTATATTCGTTAAATTTAAGTCCAGATTGCCGGAACAATATCTCCCTAACCGAAGATGATTTTTTTAATCTGTAAAAAGGAGATTATTTGTTTTTCTGTCTAATTAGGCTCTATAAAATTTTAGGAATTTTCATGGTAAATAAACCCCTTATTCGGGTCTGACACTAAAACGGGTACGTGACCGCGGATAAAAATAGCATATTTTAGGGTTTTATTACAATTTTTGAATTGGAATAATGTCAAAAATATATTTTTATGATTACAATGTAATTTTAGAGTGATAATAAGTGCAGGTACCAATTTTTGAGAATTATTATCTCATTTGATGCTTGAATGGATTAAATTGCAAAACAGGGTGCCTGTAGGATCCCGAAACACTGCCAAAATCATGATTTTCATGATATTTCTGAATTTTCGTGTATAAGTTCATGTTTTTAGGATTTGTTCATGTTTAGAATCATATTAGGATGCTTCATATTCAATTTTATATTCATTTGAATCTTTTTAAACCCTAAACCCAAAGTTTTTACCAAAATATTTTCTGAAAACTCTGATTTCAAGGCCATAGTCTTGCTATTAGAGGCATTTTGGTCATTTGACCTCAATTTCGAAATCCCTAACCCAGATTTTATTATTCTTGATCATGTCATATCATCTTGTGGTTGATTTATTTTCATTTGAATTCCAAAACCCCATTTTTACAAAATATCTTTCTGAAAAACCCTGGTTTCAAGGCCATAGTCTTGCTATCAAAGGTATTTTGGTCATTTTGACCCCAATTTCAAATTTTCAAATATCACTTTCATATTTTTTCAATTTTATTTCTTATTTCATATTGTTTATCTCAGGGAATCATGGAAAAAGGCTTATATCTAACAAAATCCAATAATTTTCAGATATTACTGGATAAATCTAGAAAAGTCTATATTTCTTCACTAACAAGTTTTCTAGTTTTTCAGGAATATTGAAGACTTTATTTTCCTGTATTTAAATTCAATTAGTGATGTAAATTAAATGTAAACTTTGGAATAAGATTTTCAATTTCTGCTTAGATTAGGATTTGTATTGCATATAGTTTAATTCTGTAAATTTTAATATCTGATAAATGCATCATTCATGCATATTTTTTACAAATTCACCATGGTCTACACGAATGTCACGTGCACTAGCTCTTAGGGAGTTGACAAACTTGGTGGAATTCGTATTTATGGCCATAGTCAGAATACGAATGATACCCAGATTTGTGATCTCTGTATTAGCCACATTCAGCCTACACTCTTAGGATAACTTCAAAATGCACTGCATTTCTCAAAACTCAAAAAGATTTTCTCAATTTTTTAGAAAATATCTTTCAAATCCATATCCATTCATTTCATTCAATTTGCAAATCTCAATTCTAGTTCAGAAATCAATTTCTTCAAAATTTTCCAAGTCTTGCTCAGAAATCGATTTTCCTAAAAGTTTGAACTTTTAAATGGTATTTCAAGTATTTTTCAAAGTTCAAAATTTGATTTTCTAAGTTATATATTCAATTTCAAAGTTTGAATTCAGAGAAATCAAGTTTTCTAAAGTTACTTGAAATTCCTTAAAAATTTATTTTTATAAAACACTTGGATTCTTCAGAAATCGATTTTCATTTTCCTCAGAAATATTCTTTCACCATAATTCACGATTTTTCAAGTGACATCTTTTCCAAGAATTCTCCAAGTATTTCAAATCTCAAAGCAAACATCTTGTTTTCAAATCTACATTTTCAGAAAATTCATAGCACATGCCTGATTCATTGTGCATTTAGGAAATAGAACACGATTTAGACAAGTTGAGCAAAGCTAAGTACACTTTTGATCATTGGTTTGATTACCTCTGGTAAAGGTGCCAGGAACGGTTGAACCTCGTACCGACAGACAAGTTCCATTCTTCGAAATTATTCCATATTTTAAAAACGGAGGTGAGTTATTTTCAAAAAAACTTTTTCAAAGGTCAGTTTGACTTGTAAAAAAAAATTACGATGATAACAGTCCGCATAAAAAAAAACATGATTCTGGATTTAAGTGGGAGTTAGACTAGCTAAAGGGTGGTACAGTTTTATTGCAACGAGGCTTTATTTCGTAGTTGCAATGGGTAAACGGGTCCCAATGATGTCAGATACTTGCGATTTTGAACATTGAGAGATTATTAAAAATTATAGGGTTTTCCATTTTTTTGTCTACCTTGCTTTCTACCTTTGCCCACAAGTTAGGGTTTGCCCTTTAATGGTTGATGAAGAACCCTAGTTATTCTAACGGCAAGTCCTCGTTACAACACCCCAACATATGCTTTGCGAGCAAAGATTGTCCAGAGCATTTGAGCATAATCAGTTTACATTTACATTTTTTTCAGACATCGAGAGGTCGGAGACCCTCTCAAAAGCCTTAAGCAGGGTGAAAGTATGAACAATCTGCTGCCTTGATGCAATGCCGAAAAGTTGTCAATCAATGATGAAAGATGCAGACGAGGAAAAGGCATATCCATGTAGAAACACTAAATGTTTGGCATCATTTAAACATTAAAATGTCAATTAACTGCTTTATTCATACAAAGCATGATAAGTTAGATCCATACAAATCCTTAAAATTAGATTTGAATATGCATTTAGATCGGATTCAGGCTAGCTTAATTGACTTAAATTCATATTAGAATTAGATACGGAGTAGCATTTACGTCAATATTTGGATTCGGATCAAATCCAATCCATTTGCATTTTTTTATATGTAAAAAGCTTGTTTTAATTTTTTTGCCAGATTTGGCACTTTGATCCATGATTCAGGAGAGGGTGTTGTGTGTTCTCCCCGAAACACAAATTTGTGTGTTCTGGTGTGTATGGAGGAATATCTTCGAACCTGCCATAATTCATATGCCAATGTTGCCCATGATAACTTTATAATAAAATAACATATAAAAAAGGTAGATATGCTTTTGACTGAAATGTCCTCCCGTAAGATAGATATGTGTTGGACAAAAATGTCCTCCTGCTCCCCGTAAATAGATTTGTGTATTCCACCTTTGTTTTTAGCTTGTGTTACAACACATGACTGCCTTCTCGTTCCTACCTTGTGTTAGATAGAAAACTTTTCTGAGTTCGTTCCTACCTCATGAAGATAACTATAAATCGAACGACTAGTTCGATCATTGGTGAGCGTCATATGGGGACTTGTTGGTCATCTCTTTTTATAGTCTTTTCTTCTTCTTCATTTTCATTAGGCAGTATAGAAAAAAGCAATGATGCACAAATATTCCAACAAGTGCCATTAAAGCAAGGTGAGTACCTTTCCATGTCATCATGCTATTGTTGAAGAACGTATGTCATCGTGAGTGTCATTAAGGCGTTGTTTTGTTATTGTAGGTAGATTTTATCGTTTCGACGGTTGAAATTTGAAGATATTTGTAAGGCAGTGGGATTTGTTGACAAGAATGCATGGTCACAAATGTGAGCAAGGGCCTCTACCCCATCCAGTATCGTTCATTTACTTAGTATATGCAATGTAACGCAAATCGCGGTTGTAGTAACATGTACATTGATTTATGAGATATTGTTTTCTTTGTTAATATCGATTTGTAATATATTATGCTGAATTGTTGTATATCGATTTGTAAGATATTATGTGTTTTCTAGTATCGATTTGTGAGATATTATTTTGTTTGTTAATATCGATTTGTAATGTATTATGCTGAATTATCGTATATCGATTTGTAAGATATTATGTGTTTTCTAGTGTCGATTTGTGAGATATTATTTTATTTGTTAATACAAGTTTGTAATATATTATGTTGAATTACCGTATATCAATTTGTAAGATATTTGTGTTTTCTAGTGTCGATTTGTGAGATATTGTTTTGTTTGTTAATATCGATTTGTAATATATTATGTTGAATTGTCATATATTGATTTGTAAGATATTATATGTTTTTTAGTGTCGATTTGTGAGATATTGTTTTGGTTGTTAATATCAATTTGTAATATATTATGTTGAATTGCCATATATCAATTTATAAGATATTATGTTGAATTGTCATATACCAATTTGTTATATATTATGTTGAATTGTCGTATATCAATTTGTAAGATATTATGTATTTTCTAGTGCCGATTTATGAGATATAGTTTTGTTTGTTATTATCAATTTGTAAGCTATTATGTTATTGCTTTGATACTGTGATTCATTTTAATCATTTCTTTGACTTGCTTAACTAATCGGTAGTCGTTGTTATACGCATCTTGAATAAATCGTAGTAAATGTATGCACTGGCTAACGCAATTTGATATTTTGCTCATGAGAGTGTTGTGCATATTAACTAGTTGCAGTGAAGATGATGTATCTCAATCATTGGAAAGTCATGGAGCAATGGACATCTGTACTATCGACGCATCTGAAGAAGTGAATATGTGCACTAATGATGCAGATGATAAGAAGGGTTCAGGCATTAGATTCACTCTTGACTTGAATATTCCAGCAGACGAAATACAATTCGATAATAAGGTAGACGATCATGACAGTGCACATGACAAAGGTGCAAGCACCTCAAGTCTACATGATAGTATATTTGATTATGTTCCCGTAGAGGGAATGCAATTTAATAATGAGGAAGCTGTATACAAATTTCATAATGAATATGCATTAAAACTTGGCTTCAGTGTTAAAAGGTATTCTTGGGCAAAAAATACACAGAGTGTCATGGTGAGAAAGGCATATGTTTGTTCTAAGCAAGATTGGAAGAAGTCAAGTGGAAATCTAACAAGGAGCAAGCCAGATTCAAGATGTGGTTGTCCAGCGAGAATGGTGTTAAGAAGACTTCCGAATGGGAAATATATAGTTTGTACTTTAATCAATGATCATAACCATGAATTAGCTGCTTCATTTATGACTCCTATGTTAAGGTCACATCGTAAAGTAATTGAAGCGCATGCTGCAATTGATGAAATAACTGATAGCGTCGGCATTGCACGAAGGAAGACATACAATTTGTGTGTGCACATAGATGGTGGTCGCAAGAATATGTCATTCACACCTATGGATCTAAGAAATCACTTGAAAAGGAAGAGGTCAGACAACATGAAGAATGGAGGAATATGTTCTTTGGTTGATTACCTATAGAAGCATTCAAGAAATGACCCTGGTTTCTTTAGTGCAATTCAACTGGATGAAGATGGGTATATTGTGAATATGTTTTGGGCAGATTCAAAGTCAAGAGTAGTTTATGAATGCTTCAATGATGTGCTTATTTTTTTATACGACAATGAAGATTAATACGGAATAGTGGTCATTTGCGCAGTTTGTCGGAGTGAATCATCACTCACGGGGTTGCATATTAGGCGGCACTTTTTTGTATGACCAGACCAAAGAAACCCTTAAGTGGTTGTTCAGAGTATTTACACAGGTAATGAATGGGAAGCACCCTGGAGCTGTACTTACAGATGGTGATCATGCAATTGCGGCTGCACTGTCTCATGTATGGCCATATGGACATCATCGCCTATGTTTGTGGCATATCTTTCAAAATGCAGCAAAGAACATAGGACACATTTTTAATCAGAAGATAGGGTTTGATAAAAAGTTTAGAAAGTGTGTACTTAAGAGCATAAATGAGGTCACCTTTATGTCTGATTGGGAGCAAATGATTCAGATGTACGACCTTGAAAACTGTGTATGGTTACAACATTTATATACAGACAAAGGGAAGTGGGCATTGGCATATGAAAGACAATACTTTTGTGCAGGTATGATAAGCATACAAAGAGCTGAATCTATGCATGCCACACTAAAAAAAAACCTTGTATTCATGTTTAACAATGTTTCGCTTCATGGAAAAGTATGAATTATTTGTAGACGGTCTTAGACAGAATGAGTCTGAACAAGACGTGAAATGCTTCAATACCCGCCCTGTAACTTTGGGCATGAAAATATTGATGCGACATACAGATTTGTTGATCATGCATACATTTTAACACTTAAATCATATTAAAGTATGCATGATTCGGTATAAAATCACATTAAAATCCTGAGTTTATTGTTAGTTTCGAGAAAATGTGTGAAAAGAATAAAAAAATGGAAAATGCTTGAAAAATGAGTTTATTTTGCAATTTATTTCAAAGTTTATCATTTGTAATTAATTTAGAAGGTTAGGTTAGAAAAATAATGAGGAAAAAATGTTTAGAATTAGTTTTAGCAAAGATAGTGAAATATAGGGTTTTAGATAATAGTTTTTCTAGAGGAGGTGTTTTTAAAATTTCCAAAAATTAATGGGGCTGTAGTAATTTTGGCAAAACAAACTCAATAAACACCTGTTAAAACACTCACGTAGAGGAGGGAAACAACTGTCTCCTCTCATGCGCAAGCCTCCCTCTCTCCTTCCCTTCTCTCTCATCTGGATCTCCCTCCTTCCGCTCTTCCTTCCATCGCTTTTCCCTTTCTTCTTCTTTCCCTTCCCCTTTCGCTCTTCTTTGGTGGAGCATTGCAGTCCGACGATGACGCACATGGTGGAGGCCACCTTATTTTCCCAACCAAATCCGTAAGTAGCTTCTCTCTTTCCCTCTTCTCTTCTTCTTCCTCTTCTTCTCCTCCTTCCCACTCTCTTCACCTCCGTTCTTCTTCTCTTTCCCTTTTCCTTCATCTCCGGTAGAGAAACATGATTCAGCGGCGGTAGAAGGGTTGGAGATTGCCTTCTCTTCCCAACCCCTCAAGCCAATCCAGTAAGGTTTTTCTTCCTTTCATTTATTGTTAGATTAGTTGATTTGATTAATTGAAAATAAGAATGAAAAAATTATATTAAGTTTTCATTCTGCGTTTTAGATTTTTCTGATCTTCATTGTTACAGTTTAGCTTTTAGCATTTTTGAGTTTGCATCTCACATTTTCGGTTTCTTGCATCATCGTCACCTCTACATTTGTTATCATCAGCATCGTAGTTCACTTTGCAACATCCCTGCATCCTCTGCTCACTTCTTTTGTCTCATCTTAATTTTTGCATCAGCATTTCTTCTTATGTTCATCATATCTCAATTCATCATCTGCAATCGATTCATCAACATCAAACTCATTCTACATCTGCATTCCAATCGGTAGCGCATTCCATTTGCATCATGTTGCATCATTTAAAATTTTTTATTTCAACAACTTTTTTTAGCATTTTCCTATTATGTGATTTTTCTTATTTGTTGTGATTTCTCTTATTCTGAGATAGGAAATCGAGGGATCTAGGTATGGTTAGATGTATCAAAGATGAAACACAAAGGGTTTTAGTCAAAGATGAGGAGATTAAGGAGAGATGGAAAAATTATTTTGACAAGCTATTTAATGAAAGTCATGCTCAAGATCTTGGAGACTTCTCTATTCCTTTTCATGAGATGAATTGTGACTTCATGCGCAAGATTCAAAAGAAAGAAATTGCAGAGGCTTTGAAGAAAATGAAATCAAGAAGGGCAGTTGGCCCAGATGGTATTCCTATCGAGGCTTGGAAATGCTTGAGAGAGAAAGGTTTAGAATGGTTGACAAATCTTTTTAACAAGATTTGGCGGACAAATAAGATGCCTAATGAGTGGAGGAAGAGTACTTTGGTGCCTCTATATAAAAATAAGGGTGATATACAATATTGCACAAACTATCATGGTATAAAACTCATGAGTCATACTATGAAACTTTGGGAGAGGGAGATTGAGTCTAGGTTGAGAAAGATTGTCATGATATCGGAGAATCAATTTGGTTTTATGCCTGAAAGATCAACTATGGAAGCTATACATCTTCTTAGACAACTTATTGAGAGAAATAGATAGAGGAACAATGATTTGCATATGGTTTTTATTGATTTGGAGAAGGCTTACGATAAAGTACCTAGGGACGTTCTCTGGTGGACAATGATGAAGAAAAGTATTTCTCTTAAGTACATTAGTATAATTAAAGATATGTATGAAGGAGTAGTAACCAATGTCCGCACTTGTGGAGGGGTGACAACCAATTTTCCTATAACGGTTGGGTTACATCAAGGATCTGCTTTAAGCCCTTTCCTATTTGCTATAGTGATGGATGAGCTTACGAGATCAATTCAAGAAAATGTGTTGTGGTGTATGTCGTTTGCTGATGATATTGTTTTGATTGATGAGTCTAGAGCTGGGGTTAATGCTAAGTTAGAATTATGGAGACAGACATTGGAAGCAAGAGGTTTTAAGTTGAGTAAGAGTAAGACAGAATACATGGAATGTCGGTTTAGTAAGCAACGAAGTAATGATGAGAGTGTAGTGAAGCTTGGTGAGCAAGAAACACCGGTGGATGATTGTTTCAAATAATTGGGATCTATCATTCAAAAGTATGGAGAAATTGATGGAGATGTAAATCACAGGATAAAGGTTGGGTGGATGAAATGGAAAAGTGCAACTGGAGTGTTGTGCGATCGTAGAATGCCATTGCGGTTGAAGGGAAAGTTTTATAGGACGACTATTAGGCTTGCTTTACTATATGGTACGGAATGTTGGGCTGCCAATAGACATCATATTCAAAAAATGAGTGTAGCTGAGATGCGTATGCTGAGATGGATGTGTGGAAATACAATAAAAGATAAGATTCGAAACGAGGAGATACGTAAGAAGGTAGGCGTTGCACCCATTGAAAATAAGATGAGAGAGAATCGTTTACGGTGGTTTGGACATATTCGGCGAAGGCCTAATGATGCTCCAGTTAGAAGGATGGAGAAATGGGAAAATATATTAGTTAAAAGAGGTCGGGGTAGGCCTAGGAAGACATGGATGGAGGTGATAGGAAAGGATATGAACGCTTTGAACCTCACCAAGGACATGGCATTGGATAGAAATGATTGGAGGAGAAGGATTCATGTGGAAGACCCATAATGATTTTCTTTTTTGGTTCATATCGCCGACCACAATTATTTTGGGATGAAGGCGTAGTTGTTGTTGTTGTTGTTGTGATTTCCGCGATTTGATTCATTAGTTTTTTTTCCTGCATTTGTTGTTGCAATATGTGTTTTTTATGTTTTTTAGTTTCATTTTCTTTATTTCATTTTCGATATTTCGTTGATTTCCTGCATTTCAAATTTCATTCCTGCAATGTATTTTCATTATGTCTGTATTTGTTTATTATTCTCCATTCTGCACTTTTCAATTACGTTCTACTGCATTTTCCTACTTGTGTGGTTTTCCTTTCTTGCATTACATTGTATTTCCGTCCCTTTTATTTCTGAAATTTCTCGCTACGCAATTGCATAAGCATTTTCATCTTGCATTTTAGTTTTGTGTTTTCTTTCTATATCGTGTAATTTGCCTTTCTTATTTTTCCTTCTTGAATTCGCATTTCGCATTTTGTTTTCATATTTATGCATTCATTTCATTTTCACATTTTTGTTTTGTTAGTGTAGTGCTATTATTGTTGCTGTTGTGTGTTTTGTGTTTTGTAGGAAAGTGTGGAGCGGGAGCAAGCGAGTGATACGTTGTTCAACACGTCTGACATGCGACACGAGGACACAAGCCCAAAGACTTTTGTTTTTCTTTTAGAATTAGGAGTTTGAATTTCCATTTAATTTTGGGGTTTATAATAAAACTATTTTAATATTTGTTTAAACCCTCTGCGTAGGGTCACATTAATGTAATAGTTATTTATTTATTTTTTATTTTTTTCTATTTTCGACAATAAAGCGTAGTTTAGTTATGTGTTTGAATACGAAGTATCCCCCATTCCATGAGATCGACCCGAACTCCACCACTCGTGCGAGCCGGTTTTAATTTTTGGTGTCTGGCTTTCACGGATTTTCATATAAAAATATCATTTCAAAAATTGTTTCACAAAAACTGACATCCACTGTATACACTAACTGTATTTGAATGGATTAAGAAGGAGGTTATACAGGTCATGAATTGCAACATAGAAGGACGCATGCAATATGGGAATATGCATAAATACCATGTTGTATGGGAGGGCAAAGAGCATCCAAAAAGGAAAGAATCACATGTTACGTACAACGTTGACAACAGAACAGTTGAATGTATGTGTAAAATGTTTGAATTCAAAGGTATTTTATGTCATCATTCATTAAAGGCACTTAATCAAGAGAAGATACAAGAAATACCTGAGTCATATATAATGCGAAGATGGACGAGACAAGCAAAGATTGAACTGTTGGATATAAATAATGTCAGTTCATCTAGTGTTGATAAGAAGTGCCATATAGCCTTCGGTTACCAATAACTTTGTAGGTCACTTGTGCATGTTGTAGATTTGGCATCGAAAAGCAAAGAAGCTTATGCATGTATGAGAAAAGTGTCAAGAGAATTACTTGAAAAAGTGCAGTTAATTCACCATGAGTCTGTTGCAGCTCATAAAGATGAATACAAGAAAACGAGATCAAACAACGCAGGTGAAAATCACGCTTCCCCTGACCCTTATGAGAAGTTACGCTAAAGCGTAAACATCATATTCAATAAGTCAAGAGTAAACATTGTAGATTAGGATGAAAATATTCACCTAGCGAAGGATATCAAAAGGAAATTTGCCTCTGATCGTAGTCGTTGGAGGACAAAGGGTGCACTGAAATTGGTTGGCAAGAAAATGTCTAAGAAACAACTAACTGTAAACACCCCAAATTTTCCAAGTCTATTCCAAACATCATCATTTCACAGATGTCAGTCCCCTCCAGAGCGATATAGAGTCCCCTCCTAGGTTTACCCCAGTCTAGAGGTCAGTTTTATCTTGTTCAGTCAATAAAATTACCATTTTACCCCTAGGTCACCCTTAGACCTTTCGTCAGCTAGGTTCAACCAAACTCATCTCAAGTTTAGAGAAGTTAGAATGTCTATCATTTCTAGCTCTCCTCAGATCGCGAGGAGTGAACCCTGACCATTTCTGACCATTTTTAGCTAATTCAGCATATTTCAGGCGAAATAAGCTTATTTTAGCTCGAATCTTAACCAAATTGTCCTCAAGTCAATCAAATCCATTAGATCCCATCCCAGTGAGTCTAATATAAGTTCACTAGGAATTTGAATGGTCTAGTTCCAGTTCAAAGTCACTCTTTCACACTCGGACCTTCATTTTAGCTCAATACAGCCCAGACCGAGCAGACTCCAGTTGATTGAGCTTGTGTTTTAGCTCCAATTTTAGTTCATCTGAGTATAACTGGCTTCGGATTCAGTTCATTCTAACTCAACTTAGTTCAAATTAGTTTAGACCAGTCTAGTATCGTGTTTTTGCCCCTGCAGGACAAAGACCAAAAAATAAAAAAATACCTGGGACACTGTTTCCAATCATCTTTGAACTAGGACAGACCCCAAATTTGGACTCAAAACAATTTTTTCATCTAATATCTTATCAATATCTGAAATCCGATCCATTTTAGTTCGGATATTAGATCCAATGTTGGATCTTGTGTCTAATTTCTTCCAGGACCTGGATTTTTCATCTGATTCATTCAGAAATCCATATCGAGAGTCCAATTTATTCATTTAACCTGGAATATCTCATCAAATATCTAGGATCTAATTAAGTCATTTTGGATCCATTTCAATATGTATCCATCTTCTCATCCATTCAGAAGATCAACTGATTCAATTTCTAAACTCAGATTAATCTAACATCTGAGATTCAATATCACTTCTTGATTTCTGATCCAAGATTCAATTCCATTCTTCGTACGGGATTCAAGATCCAAAATCAAAAATCCCAATTACATTATGAATTTGGGGTTTTTTATTTTCAAAATTCCTCAGAAATCCATATATCAGGGTTCGATTCTCATTTTTGAATAAATTTTTAATTCAGATCGAGATCCAGATCCAATCTTTTTCAAAACTTTAGATCCAGATCCTTTTTAAAACTCAACTTTTATCCTAATTTCAAAATCAATCTTTGGTTCTCAAATTAAAATCCATCATTTTGCAAAAATTTCTTTTAAAAAATATCCTGGATCAAGTTCAAAATTGAGTTTGGATTTCAAAAATGTCAAAATGGATCCAGATCCAGTTCTAAAATTCAATTTTTATTCAAAATCAATTTGGGTATTTAAAATTCAAAATCTAATTTTTCCCCCAATTTCAAAATAATCTTTGAATTTTGAAATCCAAATTCAGTATTTTTGCAAAAATTCTCAAAATTCAATCTGGATCCGATTTTTGCCCAAATTGGATTTCATAAATCAAAATTGGATTTTTAAATCCAATTATTTCCAAATTCCTTTTTTCATTTCTCACACTTCATTTCATTTTTTATCTTAAATCAAAAATATTATTTCTAAAGAGGGGCATCACTTGGCATTTTCAAGATTCAAAATCAAAATCATTTTTAACAAAACTTTAAAACCCTCTTGTCTTTAAAAACCCACAAGAGCATCACTCACAAGGTGATGCCATGTGTCAAATTTTTAAAAGAATGACCAGTTTCCCATCTATAAAATTGAAAAATGACTCACATGGGCATCCTCTTGCAAGAGGGTGCCATGTGTCAAAGATTTTATGAAATAAAAATTTCGCCCATTTGAAAATAAAAGAAATGCCCATATGGGCTTGGCACCTCCTTTTTGAGATTTTTTAGTCCCATATCTATCATTTTGGCAAAAGTCATCCTCATTCTCAACTATAAATAGACTCCTTGGGGGTCTCTCTTTTTCATAAGTTTAAAATTTGAGAAATAGAGAGAACAAAAGAATTCTTTCTTTCTCTTCTTTTCTTCTCTCTCTCTCTCCTTCCTCCTCCTCTTTTGGTGGCTGAAGTGAAGAAGGAGAAAGAAGTTCTCCAGCCCAAGGTAGGCCCTCTCTCTCCTCTTTTCTAATTTTTCTTTTTTTCTCAAAATTGCCCCCCCCCCCCTTCTTCTCTTCTTTCTTGCAATTTCTTTTCAATAGTATGTAATAGCAATGAAGATCTATCTTAATTCTATGTTAATCTATATTTTCTATGTTTTGATCCATTCAATATGCTATTTACTTTATGTATTTTCATTCTAGCCATTTAGAATTGGGATTTAATCTTTAATAGATGAAATTTCATATTTTATGGGTCAAATCAATTTCAATTCATGCCCCAATACTTTTAATTTTATTTTAGATGATTTTAGTTCTATTTTTATATCATTTTTATTATCATTTATGATCTAGAATGATAGATCTCATGTTTTGATCATTGGATCAATTCATTTAAGAGATTCTATTCCATTCAATTATGTTGAGATAATATTTTCAATTTTGATCTATTTTTATTCTCATTATTTCGTATATAATTAGGCCTTATTTTGATCTAATTTTTTTACCACAATTCTATCAATATGTTTTCGGAATCCACACTAAAACTAAGATCAATCTAAGTTAGTTAGATTCCTCAAAAAAATTAGGATTTGGACCCTACTATTTAGCCTCGTCTGGATTTTTTCTAACATTAGATTAACTTGTTGGAATGGTTTCTCCCTAACCAGAGATGATCTTTCAAATCTATAAAAATGGAAATCTCCAGCATTGAGTCTAGTTTTTCCATGTCAATTTACATCAATTTCTATAGTGTTTTCATATCTGTTTTTGGCTAAAAAATCCAACCCTATTATATTGTGTCACTTTTAGGGTTTGTTTTTTTAACCCATTTTGTTAGAGTCATATCTCTCTAATGGAATATCATTTTCGAGATCTATAAAATGTATCTTCTTCATCTGTATGTATAGTTTTTCCATGTAAATTTTCATCTATTTCTAAAGAGTATTTCTATTTATTTTGAATTTTAAGTCAAGACACTGTCTGTTTTTAATTACAGGCATCATTCCAACTTAAAAACAACTTGTTGCATTCATATATCCCTAATGGGAGATCATTTTTTAGATTTGTAAAAATAAGTTTTTTTCTTAGAATGTTTAGTTTATCCATGCCAATTTTTAAAAATTTTCATTAAGTTTTCATCTGTCATTTGGATCAAAAATCCAAAACCTATTGAATTTTCTTTCACAGGCTTTTACAGATTTTTGACCAACTTGATCAGATGGGATCTACCCAATGGGATATCATTTTTTAGATCTGTAAATTGAAAGTGTTTCATGGTTGAACTAAGCAACGTCTCCCACAAATTTGAGAGAAATTAAATTAGTTTAGCTCTTGAAACTCATAAATTACACAAACTTATCTATCAAAGCTTAATTTCCTGATCTCGAGTTTTTAAAATGCTTTTTGAGATCTGTAAAAGGGAAATGCTTTCTTGAAGAGTTAGGAATCCCTGGAATCAATTTGCAGCTCAATTTGAGTTTTTTTAGGCTTCCATTTATTCGAAATACTTTGATAGGGTTGATTTACATATCTCGTTTTTGAAATATCTTGTTTTACTTGGATAAAAAAAACAAATTCAGGTTTTACTCCAAACTTTTTCTGCATTTTTTTATTTTATGATACTTTTAAGGTTTTTAGGAACCTTCAAATCAAATTTCATCAATTTCTAATATGTTTATGGATTTTTCTTTTATTTTTTGGGGCATAAAAAGGCTAAATTATAGATTTTTCTCAATTTTTCAATAATTAAAGAAAATTCATAAATGCCTACATTTATTTCTAACATGTTTTTTCATTTTGCACGATTTTCCTTTTCTTTATTTTCTACTGATGTAAATTCATTCAAGTATTGTAATAATACATTAATGAGAATTTTATTTTATGCTCAGTTTAAAATGAATGAACATTTAGATTAAAATTCTATAATTGATGTATTTCATTCATTTTTATTTTCTTTTTAAGAAATTCACTATGAAAAATATGAATAACATGTGCATAATTTAATATAAGATAAATAAAACTAAGAAGAGTTCGTATTTACGGCCATAGTCGGAATATGAATAATACTTAGAATTATTATTCTTTACTAAAATACAAAAATCAACTTACACACTTAAGTCTTTTTCAAAAATCATCATATTTCAAGAAAAATATATTTTCTCTCTTTATTAAATTGAAGTATATTCGTGGCCATAGTCATAAATATATGAATATTTTATTTTAATTCTATAAAGGCACAAAAAATATTTCATTCTTCATTAGAATTCAAATAAAGATTAAATTAGAATATATTTGTGACCATAGTCATGAATATATTAAAATTTAATCTTGTTTTAATTCTATTAAAGAATGGAATGAATTTTAAATTCTAATAAATTCTTTTAATGCATTCATCATTTAAGATAGAATTGCATCATTTTTTTTTCAAAATTATTACTCAAGTTATTTTCGAATTTCCAAGTGACTTTCGAAATAATTTTCATTTCTTAATTCAAATATCTATTTTCAACTTTCCAATTTTCAATTCTTATTTTCAATTCTAACTTTTCATTATCCAATTTCTATAATTAAACATTGAATTTCATTTTCAATTCCAAGTTCTAATTTCAATTTCCAAATTTCAAATGTTGATTTTATTTCAATTCTAAATATCAATTTTTATTTTCAAATTTCATTTCAATTCTAAATATCAAATTCAATTCTTTATTTCTTTCAAATACTAAATTTCAAATTTTCATTTTAAATTCAAATACCAATTCTTATTTTTCCATTTTTTAAGTTATAATTTTAATTCTATTTTCAAATTTTTATTTTCCCATTTCTAACTTCAAAAATTCATCTTAAATTCGAATTTCAATTTTAAATCTCAAAGTTCAATCCTCAATTTCAATTCTAAAATTGAATTTCGAATTTCATATGAATCCTAAATTCCAATTTCTTTTTCAAATTTCAACTTCAATTTCAAATTCAATTACATTTTCAATTTCAATTCTTCAAATTTAATTTCAAAGTTCAATTTTTAATGCCTAATTTCAATTCTAACTTCTGATTTTCAATTTCAATTCTGAATTCAAATCAAAATTCAATTTCTAAGTTCAATTCTCAAATCAAAGATCAACTCCAAAATCGATTTTCAATCAATTTAGGTTTCAAAACTTAACTTTGAATTCAATTTCAAAGTCACTTAGAAAATCAGATCCCTGAAATCCTTTCAAAAGCATACATATTTTTCAAAGCTCAAAATCATAGCACAAGCCTGATTCAATGTGCATTTAGGACTTAGAATAATTTCTTAGATAAATTTAGGCAAAGTAAAGGCATAAATTCAATCATTGGTTCGATTACTCCTGGTAAAGGCGCCAGGAACGTTTGAACCTCGTACCGACGAGCGAATCTCGTCTCCCCATTTTCCCCCAAATTTCAAAATGGAGGCAAGTAATTTCAAAATATCTTTACAAAAGGTCAAGTGAGACCTTGCGAGAGTTTTTCTCTTTCTTCCCCTAAAAAGGAACAAAAAAAAAATTTGCAACGATCACACCAACCCCTAAGCAACCAAGCCCTTCGCATGAACATGTATGTAATACAGTATATTGCTTCACATGCAAATTATATTACGTGCAACTTATTAATATCTAACTTATATAATTTCCAACATGCAGCAATACCCTACAGGCGTGCACTACAACGTTGGAACCCGCAATCCTCCCGACCTATTTGAGTAGAACAATGGCATGAGTTTGACAAGGCTTTTGGTATGTAACAATTTTGGGAGGATGTTTGCATTTCTTGTTAAGCTTAATATAGTGTCTAATATTGTATTGTTTCATGCAGGCTCAATTCAATTCAAAAGTGAGAAACGCAACACTAAAATCGTGTGTGGATTGTTCAGCTACAAAATAGTTGTAGCATTTAACTTTTATTAGTGTAAATCATTGTAATGTTTAGCATTCTATAATTCTTTGTTGTAAATCGATAATTTTTTGTTGTAATTCTATATTTCTTTGTTGTAAATTGATAATTCTTTGTTGTAATGTTATAATTCTTTGTTGTAATTTTATAATAGAAATCATACTACAAATATCATAAAAATCGACACTAGAAAACACATAATATCTTACAAATCGATATACAGCAATTGAGCATAATATATTACAAATCGATACGACAATTCAACATAATAGCTTACAAATCGATATTAACAAACAAACCATATCTCACAAATCGACACAAGAAAATATATAATATCTTACAAATCGATATACAACAATTCAGCATAATATATTATAAATCAGTATACGACAATTCAGTATAATACCTTACAAATTGATATACGACAATTCAGCATAATATATTACAAATCGATATTAACAACCAAAACAATATCTCACAAATCAACACTAGAAAACACATAATATCTTACAAATTGATATACGACAATTCAGCATAATATATTACAAATCGATATTAACAAACAAAATAATATCTCACAAAAATCGATACAATATCCTATAAATTTATAGTAGATATTATGTTAGGAAGCAATATCTATAAATCAATGATAAAATATCATAAAAATCGAGAGGGAAATTCCTATTAGTAGCTTAGAAATCGATATTAAGAATAAGCATATAAATCGATATTAAGAATCAATTTGAAATATATTATGCAATATTATATCAATTTGTAAGATGTGTCAATTTGCAAGATATTTGTATTATGCTTTTGAAACGTGTGCCTGCAAAATTTACATTATTGCGATTTGCGCGCTTGAGGTGGCAATTTGCGTATTCAAAACATGTGTGCCAGGTGCATAATTTTGGTTTATAGATCAATGTGAATTTTGTACAGTCTTACAAAATTTGTATACACAGTCTATAAAATTTGTTTCAAATGTCTGTACACAAAAAATTTGTCATGTTCAGGAAATTAAATGTTGAACCAAAAAATGATATCTCTCTCTCAGCAGTAGAACATAACTCTCTTCACATTATTCTTGAGAACAGGTAGACATTTAAAACGACTTTCTCTTATTCCTGGGGGCCTCGCGTCCTTCATTGCTTTCTAGGTACAGTCTTACAAAATTTATATATACAGTCTACAAAATCTGTTATATATGTCTATACACAAAAATTTTGTCATGTTTGGAAAATTGAATGTTGAACCAAAAATTGTTCTCTCTCTCAGCAGTAGAACGTAACCCTCTTCACGTTATCCTTGAGAATAGGTAGACGTTTAAAATGACTTTCTCTTATTCTTGGGGGGCTCACGTCCTTCATTACTTTCTAGGTAATCTTGCAAGTTGGGTTTTTGTATCTTCTGTAATTAGAAAATTCATCAATTTTTTGCATAGTTCTGTGCGAAATCTAGGTATATCATCTTGAAAAAAAAACTGAAAGTCAAACCAATATAGAAATGTAGTCACCAATAATATAGGATAATAAAACATGTTTAAGTGTACAACATACAATGGTGAATTCTGGTTCTCGTCCAAAGTATATTGCTTCAATATACTTTATTACAATGACCCTACAATCGATGTCATTATTTTGTAAAGGCGCATCCTCTGCGATGCGAAGCCTCCATGGGCCAATGACCACACCCAATATGTCTCTAAAAAATCTAACCTGTGGTTTATGCAAAAGCAAGTAAATTTCAGGTCACAGTACAAGATACGATAATCTTATAGATAGAAACTTACCAAATGCACAATATCACGGTCTACACCAACATTAAAGTCCAAGGAGTTTATAACCATATTTTTTGTTTTTGTACATCCAACACGTATAAGACCCAATGCTTTTTTGATTGCCACAATGTAGGAATTAATATCTGCAAATCGATTATAAATTATCTTACAAAATTGATATGTAAATACGTATTGATAACATAAAAATTGATGGTAAGAATCAACATATAAATTGATATTAAGAATCAAAATAATATCGTAAATCGATATTAGAAATCAGCATAGAAATCAATATTAAGAATAAGAACAATATCTTATATTGATATGGAAATTCTTATTGATAGCTTAAAAATAGATATTGAGAATCAGTATAGAAATCAATATTAAGAATCAAAATAATATCTTAAATTGATATTAAGAATCAGCATAGAAATCAATATTAAGATTCAGAACAATATCTTAAATCAATTTAGAAATTCGTATTGATATCTTAAAAAGCAATATTTAGAATCAAAACAATGTCTTAAATTGATATTAAGAATCAAAATTGTAATCTTAAATCGATATTAAGAATCAGCATAGAAATCGATATTAAGAATCAAAACAATATTTTAAATCGATTTGGAAATTTCTATTGATATCTTAAAAATCAATATTTAGAATTAGCATAGAAATCGATATTAAGAATCAAAACAATATCTTAAATCGATATGCAAATTCTTATTGATAGCTTAAAAATCGATATTAAGAATCAAAACAAGATCTTAAATAGATTTAACATCTTACAAATCGATATGGTCACAAACCTTTTCACTTGACCAAAAGTCTTCCATTTGGTCATTGTTACCCCAGTATTGTAGTCCATCTAGAAATCCAGCCGCGTATGGCATTCGGCGGACGATACTCTGTTGAACAAAACAGTAATAATAGTAAGTTTAAAACACGAAGGTATATTAGTAAATCAAAAAAGAAAATAAACATATAAGATAATCAATATACCATAAAATAAGGGGTGACAACACGAGCCGGCATGGTTGTTCCCATGCTTTGAATATACATAACGAAATCGTGGATAGTCTGTTTACAACAAATATGTACTTGTTAATATACATACCCATGGCATATGTAAATGTATAACTGATAGTGGTTTCATACGTATAAAATTACATATAGTGTTTCCTTCTGCAAATTCATCTTGCAACCGATCGATGTTCTCTTTGAGTACTTTGTTGAGTTTTCTGGTACCTTGTTTTGTGAATGTTGCACTGAAATTAGCTGAATATTCAGAAACTAAACTGTAGCATTATAGTCAGTAAACGAACTGTAAATGACATAAAAAAGACAAAGCAGGATAAAGGAATCGAAGGTACCTTTTTGTGGACGTTCGTCTGAATTGTAGCATCCTTTTTCAATATCGATACAACTTTTGCAATGAAGGAAGTTAAAGGAAACGTTGGTTTTTATGTTCGTTGCTCATGAAACAGGTTATAGGAAAGGCTTTGGTTCTTCTTTAAATGAAACGTCGCTTGTTCCATGCTCTTAAAGAAAATGTCTTGTGTTCCTTGTGGAACACACTACTGAAGTTATGTGATGCTTCATTCATTTTTACATTTTCACGTCATTTCACATCCTGACCATTTTCAAAAATCATGCCCAAAGAATATAATAAATAAATAAATTATATTACACATTAATTAAAAGATGTCGCTTCATTTGCTTGTATCGTCGAAACGACGTTAGTACATGTAAATGAATGACACGTCGCATAACATCAGTAGTGTGTCACATGACATTTTCCTAAACGCTAGACCCTAAACTAATGTCATGTGATGTTCCTTGCTCTTAAAGGAAACATTATAAATAATAAACCCTAAACCAGTAATCACATAACGATTGAGCAAACCTAAGTACAAATCATGGTAACTTTATAATTGCTATACTGAGTAATCACTATTACAGGAATTGCTATACATAATAAACTCAGAACTAGTAATCGCTATACGATTTAGCAAACGTAAGTACAAATCATGGTAACTTCATAATCGCTATACATATTAATCGCTATACTAAGTAATCGCTATCACAGGAAACACTATAAATCATAAACCCTAAACCAGTAATCACTATACGATTTAGCAAACGTAAGTACAAATCATGGTAACTTCATAATCGCTATACTGAGTAATCGCTATTACAAGAATCGTTATATATAATAAACTCAAAACTAGTAATCGCTATACGATTTAGCAAATATAAGTACAAATCGTGGTAACTTCATAATCGCTATACTAAGTAATCGTTATCACAGGAATCACTATAAACAATAAACCCTAAACTAGTACTCATTATACGATTTAGCAAACGTAAGTACAAATCATGGTAACTTCATAATCGCTATACATAGCAATCGCTATACAGAGTAATCGCTATCACAAGAATTGTGATACATAATAAACCCTATGCCAGTAATCGTTATACGATTTAGCAAACGTAAGTACAAATTATGGTAACTTCATAAATCATTGTTGCTTCAAACGTACAAATCGTTGCTTCGAACATTCAAATGGTTATAAAAATTGCACCCTACATAGTACATATCATTGTAACGTTTAGAATACATAAGTAAAGAAAACTTGGACGATTTTTCAAACTTAAGTTTATGTAGTCTTGTCGATTTTTCAGTGGCACTTCTGTATTACACTTATTAATGAAAGAATTATATAATTACAACAAAGAATGATAGAATTACAACATAGAATTATCAAGATACACAAATCACATAATATGTTTATTCACTGGCACTTGATGACTCAGATGGACATACAAATCGTCTCTTTCTTTGTCTTGGTGGAGTCTCTTTATTCGGTGGCCTCTTTGCTCCCTTGATCTTATTAAACCCACTGGTAATCATCTCAACTAGTGACCCAATTTGTCATCCTAAATTCTGCATGTCCTTCCATAACTCTTTATTCTCTCTCTCCAGTATCGTTAACCTTTTGTCGGACAATACCTTATCCTTTGGGAGTTGTGTTTGCTCCTTATCGTGTAATGCAACAGAGAAAATCATAGTATCCGCCAAAGGGACACGATGGATATTATGTCTATGCTGGAAGACGACATGCTCAGAGACAAGAGTGACCTTACTTTCAAGTTGCTTCTCCTCAATCTGTAGATCGATGCATGGGTTGCCAATATTGTTTGAAATAGTTGGGGTCATATTATCGTCCTTTATAATCATATGGTATGGCATGAACACCTTCTTTGTTCCAGCTATCCAATTGTTTCCTGAAGCATTTGTGTCAATTCACATTCCTGGCCCATCACTATTCATCTTCCTTCTCAATATCACAGGTACTTTTGGTATCGACTATCACAAGCCAACTTGTAGGAGTACTTGACTACCATGCTACAACTCAGATTCACATTTGCTAAAGAGCCAAATATCATAGACAGGCAGTCTCACAGCCATAGTAACAACATCTTTGTTCTTCTCCTCCCCATCTCCATACGGTCTCCACACAACCTGTACAGTCGAGATTGTGGTTTAGATATAGACATAATTATTCATGCAAAATGTTGAATGCGATAACGATTTTTACTAAGGAAGACAAAATCTTAAAGTGATGATTATTTAAGAATGTTAAACATTACAACGATTTACGCTAATGAAAGTTAGATGCAAATGTGATAACGATTTGTACTAAACAAGACAAAATCCTAAAACAATGATTACTTAAGAATGCTAAACATTACAACAATTAATGCTAATAAAAGGTAGATGCAAATGCGAAAATGATTTATACTAAAGAAGACAAAATCCTAAAGCGATGATTACTTAAGAATGCTAAAAATTACAACAATTTACGCTAATGAAAGTTAGATGCTAAGAAGATAACAATTTATACTAAGAAAGACAAAATCCTAAAGCAATGATTACTTAAGAATGCTAAACATTACAACGATTTTAAACAATTTACCTCATTTAATTGCAGACCATCTAAAATGAACTGAGTATTTTCTTCCTTAACATTTATTGTAGCCCACTGGCCAATCTTGAGAAAACCACAAACCACAAGGTCACACTGAGGATGCAAGGCGACAATATGCTCCCACGTCCAGGCCTACAAAAATAATATATTAGTAAGACTACAACCTTCAACGAGCTTAGTTGTTAACACTCCAGATTTTTTACCTTCGCTCACAAACAATTTCCTCTTGCCACTCGGGCCCGATCTCTAAATCCTTCCGGGAACCAATTGGTCGACATCTGAGCCAGGGCTATTTAGAGCTCGAATTTTGCCCCAAACTCAAATATTTCAAAAGTCAATCTCTATTCTGGCTTAATTTCTGTTATCAATTCTCATCTTCAGACGAGAATTTTTAATTCCTCGTCTTTGCCAGGGGTGTGGGACTTCAAATTCCTTATCCAGGGTTTTGCATTTCGCAGATCCTTGCATGTCATTGCATGTCATCGCATGTCATTGCATGCCATTTCATGTCATTTCATTGCATTGCATATTATTTTCGAGATCCAGCACTCTCATTTTTAAAATCTCCCAATCTAGATTCAATTTTAAAACTTTTTTTCGAAATCAATTTCGAATACCTGGGTTTTAGATCGATATTTTGCCATTTGTCAACTCCCAGAATCTTATATTTTAAAATATTTTCTTTAGAAAGCGATGTGGATTCGTTTTAAAATCAAGTTTTAACTGATTTCAATTCTCAAATGAGACCCATCTAGGTGGTGCCTCTTCTGGAACACTTCCTTCACTTCTCAAATTTTAGTTATTTCAGAGTTTTAATCAGATTAGGACTCTATCTTTTTACCTTTTAAACATTTTTCAAAATCCCATTTTGGTTTTAAATCAGAGGTAGCCTCATCCCTTATCCATTTCTTTCATTATTGGCCAAAATCTTAGAGTTTTGGTCGGACCAGGACTCTATCAAAGAGTTTCAGTCGGATTAGAACTCTATCTTTCATTTCTATTTTTACCTGTTTTCAAGAAAATCCTTTAAAATTATTCAAAAGAAACCAAAATTTTAGAGTTTTAGTCGGAATAGAACTTTATTATAGAGTTTAAGTCAGATTTGAACTTTACCTTTCACTTCCATTTTTACCCATTTTCAAGAAAAACTTCTAAAATCTTTTGAAAGAGCTAAAGAATTTCAGAGTTTTAGTCGGATCAGGACTCTGTCTCAGAGTTTCAATTGGATCAGAACGCTAACCTTGACTTTATTTTTTAGAAATTTTTTTATTTATCTTTCAAAAAATTAAATTTCAAAATTCTAGAACTTTATTATAGAGTTTCAAAATTTTAGGACTTTGCCCCAGAGTTTCAGTCTGTCCAGAACTCTACTCTAATTTCACCTTTTTACTTTTATTTCACTTATTTTCAAAAATAGATCCAATTCTCAAAGTTTCAAAATCTTGGGATTCTATTCTAGAGTCCCAGTTGATTAGGACTCTAACCCTGATTTTGTCTTTTTGTTTATTTTTACTAATCTCTGAAAGAGACCTTTCATAACCTCTTTGTTTGTTTTTCAAAAACCCAAATTTTAAAGTTTTAAAATTTTAGGACTCTAGTCAGAGTTTCAATTGGTCCAGGACTCTAATTTTCTCGAATTTATTCTTTGCTTTTATTTTTCATCTATTTTAAAAACCTTTTTTAATCTTTATTCTAACTTTTTCAAAAAAAAACCAGACATGGGGCCCATAAAGATGGCGCCACATTTGGAAGAATTTCAACACATTTAGGACTCTAGTTGATTTAAAACTTTCAATTTCAAACTCATCTTCCATTTTCAAACTTCTGTTGAAAACCTTTATTTTCAAAATCGTTTTCTAAAAAATAAGTGGGGCCCACACTAGGTGGTGCCGCATTTAAAAGAGTTTAGGTTAGTTTTGGTTTAGTCAGTGTTTTACTCAGGTTAGAATTTTGAAAGAGTCAAAATTGATTTTTAAAAGTCCAGTTTCACCTTAGCGTTTTAAACCTTATTTTTAACTTCTAATTAAAATTTTTAAAAAAACAAATGTGGGCCCACAGAGAGTGGCTCCATATTTGAGATGATTTCAATTCAACTAAGACTCAATTAGGGTTAGTAATTAGTGCCTTGTTAGGTTAGAACTCTACCAAAATCTCCCCCCCCCCCCATGTGAGTCATCCTAATTAATTAAGCAAAGTTTTAGAAAAATCCAACTCTTTAATTAAAAGTTAGAAATTTCTATAAAAAAGGGCATAGGGGGTCGACCCACTCATTGTGTTCTCTCCTCTTTCTTATTCCCTCTCTCTCCTCCAGCAGCTTCTCTCTCAAGCTCATCCTTCCTCCATTGTTGCAGCCCCAAGGTGAGTTCTTCTTTTACTTTTTTTATTTTTTATGCGTTTTCACCATAGCCGCCCCTATGCGTGTGCTCTTTCATTTTTTTTGGTTTAATCAACCATGAAAATGATTTAAAAATGTTATCTACTGAATATCCATGCTTATTTACATGTTTTTGATCCATTGAAATCGTTGGTAATGTGTTTATTATATCAAACGCCCAAAAAAGATCGAGATTCGACCGTTCAATGGGTCAAATCCCTCTTTTAATGGCTAAATCAAATTCTAACCATTTTTTCCTGAATAATTTTTGTTTATTTCCTCATGTTAATATTTATTTTATTTGTTTAAGCATCAAATCATGATTCGTTGCAGTATTTATATATTTTTCATGATTTTTTATACCTAGATTAGGGTATTTCATGCATTTTATCGATAATATACATACTTTGATTCTGGCCATGCGAGAATGATGTTATTTCATGTATGTTTTTATGCCAATAAAATATGACTTTTTAGGGTTGAATCATATATTTGTCAATGACTTTCAATAAAAAATCAAAAACCGAACTCTGATTCTTATACCGTGAAAACGCTATATGGAATCAAGGACGGTTTGTCAAAGTGATATCTCCCTCATTAGACATCTGATCGATGATCCGTAAAAAGAAGTGCGTTTGTCATAATGTCTAGTATATTCTGTAAAATTTTCAGATTTTTCCATGGTGGTCTGCTATTTTTAATTTGTCAGAGATCATAATCTATTTATCAGAGAACGTTATGCATGGTTTAAGCTCTGGGTCAACTTGAGCGGATAGTATCTCTCTAACCGAAGATCATTTTTCTGATCCGTAAAAAGCCACAATTTCAACAGCATGTCTAGTTTTATCAGTGTGATTTTGGTAATTTTTGAATTTTGTTTGCTATTTTTCTAGAACCGTTAAGCATTCGTCGGAATCAATCTAAAAAAAAAATGATTTTCTCTAAGTCCTCCAGAATTTTATTCCTTTTCTTCAAAAATTGATTTTTCTTTCTTCAAAAAAAAATCTCAATGTGATTCACAATTTTCAAAATGTCCTTTTTCTAAGTATTTTCTAATATTTGAAGCATACATCATAACTTCAATCTGCATTTTCAAAAATTCATAGCACATGTCTAATTCTTTGTGCATTTAAGAAATAAAACATCGATTTAGACAGTTGAGTAACGCAAAGCACATGATTGATCATTGGTTCAATTACCCCTGGTTACGGTGCCAGGAATGGTTGAACCTCGTACCGACAAACGAGTCTCATTCTACAAATTTTTTTTGCATTTTTAAACAGAGGTGAGTTGTTTTTAAAATCTTTTTCAAAATGTCACTTTGACTTGCAAAAGTAAAATTTTGCAATAATAACATTGGTCTACAAGTACTAAATATGTAATAAACAAATACTTGAATAAATGACCGAAACCCTCTAACGGTTTTCGTACCCTTACTTGCACAGTAAAGATGACTGTAGAAGTGTGCGAGCATAGCAGCACCCCATGCCCAGTTGGTGACTTCATCTAAGTCTTCCAAGAACTGCATTCACAAGTAACTTATTCTCGAACCAGAACAATCAAAAAATAAAGTAAGTCCAAAAAAAATAAAGAAAGAAGTCGCTCAACTCTTGGTCAGCCTTTTTAGATGCACATGCAGTGGACCGGCCTTCCCATTTATTACAGAAAAAATAAACTTTCATCGATGAGGAATTGCTTCCACCAAAAATACACTCACGCCATTCCTCCATCAACATTCCTAGAAGGGTTGTGCACTTGTCTCTTGGGTTATAGTTTGAATCTCGTATTAGGACAACACTTTCATGGCACTTAAGACTCATAATCTATGCCACATCTTCTAGGGTCATGGTGATCTCAAAACTCCCAAACTGGAACATGTTTGTCTTATGGTTTCACTTATTGACCAGGTGGGTCATGGTGTTCCAGCAATTTTCAAAATAATATTTGTCCAGAAGGCCGCCGAAATAGATCTTTCGTAATCGGTCCTTCTGATATTCACTCAACTTTCTATACCACGACAGAACTACAGGCCACTGACACCGGCCTTTCAGCTTTTCATATGTTGCTCTGCTTCTCTTCTGACCTGCATGTAATATAAAATATCAAATCATAATTAGTCCCATTATACATAGTCATCGCTATAAATAGTAATCACTATACATAATAATACCTATCACAGTAAATCATGGTCGACTGGAGCGATTTACGTATCAAATCACTTTTAACAACCGTCATTTCATTTGCTCGTATCATCGTTACGTATCCTGCTTCTTCCTTTCTTTTTCCTTCTCTTCCTCGTCCTCCTTCTCCTTCCTTTGTCTTTCCTTCTCTTCCTCATCCTCCTTTTCCTTCTTATATCTTTCTTTCTCTTCCTCGTCCTCCTTCTCCTTCCTTTGACTTTCCTTCTCTTCCTCATCCTCTTCTCCTTCCTTTGTCTTTCCTTCTCTTTCTCATCCTGAATCTGCTTCATTTGCCTTTCCTCTTCCTTCTTCTTCAATGGCCTTCGCTTCTCTTTCTCCATCTCTTTATTCTTTCTTTGTTTTTCTCTCTCCTCCTCCTTCGTTTGCCTACGCTTCTCTTCTTCCTTCTCCTTATTGTTCCTTTGCTTTTCCCTCTTCTCCTCCTCCTCCTTTTGACTTTGCTTTTCTTCCTCCTTCTCCTTATTCTTTCTTTGTTTTTCCCTATCCTCCTCCTCCTTCTCCAACATTGATTTCCTTTGCTTTTTTCTATTATCCTCTTCCTTCATTTGCTTTTGCTTTTCTTCGTCATCCTTCTTCTTCTTTTTCATATTTACTTCTTCCTCGTCATTCTTTGTTGGATTATCATCTTCAATATCTGACGGATTAGGCTCTGCTCTATACTTTACCAGCAATTGCTCCCTTTCTTTATCATTCTCAAGTGCCATTATTCTGTAGTACGCTTCTAATTGCTCATACAAAGCATATTGTTCGACGATTTCGTCAAGAGTCATTCCCTCTAACACCAAAGTGTTTCTTCTCTTACAAATGTAAGCCATTGGTAACCTGCACAATACAAAAACATCGTTGTAAGATTTAGCAAACCTAAGTACAAATCATGGTACTTCATAAATCATAAAAACATATGGTTACATGAAACTCAACGAGATGACAAAGGGTGCTCCGGCGAAAGCAGATGACGACAAAGTTTTTTGTGGAACATTTAGGGGGAAATATTGCGAGGAGATCCTTTTATAGCAGAGGAGTTTACTGCTTATGGGACCCTCCAAAGATTTTATAATAAAATAACATATACCTTTAAGCGGTTTACATTTTAGGTGGTTTACGCAATGACGTCTTTATTGGCCACAACGATTTGCCTTTGTTACAAAAATATTGTCATAGTATAACGCAAATCGATGATCAAATATCATACAAATTGATGTGAAATTTGATATACAATTAGCATACAAATCAAGGGTTTAGGGTTTAGGGTTTAAGGTTAGGGTTTGGGGTTTATGGTTAGGGTTTAGGGTTTAGGTTTTAGGGTCAGGGTTAGGGTTTAGGGTTTAGGTTTTAGGGTTAGGGTTTAAGGTTAGGGTTTAGTAATATATTAAGGGTTTAGCATTAGGGTTTAATAAGATATTAAGGATTTAGGGTTTAGGGTTTAGGGTTTAAGGTTAGAGTTTAGTAAGATATTAAAGGTTCAGGGTTTAGGGTATAGGGTTAGGTATAGTAATATATTATGCGATATTTGTACCGATTTGTAAAATATTAAGTGCTTTCTAGTGTCGATTTGTTAGATATTTATAATATGTAATTGAAACCTATGCGTGAGAAAATTTACATTATAGCGGCATGAGGTTGCCATTTGTGTGTTCAAATTGTTGCTCATTTAGCGATTTCTATGGAAATCACTTCAAAGCGTCGCACCTGTAATTAAATAGTTGTCACATGAATCGCTATCGTCAACAACTATAAATCGCTATTGAATGAAACGTATAAATCATTCTTGTTTTAAACATACAAATTGATGCTTTAAATGTACAAATCGATGAAGAAATCACACCCTTCATAAGTATATATTGTTGTAACGTTTGGGCTTCAACAGTAAACATCATTGTACGATTTAGCAAACTTGAGTACAAATCTTGGTAACTTTATAAATCATAAATCGCTAATGCATTAAATGTATAAATCGTTGCTGCTTTAAATGTATAAATCATAAATCGCCTCAACAATTTGCCTTTGTTACGAAAATATGTGTCATTCATTTATAAATGAAACATCATTTCACATCCCACTCGTTGTCAAAAATCGATATGCCTTGTGAGACCTGAATTTCGGTTGAGGATTTATGTGATTTACGCAATGATGTCTATGTCGGCCACAACGATTTGCCTTTGTATAAAAAATATTGGAATAGTATAACACAAATCACGGTTATAGTAACATACAATCGATTTGCGAGATATTTTTTGTTTGTTAATATCGATTTGTAAGCTATTATGATGAATTTTTGTATCGATTTGTAATATATTATGCGATATGTATATCGATTTGTAACATATTATGTATTTGCTAGTGTCGATTTATAAGATATTTATATTATGATGTTGAAACGTGTACGTGCGACATTTATATTATTGCGTGATTGCGGTGACAATTTGCATATTCAAATAATTGTTCATTTAGTGATTAAAATTGAAATAATTTTACAGTGTCGTAGCTGTCATTAAATCATTGTCACATGAATTGCTATCCTCAACACACATATACGATAAGTCGTTTCTTTAATTGGCAAGGTAAATAACAACTCAATGTATAGTATAGTATGATGCAACTGACAATCATGACAGATAACATGAAGAATGATGTGCATGTAGATTTAATTTTGCATAGTCGGCAGAAAGAAATCCTTTTGCCACATAAGTGCGCGTAGTTTATATTCTCCTCCTCCTTCTTCCTTTGCTTTTCCTTCTCTTCGTCATCCTTCTTCTTCTTATTCTTCTTCATCTTTAGTTCTTCCTCATCTTTCTTTGTTTGCTTTTCATCTTCAATATCAGATGGATCAAGCTCTACATAATAAATATCCAACAATTTGTTCTAGTCTTTTTCATTCTCAATGTTCATTATATTTTGGTACTTTATATAACCCTCATATATACCGGACGACATCATGCATCGTCAAAGGGAGCTCCTCTTACAACATATGGTGTGTCGTCAAAGGGTGATCCGTAACGTTTAGGGCGACATATTGCGAGGAGCTCATGTTAAAGCATATGAGTTTACTCTTTAGGGCAAAAACGATGATGATTTTAACCTTTTCCGGCGGGAGGACATTTTTGTCCTTTACTCAAAACAACGTTTTATGACGCTAATGGTGATAAAGGGTACTTAAGCCTTTGCAAACACACCAGATTTCGATGCTAAGTGATGCTAACACACACGGAGAAATGAGCCCCATGTGCTTACATACATGGTGCTCATTCAGACCCGAGAACACACACCTACGTGTTCCGGGGGGAACATATAACATGCTTTGATGATTCAGCATTACCACATATTTTAGGCACTGATTCAACCATAATTTTTGGATATTATTTGCATATGTGGCCAACCCTACATCATTGGATATTATTTTGATTTGGACTTTGATTTGAATTAATATATTGATTGCTTTTAAGAATTGGATTCAAATTTGGTATGAGTGGGACATCATGTAATCCGTTTGTACACAACTTATTCCTATTACCCTGCCAATTTTGGGATGAAGATGAGGCTATCATAGTTTATTGTGTCAATGGGTTTGGTTTGGTTTGGACTCAGGTGAAACCAGATCCAAACTTGATTTGAGATGATGATACTTAGTTCGGCTTCGAGTCTTATCGAACCCATCGTAAGAGAAACCATATCCGGATCCTATAAGGATTATATGAACCAAACCTGGTAAAATATTATTTTTTATTATTTTTACATTAAAAAATTGCAGATCTTAATTTGAACTCGGGTCAGGCCTGTGTCTGGTATGCAATTTCACAAACCATACCCGACTCTATATATTAATGGAGGCTTCAGGATAAACCCAGATTGTACTTGGGCCTTATTATTTATCACCCAACCCTTACCCTATAGGGTTTGGTACAGTTCGGGTCTGGGTCAAACCCGACCCATTGACACCAGTCAACATAGTGCCAAATATCCACGATTTTTTTTAATAAAGTGATATTTTGTTAGGTGTTTAAAACTACAAATATCCATAGACGTAAATTCTCATATCGTACGTACAAAATTATTTATGTTATTTATTTACAAACGTTTTATTTAAGTTTTAATAAAATTATTGCCAATATCTTGCTGACAAAACACAAAACGAAGTCAAAATTCAACAAGAAAAATGATCGTCGTCTAAGAATGTCAACCGATCGGATTTGATTGGGTATCCTACTGCATATAACTCCATTTAGTAAGATTTGGTAAGCCAAAATCGCATCCGATTGTAACTGAACGCAGATGTGGTTTTGATTTTTTGCTAGTAAATCCAATGGATATCCAAATTTGATCATATTCTAAACCAAAACCGTTTAGCCAACATCAGATTGGTTGGATCCAGCATTAGCCACATCTGACTCGAATCCGAACCCTGTTTTAACAGGCATAAACTATATCACAGGAACACGTTATTTTGGTGACGTGTCTCTTGTGTCACCAGCAGACACGTGGATATGGATAATGACATGTATGGGGCAATATTTTAAAATTTTAAAAGTTTTTAAGCATTATAATTTCAATAAAAATGTATTTTATAATATTACAATTAAAAAAATTACTTTTTCTGTTGATAAAAAATAAAAATTTCCGTGTCCTCGAGAACACTTTTCAAAAATTTTCGAACTTTCGAGTCGAACCCCGCATAGCGCGTTCTCGTGTCTTTGTGATATTGCGTAAATCTCAATTTCCCCCCACTTTAAACTTCTGTTCACTGATATGGGAACCACCCCAAATTCTGAGACAATCAAGAGTTGGAATCACCCAAGCTGTTGTTTAATCATCCCCGACTCCAACGCGTTTTCCTGTCGTTGACGTCGCGCACCGCCACCCCTTCCTCCTCATCGGTTTCACGCCGCCCTCTCTCTTTGTGTGTGGAAGGGGCGCGCCATCATCTCCATGCCGTCGACCCATCTCTCCCATCCAAATCGCAAGGTATCAAACGGCAAATTCATCTTTCTTTGGCATTTTTCTTCTTTCTAAGCCTGAATCCCTCTCTCTCTCTCTCTGTGGATTATATGGTGGGAATTTGAAGGCGGAAGATTTCCAATGTGTTTTTCTTTGCAAAAAATGAGGTTGTCAATTCAAGAACTTGCAATACCAGTTTCAAGGGTATTTAGAAATAGATACTGGAAATAGCGCCTCGTGTACCCATTTTTATTTATTTATTTTTGGAGTATATTTATGCTCTTGCCTATGATCATCGTTTGAATAGTTCGATTTTTTATGAACCTGTGGAATATTTAGATTGTGACAATGACAATAAATATAATTGAAAAAATCCGCAGAAAATTCAGATTAGGATATTTTTTTTTATGAACATCGTATCTGAGAGCGCTATCTGAATTTCTGGTTTCTAGATCACCATATATAATAACGTGTCGCGTATCAGGTTTTCCAGTTTGCTGTTTTAGTTTTCAATTAAGAAAATTATAGTTGATGTCTTGGCAAAACATGGGAGTCATTATCATGCTTGAGTATGATATCAAGTCCTTGATCTGAGCAAATCTCAGACCACACATAAAGCATTACCGTGTTCTATGGTTCCTATTAGAAGGGAACTGGGGTTGATTTATTTTAGTGGAATCCAGGCGTAAGCTATAGCCTATAAATGATACATCATTTTTTATATAACGAATGTTTTTTTTAAGTCATTTTAGGTAATCCATTTAAAACATTACATCAAGGTAAACATTCTGAAGATTTGCTACCCTTTTTTCATATAACTTGAATATTTGTTATACAAAATGTTATCCATTATTCACTATCCATTTTCGTTAATGATTTTTGTTTGAATTTAATATGTTTATGCTAATTATCATCTTTATATCTAGTACACATGATAAACTCCTATATAGCTATATCGTGATTATTTTTTTGGATTATACACTTTTCTAAAGAATAAAGCTTACGATGCAATAGGACTAGATGTGGTATGACAACTAACTACTTGTACATCTGAATCCTGAAAATCTTCCTAAATTTACGTCAAATATTTCCTAGGTACTTCTTGCTTCCTAATTCACATAGGCCTAAAGTCCCTAGTTTTTTGGTTTCGCTTCTCATATCAGTTATCATTTTTTGCTTCCTACTTTGGCAACCTTGGAGAAACTGTTACACCATCCTATCCAAGGCAGATCAGTCTCTAGCATTGAACTCTTGATATTAGATTTCTTATCCTCAAAATATTTCTGAGCCATCCAAACCAAGAAAACAAAAATCCCCATCATTTTCAGACAAACTTCACCTTTCTCCCAAAGTGCTAAACCATGATGCTAAAGTGAGACCTGTTGAATTGCATGACGTTGAAACCTGTCCATCAGCTCTAGCTTGGCTGATTTGAATAAATATCAAAATACAGTTATCACCAGAAAATATGATGTGATGACTCAACTCACATGAACACATGATGTGTGTACTAGCAGGATGACAACCTCTCTTTTGTATATTCCCTCATTGGTGCCTGATCTAACGAAGTCGGTCAAGTGAACACCTCGGTTCTAATAGGTCCCAACTCCAAATAGCTTTCATTGGAAATGGCATAACACACACTCCAAAAAGGACCTGTGACAAGGTTTCATAGTGAATACTGAGTTGTTAGTACCATAGTCACAAATAGTGGTGAGAAATTGAATTTCTCTCAAAAAAACATGAAAAATATACTTCTCGACCTTTTCCCATTTTATACGTGATATATTGAAAATATCAGTATTATTTAATATCTCGCGATTATATCACACATTTTTCAATAAGTTGTGATATAATCACACTTTAATTTTGACACCAATGGGCTCACAACCCAGCCTGATTGGTTCTTTTAGTATGTGAAGTTTAAAACTTTTGAGGCATTTTTATAGACGTGTAGGGAGGATTCTCCTCCCTGTACTATCAATATGGGTCTATTCCCAAAACCTGCAAAAGATAAGCATGTCAGTAACAACTAACAACTTAAGGCAAGTCACAAAAATATGCACAAAATGTATCATCCCTCCTTCCCAACAGAAAATGAGCCTTCGCACCCATTGCAACCAACCTCCAACTTGTGGTCTCTCTCTCTCTGGTATCAGGAGGGTTCTTCCTCCTCTCTCTAGGTCTCTATAGAACAGGGTAGGAAACCCACCTTAGCCAGAGGGGTACCAGCCGGAGGACGTGATGGTGTCGGCCGGAGCCACCAGCTGGATGTGATTCAGTACAATAGAAGGCTTGTCCAATGCGTCTTGGTGTTTCACATGCATAGCATCTTATACCCACCTTGCAGCACCATTATGCACAACCACCTTCATCCTTCTTCATGCACTAAAATTGCCAACACAAAGCCATCCATGTTCATGCACACAAGCTAGGACTAATGCTAAAACCCAAGTTTTTCTTTTGCACAACCTGCAGCGCCGTCATTTTTCTTGTGCAAGCACAAATCAAGTGTTAGCCATTCTCCTTTACTTTCGCAGCCACAAAAGGTTTTTATGAAACTCATGGATTTTCATATAAGGCTGCACTCAATCCTCAAACAACATGACAGAAAAAAGCAAGGTTTTAAAACCCAGTGACTCGGGACTCGACTCGTGACTCGGTGGGTCAACTTGGTGACTCAGACCGGGTTTTGTTAACTTTTGATTTTAAAAGAAAAACAATATATAAATTGTCATTTAAACATATAAAGGTTTGTAGAATGACTTAATATGGCATGCAGAAAGGACATATGGACAAATATGTGCCCTGATACAATGATATTCATTTTATAACCTCTACATAAGGCACATCATGGAATAGATAATCATTAAGTCCATTTCTTAGCCACATTCTGGAAATGTACTTTGAATAGCAAAGGAATAGGTAAGGAGGCAATTCTAGTTTTCTATTTCTTTGCCATAACTGTAATCAACATGGCACTCCATTTTTCCCACTTGCTAACGTTCCAAGAGACAGTATCACTACTGTCCAAATGTCTGTAAGAATATAAAAACAATTGCAAAGAGCTATAGAGGTTTGCTTGAATTTGATATCTATACAAGCACTTTGACTAATTCATGACTTGAATTAGAGGATGTGGTCACCATGAGTTCAGTCTGCTACTACCTACGGTTCCTAAAATGGCCAATCATATATGCTGCTTGTTTTAAAAGTTTCAATTCTCTCTCTAACAAATCCATCAATGTAAAATAGGGATATATGTGCATATTGAAAGTTTACAGTATGCCCAATAACAACATAAATAAGCAATTTTCTCATGTATGAAAACTATGCAGGAAATATATTAATAGCACAACTATAAAAAGACTACTAATATTTGAATCTGTACAATGCTTGTTCACATAACAAATGGATGATGAAACCTAAATGTGACTTCCTATAGGCACATTTGACCCTCCATATATAGTGAGAATCATTTCTTTAAAATATTTTGCTAGAATAAGTTGATAGCACCGGGTGAACAGTAGTTCCAACAACATGGCGATTTTATTCTATGGATTTAAATGATTTTTATTTTCTTTTTTATACAAAATCTGGGGGTAACCCTTGTTAAAATATATGTACTTATATATTTTGAAACTGTAATTTGAAACTCAAAAATCAAATTTCAAATTTCAAACATCCCAGAACTCGCCCGAGTCAGGCCGAGCCAAGCCAGAGTCTTGGCAAACCGAGTTTGCCTTGCCGGGTTGACTCGCTGGAGGGCCGAGCCGAGCCGAGTCAACGAGTTGACTTGGTGAGTTTTAAAACCTTGGAAAAAAGGGAATGGGTTCACTGACCTCCCGGTTCTATCGGAAACAAATATTAATAAGTTGTTAATTTTTACTTATAAATGATGTTCATTAAATTTGTCTTTTGGAAGTCTAAAATAATGTGATTACATTTTTGTTATTTTTTCTTTTTTCTATTTTCTTTTTTAATTTTACTGAAAATTTCCCGAGATTTATCCAAGATTTTTTTTTCAAAATCTCCCGAGACTTTCCCTTGCCGAGAAATTCCTAAGAATGATATTTGTGACTATGGTTAGTACTTCTCCATGTATGTTTATCTTCTTGCCAGTTCACCATCCAGCTAACCAAAATGTTCAGGCTATCCGTTGTATGATTTCAAGGGCTGTCTGATCTCCTTGGAAAGAGAGATGTGTCAACTACTGATATCCATCCACCAAATCCTTAACTGAACATGATTTGTTCTTTGTCAGCAGAAAAGAGTGGAAAACTTATGACACAGTGAATGAAAAGTACACGATCTATCCCTCCAAAGGGGAAGAGAAATGATGCTTACCATGTTTGATCGAAAACTTTGTTTGAGGTTCTTGACCACCTTATCCAATGCTTGCAAATATCTGCCATTTCTCCATATATATTTTTCTTTAAACAAGTTTTGACCACCAGCATTTGACCTGAAAAATCAGCGAACACTATTTTGGATATTAGTGCCCTGTTATCATATCCAATGATAGATTCTCCCTGTTCTACAAAAAGGAATAAATGTGTTTCATTGTCTTCTACTGGAAGGTGTTTGAACTGACATAGCTTCAAGCAAATCCCTGTAAAAACATTTGAACTAAATTTTGAAAAGATGAGTGACAATTCTGCTGTTGCTGAAAACAGTATGTTGTTACCATTTCATGGAAGACAGAGTTATCTAACCCTTGTATATGATAAAGAATCTTCCTGCTATTCTTCAAATTCTGTTAGCGGTGGTCCCTTGCATCTTGCTTGGTGATAGTCTGATGTCTTTTTGAGTTTATAGCATTACATTGCCAATAGCAGTTCTTTTTATTGCATTTGTATATAAAGAATGAACACTTATCTTGTTTTCTTGATGTAACTATTCTTGCAGGACTTTCTTTTTTCGTTTGGATATCTCTTTGCAATACAAGCCTTGTAATCAGGCATGATCTTTAACAAGTACTGGGGACATTCACAAAAGTAATTTTTAGCATGTTTCCATAATCTTGTGGGTTGCTGACCAAGGATGAAGCGTTATGTTTACATCAATGATAATGAACTTTCTCCTGACACTTTTTGTGACAACTGTGTCTCAAACCGCAAGTATACTGTATTTAATTTTCTTCCAAAGAATCTGTGGGAGCAATTCAGGTACTTTGAAGATCATTGCTTTTGCAGTTCATGTTCCTCACATTTATGAAGATCTCCTTGATGATCTATTTCTAATTTTCTATGCTCATCTTGTAAAGGAATTTCAAATTTGTGTGTTTCTGCCATACATACATATACATATATGTATATACACGACACACGTATACATATATTACCAAATTGACCTATTCAATTTAGTATAGAATTTTGAACTACATCAATTTGATTTGGTACCTCTGTTTATCTTTTGCTACTTTGACATCTTCAGTTAGATGCCAGAAATACTTATGTGCGCCAAGTAGACCAATTCATTTAGTATAAGATTTTGAACAATTTGAACAGTTGAACCTGATCACTGCATGATAATGTCATACCACTCTGTGTTGCCTTTTAACGTTCTTATATTTCCAGAATGCTTATTGTGCCGGATAATGAAACATTATGGTTAGATGTATAGGAGGGGGTTGCCTTTAGATCTTTTAGTATAGTGCAGTTATCTCTGAAATTGTTCATTTCATGTCTTGCTAGATAATAAATATGGTCAGAACTCAGAAGATACATCATTTTGCTAATTTTCAGTTGATTTATTTCTAAACATTCATGTGGTTGGCTTTGATGTTTTATCAAATTTTTAACCTTTTTGGTGTAATAGAATGCCAGAATAGCTCTCTTAACGATTTAATGTAATATTAGTTTTTGGCTAATTATCCTTTTGTCTGCTTTTGCAGTCGGTTCATGAACAAGTACTTCTTACTGATTGCATGCCTCCAACTCTGGCCACTTATTACCCCTGTTAATCCTGCAAGTACATGGGGACCACTTATCTTCATATTTGCAGTGTCTGCTACAAAAGAGGCCTGGGATGATTACAATAGATATCTCTCTGACAAGAAGGCAAATGAGAAAGAAGTATGGGTTGTGCGCCAGGGGATCAAGAAGCATGTATGGAAATCCTTCAGTAACTTGCTGATACATGATTTGTAACAAGAGAAGCCCTAGCGTTCACAGGCTGAAAATGCATGGTTTTTCTATTTGTTTTGATTTGTTGGCATCTGATCTGCAATTTCTTTCCGAGTTTATGTTTCTTGGTAAAAGTAATCTACAAGCTTATTTTCTAAGGCAACCACGCTTGGTTTTTCCTATACCAGTTTGGCTTTGTAGATTGTGCAATTTATTTTCATGCAAGTAATGTAATTTGACAGGTGTTCAATTTTCTCTTATTCTTCTCTTAGTTTCATGTTTAAGGTCTTCTTTTGCAACTGCTTACCATATCAGACAACTCCTTAGCTGTCATGTTTGTAAAAAGACGAAAGCACCTTCAAGAAAAATTTACATAATTTTGTGTTTCCTGCTCTTTAACCTTATTGTTGCTTTTTAATACCATTTGTCAACTGATGATTATTTCTTCTTTTATGGATTTTCTTTTTACGCCATTTTTCTCAAATGAATTCTACAAGGGGCTTAAATCAAACATTTTCTGCTTTTGCTTCATAGACCATTAGATACCGTTTGTTTCTCAAAATATACCAAAATTCAAACTTATCAGACATTTTCTTCTTACTTTTGCTTCGTAGACCATTAGATACTGTTTGTTTCTCAAAATATACCAAAATTCAAACTTATCATGAAAATAAACATGACATCACCGCCGAAACCCCCCTTCCTCCTGCCTTCCTCTGCTCTTCCTGTCTCTCCCCTCTTGCTCGCCAGACCTTCGCCGGATCCCCCTTTGCCGGAGGCCCTGCTCTACACCGGAACCCCCTCCCGGCGTTCTTCTTTCTCCCTTTTTCTCTCGTCGGCGCACTAGGTCTCGACACACCTCGCCGGGACCGCCTTGCCGGTGCAGCCCAACACCCTCTCGTCTCCTTCTCTGTAAGTATCCCCCTCTCTCTCTCGCCCTCCTGCCCCCTCTCTCTGTTAACACTCGGCAGGAGGGCGCTGCCCCTCCTGCCCTCTCTCGTCCCTCGTCTTCTCCCTCTACGAATCTCCCTCTCCCTCCTGCCCTCTCTCGTCCCTCAGCTTCTCCCTCTACGAATCTCCCCCTTTCTATTTTTCGGTGGCTGCCAATGGCAGCCACTGCAACGACAACAGGGAGTTGCCATTGTTGTCCACTGCCGTCGACACTGGCGTAGCTGGGGGTGGGGAAGGGCAGAGCCCTTCCCTCCTTTTTGATTTTAGGATTTTTTTATTGGCTACATCAATGGTGGTGGCCGGTTGTCTTGAACCCGAGCCAGGCTTGGGTTTTGTCCTCTCTCTCACGCCATCAGAGGCTGTTCACCTTTGAGACCTAATGTGGTTATGAGTACGACCGGGCGTGGGCGGCACTCGGTTCCCCTCTTGCCCAGGAACTGAGCATGGCTTGGTTTCTTTCCATCTTGGGCAGCAGAACCGAGCCTGGCTTGGCTCGGCTGTGGGTTGGCCAGTGCCTACGACAGTGACCTAGCCACGCTGGGTAAGCCTGACCGAGTTGAGCTCGGTCAATATTGAGCCCAGCTCGGTCCTCGCCTTCAACTTGGTCCCTTTGTGGGCTTGTTCGGGCTCGATACGGTCGAGCCCTGTTGGGTTTCTAGTTGGCCGGGTGGGGCTCGACTGTGTCAAGCCCACCTACCCTTTTTGGCCGCCAGCTCGAGTGGGCTGGGTCAGGCGGTCAGGCTCGACTCAGTCGAGCCTGCTAGAGCCAGGGCACACCCAGGGTCTTAAGTGTAATGAAAAGAGGCGGAAGCACCAATAGAGCGAAAGACACTCTTTAAGAGTGACCACAAGAGCCAAGAACACAAGCACTAAAAGTGCACACACAAAACTCTCAAAAGTAGAAAATGACTTAAAGTCATAAGTTGGATATTATTGAAGAAAGGAAAAGAAGGGTGAAAACCCAATACATTTACAAGGGGGAGCCTCCTCTATATATAGAGGAGGAGAGCATAAAGGGGGACCATAAAGGGGGCTCCCTTCTAGTCGTTGGGAGCCCCAACGGTCATAAATATGACTGTTGGGGCCCCAACGACTAGATAGGTGGGGCCCCTTATGGTCCTAAAATGTAGAAACTGAAAAAGTAAAAAGGAAAAAGAAAAAGGGGAAAAAGAAAGAAAGAAAAAGTAAAAAAAGAAAAGGTACAAGTGGAATTACCAAAACACCCCTATCGGGTTTTTGGTTTATACAAAACAGAAAATATATTATGTATATATACATATATACGTATATATACTTATATATATACGAATGTATATATATAAGTATATGTATATATATATATATTTATATATACATAATTTAACACTTAAGTTGGCCCCGAGCTTGGCCTATTTTTGGAGAGATTGAGCCCAGGTCAGTTTGATATCCGATCTAGCTCGACCCTCTAGCTCAGTTAGACCCAGAGTTATCGGAAGCGCCTAGGCGCATGGGGAAGCACGCTTCCCCGAAGCGTGTTTCAGAAGCACGAAACGTTGCGCTTTCGAAACATGCAGGGAAGCACATTTTTTTTTGGAAGCGCGCTTTCCCCACGCTTCCCCCCTGCTTCCGGTTCGCTTCTTAGGTCGCTACCGAGACGGTTCGTAATTTTCTTCTAAGTCATCCCACGCTTCCCGCTTCCTAAATTTTTGAAAGTGCCTCGCTTCCCGCTCCCGCTTCTCGTATCGCTTCCCGCTTCCCCGATTGGTAACTTTGGTTAGACCCTTAGATATTACCGAGTCCGACTCGATTACGTCGAGCTCAGCTTGATCGGAGGCCCCGGGTTCGGCCCTTGTGTTTGCAGAGACCAACCTGGCTCTTTCATCTGTCCCCCTCCCTTTTGGTTCTGATTCTGACTCGGTTTGACTAAGCCCATTTAGTCGTGATTTACGTTCCACATAAACCGAGTCAAAGCCCGATTTTCTCGAAATCGAGCTTGACTTGGCTCATCTTTATTAAGTTCATCTCGATTTTCCCCCAAACCGAGCCAAGCCAAGCTCGGGTCATTATTCCAAATGAACCCGGTTCGGTTCAATTGGCTCGAACTAGGTTTGGGTTCAACCCTTACGACACAAACATTGCTTACTGTTATTAAATTAAGTTTATTAGCATCGTTCTTTTGCATATCTTTTAGCGCACCACATCGGTGCAACAGACGAGCCACGCTTACCAAGGCACAAGCCTTTAAAAACCTACGCTCGGAATCATCGGCGAGTTCGACCATCTCTAAGGTAGGGAAAAGTTGCATAAGAAAACAAATGAGAGAATACTTCTAACTATACATTATATATATATATATATATATATTTATTTATTTATATGTTTTTAACTCAAGGACACAATTTTGCGTATTTTTATCCATTTAAAATTATGTCATTTACTTTGCCGCCGTGCTGTTACGTGCATATGCTACTGCTTTTGCAATTTATTTACTCGATGTACAATTTCGTATATCGTGCATCGCTTACGTAGTTTATTTAGCCGATGTACGATTTCGTACATCGTGCATTGCTTACGCAATTTGTTTGGTCGATGTATGGTTTCGTGCATCGTGCATTGCGTATGCAATTTATTTGGTCGATGTACAGTTTCGTGCATTGCTTACGCAATTTATTTAGCCGATGTACGGTTTCGTATATCGTGTATCGCTTACGCAATTTATTTAGCTTGATGTGTGGTTTCACACATCGAATGTTGATTTATGTTATTTACTTTGCCGTTGTGCTGTAATGTGCACAAGCTTATGCTTTGATATATATATGTATTCTATATACGTATACATATATAACTTTATAACGTATGCAGTTTTGCGTACTCTTGCCTAATTTACGTTATGCTTGCTTCCAAAGACTCGAATTTGCGCAATCTGTCCAAGTCTTTATTTTAAAAAAAAGGGGTTTCATATGCAAGTTTTCAAACTCGTTTTAGTTACGGTCTGGAAAGGCAAAGAAACAAGTATTTGACGTTTGCATATTCGCAACCGAGTCTTTCCCTCAAAACTGCGTAAAGGAAAGACGTCGACTACGTAGCCCTAAGTGGTATGTACGTCTGGTCCATCTTTTTTTGGTATCCGAAATAACTCAGATATTCTTCGCTCTAAAGTATGAGACTTTGGAAATTTTTAAATAAATGTTGGGGTTTCTTTCGAAGAAACTGAGATCCCTCATTGTAGTGGTACTATTAGACATGCACAACATGTTAGTACTACTATGATTGGATGAGAGGTTTATGGTAACCTCGTAGCGTAAAAATATATGATGATTAAAAAAAATCACATAAATGGTGACGATCGCTTTCACATGCAAGATGCTCGATTTGGTTTGAAAGACTAGATCATGTAGAATGAGTCATCAGTTAAAATAGAACTTGACATACCCATTCATCTCTTTGGTTCCATTAAAGAAGATGATGAAATGATACTAAAACTCTGATGGATAGGTTGTTAACGACTACGCTCCTCGAGTAGCAATTGACTCGGTGACTCCGGTTATCGGAGTCACGGGACGGGGCTACCAAAAATTATCCTAGGTCGTAGATCTAATGGATTTCTGTAGAAGTTGGATACATCTTTTGCCACGAATGCCTCTGAGGAATTCTCTCTCGGTCACTGGCCGTCCTCATAGGAACAAACTCAGCTAGTTGTTCGAGGTATCAAAATACATAGAATAACAAACCCTCGGGTAGTCTCAGTTGTTTCTACGTTTCTCTTGTGCGTACCCTCAGGACAATTAATATCGAAATAAAATTATCATGCTCATTTTACTTATTCTGAATTGCACATCACGAAAGAAACAACACATATGTTACTCTTGTTCTGAATTTTGATATCTATGCACCTATCATATTTTTATAAGTCTGATTCGTTTTATGGGGTACAAGTGATGATTAGGTCTGTACAACAGGCGATGGCGTGATAACGTGATGATATCAAGATCTCACTTTTTCTCTGACGTTTCATTCCTGAGTACTTTTTTTATAATTTTGCATTAGGGTTTCCTTTGAAAATTCCTCTTTTGTATAAACCCTAAATTATTAAAAACCTCGTTTTGAATCTATATGGTTTCAATGATTGTACGGAGATACAAATCCGTTGTGTAAAAGAAAGTTCGCCTATAATGTGCCCAAGGTCTGTTGACTTGTTATTTCAAACACCATTTTTCGCTGAACTGCTATTTTAAACTATAAAAAAGGAATGATTACAAAGCTTTCAATTTTTTTCTAAAAAGCTACAAGTTCGAGATTTTTAAATGTTGAAAGCATAGCTTCCTTTCTTCTAAGAATTCAATATTTCAGATAATTTGTGTTAATTAATGTAACGCCCCAAAAATCCAGACTTGTAACTTTTTAGAAAAGTTTAGAAAGCTTTGAAATCATACAATAATCAGAGTTTAAATAATACTTCAGCGGAAAATGATATTTTTAAAACCACAAGTCAATGGATCTTGAGCACATTACAGCGTAAACTTTCCTTTTGTCAAATCCCGCACAACCATTGAAATCAAATGGTTTAGAAACAGAGTTTCAATAATTGAGAATTCGTTTGTTGAAACCAAGAAGAAGCTTACTAAAACAGTTTTATTAACTCACGGTTTAATAAAAGAGAAATTTTGAAACACACTTTATACCAAATTTACCAACATGTCCTCAGGAGCGAAACGTCAGGGAAATAGCTCTATCTTGATCTCATCACGCCATCATGCCATCGCGACTGCATTACCTATCCATTACCTGCCCATAAAATGGGTCAATTTCACTAAAAACTGGTAGGTGCACAGACATGACAATATTGAACATAATTAAGCAGAATAATTTAATATGTCAAGTAGACAGACAATTATATAGCAATTTAATTTCAACAGATTCACAGAGCAACTATCATGAACACAATGTTAAAATTATTACAAGCATTTTACTGGCGCAAGTAGGCTAACTATTACAAGCAAAGCACTGCACAAGAAAGTTAACTAGCAAAATACAATGCTTCATCAACCACACACACAATTCCATAAGTATTGAACCTGTTGTACCATATAACTTTCATACGTGCATAACTGAACACATTGTGTGATCGGATTTAAATTATGTTTCGATATTAACTGGCCAAGCGGGTACGCACAAGGCACGACTCTAGAAACAACCTAGACTGATCCAGGGGTTTATTATGTCCATCGAAGTTTTGTACCTTCTTGTCCTCTCTCCTGACAGGAGTCAGCGATTCGAATGAGTACATCAGGGGTAGTTAACTGAAGACTCATTCTACATACTCTAGTCTTTCGACCAACTCGAGTATCTTGCCGGTGAAGGCGAAAACATCACTTATTAGGTGATCACAACATTTTGTTATTTGCACCCATCGAGATTGCCACAACCTACTCATCCAATCATCGCAACGTAAGAAGACGTACTTGTCAAAAAGTACGATCGTACTTGTCAAAAGTACGACTACGATGAAAGGGAAATGGTTTCACAAAAGAAACCCCAATAGATATTATCTGCAAAAGAATTAATACAACACAGCCTGGCAAGATAAGTCTTGAATTCACTTCAACAACATTTTTCATATTTCATGATGCAAGGTCATCTCGGATCTCTCGTCCGATCAACAAAGTACTTAACATATTGTGCATGTCTTAAAAGCACGCTATATCGAACAAGGGAGGTCTGTGGGCTTCTCAAAAAGAATACCCAACACACAACTTCATAACAATTCAAAGGATATAGGAGTGCTCATTTGGCACGATTCATCCTTAAAAGCCATAATGCCACAATAAGTCATTCACACAAGACACAACACTATCGATCTTATATCCAAAATTTATCTTAGTATCGGCATGTGACACTAGATTGATAAATAAAGAATGGGTCCTTCAACAGAACCCCACTCATTCATATGCTCATGCCCCTGATCAGGGTTATTCGAATTGAGCCGCAACTTGAATCAAGGTTATAAAACATTTCTCCCAAGTGTGTGGACTTGGGAGGGGCCAAATGTGACTTCGCAATCCTGCAAGACTTAATCATACTTTGCAAAAGTTGTGCATTTTGAAGAGTACCAAGTTCGCAGAAGGAAACTCGTTTTTAGAGAACTGAAATGCACAAGCACAACTTCTAGTGTTTTGAAAACAAGTGAAATCAGGATAGACGCAAGACTACATTTATGTAAGTACATATTTACCATAGGTGTGAGCATATGCAGATTATAACATGACAACAAGCGACTCTCGACTTGCAATGCCACACACCGAGCGAAAATACATAAGTAACACACGAGGTACCAAAACCATACCTTGACCACTTAGATAGGCAAACACATAAGGTCATGAGTAATACACGAGACACAAAGTCGTACCTTACTCAAAGGAACCGTGCAGGCAAAAATGGATGCAAGCAAACAAGGGCATATGTATTTCAAGAAATACGAAACCACACCTCAACTCATAATCAACTTATGCAAAATAATGATCAAAGAATGAAATTGTACATCGACCCATAGGAACGAACATGCAAGCATATATGCAAGCAATTAAGGGCATAAGTATTGCAAAAAGTACGAAACCACCTTCAACCACATAAGCAAATACGCAAATTAATACTCAAAGAGTAAAATCATACATCGACTCATAAATATGCAGACAAGAAAATATGCAATGCAGAAGCAATATAAATCTAAGCATATCTAGCATGAGAATCTTAATTATTTCAACTTAAATACGTTCATCAATTGCCCTTTGTGCGACTTTACCCTACCTTGGGATGTCGTGCAGCTGTGTACGCCTACGCGTGAGGATAATATGAGGGTTGAGCCGCGGAGTACGATCGAGACCTGTTGCGTAAATCTGCAAGAGTGCAAAACATTTAATTAAGCTAATCTAATTAATGGTGCGACGAGGACATGGGTAGGTTTAGGCGACAGGGACGAGCCACTGCCGAAAACAGCAAGGCGGCAGGGGCCCTCGGCTCCTTCCGACAGAACAATAAAATAGCAGGGGCTTCGGCCCTTGCCTGACGAGGAAGCGAAGGGCAGGGACCTCTACCCCTGCCAAACAAGGTCACGCATGGCAGGGGCATCGGCCCCTACCTGACAAAACAGCTGACAGGGGCATCGGCCCCTGCCTCACGAAGGTAACAAGTGGCAGGGACACTGGTCCCTGCGTGCCAGCTCAGAATGGCAGGGGTTTCGGCCCCTGCCAGACAGAATAATGAAGGGCAGGGGTATCGGCCCCTACCCCGCAGAACAGAGAACGGCAGGGGCCTTGGCCCCCTTGCCTGAAGAACAGGATATGGCAGGGGCCTTGGCCCCTGCCTGACAAAAATAGGGAATGGCAGGGGCCCCAGTCCCTGCCTGACGAATCAAGGGACAGCAAGGGCCTCGGTCCCTGCCTGCAGAACCAACAAATGGCAGGGGCCTCGACCCCTGCCTGACAAATCCACGGAGCCGCAGGGGGTGACAAGCCCCCTGCGTGCCGAGAAACAAGAGGCAGCAGGGGGGATATCCCCTGCCCTCTCAGAAGCCAAGAGGCGGCAGGGGGTGAGCCCCTGCCAGCCCAGCAAAACAAAAGGGCGACAGGGGCATCGCCCCTGCCAGCCGGAAAAACAGGAAATGGCAGGGGCATTGCCCCTGCCCACCGGAGATTGAGAGGCGGCAGGGGGGCTAACCCCTGCCAGAGAGAGAGCTCGGGACGAGGGTGACAGGGGGCAACCGACCTCCCGTCGGTTTCCCTATCACCCACAGGGGTGAGGAGGTGTTCCAGGGGCCATTGGTCCCCTGCCGGCACGCCGACGAACCCCCACATGAGAGAAGGGGACGACAGGGGCCTTGTAGGCCCCCTGTCGGGTTTCCAATGGGCAAGGAGGAAGGTAAAGAGGGAGGAGACGACGTACCTAGGAGTGGTGGCCGGCGTCGGCGTGGGGCGCAGCAACGGCGGCGGTGGCGAGCGCAGAGGAGATCGAGGGCAGCGGCGTCGGGAGGAGAGGAGGAGGAGGAGAGAAGGGAGGTGTGCCTCCCCTCCCCTCATGCCCTTCTCTTAAAGACTCGGGGAAGGCGACAATCGGGGAAACCCTCAAGGGGTTTCCTTAATTGTCGAGGAGGGTGGAGCGGCGTGGGCAGGGCGCGGCGCACAGGGGAGAGGATTTGTTTTAACAAATCCTCCCTCTTTGTCGGGTTATGAAACCCTAATGAAGAGGGGCCTGGGTCGGGTCCGGACCCGACCCGGCCCGGGTCCATTTTTTTAGCGGGTTTTACAATTAATGATTATAAATTGAATCCCAATATATCACTACTATGCAACTGTTTAAAGCATAGTTTCTTTCTTCTAAGAGTAAAGACAGGTTAGATTTAAGCAGGTCTGATATTTGTTACATCTGATTTTCAAATCCCATGAAAACAAGATGACTGGATAAAGTGTAAAGAATGCAACGGAGTGATAGGTTAAGAAGACAAGAAAAGTCAAGATGACAAACAAGAGAACGGAGAAGACAAATATAAAATCAAGAAAGAACCAAATTGAATTTTAGAGAGTGAGAATGATCAGATGGGATTGCGTAGTATGGTACAGGATTAGTAATATACTCTTACAACTCAGTTTTACAACATAACAAATGTTACACATGAATGCAAAATGACCACTATACCCCTATTATGCCACTTCACATTGGTGATGAACCATCTAATAGGTGTAATGTATTGTCCTTTTTTTTATGAGAAGTCTATTATCCTATTTTGTGTTGTTTGCAGCCATATTTTTAAAAATGTATTTTTTGTTGGTGTTACATAATCTAGAATCCCTAATAGTTATCAGCTTTGTAAGATTCAAGCTCAAGATGTGTGCCCTGTTTTATAATGTTTGCAGCCATATTTTTCAAACTGTATCTTTAGTTGATGTTGCATAACCTATTAATTCTTGATTTTTCAGATTCAAGCTCAAGATGTTCATGTTGGCAACATTGTTTGGTTGCGTGAGAATGATGAAGTGCCATGTGATCTGGTTTTAATTGGAAGCTCTGACCCACAGGGGGTATGCTATGTTGAGGTAAACATAAGATGTCTGACTTTAATGCCTATCATTTGTCTTTGACATTACTGATTATCCAATATATATTAGTATAGTCTATTCTTAACACTTCCCCTTTTTTAATCTGTTGATCCATGGAATTCTTGCTGAGCTTTTATTGTTGAAATAAAATTATCGTTCTTATTGGTGATGATGTTTTTGTTAGAATATAATATAGTTTTCACGTTGTAGTTGTGAGATCAACAAAAATTGTCATGTAGTGTAACAAAGTAGTCGTTCCCTTTATAGGGCTGTATTATCTCATTCTTGAATGAAATACTATATTCATCCTCTTCCTCTCTTTTGACATCCTCTTGTTGAGTTTTCTTTCATGGTTCTTGATATGGTATCAGATCCATAGCTCAAGAGGGGACATTGTTGCTGAGTGAAAGAAGTTTGAAGGAGGTTCCATTGCGGCAAAATCCTCTTTGCATCAGAGTGACACAAAACCCGAGACACAACTGAAAGACAAACAAAAAAGAAACTAAAGCACAAACATAATTTATTTAACCAAAAAAGAAAATAACATATTTATACATGAACAAGAACACCAAAATGAACCTCACTACAAACCACTCAAACAACACCATATTTACATCCATGATCCATCCTCTCACTAAGACACACACATACACACCCTTTATATAAGAGAGAGAGAGAGAGAGAGAGAGAGGAGAGGACTAGACTAACGACTAGTTGGACCTCCCTCCAACTAGCTGTTAGGCATAGTCCTAACGACTAGCTTTATAATATGGTGTGTTTTTCCATGATTTATAACTTCAAAAATTATGAAATTTTGTCTAAGTATTCAATGAATATGATAAAAATCATGAAAAATATCCTTAAAAATACGTGACGTCAGTTGGGTCTGGGCGTGGCCTAGCCCACTGACAAGACCTAGTCGAGACAATTACTATTTGAGAATTTTTTTGTTTTTAACCTTTAAATTTGAGTGAAAATTGAGTGAAATTCAGGCAAAATTCAAAGGTGAAAATCAGGTAAGTATACCGTTAGATGCATCTCGTAATTCAGAGAACGTTGGTGCTTTGTTTTTATGAAATCGGGTTACGGTTGGCCCGAAAATTGCGTTTTTCAAAAATTACCCGTCTCTAGTTTTACCTTTTTCTGGATTGGATCAGATTGGATCCACTCCATTTGATCCAAGTTGATATGAATCCAGACCCAGTCCAGGATCCATATTGACTAGGATCTGGTTCAGGTTGGATCCATATGGATTTGGATCTTCGATCCAAAATTCATCCATGACAAATTTAAAACTATTTTAAATTTAAAGTTTAAAAACAACTTTAAAATAGAATAAGGACGAGGCAGAGTTCCACCTGAGGTAGAACTCTACCCCATATGGGCTTCTAGAACCCCCTTGGAATATTCCTTGAGAATATTAGTTTAAATAAAATAAAAGAGATAAGATCTAGATGGATAAGGATAGATGGATAAGGAAGGTAGAAGGTAGAACTCTACCTACATGAGAGGCCCTTAGAGGGGATGTCACCCCCTCTTTAGAAGACCTAAAAAAAAAAATTGAAAGGGGTCTAACTCGTCTCACTCTCTAAATCTTATTTTCTCTCTCTATATATAGAGAGAGAGAAAAAAGAGAGAAAGAAAAAAAGAGAAGAAGAAGAAGACGAAGAAGAAGAGGAAGGAGAGGAGGAAGCGATCCTTCTCACCGATCATTCGCTTGTTTTTTTCGATCTTTCTACACATCCAAACTGAGGTACGGGTTTCTCTCTAGTTTCGTACGGGAAGAAAGAGTTTAAAATCAGATTCGTGTAAAATTTTAGATGAGAAAATAAAATTTGATTCCAAAAACATTTTTAAACCTGTCATGATTCACGATTTCGTGTATTCTTGCTTTGATGTAACCATGCCAATGATTTTTCATATTTAAAGCATTTGTTCAACATCCATAGATTCACATATTATAGAAATACATGCAGTTGATTTTTTGCATCTAGTCTATTTGTGCTGAATATATATATATATATATATATATATATATAGAGAGAGAGAGAGAGAGAGAGAGAGAGAGAGAGAGAAAGAGAGAGAGAGAGAGAGAGAGAGAGAGAGAGAGAGAGAGAGAGAGAGAGATTTTGGCCCTATCGATTTTGGGCATATGCTGATTCTTTTTGTTTTAGGATTCTTATTCAAAAGAATATCAACATTTTTCTTTAGGAATCAATTTTAGTCCTGCTCAGGACTTGCCGATTCCATCATTATGACAGTCTGACCAGGTCTGCCCTGTATGCTTTATGGACAGACTGATCAGGCCTGCCGATCTGCCCATAAGTGATTTCTTATTAGGGCTGATCAGGTCAACACTGTTGTCGTGTGTGCATAGCCTGATCGGATCTGTTGTAAATCTTTTTTTATGATGATATCACACATGTTTGTAGACTGGCTTTGATTGGCTGTGATCAACATGCGTTTTTGTTAATTCTACAATGTTTTGATGACCTACTGTAGAAAATTTTTATTTGATGTATTTAAATTTGATTTTTTTATGAGATCCTGTCAGCTGTTATAAGTAAAGTCTATTTTCCTGTTACAAAACACATTGTTTTTGGGTGCTGATAAGGCCTGAAAATACATTGTTTTGGGTGTTGGTCAGACCCGAATACATGCTGTTTTGGGTGCTGATTAGACTCGAAAATACTTTGTTTTTGGGGTGCTGGTCAGACCCGAATACATGCTGTCCTGGAGTCTGATCAGACCTGAAAATGCATTGTTTTAGGTGTTGGTGAGATTAGAATATATGCGATTTCTGGGTGCTGATCAGACCTGATTTCACATGATTTCTAAGTGCTGATCAGACCCGATTTCACATGGTTTCTGGGTGTTGAACAGACCTGATTTTACATGATTTATGGGTGCTGATTGGTGTAAGTTTTATCAAATAGATTTTTAAAAGATATTTTTGATATAAAAACGGTTTATGCAAGCCAGACACCAAATAATAAAAACTGGCTCACACTAGGGTGGAGTCCGGGTCGAACTCAGGGAACGAGAGAAAACTTTGTATTCCACATAAATCTACTCTTTATTGCCTTAAAAATAAAAATAATTAATTAACTAATTGACTAAGCGGAGGGCTTAAACAAATAATAATTAGTTATAGGCCTTTTACGAATTCAAATTAATAAATTAAATAAACCTAATCTAAAAGAAAAAGAAAAAGAAAAAGAAAAAGAAAAAAAAAAAGAAAAAGAAAAAGAAAAAGAAAAAAAGGTGCTTGAGCTTTAGTCCCTTTTACGCTTTAGTTACTTAAGCTTTAGTCCCTTTTATGCTTTAGCTGCTTTCCTTTCTTCTGAGGGCTTTCTGAGGGGCTCAAAGGGACCTTTTTGGGGTCTTCAGAGGGCTTTTTGGGGGCTCGTTTGAGGGCTTATCGCACAATCAATCACCTTCCTGCAAAACACAAACACAAAACAAAAATAAAACAAAGTAAAACTAGACACAAATTCAATGTTAGTTTTATCAAAAATCACAAAAAAAAACAAGAATCTAACTAACATAAAACAAATTAACTATAGGTAACAAACTACTTAGACAAAATAACAAAACTAACTAACTAAATAACCAATAAAGAAACTAATTTATAATAAACTAATAACTAGCATGTAGCATTAAATGACAACATAAGCTAACTAACTAACAATAAAGAAAATACCATGCAACAATCAACTAACCACAAAAAGATAAAGTATGCTAATTGACTAAAAGAAATCAAGACTAACTACTTGTAATATCAAAAAAAAAAAAAAAAAAAATTTGGTTTGGGCTGGATCCGACCCGGACCCGACCCGGGCCACCGCCCCTCGCTGTCATTAAAAGACAGCGAGGCAGGCGGGAGGAGGGTTACGAAACCCCCCTCACCGCCACTCGCTCTCTGTCTCTCCGTTTCCCTCTCTCGCTCGTCCACGGTCACCGACGCCGGCGACCCCCGACAGCCGCCGCCACCGACATCGGCGACCCCCCCCCTTTTCCTTCCGGCGAGCTCCTCTTCGGCGAGTTCCTCCGAAAACCCCCTGGTACGCCATCGCTTCTTCTTTCTCCCTTTTTTTTCCCTCTCCGTCTCTTCTCTCTCTCTCCCTCATTTCTCTGTGTGGCCACGGGAGGGGTCAAACCCCCTCCCTTTGCCCCCTTTTAGCAGGGGAGGGGCACGACACCCCTCCCTGCTCTCCGTTTCGGTAGGGGAGGGGCCGAGCCCCTCCTCCCTGTTTTTTTTGTTACGGCAGGGGAGGGGCCGAGCCCCTCCTCCTTGCCCCTTTTTATTGTACCAGCAGGGGCCATCGGCCCCTGCCTTTTTATTATGCCAGCAGGGGCCATCGGCCCCTGCCTTTTTATTATGCCAGCAGGGGCCGATGGCCCTTGCCTTTTGTTATGCCAGCAGGGGCCATCGGCCCCTGCCTTTTGTTTGTGCCAGCAGGGGCCCATGGCCCCTGCCTTTTTAGTTTGTCAGCAGGGGCCATCGGCCCCTGCCTTTTTATTATGCCAGCAGGGGCCGATGGCCCTTGCCTTTTGTTATGCCAGCAGGGGCCGATGGCCCCTGCCTTTTTGTTGCCAGCAGGGGCCGATGGCCCCCTGCCCTTTGTGCGCAAGCCGATACCCTTGGCCGACAAGCCCGGGGAATCTTTGGAAGCTATATCGTGATGGGGATAGATCATTACAATTGTTGGTCTCCAACGAGGAATTCCTAGTAGCGTGAGTCATCTGTTCACATTTGACTACACCCCTCTTTTGGCAGCTAGAGTCTTTTGATCCTGCCCCATCTTCTTTTCGAGTCAATTGGGACGGTTGGCCCCAACCCTATGTATCGGAAAAGTCGAGTCTTTGCCTTGCTTTTGCTTTTGTCAGAGTTTGCTTGTTAATATCGCATATTTGCAGCTACGACGGATCCCACTCGCGCTCCGCGACCCGAGCCGTCAATCGTGTACGTCCGCAGACGTCAGCAAGCTCGTAACCCTCCAAGGTAGGGGAAAATTGCACGGAAGACTTGGATATTTGAATTAAGTTCAATTGAACTAAAAGCGACCATTGAATATATATATATATATATATATATATGTATATATTTATACGAGTATCCACTTCACTCAAGGATGCGGTTTCGCAAATCCTTGCCCTTTACCTTGCCGTCGCGCTCTGCGCCTATCCTCTTGCTTTTGCATACGTGTTGGTATTGCCTGGCTGTTGCAGATGACGTGCAGGTTCTTGCTCTTTGCGGATGCCTTAAGGGCATCCTCGTGGAGGATGCAAGGAGCATTTACCACTCTCCCTCTTGCGACAAGAGTTTAGTCGGGAGCGAGCGAACTTCTTAGCGGGTGTTCTGTTGAGAAACCCGTATCTCGTCTATCGAGGCCGGTATCGAGTCATGCGAGACATGTAGATACCCCGATAGCGGATGTGATTCGAGATAATCACATGCATCATGTTGGCACAAGGTACTGCTGTTTCAAAAGATAGAGTAAAGTTGATAAACTTTACATCTTTGTGAAACACTCCTGTTGAGGCTTCTATTGAGGAGCTATACCCCCTTTATCGTAGAGTACTTATAGTCGTGCACGACACGTCTAGTACTGCGATGATCGGATGAGACGGTCGTGCGACCTCGAACAACGCTAAATGCAAACTGTTGTAATCACATAAATGGCCTCACATTCGCCTTCACAGGCAAGATGCTCGAGTGGTTTAAAGACCACAGCATAGAATGGGTCGTTAGTTAAGCAACCCCTAACGCACCCGTTCGCTTCTGGTTGTCTGTCAAGGGAGAGGACAGATCGGTACAAAAACTCCAATGGACAGGTTGTTAACAACCACCCCACGGGCAAAGATCCGGCCTCCCCAGTCATTGGAGTTAGGGGAAAGGGGCTACAATAGTTAGCTTAACACTTCTGCAGAAGTTGGATGCATCCGTGGCACTGCTTTTCAGCCTCTGGGGAATCCTCTCTCGGCTAAAGCCGTCCCCTTTGGAGCGGACTCAACTAGCTATTCGGGTTATTGAAAATACATAGAATAATAGACGCCCGAACTAGTCTCAGTTGTTTCTATGTTTTGCCTGCGCGTACCCGCAGGCCAGTAATATCGGAACATAAAGTCTGTTCACTTTGGTTGCTGGGCCGTGAGATTCGTTGCACTACTGATTCGCTGCACTACTGATTCGCTGCACTACTGATTCGTTGCACTACTGACTCGCTTGCACCACCGACTTGCTTGCACTACTGATTCGTTGCACTACTTATTCACTTGCACTACGTATTCGCTTGCACTACTTACGCGTTTGCACTGGTTATCTGCATGCATTGCTTACATGTTTAACTGCATATTTGCTTTAAACTGTGTAACTTACTGAATTAAATTACATAATTCAGATCCTTGTAGTCTCTCTTGTGCGCCTACTAGTTTTTCGTGAAACTAACCCATTCTATGGGTACAGGTGATGATTAGGTACACCACAGGCGATGGCGCGATGGCTAGATGGCTCCAAGACGTTCTTCTTCCTGCTCTTAGCTCGCGTCCTGTTGTTTGGGGTTTTGTAACGGATTTTCCTTGGGAGATCCTAATTTTGTACTATTTGGAGAACTTCTTAAATGAAAGTGGCTTTTCCAAGTGTCCGCAAGTAGCATGTGTTGTGCGTTTTGGTTCTTTTAGCTAACGCGCTCAAAGTTGTCAGCTTGCCTTTCTGAAATTAATAAAAGTATAGTCTTCCGCTGATTTCGTAAATCATCTCTGAGATGAAGAGATTCCTTTTTAGTCTCTTGTCTTTTTTTTTCGAAAGGTTTGCAAGCTTGAAATTTTGGGGTGTTACAACTTGGTATCAGAGCTAAGGGAAGCAAGGATTCTTGACCATTGGGCATCCGCATCGCACTGTGAGTATACTTTTCCTCTTGCTTAGTAGGTGCTCAAGGCATTGTTAAGTTAAGTGGCTTGACGTGTTTTGTGTGTATACCAGCATTGTTGGGGTTTCATAAACTACTCATGTTAAACATGAATAGTACTTATGTTTTTGCTTGTTTTGAGTTTCCTAAAATTTCTAATTATGGGTATTCCTTGTTTACTCCAAGGATGGCAAGGAACTCGAACGAAGGGTCTGCTGACGAATGGTCAGATCAGCGGGGATTCGTGATGGATTCCCTGGGTTCCCTGGCAGCGGCTATGCGAGACCAAATTCGTTCCCAAAGGGAACCAGCGCCCGTTCCTGAGCCGATCCCGCATACCGCAGTGACGTATGAGAAATTTCTGAAGCTTGACCCCCCGACCTTCGACGGCAAGCCCGACCCAGATATGGCTGATAACTGGGTGAAGGAGGTAGAACGAGTGTACGAGGTCTTGTCAGTACCCGATGACAAGAAGACGCTTTTCGGGACCTTCAGGCTGAAGGGGAATGCCCGCAGTTGGTGGGACATGGCGCGGGGTGTGCAGTTTTCGGGAATTTCGCCCATTCCTTGGGAAGCTTTCAGGAAGGCTTTCTTGGAGAACTACTTCCCACCTCACGCAAGGGAGAAGAAGAAGGTGGAGTTCTTGGAGCTCTGCCAGGGCAATTCGAGTTTGACGGATTACATCGCCAAATTCCAGAGTTTGGAACCCTACTGCCCTAACCTGTTCGTGGATGATCGCGAGCGAGCAGGAAAGTTTGTTCGGGGGCTGAAGGAGGGACTCATGCATCGGGTCCTAACGAGCATGCCCTCGACCTTCTCTGCGACAGTTGCTGCCGCTACCGTTCTGAGTGAAGCATGGGAGCGCACTAAGAGTGCTCAGGGCAGGAGGCCACCCGCTACGGGTGGTGAGCCGAAGACACCTTCCGGCGACTCAGGCAAACGACCGTTCCTTCCTGTAAAGAGCGAAGGAGGAAGGAAACGATATCCTCCTTCGAAGCGTCAACGGCCACAGGGCAATCCTCCAGCCAGGCAGCAGGCTGGCAGCGTATGCCCCAGATGCCAGCGATCTCACTTTGGGCAGGCGTGCCGCTCGACACAGGCGGATGCCTGTATTGTGGCAAGATGGGCCACTACGTCCGTGATTGCCGCAAAAAGGCGGCTGATGATTCCAGGCAGACCAGCGGAGCACCTTTGCTCCCTCGGCCGCCACTGCCGCAACAGCAGTATCAGTCGCCACCACCACAGACGAGCGGTCAAAAGAGGGCGCCGGGACGTGTCTACTCAGCCAAGGCTGAGCAGTTGACCAAGGGCGACCTAGTGCAAGGTACCCTTTTTGTCGCTAACCAAGCGGCCTTTGTGCTTTTTGATTGTGGTGCTACACACTCTTTTATTTCGGTAAATTTTGCCGAGTGTTTGCACATATCTGTAAAAGCCTTGCATAATACTCTTGAAGTGTATAACCCGATTGGGAAAAATACCATTTGTGCGGCCTACGTACCAGAGTTGGACGTAGTCTTAGCAGATCGGCATTTACCGGCTTGTGCTATCCTGCTAGTGATGACAGAATTTGACGTCATCCTAGGCATGGATTGGCTGCACAAGTATCATGCCAAGATTTTCTGCCGAGATAGTAGGATTGTTTTATCTCCACCAGGAATGCCCAAGATGGAATTCAAGATCCTGAAACCCGTTCGGGCGAGCAAGTTGATTTCGTCGTTGAAGGCGCAGAGCTACCTGAGGAAGGGATGCACTGCCTTTTTGGTCAGTGTCATCCAGTCCGGGCCGACGCAAGTCCCGATGGGAGACTTGGAGATTGTTCGAGATTTCCCAGACGTCTTCCCGGAGGAACTGCCAGGCCTTCCTCCACCTCGCGAGGTGCAGTTCAGCATCGAGTTGCTGCCGGGTACTGCGCCAATTTCTAAGGCTCCATATCGGATGGCGCCAGCCGAGCTCGCAGAGCTCAAGAAGCAGTTGCAGGAGTTGATGGATCAGAGATTCTTTCGCCCCAGTGTCTCGCCCTGGGGAGCTCCCGTCTTGTTCGTGAAAAAGAAGGACGGATCATTGCGGTTGTGCATCGATTATCGGATGCTTAACCAGGCGACAATAAAGAATAAGTACCCGTTGCCGCGCATCGAGGATCTGTTCGATCAGTTGCAGAGGGCCAGGATCTTCTCAAAGATCGACCTTAGATCTGGGTACCATCAACTCAGAATTAAGGGAGATGATATCTCCAAGACGGCCTTCCGGACCAGGTATGGGCATTACGAATTTACGGTTATGCCCTTTGGACTCACTAACGCTCCTGCAGCGTTCATGGATCTCATGAATAGGGTGTTCAAACCCTTTTTGGACACCTTCGTGATCGTGTTCATCGACGACATCTTGGTGTATTCAGATAGCTGGGAGCAACATCGTGAGCACTTGAGAGTTATTCTCGAAACCTTGCGAAAGGAGCGGTTGTTCGCTAAGTACTCTAAGTGCGAGTTTTGGCTCGAGGAGATCATGTTTTTGGGACATGTCATCTCCAAGGAAGGTGTGTCTGTGGATCCAGCGAAAGTTGAGGCTGTACTCAGTTGGCAGCAACCGAGGAATGTTCGTGACATTCGGAGTTTTCTTGGATTAGCTGGGTATTACCGAAGATTTATCCAGGACTTTTCTAAGATCTCTCTACCCTTGACGCAGCTCCTGAAGAAAGAAGCTAGGTTCGTGTGGGACGACATGTGTGAGAGCAGTTTTCAGAGGTTAAAGGAACGTCTTACGACTGCTCCCATTTTGGCCTTACCTTCGGGTCAAGGCGGCTTCGTGATTTACACAGACGCTTCCGGGACAGGTTTGGGTTGCGTCTTAATGCAGAACGATAGAGTGATCGCCTATGCATCGCGCCAACTTAAAATACATGAGAAGAATTACCCGACTCATGATTTGGAGTTAGCAGCGGTAGTCTTCGCATTGAAGATATGGCGGCACTATTTGTATGGGGAGCGGTTCGAGGCTTTTACAGATCATAAGAGCCTAAAATTTTTGTTCTCGCAGAAGGAGCTAAATATGAGGCAGCGACGTTGGCTGGAATTCCTCAAGGATTACGACTTTACCTTGTCCTACCACCCAGGAAAAGCGAACGTTGTGGCCGACGCTCTGAGCCGCAAGTCTCCCAGCGTTTCCGTAAATTTGTTGTTTGCGGGGTGGAAGCTGGTCGAGGATCTGATATCGTGGGAACCGTTTGTGGTCACTCCAGTTTCGATCAGTCTTTCCAGCATGGTAGCTCAGCCTGAGCTATTGTCAAAGATCTTTGTCAGTCAGAAGATCGATGCGCAGTATGATAAGCTGAAGGCTCTAGCGCAGCGGGCCGATACCCCCTTCCGACTGAGTGAGGAAGGAGGTGTATGGCGTAAGGATCGTCTCTGGGTGCCAGAAGATCCTTTTTTGAGAGATGAGATTCTCACTGAGGCCCACAAGTCCAAGTACACGATCCACCCGGGCGACACAAAGATGTTCAAAGATTTGCAGCGCAGATATTGGTGGAACGGAATGAAGCGGGACGTAGCCGAGTACGTTTCGAAGTGCTTGACTTGCCAACAGGTTAAGATCGAGCACCAACGACCAGGCGGAGTGGTGCAGCAAATGGAGATTCCACAATGGAAGTGGGAGGACATCACGATGGACTTCATCGTCGGTTTGCCGAGGACGCGGAGGAAACACGATGCGATTTGGGTGATCGTGGATCGACTCACTAAATCGGCGCATTTCCTCCCTATACGGCTCAGTCAGTCACTGGATAGCTTGGCAGACCTCTATGTTAGGGAGATTGTGAGATTGCACGGTGTTCCTGTGTCAATCATCTCCGATCGTGACCCGAGGTTCACCTCCAGGTTTTGGGGGCAGCTGCAGTTGGCCTTGGGCACAAAGCTAAAATTCAGCACTGCCTTCCACCCTCAGACTGATGGACAATCTGAACGCACGATTCAGACTTTGGAAGACATGCTGCGAGCGTGCATGTTGGACTGGAGGGGAGAATGGGACTCTCATACTGGGTTGGCAGAATTCGCGTACAATAATAGTTACCATGCCAGTATCGGTATGGCCCCTTACGAAGCCTTGTACGGGAAGCCTTGTCGATCACCCGTTTACTGGGATGAGGTTGGTGAACGGATGCTAGATTCACCTATAGTGCTACAGCACTATACTCAGCAAGTGCAGATGATCAGGGAACGTCTGCGTACCGCGCAAAGTCGGCAGAAGTGTTACGCCGATCGTCGACGTAGAGAGCTCGTGTTCTCAACAGGAGATATGGTTTTTGTTAAGGTATCTCCTACCAAGAGCGTCTTCCGGTTCGGGAAAAAGGGAAAGCTGAGTCCGCGATTCGTCGGACCTTTTGAGATCCTGGATCGGATCGGCGAGGCGGCTTACCGCGTTGCGCTGCCTCCTCAGTACGCTCAGATTCACAACGTCTTTCACGTATCCATGCTGAGAAGATATGTTCACGACCCATCGCACATCATTCATTATGATGATGTGGATATCCATAAGGACTTGACGTTCGAGGAAAGACCAGTAGCAATCGTTGATCGTCGAGACCAAGTGCTCAGATCGAAGACGATTTCTCTTGTAAAAGTACGTTGGCAACACCATGGAATTAGTGAATGTACATGGGAGCTTGAGTCGGATATCAGGGATAAATACCCCGACTTGTATTTTGACCAATTTATGCTATAGAAATTTCGCGGACGAAATTATTTTAAGGAGGGTAGGATGTAATATCAAAAAAAAAAAAAAAAAAAAAATTTGGTTTGGGCCGGATCCGACCCGGGCCACCGCCCCTCGCTGTCATTAAAAGACAGCGAGGCAGGCGGGAGGAGGGTTATGAAACCCCCCTCACCGCCACTCGCTCTCTGTCTCTCCGTTTCCCTCTCTCGCTCGTCCACGGTCACCGACGCCGGCGACCCCCGACAGCCGCCGCCACCGACATCGGCGACCCCCCCCCTTTTCCTTCCGGCGAGCTCCTCTTCGGCGAGTTCCTCCGAAAACCCCCTGGTACGCCATCGCTTCTTCTTTCTCCCTTTTTTTTTCCCTCTCCGTCTCTTCTCTCTCTCTCCCTCATTTCTCTGTGTGGCCACGGGAGGGGTCAAACCCCCTCCCTTTGCCCCCTTTTAGCAGGGGAGGGGCACGACACCCCTCCCTGCTCTCCGTTTCGGTAGGGGAGGGGCCGAGCCCCTCCTCCCTGTTTTTTTTGTTACGGCAGGGGAGGGGCCGAGCCCCTCCTCCTTGCCCCTTTTTATTGTACCAGCAGGGGCCATCGGCCCCTGCCTTTTTATTATGCCAGCAGGGGCCGATGGCCCTTGCCTTTTGTTATGCCAGCAGGGGCCATCGGCCCCTGCCTTTTGTTTGTGCCAGCAGGGGCCCATGGCCCCTGCCTTTTTAGTTTGTCAGCAGGGGCCATCGGCCCCTGCCTTTTTATTATGCCAGCAGGGGCCGATGGCCCTTGCCTTTTGTTATGCCAGCAGGGGCCGATGGCCCCTGCCTTTTTGTTGCCAGCAGGGGCCGATGGCCCCCTGCCCTTTGTGCGCAAGCCGATACCCTTGGCCGACAAGCCCGGGGAATCTTTGGAAGCTATATCGTGATGGGGATAGATCATTACAATTGTTGGTCTCCAACGAGGAATTCCTAGTAGCGTGAGTCATCTGTTCACATTTGACTACACCCCTCTTTTGGCAGCTAGAGTCTTTTGATCCTGCCCCATCTTCTTTTCGAGTCAATTGGGACGGTTGGCCCCAACCCTATGTATCGGAAAAGTCGAGTCTTTGCCTTGCTTTTGCTTTTGTCAGAGTTTGCTTGTTAATATCGCATATTTGCAGCTACGACGGATCCCACTCGCGCTCCGCGACCCGAGCCGTCAATCGTGTACGTCCGCAGACGTCAGCAAGCTCGTAACCCTCCAAGGTAGGGGAAAATTGCACGAAAGACTTGGATATTTGAATTAAGTTCAATTGAACTAAAAGCGACCATTGAATATATATATATATATATATATATATATATATATATATATATATATGTATATATTTATACGAGTATCCACTTCACTCAAGGATGCGGTTTCGCAAATCCTTGCCCTTTACCTTGCCGTCGCGCTCTGCGCCTATCCTCTTGCTTTTGCATACGTGTTGGTATTGCCTGGCTGTTGCAGATGACGTGCAGGTTCTTGCTCTTTGCGGATGCCTTAAGGGCATCCTCGTGGAGGATGCAAGGAGCATTTACCACTCTCCCTCTTGCGACAAGAGTTTAGTCGGGAGCGAGCGAACTTCTTAGCGGGTGTTCTGTTGAGAAACCCGTATCTCGTCTATCGAGGCCGGTATCGAGTCATGCGAGACATGTAGATACCCCGATAGCGGATGTGATTCGAGATAATCACATGCATCATGTTGGCACAAGGTACTGCTGTTTCAAAAGATAGAGTAAAGTTGATAAACTTTACATCTTTGTGAAACACTCCTGTTGAGGCTTCTATTGAGGAGCTATACCCCCTTTATCGTAGAGTACTTATAGTCGTGCACGACACGTCTAGTACTGCGATGATCGGATGAGACGGTCGTGCGACCTCGAACAACGCTAAATGCAAACTGTTGTAATCACATAAATGGCCTCACATTCGCCTTCACAGGCAAGATGCTCGAGTGGTTTAAAGACCACAGCATAGAATGGGTCGTTAGTTAAGCAACCCCTAACGCACCCGTTCGCTTCTGGTTGTCTGTCAAGGGAGAGGACAGATCGGTACAAAAACTCCAATGGACAGGTTGTTAACAACCACCCCACGGGCAAAGATCCGGCCTCCCCAGTCATTGGAGTTAGGGGAAAGGGGCTACAATAGTTAGCTTAACACTTCTGCAGAAGTTGGATGCATCCGTGGCACTGCTTTTCAGCCTCTGGGGAATCCTCTCTCGGCTAAAGCCGTCCCCTTTGGAGCGGACTCAACTAGCTATTCGGGTTATTGAAAATACATAGAATAATAGACGCCCGAACTAGTCTCAGTTGTTTCTATGTTTTGCCTGCGCGTACCCGCAGGCCAGTAATATCGGAACATAAAGTCTGTTCACTTTGGTTGCTGGGCCGTGAGATTCGTTGCACTACTGATTCGCTGCACTACTGATTCGCTGCACTACTGATTCGTTGCACTACTGACTCGCTTGCACCACCGACTTGCTTGCACTACTGATTCGTTGCACTACTTATTCACTTGCACTACGTATTCGCTTGCACTACTTACGCGTTTGCACTGGTTATCTGCATGCATTGCTTACATGTTTAACTGCATATTTGCTTTAAACTGTGTAACTTACTGAATTAAATTACATAATTCAGATCCTTGTAGTCTCTCTTGTGCGCCTACTAGTTTTTCGTGAAACTAACCCATTCTATGGGTACAGGTGATGATTAGGTACACCACAGGCGATGGCGCGATGGCTCCAAGACGTTCTTCTTCCTGCTCTTAGCTCGCGTCCTGTTGTTTGGGGTTTTGTAACGGATTTTCCTTGGGAGATCCTAATTTTGTACTATTTGGAGAACTTCTTAAATGAAAGTGGCTTTTCCAAGTGTCCGCAAGTAGCATGTGTTGTGCGTTTTGGTTCTTTTAGCTAACGCGCTCAAAGTTGTCAGCTTGCCTTTCTGAAATTAATAAAAGTATAGTCTTCCGCTGATTTCGTAAATCATCTCTGAGATGAAGAGATTCCTTTTTAGTCTCTTGTCTTTTTTTTTCGAAAGGTTTGCAAGCTTGAAATTTTGGGGTGTTACACTACTTGTTGTACGATATTTAACGATTTAACAACTAAAGAAGACTAACAAAATTCTATGAACTAACTAAAATATTCAATGAATTAAAACACGTACCACGCATCAACTAACGTTAATTTTTGCTAACTAATTTATCCTATGCAATATAAAATCAAGATATCACTAAACGATTAACTAACTGAACTTAAATTAAACTAATACTATCTAAAAAATCCAGAATTGCGATTTAATAATAAAAATCGGGTAAATCAATTTAACTAATTCTAATTCATCTAATTAATTTCTAATTACTCTAATGACATAAAACTAAATGTGTATCAGTTTAATTTCTGAAAAGCAAGCTTTAACATGATATTAAAATTAACTAATTAAAAGAAAAATCATCATTATCTAAATCGGCTAAAAATTAAATCTATTCTAAAAAAATGATAATTATTTATTAAATCGTAATCTAAATATGGGAAGTAAAACTCCTGAGATTGGAAATAAACCTAACTAACTGATGGAAACAATAAATAAATTTAATCTATTTGGCTGAATAATAAAACAAAACCAAATAACGATCTATTCTATCTACCAATTTCTAATGTAAGGAAATAACTATTTAACATTAATTAAAACTAAACAAAACATAATCTAACATGCTAAAAATAGTAAAAGACATGATTTAATAAATAAGCTAAATGGAAATAAACATGAAAAAATAGATCTAAGTATCGAAAATTAAAAACTGACTAAAAAAAATTATAAAACCCTAATTGACTACTTTAGATTTCCTAATTAATTAACTATAAGCAAATACCGAATATCTAAAAACCTAATGTAAATTAAATCTGATCCTAAATTAGTCAAAAATCACAAATCTCATGAAAAGAAACTACTCTACAACTATCTAAATGCAAATAATATGCAATGAATATGCCATGCTTTATGCAATGACATATTGATCTACCTAAACTATGGAAAAACGAGGGAGAAGAAGCAAACCTCACGATTCGTCTCCGGCAGGGTTAAGAAGAAGAAAGTGATCTTACCTCTGACCTGCACGTGCCTCCGTCGAGAGGGGGGTAAGAAGAACCATCACCAGAAAAATGTTAGAAGAAAGAAGAAAATGAGGGAGAAAGGAAGAGAACGAGGGAGAACCGATTGGGAACGAGAAGGAGGGAGAAGAGAAGATGGAGAAGAAACCTGCGTTTTCTCAAGAGGAAAGACGTCCCTCTCTGCTGAAAATAAAGTTTTTATACTAGTTAGTTAGGTCAAAACACGATTTTCTAAAAAACTCCATTAAATTTTCAAGTATTCCAAATAAGTTCCTCTGGAAAAATGTGTTTCTCAAAAATACACTCCTAAACAAAGAAAAATACTAGTTAAACACTTCTAAACTAATAAGACTAATAATTAAAAGAGTTCTAAACTAAACAAAACACTAAAAAACACAGGGAAGAGCTTGAAATACGGGATTTTACCTTTATTTTTGAATTTAAAGCAGTTTCTCAAAAACATTGATAAGAATGAGTTTTTAATGCAAATTTTCGATGGATCATGCATAGAATGTTATGAATAAAATACAGAAATTATGCATGATCACTGATCAAACCATGATTTCACATGGTTTCTGAGTGCTGGTCAAACCCAATTTCACATGGTTTCTGGGTGCTGATTGTAATGAAATATGCAGAAATAAATACAATATCCTATAATAGACATTCAGAAACAAGATGCAAAGAACAAGTCCACAATGGACAAATACAAAAGCCAACAAGGGCTTGCTAGAAAGAGAAATCTTATAAAGAAAAAGGGCTTGAAAAAGCCATACATTACAAGGGGGTCTACCCCTTTATTTATAGACAAGAGAGTGAGAGTGGGAGAAAAAGGAGAGAGAGTGGGCATTGGGAGGCCCAACAAGGAGTCGTTGGGGGTCCAACGACTCTTAGTTGGGACCCCCAATGCAATATGTATTTAATGCATATTCAATAATAAAAAAAGAAAAATAAAAAATAAGAAAAGGAAAAAGAAGAAAAGAGAAAACAAAAAAGAAAAGGACTAAAATGCCCCTATTGGGTAGAATTATAGAAATACCCTTTATCGGGTATGATGGGGATTTAGTATATATATACATGAGTACATATATTTTAACACCCTCCCTCAAGCTTTACGGGGACATGATCGAAAGCTTGTTGAGAAGAAACATAAAACGAGGGGTAGCAAGAGCTTTGGTGAAGAAGTCCGCCAACTGGTACTCAGATATGACGTACGACAAGACTATGGTCTCTCTTAGATATTCATCACGAACATAGTGGCAGTCCATCTCAATATGCTTAGTACGCTCATGGAAGGTGTGATTGCTTGCGATATAAATTGCACTTTTAATGTCACAACACATCTTCGAAGGTGTAGAAATGATTATACCCATATCACTGAGAAGACTTCTAAGCCACACAAGTTCTATGGTTGTGGTAGCCATTGCACGATATTCCGCTTCCGTTCAGGACAATGATACTTTGTGTTGCTTCTTGCATCTCCAGGAAATCATAGAGCCACCTAAGAATACACAGAAACCAGTAGTTGAGACTCTATCATTGAGATTTTCTCTCCAATCAACATCAGTATAAGCAATTAAATCAAGTGATGAAGAAAAGAAAAGAAAAAACTCCCTTAGTTATAGTATTTACAATATATCTGACGCTTCTTAAGACTGCACTCATGTGCACGGTTGTAGGTGCATGTTGAAACTGACTGACAGAGTGAACTACATGGGCTATGTTTGGCCGCGTGATGGATAAGTATGTTAGATACCCAACAAGTTGGCGGTAGGGAGTGAGATCTTCAAGAAGAGTTCCATCTTCCAACCTCTGCTTGGCATTGATAACTTCAGGAGTTTCGGTTTTCTTGTCATCTGTGATGCCAAACTTTAGACAAATGTCAGCTGCAAGTTTCATCTGCGAGAGAATGTACCCCCCAGGAGAGTACGCTACTTCAATACCTAAAAAATATCTTAAGAAATCAAGATCAAACATGTCAAAGTTTTCTTTCAGAACTTTTTTAATATCATTAATTCCTTGCTCATCACTTCCAGTAATGATCATATCATCTGTAATGAAATATGCGGAAGAATCCAAGAATGCTAAAGCATTCACTATGTCCCACACGGACAAATGCAACAAGTATAAGAGAGGAAATCCACTAAGGGATATACGAAGGGCCTTATAAAAAGGCTGCACACATGAAAAATAATATCACTATTATTGAAGAGGAGCTCTCAAGAGCAATACAACATACAAGGGGGGTTCCCCCTATTTATAAGAAAAGGAGACCAAAGGGGCTCCCAATAGAGTCGTTGGGAGCCGCCAACTGTCACAATTGTTACTGTTGGGGGCCCCAACGACTCCATTGTGGGGCCCCTTTTCGGTATCCAAAAAGACATTTAAAAAATAAAAAAACAAAAAATAAAAAACAGTGAAATAAAAGAAATAAAACAAGTACCCCTATTGGGTACTTGTGAAAAGACCATAATACCCCTATCAGGTATTATGGTGAATATACATCTATATTTATATATATAGATGTATTATTACATATTATTACATATGTTTTAACACCCCCCCTCAAACTTTACGGGGGAATGACCGAAAGTTTGCCAAGAAGGAACAAGAAGCGAGGAGCAGGCAGGGCTTTGGTAAAGAAATCTGCAAGTTGATATTCTGAAGTGACATATGGCAGTGTAACTGTCCCACAAAGATATTCATCACGTACATAATGACAGTCCATTTCAATATGTTTAGTCCTCTCATGAAAGGTGTGGTTGCTGGCAATGTAGATGGCACTTTTGTTGTAGCAACAAAGCTTCGAAGCACCAGTAATTTCGACTCTCATATCTTGAAGAAGACTTCGAAGCCACACAAGCTCCATTGTAGTAGTTGCCATAGCCCTGTATTCTGCTTCAGTAGAAGACAATGAGACTTTCTGCTGTTTCTTGCACCTCCAAGCAATTAGCGAATCTCCTAGAAAAACACAAAAGCCAGTAGTTGAGATTCGATCATTTGGGTTTCCTCCCCAGTCAGCATCAGTATAAGCCAGTAAGTCTAAGGAAGAGAGTGAGGATAGGAATAGCCCTTTAGTCAAAGTATTTTTGATGTATCGAATGATCCGGAGCACAACACTCATATGCACAGATGTAGGAGCATGCTGAAATTGGCTTGCAGAGTGCACAACATGAGCAATATCCGGCCTGGTGATAGTCAGATAGGTGAGGGAGCCTATGAGTTGCCTGTAGGGCGTAGGATCATCCAGCAGAACTCCATCCTCCAGTCGTAGTTTAGCATTGATAACCTCGGGAGTCTCCACCTTTTTGTCATCTGAAATCCCAGATTTGGAACATATGTCTGCAACAAGCTTCATCTGTGACAATATATACCCTCGAGGAGAGTGCTACTTCTATACCAAGAAAGTACCTGAGAAAACCCAGATCAGACATATCAAAATTATGTTTTAACATATTTTTAACATTAAGAATACCACTTTCATCATTGCCAGTGATGATCATATCATCAACATAAAGCAGAAGGATGATGATACTATTACCTGCACGTTTAACAAACAGAGCAGTGTTAGTATAACATGAGCGAAATCCCAATTGTAACATGATAGCACTAAATCTATCATACCAAACCTTAGGGGCTTGTTTAAGACCATATAAAGCTTTTAATAACCGAAGAGTTTGACCTTGGTTAACGCTAATTCCCGGCGGAGGGTCCATATATACTTCTTCATTCAACTGACCATTAAGAAAGACATTTTTAACATCTAATTAGAATATAGGCCATTTCTTAGATGATGCTACCGCTATTAAAGTTCTAACTCTTGTCATGCGAGCCACGGGAGCAAAAGTCTCCTCATAATCGATTCCATACCCTTGTGAGTATCCCTTAGCAACTAATCTAGCTTTATAACGTTCTAGGGAACCATCACTTTTTGTTTTGACTTTGTAGACCCATCAACATCCTATAGCTTTCTTATTTGGAGGAAGGAGAACTATTTCCCAAGTTTAGCCTTATTTAAAGCATCTAGTTCAACTTTCATTGCTTCAACCCAATGAGGTATATTTTTTGCTTGATTATAATGGGAAGGTTCATAGTAAGAATGCAAGGCTATTAGACAAGCTCTAAAGTTAGGTGAGAGAGTTTCATATGAGACAAACCTATTAGGTGGAATTGATGTTCTAGAAGAACGCCTAAGAGAGGTTTCTTCTAGGGGTTCATTAAGCCGCAAGATTTTTTCTAAAGCACTAATAGGTTGGGCTTCCTCACGCCGAGTGTAAACTTGGAGATTGTCACCATTAGTTGGTGATACATCACTATCATGAGAATCATGAATATTTTCTAAAACTTCCGGATGACTCAAAGAGTCATCATTTGAATCTTCTAAAAGATCATTGATAAACATATAATCAATTTCATTTGGTTTTTCCAATATTTCAAATCCATTTTCATCTTCTAAAAAGGTCACATCTTTGTAGACAAATAATTTATTGTTTTTATGGTCAAAGCATCTATAGCCCTTTTGATTTTTACCATATCCTAAAAATACGCATTCTATTGCTTTAGGTGACAATTTATCTCTTTTATGTAAAAGAACAAAGCATTTACACCCAAAAATACGAAGACGATTGTAGTCGGGTGTCATATTGAAAAGTTTTTCATAAGGAGAGATATTGTTCAATTTTGAAGATGGCATCCTATTAATTAAATAGGTGGAGGTTAACATGGCTTCGGACCAAAAACTTTTAGGAATATTTTTAGAAATGAGTAAGGATCTAGTGGTTTCCAAAATATGTCTATGTTTTCTTTCCGCTAGACCGTTTTGTTGAGGAGTTCTTGGACAAGATTTTTGATGACAAATGCCATGTTGTTTTAGATATGATTGAAAATCATTTGATAAGTACTCTCCACCCGAATCGGATCTAAGAATGGATATTTGACTTTGAAATTGATTTTGAACTTTTGCATGAAATTCTTTAAAGAAGTTAAAAACTTCCGATTTAAAGTTAAGAAAATAAATCCATACATATCTAGTATAATCATCAATAAAAGTAACATAATACGAATAACCACCTTTGGATAGAACCGAAGATGGTCCCCAAACATCGGAATGCACCAATTCAAAAGGTCTTGTTGTCACAAAGGATCTAATAGGAAAAGGAGTAGACTTCATTTTTCCAAAAATGCAATCTTTGCAATTGATATCTTTTTCTTTACAAAACTTGTGTCCAAAAGGAAAAAGATACATTTTAGAGTAACTTGGATGTCCAAGCCTTTTATGCCAAGTTTCAATATTTTTGTCTTGGACATAAGTACAAAATGAGGTATTTGGAAGCATTAAGTTATCCATAAAATAAAGGTCTCCCTTCCTATGGCCTTGCCCAATCCGCTTCCCGGACCGGAGATCCTGCACAAAGCACCGTTGGGATGAGAAAGATATTTCACATCCATGGTCGGCTATTTGAGAAATAGAAAAGAGGTTAAGATTTAATTTTGGAACTATTCTAACTTTTGGAACAAGGAAACTTTGAACATTTTTAGAATCAAGAGTTCCAACACCATTTATTTTGAGAAAAGTTCCATCGGCCGTAGAGACACAAGATATTTTTGAATTGGTGTGCACATTGGTTAATGCATTTTCATGAGGAGTCATGTGAAAAGAAGCTCCGGAATCTAAAATCCAAGAGTACGTACCGGGAGGTGATGATGAGGCAATGACGGCACCAGAGGTGGAAGAAGTAGCCTTTAAAATTTGTTGGAGAGCCAAGGAAATTTGTCCAAGAGTATCTTTGAGATCCCCGTTCTTGCCGTCATCTTCTTTGGTGGATGATTTTTCAACGGAAGCCACCTTTGGCTTGAATGCTCCATTTAGCTTTGGGCAAACGGGTTTAATATGCCCCGGCTCATAACAATGATGACATATAATCATTTTTCTTCCACCACTCCCTTGCTTACCAAAATGAGGTGGTTTGTATGTTTTGACATGATTGCCGGGTTTAGATACGGCAAGAACTTCATCAATGCTTTTACCCATATTATGCCTAGTCTCTTCTTGAGTAATCTCGGCAATAGCCTCTTCTAAGGGAGGAAGCGTAGATCTATGGAGAAGTAAGGATCTAACTTGTTCAAATTCGGGACGAAGCCCAAATAAAAATTGAAACAATCTATCTTGTTCCATTTGTTTTTGTCTTAGTACCACATCCTCCATAGACACCCATTTAGGCTCTAAAAGAGTCAATTCATCCCACAAAGGATTTAGAGCACTATAATAGTCTTGTATGCTCATGTCACCTTGTTTTGTGGTTCTCACTTTTTCTTGCAAAAAATAAGCTCTTGCAAGATCCTTTTGGGTAAACATACCCTTCATAAAAAACCAAGCTTCATTTGCCCGGCGGAATTTTGCAATATTTGCACATACCTTAAGTTCAACATTATTCATAAACCATGCTAGGATTTTTGCATGGTTGCTCTCCCAATCTTCCATTTGGTGATGATAATCTTCAATAGCCTTGAGACGAGCATCGCCTTTAAGTGCTTTCTCTTGATCTTCTTCCATCTTTGTGAGCTTAAGTTGGGGTTTCGGAACGGTTCCCATTACATAACCCCAAAGCTTCTTGCCTTTGAGATTATTCTCCATTGCGGATGCCCACATCATGTAATTTTTCCCATTGAGCTTGAATGATAGATCGATCTTGACTTCCATTGCTACAAAATGGAGGTGTGAGAAAAAAAAGGAAGTAGAGAGATACACGATTTTACCTTAGAAGATCGTATGGCTCTGATACCATGTAATGAAATATGCGGAAGAATCCAAGAATGCTAAAGCATTCACTATGTCCCACACGGACAAATGCGACAAGCATAAGAGAGGAAATCCACTAAGGGATATACGAAGGGCCTTATAAAAAGGCTACACACATGAAAAATAATATCACTATTATTGAAGAGGAGCTCTCAAGAGCAATACAACATACAAGGGGGGTTCCCCCTATTTATAAGAAAAGGAGACCAAAGGGGCTCCCAATAGAGTCGTTGGGAGCCCCCAACTGTCACAATTGTGACCGTTGGGGGCGCCAACGACTCCATTGTGGGGCCCCTTTTCGGTATCCAAAAAGACATTTAAAAAATAAAAAACAAAAAATAAAAAACAGTGAAATAAAAGAAATAAAACAAGTACCCCTATTGGGTACTTGTGAAAAGACCATAATACCCCTATCGGGTATTATGGTGAATATACATCTATATTTATATATATATAGATGTATTATTACATATTATTACATATGTTTTAACAATCATCAACATAAAGCAAGAGAATAACTACAGAAGACCCTGCACTTTTCACAAACAAAGCAGTGTCAGTGTAACAAGAGCGAAAATTTAAACTTGACATTACATTACTAAATTTATCATGCCAAGCCTTTGGAGCTTGCTTTAATCCATATAAGGCTTTGTTAAGTTTAAGAATTTTATTATTACCAATACACACTCCTGGTGGAGGGTCCATGTAAACATCTTCATTTAAAAATGCATTCTTAACATTTAATTGATAGATAAGCTATTTTTTAACAGAAGCAACAACAATAAGAGTCCTAACACTGGTCATCCTAACTAAGGGAGCGAACGTTTTTTCATAGTCAATACCATATTCTTGAGCGTATCCTTTTGCTACTAGTCGAGCTTTGTAGCGTTTTAATGACCCATCGCTCTTAGTTTTGACTTTATAGACCCATCTGTGAGAAATCAGATGTGGGAGTCACCTTACTATCGTAGCAAGAGATAGAGAGAGAGGTAAGAGGGAAGAGAGAAAAAAATGTTGGGCGTGATGTCTTCTCCCCTTTCCATTGATATTTATATGTTGTACGAGTGGTACAATACAGTACAATAGTACAATACAGTACAGTATGCTGTACAATACAGTACAATACAGTACAACAGTACAATACAGTACACTATGCTGTACAATACAGTACAATAGTACAATACAGTACAGTATGCTGTACAATACAGTACAGTAGTACAATACAGTACAGTATGCTGTACAAGCGGTACAATACAGTACAGAAATATATTCATTTACATATACATATTTAACAGCCTCCCTCAAGTTGAGGATGATCTTCAATCATGCTCAACTTGCCCTTAAGTAACCAAAATTGATGACTAACCAATCCTTTGGTGAAGATGTCTGCTACTTGGTCTTCTGATCTGACATACGAAGCCTCAATTTCTTCTGTTTCAATCTTTTGTCTAACAAAATGCTGATCAATCTCAATGTGCTTCGTGCGACAATGATGAATAGGGTTAAAAGAAATATTAATGGCACTTTGATTATCACATAAAAGCAGAGAGGAAGAGATAGGTTCATTCAACTCTTGAAGAAGATGCCGTACCCAAGTGACATCAGCTGTCCCTGCTGCCATTGCCCTGTACTCTGCCTCAATGCTGGATTTAGCAATGGCCTTTTGTTTCTTACTACTCCAAGTGACAATATTTGGGCCAATAAAAACACAATATCCTGAAACCGACCTACGCTCATCAGGGTCCCCACCCCAATCTGCATCACAATATGTAAGTAAACGGTGTCCTGTAGTGAAGCTTTCATCTTTGTGATAGAGCAATCCATCTCCAATAGTCCCTTTCAGATATCTGAGAATACGCTTAATACATTCCATATGACAATCAGTGGGAGCATGCATAAACTGAGATGCTTGATTTACAGCATAAGCAATGTCAGGTCTTGTAAATGTAAGATATTGCAACATACCAACAATGCGGCGATATAAAGTGGAATCATGATATAATTGGCTTTCTTTTGCACTAAACTTATGATTTAAGACAGATGGGGTGCTGAGAGGTTTACAATTAATCATACCAGTGGTGTGAAGAATGTCAAGAGTATACTTGTGTTGACTTAGAGTGAGTCGATCATCTTGTCTATCGACTTCAACTCCCAAGAAGTATCGCAATGGGCCTAAGTCCTTCATCTTGAATTTGGTCATGAGTAAAGACTTGACCAAGGCAATATGTGCATCATCACTCCCAGTGATAATGATGTCATCAACATATATAAGAACCCAAGTAGTAACATGATTATTCTTATACATAAATAAAGAATGATCAAGTATACTCTTAGAAAATCCATGCTGCTGAATTTCCATGGAGAAACTCTCAAACCAAGACCGAGATGCCTGTTTTAAACCATAAAGAGACCTTCTCAATTTACAAACCCATGTAGCCGCATCATGTTCACTATATCCAGGAGGTTGCTCCATATACACCTCTTCCTTCAAGTCCCCATGTAGGAACGCATTCTTGACATCCAACTGGCTAAGAGACCAACCATGCTGAAGTGCCAAAGTGAGGATCACACGAATGGTGCCAATTTTGACAACAGGGCTAAAAGTTTCCTCATAATCTTGCCCATATTGTTGTGTGAATCCTCGTGCAACAAGGCGAGCTTTATATCTTTCAATGCTACCATCTGGTTTACGCTTGATCTTGTAAACCCATTTGGAACCAACAACATTTCTATCAACAGGTCGAGGAACAATATCCCATGTATGACATTCATGAAGTGCTGCCATTTCTTCGTTCATAGCTTCAACCCAAGCTCGAGAATGGGCTGCCTGATGGAAAGTAGACGGCTCTTTCTCTTTGGCCACATTGGTTAGAAACAACTGAAAGTCAAGAGAAAAATTGTTGTAACTAACCCAACGATGGATAGGATGCCTTTCACGTGTGGATCGTCGAAGAGGGGGAGCCTCGTGAGATGGAGTTGAAGGGGCTCCTCGACGGGCATAAACCAAACCTGAAAACCGTGAAGGTGCATCCTGGATGATGGAGTTGTCTGCTTCAAACTGAATTGGTTCATCAACAACAAGATCTCTGATAGAGTCATATAGCAAAGTATCACAAAGCCATGGATCATAAGTAGTTTGCTCATATACCTGAGAAGTATCACAAGTGCTGAAATGGTCATCATCAAAAACAACATTTCTAGACACCTTAATCTTACCCAAAATAGGATCATAACATCTATATCCTTTATACCCATCGGCATATCCCAGAAATCTGCACTGAACTGCTCTGTCCTGAAACTTGTTACGTAAAGAATGATCCACATGGACATAACAAATGCATCCGAAAGCATGCAAATCATCATAAGAAGGGTGAGAACCGTGAAGCAAATAATAAGGAGACTGATCTCCTAATAATTCCATAGGCAACCTGTTAATGATATGCACTGCAGTGTGAAAGGCCTCAGTCCAAAGAGAGAAAGAAATATCAATATTGTGCATCATACTTAACGCGGTTTCAACAATATGCCGATGCTTACGTTCTGCTACTCCATTCTGTTGTGGAGTGTAAGGACAAGAGGAGTTACGTGTGATGCCATGGTCCTTTAAATATTCACTAAAATCATGAGATATGTATTCTCCACCACCATCACACTGGAAATAAGTGATATTTGAATTGAAAAGGTTCTGAACAAGAGCATGGAATTGTTTGAAAAGTTTGAATACTTCAGATTTAGATTTCATAAAGTAAATCCAAGTGTAACGAGTGAAAGAGTCAAGAAATAACACATAATAACGAGAGCCAGATAGAGATGAAACAGGAGCTGGGCCCCAAACATCAGAGTGAATAATTTCAAATGGCTTGGAAGCTCTTTTATTGATACTTTGAAAGGGAAGTACATGACTCTTGCAGACATTACAACTAGGACACTTATGATCTAATTTGACTTTGGGAATAAAACCCTGAGAAGACAATTTGTCAATGAACCCTTGACTACAATGACCTAACCGACGATGCCAAGAAACTGGCTTATTACATTGCATAACAGAAGAAGACTGACTCAAATAAGCAGGAAAAGATGGAGACACGGTAGATGACGTCTTCAAAGTCCCGGGGGCTGCTTCGAAGACGTACATGTTTCCGCGTCGTTCACCCTTAGCGAGCATCTTCTTGGTTCGAAGGTCCTTAAGACAAACAGAAGACGGAGTAAATTCCATGGATGAATTTGTTTCATCAACCAATTTAGAAACAGATAAAATGTTTTTCTCAATGGCAGGAGTGAGTAAGACATTTTTCAATGGTAGTGTAGATTGTGACAAAGAGAGAGATGCATTTCCAGTATGAGAAATAGGGTGGTGGGAACCATCTCCCGTGACAATAGTGCCAGTGCCAATATAAGGAACCATGTTGGAAAGTTTACCTGCATCAGAAGTAACATGTGCGGCTGCTCCAGAATCAATATACCAAACTCCATCATCATTCTGACGCAAATTCATGTTGTTAAATGCAGTCATCAGAATTTGTTGCACATCATGTGGCAACCCTGCACTCTGTCCCTGATCAGTACCCTGATGTGCTCGAAAATTTCCCTGCGGCTGCCCCTGAAACTGTCTAACATTCATCTGTCCAGCTCTTGGTCCTGGCCTCCCTGCCTTGTTGCGATTCTGTGGGTTGTGCCAACAATCTGCTTTCACATGGCCACGCTTGTTGCAATGGAAGCAAGTAGGGACACGGGTACCTCTAGTGGCAGGTGGAGCAGTAGGAGTAGGAAGGAGTCCTCCACGGCCCATATGAGCAGCAGGTGGACGAAATGAGGTAGACCCAGATGTAAACATGACAGGATGAGGATCATCAATAAGATGATCTTGAGTCAAACTAACTTCATACTGTAGGAGTTTGGCCTGTAAATCCTCAAAGCATGGAAGTGTAGAGGCAACCTGTAATGCAGTGCAAAACATACGATATTGGGGCCCAAGGCTTCCCAATACCTGCTGAACAACATCTCTGTCAGAAACAGGATATCCAATAGCGGCCAACTGATCAATGATAATTTTGATATCCCCTAGAAATTCAGTAATGGTCTTAGTTCCCTTTCGCATAGATTGGAACTGCCATTTCAGTTGAAGTGCACGTGATTCAGAAACCTGTGAATAAGAGTGAGCAAGATGTCTCCATAGTTCTGCAGCAGTAAAATGGTCAGAGATAGTTTGTAATATACGATCAGATAACGTGGCAGTCAAATAGGCAACCACAGATTGGTCCTTCTGAAACCAAACATCATACGCAGGATTTGGAATAGCAATGCAACTCACCTTCCCATCATTACCAGTTACCTCTTGCGTAATAGTCATAGGTGGGGCGGGTGATCCCCCATCCAGATGCCCGGAAAGACCATGACTTCGGATAAACGGCAGAATTTGGCGTTTCCAAAGTAAGTAGTTATCATGAGTTAATTTCTGAGAAACAAGTTGAGAAAGAAATCCGGGGCTGATTTTAGAATCCATAAGGAAGAAGATCAAAGATGAATCAAACAGCACGACAGAAATTCGTAGGTTGTACGGACAGAACCGTACGGACAGAAATTTTTGAGTTTTGGAAATCACGATTTTTTTTTTTTTAGTTAATCGTGCAGAATGTACGATTTATCAACTATATTGCAAGAAATAGATAAGAAATCACAAGAAGTTTGAGAAAAGAGGCACTTTTGAGAAATGAGGGTTCCCAAATTTGGGGAAAACAGAAATTAGGGTTGATAAAATTGGGGATAACAGAATATGTAAGAAGGAAAAGATGCACGATATGAGGAAATGAAGAAACGACGTCGAAATATAGTGATTCAACGGAGAAACAACAGAGAAAAGATGAAAGAAAAAAAAAACACTTTCCTTGAGAACGCCCAAAAACGCACGTTAAGGTCCTTAGGGGCCTTCCAGATGATCGTGATTACCACGCCCTTGGCTCTGATACCATGTGAGAAATCAGATGTGGGAGTCACCTTACTATCGTAGCAAGAGATAGAGAGAGAGGTAAGAGGGAAGAGAGAAAAAAATGTTGGGCGTGATGTCTTCTCCCCTTTCCATTGATATTTATATGTTGTACGAGTGGTACAATACAGTACAGTATGCTGTACAATACAGTACAATACAGTACAATAGTACAATACAGTACAGTATGCTGTACAATACAGTACAATAGTACAATACAGTACAGTATGCTGTACAATACAGTACAATACAATACAGTATGCTGTACAAGTGGTACAATACAGTACAGAAATATATTCATTTACATATACATATTTAACACCATCTACATCCAATCGATTTCTTTCCAGTGGGCAATGAGGTTATTTCCCAAGTTTTTGCTTTTTCAAGAGCACTAAGTTCCACGTTCATGGCTTCCACCCACTGAGGAATATTTTTGGCTTTATTATAGTGAGATGGTTTTGTAAAAGTATCTTCAACAAGATACTATAATCAAAACCCAATATTCTTGATGAAAGATAACTGCACACATGCACAATAAGAACACTAAGAACACTTGTGCACAAAAGCACAAATCAATCAATCTCACAAAAGCACTAAAAAATGAAAATAACCTTTATTGAACACTTGGGCTTTGACCCAAAGCCATATCTAAACACAAAGGGGAGCACCCCTATTTATACACAATGAGAGGCCATGGAGGGGTTCCCAACATGATCGTTGGGACCCCTCCAACGGTTATAATTATAACCGTTGGAGGGCCCAACGATCATGTTGGGTGGGCCCCTCCATGTGCTAAAAGCTAAAAGATGAAATAATAAAAGAAAAGAAAAAGAAAACAAAAAAGAAAAATTACATACATATTCTCAAAAAAAGAATATATGTAAAATGATGAATATACCCTTATGGCTAAAGAGAAATAAATATATATTTTATATATATAATAGGTAGATACATATACATATATTATATATATGTATATGTATTACCTTATATATATAAAATATATATTGGATTACAAGATTTGATTACATAATTTAACAGGTTCATGGAATGAGTGTAGCGCAATTAGACATGTCCTATATTTTGGTGTTAGAGACTCATAGGAGACAAACCTGTTAGGAGGATTGGAGACTCGACCGGATCTTCTCAAAGAGGTTTTTTCTATGTTGGACCCTTGGAAGTATTTTTCTAAAGCGTTTATTGGAACTTGTTGACCACACAGAGCATAGGTTTGAATTGGTCTACTATCAATGACATCATTTTCGTTTTCGTTATCAACATTGTTGAGTGGAATATCCTCTTGGTCATTTAACAAATTGTCATTAGAAATTACCTCTTCTTGAAGAGTCACTTCCTCTTAAGAAAGAAGATCAAACAAGAAAGCATATTCGCTTTCATCAATATCTTTAGTTTTCTCAAACCCATTTTCATTTTTTAAAAAAGTTACATCTTTAGAAACATGCAATTTGTTGCTTTTGGGGTCAAAACATCTAAATCTTTTTTGATTTTCTACATATCCTAAGAAAACGCATTCAATAGCTTTTGGAGACAATTTATTTCTTTTATGTGAAAGAACAAAACATTTACACCCAAAAATTCTTAGTCTATTAAAATCGGGAGTTCTTTTAAATAGTTTTTCATATGGAGATGCATTTTCTAAGGACGAAGATATCATTCTATTTATCAAGTAGGTTGATGTTAAGGCGACTTCGACCCAATAGCTTTTAGGAATTTCTTTAGAAATAAGAAGTGTCTTAGTGGTTTCCACAATGTTTTATGTTTTCTTTCGGCTAAACCATTTTGTTGAGTTCTACGACAAGATTTTTGATGACAAATTCCATTGGTTTCTAAGTATTTTTGAAATTCATTTGATAAGTATTCTCTACCCGAATCGGTTCTAAGAATATATATATTACTTAAAAATTGATTTTTAATGATCATATGGAATTTCTTAAAAAAGGCGAAGACATCGGATTTTAGATTAAGAAAATAAATCCATACATATCTAGTGAAGTCATCAATGAAAGTAACATAATAAGAGTATCCACCTTTCGATATGACCGGAGAAGGGCCCCAAACATCCGAATGAACTAATTCAAATGGTCTTTTAGTAACAAATGTTCTATTTGAAAAAGGAATATATTTCATCTTTCCAAAAATACAATTCTTGCAAACAAAATCTTTCTCATTACAAAATTTCTTTCCAAAAGGAAAATAATACATTTTTGAGAAGCTTTGATGTCCAAGTCTTTGATGCCAAGTTTCAATATTTTTATCTTGGATATAGTTAAAAAAGAGTTGGTAGGAAGTTTCAAATTGCTCATGTAATAGAGATCTCCCCTCTTATGGCCTTGCCCAATCTGCTTCCCGAACTAGAGATCCTGTATAGAGCAACCCTTAGTTGAGAAGGAAATTTCACATTCATGATCACATATTTGAGAAATGGAAAGAAAATTTAAATTTAGTTGAGGTACCACCCTCATATTTGGTACAAAGAATTTTCTGGAAAAGCTTAAGGTTCCAAAACTTTTGATTTGTAAAGGCGTGCCATCGACAGTTGAAACATAATAAGTTTTTGAATTAGGACATAAGTCAGATAACCCATTCTCATGAGGTGTCATATGAAAGGATGCTCCAGAGTCAAGGATCCAAGAGGACATACCTGGAAGAAATGAGGAGGCAATGGCGGCACCCGATGTAGATGGTGTAGATGAAGATTTGCGTAGCAATTGAAGTGCCTCGGATAGTTGAGCAAGAGAAAATGAATCCCTTTCTTTTGTTAAGTCTTCCTTCCTTGGTGTGTTTTTTTCAACGGAAGCAACTCTTGGTTTTGGAGCTTCATTTATTCTTGGACAATTTGGCCTTATGTGCCCGGGTTCTTGACAGTGATGACATATAACTTTCTTATAATTGCCATTATAGTTATTTTGTCTTCCAAAATGGTGAGGCTTATAAGTCCTAACATGATTTTCGGGTTTGGAAATGGCTAAGACTTTATCTCCCCCTTTAACCATGCCACAACGGGTTTCTTCTTGGTATATTTCAGCAACAACATCTTCAAAGGGAAGAGGCTTAGATCTATGGAGGAGAGAAGATCTAACTTGCTCATACTTCGGTCTAAGCCTATGCAAAAATTAAAAAAAGTGTTCTTTTTCCATTTGTTGCCTTCTAAGTTCAACATCCTCACTATTTATCCATTTGGGTTCTAGGAGGGATAGCTCATCCCATAAGGGATTAAGAGAGCTAAAGTAATCATAGACACTTATGTCACCTTGTTTAATGGTGTGAATATTTTCTTGGAGAAAAAATTGCCTAGCGAGGTCTTTTTGAGTGTACATACTTTTCATGAAGAACCATGCCTCGTTAGCTTTGCGAAATTTGGCAATGTTTGCACAATTTTTTAACTCCACGTTTATAAACCATGCAAGAATTTTTGCATGCTTGCTCTCCCAATCTTCAATCAACAATTGGTGATCTTCAATGACTTTAATTCGTGCTCCTCCTTCTAATGCTTTTTCTTGGCCTCCCTCCATTTTGGTGAGTTGAGGTTCCGGAATGGTGCCCATCACATAGCCCCAAAGCTTTTTGCCTTTGAGGTTGTTCTCCACAACGGATGCCCATACCAAGTAATATGTTCACCTTCCATGGTGAAATAGAAACAGGAGAAGCTAGAAGAGAGATGCCAACTTACAAGGGAACCCAAGTATGAACCAAACTAAAAGAAGACGAGCACAACCTTGTTCTGATATCATGTAATGAAATATGCAGAAATAAAGACAATGTTCTATAATGGACATTCACAAACAAGATGCAAAGAACAAGTCCACAATGGACAAATACAAAAGCCAACAAGGGCTTGCTAGAAAGAGGAATCTTATAAAGCAAAAGGGCTTGAAAAAGCCATACATTACAAGGGGGTCTACCCCTTTATTTATAGGCAAGAGAGAGAGAGAGAGAGAGAGAGAGAGAGAGAGAGAGAGAGAGAGAGAGAGAGAGTGGGCATTGGGAGGCCCAACAAGGAGTCGTTGGGGGTCCAACGACTCTTAGTTGGGACCCCAATGCAATATGCATTTAATGCATATTCAATAATAAAAAAAGGAAAATAAAAAATAAGAAGAGGAAAAAGAAAAAAAGAGAAAACAAAAAAGAAAAGGACTAAAATGCCCCTATTGGGCAGAATTACAAAAATACCCTTTATCGGGTATGATGGGGATTTAGTATATATATTTATATATATACATGAGTACATATATTTTAACACTGATGATACCTAATTTCACCTGGTTTCTAGGTGCTGATCATACCCGATTTCACCTAGTTTCTAGGTGCTGATCAGACCCGATTTTACACAATTTCTAGGTACTCATCAGACCTGACTATACTTTGTTTTGGAAACTGTTATCATAGCCGAGTTCCGGTTATTTTGCTAACTTGATTGGACTCAATTTCAAGTCATTGTAGGGATTGTGATCAGTTTTGATTTAATGTCACTTCATGGACTGTTATTATTTATGATTTTGAGCTGTTATATTAATCGTGATCAAAACAAAATTTTATGATGTGTTTTGTTGCTATATTAAGATCTGAATTCATGTGATCTTGGTAACTGTTTTCAGGCCAGAACTTATGCAGTTATGTTAACTGTCATTGGACTTGTGTATATACCTGTTTAATTGCCTATCAACGGATCTGATTATTTTTGTTGTATGTGTGGATTGTTATCGGCTTTATAAAGAAAGGTTTTCTTGTGTTGTTTAGGACAACATTTTGCAGCGCACGGGTGCAACATTCCCATAGTCTCAACAGCATGCTGCTGTTGAGAATTTTGGAGCAGCAACATACTGCTGACAGCATGTTGTTGCTCACATTAGTGCAGCCACGACACACTATTGACAATATATCGTTGAACACAATTTTGCAGTAGAATAAAAATCAGATTTGCCACTCTTTGCGGGTGTATAATCTGACCAGATTTGTGCACTATTTGTGCACTTGTAATCTGATCAAATTTGACACTGATTGCACATGTGTAATTCAATCCGATTGTCAAATGGTGAGTTATGTGCAATCTAATCAGATTTATTAGAGGGTGTGTTTGTGCATCCCGATCAGATTGGCAATATCTTATTTCTGAACAGCGATGTTATGTTCAGACCTGTGCTATATATGTTTCAGATTGATTGTGCATGTTTACACATTCAAGTTAATGTTGCAAATGGGCATATCATACGCATGAAAATTCTGAAGTTATTTTGATGTTTACATAAATATGATCATGTGCATATTTGGATGTTATGTATGAAATGGATCATGATAATGTATGTTGCAAGAATATGTTTGCATGCGTATGCAATTGACTTTTTGTGCATTCATGTTGTGTGATTGAATGCGCATTGTGGACATGTGAAACAAGTGTGTTGCATTGTTAACTGAAATTTTGTAAAAAGATGAATAAATCACTTTGAAATTATTTTGTGGTCAGATGTGAACCACTGCGGCTGTGTAGGCCAGGAGCAAGTGTTGCTCCAATGTTGATTTTAATTTATGTATTGCAAAATTTATTTCTGAAAATTATTGGTTTTCCAAAATTAATTGCACTGGTATATTGTGCGGGCCAGTGCCCGAGATAGGTTTTGCATGTTGATTTGCAAAACGGTTCTTGTGTGAAGAACCTGAATTTGTTTAAAAAGATAAAAGTAGTGTTGTTAAAAACACGCCTTAAGGCACAAAAAGCGTGCCTCGCCTCAAGGCGAGGGCCTTTGTGCCTTGAGGCGCAGTTATAAAACGTAAACGCATGGAGGCGTACGCCTCATGCGCCTTGAGGTGTGGCGCACCTCACCGTGAGGCGCGCACGCCTTATTTTGTTGGTCAAATGAGGGTTAAAGCCCTCATTTGACCAACATTAACATGTCACCCCCGACCCTAATAAGGGTCGAGAGCCCTAATTTCCCTAATTTCTCTCTCTATCAGTCTCTCACTTTCTCTGTCAGTCTCTCCCTCTCTCTGGTCTCTCGCAGCCCCTCTCTCTCTCGTCTCTCGCACTCTCCCTTCTCGGCCTCCTCCTTCTCGCCGAAAGTAGCCGCGACGCCGGCAACCCTTGCCAGATACCAGGTAACCCCGACCCCTCTCTTCAATCTCTCCAGCAGACACGAATAAGTTTTAATGCAACACATGTCCTCAATCATCTTAGAGATGTTCTTCTTTTCGCTTTTTTTTTTGTTAACAATGATAGCACACGCGACTCATGTGACAATACTCAGCCTACAACAGTAGGCAGAATTTAAAACTTACTAAAAGGCCTGTGGAACTGCTGCTTCACACCCGAGGAAAACCTGGGTTTAAATGGATGCTTCTATACAGTAAAGCAGACTTTGTCTCAGGCATATACAGTGGTAAGCAGACTTTGTCCCCATTGGTGTTTCTTGGCCTAAAATCTAGCCTGCGGAGAAAACATATACAACGGTAAGCAGAAACCACATAAAGAGGCTTGAAGGCTTCAATATCGTGACCAAATTGCCAAAAGAAGATGGCTGGTTTTCAGAGCCAACATTCATTTTAAATCAACAACCAACAAGATCCGAGATGTCTGCTAGCATTCTCCTTGTTAATATACACCAAAGGCATTTTTCTTTTTGGCTAGGCCACAGGAAACCACACCCCCTCCTCCCTTTCCAAATCACCGACTGCACATTTGCAGCTCTCCACTTGGTAAAACCCTTGAGGTCCCCCTTGCCCACCGAGCAGTACACCCAATTTCGACCTTGAGGCAAAGGATGCCCCCTGCAAAGCTGAAGCTGGGTGCACACCCTGGTGGGCAAGGGGGACCCAGGGTTTTATGCTAACGTTGAAAGAACAGTTAATAAGGCGGTTTTTCCCAGTTATTAAAAAAATCATAAATATCAAAAAACAATTGTATATGGTATTATGTTGACAAGTTTTTATATTCCCCACCAAAACTTTGATAATTTTTATAGTTTTTTTAAGTTAAATTTTTTTTTGAGGCTTACGCTTTGCGCCTCGAGCCTTACGCCTCACCTCAGATTTTGGTGGAGCGGCTCGCTACGCCTCAACGCTTTTCACAACACTGGATAAAAGAGACCAAACAATGTAATTAATTTCTTCCTTGATGTCCCTTTCATAGTGTGGTAATCTTGGATGATAGTTTTGGAGAAACCGTGAGGATACCAAAACTCTGTGTGCGATTGTGCCTCTGAACCCGATATAGTGGTTCACCTCCCGACCACGATTTTATGAAGATTCAACCGTATTGTCTGGGGGTGTTGTTGCTGATTCAGCGGTAGTTATTGGTATACCAAGAAAGTGGCGTCAGTGGATGCTGATTTCCCTGATATTCCGATATTAGATGTTCATTTCTAATGTTCCGATGGATGATGCTGATTCCTGATATCGGTCGAGAAACAAGTGTGAAACCTAGTAATAAAATACAAATTGTGTGTTAAGCTACAACTGAAAACCTAACTTGGACTTCGAGAATGTTGTGCCCGTTTTGAGTATTCGCGGGTTTAAGAAAAAAATAAAAACAAAAATTGTTGTATTTAAGTGGGACATGTATAGAAAAAAAACTCTGATTAATAACTTAATTAGTTATTCATGCATGCGCATTGAATCATGCATCTTTACTGTTCTGCATTAACTTATGCATTCATGCTTATTCTGTTTCTCATGATATTTGTTGTTGCATGATACTTGTTTAAATGCTTGAATGATAAGTTGATCATGGAAAGTGTTGTGATATTCCTTTGAAATTATGCATGAATTTGATTTATGCTATTTCCTTACTGTTTGAATTTTTAGAGGAATTCGTACAAAGGACTTTGGTTCTTACCCGTTTTGAAAATTGTTTTTTTAGGACCGTGTGCTCAGTGATTGTTTGACCTGCTAGCTGGAGACTGCGAGCCTTGCGTGATCTGTTTTGGGTTCTTGACATAGTGCCTCCTTGTCTTAGATGATTTTATTATTTCAGCTTATATGACATTTATTTAATTGATTAATAAAGTGATTATTCTTCGTTGATTCAATGCACTATATGTTGTGGTTTGATATATATTAAATTTGTGAGAACCCGGATCCTTGGGTTTGTTTCTGCAATTGTTTAAATATTTTTTCCACTATTTTTATGAGGATTAGTTGGGGTCGTTACAAGCTTTGTCAAATGAGTTTGACCAAAAAAAGGGGAAAAAAATATAAAAATATAAAAATATAAATATTAGCCATTAAATAATGGCTAAAAAATAAACACAAAAATACAGATTAAAAATACTTATTCTAACCCTACAAGTAGGTATACCTAGAAATAAAAAAGGATACGAAGAAAACACCGATAAATATACCCAAGTATACCTCGGTAAATACAACACAAAGCTACATTTATCATAACAGTGCACAGAGGTGCTGACATCAGCAGGGTTGTGCATCGAAGTTCATGTTTTGAGGATTTGAGTTGGGGGGTTCACTAAAGCTTGAATTTAAGAGATTTTAGAATCAAGAATTGGCACAATCAGAGGTATATCCAATTTTATATGTTTTTTTGAAGATTATCTCGATATCACTACTTCAGAGAACCAGTATTGAGATTATCTTCTGAAGCATATTGTCCTGCTTTAATGTTTGGGTTTGGTAACTTAGGTGCCGTTTTTACCTGAGGATTATGCTGGTATAATTTCTTGGAGATATTTTTGTTTTTGGTAGAGTTCTATCGAGTTTTGTACTAGAGACTAAGTTGCAGTAACTTAGTTTGTTGAGTTTCCTTGTGTCGACCTGCATATTCTGGAAATTATTGGTGGCTGCATTTGTATTGCAACATAATATTAGTGCTATTGTGGTTTCTTGTGCATGTGACGCATTGTTTTGGGATTCTTGTTCATATCGGTTTGCTGATTGTGTGCTACAATAGCAGTCTTCGTGTGTGCAGCTTGCTTCTTGAGCATATATCTTGCTGTAGAACCTATTGGGTTCTGTTTTTTTTTTTTTTGTGGACTTGTTTTATGTGCAGGCTGAATTATAGTTTTGGGCTATGTCACAAGGACTCTTCAACTAGGTGCCGCACCCGCATCGCACCTCCACCCGCACCCGATGCGGTCAACCTGACCATGGGTGTGCTCAACCTGACCATGGGTGCAGTCAAAGCACCCAGGATCATTTATGTCCAACTTTTGGACTTTATATATATATATATATATATATATATAATTTTTTATATTTTTTCTGCACCCCCGCACCCAAGTTTTTTGAAAGTGCTGCACCCGCACCCATGTGACATAGGTTTTGGGGGTTGAGATGGAATGGAGAAGAAATATTTAATGCATATTATTCCTATCAAATTGGATGGATCCAACTATGCATATTGGGCAAAGTATGTAAGAACTGTTGTTATGGGGCTCGGGTATGGCGGATACCTAGATGGTGCAAAAAGAAAACCTGAAGTTGATGATGATGACTATGATAAGGTCTTTGATGAGTGGGATAGGGACAATTCCAAGGTTAAATCATGGCTTCTAAGCTTAGTTGGCCAAAACATTGCTCTGAATATTGGGAAGTTTGAAGAAGCAAAGGAATGTTGGGTGTATTTGAAAACAAGTGTATGAGCAGTCGATTTGGGCTCACGGATACCAATTGTCTTAAAATCTTAAAACCTTGAGGCAAGAAGGTGAATCAATTCAGATTTTTTGTGCCAATTTTCAACAACTCTGGGATGCTCTTACTCGTATGCTTCTAAATGTGAAGTGCGAAAGGTGCAAGAAGTGTCGTGAGTGTAAGAAGCTTGAAGAAGAGGCCAAGGATCAACAAGTCATAGATTTACTGATGGCTCTTCGCTTTGAATTTGATAGTGTGAGAAAATTCATAGCGCTTCTCTTCCTACTCTGATTTAGACCATAGGGGAGTTGATGGCATAAGAGACAAAGAATAAGTCCCTTGGATCACATTCGAAGGGACTTGTGATGGCCATGCAACTGAGTGGTAGAGGAGGAGGCAAAAGTGGTGGTAGATCTGGAGGTTCGAGAGGAGACATGAGTTCGATTAGATGCCACTATTGCAAGGACCTTGGACATACGAAGCACACATGTCCAACTCTTAAGAAGGCAGGTGCCTTTGTTGCTTCCTATGAAGAAGATGATGTGAAACCCAAAGTGAAGATAGCTAGTGATTCTCAGTCCTCTTCATCTAGCTTCAGCAATGCTTCCTAAGTCCTATCTGGTGGTCAGACACATGCTCTTGAGCACATTCAGAAAGAGATTCAACAAATTTGGCTCAGTCAACCATTATTTCTCACTCCTCTGCCTCTTCTTCCTCCTCTGGTACAACCCTGGCAGGTATCCTTGATGGTTTCTCTAATTGGCTAATAGATTCAGGGGCATCATGTCATATGACATCCCATGAATCTATTTTAGTCAACTGTGTTTCTTGCAGTGGTTCCATTCTCAGCGCGGATGGTTCTTTTAGACCAATTTCAAAAATTGGGTCCATTCCTGGGAATAGGTTAAACATTTCTTAAGTTTGTTAATAACCCTCCCTTGCTATGAATCTCATTTCAGTCGGCCAATTGACTAAACTAAATTGTAATGTCACTTTTTCTCCTCTTGGTTGTGTCATACATGATCAACTATCAAGGAGAAATATTGGGATTGCCCATAGAAGATGAGACCTCTACTACCTGGATTGGCTGGACATAGGTTGTAGAGAAGATAAAAAGTCAATCTGGGAGCTACAGTTTCGGATGATTCTATGCTTTGGCATCTATGGCTGGGTCATATATCTAGTTCTATAGTTCAATATCTTGTGTTTTCAAATAGTTTGAAAGGGTCCAGAGTGTGTTTCTGAGCATGTCTAAAATTGTGAAAGTTGTAAGTTGGCTAAGAGTCATGCTCTACCTTTTGGGTCTAGAATAGTAGAGTCAGATCATGCTTTTGATCGTGTCCAATCTAAAGTAAGAGGTCCATTGTTAAATTGTATATATGCATATATATGTAGATACATATGTATATGTATTATATACATATATAATATATATATACACACGTATGTGTACATACATATGTATTATATATTATTTTTATATATTATGTGAGCCTCTTCTGGTGCCCCTTTGTGGGTTTATGAGTGAGCCTATTTGTGGCTCTCGGTCTATTCACTTTGATGATTTGGTGAACCTTGTTGTGGCTCTTTTGTGTGTCCACTTTGGTGATTTGGTGGACTTTGTTCGAGGCACTCATTTCCTTACATAGTATCAAAGCGAGGTGGTTCCAAGCCTTCATGTTTATGTTCATGGAATCGTGGTTCCACACTTGAAGATTCAAAAGTGTTCATGTGATCCTTTGCTGGTGCTACATCGGTGTTGCCTCTATATTTTTTTTTGTGGAGTGATTGTGCTTGCTTCTTTGTCCCTCTCTATATTTTTTTTATCTGTCTCTCTCCTTTTCTCTCTCTCACCCTTGTACCGTTGTAAAATGGATGACAAAGAAAGTGTTACCATTATGCCCGTAAAACTTAGTGATTTTAACTATGTAACATGGTCTTCAATCATGAAACACCATATTTTGGAAAAACCGAAAAAGGGCTGTGGGGACTAGTAGATTGATCTGATCCGGAGCCTAAATTAGTTGTCACTAAGGTAAAAAAAGAGAAGGAAGTTTCTCCTACGGAGGATGAAAAATCCATAGCCCTTGCTACCTATGAGAAAAAATAAAGAATAGAGGGTGGGTCATGCCAAGATCATGTCTTGGTTCATTAGTAGCATTGATATAAAAAAAATGCTCCATTCTTGCAAAGTATGAGCATGCAAATATAGTTGTAATGAAATGGATTCAATCCAATAAACATTCAAGAACACACTTCAATTAAGTAGAATACTTGATTGAATAATCACACCACCCACACAAGGGTCAAATAACTTTGTTATTGCATAAAGACTCTTAAAAGAGATAAGAATACAAGGCCACAAGAGGCCTATTTATAATACATATGAAGGTAAAAGGGGGCAACCCCATGTGGCTGTTGGGGCAGCTCCAACAGCCATATAGAGCTATCCCATCATGAAAAAAACAAAAAAAATAAAATACTAAGAAAAATAAAAATATCAGCCCCTAATGGGCCGACGCCTATTTAGTGAAAAGATCGAAATACCCCTAATGGGTATTTTGGTTTACATACGTGTGTGTTTGTATATATATATATATATATATATATATATATATACACCCCCCCTCAAACTCATGGTGGAATAACCGAGAGTTTGCCAAGTAGGAAATGAAATCGAGGTGACTAAAGCGCTTTAGTGAAGAAGTCCGCTAGTTGGTACTTTAAGGGAATGTAATGATCTTCTTCAGAAATTCTTCACGAACATAGTGGCAATCCATTTCAATATGTTTTGTCCTCATGAAATGTATGATTGCTTGCAATGTAGACTGCGCTCTTGTTGTCACAACATAGTCTGGAGGGTTCTGCAATGTGAATTCCCATGTCTTCTAGTAGTTGCCACAACCATACTAACTTCGATGTGGTTGTTGCCATGACACGATACTCAGCTTCAGTGGAGAAAAGCGACACCTTCTGCTGCTTCTTGCATCACCATGAAATTAAGGAATCACCTACAAACACACATAAACCAGTGGTTGAGCATCTATCATTTACATCCCTTCTCTAGTCAGAATCAGAATATGCAATGATCTAATGAAGTAGAGGATGATAAAAACAATTCATGATTAATGGATTTCTTAATATATCTAACAATTTTCATTACAACACTCATATGTACTGTAGTGGGAGCATGCTGAAATTGACTAACAGAATGAATAACATGAGATACATCAGGGCGAGTAATAGAAAGATAAGACAAAGCTCCAATCATTTGTCTGTATAGAGTTGGATCTTGCAGAGGCTCTCCATCATCTTTATTCATTTTGGCATTTATGACCTCCGGACTATCAACCCATTTTTCATTCGAGAGTCCTGATTGTTCAATGATCTTTGCTGCGTACTTAGTTTGTGACAAAAAATAACCACGAGGTGAGTAGACTACTATTCCAAGAAAATATCGTAAAAAGCTAAGATCTGTCATATCAAAGTTATCTTTAAGCACATCTTTGATATGATTAACTTCCCTGTTTATCACCTCTTGTGATTATCATATCATCTACGTAAAGCAGTAAGATTACCATCCCTGCATTTGAAGACTTAACAAATAATGCATTATCAGTAAAACAAGATTTAAAATGAAGTTGTGTCATCACATTACTAAACCTATCATACCAAGCTTTGGGAGCTTGTTTTAAGCTATACAAGGCTTTGCGCAACCGCAAAGTTTTCCTATGTACTAAAATCAAGCCTGGTAGAGGATCTATATAAACCTTCTCGTCCAGATTACCATTTAAAAACGCATTCTTTACATCGATTTGAAATCTAGGCCATTTTTTAATCGATGCTATAGTAATGAGAGTTCTAACAGTTGTCATTCGAGCAACTGGGGCAAACGTCTCATCGTAGCCTATTTCATATTCTTGATTGCATCCCTTGGCTACTAACCTGACTTTGTATCGTTGTAATGTTCCATCACATTTGGTTTTTATCTTGTAGACCCATTTACATCCTATGATTTTTCTTTCTTTAGGTAATGTTTAGATTTCTTAAGTTTTTGCTTTTTTCAAAGCTTCTAATTCATCATTCATGACCTTAATCCATTCTTGATGATGTTTAGCCTTATGATAAGATGTTGGTTCGGAATATGAACGTATGACCATTAGGCAAGATCTATACCTTGGTTCAAAGGAATCATAGGATATAAATCTACTAGGAGCTTTTGAAATTGTTATGGATTTTCTATGACTAGAAAAATCTACTTCTTGATTTTGAGAATATCTTTCTAAAGCATATGGTGGATGATTTTCAGTACGTCGAACATAGGTTTGTATGTTATTGTGAGATATGTCTATATTATTAAGACCCCCATTCACATTCTCATTTGAATTATGTATCTTCATTTTCACTCTCATGCATGTCATGAATATTTTCACACCTTTTATGTTCATTGACAAGGTAAAAAAGAACGAATAATCACAACTTTCTTAGATTTTTTCCTTGCTAAAACCAATTTTATGTTCATGAAAAGTGATATTTCGAGAAACATACAATCTGTTTCTTTCAATATTATAACATCTATATCCCTTTTGGTTTTCCGTATAGCCTAAAAAAATACAAAGGATTGCTTTTGGAGAAAGTTTGTCATTATTATTAGTAAGGACCTATGTCACATGGGTGCGGGTGCGACACACGTGCAGCGCAATTTTAAAAATTTTGGACACGGGGACTCGACTATATATATATATTATTTATTTATTTAAAAAAAAGTGCGTGACTGTGCATACAACACAGTCTGTGCACAGGCGCAACACAGTCATTGTGACTATGCACATTGCACAATAGTGTGTGACTGTGCACAACACAGTCATTTTGAATGTGCACCGTCACTGACTGTAAATAGTCACTGTGATTATGCAGCCTCTTTATATATATATATATTTACAAAAATTCATTTTTTAAAAGTTTTTTCACCCTAAAATAGACGAATATAGACTCGGTCAACATTGACCGAGTCCAAAACGAGGACGGACTCAGCCTCGATTCGTTGACCGAGTCCGGGCCGTGTCCTAAGCCGCACCCGTGTCGACTCGGGTGCGGTGCCTCCTTAGCCGAGTCCGTGTGACATAGGTAAGGACAAAGCATTTACATCCAAAGATCCTTAACCTTATATAATCGGAAGACGTTTTAAAAAGCTTTTTCAACAGGAGAGATATTTTCAATATTTTTTGAAGGCATTCTATTTATCAAATAGACTGCCGTAAGGGCGGCTTCGGCCCAAAAAACTTTTGCAACAATTTTAGACACAAAAAGTGTTTTAGTGGTCTCAATAATGTGTCTATGTTTCCTCTCGGCTAGTCCATTTTGTTGAGTGTATGGACAAGATTTTTGCTGAACAATCCCATTTCGGCCAAGATAATTTTTGAATTCTTTTGACACAAATTCTCCTCCAGAATCGGTTCTAAAGATTTGAATATTAGTTTTAAATTGATTCTTTATATAACAATGAAAATTTTTAAACAATCAATTACTTTCGATTTTTATTTTAGAAAAAATATCCAAGAATGTCTACTATAGTCATCTACAAACACAACATAATAGAATACACCTCATTTGGATACAATTGGAGCCGGTCCGCATACATCCGAATGTACTAATTTAAATGAGTTTTTAGTTATAAAATCTCTTGGTCTAAAGGGCAAAGACTTCATTTTGCCAAAAATGTAATCTTCACACACAAAATCTCTTTCTTTATAATTTGAAAGAAATGAAAATAAGTGTAATTTGGTCATGCTAGGATGTCCTAGTCTTTTGTGCCAAATTTCTATATCTTTCTTTTTCACAAAATTACAAAAAGTTTGTTTTGATAACTCAAGATTGCCCATGACATAGAGATTTCCTCTTCTATGGCCTCGCCCAATCAGCTTTTCGGACTGTAGATCCTGTATTAGACAATCATTAGATGAAAATAATACTTTGCAACCATAGTCCGTAATTTGAGAAACCGTTAAAAGATTTAAATTTAATTTTGGTACTACTCTAATTTTGGTAGAAGAACTGTCTCCTATGTTGAATGAGTAATAAGATACTTATTGGTCTCTTCAACTAACAACTCAGTTAGGGTCTAAAGCAGAATAGGTAGTTCATGGCAATGGAGAACGTTACCATACACACTGTCATACTCAGAACATAAGACCATTAGAAGATTAATAACTTGCTGTTGTTCTCTTGCCTCATACTCAAGTTTCTTACATTCTATACACTCTTTGCACTTTGCACACTTGGCGTTTTGCAACATCAGGGCTAAGCATCCCACAACTGCTGAAATCTAGCCAAGAACACCTACAATGACTCATTTTCTTGCTTTAGAGTCTTGAGATCCTGCCCCAACTGATATCTACGAGTCCAGTTTATTTTTTCATAAATTTTCTTCAAAATAGTTCCAAGCATCTTTTGTTTTTTAGAACTTCAGAATATTGACTGCAATGTTTTTCTCCACAGAACCTAAAAGCCATAGCCCATAACTTTAACTTTTGTGCTCTCTTTCTCTCAATCATCAATATTCTTCTCATATCTTGCATTACCTTTCTTTGGCTGCCTTTTGGTACCATCTAAGTAGCCTCCGGACCCAAAACCAAGGTTGTATGTATCATATCGTAATCCATATTGTTCGGGCCCAAAATAAGATAGTATCGTATCGTAAAAAAATGTAAATTTTGAAAAAAAAATTAAAAATTCTAAAAAAAAAACAAAAAATCAGAAAAAAATCTAAAAAAAATCACAACACACAAAAAAATGATTTGCACAAAATGCAACCATAAAATCACACGTGAAGCATTTATGTCTCTATGAGCTGCATAACACATCATCAATCATCAAATCTCACAAGAACAATGCAAAATAATAATATCTTCAATTAAGAACATGCCACACGATTAATCAAAAAGCAAAAAGACTGAGTTTATGAATACTTACAGTTACAAATTACAATACATAACCAAGTTTTTGAGAAGTATACCATCAATCATCATCATCATCATTATCTTCTTCCATCTTCGACATTCAAATTATCTCCAATATACATGGCGTCTTCTTCATCTATGTCCTGAGCTCCCTCCACGTTTATCCATTGAATGTTTTTTTTGATTTTAACCCATTTCTTTGGGTAAAAAAAATGGTGGAAATGCTGTCACAGGGATTCGGCTAGCAGGGTGCCGCACCCATGTCGATGCGACGCGACACAGATTCGGGTGCGGCACCGGGTGCGGTCAACCCGACCCTAGGTGCAGTCAACGCACCCAAGGTCATTTTGGTCCAATTTTTCAGACTTAAATTTTTTTTTTGCCAAGAAATTTTTTTTGGCCCTATATGTCACAGGGATTCTCCAACTAGGTGCCGCACCCGCACCTGCACTCGATGTGGTCAACCTGACCCTGGGTGCAGTCAACGCACCCAGGGTCATTTATGTCCAACTTTTGGACTTTATATATATATTTGCCGCACCCCCACACCCGGGTTTTTTGGGAGTGCCGCACCTGCACCTGCACCCACACCCGCACCCATGTGACATAGTGGAAATGCACTCTTGACGAAGTCACAAAAGCCCTCTCCCCGGCACAAAGATTGGCTCTCAAAACGGGAAGCGAAGAATAAAAAAAAGTGACAATCCTACCTCAATTGACAACAACTCCACCGGTCATACTGCCAATGCCGATGTCAGAAAAACTAGGCATGAACTTCAAAAGGCAGTCTTCCGGCAGGCCAAGAATGAAGTCTTTATCTTTTTAAATTACTTCCCTTCAGTCCTCTTTTGGCTCACATATGGCTCTGATACCATATGAAAGCAAGAGAGGAAGATGATCAATAGAGAGTATGAGAGAAGCACTCTAAAAGAAATCTTCATAGGAATAAAAGTTAAAACAATATAAAGGTCAACTCCCCTTTTTATACGTCAAATTTAGTTCGAAGACGGGTTTCTCAGACCACAACTGTTTGATGCTTTATTAAGTTCTTGAAAGCCTATCATGATATGACATTAAAAGTTCACTCTAGACTGAAGATTTTCATATAGCATATGGGAACTGGACGTAGTTCATGTTCTGTGCTTTGGGATGTGTTGGCTAATGTGCTTTTCTGTTTTTCACTTTATCTCTGGGCACTTGGCCCTGCTACAATTAAGTAATAGGTGTATCTTTTACAGACTGCAGCACTTGATGGTGAAACGGATCTAAAGACAAGGGTCATACCTTCTGCATGTTCTGGGATTGCTTCTGACCTTTTGCACAAAATCAAGGCAAGTTGCCAATGCATCTTATTTATTTGCTTATTAAATATCTTGTAACTTATGTATTTTTGTTGATGACTATTTTTTTCCCTTTCCTTTTAGGGTGTCATTGAGTGTCCTTCTCCTGACAGGGATATCAGAAGATTTGATGCGAATTTGAGGTTGTTTCCTCCATTTATTGATAATGACTTGTGCTCCTTAACAATCAACAATACTCTGCTGCAGTCATGTTATTTGAGAAATACAGAATGGGCCTGTGGAGTCGCTGTATACACAGGCAAGTTTTATGACACGGCATTTCTTTTAACTTCATACCCTCTAATGTTATTTCAAGTATATTGCTAGCATAATCAGCTTTCTAGGAATGCCAGATTTTACGACCTATCTTTTTTCGAGTTACTTTTGCTGATTTCTGCTTCAGTTTGGCATGTTGATCTGTCATCTACACTGCTCAAATTGCTAAACATGGCAGTGTTGTTCTTGATAAACAATGACTTTATGATCCTGTTTCCCTATTTTCGAAATTTGTTCTTATTTACCATGTGGCTTTGTGTTTGACCCTTGTTCAATATTTTATTAACCGAGTGAACTCTGGCACTTTTCAAGGGAAATAATAAAAGTCTTGGGTCCATTTCTTCTTGATTTAAGTGCCAATTTGTCACCAGCTAGCCTAATTTTCTTTTGCAACACATAAAAGGAGACATCATCAAGGAATTATCTCATCATTTCCTTATAGATGTTGCTTCTTCCACTATGGAATTGATCTTGGAGTGTTCTTGTTTAGCAAGTTTCTCTTTTGGTGGTTCCCCAAAAATATTTCTCTGGGAAATCCTTTTCTAATATCAAAAGATTAAAAAAAATGAAAATGGGAAAAACATTGAATGGAGCAAAGATTTGCAAAACTAAACTATAATGAAAGTAGTTGACATTCAAAGATTGAGGACAAACTAAAGTTTATATCTTTTTTAACTCTGATATAACAAATAAGAAACAAGCTGAAAATTTAATAAGAAAAAATAACAGGCAATAAATATAAGGAACTAGTGATGTCGAACAAGTAAAATGCAATTTTTATTTAACAGTTTTTAAATTCTTTACAATTTATATATTGCAATATGAAGCAATGCCTTTAGGCAGGTAGAACATTCCTGTGGTTTGTTTTGCTTTTCAAGTGCTTGGGGTAGCCCCATTTGCTTCAATTAGTTTCAGTGATTCTCCCTTTGCCATAATATTTGTTTTCCTTGTGTTTCCATCAATTCAATTTGTTCTATAAGATGGTGTCAACTACATTTAACTTGCGAACACCTTTTTATCATTCATTGCATAGGGCTGTGCTGGACAAGTGCCTCAATAGTGTAATATGAAAAGTTGTGTTGGATTCCATCTTAATCGGTTTCCTAATTGACTATTTTCTGATGCTTTTTGAAGGCAATGAAACCAAGTTGGGAATGAGCAGAGGTGTCCCCGAACCAAAATTGACAGCTGTTGATGCAATGATTGACAAGTTGACGGGTGCAATATTTCTGTTTCAGTTGGTGGTGGTTCTTGTTCTTGGAACAGCTGGTAATGTTTGGAAGGATACTGAAGCTCGTAAGGTTAGACTCATCATCCATATTCCTATGGAAGGATCAGTTATCCATACATCAACATGTAAATGCATACTTGGTTCCCTGTTACCAATTTTAAACGTTAATATACCTAGGTTAATAGCTCAGTGTTGTTAAGATGATCCACAGGATTCCTTTTAACAACTTAAGCTATATGACTATTTGTGCATTGTTTTTCTGAATTGATTATGGTACTCTGCTTACAACTATGGTAGTGAATAATTCTACCATCTAGTTGAGGGAATAAGGGTTGCGATGGTGTTCATGTTAGAAAGTATGCGAAAATGAATTACAAGAATGCATAATGCATTCTTAAGGTCCAACATTGGACAAACACAACTCCATAATGGGGAATAACACAATGGTCCACTAAGGGACACCACAAGAAGCCTACGAAGACGCATAAGTTACATAAACTTTATTGAATGAGGGCCTAAAAGGCCATACCTTACATGGGGGAATACCCCTCTATTTATACACAAAGGGGTGAGAGAAAGAGTGAGAGAGAGAGAGAACATTGGGAGGCCCAAAAGGGGACTCGTTGGGCCCCCAACGGTCACATTTGTGACCCTTGGGGGTCCAACGACTCCTTTGGTTGGGACCCCCAATGCAATGCATTAAATGCATTTTACAATAAATGAAAAAAAAAAAGGAAAAAGAAAATGTAAAATAAAATACATGCAAAAAGATGTAAAAAGACTAAAATGCCCCTAATGGGCAGAATTACAAAAAATACCCTTTATCGGGTATGATGAGATAAATACATATATATGTATATATGATTACATATATATGTATATATGATTACATATATTTTAACAGTTCATGTAAGATTTTAGTTCTGTTTCTTGAAATTTTAGGTGTTTAAATTGTGTTGAGCATTATAGAAACCAGAAAGCACAATATGTGAGAATGAACTATATAATAAATTTTGTGGTTACCTTAGGCTCATTTCTGCTGATGACAACTTTTTTGTAAACAAACCTTAGATTTTGTACAGAAAAACAAATTTTGTGGTTAAATAATGAGAGTAAAACATCTGTGGCTAATTTCTGTCAGATAATATTAGGGAATAGCTTCTAAATTTCTAATTCGTAGTAGGTTGCTTGCATGACAATCAGGAAAAAAGTTGTTGGCTAGCTGCGGTTAAAATTTATACGGGCATAGACATAATTTTTTGGTTGTTATTTGCTTGATTTGATTGTAATTTTGTTATGTGGGCATTTTTGTCCTTTTCTTCTTATTCTTCTCATTGTAACCCTACTTATGTATTTCATTGCATTACTGCATGAGATTAGCACAGTTACCCCTGAATGGACTTTGTTCCTCCCTTCCTTTCTCTCTCACCTAATCATTTTTGAGATGGTATCAGAGCTAGGCAGGGGATAGAAAAGCTTGAATTTTTGCCAAAGAAGGTTAAACAACTGATTGAAGGGGCTAAGAATTGATTGGAGAAGAAGCATTTTGGCCAAAAGTGAGGCTGATGTCACCTCCTACTTGGACGACCTGAGGTATTCTGAACTTGTTTAGCCTTGGGTGATTTCCATTAGCTAGAACACTAGAAACTAGGATTGTATGATCAAATCTCAGGTGACTTGGTGTAATAACCCGAATTTTTTTTGTGTGTCTTACACGTGCCCTGCACGTGTCGGGGTTTGGTCCACTATGTCGGGCCCGAACCGGACCCGAGCCTGACCCAGACCCGGGTTCTCGAAGCCTTGAGAACCTGCGTCTTTTAAAAGACGCAGGCGCCTCGGGCGAGGGGTAAAAGCCCTCGCCCCTTCTCTCTCCTCTACTCTGTCTCTCTCTCGCGCTGCCGTCCGCAATTGGAGACGCCGACGACCAACTTCGTCCGGCCACCTCCTCTCTGAGTCAGACATACCCCTCGACGACCTTCCAGTCGCCAACAATCGCAGCCGCCGACCACCGCCTTTGCCTTGGGTGCTGCAGACGTCGACGATCGTAGCCGTCAACGACCTTCGACTGCCGGCGACCGTTGCCACCACCTTCTCCCCCTTCTCTTGCCGTCGCCGACGGCCTCAGAGTTTCGACAACCTCGGCAACTCCTGTTCTCGACGCCAGAGTTCTCGATCTCATCGTTTCTCTTTCGCCCTTTCGTCTCTCCCGTGCCGCCATCGACGATCGGGGCCGTTGGTGACCTTCGAGCTTCGGCCACCCCCACTACTTCCTCCCCTTTCTCTCCAACCACCGACGATTGTGCCAACGATCGCCTGACACCAGCGACCATCGATCGTCGGTGACATCCTCTGTGCGACCTCTGCTCTGCCTCCCGTCGTCGGCCATCTCGCCCTCCCAGTTGGCTTCGGCGACCCGCCATCGGCCACCTTCTTCCCCCTCTTTTTGCTGTGAGCGGTGACCTCCTACGACCGCTTGACGACGGCAGCCGCCGACGATAGCATCACTGTTGTTCTCCTCCCTGCCTCGGCACCCTCTGTCGGTGTGCGACCCCGTCACCCTCTCGCTTTGCTGCCGTCTTTTGAGGTAAACCCCTTCTCCCTTCTTTTTCTCCTTTGCGAGGGGTTGATCGACAGGGAGGCTGAGCCCCCTGTCGTCGCCTCTTGTCGGCAGGGGGTTCCGTTCCCCCTGTTCTTGCTTGGTCGGCAGGGGAGGGCTTCGCTTCCCCCTGCCCTTCTTGTTGTGCCGGCAGGGGGCTCCGTCCCCTTGCCATTCGCTTTGTAGGTAGGGGGCTCCGTCCCCCTGCCATTTGTCTTGTCGACAGGGGGTTCCTCTCCCCGTGTCCCTTTTGTGTTTTCTGGCAGGGGGCGAAGCTCCCCCTGCTATCCTGCGCTTTGCCGGCAGGGGGCGAACCCCCCCCCCCCCCCCCCCCCCCCCTGTCTCCTTTGGTTTCCCAGCAGGGGGCAAAGCCCCCCCTGCTTTCCTGTTTACGAGCAGGGGGCAAGGCTCCCTGCACCTCGTTTGTTCTTTGGCAAGGGGCTTTGCCCCCTGCCTTGTTCATGCTGTGGGCAGGGGCAGAGCCCCTGTCTGTCTCGTTTCCTGCAGGGGGTTGCACCCCCTGTCTTGATTCGTGTTCCGACAGGTTTCCCCTTGTCTTGTTGTGGCAGTAAGCCTCTGCTCCCTCCCATGCCTTTCTCTGTCCTGGCAGACAGGGAGCCCCTGCTTCCTGCCTCTGTTGCTTTTTGCCGAGCAGGGCTGAGGCCCCTGCCTCTGGCACTGCAACCTGCAGGAAGCCTTGCGGCCTCTGTTGCTTTTTGCTGAGCAGGACTGAGGCCCCTGCCTCTGGCACTGCAACCTGCGGGAAGCCTTGCGGCTTTTCTTGCTCTTCTGCTTCCTGCAGAGAGTTGAGCTCCCAGCCTACCCTTGTATCGGGGTCCGGTAATGCTGCAGGTCTTACCGGACCCACTTCTCATTTGTATTTTGACATGCTAACCTTTTTAGCATCACAGGTTGAACGGTGGATCCTGCTTGCCCTTCATGGCTTGAGCTCGTGCTTACCTACGCCGCTGGCATACGAGGACCGTCACCCCTCAAGGTAGGGGAAGATTGCACAGAAGACTTGGACAATTGAATTGAATTCAATTAACTAAAAAGGACAAATAAATAAATAAATAAATAAATATAAATAAATAAATATATATATATATATATATATTTATGAGTACGCATTTAACTCAAGGATGCGGTTTCGCGATCCTTGTCCTTTACCTTGCCATCGCGTATCGTGCAAAGGTTTTGCATTGCACTCCTGCTTACAACCTTTACTTTGCCGTCGCGCATCACGCAAAGGTTTTGCGTTCCACTCCTGCTTACAAACCTTTACTTTGCCGTTGCGCATCGCGCAAAGGTTCTGCGTTGCACTCCTGCCTACAGTTTTTACTTTGTCGTCGCGCTTTGCGCCCAGGCTCTTGCTTTTGCATATGTGTTGTTACTGCTTTGCTATTGCAGATGACGCTCAGGTTTTTGCTCATTGCATACACGTTTGAGGCATCCTCGTGGAGGATGCAAGGAGCATTTACCACTCTCCCTCTTGCGACAAGACTTTAGTCGGGAGCGAGCGAACTTCTTAGCGGGTGTTCTGTTGAGAAACCCGTATCCCGTCTATCGAGGCTGGTATCGAGTCATGCGAGACATGTAGATACCCCGATAGCGGATGTGATTCGAGATAATCACATGCATCATGTTGACACAAGGTACTGCTGTTTCAAAAGATAGAGTAAAGTTGATAAACTTTACATCTTTGTGAAACACTCCTGTTGAGGCTTCTATTGAGGAGTTATACCCCCTTTATCCTAGAGTACTTGTAGTCGTGCACGACACGTCTAGTACTGCGATGATCGGATGAGACGGTCGTGCGACCTCGAACAACGCTAAATGCAAACTGTTGTAATCACATAAATGGCCTCACATTCGCCTTCACAGGCAAGATGCTCGAGTGGTTTAAAGACCACAACATAGAATGGGTCGTTAGTTAAGCAACCCCTAACGCACCCGTTCGCTTCTGGTTGTCTGTCAAGGGAGAGGACAGATCAGTACAAAAACTCCAATGGACAGGTTGTTAACAACCACCCCACGGGCAAAGATCCGGCCTCCCCAGTCATTGGAGTTAGGGGAAAGGGGCTACAATAGTTAGCTCAACACTTCTGCAGAAGTTGGATGCATCCGTGGCACTGCTTTTCAGCCTCTGGGGAATCCTCTCTCGGCTAAAGTCGTCCCCTTTGAAGCGGTCCCAACTAGCTATTCGGGTTATTGAAAATACATAGAATAACAGACGCCCGAACTAGTCTCAGTTGTTTCTACGTTTTGCCTGCGCGTACCCGCAGGCTAGTAATATCGAAACATAAAGTCTGTACACGAACGGGTAGCTGCAAAGACGGTGAACTCCTGTGAGGAAGTGTATGGTCCAAGACCAGATATACCATCTAGGGCGGAATTCCTTGTGAGGTTATACATTTCTTTGACCAGGTGATCCGGCGTTGATCTTGTTGATTATAATAGTGGCTATCGACCTTGAGAGCGGTCGTTTGTGTTGATGCATCTATCGCAATGATTTTCATTGGATATGGCATTTGTTGGGGACCGACTTCCCAAAGGTTTCGCTGTGAGGGTATGTATGATCAAGACCAGGTGACCCCGCTAGAGTGGTAGATTCTCTGTGAGGATGTACACTGTCCACGAATGGGTAGCCGCAAAGTCGGTGAACTCCTGTGAGGAAGTGTATGGTTCAAGATCAGGTATACCATCTAGGGTGGTAATTCCTTGTGAGGTTGTACATTTCCCAGATCGGGTAATCCGGCTAGAGCGGTAGAATCTCGGTGAGGATATACACTGTCCACGAACGGGTGTTCGCAAAGACGCTGAACTCCTGTGAAGAAGTGTATGGTCCAAGACCAGGTATACCCTCTAGGGCGGTAATTCCCTGTCAGGTCGTATATCTCCCAGACCGAGCGATCCGACGTGGATCTTGTGTTTTTGCTTATCATAAAAAGTTATGGTGAGCTGTGATGATCTTCTGAGATTGTTTGAGATAGCCAGTTATAAATCTATAGTTTGTCTTTCTATTTTAGCATGATTACATGCAAGACTCAGATGTGAGAATCAGATCGTTAGCGATTTTAGATAGTGATCGTGTCTTGGACCTTCTATGGAAGGGTGGGTTTTTCTGAGAAGTATGACGCCTTAGGTGAGTCATAACAAGTGACAGTTTGTCGCGTAAGGCCTTGAGAGATGGGAATAGATAAGGGTTGTTCAGGAGAAAGCGTTTGTTAGAAGTAGTAAGAGCGACAAACAATGACTTGATGATGATTAGATGCGGAAACCCCGTTCTAGAAACGAGAACAAGCTAGTTACGTTGTGGTTCATAGCCTACGGTCAATTGAATCGTATGCTGCATTTTGACAGTTGCACTACTTACCCGTTTGCACTGTTTACTCGCTTGCACTGCTTACGCGTTTGCACTGCTTACTCGCTTGCACTGCTTGCCTTGTTGTACTGCTTACCTGTTTAACTACATATCTGCTTTATACTGCTCAACATACTGAATCAAATGTACTTAATTCAGTTTCCTTTAGTCTCTCTTGTGCACCTACTAGTTTTTCGCAAAACTAACCCATTCTATGGGTACAGGTGATGATTAGGTACACTACGGGCGATGACGCGATTGCAAGATGACTTCAAGACTTCTTCTTCTGCTCTTAGCTCGCGTCCTGGATGCTTTGGGTTTGTAACGGATTTTCTTTGGGATATCCGAATTTTGTGAGTTTTGGTTCTTTTAGCTAATGTGCCCAAAGTTGTCAGCTTGCCTTCTGAATTAACGGAAGAATAGTCTTCCGTTGATTTTATAAATAAACTCTGAAGGAAAGAGTTCTAGTCTCTTGCCTGTTTTCTGAAAGGTTCGCAAGTTTGAAATTTTGGGACGTTATACTTGGAAAATATATTAGTTAAAAGAGGTAGGGGTAGGCCTAGGAAGACTTGGATGGAGATGATAGGAAAGGATATGAATGCTTTGAACCTCACCGAGGACATGGCGTTGGATAAAAATGATTGGAGGAAAAGGATTCATGTGGAAGACCCAAAATGAATTTCTTTTTTGGTTCATATCGCTGACCCCAATTGTTTTGGGATGAAGGCGTAGTTGTTGTATACTTGGACTTGTATTGAGAAAGTTTTGAAGTGTTCAAGGATTTTCTGCTTACTTTTGAGTAAAATAGAACCTGATTTGGTTTTTTGAGATTCTGAGGCAATTTTGGGGTTGTTGGTGTAATGAAATGAATTTAACCCAATAAACATGCAAGAAAACACTTCAATCAAGTAGAATACTTGATTGAATAATAAAACCACCCACACAAGGGTCAAATAACTTTGTTATTGCATAGAGATCCTCATAAAAAATGAGTTAGGAATAGAAGGCCTCAATAGGCCTACTTATAATACATATGGAGACACAAGTGTGCAACTCCGTATGGCTGTTGGGGCTGCACCCAACGGTCACATTTGTGACCGTTGGGGCAGCTCTAACAGCTATATTGAGCTGTCCCATCAGTCTTGAAAAAAACAAAAAGTAAAAAGACAAAAAATAAAATACAAAAAGAAAAACAAAAATATCAGCCCCTAATGGGCTAACGCCTATTACATTGCAAAAACTAAATTACCCTTGATGGGTATTTCGGTTTACTAAGATATATATGTATATGAATATATATATCTTAACACCCCCCTCAAACTCATGGTGGGACAATCACAAGTTTGCTAAGTAGAAAATGAAATCGAGGTGACGGAAGCGCTTTAGTGAAGAAGTCCGCTAGTTGGTATTTCGAGAGAACGTAAGGTAATATGATGGTCTTTTTCAGAAATTCTTCACCAATATAGTGGCAATCCATTTCAATATGCTTTGTCCTCTCATTAAATGCATGTAGATCACACTCTTGTTGTCACAACATAGTCTGGAGGGTTCTACAATGTGAATTCCTAGGTCCTCTAGTAGTTGCCGCAACCATACTAACTCCGATGTGGTTGTTGCCATGACACGATACTCAGCTTCAGTGGCGAAAAGCGACACCTTCTGCTGCTTTTTGCATCGCCATGAAATTAAGGAATCACCTACAAACACACATAAACCACTGGTTGAGCGTCTATCATTTAGATTCCTTCTCTAGTCAGAATCAGAATATGCAATGACTTCTAATGAGGTAGAAGATGATAAAAACAATTCATGATTAATGGATTTCTTAATATATCTAACAATTTTCATTACAACACTCATATGCACTATAGTGGGAGCATGCTGAAATTGATTAACAGAATGAATAACATAGGATATATCAAGGTGAGTAATAGAGAGATAAGACAAAGTCCCAATCATTTGTCTGTATGGAATTGGATCTTACAGAGTCTCTCCATCATCTTTCTTTATTTTGGCATTTATGACCTCCGGAGTATCAGCCCGTTTTTCATCCGTGAGTCCTGATTGTTCAATGATTTCTGCTGCATACTTAGTATGTGACAAAAAATAACCACGAGGTGATTAAACTACTTCTATTCCAAGAAAATATCGTAGAAACCCAAGATCTGTCATATCAAAGTTGTCTTTAAGCACATCTTTGATATGATTAACTCTTCTGCATATCACCTCTTGTGATTATCATATCATCTACGTAAAGCAGTAAGATCATCATCCATGCATTGAAAGACTTAACAAATAACGCAATATCAGTAAACAAGATTTAAAATGAAGTGTCATCACATTACTGAACCTATCATACCAAGCTTTGGGAGCTTGTTTTAAGCCATACAAGGTTTTTCGTAACTAAAGGATTTCTCCATGTGCTACATTTAAATCTGGCGGAATGTAACGCCCCGAAATTTAACCCAAAATTTAAGGATTTTTTTTAATAACAGAAATATTCAAATTAACCCGGTTAAACATTTCAGGCACATTGGTGTCTCGAGGATGATTCAGGTAGTTAAGAAAGCTGATTGGTGTCTCGAGGATGATTCAGAATCAATGTGGAATAAGATAGCGGGCGACATGAGAAAGGTGGTTAAGGAGGTATTGGGTGAGTCTAAAGGCGGTGCATCGCTAGGTAAGGATACATCATGGTAGAACGAGGATGTCAAATTAGCTATTAAGGTTAAAAGAGAGTGTTATAGAAATCTAAGTAAGACTCGTGATAATGAGAATTTGGAGAAATATATGATAGCAAAGAAAGAAGCTAAAAAAGTAGTTCGAAACGCGAGGGATAAGGTATATAAGGAGGTTTATGACAAGTTGGATACCAAAGAGGTCGAGAAAGATATTTATAGGCTTGCAAAGATGAGAGATAGGAAATCGAGAGATCTGGGTATGGTTAGATGTATCAAAGATGAAATGCAAAGGGTTTTAGTCAAAGATGAGGAGATTAAGGAGAGATGGAAAGATTATTTTGATAAGCTATTTAATGAAAGTCATGCTCAGGATCTTGGAGACTTCTCCATTCCTTTTCATGAGATGAATCGTGACTTCATGCGAAAGATTCAAAAGAAAGAAATTGCAGAGGCTTTGAAGAAAATGAAATCAAGAAGGGCAGTTGGCCCAGATGGTATACCTATTGAGGCTTGGAAATGCTTGGGAGAGAAAGGTTTAGAATGGTTGACAAATCTTTTTAACAAGATTTGGCGGACAAATAAGATGCCTAATGAGTGGAAGAAGAGTACTTTGGTGCCTCTATATAAGAATAAGGGTGATATACAAGATTGCACAAACTATCGTGGTATAAAACTCATGAGTCATACTATGAAACTTTGGGAGAGGGTGATTGAGTCTAGGTTGAGGAAGGTTGTCATGATATCGGAGAATCAATTTGGTTTTATGCCTGGAAGATTAACTATGGAAGCTATACATCTTCTTAGACAACTTATTGAGAGAAATAGAGAGAGGAACAAAGATTTGCATATGGTTTATATTGATTTGGAGAAGGCATACGATAGAGTACCTAGGGACGTTCTCTGGTGGACAATGATGAAGAAATGTGTTTCTCTCAAGTACATTAGTATAATTAAGGATATGTATGAAGGAGTAGTAACCAATGTCCGCACTTGTGGAGGGGTGACAACCAATTTTCCTATAACGGTTGGGTTACATCAAGGATCTGCTTTAAGCCCTTTCCTATTTGCTATAGTGATGGATGAGCTTACGAGATCAATTCAAGAAAATGTGCCGTGGTGTATGTTGTTTGCTGATGATATTGTTTTGATTGATGAGTCTAGAGCTGGGGTTAATGCTAAGTTAGAATTATGGAGACAGACATTGGAAGCAAGAGGTTTTAAGTTGAGTAAGAGTAAGACAAAATATATGGAATGTCGGTTTAGTAAGCAACGAAGTAGTGATGGGAGTGTAGTGAAGCTTGGTGAGCAAGAAATACCGGTGGATGACTGCTTCAAATATTTGGGATCTATCATTCAAAAGTATGGAGAAATTGATGGAGATGTAAATCATAGGATAAAGGTTGGGTGAATGAAATTGAAAAGTGCAACTGGAGTGTTGTGCGATCGTAGAATGCCATTGCGGTTGAAGGGAAAGTTTTATAGGACGACTATTAGGCTCGCTTTGCTATATGGTACAGAATGTTGGGCTGCCAAGAGACATCATATTCAAAAAATGAGTGTAGCTGAGATGCGTATGCTTAGATGGATGTGTGAAAATACAATAAAAGATAAGATTCGAAACGAGGAGATACGTAAGAAGGTAGGTGTTGCACCCATTGAAAATAAGATGAGAGAGAATCGTTTACGATGGTTTGGACATATTCGGCGAAGGCCTAATGATGCTCCAGTTAGAAGGATGGAGAAATGGGAAAATATATTAGTTAAAAGAGGTCGGGGTAGGCCTAGGAAGACTTGGATGGAGATGATAGGAAATGATATAAATGCTTTGAACCTCACCGATGATATGGCATTGGATAGAAATGATTGGAGGAGAAGGATTCATGTGGGAGACCCAGAATGATTTTCTTTTTTTGTTCATATCGCCGACCCCAATTGTTTTGGGATTAAGGCGTAGTTGTTGTTGTTGTTGTAAACATTTCAGGCACATTACAGGAATCATCAAAACAATTAACATTCGTTTCATTTCTAATAAAAGTTTAAAACATAAGATCTGAGTTCGGGGTAACTGAATGACATATTTAACAATAACCAAATTAAAATTCAATATCCCGAAAACACAATAGATCATATATCTTGGTCCGCACACCATCCCGCAACCGCTATTTACCTTTTACTCTTCTCCTGAAAAATAGTAAAATAATTTGTGTCAGACTACAACCAGTATGCGTAGGAGAATACTATGGTTTTGCAGATGTATTATGTAACAAGTATGTAATGCGTTTGATTAACTATGGGCAATAAAGCATGATACTAAGCATGGCATGGGGAGATAAGTAACATGAAACTATCTTATTGCATATCACAATTCTAACTCACGAAAAAGCATATCATGAATCATCACCTAATCAAATAAATAATCACATGTTTAAATAATTAATTACATGCTCAATTAACTTTACAAGTTAAAATGTTCAAGTACAAAGCTCACAATATTTTGTCTTATTGATAAGAAGTTAAATTTAATGTTTCTCTAGAATTATCCCCCTGGCACTCGCACGCCAAGACAACTGTAACAGAAGAAAACATTCAGGGGGTTTATTATGCATTGATGTTTTATTAACTCGAATGTTTAATTCAAACTGAAATCCTAAGGGAGCGATTGAATAACCGAGAGAACCTCCCAAAGGCCCAAAATAATAGGATGCATCCCTAACTTTTGCTGAAGAACTTGAAGCTACCGCCTAAGACAAAATTGGTAATTCGGGTCCCCTAACTCCGAGAACTGGGGATCAACTAGCCGTTGACGCTCTAAGCAAAAAGCACATGTCCCCGGAGTTGTGTACTACCTATCCTCTCCAAGGTAAGCTCGAATATGAGTGGGTTGCTATCTTATTAATTTGTATTTTTTGATTTATCAGGGTTTTCCCTGATCTGAACCCAGTAGCTCAAAGACATTGGAGTTCCCAAAAATTTTTAATCATACCATCGGAGTAGTAGATCCTCAACCATTCATATCTTAAATAGGTATCAATGTCAAATCTTTATCCATTTAATTGTGCAGACTCACCCAGAGTGCTCTGGTACCTTTAAACCGTCAAGCACAAATGCCCCGATACCTTTAAACCAGTCAAGCAAAAGTATTCATATATGTTTAAATTTACATGTGTATTCTTTTTATAATTTCGAGGGCTAGTGTGTGACCCTCAACACCCTGACTTGACACTTATGCGCCACAGTACACCGACCCGCAGACTCAGTTACGAGATCATCATTCATTTTTTTCTTCTTAATAGCAAATTGCTACAACATACCATTAGGTTTTATACGTGCAACGTCCCAACACATGGTGACGTGCGCTGACAGTTCTTGCCAAACAAGCAGAGACCTGTTTGTTTTATTCAGAGATCATGCTGTGTAATCTCGGAGATTTTTTAGTGCATTTATATACACCTATCTTCAATCACTTTCGCATTTGAACATTCCAAATGATATACAACTTAATGGACATTTTGAACATTTCAGAAAGTATATATTTGAACATCAGAAATTATGCAACTAAATATCCTGAACTGGAAATCACAAATTACCACATGGTAAAACAAAGGTCCATTCCACCGAATAAATACCTATATCAATCACTGTTATGGCTGTTCAAATAAGATCTAGACTTTCATTATATAGCAGTCAACAACTATAGGATACATTTGCAATACATTTAAAACAAAATTTCTAACGTTTTCATTGTCCTTACAATATAAACACCGGTTAACCTATGCTATGTACCTAACAGGCAATCCATTGGGTTATTTGTTTCATCCTTGTTTTAATAAGATTACCATTGGCAACAGCAGACACGCCAATTGAATCAGTAAAAGGAACAAAACTTTCATAGTCGTATGAATAAAAGACCATTTAATGCTTGAGTAGGAGCAGCTGCAACCCTGTTATGTTTACAGCAATATTATGGTGTAAACTTCAAATTACAACCATAAACTAATCTCTGATAGGTAGATAACGGGGAAACCATTGAAGTCTTGGTTTCCTTCCGGTTTAATAAGTTTGCCTTTGGTAGTAGATAATATTTCGATTGATTTGATAACAACAAGAATACCAAATCTGCATAGACATGTGAATAAAAACAGTTTACTGCTTAAGTAGAAGGAACTGCCACATCTGTTACCCTTTCCAGCAGTGGCAGCGCCTGAGAGTATGGTGTTTGGTTGAAATAAGCATCTATGTCCATGTGCAAATCAAGTGAAAATAATAACAAGAACCACTATATCCATTTTCTTAAATGTATACAAGCTTGTTATCCAAGTATACCCTAACGATATGAGACACACTCTTATGGCTGCTGCATCATATTGTAAACGTAAATTTGTATCAAACAAGAATGCAATGAAGGATACATTCCCAACTAACAATGACCGGATTGACAATGTACAAAGAGGTGGAGATGAACAGCAGGTCCACGAGCAGAGATCTCCACTGGACGATCCCAGACAGATGCACAATACCAATCCTTACAGGCAGGAGTGAACAGCAAATTTTTAATCAACTGGAATCCAGGATATTACTTTAGTAAAGTTCAGAAGGTAGTTCAATCGATCATACGTGAACTGGTTCAACCTTCTGGATCCGAACGGACCCAAATCCCAAATCCTCTCAACTAAGCTCTATTCTGGGTCTTGTTTGGATCCTGAATCTAAACACAAGTATCCACATATTTTGAATATATACATGTATAATTTGCATATATATATATATTTTTACTATCTTTTCTCACGTTTGAGAAAAGGTCTAACCTTCTGGATCCATCTCAGGACTTTGAAAAGTCTATCTACTTGGATCACATTGGGATCCAATTCTGATTCAAGGTTGGATCCATATAATGGATCCAGTTATGTTTAACAGGTTTTGAGCGTTTCAGATTTTATTGAGAGTTCCGGCTCTGAATTATTCTGAACCCGGACCGGATCCACTAAATGGATTCGAGTTCTTGTTATTCAGTTTTACAAGTTCGGATCCATACTGGATTCGAACACATTAACTCAAGAGATTCATCGAATCCCTTTGGTGTCAATGTACCGTTGGAAGTGGGTTTTTCGGATGTCGATCTGGTGGATCCCCTATTGAGATCCAGTTCCAAGAATGAGTTTGTTGAAGCTCCAAACTTTCTTAACATCCAAAAGTTCATCGATTTATTCGTGGTTGATGAATTTCTCAAAATCCCGGGGATAATCCCGTATTAATTTTGATAAACCCAGAAAATTTGTGGACTTTACAATTCATTTTTCAGAGTATTTTTTTGTACCTGTTTTATTCTTATACATAAACATGAAAGGAGAGCCGGTCCCCTAGATTTGTAAAACGTTGCATTGTTGAATATCTTGAGGGCTAGAAAGGGTACAACTGTTTTCGTCCATCCTCTAAACATTGTGGCTTTCTAGACATGTAGTGTTTATGGATCATTTCTTATTCTGTTTAAAATTCTAAGAAAAAGCAAGTGAATCAGACTCCTTTTTTGATTTCATATTCATTGGAGGAAATCGTAGTACTCGACCATCTGTACCTCCATCTAGCCAGTTGTTTCTTATGATTCCTTTTTTATCCAACATCAATATTTTCTTGCAACTACTTCCAGGTCAGGCTTGATTGGCAAAAGTTTTGACTCATTAATGTGAATATGTGGTTCCTGTTGTGCATGTGGGATTTATTATTACTACTGGGTTGATTCATTTGTGGCCATTTCATGTGGTAACTGTTTCTTTGCCTCCAAAGACTACACTATGCTTTTTTCCTTCTCTTTAATTTTGTTGGAAATAAATTGATAGTAGTATCAGCATTTACAAATGGTGAAGCCTTTGTTTCTTTGATGTAGAAATGGTACGTTCGGTATCCAAGGGATGCACCCTGGTATGAATTTGTTGTCATACCATTGCGCTTTGAGCTCTTGTGTTCAATTATGATTCCAATATCTATAAAGGTATCTCTTCCCTTTCATGCCATCAATTCTTATTATATACTTATAATATGTTTTAACATTCTTTCTGCATGTTTCTTTGCTGACATTCTTTCAAAGTTTCAAACATAGGCCTGATCTGAGTGTGCAAAGAATGTGGCTTTCTGTTTATAGCCAAAGCTTGCACCATTGCGGCAAGATTGCTTGTCATGAGGATTGGATGTGCTGTGGTTATTGGTGCAATTTTTCTGCATGGCACTGATCATCATTTTCCATTTAAGAAGTTGCTGTAACTATCAACATGTACCACTACAGCAACAAATTTAATATTTCAAAATATGCATTAGTGTTTGTAAAATTGGTGCTGATGCTTTCATGTTTTTATATGGATTCATGTGCTGTCTAAAAGATATTCTGCAAATCAGCTTTGTCGTTTTCTGAAGCTATGCATTGTATACTTGCTGTACTTTCCCTGAAATGCCACCAGCAGTCAGCAGTTACTCTGATGCATGCAACGACTGTTTTAGAAGATGACATTCTGTGAAATTTGTAGGCATTTTTATTGGGAACAAATGAGAGAATGACTGGACACATAAAATTATGATTATTATTATCATTATTATTTGGTGCTGAAATGCTTTGATTATACAACAATGTTAGCTGTTACAAGATGGATGCTGCGGCAAGCATATCTTTTTTGAGCAAATCTTAGGATTTCAGAGATAGAAGTTGGAGCAGTTTTGCTAAAAACGCGCTTCAAGGCACAAAAAGCACACCTCGCCTCAAGGCCTTGAGGCACACATGTGTAGCTCCAAAGGCCCAAGGCGTTAACCTCATAGGCCTTGAGGCGTACGCCTCAAGGCAAGACACACCTCAGGCTGAGTCGCACACCTCAAATTGATTGGGTCAAATGGGGGCTACGTAAAAAAAAGAAAAAGAAAAAGAAAAAGGGGTGGGTGGGTGGGTGGGGGGGGGGGGGAGAGGCCCTATGGGTTAGGGCTCTCTCTCTCTCTCTCTCCTGCCGAAAGAATAAGACGAAGAAGAGTGCCACCAGGTATGTACCCCCTCCTCTCTCTCTCCCGTTTTCTCCTTTTCTTATTTCTCCTTCCCTTCTTATTCTTCTTCCTCTCTTCTTTCTTCTTCTTCCCTCCTTCCTTTTCTTCTTCAGTTCTTCTTCTTCCTTTCTCCTTCTCCCCCTCCTCCTTCTTCTCCTGTTTTTCCGTCCTTCTTCCATCCTTTTTCTTCCCTCTTTTTTTTCTTCCCTTCTTCTTCTTCTTCTTAATGGCTGATATTTGTTTTTGCAATTAATTGACTATATAAAAATTGTATATGTCAATTTTGTTAGTTTGTTTATATAAAAATCGTATATGAGAAATTGTTACTTTCAATTTGTGTAATTATTTGCAAATATGCATGTGACTGTGTATGTACATGTAATTGACTGTTAGATCATGGAAATTAAAAAGAATTTTTTGTTAACTGAAAATGTTTGTTTTTTTGTTTGCGAGATTAAGTGTAGATATGGATTGTTATGTGTGATTTTAGTAGCTTGATAGAGCTATTTTTTCAAACAAGCATGCATAAAAAATTAGCTTAATGTTTGTTTAGAACTTGGATGAATTTGTGTGCATTATATGGTGATGTTGAGGAATTCGATTGTTAGTGATTTCGTTACTTAAATTTTCATTGAATACTCTTATTTTATTTGTTAGATACTTAGATCAAGTCATTGCGTTAATGTTACTTTTACTGTTTTATGTTATTCTCATATTTTCGGTCTTTATTTGATATTTCCTATTTTATATTGGTCATTGCTTCACGAATAAAGCATTTTTTATTTATTTTTATTTTTAGTTTTTTTAAAATTGTTTTTAAAGTTTTTAAATATATATTTTTGAGGTTTACACTTTACGCCTCGAGGCTTATGCCTCACTTCATTTTTGGTGGAGCACTTCACTACGCCTCCATTTTTTTGACAACATTGAGTTGGAGAGAAAACATTAAAAAAGATTGTTCGTAACATGCATAATATATTTGTTAGCCACAACTATAAAGGATTTGTCTATTCTCAATTTTGCATGTCATATAATGTAGAAATTTCCAATTCGTTGGGATTGCTGGAAACTCCTGTGTTGACTTAATCAGTAGCAAATGAAACCTTAAGAATTTTTTATTCATACTCTTGATGAACAGAAACAAAATAATGAACCTGATCTCATTAATTGAAACTTGAGTTATACTCCTGTTGTGTAAACTAATGAAAGAAATATTGAAATGATAAGAGGCTGGAAGAAAAGAATGAAATGGGCCTGAAGAGTGTGCCTTCTGTGTATGCACCCCTAGTCTATACTTGAATGGTATATGACATTCTCACCTTCTTCCTTCCTCACTCCAAAGCAACCCTAGTGAACAGTACACTGTATTATCTTGTTAGCCATGCCATAATTGCAAATATGGGACTTTACCAAGTTAGTCAGCTCATGCATTGGAGGGCTGGTTGTGACTTGCGTTGAAGATTGTCATAGAGTTGATTACATAGGCACAGACATACATACATACACATACACATGTACATACTTTTGTACATGCATATATATAAGCACACAAATACATAAGTATATATTGTCATTTTATATAGATAACACTAATATCATCCTGTTTTTTTAATTTCATGAGCTTTTATTATTATTTAACAAGAAAATCTGATTCCTAGCAAGAAATCGTTTCTCCATTTGTTGCAAAGATATTATGAGAAAAGGCGATAAAGGTATTTGAAGAGCATACATTCTTGTGTTGAAAAAGAAAACCCTTTTTCCATTTGGTGATACAAAGTGACCATAATGAAAAAATAGGTACTTGAAATGAAGGCTCATTTGATTTGTCTCAAACCAAATAGAATTCAAAATTTTAGAAAGGATCATAATGCTTTTGTGAGTCTTTCAATAGTTTAAATAATAGAATGTATAGATTTCAAAAAATGCATAATCACTTTTTTATTAATCCAACTGCAATTTTTTTTTTAAATAAATGATCGTGGAAGATTTTTCATGCACTAAATTAGGTTACCATAACAGTTGTGTTTGTTATTTTCTTCTTCAATTATGATATTGTATCCTTTATAAAATTTTATGATTATTATATGTCTTATGCTTTTATTTGAGGGTCTAATGGAAAAAAAATTGAATGAATTCATACTATTGGTATTTCATGACACTGAAAGATCCTTGTCAGACGAGAGAAGAAAAACAAAAGGAGGTAGCAAGGAAAGAAAGAAGGGAAAGGGAAGAAGGTAAGAGAGAAGAGAGAAGAATGAAAGACAAAGGGAAAGGATGGAAGAAGAAAGTACTGGGGGAAGAATGAAGAGAAAAAAAAGGAACAGAGGGAGAAGTTGGGAACAAGATGAAATAGAGAAGGGGGAGCATGTATTAAAATGAGTAAGGAAGTGAAGAAGAGCAAGGTGGGAAAACAGAGGAAGAAGATCAAGAAGAGGAAGAAACAAGGGAGGCAAAACAGGAAGAGAAAGGAGTTGTAAAAATGCCTAGATCAGAAGATGGGAATGGCTGCTTAGGAAATATTCCAGTTTAGATGGTGAAGGGAAGCCAGTTTCTTTATCTTCTCAAACATGGTATTCTGGAAAGACGTCAAGACATGTAGTTGTAATCTACATCATTCGAATCAGTAAGCTATGAGCTAGATAAGTTCCCTCAAAAGTGAAACAAAAAGCATACCTTTCTAGCAAAGCAAGTGGGCATGGGAGTAGATATTCTTCATCAACTTCATGTAATATGTCAGGCAACAAGATAACTAACGGGTTCTTGAAATATTTAGGAAGCAGGGAAGGAATATCTTAATTTTCTCCTCTTCGATGCTATTAAATAAATTTCTATTTGACTTGATTAAATCTTTGGTGTTTCAAAATTTCCTCTTTTCAAATTGTAGCTGTTGGTGTGTCACATGATTGCATCACATGGTCAAATATCATGAAGAAATGTGGGAGAAGAAATGAAACCAATGTGGCCTTTTACACCATGCCGTTATGTCTAACATTTGGAAGGACACCACCAAAAGTTAGGTCAATAACACCCTATTAGGGAGCTCACCGAAGGGTGCTGTGTTTGCAAACCTAAAGTAATTGCAATTTAGTCTAGTTCATGTCTTTTGATAGAGGAATTTGGAGTGTGAAATGTTGTTGAGATTGTCAGGGACAATGGGATCGGTTATGTGACAGCTAAGGGAGTTGTTGAGAGTAGGAAAGTGAATATCTTTTTGGTGTCATGTGTTCCTCGCAGCATTAAATGCCTGAGGATATTGGCAAGTGTTTGTCTATTTCAAATATAACGACGAAAGCTGGGATGTTAATACATGTTTATGTAAGCAAACAATTTGGGGAATGTAGCAGTATGATACATCCCATTGTAGTATAATTGTTGTGCAATACATCCGTTATCAGAGCCCTTTTATCAGAACTAAGGGTGTAACTGGCTCGGGTATACCCGACCTGATGTCACGAACCAATTATAGCCGAACCGAACCGATATTGGTGGACCCATGGATTTGGGTCGGATCCAAAATATAGACCCCTTGTGAAAACGGGTCGGGTCTTGGGTATTGTAAATGAAGACCCGAACCTGACTGGACCTGACCCGATTATGTACCCAGACCCAAATGGTTCTCCATTTCTTATAACCGAACTGACTTGATTATGTAACTGAACCCTCTTTGTACCCAAACCGATTATACACCCGATCCTGAATCGACCCATACCCGACCTGACTACATACCTGTGTTAAAATATGTTGTAATTTCGTATATATATTTTATATATATAAGGTGATACATATACATATATTACATATGTATATGTATCTACCTATTATATATATAAAATATATATATTGCTAAGGGTAGCTTAGGTAAGGGTAGTTTAGGTATTTTACACATATTCACTTTCGTGAATATGGTTTGTATTTTTCCCTTTTTTCTTTTTTCTTTTTTTTCATTTAATGCATTGTACTTGCATTGGGAGGGGCCCAACCCACTAGTCGTTGGGCCCTCCAACGGTCACATTTGTGACCGTTGGAGGGGCTCCAACGACTATGTGGAGCCCCTCCCAAGGCCTTCTAAAAGCCCTATAAATATGGGGCAGCTCCTCTTGTATTTCTTCAAGGGTTTTGGGATTATAGCCCAACCTCTTTAGTTGTTTATGAATCTTATGAGTGCATTTGCACATTTGTGATTCCGTGTGTTGTGCTTGTTGTGCACAAGTGTTCTTGGTGTGTGTATGTTCACACATTTATTCTCAAGGTTATTGCGTTATCGACTAAAGTATCTTGTTGAAGATACTTTCACATGGTATCAGAGCCTCGTTGAAAAAGAAGAATTGCGATTCGCCCTCTCTTGCATTCCTCGAAAAGCGTGCCTTCAAGTTTTTTAAAATCAAAGAGGATCACCTTCTTCGAGCAATATTTTAGGAGCCTCTCTTGTCAAGAAAGACGCGAAAAGTAATTGAGGTACATATTATTCTTTGTCTTCTTTCCTCTCTAATGGGCGAAAAAGACTCCCATTTCTCTCTTGGGTTTAAGCTTAATGGCTCAAACTATCATGTTTGGGCCGGTAATATGGAAGCCCATATTAAAGGAAAGGGTTTTTGGGGTTACATTCATGGATCCATATCGGAACCGGAACCCAAAATTACCGTTATTGAAGGAGGGGATATTAAGATCCTTGAAGGGGATGAAAGACAAAAGGCCCTTGAAGAGTATTCTAAAAAACATGATGATTGGGAAATGAAGAACTTCAAGATCTTATCTTGGATTTTCTCATCCATTGAGACCAAGATAAACGCCAATATCATCAAATTTAAAAAGGCTTCCGAAGCTTGGGTATATCTTGAGAAAATGTACACCTCAAGAGATCTATCCCACAAGTACTTTCTCCAAAAAAGGGCTGACCCTCCAACAAAATGACATGACCATTCAGGAGTACTTTGCCGAATTATCCTCTATTTGGGACGAGCTCGCAATTCTTGAACCTAAATGGAGTGGAGAGGCAATCGAATTAAGGCACAAACAACTTGAAGAAGACCGGTTCTTCAATTTTCTAAATGGCCTTAGACCCGAATTTGAACAAGTTCGGTCCTCTCTTTTCTCTGCTTTCACATCCCCCTCACTTGAAGATGTTATCACCAAGCTTAGTGGTGAAGAAACCCGTATGGGGATTGGTAAAAATAATCCTAGCATTCTTGTTACTTCCTCTACTCAAGAAGATGGTGAAATGGCTAATGCCGTGTCAAGACCGGGAAATAACATGAAGACCTATAGCCTCCTCATTTCAAGAATCAAGGTCAAGGAGGAAATGATCGGTATGGCAAAAGAGACTATAGCAAATTGAATTGCTAATATTGTAAAGAACCCGGACATATCAAACCTATGTGTCCTAAATGGAAGAAATTGATTGCAACGGCTATGGCATCCCAAGTAGAAGAACGACCTTCTTCATCAAGTGAGTCTCTTTCTCTTCAACAAATCGTAGAAGCACTACAACCTCTTCTCAAGGGAGGTACTTCCGGAGCCGCTATATCATCTTCTTTCCCCGGTAAGACATCTTGGCTTTTAGATTCCGGGGCATCCTTTCACATGACCCCTAGCTCTTGCTCTCTTTCAAATTTTTCTAAAAATTCTTTTCCATCCTTTGTCTCAACCGCGGACGGAACATCTCTTGAGATTAAAGGAATAGGTAATTTTGAAAAACAAGACTTCTTTGTTCCAAAAATTCGTTTTATTCCAAACCTTAACATAAAATCTTCTTTCCGTCTCCCAACTCTCGGACCATGGTTGCGATATAAAATTCTCTTCTAATAAATGTTGGATACAGGATCGCCAGTCCGAGAGATTGATTGGGGAAGGCTCTAGAAGAGGAGACCTCTACTACGTAGATTTTCTTCAAGTTCCCAAGAGTCAATTTTGCAACGTCGTCCAAAACAAAGATATTCATGTATGGCATAAGAGATTGGGTCATCCCAATATTGTTAAAATCTCCTATTTGCCTTTTGTTAAACATCTTTGTAAAAGTGACTTTTGTGTAATGGATGTATTCTTGGGAAAATGAAATGTTTGCCTTTTCCTCAAAGATCCATGTTTACGACAAAACCATTTGAAATTGTCCATTTCGATGTACGGGGACCGGCTCCGGTAATGTCAAAAGGAGGATTTTCATATTATGTGATCTTTGTGGATGACTACACTAGGTTTTGTTGGATTTATTTTCTTAAACATAAACATGAAGTTTTCTCAACTTTTAAAAGTTTTCACATGATGATTTTAAATCAATTCAATGGATGTTTAAAAATCTTTAGGTCCGACTCTGGAGGAGAATACCTCTCAAATGAATTTAAAAGTTATCTTGAAAATTTTGGTATTCTTTACAAAAAATCTTGTCCGAAAACCCCTCAACAAAATGGGTTAGCCGAACGAAAGCACAGGCACATCATTGAAACAACTAGGACTTTACTCATTTCTCGAAACATTCCAAAAAATCTCTGGGCTGAGGCAACTCTTACTTCTGTCTATCTCATAAACAGACTCCCATCGAAAAATTTAAACAAAATTTCTCCCTTTGAAAAACTGTACGATAAGGAACCTGATTATAGCAGGTTAAGGGTCTTTGGGTGTAAATGTTTTGTTCTTACTGATAAGAATGACAAACTTTCTCCTAAAGCCATTCCTTGTGCCTTTCTTGGCTATTCTGAAACCTAAAAGGGGTTTCCTTGTTATGATACCAAAAGTGATAAATTGTATGTTTCCAGAAATGTGAGTTTTTTGGAAAATCTTAGTGGATTCGAACGTTGTGACCCTCATAATGAAAATGTGGATTATTCCTTTTTATTTGATTTACTTAATAAAGACGATGATACTAGTGATAATGAGTCAGATCAAAGTAACCCAAATGAATTTGAAACCGAGGAAAACATCTCCTTGCCTCCTTCGTCACATCAACATATTGATGAAATACCGAGAGACCCTATCACCTATACTCATAGAGATCAAAACAACTTTAGGAGTGCTCTTGACAGATATAATGATGTCATTCTCAGTGTCTCTCAGAATGAAGTAATCCCTCGTAGAACCGAAAGAAGTAGAAAGCCTCCTTCTAGGTTCATTTCCTATGACTCCTTTTCACCAAGATATAGAGCTTGCCTTAGTGCCATCCACTCTTATATAGAACCTAGAAATTTTGAAGAAGCACGAAAGTGCCCTGAATGGATTAATGCAATGAACAATGAACTTGAGGCTCTGAGAAGAGCCAAAACTTGGGAGTTTCAAAATCTTCCTAAAGGCAAGAAAACAATAGGGTGCAGATGGGTTTTTAAAGTAAAAACTAAAAGTGATGGATCCCTTGAAAGGCATAAAACTCGCTTGGTTGCAAAAAGATATAGTCAAGAATATGGTATTGACTATGAAGAAACTTTTGCTCCTGTAGCTCGTATGGTCACTATCCGATGCCTTATAACCGTTGCCTCTATCAACAAATGGAACATCTATCAAATGGATGTTAAAAATGCCTTTTTAAATGGCGATTTAAGCGAAGAAGTTTATATGGATGCTCCTCCTGGAATGGAGACTCCTAAGGGGAAGGTGCTTCGTCTTCAAAAAACACTCTATGGCCTAAAACAAGCCCCCAAGGCTTGGTATGATAGATTTAACTCTGTTATGATTGAGAATGGTTTTTCCTCTTGTTTTACTGACACTGCTTTATTTGTTAGAAAATCCAATGCAGGGATTGTAATTTTACTTTTGTATGTTGATGACATGCTCATTACTGGGAGTGACTCTAACGGGGTTAAGAGTATAAAATCTATATTAAAAGATAAATTTGAAATGTCTGACTTGGGTTTTCTAACGTATTTTTTGGGAATTGAAGTAGCATACTCTCTTAGAGGATATTTCTTATCTCAAACTAAGCTTGCTTCTGAGATCATTGACAGATCAGGTATTACAGATGAGAAGCTTTGTGAAACTCCCGCGGTAGTAGGAGCAAAGATGAAAATTGATGATGGGGTTCCCCTTTTGGATCCTACACCCTACAGACAGCTTGTAGGATCATTGATGTATCTGAGTATTACCAGACCAGATATATCTCATGCAGTCCATACTGCAAGTCAGTTCCAGCATGCGCCTACATCCGTTCACATGAGTGCCATCTTACGGGTCGTAAGATACATAAAGGGTACTCTAAATAAGGGAGTTTTCTGTCCTCTTCTTCTGACTTAAAATTGATTGCTTATACTGACTCTGATTGGGGAGGTGACCCAAATAACCGTCACTCCACCACTGGTTTTTGTGTATTCTCAGGAGACTCACTAATTTCGTGGAGATGCAAGAAGCAACAAAAGGTGTCACTCTCTTCCACAGAAGCTGAATATCGTGCCATGACAACTACTAGCATGGAGATTGTTTGGATTCATCAATTGCTAGAAGACATGAGGATTACAATAGAAGGGCCCACTAAGCTTTGTTGTGACAACAAGAGTGCAATCTACATTGCGAAAAAGCACACCTTTCATGAGCGGACTAAACACATCGAAATGGACTGTCACTATGTTCGTGAAGCATATCTCAAAGGAGTCATTGATCTTCCTTATGTCATGTCCGAATATCAGTTGGCAGACTTCTTTACTAAAGCCTTGTGCGCTTCGCGGTTCAACTTCTTGGCAAACTATCGGTCATCTTGCCCTAAGTTTGAGGGAGGGTGTTAAAATATGTTGTAATTTCGTATATATATATGTATATATATATATATATATATATATATATATATATATATATATAAGGTGATACATATACATATATTACATATGTATATGTATCTACCTATTATATATATATAAAATATATATATTGCTAAGGGTAGCTTAGGTAAGAGTAGTTTAGGTATTTTACACATATTCACTTTCGTGAATATGGTTTGTATTTTTTCCTTTTTTCTTTTTCCTTTTTTTTTATTTAATGCATTGTACTTGCATTGGGAGGGGCCCAACCCACTAGTCGTTGGGCCCTCCAACGGTCACATTTGTGACCGTTGGAGGGGCTCCAACGACTATGTGGAGCCCCTCCCAAGGCCTTCTAAAAGCCCTATAAATATGGGGCAGCTCCTCTTGTATTTCTTCAAGGGTTTTGGGATTATAGCCCAACCTCTTTAGTTGTTTATGAATCTTATGAGTGCATTTGCACATTTGTGATTCCGTGTGTTGTGCTTGTTGTGCACAAGTGTTCTTGGTGTGTGTATGTTCACACATTTATTCTCAAGGTTATTGCGTTATCGACTAAAGTATCTTGCTGAAGATACTTTCACAACCTGATCCATCTGAAAGTTTCTAATTGGTAAATATTATATATTCAATTAAGCATTAAAAGATGTAGACAAACTTAGAATTAATATGCATTGCATTTTAGTAATCTAAACTTTAATTCATTTTTACATATACTTCCTATTGCCCTTTTGTCACGGAAATTGTCAGATTGAAATGAATCCTAGAATAATACTCAGAGAACTCATTGAATTTCATACATTTTGAATATGATATATCATTGGTTTTTTTATTTCAACTTAAAATGTTTGGTTGGCTTGGATATATTCTTTTTATATTCAGATTTTGACATTATTTAGAAAGGTTATTAAGCTTCTATTTTGTTAGCATATATTTTTTTTAATAAACAGTTGATTCCATTAATTTACATATTTTTTATTGGCGGGTAATTAGGTCTAGAACACCGATCATATCGAGACCCGAACTGAAACCCGAACCCATTAAGACCCAAACCGTTAATACCCGAAACCACTAACCTATATGGGTCTACATTTTCAGCCATACCCAGATCCAAACCTTACCCAAATCAAAACGGGTCTACTGAAGATCCGACCTGATGTGCACCCAACCCTTTAACCCATATGGGTCCACAGTTTTTAGCTGTACCCGAACCCGAATGAGATTGAGTTGGGTTTGGGTCTCACTTTTAGACCCGATTCAGAATCGGTCTGATAAGACCTGACCCGGTTACACCCCTAATCAGAACAGTGTTTTTCAAGTACTGCAATGCACCCAGATCATGTCAAACCTTATGTAGAGTTGACATGCAATCATAATTAAATAATTAACTACACAAACAAGTTCCTGTGTCCTACTTTTCACAAAACTCTCCCGTTCATGTTTCTTGTCATATCTTATGTCTGTCGATGTCGATGTGACGTTGATTATAAAGTTGTAGTCTATATATTTACAAGGTTGAAACTTATCCTAGTAAGCATCATGATGGAAGACAATTGTTTGTATGTTTTGGTATGTGATTTTAAGCATGATGTGTACGGCAATCATATGGGCCAATAGGGATTCTTACTTTCTTTGATGTGTTGCTTCCCTATTAACTATTGTTTGCATCTTAATCTTTACTGCCATATTTCTAGTTCATATTATGTTTCCTATGATGCACATGATCTTTTCATCAGACATCTTTCATGCTTCTTTCATGTCAAATTCAATCAGATTGTACATTTGTACCTTACTCAAGTCTCACATTTTGCTGTCCTGAAGGTTTCACTAGATCTTGTAAAGAGTTTATATGCCAAGTTCATTGACTGGGATGAGGAGATGTATGATAATGAAACCGATACTCCTGCTCATGCAACAAAGTAAGTTCATCAAATGTTATCAACTTCAGTTAAGTTAATCAAATGCTATGAGTTTATGATTTTTTGCACTTGTATTTTTACATGTTCAGGTAAGTGTTTTTTTTCCTGTCCCTGTGAAGATAAGTTCTTGATATTGATTCTGATTGCTATGTGTAGTACAGGGATAAGTGAGGATTTGGGACAAGTTGAATACATTTTGACGGACAAAACTGGTACTCTAACAGAAAATAAAATGATGTTTAGAAGATGTTGCATAAATGGTGTCTTTTATGGAAATGGAAATGGAGATGCCTTGAAAGGTAGAATCCTCTTGTTTCCACTCTTGTTTTTCTAAGCATATGCATGATTGAGAATATTAATTTGTACATGCAGATTTGCATCAGTCTGTTATGGGTGTTTGGTGCATGCCTGATTAAGATTTAACAATTTATGAATTCTGAACAATGGAAGAGGTTACTTCATGGGTCACCTAACATATATATAGTAATTCAGCATAAATTCCAGCTAGATTCTCACACTTCAGCAAGGGAAAGAAAGAAGAGAATACTGTTTCTGCCTTTTTCTGGTGTTGGTACTTGAAAATGATAACATTGTTTGTTTGGTCTCACAAGAAATACTTTGGTCTAAGTTTGTAATTGTTCATGATGATATCACTTGCTTTCCTCCATTAGCAAGCATTCCTATTTTCATAGTTCTGTAAGGTGATTTATCAGGACATGTCCAAAAGGTTCTTAGTAGGCGCATGCAACAAATGCTTTCCCTGCACTTCCTCACTAATCACATTTTTCTTTTTCTGTCTGAGTAAAAAATCAATTTCCAAGAACTGAAGATGAGAAACAAGATCCATTACATATGATCAAATTCATACAACTGCAATGAAGTATACGGAAATGTAATACAATAATGCTTGATGCATTCACAAGGTCCAATAATGGACAAGCACAAAATCACAAGAGAGAAATAGAGAAGAAGTCTACTAAGGGACGATACAAGAGGCCTTTAAAAGGCTACACTTAAAAAAGTATAAGATCTTTATTGAATGAGAGCTAAAAAACTTAAAAGAATACAGTGGGGAACTGTTAGGAAATAGGCGAAAATACAAGTAACAAGTTATAACACTTGAAGGACCAATAATGAACAAGAAAACACAAGCACATAAAGTGCAAATACACAAACCCACAAAGGAGAAATTACGTGCACATAAAGTGTAAATATATAAACCCATAAAGAGATAATGCCAAAAGGCTAAAAATAAATAATTTTATTAAGAGAGTGTGAGAACTCTATACAAGAATCAGGGCAACACCCCTTTATATACAAGGCAAAAAAGAGATTGAGGGAGCATTGGGGCTTCCCACAATAGTCATTTGGGAGCCCCAACTGTAACGACCCCAACTCATAAACCTTAAAAAGTGCGTTTTTTTTTTTACAAAAGCGGAAACAATCCTAGAGACCCGGGGCCTTTACAGTTAAACACAACCACCACCACAAGGGATCTCATACCCATCTTTCATACCAAACCAAAATAAAACCAAACTTTATTTATTCAAATGTAAAGAGTCTGAGACATAAGTAAATGAAAGTAAAGAAAGCAAAAAGAAAGAGCCACGACATCCCAAGAATCTGCCTTGCAGTCGTGTAGTCTCATCGTGACTTTTTTCAAAAGCAAGTCCTCCCTACTAGGCATCTGAGTCTGCGAAAAACACAAAAAGTAGGGTGTCAAAATCCAAAAAATTCTGCGTATGAATCTCTCTGATGAAACAAATAAGCATAAATAATACAGATAAGATTCATGCAATAATTTAAAGGGATTCATTTATGACAAATTCATAATTCAATTAATCATTTATGCAATAGAGAACAATTGTTAAGCATGAGGGACAATTTAATAATCAATAGAGACCACAAGTTAAGCAATATAAACATTTAGCATGCAGTAAGAAAGAAGCATCATGCATTCATCAATATATCACAATTAATGGAATAAGTAAATATGCATGATCTAATGCATAACAGGAATATGCATGACTTCAGTGCAAAGTATGAGTAAATTATTACTTCTAATTCGAAATTTCTTTTCATATGCATATCTCTATTAAATGCACATAATTTAAGTTTCTCTTTTTAATTACCGTTGCCCGCGGATAGACAAAATAAGTAAAATCCCGGAGGTCAAGTTAGGTTTTCAAGGTAGCTTAACACACAATTTATATTTTATTGATGAGTTCCAAACTTAGCCCTTGATCGAAATAACTTTCAGAACATTAGACCACCTATCTAATGTCGGGGACACCAGAGATCACCCATCTACAAGTATCACTTTTCTTGTTATACCAAAACAACAGCTGTATCTACACACCACCCCATGCAAAGTGACGTACTCTCCCTAAAACCGTGGTCAGGAGAAAGAACCTCAACATCGGGTTCAAGGGTAACAACAATGCACACTGAGTTTTTGTATTTTCGTGGTTTTCTCAAAACCGCAACTCCAAGAGTCTCGTACTCCTATCGAGACATCTTAGAAAGTACATTATACTGTTCTTTTGTTTTTATTAGATTATTGTTATCCCATTTTTTCAATTTGCAATTCAGCATGCAAACAAAGGCAACAACTCACATCTACCCCTGCGAGAGCCATCACGGGACTCCGGCTTGTGGAAACACATAGAACAATGCAATGCAGTACAAAATATTAATGTGATTTTTGCGATGCATTTAAAATAAATAAAGGAGCAACCCACAACTCAAGGCTCACACTATCAAATTTATTTTCTAGAGAGAGAGAGAGAGAGAGAGAGAGAGAGAGAGAGAGAGAGAGAGAGAGAGAGAGAGAGAGAGAGAGAGATTCACAAATGGCTTGGGGTGGCACTGCAATACACGACCTCCTGAACCCTAAACATTATAAAGTAAAAATATATACATTTTACAAGAATGCCATTAATGAGATCCTATTTAACATGTGTTTCTTATAATATGCGTATGGATATGGATCCAGATCCATACACATATGCAAACTGTATTCTAACACCCTCCCTCAAGTTGTACGTGATTTTGGAGCATGTACAACTTGCTCTTCAATAGCCAAAATTGACGTCCTGTTAATCCCTTGGTAAACAGGTCTGCCACTTGATCTTCTGTTCGAACATGACGTAGTTCTATCTCTTTCATCTCGACTTTCTGCCGTATGAAATGTTGATCAATCTCAATGTGCTTCGTTCTGCTATGCTGGACAGGATTACATGCAATGTTTATTGCGCTTTTAGTGTCACATAAAAGAAATGATCGAATAATTGTCTCCCCAAGATCACTCAATAAGTGTCTAATCCATGTGGCTTCTGCCGTGCCTGCAGCCATCGATCTGTATTCAGCCTCTGTACTCGATCGTGCCACTGCCTTTTGTTTTCTGCTGCTCCAAGACACTAAATTGTGCCCAATATAAACACAATATCTAGAAACAGATCGTCTCTCATCTGGATCCCCTGCCCAATCTGCGTCTGTATAAGTGATGAGTGCATGTCCTCTATGCAGATTATCGTTCTTGCGATAAACAAGTCCGTCTCCTATAGTTCCTTTTAAATAGCGTAGAATGCGCTTCACAGCTTCCATATGACCCTCCGTTGGAGCATGCATAAACTGGGATACCTGATTGACAACATAAACTATATCAGGTCTGGTAAAGGTCAAGTATTGTAACATCCCCACGAGACTTCTATACGTTGTAGGGTTGACACAAAGATGACCATCTTCAGAGCTTAGCCTTTGATGTAATACACTAGGAGTGCGGACTGGTTTGCAATTCGTCATCCCGGCTCTTTCCAGAAGGTCAAGAGTGTATTTTTGTTGCATGAGTGTCAATGTGTCTTGTTGTCTGTCAACTTCCACACCAAGAAAGTACCGCAACTCCCCTAAATCTTTCATCTTGAAAGTTTTCATTAAAAACTGTTTCACATCTTGCACATGACTATATGAGCTCCCAGTAATCACAATGTCATCAACATATATAAGAAGAAGTATAACAATGTCCGCCTTTTGGTAAATAAAGAGTGAGTGATCCAGAGAGCATCTTCTAAAACCATAACTCTGAATCTGCATAGAGAAACTTTCAAACCAGGAACGGGACGCCTGTTTCAACCCATACAGAGATTTCCTTAGTCTGCACACCCAGGCAATAGGATCCTTCTCGGCATAACCAGGTGGTTGCTCCATATACACTTCTTCCTTTAAAGTTCCATGCAAAAATGCATTTTTAACATCCATCTGGCTAAGGCTCCAACCTTGATCGACTGCTAGGGATATGATAATACGAATAGTACCCATTTTGACTACGGAACTAAAGGTTTCGTCATAGTCTTCACCATATTGTTGTGTGAATCCTCGAGCAACAAGGCGCGCCTTATATCTGTCAATGCTTTCTTCAGGCTTATATTTTATTTTATAAACCCATTTTGAGCCAACTACATTCTTTCCTTCTGGCCGAGGGACTATTTCCCAAGTCTGGCATTCATGAAGAGCTTCCATTTCTTCATTCATAGCTTCGGTCCAATGACGGGATTGAAGAGCTTGATTAAAACAGGTGGGTTTATCCTGTTTTGTGAGCTGAGACATAAACAACTGGAAATCAAGGGAGAAGGTCTCATAACTCACCCATCGTTGAATAGGATGCTTAATGCGTGACAGCCTTTGAGTCGAATCATTGGCGATGCTTTCCTCCACATTCCTCGGCTCTGTATTTTTGCTCCGTCTAGTGTATATCTGTCTAGAGAAACGTTCTACTGGGGGTGACTCAACTGGAGATAATTCAACATGCATTTGTGAGTCATTCAACTCCCTACTCAAGCCGAAGGAAGAACAATTTGTTTGACATGTTTCTCCTGTATTAGCAAAAAGATCTGCGCTCATCCATGGATCATATACTTCTAATTCTCGAGATGACAACACTGCAGAGTCATTGACCTGAAAATTTTGTTCGTCAAAAATAACATTTCTGGAGGTCCTAATACGTTTTGTAGTAGGATCATAGCATCGATAACCTTTGTATTCATCTGCATACCCAACAAATCTGCACTTGACAACCTTGTCCTGAAACTTATTTCGCAGAGATGAATCAATATGTACATAACAGACACAACCAAAAACACGCAGCTCATCGTAAGAGGGATGTTGCCCAAATAAAGTATAATAGGGAGATTTCCGACCCAAAAGTGCCATAGGAAGACGATTTATGATATGAACATATGTGTGAAAAACTTCTGTCTAGAGACTAACGGGCACATTGCTATCATGTAACATGCTCATCACGCTCTCGACAATATGCCTGTGTTTTCTCTCCGCAACCCCATTTTGTTGAGGAGTATGAGGGCAAGAAACCTGTCAGCTTATTCCTTTATCCCGAAGAAAGGCAATAAACTCGTTCGACGAATACTCTCCTCCACCATCACATTGTAAATGCATAATATCACAAGCAAACTTTGTTTTGACCATCGAATGGAATTCCCGAAATATTTGAAAAACTTCATGCTTGTGTTTTAAGAAATATATCCAAGTATAACGAGAATAGAATCAATAAAGACAACATAGTAACTGTTAAAATGTATCTCCTAAATTCGTTGATGTAAATATAAATATATATACTTATATACATAGAGATACATATACATATAATATTTATATGTATATGTATCTCTATTTATATAAATATGTATATTTATATATTTTTCTTTTTATTACCCGATAAGGGTATAATTGTAATTTCACCTCTTGCGCATATTCCATTTGGAATATGTTGTATCTTTTTCTTTTTTATTTTTTGTACCTTTTTATTTTTATTTTTTATTCTTTTCACCTTTTTCAAAAAGGTGCATTGGGGGTCCCCCAATAGAGTCGTTGGGGGGCCCCCAACGGTCACAAATGTGACCGTTGGGGGCTCCCCAACGACTCCTTTGGGAGCCCCCTTGCACTTCCTTCTTCTTGTATAAATAGGGGTGTTCCCCTCTTGTTTTCCCTAAGCTTGAGAGTCTCAAGCATTCGGTTCTTTCTATGAAATACATGCCATAGTGCATGTTTATTATTTTTACGCTTTTGCGTACTTTGTTCAAGTGTTGTGAGAGTGCCTTCGTGCACATCTTTTCTATATTATTTGTGCTCGTATGCGTATTGTCTTATCATAGACATTTTCACATGGTATCAGAGCAAGGTTGATTATTGAAGATCGTGGGATTCTCCATTTTCGAGTGCCTCGAAAAACGTGCCTTCCGATCTTTGAAGTTTGAAGTGGTGGATCTTTCTTCTCAAATATTTTAGAAGAATCTTGTGCAAAGTTGGTGTTGGAAATATTGTGTTGGTATACCTTTTTCCTCTACCTCTTTACTCTCTAATGGGCGAAAAAGCGTCCCATTTTGCTCTTGGTTTCAAATTAAATGGGTCGAACTATCATGTTTGGGCCGGAAATATAGAGGCTCATATAAAAGGGAAGGGCCTATGGGGATATGTACTTGGTACAATTCCGGAACTGGAACCCAAGATTACCGTGGTAAATGGAAGCGAAATCAAGATTCTTGAGGGAGAAGAAAGAACCAAAGCCCTTGAAGAATACTTCAAGAAGCACGATGAATGAGAAATGAAGAATTTCAAGATTCTTTCATGGTTTTTCTCATCCGTGGAAACCAAGATTAATGCCAACATTATTAAATTCAAAAAGGCATCGGAAGCTTGGCATTATCTTGAAAAAATGTACACATCAAGGGATCTCTCTCATAAGTACTACCTTCAAAAGAAGGCTATTTCCCTTACTCAAGGTGAAATGACGATTATGGAATATTTTGCCGATCTTTCTTCTATTTGGGATGAGCTTGCAATGCTTGAACCAAAATGGAGTGGAGAAGCAATTGAGCTCCGTCACAAGCAACTTGAAGATCTGTTCTTCAACTTTTTGAATGGGCTAAGGCCCGAATTTGGGCAAATAAGGTCATCTCTTCTTTCCTCCTTTTCTCCCCTTTCTCTTGAAGATGTTCTCACCAAATTAAGTGGTGAACAGACTCGTATGAATTTATGTAAACAAGGACCAAATGTTCTTGCGGTTCCTTGTAGTATTGAAGAAAACAGTGAGGTTAATGCCGTATCGAGACCCGGAAACAATGTAAGAACCTATCGTCCCCCTCACTTTAAATTTCAAAAGCAAGGAGAAAATGGTGAACAAAGAGGAAAAATGGACTATAGCAAAACTATTTGTCATTTTTGTAAAGAATCGGGGCATATCTGTAATGAAAAGAGGCGGAAGCACCAATAGAGCAAAAGGCACTCTTTAAGAGTGACCACTAGAGCCAAGCACACAAATACCAAATGTGCACACACAAAACTCTCAAAAATAGAAAATGACTTAAAGTCATAAGTTGGATATTATTGAAGAAAAGAAGAGAAGGGTGAAAAACCCATACCTTTACAAGGGGGAACCTCCTCTTTATATAGAGGAGGAAAGCATTAAAGGAGGACCATAAAGGGGGCTCCCTTCTAGTCGTTGGGAGCCCCAACGCTCATAAATATGACTGTTGGGGCCCCAACGACTAGATAGATGGGGCCCCTTTATGGTTACAAAAAGTAAAAATAGAAAAATTAAAAAGGAAAAAGAAAAAGGGGAAAAAAGAAAAAAGGTAAAAAAGAAAAAAGTACATGTGGAATTACCAAAACACCCCTATCGGGTTTTTGGTTTATACAAAACAGGAAATAGCTATATTATTATGTATATATACATATATACGTATATATACTTATCTATATATATACAAATGTATATATATAAGTATATCTATATATATATTTATATATACATAATTTAACATGCCCCCTCAAACTTTACGGGGAGAAGACCGAAAGTTTTCTAAGAAGAAACATGAATCGTGGAGTTGGGAGCGCCTTGGTGAAGAAGTCAGCCAGTTGATATTCTGAAGTGACATATGGTAATGTGATGGTCCCTCTGAGATATTCATCTCGAACATAATGGCAATCCATTTCGATATGCTTGGTCCGCTCATGAAAGGTGTGATTGTTGGCAATGTATATCGCACTTTTGTTATCACAACAGAGCTTGGTGGGAGTGGAAATGGGAACGCCCATGTCACCAAGGTGACTTCTGAGCCATACGATTTTCATAGTTGTCATTGCCATAGCCCGATATTCAGCTTCAGTAGATGATAGTGAAACCTTCTGTTGCTTCTTGCATCTCCACGAAATGAGAGATTCACCTAAAAAAATGCAAAGACCCGTAATTGAGATACGATCATTGGGATTTCCTCCCCAGTCAACATCAGTAAAAGCCGTTAATTCAAGAGATGAGGAAGAGGATAAGAAGAGTCCCTTAGAGATGGTATTTTTGATATATCGCACAATTCTCATTACGGCCGCCATATGAACCGTAGTAGGTGCGTACTGAAACTGGCTCGCTGCATGAACTACATGAGCTATGTCTGCACGTGTGATGGATAGATAGGTGTGGGATCCAATTAATTGACGGTAGGGGGTTGGATCTTCAAGAAGAACACCATCTTCAAGTCTTAGTTTCGAATTGATAACTTCGGGAGTCTCAAGTTTCTTTTCATCAGATATTTCTGATTTGGTACAAATTTCTGGAGCTAACTTCATTTGAGATAAGATGTATCCTCGCGCGGAATAAGCCACTTCAATTCCTAAAAAATATCTCAAATAACCAAGATCAGACATATCAAAAGAAGATAATAATGGAGTCACCTGTCCTTTTAACAAAAAGAGCAGTGTCAGTATAGCAAGAAGAAAAACCTAATTTGATTAATACATTACTAAACTTGTCATACCAAGCTTTAAGAGCTTGCTTAAGTCCATATAAATTGTTTTTTAATTTTAAAACTTTTTCATCCAAATTCATACCTAGAGGCGGTTCCATATAAACTTCTTCATTTAAATTACCATTCAAAAAGACATTTTTAACATCAAGTTGAAAGATTGGCCATTTTTTAACAGAGGCAATAGCAATAAGGGCTCGAACACTAGTCATTCGAGCAACTGGGGCAAAAGTTTCATCATAATCTACCCCATACTCTTGGGTAGATCCTTTGGCTACCAACCTAGCCTTATGTCTTTTTAATGAACCATCACTCTTAGTCTTTACCTTAAACACCCATCTACATCCAATGGGTTTCTTGCCATTGGGAGGATCAATGATTTCCCAAGTTTGCGCCTTTTTAAGGGCATTAAGTTCAAGTTCCATAGTTTCATTCCAATGAGCATATTGTTTAGCATCATTGTAATGAGATGGTTCATGAAAGGAGTGAAGAGCAAGTAGGCATGCTCGAAAGTTAGGAGAAAAAGAGTCATAAGAAACAAATCTATTTGGTATCTTGGGAATACGATTTGATCTTCTTTGAGAGGTCTCTTCTATGGACTCACTTTGAGAGAATTTTTCAAGGGCACAAGGAGGATTTATTTCATTCCTTCTAGAGTAGACTTGTATTTGTCTCGAAGCATTTTCAACTAAGTTTTGATCATTATTTTGATGTTCAAAAAAATCTTCATTAAGAGATTCACTAGGATCAACATGATCATCTATGATATTTTCTTGAGGTAACAAGTCAAATAAAAAGGAATAGTCAATATTTTCATTTGGTTGGTGCGAAAAACCATTTTCTTCTTCGAGGAATGTGACATCTTTTGAGATATAAAGTTTATTCTTAAGCATGTCAAAACATCGATATCCTTTTTGTTTTTCGCCATATCCCAAAAAAATACATTCAATAGCCCTAGGAGAAAGTTTGTCATTTTTGCGAGTTAAAACAAAGCATTTACATCCAAAAATTGTTAATCTTTTATAATCGGGAGACATATTGTAAAGTTTTTCAAATGGAGAAAGATTTTTCAAAGAGGATGAAGGGATTCTATTAATGAGATATGTTGAGGTTAGAACCGCTTCGGCCCAAAAGGATTTTGGGATATTTTTTGAAATCAATAACGTTCTTGTAGTTTCTATTATGTGCCTATGCTTTCTTTCCGCAAGACCATTTTGTTGCGGAGTGTTGGGACAAGAACGTTGATGACAAATACCATTTTCTTTTAAGTAGCTTTGAAAATCATTAGACATATATTCACCTCCCGAATCGAACCTAAGAATAGACAGATTTCCCAAAAATTGATTTTTAACCATTGCATGAAATTCTTTAAAGAAAGAGAAGACTTCGGATTTGCGACTTAGGAAATATATCCACGTAAATCGAGTGAAGTCATCAATAAAGACCACATAATACGAAAAACCTCCTTTAGATAAAATAGGGGAAGGTCCCCACACATCGGAATGAACAAGTTCAAATGGCCGAGTGGTAAAGTAACTTCTTTGAGGAAATGGAGTAGCTTTAGATTTCCCAAAAATGCAATCTTTACAAGTCATGTGATTGTCTTTACAAGTATTGTTCAAAAACGGAAAAAGAGACATTTTTACAAAATTTGGATGACCAAGTCTCTTATGCCAAATTCCAATACTTTTGTCTTTTACAAAATTGCAAGATGACTTAGATGGAAGCGTCAAAAAATCCATAAAATAGAGATCACCCCTTCTATGGCCTTGCCCAATCAGCTTCCCTGACTGGAGATCCTGCACGGTGTAATCTTTAGGTGAGAAAGAGACTTGGCATCCATGATCGGTGATTTGGGAAACGGAAAAAAGATTTAAATTAATTTTTGGAACGATTCTTACTTTAGGAACGAAAAAGTTTTGAGAATTTTTGAAGTCAAGTGTTCCAATACTTTCAATTTTCAATGATGTTCCATCGGCTGTTGAAACATAGGAGGACATGGGTTCGGAAAAAACATTTGAAAGAGAGTTTTTATGAGATGTCATATGAAAAGAAGCACCAGAGTCTAGTATCCACATACCTGGAGGTGATGAAGAGTAGGCGATGGCGGCTCTGGATGTTGAAGGAGAAGTCTTGAGAAGGTGTTGGAGAACTTCGGAGATATGATTAAGAGTTTCTTTGATATCTCCTTCTTTTGTACTTTCTTCCTTCTTTGGAGAATTTTCTCCAACCACGGCTACTTTTTCCTTAAGTTTGGGACAAACCGGTCTAATGTGTCCCGGTTCATTACAATAATGGCATATTATTCCCTTTCTAGGCCCATTACTATTTTTGTTAAAGTGAGGAGGTCTATATGCTTTAACATTTGATCCGGGCCTAGTAACGGCCAAAACTTCATCACTCTTAACGCTTAAGCCAAGTCGAGTTTCCTCTTGACATATTTCGGCAAGGGCGTCTTCAATAGGTAGGGCTTTGCTTTTATGGAGAAGAGATGCCCTAACTTGTTCAAATTCCGGGCGAAGACCATGAAGAAATTGAAAAAAGTGCTCTTTTCAATTTGTTCCCTTCTTAACTCAATATCTTCCGGAGCCACCCATTTAGGCTCAAGAAGGGCAAGCTCTTCCCAAAGAGGGGTTAGAGAGCTAAAATAGTCCCGGACACTCATATTCATTTGTTTGGTGGAACGGATTTTTTCTTGACAAAAAAATTGTCGAGCAAGATCCTTTTGGGTATACATACCCTTAAGGAAAAACCAAGCCTCATTGGCCCTTCTAAATTTGGCAATATTCGCACAATTTTTAAGATCAACATTGTTCATAAACCATGCCAAAATTTTGGCATGGTTACTTTCCCAATCCTCAATTTTGGATTGATGGTCATTAATGGCTTTGATGCGCTCATCGCCATCTAAAGCTTTTTCAACCTCATTTTCGATTTTGGTGAGAACAAGAGAGGGTTCGGGAGTAGTTCCCATAACAAAACCCCAAAGTTTCTTACCTCTTAGATGATTTTCCATAGCGGAGGCCCACATGAGATAGTTGGACCCATTTAGCTTAAAAGAAAGCTCCACTTTATAGTCACGTTCCATCGGCACCAAATATACTTCCTTTCTTCAAAAACTTTGAGAGGCACGCGTTCCAAGGTGACAAAAGAGAAGCCCAATCACCAACCGAGCTCTGATACCATGTAATGAAAAGAGGCGGAAGCACCAATAGAGCAAAAGGCACTCTTTAAGAGTGACCACTAGAGCCAAGCACACAAACACCAAATGTGCACACACAAAACTCTCGAAAATAGAAAATGACTTAAACTCATAAGTTGGATATTATTGAAGAAAAGAAGAGAAGGGTGAAAAACCCATACCTTTACAAGGGGGAACCTCCTCTTTATATAGAGGAGGAAAACATTAAAGGAGGACTGTAAAGGGGGCTCCCTTCTAGTCGTTGGGAGCCCCAACGATCATAAATATGACTGTTGGGGCCCCACCGACTAGGTGGGGCCCCTTTATGGTTCCAAAAAGTAAAAATAGAAAAATTAAAAAGAAAAAAGAAAAAGGGGAAAAAAGAAAAAAGGTAAAAAAGAAAAAAGTACATGTGGAATTACCAAAACACCCCTATCGGGTTTTTGGTTTATACAAAACAGGAAAAAGCTATATTATTATGTATATATACATATATACGTATTTATACTTATATATATACGAATGTATATATATATATATAAGTATATGTATATATATTTATATATACATAATTTAACAATATCAAACCCGTTTGTCCCAAATGGAAGAAGCTCCTAGCCATGGCTACCACTGGTGTACCACATAAAGAGGAGGCATCTTCAAGTGGGACCCTCTCTATAAATCAAATAGTGGAAGCTCTTCAACCTCTCCTCAAGGGATCTACCTCTGGTGCGGCCGTATCCACTTCTTCTTCTCCAGGTAAAATCTCTTGGCTTTTGGACTTTGGTGCATCCTTTCATATGTCCCCAAACATTTTTTCACTCTCCGATTACTCAAAAAATGGTTCCCCATCTTATGTCTCCACTGCGGATGGAACCTCTCTTGAAATTAAAGGAATAGGTAATTTTGAAACTCGAGTTCTTTATTCCAAAAATCAGATTTATACCTAAACTAAACTTAAATCTCCTCTCTGTTTCTCAACTCACGGACCATGATTGCGATATTAAATTCTCTTGTGATAAATGTTTAATACAGGATCGCCAGTCCGGGAAATTGATTGGGGAAGGCTTTAGAAGAGGAGATTTATATTATATGGAATCTCTTCAAGTTCCAAAAGTTTTGTGTAATGTTGCCCGACATAAAGATATAAATGTGTGGCACAAAAGACTTGGTCATCCTAATATCACTAAGTTATCATACTTACATTTTGCAAAAGACCTATTTAAAGCTCTTTTTCTTGTAATGACTGTATTCTTGGAAAAATGCGAAGTTTACCTTTTGAGCAAAGAACTATGTTCTCTTCGAAAACTTTCGAAATTTTTCATTCGGATGTTTGGGGACCTGCACCTGTTGTTTCAAAAGGAGGTTTTTCTTATTACGTAATATTTGTGGATGATTTTTCCAGACATTCGTGGATATATTTTCTTAAGTTTAAACATGAAGTGTTTTCATGTTTTAAAAATTTTCATTCAATAATTAAGAACCAATTCAACAGTAACATACAGATTTTTAGAAGTGACTCTGGAGGAGAATATCTCTCCAATCAATTTAAGGTATATCTTGATGATCACGGTATTGTTCACCAAAGGTCCTGTCCTAAAACACCTCAACAGAATGGGTTGGCTGAAAGAAAATATAGGCACATTATCGAGACCACTAGGACTCTCCTTATATCTCAAAATATTCCTAAAAATTTTTGGGCTGAAGCAGCTCTTGCTTCTGTTTATTTGATAAATTGCTTACCATCTAGGTTATTAGGTAAAATATCTCCCTTTGAGGTATTGCATAAGCTCGAACCTGATTATAATAGGTTAAGAGTCTTTGGATGTAAGTGTTTTATAATTACGGATAAGAATGACAAACTCTCTCCCAAGGCTATTCCTTGTGCCTTTCTTGGTTATTCCGAAACTCAAAAATGTTTTCGTTGTTATGACCTTCGAGATGATAAGCTATATGTTTCTAGAAATGTAACTTTTTTAGAAAATGAAAGTTGTTTTGAAAAAAATGTTTCTCAACTAGAAAAATTTTGATTACTCCTTCTTATTCGACTTATTGTCTAGTAATGATGACATATCTAGTATTGATGATGTATCATTAAACCATGATGAGGAAAATGATGGAGATATTGGTGAACATAATTCACCCAATGAACCAGAAAGTAGAGTTCCAAGTGATCCTATAACCTACTCTCGTAGAAACCAAGACACCTTTAGAAGTGCTATTGATCAATATAATGAGCTTTCCACCCCTCTTGACCATAGAAGATCTGAAAGGAATAGAAGACCTCCAACTCGTTTTGTCTCTTTCGATTCTTTTTCACCCCGATATAGGGCTTGTCTAAGTGCCATTCACTCTTATTTTGAGCCAAGAAATTTTGAAGAAGCTAAAAAATGTATAGAATGGCAAGAGGCCATGCAAAGTGAACTTGATGCTCTTAAAAAGGCAAAAACTTGGGATTTCCAAACTCTACCTATAGGAAAGAAAACTATAGGTTGTCGATGGGTCTTTAAAGTTAAAACTAAGAGCGATGGTTCTCTAGAAAGGTATAAAGCTCGCTTAGTTGCTAAAGGGTATGGGCAAGAGTATGGAATTGATTACGAAGAAACCTTTGCCCCTGTAGCTCGGATGGTTACGGTTAGGTGTCTTATTACTATTGCATCTATTAAAAATTGTAACATTTTTCAAATGGATGTTAAAAATGCCTTCTTAAATGGTGATCTCAACGAAGAAGTATATATGGATGCCCACCAGGCATGATAATTCCTAAAGATAAAGTTCTTCGTCTTCGAAAGACTCTCTATGGTTTAAAGCAGACACCCGAAGCCTGATATGATAGGTTTACCAGTGTAATGCTGGAAAATGAATTTTCCTCATGCTATACTGACACTGCTTTGTTTACTAGAAAATCTAATGCAATGATTGTAATTTTGTTGCTCTATGTTGATGATATGTTAATCACATGTGATGATATTCAAGGAGTCAAGGGTATTAAGTCCGTCTTGACTTCAAAATTTGAGATGTCAGACTTAGGTTTTCTGACATATTTTCTTGGAATTGAGGTTGCCTATTCGCAACGTGGGTATTTTCTATCTCAGTCTAAACTTGCCTGCGAGATTATTGACGAGTCAGGTATTTCTGATGACAAGGTATGCAAAACTCCTGAAGTTGTGGGAGCAAAAATGAAGATTGACGACGGTGTTCCTCTAACCGATCCTACTCCTTACAGGCAGTTGGTAGGTTCTTTAATGTATCTTAGCATTACTCGACCTGATTTGTCACATGCTATACACATCGCCAGTCAGTTTCAACACGCTCCTACAACCGTTCATATGAGTGTTGTGCTTCGCATAATCAGATATTTAAAGGGATCTGTGAATAAGGGAAAATATATTAGTTAAAAGAGGTCGGGGTAGGCCTAGGAAGACTTGGATGGAGATGATAGGAAATGATATGAATGCTTTGAACCTCACCGAGGACATGGCGTTGGATAGAAATGATTGGAGGAAAAGGATTCATGTGGAAGACCCAAAATGAATTTCTTTTTTGGTTCATATCGCTGACCCCCAATTGTTTTGAGATGAAGGCGTAGTTGTTGTTGTTGTTTGTTGTTTTGTGAATAAGGGAGTATTCCTATCTTCGTCTTCTGAATTGAAATTGCTTGCTTATACTGACTCAGATTGGGGAGGTGACCCTAGTAACCGTCACTCCACCACTGGTTTCTGTGTTTTCTTAGGTGAGTCTTTGATCTCATGGCGATGTAAAAAGCAACAGAAGGTCTCCCTGTCAGGTCTCCCTGTCATCCACTGAAGCCGAATATAGAGCCATGACATCTACCACCATGGAAATTGTATGAATTCGACGCCTTCTGGAAGATATGGGAGTATTTATCAAAGAACCAACAAAGCTGTGCTGTGACAACAAAAGTGCAATTTATATTGCCAAGAATCACACCTTTCACGAGCGAACAAAGCATATAGAGATGGATTGCCATTATGTCAGAGAAGAATACTTGAAGAAGGTCATTGATCTACCATACGTAATGTCTGAGTATCAGCTTGCCGACTTCTTCACCAAAGCTCTATGTTCGCCCAAATTTCATTTCCTCCTTGGCAAACTTGCGGTTATCACACCGTAAGTTTGAGGGGGGGTGTTAAAATGTATCTCCTAAATTCGTTGATGTAAATATAAATATATATACTTATATACATAGAGATACATATAATATTTATATGTACATGTATCTCTATTTATATAAATATGTATATTTATATATTTTTCTTTTTGATTACCCGATAAGGGTATAACTGTAATTTCACCTCTTGCGCATATTCTATTTGGAATATGTTGTATCTTTTTCTTTTTTGTACCTTTTTATTTTTATTTTTTATTCTTTTCACCTTTTTCAAAAAGGTGCATTGGGGGTCCCCCAATAGAGTCGTTGGCCCCCCCCCCAACGATCACAAATGTGACCGTTGGGGGCTCCCCAACGACTCCTTTGGGAGCCCCCTTGCACTTCCTTCTTGTATAAATAGGGGTGTTCCCCTCTTGTTTTCCCTAAGCTTGAGAGTCTCAAGCATTCGGTTCTTTCTATGAAATACATGCCATAGTGCATGTTTATTATTTTTACGCTTTTGCGTACTTTGTTCAAGTGTTGTGAGAGTGCCTTCGTGCACATCTTTTCTATATTATTTGTGCTCGTATGCGTATTGTCTTATCATAGACATTTTCACAGTAACGACTGCCAGAAAGAGAAGGAATAGGTGCGGGTCCCCAAACATCGAAACAAATAATCTCAAATGGCTTTGAAGCTCTTTTATTTATATTATGAAAAGGAAGAACATGGCTTTTGCAGAGTTCGCATGAAGAACATTTATTATTATTATCAAAAAATGAACTTAAACTAGACTCTGGAAGGAGACCATCTGATACAAGATTTTCAACGAAACCTCGACTACAATGTCCCAAACGACTATGCCAAATATCTGGCTTATTACAATGAGATGAATTAAAAACTTCCAATGAAGGAAAAAACAAAGACTCTGAAGGTGAAGACACTCAAGAATGCTTGGACGACTTCAACTGGAGGACTGGGACTGAGGGTGAAGACACTGAAGGAATCTCCTTGAAGACGTACATGTTTTCTTGTCGCTCCCCCTTAGCGAACGTCTCCGTCGTTCGTAGATCCTTAACATAAACAGAAGAGGGAGTAAATTCGACGGAAGAATTCATATCGTCAACAAGTTTAGGTACAGAAACAATGTTCTTTTTAATATTAGGAGCAAGGAGAACATTAGACAAGTGAAGTGAGGACTTTGACATAGCGATATGTGCACTACCAGTATGACTAATGGAGTGACAAGTTCCATCTCCCGTAACTGTACTACCTTTTTCAGAATAAGGCAATAAGTGAGATAACTTACCGGCATTACCCGTAACATGAGTGGCAACGCCAGAATCAACATACCACTCACCTTGTTCATTTTGCTTGATCGTCATCTGTGACAGTGCTGATAACAAAAGTTGTTGCATATCTGTAGATGGCACTTTCGTGTCCACAATAGTAGAAGACTTATTTTCAATTTTGTTTACCTTTCCTCTATTTTGTAGATTAAACCAACAATCAGCTTTCACATGTCCTCTTTTGTTACATAAGAAACAAGTGGGCACTCTCCTCTGATTCCCTGTATTAAAAACACCAGAAATATTAGGTGTAGGCAAGATACCACGACCTCCCTGCCCAAAACGTCCGCGGCCTCTGCCTCCTTGATGCCCTCCATTTCCTCGTCCAAAACCAACAGAAGTGTCCATGACCAAAACTGAATGAGAACGAACTCATTCATTTCCTTCTGCTCTTTGTTTCATAATCATCTCATGCTGGAGAAGTTTCGCTTGAAGATCGTCAAAAGTAGGCAAGTGAGGAAGGCATGACAAAGCTGTGGTAAACATGTCAAAATTAGGGCCCAATCCATTGAGGAGTTGTTGAACTTTATCTTTATCTGAAATCGACTTCCAATAACCGCCAATTGGTTAGTAATACTCTTCAAGCGGCCTATGTATTCCATGACTGGCATGGAGCCTTTCTTCAAACTTTGAAACTCATTTTTTAAGTACATAACTCGAGCTTCTGATATCTGAGAGTATGTCTGAGACAACTTACTCCACAGATCTGCCACAGTGCAATCATCTAAAAGAGTAACCAACACTTCTTGAGAGAGTGTTGACGTAATATAAGCAACCAAAGACTGATCCCGCTTCCTCCAAGCTGTATACTCTGGATTCTTAATAGAAATGGTAATTGTGTCACCTTTCTCATCTTTGGTTTCCTGCAAAATAAGCCGTGGTGGTATAGGAACTAAACCGCATAAATGTTCATCGAGATCCTCACTCCGTATAAAAGGATGGATTTGCCTCTTCCAGGTCAAAAAATTAGAATGAGTAAGTTTTTCAGTAACGAGCTGACTCAAGAAATTGGCAGAGGGACCAGATGACGAAGAGAAGTCCATAGCAGTGAAACGATGAATAAGCAAACAAGATGAATGAACACTAAAACAACAATAAAACAATCGTTGAGGTTGAGGGAAAGATGAACACTAAAACAACAATAAAACAATCATTGAGATTGAGGAAAAGATGAAATTTCAGATTAAGAGAAGATGTCACGCTGGGTTTTTCAGATTAAGAGAAGATGTCACGCTGTGGTTGCTGTTTACGCTGAGCTTGGAAGATGAAATTTCAGATTAAGAGAAGATGTCACGCTGGGTTTTTCAAATTAAGAGAAGATGTCACGCTGGGGTTGCTGTTTACGCTGAGCTTGCTGAAGAAGTTGAAAGTTGAAGAACCACGATCTCACGCTGGGTTGCTGTTCACGCTTCTCACGCTGGGACTGTTCACGCTGGCCTTGCTGTTCACGAAGAAGAACCACGATCTGAAGATGATCACGCTGGGTTTACTGTTCACGATAGAACCACGATCTGAAGATGATCACGCTGGGCTTGCTGTTCACGAAGAAGAACCACGATCTGAAGATGATCACGCTGGGTTTGCTGTTCACGATAGAACCACGATCTGAAGATGATCACGCTGGGGTTGCTGTTCACGATAGAACCACGATGAAGAACCACGATCTGTCAAAACTTCTTCACGCACAGGATTAACCTGAGCTCTGATACCATATCAGATTTATTTTCTGGAGAGAGAGAGAGAGAGAGAGAGAGAGAGAGAGAGAGAGAGAGAGAGAGAGAGAGAGAGAGAGAGAGAGAGAGAGAGAGAGAGAGAGAGAGAGAGAGAGAGAGATTCACAAATGGCTTGGGGCGGCACTGCAATACACGACCTCCTGAACCCTAAACATTATAAAGTAAAAATATATACATTTTACAAGAATGCCATTAATGAGATCCTATTTAACATGTGTTTCTTATAATATGCGTATGGATCTGGATCCAGATCCATACGCATATGCAAACTGTATTCTAACACACACAACCCACAATAATCCATTTTTCGATCATTGATGCATCATGTGCAAAAATCATAACATGCCATTTATGCAATGATTTCAAATGCACATTCACATAAGCAATCTTAGAGAAGTGCATGAATCAAGACATTCCTATGCATGTGTTGTAATAACCTGAAAAAAAAAATTTAACCTTGGATTCGGGTCGGATTCGGACCCGACCCAGACCCAACTGAGGCACCGCCTTTGTTACCTGTTAAAGGACAACAAGGCCGAAGGGGGGGAGGTTCTCGAAACCCCCTTCCACCCCGACTCTCTTGTCTCTCTCGCCCCTCGTCTCTCCCGACTCCCGTCTCTCTCCTCTGCGTTGCCGAGCACCCCCATCGACGTCGGCGACCTCTCGTCTCCGGTGAGCTCCTGTCCGGCAGCCTCCCCAGGTACGCACCATTGCCCCTCTCCTCCTCTTCTTCTCCTCTTTCGTCTGTCTCTCTCTTTCCCCCTCGTTTCTCGGTTATGCAGGGAGGGGGGGCGAGCCACCTCCCTGCTGCCCTAGATCGCAGGGGAGGGGCAAAGCTCCCTCCCTACGACCCCTTTTAGCGAGGGAGGGGCGGAGCCCCTCCTTGTGACACCCTTTTAGCGAGGAAGGGGCGGCGCCCCTCCCTGTGTCGTGCAGGGTAAGGGAGGGGCCGATTCCCCTCCCGGTGCCCTTTGGTTGCAGGGGTGGGGTCGAGCCCCCCCTGCCTGCATCTCCGTACGACAGGGGAGGGGCTGAGCCTCCTCCATGCTCCCTATTACTCTAAGAAACCGACAGGGGCCTTTGGTCCTTGTCTCGTTTCCCTGTTAGCAACCGGTTGGGGGCGACACTCCCAAAACCCGCAGGGGGGCTGTTGGCCCCTGCGCCTCTCTATCTCTGTTCATTTTCTTGGCAGGGGCCAACAACCCCTGCCCCTTTTACTGTTCTAGTAGGGGCCATCGACCCCTGCCCTTTTTATTGTTCCAGCAGGGGCCGAAGGCCCTTGCCCCTTTTTCTGTTCCAGCAGGGGCCAAAGGCCCCTGGCCTTTTTGCTTGCCAGCAGCGGTCGATGGCCCCCTTCCCTTTGTGTACGAGTCTATACCCTTGGCCGGCAGGCACAGGTAAATTTCAGAAACTACATCGAGATGGAGATAGATCATTGCAATGGTTGGTCTTCAACGAGGGATTTCTAGTAAGCGTTAGTCTTCAGCTCGCGTTGACTACGTCCCTGCCCTTTTATCTTTTCCAGCAGGGGCCGATGGCCCCCTGCCCTTTGTACCTTTCTAGCAGGGGCCGAAGGCCCTTGCCTTTTTAAATAACCAGCGGGGGCCGATGCCCCCTATACCTGTTCTTTTGGCGGCAAGAGTTGTTCGACCCTGCCCGGGGCTTATGTATTGGAGAAGTCAAGTCTTATCCTTGTTTTTACTTTTGTCTTCATTGCATGTTAATATTGCATATTTGCACTTACAACGGATTCTGCTCGCGCTCCGCGACTCAAGACGTCTATCGTTTACACCCGCAGACGCCAGCAAACTTGCAACTCTCCGAGGTAGGGGAAGATTGCACGAAAGACTTGGACAATTGAATTAAGTTCAACTAACTAAAAACGACCATTATATATATATATATATTAAGGACGCGGTTTCGCGATCCTTGCTCTTTACCTTTTGTCAGTTTTTACTTGCCAATGCGCATCGTGCCGAGGTTTTGCGTTGCACTTCTGCTTACTGTCGTTACTTTGCCGTCGCGCTTTGCGCCTAGGTTCTTGCTTTTGCATGTGTTGTTATTGCCTTGCTCTTGCAGATGACGTTTAAGTTTTCACTCTTTGTGTATGCCTTAAATGCATCCTCGTGGAGGAGGATGCAAAGGGAATTCACCACTCTCTCTCTCTTGCGACGAGAGTTGAGTTGGGAGCTAGCGTTACGTCCTCGTCTAAGGAGAGGGATACCTCACAAGGATCCTGACTCTTCGAGTATGCAGTCCTGCAGACGAGTTGGGGTTCGAGCGAACTTCTTAGCAGGGGTTCTGTTGAGAAACGTGTATCTCGTCTATCGAGGCCGGTATCGAGTCTTGCGAGGCATGTGGATACCCCGATAGCGGATGAGATTCTAGAAAATCGCATGCATAATGTTGGTACAAGCTACTGGCTGGTTTATAAGATAAAGAATGTCAAAAGTAAAATTGATTAACATTAGATCTTTGTGAAAGACTCCTGTTGAGGCTTCTACTGAGGGTCGTGCACTGCACGCTAGTACTGCGATGATCGGATGAGACGCTCGTGCGACCTCGAATAGTGCTGAATGCACAATGCTGTAATCTCTTAAATGATGACTGATTCGCCTTCACAGGCAAGATGCTTTTGTGGTTTAAAGACCACAACATAGAATGTGTCGTTAGTTAAGCAACCCCTAACGCACCCGTTCGCTTCTTGTTGTCTGTCAAGGGAGAGGACAAAGCAATACAAAATTCCAATGGACAGGTTGTTAACAACCACCTCACGGGCAATGATCCGACCTCCCAAGTCATTGGAGTTAGGGGAAAGGGGCTACAATAGTTAGCTAAACACTTCTGCAGAAGTTGGATGCATCCGTGGCACTGCTTATCAACTTTTGGTAAATCCTCTCAGTTAAAGTCGTCCCTTTAGTAGCGGACTCAACTAGCTATTTGGGTTATTGAAAATACATAGAATAATAGATGCCCGAACTAGTCTCAGTTGTTTCTACGTTTTGCCTGCGCGTACCCGCAGGCCAGTAATATCGAAAAATAAAGTCTGTTCACACTGGTTGTTGGGTCGTGAGACTCGCTTGCACTACTTATTCACTTGCACTACTTATTCACTTGCACTATTTATGTGTTTGCACTATTTACCTGCTTGGACTGCTTACCTGTTTAACTGCATATCTTCTTTAAACTGCGTAACCTGCTATATTAATTGTGCATAATTAAGTTTTCTGTAGTTTCTCTTGTGCACCTACTAGTTTTTCGCGAAATTAACCCATTCTATGGGTACAGGTGATGATTAGGTACACCACGGGCGATAGCGCGATGACAAGATGACTCCAAGGCTTTCTTCTTCATGCTCTTAGCTTGCGTCCTGGACGTTTGGGGTTTTGTAACGGATTTTCCTTGGGATATCCGAATTTTGTACTCTTTGAAGAACTTCTTAAATGAAAGTGGCTTTTCTAAGTGTTTGCAAGTAGCATGGGTTGTGCGCTTTGGTTCTTTTAGCTAACAAACCCAAAGTTGTCCGCTTGCCTTTCTGAAATTAACAAAAGAATAGTCTTCCACTGATTTCATAAACCATCTTTGAAATAAAGAGATTTCTTTTTAGTCTGTTGTTTATTTTTTTCCTGAAAGATTTGCAAGTTTGAAATTTTGGGGCGTTACAACTTGGTATCAGAGCTAAGAGAAGCAAGAATTCTTGACCATTGAGCATTCGCATCGCGCTGTGAGTATACTTTTCATTTTGCTTTGTAGGTGTATTTTTGCTTTGTTAAGCTAAGTGGCTTGACATGTTCTGCTTATGTACCAACATTGCTCGATTTTTATAAACTAATCATGTTAAGCATGAATAGTACTTATGTTTTGGCTTCTATCTTGAACTCTCTGAAATTTTTAATTATTGGTATTCCTTGTTTACTTCAAGGATGGTAAGCAACTCGAACGAAGAGTCTGCTGACGAATGGTCAGATCAGTGGGGATTCGTGATGGATTCCCTAAGTTCCTTAGCAGCGGCTATGCGAGACCTGATTAATTTTCAAAGGGAACCAATGCTCGTTCCTGAGCCGTACCCGCATACTGCAGTGACGTATGAGAAATTTTTGAAGCTTGACCCCCCGACCTTCGACGGCAAGCTCAACCCAGACATGACCGATAACTGGGTGAAGGAGGTGGAACGAGTGTTCGAGGTCTTGTCAGTACCCGATAACAAGAAGACATTATTCGGGAACTTCAGGTTGAAGGAGAATGTCCGCAGTTGGTAGGACATGGCCCGGGCTGTGTAGTTTCCGAGAATTTCACCCATCCCTTGGGAAGCTTTCAGAACGACTATCTTAGAGAACTACTTCCCTCCTCATGCGAGGGAGAGGAAGAAGGTGTAGTTCTTGGAGCTCAGTCAGGGCAATTCGAGTTTGACGGATTACATCGCCAAATTCTAGAGTTTGGAACCTACTGCCCCAATCTGTTCGCGGATGATCGCGAGCGAGCAGGAAAGTTTATTCGGGGGCTGAAGGAGGGGCTCATGTATCGGGTCTTAACTAGCACACCCTCGACCTTCTCTGCGGCAGTTACTGCTGCCACCCTCCTGAGTGAAGCCTCAGAGTGCACTAGGAGTACTCAGGGCAGGAGGCCACCCGCTACGGGTGCTTAGCCAAAGACACCTTCTGGCGGCCTAGGCAAACGACCGTTCTTACCTATAAAGAGCGAAGGAGGAAGGAGACAACATCCTCCTTCGAAGCGTCAGCGACCTCAGGGCAACCCTCCAGTCAGGCAGCAGGTTGGCAATGTATGTCCCAGATGCCAACGATCTCACTATGGGCAGGCGTGCCCGCTCGACACAGGCGGATGCCTGTATTGTGGCAAGATGGGCCACTACGCCCGTGATTGCCGCAAAAAGGCAGCTGACGACTCCAAGCATAACAGCGGAGCACCTCTGCTCCCTCGGCCACCACAGCCACAACAACAGTATCAGACGCCACAACCGCAGGCGAGCGGTCAGAGGAGGGCGCTGGGACACGTCTACACCGCCAAGGTCATGCAATTGACCAAGGATGACCTAGTGCAAGATACCCTTTTTGTTGCTAACCAAGCGACTTTTATGCTTTTTGATTCTGATGCCACACACTCTTTTATTTTGGTAAATTTTGTGGAGTTTTTGCACATACCTGTAAAACCCTTGCAGAATACCCTTGAAGTGTATAACCCGATTGGGGAAAACACTATTTGTGCGGCCTACGTACTAGAGTTGGACGTAGTCTTGGCAGATCGACATTTACCGGCTTGTGCTATCCTGCTAGTGATGACAAAATTTGACGTCATCCTAAGCATGGATTGGTTGCACAAGTATCATGCCAAGATTTTCTGCCAAGATAGTAAGATTGTCTTATCTCATGCCCAAGGTGAAATTCAAGATCGTGAAACCCGTTCGGGCGAGCAAGTTGATTTCGTCGCTAAAGGCGCAGTGCTACTTGAGGAAGGGATGTACTACCTTTTTGGTCAGTGTCATCCAGTCCGAGCCGATGCGACTCCCGAGGGGGACTTGGAGGTTGTTCGAAATTTTCCAGACGTCTTTCCGGAGGAACTGCCAGGCCTTCCTCCACCTCGTGAGGTGCAGTTCAGCATCGAGTTGCTGTCGGGTACTGCGCCAATTTCTAAGGCTCCATACCAGATGATGCCAGCCGAGCTCGAAGAGCTCAAGAAGCAGTTGCAGGAGTTGATGGATCAGGAATTTATCTGCCCTAGTGTCTCGCTCTGGGGAGCTCCTGTCTTGTTCGTGAAAAAGAAGGACGAATCATTGCGATTGTGCATCGATTATCAGATGCTTAACCATGCGACAATAAAGAATAAGTACCCGTTGCCACGCATCCAGGATCTGTTCGACCAGTTGCAGAGGGCCAAGATCTTCTCAAAGATTGACCTTAGATCTGGGTACCATCAACTCAGAATTAAGGGAGATGATATCTCTAAGATGACTTTTCAGACCAGGTACGAGCATTATGAATTGACGGTCATGCCCTTCAGACTCACTAACGCTCCTGCAGTGTTTATGGATCTCATGAATAGGGTGTTCAAACCATTCTTGGACACCTTCGTGATTGTGTTAATCGACGATATTCTAGTGTATTCTGATAGTTGGGAGCAACATCGTGAGCACTTGAGAGTTATTCTCGAAACCTTGCGAAATGAGTGTTTGTTCGCTAAGTACTCTAAGTGCGAGTTTTGACTCGAGGGGATCATGTTTTTGGGACATGTCATCTCCAAGGAAGGTGTGTTCGTGGATCCAGCGAAAGTAGAGGCCGTACTCAGTTGGCAGCAGCCGAGGAATGTTCGTGACATCCGGAGTTTTCTTGGATTAGCTGGGTATTACCGAAGATTTATCCAGGACTTTTCTAAGATCTCTCTACCCTTGACGAAACTCTTTAAGAAAGAACCTAAGTTTGTGCGGGACGACATGTGCGAGAGCAGTTTTCTGATGTTGAAGGAACGTCTTACGACTGCTCTTATTTTGGCCTTACCTTCGGGTCAAGGCGGCTTCATGATTTACACCGACGCTTCCGGGACATGCTTGGGTTGCGTCTTAATGCAGAACGATAGAGTGATCGCCTATGCATCACACCAACTTAAAATACATGAGAAGAATTATCCGACCCATGATTTGGAGTTAGCAGCAGTAGTCTTCTTATTGAAGATATGACAACACTATTTCTACGGGGAGTGGTTCGAGGCTTTTACAGATCACAAAAGCCTAAAATATTTGTTCTCGCAGAAGGAGTTGAATATGAGGCAGCAGCGATGACTGAAATTCCTCAAGGATTACAACTTTACCTTGTCCTACCACCTAAGAAAGGCGAACGTCGTGGCCGATGCTCTGAGTCGTAAGTCTCCCAGCGTTTCCGTTAACTTGTTATTCGCGGGGTGGAAGCTGATCGAGGATCTGATATTGTGGGAACTGTTTGCGGTCACTCAAGATTCGATCAATCTATCCAGTATGGTAGCTCAACCTCAGCTATTGTCGAAGATCTTTGTCAGTCAGAAGATCGATGCGCAATACGAAAAGCTGAAGGCTCTAGCACAGTGGGCCGATACCCCCTTCCGTCTGAGTGAGAAGGAGGTGTATGGCATAAGGATCATCTCTGGGTGCCAGAAGATCCTATTTTGAGAGATGAGATTCTCGCAGAAGCCCACAAGTCCAAGTACACGATTCACCCGGGCGGCACGAAGATGTTCAAAGACTTGCAACACAGATATTGGTGGAGTAGAATGAAGCGGGACGTAGCCGAGTACGTTTCAAAGTGCTTGACTTGCCAACGGGTTAAGATCGAGCACCAGCGACCACGCGGAGTGATGCAGTAGATGGAGATTCCACAATGGAAGTGGGAAGATATCACGATGGACTTCATCGTCGATTTGCCGAGAACGCGGCGAAAACACGATGCAATTTGGGTGATCGTGGATTGACTCACTAAATCGGTGCATTTCCTCCCTATACGGCTCAGTCAGTCACTGGATAGCTTGGCAGACCTCTATGTCAAGGAGATTGTGAGATTGCACGGTGTTCCTGTGTCAATCATCTTCGATCGGGACCCGAGGTTCACCATCGGGTTTTGGGGGCAGCTGCAGCTCGCCCTGTGCACAAAACTGAAATTCAGCACCGCCTTCCACCCGTAGACCGACGGACAATCTGAACGCACGATTCAGACTTTGGAGGACATGCATCGAGCTTGCATGATGGACTGGAAAGGAGAATGAGACTCTCATATCGGGTTGGCAGAATTCGCGTACAATAATAGTTATCATGCGAGTATCGGTATGGCCCCGTACGAAGCCTTGTACGGGAAGCCTTATCGATCACCTGTTTACTGGGACAAGGTTGGTGAACGGATGCTAGATTCACCTATAGGGCTACAACACTATACTCAGCAAGTGCAGATGATCAGGGAACATCTGCGTACCGCGCAAAGTCGGCAGAAGTGTTACGCCGATCGTCGATGTAGAGAGCTCGTGTTCTCAATGAGAGATATGGTTTTTGTTAAGGTATCTCCTACCAAGAGCGTTTTTTGGTTCGGGAAGAAGGGAAAGCTGAGTCTCCGGTTCGTCGGATCTTTTGAGATCCTGAATCAGATTGGTGACACGGCTTACCGTGTTGCGCTGCCTCCTCAGTACGCTCAAATCCACGTCTTTCACGTATCTATGTTGAGAAGGTACATTCACGACCCATCATACATCATTCATTACGATGATGTGGATATCCGAAAAGATTTGACGTTCGAGGAAAGGCCAGTGGCAATCATTGATCGTCGAGAACAAGTGCTCATATCGAAGACGATTTCTCTTGTAAAGGTACGTTGACAACACCATGAAATAAATGAATGTACATGAGAGCCTCAGTGTGATATCAAAGAAAAATACCCTGACTTGTATTTTGACCAATATATGCAATAAAAATTTCGCGGACGAAATTATTTTTAAGGAGGGTAGGATGTAATAAACGAGAAAAAAAATTTAACCTTGGATTTGGGTCAGATCCGGACCCATACCCGACCTGGACCCAACTGAGGCACCACCTCTGTTACCTTTTAAAGGACAACGAGGCCGAAGGGGGGGAGGTTCTTGAAACCCCCTTCCACCCCGATTCTCTTGTCTCTCTCGCCCCCTCGTCTCTCCCGACTCCCATCTCTCTCCTCTGCGTTACCGAGCACCGCCACCGACGTTGGCGACCTCCCGTCTCCGGTGAGCGCCTCTTCGGCAGCCTCCCCTGGTACGCACCATCACACCTCTCTTCCTCTTCTTCTCCTCCTTCGTCTGTCTCTCTCTCTTTCCCCCTCGTTTCTCCGTTACGCAGGGAGGGGGGCGAGCCACCTCCCTGCTGCCCTAGATCGCAAGGGAGGGGCGGAGCCCCTCCCTGTGTCGTGCATGGCAAGGGAGGGGCCGATTTCCCTTCCGGTGCCCTTTGGTTGCAGGGCTGGGGCCGAGCCCCCCTCCCTGCATCTCCGTACGGCAGGGGAGGGGTTGAGCCCCCCTCCCTGCATCTTCGTACGGTAAGGGAGGGGCTGAGCCTCCTCCCTGCTCCCTGTTCCTCTAAGAAACTGACAGGGGCCTTTGGTCCCTGTCTCGTTTCCCTGTTAGCAGCCAGCCGGGGGCAGCACTCCCAAAAGCCGCAGGGGGGCTATTGGCCCCTGCGCCTCTCTATCTCTGTTCATTTTCTTGGCAGGGGCCAACAACCCCTGCCCCTTTTACTGTTCTTGCAGAGGCCATCGACCCCTGCCCTTTTTATTGTTCCAGCAGGGGCCGAAGGCCCTGCCCCTTTTTCTGTTCCAGCAGGGGCCGAAGGCCGCTGCCCTTTTTGCTTGCCAACAGGGGCGGATGGCCCCCAGCCCTTTGTACCTGTCCAGCAGGGGCTGAAGGCCCCTGCCTTTTTAAATAACCAACGGGGGCCGATGCCCCCTGCACCTGTTCTTTTGGCGGCAAGAGTCGTTCGGCCCTGCCCCAACGTTATGTATTGGATAAGTCGAGTCTTATCCTTGTTTTTACTTTTGTCTTTATTGTATGTTAATATTGTATATTTACAGTCACGACAGATTCCGCTCGCGCTTCGCGACCCGAGCCGTCAATCGTTTACACCCGTAGACGCCAGCAAGCTTGTAACTCTCCGAGGTAGGGAAAGATTGCACGAAAGACTTGGACAATTGAATTAAGTTCAACTAACTAAAAACGACCATTAAATAAATATATATATTCAAATATATATATTTATATGAGTATGCACTTAACTCAAGGACGCGGTTTCACGATCCTTGCCCTTTACCTTCTGTCAGTTTTTACTTGTCGATGCGCATCGTGCTGAGGTTTTGCGTTGCACTTCTGCTTACCGTCGTTACTTTGCCATCGCGCTTTCCGCCTAGGTTCTTGCTTTTGCATATGTGTTGTTATTGCCTTGCTATTGCAGATGACGTGCAGGTTTTCGCTCTTTGCGTATGCCTTAAAGGCATCCTCGTGGAGGATGTAAGGGGCATTCACCACTCTCTCTCTCTTGCGACGCGAGTTGAGTTGGGAGCTAGCGTTACGTCCTCGTCTAAGGAGAGGGATACCTCGCAAGGATCCTGACTATTCGAGTACACAGTCCTGCAGACGAGTTGGGGTTCGAGCAAACTTCTTAGCAGGGGTTCTGTTGAGAAACGTGTATCCCGTCTATCGAGGCCGATATCAAGTCATGCGAGGCATGTAGATACCCCGATAGCGGATGAGATTCTAGAAAATCGCATGCATAATGTTGGTACAAGCTACTAACTGGTTTATAAGATAAAGAATGTCAAAAGTAAAATTGATAAACATTAGATCTTTGTGAAAGACTCCTGTTGAGGCTTCTATTAAGGAGCTATACCCCCTTCATCCTAGAGTACTTGTAGTCGTGCACTACACGCTAGTAATGTGATGATCGGATGAGACGGTCGTGCGACCTCGAATAGTGCTGAATGCACAATGCTGTAATCACTTAAATGATGACTGATTCGCCTTCATAGGCAAGATGCTCTAGTGGTTTAAAGACCACAACATAGAATGGGTCGTTAGTTAAGTAACCCCTGACGCACCCATTCACTTATTGTTGTCTGTCAAGGGAGAGGACAGAGCAATACAAAATTCCAATGGACAGGTTGTTAACAACAACCCCACGGGCAATGATCCGGCCTCCCCAGTGATTGGAGTTAGGGGAAAGGGGCTACAATAGTTAGCTCAACACTTCTGCAGAAGTTGGATGCATTCGTCGCACTACTTATCAACCTTTGGGGAATCATCTTTCGGCTAAAGCCATCCTTTTAGATGTGGACTCAACTAGCTATTCGGGTTATTGAAAATGCATAGAATAACAAACGCCCGAACTAGTCTCAGTTGTTTCTATGTTTTGCCTGCGCGTACCCGCAGGCCAGTAATATCGAAAAATAAAGTCTGTTCACACTGGTTGTTGGGTCGTGAGACTCGCTTGCACTACTTATTCGCTTGCACTACCTGACTTGCACTACTTATTCGGTTGCACTACGCACTTGCACTACTTATTCGCTTGCACTACTTATTCGCTTGCATTACTTACGCGTTTGCACTATTTACCTTCTTGCGCTGCTTACCTGTTTAACTGCATATCTGCTTTAAACTGCGTAACCTGCTGAATTAAATGTACATAATTCAGTTTCCTGTAGTCTCTCTTGTCCACCTACTAGTTTTTCGCGAAACTAACCCATTCTATGGGTACAGGTGATGATTAGGTACACCACGAACGATGGCGCGATGGCTTCAAGACTTTATTCTTTCTGCTCTTAGCTCGCGTCCTGGACGTTTGGGGTTTTGTAACGGATTTTCCTTGAGATATCCAAATTTTGTACTATTTGGAGAACTTAAATGAAAGTGGCTTTTCCAAGTGTTTGCAAGTAGCATGGGTTGTGCGCTTTGGTTCTTTTAGCTAACACGCCCAAAGTTGTCAGCTTGCTTTTCTGAAATTAACAAAAGAATAGCCTTCCGCTGATTTCATAAACCATCTCTGAAATAAAGAGATTTCTTTTTAGTCTCTTGTCTGTTTTTTTCTGAAAGGTTTGCAAGTTTGAAATTTTGAGGCGTTACATGTGTTCACCCCATTATGCCACATACATTTTTTCATTAACCAAATAAACATGAGAATACTCTCATATAAGCACATATTGTAAACACACAACACTACCCGTTTATATATGCATATGATAGTCAATCTCATTAAAAACAAAAGCAAGCATGATATATCAAGCATGTAAAAAATCCCATTCATTTGCATGCAAGTTTAACTATGTGCATGAAACAATAATATTCATAAGCATGCTCATGAATTCATATAATCATGTTAAATGCATGCCTTCATCTAATGCACATGTTCATATCAAATGCATGCTTTAATTTAATACACTTATTCATGCTAAATGCTTGCTTTTATTCTTGAATCTTTTCAATTAAACATGTGAACAATCCATGCATTCATGTATATGCGAAATACACATTAATTCATGTATGCACATGCGCTCAAAATAAACTTCATAAAGCATAGTGATTAATCATGTCACATCAATTTATGCATTTGAAACTTTTTATTCATAACATGTATTAAAATCAACATACACGTACATAACCAAGATCTGGAAATTTAACATGCATACTAAATATCAAATTCCAGATTTACATTTAATTTTTGAAGTTGGCTTGTCAAGCCTAGCCAACACTGTCGACTGGGGTTCAGCCCGGCCCAACTGAACCCGAACAGGCCACCCGCCTTTCCCAAAACCAAGTTTTTATTTTAGAAACTTGTCTCAAATAATGTATTTCAATGCATATATATATATATATATATATATATATATATATTATAAAATCAGACCAGCATTGGGCTCGGCTTCAGCCCAGCCAAGTTGAGTCGGCTGGGTGACCTGGACAGGCCCTCCTACCAGTCCAGCAAATTTTCTTTCACCAATACTCTTTTTTTTTCTTCTTTTCTTTTCCGTTTAAACTCGGTCCGGATTTATTTTTGAATATGCCCAGATTCGTTTTCATTTCAAACTGTTTCTTATATATATATATATATATATATATATATATATATATATATATATATATTCGATGATTCTGCCCAGCCGACAGTGGGCTGCCCAGCCGACAGTGGGCTGCCCAGCCGATTGTCAGCTGCCTATAAAATTATTACCCAGCCGAAAGTTCGGCTGGGGGTGTATCATGACAGTGCCCAGATATTTTGAATCTGCCCAGCCGACAATCGGCAGGGCATTAACAGCTTGCAACAATGCCGAGCTGACCTGCAGTCAGCTGAGATTAAATCAGAATTTTTCTATCTACTATACACACTTTTCTTTTTGTTTTGAATCTACCTGAATTAACTTTTTTTTTTCTGTTTTGACATGGACCCAGCCCCAGCCGAACCGGTCAGTTGGGACTGGATAACATGCTGTTCTATCCCAGCCAACTGCGTCAGCTGGGACCGGACAACACTATCCCAAAAATCAGTGCCCATTTTCATTATCAGCCTGGTGCACTCGGCTGGATCTGCGGCGCAAACCAAGCCTGGCAAAACCAGACCAGCCTGACTATAAATACATATACATATGTATATATTTTTCATATGCATATAAAAGTGCTGCATGCATATTCGCATGCAACTCAGCTTGCATGCATCTACGGTTTCACTTGGTTTTGCACTTATGTACTCTCTTATACTTAGCTCAAGAACACATGTAACAGAAATCAAAATCAAAATTTCCCAATATGATATGCATGCATAGACAGAATTATTTTCTCTCATAAAATAACACACATCACTTACTTTTACATGGGGTTAATCATGAGAATCAATTTAGCATGGAACAAACACATATTGAACAACTTTTAACATCATTAAAATTTCTGTTTTATCGTGTAATTAAACATATACAAAATCTTGCTTGTGAAAAGATGCATAAAACCAAAACACATCCATGAAAATCGTTGTTCATCAACAATAAGCTTTAAAAGACCGCTTATACAATAATAAAAATTCTGTTTTAACATAGAACAAATATGTACATAAATTTTATTTTTGAAATAATGAAAAGAATAAAAAATACATCCATATAAATGCTTTTTCCATGGATTTTCATCAAATTATTGCATAAAAATCTAATCTATATCAATTTCTCACTTGATTCAAGAGCGAAAATCCATACTATGAATAAAAACTTGAAGAAAAACGATGGTGGAAGTTAAAACGTGGGTAAATGGTTGGAGATGGCCCAAACTCCTCTTCTTCCTCCTTTTTCTTCTCTTTTCCTCACTTTATCTCTCCTCCTTTTCTTCCTTCTCTTTCCCTTTTCTCTCTCTTTTTTGTGGTCTTTTTATAGGCCCTATAGGGGAGGACACCCCCCTTCTCCAACCCATCTAAAAGGGCTGCAGGGAGAGAACTCTCGTGAAAATAAAACTCTTTTATATGAGTTTTTCGAAAATTTTAAAACTCTTCAAGTTTGACTTTTCAAAATTTTGTTAAAAAAAACTTTTAGTCTCTCAAATCCTCTTGAACTCTTCCATAGGTGTTTAAAGGCTCTTTTAAGAGTCCTAAACAAACCCCAAAATAAATGATGCAGAGCATCCTGAAGATTCAAGCTTTGAAGATGAATTTGATCCAAATCCAATTTCCAAGACCCGATCTAGGATGTCATCCATGGCAGATCCAATCGTGCAGGACTATCTCGGTCCAATTGGATCTCTGCCAACCCAAATCCATATTAAATATCACATTTCAAATTCTGATTTATGTTGAGTTTATTTTCTTAGAGATTGTAATTTTGTTTTTCGATTCCATTTTGTCATATTAAGAAATCATATTAAATATGTTTTTATTTTTTTTAGATGCCAGATTCTATGGATCCAGATAGTTCTTGCTAGTGCCCTGTATGATTGTTTTGCGGCACTAGAGGGTATATGGAGTACTCAGGGTAGTTTTTTTTTCTCAATTTAGAAACCCAATGTCGTGAAGGGTTTTTAGATCAAAAGCATCATTTGGATCTTGGATCTTATCCAAGATCCACTTCAACCAAAGCCATAGATTGAGTCACCTTGGTTGGGCATTAATAACCTTCATGTGAATGTGGTTTGACCGTAGTAAGTCAAAAGGGCTGTTGGAAGACATAATGATTACTCTTTTTCAAACCTCACACATGCATTGGGCAAGTGGGTGGCAACCTTGGAAGAAAACCTCCATTGTGTGTGATTGGAGAAAGTGGGCGACATCATCATTGCACCTTCTTGAGAGTTTAAGACCCTCGTGGGGGTCGACCATGAGGTGGTGGTTGTTGTTTTGAGAAAAGAAAAAAAATTCGAAAATGGAGTGGAGAAGAAAGGATTGAAGGTTGAAGTCAGTCCCAGTATTTTGGCCGTATCTCCCTAGATACTGATCCAAATTGCATGATCTTTAGCTCGTTGGAAAGCTAAGATCCTGTTTTACAAGTTTGCTTTTTACCACGTGACCTGATTCGGTTCGGTTAAGTCGACAAAGTCCATGACAAGTTGCCTGTTGACAACATCAAGGATTTTTGTTAAGGATTTTGGCGAAGGAAGAGTGAAACTCGATTCGGGGTTGAATCCCTTGTTGGTGTGAATTCGTCCAGTGGCTGGATGAGATGTAATATAAAAAAAAAAAATTTTGGTTTGGGCCGGATCCGGATCCGACCTGGACCCGACCCGGGCCACCGCCCCTCGCTGTCATTAAAAGACAGCGAGGCAGGCGGGAGGAGGGTTACGAAACCCCCCTCACCGCCACTCGCTCTCTGTCTCTCCGTTTCTCTCTCTCGCTCGTCCACGGTCATCGACGCCGGCGACCCCCGACAGCCGCCGCCACCGACATCGGCGACCCCCCCTTTCCTTCCGGCGAGCTCCTCTTCGGCGAGCTTCCTCCGAAAACCCCCTGGTACTCCATCGCTTCCTCTTTCTCCCTCTTTTCCCTCTCCGTCTCTTCTCTCTCTCTCCCTCACTTCTCTGTGTGGCCACGGGAGGGGTCAAACCCCCTCCCTGTGCCCCCTTTTTGCAGGGGAGGGGCCCGACACCCCTCCCTGCTCTCCGTTATGGTAGGGGAGAGGGCTGAGCCTCCTCCCTTCTTCCGTTACGGCAGGGGAGGGGCTGAGCCCCCTCCTTGCTTCCGTTACGGTAGGGGAGGGGCCGAGCCCCTCCTCCCTGCCCCTTTTAGTTGCGCCAGCAGGGGCCATTGGCCCCTGCCTTTCCGTGTGCCAGCAGGGGCCGATGGGCCCCTGCCTTCCTTTTTGCGAGCCAGCAGGGGCTTATGGCCCCTGCCTTTCTTGTTGCCAGCTGGGGCCGATGGGCCCCTGCCTCTCTTTTTGCCAGCCAGCAGGGGCTTATGGCCCCTGCTTTTCTGTTTGCCAGCAGGGGCCATCAGCCCCTGCCTTGTTGCCAGCAGGGGCCGATGGGCCCCTGTCTTTCTTTTGCCAGCAGGGGCCATCGGCCCCTGCCTTTCTTTTGTTGCCAGCTGGGGTCGATGGGCCCCTGTCTTTCTTTTTGCCAGCAGGGGCCGATGGCCCCCTGCCCTTTGTGCGCGAGCCTATACCCTTGGCCGACAGGCCTGGGAAATCTTTGGAAGCTACATTGTGATGGGGACAAATCATTACAATTGTTGGTCTCCAACGAGGAATTCCTAGTAACGTGAGTCATCTGCTCGCATGGGCTACATCCCTCTTTTTGCAGCTAGAGTCATTTGATCCTGCCCCATCTTCTTTTCGAGTCAATTGGGACGGTTGGCCCCAACCCTATGTATCGAAAAAGTCGAGTCTTTGCCTTGCTTTTGCTTTTGTCAGAGTTTGCTTGTTAATATCGCATATTTGCAGCTACGACGGATCCCACTCGCGCTCCGCGACCCGAGCCGTCAATCGTGTACGTCCGCAGACGTCAGCAAGCTCGTAACCCTCCAAGGTAGGGGAAAATTGCACGGAAGACTTAGATAATTGAATTAAGTTCAATTGAACTAAAAGCGACCATTGAATGAATATATATACATATACAAATATATATATATATATATATATATATATATATATATATATATTTATATGAGTATCCACTTCACTCAAGGATGCGGTTTCGCAATCCTTGCCCTTTACCTTGCCGTCGCGCTCTGCGCTTAGGCTCTTGCTTTTGCATATGTGTTGGTATTGCCTTGCTAGTGCAGATGACGTGCAAGTTCTTGCTCTTTGCGGATGCCTTAAGGGCATCCTCGTGGAGGATGCAAGGAGCATTTACCACTCTCCCTCTTGCGACAAGAGTTTAGTCGGGAGCGAGCGAACTTCTTAGCGGGTGTTCTGTTGAGAAACCCGTATCCCGTCTATCGAGGCTGGTATCGAGTCATGCGAGACATGTAGATACCCCGATAGCGGATGTGATTCGAGATAATCACATGCATCATGTTGACACAAGGTACTGCTGTTTCAAAAGATAGAGTAAAGTTGATAAACTTTACATCTTTGTGAAACACTCCTGTTGAGGCTTCTATTGAGGAGCTATACCCCCTTTATCCTAGAGTACTTGTAGTCGTGCACAACACGTCTAGTACTGCGATGATCGGATGAGACGGTCGTGCGACCTCGAACAACGCTAAATGCAAACTGTTGTAATCACATAAATGGCCTCACATTCGCCTTCACAGGCAAGATGCTCGAGTGGTTTAAAGACCACAGCATAGAATAGGTCGTTAGTTAAGCAACCCCTAACGCACCCGTTCGCTTCTGGTTGTCTGTCAAGGGAGAGGACAGATCGGTACAAAACTCCAATGGACAGGTTGTTAACAACCACCCCACGGGCAAAGATCCGGCCTCCCCAGTCATTGGAGTTAGGGGAAATGGGCTACAATAGTTAGCTCAACACTTCTGCAGAAGTTGGATGCATCCGTGGCACTGCTTTTCAGCCTCTGGGGAATCCTCTCTCGGCTAAAGCCGTCCCCTTTGGAGCGGACTCAACTGGCTATTCGGGTTATTGAAAATACATAGAATAATAGACGCCCGAACTAGTCTCAGTTGTTTCTATGTTTTGCCTGCGCGTACCCGCAGGCCAGTAATATCGGAACATAAAGTCTGTTCACATTGGTTGCTGGGCCGTGAGACTCGCTTGCACCACCGACTCGCTTGCACTACTGATTCGCTTGCACTACTGATTCGCTGTACTACTGATTCGCTTGCACTACTGATTCGCTGTACTACTGATTCGTTGCACTACTGATTCGCTGCACTACTGATTCGTTGCACTACTGATTCGCTGCACTACTGACTTGCTTGCACTACTGATTCGCTTGCACTACTGATTCATTTGCACTACTTATTCACTTGCACTACTTATTCGCTTGCACTACTTACGCGTTTGCACTAGTTATCTGCATGCATTGCTTACCTGTTTAACTGCATATTTGCTTTAAACTGCGTAACCTACTGAATTAAATTACATAATTCAGTTCCTTGTAGTCTCTCTTGTGCACCTACTAGTTTTTCGCGAAACTAACCCATTCGATGGGTACAGGTGATGATTAGGTACACCACAGGCGATGGCGCGATGGCAAGATGGCTCCAAGACGTTCTTCTTCCTGCTCTTAGCTCGCGTCCTGTTGTTTGGGGTTTTGTATTTGGAGGCCTATGCATTCCTTCAGATCTTCTAACACTAGTTTCTTCAACATTTATTGATTGATTATATCTTTCAAGTACACATGAATGCTCCCAATTATCTCGTCAAGAGTATTGTAGGAGTTTATAAGATGATTCTCTTTCTTGACTTGAGTCATTATTGGGATATCCGAATTTTGTACTATTTGGAGAACTTCTTAAATGAAAGTGGCTTTTCCAAGTGTTTGCAAGTAGCATGTGTTGTGCGTTTTGGTTCTTTTAGATAACGCGCTCAAAGTTGTCAGCTTGCCTTTTTGAAATTAATAAAAGTATAGTTTTCCGCTGATTTCGTAAACCATCTCTGAGATGAAGAGATTCCTTTTTAGTCTCTTGTCTGTTTTTTTCGAAAGGTTTGCAAGCTTGAAATTTTGGGGTGTTACATGAGAGCTGCAGGAGTCACATCCATGGTGGAGAACTCTGTGTGAAGAATCCTTGCAAACAATCAAGTTTTCAAATAACTTGATACTTCAAATACTCAATACACAAAATAAATGCACAATGTTTATAAGCTTTACACCACAAAAGAAGTGCAATAAATGCACAGTGTTTATAAGCTTTACACCAAAGAAAGTGCAATAAATGCACAGTGTTTATAAGCTTAAGGAAACAACTCCTTACTCTAATACATGCATACAATGGGCTCACATAGCCCTTATTTATAAGCAAACTTAAGAGACGTTCGGCTATTCCCAACAACTCTTATTAGAGACGTTGGGAATCAGCCCAACGTCTATATTTTTAAAACTGTGTACATAGTCAATGGCTGACTGTTGTACACTGTACACAATGAGCCACTGACTGTGTACAAAAACGTTATATAAAAAAACAAAAATAAGAAATGAAAAAAATTATAAAAATAAAAAAATAAAAAAATAAAAAGGAGGAATTACAATTATATTAAAAAACATGAATATGCGTAAAATGTAGAAATGACTAAAATACCCCTACAACCAATACAATAAAGAAATATATATTTTATATATACAAGTAGATGAATACATATACATCTATGAAATATATATATGTATATGTATCTTCTTTTATATATATAAAATATATATAGAAAATACATTGTCTTATAAATTACAATTTAACACTCTGCTACCTCAAAACCTCGACGAGCTGATGTGGGTGCTGGTTGCTACCTAGCTGCCTCGTCCATCTTACCGACGAAGTTTGCATTCGTTGAACTCTCTCATTTTGTAGTTCCAACTTGATGATTGTTTCTTATTTCTGGCATCTAGCTAGTACTTGTTCATGATATGGAATGAATGCCAGATTTTTTTATGTTCATATGGATTCTTGAAAGTTGATTTACATCTTGTAGTTTGTAGTTGGACGAATTCGGTTTCTGTCAAAACAAAAAATTGGATTCCCGGTTCTGGAGTTGTCAGAGACAACTTCAAAGAATCAACTGTATCTGCTAAGATATGTGAAAACTGCCCTTGATTGACATACTTTGTCGAGAAAACCGAGAAGGAATGGAGGCGAAGAGGAGAGAGAGATGAACTTGGCTATGCTGGAATCGACAGCCAGAAGTTTTTTTTTTGCTCTGCTGCACTAATCCTTCATTAACAATAATAGGGTTTACAATTCTTTTTACATGGACAAAACTGTCCTGTATAAGTAATATATATTACATCTATATACAAACTCGTGTCGGATATGGATCCTCTACTGGATCCATATTCTAATACCTTCCCTCAAGTTGTGCATGGGAGTGACCCATGTGCAACTTGTTCTTCAAATACCAAAAATGGTTCCTGATGAGACCTTTTGTGAACATATCAGCGACTTGGTCTTCTGAAGATACATAAACCGATTCAATCTCTTTGTCCGCTATCTTTTGTCTAATGAAATGTTGGTCAATTTCAATATGCTAATTCTGACTGTGATGAACATGATTGAATGCAATTTGTCTAACACTTCTATTATCACACATGAGAGTCAAACTTGAGATATTTTCTCTCATCTCAGTAAGTAAATGCCTAATCCAGGTCACTTCAGCAATCGTCTACGCATGAGGTTCTTGCCACATGGATGATCGTTGATCGTACACGAGGAGGGCATGGCAGAGGCAGGGGAGCTCCAGTCCAGGGTGGACGTGAGTTACTACCTACACCAAATTCCACTATCAGTTTTTTTCCCGCACACTCCACAACAAAATGGAATTGTTGAACGCAAACACAGACATATTGTGGAAAGTGCAATGAGTATAATGCATGGTTCCAACTTGTCTATTAGTCTTTGGACAGAAGCTTTTCATACTGCCACTCATGTGATAAATCGTCTCCCTATGCATATCCTTGAAAATCGGTGTCCCTATTATGTTCTCTTTGGTGTACATCCCGATTATGATGAGTTACGAGTTTTTAGATTCACATGTTATGTACATATCGATAAATCCATGAGAACTAAATTTCAGGTCAAAGCCTCTATATGCCAATTTGTAGGTTATGCAGATGAACACAAGGGTTACTGGTGCTATGGTCTTGCCGGTAAAAAGATCAAAATCTCCATAAATGTTGTTTTTGATGAAAATAGTTTTCTGGGGAATAAAGCAAACAATCGTGAACATATTGGCACAACTGCTAATTGGTATGATCCATGGCTCAGTGCTGAACTTATTTCACACACTGCAGAACATACTTCCTTGGATCCTGAAAGCATACATGATGAGACGACATCAGATAAGGTATTGGAAACAGAATGTCTGAGATACAAAGGAAATGTCTATACTATGCGACCCAGATAGCAAGCAAATGTACCTGTTGGAGAACACGTGGCATTTCCCAACGACAGAGAAGCACCAAGAAGATCAGGCAGGATAAGGCATCCTATTGAAAAATGGGTGAGTTATGATAACTTTTCTGTGGATTTTCAAATCTTTCTATCAAAGATTGAAAAACACGAGGAACCACTTGGGTTTTGTCAAGCCATTCAATCCAACAAATGGATTGAAGCGATGAATGAGGAGATCGAGGCACTTCATGAGTGTCAAACATGAGAGATAGTTGGTCGCCCCCCAGATAAAAATGTTATTAACTCAACACAAATACACTCTTGATCTTCTAGCCAAAGTAGGAATGACAGAGTGCAAACCACTGCCAATACCCAACGTTGTCAATCAAAAACTCAGTCTTTGTGATGGTGAACTATATCCTGACGCAGGCAAATATCGCAGTTTAGTGGGCATGTTACAGTACCTCACTTTTACTAGACCCGACATTGTATATTCCGTAAATCAAGTATCTCAGTTTATGCATGAACGTAAAACTGATCATATGGATGCCGTCAAACACATTATTCGTTACTTAAAAGGCACGGTGGGTGATGGACTCACATATGCACAATCTTTATGGGAAACACCAAAACCTGACATATTGGCCTATACAGATGCAGACTGGGCAGGGGACCCAGATGAGAGAAGGTATGTTTCAGGATACTGTGTTTTTATTGTTAGAAACCTTGTCTCATGAAGTAGGAGAAAACAAAAGGCCGTGGTGAGATCTAGCACAGAGGCAGAGTATAGATCTATGGCAGATACCACAGCAGAAGTGACCTGGATTAGGCATTTACTTACTGAGATGAGAGAGAATATCTCAAGTTTGACTCTCATGTGTGATAATAGAAGTGTTAGACAAATTGCATTCAATCATGTTCATCACAGTCAGAATTAGCATATTGAAATTGACCAACATTTCATTAGACAAAAGATAGCGGACAAAGAGATTGAATCGGTTTATGTATCTTCAGAAGACCAAGTCGCTGATATGTTCACAAAAGTTCTCACCAGGAACCGTTTTTGGTATTTGAAGAACAAGTTGCACATGGTTCACTCCCATGCACAACTTGAGGGAGGGTATTAGAATATGGATCCAGTAGAGGATCCATATCCGACACGAGTTTGTATATGGATGTAATATATATTACTTATATAGGACAATTTTGTCCATGTAAAAAGAATTGTAAACCCTATTAATGTTAATGAAGGATTAGTGCAGCAGAGCAAAAATAAAAAAAAACTTCTGGCTGCCGATTCCAGCATAGCCGAGTTCTTCTCTCTCTCCTCTTCGCCTCCATTCCTTTTCAGTTTTCTCGATAAAGTCTGCCAATCAAGGGCAGTTTTCACATATCTTAGCAGATACAATTGATTCTTTGGAATTGTCTCTGACAACTCCAGAATCGGGAATTCAATTTTTTTTTTTGACAGAAACCGAATTCGTTCAATCACAAACTACAAGATGTTAATCAACTTTCAAGAATCCATATGAACATAAAAACATCAGGCTTTCATTCCATATCATGAACAAGTACTAGCTAGATGCCAGAAATCAGAAACAATCATCAAGTTGGAACTACAAAATGAGAGAGTTCAACGAATGCAAACTTCGTCGGCAAGATGGATGAGGCAGCTAGGTAGCAACCTATGTCACATGGGTGCGGGTGCGGCTCAATTTCAAAAAATTTGGACAGGGGGACACGGGTATATGTATATATATATATTTTAAAAAATATATCTATATATATATTTAAAAAAAATATATCTAAAGACTGTACTAAGCAGCACAGTCTTGGTAAAGACTGTGCAAGTGTGCAGAGCACAGTCTTGGTAAAGACTGTGCTCAACACAGTCTGGTAAAGACACAGTTTTTAGGACTGTGCAGAGCACAGTCTTTGGTAAAGACTGTGCTCAGCACAGTCTGGTAAAGACAGTCTTGGTAAAGACTGTGGAGAGCACAGTCTGGTCAAGACTGTGCTCAGCACAGTCTGGGTTCTAAAAGTATATATATTTTTAAAAAAATATATAAAAGATAATTTTTTTAGTTTTTATACATTTTTTGTCCTAAAAAATAGACAAAAATAGACTCAGTCAAAGTTGACCGAGTCCAAAAAGTGGACGGACTCAGCCTCGACTCGTTGACCGAGTCCGACTCGGCATTGACCAAGTCCGAGCAGAGTCCGCAGCCGCACCCGTGTCGGGGCGTGTCGACTCGGGTGCGGCGCCTCCTTAGCCGAGTCCGTGTGACATAGGTAGCAACCAACATCCACATAAGCTCGTCGAGGTTTTGAGGTTGCAGAGTTCTCCACCATGGATGTGACTCCCGCAGCTCTCATCCAGCGACTGGACGAATTCTCACCAACAAGGGATTCAACCCCGAATCGAGTTTCACTCTTCCTTCGCCAAAATCCTTCACAAAAATCCTTGATGTTGTCAACAGGCAACTTGTCATGGACTTTGTCGACTTCACCGAACCGAATCAGGTCACATGGTAAAAAGCAAACTTGTAAAACATGATCTTAGCTTTCCAACTAGCTAAAGATCATGCAATTTGGACCAGTATCTAGGGAGATACGGCCAAAATACTGGGACTGACTTCAACCTTCAAACCTTTCTTCTCCACTCCATTTTCGGATTTTTTTTCTTTTCTCAAAACAACAACCACCACCTCGTGGTCGACCCTCAAACTTTACGTGGGGAGGACAGAAGTTTGGAAATACAAAAGTAAGGTTTCCAAGTCTTCATTAGGAATCATTATTTTTATAGCATATCAAAGAATTTTTGCAACTATCAGCCTTCAGTTGTCTTTAATGGTGATCATTCTCAAGCACCTTCATTGACTATCTCCATGATGTATCAACGATACTCTTCCATCTCATCTTTAAGAACCTGTGGAACAAACCAGAGAGCTCCGAGTATACAAGGAAAATATCTTTGTCGAATATAATTTAAAAATAAGAATATAATTTTTCAAACAAGATATATTGAATCAACCGATTTTTCAAGAAATCATAACATTGATCATGAGAAAATTTGATTATTTAAAGAGCATATGATTCATTAAAAAGAGATAAAGCAATGTTATAAAAAATATTGTACGCATTTCAATCATGCATCATATGAAAATGTCGTCAAGAAGATCAAGTTCAAAGACAACTTGATAAACCTACTATATTCTTTAGAGAAAGCTATGTGCACAAGGGCACAAGAGATTGCTCAGAAAGGAGCGAACATGCACAAAGATATAAAAAAAAGTTCTTCATTGAAAGAGAGTAATCATCACGAAAGATTTAGAAAGAGCTAATTAACTTCATGCATACAATTATGTGAAATTATATATGCATCATGCAAATAAAGCATTTTTATTGCACATGAAACAACAATAAAAGTTTAACTATTTGTATCAATAAAAAAACATGAATTTAATATAACTAATCCAAGCCCTTTAGTTATGAACCAATCATCCCTATCATAACAATACATAAGTGTTTATGTAAGGGACACACAAAACCCTTAAGATGATTCACAAAAAGACTCATAATATAAAGATTACGCGAAAATGCTTGGAGTTTTTATCTATATACATTTTTCACAAAAAGTTTAGAAATTTCAAAGAGAGATTTTAAAAAAACTTATATAAGGAAAAATAAAATTTACAAATCAATACCAATTTATGAAAAATTATATTCTCACAAATATCAAGAAGTGATATTTTACAAACTTTAATAATGCAATGCAAGATGTATGAAATTATTTCATTCAATCATTTCTCATAGAAGAGAAGATCAGTTACACAATTTTGAATAGATTAAAAAATTTCAAACATTTGAACGAGTAAATTAGAGCATCAGTTTAATCATTACAAGGAATCACCTCATAGTTCTCCAAACCTCAAATATCAAGTGTATCAGCGACTAGACCAAGAGCATAAACAACATGCCATTAAAGGGCTAAAGACACACACACATAGGTGTGTAAAAACACTTCTTGTCTATCTATAATGACACTTGAAACAAGTGTATCAGCGACCAAAACAAGAACACCAAGCCAACAATAGGCTAAAAATTACACACGAAAGTGTGAATATCTCTTGTCTACATATAGTGACACTCAAAATCAAGTGTACCAACGACTAGAACAAGAGTACAAAGCTGACAATCAGCTAAAAATTACACACGAAAGTGTGAATCAACATCTCTTGTCTACATATAATGACACTTAAAACAAGTGTATCAGCTACTAGAGTAAAAATACAAAGCCAACAATGGGCTAAAAATCACACACGAAGGTGTGAATAAACATCTCTTGTCTACATATAATGACACTTAGATAAGAGGCATAAAAAGAAAAAGACAACCGAGGTAAAAAAGCTTGTAATAGAAACACATTAATGCAATCATTATCAATTTTAATCAAATTTCGAAACACCATGGTTTTAAAAAAATAGATAGCCATCACAGATACACCTAATTAAAAGCATCCATAATAAAATCAATGGCCAAAGAACAAATGAGTGATACAACCCACTCAGAGATCACATAATTGTCAGTTAGAGTCAAACTACAAGTTGACAATCTAAAATGACATAACACGAAGTGCATATAACTCACCCCAATGGACATCTCTGATTCAATAATAACAAGGCCAAGAAGATTGATGTATCATATAAAAAGTCTCTGATGGACAACACAAATGCCATAATAAGGCAATAAATACTCACGGAAAACATTTTTCAAACAAAATACCGATTTGAAAAACAAAGCTTCAACTCAACTTCAATAATGATAAACTTGGACTCATATGCTCATGTGATTATATACGCATGCCATGAAATGGTGGTCTTCCATGAATGCATGAAGAACTCACAAAAAGGTGTCTATTGGAGACACTATAAGCATGATCCTTGAAAGGGTATAAATAGAAGAACACTTAAAAAATAATTAATATTTTATTCATACACATGAGCCGTGGTGTATGTTGTTTGCTGATGATATTGTTTTGATTGATGAGTCTAGAGTTGGGGTTAATGCTAAGTTAGAATTATGAAGACAAACATTGGAAGCAAGAGGTTTTAAGTTGAGTAAGAGTAAGACAAAATACATGGAATGTCGGTTTAGTCAGCAACGAAGTAGTGATGAGAGTGTAATGAAGCTTGGTGAGCAAGAAATACCGGTGGATGATTGTTTCAAATATTTGGGATCTATCATTCAAAAGTATGGAGAAATTGATGGAGATGTAAATCATAGGATAAAGGTTGGGTGGATGAAATGGAATAGTGCAACTGGAGTGTTGTGCGATCGTAGAATGCCTTGCGGTTGAAGGGAAAGTTTTATAGGACGACTATTAGGCCCGTTTTACTATATGGTACGGAATGTTGGACTGCCAAGAGACATCATATTCAAAAAATGAGTGTAGCTGAGATGCGTATGCTTAGATGGATGTGTGGAAATACAATAAAAGATAAGATTCGGAACGAGGAGATACGTAAGAAGGTAGGCGTTGCACCCATTGAAAATAAGATGAGAGAGAATCGTTTACGGTGGTTTGGACATATTCGGCGAAGGCCTAATGATGCTCCAGTGAGAAGGATGGAGAAATGGGAAAATATATTAGTTAAAAGAGGTCGGGGTAGGCCTAGGAAGACTTGGATGGAGATGATAGGAGAGGATATGAATGCTTTGAACCTCACTGAGGACATGGCATTGGATAGAAATGATTGGAGGAGAAGGATTCATGTGGAAGACCCAGAATGATTTTCTTTGTTGGTTCATATCGCCGACCCCAATTGTTTTGGGATGAAGGTGTAGTTGTTGTTGGTGTTGTTGTTGTATATATATATATATATATATATATATATATATATATATATATATATATATATATATATATATATATATAACGATAAAGAAAATAAGTTATAGATAACTATATGTATAACGATAAAAAAAATAGATGTTTTTCTCATGCATAATGCATGAGCTAAATAACACAAAGGATACTTAAGAAATGTAAAATTCATACCGAGTAAATCCAAGGAGAAGAGAAGAAAGGAGAGGTAATAAATATTTCACCGCCTTCTCAAATTTTGAATGACACATCTCGATACACCAAAAGAAAAGCTTGATCACAACCGGGCTCTGTTAGGAAATAGGTGAAAGTACAAATAACAAATGATAACACTTGAAGGTCCAATAATGGACAAGAAAACACAAGCACTTAAAGTGCAAATAAACAAACCCACAAAGGGAAAATTACATGCACATAAAGTGCAAATATATAAACCCACAAAGGGGTAATGCCAAAATGCTAAAAAGAAATAATTTTATTAAGAGAGTGTGAGAACTCTATACAAGAATGAGGGGTAACACCTCTTTATATACAAGGCAAAGGAGAGATTGAGGGAGCATTGGGGCTCTCCGCAATAGAGTCGTAAGGGAGCCCCAACGGTCATATTTATGATCGTTGGGGACCCCAACGACTCCGTTTGCGGGGTCCCCAATTATCCAATAAAATGGATAAAAAAAGAAAAAGGAAAAATAAAATAAGAAAAAAGGAAAAACCTAAAGTTGTAAACAACTTCTATTACATGTGAAAAGGCCAAAATACCCCTATCGGGTATTTTGGATAAAACAGAAAAATAGATACATATATACATATATATATTTAACAAAAGCACCCCTATTTATACACAAAAAAGTAGAGAAAAAGGGAGCCATTGGGGGCTCCCACATGTAGTCGTTGGGAGCCCTTAACGACTATGGTGTGGGACCCCAATGTATTACAAATAAGAATTAAAAAGAAAAGGAAAAAAATAAAAAAGACTAAAATCTAAATGATTTATTACAATAGTTGTTTCTAGAAATAACTATGTGAAATGACCAAAATACCCCTATCGGGTATTATATATATTTATACATATATTTTAACACCTCCCTCAAACTTTATGGGGAGATGACCGAAAGTTTTCCAAAAAGAAAAATAAAACGGAGAGCAGGAAGAGCTTTAGTGAAGAAATCCGTCAACTGATATTCTGATGTGACATATGGCAAGTAACCGTACCTCTCAGATATTTGTCGCGTACGTAATGACAGTCCATCTCTATATGTTTGGTGCGCTCATGTAAGGTGTGATTACTGACAATGTAAATGACACTTTTGTTATCGCAGCATAGCTTTGAAGGACCGAAGATGTCGGCACCCATATCTTTGAGAAGACTTCGTAACCAAACAAGTTCTATAGTGGTAGTTGCCATAGCCCGATATTCGACTTCTATAGAGGATAGCGAGATTTTCTGTTGCTTCTTGCATCTCTAGGCAATCAGAGAATCTCCTAAAAAGACACAAAAAACAATAGTTGAGATTCTATTATTAGGGTTTCCTCCCCAATCATCTTCAGTATAAGCAAGTAAATTTAATGAAGAGGATTGAGATAAAAATAGCCCTTTAGTGATGGTATTCTTGCGGTATCTTACGATTCTTAGGACAACACTCATGTGGACAGATATAGGAGCATGCTGAAATTGGCTAGCAGAGTGAACAACATGAGCAATGTTTGGTCTGATAATGGTCAGATAGGTGAGAGACCCAATGAGTTGTTTGTAGGGTGCGGGATTTTCTAGAAGAGTTCCATCCTCCAGTCTTAGTTTAGCATTGACCACTTCAGGAGTTTTCACCTTTTTATCAATTGAAATTCCAGACTTAGTACATATATCTGCAACAAGTTTCATTTGAGAGAGAATATATCCACGAAAAGAATATGCAACTTGAATTCCTAAAAAGTATCTCAAGAATCCATAGTCAGACATATCAAAATTATTTTTAAATATATTTTTAACATTACGAACACCAATTTGATCATTCCCTATTATAATCATATAATCTACATAGAGTAGAAGAATAAATCCTAAGTCAGACATATCAAAATTTATTTTTAACATTACGAACGCCAATTTGATCATTCCCTATTATAATCATATAATCTACATAGAGTAGAAGAATAACAATACTAGTTCCTGTATTTTTCAAAACAAGAGCAGTGTCATTATAACATGAACGAAAACCCAGACTAGTCATGACATTACTAAATCTATCATACCAAGCCTTGGGAGCTTGCTTAAGACTATATAGTGCTTTTAAAAGTTTAAGAGTTTTTTCCTGTTCAATATTAAATCCCGGCGGAGGATCCATATAGACTTCTTCATTTAGGTTTTCATTAAAGAAGGCATTTTTAACATCCAATTGATATATATGCCATTTTTTAGTTGATGCTACTGCTATTAGGTCCTAATACTAGTCATTCTAGCCACGGGTGCAAAGGTTTCCTCATAGTCAATACCATATTTTTGTGAATAGCCTTTAGCTACTATTATTGTTTTATAACGTTCTAAAGTTTCATTACTTTTAGTTTTAACTTTAAAAACCCACCGGCATCCAATAGGTTTCTTTTTAAGAGGAAGTTTAACTATTTCCAAGTGTTGGCTTTCTTGAGAGCATTTAATTCTATGTTCATTACTTCAATCTAATTTGGTATATTTTTGGCTTGATTATAATGTACGGGCTCATGATGGGAGTGTAAAGCTATTAAGCAAGCCCTATAATTAGGTGTTAGGGTTTCGTATGACACAAACCTATTTGGTATAATAGATTCTCTAGTAGATCGTCTAAGAGAGGATTCTTCTAGAGATTCATTATTTTGAGAGAATTTTTCTAAGGCACTAATGAGTTTATTGTGCTCCCGCTTGGTATAAACTTGAAGGTTTTTGTCAATGATGTCATCAGTACTTGATGATGCTTTATTATTAGAATTTTCATGATATGGATCATCTATTAGTTCAAAATGATTCAATGAATCATCATTAGTATGTATATTCCAGAGTTACCGGAAGCGCCTAGGAGTAAGGGGAAGCGCGCTTCCCCAATACGTGCTTCAGAAGCGCGAAACGTCGCACTTTCGAAATGCGTGGGGAAGCATCCCCCTTTTTTGGAAAGCGCACTTCCCATTTATGGGAAGCGCGCTTCCCCCACGCTTCCCCATTTTTTTCATTTTTTTCGCTTTCCCCTCGCTTCCGGTTCGCTTCCTAGGTTGCTTCTGAGACGGTTCATAATTTTCTTCTAAGTGGACCCACGCTTCCCCGCTTCTTAAATTTTTCAAAGTGCCTCGATTCTCGCTCTCGCTTCCCGTATTGCTTCCCGCTCTCGCTTCCTCGACTGGTAACTCTGGTATATCCTCCGTAGGAGAAAGATCATACAAAAACATATAGTCAATTTCATCTTTCTTATCAAGATTTTCAAAACCATTTTCATCTTCTAAGAAGGTCACATCTTTGAAAACATAAAGTTTGTTATTTTTGAAATCAAAGCATCTATATCTTTTTTGATTTTCACAGTATCCAAGAAAAACACATTCAAGCTTTTGGAGACAACTTATCTCTTTTATATAAAAGAACAAAGCATTTACAACAAAAAATATGCAGGTGATTGAAGTCTGGTGCCATGTTGAGGAGTTTTTCATAAGGAGAGACATTTTTCAAATTGGATGATGGCATACGATTTATTAAATAAGTGGAAGTTAAAACGACTTCGTCTCAAAATTTTTTAGGGATATTTTTAAAAATAAGTAGTGTTCTAGCGGTCTCTATAATATGCCTATGTTTTCTTTCTGCTAGCCCGTTTTGTTGAAATGTTCTAGGATACAATCTTTGATGCCAAATTTCATTTTGTTTTAGATAGTTTTATAAATCATTGGATAGATATTCACCACCCGAATCAGATCTAAGAATATGTATATTACTTTGAAATTGATTTTTAATTTTTATGCAAAATTCTTTAAAAAAGAGAAAACTTTCGATTTAAGATTAAGAAAATAAATCAACACATATTTAGTAAAATCATCGATGAATGTTACATAATATGAATAACCACCCTTAGACATAACCAGAGATAAACCCCACACATCCGAGTGCACAAATTCAAAAGGTCTTGTTGAAATAAATGTTTTAGTTAGAAATGGAATAAATTTTATTTTTTCAAAAATACAATCTTTATAATTCATATCATTTTCTTTACAAAATTTATTCCCAAAAGGAAAAAGATACACTTTTGAGTAGCTTGGATGTCCAAGTCTTCTATGCCAAGTTTCAATGCTTTTGTCTTAGACATAAGTACAAAAAGAGTTTGAAGAAAGAATCAAATGATCCATGAAGTATAGGTTTCCCTTCCCATGGCCTTGCCCAATCTGCTTCCTGGACTGAAGATCCTGCACAAAGCAACCATTAGATGATAAATATATTTCACATGTATGGTTGGCAATTTGGGAGACCGAAAAAAGGTTTAGGTTCAATTTTGGAACAACTCTAACTTTTGGAACAATTTATTTTTGAGAATTTTTGGGATCTAGTGTTCCTATGCTCTTTATTTGTAAAAGTTTCATCGATCGTAGAGACACGAGATGTTTTTGAATTGGTGCATACATTGGTAAAACATTTTCGCGAGGAGTCATATGAAAAGATGCTCCAGAATCTCAAATCCAAGAATACGTACCGAGTGGTGATGTGGAGGCAATGTCGGCACCCGATGTAGAGGAGGTAGCTTTGAGAATTCGTTGAAGAGCCATGGAAATTTGTCCAAGTATTTCTTTAAGATATTTATTCTTGCCTTCATCTTCCTTCTTGATGGTTGATTCTTCAACGAAAGCAACCTTTGGCTTGAAAGTTCCATTTAATTTGGGGCAAGCGGGTTTAATTTGACCTGGCTCATAAATGGCAAACAATCATCTTTTTACCTCCACCATAGTTATTATTGTTGGTGTAGTTACCTTGCCTCCCAAAGTGTGAGGGTTTATATGTTTTAACATTGTTGCCGGGTTTAGACATAGCTAAGACCTCATTAAAACTCTTACTCATGCCAAACCGAGTTTCTTTTTGAGTAATTTCGACAATAGCATCTTCCAATGGAGGAAAAGTGGATCTATGAAGAAGAGAGGATCTTATTTGCTCAAATTCGAGATGAAGCTCAAATAGAAATTGAAACAATTTTTCTTGTTCCATTTATTTTTGCCTAAGTTCCACATCCTCAATGGCCACCCACTTAAGCTCTAAAAATGCTAATTCATCCTATAGAGAATTTAAAGCACTATAATAATCTTGAATGCTCAAATCACCTTGTTTTGTGGTTCTTACTTTTTCTTGCATAAAATAAGCTCTTGTAAGATCTTTTTTTGGGTATACATACCCTTTATAAAGAACCAAGCCTCATTGGCTTTATGAAATTTAGCTATATTAGCATATACTTTGAGTTCAACGTTATTCATGAACCATGCAAGAATTTTTGCACGATTGCTCTCCTAATCTTCCACCTTTCTTTGATGTTTTTCAATGGCCTTGAGGCGAACATCTCCCTCAAGAGATTTTTCTTGTCCTACTTCTATCTTGGTGAGCTTTAGTTGAGGTTTCAGAATAAAACCCATTACATAACCCCAAAGTTTTTTTCCTTTGAGATTATTCTCTATTGCGGATTCCACATGTAATTCTTGCCATTGAGTTTGAATGAGCGATCAATCTTGGATTCCATTGCACAGATAGGATATGAGAGGAAAGAGGGAGTGCGTTGTCACAACCTTAACTCCAAGAACCGTATGGCTCTGATACCATGTAATGAAGTATGCGGAAATGTAGTACAAGAATGATTGATGCACAAAATCATAAGAGAGAAATAGAGAAGAAGTCCATTAAGGGAAAATACAAGAGGCCTTTAAAAGGCTACACATAAAAAAGTATAAGATCTTTATTGAATGAGAGCTAAAAAACTTAAAGAATACAACGGGGAAACACCCTTATTTATACACAAAAAAGTGGAGAAAAAGGGAGCGATTGGGGGCTCCCACATGTAGGCGGTGGGAGCCCCCAATGGTCATATTTATTACCGTTGGGGGGTCCTAACGACTATGGTGTGGGACCCCAATGCATTACAAATAAGAATTAAAAAGAAAAGGAAAAAAATAAAAAAGACTAAATTCTAAATTATTTATTACAATATTTATTTCTAGAAACAACTATGTGAAATGACCAAAATACCCCTATCGGCTATTATATATATATTAACAACACCATAGTATCCAACTTGGAGTGCTAAAAGAAAAAAATTCAATCCAACAAATGAAACTGTCAAGTTTTCACAAACCATAAAGTCATACTTTGTGTCAAAATATGAAGTCTAATGCAAATTAACTTGTAACAATGAGCGTGGAATTTAAATGGTCCAGTTTCTGAATCCTTGGTTTCAGCAACAAAATCTTCTTCAAGATAGGTGTAATCTGAGGGCTTAGAATGATAAACCATTGTGTTTATTACCAACAAATGGTTGAGAAGGCAAAAAATCACTATAATCATGCTTTGTGGGATGTACCAGGGGTCAGGGGGGATTGGTCAACCCAATTGGTAGACTGATAGACCAAAGGTTTCTAACAAGCAGGTGGGGTGCAGTCTTGCAGTTAGCAACAATGCCAGTATTCAACAAGAACCTGCACTTGAATGGTGCAATAACTGAGTTATTCCTGATTATGCCTTTTCAGCTTTAGGAGAAAAATGGAGCTGCTTGTTTTGTAGGGTATCTGGTCATGCAAAGAATATTTTCGACCATCAATTATACAACTAATCATTTTGTTACGCAAGAAATAGATGTGTTCTATGTTCTTGTCTCCATCCGGGACTTTAGGATCCTAAGTTTGTAATTACCATCGTATGTTATACTTTCTCAAAACAGTATAAACAATTTATATTTTATAGCGTTGTCCTCGACTTCAAGCTGTTAATTAGCCACTAATCCAGCTATGTCTCCATAATTGTTTCATCATAGGATGTTGGGAGGAGCCTTCCTGATGATGGTAATGGGATTTTTTTCTATATTTGTAGAACAAAGAACTGCAGATATTAGTTCATCCAGTCCATGGGACTGGTTTATCTAGTGAATATTAATCAGGGTTCTTCATTTTTATAATACAAAACAAGGATTCTTACCTGCGTTGATCAACATGTATTTGAACATACATTGAAGTGGCATCCGGGAAAGCCATGAAATGGCATTACAACATTCTTGCTCATGGTAAACAATTTTATTTTCCAATTTCACAATATCAAAATATCAATTACTAATCAGATACCTTGGTTTTAGTAGTACTGTTCATCTTTTGTTGTATTTCTTTCATTTTCCATCTTAAAATGATGTACAAAAGCTAGTTTTGCTTTTGTGCTTGAAACTTTGTGTTCAGTTTTACCTCCTATTTCCTTTTTGTTTTCACATTATAAATTGCTGACTATCTTTGTATTCTATTTTATTGCTATTATTACTGTTAAAAGAATTGTTTCTTTTTGTCAGATGTTGAGCTGTTGCATGCCATTGGTAGCAATAATCCTGATGTTATCAGATTCCTTCTGGTTATGACCACATGTAATACTGTTATACCTCTCAAAAGGTGCTTGCATAATTTTCTTGGCTTAGTCATGGTTCTGTGGTTGGGCTATTAATTATCCAAATGGCTTTTTGTTCTCATTGAACTCATTTGAATGATTTCAGCAACGATGGATCTGTGTCTTACAAGGCCCAATCACAGGATGAGGAGGCTCTTGTTCATGCTGCTGCTCAGTTGCAAATGGTTCTCTTCAGTAGAACTGGAAATATGCTCCGTATGAATTAACACCTGGGTGACATTGATTGCATTATTTTTCTTGTTTCTGAGGATTTGGCTGATAACTACTTGTTGCTGCTGGGTGCCTTGCCTGCAGAGATCAACTTCAATGCTTCAGTTATTCAATATGAGATATTGGACACTCTTGAGTTTACTTCCGATAGGAAGAGAATGTCAGTAGTGGCCAAGGATTGTCAGAGTGGGAAGATAGTGCTTTTGTCAAAAGGGGCAGATGAAGCAATTCTTCCATATGCACATTCTGGTATACCCCATTGGTATAAGTAATCTTTAAATTGCAATTGCTAAGAAATGAAATTATGCTTATTTCCTGTATTTAACTACTTAAGTCAGTCCTACCATTGATTTGGATATATTATGCAAGTTCAGAACTTTGTTGTTTTGTCTGACTTGTATCGAACCAGGTTGAATGGTTCTAGTCTTAAGTTAGGCTTACCAGATAGCTAGCACTAGCAGAATCTCTTATTTGTTTCTGGACATTGCGGTGTTGCATATTTACTTCACTTTTATATATGTGAATAGCTTCTGTAATTTGACTTTCTTGGTATGCTGCGTCTGCCGTATTGGCATTCTATGTTCTATTTAGTGAATGCACATAAGTATCCGTTTTGTGAATAGACAAAGACACTACTCTTTGTGTCCCATTCATGCCATATTGAAGCTCAAGCCATCTTTTGTCCTTGAGACTCTTGGTCATGCTATATGTATAAATGTAGTCATATGGGCATATGGAATCTTTTATTAATATTTCTGTGATATGTATTTGACAGGTGATAGTTTTAACTTTTAACCAAGGTTGTAAGTATCTTATCGTTACCAATATCGGTTGGGCCCAAATTAAGATGCATATCATATCATATTGTATCGTAAAAAATCATAAATTTTTAATAAAAAAATTCTAAAAATTCTAAAAAAAACATGAAGAAATAGAAAATTTTTAAAAAATTCTAAAAAAAAATTTAACACATGAAACAACGATGAATTGCACAAAATACAACCATAAAACCACATATGAAGCATTTATGTCTCTATGAGCTGCATAAGACATCATCAAACATCAACTATCTCACAAGAACAATGCAAAATATTAAATATCTTTCAATTAAGAACATGCCACATGACTCATACTTTCATATTACATAAACAAAAACAAAATAACCAAGTTTATGAATACTTAACAGTTAAATAAAAAAGTTTTTAAAAAATATACCCTCAATTATCATCATCATCATCATCTTCTTCTCCTCCTCCTTCGACATTCACATCGTCTCCAATGTACGTGGGTTTCTTCATTATCTACCTTCTGTGCTCATTCCATGTTGATCCATTGAATGTCCTCTTCATTTATAATGTTTGCTTCTTCTTGAACCCATGTATCCAATACATAAAAAAAATTCAAATTAATGGGATCAAATTGCTCTTTTTGCATCCTTGATGATAACTTTTCTACTAAAAAGATGACATGAACAAATTAAAATTAGTTGTATTTTGTATTATATAAAAAACTTTAAATAAATACATGAAAATGATAAATACACTTTATAAATTTATGTACCTTTGCCTCAGGCGTAAGTTGTAGCAAACGTAGACGAGGTCATTGAGCCTTTTGTGCTCTAATCTATTAATTTGTATGTATTTGCTCAAAGACACTCCAGTTTGTCTTGTATCCACTTGTACTACACGTTTGACTAATAATGCGAATGCCAAAAGCTCTCAAATTTGTGTGAAATTCTATAAGTTTTAGTTCCCCTCTGCTTGTCTATCAAAGTCATAAGATCGTATAGATGGCTTGTTCAGACTCTCCTTCAATATTCCTGCCGTTCATTGTATTCCATGGTTTCCTCCATTAAAAAGAAAAGAAAAGGGTTAAGCATATATAATGTAAAAGAACTTGGAAGTGCCTGTTATTGTATCTTCATTTCTAGCTTACTGCATGCATATTGTTGTGCGTGGTACCAAGGATGTATTTTCCATGCTCTGTAGTACATTAGGATGGTAGCATGATATTTTAGACTATCAAATGCTTAACTTAATACCGACTGAAAACATTCTTTCAGGGCAACAGGTAAGGGCTTTTGTTGAAGCAGTGGAGTGTTATGCACAATTAGGGTTGCGGACACTCTGCTTGGCAATGCGAGAATTGTCAGAAGATGAATATAGAGAATGGTCCTTGATGTTTAAAGAGGCTAATACTGCCCTAGTTGATAGGGAGGTAAGATGCTCAGCTTTCCTTTTTTCCTTTTTTTCTTCTTTACCTTTTGGTTTTGGGGCAAGTGACTTATTTTTCATCAAATTTTGGCTTCTGTGATGTTTTGAGCTGTATGATGTTATCATATAGTTTGTCAATGAATATAAAATATTTGCTTTCAGTGGCGACTTGCTGAAGTTTGCCAACGATTGGAGCACAGTCTGGAGGTTCTTGGGGTTGCTGCAATAGAAGATCGTTTACAGGTGATTTCATTTTCCTTCACTGCTTCATTACTACTAAAAATCACTTTTGTCTTGCATTCTTTTTATAGTCCCAGGCACTAGGCTTTGGTCCTTTGGATATGTTCATGCAAGAGCTTGGTTTGCGGCTCCATTTAAGTAGCTTGCCTTTCTTTTCTTTTGGGTACCATCTCAGGAGGGGGTTCCGGAAACAATCAATTTACTTCGGAAGGCTGGAATCAACTTTTGGATGCTGACTGGTGATAAACAAAATACCGCCATTCAGATTGCACTCTCGTGTAACTTAATTTCTCCTGGTTAGGCATATTTCTTCTTTAATTCTTTCTTTGATTTTTTTCATGAACTCTGTTAAATAATTTTGGACCTAAAGAGGAGCAGATGGTGCCCACAAGGGCCTAAACATCTGGCTAGGTTGATTGGCTTAAGGCATTCAAATTGAAGGACATTGCGAGTTTGATACCCAGGGTGCGCATCCCTTAGCACAAGCACAAAGTTAACGGGAAACTATACCCGGTGGGGCTGGGGGGAGTACTCATGGAGTTTTACACCAAACGCTGAAACAGCACCATGGTCAATGTAGCACATCTCGGCCCATAATGGGATGTCTGATTCATAATGTTGGTTTCCTCTCGTAGTAAAAAAAAAAAAAAGAAAAACAAAAAAGAAAGAGGGTCAGTTGGTGGCAAAGTGCTGAAGTATTTTCCTCTTCTTGGCATTAGATGACTTACCTAAAGAAGAATTATATATTGATGTATAATTAGTAAATTAGAACCTTTATCTGAAAGCAGCGTGCCCGCATGTGGATGATTCTGTTATCTGTTGTTATTTTTCAAATCATGCTAAAAATGGAATTTTGTACCTTATCATGTGGTCAATGTTGCAGATAACAGTAGCTCCATACATGTATGGATGTCGTGTGTATGTAAATGCATATATGTGCATGCATGTATACATTTTTTTTCTTAACTACGACCTGGCAATAATTTTAGTATTTTGTGTCCCAATGAACCATTCGGAGTACCATTTGTTTACCTTTTCTGCATTTGGTAATGTTTTGAATGGCCATGAGAGTAACCTAAATGTATTGGCTTAACATATGCTTTTTGAGTGTTGGTTGCAATAAAATGATGGGCATCAGGTCTTTCTTTTCTGTTCTTTCCACTTGTCTCAGTGGGCATTGTCACATTCAGAATTGAACTACCTGCTAAACTTTATTACTTGACATTTAGCAATGACTATTAATTGTCGTTAGTATGTTAACATCTTCTGTAAAAAGGCTTCTCATGGAAAAATTGCTCAAAGAATCGCTCAGGATCTTTGGTCTCCACATGGATCCAATGAGAAAATTGGATCGTTCTTATGCTTCCCAATAAAAAAACTGAATTTAATTCAGACTTAATAATAGTGGATGTTTTTGAGAAATGTAATGTAGTGTATTATGATTGTTGGGTAATACTCATGTATGTACTTTCTTGTATTTATAAGGGCATTTTTTTACTTTAGCTTAGAAAGTGTGTAGCAGTCAAAGTAAGAGGTCCAAATCAGTCCAAGTTGTATTAGTTGGTTGGAGACTGAGGGTCAGCCCCTGTATGTTTCCTTAATGAAGTTTCCTTAGTTTTTCTTCTCCATTGCTCTTCTTTATATTGCTCACCATTTGATTTGATATGGTATCAGAGCCATATCAGATTAAAGGAGGAGATTGAGGCTGCATTTTGGAGGGTGAGGAGGCTCCATTCACACTCTGCATTGGGATTTGCACACAGAGGTGCTGATGTTAGCAGGAGCATAAGGCTTGTCAGAATTTGGTCGTTTGAGTTAGGGATTTATCAGATATTGATTTTAGAAGTTCTCTGAATAAAAAATTATCATAACCAAAGCTGTTTTGGATTTTTAGTGGATCTTTGACCTAACGGTGACCCTATTCCTGAAATCTGCTCATTTTAACCTCATCAGTGGTTTTTTGATGGTCCAGAAATTGCTGTTTGGGTTGTTTTTGAGTGTAAAATCTGTTAACATCTTTTTTGCAGTGAGATCTGATGATTTGACTGAGTTTTCATTAAAGGTAGTAACTTAAGGTTGGGTATCAGCATCTATTGTGGGTACTGAAATAGGGCTGATTGTGTTTTGTGAATGCATCTACAGTAATGGACCTATTCTGATTGTAGTTTCAAGTACTAAAAGGTTATTAAGAAGTTTTATGTGATTCTTGGTGTTGTGTGTCTATTGAGACCCTTGTGTAACGACCCCAACTGACCCTCGAAAATAGTGATTTTTTTAAACAATTGCAGAAAATCTCTCCAGGACCCGGGTTACATCACAAATTTAATATAACCATTCCACAAACCATTCCATGCATAGAGTCAATAATAAATCAAACTTCATTAATTAAATCAATAAGTCGAATTTTCAAAATAAAAAAGTTGACTCGATCTAATCTTGCACACAAGTCAGAACCCAAGCCACCAAGTCACAAGCCTCGAGTTCTCCAGCCAGCCAGTACTACGTATCACTGAGCATCTGTGCCTGAAAAGTAGTTTTAGAAAATGGGTAAGAACCTATGTCACATGGGTGCGGGTGCAGGTGCGGGTGCGGCACAATTTTAAAAATTTTGGACACGGGGACTCAACTATATATATAAATATTTTTAAAATATATATATATATATATAATAATATATCCGGTGTGCATATATCTATATAAATTTTGGACACTCGGCTCGTGACTCTTCCGAGTTGTCTCAGATCCTAAACTAACTGAGTTAAAATAGTAGTATAACTGGGTTAGAACCAAACTCGGCTGAGTTTATCATTGACTGAATCTTGTCTCAGATCCAGCAAGTATTTAGTCTTAATTGCCGAGTCTTAGCTACCATGGGAATAAAACATCATCAAGGTATTAACTAAAAGCATTAACTAAAAGCATGTTCTTGTAAATGCATTAAACATCTTTTGCTAAAATTCATAATATTAATTAAAAGCATTAAAAGCTTTTAATTTTTCAAAGCTAGATTTGAAAAAGAGAGAGAGAGAGATCTCGGTGGATGAGAAAGAGTTGCTACTCGTGGATGAGAATTTATTAGCTTTTATAAGAGAGAGAACTCGGTGGATGAAAAGTGTTGGTACTAGTGGATGAGAATTTATTAGCTTTTAAGATTGAGAGAGAGAATTAAATGATAATATTTAAGATAAATTTTTTTGGGGCTTATGAGAGAGAGAATTAAATGATAATTAGCTTTTTTCATGCTATATATATATTTTAAAAAAATATATAAAAAGATAATTTTTTTTTGTTTTTTGCCATAAAAATGGACAATTTTGGACTCAGTCAACATTGATCGAGTCTAAAAAAAAGACGGACTCGGCCTCGACTCGTTGACCGAGTCTGACTCGGCGTTGACCAAGTCCGGGCCGTGTCCGAGGCCGCACCCATGTCCGCACCCATGTCAGGGCGTGTCGACTCGGGTGCGACACCTCCCTAGCCGAGTCCGTGTGACATAGGTATGAACCAAAGTCCTAGTACGAATTCCTCTAAAAATCAAACACTAAAGAAAATAACATAAATTAACTCATTTACAAATTCAAGAGGAAATCACAAGCAATAATTTACCAAAAATAACTTACCATTCAAGAATTCAATAATATCATGCTAAATCAAATATTCAGAAATGCATGAAACTAGTGTTGAATAGTAAAAGATGCATGATGAAATGCACATGCATGAATAACTTATTAAGTTATTTATTAGAGTTGCTTTTGCATGCATGTCACTATTAAATGCACATAAATTTAATTTTCATTTTTTCTTAAAACTTGCAGATACTCAAAATGAGGACAATTCTCGAGGTTCAAGGTAGTTTTCAATTATAGCTTAACACACAATTTGTATTTTAATTACTAGGTTCCACATTTGTTCTTCGACCGATATCAGGAATCCTCACCTTCTATCAGAACATTAAGAATCTTCATCTAATGCTGGGACATCAATGAAAATCCTCAACTATTGACGCCACTTTCTTGGTATACCAATAACTACAACTGAGTCAACACCACCACCACCAGACAAAGTGGCTGAAAGCTCCCTAAAATCATGGCTAGGAACATGAACCTCACATCGGGTTCTTAAGGACACAATTGCATACAGAGTTTTAGTATTGTCATGGTCCCCTAAGACCTTTATACAAGATTCCTACACTAAAAGGTACTTCAAGGAAGAGTATAATTATATTGTTTTGGTCTTTTTTACCATTTAATCAATTTCAAGTTCTTTATACAAGAACAATTATGCAAATCCACATGCAATAACAATTTTAGGCCCTTGCTCTAAAATTCAACAGAGTAATTAATTTTAGTTTTAGTATTGTCGTGGTCCCCTAAGACCATTATACAAGATTCCTACACTATAAAAGGTACTTCAAGGAAGAGCATAATTATATTGTTTCGGTCTTTTTTACCATTTAAATCAATTTCAAGTTCTTTGTACAAGAACAATTATGCAAATCCACTTGCAATAACAATTTCGGGCCCTTGCTCTAAAATTCATCAGAGTAATTAATTTTGGAAAACTAATAATTTTCAGAAATCATTATGCAATGCAATAAACAATGTTCAATACCACTAGAGCAATAGATACTCCTGGCCTAAATAGGCCCACATTGGTTCACTCATAACCACTAACATAGTCTCAAAAAGTGATTCATGCCATTGCAAAATTTCAGTGAACATAAAATACAGTTTCACAATTTATGTTCACAATGCATATTCACAACACAAAAAAAATGCACATTTGACCAAGTACATGTTAAATTATGTATATATAAATATATATATATATATATACATATACTTATATATATACATTCGTATATATATATATATAAGTATATATATGTATATATGTATATATACATAATATATTTCTTTTTCTTTTTCTGTACAAACCAAAAACCCGATAAGGGTGTTTTGGTAAATCCACATGTATTTTTTCCTTTTTTTCTTTTTTCTTTCTTTTTCCCCTTTTTCCTTTTTCTTTTTATTTTTTAGTTTTACTTTTGAAGGACCATAAGGGGCCCCACCTATCTAGTCGTTGGGGCCCTAACAGTCATATTTATGACCGTTGGGGCTCCCAACGACTAGAAGGGAGCCCCCCTTTATGGTCTTCCTTTAGCTCTCCTCCTCTATATATAGAGGAGGCTCCCCCTTGTAAATGTATTTGGGTTTTCACCCTTCTCTTCCTCTTTTCAATAATATCCAACTTATGACTTTAAGTCATTTTCTACTTTTGAGAGTTTTGTGTGAGCACTTTTAGTGTTTGTGTTCTTGGCTCTTGTGGTCACTCTTAAAGAGTGCTTTTTGCTCTATTGGTGCTTCCGTCTCTTTTCATAACATGGTATCAGAGCTCGGTTGGTGATTGGGCTTCTCTTTATTATCTTGGAATGTGTGCCTCTCAAATTTTTGAAGAAAGGAAGGATGTTTGGTGCCGATGGAACGTGATTCTAAAGTGGAGCTTTCTTTTAAGCTAAATGGGTCCAACTGTCTCATGTGGGCCTCCGTTATGGAAAATCATCTAAGAGGTAAGAAACTTTGGGGTTTTGTTATGGGAACTACTCCCGAACCCTCTCTTGTTCTCACTAAAATCGAAAATGAGGTTGAAAAAGCTTTAGATGACGATGAGCGCATCAAAGCTATCAATGACCATCAATCCAAAGTTGAGGATTGGGAAAGTAACCATGCCAAAATTTTGGCATGGTTTATGAACAATGTAGACCTTAAAAATTGTGCTAATATTGCCGAATTTAGAAGGGCCAATGCGGCATGGTTTTTCCTTAAGGGTATGTATACCCAAAAGGATCTTGCTCGACAATTTTTTTGTCAAGAAAAAATCCGTTTCACCAAACAAATGGATATGAGTGTTCGGGACTATTTTAGCTCTCTAACCCCTCTTTGGGATGAACTTGCTCTTCTTGAGCCTAAATGGGTGGCTCCGGAAGATATTGAGTTAAGAAGGGAACAAATTGAAAAGAGCACTTTTTTCAATTTCTTCATTGTCTTCGCCCGGAATTTGAACAAGTTAGGGCATCTCTTCTCCATAAAAGCAAAGCCCTACCTATTGAAGACGCCCTTGCCGAAATATGTCAAGAGGAAACTCGACTTGGCTTAAGCGTTAAGAGTGATGAAGTTTTGGCCGTTACTAGGCCCGGATCAAATGTTAAAGCATATAGACCTCATCGCTTTAACAAAAATAGTAATGGGCCTAGAAAGAGAATAATATGCCATTATTGTAATGAACCGGGACACATTAGACCGGTTTGTCCCAAACTTAAGGGAAAAGTAGCCGCGGTTGGAGAAAATTCTCCAAAGAAGGAAGAAGAAAGTACCAAAGAAGGAGATATCAAAGAAACTCTTAATCATATCTCCGAAGTTCTCCAACACCTTCTCAAGACTTCTCCTTCAACATCTGGAGCCTCCATCGCCTACTCTTCATCACCTCAAGGTATGTGGATACTAGACTCTGGTGCTTCTTTTCATATGACATCTCATAAAAACTCTCTTTCAAATGTTTTTTCCGAACCCATGTCCTCCTATGTTTCAACGGCCGATGGAACATCATTGAAAATTGAAAGTATTGGAACACTTGACTTCAAAAATTCTTAAAACTTTTTCGTTCCTAAAGTAAGAATCGTTCAAAAAATTAATTTAAATCTTTTTTCCGTTTCTCAAATCACCGATCATGGATGCCAAGTCTTTTTCTCACCTAAAGATTGCACCGTGCAGGATCTCCAGTCAGGGAAGCTGATTGAGCAAGGCCATAGAAGGGGTGATCTCTATTTTATGGACTTTTTGACTCTTCCATCTAAGTCATCTTGCAATCTTGTAAAAGACAAAAGTATTGAAATTTGGCATGAGAGACTTGGTCATCCAAATTTTATAAAAATGTCTCTTTTTCCGTTTTTGAACAATACTTGTAAAGACAATCACATGACTTGTAAAGATTGCATTTTTGGGAAATCTAAAGCTACTCCATTTCCTCAAAGAAGTTACTTTACCACTCGGCCATTTGAACTTGTTCATTCCGATGTGGGGGACCTTCCCCTATTTTGTCTAAAGGAGGATTTTCGTATTATGTGGTCTTTATTGATGACTTCACTCGATTTACGTGAATTTACTTCCTAAGTCGCAAATCCGAAGTTTTCTCCTTCTTTAAAGAATTTCATGCAATGGTTAAAAATCAATTTTTGGGAAATCTATCTATTCTTAGGTCCGATTCGGGAGGCGAATATATGTCCAATGATTTTCAAAGCTATTTAAAAGAAAATGGAATTTGTCATCAACGTTCTTGTCCCAACACTCCGCAACAAAATGGTCTTGCGGAAAGAAAACATAGACACATAATAGAAACTACAAGAACGTTATTAATTTCAAAAAATATCCCAAAATCATTTTAGGCCGAAGCGGTTCTAACCTCAACATATCTTATCAATTGAACCCCTTCATCCTCTTTGAAAAATCTTTCTCCATTTGAAAAACTTTACAATATGTCTCCTGATTATAAAAAACTAAGAATTTTTGGATGTAAATGCTTTGTTCTAACTCACAAAAATGATAAACTTTCTCCTAGAGCTATTGAATGTATTTTCTTGGGATATGGCGAAAAACAAAAAGGTTATCGATGTTTTGACATACTTAAGAACAAACTTTATATCTCAAAAGATGTCACATTCCTAGAAGAAGAAAATGGTTTTTCGCACCAACCAAATGAAAATATTGATTATTCCTTTTTATTTGACTTGTTCCCTCAAGAAAACATCATAGATGATCATATTGATTCTAGTGAACCTCTTAGTGAAGATCATTTTGAACATCCAAATGATGATCAAAACTTAGAAGAAAATGTTTCAAGACAAATACAAGTCTACTCTAGAAGGAATGAAAGAAATCCTCCTTGTGCCCTTGAAAAATTCTCTCAAAGTGAGTCGATCGAAGAGACCTCTCAAAGAAAATCAAATCGTATTTCCAAAATACCAAATAGATTTGTTTCTTATGATTCTTTTTCTCCTAACTTTCGAGCATGCCTACTTGCTCTTCACTCCTTTCATGAACCATCTCATTACAATGATGCTAAACAATATGCTCATTGGAATGAAGCTATGGAATTAGAACTTAACCCTCTTAAAAGGGTGCAAACTTGAGAAATCATTGATCCTCCCAATGGCAAGAAACCCATTGGATGTAGATGGGTTTTTAAAGTAAAAGCTAAGAGTGATGGTTCATTAGAAAGATATATGGCTAGGTTGGTAGCCAAAGGATCTGCCCAAGAGTATGGGGTAGATTATGATGAAACTTTTGCCCCAGTTGCTCGAATGACTAGTGTTCGAGCTCTTATTGCTATAGCCTCTGTTAAAAAATGGCCAATCTTTCAACTTGATGTCAAAAATGCCTTTTTGAATGGTAATTTAAATGAAGAAGTTTATATGGAACCGCCTCTAGGTTTGAATTTAAATGGAAAGATTTTGAAATTAAAAAAGGCCTTATATGGACTTAAGCAAGCTCCTAAAGCTTGGTATGACAGATTTAGTAATGTATTAATCAATTTAGGTTTTTCTTCTTGCTATACTGACATTGCTCTTTTTGTTAAAAGGACAGGTGACTCCATTATTATGCTTCTGCTGTATGTTGATGATATGATCATCACTGAGAATGACAAAAAGGGCGTAAATGATGTAAAGTCTATGTTAAAAGAAACTTTTGATATGTCTGATCTTGGATATTTGAGATATTTTTTAGGAATTGAAGTGGCTTATTCCGTGTGAGGATACATCCTATCTCAAATGAAATTAGCTGCAGAAATTTGTACCAAATCAGGAATATCTGATGAAAAGAAAGTTGAGACTCCCGAAGTTATCAATGCAAAACTGAGACTTGAAGATGGTGTTCTTCTTGAGGATCCAACCCCCTACCGTCAATTAATCGGATCCCTCACCTATCTATCCATCACACGTCCAGATATAGCTCATGCGGTTCATGCAGCAAGCCAGTTTCAGCATGCACTAACTTCGGTTCATATGGCGGCCGTAATGAGAACTGTGCGATACATAAAAAATACCATCTCCAAGGGACTCTTCTTATCCTATTCATCATCTCTTGAATTAACTGCTTTTACTGATGCTGACTGGGGAGGAAATCCCAATGATCGTATCTCAATTACGGGTCTTTGCATTTTTTTAGGTGAATCTCTCATTTCGTGGAGATGCAAGAAGCAACAGAAGGTTTCACTATCATCTACTGAAGCTAAATATCGGGCTATGACAATGACAACTATGAAAATCGTATGGCTCAGAAGTCTCCTTGGTGACATGAGCGTTCCCATTTCCACTCCCACCAAGCTCTGTTGTGATAACAAAAGTGCGATATACATTGCCAACAATCACACCTTTCATGAGCGGACCAAGCATATCGAAATGGATTGCCATTATGTTCGAAACGAATATCTCAGAGGGACCATCACATTACCATATGTCACTTCAGAATATCAACTGGTTGACTTCTTCACCAAGGCGCTCCCAACTCCACGATTCATGTTTCTTCTTAGCAAACTTTCGGTCTTCTCCCTGTAAAGTTTGAGGGGGCATGTTAAATTATGTATATATAAATATATATATAGATATACTTATATATATACATTCGTATATATATATATAATTATATATATGTATATATGTATATATACATAATATATTTCTTTTTCTTTTTCTGTACAAACCAAAAACCCGATAAGGGTGTTTTGGTAAATCCACATGTATTTTTTCCTTTTTCCTTTTTTTCTTTTTTCTTTCTTTTTCTCCTTTTTCTTTTTTCTTTTTATTTTTAGTTTTACTTTTGAAGGACCATAAGGGGCCCCACCTATCTAGTCGTTGGGGCCCCAACAGTCATATTTATGACTGTTGGGGCTCCCAACGACTAGAAGGGAGCCCCCCTTTATGGTCCTCCTTTAGCTCTCCTCCTCTATATATAGAAGAGGTTCCCCCTTGTAAATGTATTTGGGTTTTCACCCTTCTCTTCCTTTCTTCAATAATATCCAACTTATGACTTTAAGTCATTTTCTACTTTTGAGAGTTTTGTGTGAGCACTTTTAGTGTTTGTGTTCTTGGCTCTTGTGGTCACTCTTAAAGATTGCTTTTTGCTCTATTGGTGCTTCCGTCTCTTTTCATAACAATACATATATATAGAAAGCTTGCAGATCTATCTATTCATGCTCACATTTATGCATATAATCAATAAACATGCAAACAATCTACTCATGATCTCATTTATGCATATCGGGTTTATGCATATGATCAACGATCATGCAAACTTCTATTCATGGTCAGTTTTATGCATATGATCAGTAGACTGCAACTATCTACTTATGATCATATCAAACATGGTGTTTGTCGATTTATGATTAGATCTGATCAACCGACTGAAATATATATATATTTTGGTTAGATTCATGTACATGATCAGCTGACTACAAACTGCATATGATCAACTTTATGTACATGATCGGCTGATAAAATATGTACTTATATTATGATAAGATTCTGTACATGATCAGTTGACTGCAAACTGCATATAATCAGTATCATGTACATGATCGGCTGACAGAATATGCACTTATATTCTGATTAGATTCATGTACATGATCAATTGTCTGCAAACTATATATGATCAGCTTTGTAATACTTGTGCTTTAAAAAAAAATGTTTTGGATCCAGGTTTGATCTAAGCGGATCCAACCCAGATCTAGGTCGACACCCCCTCCCGTGTTATATTTAAACCCCCTCAAGGGGGGTTTTCTTTTTTTAAAACACCCGAACCCCCAACTCACCCCTCCTGACTCCCTCGCCTGCTTCACGCCAGCCCACGAACCCGACGCCCATCCCTGCACCTCGCCAGAGGCCTTGTAACACTCGCATTTTAAAAAAAAAAGTTTTGGATCCAGGTTGGATCCGAATGGATTCGGGTGTAATACCCGTAGAAAAAAGGGTAGTTTTATGCATTATGGGCATATGATCCATATAATAATTGTGGGTGAGTTGGGTTTGGACCCACGTTGGAGCCAAATGGACCCAGCCAGTGGATCCGACATTTCAATGCCGACCCGGATCCACTTGGATCCCTTAATATAGGTTGACCCGGATCCATACGGATCCAGATCGCTCGGATACAGCGTCGCAGGTCGCGGGACCTGGACCCGGACCCAATATTTTTAAATAGGGCTCGATTACAAGAATCGTGCCTAGGGCACGATTCTTGCAGAGCGTTAAGAAGGTAAGGGGAGGGGGTTACAGAGGAGAGAAAAGGTGGGGTTCGGTTCGACAAAGGGAGAAGGAGGGTAAGGTCTCGCCCTCTCACTTCTCATCTCTCTCTCTCTCTCATCGTCGCCTGTAAATGGCGTGCGATGCTCAGAACACCCCAACAAGGAAGCCTCCCTGCGTGCGACAGAGCCTCCATGCCTGTTCTCTCTGGTACACTCTTCGACCTCTCCTCCTCGGCATGCGATGGTGCTGACAACGCCGGACGTCCATCGACACCGGTTCCCTCACAGTGGAGCAATCGATGCCGACGACCTCCCAACCGCGGCAACCACCTCCTCCATGTAATGAGACAAGGTACAATGGAACAATAGGGAAACAAACACAGCCCCAACAAAGGGCTTTAATAAACTCACTTAAAGTTGGTCACTAATGGACCAAATACAATCTCAAAAGAGATAAAAATACCAAACAACACAAGAGGCATACAAGCCTATAAAATGGGAAAAACTCTAGAGAAAACCCTCAAATGCTTCTAAAAGCATTGAGGAATAACAAGGGAGTGAGGCTCTATTTATAGAGCCTCACTCCAACACATGGGAGGCAGTCCAACGTCTAGTTGGACTGCTGCCCAACAGTCATATTTTGACTGTTGTGCACAACAGTCATAAATATGACTGTTGTGCCTAAGCTGTATGGTAGTTTATTTATTATAATGTTAAATTACATTTCAGTCCCTAGTGGACTGTACTATATGATAAAAGACAAAAATACCCTTATCGGGTATTTGGATACAATTTTATTTTTAACACTCCTCAAACTTACGGGGAAATCACCGAAAGTTTGCTAAGAAGATACAAAAATTGAGGTAGTGGAAGAGCTTTGGTGAAGAAGTCTGCAATCTGAAATTCGGACTGGACATATGGCAATGTAATGGTCCCCTTCAAATATTCTTCGCGAACATAGTGACAATCCATCTCAATGTGTTTTGTTCGCTCGTAAAATGTGTGATTGCTGGCTATATAGATGACACTTTTATTATCACAGCATAGCTTTGAAGGTTCTGAGACATCAACACCCATATCGGAAAGTAGTGCTCTCATCCACACAACTTCAGTGGTTGTGGTAGCCATTGCCCTGTACTGAGCTTCCGTAGAGGATAAAGACACTTTCTGTTGTTTTTTGCATCGCCAATTAATGAGAGAATCACCTAAAAACACACAAAAGCCAGTAGTTGAGTGATGATTATTGGGATCTCCTCCCCAGTCAGAATCAGTGTAAGAAATAAGACTTAAAGATGAGGAAGAGGATAATAATAGTCATTTAGATATAGTTTTCTTGATATATCGAACTATTCTTAATACTGCACTCATGTGGACGGTTGTGGGTGCATGTTGAAATTGACTTGCAGAATGTACGACATGCGCAATATCTGGTCTTGTAATGTACAGGTACATCAACGATCAAATAAGTTGTCGATAAGGGGTTGGATCATCTAATAATACTCCATCTTCAGCTCGCATTTTCGCATTTATTACTTCAGGAGTATCAGCATATTTTGTGTCCGTGATTCCTGAACGCTCAACAATTTCAGCTGCAAACTTGATTTGAGATAAAATATATCCTCTTGGTGAGTAGGCTACTTCAATTCCTAAAAAGTATCTCAAAAAACCAAGATCAGTCATATCAAAAGATTTTTTAAGCAAAATTTTAATATCTTCAATTTTCTTTTGATCATTCCCTGTGATGATCATATCATCAACATACAAAAGAAGAATGATCAATGAGGTACCTGTAGATCTCACAAAAAGAGCAGTGTCAGTGTAACAAGATTTAAATCCAAGTTTTAATATCGTACCACTGAACCGATCATACCATGCTTTAGGGGCTTGTTTAAGCTCGTATAGGGCTTTTTGAAGACGAAGGACCATGCCTTTTTCAATAGATAGACCAGGGGGAGGATCCATATATATTTTTTCATTTAAGTTTCCGTTCAAAAATGCATTTTTAACATCTAACTGATATATCGGCCATTTTCGAATGGATGCTATAGCAACTAGAGTTCTAACTGTAGTCATACGAGCTACTGGGGCAAAGGTTTCTTCATAATCTATATCATATTCTTGAGAATATTCTTTTGCAACAAGTCTTGCTTTATATCTCTCAAGAGACCTGTCACTTTTTGTTTTAATTTTAAACACCCATCTACACCCTATTGTCTTCTTTCCGATAGGAAGAGGTTGAATTGCCCAAGTGTGAGCCTTGTGTAATGCATCTAATTCAATTTTCATGGCTTCAACCCATTCGTTTATATTTTTGGCCTCGTTATAGTTGGATGGTTTATGATAGGAATGAATGGCTAGAAGACATGCCCTGTAGTTTGGTAAGAAGGATTCATATGAGACAAACCTACTTGGAGGCCTATGTGTTCGTTCTGACCTTCTAACACTAGTTTCTTCAGTATTTGTTAATTGATTATATCTGTCAAGGGCACATGGATGCTCCCCAGTATTTCGTCTAGAGTATTGAAGAAGATCTTGAGATGGTTCACTACTTGAGTCATTAATAGACTCGAAGGTTTCAATATCATTACTAATACCTTTATTGGGTAACAAGTCAAATAAGAAAGCATACTCGGATTCTTTCTTAGGAACTTCAAAATCAAATCCACTATCATTTTCTAGAAAGGTAACATTTCTAGATACATAGAGTTTATCATTTGTTTTATCATAACATCGATATCCTTTTTTATTATCAGCATAACCAAGAAAGACACATTTTATGGCTTTAGGAGAGAGTTTGCTATATTTTTCAAGAAGCACGAAGCATTTACAACCAAATACCCTTAGCCTTTTTAAATCAGGAGAAATTTTAAAGAGTTTTTCAATAGGAGATTTGTTTTCCAAAGTTTGAGAAGCATTCTATTTATCAGATAGACTGCGGTTAGGGCAGCTTCAGCCCAAAATTGCTTTGGAATTTCTTTTGAAATAAGTAGGGTTCTAGTAGTTTCAATGATATGACGATGTTTTCTTTCAGAAATCCCATTTTGTTGAGGTGTCCTAGGGCATGATTTTTGATGCACAATTCCATGATTTTTTATATATAATTGAAATTCATTTGAAAGAAACTCTCCCCCAGAGTCGGAGCGAAAGACTTTAATATTTGTTTTAAATTGATTTTTAACAAGATTATGAAAGTTTTTAAAACATGAAAAATTTCGGATTTGAGTTTTAGAAAGTAAATCCAAGTATGTCTACTAAAATCATCTATAAATGTAACATAGTACGAATAACCACCTTTTGACATAACAGGGGCGGGACCCCACACATCCGAATGCACTAATTCAAAAATTTTATGTGTCACAGAGGTTCTAGACCCAAAATGTATCATTTGCATTTTTTCAAGTATACAATCTTCACATACAAAATTTTATCTTTATAAAATTTTTCCAAAAATGGAAAAGAGATAATTTGGATATACTTGGGTGTCCTAATCTTTTATGCCAAAGATCTATATTAATGTCTTTGACATGATTACAAAACGAGTATTTTGGTAAACACAGGAAATCCATGTAGTAAAGGTCTCCTCGTCTATGGCCTTGCCCAATCAGCTTCCCTGACTGGTGATCCTGCACCCAACACGCCTTAGATGAGAAAAATACTTTACAACCATAGTCAACAATTTGAGAGACCGAAAAAAGATTCAAATCCAGTTTGGGAATGACTCTCACTTTTGGAACAAAGAATTTTTTTGAAATATCATCAAGGTTTCCTAAGCTTTTTACTTTTAAAGAGGTACCATCGACAGTTGACACACATGAAAAATATGATTTAGTGCAATCAGATAATAGAGACTCATTATGAGTCATGTGGAAAGAAGCACCTGAGTCTAGAATCCAAGAGGTCTTACCTGGAGGAGACGAGGAAGAGATGGCAGCTCCGGATGTAGAAGGTGTAGCCTTAAGAAGTTGTGAGACGGCTTCTGCTTTTTGAGCAAGATTTAATTCATTGAAACTGCCCCCTTTTCTTGATTCTTGAGGTTCTTCACTTAAGGCGGCCACCTTTTTAAATTTGGGACATTCCGGTCTTATATGTCTGGGTTCCTTACAATGATGATAAATAATTTTTCCTTTGTATCCTCCCTTGTATCCTCTTCCATTGTGTCCTTCTCCATTGAACTTCTTCTCAAAGTGAGGTGGTTTATATGTTTTCACAAAATTTCCAGGCCTTGCCATACCAAGGACCTCATCATTAGACTTGTGCATTCCAAGTCTTGTCTCTTCTTGACAAATTTGAGCAAGGGCCTCACTTATAGAAGGAGAAGTGGTCCTATGAAGTAAGGAAGATCTTACTTGCTCAAATTCCGGTCGAAGGCCATAAAGAAAGGAGAAAAGATTTTCTCTTTCGATTTGGGTCCTTCTCATATCAATAGCCGAACCTTCCCATTTTGGTTCCAACATGACTAATTCATCCCACATAGGAGATAAGATACCGTAAAAATCTATTACACTTTTATCTCCTTGTTTTGAATTACGTACCTTATCTTGGAGATAATAAAGTCTAGCCATATCCTTTTGGATAAAAGTACTTCTTAAAAAGCTCCATGCGTCACATGCCTTCTTGAATTTGATGATATTGGTGGCGATCTTGAACTCCATGGTATTCATAAACCATGAGAGTATTTGTGCATTGCTTGTCTCCCAATCTTCCAATTTATTTTGGAATTCTTCCAAGGATTTTTCTTTTTCTTCTTCGGACAAGGCTTTGACTTGATCTCCTTCTCTTCTAGTCAATTTGAGTTGTGGTTCACTAGTAGAACCACTAACAAAACCCCACAATTTTTTTCCTTTGATATGATTCTCCATAGTCGTCGCCCACATCAAGTAGTTGTTTTCATTGAGTTTGTAGGTGATGACGGTGGCGAACTCTCTTTCTCCCATAATGAATACTTGAGTTTAGACTAGAGGAGATAGGGAATGATCAATGATCGAAGAACACTTCCTTCACGAGATTCTCCTTCTTTCAAGGACCTCGCTCTGATACCATGTAATGAGACAAGGTACAATGGAACAATAGGGAAACAAACACAATGCCAACAAAGGGCTTTAATAAACTCACTTAAAGTTGGTCACTAATGGACCAAATACAATCTCAAAAGAGATAAAAATACCAAACAGCACAAGAGGCATACAAGCCTATAAGATGGGAAAAACTCTAGAGAAAACCCTCAAATGCTTCTAAAAGCATTGAGGAATAACAAGGGATCCTCACTCCAACACATGGGAGGCAGTCCAGCTCTTTGAACTGCCTTCCAACAGTCAATATTATGACTGTTGGGTGGCAGTCCAACGTCTAGTTGGACTGCTGCCCAACAGTCATATTTTGACTGTTGTGCACAACAGTCATATTTTGACTGTTGTGCACAATAGTCATAAATATGACTGTTGTGCCTAAGCTGTATGGTAGTTTATTTATTATAATGTTAAATTACATTTCAGTCCCTAGTGGACTATACTATATGATAAAAGACAAAAATACCCTTATCGAGTATTTGGATACAATTTTATTTTTAACACTCCAGTCGTCGGAAAATGTAGGATTTCTGCACTTTTCTTGTTTAGTGTTGATTGTATCCTGTGTGTGTTGTGGGTCGGTCAAGAAAGCAAGACATTGGGTGCTCGGTCATTCTTGATAGGGTTCTTGGCTACCGGAAAAACGCAGGCCCGTGAGTTGGTGTTTTCGATAGTCGTGATTTCCGATTTGGGGGTTTTCCTATTTAAACCCTAACCTGAAAAACCCTCAAATCAAAATCGATGGGGGGTTTGGCTGAGGTATTGGATGGCCAGCCGTGAGGAAGGGGGGGGGGATTTTTCGATTCTTGGTGTCGGATTTGGGGATTTTCCTATTTTTGGATTCGATAAACTGAATGAGGAAGGGGGGGTTTCTGGAGATATGATTTACTCAGAGATCTTGGTTCATAGATGGTATGGTTGGGAATTTAGTTGTTATAGAAATCTTTATGTTTCAGATCTTCACGTTAAAGTGAGTTAAAATCTTGATTTGGTTTCTTGTTTTAATTTCTGTGATATTCAGTTTATCCGATTAAATTCTGTTAGGTGTCTATGTAAACCCCGTGTTGTTGTGATACACATATGAAAAAAAAATCAAGGGGCTATATTGTAGCTGTATATGTCAAGTGATGTCCATTCTATCTGGTGTAATTCTATTAGTTGTATGTTGATCATATTTGTTTCTTGATCAAATTAGTTTTTCTTGATCAAACCCTGTTTCTTGATGAACTGCATGGGAAAATTCCACATCTGATTTTAATCTTTAAGCAAATCTGTATATGTTTTATTGCTTATCTAATCTCGTTTGAGAATAAAAAAGATACATTATTAAGCCTACCTTCTTGATTGATGAGTTGTGTGGATGCACTTAAGATCAGTGTTATTTTTCTTATATACCCTATTAGCAGTTAATTCTAATAGTGGACATTAGCTGTATGTAAGAAATTATTTCAGTTCATGAATGACCTGAATATTGGCACATTTGGAGCTGGTATCAGATCTGATCTTATTTTGGTTGTGACTGATTATTGAATCTGGCTGAAGAAGTAACATGTTATCTGTTTTCTTTAAAATTAGTTTGATTAGATACTGTACTCTTATGCATAAAATGTTATATTTCTTTTAAATTCCACCGAGGTGTGTTTCTGAACTTATTCTGTGTTTAACTGCATTCTATATTGGACAGTTGTCAGCAAAAAGATAGTTTACCACAAATTTCAGGATAGCTTAATTGCTATTTAGCTGAAAATAAATCGATTAGAACAAAATCTTAAGTTATATGATACTTTTGTTAACAAGAGCAACTGAGTCATATTTATCAGATAGATAACTATGATGGGTACTCATGTTTAGTATATGGGGAGCAATGGATATAACATATGACAAGAAAATTTTGGGACTTAGTTGGATGTTTAGCTAGGAGGATAGCGGGTTCGGGATTGGTAAGCCTGATCATCGTCCCTAGCATGTGCTAAAGCTGACACTTTTGCCCGGCGAATAAGTGAAATGTTATCTTAGCATTTCATTGTACTGGTTGTGCATTTATGAATGAGGTCATGGCTCGGTTAGTGATATTTTTGATGAGCGTGTGTAATTTATGTGCACACTCATACACTTAAAGGAGATATGCATTGGTTAATACACATATGTGATGTAGGTAACACCCATAGTAAGGATGCATATGACTGGGAAATGGCATGCTTATGATTGGGTTTGTATTTACATGAGTGCACATGCATTTGGCACATGTTAGCATGCTTTATAGTTTGTAACATGTGAGGTAATTGATGTCTAATAATATGTCATGGCAAAGTTGTTTTGATATAGGCGCATACATGATATGAATGCGTGCAACCCTGAAGTTTCAATTGTTGAATCTGGGTTATGTTCATGTGTGTGGATGTTAACACATGAAAAGGTTTCCTGTGCCTATATTGATGGGACATGTTTATTTATCGTGCATTTATGGATTTGTTTTGAGTACATGTGCATACACGAAATCGATGTGTGTTTAGCATGTAAAATCAGGTATAAATGTCCTTATGTGCTTATGGATGATGGATGAATGCTTGTGTGTTAAGTGATTACATGAAAGCACTTACACATGGATAAATCGATGTGTGTTTAGCATGTAAAATCAGGTATAAATGTCCTTATGTGCTTATGGATGATGTATGAATGCATGTGTTAAGTGATTACATGAAAGCACTTACACATGGATGGTCACACATGCATATGACTGTGGAAGCTCATGCACATTGTTAAAATGGTATGAATGAATGTGCATTTGGAATCATGTTGGTATTATTGCATACATTGCAAGTTGTTATGATTTTTACATACGATGCATCGATGGTCTAGATAAATCATCACAAATCTGGAGAGCCTTGAGCTTGGGTTTGCTTTTTCTTTAATTGTTTAAATGCATCACAAAAATCATACTTTATATTATTGTTCTATATTACACTGTTCGATGTGTTTCCACGGGCTGGAGTCTCATAATGGTTCTCGCAGGGGTTCTCATCTGGAGTATGAGAATCTTAGAGATCCGGTCTTGGGGAGACTGTGAGGATACAAAAACTCCGTGTGCTGTAATTTTGTCCTTTGAACCCGATATTGAAGTTTTTTCTCCTGGCCACGGTTTTAGGGTGAGTCTGCCACTTTACCCGGGAGTGGTGTGTTGGTCACAACTGTGAGTTTGTTTATGGTACCAAGGAAGTGACACTTGTGGGCGTGGAGTGTCCCTTGTGTCCCCGACATTAGATGTGGAGGTCTAATGTTCCGAAGGTGATTCGGTCGAGGGCTAAGTTGGAACCCAGTAATAAAATACAAATTGTGTGCTAAGCTACCCTGAGAACCTACTTGACCTCGGGGTTTGTACCCGTTTGGTGTATCCGCGAGCAATGATAATTAAAAAGAGGAACTTAAATTGTATGCATTTAATAGGGCATGCATATGGAAAGGGAAACTTAAGGAAAGATAATAAGATGATCCATGCATTACACATAAGTCATGCATTTTCCTGTTATACATTAGAACATGCATATGTTATCTGTTTTCTTAATTGTTATATGTCTGGTGGATGCCTGATGTTTAACTTTCAATGTATGTTAAATGTCTTGTTGTACTAAAATTGTGCATTATGGTATGATTTAATGTTTCTTTATGCATAATGGATGTGCCTTGTGGTGTGAATGCGTACCTGAATTATGAATTGTCATAATTGCATTTCTCTGAATAATTGTGTGGATTCATATTGTGGTGGTGGGATATATATAAATGCTACTATTAATGTTACCTGTCAGTTAACTTCTGATAAATTGTTGACTGTCATAGTATAGACCTTCGTTTATTTTTTGTATATACTGAACATTATACTTGACACCCATATCAGATACTGGATTCATGATGTACCACATTAAAAGTTACAGATTTCCTACTTAGACAGTTGTAGTCTAATTCCTATAAATTTTAAGTGAAGAATTGGAGTTAGGAGCGGCTGCGGGATGAGGTTTCGATCGGGATTTTGGATTTATTGTTCCAAGAATAGTAAGAGGACTCTGATCTTAATTTTCATTGATCTTGAAATGAAAAGAATGTTTTGGTCTTGCTTCACCTGTAATGTTCTGGAATGCTTGGCCCTATGGTACGACTGGTTTCCGCTGTGTTGAAATTTTTTTTTTCTCAAAAATTTGGGTTAAGATTTCGGGGTGTTACACCGGGTCCACACAACCCCCCTCCCCGTGATCTATTTAAACCCCTCGCAAGGGGTTTTTCATTTTAAAAAGGCACTGCGACCCAATGAGATCCTTTCTCTGTGTAAGGCAACCAGAACCCCCGACCCTCCCGATTCTCGCAGGAGCATCGCCGGGGGCGGTGCTCTCTCTCTCTCTCTCCCCGTCTTCTTCCCCCTTGTTGACATCCCCTGCGCTTCCCCCCTCTCCTTTCACCTCTCGCTCGCCGAAGAGAAGAAGAGAAAAAGTAAAATAGAGAGGGGAAGTCCTCTCTCATTAAAGAGAGAGAGAGAGCTCCCAATGGCTAGAATTCTAGCCATTGGGAGCAAGTCAAACTAGCTTTGACTTGACTCCCATATATATTATATATATATTTACAATATATATAAAATATATTATTATATATATTATGTATATTATTACAATATTTGCATTATATATATTAAACAATATATATATATATATATATATTACATTAATCTTAACAAGATGTACACATAGCAAACACTCTTCCTTTTTGCTTCAACTGCATTGTCTAACACTCTATATTTTATATTATCCATTATACATATATTACTGTAGAGTATGGACTCTGAAGTCTGAACCTATAGATTAGATGTATAATATAACATAGTTCCATAACTGCTGACTAGTGTCCAGGTCTGGTAGTAGTATTACCTGTATATTATTTTGGCAACTTGTGTTTCTGTTGTGCCTGACTCTTCCTAGGTCTCATACAATCTGTTAGGAGTATTAGGTTGTACATAATCTATTAAACCGTACTTGATCACTGCTTAATTCTATGTTATAACTTTATTGTGCAGAACCGAAAGGACAACTTCTATTGATTAATGGAAGGACGGAAGATGAAGTTTCTAGAAGTTTGGAAAGGGTGTTGCTTACAATGCGAATAACGACCTCAGAACCTAAGGTACATGAGTTGCCACTCCTTACCTATCAAATAGGCTTGTAAACCATTTTTTTTCTTGCATTACCAAAATCATTGGATGTGAATGGGCAATACCAATTAACTGGTTCTATGATGCTAAAATAAGGGATGCTTTGACAGTCATTACATATAGATGTCAACAAGTTCACCAATTTTTGTTACCCATTACAGTTCAGATTTCAGAATCAAATGGTATATTATTTGTAGATAGCACCACTTATGATGTTTCAATAAACTTGTAACCTTGGAATTACTTAAGTAGATTAGATAGTCTTCAAAAATCACAACTCTTTAGAAAGACACCCATAATTTTGCAAATAAACCCTTTTTGGTGCCGTTCAAGATAAAACACTATCCTGTTTGTGCCCTGAGATTTTGTGCACATGAAGCACATTAAATTTGCATACAATTTATAGCCAATTAAGTGTGCCAGTTCATGGTTTTGCAGGTTTCTTATGATTATCATTTAGTCTTGGTATTTTCTTCTAGCAGGATGTTGCTTTTGTTATTGATGGTTGGGCCCTTGAGATAGCACTTAAGCATAAACGTGTAGCTTTTGCTGAATTGGCTGTGTTGTCAAGAACTGCTGTTTGTTGCCGCGTTACACCATCACAAAAGGCTCAGGTAAACTGGTCCGTTCTTTTATCCAAGTTCTGCCCATTTTCTCACAGTGCTTCCTCTTGCCTTTGTATCTATTGGTACACAGGGTGGCCTTTCCGGGATTAAAATCATGACACTTTCTTAAACTCTGAAGTGGGAATATTCTTGTTCAGAATGAAAATAATTATGTGAACCAAAAAGTTCAGCACAAGGTTTTACATTGAGCACTAACCTATTTTTATTCATGTCATCCCTGTGAAAGTATCTTCAACAAGATACTTTAGTCGATAACACAACAACCTTAAGAATAAATGTGTGAACATACACACCCAAGAACACTTGTGCACAACAAACACAACACACCGAATCACAAATGTGCACTTGCACCCATAAGTTTCATAAACACTAAAGAGGTTTGGCTATAATCCCAAATCCCTTAGAGAAATACAAGAGGAGCTGCCCATATAAATAGGGCTTGGAGGAGGCCTTGGGAGGGGCTCCACATAGTCGTTGGAGCCCCTCTAACGGTCACAAATGTGACCGTTGGAGGGGTCCAACGACTAGTGGGTTGGGCCCCTCCCAATGCATGTACAATGCATTAAATGCAAAAAACAAAAATACAAAAAGAAAAAGAAAAAAGAAAATACAAAAAAAACATATTCTTGAAAAAGAATATGTGTAAAATTCCTAAACTACCCTTACTATGACTATATATATTTTATATATATAATTGGTAAATACATATACATATATTATATATATATGTATATGTATTACCTTATATATATAAAATATATATACGAAATTACAAGTTTGATTACATAATTTAACACCCCCCCTCAAACTTAGGGCAAGATGACCGATAGTTTGCCAAGAAGGAAGTTGAACCGCGGAGCGCACAGGGCTTTAGTAAAGAAATCGGCCAACTGATATTCGGACGTGACATAAGGAAGGTCGATAACTCCTCGGAAATATGCTTCACGAACATAGTGACAGTCCATTTCGATGTGTTTTGTCCGCTCATGAAAGGTGTGGTTCTTTGCAATGTAGATTGCACTTTTGTTGTCGCAGCATAGCTTGGTGGGTCCTTCAATTCTGATCCCCATGTCTTCTAGCAGTTGGTGAATCCAAACAATCTCCATGGTAGTAGTGGCCATGGCACGATATTCAGTTTCAGTTGAGGAGAGCGACACCTTTTGTTGCTTCTTGCATCTCCACGAAATTAGTGAGTCTCCTAAGAACACACAAAAACCAGTGGTGGAGTGACGGTTATTTGGGTCACCTCCCCAATCTGAGTCAGTATAAGCAATCAATTTTAAATCAGAGGAAGAGGACAGAAAAACTCCCTTATTTAGAGTACCCTTTATGTATCTTACGACCCGTAAGATGGCACTCATGTGAACGGATGTAGGCGCATGCTGAAATTGACTTGCAGTATGGACTGCATGAGATATATCTGGTCTGGTAATACTCTGATACATCAGGGACCCTACAAGCTGTCTGTAAGGTGTAAGATCCAATAGGGGAACTCCATCATCAATTTTCATCTTTGCTCCTACTACCGCAGGAGTTTCACACAGCTTCTCATCTGTAATACCTGACCTGTCAATGATCTCAGAAGCAAGCTTAGTTTGAGATAAGAAATATCCTCGAAGAGAGTATGCCACTTCAATTCCCAAAAAATAAGTTAAAAAACCCAAGTCAGACATTTCAAATTTATCTTTTAAGATAGATTTTATACTTTTAACCCCGTTAGAATCACTCTCAGTGATGAGCATGTCATCAACATACAGAAGTAAAATAACAATCCCTGCATTGGATTTTCTAACAAATAGAGCAGTGTCAGTAAAACAAGAGGAAAAACCATTCTCAATCATAACAGAGTTAAATCTATCATACCAAGCCTTGGGAGCTTGTTTTAGGCCATAGAGTGCTTTCTGAAGACGAAGCACCTTTCCCTTAGGAGTCTCCATTCCAGGAGGAGCATCCATGTAGACTTCTTCGCTTAAATCGCCATTTAAAAAGGCATTTTTCACATCTATTTGATAGATGTTCCATTTGTTGATAGAGGCAACGGTTATAAGACATCGAACAGTGACCATACGAGCTACAGGAGCAAAAGTTTCTTCATAGTCAATACCATATTCTTGACTATATCCTTTTGCAACCAAGCGAGCTTTATACCTTTCAAGGGATCCATCACTTTTAGTTTTTACTTTGAAAACCCATCTGCACCCTATTGTTTTCTTGCCTTTAGGAAGATTTTGGAATTCTCAGGTTTTGGCTCTTCTCAGAGCCTCAAGTTCATTGTCCATGGCATTAATCCATTCAGGGCATTTACGTGCTTCTTCAAAATTTCTAGGTTCTATATAAGAGTGGATGGCACTAAGGCAGGCTCTATATCTTGGTGAGAAAGAGTCATAGAAAATGAACCTAGAAGGGGGCCTTCTACTTCTCTCAGTTCTACGAGGGATCACTTCATTCTGAGAGGCACTGGAACTGGCATCATTATATCTGTCAAGAGCACTCCTAAAGTTGTTTTGATCTCTATGAGAGTAGGTGATAGGGTCTCTAGGTAATTCAATAGGTTGATGTGACGAAGGAGACAAGGAGATGTTTTCCTCGGTTTCAAGTCCATTTGGGTTACCTTGATCTGACTCATTATCACTATTATCATCGTCCTTATTTAGTAAATCAAATAAAAAAGAGTAATCCATATTTTCATTATGGGGGTCACAACTTTCAAATCCACTAACATTTTCCAAAAAACTCACGTTCCTGGAAACATACAACTTATCACTTTTGATATCATAACAACGAAACCCCTTTTGGGTTTCAGAATAGCCAAGAAAGGCACAAGGAATGGCCTTTGGAGAAAGTTTGTCATTCTTATCAGTAAGAACAAAACACTTACACCCAAAGACCCTTAACCTGCTATAATCAGGTTCCTTATCATACAGTTTTTCAAAGGGAGAAATTTTGTTTAAATTTTTCGATGGAAGTCGGTTTATGAGATAGACAGAGGTAAGGGCTGCCTCAGCCCAAAGATTTTTTGGAATGTTTTGAGAAATGAGCAAAGTCTTAGTTGTTTCAATGATGTGCCTATGTTTTCTTTCGGCTAACCCATTTTGTTGAGGGGTTTTTAGACATGATTTTTGGTGAAGAATTCCAAAATTTTCAAGATAACCCTTAAATTCATTTGAGAGGTATTCTTCTCAAGAGTCAGACCTAAAAATTTTTAAACATCCATTGAATTGATTTGAAATCATCATGTGAAAATTTTTAAAGGTTGAAAAAACTTCATGTTTATGTTTAAGGAAATAGATCCAACAAAACCTAGTATAGTCATCCACAAAGATTACATAATATGAAAAACCTCCTTTAGACATTACCGGAGCCGGTCCCCATACATCGGAATGGACAATTTCAAATGGTTTTGTCGTAAACATGGATCTTTGAGGAAAGGGCAAACATTTCATTTTTCCAAGAATGCATTCATTACACAAAAAGTCACTTTTATAAAGATGTTTAACAAAAGGCAAGTACGAGATTTTAACAATATTGGGATGACCCAATCTCTTATGCCATACATGAATGTCTTTGTTTTGGACGACGTTGCAAAATTGACTCTTGGGAACTTGAAGAAAATCTACGTAGTAGAGGTCTCATCTTCTAGAGCCTTCCCCAATCAATCTCCCGGACTGGCGATCCTGTATCCAACATTTATTAGAAGAAAATTTTATATCGCAACCATGGTCCGAGAGTTGGGAAACAGAAAGAAGATTTAGGTTAAGGTTTGGGATAAAACGAATTTTTGGAACAAAGAAGTCTTGTTTTTCAAAATTACCTATTCCTTTAATCTCAAGAGATGTACCGTCCGCAGTTGATACAAAGGATGAAAAAGCACTTTTAGAAAAATTTGAAAGAGTGCAATAACTAGGGGTCATGTGAAAGGATGCCCCGGAATCTAAAAGCCAAGATGTCTTACCGGGGGAAGAGGATGACATAGCGGCTCCGGAAGTACCTCCCTTGAGAAGAGGTTGTAGGGCTTCCACGATTTGTTGAAGAGAAAGAGACTCACTTGATAAAGGGGGTCGTTCTTCAACTTGAGATGCCATAGCCGTTGCAATCAATTTCTTCCATTTAGGACACAAGGGTTTGATATGTCCGGGTTCTTTACAATGATAGCAAGTTACTTTGCTATAGTCTCTTTTGCCATACCGATCATTTCCTCCTTGACCTTGATTCTTGAAATGAGGAGGTCTATAAGTCCTCATGTTATTTCCCGGTCTTGACACGACATTAGCCATTTCACCATCTTCTTGAGTAGAAGAAGTAACAAGAATGCTAGGGTTATTTTTGCCAATCCCCATACGGGTTTCTTCACCACTTAGCTTGGTGATAACATCTTCGAGTGAGGGGGATGTGAAGGCGGAGAGAAGAGAGGACCGAACTTGTTCAAATTCGGGTCTAAGGCCATTTAAAAAATTGAAGAACCGGTCTTCTTCAAGTTGTTTGTGCCTTAATTCGATAGCCTCACCACTCCATTTAGGTTCAAGGATTGCGAGCTCGTCCCAAATAGAGGATAATTCGGCAAAGTACTCCCGAATGGTCATGTCATTTTGTTGGAGAGTCAAAGCCCTCTTTTGAAGAAAATACTTGTGAGATAGATCTCTTGAGGTGTACATTTTCTCAAGATATACCCAAGCTTCGGAAGCCCTTTTGAATTTGATGATGTTGGCATTTATCTTGGTCTCAACGGATGAGAAAATCCAAGATAATATCTTGAAGTTCTTAATTTCCCAATCATCATGTTTCTTAGAATACTCTTCAAGGGCCTTTTGTCTTTTATCTCCTTCAAGAATCTTAATATCACCTCCTTCAACAATGGTAATTTTGGGTTCCGGTTCCGGTATGGATCCATAAACGTAACCCCAAAGCCCCTTTCCTTTAATATGGGCTTCCATATTACCGGCCCAAACATGATAGTTTGAGCCATTAAGCTTAAACCCAAGAGAGAAATGAGAGTCTTTTTCGCCCATTAGAGAGGAAAGAATGCAAGAGATAATATGTACCTTAATTACTTTTTGCGTCTTTCTTGACAAAAGAAGCTCATAAAATATTGTTCGAAGAAGATGATCCTCTTTGATTTCAAAAAACTTGAAGGCACGCTTCCCGAGGAATGCAAAAGAAGGCGAGTCGCAATTCTTCTTCTTCAACGAGGCTCTGATACCATGTGAAAGTATCTTCAACAAGATACTTTAGTCGATAACACAACAACCTTAAGAATAAATGTGTGAACATACACACCCAAGAACACTTGTGCACAACAAACACAACACACCGAATCACAAATGTGCACTTGCACCCATAAGTTTCATAAACACTAAAGAGGTTGGGCTATAATCCCAAATCCCTTAGAGAAATACAAGAGGAGCTGCCCATATAAATAGGGCTTGGAGGAGGCCTTGGGAGGGGCTCCACATAGTCGTTGGAGCCCCTCCAACGGTCACAAATGTGACCGTTGGAGGGGTCCAATGACTAGTGGGTTGGGCCCCTCCCAATGCATGAACAATGCATTAAATGCAAAAAACAAAAATACAAAAAGAAAAAGAAAATACAAAAAAAACATATTCTTGAAAAAGAATGTGTAAAATTCCTAAACTACCCTTACTATGACTATATATATTTTATATATATAATTGGTAAATACATATACATATATTATATATATGTATATGTATTACCTTATATATATAAAATATATATACGAAATTACAAGTTTGATTACATAATTTAACAATCCCTCCATCCATATGGTCAACACCTTCCTCACCTCTATTTTCAGGCTCTAAGCCATAACATCCAAGGTTTCAAAGGGGGTCTCCTTTTGCAGAAGATGATGTGTTTTGCTCCTTTCTTTATGTGATTTAAATAATGACATTGGGGAGCATAAGGATTAATGCCTTCTTTTTCAGTTAAGCATAGATGAATTGGTTTACTGCTTAAGAAGTATTTTATTTATTCTGCTTAAGGAATGCAAATTTAAATACAATTTTGCAACATTCAGTTGGGATATATATGGCTTTCAACAAATGCGTTATATATAGCAGTTTTTATTATGAAATGGCCCAACTCAATGTGCAGATGCTGAGTGGTACTTTTGGAGGAACTATGCTACGACCATGTTGAATTTGAGAATTGTAACCATTTTCATTAGCATGAACCATATAATTCAGGGACAAGTGTTGCCACTAGGTGCAGCTACACTGGAATTGGAGCCATGGTCAGGATAAAAGTAGTACATAGAGAGATTTCCTAAATTAATTAGAACATATTTTGCTTTTTTTTTCTGTCTTGATAGGCAAGCTGGGGAATACCTGTATTGGATTTAGTCCCAAGAGCCACACTCTATGATTGCGTGACTTTACCATCAAACCATCACATTCATCACCCTTGATTTTTGATCTTTAAGAATCTCGTTTTCTTCATGTGTTCATGATTAATATCAAAACATAATCCTATTTTACTATCTTGCAAGAATTTTTGTCTATGCTTTCAGACATGTATAGTTTCATTACAAACTGATGATATTTTTTTGTGTAAGAAGTTATGGTTAATTCCTTATGTTAATACATAGATGCTTAATTCTGTAAACGTTTGCAGCTTGTGGAAATCATGAAGTCATGTGACTATAGGACACTTGCAATTGGTGATGGTGGAAATGATGTAAGGATGATACAGCAGGCCGATGTAGGTGTAGGTATAAGTGGGAGGGAGGGGCTGCAAGCCGCAAGGGCAGCTGATTATAGCATTGGAAGTAAGCTTTTCTCTTTTTTCTTTAGTAACAATTGAATTGTGAAATTTTCTTGGTATTTGCCTCTGGATTTAGCTTAAGATGCCACTATATTAGCATACTTCCTATGCATGTGGATCTATGAACAAAATGCCTTCTCCCTTCTCAACAACCAGTTGGGAAGAAAGTGGAAGAAAACTCTCTTCCCAGATCACTCTCAGATGTATGGTGCATGCATGCCAGCCCCACGTACTTGCTGATTGAATGTACAGTGGTAATGTGTTCTGCTTTATCATGCAATTAACTTACTGGTGGATGGCTCAGTGGTGCTGATGAATAGTTTAATTTATGGGCTGTGCATGCTTGCATCAGGGCTTGCACCTTTCCCTTCCGTTGATTTCATAATAATAGAGTTTAGTCAATGAAGAGAAAATTTGAGAAATGACATTTTAGGGAAGCTTTGTTGGATATTCAACTGCACATCCATTATTCTTTTTTCTCTGACTTTAGCTTATATGATTTGAAATTAGGATTACAGCTATCTTGCAGGTGTCTTTTGATGTTTTGTTAGCTCACTATGTGTTTAACTCATATTTTGGACATACTGTTTTCATGATTGTAGTCATTTGATAATGTAGTGACCAGTCTATGTTTGTTGACTTGCAGAATTCAGGTTCCTTAAAAGATTGATACTTGTACATGGAAGATATTCGTATAACCGTACAGCATTTCTATCGCAGTATTCATTTTACAAGTCACTATTGATCTGTTTTATCCAGATCTTGTAAGTTTTATTGAATTTTAACCTGTTCTTTTCTCTGTTTATGTATTTCCATAAGCTAATTTCCTTTATGTGTTCATTTCCTCTGACAAATAGATCCATTGTGGATTGACTTATATCACTGGATTTCACCTAGGGGATGTAAAAGCTAGTTTCTTTATGTAGGGTTGGACTTTTCTGTGTGCTAACTTGGCAATATGTACAGTTTTTCTTTCATTTCAGGTGTTTCAGGGACTAGTCTGTTTAATTCTGTCAGTCTAATGGCTTACAACGTCTTCTACACTAGTGTTCCTGTAATGGTGAATGTCTTGGACAAGGATCTTAGTGAAAAAACTGTGATGCAACACCCTCAAATTTTGTTTTACTGCCAAGCTGGAAGGTAGGAACTTTAATTGGATAATCCTTTTTTAATTTGTTTGTCCTGCCACTTTCTCCAAACAAGTGATTAACATTATTCTACAAATATAGTTCATACTAAATTTGTTTCATAACCGATATGGTTGGGATTTAATTTCCTTTTTCTTACAAAACCAGGCTTTTGAACCCAAGCACATTTGCTGGTTGGTTTGGAAGATCCTTGTTCCATGTAAGTACATTTTTTAATATTATTCACCTATTAACCATGGGAATTCCATATATAATTCTGAGTACTTTGAGTATATCAATACATTCTTTTGTGTTTCAATTAATTTCAAGTGTTGGTCTAATCCAGAACCCCACCTTAGTTTTCATTGGATTGTCGAGTACCCTTGTCTAGTCTCTATTTGTAGGCTGTTCAGATGACTATTATACCCTTGATTTAGCTGTACTCTTTATCATGTAATTTTTTTCTCTTTTATCCCATTTCAACTCTAAACTCATTGAGTGAATCTTCAAAATTTTTCCCTAGAAACGTTTGCTCACTGAACTGCTCCTTTAAAGGATAGAATTGCCTTTCTTTGCATCAGTTGTGTGCTTGTTATTCCAACTTGGTCTTACTAAGTATAAAACTATCACATTAACATGAGAGAGAGAGAGAGAGAGAGAGAGAGAGAGAGAGAGAGAGAGAGAGAGAGAGAGAGAGAGAGAGAGACTTGAGGAAGAAAACCTCATTCATGAGCAAAATGAGAGAAATAATACATTTTAAGGGGACGTCCCCTCTTGCTTACACTACATGCAAAAAACTGTTGACTCATAACCACTAACTACTTGCTAAAGTACAAAAATGCCTCTCATAAAATAATCTATGTACATAATAAGAGAGGAAAGCATAAAAAAAACAATATATATGATACAATGTATATTACACTTTTCAACACTCTCCCTCAAACTTGAGATGATGTAATGCCCTTAAAATTCCGAACTTGTAACTTTTTACGAAAATTTTGAAAGCTTTATAATCATTCCTTTTTCAGAGTTTAAATTAGCAGTTCAACGAAAAACGGTGTTTGAAATGACAAGTCAACGAACCTTGAACGCATTACAGGCGAACCTTCCTTTACATAATGGATTTGTAACTCCGTATATTCATTGAAACCAAATAGATTCAAAATGAGGTTTTGAAGTTTATACGTAAAATAGAATTTTAAATGAACCCTTATACCAAATTATAAAAATGTCCTTAGGAGCAAAACGTCAGGAAAATAGTCTCATCTTGATATCATCACGTCATTGTGCCATTGCTTGTCGTTCCCACCTAATCATCACCTTTACCCATGACACGGGTCATATTGATAAAAATCTGATAGGTGCATTGTAATATCATGTATTTTCTTAGTCATTTTTTGGTTTTTCGAAAATTTGGCTAAGTTTGGGAGAAAAATCGTTTGAACCTCGATTTTTAACCGATGATTTTGAGTATGGGCTTGGCCCAGGTCTCATCAGCTAGGTCGAGACGAGCCAATCAAAACGTGAGAAGAAGTTTAATTTTTAACTTTTAAATTTAAGCGAAATTCGAGAGAAATTCAGGTTATTTTCGAGAAAAATTCAAAATTTGATATTCATGTAATATGTCGTTGGATGTGTCTCAGATTTTTGAGCGCAACGATATTTTACTTTCCTGAATTCGAGTTTCGGATGACCCGAAAGTCAGTTTTTCAAAAATTGAGCAATTTGTCGAAATAGATCCGGAGTTGGATCGGGTTGGATCCGATGCATACAATCCAAATTAATATGGGTATGGATTTGATTCAAGACCCACTTTAATCTAGGTCTGATCCAGATTTGGATCCAATTTCGTTTTGGATATTTGTTTGGATTTTTGGATCCAGATCTGGATCCAAATCCATGTCCAAAAATATTTTAGCTTTAAATTCAGTTTAAAGCTTTAAAATAAAGTTAGTTAGGGTTAAAAAGACTCCTAGAGGAATTAAACTAACTTTGGAAATTCTAAATTTATTTAATTAATTATTAAATAATTAATAAATAATCAATTATTAAATTAAATTTTATTAATTTCGAAAATTTGGTTTAGGGCTGAGTAGGACTTCTTAAAAGAGTCCTACTTACCTAAGAAGGTTTAAGAAGTATTGAGAAAGACTTTTAAAAGAATTGGAAAGTTTTGAAAAAAAGTCTTGGAAATTTTTAAAATTTTGAAAACTTGAGAGAGAGAGTTTCACATATTGGAAACTCTCCTTCTCCAGCCCTTTTAGAGAGGGCTGGAGAAGGGGGGGCGTCACCCCCTCTCCCTCACTTTATATAAAAAAAAGAAAGGGGAAAGGAAAGAGAGAGAAGAGAGAGAGAGAGAGAAAGAGAGGAAGGAAGAGAGGAAAAGAGAGGAAAATAGAGAAAAAGAGAGGAAGAAGGATGAAGGAGAAGGAGCTCAAGTCTCCAGCCGTCCGATATTTTCTACCATTGGTTTTGGTTCTTTTTCTCGATTCTTGCAAAGGTATGGGTCTCCTCTTTTGAAATGAGTGAGAAATCGATTACCGATTCGATTCTCATGCTATACCTTGGTGTAAACCATGGTAGAAGAGTAGATCTATGGGGTCACTCTAAAATACACGGAAGAGAATCCATGGATCCTCTTCCATGTATGCATTTTTTATTCTTTTCATCCTTTCAAAACTAAAATTCTGTACATAGTTATTTTTAGGTTAAAACAGAATTTATTTCATGACAAGCGATAGTTATTTATGTGTATACATACTAATATTGTTGATGCATGAAATCACATATGAAAGCCATGGTGTATGCATGTATTGTTCGGAAAATGTGTAAGTAAAGGCATGCTCATTGAAATCTTTGAACAAGTATGCTTGGTCGAATAAGTATTCACACATAGATTTAAGATTTATGTTGTTTTTTTTCGGACACGCCTTTGGTTGGATTCATTTATGATCATACATGAAAGTAATCATGCTCAAACATGCATATCTGGGTAATGAATCTATAAAAGAATGTAGGTATAAATCTAACACTGTTTAACACATGTTTTCATTTGTAAAATCATGCACAGTGCATGCATAGTTTTAAAGAAGTAGGAAATTGGGTCATTAACGGACCCTTTCACTCTGTTTTGGACTTCAAGGCCTGGCCGACCAGACCGGCCAGGCATGGCTCGGCTGGCCAGGTCTGGCCAGACCTGTCAATGTTTTGACAGGTATGCCAGGCTCGGCTGGACCGAATCCAGCCGGCTTGACAAGGCCTACTAAGCCACAGGGGCTGAGCCGAGTGACTCGGCTCTGTGAAATTGTCTACGAAGAGACAATACATAAACAAGCATAAAAACCTTATAAAAGAAGTGCACGAAAGCACTCTCACAACACTTGAACAAAATACACAAAAAGTGTATAAATAATAAACATGCAATAATGCATGTATTTCAATATATAAAAGCAAATGCTTGAGACTCTCAAGCTTAACCAAATACAAAGGGGGAACACCCCTATTTATACAAGAAGGAAGGAGGCAAGAGGGGGCTCCCCAAAGGAGTCGTTGGGGAGCTCCCAACGGTCACAATTGTGACCGTTGGGGGCTCCCCAACGACTCTATTGGGGAGACCCCCAATGCACTTTTTGAGAGTGCAAAAAAGAAAAAATAAAAATTAAAAGAATTACAAAAATAATGGAAAAATTACAGCATATTCCAAATGGAATATGCGCAAAATGTAAAATGACAAAAATACCCTTTCGGGTAAAAAAAGATAAAAATGTATAAATATATATACTTATATATAGAGATACGTATACATATAAAATATGTATACGTATCTCTATGTATATAAGTATATATATTTATACTTACAATATTGATTTTGAGTGTACATTTTAACACCCCCCCTCAAACTTACGGTGTGATAACCGCAAGTTTGTCCAGAAGGAAATGAAATCTAGGCGAACAAAGAGCTTTTGTGAAGAAGTCCGCAAGTTGATACTCAGACGTCACGTATGGTAGATCAATGACCTTCTTCAAGTATTCTTCTCTGACATAATGGCAGTCCATCTCTATATGCTTTGTTCGCTCGTGAAAGGTGTGATTTTTGGCAATATAGATTGCACTTTTATTGTCACAACACAGCTTTGTTGGTTCTCGGATAGGTACTCCCATATCTTCCAAAAGTTGTCGAATCCATACAATTTCCATGGTAGTGGATGCCATGGCTCTGTATTCGGCTTCAGTGGATGACAAAGAGACTTTCTGTTGCTTTTTACATCGCCATGAAATCAAAGATTCACCTAGAAAAACACAAAAACCAGTGGTGGAGTGACGGTTACTAGGGTCACCTCCCCAATCTGAGTCAGTATAAGCAAGTAATTTTAAATCAGAAGAAGAAGATAGAAATACTCCCTTATTTATTGTGCCCTTCAAGTATCTGACGATGCGAAGAACAACACTCATATGAACGGTTGTGGGAGCGTGCTGAAACTGACTGGCGATGTGTATAGCATGTGATAAGTCAGGTCTAGTAATACTAAGATACATTAACGAACCTACCAGCTGCCTGTAAGGGGTAGGATCGGTTAAAGGAACACCATCGTCAATTTTCATTTTTGCTCCCACAACTTCAGGAGTTTCGCATACTTTGTCATCAGAAATCCCGGATCTGTCAATAATCTCACAAGCAAGTTTAGTCTGAGATAAAAAATAACCACGTTGCGAATAAGCAACCTCAATTCCAAGAAAATATGTCAGAAAACCCAAGTCTGACATCTCAAATTTTGAAGTCAAGACGGACTTAATACCCTTGACTCCTTGAACATCATCACCTGTAATTAACATATCATCAACATAGAGCAATAATATTACAATCCCTGCTTTAGATTTCTTAGTAAATAGAGCAGTGTCAGTATAGCATGAGAAGAAACCATTTTCCAACATTACACTGGTAAATCTATCATACCAGGCTTTGGGAGCCTGTTTCAATCCATAAAGAGCCTTTCGAAGACGAAGAACTTTATTTTCAGGAATCTTCATGCCTGGTGGGGCATCCATATATACTTCTTCGTTAAGATCACCATTTAAAAAAGCATTTTTCACATCCATTTGAAAAATGTTCCAATTTTTAATAGATGCAATAGTAATGAGACATCTAACTGTAACCATTCGGGCTACAGGAGCAAAAGTTTCTTCATAATCAATTCCATACTCTTGCCCATACCCTTTTGCAACTAAGCGAGCTTTATACCTTTCAAGGGATCCGTCACTCTTAGTTTTAACCTTAAAAACCCATCGACAACCTATAGTTTTCTTTCCTATGGGTAGAGTTTCGAAATCCCAAGTTTCAGCCCTTTTAAGAGCATTAAGTTCATTTTGCATAGCTTCTTGCCATTCTATACATTTTTTAGCTTCTTCAAAGTTTCTAGGTTCAAAATAAGAATGAATGGCACTAAGACAAGTCCTATATCGGGGTGAAAAGGAATCAAAGGAGACAAAACGAGTTGGAGGTCTCCTATTCCTCTCAGATCTACGGTGATCGAGAACAGGAACAAGTTCACTATATTGATCAATAGCACTTCTAAAGGTGTCTTGGTTTCTACGTGAGTATGTTATTGGATCACTTGAAGTCCTGCCTTCTTGTTGGTTATGCTCTTCGACATTACCCTCAATGTCCTCATCATGGTTTGATGATACATCATCATCACTAGATACATCATCATTACTAGACAATAAGTCAAAAAGGAAGGAATAATCAAAATTTTCTTGTTGCAAAACATTTTTTTCAAATCCACTTTCATTTTCCAAAAAAGTTACATTTCTAGAGACATATAACTTATCTTCTCGAAGATCATAACACCGAAATCCCTTTTGAGTTTCAGAATAGCCAAGAAAAGCGCAGGGGATAGCCTTGGGAGAGAGTTTGTCATTCTTATCCGTAAGTATGAAACACTTACACCCGAAGACTCGTAATCTATTATAATCTGGTTCAAGTTTATATAAAATCTCAAAAGGGGATATTTTTCCTAATAATCTAGAAGGCAAACGATTTATCAGATAAACAGAAGCAAGAGCAGCTTCAGCCCAAAAAATTTTTGGTATGTTTTGGGAAATAAGAAGGGTTCTAGTGGTCTCAATAATATGTCTATGTTTTCTTTCGGCCAACCCATTCTGTTGGGGGGTTTTAGGACAAGATCTTTGGTGAATGATTCCTTGATCTTCAAGATATATTTTAAATTGGTTGGAGAGATATTCTCCTCCAGAATCACTTCTAAAAATCTTTATGTTACTATTAAATTGATTCTTGATCATCGAATGGAAAGTTCTAAAGCATGAAAAGACTTCATGTTTGAATTTAAGAAAAAAGATCCATGAATATCTAGAGAAATCATCCACAAAAATAACATAATAAGAAAAACCTCCTTTTGAGACAACAGGTGCCGGTCCCCAAACATCGGAATGAACAATTTCAAAGGGTTTTGATGAGAACATAGTTCTTTGCTCAAAAGGTAAACTTTTCATTTTTCCGAGAATACAGTCATTACAAGAAAATGAACTTTTACATAGGTCTTTTGCAAAATGTAAGTAAGACAACTTGGTGATATTAGGATGACCAAGTCTTTTGTGCCACATGTTTATATCTTTGTTTCGGGCAACATTACAAAAAGATTTTGGAACTCGAAGAGATTCCATGTAGTATAAATCGCCTTTTCTAAAGCCTTCCCCAATCAATTTCCCGGACAGGCGATCCTGTATTAAACATTTATCACATGAAAATTTAATATCACAACCATGATCCGAGAGTTGAGAAACAGAAAGAAGATTTAAATTAAGTTTAGGTATAAATCTAATTTTTGGAATAAAAAAGTCTTGAGTTTCAAAATTACCTATTCCTTTAATTTCAAGAGAAGTTCCATCCGCAGTGGAAACAAAGGATGGAGAAACATTTTTTGAATAATCGGAAAGTGAAAACATGTTTGGGGACATATGAAAGGATGCACCTGAGTCCAAAAGCCAAGGGACTTTACCTGGAATGGAAGAAGTAGACACGGCGGCATCGGATGTAGCTCCCTTGAGAAGAGGTTGAAGGGCTTCCATTATTTGGTTCAACGAGAGTGACCCACTTGATGATGCCTCTTCCTTTTGTGGTGCGCCGGTGGTGGCCATAGCAAGGAGCTTCTTCCATTTGGGACATACCGGCTTGATATGCCCCGGTTCTTTACAAAAGTGACATATAGTCTTGCTATAGTCCCGCTTCCCTCTTTGTCCACCATCTCCTCCTTGATTTTGGAATTTAAAGTGAGGAGGACGATAGGTCTTTACATTATTTCCGGGTCTTGATACAGCATTAACCTCATTATTTTCTTCATAATTACAAGGAACCATAAGAACACTTGGTCCTTGTTTACATAAATTCATACGAGTCTCCTCACCACTTAATTTGGTGAGAACATCTTCAAGAGAGGGAGGAGTAAATGAGGATAGAAGTGATGACCTTATTTGCTCAAATTCCGGTCTCAACCCATTCAAAAAATTGAAGAAACGATCTTCTTCAAGTTGCTTGTGGCGGAGTTCAATTGCCTCTCCACTCCATTTTGGTTCAAGCATAGAGAGCTCATCCCAAATAGAGGAAAGATCGGCAAAATATTCCCTAATAGACATTTCACCTTGAGTAAGGGAGAGGGCCTTCTTTTGAAGGTAATACTTATGAGATAGGTCTCTTGATGTATACATCTTCTCGAGATAATGCCAAGCTTCCGATGCCTTTTTGAATTTGATAATGTTGGCATTAATCTTCGTTTCGACGGATGCGAAGAACCAAGAAAGAATCTTGAAATTCTTCATTTCCCATTCGTCGTGTTTCTTTGAGTATTCTTCAAGAGCTTTGATCCTTTCCTCTCCCTCAAGAATCTTGATTTCACTTCCGTCCATTATGGTTATCTTGGGTTCCGGTTCCGGAATTGTTCCTTGCACATAACCCCACAATCCTTTTCCTTTTATGTGGGCCTCCATATTCCCGGCCCAAATATGATAGTTGGACCCATTCAACTTGAAGCCAAGGGCAAAGTGAGACTCTTTCTCACCCATTAAGACGTAGAGAGAAGAAGAAAAAAGGCGTACCAATACGATGTTTCCACTTCTTCTTAGCACAAGATCCTTCTAAAATATTTGAGAAGCAAGATCCACCACTTCAATCTCAAAAAAAAATCCGAAGGCACGGTTTTCGAGGCACTCGAACAAAGGCGGATCTCACGATCTCCAATCAACAACCGAGCTTTGATACCATGTGAAATTGTCTACGAAGAGACAATACATAAACAAGCATAAAAACCTTATAAAAGAAGTGCACGAAAGCACTCTCACAACACTTGAACAAAATACACAAAAAGTGTATAAATAATAAACATGCAATAATGCATGTATTTCAATATATAAAAGCAAATGCTTGAGACTCTCAAGCTTAACCAAATACAAAGGGGGAACACCCCTATTTATACAAGAAGGAAGGAGGCAAGAGGGGGCTCCCCAAAGGAGTCGTTGGGGAGCTCCCAACGGTCACAATTGTGACCGTTGGGGGCTCCCCAACGACTCTATTGGGGAGACCCCCAATGCACTTTTTGAGAGTGCAAAAAAGAAAAAATAAAAATTAAAAGAATTACAAAAATAATGGAAAAATTACAGCATATTCCAAATGGAATATGCGCAAAATGTAAAATGACAAAAATACCCTTTCGGGTAAAAAAAGATAAAAATGTATAAATATATATACTTATATATAGAGATACGTATACATATAAAATATGTATACGTATCTCTATGTATATAAGTATATATATTTATACTTACAATATTGATTTTGAGTGTACATTTTAACAGGCTCAACCGACTCACGTTAATTTTTTTTTCTAGGTTCTGGACTCTCAACCAGGCCCTGACAGTACATACACAGGCCTGGTGTAAAGCCCGTTAAAAAAAAAAAATAAAAAATTGGACACGTGCTAGGCATGTGTCGCGGTCTGCCCGTCGTGTCGGATCCGAGTCGGACCCATACCTAGACCCGAGCCCGAGCCCAAGCCCAAGCCCGACCTTGCTTCTCGAACGATCGAGAAGCCTGTGTCTTTTAAAAGGCACAGGCGCCTCGGGCGAGGGTCAAAAGCCCTTGCCCCTTCTCTCTCCTCTGCTTCGCCTCTCTCATGCTGCCGCCGACGATTGGAGATGCCGACGACCAACTCCGTTCGGCCTCCTCCTCTTTGAGTCTGACACCCCCTCTCCATCCCCTGTGTCGCAGGATGCCGACGATCGAAGCCGACAGCGGCCTCCGAGTTCCGCCGACCTCCTTGCATCTCTGACGGTCGGCGACCGTCGTCGTCGATGACCTCGCCACCATCTCCCTCGCCATCGACCTTCGAGCATCGCCGACCTCCAAGCGCCGACGACTCTCCTGTCTCCGGCGCCCCTTCTCTCTCCTCTCCTTCCTTTGTCCCTTTTTGCCTATTGAAGGAGGTCCCATCACCGCCATCGCCTTCGCCTGAGTCGTCCTTGGACTCCCTTGTCGCCACGGTCTTTTGAGGTAAACCCTCCCATCTTCTTTACTTATTTTTCTTCTCTGTGAGGGGTCGATTGATAGGGGGGTTGAGCCCCTGTCGTCGCCTCTCGTCGGCAGGGAGTTCCACCCCCCTGTCGCTTTTGTTGTTTTTCGGCAGGGGGTTTTGCCCCCTGCCTATTGTGGTCCTTTGGCAGGGGGCTCTACCCCCTGGCCCCATCCTGTTTCCGGGAGCCCCCTGCCTTGTGTTTCCCGGCTGGGGCCGAGGCCCCCCTACTCCCTTGTTGTTTCCTGGCAGGGGGAGAGGCTCCCCGTGCCCTCTGTTGTTCCTCGGTCGGGGCCGAAGCCCCTTGTCTCCTGTTGCTTCTCGGCAGGGGGTTCTGCCCCCTGCCTCTTGCGTTTTGTTGGCAGGGGGCGAAGCTCTCCCTGCCTCCTTTGGTTTCCCAGTAGGGGGTGAAGCCCCCCTGCCCTCTTCATGTTTTCGAGCAGGGGGCAAAACCCCTTGCACCTTTCTTGTTCTCCGGCAAGGGGCTTTGCCCCCCTGCCTTATTCTTGCTGCAAGCAGGGGCAGAGCCCCTGCCTATCTCGTGTCCCGCAGGGGGTTACGCCCCCTGTCTTGATTCATGTTCTGACATGGGGTGTTCCCCCTGTCTTGTTGTGGTAGGTGTGGTAGGGAACCTCTACTCCCTCCCCTGCCTTTCTCTGCTTTGGCAGACAGGGAGCTCCTGCTTCCTGCCTTTGCTGCTTTTTTCCAGGCAGGGGTCTCACCCCTGCCTCTAGCACCCTTGTCGGCAGGGTGCAGGGTTCCTGCCTCTACAGTCGGGAGGCCTTGTTGCCTCTGTTGCTCTTCTGCAGGGAACTGAGCTCTCTGCCTACTCTCGTGTTTGGGGTCCGGTACCACTGCAGGTCTTACCAGACCCACTTCTCGTTTATATTACAACATATACTAACGTTCTAAGCTTTTCAGGTTGAACGGTGGATCCAGCTCGCCTTAGTGGCTCGAGCTTGCACTTAACTACACTGCAAGCGTACGAGGACCCGCAACCCCTCAAGGTAGGGGATTCTTGCGTAAAAGGACAATGAACGGATAAATGCTAAATAAGGAAAGATAACTAAAAGAGGATAATGATATATGTATACATATAAAATATATACGTATGTCTTTACATTCAAGGACGCGGTTTCGTGATCTTTGTCCTCTTTACTTTCTTGCACTTTCCTTTTCTGTTGCCACCGCACTATATGTGCCCAGACTTTTAATTCACGTCTTTACATTTCATGTTTTTTTAACTCAAGGACGCAGTTTCACGATCCTTGTCCTCTCTACCTTTTTGTACTTTACTTTCTTGCTGCCTCGCGCTTTGCACCATGGCATTTACTTGTATATGTATGTCTTTTTACTCCAGGATGCAATCCTGGTCCTCCTTTACGTTCTCGCACTTTACTTTCTGCATTTACTTTTGTTGCCCTACGCTTTATGCGCCATGGCCTTACTACGTACTACCTTTTTTTGTTGTAGTCATGCTTTCTTTTGCACTTTTTGTATGTGTTCGTCCTGACCTTGCTGCCGCACTTCGTGCATATGTTTTGCTTATGCATGTATTCTTATCTTTGTCGTATGCTTCTTTACTTGCTTACGCTTATCGTTTTATCGAGGTACAACTCCATGCCTCGCGAGTCATCTTTTGCACTTGCTTAGTCAGGATAGGATCCCATACCCCATGAGTTGCTTACGTAGCCTGACTTGTACGTTTTACCCTCGAGGTGCAACTTCGCGCGTCGAGTCTTGCTCTTCGTTTTCCCATGACACTATATTGTGCACAGGTTTGCCCCTTGTCAGCTTGCACTCCTGGAGTGCAGCTTTGAGCGTATTTCAACTTGTTCATTTGTCTTAAAAGACACGATGCATACTTATGCACTTGTTCTCCAAAGGATGACTTTTTAAGCACCAACCTATTTTCGAAACGTATAGTTTTGCAAAGCAAATTTCAAAAGCCTTTTATGAGATAGCGGTTGAATCTCCCAAATTGATGCATTTGGGAGAAGTGTTCTACAACTTCAGTTCACGTATTCGATACGACTCGGATAACCTTGTTTAGGGGCATGCGCACGAGTTAGTCCAAGGTTCTACTAAGGAACCTGTTAGATCTTTGTCGCATCACCTCTGATGCGAGACCTAGTTGCTAGGCCTTCTGGTCAAACTAAGATAGTAGCGCCTTCCTTTCTTCACAAAAGTATTGCTGATAGACTTCTTTTAAGAAATCCATGCTCCTCTCCTTGTAGTCGTACTCTCGATCATGTACAATATGTTTGGACTACGAAGAGCAGGATGAAAGGTCTATAGCAACCTCAAAATGTGTATTGACACTGTAAGGTAAATCGAGTAATGTTGATATTCACCTAATAGGCAAAATGCTTGCAACTGTCTAAAGAACCTGAGCGTGATACGTTGGAACTCGAATGAGTTCACTGTGGACTTCTGCAAAGCAGATGTGTTGGGGGATTTCCTGCGAGAGATCCTTACCCCTCTCATCGTGGTTGTACTTTTAAACAGGTACGTTGCGTACTGCAGTGAGTAGGATGAGAGGTGTGTGGTTGCCTCGAACGCGCAGTGACGCGTGTAATTCACATAATGATAACTATGCGCCTTCACAGGCAAGATACTCGAGTAGGTCGAAAGACCAGAGCATGTAGAATGGGACGACAGTTAAGAAACCCCCCGTCGTGCCCATTCGGGATGGTTCATCAAGAGAGATGATGGATGATACAAAACTCTGATGGACAGACCATTAATGGCTATTACGGGCAAATGTTCGGCTTCCCCAGTCATCAGAGGTTAAGGAAAATGGGGCTACCATAATTATCCTAGGTGGTAGTTGCCTGACACTTCTGCAGAAGTTGGATGCATTCATAGGCCCAGTTTTGCCTTTGGGGACTTACTCTCTTGACCACTGGTCGTTCCCTTAAGAGCGGACTCAGTCAGTCATTCAGGGTATAATAAAATATATAGCATAATGGACCCCCGAATCGATCTCGGCTGTTTCTACGTTTTGCCTTGTGCGTACCCACAATGGCCAGCTCATAATGAAAACAATATATAATCTATGCACATGATTATGAAATATGCGTGCTGTAACGTGAATTGATTGCTTGTTAGCTCGGTAGTTTGGTACACTACTCGTTGAGCTATGCACGCCTGTCGAGGCGTTACTCTAAGTTGGTTAAACTGCTTACGCAGTTCCTTGCTTAGTAATAGCTAGCTTCTCATACTAGTTAAATGCTTATTCATTGGCGTGCGTCTCTTATGATTAATGTGATTGCATACAACTCGTAATCTACGAACTGGTGGCAACTAGGACTGATGTAGCCGCTTGTCTTATAAGCTGCTTATATATTGTGATATAACTGCTACCGTATGATTGCTTATCCTGTGTAGCTTATGAATTGCTTGTGATGCAATAGCTTGTGCCTTACGATTAATGTAGTTACTTGCTGATGGACTGAACCATCTAATGATAATTGTATGTATTGCGAGCATTGTTATGAATGCATGTCTTATTCAGTTGGATTGTTGCTTGTTTAGCACTATGATCCTTACTGCTCTTGTATTTAGTTGTTTGCTTTACTAGATTTCTGCTTACTCCACGTCACATTTGGTTAGTTCTGCTAGACTTGTTTTTTTCTGCTTGATCTAGCGAATATCTTGCTTATTGCAGCATTTGTACCTTCTTGTTTTTTGCACCCCTACCAGTCTGTTGTGAGACTGACCCATTTCATGGGGCAGGTGGTGAACAGGTTGAGACAGCTTGCGATGGCACGATGATGTGATGCGTTCAAGGCGCGGCCCTTTCCCTGACGTTACGCTCTTGAGGACACTTTTGGTAAATGTGATATAAAGTTTCTTTGAAAACATCTCTTATTAAAACTCTGGATTACTAAAACTGTGTTACCAAAACTTCGTTCTTCTTTTCATTTCAATAAAATATATGCTTGAGTTGCAAATCAGTTTATAAAAGGAAGTTTGCGTTGTAATGCGCCCAAAGTCTAGGGACTTGCTATTTCAAACATGATTTCCGCTAAACTCTTGTTTCAAACTCTGATAAATAATCGATTTCAAAGCTTTCAACCTTTTTCGTAAAATGTTTCAAGTCCACGATTTTGGGGCATTACACCCGGGCTGTCAGGCCCAGCTGATGGTCTCGGCCAGTGTTGTGAAAAGCGTTAAGGCGTAGCGAGGCGCTCCACCAAAATCTGAGGCGAGGCGTAAGCCTTGAAGCGCAAAGCGTAAGCCTCAAAATTTTTTTTTTTTTAAATCTTAAAAAAACTATAAAAATTATCTAAAATTATAAATAAATAAGAAATGTTTTATTGATGAAGCACCAACCAACACGAAATAAAAAATCTCAAATAAATACGGGAAAAAATATGAGATAATTAGTATAAAAAAAATAATGTCTATATTTTTTTATAGAAAGAAAAATTTAGACAAAACCTTAGCTTATATTAGTATCTTTTCTGGGGTACATTAATTCACGGGAAACAGAACTAGGAGACAGAATTCTGCACAGAATTTCATATCAACAATAACTAATCATACTTCACAGAATATTTGCAATGTTGAGAGAAAAAACTGAAGCAAAACATCAATGAGAAAGACATCAACTGGAAGAAATCAAGGCAACATGATAATGTAAGAATTGCTATAGTTTATAGTGGCTTTTTTTTCTTTGACTTAGACCTTAGTTGAGATTATGGCTGAAGAGACAAATAAAGTAGAGTTGCATACGATTTAGTGTTGGTTGCAGTGAGGTGGTCTACTCTATACCATTCTGACAATGAGATGAGCACCATAAGGTGAATTCTATCATAAGGAGTTGAAATTGAAACAAATGATGTATACATCTCAATTTGAAAAAAGAAGAAATTTGTTATTTCTGCACCATCCACCACAGGTAATACTGTTGGGAATGAGAAAATTTGCTCTACTGGTCCTAAGTCATGCTTTTGAGAGTGACTTCCTCTGACCCAATGACAGTTGCTCACTCTCAGTTGCTTGAACAAATTCAGCAGCTGCTTGCTCAATTTATAACTACTTATTCTTTATCGACAGCGAAAGTTGGGGTTAGGCAGACCCCTACCAGTTAATACAACCATACCATTTGGGGTTCGAACTTGCAACGTCCCAACTCAAGGAGACGTGCACTGACTACATATTCTCCTTCCTTGCTTTGCTTCTTCCCTTACTGTTATGGATCCCACAGTTTTTTTTGAGCCATCCATTTTCTAGAAAAACAGCATCTAGAGCATACAAAATGGACAATGGAGTAAGCACAAGTTCCCTCTGAGAGAACCATCGGTGGTTTTGCATGGCTGAACAACATCTAAGGGGTCGGTAAAGGGTACCCCTGACCTCACAGAATTCCCGGTAGCTCTGTAATGGCTTGGGTGTTGGTGACCCCACCCAGGGTTTACCTTTCAGTGGGATCCCCCCATTAAGTGACCCAGTTCTCAGCGAGAGTTCCTTGTCATTAAAAAAAAGTCTGAGAGAGAGAGAGAGAGAGATGGGAAAGGGGCTGCGAGAGAGGGAGAGAGGCTGCGAGAGAGAGGGACAGAGGGGCTGCGAGAGACTATTTAGGGCCCCCGACCCTCGTTAGGGTCGGGGGCAAGATTTTAATTATGGTCAAATGAGGGCTTTGACCCTCATTTGACCATAATAATAAGGCGTGCACGCCTCACCTCGAGGCGTACGCCTCAAGGCCTTTGAGGCGTACGCCTCTGTGCATTTGCGCCTCAAGCCTGCGCCTCAAGGCACAAAGGCCCTCGCCTTGAGGCGAGGCGCGCTTTTTGCGCCTTGAGGCGCGTTTTTAATAACACTGGTCTCGGCTGAGCTGGCTCGACTAACTCGGGGCTGGCAGGGATTGGCCAGACCTAGTCCCGCCCTTGGGCAGTACTGAGACAGGCCTGACAGTCCACTGTCAGGCCCGACCAGGGTCTGCATTGTAACAACCCCAACTCATACCCCTTGAAAATGCAGATTTTTTTTATTCAGTGCGAAAAACTTTTCAGAGACCCGGGGTCTTCACAGTTCGAATTCCAATTCCAATTCCAATTGGATAGCCAAACGCCACAATAGAGCTTACACTAATCACCCATACCAATCTAAACCATTATTCATTTATTTGAAAGAAAGAATGTTTAAGCAATAATTGCAAGAGACATATCAGAGTTATTTAAATGACATAAAAGTAAATAACGAAAAATTGAGTCACGCTTCTCCTCTATGAACCGTCTAGCAAGAATGTGACACTCGTAACCCTCTCAGAAACCAGTCACTTCACTGATCATCTGCGACTGCGAAAAAACATAGAAGTAGAGTGTCAGAACCGAAATCCTGAGAACATGTACTTCTAATGAAACAAGTGAGCTAAAAAATACAGATAAGATTTCATGCAACAATTTAGAGGGATGCAATGATGACATTTATATAATTCAATTTAAGCATTCATGCAACATGAAACAATTTCTAAGCATGAAAAATCATTTAAGCAATAGCAGAGATCACAATTTAAGTAAGCAAGACATTAGAGATTAAACATCACGCATCCACCAACATGTAATAATTAAGAGAACAGATAACATATGCATGTTCTAATGCATAACAGGAATATACATAATTTATGTGCAATGCATGAACACTTTATTATATTTCCTTAAGGTTTTCCTTTTCCATATGCATGCCGTATTAAATACATACAATTTAAGTTCTTTTTAATTTCTGTTGCCCGCGGATACACCAAGCGAGTACAATTTTCCGAGGTCAAGTTAGGTTCTCAGGGTAGCTTAACACACAATTTGTATTTTATGACTGGGTTCCAAACTTAGCCCTCGATCGAATCACCTTCGGAACATTAGACCTCCACATCTAATATCGGGGACACTAGGGACATGCTACGCTCACAAGTGCTACTTCTTTGGTATACCAAAACAACAACTGTGTCGAACACACCACCCCCAGGTAAAGTAACAGACTCTCCCTAAAACTGTGGGTAGGAGAAAGAACCTCAATATCGGGTTCAGGGGTCAAAGTAAAGCACACAAAGTTTTTGTATCCTCACAGTCTCTCCAAGACCAGATCTCTAGGATCCCCATTCTTCAGATGGGAGATCCCAGAACGTATATTACATTGTTCTTATTCATTATCTTTTTTTTAAAAACCAATTATTGAGTTTTACAATTTAGCATGCAGAAACAAGGCAAAAGCTCACATCTACCCCTGCGAGAAACATCACGGGACTCCTGTCCGTGGAAACACCTGGAACAAAATATAGTGCAATAAAAATAAATATGATTTTTGCGATGCATTTAAACAATTAAAGAAAGAGCAAACCAAAGCTCAAGGCTCTCCATGCCTGTGATGATTTATTTAGACCATCGATGCATCATACACAAAAACCATAACAACTTGCAATGTATGCAATGATGTCAACATGCTTTCAAATGCATATTTATATATGTCAATTTAACCATGTGCATGATATGTCATATTCATATGCATGTGTTCGCCATTCATGTGTACGTGCCTTTACGAAATCATTCCACATACATGCATTCACTCATGAATCATCTCAATTGGGACAAGTGAACAACTCATGCATTTATGTACATGCGAAACACACATCAATGCATGTATGCACATGCATTTGAAACAAACTTCATATCGTAGGAGGCTTAAAAACATCACATCAAGTCAAAGCATATACATAATTCCAAATCTTGACATGTCTCAAGAATCAAAATACATGCACACCATACCTTCTGAAAATTTCTATGCACATTAAAAAATGCAAACATGTATCATGTGTATGCCACAGAAATATTCATAAGCATGTCTTCGATTTGATTCACATATTCATGTCAAATACATGATTTCATTTAGTATTTGTATGCATGCTTTCCTGCAATACCCCCTGAAAATAACTATGTGAACACTCATGTAACCATTTACATGTAGACATACTTCAATACCATGTAGACTTATGCGTAAGAAAACAGCCAGGTATTAACATTTTTAACTCAAATATTCACATCCCTGGCTGAACCCAAGTTCATAACATAGCCAACCACAACCACATTCTAAAAATAATAATTAGAGGTTTATCCACAACCTGTAATTCAGGTTTTATAATCATAACTAGAAAATTATCATATTTACATTCAAAGTCCTAGATTTTACCTATTTAAGAAAAAACTTAGATTCATTTGGCAAGATCCCATATTTAAATCATGTTAACAAAAATACATATTTATAATTTAAATATCATATTTTAAATCATTTGACAAAAATCCAGATTCATTCAATTTAAATCTCAGAGTTAAATAAATATTGAACTTAATTAAATTCATATTTAACCAATTAAATAAAAACTTAGATTTTTATTTAATCTAAAACCATATTTAATTAATCAAGAAAAAACTTTGATTTTATTAAATCTAAGACCAGATTTAATTAAGCAAGATAAACTCAGATTTAATCAAATCTAATACCAGATTTTAAAAACTTAGATTTCCTTAAATCTAAATCTAGATTTCATAAATTTTTATTATGAAAGGGACTCCCAATCGCATAGGCTGAAACAGTCTTTTTTTTTTAAATAGTCTTAGATCCAAAGTGAACCATTCACAAACCAACCCTTAGTTCAGTCAAGATCAATCGATAACCTGTCAAACTGATCCCTTTGATTTTAATCAATCCAAACCTAAATTTAGGTTCAATCAACCATGAACCGTCAAAACCTATTTGAGGTTCAATCCAACTTGAACCCTCAAAACTGATTTTTGTTCAGCCCAAGAAAACAAAACACTAACCCTCAAACAAGTGTAACATATTAGATTAGAACTTAGTACTTGAACCACCAAAGAAAATCTATGCATAATCAAGAAATGCTTGTCATGATCTCTAATTACAAGGTTGCAAATATGTGAAGCAATAATTACATCAAGACTTTGGAGAATGATAAATCCTAATCCTTGAATAACTTTGCAATAATGAAAAAATATCAGCAGGAATGGTGGTTACACAATCACATGATACATAATTTGCTCAACACTTAAACTCATTTACCATACGAGTCTCTACTAGGATTGCAAACATATTAGATATGGGTTATCGTCATGTGTGACCTAATATTGTATTGGTTTTATCAAGTTGGATCTGATTCTGGATCCAGCTACATCGAGTTCTAAACTCATATTTGATCAGAACTTTTACGGTATAAAACAGGCAAATCTCCACTTTCTTTTCCTTCTTGCACCCAAAAAGAAAAAGTAATTGGATCACGTTACTCATGATTCTTGCCCAAATCTGATGACAAATGGTTATCCATTCCCAGATCCATATATGATTAGAACCAACCACATTATTATTAATTCTCCTTAGGATTTCAACATGAATTAAATGTACCCGACAATGCAGACCTAAAACAGTTTGGTCCTACCAGTCCCAAGACAAAGAGTAACAGCTAACATCTAAGTTTGCATAGCCAAGTCTCTGGTGTTGAGAATAGACATACATAGAAGTCGGTTATCATTGAAAGCAACTCTAAATCATGCTTTTGTCACCAAATAAAAACTCTTTTTGTAAAAAAAAAACATACACAGAATTTTTATATGTAAAGGACCGAAAACACCCATATAAAGGAGGATATATGGATCCTCACCCATGTGATCTAGAGTAAACACATAGATTCACTCTTTAACCATGGATTTGCACTAAATATTGCAAGGAAATCGAATCGATATTCAATTTCTTGCATGAATCAAAAGAAAGAACCCGTACCTTAGAGTTCGATGCTTGGAGGGAAAAGCACAGGGATGCCGATGGCGAGGAACGGCTCAATCATGGGTCGTCGGAGGTGTCTGCGAACATAGGGAGAAAATCATAGCAGGGAAAAGACTAAAAGAAAGGAAGAGAGGAGAACAGGGAGGCTGCGTATGCGGGTTCGGTCACCAGGCGAGCCCGGACCTGCTATCCAACCCCACCATTGGATTTTGAACTTGCAACACCTCAGAACACGGTGACGGGCACCTACTGCTCTTGCCGGACTAATAGAGCCCCCATTTGCCGTCACAGAGAGCAACATGTGTCGCCGCAACCACTGTTGTGCACTATGCCACAGTTGTGCGCATCAAGTGCACGCAACCGCTACCACAAGTACCGCAGCCGCGCGAACCATGTGCCGCAGCGACGCACGGGGTGTTGCAGCTGTAGCACACCGCGTGTCACGAGGATCAATAAAAAAACTATGCCCCCCCCCCCATTGGCTTCATCGAAAAAAAAGAAAATCAGGCAGGGGTATCACACCTGCCTGTTGGTCGGGACAAAGGGGAAAAGGTCGACAGGGGAGGGCCATCGACCACCTGCCGCCCCCCCCCCCCCTGACGGTCACAGGAAAGGTGGCAAGGGCTGCAAGTGTGCCGCCGACCACCTGCCGACCCTTGGCATTCCAAATGGAAAAAGGGGAAAGGGGAAGGCACGGCAGGGGCCTCCGGCCTCCTGTCGGCCTCCCGACGAACACGGAGAGAGGGAAAAAGGGAGACACGGCAAGTGGCCACCGGCCTCCTGGCAATACAGAGAGAGCACAGAGGGAGAGAGGAAAGAGAGGCACTATGGGTGGCCACCGGCCTCCCGACAACACCCAGAGAAAAACAGAGAGAGAGAGAGAGAGAGAGAGAGAGAGAGAGAGAGAGAGAGAGAGAGAGAGACGACATACCTGGAAGGGGTCCAGCGTCGTCAGTCAGCATCGCTGGCGCTGCCACACACAGGGAGCAAGAACGAGGGAAGAGGAAAAGTCTGTGAGGTGCGGGCCTCCCCTCCCCTTGCGATGGTTTTAAAGAGGAAACACGACAAAGGCGTAGCCGCTACGGGGAAGAAGAAAAGGGCACGGAGGGGGGGAGAGATTCGGGAAGCCCTCAAAGAGTTTCCCTTTTCAATCAAGAGGGAAGAGGAAAAGCGACACAGAGGGTTTAAAAGACCCTCGCCCCTGCGTCACATTCGTATAACCCTAATGGGTATTATGGATCCGGGTCGAATCCGGATCCGACCTGGGTCCGAGTTTTTTTGAAAAACGTGGGTTTTACATGCTCAGACCAAACCCAACCGATCTTGGTCGGCTGGGCCTGTTTGAGACCCCAGCCGACTAGGTCGGTTGGGTATAAACCTTTCAAAATAAATAATATATATATATATATATATATATATATATATATATATATATATATATATATGGGTATACGTTTTAAAGCCTGGGTATGACCCCCCTTTTAGAAAAAAAATACAATAAGAAACCCTATATATATGTCTATAAATTGAACACGGTGGGTGTGCATGACCATTTTATAAAAAAAAAATCCTTTTGCAGACTCTGTGTTGGCCTAAATATGGAATTTTAAGTTAACAGGCATGTTAACTTCCAGATTGGGTTACTGTATGTATGAATTATATTTCTGACAGCAAAACATGGTGATGCCTTAACTTTTGTTGGAATCATGAGGTAGCTGCATTGTGTAATTTCCTTTATGCAGTAATTTACTCAAAATTTGTTCTTTGGAGTTCTCAATTGATGATTTCTTTCTCTAGAAGATGTAATGTCATATACTTATCTGCATTGCTTTTCTTGTTAGTATAGTATAACTTAAACTATCTCTTTGTGTGGAGTCTGTAATATGCTTAACATGCTCCTGTTCTAAATGAGCTTGGTTATCATGTGCATACAGAAATTATGTGTTGACAATATGAGCTTACGTGAGGGTGCATTCTCATGCTTGCTTGATAAATGGAAACATGTGAATGGCATGAATCCGTTGACATATGCATATGAATGTTTAGTTATGCTCATTGTTAAAGTGGCTTATATGAATGTGCATTGGAACAACATGCAATTGACTTGAATATGTGCATAAAACAAAAGCATGCACTTATCACTATCATATGAATTGAATATAAACATGCTTCTAAATATTCTTGTCTCATTGACGTAGTTGAAATTTGCATATATGAATGTGCATTTAGAAAGCATGTGATTTATTTCATTATGGCGTATTGTTATGGTTTTTTGCATATGGTGCATCGATGATCGAATGAATCATCGCAGGCCTGAAGAGCCTGTGATCATGCAAATTTTTTCCTCTCGTTCCTCTTTTCCTTCTCTTCGCCTTTCTAGCCTCTATTCCCTTTTTAAAGGGGAATAAAAGATAGAAAAGAAGATGAGAAAAAGGAAGAAGAGAGAGGAACTCCTTTGCAAGGTCTCATCTAACCAAAGTTTTGAAAATATTTAGAAAATTACTCGCCTCCGTTTTTAAAAATTTGCGGGAAAAATGGAGAGACGGGATTCGCTCGTCGGTACGAGGTCTGACAATTCCTGGCGCCTTTACCAGGGGTAATCAAACCAAGGATCGAATAAATGCCTTTTGCTTTGCCTAAATATTATCTAAGAATTTATTCCGAGTCTAAAATGCACAAGGAATCATGCTTGTGCAATGCAAGAATGTATGCTCTTTTGAAAAAAATGATTTGGAAATTTTCAAGTGTTTTTGAGATGAACTTGATAATGGAGTAAAAAGATTGTTTTTTGAAAGTTGAATCTAACTTTAGAACTTTTAGATAGATCTTCGAAAGATATTTGAAGTTTTAAGTCTTGAAATAATCAGAGTTGGAAAAATAAATCTTGATTTAAAAAGAATGAAGAAAAAGGGGAATTTTGAAGCTGAGATAGAAAAAAAATTGAAGTTTCTAAGGTCAAAATAGACTTTGAATTTTGATTTTTGAATCTGGATTTCGAAGTAGATGATGAAATTCAGAATGGAATTGATTTCCAGATTTAAAGTTTGAAATCAGTTTGGAATTTGGGTTTGAGAAATCCAAATGGAATTTGAAAATAGAATTGGATGTAAGAAGTCTAGATGTGATTTGAAAATGGATTTGGTTTTGAAGTTTGGAATTGAGAGTGAAACTGGATCCGAAATCTGGAATCCTAAATGGAATTGGATCCGAAGTCTGGAATCTGGATCCGAAGTCTGGAATCCTAAATGGAATCTGGATCTGAAGTCTGAGATCCAAGATAGGGCTGGATTCGAAATCTGGAATCCTAAATGGAATTGAATCCGAAGTCTGAGATCCAAGATGGAGTTGGATCCGAAATCTGAAATCCTAAATGGAATTGGATTCGAAATCTGAGATCCAAGATGGAGTTGGATCCGAAATCTGAAATCCTAAATGGAAATGGGGTTCTAAATCTAGAACTGGATTTTGAAAGTCCAAATGGGACTTTTGAAGATGGATCTGGGTTTTTGAAAATCCAAATTGAATTTACAAGTAGGTTTTAAACTTAGAAAAAATCAATTTTTGAGATTCATAATCAATCTCAAAACTTTGATTTTAAATTGAAAATCAAGACTCAGTGAAGAATGAAGGATGAACTTGATTTAAAACTTGAGTTTTGAAATAAGAAGATGAATTAAAAATTTCAATGTTTAAATTGAACTTTGAAATTGAATTGAATTTGAATTTGAATCTTGGAATTGAATTTGGAATTTCAAAGTTGAGTTGAACTTTGAATTTGAATTTGGATTGGAAATTGAATTTAGAATACAAGAGTGAATTTTGAAATCTCAAAGCCAGATTGGACTTTGAAATTGAAATTTGAATATTTGAAATAAGATAGAAGAATGAATTGAAATAAAAATTAAAGATTGGTTTGAGAAATGAAGAGGATATTTGAAGAGTTATTTCACTTGGATTTTTGAAATATGAAAAACATTTTGAAAAATATAATGTAATTCTATCCTAAATGATGAAATGACTTAAAGAATTTTGAAATTAGATTTGAAAAGCATATTTCATTTCTTAAATGAATTGAAATAGGATTGAAGATATAATAGATCTCTGACTATGGTCATTGAATTTATTATATAATAATCATATTTGAACTCAGGTGAAGAATAAAATATGTTTTGGTGCTTTTATAGAGTTTAAAATGAAATTAACTCTCAATATATCCTGACTATGGCCATTGATATATATTCTGAGTTAATTTTAAGTTAAACCCTGATAAAATAAGAGAATATTTAAAAATATTATGATTTTTGAAGAGGGATCCAGTGTGGATCTAGTGTTATTCCATAAAAGATGAAAATCCTAAGTTTTGTTCACATTCTGACTATGGTCATTGATGCAAATCATCAACTTAGGATTTAATCACCTCTTATAAAATGGTGCACGGGCCATTCGTGTTCCCATTTATGAAATTTTGCAATAAAGGGAAAAATGATATGAAAACAAACAATTTCTAAGATATATGCATGCTTATACATTCTAATCTAATACTGGAAATTAAAATTCTCATTAATATCTAAGTTATTACAACATTTGAAATTGAAATAAAAATTCCTAATTTTAAGAAGGAAATTAATTTTCTTCAATTTTTCCTGCAAAACAGAATTAATGCAAGACAAGATAGCAAGATATGGGGGGTGATAAAAAAAAGTCCACATGTCCTGCTCATACTAAAAAAAAAAAGCACATATGAATCTATGGAAATGCAGTACTTGTATTTGATGATGAAATGGATTTCACTTGTACACATACAAGGCTATGGTTAAAAAAAAAAAGATGTAGTATGAGATCTGCCCAAGGACTGGGCTGGTACCAAGTAACACGCATGGACTGTTGTGACAACACATAATGGTCCAACTGGGTGTTGTTAAAGTGTGGATGCTATGGGACATAAGAATGTAAAAAAAAAATGCAGTGAGTGAATGTGAACACGACACCATGCAACAAGTGAAGGAATGGAAAGACCGACTCTTCATAAATACCAGGCTTGGTATCGTCTTCCACACCAAAGGAATCACTCTGAAGGTAATTAACCCCCTTTTTTTTTTAAACAGACGATTGGGTAGATGCAACAACTCCAGAAGGCTGACCAGCAAAACTATTTTCTAGTTTTGGTCCCATTAACTCTTAGAATATTTCTACCGAAATCTTGTTGACTTCAATCAAACGAGTATAGTTTTCACATACCTGAGATTTAGAAGCACCTGCCTATTTGTCACCAGAAATAAACCTTTTACTGTAAAAAAAAAAAAAGTTCTTTCATGAGTTCCCCTTCGTTCTAGTTGATCCCTGCAACATACTGAGATTTTTGTCTTCAATGTGGGCTATGCTGAGGATCATGACTGAGAACCAAATAAACTGGCTCTTTAGGCTCTGAACCTTGGCTATCACTATGACTGATGGAAATAATTACTGCTTTTGACAGTTTTATTCACCCATTGCTGAGCAGGACTGATTTCCTACCTGTTCGGAGGCTGTTGATTTATCACTGGCCCATTGGCAAGCAAACCAATTTCCCTCAGATCGGCCAAAGGCAGCATGAGACTCCATAAGATTATCAAGGAATTGCGTCAGTAACTCTAGAGCCTCTGCTGTGTATCACCTCTAGTTTTGGAGACTGTTTTGGTAAGATGATTGTCAAAGAAAAAAAAATTGGATACTGAACCAAGGATTTTGCAACTGTCACAAAGACAACCTTCCATTTTCTTTTCAGCATTTTCCTTCTGCTCCAGCTTTTTAAGTAGGTAGTGGTAAAAAGGGGGGGGGTAGGTGTCAGGTAAAATGCAGCAAGATGGAACATGGTGAGATGGATGTTGTGAGGTGGGTAAGTGGCTAAAAAAAAACGTTGACAGCAAAGGGAATTGTGGGGCTGATGTGCTGGTGTTAGAGAGAATGATGTGGAAGTGATACTAAGAAGAGAATATGAGGGATATTAACAGATGAACAGTGCTATTTGCAGTAGTTAAAGTGTGTGCACAGTGGTGCCTAAGATACAGCGTAATGAAATATAGTGGAGCAGTGATGAAAAATGAAAATCAACATATGTAAGCAGCAGTAATCATATTTAAGAGATGCCCAAAACATTGGACACAGACATTCAATTTTATCATCATTTGCTACTTCACACTGACATGGCATGACATAGCCTGGACAGAAGATGGAAAAGAAAAGAAACGAGGCTCCTTTTGGAACTCCTCACTCTAAGGAAGACGAGATGCTTCCAACATCTGGTGATATCTAATCCTTTACTGAAAATGCCATATCATTACGGTTTCCAGCTTTCATGACAAGGAAACGAGATAAAACCCAAAAGAGAACAGGTTTTACAGGACGAAATGGGCAGAGAAGAGGGATTCATAAAACAAAAACGTTGAACCATATCAAAGGAGCACATGTCCACTGATTACTTTCCCTAGAAATTGGTTTGCTTAACGTGTTGAATTCAGTCCAGCAAAAGGATCATCATCTTCATCTTCATGGAACTCAACAGAAACATTCACTTAAGCATCTTCATGGAACTCAACAGAAAAATTCACTTAAGCATCTTCATGGAACTCAACAGAAACATTCACTTAAGCATCTTCATGGAACTCCACAGAAACATTCACTTAAGCATCTTCATGGAACTCAACAGAAAAGTTCACTTAAACATTTTCATGGAACTCAACAGAAAAATTCACTTAAGCATCTTCATGGGACTCAACGGAAAATTTCACTTAAGCATCTTCATGGAACTCAACAAAAACATTCACTTAAGCATCTTCATGTAACTCAACAGAAAAGTTCACTTAAGCATCTTCATGGAACTCAACAGAAACATTCACTTAAGCATCTTCATGGAACTCAACAGAAAAGTTCACTTAAGCATCTTCATGGAACTCAACAGAAACATTCACTTAAGCATCTTCATGGAACTCAACAGAAAAAAAATACTGCTCTAGATAACTTAGTGGAGGAGGAAAAGATGCTTGGGGTGGTATTGAGACAGATATAGGGGAGGAGAATCTATTATTCAGGGATGAACTCTGTGTTGAATGTGCAGAACTGAAATCGTAAATGGCTTAAATTCAATAAATAAATAAAATAAAATGTAATCAAAATAAACAATATATAATGAGTAAAATGATCGATAATGCAGATGTATATAGTAAGGTTACAATGATTCATAAAGAGGGAAGGCCGTGATGATGCTGAACAGTAATATAACATGTGCCATCGATGCTTGATACTGGAAATTGAAAAGGGACAAAAACATATAACAGCAATCTCGGTGAAAGTAATAGAATTACAAGTAAAATATGGAAGTAAATGAGGGATTACAACAGAGTAAAACCGATCTGATGCTGGATCAGATAGGGTATCACTCGAAGAGGTCATCTTTGATCTTGATACGATCGATGTTGAAACAATAATATAATAGGGGGAATACGATGAACAAAAGATTTTTATGCCACATAGCAGAAAAATTGAACAAAGATATCAAAAGAAAATACAATCCATGCGTTAAAACCGGGGATGAATTATACAATGTAGCCCCAAATGCAATGAGTATTGACACAGAGGCAATGTTGTTATTGCAGTGGGTATCAACGAGACTGCGATAGGCAGATCAACGATACCAGTCTGCTTTTAGTGAACAGTGAAAATGAAGAAAAGAAGAAAACGCTGTAAGGAAATAGAGAAGGAAGCAATACAGAAGAACATGGAAGAGGATACGATGCTCACCTCTGATTACTGTTGCTGGGGTTGAAGGGTCTTTGATCGATCAAAAAGAGGGGAATCACCAGGTGAAAGAGAATGACGATCAATGTAGGCTTGCTGGATGGTGATTAATGGATGCCTGAACTTGATAGATGAAGATGGACGTTTTGTCAATGTAATCCCCTTTTTTTCTCCCCCAGGAAAGAACCTTGTGGTTGCTTATATAGAAGATGGAGGAAGGATCGAGAACAGGTTCGTTGGAGATGAAGGGTGGAGGGGTTGTCGGGCTGGCGATGGAGATCGATCTTGAGAGGGTGAAGCCGTTGGGGATCGACGAACCAGCGAGAGGCAGCCGATTGACGATTTTGAGGAAAATGCAGGGAACTCTTTGGATCGGGAGAGGGGGCGATGCTCGTGAACGGGAGAGCATTTTCCATTTTTCAAAAAGAGGGTTCCTAAAAAAGTGGTTTTTCAAAAAGGGGTTTTTAGTAAAGCAAGCTTCAAAGAGTTTTAAACTAGTTATTTTTTGCATATTTTTTGATTTTTTTTGGATTTTTTTTTTGTGTTTTCCGTATTTTTTTGTATTTTTGAAATAAAAACCCTAAACTTATGAGAAAACAAAGGACTTTTTGAAATATTTTTGTAAAAATTTGAAAATATTTACAAAAGAAAGTTTTTTCGAGAATTCAGGGCTACTCTCTGAAAATTCTTCAAAAAAAAAATGGATTCGGATCCAAGGTTTTGAGAAAGTATTCGAGTTTTGGATCTCGAATCGGGGAATATAGGGCAATGGATCCAAACGGGTACCAGATAGACTGTCCGAGCCTTTCAGAAATTATTTTGGTATTTTGGTAAAATTGGTTTTAAAAATCGGATATGTAAAACCCACAATTAAAAAAAAATTAATTGTATCGGACCCGGGCCGGGTCGGGTCCGGACCCGACCCGGGCCCGTCATCGGTAGGGTTTTAATAACCCGACTCAGGAAGAAGATTTTAAATCCTCTTCTCAAGCGCTGCCCCCCCCACCCCCACCTTCGTTTTCAAGAGGATTAGGGAAACCCATCGGGGTTTCCCCATTCATCGCCCCCCCTGTGCCCTTTAAGAGCAACGTAGGAGGGCGAGCGGAGGCAGGCCTCCCTCTCGACGCCCTTTGCTCCCATCGCGACGACCCCCCTCCTCCTTCCCTGCGTACGCCACCAGCCGACGTCGACCACCGCCGTCGAACTCCTCCCAGGTACGCCCTCTTCACCTCCCTCTCATCCTCCCTCTTTGCCCCTCTCTGTCACCTCGCCGAAAGGCACGACAGAGGGTCGATGGCCCCTGCCATACCCTCCCTCTTCACCCTCTTCTTGAGGGTTCACCGGGAGGCCGACAGGCGGCGCACGACCCCTGCCGCGCCTCCCACCTCCCCTGTGCCCATCAGAGGCCCGACAGGTGGCCTACGGGGCCCCTGTCGTCCCCTTTTCTCTCTGGGGGTTCGCCGGAGTGCCGGCAGGGGACCAATGGCCCCTGCGACACCCCCCATCTCCCCTGTGGGTGATCGGGCGACCGATGGGAGGTCGGTTGCCCCCTGTCACCCCCGTCCCGATCTCTCTCTCTCTCTTCGGCAGGGGTTGGCCCCCTGTCGCCTCGCGGCTGTCGGCAGGGGCTGGCCCCTGCCACCTTGTTATTGTCGGCAGGGGGGCTGGCCCCCTGCCGTCTCGTGGCTGTCGGCAGGGGCTGGCCCCCCTGTCGTCTCGTTGCTGTCGGCAGGGGCTCGACCCCTGCCGCTTTGCTGCTGTCGGCAGGGGTTGGTCCCCTGCCGTCTCGTTGCTGTCAGCAGGGGCTCGACCCCTGCCGCCTCGTTGCTGTCGGCAGGGGCTGGCCCCTTGCCGCCTCGCTGTTTTCGACAGGAGTTCATCCCTTGTCGCCCCGCTGTCATCGGCAGGCAGGGGCTCACCCCCTGTCGCTTTTCTGATTTCGGCAAACAGAGACACACCCCTGCTGCCTCTCTCTTTTTCGATCGACGGGCCGAGGGAGATGCCTTGACTGACTTTCTTTTTCATACGCATGATAAATAATGTAGCGCTGAATACTCACACTTTTGCAGACTTCGCATCAAACCCCGCTCTGGCTCCGCGGCCTGAGCCTCGTATCATCTACACCCGTAGATGCACGCAGCTGCACGACATCCCGAGGTAGGGGAAAGTCGCGCGAGGATTTTGGATGAATGAAATAACATATAAGACTTCTGAGATATAATAGTTATTTTACATACCTTCTTATCTGAAGTACTTAACTTATGATTGTCTGGTAAGTGTTTTTCTCATTCTTATCCTTTTGAAGTTGCATGCTTAATGTAAACTCTATAGGTAGACTCATTCTAGCGAGAATCGAATAGTTTAATTGGCATACATGCTTACCTGCAGGATTACTTAACTTGTGATTGTCTGTTCTGCGTTTCCTCATGCTTATTCTTTTGAAATTGCATACTTAATGTAAACTTTGTGAATAAACTCATTTCTAGAGAGAAACCCACTGCAATTGCTATTGTAACCGAACCTTAAGACAAGTAAGGTATAAATTTTACGAGAGGTCATGGAGTACCTTGAAGTGGGAAATCAACACTTTATTGATATAGATGAAGATAATATCGGCCTCCACAGGCCAATTGCTTAAACAGCAATACATGTCATGTATGAACCAAAAGAATCATAAAACATTATATGTTGCCCTCTCATCGTAGTCGTACCTCTAGGTAGGTACAAGCATACTTTTGGACAGGTACGTCCCATGTGTGTTACGATGGTTGGAGGATGAGGTTGTAGCAACCTCGATGCGTGCATTTAGCACAATGCTGAGATCACATAAATGGTGACAACTCCCCTTCACAGGCAAAATGCTCGAGTGGGTCTAACAGACCAGAGCATGTAGAACGGGGTGGCGGTTAAGAAACCCCCGTCGTACCCATTCGACCTTCACGGTTCATCAAGGGAGAGGATGGATGGTACAAAAACTCCGATGGACAGGTTGTTAACAACCACCCCACGGGCAAAAGACCCCAGTCATCGGAGTTAGGGGAATTGGGATTACCATAAATTATCCTAGGTGGTAACTCCCAGGTACTTCTGCAGAAGTTGGATGCATCCATGGGCCACGAATGCCTTTGGGGATTTACTCTCTTGGTCACTGACCGTCCCCTTAGGAGCGGACTCAGTCAGCCTCCGGGTTAATGAAAACACCTAACATAATATACCCCTAGATTGGTCTCGGCTGTTTCTACGTTTCGCGTCTGTGCGTACCCACAGGCCAGTTAATATTAGAACTTAAAGAATATCTTTTTGAATAATTGTAGATGATTGAGACTTACACTGCTTGAAATGCTTTAAACAATAACTCTTTGCACATATTACGCTTGTTAGCATAGAGTACAATTGTATTGGTTGTTTAAATATAATAACTGTTTATCTCATGAATGTCCTGCTTTATTTTATTCTACTTATCTATTCGTGCACCTACTGGTTTGTTATGAAACTGACCCATTTCATGAGCAGGTGAGGAGTAGGACTTCACAGGCGGTCGATGGCGTGGTGCAATATGGCTCAAGATTTCTCTTCTTTCTGTTGGCGTCTTGGCTCTAAGTTTTAGAGTTTTTCTTTAGATTATGAAACTTTGGGAAATTGCTTTTTTGTAATAAACTGCAGATTTTATTAATAATCTATTGCATTATTTCCTCAATTCCTTTTTAGTAGTTGTTCATGTGAATGGTGGTCTTTCAGCTAACGTACCTAGGATTGTTGACTTGTGCTCCTTTCTAAATGTCTTCCGCTGTCGTTTTTAAAAGTGAAAACTTTAAATCTTTGAAAGGTTTTTCAGTAATGTTTTCGAAGTCACAAGTTGAAATTTTGGGGCGTTACAACTTGGTATCAGAGCCAGATCAAAAAGAGGTGAATCTTGACTATTGAGCATCCCATCGCGCTGTAAGTAAGTCTTTGATATTTTATAACATGTTCATACTAAATTATATTCTTGTTTTTATTTGTAGTACCGTCGGATAGATGAATTTGTTTGCTGGTTCTAGTGGTAGTCACGGTAGGGGCACGCGTAGAGTGCGTGGCCGTTCCGTAAGGGAGAGGGGCGGACATGGGATGTTCGGGGCTGGTTACTGGGCTAACCGCCCTCCTCTACCCATTTTGACGGATGAGCAAGGCTTCCCACTACCGATCGCCTACCAAATACCCTTGGCAACAACGTGGGCTGAGGTGTATGCTCGAGAAGGTGGATTCACGCCTTCACACGTTCGGATGCACCATCAGACACCACAAGAGTCATCGGGAGATTTTGTTCCCCCTAAGTTAGCAGAGGAGTGCGTATTCTGTTGAGAATCAGGGCACACCATGGATGCCTGCCTCTGCAGGGCCGAGCACGATGGCAAGATCACAATTTCGATTGTAGGCGAGCAACCATCACCTCCAGCAGACCCAGTGGGCGGTGTATCATCCTCATACACGCCTGCAACTGATTCTTCAAGTTATAGTCTTGGCTCACCGGAATATATTCCAGCGACGCCCCTCTACGGACAGGAGACCTCTTACGGGGAGCCACCTCCTTTCACCCCTAAGCGCAGATTCAGACGTACAGGTAATAGAAGGGAATATCTTAGGAAGTACTCTAGCCGTTCCTAAAGGGAGGTAGCATCTACCAAGTTTTTGTTGGAGTCTGTGAACTCATTTATCATTCCAGAATAGAACTTTTGTTTGTGTACCAGCACAGCTGGATTCAAAATAAATGACTTTCGTAATAAAAATCTATATTTTTGCCTTTGCTCCTATACTTATGTCTTCTTATGCTTCTTCAGTATGTTTTGACTCTTAACCTTGATTGCTTTTTAAGGACGACGGGGAACTCAAGCAACAGCATGACTGATGAGTTGCGTGAGCAGAGGGGATTCATGATAGATACCTTCAACTCCTTAGCAGAGACAATTCGTAACCAGGGTCGCCCCCAACAGGATCCAGGTTCTCTTGTTGGGAATACACCAACCGCAACATATGAAAAATTTCTGAAGCTTGACCCTCCTACCTTCTCTGGCAAGGTTGACCCTGACTTGGCAGAGAGTTGGGTCAAAGAGGTGGAACGAGTGTTCCAAGTGTTATCTGTTCCTGACGATAAGAAGACGATGTTCGGGTCCTTTCGATTGAAGGACGCTCGCGAATGGTGGGACATTACCCGAGAAGTGCAGTTCCCAGGTGCTGAGGTGATTCCTTGGGAGGCCTTTCGGAGGGCTTTTCTCGAAAACTATTTCCCTCCTCATGCGAGGGAAAAGAAGAAGGTGAAATTTCTGGAGCTGTGCCAAGACAGCTTAAGTTTGAATGAGTATATCACCAAATTTCAACGGTTGGAGTGCTACTGTCCTCACCTGTTCGAGGATGATCATGAGCGGGCTGAGAAGTTCATTCGTGGATTGAAGGAAGGACTCAGACATAGGTTCTCACCAGCATGCCCGCAACTTTTTCTGCAGCTGTAGCAGCAACCACCCTACTGAACGAAGATTGAGAGCGTTCAAAGAGTGTGCAAGCCAAAAAGCCACCTGTGACAGGTGGTGATCAAAAGACGACCTATTCCGGCGGCCCAGGGTAGCGGCCACCACTACCTGTGAAGACCGAGGGAGGGAAGAAACAGTTCCCTCCGGCAAAGCGCCAACGACAGCAGGGTCATCCATCGCCCACCGTGATGGCAAGATCGTTTTATCACCTCCAGGCTCTCCGAGAGTAGAATTCAGAATTCCCAGACCTGTGCGAGCAAGCCGGATGATCTCGGCGCTTAAGGCGCAAAACTTCTTGCAGAAGGGATGCACTGCCTTTTTGGTTAGTGTTATCCAATCAGATCCAATGCCTATTCCTATCTGTGAGCTGGATGTTGTTGGCGATTATCCTGACGTTTTTCCTAAAGAGCTGTCGAGACTTCCACCGTCTCGTGAGGTAGAATTCAATATTGAACTGCTACCAGGTACGACGCCAATCTTCAAAGCACCCTATAGGATGGCGCCAGCGAAGCTTGAGGAGCTCAAGAAGCAGTTGCAGGAGTTGTTGGATCAGGGATTCATTCGCCCCAGCGTATCTCCTTGGGGAGCTCCTGTGCTCTTCGTGAAGAAGGACGGGACCTTGCGTCTGTGCATCGACTATCGAATGCTCAACCAGGCCACGATAAAAACAAGTACCCATTGCTGCATATCGAAGACTTGTTCGATCAGTTACAGAAGGCTAAAGTTTTCTCGAAAATCGACCTTAGGTCTGGATACCATCAACTTAGAATTAGGAATGATGATATTCCTAAGACGGCCTTTCGGACGAGATACGGACATTACGAGTTCACAGTCATGCCGTTCGGACTGACCAATGCCCCAACAACTTTCATGGACTTAATGAATAGGGTGTTCAAGCCATTTTTAGACACCTTCGTGATCGTGTTCATCGACGACATCTTGGTGTACTCAGAAAGTCGAGAGCAACATCAGGAACACCTAACCATCATGTTGGAGACCCTGCGAAAGGAACGCTTGTATGCCAAGTTCTTTAAATGTGAATTTTGGCTCGAAGAAGTTATGTTTTTGGGACACGTTGGCTGACGCCCTCAGCCGCAAAGCACCAGAAGTTTCGATTAATGCCTTATTTGCTGGTTGGAGGTTGGTCGAAGACCTAGCCTCTTGGAAACCTTTCGCAATCACTCAAGGTTCAATCGGTTCATCCCACCTTGTTGCTCAACCTGAGCTACTAGCGAGGATCATCAATGGGCAGAAAAAGGATTTAAAACCAAAGTTCAATATAGTATTACTAAACTGATCATACCATGCTTTAGGGGCTTGCTTAAGCTCATACAAAGCCTTTTGAAGTCGAAGAACCATACCCTTTTCAATAGTCAAACCAAGCGGAGGATCCATGTACACTTCTTCATCTAAATTTCTATTTAGAAATGCATTTTTAATATCTAATTTATAAATAGGCCATTTTCTAATGGACGCTATTGCAATTAGAGTCCTAACTGTGGTCATACGGGCTACTAGGGAAAATGTTTCATCATAGTCTATTCCATATTCCTTGGAGTATCCTTTTGCAACTAATCGTGAATTATACCTTTCTAGGGACCCATCACTTTTTTCTACTGAGAGTGACCGGGCCAATTGTATCTTCTATTGACTCTTTTTTGTATCTTCTATTGAAACTTCTATTTTTTTCTACTGAGAGTGACAGGGCCAATTGTTAGAGGAATTTTATAGATAAAAGTGTATTGGACAAAATGATAAAAAGAGAGAAAGGAAAGGCAAAAGGATAAAAATAAATACATAAAAGAAAAGAAGGAAAAGCGGAAACAATAATCAGAGGAAAATATCAAGGAAAAGAAATAAGAAAGGAGGTGGTAAAGAGGAAATTTAAACTTTGACTTGATCTGGCTCTTACCTCTTGTCTGCTTTGATACCATGTAAAATGTTGATTTTGTATTCATCTCCATTGGTTGCAGGAGAAACCTCAAAGAGAAAAAGGGATAAGAGTGCTGCCAAGGGATGAATGTCCCATTTTTTATTAACCTAGATTAAATCATACAGTTAGAAATGTGACTTAAACATATTATGCATTTGATTTCATTAGCCTTGTAAGAATGCTTAAAAATTAATTATATTCACGAGGTGAAGGAAAAAAAACTGTCATGATCCTATTCTTCGAGTAAATAATGCAAATGCCTAACAATTGGAAAAGGAAAACTGTCCCTATCTATATGTAGTAATACAGCAAAGCATGTTTATCCTTCTTTCCAATGTTTTTTTTTTTTGCTGTTAAATATTCAAGTGTTTTTTTTCATGTCTAGTTCTTTGAAGTTGATGCTTGGTTTCAGGTTTAGATTGTTATTTGTTACTCTGTTTTCTGGAGTAGCACACGTAGTGCTAGAAAATTTTGGTTTTCTTGTCTTACATAGATTCCTCAATACATTTGGCTAATATTAGCTTATATTTTTTTATAGGCACTTGTCGTATTTATTATTAGCATACATGTATATGCTGATGATAAAAGTGAAATGGAAGAGCTATCAATGGTCGCACTTTCTGGATCCATTTGGTTGCAGGCTTTTGTTGTTACCCTGGAGACCAAGTAAGCTTCTGTGCTCATAAATTCTTAGCACTATAGCGGCGGCAATTCTATACCACTACTACTCTTGCTGCTACTATACTATTGCTGTATGCTTTTCTTACTGTTCTTTTCCTCTTCTACTTTCATTTCTCTATTTTGCCATCAAGCCTCTTTGATGGGCTTGGCAATTATGGAATCTATTAAACCCATGCTAAATCAATTTGATGTAATTTAAAGTTGGTTTGTTTCCAATTGACTTGTGGTCTCCCTTGCCCAGTAGATGTATAGCATGTAGGCCCTAGGACTTTCAGGTTACATCCATCTGCAAAGATTAGAGGAATAAAACAACATCAATGTGGGGACACATTTCACCTACTTATTCTCTACGACTTTGGAATTAAATAACTCCACTCTCTATAGAAAATTACCTGTGCACGATGTAAAGTTGCAGTTTAGAAACTCCAGTGCGAAGGACGATTTTCAGGGCTTTTAGCAACAGTGGGCTGAATGTCTGTGACCACTCATTTTCTAGCTTGCTGGTGTTGCCAATCACATGGGTAAAGGGCATAGCTCTTTAAATTAGGTGCTCAGATGAGCGCCTATTTAGTGATAGAAATTATAATGCATCAATATTACTTAATGATATGGTGTCATATTGTGATCTCTGTTAAGTTTACTTTATGAAAATTTAAGAAATGTGGGACAAAAATACCCCTGAAGATTTAATCTTGTTAAATATTTGGTTTTTTATGGTTCAAGAAAAAATATCGAAAGATCTCTTTTCATTACATATTTCATGAGAACTATTTTAGTTATATGCGGTTAGCTGTCATGGAACCCATTCATTCCACATCTTCTAATCAGTTAAATTGATGGAAACATTCATCATCCAATACATCATAGTCTGGTGCTATGTAAACCTACTCAACTCCTTGGTGAGGCAATATGCACATCCAGAAGGGAGACATCCATCTTCTTTGGCTTTGCCTGCTTGTGTAAATAACCTACAATGCAAACAGCGTGTGCATGGTTAATGTCGTGCCAATCAATAATCATTGATAGGCTGCATGGCAAACTGAGACTTTCACCAAAAACTCGGCCTGCTTGTTTGCATAAGTGAAGTGGGCATGATCTCTATGTTTGGGTTCCGTTAAGGCTTATTTAAGCTCATTTTTCAAATATAAAAATTGTAGATTTATGTTATATAATTTATAACATCAAAATATGTTGTGGTTGTTAAAATGTATTCCTATTGTATCTCTCTCTCTCTATATATATATAGAGAGAGAGAGAGAGTGAGAGAGACTATATATATATATATATATATATATATATATATATATATATATAGAGAGAGAGAGAGAGAGAGAGAGAGAGAGAGAGAGAGAGAGAGATCTTTTTCTAAACCCGATAAAGGGTAATTTAGACTCTTCACATTTTACGCATATTCCAATAAGAATATGCTTGCACCTTTTTTTTTTAGTTTTTCTTTATTTTTTCTTTCTTTTTCTTTTTTTACTTTTCTTTTTTTTGTCTTGTACTTGCATTGGGAGGGGCCCAATCTAGTCGCTGGGCCCCTCCAACAGTCACAATAGTGACCATTGGAGGGGCTCTAACGACTAGATTGGAGCCCCTCCAAGGGTTCCTCTTTGGTTCTTATAAATAGGGGTTCTCCCCTTGTACATTTTACTTTTCCTTTTGGGTGTGGGAGCTCAAGCTCCTTTGCATTTTCAATAAGGAGATATATTTTTATGCCTTTGTGCATGTGTGTGCTACTTTTATTCCTTTGTGCATAATTATTCAAGTGTTCTTTGGGTGCCTTTGTGCACATCTCTCGTGGGGAATTAGTGCTTGTATGCATATTGTCTCTTTGAAGACATTTTTACATGGTATCATAGCGAGGTTATTATAGAAGTGAATAGTGTGCCACTTTATCTAATCGCGCGCTTCAAAAGTCGTGCACTCCATTGTCTCTTGGATTTCGGCGTGAAGACCTCTTGCCATTTGCATCAAGAAGCATACTTCATCAAGTTCCAAGGAACTCTTTTTGTGGTAAGAATTTCTTCTCTCCTCCTCCTCTTCTCAAATAGGGGAAAAGGATTTACACTTCTCTCTTGGGTTCAAATTGAATTGCTCAAATTATCATGTTTGGGCCGAAAATATGGAAGCCCATATCAAGGGTAAAAGGCTTTGGGGATATGTCTAAGGCTTGATACCGGAACCGGAACAAAAAATTACTTTGGTAGAAAGAGGAGAAATAAAAATTCTTGAAGGTGAAGAAAGAAATAAAGCTCTTGAAGACTTCCAAGAAGCATGAGGAATGAGAGATGAAATTTTTTTAAATCCTATCATGAATTTTCTCATCCATTGAGGCAAAGATCAATGCCAACATCATAAAATTCAAAAAAGCTTCTCAAGCATGACAATATCTTGAAAAAATGTACACTTCAAGAGATTTATCTCACAAGTATTATATTAAAAAAAGGGCCTTGACCCTCCAACAAAATGAAATGACTATTAGAGAATATTTTGCAGAATTGTCATCCATTTGGGATGAACTTGCTGTGCTTGAACCCAAATGGAGTGATGAAGCCATTGAGCTTAGGCATAAGCAGTTGGGGGAGGATTGATTTTTCAATTTTCTAAATGGGTTTAGACCCGAATTCGAACGAATACGATCCTCCCTTCTTTCCTCCTTCACTTCCCCTTCTCTTGAGGATGTTATTACCAAACTAAGTGGGGAAGAAACCTGTATGGGTATAAGCAAAAACAACCCAAGTGTCCTTACAACATCTTCCAACCAATAAGAAAATGACGGTATAAATGTCGTTTCAAGACCGGGGAACAATTTGAGAACCTATAAAGCTCCCCACTTCAAAAATCAAAATCAAGAATTAAGCGGTCAAGGAGGTAAAAGAGACTATAGCAAGATTGTGTGCTACTTTTGTAACGAATCGGGACACATCAAACTGGTTTGCCCAAAATGGAAGAAGTTGCTAGCTATGGCTACTACATCACAACCCCAAAAGGAAAAAGTTCATCATCTTCAAATGAAGTTCTTTCTTTGCATCAAATTGTGGAAGCACTTCAATCACTCCTCAAGGGGGCAATTTTCGGAGCGGCTACGTCCACCTTCTCTCCTCCCGGTAAGACTTATTGGCTTTTGGATTTGGGTGTCTCTTTTCACATGTCTCCAAATATTTATTCTCTTTCCGAATATTTAAAAAATTCTTCTCCAACTTTTGTTTCAACCGCGGATGGCACTTCTCTTGAAATCAAAAGAATCGAAAAGTTTGAAGAACAAGGTTTTATATCCTTAAAATTAGATTTATACTAAAATTGAATTTAAATTTGCTTTCGGTCTCTCAACTCTCGGACCATAGATGTGATATAAAATTTTGATCTAATAAATGTTGGATACAGGATCGCCGGTCCGGGAAGTTGATTGGGGAAGGCTCTAGGAAGGAATATCTATACTATGTGGACTTTCTTCGTATTCCAAAGAATCCTTTTTGTAATGTTGTGCAATATAAAGACATTAATGTATGACACAAAAGACTTGGGCATCCCAATGTCACCAAAATTTCTTATTTACCTTTTGCCAAACATTTATGTAAGAGTAATTTCACTTGTAATGATTGCACTCTTGGAAAAATGAGAAGTTTGCCTTTTTATCAAAGATGTATGTTTACTACAAAACCATTTGAACTCGTTCATTTCGATGTTTGGGGACCGGCACCCGTTATCTCAAAAGGAGGGTTTGCATATTATGTGATATTTGTGGATGATTATTCTAGATATTCTTGGATATACTTTCTCAAACATAAACATGAGGTTTTCTCAACTTTTAAAACCTATTATATGATGATTAAAAATCAATTTGACGAAAATTTTAAAAATTTTAGAACCGATTCCGGAGGAGAATATCTCTCAAATGAATACATGGGATAATCCATCAAAAATCATGTCCCCAAACCCCTCAACAAAATGGTTTGGCCTAAAGAAAACATAGACACATCATTGAGACATCTAGGACCTTATTTCTCAAAACATTCCAAAAAGATTTTGGGCGGAGGCGGTTCTTGCGTCCTTCTATCTTATCAATCGTCTTCCATCCAAAAATTTAAATAAGGTTTCACCCTTTGAAATTGTATAAAAGAGACCCTGATTATAGTAGGTTAAGAATTTTTGGGTGCAAGTGTTTTGTTCTTACAGATAAGAATGATAAACTTTTACCAAAGTCCATTCCATGTGCTTTTCTTGGATACTCCGAAACTCAAAAAGGGTTTCGATGTTATGATGTTGAAAACGATAAATTATGTGTCTAGAATGTAAGTTTTCTAGAAAATGTTAGTGGGTTTGAAAGAAATGAATCTCATGAGGAAAATGTAGATTACTCTTTCCTATTTGATCTATTATCTAGAGATGATGACATTAATGATGATGAGTTCACACAAAATAATCTTAACAATAATGAAATAGAAGAAAATAACAACTTTCTTCATCCATCTATCTATCAAGAGATTGATGATAGAACATCTAAGGAGCCGATCACCTATACACATAGAGACAAAAATAGTTTAGAAGTGCTATAGAAAAATATAGTGAGCCTAATAAAACAACTACATTAAGTAATGAAAGTTCGCAAAGAATAAAGAGAAATAGGAAACCCCCTTCTAGGTTCATATCCTATGACTCCTCTCCCAAACATAGAGCCTGTCTTAGTGCCATTCACTCGTACATAGAACCAAATTTTTTTGAAGAAGCCAAAAAGAGTGATGAATGGATAGAGGCTATGAAAAATGAACTTAGAGCCTTTAGAAAGGCTAAGACATGAGAATTTTAAGATCTCCCCAAAGGAAAGAAAACTATAGAGTGTAGATGGGTTTTTAAGGTCAAAACCAAGAGTGATGGGACTCTTGAGAGATTTAAAGCTCGTCTAGTTGCTAAGGGTTATGGTCAAGAATATGGGATGGACTACGATGAAACATTTGCTCATGTTGCACTGATAGTTACAGTTAGGTGTCTTATTACCATTGCGTCAATTAAAATGTGAAACATATACCAAATGGATGTTAAAAACGCCTTTTTAAATGAGGATTTAAATGAAGAAGTTTACATGGATGCTCCTCTTAGAATGAATTGTCCTAACGAAAAAGTTTTTTGCTTACGAAAAGCGATCTATGGTTTAAAACAAGCTCCCAAGGCATGGTATGACCGTTTTAACAATTTAATGACAAAATAGATTTATCTCATGCTATACTGACACTGTCATGTTTATGAAGAAATCTAATGCAAAAATTGTAATCTTGCTATTATATATTGATGATATGTTAATTACAGGTGATGATGTCAAGGGAATAAAAAGAATTAAGCATGCATTGACAAAAAAATTTGAGATGTCAGACTTAGGGTTTCTGACATATTTTTTAGGCATTGAAGTTGCCTTTTCTCATAAAGGATATTTTTATCCCAAACTAAACTTGCTTGTGAGGTTATTGACAGGTCAGGTATTGCTGATGACAAAGTTTGTGAAACCCAGAGGTAGTTGGATTAAAGATGAAAATTGATGATGGGATTCCTCTGGATAATCCCACTCCTTACAGACAACTGGTTGAAGCATTAATGTATCTTAGCATCACCAGGTCCGATATATCTCACGTAGTTCATATCGCCAGTCAATTCCAACATGTCCTTACATCGGTACACATGAGTGTCGTCCTTCGCATCATCAGATATATAAAGGAGACAATAAATAAGGGAGTTTTTCTTTCTTTATCTTCTGAGTTAAATTTAATTGCATATACTGACTCTGATTGGGGAGGTGACCCTAATAATCGTCACTCCAACATTGGTTTATGTATTTTTTTAGGAGAATCATTAGTCTCTTGGAGATGCAAGAAACAACAAAAGGTGTCTCTATCGTCTACCGAAGCCGAGTATCGTGCCATGACATCTACAACCATGGAAATAGTATGGATTCGCCGCTTACTAGAGGATATGATAGTTCACATTCAAGAACCAACAAAGTTATGTTGCGATAGCAAGAGTGCGATATATATTGCCAAGAACCACACCTTTCATGAGCGCACGAAGCATATCGAGATGGACTGCCACTATGTTCGAGAAGATTACTTGAAGAAGGTCATCGATCTCCCATATGTGACATCCGAGTATCAACTGACTGACTTCTTCACTAAGGCGCTCTGCTCTCCTAGATTTAATTTTTTTCTTGGCAAACTTGCGGTAAGTGAGGGGGGTGTTATATATATATATATATATTTTCTAAACCCGATAAAGGGTAATTTAGACTTTTCACATTTTATGCATATTCCAATAGGAATATGCTTGTACCTTTTATTTTTCTTTTTTCTTTCTTTTTCTTTTTTTAATTTTCTTTTTTTTTGTCTTGTACTTGCATTGGGAGGGGCCCAATCTAGTCGTTGGGCCCCTCCAACGATCACAATAGTGACCGTTGGAGGGGCTCCAACGACTAGATTGGAGCCCCTCCAAGGTTCCCTCTTTGGTTCTTATAAATAGGGGTTCTCCCCTTGTACATTTTACTTTTCTTTTTGGGTGTGGGAGCTCAAGCTCCTTTGCATTTTCAATAAGGAGATATATTTTTATGCCTTTGTGAATGTGTGTGCTATTTTTATGCCTTTGTGCATAATTATTCAAGTGTTCTTTGGGTGCCTTTGTGCACATCTCTTGTGAGGAATTAGTGCTTGTATGCATATTGTCTCTTTGAAGACATTTTCGTAGTGGTGTGGTAGTTTAGTTGTTTCATTCTTACCTTTGAGGTGATGGTTTTCAGATCATGTTCCTTCTGCTTTTTTATCATCTTTTAAAAACAATAATATGTTTTATGTTGTTTATATTTATCCCTCAGCTTGAGCCAAACAAGTGGAGACACGCGCAACCTAGATCAAGCTTGACCCGAACCGGGTTTGGCTTGAGCCTAGTAAGCTTGAGTTTGGCTGGTGTGCAACCCTAGTCATTAACAAGTTCTTGGCATTGGCAATAACAATCATTGCAGTGTTATATAAATTTGTTTCATCATGAATAAAAAACAAATTCACTGTATAGCAAAATTTACCTTTGCACGATGAGAATCTAAGAAGGATTTCTGGAAGGATCACTTGCTGTTTTAACTATAATGATATTCTTCATGGTACCAATCCATCCATATTGCTGCACGTGGTATGTAAGATGTCAAGGGAAAAAGAATTTAGCAAGCCATTCTATCACACACACACACACACACACACACACACACACACACACACACACACACACACACACACACACACACTTTCTCTCGTATGGTTCTCTGATTTCATTCTGTATTTGGATGCAGTTCCTTCACATTATTTCAGCATATTGCTGTATGGCTGAACCTTGCTGCTTTTTACATCATTAATTTTGTTGTGAGTGCCTTACCGTGGGCTGGCATGTACACCATAATGTTCCGAGTCTGCAAGCAGCCATCCTACTGGTTCACAATGCTGGTGGGTTCCATCTCAAACAGTTGCTGATGAGAATATGGGTGCCATTTCACTGCTCACCAGTTACTGAATTTTGCATGAAATTTTGTTGCAGCTTATTGTTGTTTCAGGTATGGGCCCAGTGCTAGCTCTCAAGTACTTCCGTTATACATACAGATCAAGCGCCATCAATGTGCTTCAACAGGCAGAGCGCTCACAATCATATATGGCCTCTCTTGTAAACATTGAGCATCAATTAAGGGTCATGGAGAAAGAAGTTTCTCCACTGTCTATAAGTCAACCTAAAAATCGAAATCCTATCTACGAACCTCTTCTCCATGATTCTCCATCTGCAGCTAGGAGATCTTTTGGATCAAGTACACCATTTGAATTTTTTCAGTCTCCGTCCAGACTTTCATCAAATTATTCAAGAAATTGCAAGGATAATTGATGCAAAGTAATTCACAAAGATTTTTAGAGTCTGTAGAATCTTTATATGGCAATAGTTCAATTTTTTATCCCCCAATATTCCAAGTTATATTTGCCAGTGAAGCTGTTGTATAATTTGTTGATAGGTCCCATAGCATCCAGTGCATTGTAACCTCCAGTTATAGCTGTTAGAAGTTAACAAAAAACGAGCTGCTTAATGCTGCATTGCATTACTGAGTTATTAAAAAGATGTGAAAATGTGTGCAATGTGGTCGTAGTTTAGAGCAATTGTCATGTTGAAGGCAATCCTTTTTGTTGATGTTTTCAACCATTGGTGATGTTATTAATACTGCCATTCCTACTAATGATTCTGCTGTGAATCAACCTGGAACTAAAAGAACACGGTTTATGTCCTTTTTGTATTTTTTTGTAGTTATATTACTGGTACTTTCTTGTATCTTAGTAACTACAAATTTGTGGCACTTATGGTAGAACAGTTTTTATACTTCAGGTCATCTCCCTCAATATTCAGTCCTTGTATGTCACATGGCAATGCACACAATGCTACTGATTTTATGCTATTAATCTGTTACTAACATATTTGTACAGTTATTTGGAAGAATCCAGACAATTTTCTCTTATCCAGCATGATCGCTTTTCTCTTGGTTTAATATGAAATGATTTGGCAAGATGGTTTTCCACGTAATTCAACAGAGATGTTTAAAACAATTCAAGGTTTAGTGTGTCAACAAATATTCAACTTTAAACATTTGTATGGAATGATGGAAAATACTCATTCCAATTAAAGTTTTTGCATTTTATTTTCCAATATGTTTTTTTGGGTGGTTTACAAATAGATGCGTAGCTCCATCGCTCTTTTTTGTTTATTCGGTTAAATCATTTAATTCATGCTCGAGAAATTCTATAATTCCAATTCACACTTAATTTCTCTTGGGTTATCCAAATTCATGATCATCTTGTCCATTGTGTTAACCATGGGTAATCATTATCATAATAGCTCACAAGGGCTCCGACCCACCTGGGTTGGCATAAGGCTGTCAGGTTGAAGGAGGTCGAGTGTTCAATGACCGGGGTGCACATCTTTTGCTGCAAGGCCCATGCTAAATGGGAAACTATTCCGACTTTGGTCCACGGTCAATGTGACGCCTCTCGGCCTGTAATGGGACGGCCAAACTGTACAGTGGTTTCTTTACTCTGATAAAAAAAATCATTATTGATAATGATCTGCTAAGGAAGAAGGCTAAGCATCTCTCTCTCTCTCAAGTAGTTTGAGTTGGTAATGGGTTGTCTACTTATTGGATATTCGGATCTTAACCCAGTGAATACATTATTGCCTCTTTCCTGTGGGAACAGTACAAGACTATTATTCTATCTAAATTTTGCTAATGATTACATGGGAGCAAGACTTTGGTATCAAACTTATGTCATCTCCAGATCTAGTCTGCTTCTTTGTCCTTTTCTTTCTTTTTTCCTTTGGTGTGGAATTTGCAGAATGATCCTAGAGGATTGTGAGCTTGAGACCTTGGGTATGATACGCTGATTCTACTAATCTAGCTATCACACTTTGCCCCCATACCCAATCCTTTTGTAGCAGGATCTCACTTTTCTGACTCATATCCTGGTTCTGTTTGTCCATTCGAATTCCACTGTTCTCCAACATTCACAGGTAGGGGGTGTCAATGGGGTAGGGTTTAATTCGGACCACCCAAACCCTATTGTGTCAGTGCTTTGTGATAAAGGAGGTGGTCTGATTAGAAATCGCGGTGGACCAGAAGGGTTCGATTAGAATATGGAGCTGGGTATGGTTTGTGAAATTTCATACCAGATCTAGGTCTGATGAGACCAGCGATTCTTCAATATTAAAAATGAAAAAAATATTATTTTACTGGGTATGAACTGGGTCTAGTTTATGTAATCCTTACGGGATCTGCATATGGTTTTTCTTTTGATGGACTTAATTTGATCCAGGTCCGGACCTGATACCCATACCACAAAGTCATATGGTTTAGGCTCACCTGGGTCTTAACCATATCCATTCTGTTGACACTCCTATGCCCAATAATAGATTGATTATGGAAAATGATTGTACTATACAATTAATTTGACATGTTTTCTTAAAAACTTTTCAAATTTTGCTGTTCTCCCGACAAATACTCAACCTCTTTAAGACCTTTTTACCCTTTGCAATTGTGAATTGATGGGATATTGTGATAAAGTTCTACTGCTCTGTCGGCTAGTAAAAACTTTTACTTAAATTCAGAATTTTCTTATGCGGACTTCACGAACTCACATAAATTTATTTGTGAACTTTCACTTAAATTGAAGTATATGTTAATAAGTAGGATGTTTGTGATTTTAATGGTTTCAGTCTAATCAGATGTGTGCAAATATGTTTACGTGAATTCGTGAAGTATAAGCGAATAAGTATAATATTTGCAATTTTAGTGGTTTTCATCTAACCAGATGTGCACAAATATATTTATACAAATTTGTGAAATATATGCGACTAAGTAGGATATTTGCGATTTTAGTGGTTTCAGTTTAAGTAGAGGTTCACAAATAAATTTATGTGAGTTCGTGAGGTTTGCATAAGAAAATGTGTGATTCTGTATTTAAGTGAGTGTTTACACTAGCTGACGAGCGGTAGAACTTTATCACAATATTTCATTAATTCGCAATTGTGAAGGGTAAAAAGGTCCTAAGAAGGTTGAGTATTTATAATTTTGGACATCGAGAGGATATAAAAAATTATAGAGTTTGTAGGAAAACATGTTAAATTAATCGTACAGTCATTAATGGATAATAGTGCTTGCTTGCATATTAGAGAAATCCACCATGCATATCATCATATTACCAAAAAGAGAAATCAGTCATATTCTTGTTCACGATAGATTCTTAAATAAAATGCTTGGATGGATAAATTTCAAATGAAGGATTTTTCAAGTTTACTAGGAAACGCTATATGCAACGAGCTTTGATTGGGAACTTTTTTTCCTTTTATTGGAATCCTATCAAGGCTCCCTTTTCTATCTTGTTTCATGTTACCTTGGATTGTTGGAATGAGCATAAGCTGCGGTGATGCAATCTGGATCCCTTGTGCAAAGATTAATGTATTATGTGCTTTAAAGTAGTTGAACCTTGCAATTTTTTTAAATTTTTAGAATAAAAAACACACCACTATTATGGTTCAGACATCCCAAATATGGACCGATAGGTGCCATGTTGATCATAGACCTATTTCAGTGTACATGTTACAGAACTCCTTCAGGTCGCCTGCTTTTGTCCACCAATATGGTCTCCCCGTTGCCCACAAGGGCTCTGCTTTTGGATGTCACTAAGTTGATGGAACATCACAAATTTGAAACCCATCGAGAGCATCTCTTGCCACAAGGTAAAAAAGCTTGGTGTACTTCCTGTGGGCATGAGGGACCTCAAGGGTTTTACCAATCAGAGGCCAGCCAATGTGAGGTAGGTGATAGAGGTAGCCAAAAAAAAAAAAGCGAAGGAAAGAGACCTAGCCAGGTGTGCGGAGTCCTTGTGGGCAATATCACATACTCTTTTTGTAACTGAGAACAAAAAAGGAAAAGTATAAGGGTAGTTAAAACTTGAGCAGTAGAGGACACCAAATGGGTTGCTTAGTATCTTATGTGCTGTGTGACATGACCGGCAAGTTTGAGGGTTTTTACTTTTTGTTTGAGATGGCTGACGAGGTGTTATTATAGAATTTGTAGTCTATTAATATCATAATATGCTTATATGTACATTTTAGAGTGATTGCTAGGTGTGATGAAGTGTATTCGTCATGTGAAATAGGCTTAACAACCTCAGTCAATCTGCTGTCGCAGATGTGTTCAGCATGATTTGCTTACTAAGGACCTTATTTTAGAACATTTCTTTGAAAGTAAGACTATATTTCATGTCACAAATGTTTTGTTGGCTATTTTATATGGTTTTGCATAACTTTTTAATGGAATTCATGGATATTTAAATATGGCCATGATGGTATTGCATGAAATTACGACTTGTTTAAGATTTTATCATGGTTTTACCAGTTTTGGTTGCAAGATGAGTTCATCTAAAAAACTTATATAAATTGTATCAATTTAGACACAAGAAAAAACCATAGCCTCGTAACTTTAGATACATTATTTTCAGGTCTCACAAATCATGTATAAACTTGAGTAAGTTAGGGTGATGTAATGTATCTTAAATCTTTTTTGTAGTAGGGTCTCTTGAAGATGAGGCCTTTAAGAGATAGACCTACTCACGACACCATTATGAAAAAATCACCAAAGGACTTGGCAGAAACTATAGAACCTGTAATACACATGCTTGCAGTAGACCCATCGTTGTCTCTTTGTCAATTATGCAATTTGATATATGCGGGGGCAGTTAGCTTTATTGAGAGACAATAGTTAATAACCACATTCGTTAGTAGCCTTCAAGATAGAATTTACTATATGAACTTTAGTCTTAGACAATGAATGTGTCCTATATTGGTATTGTATATCTATATACAAGATGAGTACAACAATCTAATGCTCGTAATGAGCGCATTATATTAAGGTCAGACCTTTAACATGCCTTTCAATGTGATCCCAACTAGTGTATTAGTAAATATGCATGTAGTGAGTCAAAGTCATGATTTGCCAAATAAGAATTTTGTAAAATCTTATTTTTGAGACATTTGTAATTATTGTATTAGTTAGATTTTGTTTTTAATATCCCTATAATTTCTACAAAATTTAAAGTCATATATTAAATAAAAACATTACCTAATGAGAGATGACTTTGTCAATTAAAAAAGTGTGGTTGAAGATTGACATAAACTTAGACTCATTTTCTTAATGAGAGATTGGAGTCCCTATATTCTATAAATAAAAGGTCTTACCCTAGGAAGGAGCAATGAAAAAATCTTTCTGAATAGTCTTGTGTTATGGAGTCAAGAGGTAAGCCTAGATTCACCCCATTCGATGTACTTCTAAACCTAGGGTAGACACAAAAGCTTGAGTTTAATTCTTTTTTTATAGTGTTATTTAAAATTTGATCCATCTAGATAAACTTAGATATTTTAATTGGTTATTTATGATCATATATACTAATTTAGAACATTGATTTGATCATGGAGACTTCATTTGCGTATTTAAATTGACATGTTATTTGGATCATGTATAAAAGTGTCCAACTTCTCTCATTATTATGAATATTTTAAATAAATAAAAAAATATGTAATTGTTTCTCATAAAATAAATTTAATAAAATTTTATACTTAATTGCAATCACATGTAGAGATACCATATTCGATTAATAATATTTCTTATAATATTTGAATTTTGTAAAGTTTATAAGTTATTTTTTAGATCTTAACTTACCATATTTTTCAATAATTTTTTGTGAATTACATGCCATTGATTTTTTTATCTCTTGAAAGTAGTTTTCTTACCCACCCTAATCACATGATTCCAGACTTATTTTTTACTAAGCAAGCCACATTGATCACATCTTATGTTCTTTTAGGGCATGTTTCAATCACCGTCCGTGCTTGTTTGCGGGATGCACTAAGCACCAGCCCCATGTTCATCTGTGCACACACACAAACGCAGAACGCACAGACGCAATATTGGTCCATTCTGAGGGTACTTATTTGGCATCCACCACTGCTCCGTGCCCCCTACCAAACAGTGGCAGACAGACACTCAAACAAAAAACAAAAAAATTTGGGCACGTGGGCAGGGCAGGACAGTGCACATGTGTGAGGGGACACCTTTCAAATTATTATAAATATTAAAAAGTTAATTACATTATTAAAAAAATCAATATGCTTGTGTTTTGTTTTACAGAAAAAATCGGGGACTGTGTCTCGTACTTGTATCAAGTCAGAGATTAGAAGTATGGCATTCATGGTTTCCTTTTTCTTGTTGTCGGTCCCGCCACAATGTTCATGTCTTGGATTGGCCTTACCCAACTTTAGGAGCATTTATGAGCCATCTCTTGGACAGTTGGTTGAAGGAGTTCATACATGATACTGTTATCAACATTGGTTAGTCCATGAAATCTTCCCTATTTATGGAGTCATAAATGGTCTTTCATGTGTCCGTTTCAATGTAGCTAGGGCATCAATCTAGGAAAACTAGGTGATATTTTTTTTAGTAGTGAATCAATGGGTATTCGTGGCCCTAATACCTTTAGGGGTGTTATTCATTAGCGTGATGAACGGCATCCAACGATAAGGGATGATGCATAGCTTTGTTTTCAGCCATCCATTCGTTGTGCTCTAGAGGGGGTTCACTTGTACTCTCAACAGCTCTAAAAAAAATGTGGTTTCCACGACAAACATCAACAATCAATGTTAGTTTTTTTTTTATGACAAAGGAAACACTAAAAGTCGGGTGGTACCCTTCGATCACCCTGCCTTAGGTGGCCCACACTAAACAATTAGTGTTAGTTGGGGCAATATGATTGCACAAATATTTGTGCATTAAGCACCTGATCACCCTCTATCTTGGGGACAGGCCTGTCAGTTATGGGGCCCAAGGCATGATGGAGGGTCAGGTGCTTAATGCACAATTTTTGTGCCATGTGATTGCACCCGATCTGGACTAGTTAGTTGGATGCTATTCATTGCATTTTTTTTTTGTCCAATAAAGGAAACAATCTGTGCAGGATAGTTGGGGATGGGCTCATCCAGCCCAGCGTATTGAGAAAGTCTTCCCATCGCTTCAGCCTTGGGGCAAAAGATCTCTCTTGGGTGCAAAACCTTTGGGTACTCTAGGTATAGAACTCATGATGTCCAACTTAAAACGCTTTAAGCTGACTCTCTTAGCTAGGTGTGCAGAGCCCTTGTGAGAGAATGCTTCCGTTCATTATTACATGGCTGCATAATTTCCAAATAGGTAGTAGTGGATGAAACGTGGGAGAAAAGCCGCTGGAGAACAAAGCGGTAACCATGGACAAGTTGTCCCGAATTTGAAACCAGCACGCTTACAACTTTGAAACAGTGCAGTTATTTGGCAAAATGATCCAGTTTGAGCTTCAACCAATAAGTTTAGAGTTTATATTCTATTAATTTTAATTTTAAAATTATATTTCATTTGTAAATAAGCCTGCTTCAGATCGACTCGCTTAACTTGGGCTTGCCATGATCTCAAGCTGGGCTTGGTTTGCCATACGAAATGAGCCAAGCTTGAACAGCTTCTATTCCATTCGATCACAGCTCGTTTACCAGCCTTACTTGAAGATGCTTTTGATAAACACTATTTTTTCTGGTGCAGTGTAGGATTGTGTCAGAAAAGATGTTTTCACTGACGCTGGGTTTCCCTGTGCCCGTGTAAGCCTTTTCTTTGATGTAACCCAATATTTGTGCCAGTAAAACGCATGGCGCTACCGCCAGGGTAGCACAGATTTCTTATAGTGTTTGTACAATCAAATTATAAATTTGATTTGCATAAGAATCAAATCCACACCTACTCTTTATTTTTTATTTTGGAATTTTATGTATCATCATTAACAACTATTTTTTCCGCCTCACCTCCGGGTTCTATTAGCATAAAACCTCGTGTCCCCTTGCCCACCAGACTTACATTAAGTTTTGGCCTCACGGTAGGATGTCAATGGGTCGGGTCAGGGTCTACTCCGGACCTGCCCATATAATTAATGATCGGGTTCGGGTTCTGTTGGGTCACGAAAATGAAATCCTAATAATGGAAACAGGAGAAAAAATTTGTTTTTCGTTAAAAGTAGTAATAAAGCATTTAGAAGACAAAAAAAAAAGAAGTCTATGGTCAGTTGGTCACCTAGGCAATGTTAGCTTTTTACTTTCTTACGGCCTAAGATTATCCTTTTATTTTTTTCTTTCTTATTATTTTTTGAGTTTTTTTTTTAACTTTTTTTTTTGAAAGGCAAGGGGGTTAAGCAGACCCACACCCGTTATATTCAACGTACCACTGGGTTTTGAACCTGCAACGTCCTACCACAAGTACACGTGCACTGACAGCTCCTACCAACAGAGCCCTGTGGGTGAGTTTTTTTGCAAATTAGTTCCTGACTTTTCAGGGATTTGCAAGTTAGTCCGCTTTATGCGTTTTTGCAAATTAGTCCCTGCCTTTTGATTAACGCTTGCAGATCAGTTCCTGAGGTTATCTGTTATATTTTCACGGAAACCATTAGAGACAAGTAAATTGACGGTTCTGCCCTTGCAGAGGACCATTTTGTAAAATATGAATGAGGTAGGGACTAATTTGCAAAAAATAGAAGAAAATGACTGTTCTGCCATCCGAAGACCAATCTGCGAGAAAAACAAAAAAGGCAAGGACTGATTTGAAAAAATGATTTAAATAACCACTTTACCCTTGTTCTAGCTAAAAATCATGAGAAACCCCCCTAAGGCATTAGATACCATTTGTGAATTGCACGATCTCAGGCAGAAAAGCTTGCACATTGGCTGATGTGAGCTACATCAGTGACCAATGTGCCAAAGTAGACACTGGCTCAACGCAATATGCTCACTATTTCCTACACTTTGGTGAAACTCACACTCACTCTCACTCACACTCACTCTCACTCACACTGTCACACTCTACGACACCAAATTGTTTTTCTTTAAAGGCACTCTTTTTTATGCAGATTGAACACATTTCTTTTTTTGATAGGCAAGCTGGGGTTAGTCAGACCCCTACCATATATCTCTTAAGCCCCATGTGTCAGAGGGATTCGAACCTGAGCCTTCAATTTGGCACAGGACCCCACTTACCACATGGGATACCACCTCGGTGGTAGATTGAACACATTTTCTTAAAATGTTTGGTGTTACTTTCCATCTCATTTGTATCAAGAGTGGATATGCCTTAAGATTATGATTGCATGATGTAGAATCATCAGCTCTGTTCTGTAAAAGGTGGCAAGCCATGAGACTCCAAACCATGCAAGATTTTAGGAATGTGCTGGACCTTGAAGCTCTGTCTTTCGGTCTGATGCCACCTTAGTGTACCAACCCTTTAACAATGCATTGTTCCCACCCAAAACTATAAAGTAATAAGATTAATGTTATTGATCGACACCTTGATTTTTCTCTTAAAGAAAAGAAGAAAGCCCCTGGTCAAATTGAGTTTACGTTAGAATCCAAACAAGAAAAAAAACATGCTCAAGATCAGTATGAGCCTGTTAAGGTAAGCCAACAAGATGAGATGACTAAACATGCTCAGCCGATTATGACAAGCCAACAATATAGTAAAACTATGGTAAGCCAACAAAATGAGGCAACTAAGCATGCTCAGCCGATTATGAAAAGCCAACAATGTAGTGGCACAACTATGGTAAGCCAACAAGATGAGGCAACTAAGCATGCTCAGCCGATTATGACAAGTCAACGTAGTGGCACAACTATGGTAAGCAAGAGAAATGAAATTCAAGAATAGAAAAAGAAAAAATCAAGTATGGTAAGCAAGAGAAAAGAAATTCAAGAACAGGAAAAAAAAGAATCAAGTATGGTCAACCAGCCTATTTTTGAGAAAGATAAAAATATGCTGGAAACAAATCTCAGTGCCAACATTACAGATTTCAGTTCCAATGTTACCTCTCACAAGCCTTTTCAAATTAAGCAAGCAGAGAAAACGTTTAAGGCAGTCCAACAAGTAGATACTAAAGATGAAAAACTACCTATTATGGATCCACATTTTCTTTGTAAACTTTTGCCTTTGGTTTTGTTCAGCTCATTGTATATAAAGATGAATGAGCTGATTACAATCATATAGTGAAGAAGAGGTTTTTTCTGATCGTATAGACCTAATCACGTTAAACAACTGTGTTATTCTTTCTCCTCTTCCTCTTTTTCTTCATGGTATCAGAGCCTTATTTTTTAGTAGGGTATAGTCACTAGTTTCATCTTTTTTTTTTTTTAGCCTTGCTGTTCGGCATTCATGACTTTTTTCGTTGCAACCCCAGCTCTTTGGCTTTTCTCTTATCCAGTCATGCTCAGCGTGTCCAATTTCATGACACTAAAGCTCAACCATAGCAACTTCTTGCTATGAATAATGCAGGTTCTCGCACTTGTGGAAAGCCAAGATCTGCATGTTTTTCTCAATGGAGACACACTCGCACCTGAACTCACCATCAAGTAGACTGTGCAAGGAAGTGCTGAAGTTTTAGAGGTTTCAAACCCTTCATACCTTGCATGGTGCAGATCTGATCGCCGGCTTATAAGATGGATCATTGGGACACTCTTTGAGAGTGTCCTCGATCTAGTGGTTGGATTGAAAACATCAAGAGAGATATGGACTGTTCTTGTTGATGCCTTCACTCAAGATTCCCAAGAAAGAGAATTTTATCTGATGCAGAAAATAACCTCTCTAAGGAAAGGTAATGATTCTCTCAGTGATTACATAAGCAAATTCAAAGGGTTGTGTGATGATCTTGCAACCATCGAGAAGCTGTCGAGGATGGGGCAAAGGTTTTTTGGCTTCTACAGGGGCTTGGTCAATGGTATGAATCCTTTTTCACGTCTATGCTAACCCCCCCCCCCTCCCCGTGCCTTCGTATATGAAGGTGGTACCTCTTCTCCAAAGCCATGAGGCTAGGAATAAGATTCAAGACACTTATAATCCTCAACAGGTTGCCTTCTATGCTCATCAAATTGTCCCTAAAAAAAGGAAAAATAAATAATATAATAATAATAAGGGATATGAAAATGAACAGAAGGATAATGTTCAAAATGACAAAAAAGGTCAAGATGCTAATCATCATAGCTCTAACGATCAAAACCAAAGAAGCACTAGTGACACCAAGGAAAAGAAATATGAAATCGTTATTTGTCAAATCTACAATAAAAAGAATCATTCGGCTATAAACTGCGCTTCAATCGCTTCAATCATGCCTTCCAATCCAAAAAAAATCCTTAAGCTCTTGCTGGCATGACCATTGCCGATAGCCAGGACTCAGAGTGGTTTCCTGACACTGGCGCCAACAACCATATGATAGGTAATATTGGTAAGTTATTCAATCTTAAATATTATATTGGTCATGATTGCATTATGGTAGGCAATGATGAAAGTCTGGATAAAATGTTCCCCGAGAAACAGGTTATATTGGTCATGATTGCATTAGCGAGAAACACTACAAATCGCTAAACACTACAGCGATTTGTGATACAAATCGCTATCCGAATCAGGACCAAATTGTCAGGGCCATATCTCCCTAACCAGAGATTGAATTTCAAATCCGTAAAAAGTGGTATCTTTGTTATGAAGTCTAGTTTATTCCTGTAAATTTTTAGCAATTTATATGGTCATTTGATACCGCATTTGGATCTAAAACCAGACTCCTATCAGTCTGTCTTATTTGAGTGACATAGGTTTTTATTTCATTTTGTAAGAGTCATATCTCCCCAACGGAAGATTATTTTACAAATCCGTAAAAAGGGTTTTCTTCCTCTATGTGTCTAGTTTATATCTGGAAAGTTTTATAACTTTTTATGCTCATTTTATATTTTAAACCTGTTAAAAATCGAGACACATAGAGGAAGTTTCAAACTTTTTAAGTTTTATAACATTTTATAACATGTCTCGGTTTTTAACAGGTTCGAAATATCAAATGAGCATAAAAAGTTATAAAACTTTCCAGATATAAACTAGACACATAGAGGAAGAAAACCCTTTTTACGGATTTGAAAAATGATCTTTCGTTGAGGAGATATGACTCTTACAAAATGAAATAAAAACCTATGTCACTCAAATAAGGCAGACTGATAGAGGTCTGGTTTTAGATTCAAATGGGGTATCAAATGACAATAGAAATCGCTGAAAATTTATAAGAATAAACTAGACTTCATAACGAAGACACTACTTTTTACGGATTTGAAATCCGATCTCTAGTTAGGGAGATATAACCCTAACAAGTTGGTCCTGATTCGGATAGCGATTTGTATCACAAATCACTGTAGTGTTTAGCGAGAAACACTACAAATCGCTAAACACTACAGCGATTTGTGATACAAATCGCTATCCGAATCAGGACCAACTTGTCAGGGCCATATCTCCCTAACCAGAGATTGGATTTCAAATCCGTAAAAAGTGATATTTTTGTTATGAAGTCTAGTTTATTCCTGTAAATTTTCAGCGATTTCTATGGTCATTTGATACACCATTTGGATCTAAAACCAGACCCCTATCAGTCTGTCTTATTTGAGTGACATAGGTTTTTATTTCATTTTGTAAGAGTCATATCTCCCCAACGGAAGATCATTTTCCAAATCCGTAAAAAGGGTTTTCTTTCTCTATGTGTTTAGTTTATATCTAGAAAGTTTTATAACTTTTTATGCTCATTTGATATTTCAAACCTGTTAAAAATTGAGACACATAGAGAAAGTTTCAAACTTTTTAAGTTTTATAACATTTTATAACATGTCTCGGTTTTTAACAGGTTCGAAATATCAAATGAGCATAAAAAGTTATAAAACTTTTCAGATATAAACTAGACACATAGTGGAAGAAAACCCTTTTTACGGATTTGAAAAATGATCTTCCGTTGGGGAGATATGACTCTTAAAAAATGAAATAAAAACCTATGTCACTCAAATAAGGCAGACTGATAGGGGTCGGGTTTTAGATCCAAATGGGGTATCAAATGACTATAGAAATCACTGAAAATTTACAGGAATAAACTAGACTTCATAACGAAGACATCACTTTTTACGGATTTGAAATCCGATCTCTGGTTAGGGAGATATGACCCTGACAAGTTGGTCATGATTCGGATAACGATTTGTATCACAAATCGCTGTAGTATTTAGCGAGAAACACTACAAATCGCTATAGCGAGATCCAACAACACTATAAATCGCTGTGGGTCTCGTTAGAGACCCGAAAACACTATAAATCATAGTTAAAAGACCGAAAAACACTACAAATCGTTGTGGGGCTCGTTGAAGACCCCAAAGCACTATAAATCATAGTTAAAAGATCGAAAACACTATAAATCATTGTGAGGCTCGTTGGAGACCCAAAAATAGTACAAATCATAGTAGAGACTCATTAGAGACTCAAAAAAATCATAACAATAATTTGCTGAAGAATATTGCCAATCAAATAACGATTTGTTGAAGAAGTGCTACAACAGTCATGATATGGGGGCCAAAATCAGAACATTTATAAAATCAGGTTCTGGTATTTAATCAAAATAAAATAGTAATTTACCATGAAAAATTCTGAAAATTTACAAGGATGAACTAGACACATAAACGAAGAGAACCCGTTTTACAGAATTGAAAAATGATCTTCCATTAGGAAAATAAAATTCAAACAAAATGGATCAAAATCTGAGCCGTTAAAATGACACAGGGTGACAGGGTTATGCTTTTTGACCCGAAACTGGTACGAAAACACCATAGAAATCGCTAATATTTGGTATGAGCAAAGTAGATTCAATTTAGAAAACAACCATTTTTACGGATCGGAAAGATCATCTCTGGTTAGGGAGAAATCACTTCCGCAAGTTGGTCCTGATTCTGCTAAAATCCTGACGGTGCAAAATAACAGGTTTTGAATCTCGATTTTTAAAGTAGATCAAACAAACTCAGAATGATCTGATTTTTGGTGGAGAGCATGAAGACATATGCATGAAGTTGCAGTAAAAATTTAAAATTAAAATGAGCTCTGGTTACATACAAATCGATAGATCTAAAATGCACAAGAATTCAAAGTATAATCTAGAAAGCAACTGAACATGATGAAAGCAAACTGCACATGCGTGGATGTTCAAACATGAGATCTAATGCCTTAAAATATGAATGGGTAAAAACTTTGAATCAGACTCCACAACTCTTCAAGTTGAATGATGCTACCCACGTTGGGAGGAGCCCCCAGACTCCTCTCCTATAAGGGTAAAAACTTTGAATCAGGATCTACAACTCATTTAGTTGAATGATACTACCCACGCTGGGATGAACCCCTGGACCCCCCTCCTGTAAGGGCAAAAACTCTAAATCAGGCACATAAGTAGAGAGAGAAGGGAGAGAGAGTGAGAGGGTTGGTGTTCATGGCCTTCTCCAGGAGGAACCCTTTACCTCCCTTGATTTCTTCTCTAGAGAGAGAGAGAGGGTTTTACAGTGTTTTACGAAGAAGGAAGAAGAAGAAGATGACGATGGAGCAATGTAGGATCGTTTGTTGGATGTGCACAGAAGTAGAGAGAGAATAGAGAGAGAGTGAGAGGGTTGTTGTTCATGGCCTTCTCCAGGAAGAACTCTTTGTTTCCCTTGATTTCTTCTCTATAGAGAGAGAGGGTTTTACAGTGTTTTACGGAGAAAGAAGAAGAAGACATGTTTGTCCTTTTTTTGAACAGAAAAAGAAGAAGACTTTGAAGAGTCAACATCATCCTCGACTTTCTGGATGGGGGACATGTTTGTCCTTTTTTTGAACTGTTTGTTTTTTCTTTTTTGAATGAAGGGCATTTTTGTCATTTTCTCAAACCATCACTTTATGAGAAGAATAGCAAGAAAGGGTACTTAAGTCTTTGCAACAACACCAGAGTCCGATGCAAAGTTATGTCAACATACACGGGAATACGAGCCCCATGTGCTTGTATACGTGGTGCTCATTCAAAGCCCCGAACACAGACGTGGGATTCAGTGAATCATCAGGGGCGAACATACACAACCCTCTCTGTTATAAAGGACATGACAACAAATTGGATAGTGGCAACCAGGAATAGAAAAGGAGGACTACATACCTTGGGGCAATGTCATTCAACATGTTTTGCAAATTGTTTTAGGAAGACCACAAAAGAAAGATTGCACGAGCGTCTGGGTCATGCTAATATTGGTATTGTTCATTTTTTGAAGCAAAATAATCTTATTGATTTTTTCAAGCATAGCAATAACAAGTTTTTTTGTTCAAGTTGTCAACTAGGAAAATCATCCAAGCTTCCATTTAGAAAATCTGAAAGTAGAAGCATTGAACCCTTTGCCAAAATTCATTATGATTTATGGGGACCCGCTCCTATTTTATATAGAGAAAATTATCGTTATTATATGATCTTTGTTGATAATTTCTCATGATTTGTTTGGTTGTACCCCATGAAAAAGAAATCATATTTTTTTTATTGTTTTAAGCATTTTTACAAACTTGTTGAACATCAATTTGATAAAAAGTTAAAGATTTTTTAGTTCGTCGACCGGGTAGGTGAATATGCTAGCAAAGCTTTCATCAAATATCTAGATGATCTTGGTATAAAAAGACATTTTGTGTCCCAAAACCCTGAAACAAAATGGAGTTTCTAAGCAAAAACATAGAGCTGTTACCGAATTGGGTCTTACTATGCTTTTTCATGCTAATTACCTAAGAGGTTTTGGGTTGAGGCTTTTTTTACTGTTGTTTTTTTGATAAATCGGTTTCCAACATCATCATTATAAAATAGTTTGCCTCATTTCAAACTTTATGGTGTTCATCCTGACTATTCTTTTTTTGGAAGTCGATGCTTCCCTTACCTACGTGATTATCATAAAAACAAGTTTGATCCCAAGACTTTGTCGTGCATATTCTTAGGATATAGTATTCATTTTAAGGGATGCAAATGTTTATATCCTCCAACCGAGAAGATATATATCTCCCGGCATGTTGTTTTCCATGAGGCTAGCCTACCTTTTAAAAAAAAACAGCACTTCTATATCAAAATAATAAAGTTGAGGGGGAGCTCAGTAGCTACCTAGATTGGGACATTAAAGATTCTAAAATCATAGATAATAGCGACCTACTCTCTAGCAGCAACAATAGTGGTGATCAGGTTAACATGTCTTTACATTTTGAAGTTAATTGTTATGAGAATCAATACTTTGATTTTCAGCAAAACGCTCAACACAGTCAAGATGATATGTTGATTAGACATACTGAGAATTTGGAACATGTTGAAACTGATGAACCATGACCTAAATCAGAGGTTCATGTTCAGAATGAGGAGCAAAGTCCTCTTCAAGAAAACAATGAGTCCACGTTCTCTCAAGAGGAATACGATAACAGCCCTAACGTCCAACCTGAAAACAAGCTCGTTGATGGAAGCTCAACTCATCAAGAGGAATTGGGTACTAATCAGTCTATCAGTAGTGAGAGTCAGGTTCACACTCGATCTATGCATGAAATTTATAAACCAAATCCTAAATGTCTTGGTTTACACGATGTTTTGAAAACTGTTCCCAAGAACCTCATAATATCAAGGTTGCTCTCTCTCTCACCCTGGATGGAAGGTAGCCATGGATTAGGAAGTGAAAGCTCTTATTTCCAATGACACTTGGGACCTTGTCCCTAAGAGACCCAACCATAATATTATGGGATCCAAATGGGTCTATAAAATCAAGTTAAGACCCGATGGAGATGTTGATTTCCTTAAAGCTCGTCTCATTGCTCGTGGTTTTACTCAAATTAAAGGAATTGATTTCTATGAAACCTTTTTCCCTGTCATAAGACCAGGCAGCATTAGGTCTATTCTCACTGTTGCCACTGTTAAAGGATGGGATATCTAACAACTTGACATTAAGAACACTTTTCTCCATGGGATTTTGAAAGAGGAAGTTCTCATGAAACAACCATCGGGATATCAAGATGTCAATCATCCCAAGTATGTCTGCAAACTAAAAAAGGCCCTCTATGGCCTCAAGCAAGCTTCAAGAACTTGGTTTCATAGACTAAGTGATTTTCTCACACATTTGGGATTTTTTGTAGCATAGCGGATCCTTCTATGTTTTGTTAGACACGATGCTTGCAGAACTTTAATTCTACTTATATATGTCGATTATATGATTTTGACAAGAAGCAATAGTGATCTTACTAAAAGGTTCATTGATAGACTATTGAAACATCGAATTTGGTTGAGTTTTCATGTCTGTGAGCCTCCTAGAAGGATAGAATTCTTATAGAAGTAGGAGTTTCTTTGAGAAATATACTATAGAAAAATCTATAAAAGGAGAGGAGAAGACCTCTCACTCAATTTCATCCCTTCTTCTCTCTCTATCCTCTTCTTCCTTAAACCTTAGGTCTAGACCTCTATTAGAGATTAGAGGTGGGGTTGTACATCTATTGGTAGTGAAGCTACACACCTACATCAAATGTTTGATGATTTTTTTGTCTACCTGATTTCAGGTAGAGAAACTTTAACATGTGCATGTGTACGTAGCACCAAGGTACATCCATATGTTGTAATATAGTTCTAGATATGTATTAAATGTGATATCAGTCTCAACTATGTGCTCGGATCGATATCCAATATTTTTGAAAGTCTATGGGGCTTCAAAACATGATTTTACCAATAAATGATTTTTGAAAAACCATATTTCTTGATCACAGGTCATAAAAAGCATGATTTATATTTCCAAATTATATTGGACGTGTGTTTTGTATGATAAAAATGTTGAGATCATATTAAAATTTATATTTATGATGTTTAATCAAATAAAATTCTAAAAAAATCAAACCCTAAATATGAAAAATGGATTTTGGGGATTTTGAGTTTCTTGGCTATTTCAGATTCAATTTTATGTGTTGAATGATTTCATATGTAGCATGAAAATTTGTTGATGCATCGTTTATTTTGTATAAAAATATAAAATATATATGATTTTTCATGAAGAGGCACACACTTTTCAAGAACTTTATCCTACGATTAAACGACTGAGCCAAAAATTCCACCACGGCTGCTGAAAACTCTTATTGTTATTCCCAGGTGTGGTTTCCTTCAAGTTTTTAAAACCCAAACTTATTATTTTTCTAATCACTATTCTCAATTTTTTTTTCTTTCAAATAGCCTTTCTTTTAAATGTGCTCATCCCATCTCCCTTCTTGAATATCTCATACGTGTTCATCTATCTGATGATATCTTTCACCAAAAAAAAAGGGGGTAAAAGTGTTGTCCTCCCTATTTTTCTGGTTTCGTCTACTCTAAAAGGTAGAGTTGAACATGATTGTTTTCGATTTTATAGCATCATCTTCTTAAAGTTAAGAAGTTCACATCTTCGAACTTGTAAACTTCTTCCACCCCGCCCCCCAAAAAATGGAGATATTGATTTCAGTTTTATTTCCAATTTTTTTTTGTTGCTGCAAATCTGAGTTCTCATCCTCTTGGAAAGTAATTCCAAACACTCCTACCTTCTATATTCTCTTCTATTTTCCATTTAGGAAAGAGATCCACTAAGCATCTCCTTCCTTTTTAATTTTCTGCTTTTCTTTATTTCCTTCTTCCTCATCCCGTATCTTTTAAAATCTGATTGCTGGGTCAAATTTAGACCCTCAATCTTTCCTTCTTTCTTTTCTTTATCTAATCCTTTTTCTTAGTGTCTTTTCCTTTTCCATTCAAACCCAAACACCTTCCAAAATCCCATTATTTTTTTTCTTTCTTGTCACGTCCTAACAACCATAACATACCTCTATCATGTCACCTATTGACGTCATTCTCTGGCAGCAGTAGCCTTCTACTTCTTTCTTTTTCCTTCCCTTCTGTTATGGCAAATCCTTTCAGTTCATCCTTCCTAAGTCAACTTGTTCTCGATAAATTGAATGGGAACAACTTTGTGATTTGGAGGAAGCAAATCATGTCTTTTCTCAGTTGTCATGGGTTGCTAGGACACCTTGACAATTTTGCTGTTATGCTCTCAAAATGTGACCAAAGCTCAGTCAGAAAATAAAGATGGGACTCCCTCATTAGAAAAAGAATCCAATTTTTTTGCCATGGCGCAAAAATGATCAAGCGATCATCGCCTACATCATTTCTGCACTTTCTCAAGAAGTGCTTCATATTCCCACAGGCGTCTCCGCACAAGTATTGTGGGATACAACATCATTGGTTAAAACAAATATCGACTTTCAAGATCTATCATTTAAAGTTAGAATTTGGTGCACTTCAAAGAGGTAGTTTACATGTTATGAAATTTCTTGACAAGGTAAAAAACATTATATACCAGCTAGCATTCATTGGCAGCCCCATTCTTGATGAGGATATATGTGCTCAAACCTTGCAAGGCCTTGGATCTGAGTACATGTTTGTTGCCATATACATGGGATAGACTCCCAGGCCCAACTTTGAGAAGATGTGTACCATGCTTCTTGAGTTTCAATATGTTTTCAACATCTCTTCCAAGAGAGAAGAAGAACAGGTTCAACATGATGCCATGTATGTTGCCAACAATAATTATAGAGGAGGCAATCAAGGACGTGGAAGCGGAGGTCACGGATATAACCAAGGACATGGAGGAACGGGTCTTCAAACTTCTTCTAATGCGATTTCAAAATCAAACCAAATGTCAGATGTGTGGTAAAAAGGGGCACACAAGCTCAGATTGTTTCTTTCGGTATGTGCCTACTTTTAAGCCTCCTATCATGCCCTATCATGCTCACTTTTGTCCCTTCATGCCACCTGTTGGTAATGTTGCCAATGGAACCAGACCAAGTGTTCCAAATGCCTCTCAGTTTTGCCCTACATATGAGGCATTGGTTGTTGCCTCCTCTTAGGATATGGATGCACTGAGCATGGCTTTTAGCCAAGTTGGTCTATCCGACACAATGACATCCAACATGTATAGTTCCCCTCTTGAAAGCAATACCTGACAAGCTGCTAGTTTGAGTACCCCTGCATGGGCGTCCTCTTCTCAACTACAAAGTTTGTCTCAAAATGCCTGGCTTGTTGACTATGGGGGCAGCCCACCATGTCATTGGTGATTCAGGTAAGCTCTCCAGCTTAATACCATATCATGGAAAAGGACGTATAATCACTTCCCATCACATGTATAGGAACCACCACTATTTCTACTTCTTCACACTCTCTAAAACTTCCAAATACTTTTCTTGTTCCAAATATTAGTAGAAATCTCATTTTAGTTTCTTAACTTGTTGATCAATTAGGCGCTCATGTTTTTTCTCCTCTTTCTGTTTCTGTGAAGGACCTTCTCATGAAGGCAACCCTCACTAAAGGAGAAAGAAGTGGAGGTCTCTATGTGATCAATGAAACTCGTAATCAAGCAAATTCACCATTATTAATATCTGATATTCATCATGTCAATCAAGATGCCGAGTTACGACATCATTGTCTTGGTCATTGGAATTTTGGTTTTATTCAAACTTTATATAATAATGGCTTGATCCCATTGTGAGGTTCAGCTTTAAAGTGTCATCATTGTGCCCCATTTGTTGTTTATGTAAAGGTCATGAGCTTTCATTTCATACATCTAATAAATGAGCTTCTTATCCTTTTGAGTTGATACATTCTGATGTTTGGGGACCTGCCCCCATTATGTTGATGTCAAAATCTTGTTACAATATTCTTTTCATTGATGACTTCACTAAATATGCATGGATCTTCTTCTTGAAAGGAAAAGATCAAGTTTTCTATACCTTTCAAGCCTTTAAATCTTATGTTGAGATAGTTTGATCATAAGATTCTTCAGTTCCATAGCAATAGTGGTGGTGAATATATATCCCTTGATTTTACAACCTTTTTGTGTGATAATGGTATAAAATGCGAAATCTCTTACCTAAGAATACCTTTGTAGAATGGGGTGTCCGAGAGGAAACACATACATATCATTGAGACAACTTTAGCCATGATGCATGAATCCAACATTCAACATGATTTATAGTTAGAGGCCTTTCACACAACAGTAAATTGCATAAACCGAATGCCATTGAACAATTTAGGACATAGCCCTTATTCCCTTCTCTTTAATAGGCATCCTGGTTATAGCCTCATGAGGACTTTTGGTTCTAAATGCTTCATTCATAGTCATGAATCTCTGCGTACTAAATTCACCCCAAAGTTTCAACTATGTCAATTTATCGATTATGATGATGAATACCTTGGGTACAGATGTTATAACCCCACCACCCAAAAAATCTTGATATCTAGGCATGTCACTTTTCATAAAGGAGATTATAGCTCATCTAATAACCATGTTGTGAAGCATCCCACTTTCTTCTTTTAGCCAGGTACTATTCCTTTATCCACAAGGCCTTCTACATTGTTGGAACTAGATATTGTTTTAGAAGAATCTTCTCCACCAGGGCACCAAACATCAACCAGCCAATCGGGTTTCAGATTCTTCCCACATGTCTATGCTCAGCGAGGACATGCATCTGATCATTCTACACCTACCGATCTGTCTGTCCATCAATCCTCATCTGACCCCTCACAGCCTGCTTCTCCAGTTTCTTCAGCTACTCGCATATCCAGCAAGACTCGCCATCTACCTGATCGTTGGGTCAGTTATGAATCATTCTCTACTGAATTTCAAGTCTTCGCAACAAATGTCTCAGCCAAAAAAGAACCTCAATCTTTTTTAGAAGCTGCCTCCAACCAACGTTGAGTCGATGTCATGACTGAAGAGATTGATGCCCTCCATGAGTGTCACACATGGGACGTTGTTCCTAGACCATCCAACGAAAATGTGGTTGGAACTCACTGGGTATATAAAATCAAGTTTAAAGTAGATGGGTCCGTTGAATGGTATAAGGCGAGATTAGTTGCCAAAGACTACACTCAGAAACATGGTCTAGATTTTGATGAGACATTCAACCATGTGGTTCATATGGGCACTATACAACTTGTTCTCTCTTTAGCAGCCTTCCATAATTGGAAGCTCACTCGGATGTATGTTAAGAATGCCTTTCTACATGGTGAACTCCATGAAGAAGTTTATATAGAACATCCTTTATGTGACGCCTTAAAATTTAAAAACTGAAATTTTACCGAAAATTTTGAATTTTTTTTATTATTGACATCAGAAAATGATTTAATGTTGAGTCTGGTTTTGATAATTTTGAGCAAGCCACATGGTGAAGTAACACAAAGCTATTATCAAAATGCAACCAAAATATTATTTGCATCATTCTTAACAAAATGTACAGAAAGTTCAAAACTTGAAAAAAATAAAATATTATGAACAAAAGTCCCAAGTTGGGCCTTATATCATCCAAAGGGTGCTAATCCTTGATGTTGCTCCTGCCCTGCTGCATTCATTGACCTGTGCTTGAACAAAACTCATTAAAGGGTCAGACTTCTGACAATCTCATAAGTCTATACAAATTCCAGTAATTCAGAATATTAAACATATTTAAACAATTCAAATAGAGCATTTTCACCAAAAAGTAAGATAGAATATAGAGCAAAATTGTTTGTATAATTAAGGCATATTTTCATTTCAAATTGTGATTCAAAAGGTCTTTATTTCGATAATTAACCATCCACCCTAGTACTTAGGAGAAGACAATCACTGACAACCAAGGCATTTTGAGGGTGTATTATTCTTAGATGTTTTAAACCTGAGTACCTAACTGTAGTAGACCCAGAGCGTGTGGTTCGTGATCGGAAGAATCACTGCTAAGGTAGAACACAAAATATGATGCATCCTGGACTACAACAGTACTTGGAGATCTATTACCTAGGACACGTGGATAGCCCCGACTATCGAAGACCTATGAGTGAGTGGAGACCATTGGGATGCCTCACTCCAAAAAATCAAAAAATAATCACTTGAGGTTAAACCATCTACCTTCTCCAAGATAGAGATCAAAATAGAATAGGTCGGAAGGGTTATCTTTATTACAGGGATTATTTTAAGTGCCTTGGACTATGTAGGCAAGAATGAGGTTGAGTAACCCAAGTACCCATTTTTATGGTAATAACCAGAGTCTTGTATGTGTATTCAACTCAATCAGTACTTGCTCTGTATATACGAGCACTTCGCTAATGTGGCAAATCAATATCTTATGTTTTGTGTGTAGGCATGTTTTATTTATCAAAGAGTGCTTTGTTTCACACTTTGAGAGTTAATGTATTTCAAGCTTGTACTCATACACGAAGCAATCCTAGAATGAAAGTATGCCCTACACTATTATGTACTTGTGACACCTAGAAGGTCTCTCAGAACCTTGGCCGCTTGTGGGATGCAACCATTTTCTTTTTATTTGAAGAAGACTATTTTATTGTCAGTAGGGTTCTTTGAACCCAGAGCTCTATTCTTGAATTAAGCAAATATGCATGTTGTTCTATGCATGATTTAAATATTTTATCTTTAAAGAGGTGAGTATGCGAAAGTATTATTTTATTCAAAGTATAATGTGTGCATCTTTAAAATATTTCATTCAGAGTATGATGCATACCAAACTATTATTTTATTAGAAATATGATACACATATGTTATTTTATTCGGAAAGGGTGTATGCAAAAGCTATTATTTTATTAAAAAATGGTGTATGTAAAAACTATACATGCTAAAAAGAGTAAAAAAGAATAAAATGGACTCTCGAATCCAAAAAAGTACTTTCCAGATCACTTAATTAAATCTATTCTTTCATTTCAGTCTTTTATTGTTTTAGAACAAATACTCATACATGTTTGGTCTTTATTTTATATTTGAGTGTCTCGATGGTGCAATTTGGGCTATGAAGATCAAAAAACTTGTCTAGACCTTGCCTTCCCGTCAAGAGAAGGATGGTTGAGACTCGTATATGCTATCCCCACATTTCTAAAAGGATTTTGCAAATTCGGCTAAGACAATCTTCCCCAACTTCAAAATTTTCATGAACAGTTTTTGGTGATTTTAGGTCCTAACGAACCCAAAAACACCTGATTTTTTATCTATTTTTTGTTCAGACTGCAGAATTGCTCTGTCATTCAATCAATGTCGTCTATAAAGTCTGCATTTTCAACTCTGCCATCTGATCAGTTTTGTCAACAAGGATTGTCGTTCAGTCCCTATAACCGATCAGAGTCTGGGTCCCTCAGGGTTTGTCATCCAGCTCTCTGCCTTTTGTAGGGACCACCATCCAACTCCCTGCCTTCTATAGGGACTGTCATCTGGGTATCTCAGGGTCTATCGTCTAGCTCTATGCCTTCTGCAGGGACTGACATCTAGTTCCCTACCATCTACAGGGTCTGTCGTTCAGTCCCTATGCTCACTACAAGCTTAGTTGCCCCAGGCAATGTCGTTCGGTGTTGCGCCATCCCAAGCTCAATCGTCTATTAGGGTTTTGCCATCTAAAGCTTTGTCGACCAGAGCTTTAACATCCTTGGTCATTGCCTCTCGATCTACTCTTTATTTTTTATTTTCATTTTTTTGAATATAGTTCCTTTTTGCATTAAAGTGCAAGCATACATATTAGGTTTAAGTTTTTAATGCAGTATTTGTAAAGTGTCCATATTCAACTAATGTATTATTTTACTTTTAACGACTCAATGGGTACACCAAAGCGTCACATAACTCAATTCCAATCACTTGAGCTATATTATTCAATGTGTTTTAATGAAAATCGAGTGACCAACTGAGCTAAAACTAACTAGGAGAGGTCCAACACCGAAACCCACCCATGACTATAAACAAGATCAATTCTAACTTTGTAGAAACATGGACACCACCTAGAACAAGTACAAGTTTAAGTCTTTCAGCTCCCTTAATTCCATGGAATAGGGACCAGTGAGATATTTCACCCACAAAATATAACAGGGTTCATGCAAGTTATACCATTGCTGTAACGCCCCAAAATCTAGGACTTGTAACTTTTTATGAAAAGTTAGAAAACTTTATAATCATCTATTTATCAGAGTTTTTAAATAGTAATTTAGCGAAAAATAGTGTTTGAAATAACAAGTCAATGGACCTTGGGCGCATTACAATGCAAACTTTTTTTTGCCACAGATTTGAAACTCCGTAGATTTAATAAACCAAATAGATTCTGAAATGCACTCTATAATAATTTAAGACTTGTACAAATAAGGAGTTTTTTAGAAAGCCTTTATGTAAAATTACCAAACTATCCACAGGTGCGAAACATCAGGGAAAAAGAGTCTCATCTTGATTGTATCACGCCATCGTGCCATCGCAGTCCGTACAAACCTAATCATGACCCGTGCTCATAAAATGAGTCAGTTTAACAAAAAACTGGTAGGTGCACAAGTGAGACAATATAGAACAAAATTAAGTACTTACATTTAATTCTATCATGCTTAGCAGTTTAAACAAGTGAAAATCTACTACTAGCATCAACAATTAATCAACGTAAGAGAAATGCTAAAAACTAACATTTAACACTTAATTAGTGTAGGAGAAAAGCTGCAACTAGTATTAGCAGTTTAATCACCACAGAGAAATATTACAACTGACATTAACAATTAATCAGTGCACGCAAAATGCTATAATTTGCATTAAGAGTTAATCAACATACAGTGCATAACCAATAATGTGAACCGTATAACTTTTGTTTCAATATTAACTGGCATGCGGGTACACGCAAGGCATAAATCATAGAAACAACTGAGACTAGTTCGGGTGTCTATTATGCCATGTATTTTCAATACCCCGAATAACTAGATGAGTCCGTTCCTAAGGGGATGGCTTTTGGCCGAGAGAGGATTATCCAAAGGCAGTTATTCCACTTGTTCCAAAGGATACATCCAACTTCTGCAGAAGTGTTTAGCTAACTTTTGCAGCCCGTTTCTCCTAACTCCGATGACTGGGGAAGTTGGATCTTTGCTCATGGGGTGGTTGTTAACAACCTGTCCATTGGAGTTTTTGTACCGATCCATCCTCTTTCTTGACAAAAATAAAAAGTGAATGGGTGTGTCAGGCGTTGCTTAACTGACGACCCATTCTACATGCTCTAGTCTTTCAACCATTCGAGCATCTTGGCTGTGAAGGCAATCTATCACCATTTTGTGATTTCAAACACGTGCCATTGCATGCTTGAGGTAAACATAGACCTCTCATACTACTCATCACAGTACGCAATGTACTTGTTTAAAAGTACACCCACGATAAGGGGGGTCAACTTATTGTGAGTGTGAAAACATCACCATTGTGATTTTAAACATGTACCATTGCAAGTTCGAGATAAATATAGACCTCTCATCCTACTCATCGCAGTTCGAACATGTTGTACATGTTAAAAAGTACAACTACGATGAGAGGGGTACAAGTTTCTCATAAAGAAACCTCAGCTTTAATGTGTTGTAAAAGAAACAATGAAATCATTTTAATTTACATTTAACATACTGTAGTTCTTTAAACCAATACGAGCATCTTGCCTGCAATGACAAAACATCACTATATAACTGATTTCTACAAAGTGTCATTTGCATGCTTCGAGGTTATACGAACCTCTCATCCAATCATCGTAGTATAAACATGTTGTGCTTGTCTAAAAGCATGGCTATGATGAAAGGGGTATTGGTATCTTAGAAGATATCCCAACTCGATGCAATAAATATTTAGTTTGACTTGACATGCTCAAGTCCTTTAAACTACTTGAACAACATTATGCACTTTGCACGGTACGAGATCGCCACAGATCTCTTATCCAATTTATCATAATATAGGCATGTTGCGTATGTTTTGCGATATTATTTAAAGATACAGGTTTCTCAACAGAAAACACACCCAAACTCATACCCATGCCCCTAATCGGGGTTATCCAAGTTGTATTAGAAACGTAAAGAGAGTTAGCAAAACACTACTCCCAAATGCGTCAATTTTGGAGACTTGGATGTTATTTCTCAATCAAAGAGGCTCTCTGATGCAATATCATGATGTGGACTCGGTACGCACCGATCTACGATCCAAGATCCAATTAGATCTTGACACACGTGGAAGCTTATTCGATAATGAGTCTAAATAGGACTCTGGAAAATAGGTTTTTCGGGACTCATGCACACTGTTTCAACAAATGCAGCCCAAATAAAAGTTGTGCATGACTCGCACAACTTTCCAACAAACCCAAAATCACTAGATTCAAATTAGTGGTGTCCGTTCTACAGACTCAAATCTGGGACTGACGAACAAGGTTATGACAGACTTCCAGATTCTGCGAATAGTCTGTTCGATGGGGTTTTTGACCCTACAAACAATAGAGTTTGTGAAAACTCCCAACTAAGTGAAATTCCACTAGAGGGTGAATAGTGAAATACGAAAAAGATCGATAAAATAAAATAATCAGGCAATAAGGCACAACACATAAAACACAGAATTTATACTGGTTCGGTCAGTATCCAGACCTACATCCAGTCCCCAAGCAAACCACTTGAGCTTTCCACTATAACATCCGAGTCACCGGATAAATAGTACAACACCCTCTTCCTCAGAGGTCTTCTTCTCTCAACAGAGAAGGGGCACACCCTCTTCCACAGAGGTCTTCTTCTCTCAACAGAGAAGGACAACACCCTCTTTCACAGAGGTCTTCTTCTCTCAACAGAGAAGGGCACCACCCTCTTTCACAGAGGTCTACTTCTTTCAACAAAGAAGGAATACAGTGAATAACAGAGTTACAATACTTCCTATAGAACCTTCAGAATGATATGAATGCACGAATGAAGGATTCTCAGAATGTTCTGTTTGTCACTCAGAGGATACTCTTTGTCAAAGAGCTGGACTTGACTTTTTCTCTTTTCTTTCTTTTCTTTTTCTCTTTCTTTTTCAAGGCTCTCTTTTCAAATATCGAATAGGAATTTTTCTAGTTGTAAGCTCACACGTCTATTCCATTCCTTTGTTTGAATAGTTTATTTGAGTGTGTTTATATAGCTTTTAAAAAGTAGTCGTTACATTTTGGAATTATAACTTTTGGAAATGTGAAATGTTATGTCATTTCAAAAAATATCTTTTAGAGAAATTCGAGAATGCCTTTTTCCATAAAAGTAAAATAGAGGGTACACTAGTCGTTGTAATATTTTAGGTAATACATATTTTATGTAAAAAGTCTATTTCTTACAATAGTACATTGAACGTTGGGTTGTAGTTTTGTCTTTATTCTAATTAATGACTTGAGGTACATTAGTACTTCTTTGCTTTAAATGAGTGTAAGTACAATGAGTGCTTTGAGATATTTATTTGTACATAGTCATGTCAAGTGTTTTCTTTATGTTGTGTTTTTCAAAGTCTCCAGAGAGAATGAGGACCAAAAGAAGGTCGACATTCTTTGAGAAGGATATTAACAAGGATTTGTTACAGGAGGTATTTAATGCTTTGTAAAGAGAATGATGACTTCAAGTAAGTCGACATTTTATGGTTTTGCAAAAAGGTAACTAGAGTCCTTTCAAAAACATATTTTATTTGTTTTTCTTTTGTGTAGCCGATTTATGTTTTTGTCTTCTTCTTATATTAGAAATATTTCTTTAAAGAAGGTAACTAGAGTCTTTTCAAAAACATATTATATTTGTTTTCTCCATGTAGCCGATTTTATGTTTTTGTCTTTTTCCTACATTCCTTTTTTCATGTTGTCTTGTATATAGTGTAAGGTACAATTATTACATGACAAAATATCTTTTTCATAAAAGGTTGTAAGAAGGTACAATTATTGGTTTTCAAAAAGGAGCTTTTTGAAACTATCGTATACTTTTATGATATAGTTTTATGAATGAGTATGTAATATGCAATATGCAAGTTCCTGAAGGTTCTGTTACATATGACTCTAAAGAAGAAAGAAGTCTTCATCTTGAGGTAGCCGATCTCTTCATTTGAACTTTAGGAATGCATGGCTCATCAAGCTTTTTCTTCAAGGAGTATGATTGCACCATATTTGTACTTGAACAGGAAGTCTCCATCCTTATTGGGTGAGATATCCTTGCATCAAATACTCGTTAGATTTATGGTAAAACATATTCAGTCATAATATAACATTTTTCAAGAGGACATATTATCATATCATATAAAATCAAATGAGACAGTGTATCATATTATGTGACATCAAAACAGAGTTTCTCAACATTCTCCTCCTTTTTGATGATGACAAAATATGCTCCCTCTGTCAAAAAGACATTATGCATAGAAATAATAATATGATAAAAAATTGAAAAAAATGTTTAAAGACAGTATTTCTCCAATAATGGAGACAGGTTTTCTCCCCCTTTGTCATGGACAAAAAGGAAGGGATCAGAGTAAGAGAGTTATTACAGACCAAATATTACAGTCCAAAAGTAATTAAAAGTTATTACAGAAAAAAAAATGAATTTATCTCGAAGGTGGAGGAGGTGAATGTGTTCGGTCGGCATGATTCCGCTTGTGAGTCTGCTGCAACAGGGCTTGATTACGAAGGATACGATCCTGAGAGTGCTCGATATCCATCATAGCAGAAAAGTAATTGAAGGAGGATGTTGGATCTGCTTCATCAGAGCCGGGCATGTGCAGGGACCTTAGATTGAAGGTGGTACCATCGAGGACTTGAGAGGGACGGAGGATGACTTCGTTGTGAAGGGGTACTTTGAAGTATTTGAGAATGGGGGTTATGAAACACCCAAAAAGAAGAGGCTTGAATTTTTTATAACGAATAAAAAGGTCGAAAATAATGGATGACCAATTTATCGGAAGCGAAGAAAAAATTGCGTAGATAAGAAGAGAGATTTTTCGAGGAACTAATCCCTGGCGGGGAAGCTTGGGATAGATGTTGTGGAGAAGAATCTGGGCAAGTAGTTGAGCATGAGGTTGGAGATTCCTCATGTGCCATGGAAGTTGGTAGCAGTTGGTGCAGAGAAGTATTTTTCGAAGTACCGATCGTTCGATTGGTACTATGGTGTTAAGGTCGGTACCGGTGGAAGGTAGGTTTAGAATTCTACCTAGGTCGGAAGCATCGAAAATCATCATCTTTCCTCGGACTTTGCTGGTGATTGAGGTTTGTTCATGATCAGTAGAGAAGTTGGTATAAAACAGTTGAACTAGTTCGGGATAATAGGCAGCTGGGGATGAAGATCCTAGTAGAGGTTTGAGTTCAGGGAGATAGGTGTCTAAGTCAAAGAGCATGAAGTCGTCAAAGTTAACCAATTTACCTTCATGAATGGGGCGAGAGCATAGTAAGTTGTAATTGTAAAACAAGTCTGGATACCTTAGATCTGTTGCAGTAATCACATTGTTGGAGGAGGAAGAGGCCATTGCAAGAGTTTGTAAGGGAAAAAAGAGGACTAAGAAGGGCGAGTTTGAAGTGGGTAATAGTTTGTAGGATGATAGATAGATACGAGTGGAATTGGTGTGTGATGAACCAATCTATTAAATAGAGGAATGAAAATAATTTAGATAGGTTTTGAATGACATTGGAAGTGAGTGATTTTTAGATTTTAGTCAAATAAGGAAATTCGTGAGTAGTAAGTTAAGAGACTTGTGAATGACAAATCAAATCAATGTTTGAGGGTAGTGTATTATATTAGGTTGAGAAGGACATAGTATTGAAATATATAGTATATATATAGATTTTACTATGGGTGAGTTTATCGACTAGTGAGAAAAACCATTAATAGAGTATGGGGTGTCATGTTGAACTAAAAGGAGTGAATGATTTTGAAAATAATGGCCTAATAAAACAAGCAACTTTTTACTTTATTTGGAGGTATTCTAAATTCGTGAATGGAGAGTTTAGAATAGGACAACCCATGGGGTATGAGTGAGAGGCAATAATAGTTTTCATTTATATATATGGATAAGCGTGAAAGGAGAGTAAAAGGTATAAAAAGATGATACGGATATGTAGAGAAGAGAGAAAGGTTATAAAGGACAACATTTACTTGATTTAGATATGACATAGAGTAGAATTAGAATAAATAAAGTTTTGCTTGGATACAAGACTTTAATGATTCTCGATTTTAGAGAGATATACAATGTAAGAGAGAGGCATGGTCACGGATGGAAAGAGATGTCATGATTGCTTATTTAATATAGAAATATTTTTTATGGAAATAGGTCATAGAGTGATCATGTGATGTGTACTTTGAAAGATATGACATTTTTAAAGAAAAGAATGCCTAAATGTTTCATGATTAATGTGTTTTCATATTTGTAATTTTTATGAGTATACGTAGATATGAGAAGGACACACTTTGACTTTGACTAGTGGTAAGAGAGATGATGAGACAAAAAGGAGATAGAGTCAAAAGTATATAAGAATTGATAAATGATAGATTAAAAAATAAGAATAGACATGGAGGAGTCGGATTCAAAAATCTAAAATATATAATAATAAAAAATGTATTCGAGAGATGAAATGAGGAGACAAAGAAATATTTATGAGTGAAGAGTAATAATTGCTTATATAAGAATCATTTTTGTGGATATGCGTGGAAGGAGTGTGAGTTGTCATAGAGAGAAGTGAGATGACATATATGGATTTTTGTGTAGGATAAAGAAGCAATAAAAAAAACATGATTGATGAAAGACATAAAGTTATGATTGATATGAATTATTGTTTATTTGATAAACATATTCTTAAAGAAACTCGATTTGAGGAAGTTCATAGTTATTAGAGAATAAAGTTAAGTTTTAAACTAGTGAAGGAGTCACAAACAAGAATTGACAAGAATGGAGGCTCAATTCGTATGAGAGAGAGAGAAAGTACTAAAGGTACTAATGAGAATAAAAAATATGAAGTACACATGTTTTTATGATACTTTTTGTAAAAGATGTAAAGCATGAAGAGATGATAATAGATAGTTCGTTAGGCTATGATATAACAGATGATATAGTAAAGTTTTACGTGAGATATAATAGAGTGTACGTAATCTATGATATATCAAATGATATAGTAAAAAAAAATTACGTGAGAATATAGCAACTAGATCTTTTAGAAAAAGGTAAAAGAACCAAAAAAATAGTCATTCGATTTTAACTAATGAAAAGTATGAGTTCTCATAAACTAAGTAGAAAGGTGAAACAATTTATCGTAAGAAAAGTTTTCACAAAAGGACAAAAATAATAAAGGAGTTATGAGATGAGTGATGTGAACATTGATAGCTTTTAATATAATTAGTTTTTATGGATATGAGAGAAAGGAGATATGACAAGGAGTCATAATGGGTGTGTACTTGAAAGATGACAAGTTGAAAGACATAAAGAATGTGTCTTATAAGAATATAAAGTGCACGTGAATATGGAAACTTAGTTTGACTAACAAAAATCGATAAGAAGAAAAGCTATTTAAAATAAGATTTTAACAAAACTTATAAGAGGTATTATAATAAGTGTGATTTATTTATAAGTCACTTAGTTTGCATATTCCTAGTTCTCTTCTAATTCGTGTGAAGTCTTCATGTTTTAATGGTTTAGTGAATATGTCTGCTAACTGTTGATTAGTGGGTATGAATTCTAGTTTAATTATGTTGTTTAAGACTTGTTCTCTTAAGAAGTGGTGTCTCATTTGAATGTGCTTAGTTCGTGAGTGTAAAATAGGATTCTTGGACAAGTTTATAGCACTAGTATTATCACAGAAAATAGTTGTATTTTCAAAATTTAGACCAAAATCTTTTAAGGTTTGTTTCATCCAGATAACCTGTGTACAGGCTAGGCTAGCAGCAATGTATTCGGCTTCAGTAGTTGATAAGGATACACAGTTTTGTTTCTTACTGAACCATGATACTAGTGAGTGCCCTAGCATATGACATGTTCCACTTGTGCTTTTTCTGTCAGATTTACTTCCAGCAAAGTCAGCATCGCTGTATGAGATTAGATCAAATGTAGAGGATTTTGAATAGAATAATCCAAAATCAACTGTGTCTTTTAAATATCTCATTATTCTTTTTACAGCTTTAAGATGTGATTCTTTTGGATTTGACTGAAATCTAGCACACAAGCAAACACTGAACATAATATCTGGACGGCTAGCAGTTAAATAAAGAAGTGATCCTATCATACCTCGGTATACCTTTGTATCAACAGACTTACCATCTTCATCTTTGTCCAGAACAGTAGTAGTGCTCATAGGAGTAGATTTTGAAGCAGTTGAGTTCATGTTGAACCTCTTCAGAAGTTCACGAGCATACTTAGATTGATTGATGAAAACTCCATCCTTGGTTTGCTTAATATGCAGTCCAAGAAAGTAGGTGAGTTCTCCCATCATACTCATTTCGAATTCCTTCTGCATGGACTTAGAAAAATCTTCACAAAGAGTGCTGTTAGAAGATCCAAAGATGATATCGTCGACATATATTTGAACAATTAGGGTATGATTATTCACTACTTTAACAAATAATGTAGAGTCTGCTTTGCCAACAGAAAAACCAGTTTTTAATAGAAAGGTTTTAAGTCTATCATACCATGCACGAGGTGCTTGCTTTAAACCATACAAAGCACGTTTGAGTTTGAAAACATGATCAGGATATTGTTCATTTTCAAATCCTGGAGGTTGTTTTACATAAACTTCTTCATTTATAAAACCATTTAAAAAAGCACTTTTAACATCCATTTGATATAATTTGAAATCCATATAGCTTGCATATGCTAGAAACATTCTAATAGATTCAAGTCTAGCAACAGGAGCAAATGTTTCATCAAAATCAATACCTTTCTCCTGGTTGTATCCTTGAGCTACTAGTCTGGCCTTGTTTCTTATAACATTACCTGTTTCGTCTAGCTTGTTTCTGAAGATCCATCTTGTCCCAATGATTGGATGATCCTTTGGTCTAGGTACAAGATCCCAAACTTCATTTCTTTGGAATTGATTCAGTTCTTCAGTCATGGCTAGCATCCAGAACTCATCAATGATGGCTTCATCAATCTTCTTTGGTTCAAGTTGAGAAATGAATGCCATATTTGCGATTCGTTCTAACTGAGCTCTAGTCTGAACCCCCTTTGTTAGTTCTCCCAAAATCTGCTTTTGAGGATGATCTTTGATATCGACAAATGTTCTTTGATGATCATCTTCATTAGACTTAGCTGTGTTATCTAAAAATAAATCTGTACTTTCAACATCATCATCATTAGTTTGCTTATGAACAGATTGATCAATAGATTCACAAAAACTAACATGCATAGATTCTTCAATAGTATTATGACTCTTATTGAAAACTCTGTATGCTTTACTATGACTTGAATATCCTAAGAATATGCCTTCAATAGATTTAGCATCAAAATTATCCAGGCTATCTTTTGTGTTTAGGATAAAGCATTTACATCCAAAGACTTTGAAATAGTCTATTCTTGGAGTTCTGTCATAGAATAGTTCATAGGGAGTTTTATTTAATAAGGGTCTAATGAGAACTCTATTTGTTATGTAGCATGCAGTATTAACAGCTTCTGCCCAAAAAGATTTAGCAAGATTATTGTGTTGGAGCATAGTCCTAGCAGATTCTTGAAGGGTTCTATTCTTTCTTTCTACTACACCATTTTGAGGTGCAGCTCTAGGAAAGGCAAAGTTATGAGAAATACCATGCAAGTTACAAAAATTTTCAAAAAGTTCATTTTCAAATTCTCCTCCATGGTCACTACGAATTTTAACAATAGAACAAGATTTTTCGTTTTGTAATTTTTTACATAAGATTTCAAATTGACAAAACGTGTCACTTTTGTTTTTCAAAAATATTACCCAAGTAAATCTTGAGTAGTCATCTACAATAACAAAAACGTATTTATTGTGATTATGACTAGCTACTCTAGAAGGACCAAAAAGATCCAGGTGGAGAAGCTCTAAAGGTCTTTTACTTGAAATGATATTTTTTGATTTGAAAGATGATTTTGATAATTTTCCTAATTGACATGCATCACAAAAGTAATCCTTTTTAAAAGAGATTTTGGGTAACCCACGTACTAACTTATTTTTAGCTAATTTAGACATGTACTTAGAATTTACATGACCCATTCTCAAGTGCCATAAATGTTGAGAGTCATTATTAGCTATAAGACAATGTTCTGTGATGTTTTCTAGGTATAGTTCATATATATTATTCTTTCTTATACCTTTTAAGATGACGTTTTCATTGGTGTCTGCTATGAGGCATGCATCATGATTAAAGCTAACATTATAACCTGTGTCACACATTTGACTGATACTTAGTAGGTTATGTTTTAAGCCTTTAACAAGGAGAACGTCTTTGATAAGAGGTTTATCTATGTTACCAATATTTCCAATACCAATTATCAAACCTTTGTTGTTATCTCCAAAGGTGACGGTTCCTCCTTCTTTATGATGAAGAACAACAAAAAGGTCTGGATGTCCTGTCATGTGCTTTGAACATCCACTATCTAGTATCCATCTGTTCTTCTTCTTTGGAGCCTGCAAAACATTAAGTAAATCTCTTTTTTGGTACCCAATCGGGTCCTTTTTTGTTAGACTTTGGAACCCATATCCATTTGGATTTGGGTTTGTCTATATCTTTAGAGGAGTTAAAAAGATTATCATTATAATACTCTTTATTTGGTTCAGATGAACTTTTCACAAACGTGGTCTTTTGATTCATACAAGAAGGCTTTTTGAAATGAGAGTAGCCAACACCATTCTTGTAAAAAGAGACTTTCTGAGAGGATAAGAGTTTATCCAAGTTCTCTTTACCTTTAGTAAACTTGAAAATCGTTTTCATGAGGTTCTCAGTTTTACTTTTTAGCTCTAAAATTTCTACTTGCAGATTTTTAGTTTTGGAGCTAGTAGAAGAAATTTCAGACATAAGCATAAAATTTTCCTTTTTCAACTCAGAATTTTCACTGCTGAGTTTTTCATTCTCTTGAGAAAGCTTTAGATTTTCAGATTTTAAATCTTTATTTTTGAAACTCAATTTTCTAGATTCTTCAAATAGTTCTTGAAAAGCATCTAGAAGTTCTTCAAAGGAAAAATAAGAGATTTCACTTACCGAACTTTCATTTGCCATGAAGCACATATTTGCAGTTTCGGCTTCATCATCACTTGACTCTTCACTAGTGGATGGTTCTGAATCATCCCATTGAGCATGCAGAGCCTTTTTCTTGAAGAACCTCTTCTTTGGTTCCTCAGTCTTGGACTTTCTTTTGAGAAGGGGACAATCACGTCTTAAGTGGCCTGGCTTATTACACTGAAAGCACATGGGATCTTTTTTAGGATCTTTTCTTTCCTTGTGCCTGTTTGGAAGCCGGTTCCATCTCATGAAGCGCTGTAATTTTCTGGTAAGTAGCACAATTTCTGATTCTTTATCTGAGTCTTCATTCTCAGATAGGGCTGGGAAAGCTAGAGTTTTCTTTACTGGTTGCTCTTCTTCCCTTCTTTCTTTCATGTGGACTTCATAGGCCATAAGATTGCCTATTAAGTCGTCCAAAGTAAGCTTAGATAAATCTTGAGCTTCTTCAATAGCAGTAGTCTTTTTCTCCCAATCAAATGTGAGAGATCTCAAGATTTTCTTCACCTTTTCAGTCTGGGAATATGTTACACCCAGAGATTTCAGATCGTTGGTGATGTTGGTGAATCTGGTAAACATCTCTGTGATGGGTTCATCTTTATTCATTTTGAACAACTCATATTTTCTAAAAAGAGATGAAATTTTGGCTTCTTTCACTTTGTTGGTTCCTTCATGAATAACTTCCAAAGAGTGCCAAATATCATATGCAGATTCACATATAGATATTCTATTGAATTCATTTTGATCAATGGCACAATATAAGGCATTCATAGCCTTTGCATTTAGGTTTGCCATTTTCTTTTCTTCATCAGACCATAAGCTATAGTCTGCGGATGGAGATGTGTATGGATGCTCAACAATTTTTCATACAACAAAATCTATGGATTTGAGAAATATAGCCATTCTGCACTTCCAGTATCCATAGTTGGAGCCATTGAAGAAAGGTGGACGAGATGCGTGTTCACCTTCAATATCACGAGCATAGGAGGTAGATGCCATTTGTGCTGGAAGACTTGTTACGTCGAAACCAGCAAACCTGCTCTGATACCAAATGAAATTCCACTAGAGAGGGGGTGAATAGTGAAATACGAAAAAGATCGATAAAATAAAATAATCAGGCAATAAGGCACAACACATAAAACACAGAATTTATACTAGTTCGGTCAGTATCCAGACCTACATCCAATCCCCAAGCAAACCACTTGAGCTTTCCACTATAACATCCGAGTCACCGGATAAATAGTACAACACCCTCTTCCTCAGAGGTCTTCTTCTCTCAACAGAGAAGGGGCACACCCTCTTCCACAGAGGTCTTCTTCTCTCAACAGAGAAGGACAACACCCTCTTTCACAGAGGTCTTCTTCTCTCAACAGAGAAGGGCACCACCCTCTTTCACAGAGGTCTACTTCTTTCAACAAAGAAGGAATACAGTGAATAACAGAGTTACAATACTTCCTATAGAACCTTTAGAATGATATGAATGCACGAATGAAGGATTCTCAGAATGTTCTGTTTGTCACTCAGAGGATACTCTTTGTCAAAGAGCTGGACTTGACTTTTTCTCTTTTCTTTCTTTTCTTTTTCTCTTTCTTTTTCAAGGCTCTCTTTTCAAATATCGAATAGGAATTTTTCTAGTTGTAAGCTCACACGTCTATTCCATTCCTTTGTTTGAATAGTTTATTTGAGTGTGTTTATATAGCTTTTAAAAAGTAGTCGTTACATTTTGGAATTATAACTTTTGGAAATGTGAAATGTTATGTCATTTCAAAAAATATCTTTTAGAGAAATTCGAGAATGCCTTTTTCCATAAAAGTAAAATAGAGGGTACACTAGTCGTTGTAATATTTTAGGTAATACATATTTTATGTAAAAAGTCTATTTCTTACAATAGTACATTGAACGTTGGGTTGTAGTTTTGTCTTTATTCTAATTAATGACTTGAGGTACATTAGTACTTCTTTGCTTTAAATGAGTGTAAGTACAATGAGTGCTTTGAGATATTTATTTGTACATAGTCATGTCAAGTGTTTTCTTTATGTTGTGTTTTTCAAAGTCTCCAGAGAGAATGAGGACCAAAAGAAGGTCGACATTCTTTGAGAAGGATATTAACAAGGATTTGTTATAGGAGGTATTTAATGCTTTATAAAGAGAATGATGACTTCAAGTAAGTCGACATTTTATGGTTTTGCAAAAAGGTAACTAGAGTCCTTTCAAAAACATATTTTATTTGTTTTTCTTTTGTGTAGCCGATTTATGTTTTTGTCTTCTTCTTATATTAGAAATATTTCTTTAAAGAAGGTAACTAGAGTCTTTTCAAAAACATATTATATTTGTTTTCTCCATGTAGCCGATTTTATGTTTTTGTCTTTTTCCTACATTCCTTTTTTCATATTGTCTTGTATATAGTGTAAGGTACAATTATTACATGACAAAATATCTTTTTCATAAAAGGTTGTAAGAAGGTACAATTATTGGTTTTCAAAAAGGAGCTTTTTGAAACTATCGTATACTTTTATGATATAGTTTTATGAATGAGTATGTAATATGCAATATGCAAGTTCCTGAAGGTTCTGTTACATATGACTCTAAAGAAGAAAGAAGTCTTCATCTTGAGGTAGCCGATCTCTTCATTTGAACTTTAGGAATGCATGGCTCATCAAGCTTTTTCTTCAAGGAGTATGATTGCACCATATTTGTACTTGAACAGGAAGTCTCCATCCTTATTGGGTGAGATATCCTTGCATCAAATACTCGTTAGATTTATGGCAAAACATATTCAGTCATAATATAACATTTTTCAAGAGGACATATTATCATATCATATAAAATCAAATGAGACAGTGTATCATATTATGTGACATCAAAACAGAGTTTCTCAACACTAAGAAATCGAAGGTCAGATCCAGTCCTTTCTAACAAACTAAAATTCAGATTTTCTTAGTTTTTACAAGGCTCTACAAATTTTTGAATTCGGAAAATGATATGAGATATTATCAAAGGAATCAAAACTTCAAATATTCGACACCAGTAGAGAGATTAATACTTTTGAGGCATTTAAACAAAAATTCAATTAAAACTCAAAACATGAAAATTATAGATCTAGGTTCTAGATTTTCATAGAATCAAACAAAATGAATTTTCATGTAGGGAATCTCCAGATAACGAAAAAATACTGAACACCACTAGGAGTGTTCTGAAATAAACAAGTGACAGTGGATTCCTATCAGTTCGAGACTTTCACAACACTTTTCAGGGACTCAAACGGTTGATTCACGAAATGGTTTCAACTACAAAGTTGTATATAATCGTGTTAGATTTTTGAAAAGCTAAAGAACTCTAGAAACCAACCAGTATCGATGCCGATACAATCATTTATTTGAAGTCATTCCTGACAAATCAGAATTAGGGAATCCAGGTTTTGACAGGAAACCGAGTTATGTAATATCAAAGATATAACTGGATATTTCTTATGAGTAGAACCATTCAGTGACATAATAACTTAGAAAATTGCATACCAACTACATCCAATGATCTACTTAAACTTACATTCAATAATCAACAAGAAACATAGAAAATAACAATGAAATATAAGTAATGAACCAACGATTTTTTATCCAGATAAAGATGATAATGGGATGTCGTTGGGAAGCAACCGACACCAAACTGAAACATCACGAACTGCAGCTTGAACACCCAGCAATGACGAACCCAAGTGCTTACACAACAACACGTCAAGATCAATTTTCACCAAAGAGATTCTAAAAAAAAAACTCATAAACTCGAACTTTCCACCAGCAAAAGGGCTTGATGTTATTAGTAGGAAACTTGCTAGGGATTTTAGTAGCTTAACCGAGCTGAATCACGCAAAAGAGTAAACATCAAACTTGTAGGGCAAGATCTTAGCTTTCCAACAAGTCAAAGATCATACAATTTTGACCAGTATCTAAGGATATATGGTCAAAATACTGAGACTATCTTTACCCTTCAAACACTTCTTCTCCACCAAGAAAATTTTGAAATTTCCAGAACAAAAGCTCCTTTCTCCTTGGTTGACCTCCCTTCATTAATAGGCTTAGAGCTTGAGAAAGAGCCACATTAAAAAGAAAAATGGCCTTCCCAAGCATAGCACAGCACACGATTTTGACTAGGCTATATTTGGCCAAGGGTCAATAAGTAACCAACAACCATATTGACTTGGATTAGTCAAGGCTGAAATTTGAATAAAGGCCAATATGGTCCACTCTCAATGGCGCCAACTAGGGATCCATTGAAATGGATCAAGATCCAGATCGAGCAGCAAATTGGATCGTGCACAAAAATGCATTAGAAAAATAAAATTATGAAAAATAAAAAACTACCCACGTTCCCCATACACCCTCTAGTGCCACAAAAGAATCCTACAGAGCACCAGAACTATCCGAATCCGTAGAATCTGGTACCTAAAAAATAAAAATAAAAAAAATAAAAAAATAAATTTAATGTGATTCTGCAACATGACAAAATAGAATCGAAGCATAAAATTACAATCTCAAAGAAAGATACAAAATATCTCAGATATTGCAGCATGATATTAAAAATGAATCTAGGTACGCAGAGATCCAATTGGACCCAGATGGTCTTGCTCTATTGGATCTGCCATGGTTCTCATCTTGGATCAGATATTGGGAATTGGATTTGGATCCAATTCATCTTCAAAGCTCGAATCTTCAGGATGCTCTGCATCATTCCCCCTTGGGTCGAAAGGCTTCGTCCTCGGAGCCTGTTTCTACTCAAACGTCACTCCATAATCCCTGCACATATTCAAAATATAATTAGCATAGAATCTGTTTAAGGCAAATAAAAAAGAACTAAACAAGGCAGAAAATTCTATATGAGAATGGCAAGAATATTTGATGCAATATGTCGAGCAAAAAGAAATTTAGATAAATGTGATGCAGAACAATGAAATTGAAGCTCAAAACTTTGTACAACATTATATTTAATAACCTTACCTTGCATCAACGCTTTGCAGATAGTAACAAATTTTGGTCAACCACAGATAAAATTTGCTTATGAATCATGCTCTTCAATATTCCAACTTTGATACTGAGATGTTGGTAATTGCAAGATAGTTCACACATAATACAATGAAGCAACAATTCAAACTTACTATTAGAATTTATTAAAGATGCAGAATTCCCCTTATCTATGAAATCCTGATGTTTCCAAAATAAATTTGGGGTATGCATGATTGTCATTTTAGCTTTACCCGAATCACATTTAGGGTTTATATGAGGCTCAAAACTTTCTAATGGTTTACTAAGAGAATTTTCAATATCTAAGTGCTCATTGACATGAATTTCCTCAGAATCTCTAATATTTTGATTGAGCTTTTCAATTTTGACATTTATCTTGAAAATGGGTTCACTAGTGAGACTTGAAAGGTCACTGCTGGCATTAATGTCAATTGCCTCTTGAGGGAAAATCATTTTTTCTAGGTGATCATAAAATTTCTCGAAGACGGGATCATTAAAACTAGCATAGGATTGGTCTTCTAAAGGTTCTATTTTCCAAAATGATGAGATGTGGGGCACCTTTTCATACATCATTTCTAAAATTGGTTCATCAAGAATTTTGCACATAAAAACATCCTCAATTTTAGGTGAGGGTTCTTTCTCGATTTCCTCATTGAATATTGGTCCACCAATCATTTCACGAAAAGGCTCCTCGGGAGGCTCATTTATGAAAATAACAAGAGTGTGATTAATTTCTTCACACTGGGACTCTTCTTCGCTATCCCAATCCTCATTTTCCAATATGACTTCTTCGAATTGTTGAGATCCTAAGTCATAAGAAACATAACTTTCTTCATCCTCGCCACTCACACATGAGATTTCCTCAAACCTAACCCTAGAATTATCAAATTTAAATGAGATGGGGTTGGGTCAGAGACTAAAGGATGAGACGGGCGTACGAGGGCTTTGCCTCAATTCTCTCTATGAAAAAATCATATAATGGACCTTCAGATTTAGAGTACTAGACTCACGACTGAATCTTTTAGGCAGATCCATCTTTCTACTCGCATACGAGTACTGATGTGGGCCAGACCCACGAACGAAGTCAGACCACCAATACGCCCTCAAGGATCTAAGCAGATCTGATCTGTGATGAAGCTCTTCCTCTAATTCCAGTTCATAAAGTCTAGATTTTGTCCTTGTCATCCGAGTTTGTTCAACGGCCAATTGACTTTGCAAAAACTTCATTTTCTTATTTTGTTCTGACTCAAATTCATCATCGGAGTCATAAGGAAGGATTCTACGCATTCCTTGAGAAACACATTGACTTCACTCGAATGGCTTTTCCCGCTCCTTGGTAAAATTTTCTATTTTATGATGAAGATCATCGATTTGATGTCCCAAGGTTCGCGTTTCATCTCTAAGGTCGTGAATATCCTTTTCAGGGATATACTCGCTTCGACTCCTATATCCGGTTCGCCCAGACATGGCAGATGGATCTTAATTTTTTTTACCTTCCTACTACATCAGGAATCATGTCGGATTAAGAAATCCAACAACTTGACATGATACCAAAATGATGCAATATCACGATGTGGACTCGGTATGCACCAATCCAAGATCCAATCAGATCTTGACACGCGCGAAAGCTTATTCGATAATGAGTCTAAATAAGACTCTAGAAAATAGGTTTTTAGGGACCTATGCACACTATTTTGACAGATGCAGCCTAAATAAAAGTTATGGATGACTCACACAACTTTTCAACAAACCTAAAATCACTGGATTTGGATTAGTGGTGTCCATTTTACGGACTCAAATCTGAAATTGATGAACAAGGTTATGACAGTCTTTTGGATTCTATGGACAGCCTGTTCGATGGGGTTTTTGACCCTACAAACAGTAGATTTTGCAAAAACACCCAACCAATAAATCAAAGGTAAGATCTAGACCTTTCCAACGAACTAAGAATCAGAACTTTTTGAGCATTCTACAAGGCTCTACGAATTTTTAAATTCAAAAAATGATATGAGATATTATCAAAGGAATTAAAACTTCAAATATTCGACAACAACAAAGAGATTAATATTTTTGAGGCACTTAAATGAAAATTTAATTAAAACTCAAAACATGAAAATTGTAGATCTAGGTTTTAGATTTTCATATAATCAAACAAAATGAATTTTCATGCAGGGAATCTCCCGATAACAAAAAAATACCAAACACCACTAGGCGTGTTCTGAAACAAACAAGTGACAGTGGATTCCTATCAGTTTGAGACTTTGACAACACTTTTCAGGGACTCAAACGGCTGATTCACGAAATGATCTCAACTACAAAGTTGTATATAATCATCTTAGATTTCCGGAAAGATGAAGAACTCTAGAAACCAACCAGTATCAAGGCCGATATGATCCTTTCTTTGAAGTCATTCTTGACAAATCGAAATTCGGGAATCAGGTTTTGACAGAAAACTGAGTTATGTAATATCAAATATATAGCTGGATATTTCTTGTGAGCAGAACCATTCAATGACATAATAACTTAGAAAATTGCATACCAACTACATCCAATGATCTACTTGAACTTACATCCAATAATCAATAAGAAACATAGAAAATAACAATGAAATATAAGTAATGAACCAACAATTTTTTATCTGGATGAAGATGATAATGTGATGTCGTTGGGAAGCAACCGACACCGAACTTAGACAACATGAACTGCAGCTTGAACACCCAGCAATGACAAACCCAAGTGCTTACACAACAACACGTCAAGGTCAATTTTCACTAAAGGGATTCTAAAAAAAACTCATAAACTCGAGCTTTCCACCAGCAAAAGAGCTTGATGCTGTTAGTAGGAAACTTGCCAGGGATTTTAGTGGCTTAACCGAGCCGAATCATGCAAAATAGTAAACATCAAACTTGTAGGGCAAGATCTTAGCTTTCCAACAAGCCAAAGATCATGCAATTTAGACTAGTATCTAAGGATATACAGTCAAAATACTGAGATTATCTTCACCCTTCAAACACTTCTTCTCCACCAAGAAAATTTTGAAATTTTCAGAACAAAAGCCCCTTTCCCCTTGGTCGACCTCCCATCATTAATAGGCTTGGAGCTTGGGAAAGAGCCACATTAAAGAGGAAAATGGCCTTCCCAAGCATAGCACATCACACAATTTTGACTAGGCTATATTTGGCCAAGGGTCATTAAGTGACCAACAACCATATTGACTTGGATTAGTCAAGGCTGAAATTTAAATGAAGGCCAAGATGGTCCACTTTCAATGGTGCCAACTAGGGCTCCATTGAAATGGATCAAGATCCAGATCCAGATCGAGTAGCAAATTGGATCGTGCACAAAAATGCATTAGAAAAATACAATTATGAAAAATAAAAAACTACCTGCGTTCCCCATACACCCTCTAGTGCCACAAAAGAATCCTATAGAGAACTAGAACTATCCGGATCCGTAGAATCTGGTACCTAAAAAATGAAAATAAAAATAAAAATAAATTTAATGCGATTCTGTAACATGACAAAATAGAATCAAAGCATAAAATTACAATCTCTAAGAAAGATACAAAATATCTCAGATATTGCAGCACGATATTAAAAATGGATCTGGGTACACGGAGATCCAATTGGACCCAGATGGTCCTGCTCGATTGCATCTACCATGGTTCACATCCTGAATCGAATTTTGGGAATTGGATTTGGATCCAATTCGTCTTCAAAGCTTTGATCTTCAAGATGCTCTACATCACTCTCAAACTTTACTTTGCAAAATTGTATATTTGGAAAGCTGAACTCATGAATAGTGATCCTTTTATTAAGAATTTTAGCACTCACGCGCAAACCCGCGTCTTTTGAAGAAGAGCATAATTAGAGTGTGTTGAACCACATATCTTGTTTTGAACATGATTTATCTTTCAAATCGTGAGTACAACACTGTGCAACTCGAACGAGGTGAGATCGCCACAGATCTCTCATTCGTTTGTCACGGTATTTGTATGTTACACATACCTCGCGATACTGGTCTCGATAAATGGAGATAAGGGTTTTTCAAAGAACCATGCCCGAACACAAGTTCGTGCCTCTCATCGGGGTCATCCGAGTTATATCGGATACACGAAACCGAAGTTATAAAGCATATCTCCCAAATACTTTGATTCAGAAGATTGGGTTGCAATCTTGCAACAACGACTTTCAAAACCTTCTTAAAAAGGCCACACATTTGGAAACACGGATTCGCTTTAGAAATTCCTTTTTGGAAACAAAAATACATAAGTGTGCTCATGTCATTTTTAAACAAACAAGCGAAATAGGTTACGCTCCAAACTATACTTAAGCAAGTACAAGTGCTAGTCAACAAAGAAAAATGAGGTCATGCGCAATGCAGTGCAACAGCAGGATGCAAGAAATCCTTAAAGTGCGAAGACGCGCATTGAGCGCAAGAGTGTGTAACCTTGGTCAAATAGACGTATTAGGAATTGAAAACGTAAGCAAGGCTCGTTACTGGCCTTGATGAACAGGATACAAGTTACCCAAGATGTGTCGAATGCACAAACTTAAATAGACAAGCACCATTTTCCAAATACATAGATCTGGGTAGTCTTTGATGTTTTAGCGCAACTCCCAAAAATCCTCAAGTCTACTTTGTAGGACTGCTCACTCAAAAAGTTGGGATCCTTGCTAGGGATCCCTCTCCTTAGTCGAGGATGTATCATTTAAGCCCCTGACTCATCTCTTATCGTAAGAGGGAGAGTGGTAAATGCCTGTACGTACTTCACGAGGATGCATCTAATAGTGCATGCGATGAGCGAAATCATGAGCGTTATGTGCAATGGTAAGGCAATAACGACACATTTGCAAAAGCAGGAGCCTGGGCGCAAAGCACGATGGTAAAGTAAAGACTGAAAACAAGAATGCATAAGCAAAGCCTAGGCGCAATGCGTGGTGGCAAATAAAAGACTGAAAGCAGGAATGCGTATGCAAAGCCTAGGCGTAATGCGTGACGACAAAGAAAATTGACAGAAAGCAATGCTTGATCTGCAAAACTGTGTATCAAGCTAAATAAATGCATAAAGCAAGAAAGCCTGTGCACTAAAGCGCGATGGCAAAATAAATGATATAATGGAAAGGACAAGGATCCCAAAACTGCGTCCTTGAGTTAAAAAGCATACTTATATATATATATATATATATATATATATATATATATATATATATATATATATATAATTGCTTTAATTTCATTTTTAAATGTTTTAGCTTAGTTCAGTTCATCCAAAGTCCATTGCGTGACTTTCCCCTACCTTGAGGGTTTTGGGGTTGCGCTTGCCTTCGTGCGTATGTAACAAAGGGCTCAGACTGCAGGGTGCAAGCGAGATCCGCCGTGCAAACTGCGAAAGAGCAAAGAGTGATTACTATAAAACAGAAAGACATGTCGACCTGCGTTAGGGGTCAATCCAAAGAATAAAATGAAGGGGAAGCAGAAGGCGCAACTCCTGCCCTATCAACCCGACTTGAAAAAGGAAAAGAGCAGAGGACTGCTGATCAATAGAGAAAAAGGGGCAGGGGGTGCAGCCCCTGCCCGTCGCTCAGATAGAAGGGAGAGGGGCAAGGATGCAACCCTTGCCAGTCTGTTAGCAAAGAGGGGGCAACAGAGGTGTCACCCCTGCCTGTCGACTCGAAAGGAAGGTGATGATAGGGGCACCACCCCTACCTGCCAACTCGCCCAAAAAAGAGAAAGAGAAGGGAAGGGGGTTGTGCCCCTTCCCGCACCCTGATGGTCAACAAAGGGCGCAACCCCTTCCCTGTCACCAACACACAGAGGGAAGAGATGCAACCCCTTCCCCGACTTTAATGAAGAAAAGGGAAGGGGCACAACCCCTTCCTCGATAACTAAGAGCAAGAGAGCAGGGAGGGGCTCGACCCCTCCCCTGCCAAAAACATGGAAGCAGGGAGGGGGGTTTGGCCCCTCTCCTGAAATCAGAGAGAACAGTGAGGGGGACTCGACCCCTCCCCTACACACAAAGGAAGCAGGGAGGGGGCTCGGACCCTTCACTGCTAAAGGAGAAAGGACCGGGGCAGGGTGTGTGTCCTGGCCTGTCGAGAATAATCAGGCGGCAGGGGCAAGGCCATTGCTGACTTGCCAAAAAGCGAGGGGGCAGGGGGTGTCACCCCTGCCGACCTGTCGAAAAACTAAAGGCAGGGGTTAAAACCTCTGCTGACCAACTAAATGCAGGAGGCGTCACCCCTGTCGGTCTGCCGAAAGATGCCAGGCAGGGGCTTTAGCCCCTGCCGACCGACCTAATACAAACGGCAGGGGGGCGTGGCCCCTGCCGTCTTGCTAAAGAAGAGAAAAGGGGGAAGAAGAAGAAGAAGAAGAAGAAAGAAAAAGAAGACATAGAGGGAAGAGAGGGTAGTTGGGGGTTACCTGCAAGGGGGGCGACGAGAGGGACCGAGGTCACTGGCGTCAGCAGATGAGAAAGGTTGATGCGGGTGAGGGGGCTCATCAAACAGGAGCTCGCGGAAGGTATGCTGGTCAGAAGGAAAGTGAGAGTGGGAGATAGGATCAAGCGAGGGTGAGAGAGGAGACGAGAGGGGGGTGAGAGGAGGCGGGGAGCTGGGTGTCGAGGTCAGAGAGAGAGAGAAGCTGAGAGAGAGGGGGGGGGGGTTGAATGAGAAACACTTCCCCTCTTCGTGCTTATTTATAAGCACGAGGGGGGGAGGGGGGTTATCAGGTTTGGATCCGGGTCATACATGCTTTAAGCTGCTTATTCATACTTTCATCTTCATCATCGTCAAAAACAACTTTTTAGAAAGGGATTTGGTCTCAATGTTAATCTTATGCATTCTACAAGATTGGTGTGTCTACTATTTCGTCATCATCACTAGGTTTATTACGAAGAGATACAATATGTAAACACCCCAATTTTGGCCTAGTCCTCTTGTATCAATTGTCATATTTCAAAAAACGGTGGTCATGGAAGTCGAAATCCGCTAAGGAGTGTGTAACAACTCACCTGCCGAATCAACTAGCCCCGAAAATGGATGGCGCTTAAGCGTGTGACCCACACCCGGCCGTCGAGGCGATTGCCAGGCCTCGATGAGTAGGAGGGCGCGACAGTCGTTGCAAAACCCTGGCCGCGAGGCTGGGCGGAACGACCGTCGGTGCAGATCTTGGTGGTAGTAGCAAATATTCAAATGAGAACTTTGAGGGCCGAAGAGGGGAAAGGTTCCATGTGAACGGCACTTGCACATGGGTTAGTCGATCCTAAGAGGCAGGGGAAGCTCGTTGGATGGCGTGGATCACGCGAACCTCGAAAGGGAATCGGGTTAAAATTCCTGAACCGGGACGTGGCGGTTGACGACAACGTTTGGTAGTCCGAACACGTTGGCAGGGGCCTCGGGAAGAGTTATCTTTTCTCTTTAACAGCCTACCCACCCTGGAAACGGCTCAGCCGGAGGTAGGGTCCAGCGGCTGGAAGAGCACCACACGTCGCATGGTGTCCGATGCGCCCCCGGCGACCCTTGAAAATCCGGAGGACCGAGTGCCGCCCCAATTTCGAAATTTCATATCTTATCTTTCTTATTTATTCAATTTTATTTCATATTTCATCATTTTAATTTAAGGGAATCATGGAAAAAGGCTTATATCTAGCAAAATCTAGCAATTTCCAGATATTGCTAGATAAATCTAGAAAAGCCAACATATCTTCACTAACAAAGTTTTCTAGTTTTGCAGGAACATTGAAGACTTTACTTTCTTTTAAATTTCTGTATTTAAATTTGATTAGTGATGTAAATGAAATATAATTTTGGAATAAGAAATTCAATTTTTGCATAAAATAGGATGCATTGCATATAGTTTTGAACTTTGATATATAACTGTTATGCTTGTCATTCATGCACATATTTCCAATTCACTGTGGTCTACACGAATGGCACGTGCACAAGCTCTTATGGAGTTGACAAAGTTGGTGGAATTTGTATTTATGGCCATAGTCAGAATACGAATGATACCCAGATTTGTAATCTTCGTATTAGCCACATTCAGCCTACACTCTTAGGCTAACTTCAAAATGCACTGCATTTCTCAAAAATACAAAAAGGATTTTCTCAATTCCTCAAAATCAAGTATTTCAAATCCATATTCATTCATTTCATTCATTTGCAAATTTCAATTTCAATTTAAAGAAATCAATTTTCTCAAAATTTCTAAGTCTTATTCTAAAATCGATTTTCTCAAAACTCTAAGTTTTCAAATGATATTTCAAGTATTTTTCAAAGTTTAAAATTCTATTTTCTAAGTTATATTTTCAATTTCAAAGTTTGAATTCAAAGAAATCAAGTTTTCCAAAGTTATTTCACATTTCTCAAAATCGACTTTCACAAAACCTCTAGATTCTTCAGAAATCGATTTTCACTTTCTCAGATACAATATCTCAACCATGATTCACGATTTTCCAAGTGTTATATTTTTCAAGAATTTCCAAATATTTTTCAAATCTCAAAGCAAATATCATGTTTTCAAATATACATTTTCAGAAATTCATAGCACATGCCTGATTCTTTGTTCATTTAGGAAATAGAATATGATTTAGACAAGTTGAGCAATGTTAAGCATATAATTGATCCTTGGTTCAATTACCTTTGGTAAAGGCGCCAGGAACGGTTGAACCTCGTACCGACAGGCGAGTCCCATTCTTCGGAATTATCCCGCATTTTAAAATAGAGGCGAGTTATTTTCAAAATCTTTTTCAAAGGTCAGTTTGACTCGCAAAAGTAAAAATTTTGCGATGATAACAAGAATGCTAAACATTTTATCGATTTATACTAATGAATGATAAATGTTAAAATGATGGTAAATGATTTTAAACCATTTACCTTATTTAATTGTAGATCATCTAAAATGAACTTAGCATTATCCTCCTTGACATTTATTGTAGCCCATCGACCGATCTTGGGAAAACAACAAATCACAAGGCCACACTAAGGACGCAAGGCGACAATATGCTCCCACGTCCAGGACTACAAAAACAATATATTAGTAAGACTAACCTTCAACAATCTTACTCTATAACTAGTAAATATGTAATAAACAATTACCTGGACAAATGACCAAAACCCTCGAACGATTTTTGTACCCTTACTCACACGGTAAAGTTGATTGTATAAGTGTGCAAGCATAGCAACACCCCATGCATAGTTGTCGACTTCATCTAAGTCTTTCAAGAACTGCAGCCATATGTAACTTAACCTTAAACCAGACAAATCCGAAAATAAAGTAAGTTCAAAAAAATAAAGAAGGAAGCCACACAACTCTTGGTCAGCTCTTTCAGATGCACATGTAGCAGACCGACCTTCCCATTTATTACGAAAAGAAGAAACTTTCATCGATATGAAATTGCTTTAATAAAAATACATTGACTCCAGTCCTCAATCGGCATTCCTAGAAAGGCCATGCACTTGTCAATTGCATTATAGTTTGAATCTTGTGCTAGGATAGCACTTCCATGGCACTTAAGACCCATAATCTTCACCACATTTTCTAGGGTCATGGTGATATCAAAACCATCAAACTGGAATGTGTTCGTCTTATGATTCCACTTATTGACCAGGTGGGTCATGGTGTTCCAGCACGTTTCAAAATAATGCTAGTTCATAAGGCCACCAAAGTGCATATTTCTTAAGCAGTCCTTATGATATTCACTCAGTTGTCTATACCACGATAGAACTATAGGCCACTAACACCGCCCTTTGAGCTTTTCACCTGGTGCACTACTTCTCTTCTGACCTCCCTCTAACACAAAATAACATATTATTCATATCAAATCAAAATTAGTCTCATTTGTACTTCTATACATCGTTGTATATAGTAATCGCTATATATAATAATCATTGTACACTCGCATTCATTGTAATCGTATACACAATAATTGATATCAAAGTAATCGCTATATGTACTACTCGCTATTATGGTAATCACGATACATAGGTCACAGTAATCGCTATACCTAGTAATCTCTATCACAGTAATCGCTATACAGTAATCACTATATATAATAATACATATCACAGTAAATCATTACGTAATCGCTATTTATACTAATTGCTATTACGGTAATCGTTATACATAGGTCACAGTAATCGCTACACATAATAATCACTATCACAATAATCACTATACATAGTAATCGCTATCACAATAATTGCTATACATAGTAATCGCTATCACAATAATCACTATATATAATAATGTCTATCATACTAAATTGTGATAGACAAGAGAAATTTATGTACCTTGGTCACACTTTTCTCCTCTTCATCCCCTCCCTCCCTCCTCTGCCTTTTTTGTTGCTCCTTCGTTCTATCACCTCCCTTCTCTGCTTTTCTACTTCTTCCTTCCTTCGCTCCTTCGCCTCCCTCCTCTGTTTTTCTACTTCTTCCTTAATTTCTCTTTCCTTCTCTTCCTCTTCCTACTTTTTCCTTTCCCTTTTCTTCTCTTCCTCCTCCTACTTCTTCTTTTCCCTTTCCTTATTTTCCTCGTCCACCTTCTCCTTCCTTTGTCTTTCCTTCTCTTTCTCATTCTCTTTCTCTTTCCTTTGACTTTCATTCTCTTTCTTGTCCTCCTTCTCCTTCCTTTGTCTTTCCTTCTCTTCCTCGTTCTCCTTTTTCTTCCTTTGCCTTTCCTTCTCTTCCTCATTTTGATGCTTCTTCATTTTCCTTTCCTCTTCCATCTTCATCACTTGTCTTTCCTTCTCTTCCTCCTCCTCCTTCTTCTTCTTCAATTGCCTTTCCTTCTCTTCCTCATTCTCCTTATTCTTCCTTTGTCTTTCCCTCTCCTCCTCCTCCCTCTTCTCCTTCTTCTTCTTTAATTGCCTTTCCTTCTCTTCCTCTTCCTTATTCTTCCTTTGCATTTCCCTCTCCTTCTCCTCCTTCTTCATTTGCCTTTTCTTCCTTTGCTTTTCATTCTCCTCCTCCTTTCTTTGCATTTTCTTCTCTTCGTCATCCTGCTTCTTCTTCTTCTTCATCTTTAGTTTTTCTTTATTCTTCTTCCTTTGCTCTTCATCTTCAATATCTGATGGATCAGGCTTCGCATTATAAAATTCCAACACTTTGTCTTTATCATTCTCAAACTTCATTATATTTTGGTATGTTTCATAATGCTCATATATATCGGACTGACGGATAATTTCTCCAGTAGTCATCTCCTCGAACGATGGGGGCTTTCTTGTCTTACGAATTTTAGTCATTGCTAACCTGCACAACACATAAATTTAACAGCATCATTATATGTTACAACTGCCTCCCTAAGTATATATTATTACAAATTATCACATTCGTTACATAATCACCAACATTATAAATCGTCGCAATATTTGGCTTCAAAAGTAAATATCATTATAAGATTTAGCAAACTTAAGTACAAATCAAGGTAACTTCATAATTACACATCGCTACTGCATCAAATGTATAAATCGTTGTTACTTCAAACGTACAAATTGCTACTATTTAAATATATAAATTGTTCATGCTTCAAACTTATAAATCATTGTAGAAATCGCACCCTTCATAAGTACATATCATTGTAATGTTTGGGCTTCATAAGTAAACATTGTTGTACGATTTAGCAAACTTAAGTACAAATCGTGGTAACTTTATAAATCATAAATACACATCGCTACTGCTTCAAACGTATAAATCATTGATGTATTGAACATATAAATCACTATTGCATTAAATATATAAATCATTATAGCATTCAAACGTATAAATTATTGTAGAAATTTAGCCTTCATAAGTATATATCATTGTAATGTTTGGCCTTCATAAGAACAAATCGTGCTAACTGTTTTTCGATGCCCAAAAGGTGGATAGGTACAAATCAATTTGTTTCAGTATGAAAATAGGTGTTATTTAGCATGAATAGTACAACCAATTGTAAGATTTAGCATTCAGATTTATAAATCGATTTGTTTACATAACAAAACATTACATGAAACTCACGGAAACGATGGGAGTTTTGGTAATTCGATAGTGGAGGAGAAACACCTAGAAGTTAGATGCAGCCAATGGTGGCAACAATGCTCCAACTATGTAGACAATGACAAAGGGTGCTCCGACGGCAGTAGACGACGACAAAGGATCTCTGGCGGTAGTAGACAATGACAAAGGGTGTGTCGTCAAAGGGAGCTCGTATTACAGCAGATGGTGTATCGTCAAAAGGTGATTCGATGGTATCAAAGGAGTTTACTGCTTTGGGCAAAAACAGAATGTTTGGACTTTGAAGAGTTAAGATCATCCTCCCTTTTCTGGATGAAGGACATTTTTGTTTTTTTCTTGAACCATCGTTTCATGACAGGAATGGCGAGAAAGGGTGCTTAAGTCTTTGCAACCGCACCGAACTCCGATGCTAAGTGATGTTGACACACACGGGGATATGAGGCCCACGTGCTTATATATGTGACGCTCATTCAGACTCCCAAACACGCATCTGCGTCTTTGGGGGGAACATATAACCTGCTTCGATCTCATGCCCATTCTGCTTACCTCTGTCAGGCGGTGCCACTCCTCCACTCCCGCTAGAATATTCCCCTCCTCCGTTATCGAGTCCATCTTGGTAGTGCTTGAGAGAAAGTGACAGGATAACTTATCCTCCAGCAAATGCTCAAATTTAATTCAAGTGTACAAAAAGGATGTCTACAAATTTATAAAGTGAGCTTAAAGACTTTCCATAGGCATAAAGGATATGATTCCTTTTGTGTTTGAGTGACTATTGACAGCTGTTGCAACTATAATAGTCAAGTCAAGCCTCATCACGGTTAACTTTCTTGGGATTAAAATAAACCAACCCATTTGATTCTTTTGACCTGTAAAAAAGCCTGTCTTTCTTTATTGGTGAACCCCATCTTTTTTACTATACTTTTTTTTTTATGTTCTGCAGAGTAAGCATCACTGCCAAAATACACCACGTCTTAGTGAAAAAAGAATTAAAAAAACAGTAGCACAAAAGAGTGGATCATTAGAAAAGTCAAGGCTAGCTTATGCTTTGTTTTTGGGAATCCAATGTTGCTTCATCCTAGACGAAGGAAGAGGAGTTGATTTTTTTTTCAAACTAACCACATCCAACCTAGGGTTTAATTTGATTGCTAGAGAGGAGGCCTATGCAAGTTCTTATGTGGAAAATTCAACCATGACATCTCTCAGGGTGTATTTGGATGCAACCCAAGGTCTGCAGACATGCAGATTAAACTCGGATTTGATATGGGGCATTTCAAATCCTCATATCTGAGATCACAAAAATAACTGAAAACCTTGGAATTATGGCCCTATGGGCGAGGGTCGGGGGTTGGATCAGAAATTTGAGATTTTAGGGTCTCAAGTTAGATTATTATTATTATGCATTATAACTCATTTACTGAGGTGATTAGGCTTACTATTGAGACAACTGTTGTGTGGTACTTCAAAAAGGACATCAAGATGTCTTTTGCTTAATAAGGAACTTGTATATGTGTTTGTCATTACTTATTTACCAAAGGGTTAATATTTGGTGCGGCCCTGACTATTGAGTATGAATCACCTTCTTTTTCATTTTCTTTACCTTGAACCTTACAGGTGTATTCTACAAAGTTTGTTCTATAAAAAATAAGTTTGGGACAATGTAATTGTAACATGTAAGTAGGTTTTTTCAAAGCTTCAAAAATCAACGGCCCACAATGTACTAAAATTTCATGCCCAAAACTCATATTTCTAGATCGAAAGAACATGATTCCAAGATTTGATCCTTACTAAACAAACTATGTTGAATTTACCTAAGTAGTCAGGTTGAGTAGATAAAGCTTAGTTATGTGCCTTAATAACACTAAATATTAACTCTTTACTAAAAACTATATGCTTTGGATCGGATGAAGTTAACCAAAAAGAGTGTGCCCTTTAAGAATATAGTGGATACCAAAGTGAGAGGGAAACTGTGTCGATTCGACAACTTGTTTATTATCATCACATTCTCACCACCCATCTTCCAATGAAGTTTGAACATTTCTGTTACACCAGAGGAAATGAGAAATGCCTTTCATATGAAAATCACCTTCTTCGAGAAACCATTGCCCCCCTATGGCCTATAAACACCCCAAATTTTCACTCACCTTCCTGATATATCCATCAATCATCACATTTCGGTTCTCTAGAACCAATGAAGGGCAAAATGGTCATTTTCCAAGATTGAACCTTGCAGAAAGTCCTAAATTCTATTCTCGAGTCTCAAAACTTCTCTATTTAAACTCAAAGACATCTTCAAACTGCAAATTTTCAAAATCTCATGCTTAACCAGAAGTCAGAATTTTCAAATTCAAATTCAGAGTGGCAATTTTGTAGGACAAGTCTTTGCATAACATCGCATGAGCATTTCATATCATTTCACTGCACAACATGTCATTTTGAGATCCAGAACTCCTGATTTTCAAAAAATGTCAATCCAGATTCGAGTTTTAAATATTTCAAAATTGATTTCAAGCTTCTGGGTTTTTAAAATTGTCAAATTCTTCCCATTTTACCCCCAGGGCTTCGAATTACAAAAAGTTTTTCTCAAGAAAACGATCTGGATAGTTTTGGACATTGATTTTCAAGATTTCGTCCGTTGAAAAGAGGGGGACACAATTTCAAAATTCATAAGACCTTATTTCAAACTTTTACAAAAATGACTCCGAATTTCCCGGCATCTTTCTAAATTTTGCCCTGAAGAACCATTTTCTTCCAAGTTTTGAAATCAAACCAAAATTTACTTCGTGTTTTCTAAACTAGCCTATTATTGTGAAAATTCCAAAATATCTCATTCGGCTTTTATTTCAAATAAGTGACGTGGGACCTGCCTCGAGGTGGTGTCACACTCAAATTCTCAAAAACTTCTCTTATTTTCAAAACAGTGCCCATTCGGGAGTGGCACCGATTTATAAAATTTTTCTTTTATTTATTTAACTCAATTTTAATAAAATAGTTAGTGGGCCCACGTAGGTGGCACCCCACTAAGACTCCTTGCCAAGAAAAGAAAACATTTTTTTTTACTTCAAAGAGTTTCAAATCCAATGAGGTGGTGCCACCTTAAAAAAAAAATCATTTTACCCATTTCCTTTTGTTTTACTTTTTTAGCCCCAAAGAGCGCCACCTTGAAAACCATTTTTTACCCAGTTCCTTTTGTTTTACTTTTTCAGCCCCAAAGGGCGCCACCGTAGAACCCTCATTATACCTAAGTTTTGAACTCAAAAAATCCCTTTCAGAAAAGAATTTTGTCCTCTTCCAAAAAATATGGTGAGTTTTCAAAAATTTTCAAAAGTTTGTTTGAAGATTTTTAAATGTTTTCGAAATGTGGTTCGGATGATTTCAAAACACCCGATTTTTCTGTAAAAAAAGGTGAAAAATTCTTTAAAAGCAAACCCCGTTGGGAGAAGGGGGCATCGGCGATTTTCTGGACTCCGGCTTCTCCCATCTCCTAAAACCCCTCTTCCTTCTTCCCTAACTGATCGCCCCTTTTCTTGAAACCGGGTCCCAGTTGTCGGAGGACTGGAACTCAGGATTTAGGTATGATTACAGCAGGCCGTCTCTTTGCAGGATGACCCCTCATGTTCTTGTATGTCTTGTAACTGAGCTTTAAGTCTAAGATGGGTCGTTATTCCTATTCAGTATTTGTGTTATAAATGTTCATGTATGACCCTATCTTTGTTTTAAAATGCTTTCTACACATCAAAATATCAATCACCATATTGGCAGCTGCAGGGTGTTATTACTATCACCCGTGGATCCCATGAAAGTCGTCAAACAGGGTCACTTGTTTTTGCTTTCATAGCTCATTTGTATGAGTCCAGCTCAACTTCTAAAGAAATTCTTTTTTTCTTCTCTTTGTGTTGTCTATGCTGTAGCGTTGAACTTCTCTATATTTTATTGGAAAAGATTGGAGCTGCTATCATTAACGTTAGTGGTACTTAGCAGAATGGGGGTGTTGATGGTTTTATTGGCTGTCATCTTTCCTGTTATTATCCTGAATATCATGGAATGTGCCTTTTGCTTGTTACCGCATTCACTACATAGATGGAATTTGTTGTATCATGACATAATTATTTGTAAGTGAAGTGTTTGTTGTTTTGATCCAGTAGTATCATTTGAATTGATTGCATTTAGGTAGCACACATAGTAAATCATTGAATCTTATCCTTACTACATTCACATGTATAATTATGCAAGGCATCTATATGTTATATGTACAAGTGTGATCATGTCTCCTGTTCTCAATTATAAGGATATATATGTACATTTTTTGTGCACTGTTTCTCATGTGGATATCATCTTAGGCCTTTATGTAGATGTAATTCCTATGTTTACTTCAATGAAGATGTTTTCATATATAGACTTCATTCAATGCAATTTTAGTTATTTAGGTCCACATATGTATAACCTCTCTTTAGTTTTTGCATGACTTCTAGATACTTCCCTTTCCATTCCTGATCATAAACTTTTCTTTAGCTTTCTGCTTTAATGTATGTCAAACCACCTGTGTCTTGTCATTTACATCGGACTTTCAATTTTCTTTATGTATGTTGTATTTCTTGTCTCAAGTCTCATTCGCAGGAAAATCGGGAGGATGCTGATTCTTTTATACTACGCATTTTTTTTTATTATTCATTTTGATTCATGTCAGAGATGTAATAATCAATTTGGAATAATATTTACTTTTACTGCTTAGATTAGGATGCATATCATGTAGTTTGATTTTGTAATATCTTGATCTTATGAATCATGCATTTTGTTTCAAAATCACTATGGATGAACACGAATGACACGTGCACCAACTCTTAGAGAGTTGATGAACTCGGTGGAGTCCATATTTACGGCCCTAGTGGGAATATGGATGAGACCCAGATCCATCATCTTTCTACCAGTCACATTGAGCCTACACTCTTAGGCTATCTTAAAAATGCACATCATATTTCCAATTTTTCAAAATATTGTGAATTAACTTAAATAAACTCTGAACATATTCATGGCCACAGTCAGAATATGTGAGGGACTTACTTTGGCTTAATACACATTTTTCAATAAATTTCTCAGAAAAATCTTCTCAAAGTGCATTCACACATCCAAATCATCTGCATCATGGCATCATCTGCTTTTCTCATGATTTTCTCGAGAAAACTTCATTCCATGAAAATCAGTTTCTCAAGAAACTTCTAAAATTTTCAAAGTCGGATTTTTCAAGTCAAGTTTTCTCATGATTTTCCCTGGAAAATGTTATTTTCTTAATATTCTTTTCAAAGGGAATTTCTCATCTTTCTAAAAAATCAAAATTGATTTCCAAGTGTTTCAAGGTTAAGATTCTCAGGGTTTCAAGTTCCCGAGTTTCAACTTTCCTTCTCTAAAGAGTTTTTCAATGAATTTTGCTCATTTTTTTGAGAAACTTTTCAAAGCTAGAATTTTCCTGATCAGCATTTTCTCTTCTAATGTTCACCTTTTTCTCAAGAATCACTTCTATTTTCCCAGGATTTTCAACCATTCACGATTTTCCCAAATCTTCATAAATTTTCTCTAGGTTTCAAATCCTTTTTATCAGAGTTTTCTGAGAAACTGATTTCCATCTTTTTTCTGAGAAATATTTTCCAACTCCAAAATGTTGTCGAAGCATACATCATGTTTTCCAACTTGCATTTTACAAAATTTCATAGCACATGCCTGAATTCTCTGTGCATTTAGGATAGAATACAATTTCGAGGATTTAGCTAAGTCAAGCATATTCTTGGTCCTTGGTTCGATTACCCCTGTTAAAGGCGACAGGAATGGTCGAACCTCGTACCGACAGGTCGAGCCCCATCCCATGGATTTTTCCGTTATTTTAAAAAACGGAGGCGAGTATTTCAAAACAAATTTCCAAAAATCCGGTCAAGTTTGACTCGCGAAAGCATTTTCCTCTCTCTTCCGCAAGGAAGGGAAGACGAAAAATTTTTGCGACGATAACATGGCCCCATATTTTCTCATGGGAAGCTTTGGAAAAGAGTTTTCATATGAAAAGCTCATGGGGGAACATGAGGCCATGCGAGCTCAAATGTTTCTCATGTTGGATATTTTATATGGTCTTGTATAATTTTTGATAAAATCCATGTATATACAAATATGATCATGAGTTGGTTTGGTATTGCATGCAACTATTACTTATGCAAGATCTTATCATGGTTTTACTAGTTTTGATGTTTTAGTTGCAAGATGAGCTCATCTAGAAACTTATATAAGTTGTGTTAATTTGAACATGAAAAAAATCCTAGCCTAAGAACTTTGAATACACTGCTTTTGATGTCTCACAAATCAAGTTAAGCATATAAGCCTGAGTGAGTTGGGGTGATGCAGTGTATCTTATTCTTTTTCTGCAGTAGGGTCTTTTGAAGCTAATATGAAAAAATCACCTAAGCACTTAGTAGAGAGTGTGGAGCATGCAACACACATGCTTGCAATAGACTCGACATTGTCTCTCCACCAGTTAGGTAATGTGATATACGTGAGGGCAGGTAGCCCTATTGAGAGATAATGTGATGTGGACTCGATGAACACTGATCCACGATCCAAGATCCAAACGGATCTTAACATGTGTGGAAGCTTTTCATGAAGATGAGTTCAAATAGGACTTGGGGAAATAAGATTTTTAGGACCCGTGCACTCTGTTTCGACAGAGGTGGTCCAAAGGAAAGTTGTGTGCGACTCTTGCACGCCTTTCCAACGAATCCAAAATCACTGGATTCAAATCAGAGGTGTCTGTTCCATGGACTCGGGACTGAGACTGATAATCAAGTCCATGACAGGTTCTCCGGGTTCGGTGGACAACCTGTTCGAAGAGGTGTTGAACCCCTCAGATGATGAATTTTTGCAAAAACCATCAACTGAGAAAATGTAGGTCATATTCATACCATTGCAAGGAGCTAAGATTTGGATTTTTTTGAGTTTTCTACGAGTCTCTATGAATTTTTGAATTCTCGAAATGGTAGGAGATGTTGTAGTAAAATGTAATCGAGGATTTGTCACACACAATCACATCAACAAGAATTTCAAGCTTGTAAACATACGAATTAGATGAAGCTCAAAACAATAATTAAGTTCAAAAGTATTCGGATAATGATTCAAGTTCCAGTTTCATAAATCATGCAGAAAATATCAGAAAATTAGAATTCTCAAATTCTAAATTCAGGATATTGACAAAGGAATTAAAATCCCAACTATTCGACAACAGCAGAAAGAATGATATTTTTGAGATACTTAAATGAGGATTCAGCCACAACTTTAAACACAAAAGTTTTAGAGCTATGTCCTAGCTTTCCATAGAATCAAACAAATTAATTTTTCAAGTAGGGAATCTCAAGATAATTGAAAAATATAGAACACCATCAGGTGTGTTTTGTACCAGACAGGTGACTGGAATCCTGTCAATCTGAAACCTTATCAGCACTTTTCAAGGGTACAGAAGGCTGATTCACATAATGGTCACAACTACAAAGTTGTATATGATCATCTTAGATTTTTGAGAAGCTAAAGAACGCCAGAAACCAACCAGTATTGAGGCCGATACAATCATTTCTTCAGGGTCATTCCTGACAACTCGAAACAGGCTATCTCATTTCTTAATAGAAAATGAGTTAAACAATATCACAATGAACTGGATATTTTTTTGGAATAGTAGAATCACTTAATAACATAAATACTTCAAAACATTCATTCCAATAACGAAAAATAATTTACTTGCAACTTGCAAGCAATAGTCAACAAGAAAACGTAGAAGAATGACAATAAAGCAAAAGACAAACACAAATGAACCAACGAATGTGATATCCGAATGAAGATGACAATGGATGTCGCTGGAAAGCAGGTGACACCAATGGAGATTTTCGACAGCAGGTTGAACAACCTGCAATCACGAACCCAAGTGCTTACACAACAACATCAAGCTCGACCTTCCACACCAAGACAAGATTTTTTCTTTCTTTCACCCAAAGGAGTTTTTCTAAGACCAACCATCGAATTTTTTTTGAGAGATCAAAAGCCCTTTTTATCTTGGTCGACCTCCACCTCATAAAGGGATTGGAGCTTGGGGAAGAGCCACATTAAAGAGGAAAATGGTTTTTCCAAGCATAGCACAGCCCACGATTTTGACTAAGCTAATTTTGGCTAAGGACCATTAAGAGGTCCAACAGCCATATTGACTTAGAATAGTCAAGGTTGGATTTGAATGAAGGCTATATTGGTCCATACCAAGTGGCGCCAACTAGTTCCCCTTGGAAATGAATCATGATCTAGAAATAAAACATGCAGCCAACTGGATCTTGCAGCAAAACGCATTAGAAATAATGCAATTGCAAAAAAAAAAATTACTTGTGTTCCCCATACACCCTCTAGTGCCACAAAAGAATCCTACAGGGCACCAGAACTATCCGAATCTGAAGAATCTGGCTCCTAAAAAAATAAAAAATAAAAGATTACATGAAATAAAGATTATAGGCAAAACATCCAAAAAATATGATTTCATAAAGACACAATGGAATCGAAGCATCTAGCGAAGGAGCATGACGAGCATCGACTAAACTGTAGATCCACTAGGACAAGGGATGTCCTGCATGCATGTAGATCACCTCGGGTAGCGATGACCGGATCGGTCTGGAGAGTTAGATTGGGATCCAACTCCAGGATGCTCTGCATCATCCCCCCCAGGTTGAAAATGCTCCATCCTCGAAGTCGACTCCTCTCCCTCAGCATCACCATAGTACTCTTCAAGTGTTTGATGTTGAACATGTTCGAAGTTTTGAATTAAGGCAGCAACTAAACCCTGTAAGCATTAGAATTAATGATGTCAATAATTGCACAAGGACCAATGCACCTAGGGGCCAACTTACCATGTAATTCAGAAGGTAAACGTTCTTTAGTAAGAGTAACCCATACCAGATCTCCAATTTCAAACAATATCTGACGATGCTTCTTATCATAGCTTGTTTTATACTTACTTATGTTGTCTTGAAGCTTCAGATGTACCTGTTCATGAATATCTTACAATAGAGAAACTCGATCTTGAACAGAATTTAAAACAAGACCAACAACAGGAATATGAGTTAAGTCAATAGGAGAACAAGGATTAAATCCATACAAAACAGTAAAAGGGCGAAATCTAGTAGAACGATTCACAGATTTATTGAAAGCAAATTCAACTTGTGCAATTATTTGAGACCATGACTTTGGTTTATCATTAATTAAAGCTCACAACAAGTTTCTTAAAAATCGATTAACAACTTCAGTTTGACCGTCTGTCTGAGGATGATGCACAATGCTAAATTGTAGATTGATTCCTAACTTTTTTTCATAATTGTCGCCAAAAATGTCTTATAAATTTAACATCTCTATCTGAAGTGATAGTTTTCGGAATGCCATGCAATTTGTAAATTTCTTTTAAAAACAAATCCGCAATATGAGATGCACCCATGGTTTTTCTACACGAAATAAATTGGGCCATTTTTGTGTATCGATCGATGACCACAAAGATAGAATCAAGACCATGAGAGGTCTTAGGTAACCCTAAAAAAAAATCCATGGTTATATCTTGCCACGGTTTCTCAGGAATAAGCAAAGGCAAATATAACCCAGCATTTGTGATATTTTCTTTCATGATATGACACGTGTGACATTTTTCCATGAATCTATTCATATCCTTTCGCATGTGAGACCAGAAATATGTTGAAGACACCAAATGCATTGTCTTGTCTCGACCAAAATATCCTTCATTATGTATCTCATAAATCAAACGTTGTCTGAGGAAACAATCTGGGATACACAGCAAATTGCCTTTAAACAAAAATCCATCAACCAGGGAGAAATTGTCATGAGGATGACTATTCACTTCATTAATAATTTTTGAGAAATAACTATCTGACTCATATAATGATGTGAATTCCTCAAAACCCTAAACGGATAATTTCATGGTAGATAGAAGAATGGTTTTTCTGCTTAAAGCATCAGCAACAACATTATCCTTTCCCGCCTTATGTTTCAGAATGAATATGAACTCTTACAGATATTCTACCCATTTGGATCTATGGGCATTTAATTTATGCTGACCATTGATGTAATTGAGAGCCTCATGGTCAGTATAGAGAATAAATTCTCGATGCACCAAATAATGCCTGCAGTGCATTGATGCTCTTACGATAGTATAAAATTCCTTATTGTAGGTGCTATATTTCAATTTGGCTTCATTCAGCTTCTCACTAAAGTAACCAACAGGCTTACCTTCTTGACTCAACATAGCACCTATACCTACTCCAGATGCATCACACGATAATTCGAAAGCAAGTTCGAAATTAGGTAAGACTAACACAGACGTTGAATAGAGATAGGATTTCAAACGCTCAAATGATTGTTGAGCTTCTAGATTCCACTGAAAGGTTTACCTTTGATATAATCGGTCAACGGAGCAGCTATACTACTAAAATGTGAAATGAACCTCCTATAGAAGGAAGCTAATCCATGAAAACTGTGAACGACAGTGATAGAAGTTGGCACAGGTCAATCTCGAATCGACTCGATCTTTAAAGGGTCAACAGATATACCTGTTGTTGAGACCACATAACCAAGGAACAAAACTTTAGTGGCCCAAAATACACACTTATCTATAGATGCATAAAATTGTTCCCTTTTAAGGATCTCAAACATTAAACGTAAGTGTTTTAGATGCTCAGGTTCAGTTCAACTATAAATGAGAATGTCATCAAAATAAACGACCAGGAATTTGCCGATGTAAGGTCAGAAAATTTGATTCATGATTCTCATGAAGGTAGATGGAGCATTGGATAGGCCAAATGGCATTACGAGCCATTCATAGAGACCATCATGAGTTTTGAATACAGTTTTCCATTCATCATCAGGCCTAACTCGTATTTAATGATATCCGCTATGCAGGTCCAACTTGGAGAAAATTTTTGAACCAGTCAACTGGTCCAACAAGTCATCCAATCTAGGAATAGGGAACCTATACTTGATGGTTATTTTATTGATAGCTCGGCTATCAATGCACATCCACCATGTTTTATTCTTCTTGGGCATAAGAAGGGCAGGAACCGCACATGGACTAAGACTTTCACGAATATAACCCTTAGTCAATAATTCTTCAACCTGTCTACGAAGTTCTTCATACTTTGTAGGACTCATGTGAGGCATGGGGCAATACCACGCCAGGATGAAAATCAATATGATGTTGGACTTCCCGTAGAGGGGATAATCCATCTGGTAATTCATCAGAAAAGACTTCACGAAACTCCTCTAGTAGGGGTGTGATTCTAGGATTCATGGTGTCAGACTTTGAATCACCATGCGATGAATCAGAATCAACTAAGAACATGAAATAACACATGCTAGATTGACTCAATGCCTCTTGAAGCTCATGTCTAGCAATAAAAGCACTCGAAAGCTTAACTTTCAAAGTAGCAGGTTTGGATGAAGTGGGGTGAGAAATTTGGGTGGTAGGAGTACGAGATAATGAAGCAGATGAAGATGACGAAGACAAAGGTGGTAAATCCCTAGATGACATCAAATAAATCTTCCATCCTTCGAATATGAACAAGTATAAGTTAGATCGACCATTATGGACAACAGAATGATCATACTGCCATGGTCTTCCGAGAATGATATAACTCGCATCCATGGGGATCACATCACACTAGACTTGATCGAAATAAATGTTTTCAATGGAGAATTTGACCAAGCATTATCGGTCAACACGAACATCAACGCTCTTTTAGAGCCAAGACATCTGATAGGGATGGAGATGAGTCTTACAACTCAAACCTAACTTGGTCATGGCTTCGATCGAAATCATGTTCTCACAACAACCAGAGTTTATGATGAATCGGTATACTTTTTCATTGATAGTACAAGCAGACTCAAAGATGTGAGTTCTTAGCCATCGATCATTCGTTCCTTGTTATGGGGCTAAACAATTTTGCCTAGTGATAAGTGTTTCGCCTCTATCAGGCAACAACACTTCTTCATCCACACATTCTTCTTCATGTTCTTCTTTAAAGGATTCAATCTCAGGATTATAAATGGGATCGAACTCAGAATCGAATTGAGCATCCACTTCCTCATGAGTTCCATCAATGAATAAGGCTTTGCCACGATATTCTGTGAACTTATGATTGGGTTTTTTACAAGTATAGCACTTGATGAGGTTACTTGAGCTAGTGGTTCTCACCTGATTACCTATCGGACCATTCTGGTTTGTAACCCTAGGTGGGTTGAATGCATTAGGGTGACGATAGGGTGGGATAGCTTTCGCAGTAGAGACCGTTGGGACCTGTGCTATTGGTCTAGTCACAGGACCAGGCCTAGCTAAGGTCTTCCTCTAGGTAGACCTTTCCCAGTGGCATGTCTTTTGATGTGCCTTAGACACAGTCTCGCACTCTACAAAATTCAATATATCTTATAATTGGAAGTTCAGTCCTCCAATATACTTTGATACGAGCTATTCGTCACTCTCACAGATATCGTTCTGTGCAACAAGATCATGGAATTCTTCTGTGTATTGGTCCACCAAACGGATTCCTTATTTCAGGCTTTGGTATTTTTGATATAGTTCTCAGTGATAATTCAATGGCATGAATTGAGCATGGAGTTTCTGCTCCATGTGCTCCCAACGCTCAATCGGGGTATGACCCTGATGCCTGCGTTTGCTTGAGTTGACGCTACCAGGCTGCAGCTTGACCCTTCAATTTGAGGGATATCAATCTCACACAATGATCCTCCAAGACTTCCTTAAATTCAAGGATTTTACGAACTTCGCTAATCTAATCTAAGAATTCTTCAGGAGTTTCACTCCCCTTGAATTCTGGGATATCAAATCGTAAGCCAGAATCCCAATGGGATCTCCTCGACTGTGGGTTATCTTTTCTCTCTGGACTTCATATGTTGGACTCGAAATCATCATCAAAATCATATGATTGAGTCTCATGAGTTCCTCGAGAATTGCAAGGACTTTGCTTAGTTCGTCGATCTTAAACCCTAGCATTTTCATCCATCTCACGAGTTGATTCTTGAACTCGACGATTAGCCTCGATGAGTTATCTTTGTAAATCTTAAATCTCATATTGATGATCACGATCATCGTTTCCTCTATTAAAGTTATTTTGACCTCGACCGCCCATTCGACTCGCCATGGTAAATGGTACCTAAAAAAAATTATGGACTTCCCACTACACTGGGAATCATGTTGGATTGAGAAATCCAGCAAACCTGGCTCTAATACCAAAATGATGTGGACTTAGTAAACATTGATTCATGATCCAAGATCCAAACGGATCTTAACACATGTGGAAGCTTTTCATGAAGATGAGTCCAAACAAGACTCAGAGAAGTAGGGTTTTTTGGACCTGTGTGCTCTATTTCGACAAAGGCGGTCCAGAGGAAAGTTATGCACAACTTGCACGACTTTCCAACAAATCTGAAATCACTAGATTCAGATCTGAGGTGTCTGTTCTACAGACTCAAGACTGAGACTAATAATCAAGTCTATGACAGGTTCTTCGAGTTCGATGGACAACTTGTTCAAAGAGGTTTTCGACCCCTCAAACGGTGAATTTTTGCGAAAACCACCAACTGAGAAAATGTAGGTCAGATTTAGAACTTTGCAACGAGCTAAGATTTGGATTTTTCTAAGTTTTCTATGAGTCTCTATGAATTTTTGAATTCTCAAAATGGTAGGAGATGTTGTAGTAAAATATAATCGAGGATTCGTCATACGCAATCACATCAACAAGAATTTCAAGCTTGTAAACATATGAATCTCAAAACAGTAATTGAGTTCAAAAGTATTCAGAAAATAATTCAAGTTCCAGGTTCATAAATCATGCAGGAAATATCAGGAAATTGGAATTCTCAAATTCTAAATTCATGATATTGACAAAGGAATTAAAATCTCAACTATTCAACAACAACAAAAAGATTGATATTTTTGAGACACGTAAACGAAGATTCAACCACAACTTTAAACACAAAAGTTTTAGATCTATGTCCTAGCTTTCCACAAAATTAAATAAATTAATTTTTTATGTAGGAAATCTTAAGATAATTAAAAAATATGGAACATCACTAGATGTGTTCTGTACCAGACAGGTGACAGTGGAATCTTGTCTATCTGAAACCTTATCAGCACTTTTCAAGGGTATAGAATGTTGATTCACGTAAAGACCACAACTACAAAGTTGTATATGATCATCTTAGCTTTTTGGAAAGCTAAAGAATATCAAAAACTGACCAGTATTGAGGCCAATATGATCTTTTCTTTGGGGTCATCCCTGACAACTCGGAACAGGCTATCTCGTTTCTTAATAGAAAATGAGTCAAACAATATCACAATGAACTGGATATTTTTTTGGAACAGTAGAATCACTTAATAACATAAATACTTCAAAACATTCATTCCAATAACAACAAATAATCTACTTGCAACTTACAAGCAACAGTCAACAAGAAAACGTAGGAGAATGACAATAAAGCAAAAGACAAACACAAATGAACCAGCAAATGTGATATCTGGATGAAGATGACAATGGATGTCGTTGGGAAGCAGCAGACACCAATGGAGATTTTCGACAACAGGTTGAACAACCAGCAATCATTAATCCAAGCACTTACACGGCAACATCAAGGTCAACCTTCCACACCAATATGAGATTTTTTCTTTCTTTCACCCAAAGGAGTTTTTCTAAGACCAGACACCAAAATTTTTTTTGAGAGATCAAAAGTCCTTTCTACCTTGGTCGACCTCCACCTTATAAAGGGCTTGGAGCTTGGGGAAGAGCCACATTAAAGAGGAAAATGGCTTTCCCAAGCATAGCACAACCCACAATTTTGACTAAGTGTAAACACCCTAAATTTTCTTCGTTCACTTCCAAACACCCCCTGCCATAGATGTCAAACCTGTAGGTCAGTGTAGGAGTCTAACCCTAGGTTTGTCCCCTTTTAGGTGTCATTTCACCCCCATTCTATCAGTAAGATTACCATTTTACCCCTAGGTCACCTTAGATCCTTGTCATTCCGAGTTGACCAAGCTCATTCTTAAGCTCAGAACAGTTAGAATGTTAGTCATTTCTAGCTCACCTGAGCTCACGATGAGCAGATCATGTTTATTTCTGACCATTCCTGCCAAAACGGGTTCATTTCCTGAGAAATGAGCTCATTTCTAACTTGAATCCTAGTCAAATATTTTTGGGTCAGTCAAATCCAATCGACCCTATTTCCTTGAGTCTAACTTGAGCTCACCAGGAGTTCATGTAGCGCGGTTCCAGTTCAAATCCATTTCCCACAGTCTAGGAGTCCATTTTAGCCCATTTCAGCTCATTTCAGCTGAAATTGAGCTAAGCCCAGTCAATTGAGCTAGTGTTTGAGCTTTAGTTTTAGTTCACCTCAGTATTATTGATCTTTGTTCCAGCTTAAACCCAGTTCTTGTTCGTAACTCACTTCACTCCAGTGATCATTTCTCACTATTTCTCTAAGAAATAATATTATTTCTCGATCGTTCAATGTAGGAGTTTAGTTGAGCCAGCGTCTTGTCAGTTTATTTGAGTTCTGAAACCCCTAGAACTCAGTTCATTCCAGTTCAAACCAGTTAAAAACCTAGTTTTCAGTGTCACTCTTGGCCCTGTAGGGACAAAAACCATTTCTTGAATCATTTTGTTTATTTTTATCAATTTTATCGCTTTTTAAACTGATACAATTATCGATTGGGGTCCAATACCTGAAACCCTTTATCCAGGGTTTGCATTTCACATGACATTCCATGTCATATCTCATCATTTCTCATCATTTCTTATCATTTCTCATCATTTCATATCATTTCATTGTATTTAATCTCATTTTTGAGATCCAGTACTCTGGTTTTTCTAAACATCTAATCCAGATTCGATTTTTAAAACCTTTTTTTCGAAAGCAATTTCAAAAACCTGGATTTTTAAATTGACATTTGCCATTTGGCTAACCCCTAGAGTTTCATTTCAAAAGCATTTCTTCATAAAAACAATTTGGATTCATTCCAAACCAATTTTCAATCTATTTTAAACCTTAGATGAGACCCATCCAGGTGGTGTCACTTCTGAATCAATGATTTCTTTTAAAATTTGCATAATTCCAATTATTTCAGAATTCTAGTTGAACTAGGACTCTGTCAGTTTACATTTTTAAGCCCTTTCAATCTTTCATTTATTGATTCTGAGTTAGAAGTGGGTCCATACCTTGTTGACTCCCCTTATTTGGTCTTTTTCTCAAAGTTCCAGTCGAATTAGGACTCTATCCCAGAGTCCTAATCGAATGAGGACTCTATCCTGATATCATTTTCTATTTTCATTTTCACTTGTTTTCAAAAGTCCTTTTTAAAATCTTGTTATTTGCTTTTCAGAAAACCAAAAAATTCTCAGAGTTATAGTCGAATTAGGACTTTTCCCCAGAGTCCTAGTCGAATCAGGACTCTGAACCTGACTTCAATTTCTATCTTATTTTCACCTATTTTCTAAAGCCCTCTCATTTGTTTTCTAGAAAACCCTAAATTTTAAGAGTTTTAGTTGAATTAGAACTTTGTCCCAGAGTCTCAGTTGGATCAGGACTTTAATTCTGATTTCATTTTTTACCTTGTTTTCATCTATTTTTGTGAAAAAACTTCTAAAATCTCCTTGTTTATTCAAAATTCTGAGAGTTTTAGTCGAATTAGGACTCTGTCCCAGAGTCGCAGTTTGATCAGGACTCTAGTTCTGATTTCAATTTTCATCTTGTTTTCACTTATTTTCGTGAAAAGCTCTCAAAATCTTCTTGTCTATTTTCAGAAGAATCAAAATTCTAGAGTTTTAGTCAAATTAGGACTCTGTCCTCAGAGTTTCGGTCAGGTCAGAACTCTATTCTGATTTCACTGCTTGTTGCTATTTTCACTTGCTTTAAAAAATCCTTTCATCTATTTTCCAAAAGAAGCAAAATTTTAGAGTTTCAGTCAAATTAGGACTTTGTTCTAGAGTCCCAATCGGTTCAGAAGTCTACCATGATTTCATCTGTTAGCTTTATTTTACTTGTTTTTCAAAAACAAACCTAAAATCTAGAGTTTCAGTTCGATCAGGACTCTGTCCCAGAATCCTAATCCGGTTAGGACTCTATTCTGATTTTTGTTTCTACTTCCATTTTTATTCTCTTCACTTGTTTTTCAAAAATTAGTCCATATCGCAGAGTTCCATTTGATTCAGGACTCTATTTCAGAGTTTCGGTTGAGTTAGAACTCTAACCCTAACTGCTTTTTCTGACTTATTTTCATTTATTTAATAAAATCTTTTAAAAACCTCTTCATTTGGCTTTTAAAAACCTAAATTTTAGAGTTTTAGTTGGTTTAGGACTCTAGTCTAGAGTTTCAGTTCGCTTAGGAATCTATTTTTAAAAACTTCTTATTTTCATCCGGTGATTTTTACTCTGTTTTGAAACTATTTTCAATCTTTGTTTTAACTTTTTCAAAACCATGATATGGGGCCCACTCAATTGACACCACATCTGGAAGAATTCTTATCCAGTCAGAACTCTATTTGGTTCAAAAAAATTCAATTTCAATTTCAATTTCAATTTCAATTCGAAATTCTAAACCTCTTTTTTTTAAAACTTTCATTTTCAAGTTTTAAAAATCGCTTTTAAAAAATCAAGTGGAGCCCACTCTAGGTGGCGCCACATTTGAAAGAGTCAGTGTTAGATTAGGGTTAGTCAGTGTCCTAATTAGGTTAGGAGTTTGAAAAAGTCCAAATTGATTTTCAAACTTCATTTTACTTTAGTATTTTCAAAACACATTTTTAACTTTTAAATTTAAGCATTTAAAAAACCAAATGTGGGCCCACAGAGGGTGGCACCACATTTGGACTCATTTTAATAGAATTAGGATTCCTAAGTTAGTTAGGGCCTAATTAGGAAGGTTGAATAGTCAAACCTAATCTAGAAAAGTGCCCCCCTCTAATTAAGCCAATTAAGAAAATTTAAAATTAATTAGGACTCCTTTTAATTAAGCCTTTGAAAATCTATAAAAAGGGGCCAAAAAGGGGGGTCGACCCCTATGCTCTCTCTCTCTCTCCCTTTCTTGTTGCTTCTCTCTCCTCCCAACATCCTCTCTTTCCTCCATTGGAGCTGCAACCCAAGGTCAGTTCTATTTGGTTTTATTTCAAGCTTTTTACTAATTTTATTGTTTATTTTGAATATTTTAGCCATTGACGCTTTTTGGTTGTAAGTTTCAAGCTTAGCTTTCATTCAAGAACCGTAAAACCGATTCAATAAAGTGATCTAACACAGATTGAGGGCATTTTTCATTATTCCAATTCGTGGAAATTGTTAGAAATATTATTTTTTATATTTAAGCCAAATAAAAGATGAGATTTGCCCGTTTAATGGGTCAAATCTCTCTTTTCAAAGGCTAAATCAAATTCTAACCGTGTATTCTCTGATTTTTTTTATCATATTAATATTTATTTTACTCATTCAAGCATCAAATCCATATTTGGGATATTATTTTCATATTTTTCACATTTAGATTAGGGTTTTTCAAGTTTTATCGATAATATGCAACCCTCGATCCTGGGCACGTGGAAACAATGTTATTTCATGTATGTTTTTCTGTTAAAAAATCTGATTTTTTTAGGGTTAAATCGTGAATATGTTAGTGATTTCCTATAAAAAAAAATCAGATTATTTTGGGTTCTGTAACTTTGTCAAAAAAATAGAAAACCGAATCTTATTTTTTAAACCGTGAAATCGCTATGTGGATTTGGGAACAACTTGTCGAGGCGATATCTCCTTGTCGAAGATTCAATCGATGATTTGTAAGTTACAGTGTTTTTCTTATTATGTCTAATATTTCTTGTAAAATTTTTAGTTTTTTATATATTTGTTTGCTATTTTTACTCTGATATAAACCAGAATCGGTTTCACAAAGCCCATTATACCTTGTTTAAACCCTAGATCGACTTGTGTCAATCGTATCTCCCTCACTGGAGATCTGGTTGATGATTAGTAAAATAAAAAAAAATTCTATGTGTATTCAATGTTATATTATAAAATTTTATAATTTTTTAACATGTATTGCTATATTTCCTTGTACCCAAAACTGGATGTATTTGTTTCAACTCGTTATATATTCACCGGAATTGAGCATATATTGTCGGAACGGTATCTCCCTAACCGAAGATGATTTTTCCGATCTGTAAAAAGGTAATCTCTATTTTTTTATCTAGTATCTATCTATAAATTTTTGTGAATTTTCATGGTGATTTGATACCTGATTTGGGTCTGACACTGTGATAGGTATGTACCCATAGGCAAAATCGTATATTTTAGGGTTTTATTCAATTTTTATATTAAAATAATGTCAAAATATATTTTTTTGAATTAAGTTTAATTTTAAGGTTATCAAAACTATCCATGTCAATTTTTACAGATTTTTGAATTCATTTGATATATTATTTGATTAAATCATGAAAACAGGATGTTTGCGGAGTCCCGGTACGAGTAAAACACTGACAAAAATCACTATTTTTGTGATATTTCAATTTTTTTATAAAAAGTTTCATGGTTTTAATGTTTGATCATGTTTATAATCATGATAGGGTGCTTCACACCTGATTTGGTGTTTATTTAAATCTATTTGAGCCCTAAATCCAAAGTTTTACAAAAAAAATTTTTGAAAACCCTGATTGTAAAGCCATAGTCTTGTTTTCAGGAGTATTTTTGTCATTTTTCTCCAAATTCTGAATTTCAAAGTTGTTTATCTTTATTATTTCTTCAATTTTACATCAGCTTTTATTATGTTTATCTCAGAGAAACATAGAAAAAGACTTATATCCAGATAAATCCAGTAATTTTCAAATATTATTAAATAAATCCTAAAAAGTCAACAAATTTTCACTAACAAGTTTTCTAGTTTTGCACGGACATTCAAGAGTATATTTTATTTTATTTTATTTTCTCTTTTTATGTAAATTGTAATTGTTAACATTGAAATAAGAATTTAATTTCCTGCTTAGAATAGGATTGCATTGCATATAGTTTATTTTTACAATAATGTTAATGTGTGATGGATGGCGATTCATGCATATTCAAACTCACCATGGTCTACACGAATGGCATGTGCACTAGCTTCTAAGGAGTTGATAAAGTCGATGGGTTTCGTATTTATGGTCATAGTCAGAATACGAACGAAACCCAGATTTATCATCTTTTTCTAAGCCACAAATGGCCTACACTCTTAGGTATTTTCAGAAATCATTGCATATTTCAAAGTTTTTTAAATATTTTTTCTTTTAGAATCAAATGAACTATATTCAATATATATTCGTGGTCATAGTCAGAGATATATCTATAAGGCACAAAAATCTTTTTTTCAAATGATTTTCATAAATTCTTTAGAAAATATTTTTGCAAATTGCATTCATTCATTCATCTAGGATAGATTGCATCATGAAAATATTTCATAGGGCCACACGCCCAGTCTTTTGATCAATCCAATCTCAGAAAATTGATTTTTTAAAGTTACCCTGAATTTTCTTCAAAAAAATTGACTTTCTCAAGACACTAAGGTTTCCTCTTCATCAAAAATGATTTTCAAGGGATTTCCAAATGCTTTTCTAAGTTCAAAAATCGATTTTCTAAGTTCCAATAACTTCTCAATTTCAGAATTCAAAGAAATCAACTTTTCTCAAAGTTATTTGAGTTTCCTTCATAATTCAATTTTCTCAAAACATAAATATTTTCTCAGAAATCGATTTTTCTTTTCTTTAAAATACTTTCTCAATGTGATTCACGATTTTTTAAAGTATACTCTTTTACAAATAATTTCCAAATCTTCAAAGCAAACATCATGTTTTCAATCTGTATTTTCTGAAATCCATAACACATGCCTGATTCTTTGTGTATTTAGGAATAGAACATCAATTTAGACAAGTTGAGCAAAGCAAAACACACGATTGATCCTTGGTTCAATTACCCCTGGTTGTGGTGCCAGGAACGGTTGAACTTCATACCGACAGGTGAGTCCCATTCTTCAAAATTATCCTGCATTTTTAAATGGAGGCGAGTTATTTTCAAAAATCTTTTTCAAAGGTCAGTTTGACTTGCAAAAGTAAAATTTTGTAATGATAACACTAAGCTAATTTTGGCTAAGGACCACTAAAAGGTCCAACAACCATATTGACTTGAAATAGTCAAAGCTGGATTTAAATGAAGGCTATATTGGTCCATACCAAGTGGTGCCAACTACTGTCCCTTGGAAATGGATCATGATCCAGATCCAAAACATGCAGTCAACTGGATCCTACACCAAAATGCATTAGAAATAATGTAATTGCGAAAAAATAAAAAAAAGTACCTGTGTTCCCCATACACCCTCTAGTGCCACAAAAGAATCCTACAGGGCACCAAAACTATCTGAATCTGTAGAATCTAGCTCCTAAAAATATAAAAATAAAAAGATTACATGAAATAAAGACTGTAGGCAAAATATCCAAAAAATATGATTTAATGAAGACGCAATGGAATCGAAGTATCTAGCGAAAGAGCATGGCGAGCATCGACTAAACTATAGATCCACTAGGACAAGGAACGTTCTGCATGCGTGTGGATCACCTCGTGTAGCGATGCCCAGATCGAGTCTGGAGAGTTGGATTGGGATCCAACTTTGCTTCTGAACTCTGCATCTCTGGATGCTCTGCATCATAATGGTTAATAGTTACACTCGTTAATAGCCTTTGAGGTAGGTTTGGCTATGTGAACTTTGGTCCTAGACAATCAACGTGTCTTATATTGGTAATGTATGCTTATATATTGGGTGAGTACATCCATTTTATGCTTGTAATGATAACTAGCATGGGTGCATTATATTAAGTTTAGATCTATAGTATGTCTTTCAATGAGGTTTCAGTTAGTGTACTAGTAAATATACATATATTGAGTCATAGTCATGATTTGCAAAACAAAAATTTTGTAAATCTTGTTTTAGAAACATGTTTGTAATTATTGTATTTGTTAAATTCTATTTTTAGTATCTCTTAAATCTCTTCAACTTTTGAGGCTTATTTTAATTAAAAGTATTACCTAATGAGGGATGACCTTGTCAATTAAAAAAATATGATTGTATGTTGGCATCAACTGAGATTAATGAAGACTGGAATCCTCATACCTTATAAATAGATGGCCTCACCCTAAGGAAGAGTAATGAAGAAATTCTTCTGGGTAGCCATGTGTCATGTAGCCAAGAGGCAGACTCAGGTCTGCCTCATTTAGTGTGCTCATAAACTTAAGGTGAACACAACAGCTTGAGCTCGATTCTTTTTTATGGTGGTTCAAATTAAATTAAGTCGATTTAGTTTTGTGTTCTATTTTTTTTTAATCAATATGGAATAAAGAGTTTTTGGTTGATGAATGGTAATTTTTCTTCTTCTTTTTTTATATGTTATTATTAATTTATGTATATTATTTATTCAAATTCATATTTGGATCCTATGCATATACTTGAGTCAAATCATACCTAAACTCGGATAACACTTGATATAGTCAGTTTGCAGAAGCCATAACTTTAAAACCGTATACCAAAAGTTAGTGTTTTTTAATGCATTAGAAAGCTTATTCAATTATCTAAATTCTGCTTTTTTAAGCGAAAAGTAAATTCTACCTCTTTCATGTCAACATTGCATAATAATCAAATGGTTTTTGTTTTAGCATATTTGATTGCTTATTTAAATAAGCTTGATCTTATTTCTAATTTTAACTAAAATCATATTCATGATTGTTGGTTATGATTACATATTTATTTCTAATTACAAGTATTTATTATTTAAAAATTAATCCATCTAGATAACTTTAAATATTTTAATTGATTATTTATTATCATATATAGTAATTTAAAACATTGATTTGGCCATGGAGATTTTATTTGCATATTTAAATTGACATGTTATATGGATCATGTATTGAAGTGTATATTTAATTTCATTACTATAATTATTTCAAAAAAAATAGATGTAATTACTTTTCATAAAATAAAGTAATGAAATTATATAATTAATTGCACTCATATGTGAATATGCCATACTCAATTGATAATATTGCTTATAGTATTTTAATAATTTCATAAAATTTATAGGTTATTTTTAAGATCTTTTCCACGTTTTCCATGTCATGAGTTGTGTTTATTTCGCTCATGAGAAAGACAATTGTTTTCATATAAAAATGGCTACCTTTCCTATAGAACAAATGGGCTCTAAGGGAGTGTTTGTTGTACTTTCACCCAAAGAATGCCTCTTTCTTTTGAAATGGCCACTTTGGAGAGAAAGTTTCCTCATGGGGGGAGGTATGAACATATTTTAACTGGAAAACTACTTTTTTGTATTTATTATGTTGGTCTTCCCATATATTTTTTATGGACATGCATGTTTTACCCTTTCTAGGAAAGAGGTCTTATTAATTTCCTATGAAAAGAGCCTCTTTGAAAAGAAAGAGCATGAAACAAACACCCCTTAAGGATATCACATCAAGAATATCCTCAAGTCAGCCACATATATATATATATGTGTGTGTGTGTGTGTGTGTGTGTGTGTGTGTGTGTTTTCCTTAGGCCCCCCATTTTTTGCTAGGTCTCGTTAGGCCTATTTAAAAATCATAGTTTTAAGTATTTTTTCTCACTTCTAACACCATAGATGTGATCTATAGGTTTTGTTTAGTGGGAACTGGCTTTTGGATCATCGGAATCTGATTTGTATACAGGTTTTTTCGGTGATCCAAAACCAATGGCTATGAAGATACCCATTTTTTTTGGCACAAAAAATATATTTTTCGTCAAAAAAACATGATCGAAGTGTCGATTCCCACTAAATTGAGCATACTAAACACATCTAATGGTTCAGATTTATCATAAAACAGTTAAAACCTATGGGCCAGAACAAAAAATGAGGCCTATATATATATATATATATATATATATATATATATATATATATATATATATATATATATATCCGAACTGAATATATTAGGCCCTCTTTTCTCGTTCTGCCTCGTTAGGCATCATAGTTTGAAGTGTTTTGACAATCAAGAACGCGCTTCAGCCAAGCCGATTTGAGCCGAGCCACAAGCTGATCGGTTCATTTACCAGCCCTGCCTGTATATGGGACTTATTGCTAACAAAAAAGATTCCATCTGGTCTGTGAAGCTTTGGAAGATTGCAGATTAAGAGTCCTATTCAGACTTATACACATGTAGGGTGTCAATGGGTCGGGTTTGCTTCAGACCTAGGTGGAACCAGACTTGGATCAGCTTTTTTTGGGTATGGTATTGGGTCCAGACCCGAGTCTAATCTGGTCTATTATAAGAGAAATCATACCCGGTCCCGATAAGAACTACATGAACCAGACCCGAACCATATCCGTTAAAGTAATATTTTTTATCATTTTTATATTGTAAAATTGCATGCCTTAATTGGAACTGGGGTCGTGTCAGGGTCTGGTATAAAATTTCACAAACTATACCTAGGTTCATGTATTAATCGGACCTTCGGCTACGGATCGGGGTCTTAATCAGGTCTTCTTATTTGTCACCATACCCGGACCCTATAGGGTTTGGTCCAGGTCTGGTCCGGGTAAACCCCACCCGTTGACACCCCTGTACGCATGCATCGTGAAAGCCAACAATTGACTCCCATTCAGTATTCCCTGATTGCAGTTTGTGCATGCAATAATGTTGAGGGGGTAACCTGTTAGATGCTATGAGATAGATCCCACGAGAACTCCACAGTAAAAGCATGCTTGGGAAGGATAATACTAGTACTATTTATATGTCACAGAAATACTCTATTTTGACTCCCAATCACTATTCCCTTGTATGCAAGTCATATAGAAAACTTCCCTAAAATGGCCACATTCCCGTATCTTTAGCCGTATCCATGCTACATACTGACTAATCCCCATGATGGATCCTAATTTCCACGAGAGGAGATCAGGTGATCTGTCACTTTAAGAAAGTGATTTGAAATCTTCACCGTCTATTGCTTCATCCCATAAGGACCTCATGGTCCTTGTATACATTGTGGACGGTGAGGATACCAAATCACTTTTCTAAAAGTGATTTGGCAGATCACTTGATCTGCTCTCCCCCAACAACACTTTTTCAAAGGCAAAAGATATAAACATGAAAGTACAAGGGGAAAAAAGACATTTTTTCTTGAAGGAAAGAAACACAAGTGATGCTAAAACCTGAAGATGAACCAGGATTGCAGAGCTACATGATGCCACCTCATGCAGTGAGAAGTCTCATTGAGTATCAGTAAAATAAAGGAGAATGAAAGTCACTCTTTTGATCCCTCTTATATACACAACCTTCCCTCCATTACAAGCAGGAAGAGTACAAAAACACTAAGTGGTGACTGACAAGGCTAAGCAGCTATTCATTCTACAAATGTATCCATAACATTTGAGTACATTCCAGCTTCTGAGCCTCTATAGTCCACAGCCTGATGATGATAACGATGATTGTTCTCTACCATTTTTTCAGGCAAAGTTAAACTCCTCTTGAACTTGTTTTCCATCTTCTTGAACCTGTCACTACTGTCACCACCATGGCTCTCCAAGCTCAAATACTCGCCCACACTTGCATTTTCAGTGCCATTTCCCGTAGATCCTTCCGAGATCGCCTTCGAATCATCCATGTTGCTCTCGATGCTCATATTCCTATTCGAGTTCGAATTCAAGCTCTTGCCAACTACAAACTGTTGCAGTGGTTTAGTCCTCCTTTGAGAAAAGACTGCCAATTCACCCAGTTCACCAATACTATCTGCACCAAACAGAAGCTTACTGTCTTCTGATCTACCAGTAAGCACGTTGAAGAATGATAGACCATTCGGCCATTTGATATCGTTGTCGTGATCGCTGATCACGTCTGCGATGTGTGATCCGGGTGCGTGAGGGAGGCGGAAGAGACGGGGTTCATCAGCTGTTGGCATGCCTGCCCTTAAAGCATTAGCACTGGTAGATATAGTAGCAGAATGGAGAGGCCTTTGGCTCCAATTGAAGATGAAAGGAGGACGATTCATAATGGTTGATTTGGCCATGTTGGTGGATGGTGAGCCATTTCTGTTGGCAGAGAAGAGTTGGGACAAGTAGAACCCGGATCGGTATCCAAGAGACTCAAAAGTGTGCCTCATTCTCAACACAAAGTGCAGATCTTCAGGTATCTGAATATTCAATTAGATTCAGCAAATAGATACCACACAAAAAGCATCTCATATTGAAGCTATAGTGAACTTATTAATAAAACTTCATAACAACACTCACAATCTTGCATGACCCAAGTTGCAGAAGCCCGTGTCCAGCTTGAATCACAGCAATCGTCTAGTAAAAGGCTCAACAGAATCAGGGGTCTAAACAAAAGGATGGAAGTTTAAATGCAGAATTTTAGAAGGGTTGAGTTGGTACCTGAATGCCAGAAGCAAACTGGTCTGTCCATTCAGGAGGGAGCTGAAAAAGGAAAAATAGTAGAAATAGAAACAAATATAACTTTCTTTTCTTGCTAAATACTTCTGGTTTTGATTTTAATTGTATTTTATTTTTAGATCTTACAGCATCAAAGGAGCTCTGCCAGTAGTTGGAGATGTTGGGTTCACATTCAGAAGGTTCCTTGAAAACCCATTTATGGCATTTATCTGATGCAACCTTACCCATTAAACTGTTCATGATAAAACCATGAATCAATCATTCTAGAAAAGGAAATACATTGAAGAAAAACTATAAAAAAGTAAAAGTATTGTGCTTTTATTAATATATTATTCATTTATGTATTTCTTTGAAACACCTACCCAGTACCCACCCTTCTCCATAATTATACAACTGAATGGACATCTTGCTGAAGGCCTTTCTAACAGGATCTTCCCCATCATGGTCTTCTAGACATTCTGCTGCTTTTGGTCTACAAAACCCATCTTCCCACATCAGCATCCTGCAATAAAATCAAATGATAGGAACCCTTATCTTTTCATTGCACGCTTAACAGCAAAATTTTATTTTGAATTCCTTTTTAGAAAATGAAAAGTGATTTTTTCTCTAACAGAACTTACAAGCTACCATTGTCATCTCCAACTTTACAACCATTACCACCTCTAGACCTCCTGTATACACAAAGGAAAATAAAAAAGAAGAAAATAACCAGTGTAAGAAGAGATGGTTTCACCAAAACACTCCCTCTCTTGCACGCAGACAAGAGAGAGAGAGAGAGAGAGAGAGAGAGAGAGAGAGAGAGAGAGAGAGGTTACAGTCGAGGTCTGATGGTCCAGAAGACAGAGTAAGTCCAATCAGAATTCATGCAGACATTTCTGAGAGCTTCATGGAGTGCCATCATCCCAACTGCCTCCTTGCTTCTATCTGAACCCACCATTTTCCTTTCCTTTTTCTTCTGGTATACCCTCTCAGGCAAGAAAGCAAGAGGTTGATATTTAACTCAGCAACTAAAACACCCTAGAATTACTGGGTTGAAATCCTGGCTTACAGTAACCTCTCACAGAGAGAGAGAGAGAGGTTTATTATTCAAGAGTGGGGAGAGGGGAACAAGCTTTATCTTCTGTCATAAAGAAGAGAGACTCAGTTGGTAAAGCCAAGGGGAAAATTTAGACCTTAGGTATTTCGCGAATTACATAACATTGGTATGAAGTTTGATATAAAACTTTGGCTTAGGAATGAAAACCCAAAATATGGACTGTCCCCACATAGCAGAGCAGGGCCCCTGCTGTTCCAAAATGCCAATGTTCAAAACATAATCAAAGACTATCGCTAGTACTTTGTCTGCCTGATAGGAGTACTTAGTGACAGCATGGGATATATATATGCCAACACTATGCATGGTCTCTCTTTTTGGCCTTAATATTTGCTTTTCCTAAATGGGCACCCTTTGCATCTCTCTTTCTCTCATATGGCACCACTAAGGGGGAACATAAGTAATTGGTAATGCAAAAAAAGGCTTGTTATTGTAGAGCAGGATCAGGTGCCATCACATGGCAAGCTTTGAGTGTGCCTTTGCACCTGGCTGCCCTCCATCTGCTTTTGGGCCCCACAACTGACAGACTGTCAGCCGAAGATGGAGGGCATCAGGTGCCGCGGCACACTACAAAGTGTGCCATGTGATGGCACCTGATCCTGGCTCAAGAGAACAAATCCTTTAAATCACATTAATATTGTAAAGGAAGTTCAGGATTCGTGGAAAGCTGATGTTTTTCTTTTCATAAATGAAAACCCATCTCTTTAATTTCTTTATAGACTAGGATGTCTCCCATATTAGACCAAGAATCTAGGTATCCCTTTTCTTGATACAACCAAGAAAATTTTCTATGCAGTTGAAAGTAAAAGGGAAAAAGGGGTGTCTTTCCTCACTTAAAGGTTCTCTAAGTTCCAACCATACTACGAAAAAATAAACCTCTAGTTATCACACTTTTTTTTAACTATCGAGGGAAAACCCTGGTTCAAGCAGTGGTGTTAGGGAGAGATTGATGATCTATCATATGGTCCACCTTCAATCTGTTAAAAGCCCCCTTTGCAGATCCCCTTCTCACACTTCATCCTTGAGGCAAGACAAACATATCCCATGTATTGAACTCGTGACATCCTTCAACTTCAATGCCTTAAACTGACCTACCTAACTAGGTGTGGCAGCGCTCTTTTGGGCTTAGAAAAAAAAAAACATCTCAATGAATTAATAATTATAAGCTCCACTAACATACTTATCACAGTCAAAAGACAAACATTTTTTTGGCTTTCTAAGCTCATTCAATCAACTTGTCATTTTGAAGTATCCCATTAGTTAGAGGTCATATTCAAAACAGAAAGCAGATCAGGTTATATTGTATATAAGCGATCATTTGTATATATTCAATGTCCCTTGAACGTTTCACTTCACTCACTTGGAAACTGTGAGAATGGGGCTAGCTCACATACATCTCCATCAAGTGAGATGTGTGGTGCAGATTGAATATAACCAAGGAATTGGTTATAAACAATAAGACCAGATTTGCTCTCTTTGAAACATGCAAGTGCTGGGAAGATCTCTAAAATATATGATTCTTTATTTTTTGGTTAATTGTGAAATTAGAGCATAAGATGTGGATTCATAGACTTGAGTAAGTTCTAGATATAAAAAAACTATTGAATGGATTAATAGCAAGCAAAGTTATTACATGAGGAGGTTGGGGAGTAAAGGAAAAAATCATACTTCAAAATGGGAAATAGCAAAAATTCATTAAAGAATGAATACATGATTAAAATTGTTTCGTGTTGGATAAAACAGATAAAAAAGGCAAGAAAATTCAAGTTATGAAAAAATGGTAAATAATACCCACAAGTTTAGTTATAGTTTAATTTAAAAATGAGGTAAAAACCAACACATATATATGACATTTTCTTTGAAAATCAAGTTTGGGTATAGGAATCATAGGGTCTGAATGCAAAACTCAAACATGATTTGAACTCCAAGATTCTATAATTTTTATTCACTTTTTCTTTCAAAGTTTTATTTAAAAAAAATGTTTTAAACACAGGTTTGTTAATTACAGAAAAAATATAAAATTAAACATGATAAGAAGCAAAATAATCATAAAAAAAAAGAGAGTGAAAAAACAAAACAAAAGCAGTGCGATTGCTATCACAAGGAACCGCGATTTGTGACACGACCCGATACACTCAGACATGATGATACAAACAATAACACGTGTAAATATTATATTAAATTTTAATAGTAATTTTCACTAACATGCATTTATTAAAATATTAAAAAAATTCATGCTTCATGTACTTTTTTTTTAAAGAGGAGGAAACTTAGTTTTATTTAAAGATAAGTTCAGAAAATGCCTAATGTGATAAGGTATCGATCCTCAATTTCAAAAAGGTTTTGAATTTGCATCTGGTATTCGTGCCACGTGTCGAACCATAACGGCATCTTTGTAAACATTTTGTCATTGGTAGGCACGCGGTGGCATCAGGTAATTTAGAGCACGGTAGGAGGTTATGATCGTAAAATGGTTGTGAGAAATGAGTAGGGGGAGCTGATGAGAGCCACGTGCGCACGTGCCTCAGCAGGAAGTGTCGGTACTTCGTGGGGCACAAATAAAGGATATGTAAGAGAGAGGTGTGGTTTGTAGGAATAAAAGAAGGGGAGAGGTTCTCGAGGGGTGTCCCCACCTCCAATCACACATCCTCCGCTTAAACAAAATCTCCCTCAGCATTGACCGCCCCTCCCCCTGGTCTTGCGCTTGTCCGACCGTACCTTTAGGTGGACTCATAACGACAAACGTTTTTTTTGGGCAAAATCTCTTTTTTCAAAACTCGCCATAAATTGAATTTTTTTTTATAAATCTCGCATTTTTGGCAAAATCTCGGTAATAAAAAAATAAATTAAAAAATATAAAAATATTTTTATAAAAAAAATAAATTAAAAAATATAAAAATATTTTTATAAAAAAAATAAATTAAAAAATAAAAATACACAGTTTTTTTTTTCAATAAATAGCTGTTTAAAAAGTAAATATCATGTTTAAATCACGATATTTAAGTTTTTTCATAAATCTCATGATATTTTAAAAATCTCATGAGAAATTGCCATTTTAAACTTTCAGGCAATTTCTAGTGATCACAAGATTTTCATAAATCTCACGATATTTGTTACATAGGGTGGACCACTCCATTAATGACCCCAAACCCCATACGAATCCTACCTCTAAGGGTGTCAAAGGGTCGGGTTTGACTCGGACTCTACCCATACCAAATTCTATAGGGTTAGGGTTTCATGATAAACAAAGATGTCTGATTAGAATCCAGGTTAGAATCAAAGGGTGGTTTATAAAATTTCATACCAGATTCAGGTTTGACTCGAGTTCTTATTAAGATCCACAATTCTTCAATATAAAAAAAGATAAAAAAATATTGTTTTATCGGGTATGGTTCAGGTTCATGTAATCCTTATAGGATTCAGGTAAGGTTTCTCTCATGGTGGATCCGATTGACCGAGATCTGGACCTGGTACCAGAATCTCAAATCAGATCTTGGTTTGGTCTTACCTGGGTCTGATTCAAACCCGACCTCTTGACACCCGTACCTTGATCTCTCCCTTATTATTATTATTATTATGTGAATAGGTCGAAATCAGTTCTGATCTAGGTATTACCGAAATTCACCTATAATTGGATTTACATAACAGGATTCAGATTAAGCTTTCAAGTTGGATTAAGATTTGGATCCAATTACTAATCGAATCCAGTTAAATGAGTTCAGATTTGGTTGGATATCTGATCTGATTCTGAATAATTTAAATCCCTAGTTGGGTCTGAGCTTGGCATCCAGTTTCACATTTTAACCCAAATCTGTGTTCGAATACACGTAAGTATTGGTTTTTAAGATAGTTGGATTTTGATTCGGTTTTAGTTGACCTTTATCTGAATCAGAATCTGAATCCAGATCTGATTATGCTAGATCCAATTAGGTGATATGCCTAGAACCAAGCCAAGTCCAACAAGTTTAGATCCTTAGATCTAATTTTCGCTACCGGATTCGACTAAATAGGTTCAGGTTTGGTCGAATATCTGACCTGAATCCGGACCATTTGCATTCCCACTTCTTACACCACCCCAAACCTCCCCGTCCCTGTTGATTACTCAGCAACAATTAAGTAAACACATAATACGCCTATCAAAGATTCACTTGAAATTTATGAATAGGTAAACGAATGTAGTAATTGCTTTCCTCAACCTAGATGGAGTCAATGTTCACATAGATCAACTTTCTTAATGGTCTTTAAAAAGAAAATGAAATCTCATTACTTCTATAGCAATAGTGAATTTTGTAAATATTTAATTTTATTCAGAACGACTACTTATTTTTATATTTACAAGGAGAAAGTGCCCCCATGATAATAGACCTAGCTGGGCTGGCTTTGCCTGTAGTACTACGGTCGCTGTCCTGATAGCATAAAACTCTGTGGGCTTACCCCTTAGCTCCAGGGAGTAGCCACGCTTGGGCTTGCGCAAAGGGTGTTGCCCATGGGATTTGAACCTAAACCGCCTAAGTTCCATCCCACTAGGCCAGACACCTTTGGGGCTTCAAAACGACTACTTGATACTGAAATTATAAATATGTCATTGTCTTTATCTCTTTTTCCTTTATTTTAATTTAAACAGGATTATTTATTGAGCTGAGAAAAACTCAATTCAATGTAGTTTTAGTAAAATATGCTTTCATAAGGCGTACATCAGCAACTTGAACTACTTATGCGAGGGAAAATTTAGGCTACCCTCGTCGGTTTCCAATCCTTAATAAAATCCTTTTTTTTTTCGTATCTAACCCTCCATATGTGATCTACATGTTTGTGATGGATCTATGAAGTCCGATGATCGAAAGCGGTCAGATCAAGGAGGAGCTCGCTGTTATGCTCATGATCTCCGGAAATCGAAATATTCACTCCTTGGTTTCTTCTTCTGTTGTTCTCTCTATTTTTGGTATATGTATATCTATTTGAACGAGAGAATGACCCACCTTTTATAGACCGTGCTGAACACCTTCCGATTCCTTGTGAAAACACCCTCCTCAATCCTTGCATATCATAATTGTCATTGCATGGCAGTTATGAAATGCAAGGCTTTAGATGCTTTCCTAATAAGGGCATGAGAGGTGGGCCCACCTCTTAACGGTCTTAATCCTCTTAATTAAGGAATATTTATATTCTTTAATTAGAGGATTCAGTCAATTATGACCACAAATCTTAACATCTCTCACTTGGCCATAAGCTTATTGAGGACGTTTAGTGTCACAAAACCTCCTCCCACTCTAATGGACTTTTGCATCTGTATACTCACCTACCTGGTATTCTATTCACACATGTTGCAGATTTTAACACGAGCATCATGATGATTTCTTTCACACTAAGTGAACTATTCACTCATAATGTCTTACGCATAGGGGTGGCAATCGGGCCGGGTTGGCGGGTCGGGTTGGCGGGTCAGCATACCTCAACCCGAACCCGACCCGTTTATTAAACGGGTCGGCTGTGGGAAACACGAACCTGACCCGTTCAATAAACGGGTAACCCGACACGACCCGCCAACCCATTTAATAATAAATGGGTTGGGTTGGGTAAACGGGTTTTCAGGTTCGCGGGTCGGGTTGGCGGGTTGACGGATCGGGTTGGCAGGTAGGCAGGTTGGCGGGTCGGGTGGACGGGTTGACGGGTCGGGTTGGCGGGTTGACGGGTCGGGCAGGCGGGTTGACCCACCCGCCTAACCCGTTTATTAAACGGGTTGGCGGGTTGGCATACCCCCAACCCGAACCCGACCTGTTTAATAAACGGGTCGACCCGTTTATTAAACGGGTTGGCTTAAGCCCAACCCGAACCCGCCTAAGAGACGGGTTGGCGGGTCGGGTTGGCGGGTCGGGTCAGAAATTGTCACCCCTACTTACACATACCTGAGTCTCATTTGATCCACATGTCTTGCAAAGACATCCTTAGTGGCAACCTTCACTAATGAATCGGCTCGGCTATCATATCGGTCAAAGATAAATAATTAATTAAGATTTCATTTTTCTTTATCATGTCATGAACATAACTTATATTTTACCTCAATATGTTTTCTTTCTAAACTTGGTTTCTATTGGACCAAGCCTTAAATGTCCCAAACTCGATCCATAACTCATTCCAATAAAATTTGGGTTTAGTGAATCATGTTAATCCCGATCTGATTGTGATCTAATTGAATCCTAACCAAACCCGTAACCCGAACCAAAATCTGACCCAAAATCAAATCAACTGATACTCAAACTATCCCCAACCCACTCTAATACAAGATCCATCCTCAATTGAATCTAATACCTAGATCACTCGATCATGACCCAAACTTAGATTTTTGACCTACAAGAACCGAAGGTTCACTTGGTCACGAAGATCTGTGACCCCCATAACATGGAGTTAAACAAGGGTAGCACATTCCTACACTAGTAGTAGATCAATGTGACCACAGGTGCCAGAGTTATTGCAAACCCTTCTATAGAGAGGGGACTTGTTTCAACACGTAGATCGAGGGAGAGTAGCAAATAACAAGAATGATGTTTGGCTCGTGCATCCTACAGGCTTACAGGAGTGTCTAGAGGCTAGAGATGAGCAACCTGCTTAAGAGATAGACCTCTCATATATGGGTTTAAATCCTACAGGTCTATAGGAGCAATAACACCACTATAGAGTGAAGGTGGAGTTCTTGGAGTTTTGGGGTTGCATAGATCCATATGAGTTATTTTTCTTAAAAGTACACAAATAGAGCACTATGAGTTATTTTTCAAGTATGTAATAAAACACTTTTTCATGTGGCACTATATCCCTGAGCATCTCGTGATTTTGGTTTCTACAAAGTTGCACGAATTGAAAGTTTGATGGGCACAAATAAAGCAGAGTTGTGCCGATCAAGGCTTGCCTCAGGTTCAGGCGTGAGAAGAAATGTGCAGATCAATGCAAGAAAAGTTTATCCCTTCAAATTACGTGCAACAAGTTCATAAGCAGTACATCATACTTTGTCAAGGATCCAGATCCATGAAAGTTCGTATACGGAGGAGCTCCACCACCTCATTTATAAAAGGAGTAAAAGGTGGATAGTATGCTCTTAATATACAGCAAACACAAAAAGAGTGTGCTGAAGCTCGACATGGTAAATTTGACTTTTCCTCTCAGTGTAAGGAAACTCCTCCTATCCGAGGAGCAAGTTCCTATAATGAGAAAGCTCGAAGACGTGCAGTTCAGAAACAAGTACCACAAGTTGAGCGATCGAGTCTTGCATACAACACTCGGTCTTGAGCAGGAGTAGCCAAGAATGGACAGTATAGCTTTAAGTGTGATGGTGTTGGGTATATTGGTTGCCAGTGAGGCGTGTCCATCTCACGGAGCATGAAGAGACATATGATGAAAGTGAGTTGCAAACCAAGGAGAGGATGTTTTTATTCACAACAATGATATTTGCCACTTGATGCTTGGTTGTTCTGGCCTAGATCCCCATTGTTTGTTAGAGCCAAACTCTTCTCAAATTGGGGAGAATGATGCTGGAGCAGAGCCTGATTCAGATCGATACAAAAAAAAAAAAAAAGGCAAGAAGACGTTGAAGGAGTATTAGTCTTGTGATCCGATTTGGATCTAGATAGGTCAATTTAGTCATGCATTTTATTTGGATGGTGTTTGGATTTTGGATCTACCCAAAATTTATGGTAAGATTAGGGTTTCCTTTTAAGTATAAATACTTTATTTTGAGGGCTTTGTAAGGAGCTTAATTGAATAATTATTCTAAACTTGATTTTTCTTTTTCTTTCTCTAAACCCTATTTCTTACTTTCTTTTCATAGTTCATACTATAAATCATAGATCATATCATAGATTTTTGCAAATTTGGTAATCGACTTGCACGAGGGTGTTATACATAGAGATGAAGTGACATGTATTTCTTGTGGAATAACATTTCACCAGATCCCTCATCGAGAGGGGGAGAAATCAATTCGTCAGGCCAATCATCTCGATCACTTATTTAACCAAACAAATCCATAAAATGTTTGGCTTCAATGTCATTGTTGTGCTTCAGAAGGGTTGTGGGGCTAACGAAGATGCTACAAATGATTGAAGAGTAGGAATACCAAACCTTCTTCTCCAAATTACAGAGGCTATTGGTAACTGCTTCTCTAAATTACAGTTAAATTCCAAATGATCTGAGTCAGCAAAAGGATAAACCATTAAAATTGCAGCCTTTTGATATGCAACTTCAATGAATCGTGAATACCCTATGAATTTTTTTCTCTTTCCAGACTCACAAAGGCTCCCATCACCTGGTAGGGGCAACTTGTGAACATCACCAAGTTGATAGGATATCACGAGTTTGAAACCCATGGAGGGGATCCCTTGATGCAAGGTTGAAACCAGGTGTACTCTCTAATGGGCAGGGGGACCCTCAAAGGTTTTACCAACCAAAGACCTGCCAATGTGTAGTGAGTGATGAGGGGGTTTTCCTCTCAACAATTTGTAGGTGATGGTGATAAACTTCTGAGTGATTAGAGAGTAGTTAAGGTGACAAAGTGTCGAGTAGTGGTGCTGAGAGAGGTTGAACCTCTTCAAACTCAACCGAATGTTGACATCATCACTCGCCGATCTGCGTTGTGGCGGTTTGTCCAGCTAACCGAGGGATCTATTGTAGTTGGTTGCTTGGCAGCCAACGAAGGTCGAAGCAGGTTATATGTTCCCCCCCAGAACACGCAGGTGTGTGTTCTCGGGTCTGAATGAGTGCCACGTATGTAAGCATGTGAGGCTCGTTTCCCCGTGTGTGTCTGCATCACTTAGCATCGAAGTCCGATGTGTTTGCAAAGACTTAAGTACCCTTTTCCGCCATTAGCGCCATGAAATGATGTTTCGAGTAAAGGACAAAAATGTCCTCCCGCCAGAGTTTGCAAATACTTAAGTACCCTTTTTCGCCATTGGCGCCATAAAATGATGTTTTGATTAAAGGACAAAAATGTCCTCTCGCTAGAAAGGCTTAAAATCATCATCGCTTTTGCCCTAAGGAGTAAGCTCCTCTGCTTTAACAGGAGTGCCTCGCAATATGTCACACTAAACGTTCTGAATCACCCTTTGATGTTGCACCATATACTGTAACAGGAGCTCCCTTTGACGACGCAGCCTTTGTCGTTGTCTGCTGTCGTCGGAGCACCTTTTGTTGTCGTCTGCTGCCGTCGGAGCGTAGTCGGAGCACTGTTGCCACCATCGGTTGCGTCTACCTTCTAGGTGTTTCTCCTCCACTGTCGGATTAGCAAAACTTGTGTCCTAGAATGTGATTTTTGTGTAAGTTTTCGTTATGTAAACAAATTGATTTGTAAATCTGAATGCTAAATCTTACAAGTGGTTGTACTATACATGCTAAATAACACCTATTTTTATACTCAAACAAGAGTCGTGAAAGGCAACGATATTTACTTATGGAGGCTAAATTTCTACAATGATTTATAAGTTTGAAATTAACAAAGAGTTATACATTTAATATAGTATCGATTTGTTCAATGCAGCAACGATTTATAAGTTTGAATCAGTAGCGATTTACGATTTATGATTCATGATTTATACATTTAAAGTAGCAACGATTTATACATTTAATGCAGTAGTAATTTATGATTTACAACAATATGTACTTATGAAGGGTTCAATTTCTACAATGATTTGTACGTTTGAAGGAGCGCTTTGTATGTTCGATGCACCAACGATTTATACGTTTGAAGCAGTAGTCATGTGTATTTATGATTTATGAAGTTATCATATTTGTACTTAAGTTTGCTAAATCGTACTATGATGTTTACTTAGGAAGCAAAAACGTTACAACGATATATACTTATGAAGGGTACGATTTGTACAACGATTTATATGTTTGAACCAGCAATGATTTATATGTTTGACGTAGTAGCGATATGTAAATATGAAGTTACCTCGATTTGTACTTAATTTTGCTAAATCGTACTATGATGTTTATTTATGAAGCCAAATATTACCACGGCTTGTAATGTTGGTGATTGTGTAACGAATGTGATAATTTATAATAATATATACTTGGGAAAGCGGTTGTAACATACAATGATGCAGTTAAATTTATGTGTTGTGCAGGTTAGCAATGACTACAATTCGTAAGACAAGAAAGCCTTCACCGTTTGAGGGGATGACTCTTGGAGAAATCATCCGTCAATCCGATATATATGAGGGTTATGTAAAGAACATTGAGAATGAAAAAGACAGAAACAAATTATTGGATATTTATTATGTTGAGCCTGATCCATCAGATATTGAAGATGAAAAGCAAACAAAGAAAGATAAGGAAGAACTAAAGACAAAGAAAAAGGATGACAAAGAGAAGGAAAAGAAAAGGAAGAAGGAGGAGGAGAATGAAAACTACACGCACTTATGAGGCAAAAGGATTTCTTCCTGCCGACCATGCAAAATTAAATTTATATGCACATCATTCTTCATGTTGTCTGTCATGATCGTCAGTTGCATCGCACTATACTATGCATCGAGTTGTTATTTACTGTGCCAATAAAAGAAATGACTTATCGTATATGTGTGTTGACAATAGCGATTCAAGAGACAACAATTTAATGAACATCGATTTGAATACGGGCATCGCCACCGCAATCGTGCAACAATGTAAATGTCACACGCACATGTTTTAATATCATAATACAAATATCATACAAATCGACACTAGCAAACACATAATATGTTACAAATCAATATGCATATTGCATAATATATTACAAATCAATACGAAAATTCAGCATAATAGCTTACAAATCGATATTAACAAACAAAATAATATCTCGCAAATGATATTTGTGCATATACCCTAAACCCTTAATATCTTACTAAACCATAATGCTAAACCATAAACCCTTAATATATTACCAAACCTTAAACCCTAAACCCTTAACCTAAACCCTAAACCCTAAACCCTTAATATCTTACTAAACCCTAAAACCCTAAACATAAACCTAAACTTTTAGCCTAAACCCTAAACCCTTAATATCTAACTAAACTGTAATGTTAAACCCTAAACCCTTAATATATTATTAAACCCTAAACCCTAACCCTAAAACCAATAAACTAAACCCTATACCTAAACCCTCGATTTATAAGCTATAAACAGAAATTTCTATATTGATTTGTATGATATTTGATCATCAATTTGCGTTATACTATGACAATATTTTTGTAACAAAGGTAAATTGACTAAACATTACAACGATTTTTATGATATCAATAGAATTTGCCATATCGATTTAAGAAAATGTTTTGATTCTTAATATTGATTTAAGATATTGTTTTGATTCTAAATATCAATTTTGAAGATATCAAAACGAATTTCCAACTCGATTTAAGATATTGTTCTGAATCTTAATATCGATTTTTTTGCTGATTCTTAATATTGATTTAAGTTATTGTTTTGATTCTTAATATTGATTTATATGTTATTGTTATGATTCTAAATATCGAGTTATATGTTGATTTTGTATATCGATTTATAAGCTATCAACAAAAATTTTCATATCGATTTGTATGATGCTATGACAATATTTTTGTTACAAAAGCAAATAAACTAAACCGTTGTCACTGAACAAATCGTTATAATGGGAGTCTCTAAAAGATAGATATGCGTTTGACGGAAATGTCGAAGAAGAAGAAGAAGACAAAGGCAGAGGAGAAAAAAAAAATCAGAAGAAGAAGTTGCGCTGCTGCAGAAAAAAGGAAGAGAGGTTAAATAGACTAGGGTTTTACACCTCGACAATTGGTCGGGTCATGTTGGGTAAGATTTTATATATATCTATACTAGTGTTCCTAATCGATTTAAGATATTGTTTTGAATCTTAATATCAATTTTTGTGTTGATTCTTGATATCGATTTAAGTTATTGTTTTGATTCTTAATATCGAGTTATATGCTGATTCTCTATATCGATTTATAAGCAATCAACAAAACTTTCCATATCGATTTGTATGATGCTATCAACAGGACTTTCAAAATTGTAGCTTTGTAGGCTAGATGAGACAATGATTTATACATATGAATGATACCTATTGTAACGATTTGTACATGTGAAAGATACATTATTAAACAGAATTCACGTGCTTTTTGGATAAAGCCATTTTCATGAATGGTGATGCAAAAAATTATTAACAATTCTATTTTTGTGGCTCACGATTCATGAAAATGGATTCATCCCAAAACTCTTTCTTTGTGAACGAAATTGATACAGAAGTTCAGCCTAATAGCTTACAAATCGACACTACAAAACACATAAATTCTTACAAATCGATATACATATGGCAAAATATATTACAAATTGTGTCATATCTTACTAAACCCTAACACTAAACCCTAAACCTAAATCCTAAACATTATACCTAAACCCTAAACCCTAAACGATGTATATAACAATATATAAATTTGAAGGCTAGATGAGACAACGATTTGTCCGTGCAATTGTATTGTGATTTGTACTCATCCCAATTGAGATTTTCATCTAGTTGTGGTCGACATAGACATCATTGTGTAGATCGCGATAGAACAATACATGGTATAACATCTTACAAATCGATACTAGAAAATACATAATATCTTACACATCGATATACATAACACATAATATATTAATCATCGATACGATAATTTAACATAATATTCTTAATATCGATTTAAGATATTGTTTTGATTCATAATATTGATTTCTATCGTGATTCTGTATATCGATTTAAGATATTGTTTTGATTATTAATATTGATTTAAGATATTGTTTTGATTCTAAATATCAATACGAATCTCCAAATCGATTTAAGATATTGTTCTGAATCTTAATATTGATTTCTATGCTGATTCTAAATATCGATTTTTAAGATATCAATAGAAATTTTCATATCGATTTAAGATGTTGTTTTGATTCTTAATATCGATTTAAGATATTGTTTTGATTCTAAATATCGATCTTTAAGATATCAATACGAATTTTCAAATTGATTTAAGATATTGTTCTGAATCTTAATATCGATTTCTATGTTGATTCTTAATATTGATTTAAGATATTGTTTTGATTCCTAATATCGATTTAAGACATTGTTTTGATTCTAAATATTGATTTTTAAGATATCAATAGGAATTTCTATATCGATTTAAGATGTTGTTTTGATTCTTAATATTGAATTAAGATATTGACTTGATTCTAAATATCAATTTCTATCATGATTCTGTATATCGACTTATAAGCTATCAACAATAATTCCTATATCGATTTGTATGATATTTGTTCATTGAATTGCATTATACTATGACAATATTTTCGTAACAAAGGCAAATCTTTGTGGCCTACAACGACATCATTATAAAATATTTTATTATAAGACGAGAACCGCCAAAACGTGAACCGCCAAAAAATCCTTGGCGGGTCCCATAAGCATTAAACTCCTCCGCTATAAAAGGAGCTCTTCACAATATTTCCCCCCAAACGTTCCACAAAAATTCTAACGCTTCATCTTCTTTCATTGGGGCACCCTTTGTTGTCTCGGTAAGTTTTTGTGTTGTGCAGGTTACCAATGGCTTACATTCCTAAGAGAAGAAACACTTTGTCGACAACAGGAAAAACTCTTGACGAAATCATCCAACAGTATGCTTTGTATAATCAATTAGAAGCGTACTACAGAATAATAAAGATTAAGAATGATAAAGAAAGGGAGCAATTGTTGGTAAAGTATAGAGCGGAGCCTAATCCGTCAGATATTGAAGATGATAATCCAATGAAGAATGATGAGGAAGAAGTACAGATGAAAAAGAAAAAGAACAGAAGCTAAATGAAAGGAAGGAGGAGAATAATGAAAAAAAGCAATAAAAATCAAGGCAAAGGAAGGAGGATGTGGAGGATGGGGGAAAGCAAAGGAATAATAAGAAGAAGGAGGAAGAGAAGTGAAGGTAAAAGGAGGAGGAGGAGAGGGAAAAGCAAAGGAAGAATAAGGAGAAGAAGGAGAAGCGAAGGCAAAAAAAGGAGGAGGAGGAATGGAAAAAGCAAAGAAAGGAGAAGGAGGACGAGGAAGAGAAGGAAAGACAAAGAAAGAAGCAGGAGGAGGAGAAGAGGGAAAGGCAAGTGAAGAAGAAGAAGGAGGAGGAAGAGAAGAAAAGGCAACTGATGAAGCAAGAATATTTAGAAAAGCGAAGGAGGATAAGGCAAATGAAGAAGGAGGTGAAGGAATGAGAAAGGCAAAAAAAGAATAAGGAAGCGAGAGAAAGGCAATTGAAGAAGAAGAATGAGGAGGAAGAGAAGAAAAACAAAGAAAGGAGAAGGCAAACGAGGAAGAAAAGAAAAGACAAAGGAAGGAGAAGGAGGAAGAAAAAGAAAGACAAAAAAAGGAGAAGGAGGACGAGGAAGAGAAGGAAAGATAAAGGAAGGAGAAAGAGGACGAGAAAAAAAAGGAAAGACAAAGAAAGGAGAAGGAGGACGAGGAAGAGAAAGAAAGAGAAAGGAAGAAACAAGATGAGGAAGAGAAGGAAACAGAAAAGAAAAAGCATATGATGGACGTGAAGGACGGAAGGAAGGAAGAAGTACAAAAGCAGAGAAAGAGAGGAGATAAAGAGGAGAAAAGTATGACCAAGGTACGTTAATCGCTATTGTATATCACGGTGTACTGTTGTAGATATTATAATGTATAGCGATTACTATGAATTGTGACTACTTTGTATAATGATTACTATGTATAGCTATTATTATGTATAGTGATTACTACGATAGCGATTACTTTGTATAGCAATTACTGCGATAGCGATTAACTGTGATTTGATATTTTGTGTTACAGGCAGCTCAGAAGAGAAGTAGAGCAGCAGGTGAAAAGCTAAGAGGGCGGTGTCATTGGCTTGTAGTTCTGTCATGGTTCAGAAAGCTGAGTGAATATCAGAAGGACCGATTACGAAAGATGCACTTCGGCTGCCTTTTTTACCAGCATTATTTTAAAAATTGTTGAAACACCATGACCCACCTGGTCAATAATTGAAATCATAAGACAAACATGTTTCAGTTTGGGGGTTTTGAGATCACCGTGACCCTAGAAAATGTGGTACGAATTACGGGTCTAAAGTGCCATGGAAGTGTTGTCCTAACATGGGATTCAAACTATAACCCAAGGGACAATTGCACGGCCCTTCTAGGAATGTCAATGGAAGAATGGTGTGAGTGTATTTCTAGTGGAGGCAAATCCTCAATGATGAAAGTTCATTTTTTTTGTAATAAATGGGTAGGTCGGTCCGTTGCATGTGCATCTAAAGGAGCTGACCAAGAGTTGCGCAGCTTCCTTCTTCATTTTGTTGGACTTACTTTATTTTCTGATTGTTCTGGATCGAGAATAAGTTACTTGTGACTGCAGTTCCTAGAAGACTTAGATGAAGTCGACAGCTGGGCATGGGGTGCTGCTATGCTCGCACACTTGTACAGTCAACTTTACCGTGCGAGTAGGAGTACGAAAACCATCGGAGGGTTTAGGCCATTTGTTCAAGTATTTATTTATTATATATTTAGTGCTTGTAGACTAAGCTTGTTGAAGGTTGTAGTCTTACTAATATATTGTTTTTACAGGCCTGAACGTGAGATCATATTGTCGCCTTGCATCTTCAATGTGGCCCTGCGGTTTGTGATTTTCCCAAGATCGGAGAGTGGGCTTCAATAAATGTCAAGGAGGAAAATACTCAATTCATTTTAGATGGGTTATAATTAAATGAGGTAAATGATTTAAAATCGTTGTAATGTTTAACATTCTTAAGTAATCATCGCTTTAGGATTTTGTTTTTCTTAGTACAAATCGTTATCTCCTTTGCATCTAACTTTCATTAGCGTAAATCGTTATATGGTTTAGCATTCTTAAGTAATCATCGCTTTAGGATTTTGTCTTCCTTATTACAAATTGTTATCACATTTGTATCTAACTTTTATTAACGTAAATTGTTGTAATGTTTAGCATTCTTAAGTAATCATCGCTTTAGGATTTTGTCTTCCTTAGTATAAATCGTTATTGCATTTGCATCTAACTTTCATTAGCGTAAATTGTTGTAATGTTTAGCATTCTTAAGTTATCATCGCTTTAGGATTTTGTCTTCCTTAGTACAAGTCGCCATTGCATTTGCATCTAATTTTTATTACCGTAAATCATTATAATGTTTACCATTCTCAAGTAATCATCGCATTCAGTATTTCGTCTTCCTTACTACAAATTGTTATCGCACTTGCATCTAACTTTTTTTATCGTAAATCATTGTAATGTTTAGCATTCTTAACTAATAATCACATTCAGTATTTTGTCTTCCTTAGTACAAATCGTTATCGCATTCAGCATTTTGCATAAATAATTATGTCTATATCTAAACCACAATCTCGATTGTACAGGTTGTGTGGAGACCTTATGGGGATGACGAGGACAACAAGGTTGTTGCCGAGGCTGCGAGACTGTCTATCTACAATATTTGGCTCTTTAGCAAATGTGAAGCCGAGTTACATCATGGTAGTCGAGTACTCCTACAAGCTGGCTTGGGACAGTTGATACCAAAATTGTCTGTGGCATTGAAAATGAAGATGAATAGTGGTGGGACCATAAACATGAATTAGCATGAACATTTCAAAAAATAATTGGATAGTTAAAACAAAGGAGGTGTTTGTGCCATACCATATGATTATAAAGAATAACAATATGACCCCAACTATTTCAAACAATATTGACAACCCATGCGTGAAAATCGACAGATTGAGGATAAGCAACCTGAAAGTGAGTTATCTCTTGTCACCGAGCATGTCGTCCTCCAGCATAGACGTAACGTCCATCGTGTCCATTTGATAGATACTATGATTCCCTTTGTTGCAGTACATGATAAGGAGCAAACACAGCTCAAGAAGGTATCGTCCAACCAAAGGTTAGCGATGCTGGAGAGTGAGAAAAAAGAGTTACGGGAGGATGTGCAAAATTTATGTAAACAAATTGGGTCACTGGTTGAGATGATTACCAATGGATTTTATAAGATCAAGGGAATGAAGAAGCCATCGAATAAAGAGACTCCACCAAGTCCAAGAAAGAGATAATTTCTATGTTCATCTGAGTCGTCAAGTGCAAGTGAATAAACATATGTGATTTGTGTATCCTGATAATTCTATGTTGTAATTATATAATTCTTTCCTTAATAAGTGTAACACAAAAGTGCCACTAAAATTTTGACAAGACTACATAAACTTAGATTTGTAATTATATAATTCTTTCATGATTTTTACTTACGTATAGCGCTTACTGGCTTAGGGTTTATTATATATCGTGATTTATGTGATAGTGATTACTCTGTATAGCGCTTACTATGTATAGTGATTATGAAGTTACCACGATTTGTACTTATATTTGCTAAATCATATAGTGATTACTAGCTTAGGGTTTATTACTTATAGTGTTTCTTGTGATAGTGATTACTTAATATGTCGATTACTCAGTATAGTGATTATGACGATACTATTATTTGTACTTATGTTTGCTAAATCGTATATCAATTACTGGTTCAGGGTTTATTATTTATAGCATTTCCTGTGATAGCGATTACTTAGTTTAGCGATTAATAGGTATAGCGATTATGAAGTTACCATGATTTGTACTTACGTTTGCTAAATCGTATAGTGATTACTAGTTTTTGAGTTTATTATGTATCATGATTCCTGTAATGGTGATTACTCGGTATAGCGACTATGAAGCTACCATGATTTGTACTTATTATTGCTAAATCGTATAGCTATTACTGGTTTAGGTTTTATTACTTATAGCATTTTCTATGATAGTGATTACTTAGTAGAGCGATTAATAGGTATAGTGAGTATGATGTTACCACGATTTGTACTTTTGTTTGCTAAATCCTATAGCGATTACTAGTTTTGAGTTTTAATTTGTATAGTGATTCCTATAATATCACTTACTATGTATAGTGATTATGAAGTTACCATGATTTATACTTAGGTTTCAGTAATCGTTAAGCAATTACTGGTTTAGGGTTTATTATTTATAGTGTTTCCTTTAGTTGCAAGGAACGTCGCATAATATTAGTTTAGGGTTTAGGGTCTAGAGTTTAGGGAGACGTCATCTGACATGCTACTGATGTTATGCGACGTGTCATTCATTTACACGTACTAACATTGTTTTGATGATACTAGCAAATGAAACGACGTCTTTTAATTAATGCGCAATGTAATTTATTTATTTATTAATATTCTTTTTGCGTGAATTTTAAAAACTAGCAGAATGTGAAACGACGTGAAGAATAAATGAATGAAGCATCGTGTTCCGCAAGGAACATAAGACGTTTTCTTTAAGAGCATGGAACAGGCGATGTTTCATTTAAAGAAGAAAAGGAGCCTTTACTATAACCTGCTTCGTGAGCAACGAACAGAAAAACCGACGTTTCCTCTAACCTTCTTCGTTGCAAAAGTTGTATTGATGTCGAAGAAGGACACTACGATTCAGTCGAACGTCTACAAAAAAGAGTACCTTCGATTCCTATAACTTGCTTCATCTTTTTTGCGTCATTTACAGTTCCTTTAATGAATATAATGCTACAGTTATTTTACTGAATATCCAACTAATTTCAGTGCAACATCTACAAAACAAGGTGCCAGAATACTCAACAAATTGCTTGAAGAGAACATCGACCAGATGCGAGATGAATTTGCAGAAAGACACACCATCAGTAATTTTGTACGTATGAAACCACTATCAGTTATATATTTACATATGCCAGGGTATGTATATTAATAAGTGCATGTTTATTGTAAACAGACTATACATGATTTCGTCATGTATATTCAAAGCAAGGGAACTACCATGTCGGTCTGCGTCGTCACCCCTTATTTTATGGTATATCAGTTATCTTATATGTTTATTTTCTTTTTTTATTTAATAATGTACCTTCATGTTTTAAACTTACTATTATTACTATTTCGTTCAACAAAGTATTGTCCGCCAAATGCCATATGCGATTGAATTTCTAGACGGAATACAATACTGGGGTAACAATGACCAAATGGCAAACTTTTGTTTAAGTGAAAAGGTTTGTGACCATATTGATTTGTAAAATGTTAAATCTATTTAAGATCTTGTTATGATTCTTAACATTGATTTTTATGACATCAGTACGCTTTTTCATATCCATTTTTTAAGATATTTTATAATCGATTTGCAGATATTGATTCCTACATTATGGCAATCGGAAAAACATTGGATCTTATACGTGTTGGATGTACGATAACAAAAAATATGTCTATACAACTCCTTGGACTATGACATTGGTATAGACCGTGACATTGTACATTTGGTAAGTTTCTATCTTTAAGATTATTGTATCTTGTACTGTGGCCCAAAATTTAGTTGCTTTTGCATAAACCACAGGTTGGATTTTTCAGAGACATGTTGGGTGTCGACATTGTCCCATGGAGGCTTTACGTTGCAGAGGATGCTCCTTTACAAAATAATGGCATCGATTCTGGCATTTTTGTAATGAAGTATATTGAAGCAATATACTATGAACGAGCACCAGAATTCACCGCCATATGTTGTACACTTAAACACGTTTTATTATCCTATATTATTGGTGACTACATTTTTATATTGGTCTGACTTTCGGGTTTTTTTTTTTAATGATATACCTAGATTCTGCACAGAACTATGCAAAAAATTAAAGGATTTTCTAGTTGAGGAAGATACAAAAACCCAGACTGCAAGATTACCTAGAAAGCTATGAAGGATGTGAGGCCCTCATGAGTAAGAGGAAGTCATTTTAAATGTCTATATGTTCTCAAGGATAATGTAAAGAGGGTTGTGTTCTACTGCTGAGAGAGAGAGATAGCAATTTTTTTTTCAACTTTCAATTTCCAAATTTTTGGTGTATAGACATCTGTAACAAATTTTGTAAGGTTGTGTACAAAATTCATATTGATCCATAAACCAAAATTACGAACCTGGCACACATGTGTTGAATACGTAAATTGCCACATCAAGCGCCCAAATCACAACAATATAAATTTTGTAGGTACACGTTTCAAAATCATAATTCAAATATCTTGCAAATTGACACATCTTATAATTTATAGGATATTATATCGATTTTTGTGAGATATTGTTTTGTTTGTTAATATCGATTTGTAATATATTATGTTGAATTGTCGTATATCGATTTGTAAGATATTATGTGTTTTCTAGTGTCGGTTTGTGAGATATTGTTTTGTTTGTTATTATCAATTTATAACATATTATGCTGAATTGTCATATATCGATTTGTAAGATATTATGTGTTTTCTAGTGTCGATTTGTGAGATATTGTTTTGGTTGTTAAAATTGTTTTGTTATATATTGCGCTGAATTGTTGTATATTGATTTGTAAGATATTATGTGTTTTCTAGTATCGTTTTGTGAGATATTGTTTTGTTTGTTAATATCAATTTGTAATATATTATGTTGAATTGTTGTATATCGATTTATAGGATATTATGCTGAATTGATGTATACCGATTTGTAATATATTATATTGAATTGCCGTATATCGATTTGTAAGATAATATGTGTTTTTCAGTATTGATTTGTGAGATATTATTTTGGTTGTTAATATTGATTTGTAATATATTGTGTTGAATTGTCGTATATCGATTAGTAAGATATTATACTAAATTGCTTAATATCGATTTTTAATATATTATGTTGAATTGTCGTATATCGATTTGCAAGATAATATGTGTTTTCTATTATCGATTTGTGAGATATAGTTTTGTTTGTTAATATCGATTTGTAATATATTTTGCTAAATTACAGTATATTGATTTATAAGATATTATGCTGAATTGACGTATACCGATTTGTAATATATTATGATGAATTATCGTATATCGATTTGTAAGATAATATGTGTTTTCTAGTATCGATTTGTGAGATATTGTTTTGGTTGTTAATATCGATTTGTAATATATTATGTTGAATTGCCATATATCAATTTGTAAGATATTTTGTTGAATTGCTTAATATCGATTTTTAATATATTATGTTGAATTGCTGTATATAGATTTGTAAGATAATATGTGTTTTCTAGTATCAATTTATGAGATATGGTTTTTTTTGTTAATATCGGTTTGTAAGCTATTATGTTGAAAATCTGTATCGATTTGTAATATATTATGCTCAATTGTTATATAGTGATTTGTAAGATATTATGTGTTTTCTAGTGTCGATTTTTATGATATTTGTAGTATGATTTCTATTGTAGAATTACAATAAAGAATTATAACATTACAACAAAGAATTATTGATTTACAACAAAGAATTATAGAATTACAAGAAATAATTATTGATTTACAACAAAGAATTAGTGATATGGCAAGCACAGAAGAGATGCTGATGGTGAACATAGGGGCTTCTGCAATCTCACAGACTGCCTTCTTGGAGGCTCCTCCAACACAGGTCTCCTCAACAATGAGGCTTCATGGTACGACAATCTTGGAGGAGAAGACTTAAGTAGGGAAGATGGTGGCTCCAATTTCAAGTGTGATTGCCTTCTTGGTAGGGTTGGCTCCTTCAGCATGGGTTTATTTGACGATGTTGGTGTATCACGATAAGACAACAACGAAATAGAGGGTGGAGAAGATGGAGATTCCTCGATTCTTACCCACGATCGCGTCAATGGCACTTCATATTCAAAATCATCAACTTCCCTCTGTCTCAAACTGAACATTAGCTAAAGCAAAAGATAGAAAAGGTTGACGATACACTACAAACTAAAAACCACGCAGATAAACAAATGCATTGAGCAGACCATGTTCTAATTCACTATACCTCACATGAATTGCTTAATATCGATTTGTAATATATTATATTGAATTGTCGTAAATCGATTTATAAGATATTTTGTGTTTTCTATTGTCGATTTATGAGATATTGTTTTGTTTGTTACTATCAATTTGTAATATATTTTGTTGAATTATCGTATATCGATTTATAGGATATTATGTTGAATTGCAGAATACTTATTTATAATATATTATACGGAATTACCGTATATCGATTTGTAAGATATTATGTGTTTTCTATTATCGATTTGTGAGATATTATTTTGTTTGTTACTATCAATTTGTAATATATTTTGCTGAATTATCGTATATCGATTTGTAGGATATTATGTTGAATTGCAGAATACCGATTTGTAATATATTATGTTGAATTGCTGTATATTGATTTGTAAGATATTATGTGTTTTCTATTATAGATTTGTAAGATATTATGTTGAATTGCTTAATATCGATTTTTAATATATTTTACTGAATTGTCGTATATCGATTTGTAGGATAAAATGTTGAATTGTCGTATATCGATTGGTAAGATATTATGTTGAATTGTCATATACCGATTTGTAATATATTATGTTGAATTGTCGTATATCAATTTATAAGATATTATGTGTTTTCTATTGTCGATTTGTGAGATATCGTTTTGTTTGTTACTATCGATTTGTAACATATTTTGTTGAATTGTCGTATATCGATTTGTAAGATATTATGTGTTTTCTATTATAGATTTGTGAGATATTATTTTATTTGTTACTATCGATTTGTAATATATTTTGTTGAATTGTCGTATATCGATTTGTAGGATATTATGCTGAATTACCGTATACCGATTTATAATATATTATGTTAAATTATCGTATATCGATTTGTAAGATATTATGTGTTTTCGAGTATCGATTTGTTAGATATGGTTTTGTTTGTTAATATCAAATTGTAAGCTATTATGCTGAATTTTCGTATATCGATTTGTAATATATTATGCTCAATTGTTGTATATCGATTTGTAAGATATTATGTGTTTTCTAGTATCAATTTTTATGATATTTGTAGTATACAACAACAACAACAACAACTACGCCTTCATCCCAAAACAATTGGGGTCAGCGATATGAACCAAAAAGAAATTCATTTTGGGTCTTCCACATGAATCCTTTTCCTCCAATCATTTCTATCCAACGCCATGTCCTCGGTGAGGTTCAAAGCATTCATATCCTTTCCTATCATCTCCATCCAAGTCTTCCTAGGCCTACCCCGACCTCTTTTAACTAATATATTTTCCCATTTCTCCAACCTTCTAACTGGAGCATCATTAGGCCTTCGCCGAATATGTCCAAACCACCGTAAACGATTCTCTCGCATCTTATTTTCAATGGGTGCAACACCTACCTTCTTACGTATCTCTTCGTTCCGAATCTTATCTTTTATTGTATTTCCACACATCCATCTAAGCATCCGCATCTCAGCTACACTCATTTTTTGAATATGATGTCTCTTGGCAGCCCAACATTCCGTACCATATAGTAAAGCGGGTCTAATAGTCGTCCTATAAAACTTTCCCTTCAACCGCAATGGCATTCTACGATCGCACAGCACTCCAGTAGCACTTTTCCATTTCATCCACCCAACCTTTATCCTATGATTTACATCTCCATCAATTTCTCCATACTTTTGAATGATGGATCCCAAATATTTGAAATAATCATTCACCGGTATATCTTGCTCACCAAGCTTCACTACACTCCCATCACTACTTCGTTGCTTACTAAACCGACATTCCATATATTCAGTCTTACTCTTACTCAACTTAAAACCTCTAGCTTCCAATGTCTGTCTCCATAATTCTAACTTAGCATTAACCCCAGCTCTAGACTCATCAATCAAAACAATATCATCAGCAAACAACATACACCACGGTACATTTTCTTGAATTGATCTCGTAAGCTCATCCATCACTATCACAAATAGGAAAGGGCTTAAAGCAGATCCTTGATGTAACCCAACCGTTATCGAAAAATTGGTTGTCACCCCTCCACAAGTGCGGACATTGGTTACTACTCCTTCATACATATCTTTAATTATACTAATGTACTTGAGAGAATTACAACAAAGAATTATAACATTACAACACAGAATTAGCGATTTACAACAAAGAATTAGAAAATTACAATAAAGAATTATCGATTTATAACAAAGAATTATAGAACTATAACAAAGAATTATAGAATGCTAAACATTACAATGATTTGTAAGATATAAAAGTTAAATGCTACAACTATTTTGTAGCTGAAGAATTCACACGTGATTCTTGTGTTGTGATGCTCACTTTTGAATTGAACAGAGTCTGCCATGAAACAAAACAATATCAGACACTACATTATGTTTAACAAGAAATGCAAACATCCTCCCAAAATTGTTACATACCAAAAGATTTGTCAAACTCATGTCATCGTTCCACTCAAACAAGTCGGGTGGATTGCAAGTTTCAATATTGTAGTGCATGTTTGTATGGTATTGCTGCATGTTGAAAATTACACAAGTTAGATATTGATAGGTTTCACATAATATAATTTACATGAGAAGCAATATATTGTATTACATACATGTTCATGCAAAGGGCTTGGTTGCTTAGAGGTTGGTTGTTTCTTAGACATTTTCTTGTCAACCAATTTCAGTGCACCCTTTGTCCTCCGACGACTGCGATCAGAGGCAGGTTTCCTTTTGATACCCTTCGTTAGGTGAATATTTCCATCATAATCTACAATGTTTACTCCTGACTTGTCGAAGATGATGTTTACGCTTCGGCGCAACTTCTCACAAGGCTCAAGAAAAGCATGATTTTCACCTACATTGTTTGATCTCATTTTCTTAGATTGGTCTTCACGAGCTGCAACGGACTCATGGTAAATTAACTGTACTTTTTTAAGTAATTTTCTTGATACTTTTCTCATACATACATAGGCTTCTTCGCTTTTTGATGCCAAATCTGCAATATGCATAAGTAACCTACATAGTTGTTGGTAACGGGAGGCTATCTGGCATTTTTCATCAACACTAGATAGACTGACATTATTTGTATCTAGCAGTTCAATCTTTGTTTGTCTTGTCAATCTTTGCATTATATATGACTCAGGTATTTCTTATATCTTCTCTTGATTAAGTGTCTTTAATGCATGACGACACAAAATACGTTTGAATTCAAACATTTTGCACGTACATTCAACTGTTCTATTGTCAACCTTGTACGTAACATGTGTTTCTTGCCTTCTTGGATGCTCTTTGCCCTCCCATACAATATGGTATTTATGCATATTCCCATATTGCATACGGCCTTCTATATTGCAATTCATGACCTGTATAACCTTCTTCTTAGTTCATTCAAATACAGTTAGTGTATACACATCTGCAGATCGCATCAATATTTTCATGCCAAAGTTACAGGGCGGGTGTTGAAGCATTTCACATCATGTTCAAGTTCATTCTATCTAAGACCGTCTACAAATAATTCATATTGTTCTATGAAATGAAACATTGTTAAACATGAATACAAGTTTTTATTTTAGTGTGGCATGTATAGATTCAGCTCTTTGTGTGCTTATCATACATGTACAAAAGTATTCTCTTCCATATTCCAATGCCCACTTCTCTTTGTCGGCATATAAATGTTGTAACCACACACAGTCTTCAAGGTCGTACATCTGAATCATTTGCTCCCAATCGGACATAAAGGTGACCTCGTCTATGCTCTCAAGTACACACTATCTAAACTTTTTATCAAACCCTTTCTTCTAATTAAAAATATGTCATATATTCTTTGCTGCATTTTGAAAGATATGCCACAAACATAGGTGATGATGTGCATATAGTCATACATGAGACACGACAGCTACAATTGCATGATCACCATATGTAAGTACAGCTCCAGGGTGCTTCCCATTCATTGCCTGTGTAAATACTCTGAACAACCACTCAAAGGTTTCCTTGGTCTGGCCATACAAAAAAGTATCGCCTAATATGCAACTCTGTGAGTGATGGTTCACTCCGACAAACTACGCAAATGGTCGTTATTCTGTGTTAATCTTCACTGTCGTATAAAAAATAAGTGCATCATTGAAGCATTCATAATCCACTCTTGACTTTGAATCTACCCAAAACATATTCACATCATACCCATCTTTATCCAGTTGCATTGCACTAAAGAAACCAGGGTCAATGTTTGATTTTTTCTTTAGGTAATCAACCAAAGAATATATTCCTCCATTCTTCATGTTGTCTGACCTCTTCCTTCTCAAATGGTTTTTTGGATCCATAGGTGTGAATGGTACATTCTCGCGACCACCATCTATGCGCGCACACAAATTATATGTCTTCCTTGGTGTAATGTCGACGCTATCAGCTATTTCAGCAACTACAACATGCACTCTGGTTACTTTACGATGTGACCTTAACATAGGAGTCATAAAAGAAGGGGCTAATTCATGGTTATGATCATTGATTAAAGTACAAACTACATATTTCTCATTCAAAAGTCTTCTTAACACCATTCTCGCTGGACAGTCGCATCTTGAATCTGGATTGCTCCTTGTTGGATTTTCACTTGACTGAAATTCCACTAGAGGGGGGTGAATAGTGAAATACTAAATAGATCAATACATTAAAAATAGAATGCAATAAAGCACAATAAATAAAACACAGAATTTATACTGGTTCAGTCAAAACCCTTACCTACATCCAGTCCCCAAGCAAACCACTTGAGCTTTCCACTATAACATCCGAGTTACCGGATAAATAGTACAACACCCTCTTCCTCAAAGGTCTTCATCTCTCAACAGAGAAGGGGCACACCCTCTTTCACAGAGGTCTTCTTCTCTCAACAGAGAAGGGGCACACCCTCTTTCACATAGATCTTCTTCTCTCAACAAAGAAGGACAACACCCTCTTTCTCAGAGGTCTACTTCTTTCAACAAAGAAGGAATACAGTGAATAACAGAAAGTTACAATACTTCCTATAGAACCTTCAAAATGATATGAATGCACGAATGAAGGATTCTCAGAATGTTTTGTTCTTTTCACTCAGAAGATACTCTTTTTCAAAGAGCTATTCTTGACTTTTTCTCTTTCTTTTCTTTTTCTTTTTCAAGGCTCTCTTTCAAATATCGAATAGGAATTTTTCTCTTTGTAAACTCACATGTCCATGTGAAATAAGTAATTTGATTGTGTTTATATAGCCTTAGAAAAATAGTCGTTGCCTTTTTGAAATGATAGTCTTTTTGGGATGTGAGATGTCAAGTCATTTCAAAAAACATCTTTATGGATTTTTGAAAAAGTCTTATTTCCATAAAAGTAGTATTTGGGGTACACTAGTCGTTGTAATATTTTAGGTATGATATATTTTATGTAAAAAGTCTTTTTCTTATAATAGTACATTGAACGTTGGATGTGTAAGCCATCATATAGTTTTGTCTTTATTCTAATTAATGATTTGTAGTACTTAAGTATTTTATTTAGAAATTGTCACTTCTTTACTTAAATGAATGTAAGTACAATAAATGCTTTAGTATCTTTATTTGTAAATAGTCATATCAAGAATTGCTTTATGATGTGCTATTTAATGTCTACAGAGAGAATGAAGACTTTAAGCAAGTCAACATTCTTGAGTGGGATTAAAATAGTTATTTCTAAAAAGATTTTTAGAGGAGGTATTAAATGTTTTACAAAGAGAATGATGACTTTAAGTAAGTCGACATTCTTGAGTTGTAAAAAGGTAACTAAAGTCTTTTCTAAACATATTATATTTGTTTTTCTTTGTCTAGCCGATTTCTATGTTTTGTCTTTTTCGTACATACTTGAAATCATTTCTTTTTATTTCTTTTTATTTCTTTTCAAGTTGTCTTATACATGATAGAAGGTACAATTATTGCTTTTTGAAATCATGAGCTTATATATCATGTCAAAATACATTTTTCATAAAGGTTTGTAAGAAGGTACAATTATTGGTTTTCAAAAAAGTGCTTTTTGAAATTATTGTATACTTTTATGAAATATAGCTTTTGGGAATGAGTGACTTTTATGATAAAGTATGTAATATGCAATATGCATGCTTCTGAAGGTTCTGTTACATATGACTCTAAAGAAGAAAAAAGTCTTCATCTTGAGGAAGCCGATCTCTTTAGATGATCTTTAAGAATGCATGGCTCATCAAGCTTTTTCTTCAAGAAGTATGATTGCACCACGGTTGTACTTGAATAGGAGGTCTCCATCCTTTTGGGTGAGATATTCTTGCATCAAATACTCGTTAGATTCATGGCAAAGCATATCCAGTCATAATATAACATTTTTCAAGAAGACATATTATCATATCATATTAAATCAAATATGACAGTGTATCATATTGTATGTCATCAAAATATAGTTTCTCAACATTCTCCCCCTTTTTGATGATGACAAAATATGCTCACCCTGTCAAAAAAGATAGTATGCATAGTAATAATAATATCATAAGAATATTGAAAAATGTCAAAGAGTATTTTTCTCCACTATTGGAGACAAGTTTTTCTCCCCCTTTGTCATGGACAAAAAGGAGGGGATCAGAGTAAGTAGAGTTATTACAGACCAAATGGAAAAAAAATATTTAAAGTTATTACAGACGACATGAATAAAGAGTTCATTTTGAGCTGGATGAGGGGTGAAACTTCCGAAGTAATGCATCTTGGCCGATTTGCAGTGATGCTTGACTCTTGAGAAGGAGATCCTGGGTGTTCTGGACATTGACAAGTGCTGAGAAGATGTCAAGGTCAGAAGTTACTGCTTGATCTGCTTCTTGAGGGCCTTCGTCGTCAGAGTTTAGGTGAGAGGACTCTTCCTCATGGAGAGAGGAGTCATCAAACGTGCGGTTGGAGTTATAGACGACATCAGTTGCAAGAGGTATTTGGAAGAATTCAAGAATGAGGGTGATGAAGTACCCGAAGGGAAGAGAGTGAAAGGAACAAAAGTTAATCATGTTATGGAAGATGACACTGGACCAGTTGATGGGAAAGGCATAGAAGATTGCATAAAGAAGAATGGAGATTTCATTGGCAATAAATCCCCTAGAGGGCGACTTAGGGACTACATTGGAGGAAAGAATTTTGGACAACAACAGAGCATGAGGCTTTAAGTTGCTTTCATGCCATGGAAAGTGGGTGGAGCGAGTGGAGAGGAGGACTTTCTTAAACACGGTGTGGTCGAGAGGAACTATGTTGAGGAGCTCAATCCCGTAGGAAGATATATTCAGAATGTGGCCTAACTTAGACATGTCGAAGGAGAAGACTTTTCCATGAACCATGGAAGTGATAGTAGAGTGATCATGGTCGACAGAAAGGTTTGTGTAGAACACTTTGATGAGATGTGGATAGATGGGCATTAATTTTGGAGAGGCTAGGACATGAATAAATTCGGAAAGAGAAGTTTGTAAATCAAAAGATAGAAAGGCTTCAAGATGAACTAACTTGCCTGGTTGGATGGTCATGGAGTTTATGGAGTGATATGTGTGAATGAGATCTGGAAATTTCAACTCTGAAGCTTCAAGCATGTTAATGTCGGATGTGGAAGAGGATGTCATTTGCAAGTACTTTTGATCAAAGAGAGACTTAGAAAGAAGAGCTTTGGAAAGAGCGATAACTTGTATGAAGATAGAGAAATTCGAGTGGAATGGTGAGGGATGAACCAATCTATTAAATAGAAGGAAGAAAAATAATTGTGATAAGAAATGAATGACATTTGAAGTGAGTGATTTTTAGATTTTAGTTGAATAAGAAAATTCATGAGTTGTAACTTGTGAATGATAAATCAAAACAATTTTTGGAAGATAGTGTATTATATTAGTATGTATGTCAAGAAGGACATAGTTTTAAATAATTTTTCTATATAGAGAAAAAATTATTATGGGAGAGTTTATCGAATTGTGAGATGTGTCATGTATTGAGTATGGATTGTCCTATTAGACTTGATGTGTGATGAATGAATAAAGTCAAGAAGGTGAATAATCTATGGATTTCAAAGATTTTCATGTGAGGAAGTGAAGAGATGTAAGGATTGTTATAGAGTGAAAGAAATAATGGCCTAATAAAACAAACAACTTTTTATACGATGTTTTTACTTTATGTGAAAGCATTCTAAATTCGTGAAGGAGTTTGAAATAAGACAAAAATGATATATGAGTGAGAGATGCAATAATTTCTTATTTAAGAAGTGTTTTTATGGATATGCGTGGAAGGAGTGAGAATAGTCATAAAGGACAACAATCACTTGAGGTTAGATATGAGATGTATGACATAAAGTAAGGTTATGATTGACATGAATTGATGTTTTGCTTAAAGGACATGGTTTTAATGAATCTCGTTTGGAGGGAGTTCATGGTTTTTGAAAAAGATGAATTTTAAAAAAAATGTAAAGGGGTCAATGGTTACGGATGGAGGCTTACTTCTTATGAGATAGAGAGAGAAAAAGAAAGGGTGGTACTAATAGTACTTATGAGAATAAAAAATGAAGGACAAGTTGTCGAGAATGAATTTTTATAATAGTTTTTCATAAAAGGTGTGAAGGATGAAAGGACAAAAATAGATTGTACTTAAGATATGATATAAAAGATAATATAGTAAAACTTATACGTGAAATATTAAAGAGCTTAACTTTGAAAAAGGTGGTGGATAAAAAATAAGAAGGATAAACACTCGATTATGACTCAAGTTTGAAAATCAAGATTTCTCATAAAGTGGTTTTATCATTTTTACATGCTATTCTTTACTTAAGTTTGTTAAGAGATTGATTTAACATAAAGTTTAGTGAAGTGTCTTGATAGGAGGAAAGGAAGTCATGAAAAGGGATATATCATTTGAATGTAAGAAACGAAAAAAATGATCAGTAAAGGTCTAATAAAATAAGTGAGGAATACAATATCATGTTGAAGATGGGCTAGCTTATCGTAAGAGAGGTTTTCACAAAAAGACAAAATTGATAAAAAGGTGTTATGAGATGAGTGATGTGAACAATGTCATGATAGCTTTACTTAATGTAAATGGTTCTTATGGATATGTGTGAAAGGAAATAGGACAAGGAGTTATTATTGATGTGTACTTGAAAGATGACAAGTTGAAAGACATAAAGAATGTGTCATGATGAATGTGTTTTTATGAGTGTTTAGAGTATACGTGAATATGGGAACATAGTTTGACTTTGAATAGTGGGAACAATATATATATATATATATATATATATATATATATATATATATATATATATATATATATATATATAAAAATCGATAAGAAGGAAACCGTTTAAAATAAAACTTTATCAGAACTCATAAGATGTTTTAATCCAAATAAGTGTGATTAATTATAAGTCACTTAGTTTGCATATTCCTAATTTTCTTCTAATTTGTGTAAAGTCTTCATGTTTCAAAGGTTTAGTGAAGATGTCTGCTAACTGTTGATTAGTGGGTATGAATTCAAGTTTAATTATGTTGTTTAAGACTTGTTCTCTTAAGAAGTGGTGTCTTATTTGAATATGTTTAGTTCGCGAGTGTAAAATAGGATTTTTAGATAAATTTATAGCATTAGTATTATCACAAAAAATAGTTGTATTTTCAAATTTTAAACCAAAGTCTTTTAAAGTTTGTTTCATCCAGATGACTTGAGTGCATGCTAGGCTAGCAGCTATGTATTCAGCTTCAGTAGTTGATAATGATACACAGTTTTGTTTCTTACTGAACCATGAAACTAGTGAGTGCCCTAGCATATGACATGTTCCACTTGTGCTTTTTCTATCAGATTTACTTTCAACAAAGTCAGCATCGTTGTATGAGATTAAATCAAATGTAGAAGATTTTGAATAAAATAATCCAAAATCAACTATGTCTTTTAAATATCTCATTATTCTTTTTACAGCTTTAAGATGTGATTCTTTTGGATTTGATTGAAATCTAGCACACAAGCAAACACTGAACATGATATCTGGACGGCTAGCAGTTAAATAGAGTAGTGATCCTATCATACCTTGGTATACCTTTGTGTCCACAGACTTACCATCTTCATCTTTGTCTAAAATAGTAGTTGTGCTCATAGGAGTATTCTTTGAAGCAGTTGAGTTCATGTTGAACCTCTTCAGAAGTTCATGAGCATACTTAGATTGATTGATGAAGACTCCATCCTTGGTTTGCTTAATATGCAGTCCAAGAAAGTAGGTGAGTTCTCCCATCATACTCATTTCAAATTCTTTCTGCATGGACTTAGAAAAATCTTCACAGAGAGTGCTGTTAGTAGATCCAAAGATGATATCGTCCACATAAATTTGAACAATTAGGGTATGATTATTCACTATTTTCACAAATAGAGTAGAGTTTGCTTTGCCTACAGAAAAACCAGTTTTTAATAAAAAAAGTTTTGAGTCTGCCATACCAAGCACGAGGTGCTTGTTTTAATCCATACAAGGCACATTTTAGTTTGAAAACATGATCTGGATATTGTTCATTTTCAAAGCCTGGAGGTTGTTTTACATAAACTTCTTCATTTATAAAACCATTTAGAAAAGCACTTTTAACATCCATTTGATATAGTTTGAAATCCATATAGCTTGCATATGCTAAAAGCATTCTAATAGATTCAAGTCTAGCAACAGAAGCAAATGTTTCATCAAAGTCAATACCTTCCTCCTGGTTGTATCCTTGAGCTACTAGTCTTGCCTTGTTTCTTATAACATTACCTGTTTCATCTAGCTTATTTCTGAAGATTCATCTTGTCCTAATGATTTGATGATCCTTTGGTTTTGGTACAAGATCCCAAACATCATTTCTTTAGAATTGATTCAATTCTTCAGTCATGGCTAGCATCCAGAACTCATCGATGATGGCTTCATCAATCTTCTTTGGTTCAAGTTGAGAAATGAATGCCATGTTTGCAATCCATTCCAGTTGAGCTCTAGTTTGAACCCCCTTGGTCAGGTCTCCCAAAATCTGCTTTTGAGGATGATCTCTGATTTCAACAAATGTTCTTTGATGATCATATGTACTTTCAACACCATCATCGTTAGTCTGCTTAAGAACAGATTGATCAATAGATTCACAAAAACTGACATGCATAGATTCTTCAATAGTATATGAACTCTTATTAAAAATTCTGTATGTTTTACTATGACTTGAATATCCTAAGAATATGCCTGCAACAGATTTAGCATCAAATTTATCCAGGCTATCTTTTGTATTAAGGATAAAGCATTTACATCCAAAGACTTTAAAATTAGTCTATTCTTGGAGTTCTGTCATAGAATAATTCATAAGGAGTTTTATTTAATAAGGGCCTAATAAGAACTCTATTTGTTATATAGCATGCAGTATTAACAGCTTCTGCTCAAAAAGATTTAGCAAGATTATTATGTTGGAGCATAGTTCTAGCAGATTCCTGAAGGGTTCTATTCTTTCTTTCTACTACATCATTTTGAGGTGCAGCTCTAGGAAAGGCAAAGTTATGAGAAATAGCATGCAAGTTACAAAAATTTATAAAAAGTTCATTATCAAATTCTCCTCCATGGTCACTACAGATTTTTATAATAGAACAAGATTTTTAATTTTGCAACTTTTTACATAAAATTTCAAATTCACAAAATGTATCACTTTTTTTTCAAAAATATAACCCAAGTAAATCTTGAGTAATCATCTACAATGACAAAAGCATATTTATTATGATTAAGACTAGCTACTCTAGAAGGGCCAAAAAGATCCAGGTGGAGAAGCTCTAAAGGTCTTTTACTTGAAACAATATTTTTTTATTTGAAAGATGATTTTGACAATTTTTCTAGTTGACATGCATCACAAAAATAGTCCTTTTTAAAAGATATTTAGGTAACCCATGTACTAACTTGTTTTTAGCTAATTTAGACATGTACTTGGAGTTGTCATGACCCATTCTCATGTGCCATAAATGTTGAGTGTCATTATTAGTCATAAGGCAATGTTCAATAATGTTTTTTAGGTATAATTCATATATATTATTTCTTCTTATACCTTTTAAAATGATGTTTTCGTTGGTGTCTGCTATAAGACATGCATCATGTTTAAAGCTAACATTATAACCTGTGTCACACATTTGACTTATACTTAGAAGGTTATGTTTTAAGCCTTTAACAAGGAGAACATCTTTGATAAGAGGTTTATCAATATTGCCAATATAACCAATACCAATTATCAAACCTTTGTTGTTATCTCCAAAGGTGACAGTTCCTCCTTCTTTATGATGAAGAACAACAAAAAGATCTGGATGTCCTGTCATATGTTTTGAACATCCACTGTCTAGTATCCATCTGTTCTTCTTCTTTGGAGCCTGCAAAATATCAAGTAAAAATCCTTTGTGGTACCCAATCGGGTCCCTTTTTGTTAGACTTAGGAACCCATATCCATTTTGATTTGGGTTTGTCTATAACTTTAGAGGAGTACAAGGAATTAAAATAATATTCTTTTTTAGGTTCAGAAGAACCTTTGACAAAAGTGGTCTTTTGATTCATACAAGAAGGTTTGTTAAAATGAGAGTACCCAATACCATTCTTGTAGAAAGAGACTTTTTGAGAGGATAGGAGTTTATCCAGGTTCTCTTTTTCTTTAATAAACTTGAAAACTGTTTTCATAAGGTTCTTAGTTTTACTTTTTAATTCTGAAATTTCTACTTGAAGATTTTTAGTCTTGGAGATAGTAGAAGAGATTTTAGAAGTAATCAGAAAATTTTTCTTTTGTAACTCAGAATTTTCAATACTGAGTTTTTCATTTTTCAACATAAGCTCTAGATTTTCAGATTTCAAATGTTTATTTTTTAGAATCGTTTTTCTTGATTCTTCAAAAAGTTACTGAAAAGCATTTTGAAGATCTTCAAAGGAGAAGTCAAGGGATTCACTTACAGAGCTTTCTGCCATGAAGCACATGTTGGCGGTTTCAGCTTCATCATCACTTGACTCTTCGCTTGTGGATGGTTCTGAATCATCCCATTGAGCATGCACAACCTTTTTCTTGAAGAACCTCTTCTTTGGTTCCTCAGTTTTGGATTTTCTTTTGAGAAGAGGACAGTCACGTCTCAAGTGATCTGGCTTATTACACTGATAGCACATGGAATCTTCCTTAGAGTCTTTTCTTTCCTTGTGCTTATTTGGAAGTCGGTTCTTTCTCATGAAGCGCTGGAATTTTTCGGTCAGTAGCGCAATTTCAGATTCTTTTTCTGAGTCCTCATTCTCAGAAAGAGCTCGGAAGGCTAGAGTTTTCTTTGTAGGTTGTTCCTCTTCCCTTATTTCCTTCATATGGACTTCATAGGTCATAAGATTGCCTATTAAGTCGTCCAGGGTAAGCTTGGATAAATCTTGAGCTTCTTCAATAGCTGTAGTCTTTTTCTCCTAATCAGTTGTGAGAGATCTCAAGATTTTCTTCACCTTATCTGTCTAGAGATAGGTTTCTCCTAGAGATTTCAGGTCGTTGGTGAATCTAGTAAACATCTCTGTGATGGGTTCATCTTTTTTCATCTTAAACAACTCATATTTTCGAACCAGATATGAGATTTTGGCTTCTTTTACTTTGTTGGTTCCTTCATGAATAACCTCTAAAGAATGCCAAATATCATAAGCAAATTCACAAATGGATATTCTATTGAATTCATTCTGATCAATGGCACAATATAAGGCATTCATAGTCTTTGCATTTAAATTTGCCATTTTCTTTTCTTCATCAGACCATAAGGTATAGTCTGTGGATGGAGATGTGTATGGATGCTCAACAATTTTCCATACAGCAAAATCTATGGACTTGAGAAATATAGTCATTCTGCATTTCCAGTATCCATAGTTGAGGCCGTTGAAGAAAGGAGGACGAGATGCGTGTTGACCTTCAATATCACGAGCATAAGAGGTAGATGCCATTTGTGCTGGAAGACTTGTTATGTCGAAACCAGCAAACCTGCTCTGATACCAAATGAAATTCTACTAGAGGGGGGGTGAATAGTGAAATACTAAATAGATCGATAAATTAAAAATAGAATGCAATAAGGCACAACAAATAAAACACAGAATTTATACTGGTTCGGTCAAAACCCTCACCTACATCCAGTCCCCAAGCAAACCACTTGAGCTTTCCATTATAACATCTGAGTTACCGGATAAATAGTACAACACCCTCTTCCTCAGAGGTCTTCATCTCTCAACAAAGAAAGGGCACACCCTCTTTCACAGAGGTCTTCTTCTCTCAACAAAGAAGGGGCACACCCTCTTTCACAGAGGTCTTCTTCTCTCAACAAAGAAGGACAACACCCTCTTTCTCAGAGGTCTACTTCTTTCAATAAAGAAAGAATACAGTGAATAACATAAAGTTACAATACTTCCTATAGAACCTTCAAAATGATATGAATGCACGAATGAAGGATTCTCAGAATGTTTTGTTCTTTTCACTCAGAAGATACTCTTTGTCAAAGAGATACTTTTTGACTTTTTCTCTTTCTTTTCTTTTTCTTTTTCAAGGCTCTCTTTCAAATATCGAATAGGAATTTTTCTCTTTGTAAGCTCACATGTCCATGTGAAATAAGTAATTTGATTGTGTTTATATAGCCTTAGAAAAATAGTCATTGCCTTTTTGAAATGATAGTCTTTTTGGGATGTGGGATGTCAAGTCATTTCAAAAAACATCTTTATGGATTTTCGAAAAAGTCTTCTTTCCATAAAAGTAGTATTTGGGGTACACTAGTCGTTGTAATATTTTATGTATGATATATTTTATGTAAAAAGTCTTTTTCTTATAATAGTACATTGAACGTTGGATGTGTAAGCCATCATATAGTTTTGTCTTTATTCTAATTAATGATTTGTAGTACTTAAGTATTTTATTTAGAAATTGTCACTTCTTTACTTAAATGAGTGTAAGTACAATAAATGCTTTGAGATCTTTATTTGTAAATAGTCATATCAAGAATTGCTTTATGATGTGCTATTTAATGTCTACAAAGAGAATGAAGACTTTAAGCAAGTCGACATTCTTGAGTGGGATTAAAATAGTTATTTCTAAAAAGATTTTTAGAGGAGGTATTAAATGTTTTACAAAGAGAATGATGACTTTAAGTAAGTCGACATTCTTGAGTTGTAAAAAGGTAACTAAAGTCTTTTCTAAACATATTATATTTGTTTTTCTTTGTCTAGCCGATTTCTATGTTTTGTCTTTTTCTTACATACTTGAAATCATTTCTTTTTATTTCTTTTCAAGTTGTCTTATACATGATAGAAGGTACAATTATTGCTTTTTGAAATCATGAGCTAATATATCATGTCAAAATACCTTTTTTATAAAGGTTTGTAAGAAGGTACAATTATTGGTTTTCAAAAAGGTGCTTTTTGAAACTATCGTATACTTTTATGAAATATAGCTTTTGGGAATGAGTGACTTTTATGATAAAGTATGTAATATGCAATATGCATGCTTCTGAAGGTTCTGTTACATATGACTCTAAAGAAGAAGAAAATCTTCATCTTGAGGATGTCGATCTCTTTAGATGATCTTTAAGAATGCATGGTTCATCAAGTTTTTTCTTCAATAAGTATGATTGCACCACGGTTGTACTTGAACAGGAGGTCTCCATCCTTTTGGGTGAGATATCCTTGCATCAAATACTCGTTAGATTCATGGCAAAGCATATCCAGTCATAATATAACATTTTTCAAGAAGACATATTATCATATCATATTAAATCAAATATGACAGTGTATCATATTGTGTGTCATCAAAATATAGTTTCTCAACATTGACTTCTTCCAACCTTGCTTAGAACAAACATATGTCTTTCTCACCACGACACTCTGCATTTTTTGCCCAAGAATACCTTCTAACACTGAAGCCAAGTTTTAAGGTATAATCATTGTAAAATTTGTATGCAGTTTCCTCATTATTAAACTGCATTCCCTCACTGAGTCAAGTGTACTATCATGTAGACTTAAGGTGCCTGCATCTTTGTCAAGTGCACTATTATGATCGTCTACCTCATTATCGAATTGCAGTTCGTCTACTGGAATATTCAAGTCAAGAGTGAATCCAATGCTTGCAGCCTTTTTATCATGTGCATCATTAGTGCACATATTCAATTCTTCAAGTGTGTCGATAGTACGAATGTTCGTTGCTCCATGATTTCCCAATGATTGAGATACATCATCTTTACTACAACTAGTTGATATGCTCAACACTGTCATGAGCAAAATATCAATTTACGTTAGCCAGCGCATACATTTACTAAGACTTATTCAAGATGCATATAACAATGGCTACTGATTAGTTAAGCGTAATAGCTTACAAATCGATATTAACACACAAAATCATATCTCACAAATTGACACAAGAAAATACATAATATCTTACAAATAGATATACAACAATTCAGCATAATATGTTACAAATCGATATACGGCAATTCAGCATAATATCTTACAAATCGATATATGATAATTCAGCAAAATATATTACAAATCGATAGTAACAAACAAAACAATATCTCATAAATCGACAATAGAAAACACATAATATCTTACAAATCGATATACGATAATTCAGCAAAATATATTACAAATCGATAGTAACAAACAAAACAATATCTCACAAATCGACAATAGAAAATACAAAATATCTTACAAATCGATATACGGTAATTCAACATAATATATTACAAATTGATATTAACAAACAAAACAATATCTCACAAATCGACAATAGAAAACACATAATATCTTATAAATCAATATATGGAAATTCAGCAAAATATATTAAAAATCGATAGTAACAAACAAAACAATATCTCACAAATCGACAGTAGAAAACACATAATATCTTACAAAACGATATACGACAATTCAACATAATATATTACAAATCAATATTAACAAACAAAATAATATCTTATAAATCGATAATAGAAAACACATAATATCTTACAAATCGATATACGTCAATTCAGCATAATATATTACAAGTCGATATTAAAAAATAAAACAATATCTCACAAATTGTCACTAGAAAGCACATAATAGCTTACAAATCGATATACGGCAATTCAGCATAATATATTACAAATCGATATCAACAAACAAAACAATGTCTCATAAATCGACACTAGAAAACACATAATATCTTACAAATCGATATACGGCAATTCAACATAATATATTATAAATCAATAATAACAAACAAAACAATATCTCACAAATCGATATACATGTTACTACAACCGTGATTTGGTTACATTGCATATACTGAGTGAATGGACGATACCGAATGGGGTAGAGGCCCTTGCTCGCATTTGTAACCAAGCATTCTTGTCAGGAGATCCCATCGCCTTACAAATATCTTCAACTTTCCAAGCGTTGAAATGATATAATCTACCTGCAATAACAAAACGCCTTAATGACACTCACGATGACATATGTTCTTCAACAATAACATGATGGCATGGAAAGGCACTCACGACGCTTTAATGGCACTTGTTGGAATATTTGTGCGTCATTGTTTTTTTTCATACTGCCTAACGAAAATGAAGAAGAAGAGAAGACTGTAAAAATATATGGCCGACAAATCCTTCTTTGACGCCCACCAATGATTGAACCAGTTGTTCGATTTATAGTTATCTCCACGAGGTAGAAACGAACCAAGAAAAGTTTTCTATCTAACACAAGGCAGGAACGAGAAGGCGGCCATGTGTTGTAGCACAAGCTAAAAACAAAGGCGGAACGTGCAAATCTATATAAAGAGAGTGGGAGGACATTTTCGTCCAACGCATATCTATCTTACAGGAGGACATTTCCGTCAAAAGCATATCTACCTTTTTTATATGTTATTTTATTATAAAGTCATTGTGGGCAACATTGGCATATTAATTATCGCGGGTCCCAAGATATTCCTCCGTACACACCGGAACACGCGAATTTGTGTTCCGAGGAGAACACACAACACCCTCTCAATGAAGGTGGACATGAGCCATTCGATGATTGGTGTACCCTTTCACAAATTCTCTAGACCATCAAGTTGTGAATCCCAACACCGTCGTGCCAAGTCATCATGACCGAGATGAGAACTAAGAAGGAAAGGTTGCACCCCTAACCGCACACCATCTGATTGGGGATGGTTTTCATTGGGGATATGATGCTTTAACATGAAGATCCTATCTTGGAATACACGCGGCTTGAGCGGCCACAAAAAACAGCTCTTCCTCTCTAGCATCTTCAGGCAAAAAAAGTCGGATGTGGTGTGTATTCAGGAAACGAAGATCAATTTGATTGATAGGACCCTCATGGACGGGATTTGAAGGGATTGTGGTTTTGCTTTTACACTAGCAAGGGGTAGGTCCGATGGAATCCTTATTGCATGGAGGGAAGGAATCGTCATTTTGATATCCCAAGAAGGGGAGTTCTCAATTTCGGTGATCATTTCGGACCATGGGATTGATGTTCCTATTTTGCTTACAAATGTTTGTGGTTCCTGCACTAGCTTTCTTAAGAAACAGTTTTGGAATGAACTAATTGAAATTGGAAATGATTTTCACTGTTTTGAAGTATAAAATGTTCATAACTCAAAAAGGGTTTTCTACATTGCCAGCTTTCTACAAATTCCTCAAGTCTAGGGATTTCAGTCAATGGATCTGATTCGGCTATGATTCGGATGGAAAAGGATAAAACCAAATTGGATCCAACCTAATTGGATTCAGATTCGGATAAAAGGTTAAGACTAAATCCAGATCTGACTAGCTTAAAACCGGATATTTACACTTAATCAAGTTTGGATTTTAGTCAGATTCAGATTTTAACTGGATTGGGGTTGGGTTTCAATGAAATACTCAATAACTAACCGGAATCTGATTTCTAATCAGATCTGGATTTGGCTACCGAATCTGACTAATCAAATTCGTATTAAGGTCAGATGTCGGTTCACATTAGACCCGTTGACATCCCTACTCAAGTCCTTAGCGTTTCACGTGTATTGGTTGGGTCCGTACTCATTGTTTCGAGTACACATCAGGTAAAAACTGAGTTTTTTTTCTTGAAATAGTAAAACTTGGGTGTTTGCAGTCACAAATCTAAAGTTTTGTTTTTCTCAAATTAAAAAATTTCGAGAAAATATATATATGTATATAAAAATATATAAAAGTATAATAAAATATAAATAATAAAAATTATCACGTTAATATTGCGTACCAAAATATTATTTTAAAATGAATGATATTTTGAAAATAACATATATAAGTTTTTTGTCTTATGCCGATCTTTGAAAGTATCTCATGATACAGTAGAGTGTGACAACAAAATGGAGTCAATCGAAGAAACTTTAGCATTAAATTAATTAGTTGAATACGTGATCCAATGGTCGCCCAAACAACAAGAAAATTGACAAACGGTTGTTTCCGTCACTAAAGGCCAGGGTGGCTTCAGTGGCTGTCACAAAAGGTCCTGTCACTAAAAGAATTAGTGACGGCCCTGTCCATTGCAAGAAAGGGTGTTTAGTGACAGATGCACCTGTCACAAGAGAACACCTATAGTGACGGTTAAAGCTGTGAGTTTTGGTGACAATCATATATGTCACTAATATATATATATATATATATATATATATATATATATATATATATATATATATATGTATATATATATATATATATATATATATATGTATATATGTATATATATATGCAATAAAATTTATAAATACATATAGACAAAGATATAAATTTTTTTCTTGCTTATGCTTTTCATTCCTTCTTCTAAACTTTGTCGTTGCCCGTTGTATCTCGCATCATCTCTGTTGAAGAGAGAGAGGAGTTGGTTTGATTGCATAAGGTAAAAACCATCCTCTTCTTCCTCCTCTTTATTTTATTTGCACATAGCTTAGATTTATTCTTTAGCATTGCTCGTTAGATTAAGTATTTTCTTATCCGATTCAATTATTATTTTTTTAGGATTTAGAGTCTCTGTCCAACAACAACAACAACTACTACGCCTTCATCCCAAAATAATTGGGGTCGGCGATATGAACCAAAAAAGAAAATCATTATGGGTCTTCCACATGAATCCTTCTCCTCCAATCATTTATATCCAATGCCATGTCCTTGGTGAGGTTCAAAGCATTCATATCCTTTCCTATCACCTTCATCCATGTCTTCCTAAGCCTACCCCGACCTCTTTTAACTAATATATTTTCCCATTTCTCCATCCTTCTAACTGGAGCATCATTAGGCCTTCGCCGAATATGTCCAAACCACCGTAAACGATTCTCTCTCATCTTATTTTCAATGGGTGCAACGCCTACCTTCTTACGTATCTCCTCATTCTGAATCTTATCTTTTATTGTATTTCCACACATCCATCTCAGCATACGCATCTCAGCTACACTCATTTTTTGAATATGATGTCTCTTGGCAGCCCAACATTCTGTACCATATAGTAAATCAGGCCTAATAGTCGTCCTATAAAACTTTCCCTTCAACCGCAATGGCATTCTACGATCACACAACACTCCAGTTGCACTTTTTCATTTCATCCACCCAACCTTTATCCTATGATTTACATCTCCATCAATTTCTCTATACTTTTGAATGATAGATCCCAAATATTTGAAACAATCATCCACCGGTATTTCTTGCTCACCAAGCTTCACTACACTCTCATCATTACTTCGTTGCTTACTAAACCGACATTTCATGTATTCTGTCTTACTCTTACTCAACTTAAAACCTCTTGCTTCCAATGCCTGTCTCCATAATTCTAACTTAGCATTAACCCCAGCTCTAGAATCATCAATCAAAACAATATCATCAGCAAACAACATACACCACGGCACATTTTCTTGAATTGATCTCGTAAGCTCATCCATCACTATAGCAAATAGGAAAGGGCTTAAAGCAGATCCTTGATGTAACCCAACCGTTATAGGAAAATTGGTTGTCACCCCTCTACAAGTGCGGACATTGGTTACTACTCCTTCATACATATCTTTAATTATTTTAATGTACTTGAGCGAAACACCTTTCTTCATCATTGTCCACCAGAGAACGTCCCTAGGTACTCTATCGTATGCCTTCTATAAATCAATAAAAACCATATGCAAATCTTTATTCCTCCCTCTATTTCTCTCGATAAGTTGTCTAAGAAGATGTATAGCTTCCATAGTTGATCTTCTAGGCATAAAACCAAATTGATTCTCCGATATCATGACAACCTTCCTCAACCTAGACTCAATCACCCTCTCCCAAAGTTTCATAGTATGACTCATGAGTTTTATACCACGATAGTTTGTGCAATCTTGTATATCACCCTTATTTTTATATAGATGCACCAAAGTACTCTTCCTCCACTCATTAGGCATCTTATTTGTCCGCCAAATCTTGTTAAAAAGATTTGTCAACCATTCTAAACCTTTCTCTCCCAAGCATTTCCAAGCCTCGATAGGAATACCATCTGGGCCAACTGCCCTTCTTGATTTTATTTTCTTCAAAGCCTCTGCAATTTCTTTCTTTTGAATCTTGCGCATGAAGTCACGATTCATCTCATGAAAAGGAATAGAGAAGTCTCCAAGATCCTGAGCATGACTTTCATTAAATAGCTTATCAAAATAATTTTTTCATCTCTCCTTAATCTCCTCATCTTTGACTAAAACCCTTTGTGTTTCATCTTTGATACATCTAACCATACCCAGATCCCTTGATTTCCTATCTCTCATCTTTGCAAGCCTATAAATATCCTTCTCGCCTTCTTTGGTATCCAACTTGTCATAAACCTCCTTATATACCTTATCCCTCGCGTTCCGAACTACTTTTTTAGCTTTCTTCTTTGCTATCATATACTTCTTCAAATTCTCCTTATCACGACTCTTAGATTTCTATAACACTCTTTTTTAACCTTAATAGCTAATTTGACATCCTCGTTCCACCACGATGTATCCTTACCTAGCGGTGCACCGCCTTTAGACTCACCCAATACCTCCTTAGTTACCTTTCTCATGCCACTCGCTATCTTATTTCACATTGATTCTGAATCATCTTCGAGACACCAATCAACTTCCTTAACTACCTGCTCTACAAACATTCCTTGTTTAGCTCCTTTCAGTGCCCACCACTTAATTCTAGGATCTATCTTATGTCTATCCCTTTTGCGGCATTGTCTAATTCTAAGATCTAAAATTAAGACTCTATGTTGTGTAGCTACACTTTCTCCCGGTATAACCTTACAATCGATGCAACAACCCCTATCTCTTTTTCTAAGTAGGAAAAAATCTATCTGACTCGTATTAATCCCACTTTTAAATGTTACTAAGTGAGACTCCCTCTTCCTAAACCAAGTGTTTGCTAAGATCATATCATAGGACAAACCAAAATCTAAAATCCTTTCTCCACTTTCGTTTCTTTCTCCTATACCATAGCCTCCATGGATACTCTCAAAACCATCCCTACTAATGCCTACATGCCCATTAAGGTCACCACCGATAAAAAGCCTTTCTCCATAAGATATCCCTTGTACTACTCCATCTAAATTTTCCCAAAATTGACGCTTAATGAAATCATCTAAACCTACTTGAGGAGCATAAACACTAATAATATTAATAATATTTGTACCTAATACTAATTTAATAAGTAAAATCCTATCACCCTTCCTACGGACCTCAACTACATTATCTATAAACTCACGACTCATAACAATCCCTACTCCATTCCTATTCCTATTTATTCTTGTATACCAAATCTTATATCCCCAAGGTTCTATCACTTTTGCTTTCTCACCTACCCATTTGGTCTCTTGTAGACATAAAATATCAATCTTTCTCCTACACATAACATCTACTAACTCTACCAACTTACTTCCAAGAGGCTAACCTAAGTTTATGGTCTTGGACTAACTTCTTTACCCCCACCCGTCCAACAAAGTGAGGGAACCCTTGCCTATTTGACACCACACCCGGGCGCCGGTGTGACGCGTCGCTTCCGGGCGACGACCTAGCAACCCTTGCCCATTTATCACTGCCTCCGGGCCTATAGAGTACAGCGCGTCGCTCAGTAGGAAACGCCCCAACGAAATTCTCATATTGGTTCATATTCATAGGGTATGACTAAGTTTTTATGTTGGCTGTCACAGGCCTACCGCAACCCTCCTCCTTTATCCGGGCTTGGGACCGGCAGTGTATAACTAAACAGTTATACACAGGCAGAGTCTTTGTCCATCGTAGTTAAATTTCCTTGAAACACGCACAACATGAGTCATGAGCAATCGATCACGATCACAGTTAGCGTACTTCAACATCATTAGTTCGGTTATATAGTTTTAATTTTTTTAGATCTACAGGTTTTATATGCGTGTGGCAGTAAACCTATAGTTTTACTGGGTTTTTTTTACGTGATTCAGTGTGTGCACTGCTCAACGTCATTCATGCATTTCTATCTATACGTGATTGACGCAAGGGTTGTGCATAGTTTAATGTGAAATTTGTGCAGCACATGGGTAATGAGTACTTTAGTCTAAGTTAGTGTTGAGTGTGTCTTTAGCAAGGGTTGTAATTTTTTTCTTTTGTTAGTTCATTATGCGTTTCAGATTTGATGTTTTGAATTAATTAATTAATCATTTTTCTACCTTAGTTTATTAGTCATGCTTTCTTTTGTATTATTTCATGAGTTTATTGTTGCCTGCGTGAATTAGTTATTTTTTTAGCGATTTCTTTGAGTTAGTCCAGTAGTATTAGAAATTCATTTTTTTTAGAGTTTTCTTTGAATCCGATCATTGGCTTTGGTGTTTAATTGTTTAGATTAAACTTAGTTGTTTCATATTTTTAGTCAATAACGTTTTAGTCGGTTTGCAAGTAATTCGATTCGGGTAAATTGTTATGTCATGTAGTCTTTAATTCATGTATGTTTTGATGTAAAATCATTGGTTTGCATTTTAGTTTAAGCAATCATTAATTAGATTAATTTAATTTAAATTCCAGATTTTTATTGATTAGTGGTTTCCTTCCTATTCATTTTTTTTTGTCAATCTAAGTAGTTGTCTGTCATCATTTTTCAAGTTGTTAGTTTATTTGAATCAATTAGTTTTATAGGTGTTCAAATAGTTAATTGGTCATAATTGGTTACTTAGACTGGTTGTCAGTTAGTTTTACTATTTTGTCATTTAGTATTTTAGTTAGTTACTTATTTAGTTCTTGTTTTAATTTTTTTTTGCTGATTTTTAAGCTTAGATTTCATTTAGTTTTATTCGTTCGGCTGTGTTTTGTGTTTTTTATTTTTGCAGGGAAGTGATTGAATGTGCGGTGAGCCCTCAAAAAGCCCTTCAAGCCCTCGAAAATACCCTTAAAGAAGAGAGCAAAAGTTCAAGAAAACAAATATTACCTCAAAGAGACAAAGGACTAGCACTGAAGACCTTTTCTTTTATTTTTAGTTTAGGGTTTATTTTATTTTATTTTATTTTATTTTAGGTTTGTAATTAGGTTGATTAATTATTGTTTAAAGTCCTTTGCAGAGGGTTGCACTCTCTCTCTCTTATTTACCCAATTGATTGATTTTGCTTTTTGGCAATAAAGAGTAGTTAGTTGTGTGCTTAAATACAAATTATTTTTCGTTCCCTTAGATCAACCCGGACTCCACCACTCGTGCAAGCTGATTTTTATTACACTTTTTTTTTTAAATATTATTTTAAAAATCGTTTTCTAAAATTCACACCAGATAGCATGTTGATTAAGTTTAAATGTACTCACTCCTCGTTCAAGCTTTTCGGTGACTAACATGTGCAACTTATGCATATGTCTACTTCTGGTGAAGGAAGCGCTGCAAAATTTGTGCAACCTTAAAGGTTATAGGACCATCAAATTCTTTGACGGGTGGTGTAAGGTTGGCAACCACTCAAGCAAAACAGGTCCCAACTTCTCCAAACATGAACAGTCTGCCACCATCTTTGGGCACTATCGATTGGCTAGAAGACTGATTATTTAAGGATTGTTCAATCTTTTTTGGATCCCTTCACTGCAAGTTATTAGAGGTGATGAAGAAGGGCGATCGTGGTGACTATCGACAACCTCTCATCTTGACCCCAGCAACTCAGGCGACTCAGGAAACTAGGCTGGCCAAACTACAACTTGTCGGTAAAAATCATGAACTGTTTTTCAACTAACCTGCAATCATTGCAAAGGTGGAGGATGGTAGGTGCATGGTGTGTTGAAGAGGAGCAGTCACGTCCTCTGCTTGGGCAAAATTCAAATCATTTGAATGTTTCTAATCATGGCTCCTCCTTGGGGGTGTCTTTTGTGGAGCCCCAGGCATCCTTGCCTCTTAAGTACATTAATGAGATTTTAGCATAATCCCTTGAAAATAGATATTAAAGTTGTGGGGCTGCTTTGTAGATCTATGTGGAGAATAACTATTTCTTTGAGGACCTTGGATGGCATCATTCCAAAGCAGGTTATATGCCCCCCCCCCCCCCAAGATGCATTGTTTCCTACAGTGCATGCTCGGGGGTCCGAATGAGCGCCATGTATATAAGCACGTAGGTCTCGTATCCCCATGTGTGTCGACATCACTTAGCATCGGAGTCCGATGTGATTGCAAAGACTTAAGTACCATTTCTCGCCATTCTCGCCATGAAATGATGGCTCAAGAAAAGGACAAAAATGTCCTCTATTTAAAAAAGGGAAACGACGGTTTGAGATCTTCCATCTAGAAAAGTGAAACATCGGTTCGAGAATGATGTTAACTCTTCAAAGTTTAAACATTTCATTTTCACCCTAAGCAGTAAACTTTTGCACCATCTGTTATAACAGAAGCTCCCTTTGACGACGCACCCTTTGTCATCGTTTGTTGCCACCAGACCCTCCTTTGTCGTTGTTTACTGCCTCTAGAGCACTCTTTTCCATTGTCTACTGCCGCCAAAGCACCCTATGCCATCGTCTGTTGCCGCAGGAGCAACCTTTGCCTTCGTCTATTGCCACTGATGCACCCTTTGTCATCGTCTGATGTCGTTGAAGCATCCTTTGTCGTCGTCTGCGCAGTGGCGGCATCGTTGCCATCATCGGCTACATCTATCTTCTGGGTGTTTCTCCTTCATTGTCGGATTACCAAAACTCATATCATTTTGGTGAGTTTTGTTTAAGGTTTCGTTATGAAAACAAATCGATTTATAAATCTGAATGCTAAATCTTACAACTGGTTTTACTATTCATGCTAAATAACACCTATTTTCATACTGAAACAAATTGATTTGTACATATCCACCTTATGGGAGTCAAAAAATAGTTAGCACAATTTGTTCTTATGGAGCAGCAATGATTTATATGTTTGAAGCAATAATGATTTAATGAAATTACCGCGATTTGTACTTAAGTTTGATAAATCGTACAACAATATTTATGTATGAAATTCAAACATTACAACAATATGTACTTATGAAGGTTGAGATTTCTACAACGATTTGTAAGTTTGAAGCAGCAACGATTTATATATTTAAAGCAGCAGCGATGTGTATTTATGAAGTTACCTTGATTTGTACTTAAGTTTGCTAAATCTTATAACAATGTTTACTTATGAAGCCAAATATTACAACGATTTGTAATGTCAGCGATTGTTTAACGAATGAGTTAATTTGTAATATTATATACTTGGGGAGGCAGTTGTAACATATAATGATGCGGTTAAATTTATGTGTTGTGCAGGTTAGCAATGTCTAAAGCTCTTCAGACAAGAAATCCCCCACTATTTGATTTCATGAGACCGTCAGTCCCATCTATATGAGCGTTATGAAAGGTACCAAAATATAATGAAGATTGAGAATGATAAAGAAGAGGACAAAGCGTTGGAATTGTATTATGCGGAGGATTATTCATCACATATTGAGGCTGAAGAGCAAAGGAAGCATGGGGAAGAACTAAAGATGGAGAAGAAGAGGGAAAGACAAAGGAAGGAGAAGGAGAATGAAAAGCAAAGGCAAATGAAGAAGGAGGAGGAGAAGAAAAGGCAAAGGAAGGAGGAGGAGAAGAAGAAAAGGCAAAGGAAGAAGGAGGAGGAGAGGGAAAGGCAAAGAAAGAATAAGGAGGAGAAGGAAGAGAAGAAGAGGCAATTGAGGAAGAAGGAGTAGGAAGAGAAGGAAAGGCAAATGATGAAGATGAAAGAAGAAAGGCAAAGGAAGAAGCATGAGGATGAGGAAGAGAAAGAAAAGCGAAGGAAGGAGAAGGAGGACGAGGAAGAGAAGGAAATGAGAAGGAAGGAGAAGGAGAACGAGGAAAAGAATGAAAGGCAAAGGAAGGAGAAGGAGGATGAGGAAAATAAGGAAAGAGAAAGAAAAAACAGGAGGAGGAAGAGAAGAAAAGGGAAAGGAAAAAGTAAGAGGAGGAAGAGAAGGAAAGGGAAAGGAAGGAGCAGGAGGAGGAAGAGAAGGAAATGGAAATGAAGGAAGAAATTGAAAATTAGAGGAGGAAGTCGAAGGAGAGAAGGAAGGAAGAAGAAAGGCAGACAATGGAGAGAGGGGATAAAGAGGAGAAAAGTATGACCAAGGTACGTAAATCGATCTTATTTGTCATGATTAACTGTGATTGTTATTACTATGTATAGCGATTAATAGAATAGTAATTACTATATATAGTGATTACTATGATAACGATTACTGAGAATGATTTACTGTGATAGTGATTACTATCTATAGTGATTACTATGATAGCGATTACTGTGAACGATTTACTATTATAGGTATAATTATGTATAGTGATTACTATGTATATATGTATAGCGAGTGTGCAATGATTATTATTTATAGCGATTATTGTGTACAACGACATGTAGAAGTACAAATGGGATTAATTTTGATTTGATACGAATAATATGTTATTTTGTGTTACAGGAAGGTCACAAGAGAAGTAGACCACCAGGTGAAAAGCTCAGAGGGCGGTATCAGTGGCCTGTAGTTCTGTCATGCTATGGACAACTGAGTGAATATCAGAAGAATCGATTGTGAAATATGCACTTCGACGACCTTCTGGACAAGCATTCTTTTAAAACATGCTGAAACACCATGACCCATCTGGTAAATAAGTGGAATAATAAGACGAACATACTCCAGTTTAATTCTTTTGAGATCACCATGACCCTAGAAGATGTGGTGCGGATTACGGGCCTTAAGTGCCATGAAAGTATTGTCCTATTATGGGATTCAAATTATACTGCAAGGGACAAGTGCATGGCTCTTCTAGGAATGTCGATGGAGGACTAGAGGCAATGTATTTCTGGTTGAAGCAATTCCACGTCGATGAAAGTTTATTCTTTTCGTAATAAATGAGAAGGCTGGTCCGCTACATGTGCATCTGAAAGAGCTGACTAAGAGTTGTACAACTTTCTTTTTTTATTTTTTGGACTTACTTTATTTTATGATTTGTCTGGTTCGAGAATAAGTTACCTGTGGCTGTAATTCTTGGAAGACTTAGATAAAGTTAGCAACTATGCATGGGGTGCTGCTATGCTCACACACTTGTACAGTCAACTTTACTGTGTGAGTAATAGTACAAAAACTGTCGCAGGGTTTTGGCCATTTGTCCAGGTAATTATTTATTACATATTTTGTAGTTGTAGACTAAGATAGTTGAAGGTTATAGTCTTACTAATATATATGGTTTTGTAAGCCTGGTTGTGGCAGCATATTGTCACCTTGCATCCTTAGTATGGCCCTGCGATTTATGATTTTCCAAAGATCAGTCGATGGGCTAGAATAAATATAAAGCAAGATAATGCTAAGTTCATTTTAGATTGTATGCAATTAAATGAAGTAAATGGTCTAAAATTGTTTAGAATCATTTCGGCATTTATCATTCATTAGTATAAAATGTTGAAATATTTAGCATTCTTAAGTAATCATCACTGCAGGATTTTCACTTCATTAGTATAAATCGTTCTAATGTTTAACATTATTAAGTAATGATCATTATAAAATTTTGTATTCCTTAGTACAAATCATTATCGCTTTAGCATTTAACTTTCATTAGTGTAAATCGTTGTAATCGTTAGCATTCTTAAGTAATGATCATTGTAGGATTTTGTATCCCTTAGTACAAATCATTATTGTGTGTAAATCGTTATAATCGTTAGCTTTCTTAAGTAATGATCATTACAGGATTATTTCTTTGTTAGTACAAAGCATTATCATTTTAGCATTTCGCATTCGTTATTGTAAATCATTGTAATATATAGCATTCATTAGTGTAAATCATTTTAATACAAAACTCTCATTAGTAACAGTCCTTATAATATATTTAGCACTTGTTATTATAAATTATTTTAATATTTAGCATTCATTAGCATGAATAATTATGTTTATACCTAAACCATAATCTCCAATATACAGGTTGTGTGAAGACCGTATGGAGATGGGGAGGACTTGGACCAAGAGATTGTTGCTCAAGCTACAAGACTGTCTAACTGCGATATTTGGTTGTTTAGAAATTATGAAACCGAGTTACAGCATGATAGTTGAGTTCTCCTACAAGCTGGCTTGGGACAGTCTACCCCAAAGCAGCCTGTGGAAGTGAGAAGGAAGATGAAAAGTGGTAGGGCCAAGAACGTGAATTGGCACAAACACTTCAGGGAATAATTGGATACCTGGAACAAAGGAAGTGTTTGTGTCATAGCGTATGATTATAAAGAACGGCCATATGACCCCAACTATTTCAAAAAATATTGGGAACCCATGCGTCAAAATCTAAAGATTGAGAATAAGCAACGTGGAAATGTTGGGAACCCATGCGTCCCTCTTGTCCCCCATCATGCCATCTCCCAGCAAAGAAAATATGTCCATCGTGTCCCTCCAGCTACAACAACGATTCTCTCAGTTGCAGTACACGATGAGGAGCGAACACAGCTCACAAAAAAGAAGGTAGTCTCTGCCACAAGGTTTGAGATGTTGAAGAGGGAGAATAAGGAGTTACGAAAGCAGGTGAGGAATTTAGAGAGACAAATGCAGTCACAATATGATACACTGGTAGAGATGATGATCATTGTTTATAATAAGATCGAGGGAACCAAAAGGCCACCGAGGAAAGAGTGTCCACCAAGAAAAAGAAAGAGATGATTTGTATGTCATAGTCCATTTGAGTCATCAAGTGCCACTGAGTAAACATTATATGATTTTTTTATCCCGATATTTATTTGTTGTAATTCGATAATTCTTTGTTGTAATTCTTTTTTGTAAAGTAACATTCTATAAATGTATAATTCTTTTTTAATAAGTGTAGCACACAAGTGCCACTGAACAAATCGTTGTAATGTTTGGCCTTCATAAAAAAATGAAGAAGCATTTAGCGTTGTGTATTGCACAAATTATGAATTGCTTTTACAAGTGTGAACACCCCAAATTTTTCAAAGTTTTGTAAAAATGACCCTTTTGCCCCTAACCCCATTTTCTGAGAAAATCGAAGCAGTTTCAAAGCTCATTCTTCAGATTTCTTGAACTAAATTCCATATTGGTATATTCAAAGTTAATTTCGGATCCGAATCCAGGACCTTAAATCCATATTTCCTCAAAAACCGGGTTCAAACCCATTTCTGAAGAAATTTTCATAAAATGGTTTCTAAAATTCTCAGAAAAATTCCCTTTTGTAAATATATTTTTTTTTAAAAACACAAAAAATTAGTTTCAACCCTTGATTTCTTGTAAAACTTTAGGATTTTACTTTGAAAAATATATATATATACAAAAAAAATTTAAAAAAAAAAAAACAAAAGAATGAGAAAAACTACCAGAAAAATGAATGATTTTCAAGCTTTTGAAGCTATTTTGCCAAAAAACCTCGTTTTTTAACCATTTTTCAAAAAATTTCTTTTAAGGGGAACCACCTTTTTGAAATAGGGAAAAACTCCAACGGAATCCTCCCACGCATCCTCCCTCTTGATTCACGATTGTTGATCTTCCAACAGCTTCCCCTCTCCTCCACCCTTAATCCTCAACGATTTTCCTTCTCGAACTCTCCATTTCCCTTTAAGAAGGAGCCTCCATCGCTTCTGTAAAGGAGGAAAAAACAAAATCCCAACATCAGCATCATCGTCACCGAGCTTTCTCGGTAAAATCCTTTGCAATCCATTTTTTTCTTCTCCATCCCATTATCGAAGTTTCCTGAAAAACCCATTATTCCCAACATCATCCACGATCGCCGTTCATCTTTCTGCTAACAACCAACAATTTCCCTTCGGAGGCATCAAGTTTTCCATTACTGCTTCATGGGGATCTTCTTCAGCCAAGAGTTGTAGAACAATTCCTACCCGAGAGCATTTCCTCTGCAAGAGATCAAAAGAATCCCGAGTCATTCTCCCAAAACAGGGTGCCAAGAACATCAGAGGACCAGTTTCGACCTTCTGCAAAACCAGATCCTTCATTCATTCACGATCACAGCAAGGAGAAGTCGCAGAGATCTTGGCGATATGGAATCTGTTCTCAAGGACAAGATTCGATAGCAGAATTTCTATCATTCTTGTTTAAACAAAGAGTATTGATCAAATATTTTGATGTGTTTCGGTTCACAAAAAAGATTCATCCATTCGAGAAGGATCATGATGCGCTGGCATGCATACACTATTCTACTCTCATATTTATTTATTTTTTTTTAGCACCTCCCTGCTAGCATCCACCACAAAAGCACATTCACCTGTATCCAACTGGTTGTATTCCCCTCACTCCCTACACCTTCCTATTAACAGCATACAGCATCCTGTGCTTTACAGGGTGTTGCGTTCTTCAAGCATAATATTTGCACCTTAGGACTCATAAATTTTTCCCTGTGTCCTGAGCTACAGCCAAGAGACGTCTTGCTCAACCTAAAATCCATTTTGATCTGCTGAAAATCCTAATTTACCGAGTCAAGAACTGAAGCCTTGTTTTCAATTTCTGGTTATTGAGAAATCTGGATACATTGAATTAGAATGTTTAGCTCAAAATCCTGATGTACTGAAAACCTTGATTTACTGAAATCAAATTAAATGCCTAGGTTGGGTGTTGATTCACCCTAAAATCCTAATCAGCTAAGCTGAAATCAAGTGTTCTTCTGATTTATAACAGATCTGTTATGAGATCCGAGCCTTGCTGAGTCAAGATCAGACCTTGGCTGGTGGTAAATCCACACTGTTATGAGTGCTCACAGCAGCCCCCAAGCTGTCGTGTCTACACATCCCCCTTACTTCAGCACTCTACTATGTGATACCTTGTTGTGTATTCAGTGTCATCATGCATATGCAGTATGTTATCTCAAGATCATACAATCCTTATCCCCTGCCACCATCCAACAAATCATCAATCTACCTCTGGCCTCTACACCTCCTATGTATATCTCATCTTATGCAGATCTTCTGCAAAACATGTTGTTCATGCCATTGTCCTGTGCATAACCCACATCCCATGTCATTTTGTTTCTTGTATAAACCCCAGCTGCACTTGTTGCAACATCAAGTTGTCCTACACAGTAGCAATTGGCTGTATGACTACCTCATTCCCTGAACTCCATTTCCTATGTTCTTCCTCCTCTACTTACCTGTATGTTTCCATCATCAATAGTTCAGCTCCATCACTATATCATTGCCACATTCCTTAACATACAACAGCATTCTTATCCATCTACATTGGATGTATATCACATATGATACACACGCATATATATATATATATATATATATATATATATATATATATATATATATATATATATATATATATATATATATATATATATATATATATATATATATATATATATATATACTTATATACATATACATATATGTATATTTATATATACGTATATATATATAGGCATGAACGTATATAAGTATATATGCCATTTTCCATCCTTTTATCATACATATCTTAACATATGACCCCTTTTTTTTCTTCTCTCTTTTCATTACTAATCCAGTTGTTTTGCAGAAAATATGGAAGATATCATTATTTGGGGTTGTAAATTTGATTCTACCTGTTGTAATAGCTAGATTTGAATGAAAAATTGCATTTCCTGCTTTAGGTAGAATGAATGAGCATCGTAAGATCATGAATTACTTGTTTTCATGCATTTTCGCCTTTATTTCTCAAATTCTCACAATGGGAACACGAATGGCACGTGCACCATTTAATAAGAGGTAAGTTAATTCTAAGTTGATGATTTACACCAACGGCCATAGTCGGGGTGTAAACAAGACTTAGTATTTTTATCTTTTATGAAATAACACTGGATCCACACTGGATCCTTTTCAAAAATCATCATATTTTTCAAATATTTTACCTTTTATCAGAGTCTAACTTAGAATTAATTCAATATATATACCAATGGCCATAGTCAGGGTATATTGAGAGTTGATTTTATTTTAAAACTCTATAAAAGCACAAAAATGTGTTTCATTCTTCACTAGAATTTAAATATAGATTACTATATAATACATTCAATGACCATAGTCAAGGATGTATTATATCTTCAATCTTATTTTAATTTATCTGAGGAATGGAATAGCTTTTCAAATCCAATTTCAAAGTTATTTTCATTCATCATATAGGATAGAATTGCATCATATTTTCAAAACTTCCTTTTCAAAATTCCAAGTGATTCTTCTTCTTAAATCAAATCTTATCCAAATTCAATTCTATCTCATTTCAATATTAAAAAAAAATCAATTTCAAAGTCCAAATATTGCTTTGAAAATTCCCAAATCATTTGATACTCAAACTTCAAATTTCCAACTCAAATCAAAATCCAAATTCAAAGTTCAAATTAACTTTGAAGTTATCTTTTGATTTCAAAATCAATTTCATCCCCTTATCTTCAATCAAGTTTTGGATTTGAATCTCAAGTTTAAATTCGGGTTTCTAAAACCCAGATCCATCTTTAAAGGTCCTATTTGGACTTCTCAAAACCCAAATCCAAAAACAAATCCTAGTCTCAACTTGGATCCAGATTTCCAAGTATAAACTCCATTCCACTTTGGATCTCCCATCACGGACCCAAATTCCATTTAGGATCCAAATCCTTATTCTACTCTGGATCTCCCATCACAGATCCAAATTTCATTTAGGGTCCAAACCCTTATTCCACTTTGGATCTCCAATCATAGATCCAAATTTCTTTTAGGATCCAGATCCTCATTCTACCATTGGGTCTCAGATTCAGATCCAAATTTCAATTCTTAGGATCCAGAACCCAATTCCACTTTGGGTCTCAGATTCAGATCCAAATTCCAATTCTTAGGATCCAGAACCCAATTTCACTTTGGGTCTCAGATTCAGATCCAAATTCCAATTCTTAGGATGCAGAACCCAATTCCACTTTGGGTCTCAGATTCAGATCCAAATTCCAATTCTTAGGATCCAGAACCCAATTCCACTTTGGATCTCCGATTACAGATCCAAATTCCATTTAGGATCTAGATCCTCATTCCACTTTGGATCTCCAATTACAGATCCAAATTCCATTTAGGATCCAGAGTCCAACCCTATCTTGGATCTCAGATTTCATATCAAAATATCATCTTGGATTCCAAATCTTGAATCCAATTCCATTCAAAATTCCAAATCCAAAACCCACTTTAAATTTCAAAACCAATTCCATTTCATTCCAAATTTCAAATCAAGTTCTCATCTTAAATTCAAAATTCAACTTTGAACTCTGTTCAGAATCCAGATCTTGGATTCGGATTTCATCTTGAAATTCCAACTTTTGCAAATCTCATTTCTCAATTCCTTTAGATTTCCCACATTTTCTTCTAAATTCAAAAACTTCAAAATTGGAATTCAATTCCATTCCAAATATTCATCCAAGTTCAAACTCCTAAATTTAAAGTCCATTTGTGACTTTGAAAATTTCCTTCTCTTTTTATCCCAAAAACTTCAAAATTAATTTCCAGATTCCAGATTTATTTTCCCAAGCTCTTGATTATTCTAAAAACTTAGAACTTTAATCTTAAGTTCTAAGTTAGGAATCATTTCTTCACTTTATCAATTTCACTTGAAAATTCTTCAAAATACTTTCAAAAAGAGCATACATCTTTACATATTGCACAAGCATGATTCATTGTGCATTTAGACTTAGAAATAATTTCTTAGATAATTTCTTAGCAAAGTAAAAGGCATAAATTCGACCCTTGGTTCGATTACCCATGGTAAAGGCACCAGGAACGGTCGAACCTCGTACCGACGAGCGGATCCCGTCTCCCGATTTTCCCGCAAATATTTCAAAAACGGAGGCGAGTTATTTCAAATATTTTCAAAATCAAGGTCAAGTGAGACCCGCAAAAGAATTCATCTTCTCTTCTCTTCTTTCTTTTCTCTTCTTTCTTTTTTCTGTCTTTTTATCTTTCTCCCTTCAAAAAGGAGGAAAATAAAAGGTTGGAAAGGAAAAGAGAAAGAAGAGAGAGAATATTACGAGAGGAAAAATTTTGCGATGATCACAGTTTTGGCGACCGTGATGGGACTTGTCTCCGTCCGGTCGAATCATGCCTTTTTCTTTTGCTTTGATATTTTCTAAGTCTTTATTCTTTTATGTCAGCTACATTTTCCATGCAAACCTTAGGAGCCTAGACTCTGTCATAAAGCTGACATCATTGCATATAGGGTCTAAGTATGGTTTGGTAGGACCATATTGAGGAGATTATATCCATGTTCACATTAGACTTAGGTTTTTTATACAACTCTCCTCAATTTTAGGGATTGAATGCAAAACAATGTATGCAAGTGTATGCTTCTCTTCATTTTAATCTATCTCTTTAGGACTTGCATTAGAGCCATCTGATTTCTTGCATGTTGAACATATTTTGGAAAACCTCCTTACCTATATTGAACCGGTCTTCACGTTGCTGGGCTGTCTCACTGAACCATAGTTCGGGAGAGAGCCTCACAACTGGACCACTTATTTGGGTTCGCGCCCCCCTACCACGTACCTAAGGGCCATAGTCCGAGGTATATCGGTAGGTGCTCAAGGATGTTGGGAAGCCATTACCTTAGAACCGGAGAAATATTTCTATGCTACATACTTTGAGCTTCGGCTTGGGTATATCGGCGTATCTTGATTGGAATCAGATGATCTAAACCCTAGAGTTAGGATTAAGGTCCTACAAGTCATTTCAAATATTGCATTTAGAGTCAGCCTTTAGGGAGTGCTGTGTGCGCATCCTTGTTTGTGCAGCTTTAGTTATATGATAATTCTCTTATTCTCTCATATATATATATATATATATGTATCAGACCCCTTTTTTTTTAAAACCCTGGGTGTATTCTTCAAAACTTACCCTTATTTTCAAAAACCCCAGGTGTGTATTTCTATCTACCTACATTTCTTTTTTCTCTTTTAGATCAAATTTTCTTCAAAACCCTGGAAAATTCTCTTAAAAATTTCATCAACCTTTTCAAAATTTCCAGGTTTGATTCTTTAAAAAGTCTATCCATAAGTCTTGCATTCTATCTAGTTCCCCTTATTTTCTTTGCCCCAGTATCACTTCAAATGTAGTCAAATTCCCTCGATGCTGTCTTTCCCTGAGATCATGTCTTCTATCAGATTCAGAATGGATCCCCGGATCTGCGGGTCATCCAGTCTCGTCCTTTCTTCCCTCGGTGGTATTATTCTTGGTTCGCCACCTTCTCACGTATGTTCCCAGACCACTTGGATGACTGTGGGTTGGAGATGACATCAGCAGTAGGCAAGCGAACCATCAATGGAGCCCTGATTCAGGCTATGGCAGAACGATGGAATCCACGTACCTGCACATTCTGGTTTCCTTGGGGAGAGATGACTCTGCTGATGGATGAGTTCAACGACATTATGGGATTGCCCGAACCAGCTGGTCAGCCAGATGATCCTGTCGAGCAACAATTTTTGATCAACATCAAAGGGGTGGATGTTCGAGAAGCCTTAGCAAGAGCAACAGGGAGCAGATCCTGGCCTCTCACTGAGATTGGTGGAAATCAGTTCATCGACCTATTCGAACTATATCAAAAGTACGGGGCCTACGAAGAGGTCGGCACTTTGTCTCGAGCAGCAAAGGACAGGATTCAGCATGCTATGATCCTGTGCACAGTGGGGTTAGCTTTCTTCCAAGATGGCCAGAATTTCATAGATATCAGAGTCGCTCAGCTCTTTCGAAGATGGGGAAATAAGCAGACCCGTCAGCTTTTAGTTTCCATGGCCGCATTAGCCTTCCTTTACAGAGGCTTGGCTCGATTTGCTCTTGGGGAGACCATTCTGGTAGAAGGATGCACTTACGCCCTACAGTCGTGGTTCCTGCGACACGTTCCCTCGAAGGCCAGTTCTTTCAGGTTCAACAGTAAGCAGCCAAAAACAGTCATCCAATGTCGAGATCTGATCGAGAAGCTGCATCAGGAGGAGATCACCTGGGATTTCTTTGACATAAGAGAGATTGTTCCTCGATACACTTATGCCCGTGACAAGCGCTACAAGTTGATGGGCCCTTTCTTTTGTGTTGATTATCAGTCGGAACGATGTCTGAGGCAGTTTTCACAGCGACAGGTCCGTGCCAACACTCGTTTCCCGACAGGCAACGTGTCAGAATTCAACCTGCAGTCGGATCAGTGGTCTGGGGCATATCATGTCGCTAAATATACCTGGAACTCCTTTATTTCTCTGTCTATATTTCCTGGACCAAATGTTTCATCTGAATATCAAGAGTGGTGGCAAATTGTCTGCCCACCCTCTCTTTGTCTTTGAATGTTAAAAATATCAATAAAAATTTACTTTTTGGCCAAAAATGTTGTTTTCTGTATTTTTGTTTATAGCACAAATAAAAGTCACAAATTTTGGATGACGACCTAATCCTAGGTAAAAAGGGATATTCCTTCCACATTTTCTTCAAATATATTTTCTCATGGTTGACAACCTCGCCTAGGTAACAAGACACATTTCTCTGTTATCATCAAATGGTAACACAATTATCATAAATTGTGTGATGACCCAATCCCGGGTAATGGGATAATCTCTTGAAATTGTCTACCAAATCCCCTCATTTCTTGCTTTTTCTCAAAGAAATTATGATTTTCAAAAAGTTTCTCCATACTCTAACCATTACCATATTCTGCAGGAAAGCTTTGGCATCTGAAAATGGTTCAGACAAGGGCTGATAAGAGGGTTGCTCAACAGCATAGTGACAGCGAGCCAGAAGAGATGAATTCTCCTAGACATTCCAAAAAACATGACTCCGAAGATGAGGGTGATGTTGATCCAGCCATGTACCGGGTTTTCCAGAAAATGATGACTAAAATGATGGCCGAGCAGGCTAAGGCGGCTCCAAAGAAGGCAGCTTCTAAGGCCAAGGCTAAGAAGAAGCCCATAAAAAAGCCAATCAAGATCAGCAAGCAGAAAGTACAGCGTGACAGTACCTCTGAAGGCTCCGAGTCAGCGGAAGAGATCTCCGAGGAAGAAGAGCAACTGATCTACATTTCGAAGCACCTACGGCAGTCCAAGAGGCCGGTAGAAGAGCCAGTGTCAGTGAACAAGCCCAAGTATGGGGCCCCTGCAGAGGACTCAATCCAGGCACTGACCAAAATTGTTAAAGACCTGCAAGTCCGGGATAAAGGAAAAAGGTCATACACCAGGCAGGATTTCTACCTTGGTTTGGAAGGAGACATCAATTTGGAGAACCTCCCCCGAAAATTCATTAAATTCGATGAATCCGGAGACCCCAAGGCTCACCTTGCCATGTTCTTCGTGGAATGCACCCGATTCAGCGAAGACAATCGTGCCCTATTTCTCTGTTTTCCCCGCAGTTTGGAGGAGATAGCTGCCAAATGGTACGCCGAGCACGTCAATCCTATTGAACTAAGAGATTTTGACAAAGTTGTCAACATGTTCGTTGAACGCTTCCTATTCAACACGGAAGCTCTGCCCACCCTGAACCACCTGTGCAACCTGAAACAGGAGCCCAATGAGAAGGCCAGGGATTTCATTCACAAATGGAGAAGCCTTTGCAACAAAATGAGGAACCCTATCTCTGAAGAACATGCCCTCCAAGTCATCCTCAATAACTTCTCCCAACCCCTAAAAAGTCTCCTTTTCCCATATCCCTCCATGTCCTTTATTGAACTAACAGAGCTAGCGGAATTGCTCGAGATGGGGGTGGAAAACGGGATGTACGAGGGTGTTGCTTTGGCCAAAAATATCTCGGACCCAAAGAAGAAAGCACACTTCACCTACTCCGCCGAGGTTCCCGGGGATGATCAGGGCAGTAGCAGCAAGCATGGCAGCGGCAGTGGCACGAAGCCAGAGCAGAACAGGGGAAGAAAGGGCAAATTCTTCAAGAACAATGACAAGCCTCTCCCGACCGGTCCTCAACAAAAGGGGGACCTTCAAGAAAAACCTAAACATATAAACTGGAGCAGGGATCGAAAGTTCACTCCCCTCGACCAGCCTTTAGAGAAAATTTTGGAATACTTGTCTCATGGGATGGTGAAACTTCCCAAAGTCGCAGATCCGCCAGTACTCATGGGAAGATTTAAGGAACAATACTGCAAGTTCCATAGAGCAATGGGCCATGACACTGAATATTGCTTCGTTCTGAAGCATCTGATCCAGAACTGCATTGATAAAAGCATCCTCATCGAGGATGAAGAAGAGGGCAAAATGGACATCTTGTCTGCCCCATTCCCTAAACATTCAGCATCAACCATTTCCGAGCATTTCTTCCTTCCACAAAATCACATACATCCATGTTTCGGCGAAGAAATAAGTTTGCAGCATCAGGTGATGGTTCTACATCAAAATCAACCTGCATTTCAGAGAGGGGATATCCTCTTATTTTTAAATATTACAAACATGTAAGTTGAGAGTGGAAAAATCCAAGTTTTTTCAAAGAGATTTGTGAAAAGGGAAGCCTGCACAGAGGAAGCAGAAACCTCAGAAGCCTCAGAAGAGCGGGCCAAAAGCCTTCAGAAGCCTATCACAGCACTCTCCAACATCTCCATTTTTGAGTTGACTCACGACTCTCCCCAGCATAAAGAAAAACTAGATGATCTATTGAGGAAGATCAAGGTAAAACCGGGCACCACGCCCAAACACATGGCGCAAATAGTAAATCAGGCGATGACAAATGCGCCTATCACCTTCTCTGATGAGGACCTGCCAAAGCCTCACTCATTCCATAACAATGCACTATACATTGTAGTAAGGACCAGGGGCATGACTGTCCCACATGTACTTGTTGATGCGGGCAGCAGTTTGAATATTTGCCCAGAAATGACAGCGAAAGCATTGGGATTGAAAGAGGAAGAATATATGCTTGATCCCATCACCATTTATGGCTTCGACAATCACGGGCAGACTGCAAAAGGCAAAGTCTTTTTAGAGATTTTCATCAACTACTCAGTGCACACCGTCTTATTCCATGTCGTCAATGTGCCGCCAACTTACAATCTTTTGTTGGGACGAACATAGATCCACAATGCCAATGTCCTTCCATCAACTCTCCACCAATGCATCAAGTGGTCCAAGGGTGGAATGATCACCACCATTTTGGGCGAAGATCCTGAAGAGAGGCTGCCACAGCCTATGATTCCTCGTCCAACATTCACAGCTGATATTCCAAGCATCCGAGAAGCGGATGAGATCAACCTCAGTGACAGTCTAGAGATGCTGAAACTGAAGGATGTCATGGAAGAGGAAAATATTGCAGCTACGGTCCAATGGCAGGGACCTTGTTTCTTCAAGTTAGGAGGATGCATTGATTACGCCTCCTTCAAAGATCACCCTTTATTCCCTCAATTCTCCAAAGCCAGAAAGGGATTTGATCTACTGATAAAACATGGATACCAGCCATTCCGAGGCATGGGGAAAGATGAAGACGGCATGATAGAGCCCATCATTCCAGTTCGGCATGCGGACAGTTCAGGGTTGGGGTTCACCGGCCCGGATTCCAGCAACAAGACAGTTTTTATCAGAGGAAGCCAATGAAGAGATGATGCCTTAGTTTTCCTGCTTTCTTTTCTTCTCTTTTATCTTGTAGGGACAATACAGTCCCATCTTTTGTTAAAATCTTGTAAATACTTTACTTCAATCAATGAAAGATCAAAATTTTCTCTTCGAGTATCCATCATTTTCCTTTGTCTATGTCATTACTCTTGCTTTATACAAAATTTTTTGATTTGGCTCGTACTTTCTCTTAAAAACAATCTCTTTTTGGCATTTTCAGGACCATTAACTCCTGAATCAATGACAAGATTTGTTATCAACCCCAAGTATCTAAAATTGGCAAGGTTTCCTGAGATGAAAGACAGAGCAGAAGTCAGTCAAGCAGCAGAACAGACTGAAGAGCCAGCCGAATTTGATTCCACCATTCAGGAATTGCCAGAATTTGCTCACATTCAGAAGTAGGATGAACCCTCATCTTTGATGCAAGATCCAACCGAGGATATCAACATTGGGTCGGAAGATGATCCAAAAATTCTCAAAATTGGGTCGAGTCTAAGCGAAATTGAAAAAGCTAGACTCATCCAATTCCTCAAAAAGCATCAGGAAGTATTTGCCTGGACTTATGAAGATATGCCAGGATTGGATATCAAGCTGGTTGAGCATCGACTCAGGTTGAAACCAGAAGCCAGACCAATCAAGCAGAAACTGAGGAAGTTAGACCCTCGAATTGAGCAGCAAGTCAAGGAAGGACTTGAAGATCTGTTAAAGGCAGGCTTCATCCGGGCCATTGATTATCCAGATTGGTTGGCAAATATCGTGGCAGTCCCTAAAAAGAACGGAAAAGTTCGAATTTGCATTGATTTCAGGGATCTCAATAAGGCCACCCCAAAAGATGATTATCCGCTTCCCAATATTGACCTGTTGATCGATAGCACAGCAGGTCATGCCATGTTTTCCTTCATGGACGGATATTCAAGTTATAATCAGATCAAGTTGGCCGTTCATGATCAGTCGAAGACTTCATTTACTACCACATGGGGAACCTTCTGCTATACAGTCATGCCATTTGGGCTCAAAAATGCCGGGGCAACCTATCAACGGGCAATGGCCGTCATTTTCCACGATCAAATGCACAAGAATATGGATGCATATGTGGATGATATTTCGGTTAAGTCTAAAGAAGAAGAGGATCACCTTGATGCTCTTAATCAAGTTTTTGAAAGACTTATTCTTTACAAGTTAAGACTTAATCCTCAGAAATGTGTTTTCGGAGTTTAGTCTGGCAAATTACTCGGCTTTATTATCAGCAAGAAAGGAATCGAGGTGGACTAAGCCAAAGCAAAACTCATTATTGACATGCCGCCTCCAACTAATCTTAGAGAACTGCGAAGCCTTTAAGGGTGTATTCAGTCTATTCGCAGATTCATCTCTAATCTGACCATGAGATGCGAACCTTTCAACCATTTGCTAAGAAAAGGAGTCAAATTTGAATGGGGATCAGAATGTCAGCTCTCGTTTGAGCGCATCAAGCACTGTCTCCTTAATCCGCCAGTTTTGAAGCCGCCTAAGCTAGGAAAGCCTCTTTTGCTATATATTTCTGTCAATCAGAATGCCTGTGGTGGATTCCTCGCGCAGTATGAAGAAGGCAGTCTGATAGAGCACGCCATCTACTACGTGAGAAAAACTTTCATTGATTATGAAAAGAAGTATTCTCAGATAGAGAAGACTTGTCTAGCTTTGGTTTGGATGTGCCAGAAGTTAAGACATTACTTGTTAGCTTCTGAAATTAAGTTCCTATCGAAGCTTAATCCTCTCAGATACATTTTGGAATAGTCATTTCTCACTGGACGGATTGCAAAGTGGCAAGTCCTTCTAATGCAATATGACTTAGAGTATGTTTCTCAAAAGTCAATTAAAGGCCAAGCGATCGCAGATCAGTTGGCAGATTTCCCTTTGACAGAAGAAATTAAAACAGAAGATGACTTTCCTGATTAGCACATCTGTAACATCCAACAGCCCTCAGTTTGGAATATGTTCTTCGATGGCTCTAAAAACATGTCTGGCATCGGGATTGGAGTCTTGCTGATTACTCCAAAAAAAAATGATCCCTTATTCTCTTAAGCTTGGTTTCCAATGCACTCATAATATGGCCGAGTATGAAGCTTTAATACAAGGCCTCAAAATTCTGCAAAGTTTCAATGTCAAAAGAGTACATGCCTTTGGTGATTCCCTACTTGTTGTCAGTCAAGTTAACACTGAATGGCAAGTGAAAGATTCCAAATTGATTCCGTATCAGAAGATCGTCCTCGCTCTTGTGGACAGCTTCGAAGAATTTCAGCTCAGTCATATCAGAAGAGAGCATAATCAAATAGCTGATGGTTTAGCCAGTCTGGGCTCCATTCTATCCTTTAAAGATGGTGAGTCATGTCGTTCTTTCGAAGTTGGCAGACTTGAGCAACCTGCTTTCGCTTCAATTATGCAAGTAAACCAGGTCGATCAAAAGGAGAAACCTTGGTACCAAAACATCAAAAAATTTATTGAGACGGGTAAATTTCCACCAGAAATGCCTAAAAGGGAGCAACGTGCAATTCAACGCATGTCTACCTGATATTTCATTCTTGCCAATGTCCTCTACCGTCGTGGGTTCAGTTCTGAGTATTCAAGGTGCTTAGACAAAGAAGAGGCTATGGAAGTTATCCAAGAGGCGCATGAAGGGATTTGTGGTGGCCATGTCGGCTATCAGACTCTCGTCAAGCAGATCGTTCGAGCAGGGTACTATTGGAATACCATGCAGCAGGACTGTCATAGATTTGTAAAAAAGTGCGTCAAGTGCCAATTACACGCGCCTTACATTCATGCTCCGGCCGCATATCTACAATCAGTTGTTTCCCCTTGGCCATTTTCCATGTGGGCTTTTGACGTCGTCGGCCCAATTACCCCTTTTGCTTCCAACGGCTACAAATACTTCCTGGCCGCAACAGAATATTTCACGAAATGGGTTGAAGCTGTTACTCTACGCACAGTAGAAGGCCGCCATGTGGTTTCTTTCATTCATAAGAACATCCTTTGCCGCTTCGGCATACCACATGATATTGTCTCAGACAATGGAACCCATTTCAAAAATGAGAGAATGAAAACCTTCTGTTCTAAATTCAGAATTTCCCATCATTTCTCAGCTCCTTATTATCCTCAAGGGAATGGCCAAGCAGAGGCCACCAATAAAATTTTGATCCGTATTTTGGAAAGGACTGTGAAGACAGGTCGAGACTGACATGAGAAAATTCATGACGCACTTTGGGCATATCGGACCACCATTCGGACTCCGACTAATGCCACTCCTTCAGAACTTGTTTACGGAACTAAAGTAGTATTGCCTCTCCATGTCCAAAAGCCCGCTCTCAAATTCGCTTCTCTCATAGAATTGTCACTTGATCAGTATCAGCAGCAGAGATTGGTGCAGCTAGATTTACTGGATGAAAAGAGGCTCAAAGCAGCAGAGCACGCTCAAGCTTATCGGCAGAGGATAGCTCGACATTATGCCAAGTCTGTCATTGAGAGAAAATTTCGAGTTAATGATTTGGTACTCAGATCAACGGCTCATCTCAAGCATCGACCACAGGGCAAGTGGTCACCCAATTGGGAAGGCCCTTATGTGGTTAAGGAAGCACTTCCTCGCAATTCATATCGTCTAATCAATGCAGATGGAGTGGAAATGTCAGATCCCATTAATGCTTTGCATTTGAAGAAGTTTTATACCTAAAATGTTCATTCTAAGCCTTTTATACTATTCAAAGAGTCATTTCAATAAAACAATAATCTTCTATCAATTCTTACATTCTTCTCCATGATACTGGGGCATTTTTATTTCATTTTTATAATCGTCTTCTTCCATCATATGCAGGCAGGATTAGACGAAAGCTCTTTTCCTCAAATTTTGTTAAATCTTAATTAGTCTTGTGGTCTTTATTTTTTGTTTCATTTAATTCATTTTGGTTTGATCAGATTTACATCAAGCTAATGCTCATCCCTATCAAGTTTTAACAAATTTTTCAATCTTATTAAAATTTCATCTACCTTTATCTTTAAAATGTACCCTTTCAGGTTAAGGGATAAACCTGATGCCTCCTTTCAATGAGGTATTCTTTTTTATTATTTTTCCCGTTCAGGATAAGGGGATAAATCCTGAATTATCTTCTAAAAACTCATTTTGAAAATCTAGCTCATCTTCAAAACCCAGCTCTCGCACTGGTTATTTCTCAAAATTGAGCTCATTTGGAAAATCCGGTTCTCACACCGGTAACCTTCTAAAATCAGTCTTCTGACCAAAGACCTTTCTCCTTCTAAATTCAAGTTCTGACTTAAATCTCCCAAAACTTCATGTATTTTCAAAAGATCCAGCTTTTGCCGGTCATGTATTTCCAAAGGATCCAGCATCTCGCTCGTCATGTATTTCCAAAAGATCCAGCATCTCGCTGGTCATGTATTTCCAGAGGATCCAGCATCTCGTTGGTCCTGTATTCCAAAAGATCCAGCTCCTGCTGGTCGTGTATTCCAAAAGATCAAACCCTTAGGGTGCGACTCCTCAATTCTATCATTCCCAAACCTTCAAGATCTTCAATCTTTTAAAATTCTATCAGTTTCCCAACCTTTGGTTACAATATCTTCAAAATCTCATCATTCTCTCAACCCTCGGGTTATAACCTCCCAAATTCAGTCACTTTGCAAATCATCAGATTAAATCCTTCATTTTCAAATCCAGTTTCTATAACTGGTCGGGATTTTTCAAATCCAGTTTTTATAACTGGTCGGGATTTTTAAATCCAGTTTTCATAACTGGTCGGGATTTTCAAATCCAGTTTTATAACTGGTCGGGATTTTCAAATCCAGTTTTATAACTGGTCGGGATTTTCAAATCCAGTTTTTATAACTGGTTGGGATTTTCAAATCCAGTTTTATAACTGGTCGGGATTTTCAAATCCAGTTTTTATAACTGGTCGGGATTTTCAAATCCAGTTTTCATAACTGGTCTGGATTTTTAAATCCAGTTTCTATAACTGGTCGGGATTTTCAAATCCAGTTTTCATAATTGGTTGGGATTACCAAAATCAAGTTTCTCATAAACTGGTTGGGATTTCCAAAACCTAATATATTTCATCAGTCCAGTCTTTCTAAAGTCTGATTTCTTACACCATTTCTTTAAATTACAGCTAAATGTCTCATCAAAATCTATATTGAGTGATTATTTCACAAGAAATTCGTGAAAACTTTGCCAATTTGCTAAAAGCATTAGTTGATTCTAGAAGTCTGACTACACAAAAAGAATTTCTTCAGATTACCTCTACTATTTCCTTCCAAAAAGGTGAAACTTTTTCCGAAAAGAGGTAAAATTCAAACCTTTTCCTGTTGATCAACCAAAAGGATGTAAGAAATGTCCTCGATATGATCAATGAAAGAAATCTTCAATGATATTGAAAAACCAGAAGCGAATTTATATTGATCTTGGTTATGGCGCATGTTTTAAAAATGACTTTCTGGCAATCAGGCAGTGGAAATATCCCGAGCTATAAAAAGAATCCACTCAACCCATATCTTCTCATTTTCGTTTAAAAAGTTGCAATCAAATATTCGCAAAAGGGATCTCTCAATTGTCGTCAAGATGAAGGCGAATTAAGCGAGTAGATCCCTGGGGCCAAAGAAGATTTGAAACATCTCCAAGATGATGGAGTTTGTGACGGATCCTTCCAGGGAAAGTTCGGATCACTGTCGAGATGAAGGCAGATGCGATGAACCTACCAACAAACCCTAAAAGATATTTGATTCCAGCTATCATATAAAGACCTTTTGAGCCAATATCATATACAATCCCTGAGAGAAAGAAGGATCGGAGCATCTCCAAGATGAAGGAGTTTGTGACGTACCCTTCCCTGAAAAAGAGAAAAAGTCAGGACATCCAAATGAAGGATGATGAGAAAAACCCGAGAAATCCCAATGACTCAAAAAGAGTGCAAAAAGATCATCGTGGAAAAACACCCAGATATCAAACTGCCAAAGTTGTCAGAAGTCATATTTTCTCATGCAAAATTCTTTTATCAATATCTTTTCATTACCTGCTTTTATGAAATTAAGAATATTTCTTCTACTTCTCATATCAGGGAAATGGATAGCTTCCTTGAAGAAAATCATCAATGCTAAAATTTTGAATTTGACTCTTAGAACTTAGGAGTTAACCTCATTGGAGGAAATACTCTAGGTAAAAGAGAGAATATCTTTTGCACATACATGCACATTTCCAAGCGTCTGAATCTACTATGATTTTATCTTATTGGCAAAATTTCCTAGCTATTCCAAAAATAAAATAAACATTCAATATCCATTTTGGTGCAACCTAGCGTTGTTTATATTTCTCAAAAGAGTTGCCTTAGAAGAAGCATCTCTTCCTGTCCCATCACGGTTTTCTCATTAACGAATTCCGTATGGATGACCCACACAGGATAAGGGTTAAACCTGAAACATTTGCGAAAGATTCTTTGATTTCAAAAGCTATTTCAGTCTCAGCACTGAGACGCCCAATTTCTTCCCCTTTTCAAAGTTTTAGGGACTCTATATTTCCTCCTATAGCAAAAACCCCTATCGAATTTGTTCGTCCAAATTCCGAAGGTCCCATTTATGGTTTTCTCCATTTTCAAGAAACTTGTATGGTAGATTTTTCCCCCACTCAGGATAAGGGTCAAACCTGAACCATTTGCAAAAGATCATTTAATTTCAAAAGCTATTTCAGTCTCAGCAACGAGACGCCCCATTTCTTCCCCTTCTCGAAGCTTTAGGGAACCCTATATTTCCTCCTCTCGCAAAAACCCCTCTCGGATTTGTTCATCCAAATTCTGAAGGTCCCATCGTGCTTTCTCCATTTTTGAGAAACCCGTATGGTAGATTTCCTATCCAGATTAAGAGTTAACCCGGAACCTCGCTTCGCGAGGTATCTTCCTTGCAGGTTTGGGTTAAACCTGAGTCACATTCCCATGAGATTCCTCATTTTTTACGAGATGTTTTCTTCCAGTCCCACCTTGGTTTTTCCCAGCAAGAAATCCATGCTTCATATATTCCTCCAAGAAAGGATCATACTCGAGCTTCATTTCACAAGGCCTTTCCCAAAAGTCCCATCATGATTTCCTCATTCCCTACTCAATCATATCATTTTCAAGGATTTCGTCTCCCCAAAAACCATTCAGGATAAGGTTTCAAAGCTTGAAAAATCATATTTTCAAAATAATTCTTCCACACCCAGTTCAGACCTGCTGACTGGGGCATTTTCAAATTTTGGAGTGTTGTCTTTGCCACTAAGCTCGGCTTTCAACCGGCTTATTAGCAAAGAGGGGCATCTGTGAACACCCCAAATTTTTCAAAGTTTTGTAAAAATGACCCTTTTGCCCCTAACCCCGTTTTTTAAGAAAATCGAAGCAGTTTCAAAGCTCATTCTTCAGATTTCTTGAACTAAATTCCATATTGGTATATTCAAAGTTAATTTCGGATCCAAATCCAGGACCTTAAATCCATATTTCCTCAAAAACCGGGTTCAAACCCATTTCTAAAGAAATTTTCATAAAATGGTTTCTAAAATTCTCAGAAAAATTCCCTTTTGTAAATATATTTTTTTTTTAAACACAAAAAATTAGTTTCAACCCTTGATTTCTTGTAAAACTTTAGGATTTTACTTTAAAAAAAATATATATATACAAAAAAAATTAAAAAAAAAAACCAAAAGAATGGGAAAAACTACCATAAAAATAAATGATTTTCAAGCTTTTGAAGCTATTTTGCCAAAAAACTCGTTTTTTAACCATTTTTCAAAAAATTTCTTTTAAGGGGAACCACCTTTTTGAAATAGGGAAAAACTCCAACAGAATCCTCCCACGCATCCTCCCTCTTGATTCACGATCGTTGATCTTCCAACAGCTTCCCCTCTCCTCCACCCTCAATCCTCAACGATTTTCCTTCCCGAACTCTCCATTTCCCTTTAAGAAGGAGCCTCCATCGCTTCTGTAAAGGAGGAAAAAACAAAATCCCAACATCAGCATCATCGTCACCGAGCTTTCTCGGTAAAATCCCTTGCAATCCATTTTTTTTCTCCATCCCATTATCGAAGTTTCCTGAAAAAACCCATTATTCCCAACATCATCCACGATCGCCGTTCATCTTTCTGCTAACAACCAACAATTTCCCTTCGGAGGCATTAAGTTTTCCATTACTGCTTCATGGGGATCTTCTTCAGCCAAGAGTTGTAGAACAATTCCTACCCGAGAGCATTTCCTCTGCAAGAGATCAAAAGAATCCCGAGTCATTCTCCCAAAACAGGGTGCCAAGAACATCAGAGGACCAGTTTCGACCTTCTGCAAAACCAGATCCTTCATTCATTCACGATCACAGCAAGGAGAAGTCGCAGAGATCTTGGCGATATGGAATCCGTTCTCAAGGACAAGATTCGATAGCAGAATTTCTATCATTCTTGTTAAAACAAAGAGTATTGATCAAATATTTTGATGTGTTTCGGTTCACAGAAAAGATTCATCCATTCGAGAAGGATCATGATGCGCTGGCATGCATACACTATTCTACTCTCATATTTATTATTTTTTTTAGCACCTCCCTGCTAGCATCCACCACAAAAGCACATTCACCTGTATCCAACTGGTTGTATTCCCCTCACTCCCTACACCTCCCTATTAACAGCATACAGCATCCTGTGCTTTACAGGGTGTTGCGTTCTTCAAGCACAATATTTGCACCTTAGGACTCATAAATTTTTCCCTGTGTCCTGAGCTACAGCCAAGAGACGTCTTGCTCAACCTAAAATCCATTTTGATCTGCTGAAAATCCTAATTTACTGAGTCAAGAACTGAAGCCTTGTTTTCAATTTCTGGTTATTGAGAAATCTGGATACATTGAATTAGAATGTTTAGCTCAAAATCCTGATGTACTGAAAACCTTGATTTACTGAAATCAAATTAAATGCCTAGGTTGGGTGTTGATTCACCCTAAAATCCTAATCAGCTAAGCTGAAATCAAGTGTTCTTCTGATTTATAACAGATCTGTTATGAGATCCGAGCCTTGCTGGGTCAAGATCAGACCTTGGCTGGTGGTAAATCCACACTGTTATGAGTGCTCACAGCAGCCCCCAAGCTGTCGTGTCTACACATCCCCCTTACTTCAGCACTCTACTATGTGATACCTTGTTGTGTATTCAGTGTCATCATGCATATGCAGTATGTTATCTCAAGACCATACAATCCTTATCCCCCGCCACCATCCAACAAATCATCAATCTACCTGTGGCGTCTACACCTCCTATGTATATCTCATCTTATGCAGATCTTCTGCAAAACATGTTGTTCATGCCATTGTCCTGTGCATAACCCACATCCCATGTCATTTTGTTTCTTGTATAAACCCCAGCTGCACTTGTTGCAACATCAAGTTGTCCTACACAGCAGCAATTGGCTGTATGACTACCTCATTCCCTGAACTCCATTTCCTATGTTCTTCCTCCTCTACTTACCTGTATGTTTCCATCATCAATAATTCAGCTCCATCACTATATCATTGCCACATTCCTTAACATACAACAGCATTCTTATCCATCTACATTGGATGTATATCACATATGATACACACGCGCATATATATATATATATATATATATATATATATATATATATATATATATATATATATATATATATATATATATATATATATATATATATATATATATATATATATATATATATATATATATATATATATATACTTATATACATATACATATACATATATGTATATTTATATATACGTATATATATATATATAGGCATGAACGTATATAAGTATATATGCCATTTTTCATCCTTTTATCATACATATCTTAACATATGACCCCTTTTTTTTTCTCTCTTTTCATTACTAATCCAGTTGTTTTGCAGAAAATATGGAAGATATCATTATTTGGGGTTGTAAATTTGATTCTACCTGTTGTAATAGCTAGATTTGAATGAAAATTTGCATTTCCTGCTTTAGGTAGAATGAATGAGCATCGTAAGATCATGAATTACTTGTTTTCATGCATTTTCGCCTTTATTTCTCAAATTCTCACAATGGGAACACGAATGGCACGTGCACCATTTCATAAGAGGTAAGTTAATTCTAAGTTGATGATTTACACCAACGGCCATAGTCGGGGTGTAAACAAGACTTAGTATTTTTATCTTTTATGAAATAACACTGGATCCACACTGGATCCTTTTCAAAAATCATCATATTTTTCAAATATTTTACCTTTTATCAGAGTCTAACTTAGAATTAATTCAATATATATACCAATGGTCATAGTCAGGGTATATTGAGAGTTAATTTTATTTTAAAACTCTATAAAAGCACAAAAATGTGTTTCATTCTTCACTAGAATTTAAATATAGATTACTATATAATACATTCAATGACCATAGTCAAGGATGTATTATATCTTCAATCTTATTTTAATTCATCTGAGGAATGGAATAGCTTTTCAAATCCAATTTCAAAGTTATTTTCATTCATCATATAGGATAGAATTGCATCATATTTTTAAAACTTCCTTTTCAAAATTCCAAGTGATTCTTCTTCTTAAATCAAATCTTATCCAAATTCAATTCTATCTCATTTCAATATTCAAAAAAAATCAATTTCAAAGTCCAAATATTGCTTTGAAAATTCCCAAATCATTTGATACTCAAACTTCAAATTTCCAACTCAAATCAAAATCCAAATTCAAAGTTCAAATTAACTTTGAAGTTATCTTTTGATTTCAAAATCAATTTCATCCCCTTATCTTCAATCAAGTTTTGGATTTGAATCTCAAGTTTAAATTCGGGTTTCTAAAACCCAGATCCATCTTTAAAGGTCCTATTTGGACTTCTCAAAACCCAAATCCAAAAACAAATCCTAGTCTCAACTTGGATCCAGATTTTCAAGTATAAACTCCATTCCACTTTGGATCTCCCATCACGGACCCAAATTCCATTTAGGATCCAAATCCTTATTCTACTCTGGATCTCCCATCACAGATCCAAATTTCATTTAGGGTCCAAACCCTTATTCCACTTTGGATCTCCAATCATAGATCCAAATTTCTTTTAGGATCCAGATCCTCATTCTACCATTGGGTCTCAGATTCATATCCAAATTTCAATTCTTAGGATCCAGAACCCAATTCCACTTTGGGTCTCAGATTCAGATCCAAATTCCAATTCTTAGGATCCAAAACCCAATTTCACTTTGGGTCTCAGATTCAGATCCAAATTCCAATTCTTAGGATGCAGAACCCAATTCCACTTTGGGTCTCAGATTCAGATCCAAATTCCAATTCTTAGTATCCAGAACCCAATTCCACTTTGGATCGCCGATTACAGATCCAAATTCCATTTATGATCTAGATCCTCATTCCACTTTGGATCTCCAATTACAGATCCAAATTCCATTTAGGATCCAGATCCTTATTCCACTTTGGATCTCAGACTTCAGATCCAAATTCCATTTAAGATCCAAGATCTAGACTTTTACCTTGGATCTCAGCTTCAGATCCAATTCCATTTAGGATCCAGAGTCCAACCCTATCTTGGATCTCAGATTTCATATCCAAATACCATCTTGGATTCCAAATCTTGAATCCAATTCCATTCAAAATTCCAAATCCAAAACCCACTTTAAATTTCAAAACCAATTCCATTTCATTCCAAATTTCAAATCAAGTTCTCATCTTAAATTCAAAATTCAACTTTGAACTTTGTTCAGAATCCAGATGTTGGATTCGGATTTCATCTTAAAATTCCAACTTTTGCAAATCCCATTTCTCAATTCCTTTAGATTTCCCACATTTCCTTCTAAATTCAAAAACTTCAAAATTGGAATTCAATTCCATTCCAAATATTCATCCAAGTTCAAACTCCTAAATTTAAAGTCCATTTGTGACTTTGAAAATTTCCTTCTCTTTTTATCCCAAAAACTTCAAAATTAATTTCCAGATTCCAGATTTATTTTCCCAAGCTCTTGATTATTCTAAAAACTTAGAACTTTAATCTTAAGTTCTAAGTTAGGAATCATTTCTTCACTTTATCAATTTCACTTGGAAATTCTTCAAAATACTTTCAAAAAGAGCATACATCTTTACATATTGCACAAGCATGATTCATTGTGCATTTAGACTTAGAAATAATTTCTTAGATAATTTCTTAGCAAAGTAAAAGGCATAAATTCGACCCTTGGTTCGATTACCCATGGTAAAGGCACCAGGAACGGTCGAACCTCGTACCGACGAGCGGATCCCGTCTCCCGATTTTCCCGCAAATATTTCAAAAACGGAGGCGAGTTATTTCAAATATTTTCAAAATCAAGGTCAAGTGAGACCCGCAAAAGAATTCATCTTCTCTTCTCTTCTTTCTTTTCTCTTCTTTCTTTTTTCTGTCTTTTTATCTTTCTCCCTTCAAAAAGGAGGAAAATAAAAGGTTGGAAAGGAAAAGAGAAAGAAGAGAGAGAATATTACGAGAGGAAAAATTTTGCGATGATCACAGTTTTGGCGACCGTGATGGGACTTGTCTCCATCCGGTCGAATCATGCCTTTTTCTTTTGCTTTGATATTTTTTAAGTCTTTATTCTTTTATGTCAGCTACATTTTCCATGCAAACCTTAGGAGCCTAGACTCTGTCCTAAAGCTGACATCATTGCATATAGGGTCTAAGTATGGTTTGGTAGGACCATATTGAGGAGATTATATCCATGTCCACATTAGACTTAGGTTTTTTATACAACTCTCCTCAATTTTAGGGATTGAATGCAAAACAATGTATGCAAGTGTATGCTTCTCTTCATTTTAATCTATCTATTTAGGACTTGCATTAGAGCCATCTGATTTCTTGCATGTTGAACATATTTTGGAAAACCTCCTTACCTATATTGTCCTGGTCTTCACGTTGCTGGGCTGTCTCACTGAACCATAGTTCGGGAGAGAGCCTCACAACTGGACCACTTATTTGGGTTCGCGCCCCCAACCACGTACCTAAGGGCCATAGTCCGAGGTATATCGGTAGGTGCTCAAGGATGTTGGGAAGCCATTACCTTAGAACCGGAGAAATATTTTATGCTACATACTTTGAGCTTCGGCTTGGGTATATCGACGTATCTTGATTGGAATCAGATGATCTAAACCCTAGAGTTAGGATTAAGGTCCTACAAGTCATTTCAAATATTGCATTTAGAGTCAGCCTTTAGGGAGTGCTGTGTGCGCATCCTTGTTTGTGCAGCTTTAGTTATATGATAATTCTCTTATTCTCTCATATATATATATGTATCAGACCCCTTTTTTTTAAAAAACCTTGGTGTATTCTTCAAAACTTACCCTTATTTTCAAAAACCCCAGGTGTGTATTTCTATCTACCTACATTTCTTTTTTCTCTTTTAGATCAAATTTTCTTCAAAACCCTGGAAAATTCCTTTAAAAATTTCATCAACCTTTTCAAAATTTCCAGGTTTGATTCTTTAAAAAGTCTATCCATAAGTCCTGCATTCTATCTAATTCCCCTTATTTTCTTTGCCCCAGTATCACTTCAATGGCGTCAAATTCCCTCGATGTTGTCTTTCCACGAGATTATGTCTTCTATCAGATTCAGGATGGATCCCCGGATCTGCGGGTCATCCAGTCTCGTCCTTTCTTCCCTCGGTGGTATTATTCTTGATTCGCCACCTTCTCACGTATGTTCCCAGACCACTTGGATGACTGTGGGTTGGAGATGACATCAGCAGTAGGCAAGCGAACCATCAATGGAGCCCTGATTCAGGCTATGGCAGAACGATGGAATCCACGTACCTGCACATTTTGGTTTCCTTGGGGAGAGATGACTCTGCTGATGGATGAGTTCAACGACATTATGGGATTGCCCGAACCAGCTGGTCAGCCAGATGATCCTGTCGAGCAGCAATTTTTGATCAACATCAAAGGGGTGGATGTTCGAGAAGCCTTAGCAAGAGCAACAGGGAGCAGATCCTGGCCTCTCACTGAGATTGGTGGAAATCAGTTCATCGACCTATTCGAACTATATCAAAAGTACGGGGCCTACGAAGAGGTCGGCACTTTGTCTCGAGCAGCAAAGGACAGGATTCAGCATGCTATGAACCTGTGCACAGTGGGGTTAGCTTTCTTCCAAGATGGCCAGAATTTCATAGATATCAGAGTCGCTCAGCTCTTTCGAAGATGGGGAAATAAGCAGACTCGTCAGCTTTCAGTTTCCATGGCCGCATTAGCCTTCCTTTACAGAGGCTTGGCTCGATTTGGTCTTGGGGAGACCATTCTGGTAGAAGGATGCACTTACGCCCTACAGTCGTGGTTCCTGCGACACGTTCCCTCGAAGGCCAGTTCTTTCAGGTTCAACAGTAAGCAGCCAAAAACAGTCATCCAATGTCGAGCTCTGATCGAGAAGCTGCATCAGGAGGAGATCACCTGGGATTTCTTTGACATAAGAGAGATTGTTCCTCGATACACTTATGCCCGTGACAAGCGCTACAAGTTGATGGGCCCTTTCTTTTGTGTTGATTATCAGTCGGAACGATGTCTGAGGCAGTTTTCACAGCGACAGGTCCGTGCCAACACTCGTTTCCCAACAGGCAACGTGTCAGAATTCAACCTGCAGTCGGATCAGTGGTCTGGGGCATATCATGTCGCTAAATATACCTGGAACTCCTTTATTTCTCTGTCTATATTTCCTGGACCAAATGTTTCATCTGAATATCAAGAGTGGTGGCAAATTGTCTGCCCACCCTCTCTTTGTCTTTGAATGTTAAAAATATCAATAAAAATTTACTTTTTGGCCAAAAATGTTGTTTTCTGTATTTTTGTTTATAGCACAAATAAAAGTCACAAATTTTGGATGACGACCTAATCCTAGGTAAAAAGGGATATTCCTTCCACATTTTCTTCAAATATATTTTCTCATGGTTGACAACCTCGCCTAGGTAACAAGGCACATTTCTCTGTTATCATCAAATGGTAACACAATTATCATAAATTGTGTGATGACCCAATCCTGGGTAATGGGATAATCTCTTGAAATTGTCTACCAAATCCCCTCATTTCTTGCTTTTTCTCAAAGAAATTATGATTTTCAAAAAGTTTCTCCATACTCTAACCATTACCATATTCTGCAGGAAAGCTTTGGCATCTGAAAATGGTTCAGACAAGGGCTGATAAGAGGGTTGCTCAACAGCACAGTGACAGCGAGCCAGAAGAGATGAATTCTCCTAGACATTCCAAAAAACATGACTCCAAAGATGAGAGTGATGTTGATCCGGCCATGTACCGGGTTTTCCAGAAAATGATGACTAAAATGATGGCCGAGCAGGCTAAGGCGGCTCCAAAGAAGGCAGCTTCTAAGGCCAAGGATAAAAAGAAGCCCATAAAAAAGCCAATCAAGATCAGCAAGCAGAAAGTACAGCGTGACAGTACCTCTGAAGGCTCTGAGTCAGCGGAAGAGATCTCCGAGGAAGAAGAGCAACTGATCTACATTCCGAAGGACCTACGGCAGTCCAAGAGGCCGGTAGAAGAGCCAGTGTCAGTGAACAAGCCCAAGTATGGGGCCCCTGCAGAGGACTCAATCCAGGCACTGACCAAAATTGTTAAAGACCTGCAAGTCCGGGATAAAGGAAAAAGGTCATACACCAGGCAGAATTTCTACCTTGGTTTGGAAGGAGACATCAATTTGGAGAACCTCCCCCGAAAATTCATTAAATTCGATGGATCCGGAGACCCCAAGGCTCACCTTGCCATGTTCTTCGCGGAATGCGCCCGATTCAGCGAAGACAATCGTGCCCTATTTCTCTGTTTTCCCTGCAGTTTGGAGGAGATAGCTGCCAAATGGTACGCTGAGCACGTCAATCCCATTGAACTAAGGGATTTTGACAAAGTTGTCAACATGTTCGTTGAACGCTTCCTATTCAACACGGAAGCTCTGCCCACCCTGAACCACCTGTGCAACCTGAAACAGGAGCCCAATGAGAAGGCCAGGGATTTCATTCACAAATGGAGAAGCCTTTGCAACAAAATGAGGAACCCTATCTCTGAAGAACATGCCCTCCAAGTCATCCTCAATAACTTCTTCCAACCCCTAAAAAGTCTCCTTTTCCCATATCCCTCCAAGTCCTTTATTGAACTAACAGAGCGAGCGGAATTGCTCGAGATGGGGGTGGAAAACGGGATGTACGAGGGTGTTGCTTTGGCCAAAAATATCTTGGACCCAAAGAAGAAAGCACACTTCACCTACTCCGCCGAGGTTCCCGGGGATGATCAGGGCAGTAGCAGCAAGCATGGCAGCGGCAGTGGCACGAAGCCAGAGCAGAACAGGGGAAGAAAGGGCAAATTCTTCAAGAACAATGACAAGCCTCTCCCGACCGGTCCTCAACAAAAGGGGGACCTTCAAGAAAAACCTAAACATATAAACTGGAGCAGGGATCGAAAGTTCACTCCCCTCGACCAGCCTTTAGAGAAAATTCTGAAATACTTGTCTCATGGGATGGTGAAACTTCCCAAAGTTGCAGATCCGCCAGTACACATGGGAAGATTTAAGGAACAATACTGCAAGTTCCATAGAGCAATGGGCCATGACACTGAATATTGCTTCGTTCTGAAGCATCTGATCCAGGACTGCATTGATAAAAGCATCCTCATCGAGGATGAAGAAGAGGGCAAAATGGACATCCTGTCCGCCCCATTCCCTAAACATTCAGCATCAACCATTTCCGAGCATTTCTTCCTTCCACAAAATCACATACGTCCATGTTCCTGCGAAGAAATAAGTTTGCAGCATCAGGTGATGGTTCTACATCAAAATCAACCTGCATTTCAGAGAGGGGATATCCTCTCATTTTTAAATATTACAAACATGTAAGTTGAGAGTGGAAAAATCCAAGTTTTTTCAAAGAGATTTGTGAAAAGGGAAGCCTGCACAGAGGAAGCAGAAACCTCAGAAGCCTCAGAAGAGCGGGCCAAAAGCCTTCAGAAGCCTATCACAGCACTCTCTAACATCTCCATTTTTTAGTTGACTCACGACTCTCCCCAGCATAAAGAAAAACTAGATGATCTATTGAGGAAGATCAAGGTAAAACCGTGCACCACGCCCAAACACATGGCGCAAATAGTAAATCAGGCGATGACAAATGCGCCTATCACCTTCTCTGATGAGGACCTGCCAAAGCCTCACTCATTCCATAACAATGCACTATACATTGTAGTAAGGACCAGGGGCATGACTGTCCCACATGTACTTGTTGATGCGGGCAGCAGTTTGAATATTTGCCCAGAAATGACAGCGAAAGCATTGGGATTGAAAGAGGAAGAATATGTGCTTGATCCCATCACCATTTATGGCTTCGACAATCACGGGCAGACTGCAAAAGGCAAAGTCTTTTTAGAGATTTTCATCAACTACTCAGTGCATACCGTCTTATTCCATGTCGTCAATGTGCCGCCAACTTACAATCTTTTGTTGGGACGAACATGGATCCACAATGCCAATGTCCTTCCATCAACTCTCCACCAATGCATCAAGTGGTCCAAGGGTGGAATGATCACCATCATTTTGGGCGAAGATCCTGAAGAGAGGCTGCCACAGCCTATGATTCCTCGTCCAACATTCACAGCTGATATTCCAAGCATCCGAGAAGCGGATGAGATCAAACTCAGTGACAGTCTAGAGATGCTGAAACTGAAGGATGTCATGGAAGAGGAAAATATTGCAGCTACGATCCAATGGCAGGGACCTTGTTTCTTCAAGTTAGGAGGATGCATTGATTACGCCTCCTTCAAAGATCACCCTTTATTCCCTCAATTCTCCAAAGCCAGAAAGGGATTTGATCTACTGATAAAACATGGATACCAGCCATTCTGAGGCATGGGGAAAGATGAAGACGGCATGATAGAGCCCATCATTCCAGTTCGGCATGCGGACAATTCAGGGTTGGGGTTCACCAGCCCGGATTCCAGCAACAAGACAGTTTTTATCAGAGGAAGCCAATGAAGAGATGATGCCTTAGTTTTCCTGCTTTCTTTTCTTCTCTTTTATCTTGTAGGGACAATACAGTCCCATCTTTTGTTAAAATCTTGTAAATACTTTACTTCAATCAATGAAAGATCAAAATTTTCTCTTCGAGTATCCATCATTTTCCTTTGTCTATGTCATTACTCTTGCTTTATACAAAATTTTTTGATTTGGCTCGTACTTTCTCTTAAAAACAATCTCTTTTTGGCATTTTCAGGACCATTAACTCCTGAATCAATGACAAGATTTGTTATCAACCCCAAGTATCTAAAATTGGCAAGGTTTCCTGAGATGAAAGACAGAGCAGAAGTCAGTCAAGCAGCAGAACAGACTGAAGAGCCAGCCGAATTTGATTCCACCATTCAGGAATTGCCAGAATTTGCTCACATTCAGAAGTAGGATGAACCCTCATCTTTGATGCAAGATCCAACCGAGGATATCAACATTGGGTCGGAAGATGATCCAAAAATTCTCAAAATTGGGTCGAGTCTAAGCGAAATTGAAAAAGCTAGACTCATCCAATTCCTCAAAAAGCATCAGGAAGTATTTGCCTGGACTTATGAAGATATGCCAGGATTGGATATCAAGCTGGTTGAGCATCGACTCAGGTTGAAACCAGAAGCCAGACCAATCAAGCAGAAACTGAGGAAGTTAGACCCTCGAATTGAGCAGCAAGTCAAGGAAGGACTTGAAGATCTGTTAAAGGCAGGCTTCATCCGGGCCATTGATTATCCAGATTGGTTGGCAAATATCGTGGCAGTCCCTAAAAAGAACGGAAAAGTACGGATTTGCATTGATTTCAGGGATCTCAATAAGGCCACCGCAAAAGATGATTATCCGCTTCCCAATATTGACCTGTTGATCGATAGCACAGCAGGTCATGCCATGTTTTCCTTCATGGACGGATATTCAAGTTATAATCAGATCAAGTTGGTCATTCGTGATCAGTCGAAGACTTCATTTACTACCACATGGGGAACCTTCTGCTATACAGTCATGCCATTTGGGCTCAAAAATGCCGGGGCAACCAATCAACGGGCAATGGCCGTCATTTTCCACGATCAAATGCACAAGAATATGGATGCATATGTGGATGATATTTTGGTTAAGTCTAAAGAAGAAGAGGATCACCTTGATGCTCTTAATCAAGTTTTTGAAAGACTTATTCTTTACAAGTTAAGACTTAATCCTCAGAAATGTGTTTTCGGAGTTGAGTCTGGCAAATTACTCGGCTTTATTATCAGCAAGAAAGGAATCGAGGTGGACTCAGCCAAAGCAAAACTCATTATTGACATGCCACCTCCAACTAATCTTAGAGAACTGCGAAGCCTTCAAGGGTGTATTCAGTCAATTCGCAAATTCATCTCTAATCTGGCCATGAGATGCGAACCTTTCAACCATTTGCTAAGAAAAGGAGTCAAATTTGAATGGGGATCAGAATGTCAGCTCTTGTTTGAGCGCATCAAGCAGTGTCTCCTTAATCCGCCAGTTTTGAAGCCGCCTAAGCTAGGAAAGCCTCTTTTGCTATATATTTCTGTCAATCAGAATGCCTGTGGTGGATTCCTCGCGCAGTATGAAGAAGGCAGTCTGATAGAGCACGCCATCTACTACGTGAGAAAAACTTTCATTGATTATGAAAAGAAGTATTCTCAGATAGAGAAGACTTGTCTAGCTTTGGTTTGGATGTGCCAGAAGTTAAGACATTACTTGTTAGCTTCTGAAATTAAGTTCCTATCGAAGCTTAATCCTCTCAGATACATTTTGGAATAGTCATTTCTCACTGGACGGATTGCAAAGTGGCAAGTCCTTCTAATGCAATATGACTTAGAGTATGTTTCTCAAAAGTCAATTAAAGGCCAAGCGATCGCAGATCAGTTGGCAGATTTCCCTTTGACAGAAGAAATTAAAACAGAAGATGACTTTCCTGATTAGCACATCTGTAACATCCAACAGCCCTCAGTTTGGAATATGTTCTTCGATGGCTCTAAAAACATGTCTGGCATCGGGATTGGAGTCTTGCTGATTACTCCAAAAAAAATGATCCCTTATTCTCTTAAGCTTGGTTTCCAATGCACTCATAATATGGCCGAGTATGAAGCTTTAATACAAGGCCTCAAAATTCTGCAAAGTTTCAATGTCAAAAGAGTACATGCCTTTGGTGATTCCCTACTTGTTGTCAGTCAAGTTAACACTGAATGGCAAGTGAAAGATTCCAAATTGATTCCGTATCAGAAGATCGTCCTCGCTCTTGTGGACAGCTTCGAAGAATTTCAGCTCAGTCATATCAGAAGAGAGCATAATCAAATAGCTGATGGTTTAGCCAGTCTGGGCTCCATTCTATCCTTTAAAGATGGTGAGTCATGTCGTTCTTTCGAAGTTGGCAGACTTGAGCAACCTGCTTTCGCTTCAATTATGCAAGTAAACCAGGTCGATCAAAAGGAGAAACCTTGGTACCAAAACATCAAAAAATTTATTGAGACGGGTAAATTTCCACCAGAAATGCCTAAAAGGGAGCAACGTGCAATTCAACGCATGTCTACCTGATATTTCATTCTTGCCAATGTCCTCTACCGTCGTGGGTTCAGTTCTGAGTATTCAAGGTGCTTAGACAAAGAAGAGGCTATGGAAGTTATCCAAGAGGCGCATGAAGGGATTTGTGGTGGCCATGTCGGCTATCAGACTCTCGTCAAGCAGATCGTTCGAGCAGGGTACTATTGGAATACCATGCAGCAGGACTGTCATAGATTTGTAAAGAAGTGCGTCAAGTGCCAATTACACGCGCCTTACATTCATGCTCCGGCCGCATATCTACAATCAGTTGTTTCCCCTTGGCCATTTTCCATGTGGGCTTTTGACGTCGTCGGCCCAATTACCCCTTCTGCTTCCAACGGCCACAAATACTTCCTGGCCGCAACAGAATATTTCACGAAATGGGTTGAAGCTGTTACTCTACGCACAGTAGAAGGCCGCCATGTGGTTTCTTTCATTCATAAGAACATCCTTTGCCGCTTCGGCATACCACATGATATTGTCTCAGACAATGGAACCCATTTCAAAAATGAGAGAATGAAAACCTTCTGTTCTAAATTCAGAATTTCCCATCATTTCTCAGCTCCTTATTATCCTCAAGGGAATGGCCAAGCAGAGGCCACCAATAAAATTTTGATCCGTATTTTGGAAAGGACTGTGAAGACAGGTCGAGACTGGCATGAGAAAATTCATGACGCACTTTGGGCATATCGGACCACCATTCGGACTCTGACTAATGCCACTCCTTCAGAACTTGTTTACGGAACTGAAGTAGTATTTCCTCTCCATGTCCAAAAGCCCGCTCTCAAATTCGCTTCTCTCATAGAATTGCCACTTGATCAGTATCAGAGCAGAGATTGGTGCAGCTAGATTTACTGGATGAAAAGCGGCTCAAAGCAGCAGAGCACGCTCAAGCTTATCGGCAGAGGATAGCTCGACATTATGCCAAGTCTGTCATTGAGAGAAAATTTCGAGTTAATGATTTGGTACTCAGATCAACGGCTCATCTCAAGCATCGACCACGGGGCAAGTGGTCACACAATTGGGAAGGCCCTTATGTGGTTAAGGAAGCACTTCCTCGCAATTCATATCGTCTAATCAATGCAGATGGAGTGGAAATGTCAGATCCCATTAATGCTTTGCATTTGAAGAAGTTTTATACCTAAAATGTTCATTCTAAGCCTTTTATACTATTCAAAGAGTCATTTCAATAAAACAATAATCTTCTATCAATTCTTACATTCTTCTCCATGATACTGGGGCATTTTTATTTCATTTTTATAATCGTCTTCTTCCATCATATGCAGGCAGGATTACACGAAAGCTCTTTTCCTCAAATTTTGTTAAATCTTAATTAGTCTTGTGGACTTTATTTTTTGTTTCATTTAATTCATTTTGGTTTTATCAGATTTACATCAAGCTAATGCTCATCCCTGTCAAGTTTTAACAAATTTTTCAATCTTATTAAAATTTCATCTACCTTTATCTTTAAAATGTACCCTTTCAGGTTAAGGGATAAACCTGATGCCTCCTTTCAATGAGGTATTCTTTTTTATTATTTTTCCCGTTCAGGATAAGGGGATAAATCCTGAATTATCTTCTAAAAACTCATTTTGAAAATCTAGCTCATCTTCAAAACCCAGCTCTCGCACTGGTTATTTCTCAAAATTGAGCTCATTTGGAAAATCCGGTTCTCACACCGGTAACCTTCTAAAATCAGTCTTCTGACCAAAGACCTTTCTCCTTCTAAATTCAAGTTCTGACTTAAATCTCCCAAAACTTCATGTATTTTCAAAAGATCCAGCTTTTGCCGGTCATGTATTTCCAAAGGATCCAGCATCTCGCTCGTCATGTATTTCCAAAAGATCCAGCATCTCGCTGGTCATGTATTTCCAGAGGATCCAGCATCTCGTTGGTCCTGTATTCCAAAAGATCCAGCTCCTGCTGGTCGTGTATTCCAAAAGATCAAACCCTTAGGGTGCGACTCCTCAATTCTATCATTCCCAAACCTTCAAGATCTTCAATCTTTTAAAATTCTATCAGTTTCCCAACCTTTGGTTACAATATCTTCAAAATCTCATCATTCTCTCAATCCTCGGGTTATAACCTCCCAAATTCAGTCACTTTGCAAATCATCAGATTAAATCCTTCATTTTCAAATCCAGTTTCTATAACTGGTCGGGATTTTTCAAATCCAGTTTTTATAACTGGTCGGGATTTTTAAATCCAGTTTTCATAACTGGTCGGGATTTTCAAATCCAGTTTTATAACTGGTCGGGATTTTCAAATCCAGTTTTATAACTGGTCGGGATTTTCAAATCCAGTTTTTATAACTGGTCGGGATTTTCAAATTCAGTTTTATAACTGGTCGGGATTTTCAAATCCAGTTTTTAGAACTGGTCGGGATTTTCAAATCCAGTTTTTATAACTGGTCTGGATTTTTAAATCCAGTTTCTATAACTGGTCGGGATTTTCAAATCCAGTTTTCATAATTGGTTGGGATTACCAAAATCCAGTTTCTCATAAACTGGTTGGGATTTCCAAAACCTAATATATTTCATCAGTCCAGTCTTTCTAAAGTCTGATTTCTTACACCATTTCTTTAAATTACAGGTAAATGTCTCATCAAAATCTATATTGAGTGATTATTTCACAAGAAATTCGTGAAAACTTTGCCAATTTGCTAAAAGCATTAGTTGATTCTAGAAGTCTGATTACACAAAAAGAATTTCTTCAGATTACCTCTACTATTTCCTTCCAAAAAGGTGAAACTTTTTCCGAAAAGAGGTAAAATTCAAACCTTTTCCTGTTGATCAACCAAAAGGATGTAAGAAATGTCCTCGATATGATCAATGAAAGAATTCTTCAATGATATTGAAAAACCAGAAGCGAATTGATATTGATCTTGGTTATGGCGCATGTTTTAAAAATGACTTTCTGGCAATCAGGCAGTGGAAATATCCCGAGCTATAAAAAGAATCCACTCAACCCATATCTTCTCATTTTCGTTTAAAAAGTTGCAATCAAATATTCGCAAAAGGGATCTCTCAATTGTCGTCAAGATGAAGGCGAATTAAGCGAGTAGATCCCCGAGGCCAAAGAAGATTGGAAACATCTCCAAGATGACGGAGTTTGTGACGGATCCTTCTAGGGAAAGTTCGGATCACTGTCGAGATGAAGGCAGATGTGATGAACCTACCAACAAACCCTAAAAGATATTTGATTTTAGCTATCATATAAAGACCTTTTGAGCCAATATCATATACAATCCCTGAGAGAAAGAAGGATCGGAGAATCTCCAAGATGAAGGAGTTTGTGACGTACCCTTCCCTGAAAAAGAGAAAAAGTCAGGACATCCAAATGAAGGATGATGAGAAAAACCCGAGAAATCCCAATGACTCAAAAAGAGTGCAAAAAGATCATCGTGGAAAAACACCCAGATATCAAACTGCCAAAGTTGTCAGAAGTCATATTTTCTCATGCAAAATTCTTTTATCAATATCTTTTCATTACCTGCTTTTATGAAATTAAGAATATTTCTTCTACTTCTCATATCAGGGAAATGGATAGCTTCCTTGAAGAAAATCATCAATGCTAAAATTTTGAATTTGACTCTTAGAACTGAGGAGTTAACCTCATTGGAGGAAATACTCTAGGTAAAAGAGAGAATATCTTTTGCACATACATGCACATTTCCAAGCGTCTGAATCTACTATGATTTTATCTTATTGGCAAAATTTCCTAGCTATTCCAAAAATAAAATAAACATTCAATATCCATTTTGGTGTAAACTAGCGTTGTTTATATTTCTCAAAAGAGTTGCCTCAGAAGAAGCATCTCTTCCTGTCCCATCACGGTTTTCTCATTAACGAATTCCGTATGGATGACCCACTCAGGATAAGGGTTAAACCTGAAACATTTGCGAAAGATTCTTTGATTTCAAAAGCTATTTCAGTCTCAGCACTGAGACGCCCAATTTCTTCCCCTTTTCAAAGCTTTAGGGACTCTATATTTCCTCCTTTCGCAAAAACCCCTCTCGGATTTGTTCGTCCAAATTCCGAAGGTCCCATTTATGGTTTTCTCCATTTTCAAGAAACTTGTATGGTAGATTTTTCCCCCACTCAGGATAAGGGTCAAACCTGAACCATTTGCGAAAGATCATTTAATTTCAAAAGCTATTTCAGTCTCAGCAACGAGACGCCCCATTTCTTCCCCTTCTCGAAGCTTTAGGGAACCCTATATTTCCTCCTCTCGCAAAAACCCCTCTCGGATTTGTTCATCCAAATTCTGAAGGTCCCATCGTGCTTTCTCCATTTTTGAGAAACCCGTATGGTAGATTTCCTATCCAGATTAAGAGTTAACATGGAACCTCGCTTCGCGAGGTATCTTCCTTGCAGGTTTGGGTTAAACCTGAGTCACATTCCCATGAGGTTCTTTGTTTTTGACGAGATGTTTTCTTCCAGTCCCACCTTGGTTTTTCCCAGCAAGAAACCCATGCTTCATATATTCCTCCAAGAAAGGATCATACTCGAGCTTCATTTCAAAAGGCCTTTCCCAAAAGTCCCATCACAATTTCCTCATTCCCTACTCAATCATATCATTTTCGAGGATTTCGTCTCCCCAAAAACCATTCAGGATAAGGTTTCAAAGCTTGAAAAATCATATTTTCAAAATAATTCTTCCACACCCAGTTCAGACCTGCTGACTGGGGCATTTTCAAAATTTGGAGTGTTGTCTTTGCCACTAAGCTCGGCTTTCAACCGGCTTATTAGCAAAGAGGGGCATCTGTGAACACCCCAAATTTTTCAAAGTTTTGTAAAAATGACCCTTTTGCCCCTAACCCCGTTTTCTGAGAAAATCGAAGCAGTTTCAAAGCTCATTCTTCAGATTTCTTGAACTAAATTCCATATTGGTATATTCAAAGTTAATTTCGGATCCAAATCCAGGACCTTAAATCCATATTTCTTCAAAAACCGGGTTCAAACCCATTTCTGAAGAAATTTTCACAAAATGGTTTCTAAAATTCTCAGAAAAATTCCCTTTTGTAAATATATTTTTTTTTTAAAACACAAAAAATTAGTTTCAACCCTTGATTTCTTGTAAAACTTTAGGATTTTACTTTGAAAAATATATATATATACAAAAAAAATTTTAAAAAAAAACCAAAAGAATGGGAAAAACTATCAGAAAAATGAATGATTTTCAAGCTTTTGAAGCTATTTTGCCAAAAACCTCGTTTTTTAACCATTTTTCAAAAAAATTCTTTTAAGGGGAACCACCTTTTTGAAATAGGGAAAAACTCCAACAGAATCCTCCCACGCATCCTCCCTCTTGATTCACGATCGTTGATCTTCCAACAGCTTCCCCTCTCCTCCACCCTCAATCCTCAACGATTTTCCTTCCCGAACTCTCCATTTCCCTTTAAGAAGGAGCCTCCATCGCTTCTGTAAAGGAGGAAAAAACAAAATCCCAACATCAACATCATCGTCACCGAGCTTTCTCGGTAAAATCCCTTGCAATCCATTTTTTTTTCTCCATCCCATTATCGAAGTTTCCTGAAAAACCCATTATTCCCAACATCATCCACGATCGTCGTTCATCTTTCTGCTAACAACCAACAATTTCCCTTCGGAGGCATCAAGTTTTCCATTACTGCTTCATGGGGATCTTCTTCAGCCAAGAGTTGTAGAACAATTCCTACCCGAGAGCATTTCCTCTGCAAGAGATCAAAAGAATCCCGAGTCATTCTCCCAAAACAGGGTGCCAAGAACATCAGAGGACCAGTTTCGACCTTCTGCAAAACCAGATCCTTCATTCATTCACGATCACAGCAAGGAGAAGTCGCAGAGATCTTGGCGATATGGAATCCGTTCTCAAGGACAATATTCGATAGCAGAATTTCTATCATTCTTGTTAAAACAAAGAGTATTGATCAAATATTTTGATGTGTTTCGGTTCACAGAAAAGATTCATCCATTCGAGAAGGATCATGATGCCCTGGCATGCATACACTATTCTACTCTCATATTTATTATTTTTTTTAGCACCTCCCTGCTAGCATCCACCACAAAAGCACATTCACCTGTATCCAACTGGTTGTATTCCCCTCACTCCCTACACCTCCCTATTAACAGCATACAGCATCCTGTGCTTTACAGGGTGTTGCGTTCTTCAAGCACAATATTTGCACCTTAGGACTCATAAATTTTTCCCTGTGTCCTGAGCTACAGCCAAGAGACGTCTTGCTCAACCTAAAATCCATTTTGATCTGCTGAAAATCCTAATTTACTGAGTCAAGAACTGAAGCCTTGTTTTCAATTTCTGGTTATTGAGAAATCTGGATACATTGAATTAGAATGTTTAGCTCAAAATCCTGATGTACTGAAAACCTTGATTTACTAAAATCAAATTAAATGCCTAGGTTGGGTGTTGATTCACCCTAAAATCCTAATCAGCTAAGCTGAAATCAAGTGTTCTTCTGATTTATAACAGATTTGTTATGAGATCCGAGCCTTGCTGGGTCAAGATCAGACCTTGGCTGGTGGTAAATCCACACTATTATGAGTGCTCACAGCAGCCCCCAAGCTGTCGTGTCTACACATCCCCCTTACTTCAGCACTCTACTATGTGATACCTTGTTGTGTATTCAGTGTCATCATGCATATGCAGTATGTTATCTCAAGACCATACAATCCTTATCCCCTGCCACCATCCAACAAATCATCAATCTACCTGTGGCCTCTACACCTCCTATGTATATCTCACCTTATGCAGATCTTCTGCAAAACATGTTGTTCATGCCATTGTTCTGTGCATAACCCACATCCCATGTCATTTTGTTTCTTGTATAAACCCCAGTTGCACTTGTTGCAACATCAAGTTGTCCTACACAGCAGCAATTGGCTGTATGACTACCTCATTCCCTGAACTCCATTTCCTATGTTCTTCCTCCTCTACTTACCTGTATGTTTCCATCATCAATAGTTCAGCTCCATCACTATATCATTGCCACATTCCTTAACATACAACAGCATTCTTATCCATCTACATTGGATGTATATCACATATGATACACACGCATATATATATATATATATATATATATATAAATATATATATATATATATACTTATATACATATACATATATGTATATTTATATATACGTATACTTATATACATATACATATATGTATATTTATATATACGTATATATATATATATAGGCATGAACGTATATAAGTATATATGCCATTTTCCATCCTTTTATCATACATATCTTTACATATGACCCCTTTTTTTTTTCTTCTCTCTTTTCATTACTAACCCAGTTGTCTTGCAGAAAATAAGGAAGATATCATTATTTGGGGTTGTAAATTTGATTCTACCTGTTGTAATAGCTAGATTTGAATGAAAATTTGCATTTCCTGCGTTAGGTAGAATGAATGAGCATCGTAAGATCATGAATTACTTGTTTTCATGCATTTTCGCCTTTATTTCTCAAATTCTCACAATGGGAACACGAATGGCACGTGCACCATTTCATAAGAGGTAAGTTAATTCTAAGTTGATGATTTACACCAACGGCCATAGTCGGGGTGTAAAAAAGACTTAGTATTTTTATCTTTTATGAAATAACACTGGATCCACACTGGATCCTTTTCAAAAATCATCATATTTTTCAAATATTTTACCTTTTATCAGAGTCTAACTTAGAATTAATTCAATATATATACCAATGGCCATAGTCAGGGTATATTGAGAGTTAATTTTATTTTAAAACTCTATAAAAGCACAAAAATGTGTTTCATTCTTCACTAGAATTTAAATATAGATTATTATATAATACATTCAATGACCATAGTCAAGGATGTATTATATCTTCAATCTTATTTTAATTCATCTGAGGAATGGAATAGTTTTTCAAATCCAATTTCAAAGTTATTTTCATTCATCATATAGGATAGAATTGCATCATATTTTCAAAACTTCCTTTTCAAAATTCCAAGTCATTCTTCTTCTTAAATCAAATCTTATCCAAATTCAATTTTATCTCATTTCAATATTCAAAAAAATTCAATTTCAAAGTCCAAATATTGCTTTGAAAATTCCAAAATCATTTGATACTCAAACTTCAAATTTCCAACTCAAATCAAAATCCAAATTCAAAGTTCAAATTAACTTTGAAGTTATCTTTTGATTTCAAAATCAATTTCATCCCCTTATCTTCAATCAAGTTTTGGATTTGAATCTCAAGTTTAAATTCGGGTTTCTAAAACCCAGATCCATCTTTAAAGGTCCTATTTGGACTTCTCAAAACCCAAATCCAAAAACAAATCCTAGTCTCAACTTGGATCCAGATTTTCAAGTATAAACTTCATTCCACTTTGGATCTCCCATCACGGACCCAAATTCCATTTAGGATCCAAATCCTTATTCTACTTTGGATCTCCCATCACAGATCCAAATTCCATTTAGGGTCCAAACCCTTATTCCACTTTGGATCTCCAATCATAGATCCAAATTTCTTTTAGGATCCAGATCCTCATTCTACCATTGGGTCTCAGATTCAGATCCAAATTCCAATTCTTATGATTCAGAACCCAATTCCACTTTGGGTCTCAGATTCAGATCCAAATTCCAATTCTTAGGATCCAAAACCCAATTCCACTTTGGGTCTCAGATTCATATCCAAATTCCAATTCTTAGGATGCAGAACCCAATTCCACTTTGGGTCTCAGATTCATATCCAAATTCCAATTCTTAGGATGCAGAACCCAATTCCACTTTGGGTCTCAGATTCAGATCCAAATTCCAATTCTTAGGATCCAGAACCCAATTCCACTTTGGATCTCCGATTACAGATCCAAATTCTATTTAGGATCTAGATCCTCATTCCACTTTGGATCTCCAATTACAGATCCAAATTCCATTTACGATCCAGATCCTCATTCCACTTTGGATCTCAGACTTCAGATCTAAATTCCATTTAAGATCCAAGATCCAGACTTTTACATTGGATCTCAGCTTCAGATCCAATTCCATTTAGGATCCAAAGTCCAACCCTATCTTGGATCTCAGATTTCAGATCCAAATACCATCTTGGATTCCAAATCTTGAATCCAATTCCATTCAAAATTCCAAATCCAAAACCCACTTTAAATTTCAAAACCAATTCCATTTCATTCCAGATTTCAAATCAAGTTCTCATCTTAAATTCAAAATTCAACTTTGAACTCTGTTCAGAATCCAGATCTTGGATTCGGATTTCATCTTGAAATTCCAACTTTTGCAAATCCCATTTCTCAATTCCTTTAGATTTCCCACATTTCCTTCTAAATTCAAAAACTTCAAAATTGAAATTCAATTCCATTCCAAATATTCATCCAAGTTCAAACTCCTAAATTTAAAGTCCATTTGTGACTTTGAAAATTTCCTTCTCTTTTTATCCCAAAAACTTCAAAATTAATTTCCAAATTCCAGATTTATTTTCCCAAGCTCTTGATTATTCTAAAAACTTAGAACTTTAATCTTAAGTTCTAAGTTAGGAATCATTTCTTCACTTTATTAATTTCACTTGGAAATTCTTCAAAATACTTTCAAAAAGAGCATACATCTTTACATATTGCACAAGCATGATTCATTGTGCATTTAGACTTAGAAATAATTTCTTAGATAATTTCTTAGCAAAGTAAAAGGCATAAATTCGACCCTTGGTTCGATTACCCCTGGTAAAGGCGCCAGGAACGGTCGAACCTCGTACCGACGAGCGGATCCCGTCTCTCGATTTTCCCGTAAATATTTCAAAAACGGAGGCGAGTTATTTCAAATATTTTCAAAATCAAGGTCAAGTGAGACCCGCAAAAGAATTCCTCTTCTCTTCTCTTCTTTCTTTTCTCTTCTTTCTTTCTTTCTGTCTTTTTATCTGTCTCCCTTCAAAAAGGAGGAAAATAAAAGGTTGGAAAGGAAAAGAGAAAGAAGAGAGAGAATATTACGAGAGGAAAAATTTTGCGATGATCACAACAAGCTATCTTCATATCACGATTTATACAAACATTGATAAAAGGCTAAAACGATTTATACGTATAAAGACTACGTAATATCGCGATTTGCTTGATGTTGATTGCCTTGCAACCAGTTCTATAAGAGATCACAATTTATTTTTTATAGAAGGTGTTCTATCACGATCTGTACACCATCCCACCAAAACCAATGAAATAATCGAACCAAATCCGTTTGAATATCCTATTGTGATTTGCCTTTACAAGCTTTGTCTAAGTGAATGATATGTTTCATCGTGATTTACACAATAATTGATTCATAAATAGCGGAAAAGAAAAATAAACAAATTGACACGATGTTTAAACTTAGTAAAGAACAAATCGAGTTAACTTCAACGATACAGACGCCAATGTGTAAATCACTCTGGGATAATATTTGGTATAATGAATCAGATACAGTATATGTACAAATATTCATCTTATTGCGATTTACACAATGACTGATAAATGGTGAAAAGTAGAAAGAAAAAACAAATCAACATGATGTTTATTGGTGAAGTACAAATCTAGGTAACTTGATAAATACAAATCGACCTAGAATCACAATTTTTTAAGTTTTATAATATAATAATATTTTAACTATCATGATTTGCTTTTACGAGCTATGTTTATGTGAACGATATGTACTATCACGATTTACACAATAACAGATTCATACAAGGCAGAAAAGAAAAACAATAAACAAATTGATATGATGTTTAGACTTAGTAAAGTATAAATTGAGCTAACTTCAATGATACATCATGACCAATGGTTTAGCTTAGATTCAATACATGACCATCATCATCAAAGAAAATAAATATCATCACCAGTCTGAAACCCACGTCCAAATAGTGATGTGCTTCTAATGCAATCCAGGTGTGGAAATGTGGAAAGCTATTTATGGGAGGACATTGTTGTCAAACACATATCTATCTTTTAAAGACTCCCATTTTTACAGAAGAGATCACCAAAATATCTATATCGTTCATCGTCGAGTTCATTTTCTGCTGCAAAGTGATTATATGTGCAGTTGAGGATACCTCCTCTCCAAGAAAATGAGCTTATTAGTAATGGCAGCCCACTGCACCATTTTTCTCGGACTGAGGTTGATTCTTAGAGACTCTAGCAATGGTGCACTCTTAAGAATATGTTTCACAAACTTCTGCTTAGGCACTATCCCCTTGAAGGAGCCGATGGGCTACAGAATATATGGGATACGAACACGTGGAGAAGATGAAGCTTGCACGACTGTAGCATATTTGTCATGAAGTATATCAAAGATTAGGCAGATATTTTTTCAACTGCGAAGTATGGTTTGCGAACAATGGAGGGTCTGGTAGTAGGAATAGATCAAATAGATGGACATCACCATCACCCCCTATCTATCATGCAGAATATTTGTGCTTGCTTCGGTATGACGGCAACGATTAAATATGATCATGGTCGTTATATTCTTTGTAAGCTTCGATATACTTCACGACAAATACGCCATAGTCATATATGTCATGAATATATCAATGTATACACAAAAGATAACCACCATAATCATCATCGAAGATTATACAGATCTTTCTTCATTGCGTGAAACAACTACGTTATCAGCATCAAACCCCATCTATCAAGCACAGGTAGAAGGAATACAAAATAAGAAAGAAAAATACAAGGAAGAAGAAGAAGAAGGAGGAGAAAAAAGAAGAAGTTGCGCTACCACAGAAAAGAAGAAGAAAGATTAAATAGATTAGGGTTTTAAACATAGACAATGGGTCAAGTCGGTTGGGTAGGGTAGGGTTTTACATAGAATAGGGTTTTACACAGATCTATATTGGAGTTTTACATAGAATAGGGTTTTATGCATGTGTACAGAAATCGACATGACGAAAACCATAATTCGACTTAGAACCATAATTCTTTAAGTTTCATAATATAATAATATTTTTTCTACAACGATTTACTTTTATGAGCTATGTCTATGTGAAAGATATGTCCTATCGCGATTTACACAATGACTGATTCATAAAAGGTAGAAAAGAAAAACAATAAATAAATCGACATGATGTTTAGACTTAGTAAACTACAAATTATGACTTAGTAGCAAATCAATTTCACTGTAATGATACTTACTATAGTGATTTGCTTGATACCGATTGTCCTTTCGCAAATTAATTTTATGAGTTTTGTATATGTGAACAACATGTCCTACCTTCAGTTTACTGAGTGAACTTCGCTAGTCATTGGAAATGATAGAAGGCAAATCTATCTACCAATGGAGGTCCTTATCTCTTTGCAAGTTTTTTTTGCATCACATTTGTACCTCTTGATTATGCATAGACTTGTTCCCATGTGTTCCTCCTAACGTATAAGAGTTGCTTGAAGGATCTCTGGGTGGATAATGGAGAACTTTTGTATCCTTATTTGTCTCATGCACCCTTCCACTTTTACCAAGATATGCAGCTGCCCTTTGATAATTTCAGCTTTTACCAAGAGTTGCGCAAGAATCCAAGTTCACGTGATCCAACAAACGATCACCACTTGTTTTGCACAAATTGGATAAGTTCCTTGTTGCCTCCATTTGGTTGTCATGGGCTGAACCTGGTAACATAAGAAGGAATGGGTTTTGTATGGAGTTATGGTGGTTGAAGGTCCTGAGATTTATGGACCTTATTCAGGAGTGGTGGGAGAGGATGTCATCCAATGGGAGGTATGTGACGCATAGGATTATTGCCAAAGTTGTTGATGTGTGTAACAACCTTATCGAATGAAACAAGGCAAAAAATGAAGTGAAATTCAAAGAGTTGCATGATTAAGAGGAACAATTGTTGGAGCTTCAACGTGTGGAGGAGAGTGGAGGTTGATGATGCATAAATATCATATTTTATTAATACATTTTCACTGCATAAATGCATCATATATAGGTTTAAACCATACACTTAGGTGCATAATGATGTTAGGGAGCTCTGGTTCGAATTTCATCAAAATTGGAGTTAATTTGAAGGAATTATGACATTTACAGTGTAACGGGTCAAATATCGGATCCCATTTGAGAGATTTGGATCCAGACGCCCATTTGGACTTTGGATCTAGACCAAATTACATGGATTTAACCCAGCTCCAGCCCACTTAAGTTTTGTAAAAATATTTTCTAAAAACCCCCTGCAGAAAGAGGCGCCCAGGAATTATTTTTATTTTAATCTTGTTTTTGTAAAATAACCCAAACAAGCCAAATCGTCAAAAGAGGGGGAGACGCCCAGCCATTCTTTGTCTTTGCCTTGGTTTTTGTGCCCTAGGGGCACGATTCTAGCTCCAGCCCTCTTCTCAACCCTCACCTCCTTCCATCTCCATTGAAGACATGGAGAAAAGCTTGAGAACCAAGCATTCTACCTTGTCTCCTTTTCAAATCTCTCCATTTCTTTATCTTCCATGTTGTTTAATCTCCATTGTTGTTGTGTTTTGCAGGTGCAGCAGAGGTGGGAAACACTTTTCTCGGGTGGAAGTGTGAAACACTCCAACGAGAAGGGCCGGCTCTACCTCCATTCGGTCTTCTACGCCCCCCGATCGAGAATCGGTTCACATTTCATCTTCGGTGGATTTCCAACGTGTTGCAGCTGTAGGACATGGTACCATGGTGTATTTCCAGCATCAACGAGGTCCCGAACGGTGCGAAGCCAAGCAAAGTCCGCTCTTCTCTTCATCCCCCCATTCTTCGGATCGCCCAAAAGGTAGGTCTTCTCACCCATTGCTTCTAGTTAAAACCTATCATGTGCATGTGTAATATGTGGGTGTTTTTCTGTATTTTTGTCAGCCTTAGTATAGCTTTTGTTCGTGCAAAATTCAGCACGTAGGATGTTTAGGTGTTTGGGTCATTTACTTTTAGGTTTTTCAATCCAACGTTGGGAGTTTTTATGTCTTTTTGGGTGTGTGCGTGTGCTTGAATCCAATATTTCTGTAGGTCTGTGTTTTCCAGTGTGTCCCAGTCCATTCATCTTGTTTTGATCCAGTTTAGTATTTTTAGGAGCTATGCCAATGTTCTTTTCTGTTTTTAACGTTTTTAGAGTTTGATGAAAGTAAGTGTCGGATATTGTTTTTCTGATTTTTAGGTAGAACGTCCAGCCGGCTGTAGTGTTTAGGTTAATTGTCTTTTGATAAATTAGTTAAGGTGTTTTAGTTACTGTTTTTATTTAGTTTCAATCATATAGTTGTCATAGGTATAGGTATGTGTAATTTCGGTTTGGCGTTTTTGATCTTAGTCGCATGTAATGTAACTAGTTAGAGCAAGTTTTCTGTTTTGATTCAATTTCCAGCATGTTAGTGTTTAGTTTGTGTGTTTTTATTTTAAATTAGTTAGTCATAATCGTGTATTGGCTTAGTTTAATTTAGGTTTGCCATTATCGTGTCTTAGTGATAGAATTGATGTAGTTTTGTTTCGTAGATTCATGTAATGCTTTGTTTAATTCATAGTATGTAATTTCGGTATATCCTAGCTTGTAAGGTTTGATTCATATAGGTTAAGAATGTTTAGAGGTTGTGTAGTATATTTAGATTTAGATAATTTCGTTTTACTCATGTGATATTTGTTTTAGCTAGGTCGTGTTTCATGTAAGTGTCTTCTTCTTCCCCATAGGTAGGGCGGCCATTAGAGGTCCAGCAAGGTTGCATAGTTTGTGATTTTCATGGTAGTTAAGTTAGCATTAATTTCGTAATTTGGAATGGCGTGTAGTAGTTAATAAGATTTGCATTTTCGGTTTTTGTAGTTGGTAGAAGTAAATTGCTAATATCGGTTTGAATGTAGCATTAACTTAGTGATTTTTAATTTTCGTGTAGTAGTTAATAGAGATAGGTTTGATTTTTGGTAGCTTTCCCTTTATGCCCTTTATTTAATTTGTATATATATTAATTTAGTTAGATTAATTTTATTTTAGTCTAGGTATATAAATTCGATTAGCTTTTAGTCAAGGGGCATTGAGGTCCTTGTTTGAAATACGAATTTGGTATTAAGGCACCTCCTCTAATTTCGTTAATTGCTTTTAATGAAAACCCTATTCCCCAGTCAAGTCATAAATGGCTCCTCATTTTCAAAGTTGGAAACCCTTTGGAATTCCAAAGGTCCTTCCAAAAGCATTTACACGAATTTTGGGAAGTTTTGAACCTATAAATACTCATTTAAAGCCAACCCCAAAAATCGTGTGGGATGCTTTGGGAATGTTTTCAAAAAGAAGATTTAATGCTTGGAATTTCAAAAGGTTTTCTAAAATAGTTCACACAAATTGGGAAGGTTAATTAAGAATGCTATTTATTGTAGTCACCCCCAAAAATTCGTGGAATGTGATTTTGGAAAGGATTTCAAAATAAATGACTTGCTTTTAATGCCAATATGGAAAAACGTGTGAATCAAAAGGGCTGGACAGTTTTTGAAATCAAACCTTTCCCAATGTGCAATTACGGCTAGAAGAGGAGGAGTTGGATCCTATCAAAAGTCGTGTTTCTCCTATTTATTGCTCTCTTGACTACTTGCCTAAGTTGATTTAGTATTAATTAGATATGGGTTAACTTAGTAAGTTTGAAATAAATTAGCTTTTCTAAAATTGTGTAGTCTAGGTTAATTAACTATATTAGATTGTCTTAATTTTAGTCTAGATAGTATTTAGTAGTTTTCATGAACTAGGATAAATTAGAGTAATTAGTATTTATTATTATTAGCTTTAATTGGTAGAGGTCGTGTAGGTCCAGTTAGGTAACTAGCTAACTTTAGTTAGGAACTAACCTACCCCCTAGCTATTAGCTTTAGTTAAAACCCTAACTTGAATTTAGTTAACTAGTTAGCCCTAGTTTAACCCATGTACTAACCCTAGTTTAGTTAAACCATAGTTAAACTTAGTCAAACCTCTAGTTATTCAAAACCGCCACCTAGACTAACCCTAGTTAGTTGCCCAAACCGCCCCTACTAACTATAGTTAGTCATTAGTCTAGTTAGCCTAACCCTAGTTAGTTCTAACCGACCTTCATTAACTGAACCCTAGTTACACCCTCTTAACCCTAACCACCCTTATCTAACCATAGTCAACTTTAGTAGACCGAAATTAGTTAGCCTACCCTTAGTCCACTAACCCTTGTTAGTTAGATTAACCCTAGGTATTTAGTTAACCTAATTAACCCAAACCGACCTTAGCTAGTTGACCTACTTATCCCAGTCGCCCCCTACCTTATCCCATCCGCCCCTAGCTAACCCTAGTTAGTTGAAACCTTAGTTAGTAGTTAGTTACTAACCGTAGTTAGTTAAACCCTAGTTAACCTTAGTTAGAACCCAAATACCATAGTTAACCCCTACTAACCTATTCTAAACCTTAACCGACCCTAAGTTAACCATAGTTAGTGCTTAACCCATAGTAAAACCCTATCCTAACCCTAGGTATTAACCCTACTTAGTTAGGTCTAGTTAGATTAAAGCCTATTTAGTTAGTTAGTTAATATTAATCCACCCTAGTCATCATAACCGACCCCTTAACTACCTTAGTAGACCCTCATTAACCAGCCCATAGTTATCCTAACCGTACCATAGTCCTAGTTAGACTAACCCTATATAGTTCATTAACCTTAGATTTAGTTAACTTTAATTAGTTATTAACCCTAATTAGTACTAACCATAGTTAATTTTAGGTAGTTATCTAACCCTAGTTAGCTTAACATTAGATCGTATGTGTTTTTAGTAGATTAGAATTAACACTAGACTAAATAGTTCATTAGTTAATTACATTAGTAGTGTATACTTAATTTAGCTAGATGTGTAATGCAGTTAGATAGTGTAGACTTAGAATTAGTGAGTTAGTTAGTTTATGTTAATTTAGATTTAACAAGTAGTGTAGATTAGACTTAATAGTAGTGGTTTGTGTAATTTCTTAGTTTTTATTGTAATTAGCTTAATTATTGTCTTTGTTATAGTTTAGCAGCAGCATAGGTTTAGTTCAGACTGTTTTTCCATGTCTTTTAAGGTTTTAATGTCAATTATGGATTCAAAGGGATGAATAGTGCACTGAACCAAAACCCTAATTTTTACCCGATCGTGCACTAGTTATTTCATGTAGATTTTTCGAGAGTTTCCTGAAAATTATTTTTCTATTCTCCACATTGGTGTGTTAACTGTCTGCACATCAAATTTCAGCTCGATCCGAGTTGATTTGGTCTGGTTTTTAAGCATATTATGAAAACAGCTTTTTCGGATTTTGAAATTTCGGGTCCAACGATTTTCCAAATTATCCCAATTTTGAAACGCTTCGTTCTGGAGATCCAAAACGTATTTTTCACTTCTGTAAAATGTGTCAGATTCTTAAATCTGTCTTTTACAGAATAGAAGTGATTTGACCAAATTTGGAATTTTTTTGACCCCTCAAACAGTCGTTTTGCGAAAAGCTGTCAGAATCCATTTTTGCCTTCTTTAGGGACAAAACAGTCTTTTACTTATTTGTCTGATTTCGTGTAGTTTTACTGTTTTCTAACATTGTAGTTAGTATATTAACAGTATTTAGAGTAATTAGAGTTGTTTAGTTTAGTTAGTTTACTTAGTATAATTTTAATTTTAGATATTTAAATTAACTGTAGTTTAATGTAGAAATAGTTTAGAATTAGTATTAGATTTAATTTAGATGATTTCTTGATTTAGTTACTAACTTTTTATTTTTATTATGTAGGTTGTTAAGTTAGAACAGGTTAACAGATGCAATTCAATTGTGATGTGCGACTACACTTGATGTGAAAAGATAGAAATGCCCCTGGAGACCTGCAGAAGACTTAGCCTCTGATTTTATTTTATTTTCATAGTTTAGAATGTTATTTAATGTAACTTGTAAACATTGACATAGTTGTAAACTTTGTTTTTATTAATAAAGTTCTATTTTGGAATTAATTCAGAAATATCCCGTTCCCTATGGATTCGACCCGTACTCGCCACTTCGGTGGAAAGTCGGTTTTATATCTTTGGTTGACGATTTTCCCATGTTCTTATTGCAAAATATTGTTTAAAAATATCACTTCCAAAAGTGCAACCAGAGGTGATGCCTACAATGCCTCGGAGGTGGAGGCAAGGTGTGAAGCATTGGTGAGTGGAGAGTAAGGAAAAACATAAGATGAAAGCAATGCACTAAGGCACATTGGCTCCAATCCGAAGATCTAAACACATTTTTCATATATGTGCATCCACATGGAGAAGGAAAAACCGCATTACGTTCTTGGTCATTGAGGGCCAACGTTATGAGGGTCAGGTTATACTCTTAGAGGCCTCTAAGTATTTCAAAAACCAATTTGAATCCATGGTTTCGTATGACATGTCAGATTTTGATTTTGCGGCCGGTTTGGTTTGGAAACTACTTTTAGCATGAAGGATGTTAAACACGTGGTATGGTCACTCCTAAATGGTAAATCCTCGGGTTTGGATGGATTTTGCATATTTAACTAGGGGTGTGTCAAAGGGGATTTACTCAATATGTTACTAGGGTCTCATTCAAATGCAAAGGTGTCGAGTATAATGAGTATATCTGCCCTTATCCTTATACCTAAGGAACCACAAACCGAGAAGATTAGTAGATTCTAGCTTATCTCCTTGTTGGGCACTTGCTTCAAGATTATCACAAAGTTATTAGCTACAACTTTCAAACTAGTGATCATCACACTTGTCTCATCTTCACATAGTGCCTTTATTCCAGGGAGGTTGCATGATGCACGAGACAATCCATTTCATCAAGTAATCGGGTAAGTCATCATTCATTTTGAATATTGATCTTGAAAAGCATTTGATTCTTTAGATTGAAATTTGTTTTTATGTTGCTAGAAAAATATGGGCTTTGGGGATAAATGGATTCTTTGCATCGAAGGCTTACTTCAAGCTACTTTGATTGCGGTTTCAATGAATTGTGAGAAGGGATAGCTTTTTGAACCCAAGCGGGGTTTGCCTCAGGGGGGGCCCTTTTTCCCCTTTGCTTTTTATTTTGGTTATGGAGGCTTTATCAGTTATGACAAATTCATCTGAGGGAGGCATCTTTTGTGGTTGTCGGGTTTCAAAGAGTGTTAGCATTTCTCATTTATTGTTTGGTAATGACTTTTTGGTGTTTGAGAATGCTACGGATGACTTGGACATTGTGGACTATTTTAAGATGTTTTAGGGAGATTTGGGGTTTGCGTATGAATGGGGAGAACAACCATGGTTTAATCATGAATGATCCTACTTGTGAGGTGCATACAAGGGCTTCACATATCTTTGAATATGGGATCGGTTCTTTCTCGTTTAACTAGGAGTCTCGCTTGAATTATATTGGCATAAGGTGGAAGATTGTATTTGAGCGAAGACCCAATCATATGCAGCTCAAGTATAAGTTTGGTACGTCATAATATATCGACTATGACTACTTGTTTTTTCGCAAATTTTTATTATACCAAAAAAGTGGAAAAAAGGTCACTGTTTTTCAAATTTTCATTTGGAAGGGGAGTGTGGATGGTAAGTCAAGGCCTTTAGTGCATTGGGATGTCATCTCTCAATGTTTGGTTGTTGGAGGCCTCAGATTACATCACCTTGGTCAATTCAACAAGGCTCTTTTGGTCAAATGGTTGTGGGTGATTTGCATGAAGGTTGAAAGTTTGTCCATTATTTTCTCAAAAAAAATATGGTTTGGCAGATTAGCCATAGAATTAGGTGGAAGGGGTGTTCATGAGTTTGGAAGAGTTGGATGCTGGTTATTAGAGTGGTTATTGGAAAGTTTTGTTGTTTTTCAAGGGTTGTCGTTAGGGATGGGTGCAACACCATTTTTTGGCATGATTAGTAAAGAGGAGATCAACCTCAACAGGAGGTATAGCCTCAATGATACCACGAAGCCCATAGGAAGTATGGTAGGGTTTATGAATTCTAGTCGAATATCTCAAATGAATGAGAGATCATTTTAAGAAGAGATCTTTTAGATGTAGCCTTTCAACATTGGACTTTTCTTATGTCCGATTTAGCTTCCATGTCTTTGATGCTGCAGGTTGATGAGTTCGTATGGACGTTGTCTAATCATGGGTTTTTTCTACAACTATGCTTTACAAGGTGTTATATTTACCTTCAGTGCAATGGTTGCTCGCTAAATCGCTATGGGGGGTGGTTGCCACTACAAGGTTCTTTGATGGGATGGGTTATTTTATAGGGTAGAATAAAAACAGAAATCAGATTGAGGAGATTAGGCTTCCATCTATTTTGTAGATGCCCCTTATGTCATTACAATGAGGAATCAACTCAGCACTTGTTTTGGTATTGCATTTTCATAAGGCCTTTGCTGCAATAGGCCTAGAGCAACCTTGGAATCACTTGGAACGATATTATGTTTCCTAGGCAAGTTCTCATTGCGAGTCATCTCCACTCAAGGGGAAAAATAAAAAATTTTATGGCGAGTTTGGGTGTTGATGTCCTGAAAACTAATATAGTGGAGACATAACCAACGGATTTTCAAAAACTCATTCAACAGTGAGGATCACATTCTAGAGCAACTAAAATAAGCGCTTTCTTGCAGGGCACGCAGGAAATGGCCAGATCAACCTATATTGTGGATTGGTCCGGACATAATCTGTTGTTAGTCATGTGGCTCTTGTATTTTGCTGATTTTTGTTTCCTCTCATGGGGTTTTCCTTCTTGTCATACTCTATTTCCCCTACCTTACTAATGGAATGTGATATTGATAAGGATAATGGTAGTCTGATAGCTCAACCCAGAAAACCGAATTTTAGTGTCAGCGAGAATTTGGTTGTTCCAAAAGAGAGTAGAAGTCTAGTCGATATTAGCATACCAAACAAACTGAATTTCAGTGTACATAAGAGTTCGATTCTGGAAGATAGTAGAAGTCCAACAATTTTAAGAAGTTTTGAGCCAAGCATAACATAGAAGAGTTTTACCATTAAAAGAGTTCTGCATCAAGTTTTTGATAAAATGATATTATCGTTTTGTGTATCTCTCTTATTATTAACTCTTGCAAACTGTAAACTGTAAACTATTTGTATATAAATATATGCTCGACCTCTCAATGTATAAGAGAGAAAAAATTGAGCTTCTCCAAGCAATTAGAGTTCTTTCATGGTATCAGAGCCTGCAACCTCAAACGAGTCATCAATGGCCTCTTCGTCGTCTCTACCATCCCCTATGACCCAGTGGAACGATATTGTCGGCTTAGTTTCGATAAAACTAAGCCGAGACAATTGCTTGTTGTGGATATCCCAACTAGAATTTTTCATGATCAGCCAGGATCTCCTCAAGTACGTTGATGGAATGCGTATTCAACCAGAACCGTTCAATACCATTGTCGATGGAGATAAGACCAAAAATCCAAGTATCTAGATTTGTTCTGATTAATTAGCCCTCAGTTACATTAAAGCCATTGTGACTAAAGTTGTTCTTGAGCAAATCATGAGAACAAAAATGTCTCATGAAGCCTGGCTTACTCTAAAAAAAAGCATATGGATCTCAATCTCCTTTGAGACTCATACTTCGAAAAAATGATCTAACTTTTATTAAGAAAGAGAGTATAGACATGTTGTCATATCTTGACTGCATAAAATTTCTAGCCAACTCTCTTACCGCAGCCAATCATTTTGTTGAGGATGACCCTATTGACACCCTATCACACTTCAAAGTTTTAGCCGAAGACCACTCCTTTTATTTTCCTTGGCTATGCCTCTTGTCATAAAGGTTATCTTTTCTTTGACCCCTCCCTTTGCCGCACCTACATCTCTTAGCATGTTTATTTTGATGAGTCCATTTTTGTCCATGTCAATAAGTCTTCATGCTCACCAAACATCTCTAAGTCGGGCCTTCCTTCCTCAGTTCTGCTACCTCCGCCCAAACTGGTTTCCCCATCCCCTATCCCACTGACGGCCTCGTCCGATATTTCCCTGTCGTCTCCATCACCCTGAGAGCCCCACTTCTGCTCCTGACTCATTTTTTACCGAACCTCTTGCCAGTCGTCCCACTGACCATACTCACTCCATGGTTACCTGGTCCATGACTAACTCTCTTAAACCTTTTGTTTTCTCCACCACCTGTTATCCTCTTTCCCTTGCTTGTTTTAGCTCTATCCTCCTCACTCCTGAACCTTCCACGTTCAAACAGGCTAGTCTTGACCCCAAATGGCGTGCGGATATGACTGACGAATTTCATGCCCATCAACTTAACCACACTTGGCATCTTATTCTCCCTTTGTCTCATTATAACATCATTGGCTCCAAGTGGGTATTTTGCATTTAACGTCATGTTGATGGATCTGTGGCTCGATATAAAGCTCAACCAGTTGCCAAAGGTTTTCATCAAGAAGCGGCCATCGATTACTTTGAGACAATAAGTCTCATAGTTAAGCCCACCACCATTCATGTTGTTCTGTCTCTTGTCATTTCTTCAAGTTGGCTGATTCATCAGTTGGACTTCAATAATGCCTTTCTCAATGGTCTTTTGTCTGAAGATGTTTATATGGCCCAACCTCAAGGTTTTAAAGATTTGTCTCATTTTAGTATGTTTGCAAACTTGACCGCGCATTGTATGGCCTTAAACAAGCCACGTATGTCTGGTATCAACGACTCAGTACTTATCTTTTGACTCGTAGCTTCCGCATTTCTCTTTTGGATTCCTCTTTATTTATTTTTCGTGATGGAGGCTTAGTCATTTATTTGCTTGTCTATGTTGATGGCATTATTATTACCCACAGCTCTTTAAGCACTATTCAAGATTTAATCAAGTGCCTTAATGGGACCTTCTCCATCAAAGATCTTGGGCGGTTAAATTATTTCTTAGGCATTGAAGTTCTTTATCACTCATCTGGACTTCTCCTTTCTTAGCGCACATGTGCACTTCAGCTTCTACAACGTGCCACCATGTTTGAAGCTAAACCGATCTTTATCCCACTAAGCTCTACTTCTCGGCTGACCAAGGATAGTGCTACTCCCTTCCATGATCCTTCTTTATATCGGAGTGTTATGGGTGGTCTCCAGTATCTCACCATCACTCGGACAGACATTGTGTTTGCGGTAAACAAAGTTTGTCAATTCATGCATAGCCCCACGGCCACTCACTGGTATGCGGTCAAACACATTCTTCGGTATGTTAAGGCAAGCATTCATCATGGCATGTTTCTTGCATGCATATCTTTGTTCCATCTCAGTGCATTCTCTGATGTTGATTGGGCGGGCAGTATTGATGATCGGAAGTCCATGAGTGGTTTTTCAGTCTTTCTTGGCTCTAATATGGTGTTGTGGTCCTCTTGTAAGCAACAGATTGTTGCCTAGTCCAACACTGAGGCTGAGTATAAGTCCTTGGCCTGTGCAGCAGCTGATCTTCTTTGGCTAAAGTCACTTCTTACTAAGCTCGGCTTTGACTCTTCTTCTCCACCTACTCTTTGGTGTGACAATCTAGGTGTGTTATATCTTGCAGCGAATCATGTCTTTCATGTACGCACCAAACACGTTGAAATTGACTTTCACTTTATTCGGGATCATGTACAAAAGGAACACCTTAAACTGTAGTTTCTTAGTTCTGTCAATCAACTTGCTGACAGATTAACAAAACCCCTTCCGATTTCGTGTTTCACTCTAATTTGTGACAAGCTCAACATCGTTGAACCCATGCTGAGCTTGTAGGGGCATGATAAGGATAATGGTAGTTTGATAGTTCAACCCAGAAAACCAAATTCTAGAGCCAGCAAGAATTTGGTTTTTCCAGAAGAGAGTAGAAGTCTAGTTGATATTAGCAGACCACACAAACCAAATTCCAGTGTAAATAAGAGTTTGGTTCCGAAAGATAGTAGAAGTCCAACAATTTCAAGAAGTTTTGAACCAAGCATAAAAGAGTTTCAACATTAAAAGAGTTTTGCACCAAGTTTTTGATAAAATGATAATCCTTAAGTTATCATTTTATCGTTATCATTTTTTGTGTATCTCTCTTTTATCATTATCATTTTGTGTATCTTTCTTATTATTAACTCTTGTAAACTGTTTGTATATAAATATATGCTCAACCTCTCGGTGTACCAGAGAGAAAAAATAAAGCTTCTCCAAGCAATTAGAGTTCTTTCAGATATCTCATCACTCACGTCAATATATAGTGCTTATTTCACTTATCAATGCGTTTAATTTTGGCTAAAAAAAAGAATTGAATAGATGACTCATCACGCATAGTATATATATGTGGAATACACAAGCAGGTGCACTAGCTAGAAATGGCTAAAATAGTCTATATCCAATAGTACCATTCTAGTCATTTTCTATCCAAAGAACAGCAAGAAAAATAGGTTTTAGGAAAAACAAAAAAGAGAAGTTTCAATTAGTAACTATTGAGAAAATGACCAATATTCATAATACGTGCACATGCATACACACATATACACACATGATCTTTTACCTATTTTCTGGCCACTATCAAAATAAAAAGGGGAAAGGAAAAAACTTTGGCCAGTTTTTTTTAAAGGCAAATTTCTATTCATGAATTAATTTTGTACTTCAAGATGTTTAGTGAATTGGCAAACGGTTTCATTACCCACGAAAATTGGTGGTCATGGAATACGAGATATCCATCGCACAAATACCTTTCTTATTAAGTGGCGGTGGGTGATATGCACTGAAGAAGGCATGGTGGCCAAATGCTTTAGGGAGAAATATTGCTTACACTGGTGGCCATATGATGCGAACCAAGAAGGAACACACGACCAAGTGATGCAGCCAATGGGATGCTGCCACATCAAACTTACACTTCAATGTAAGCAACCTTCAGCGTAAAAGCATATGTGGGTAAGACCATTATAGCGGGTAAGTGGCTGAAGGAAGTGTGCATTGTCAGCAAATGGATGACATGGCAGCCAGCAGGTTCAGCGCAACTGCTGCACACATCATCTTGTCCAGGTTCAATGCATGGGAGCGTCACCTTGGGGGACCACTTGCGCAAGTGGCTTGAGCAGTTGGAAAACCGGGTGGTTTCCAATTGAAATGGCGGGTTCTCTATTTGGTGATTTATGGTTTTGTAAACCTATAAATAGGTGAGCTGAGCTCATAATTGTAATCTTTTGAATCTTTGAGAATTGAATAAGACTTTGGTCTTTTGGGAAGGGGATTTTCCTCTTTTGTGCCTACGGGCATTAGGATAAGGCTAACTAACTTGGATTTGATCGTAGATCGGGCTCCATCGCACATTCGGCGAATCACAGCGAATTCCTTGCATCTTCAATACACCTACGAAGACGTCAAGAGTGCAGTGTTCAATTGGTGAGTACTTTACTTTTTGGAGCCTTGCAATTGCTTTATTCGGTGCATCCATTTACTACTTGCATCTTCTATTGTGCCGCATGATGCTTGGACCGAGAATTACGTTGATTACGTCAAACGAAGGGAGATTTTCCGCTCAAGCGTGAAAAACTCCTGTTTTGAGCTAAGGGAGATTCTTTGCCAGCTTCGTACTAGCAAACATAGTCCACAGGTCCAGGATCATTCTTGTGTCAGCATCCGAGACTGGCCGCACTCTGCTCGTGCGCAAGCCACACACCACAACCCATGGGCATCACACGCACTAGCAACGCGCTGCCGCCTGCCTCAGTGTCCACCGCACCACTCATTGCCGCACACTTGATAGCCTATCGCGCCATGTGATGCCTCATACTTGAGAGCCTGTTGCGCCACGCACTGTCGCACGCCTCAGCAATTGTTGTGCCATGCGCAATGCGCACTACAGCGCCGTGCAACCTCCCCTATGCATCATGCCATTGCAGCAAGAGTAAATCTGATATTTGCACCTATTGATGCCCCTGATTAGGGGTGGCAATCGGATCGGGTTGGCGGGTTGACCCGGCGGGTTGGCAGGTCAGCATACCTCAACCCGAACACGACCCGTTTAATAAATGGGTCGGTTGTGGCAAACACAAACCAGATCCGTTTATTAAACGGGTAACCCGACACGACCCGCCAACCCGTTTACTAAACGGGTTGGGTCGGGTAAACGGGTTGGCGAGTTAGCGGGCGGGTCGGGTAAACGGGTTGACCCGCTCACCTAACCCATTTATTAAACGGGTTGGCATACCCCTAACACGAACCCAACCCATTTAATAAACGGGTTAGGCGGGTCGACCCATTTATTAAACGGGTTAGTTTAAGCCAAACCCGAACCTGCCTAAGAGGCGGGTCGGGTTGGCTGGTCGTGTCAGATTTTGCCACCCCTACTGCTGATCGACTTTAGTGCCAGCGCCATCCAGCGTAAGCTTGAAAACAAAGTTTATGCCATGTAACAGCAATACTACAACAGCAGCTAGTGGATCCACTCTTATAATGATGTTGTATGATTCTTGACACAATTACATATGAACTTGTAATGCTAGCCTTGAGCTAGACGAAACCCCCGGACTTATAATAGTACAGGGAATAGTGGAGTATAACACTAGCACACACTACACAATTCTTGGCAATAATTTTCTGCGCTTTTGAGTTTTAAGGACCTAACTAAAGGTCGAGCCTTCAACAATGGATCCTAAATCTAAGGTCTCGACACATGGCAATGGGTTCAACACACAAGGTGGAAAAATGGCTCAGGTTTTCGGAAGAGCTTATTTCGGTTTTACTGCTTTTTATGGAATGCATAAAAGTGGATTTGGGTGATGGAGACTCTCCGAGATTTTGGTGGGATGTCTGGTTGGAGGATCAAACCTTGCGAGAGAGTTTTCCTAATCTCTTTCAGGTTGTGACCAGCACAAACCGCTCGGTTGGCACTATGTGGTCCAAGCATGACTGTTGGTGCTTTGATTTTCGAAGAACCCCCTCGTATGCTGCACTTGATGAGCAACAATTATTCATTACACTTTCCTCTCGTGTTGCTATGCGGGATAGGGATGATAAGATCATTTGGAAGCTCTCTTCCGATTGGTGTTATTCGATGAAATCTTGTTACCAGGCATAGTGTCCGGACACTGAAATTCCTACCGAAGGGGACTCTATAGGGCAGCGGACTACCATAGAGAAGTTCAACATTTGCATGGCCATTATTGATGAATAAGGTTAAAATAGATTCATTCTTAAAGTCAAGAGGCACCATGTGATTAACACCCAACATCTCCATTTAAAAACTTGAGATGCAATTCCCTAAACCAGATGTATTTGGAAAAAGGTGTTTTGTGCTCTCTTCAATTTTGCATAAACAACACTTGCTCTCAAGATGGAAACCCATTTGTTACAAGACTTCTATTTTTTTTTTCTTTACCATGCATCACCGAGAAATCACCTCCTTGGCATGCATCCAATATAATGTCTCGCACTGAGCTACACCCCATCCATTAAACACCTCAATTCGTGCACCTGTCGAATGGTGGTTTGGTTATGATTGCATCCTATAATTTGATGCCAACCCAGTCTATCCAGTCAACAATCACTCACCGTACCTCTTGTTCCCGACCGCCATGTTTTTCACCTTTTTGCTCTGATGTATATACCTCTTTGGCACTCTAGACTGCCCCATAAGGCCTTTCGGCCTAATTAAGTACCCCGTGTATTCGGACCCTCTTTTCCCCTCTTGATGTACTTTGCTTTCAAGTATCTATAAAGAAGCTTTTTGCATCTCTCTCTCTCTTTGTGCTTGTGCATACGTGTACTCTTGCTTTCGCTCGTGCGCGTGTGTTGTGCGTTGCTTGTGCGCTTAAAAGGCCTGCCTTCGGTGTGTGTGATTGCCCGAAGCTACGTCACGGGGGCCTTCGCTTCCCAGCCCGTGACAAGTTGGTACCAGAGCCTTGTCGACATTGGGAGTGACAATGGCGCCGAAGAAGATTGCCATGACTCCTTCAAGCAGTGTGGTTCCTGCTGAAGAGGACTTCATGGCCGATGATCGGGTGTCAGCCATCTCGCGCAATGTGGTGGAGCTGACTGGGTCAGTGACCAACATGGAGAAGTTGGTTAATGGAACTTGTGTCGCTTTCAGAGATCTCAATGCAGAGATCAAGATAGCAGTAGAGGGAGTGGAAGACTCGGTGGAAAGTCTTGCCACTAAACTTAACTACTCGGTGGAGGACTTTTCCACCAGATTTGATGATTTGTTGGGTCGTTTCAACATCATGGCTGTTGAATTAGATGTTGTTCGATGAAAGAATGAACAGTTAGAGCGGCAGTTGAGAACTGCCCCAGCTGGCGGTGTTGCAACATATGTGGAGAGACCACGTTACAAGCTACCTGAGCCCGCAAAGTATAAAGGCACGCAGGACTCAAAGGATCTCGAGAATTTTATCTACGAGATGGACCAATTTCTAGAAGCTGCGAGGATAGAAGAGGACGCAGATAGGCTGCGCACCGCAACAATGTACTTTGCGGATGAAGCGACCCTTTGGTGGAGACGTCGCTTAGGTGATGTTCGACGGGGATTGGTTGCTATAGTCTCATGGGAAGACCTCCAGAAAGAAATGCAAGACTACTTTCTACCTAAAAATCAAGAGAAAATGGCCTGCAAAAGGTTATTGGCATTGAAACACACAGGGTCAGTACATGACTATGTCAAGGCATTCTCTTCGATAATGTTGGAAGTGGAGAGAATGGATGATGAGGATCGATTGTTTTACTTTAGCGATGGGTTGCAAGGATGGGCAAACCAAGAACTTATCCGGCATGACCCTGCAACACTAGCTGAGGTGTTTGCGGTTGCAAAGAAACTTGTCGAGCTGGATAGGAATGACCCTGCATTTCAAGGCAGACAGCAGGAAAATGATCGCAACAACCGAAGGGACAATCGAAGAAACGACCAAGGACAAAATGTTGGTCGGGGAAACCAGCAGAATCATGGTCGTCAAGATGGCCAAAATAATAATTAGAATTGGAATAAATTTCAAGGTGGTAATTATCGTCGCCGTGACTGCCGCATCTGCCATGGGGATCATTGGCAGGATACATGTCCCAATAGAAACTGCGGTCAAGGGAACGAAGATAACCGCGCACCCTGAGTTGCGAATGTTGTTCAGGGTGAGGAAGAGGATCAACTTGCAGAGGCGCCAACAGTTGGCGCAATGCAGATGATGAATGCAGTAAATGGCACAACCAGTGTGGAACCGACGGTATGCAAAGAACTGATGTATTTGGAACTTTTGCTCAACGAAAGACTTACCAAGGCATTGGTAGACATGGGTGCCATGCACAATTTCATCTCGCGTGAAGAAGCAGAACGGTTGGGATTACAGTGGAAACAAAAAGAGGGCCGCATGAAAGCGGTTAATTCAGAGGCTAAAGCCATCTATGGCGTTGCTCAGAATGTACCAGTGCGGATCCACAATTGGTCAGGAAGGATCGTGTTATCAGTTGCACCCATGGATGATTTTAAAGTCATCCTCGGGATGGAATTCTTGAGAAGCAACAGGGCAGTGTCGATGCCCCACCTCAATGTTGTCAGCTTTGAGAGTGAGAGTGAGCCCTGCATGGTTACTGCGATGACAGAAAAGCCTTGTGAGCGTTTGGTGTCTGCGCTCCAGTTGAAGAGAGGCATGAAAAGTGGTGACGAGACTTTTCTTGTCACAATCCGTGCTACAGATGAGGTAGAAAAAGTCACGGATGTCCCAGAGGCCTTAGCGCCAGTATTAAAGGAGTTCGGTGATGTTATGCCCGCCGAGATGCCGAAGAAGCTAGCTCCGAGGCGTGAGGTAGATCATCAGATTGAATTAATACCGGGTGCACGGCCACCCGCAATGGTTCCTTATCGCATGGCAATTCCGGAGCTGCAGGAATTATGCAGACAATTGGATAGTATGCTCGAAGCAGGAATCATCCAACCATCCAAAGCTCCTTTTGGAGCGCCTGTGCTCTTTCAAGCAAAGCACGATGGGTCGAAGCGGTTGTGCGTCAACTATAGGGCACTGAACAAAATGACATTGAAGAACAAGTACCCGCTTCCTTTGATTACATACTTGTTTGATCAATTTGGAAAGGCAAAGGTCTTCTCTAAGTTGGATTTGAGATCGGGCTACTGGCAAGTGAGAGTTGCAGAAGGGGATGAGGCAAAGTTATTCGTGCGAAACATAATTAAGCATTGGGGAATTCCAGAGAGCATCGTCAGTGATCGTGATGCACGCTTCACTGGCAAGTTTTGGCGAGAAGTGTTTCGCTTAATTGGGACAAACTTGCATTTCAGCACAAGTTTCCACCCCCAAACCGACGGACAGACAGAGAGAATAAACGGCATGCTGGAAGAATACCTGTGGCACTTTGTCAGTGCCAACCAAAGGGATTGGGTTGATTTACTTGATGCGGCTCAATTCTGCTACAACCTTCAAAAGAGCGAGTCATCCGGCCATAGTCCATTTGAAGTCGCAACTGGACAACAGTCGCAGACTCCGCACTCCCTTGCTGCGCGAGGACGTGGAAAAGCACCTTATGCATACCAGTTTGTCAGGAACTGGCAAGATCAGACAGAGTTGGCGAAGGCATATCTAAACAAGGCAACCAAGAGCATGAAGAAATGGGCAGATGAGAAGCGTTGCCCAGCAGAATTTCGAGTTGGAGACAAAGTGTTGGTCAAGCTCTTTCCTGACCGCACAGCTATCTTTCGGGGCCACCACCGAGGCCTTATTCGCAAGTATGATGGCCCCTTCACCATTATCAAACGTGTGGGAAACTTGGCGTACCGGCTGGACTTGCCAGCAAACTTTCAAGTGCACCCGGTATTCCATATATGTAACCTGAAGTCATTCCACGAAGATGAAGGAGATCCTCAACGGAGCATGCCTCAACGTGCTCTGATCCCGCAGCGAGCTCCTTCAACAGTTAGTGTACCAGGCAGAGATCCAGATATCATCCTCAACCATTCCAACAACTATCTAGGGGAAGTCAAGAAGTACTTAGTGCAGTGGAAAGGATTGCCAGAATATGAAGCCACCTAGGAGAAAGCCAGCAGCATGTTTCAGCATCGACAACTTGTAAAAGGCTACCATGAACAATTGGCGTCGAGGACGGCGCCAACTTAGGCGGGGGAGCGTGTTCTGGACCGCCATGTTTTTCACCTTTTTGCTCTGATGTATATACCTCTTTGGCACTCTAGAGTGCCCCATAAGGCCTTCCGACCTAAGTACCCCATGTATTCGGACCCTCTCTTCCCCTCTTGATGTACTTTGCTTTCAAGTATCTATAAAGAAGCTTTTTGCATCTCTCTTTCTTTGTGCTTGTGCATACGCGTACTCTTGCTTCCGCTCGTGCGCGTGTGTTATGCGTTGCTTGTGCGCTTAAAAGGCATGCCTTCGGTGTGTGTGATTGCCCGAAGCTACGTCACGGGGGCCTTCGCTTCCCAGCCCGTGACACCTCTAGTGCCTCTACAAATCCGAGAACAATTGCCTAAGAGGGCAAACTGAGATCCATTTGTCTCTCCAAAAGCTCGTGCTTCTTCCATTTCCCACCTCAATCTTTATACTTTGTAAGAAAGATTAAAAGACCTTTATGAGCCCTTTCAAAAACACCAACCCTGACTTCCATTCATAGTGACAAACGTTTTTATCGGCAATTTCTCGTTTTTCAAAAACTCGTGAGAAATTGAAAAAAATCTATAAATCTTGCATTTTTTCGGCAAAATCTCGGCAATAAAAAATAAATTAAAAAAATCTAAAAATGAATTTTTACAAGAAAATATTAATAAATTTTATTAATATCGCATTTAAATCACGATAAATAGTCATTTAAAACGTAAATATCGCGTTTAAATCTCGGTATTTATGTTTTTTCATAAATCTCACGATATTTTGAAAATCTCGCGAGAAATTGCCATTTTAAACTTTCAGGCAATTTCTCACGATATTATCGTGAGATTTTCATAAATCTCGCGATATTTGTCACTATGCTTCCATTCAGCATTTTCTAACCAATTCTAAGGCTGACCTTGGAGAACACTAGTATTCATTCCCTCCTCGTTTGCTATCTTCCACCACTATTTTATCAACAGTGTGATATTAAACTGGCGCAGCTCTTTGATCCCAAGTCCTCCCCATGCGCAAGTGACATGGTGACCGCTTCCCAACTAATAGGCCGTTTACCGTCTTGTCTAAGTGGCCACCCCATAAGGATCTCTTAATGGCTTGGTTTATTTTCTTTAAAACTAATGCAGGAATAGTGAAAAGGCTCATGATGAAGTGTTGGACTACCGTGGAGAGTACATGCTTTACCAAAAATTGTTCGTCCGGCTTGCCTGTCGTCCACTGATGATCATAGGTTTGCTCTCGTGACCCTCTTTTGCAAAAGGAATGCCCAAGTATCTCATAGGCAATTCTTGTTTCTCGCATTGAAAAACCCGTAAGATTACCACTTTCATCATTAAGTAAAACAACTCTTGCTCGCATTAATTTTTCAACCCTAAAATTTTAAATAAGACTTTGAGAATGATTCTTAAGGTCATCATGTTTTCCACACTAGCTTCTCCAAAAATCAACAATCTTCCGTGAAAAAAATGTTTGAATTGAAACCCAAGAATTTTGCGTCTTTGTACATCTCATTTTTGTTGACCTACTGTAGCATGTAACTCAATCCATCCATAACTAGGATGAAGAGCAAAGGAGATATTGCAAGCTTTATAGATTGAAAAATGGCCTACCTAATACTTCCCATGCTGGGCAGTACCAAGCCGATCACTTTTAGGCTGGTTACTAGCCAAAAAAAAGGGCTAGAATATGTTAGTTATTAATCGTAGTGGAAAGGAGAAGGGAGGTGGTCAGGAGGTCTCAGAATCAACACCTCCCCCTGCTTCTTGGAATGAAGAGCTCCTCAAAACGGGTCTAAGGGGGAATGTTGAAAATGTAAACCCATTTTGGGTTGAGTCAAAGTGTTGAATTTGTCATGTAATTAGGAGTTTCGGGTAGTTTTGTCATTGTGTAGTTTGTAGAGTTTTTATTTTTTAAATTGATATTTTCATAATGTAATATGAGCAACATGAATATGGAAAAGTGTTAATGTGAGATTATTATGTAAGATACCTATGCACTTAGTGGGTTAAATGGAGTTTTTGAATGGTTTTATAGCATTACAAGTTTTAAACCAACATATGTTTATTCCTTTCTATCAGGGTGTACTCTTTGGTGAGCAAGGGGGAACCGAGATTTTCATGATAATGAGCATGCGACTGACATGGGTATTTGCCTTAATTATAAAAAAAAAAAAAAAATTTATAGAGAATAGGAAACCAAACTCTTTTTAAGTCATTCACACCCCCAAAAGTTTGTAGAATCACCTGGTAAACTCATGGGACATGTTTACTTTCACTACAAGAAAAACGTGGATTAGCGACGAACGCTATCCATCGCTAATCCGTTGCTAAACAATTTAGCGATGGATTGGCGACAGATTAACGATGGATAGCGTCCGTCACATAATTCTGATCGCTAATTAGCGATAGAACTTATTCGTCGCTAATTTGCGACAGATTAGCGACGGACATGATTCGTCGCGACTACGTCGCTATTTTAAATTAGCAACGGATAATATCCGTCTCGAGTTCGTCGCTATTTTAAATTAGTGACGAATATTATTCATCGCTAATCTGCCGCTAAATTAAAAAAAAAATGCTCTCTGCCGGGCGGTATTCCGGCAGCAATAGGTCGGACTTGTACCGCACCACACATGTGTTGCACCCAAGTGGCCCGGCCCACCACTGCGGGGTCTTTTGCACAGAACCGACATGCTCTCCAGCGCGCTATCTGGTACGCTCTCTGGTGCACTCTCCGATGCGCTCTCAAGTTCTGCACAACGCAGTGGCTGGTAAGCCAGGAGCCCGTCCTCCTCAACGACACCATCCACGCCAACATTGCCTACGGCAAGCACGGCTCCGTCTCTGAAGACGAGATCGTCGTCGTTGCAGAGGTGACGAACGCTCACCGGTTGATCTCGGCGCTCCCACGGGGCTACGACACCCGCGTGGGCGAGCGCGGCGTCCAATTCTTCGGTGGGCAGAAGCAAAGGATCGCCATCGCCAGAGCCATCATCAAGGACCCCAAGATCCTCCTCCTCGACGAGGCCACCTCCGCGCTCGATGCGGAGTCGGAGCGCGTAGTCTAGGAGGCACTGGACAAAGTGATGGTGAGCAGGTCGACCGTCGCCATCGCCCACCGCCTCTCCACGATCAGGGGCACCAACGTGATCACCGTGGTGAAGAACGGATCAGCGATTGCTGAGGAGGGTAGCCACAAGACGCTCGTTGGCATCAAGGATGGGCTCTTCTTCTTCCTCTTTTTCCTCGTGTTCCTTCGCCATGAAGTCGTCATCGTTCGAGAAGTCATCGGTTTAAATTTCGAATGGGGAGAAAAGAAAAATTATGCGCCTTAGATGGGACGGTTTAAATCAAAAATTAGCAATGGAATTAGCGAGAGAATTTTTTTCTCGCTAATTCATCCTTAATTAGCGACGGATTAGCAAGAAAAAAAATTCTCGCTAATTCCATTGCTAATTAGCGATAGATTAGCTACAGAATAATTCTCTCGCTAATTCTGTCGCTAAGTAGCATTTTTCTTGTAGTGGTTGGTGACGAAAAATTTTTGTCTCTAATTTCATTGCTCATTAACGATAGAATTATGATAGAGATATTTTCGTCGCTAATTTTGCAAATATTTTGAATGATAACGACGGATAGTTTTCTCTTGCTAATCCATCACACATTTGCGACAAAAAAAAAATCATCGCAAATATCTGTCACTAATACACATTTTTCTTGTAGTGTTTGGGCACTGGTGGGGATGAACAAACACAACCGAGAAAGTAAAAGCTCTGATTGTTAGTCACAAGGTCAATGTTGTGACCAACTTTCACATGATTAAAGGCAAAAACAATCACAACTGACAATCATAATTGCAACTTGTACTTTTCTCATGTTTCATTAACCTTGAGAAATTGCTGTAATTAGGTTTACAATCCATCAAAGGATCTTGAGAAAATCCAAGAATCACATAGCATTATAAACATACCCTTGGAATTTGGGACTCTCAAGCTTTTGACAAAGTGGTAATATTTGTTAATGCAAGATTGGTGAAGGGTGATAATAGTTAGATTAAAATGTGGTAGTTATTGCAAGTACAAATTAGTCTTTATAGCAAATTATCAATAGAAGTTTGAAGATAATTTCAACACTTTTGTACAACCTCAATGGGGTTAAATTCCTTGGATTTTTACAATGTTTATGTTTTCGTGATGCTAGTTTTTAAACTATATTCAAGTTATACTTTTGCAAGCATCATTTACTCTTCCAAATAAATTTAAGAATATGTTTGAAAAGTAATAATAGGAGAGAAATGACACCAACCTGAGAGAAATGGTTGATGTGAACCGTCATCTAAACTGTTTGGGAAATCTCTCTCCCTAGGATTCTTGTTGAGATTGCCCCACTGATTTATTTTACTTTATTAAATATTTATATATTGGATCTTGGTGACAAACCCATTATGTGGCCATAGAGTCTCATAAATATAATCTAAGGGGCCACAAACGGGTGAGCTCATAACTCATAGGATAATCATAGGGGACACAAACCGGTGGACTCATAACTCATAAGATATCCAACACATTTGGGAATCCAAGGGACAGTTAAGGCTATGTTGGGATCGGTTACAATAAGTTTGGGTATTTAGCCTAGCACCCGCGCATAGAAAATATGATCCAAAAAATGGAGATCTCCCTTGAAGCAGACTGTGTCCCCATCTCTCATTTCCCTCACTGTGAACATTCTCCATCATAGAAATCCAATAATGGTGTTAGAGCAAGGTTATCAAGTGTGAATTAGTTCTTGGTGTATGTGCGTGGATTTAGCCACCATTAGAAAAACAAAAAAAAACAGAGAAAGCCAATTAGGTTAGTTAACTCATAAGATACCCAACATATTTGAAAATCCAAAGGACACAAAATAGGATACCCAACATGTTTGGGAATCCAAAAGGAATAAGGTTGGGTTGGGATCAGCTGCACCAAGAGAGGCTATTTAGCTTAACACATGCATGCAAGAAATATGATCCAAAAAATAGAGTTTCTCCTTAAAGCAGGCCGTGTCGCTATCTCTCATTTCCTTCCCTCCCTTTTTTGCTCTCAGACTCTCTTCCTCACTGCACACATCCTCGGTCACATAATTTCAACATTTTATATGTGTGTGTGTGTGTTTTCTCATTCTATATGAACAAAGAGATGTCTCCAAACAAGATACAAAATCAAAGAGAAGTTTTCTTGCAAGGGAATTGAAGGTGTTGTCAAATAAGATGGATTCCTAATTCTTTCAAATTAATTTATCGTCATTTCCCTCTAACGTGTTTTCATCAAATTCACCCAATTACCATCTTACAACCAGAACCTAAATGTTTTTAAAAGGTAATATTTGAGAGGAACTGGTGGAAATGATTTGAAGATCTGAATCCAAGAAAAATGGGTACAGAATGAATTGGAAGTAATTATCTTGTTGGTAGCACCTTGCCAAATGTTTCCAAAAGAAGTTGGACCGTTTACAATATAAACATTTGGCAATTACCTCCATTTTGTGAATGAATTCAAACTATCAATAATTTAAAAGGATATGGCATGTGTTGATTCTCTTCCTATTTTCATAATTCTTCCAATTCGTTTGTTTCAAACAACCAAATGAAGAAATTGCTTTGAGTTCTATCCTTTTCCCCTCCAATTCTAACTTCCCGAACAATGCCTAGTTTTAGAAGTCAATGGCATCTCATCTTATAGCAATTTAGTGGCCCTGCAGTGAATCCAAAGGATAGTGCATACCCTACATGCCTTCCTGGTTATGAATGACCGTGGTTTGTCACCTGACATAGAATGACCATGGTTCGAAACTAACAAGACGTGTCCCTGATGCAAGGTTGAAGGTGGTGTATTTTTTTTTTTGCCTACCAGTTATAATAGCATTGGGATTCGAACTTGCAACTTCCCAACACAAGGTGACATGCACTAGCTGCTCCTACCAGACAAGCGGAGCCCCGGTTGGTTGAAGGTGGGTGTACTCCTTTGTGAGCAAGGGGAACCTGAAGGGTTTTACTGGCAGGAGGCCTTCTAATGTACAGCCAGTCTTTTAGGTTTTCCGGTGGCCTATCTGGAAAGAAAGAAAAAATGTAGCAAAGGGCAATGTTACAAATATCACTGTTGTCTCTTGAAGACATTGTCACATTTTCAAAAACTGATACAATGCACAAAACCATGCTATTTTTAAAATATCGATTCTTTTTAAAAATATAGCGCTTTTTGTTGTGGTTATTAATGTGATAAATATGTTTTTTGGTTTATACCAATGTTGTCAGTGTCGGTTTCGATACTCAAGTGAATCGTTCTGAATCGGCTAACTAAAAAATATTACGTGTCAATCAGAACATGACATGTGTAAAAACCATTAAAATAATATTAAAAAATTATTTTAAGTCTTTTTTACATTTATTAAAAAATAGCCAATTCAAGGGTGAAGCATATCAATTTTCTACCGATATGAAACGTATCGGCCAATATAGGCTGATACACCGATACGGACAACATTGGTTTATACTTCTCTTTGTTTTCTGCGTATGTTCTCAAGCTTCTCCAGAAAAACTAGAAAATTTTAAAGTATCAAGAGATTTTCCTTCACTAATATTATTATGAGAACGAGATGGTGACATTGGCAAAGAGAAAGAGTATCTTAAACAGTATTTAGCTAAGAAAAGAGATAACCCCTGAGAGCTTCAAACGCGAGGCTCGTCAATTATGATAGTGCGACCTATCCATCCAGCTATCTCATTCAACCTAAGAGTATGATATTATTATGATGGGTTTCTTTTCAGTTTGATAGCTGGACCTCATGAGAGCATTCAAGCATAGTACATCATTCTTTGTCCTATTGTTTGTTGCGTGGGCCTTGCATACTTTACAATTAACTGGACTTTGTCTGCTCCTTTCAGCGTCGTAGCAATCAAGAGAGCTTTCATTTGGATAAAAAGCTTATGACTTCCGAAAGAAAAAATCATCTCCTATCAATGAAAAGGGAAATTGAAAGAGCTTGGCACCTGATCTCAAAAGGGCCCTCCTATAAAGAAGAGAATTGATTGCATGAGGTAGCTCATGTAGTTGACATGAGCCATTCATCTGGACCACAAGGCTTTAAAAAATGGAAGAACCTTTCATTTTTGTGGGACCCTCCATTAATGACAGAAGCATGGCCCACCAAGAAATAGACAGAATAGGGAGGTTTGGTGTTATTTAAGGACAGATGGTCCAAGTCACGGGTTGGTGCAGGGTACATTATGGACCTTTGTGGCTCTAAGACAAGGAGCCTCCTAAAAATCAAACCGTTGCACAACTGGCACCACCAGTCCCCACGCCAGGAGTACATCGAGTTTGCTTTCTGCAGAAGACAAGATTATTCGATCTCTTTGGAAGGGAGCTGCTAACCAACCATCATTAACGACGGCTGGGAGACGATAACTAAGGCCTACCAGTCAGTGGTAGCCTTCCTGCCGAAGCCCACCACTTCCTCCAGCTCATAGTAGCCTTCATTAAAACTTTCTTAGCTATCATATTAGTTGCTAAGCACAGGTGGTTAAAGAGATGCTGACACTTCAAAGAATTACTAAGCATGGTTGGTCAAAGAGATGAAGCATAGTGGTTCAGAGATGTTGATGGTTGACATAGATTCTAGGCCCGAGTAGTCCCATGTTAGAGAGTCACTACAATCTGAACCATGGCTAGGTTTGGGATTGAGTTTAGTGGGCTCAGTTAGGTTAGGAGGTTAGGTCAAAGTCAACTTCGAGTAACAGGATAGACTAATTCTAACAGGTTTCAGTAACAAATTCACTACACTCAAATTGTTCCCTTGCGACTTACAGTGTACAATTGCGCTTAGAGTCTATTTTGCTTTTGTTGAGTCTGATGTAAGTTGCCCGGTTCAGGTGAATCAATACCCCGAAGGGGCAGCCCGTATACTTGAACTGTAATAGCCTGCGGGCAAAATTGCGAATGAAGTAAATGCGTTGAGCTTTCTTTTGTTCACCCTCATTGTGATTGCTTCTTGTGATTGCAATTTCTCTCCCTCTATTCTCTCTTGCTCTCTTGCACTCTGATTACAAGCTTCCGCGACCGACAAGCGAGCTGACGAGTAGGCTTGCGGCGGTAAGGAAGGATCGTCGCGCCGTGTTTGCCCATTGAAGGAAATAGGCCCGTGACAAGTGGTATCAGAGCCCGTTCTCGTGCTGGGGAAGGAACTCCGGAGTCGGTGTCGACAGACACGCCGACATGCTGCAATTTGTGAGCAAGACATCGTGGCGCCTTATCAACACTTGCGCAACACCAAAGGCAAGGCAGTTGCCGAAGCTGAGGAGATGGGTTCACCTCAGGGCTAAGAAGAGTTGGTTGCAACTGTTAACAAGCTGGTGGAAGATGTGACTTCGCATGATGAAGCGATTTCACGCGCATGTGAATCATTCAATGGATTAAATGATGTGATGGCGAGCCTGCAAGAGCAGGTGAACTTACTAATGGAGCAGGTCACTTCATTGACGACTACAATGACCGATCTTGAGTTGAAGAACCGTACGTTGCAGCGGACGGTGACCATAAATGATGGAAATGGTGAGAGACCATCAAGGATTGATGTACCTAGACCCGCAAAATTCAATGGTTCTCGCGACAGCAAGGCCATTGAGAACTTCTTATTCCAAGTAGAAGACTACTTGGATATCCAGAATGTGACCCTCGAAGATCTGAGGATCAAGGCTGCAGCGGCCTTACTTGATGGGGATGCTATCGCTTGGTGGAGGCGGAAGTGCAATGACATGGAGAGGGGTCAATGTGTGATAGACACCTTTGATGACTTCAAAGTAGAGTTGCGCAACTACTTCATGCCAAGAAATGCGCAGAGACAGGCTTACCGGATGGTTCGTGAGCTCAAACATACTGGTTCGTTGCAAGACTATGTCAGAACGTTCCATAAGCTTATGCTGGAGATACCTAACATGCCAGAAGACGACATGCTCAACTGGTTCATTGTGGGACTTCAACCATGGGCACAGTCTAAAGTGGAAAGGAGCAACCCTGTATTTTGGAAGATGCATATGTGGCGGCAGAGCGCTTAGTTGACACTCAGCGCAAGCCTTTTACCCCATCAACCAAAGTTGGGAAGAAGCCTGACCACGGAGGCAAGAAGGATGAGCAGCGCAACGATAAAGGTGAGGCGTCGACACACCATCAATCCGAAAAGAAACAGAACTTCACAAAGCATAACAACAGCAACAAGGGTGCGGTTGTGACATGTTGGTTCTGCGGCGATAGACATATCGTTAGGCAGTGTCCAAAGCGCCTTGTAAAGGACGACGGGCAAGCCAATGCTGCACGGGAAGAATGCAGCGATACTGAATGCAGTGACACTGAGACCATGCAACCAAGGATGGGGGTCATGCGATCGATTAACTCAGCTAGAAGTTGCGCAACTAAGAACATGCAGGTCAGTAAGGAACTTATGTACGTAGAAGTCATTATGAATGCAAAGTCTACTTTAGCAATGGTAGACTCGGGGGTCACACACAACTTTGTCTCGCGGGAAGAGGCAGAGCGGTTGGGCTTGAAAACTGGGCCAAAGCAAAGGACTATCAAAACAGTAAACTCTGAGGCCAAGCTCATCCTTGGTGAAGCAAGAGATGTGGCTACTCAAGTGGGGAGTTGGGTCGGTAAAGCCAACTTCTCTGTGGTTCCCCTGGACGATTTCAAGGTGATTCTGGGTATGGAGTTTCTGCGAAGCCAGAATGTTATGATGCTGCCAAAGTTTAACACGTTGACGATCATGGGGTCAGACCTGTCACACACAGTGCAGTGCCTTACGCAGAAAGGCAAGTCTTCCGTGTTATCGGCAATGCAACTGAAGAAGGGTGTCAAGCATGGGGAGCCAACATTCTTAGTTGCAGTGCGTGCAGATGAAGGGAAGGTGGAAGCAGCAGTGCCGCCGACCCTAGCCCCATTATTGGAGGAGTTTCGGGGGGTGATGCCCCCGAAATTGCCAAAGCGTCTTCCGCCAAGACGCGAGGTCGACCACAAGATTGAGTTGACCCCGGGAGCGAAGCCTCCTGCAATGGTTTCATACCGTATGGGGCCAGCTGAGCTGAAGGAGCTGTGCAGGCAGCTAGATGAGATGTTGGACGCAGGCATTATTCATCCATCAAAAGCCCCATTTGGTGCCCCGGTCCTTTTCCAGATGAAACATGATGGCTCTAAACGGTTATGTGTGGATTATCGTGCCTTGAACAACGTCACGGTGAAGAACAAGTACCCATTGCCATTGATAGCGGACTTGTTCGATCAGCTAGGCAGTGCCCGTATCTTTTCCAAGCTAGATCTGCGATCGGGTTACTGGCAGGTGAGGATTGCCGAAGGTGATGAGCCGAAAACAACTTGCGTCGCCCGCTATGGTGCTTACGAATTTCTAGTAATGCCATTCGGGTTGACAAATGCTCCAGCCACGTTCACGACTTTAATGAACCAGATTTTCTACCCTTACTTAGACAAGTTTGTGGTAGTTTATCTGGATGATATCGTGATCTACAACAGCAACATGGAGGAACACGTCGAGTACTTGCGAACAGTGTTTCAGGTGCTGAAGGAGAATGACCTCTGTGTCAAATGAGAGAAGTGTCTCTTCGGGCAAGAGGAGATCAGCTTCCTTGGCCACGTTGTGGGGCGTGGTGTGCTGCGTATGGATGGGCAGAAGATAAGGGCCATCCAGGAATGGGTTACGCCAAGCAAAGTACCAGAATTGCGGTTATTTCTCGGTTTGGCAAACTATTATCGGCGTTTCATTGAAGGTTATTCCCTCATTGATGCGCCCCTCACAGATTTGTTAAAGAAAAATCGGGTATGGCTCTGGACAGGAGCGTGACAAGATGCCTTCGATGGCTTGAAGAAAGCCTTAGTGAGGGAGCCAGTGCTGCAACTGCCTGATCATTCGAGACCCTTCAAAGTCCACACTGATGCCTCAGACTTTGCCATTGGCGGAGTTATTATGCAAGATGGTCATCCTATCGCATATAAGAGTCGCAAGCTGAAGGATGCAGAGAGGCGTTACACTGTGCACGAACGTGAGATGACCGCCATTGTGTATTGCCTCAGGACCTGGCGGCACTACCTTTTGGGTGCCGAGTTCGTCGTCAAGACGGACAATGTGGCCACAAGCTATTTTCAGACACAAAAGAAGTTGACGCCTAAACAAGCTCGATGGCAGATGTTTTTGGCTGAGTTCGACTTTGCCTTGGAGTACAAGGTTGGAAAGACCAATGTTGTGGCTGATGCCTTGAGTCGTAGGGCTGAATTGGCAGTTGCGCGCGCGGAGTCTTCTGAAGTGCATTTGAAGGGAGCATTGTTGAGCCGCATCCGTGAGGGTATGCAGCAGGATCCGATCGCACAACACCTTGTTTCTCTAGTGCGGGTAGGGAAGACTCAGCGATTTTGGCTACAGGATGGCCTCCTCGTAACAAAAGGGGGACGCATCTTTGTACCACGGTGGGGAAGCCTTCGCCGAGAGCTACTCAAGGAGTGCCATGATACACTATGGGCCGGCCATCCTGGTCAGGAGCGGACCTTAGCACTCTCTGAGCGCGGCTACTATTGGCTGCAGATGAGAGACGACGTTGAGGGGTATATGCGGACATGCCTCATCTGCCAGCAAGATAAGGGGACAAACCAGAAGGCTGCCGGTCTCCTTGAGCCTCTACCAATTCCAGAACGTCCTTGGGATAGCATCTCCATGGACTTTATTGTTAGTCTGTCGAAGGTAGAGGGCCTCAGTTCTATTTTGGTTGTGGTAGATCGTTTCTCAAAGTATGTCACCTTCATCCCAGCTTTCAAGGAGTGCCCTGCAGAGAAGACTGCAGAGTTGTTCGTAAAGCATGTGGTGAAGCACTGGGGCATACCAAAGAGCATTGTGAGTGATCGCGATGCTCGCTTCACGGGCAAGTTCTGGTGTGAAGTATTTCGGCTACTTGACTCTAAGTTGTTGTTTTCAACAAGCTTCCATCCGCAGACAGATAGGCAGACAGAGCGTATCAACGAGATACTAGAGCAGTACCTTAACCACTTTGTTAGTGCCAATCAGAAAAATTGGGTGAAGCTCCTTGATGTGACACAGTTTTGTTATAATCTGCAGAAGAGCAAGTCTTCAGGCCACAGTCCGTTCGAGATAGCCACGGGGCAGCAGCCACTGACCCCGCACACTCTTGCCACACAAGAAAAGGGAAGGCCATCATTCGCCAATCAGTTTGTTCACGACTGGCACGAGCAAAATGAGTTGGTGAAGGCATTCTTACACAAAGCGGCAAAGAGAATGAAGAAGTGGGCGGACAAACACCGTCGGCCCGCAGGGTTCCAAGTTGGGGACCAAGTGTTGGTGAAGTTATATCCTGGTCGCGCAGGCATCTTCCGCGGGCGGCACCGCGGACTACTCAGAAAGTATGAGGGACCCTTCACCATCACAAAGAAGGTGGGCAAGCTGGAGTTGCCCCCAGACTTCAAGGTGCACCCGGTGTTCCACGTGTGCAACCTCAAGCAGTTTCATCCAGATGATAGAGACCCGGAACACAGTGTGCCACAACGCGCTCTCATCATGCAGAGGGCCCCGACAGCACAACGGTCCGAGAAGCACCTCAATCAGATCCTTCACTACAAGGTCAACTACTTGGGACAAGCGAAGAAATACTTGGTGCAGTTGGAGGAAACAGTGGAACCAACGTGGGAGCCTGCATTTTGAATGAACAGCCGCTACCCGGCTGAAGTCAGGGCTTACCACGAAACAGATGGCACTAAGGACGGCGCATGATTTAAAGGGGGGAGCATGTTCCCTTGCGACTTACAGTGTACAGTTGCGCTTAGAGTCTGTTTTGCTTTTATTGAGTCTGATGTAAGCTGCCCGGTTCAGGTGAATCAATACCCCGAAGGGGCAGCCCGTATACTTGAACTGTAATAGCCTGCGGGCAAAATTGTGAATGAAGTAAATGCGTTGAGCTTTCTTTTGTTCACCCTCGTTGTGATTTCTTCTTGTGATTGCAATTTCTCTCCCTCTATTCTCTCTTGCTCTCTTGCACTCTGATTACAAGCTTCCGCGACCGGCAAGCGAGCTGACGAGTAGGCTTGCGACGATAAGGAAGGATCGTCGCGCTGCGCTGGCCCATTGAAGGAAATAGGCCCGTGACACAAACAACACCACAAAAAAATCTTAAATTTTATGAGAAGATTCTAGACACTTGAGGTTAGATGGGGTTAAAATTTTAGGGTCAAAGGCTTAGTATTTTGGGAGAAATGGCTTGAGAAATTGGTAAGTTGGGTTAGGGTTTCTGCAAGCTGGATTGAGTTTGGTAAAAATACGCCCAGTTTGAAAAATTAATATCTTTGCATAACGACCTTAATAAATTGAGATTTTTGAAGGGGTTAAACTAGATATTAGTGTCCAAAATTTAGTCTCAAATGCTTTACGAATTGGGCCGAGTGATTTTTCTAATTCTAACTAAAAATAGGGTTCGTCAAATTTTTGGTTTTGGGCAGATTTGGGTTCGGGGCTTTTAAACTCAGTTCAGGAGTTATGACAAGGTCTTGGATGACTTACTAGTTGGGGTATGCTACAGTCTTGGTTCAGTTGGAGAAGGCTAAGGTTCTACAGTTTGAGCTTAAGAAGGTCAAGACCATTGTTGGTTTGATGTTGACTGCACCAGTTTAGATGAGCCTTGGTTGCAGCCTTGGTCGATTAAGAACAAACCTACTAAAGATCAATTCATTCAGAGAGAGAAAACTAGTCCTTAGAGAGTGAGATGAGTTTAGGGGGTAAGAACACGCAATATAAAGAGAGTGATAGACAATTTTGAGAGAAATGGATTTCAAGTTTTTTCATGCTTTCCACACTACAAATGAGGCCCTATATATGTAGGGCTCTTAAATCCTATATAAGTTACGACATAGAATACATAGGAAAACCTAATTTTAGATAAGACCTTGAGAGCTTAGGAGCTCAGGCTAACTTTGGGTAAGCCTACTTGGACCAACCCTAAAAATAGAGTTCACCTCCAAAAATAAGTCTAGCGCTTGAACTTTTTCTTGACCATTTTTAAGGAGAGCCTTCAAGAGTGGTACACGAGTTTCATAAACTCCAGAAATAAGCTCGATCGCCCAAGGGATAAGTTACACTAGTTCTAAACCCCAAAAAATAGGAAGGGCATCCCCAGGTGGGTCCCACTTGACTTTCAATACTGAGTTGTCATCCCATAGCTTGGAGCAACTGAAGCTTCCTGAATTTGGACTTGTCGCTCTTAGATCCATATGAAGAGATTGGGCCTTTGGATTTTAATCATGCACTTCCACAACTTGGTTCTCATCTAATACTTGGACCACTGAATTTGGACATGAATCTGAGTCCGCAGAAAATGAGTCTGCATCACAATCTTTCTTGTGGTATTTAGATTTTGTGTTGTTTCGAAGCCCTTGTTATGGTATGTCAAACCAGAAAAATGAGCAAATCAAGCCAAAAAAAAGAGGTGAATGATTTGCCTGGTTCAACATCTACCTATATCAGAGGAGGTAAGAACCCTCTTGTAGGAGGTTTTCTATGATATTCACAAATGCTTTTATTTTTTACCCACAATGCATTAAAATTGCATGATTAAAGAAGGGACCATCCTGGGGTCGCCCGCGTAGCCAAGGGGGTTGGGCTTCGTAAGGAAGGGCGGTTGTGGGCCCCACATGGGGTTTTCCTTCAGTTCGGCGAGGGTTCCTCACCATCAAACAAGAAAAAAGGAAAAATCTTTGCTACCCTTGTGACAGTCAAACACCCTAGTGAATTTTTTTTTCCTGACATGATTACATGTTTGGTTTAACAGAAACTGGTGCTTGATCATGTTTGTTTTAAGTGCATCTCAGATTTTCCAAGGGTTAAAAAACCAACAGTGTACAATGGCTGGAATTTTCAATCATAAAAAAATCACATTTTTATGTCAAAAAATATAATTAAAAAGTTTATTATACTATTTTGACCATACTGAATACATCCATGGGATCAGATGTGGTCAAAACAACCTCTTCCTATAAATTTCAGCTAGGGGTCCTGAAACCCACAAGGGTAGCCATTTTTTTTTTTTTTGAAAAAATCATGCTTTTATGTCCAAACAATTCAATCCAAAACGCTATTTTCAAAGAAATGAAAAAACGCATTTATGAAGTTAAATTAATTGCTTGGGATGTCGAGGTCAATTCTTTCATCTTTGAAGCAGTACTTTTCAAGTGAGAGCAAGCCACTTGGCAAATGAACATGCATCTTATCTGCAATGAACTCCTTTCGTACCAATAATCTAAATGTCGTATTAGTTTCAGGGATTTCATACTGGAATCCAAGAGCTAAATCCTTTTAAAACCGAACTGATTACTTGTAAAATTTGAACTCATAAGTGAATATGGATAGAAAACTAAGTAGATTTGGATCCGTTAAGAGCTCTCACTGTGCGAACTCAAATCCAATCTTTCTATTTCAGATTTTGTTGGGGTTTTAAGTTGAGAGAGAGAGAGAGAGAGTCAACGTGTTATTCACCAACTAAGCCAGCCGTCCCACTAGAAACTTGGGATCCACTTTTTCAAGTCAACAAGGTCAATACTCGGTTGACTTTCATTGGCCTCAGACAACTCGCCCGTGCTGAAAGCAAGGCGTGTTCAACTCCACCCAATACAATCAACAACCTCCCCACGTAACCATCCCAAACAATTTAGACCTCCACCTAAAGAACAACCTCACGATAAACTGACTCCACACCTGTGCCTTTAATATTGCTGATATTTGGTAACAGTATTATGATTTTTTTGTGATATTCTCAAAAAATTGATATAATACCAAATGAAGTATTATATATACAAGGTAGTGATGCATCCCTACCGGATGGTACCAGATTGTTTGAGACGATAAATTTTTAGTGTTTTTTTAAAACTCTGACGTGTTTAGCATGATTAATTTACTAGAAAATGATACTTAGATCATTTTATTTTGATGTATGGATAGGTTTTTATAAGGTTACTGGTGTGGCTGAGATCCACTCACATTCTTTCTCTTGTCGTTTGCTTGCAATCTTTGTTGTAGTGGCTCATCTTGCCACAATATAAACATCCACCGGTCTTGTGGGGACAAAGGTGTCCCGTGTGGTCACAACCACACTTCTGGCAAGCCTGTGATGGTCAGTACTCCTGCTGAAGCTTCGAGCCTCCTTGATATTTCTGTTTTTGACCGATAGGGTAAACTTCTTATCACTAAAGTTCTTATGAAAAAATTCTTCTTCTTGGACTAGCTCTTTTGGTCACTCATGTTCTGCCCGTTCCTGTTGGTTGGGACTTCTATGACTTTGTCTAGTCACAATCAAGTAAAACAGCCACCTAGATGGCATCATCGAGGGTCTTAGGTCCATTGGTGTAAACCTTGGTCCTCAATGCTTTCTTTAGCCCCCGTGCAGCTGGTATAAATGTTGGGAGCAATAGCGCTTCAAACCTCAAAATGTTATGATGTAATCGGCTAATAAAGCTCTGCCCTATTGCAGATCGAGGAACTCTTTCATCTTCTGACTCCTCTCTTATTTGAAAAAGTAGGTCACATATAATACTTCGATGAATTGCTCCCACAACACTGGTCCGCTTAAGAACTTGACCTCAAAGGTTGTCTCCCACCATCTCTTCTTGTTCTCCCTGAGTCGGTACGTGCCAAAATCCACATTATTATTCTCAGGGACTTGTAGCACACAAAAAAATTGCTTGATTTCTCACATCCAATTCTCTGCTGCCTTGGGGTTGAATTTGCCCGTGAAGGAAAGAGAGTTCATATCCATCAAACTATGCCACCAATGACCGGTGATGCTCGGTCTTGAACAACCTGCTGGAGGTTGTCTCCCATCGTATACATAGTCTTGGCTTGTTGCCCCATAACCCTTACAAAGTTGTTAAGGGTATTCATGGTATTGTTGCAATGTCCTTGCCAAGTCATCTATATGATTATGCAAGAAGTCGAATAAGAGTTATGAAAAATATATTCTCGTCGTCACAATATAACATATAACTATCGTCATTACTAGAATGAGATAGTTATACCATGAGACACAAGAACAAAAGTACACAAACAAGAATATAATATATATGTATTTATCGCATACATCAAGACATGCTTTTATAACAGTATAAGTTCAAAAATTCAATAATACTGGTAAACTATGCAAACAAAAAGACAAAACTAAGAGCATCTATATGACGTGTATGTCTATGTTTCAAAGGTGGGTGTACAGACGATGCTGGTGTGTACTTTAGAGAAATTGGAGGAGAATCATACGAAGCTGGAGTGTAAACAAGGGATGTTGGTGTATATATAGACAAATCTGGTCTTACTGTCATAGCCAACTCCAAAGGATCAGTGTAACACCTCAGATTTTCAGAACCAATACTAGTTAAAAAATTAGACTTATTGTTATTATTTTTTTAATGTAGCGAAAAGATGATAGTTGGTTGTCGGTTTTAAAAATGTCGGGTGGGTCACAGTTATGTATCCAACCACATACTCGAACTTTAAGCAAACTAAAACATTTTATTTATAAGTCTATTATAAAATCATACTAGTTGATAAAGCAGTACTGCAAAAATAGAGTCTACGTAAGTCATAGTCTGATGAAACCTTAGATCTCGATGCCGCTCTGCTTCGCACCTCACACAGTAGGTCAACTACTTTGGATTCCCCAAAAATGGGGTCAGTACTGTACCAGACTGGTAGGAAAGCATTTCAATTCCAACAAGAATAATATGCTAAAACACAATTGGTCACTCGAGGGCTGCAATTAAAAATATCGATTTTGGATCGTAGCATAAGTCTTCGCGACTCAGCGTAGTATCGTTCATAGGTACCCCTTTGCCAAAGCATGAGTAGTCTATAATTCTTATAACTTTTTGAGGCTTTAAATACCATTTTTTCATCGAAAATACATTACCCAAGTGTCAATTTCTAGTAAATCAATCATGCCTTACACATTTGTAAGGTCAAAATTTCGAAAAAACACCGAAAATTTTCTTAGTGGGTAGGGTTGGTACGTTTTCTATCTGATAGGTTTTCATTTCTCATATATATATATATATATATATATATATATATATATATATATATATATATATATATATATATATATATATATATGTGTGTGTATGTATGCATGCATGTATGTATGTAAAGAGGACAGTAATAGTGGATGACATTTCGTCTACTGGTATGTCGAACGTATGTCCGTTGTTGATCGCATGCGTTAAGGAAAAAAACACCCTTTAACGGTGATTGTGATTGCTGCTAAAGGATGTTTTTCTACCCAGAGTATTAGCGATGATCAAAGACCAATGCTGGACACGTGTTCGACCGTGCGTTCGACGATTGGGCATCTACTGTTACATGTTTTCGTATATATATATAAAATCTAAGAAAAAAAAACTCCTCCATCACCAACCACATATTAGCTAGCCTTCGGTTAGTAGAACCTTTGATGTCCCTTTTGCCCACTGGGGCACACACCAAGAATCGACCTTGCAGCAAAGGTTGTCACTCATGGGTTTTGAACTTGTGATCTCCCATCAACCTTGGGGACACTCACAAGTTGCTCCTAGCATATGAGTAACTAGGGGTGTTAACGTGTCAGGTTTGGTTTGGACCCAGTGAAACGGGACCTAACCTCGATTTTTGGGTATGGTATCAAGTTTGAACCTGGGTCTAATCGGACCCACTATAAGAGAAACCATACTCTAGGTATGGTATCAGGATTTTTAATCGGGTCTTCTTATTTATCCCCATACCTAGACCCTATAGGATTTGGTATGGGTCGGGTCCAGTCTGGTAAACTCACCCGACCGTTGACACCCCTATGATTAGCGCCTTTGTGGGGGTAAAGCATGATATTTATAATTTTACCTATTTTAAAAAGTATCATGTCTTATCGTGATAAAGACAAAGTTTTTGATATTTTTATATTATTAGTACTTTTACATCTTTCTATGTTTTACATAAGGAATATACTTGCAGAAATCATTTGAATGTACACTCTAGTTGAGATTTCATTAGCTTTTATTAGCTAGGCCAAAGGAACCCTGGTCAAACCCTTGAAGCTCCTCCTACCCACTGTGGAAGGCACCCAGCTTCGACCTTGCGGCAAATGACACAATAGATATTCTTGACAGAGTCAATTTTGTTAAAAATCAACTCTTGGATTATGTTTTTGGCTAGAAATCGGGCAATGCAGATATTGACCTCACAAACATACCAAGTACATCATATCTACAAGGCCAAATTATTGAAAAAGAAGGTAAGAATTCTCCAAGTTCTTTAAAGATTTCTTTGTATTCCTCATTGGGGCTGCCATTATTTTATCATGGTTGGGCAACATAAGACTTGGTGGTCGTATCTTCAACCTGAAGTTTTAACATGGAGGGAGGCGAGCCCATTAAGTACGGGTTTCAATGGGTCGGGTTGACCTGGGCCCTATCCGTACCAAACCCTATATGGTAAGGATTTGGTGATAAATAATAAGGTTCAAATAGAATATATGGAGCCGTGTATGGTTTGTAAACATTCATACTAAACCCAGGTCTAACCTGAGTTTCGACTAAGATCCATAAATTTTCAATGTAAAAAGGATAAAAAATATAAATTTACCGGGTATGGTATGAGTCTAGTTCATGTAATCCTTATAGGATCCGGTTTTGGTTTATCTTGTGGTGGGATCGATTGGACCCATATCCAAGCTCGATACCAACATCTCAAATTAGGTCTGGGTCTGGGTTCACTTGAATGTGAACCAAACCCGACCCATTGACACCCTTAAAAAGATTTCTTTGTATTCCAATTATGGCAAAGATATTTCCTTACCAAATTTTCCCAAGAACGGGATTTGCAACATTACCCCTTGCTAGATGCCACAACAAAATTTAACAAATATTGGGAGTTTTTTTCTTAGCCGAGATTTTCCACCAAAATGAGATTTGAGCACTAGATACCCACAACAGGTTACTGATTCAAGGTAGACAGTCAGATAGGTAGTGGGACTGTAGTCAACAAATCATTACATGTCTCATTCACCCACTAATTGAACATAAATGTTCATTTTTAAGCTCAGATCAGTTAGAATGTCAGTCATTTTTAGCTTACCTAAGCTCACGATAAGCAGACTATGTTCATTTTTTATCATTCTTGCCAAAATGGGTTTATTTTCTCATAAATGAGCTCATTTCTCACTCGAATCCAAGCCAATTGTCTCTGAGTCAGTCATTCCTAGTCAATCTTATTCCTCTGAGTTTAGCTTGAGCTCACCAGGAGTTTAAGTACTCCAGTTTCAGTTCAAATCTATTTTCTAATGTCTAGGAGTTCATTTTATCACATTTCAGCTCATTTTAGCTGAAATTGAGCTAAGTCCAGTCAGTTGAGCTAATGTTTGAACTTTAGTTTTAGTTCATCTCAGTGATCATTTCTCACCATTTCTCTAAAAAGGACACCATTTCTCGACCATTCAGTCCAGGAGTTTAGTTGAGCCAGTGTCGTGTGAGTTCATTTGAGTTCTGAAACCCTAGAACCCAATAAATTTTAGTTCAAACCAGTTAAAACCCCAATTTTTAGTGTTACTCTTGGCCCGACAAGGACAAAACCATTTCTTGAATCATTTTTTTATTTTATCAAAATTATCACTTTTTAAACGGGTACAACTGTCAATCATGGTCCAATACCTAAAGTTCTTCATCCAGGGTTTGCATTTCACATGACATTTCATGTCATTTCATATCATTTTCCATCATTTCATCTCATTTTTGAGATCCAGAACACCAATTTTGAAAATTCTTACCATATTCGAATTTTAAAGCTTTTCAAAATCAATTTTAAACCCTCGATTTTTAAAATGGTCATTTTTACCCACAAGAGTCTAAATTTCTAAATATTTTACTGAGAAAACAATCTGAATTCTTTTCAAACTTGATTTTCAAATTTTCAAACTTGATTTTCAATTTTTCAAACTCGATTTGCTCTACAAAGGGGTATAAAATTTCAAACTTTTCAAAATTGCCAAAATCTTTCATTTAGTCCAAAATTCTTTCTAAAAATTTGTATAAAATAATGCTGCCCCTTTGGTTTTTAAAATGAATTTCAAAATAATGTGTGGACCCACTTCCAAGGTGGCGCCACACTTTGAGTTTAAAAAAAAAAAAGCCTTTTCCTTTCTCTTTTCCATTTTATTTATTTATTTTTATTTCCACCTAGAGAAAGGAGTGGACCCCACAAGGGGGTCGACCCTCTCTCTCTCTCCACTTTCCTTTTTCTTCCTCTCTTTTTTCTTTCCTTTCTTCTCCTTTTCTCTCCCTTTTTTCTTTCCTTCTTCTCTTCTTTTCTTTCTTTTCTTCTTTTTTCTTTCTTTCTTTCTTTTTTTCCATTCTTCCTTCCTCTTTTCTTCCTCCCTCCTTGTCGCCAGCCCCTTCTCTTTCTTTTCTTCCCTTCCTCTTCTTTTTTTCCTTTTATCTACCTCCTCTTCTTTCTTTCTTTCTTTCCCTCCTTCCTTCCTTTATCCTTAAAACCTAATTCCTCCTTTTTAAATCCCTAAGACCTACACGGCTGGGCATTTCCTCTCCATCTCTCTCTTCTTTCAGCCCTAACTCTACCTCTCTCTCTCTCATTCTCTCAAACTCTCTCCCTCTTTTTGACGCCATACTCTCTCCCTCACTCTCTTTCACATCCAGCAAGCAAGTGCAGCCCCCTCCCTTGGTGCAATCACCTTCAGCCACTACTGTAGCAGCTGGTGCTACCTCATCCTTCAGCCATTGCAGCAACCTCCACTAGTGGCGGTCACCTCCAGCCACCGGTGTAGCCCTCCTTAAGCAATTGATCCCTCCATTGCAGCCATCCGAGCTGGTGCAAGTAAAGCTTCCTCCCAAGGTAAACCCCCTTCATGACTTTCTTTCCTCATTATTTTCTGTGTAAATCCAACATGAATCCAATACCAAAAATGGATTCACATGGCTGGAAATTTATCCATGAATTTACAATGTTGTTGTTTTTTATTTTTGCTAATGTTGTGTAAAGGAGGGATCCATCTGATAGATGGATCAGATTTTCCTTCCCACACCCACATCAAAATATGGCTCATACCCCCTTTGATCCTCTTTATTTTTATTATTTTTCATGATTAGGCTGCACATTCTAAGCATCACCTTTGGATTCATGGCATCGATTTTTGTTTATTTCATATGTTTAGATTAGTTTGTTATTTTATAGGTTTTAATCTATGCATACTATCCAATAATTATTTCATGCATGAATTTTCATCAATAAATCCTGAAACTTTTATACTAAATGTTGTTGTCTGTCTCTGAGTTTCTGCAAAAAACCCAGAACAATTTGAGTTCTGTAACCTCATTTAAAAAAACCAAAAACCGGACCAGGTTTTCAACCCTATGAAAACGCTGGATCCCCCTCAAATTCCTAGCAAATATTTTTCTCCCATTCAAAATCATCCTCAGAATCTAACCATCAGTTTTTGCCCTGCAGAGAGCATTTGCAATCCTTCATGGTTTAGATAAGGTCTTGCAAAAAGACCACATTTATCCAGCATATCAATCATTCTTCCGCATTTGAGCAAGAAATGGATTCTCCATAATCTACCAGGAATCAGAACCAACAAGCCAATGATGATGTTGATCCACAAATGTACTCATTATTTCAAAAAATGATGAGTAAGATGGTGACAGAGCAAGCAGGGGCCAGTTCCGGCAAGATTCCTAGCAAGAAGAAGACTAGGGGCCGTACTCTGAAAAAGCATGCAAAAATTTCAAAGAAACGAGTTCAGCATGAGGATACTTCAGAAGAAACCGAGTCAGGGGGCGACACCGATGAAGAGTGTGAGGCTCAGCAAGCTTTTCAGAAGTTGACTCAGAGGCAGAGGTCGGCCAATAAGCTAAAAGACCTGTTTGTGGATGATCCAGTTCAATCACAACTGGAGGAAATGGTCAAGATAGTCAAAGATCTGCAGGTTTGTGATAAAGGCAAGAAGGTCTTCACGAGTGAGGATTTCTATGGTGGTTTGGAAGGGGATGACAGCCTAGAGGATCTCTCCCATAAATTTGTCAAATTTGATGGGACTGGTGATCCCAAGGCTCACCTGGCTATGTTCTTTGTGGAATGCAATCGATTCAAGAGAGAGAATCGTGTTTGGTTCAGATGTTTTCTCTGGAGGGAACCACCGCAAAATGGTACTCAGAGCACATCAATCCCATTGAATTAAAAGAGTTTGATAAGGTGGTAAACCTGTTTATTGAGCGGTTCTTGTTCAACATGGAAGCATTGCCTACTCTGAATCACCTCTGCAACCTGAAGCAGAAGGACAATGAGAAAGCCAAAGACTTCATTCACAGGTGGAGATCCACTTGCAACCGAATGAAGGATCCAATATCAGAAGGGCATGCATTATCAGTTATCCTGAACAATTTCTCCCAACCTTTGAGAGGTCTGATCTTCACTTCCCCAATGCGATCTTTCGTTGAATTGATAGAACGAGCTGAATGACTCGAAATGGGGATAGAAAATGGTGTGTATGAAAGCCTCACGCTCTCAAAGAGCAATCCAGACACCAAGAAGTCACATTTCACTTTCTCTGCAAATACCACCAGAAATAACAAGGGTCACAACAAAAGAGGTGGCGGAAAAAATTATACTAGCAGCTCAAGAAACCCAAATCCCACCAGAGATGATCATACAGGTCAGAAAGAGAAAATGGACAAGCTGAATGGCAATTCCCCCTTAAATACCCAACTAGAATTAAAATCCCAAGGGAAGTCAAAGCATGACGGTTGGGGATATTATCGCAAATTTACTCCCTTAAAACAACCGCTCGAGCAAGTTCTGGAATATATGATAGCCAAGGGGATGGTTAAAATTTCAAAGATGGTCGATCCTTCGATGATCATGGAAAGATTTAAAGAACAGTTCTGCAAATTTCATCAGGCAGTAGGGTATGACACCGAACATTGCTTTGTCTTCAAAAATATTGTTCAAGATTGCATTGACAAGAATCTCCTTGTTGATGATAAAGAAGGCACCAGTCAGTCGTTCTGACCAAGCTTTCCTCAATCATTTTAAAAAATTGACAGCGCCAGTGCTTTTTTATTTCTTGTTCTGCTTTTATCATCTTAAAGGGATGATGTAATCCCGTTCTTCTTGATTTGTCATCTTTCCTTTAACGTATCAATAAAATTATCAATTTTTATTATAAGCTAGGTGTCGTCTATTAATCTCCTTCTCTGCACAATGTCCTTTCGCGAGAAGTGATCATCTTCAGAGTCCCTCCCGAATCAATTAAGAAGTGCATCGTTCTCCTATTATCTTTAAAGAGCTTTCGTCAAATATTAATTACTCCTCCTTTCATCCAATGACTTATTCCTCAGTTACACTGAGGCATTTTTTTTTAAAATTTGTTTTTACTTCAAAATGTCATGTATGCAGGTAGGATCAAACAAAATCTTTCATTATTCATTTGCATCTATTTGCATTCATTTGTATATATTTGCATTTGTTTGCATTCATTTGCATCCATTTGAATCAAATTCATTACCCATTTAGGATAAGGGATGATCGTGAGACCCCAACAATCATTCCCATCACAATTCCCAAACGTCTTTGAAAAGCAGATCTCCTTCCAAAATTCAAATCTTAAATAAAATTTAGTACTCGTACTGGTACATTTTCAAAATCAAGTGCTCATACTGGTACACTTCCTAAATCCAGTTGCTACTGGTCGAACTTCTTAAATCCAGTTTTTATACTGGTCGAACTTCCAAAATCCAATTTTTATTGGTCGAACTTCTCAAATCCAGTTTTTATTGGTCGAACTTTCTAAATTCAGTTGCTACTGGTCGAACTTCTCAAATCCAAGTTTTTTTACACTAGTCGAGCTTCCCAAAATCCATTTTTTATTTGTCAAACTTCTCAAATCTAGTTTTTACACTGGTCGAACTTCCAAAATTCAATTTTTATTGGTCGAGCTTCTCAAATCCAATCTTTATTGGTCAAACTTTCAAAATCTAATTTTTATTGGTCGAACTTCCCGAATCCAATTTTACTGGTCAAACTCTTTAAACCCGGTCTTTACTGGTCAATGTTTTTGAACCCAGTCCACATTGGTCTAGTTTTCCTTCAAAGATTCGAGTTCCGACTCGAATTTTCTTTTCTTTAAATTCTAATTGGTTTAATTTTCCTTTGGGATTCGAGTTATGACTCAAATTTTCTTTTCAAACCCAGCTTTGTGCTGGTTTATTTTCAAAATCCAGTTTTTACGCTGGTTCATTTTCAAAATCCAGTTTTTGAGCTGGTTCATTTTTCAAAACCAACTCTTACATTGGTTCATTTTCAAAATTCAGTGCTCGTACTGGTTCATTTTCAAAATCCAGTTTTTAATTGATTTATTCCTAAAATCCGGTGCTCATACTGGTACAATTTCAAAATTCAATATTTATATTGATACATTTTCAAAATCGGGTGCTCATACTGGTACTTTTTCAAAATCTAGCAATCATGTTAGTGTCTTGCCCATTGGTTGGGTTAGTTAATCTCTTAGAGACAATCTTTGTGCTGACCTTTCATTAAAATTCAAGCTTTATACCAATTTCGACCTTCGGGTCATCCAATTTTCAATTTCGACCTTCGGGTCATCCAATTTCTAATTTTGACCTTCAGGTCACCCAATTTCCAATTTCGACCTTCGGGTCACCCAATTTTCAATTTCAATCTTCGGGTCACCCAATTTTTAATTTCCAATTTCGACCTTTGGGTCATCCAATTCTCAATTTCAACCTTCGGGTCACCTAATTCTCAATTTCGACCTTCGGGTCACTCAATTTCGACCTTCGGGTCATCCAAATTTGACCTTCGGGTCATCTAATTTCGACCTCCGGGTAGACCAATCTTATCAAACCTTTGGGTTACAACTTTATCAATGTCAATCATTTTTAAGTCTTTGGGTTACAATCTTACCAATGTCAATCATTTTTCCTGCCTTCGGGTTATAACTTTATCAATGTCAATCATTTTCAAAACCATCAAACTTAACCTTTCAATCAAATCCTACTTTCGAGCAATCAAAATCCTGCTTTCGAGCTAGTCGAACAATAAAATCTTGCTTTCGAGCTGGTCGAACAAACAAAATCTAATTTTTGAGTTGGTCAAACAATCAAAATCTTGCTTTCGAGATGGTCGAACAAACAAAATCTTGCTTTCGAGATGGTCGAACAAACAAAATCTTGCTTTCGAGCTGATCGGTCAAACAAAATCTTGCTTTTGAGTTGGTCGAACAATCAAAATCCTGCTTTCGAGCTGGTCGAGCAAACAAGATCCTACTTTCAAGCTAGTCAGTCAAACAAAATCTAATCTTCACACTGGTCGATTAATTAAAATTCAATCTACCCACTGGTCAAACTTTTAAGGTCCAAATTTTAGCAATGGATTTATCAATCTAACATCAAGCAATTTCTTTCACCAAGGATTCCAGAAATATTTTGCCAATTTATTATCAAAATAATTGTTGATCTTAAAATCTTTATTGCATAAAACTTTACCTCGTATTACCTTCAGTATTCTCTCCAAAAGGACAAAGCCTTTGCAAAGAAAGAAGAAAATTCAATCTTTTCTGTTGGTCAACCAAAAGGATGAAGAATAAATCCTCGATATGGCCAGCAAAGAAAATTCAATGTTGTCGCAAAGTCATAAGTAATTGATATTGATCGCAGTCAATGACACATTTTTAAAGAGCATTCTTGTGGTAATAAGGCAGTAGAAATATCCTGGGCGATAAAGAAAAATCTACTCAATTTCAACATTTCTTCAATAAATATCAAGTCACAATCATATATCTGCAAAAAAGATCTCTCAAATATCGCCAAGTTGAAGACGATGAACGAGTCAGATCCCCGGGGACAAAGAAGATTTGAAACATCTCTAAGTTGACGGTGCATGTGACGTATCCTTCCAGGGAAAGTTCAAATCATCGTCAAGTTGAAGGTTAATGCGATGAACCTCCCACAAATCCCTGAAAGATATTTGATCAATGCTATCCTCAAAAGAGATTTTCAAAGCGACAATATTATCAATATAATCCTTGTGACCAAGCGACAATATTATCAATATTATCAATTTCCTTGAAGGAGTTTGTGACGTACCCTTCCTGAAGAAAAAAGAAAAATCAGAGCATCTCCAAGTTGAAGACGGATGCAATGAAATTCTTGCAAAATCCCAAGAGAGCTCAAATTCTGTCTCAAAAAGAGTGTAAAAAGATCATCATGGGAAAAATCCAGGATATCAAACTACCAAATCTGTCAAGAATCTTCTTTAATTTTGTGAAATTCTTTTATCAAAATCCTTTCACCAATTCCTTTCACAATGTTAATCCTTTCTTTCTTTTTCATGTCAAGGAAATTGATAGCCTCCTTGGAAGAAAGCCAACTGCAAGCAATTTGAATTCGATTCTTGATTCTATGAAGTTAGCCCAATTGGAGGTAATACTTAAGGTAGAAAAGAGGAAATATTTTTGCACCACTGCGCATTATTTTCAATTACTTTGAATCAACAATAAATTTTCAACATTTTGAAAATATTTTCTAGCTATCTTGGCATGAAGTGAGAGCTTGATGTTCATCTTTGATACATCCTCGTGTCATTTGTCATCCCTCTTTAGGACTTGATAACGGGAGTTTTCAAGATTTCCTTCCGTTCTTTTTTTATAATCTGAGCACCCGAGCTCTCAGATTAGCACACTTCCTTGTGTTTCCCATTGTCTCACCATAGACAGTTCAATTTCGGTTTGAGGTTGAGCCACAAATCATTTTCTCGCAAAAGGTCATCAAATTAAAAAGCTATTTAGTCTTAGTAAAGAGGCGCCCAAGATCAATCCTTTTTTCAATCTTTAGGGACCCCCATTTTCATCCCTTTGCAAAATCCTTATCGGATTCATTGTGCAAAATCTGAAGGTTTGATCATGGTTTCTTTATTTGAGGATTCCATCATTTTCCTCGATCAGGTTAAGGGTTAAACCTGAGCCTCATTTTGATGAGGTATTTCATTTCCCGATCAGGTTAAGGGTTAAACCTGAGCCTCATTTTGATGAGGTATTTTATTCCATGATCAGGTTAAGGGTTAAACCTGAGCATCATTTTGATGATGTATTCCATTTCCCGATCAGGTTAAGGGTTAAACCTGAGCCTCGTTCTGATGAGGTATTTCATCTTCCTTTCAAGATAAGGGTTAAACCTGAACCATTCTTCGCAAAAAGCTATTTTTTAAAAGTTATTCAGTCTTAAGTCATGGGACGCCCAAATTACTCCCTTTTCCAAAGCTTTTAGGGAAAACCATTTTCATTGCCTTCTTTGTGATCCCTTGTTTCTACACGAGGTATTTTTTTGTCCCATCCAAGTTAAGGGCAAAAACCTAAACTTCACTTCTATGAAATGAATCTTTCTTTGTTATTTTCCATTTCATACCTACCATTTTTATCAGGGCTAATTTCTTCATAACCAGTCAGATCCTTCTAACTAGGGTATTTTTTTATATATATAGCCCAAAATTTGGTGTATTTTTCTTTTCCACTAAGCTCGACCCTAAACTGGCTTAGTAGTAAAGAGGAGAATCTGTAAACACCCTAAATTTTTCTCATTCACTTTCAGACACACTCCTCTTGCATATGCCAACTTTGGTAGGTCAGTACAGGAGTCCGACCCCAAGTTTGTCTCAGTTTAGGTGTCATTTTACCCCCTTTCATAAAAAAAAATAGCATTTTACCCCTAAGTCATCCTAGATCTCAGTCAGTCAGGGTTAACCAAGTTCATTCTTAAGCTCAGAACGGTTAGAATGCCAGTTATTTCTAGCTCAACTGAGCTCACGATAAGCAGACCATGTTCATTTCTGCCAAAATGGGTTCATTTCTTCATAAATGAGCTCATTTCTCACTCGAATCCAAGCCAATTGTCTATGACTCAGTCATTTCTAGTCAATCTTGTTCTTCTTAGTCTAGTTTGAGCTCACTAAAAGTTTAAGTGCTTTAGTTTCAGTTCAAATCTATTTTTCAGTGTCTAGAAGTTCATTTTAGCCCATTTCAGCTCATTTTAGCTGAAATTAAGCTAAATCCATTCAGTTGAGCTAATGTTTGAGCTTTAGTTTTAGTTAATCTCAGTATTACTGATCTTTATTTCAGCTTAAACCCAGTTCTTGTTCATAACTCACTTCACTCTAGTGATTATTTCTCACCATTTCTCTGAAAAGGACACCATTTCTCAACCATTCAGTCTAGGAGTTTAGTTGAGCAAGTGTCGTTTCAGTTTATTTGAGTTCTGAAACTCTAGAACCTAGTAAATTTCAATTCAAACAAGTTAAAACCCTGATTTTCAATGTCACTCTTGGCCCGACAAGGACAAAAACTATTTCTTGAATCATTTTGTTCATTTTATCAAAATTATCACTTTTTAAACTAGTCCAACTGTCAATCGGGGTCCAATAACAAAAGTCCTTCATCAAGGGTTTGCATTTCACATGACATTTTATGTCATTTCTCATTATTTTATATCATTTTCTAACATTTCATCTCATTTTTGAGATCCATAACTCAAAATTTGAAAATTCCAATCCAGATTCGAATTTTAAAGCTTTTCGAAATCAATTTCAAACCCTGGGTTTTTAAAATAGTCATTTTTACCTCCGAGACTCTAAATTTCCAAATATTTTTTTGAGAAAACAATCTGAATTCTTTTCAAACTTGATTTTCAAATTTTCAAACCGGATTTGCTTTGCAAAGGGGTATAAATTTTTAAACTTTTCAAAATTGCCAAAATCTTTCATTTAGTCCAAAATTCTTTCTAAATTTTTTATAAAATCATTCTACTCCTTTGGTTTTCAAAATGAATTTCAAAATAATGTGTGGGCCCACTTCCAAGGTAGCACCACACTTTGAGTTTAAAAAATAAAATAAAAGCATTTTCCTTTCCCTTTTCCTTTTTTATTTATTTATATTTATTTCCACCTAGAGAAGGGAGTGGACCCCACAAAGGGGTCGACCCCCCCTCTCTCTCTCTCCACTTTCCCCTTTCTTCCACTCCTTTTTCTTTCCTTTCTTTTCCTTTTCTCTCCCTTTTTCCTTTCCTTCTTCTCTTCTTTTCTTTCTTTTCTTCTTCTTTCTTTTTTTCTTTTCTTTTCTTTCTTCCTTCCTGTTTTCTTCCTCCCTCCTTGTCGCCAGCCCCTTCTCCTTCTTTTCTTCCCTTCCTCTTCTTTCTTTCCTTTCTTCTTCCTCCTCTTCTTTCCATCTTTCTTTCCCTCCTTCTTTTCTCTTTAAAACCTAATTTCTCCTTTCTAAATCCCTAAGACCTACACGACTGAGCATTTTCTCTCTAGCTCTCTCTCCTTTCAGCCTAACTCTACCTCTCTCTCTCTCATTCTCTCAAACTCTCTACCACTTTCTCTCTTGCATTCTCTCAAACTCTCTCCCTCTCTTTGACGCCATACTCTCTACCTCACTCTCTTTCACACCCAGCCAGCAAGTGCAACCCCTCCCTTGGTGCAATCACCTTCAGCCACTGCTGTAGCAGTTGGTGCTACCTTATCATTCAGCCATTGCAGCAACCTCTACTGGTGGCAGCCACCTCCAGCCACCGGTGCAGCCCTCCTTAAGCAATTGATCCCTCCATTGCAACCATCTCAGCTGGTGCAAGTAAAACTTCCTCCCAAGGTAAACCCCCTTCATGACTTTCTTTCCTCATTATTTTCTGTGTAAATCCAATGTGAATTCAGTACCAAAAATGGATTCACATAGCTGAAAATTTACCCATGAACTTATAATGTTTTTCTTTTTTTGCTAATGTTGTGTAAAGGAGGGATCCATCTGATAGATGGATCGAATTTTCCTTCCTACAACCACATCAAAATATGGCTCATACCCCTTTTGATCCTCTTTATTTTTATTGTTTTTCATGATTAGGCTGCACATTCTAAGCACCACCTTTGGATTCATGTCATCAATTTTTGTTTATTTCATATGTTTAGATTAGTTTGTTATTTTATAGGTTTTAATCTATGCATATTGTCCAATCGTTATTTCATGCATGAATTTTCGTTAATAAATCTTGAAACTTTTATGCTAAATGCCGTTGTCTGCCTCTGATTTTCTACAAAAAATCCAAAATGATTTGAGTTCTGTAACCTTATTTAAAAAAATGAAAAACCGGACCAAGTTTCCAACCCAGTGAAAACGCTGGATCCCCCTGTAGCAGAGTTGTTAATTCGAGATCTCTCTCATAGGAGATTCAATTCACAATCTGTAAAATACAGCAGATTCATGGCGAGATCTAGTAATTTACTGGATTTTATGGGATGTTTCTAATAAAGGTTGCTATCTCTTAAAAATAAAGTTTCACAGACCACTGTATCATGTCTGAAATAGGTTGTTACAACTCTATACTGATTTAATTTGATTGTGGCTCTCTGACCTGTAAGTCGGATATTCTGTCTGTCAAAAAAGAAATCGATCTTCATGATGTCCTCTGTAATTTCCTAGAATTTGTTTAAGATTTAAATTTCTATTTTTTATAGATTTTAAAAGTTTACCTGCTGATTTTCTGTTATTACAATTTCTTTAGATTTAGACCTCTATTAATCTAGTGTGTCCTCATCAACCGTAGGTCCAATGACAAAACTATAAAAAGAGGATGTGATCCTCTGTTTGTCTACTTGTTTGTCCTAAAATTTTAGAATTTTAGCCACTGTTTAGCTATTTTCCTACAATTTTAGTTGAAGGTCTGTCAGTTTGCTTGGGATTTCAAGGTTGCCGGATTTCGACCTGGGTTGCCGGAGTTGTAATTCTCCAACCGTAGGTCAAATCCTAAATCTGTAAAAGTCAAAAATCGTCATCTTACTATCTACTATCACCCTGTAAATTTAGTGAATTTCTATGGTAAGTTAGTACCCAAAATCATGCTGTCATTAGGGTAGGAATAGGCATTAGGCAAAATATCATGATTTTTTTAGGGGTTTTTATTAATTTTTATATTGAAATAATGCAAAAAAATGATTTTATTATTCTATTTCATTCTTAGGATTAATATAATCATCCATGCCAAATTCGATTTGATTATGAGTTTAATTGCCATATGTGTTAGCTAAACTGTCAAAAAAAGGCAAAATTTGTATGAGATTCAAGCAAAATTTGATATTTTAGTGATATTTTTGCATTTTTAAGGTTTTAGCATGCATATAATCATATCATATCATCCTGTGTTTAATTTTATCTTCATTTGCATTCATTTAAATTTCAAAACTCTCATTTTTACAAAAAATATTTCTGAGAACCTTGATTACAAGGTCATAGTCGTGTTATCTGGGGTATTTTGGTTATTTTTATCTCAATTTTGAATTTTTAAACTTTATTTTTGTATTTTTATACATTAGTATAATTTATTTCTCATGTTTATATCAGGGAGGTATGATTTGGGTTTATATTTAGATAAAATCCAATAATTTCTCGATATTGTTGAATAAATCGAGAAAAACCTACATATTTGTGCTAACTCATTTTCTAGTTTTGCAAGGATATTCAAAAGGAAGATTTTATTTATTTTTCTTTTATTTCATTGATGTAAAAGTAAATGTAATATTGGAATAAGAGTTTACATTTCCTGCATAAAATAGGATGCATTGCATATAGTTTGCTTTCGTAAATTCTGACATCTGATGTATAACAATTCATTGCAAATTTCCCAAATCCACTATGGTTGACACGAATGACACATGCACAAGCTTTTAGGAAGTTAACAAACTCGGTGGAATTCATATTTATGGCCATAGTCAGAATACGAATGAGACCCAGATTTGTCATCTTCGTATAAGCCACATTCAACCTACACTCTTAGGCTATTTTGAAATTCACTGTATTTCTCAAATTTCCCAGAAAATATTCTTTGAAGTTACATTCATTTATTCATATTGGCTAATTCGCATCATGAAAGCATTTCAAAGGGCCAAATCCTCTTTTATTGATTTATTTCAATGAGAAATCGATTTTTCTTAAAAAAATTTAAGTCTTTCTCAGAAATTGATTTTCTCAAAAACTCTCAGTTTTCAATGATGTTTCAAATATTTTTCCAGTTCAAATCATGATTTTCCAATGTTCTAACATGCTCAATTTCAAGGTTCAAAGCTCTAAGAAATCGATTATCTTAAAGTCATTGGGATTTTATCAGAAATCAATTTTTTAAAATCTCATGATTTCTTCAAAAATCGACCTTTCTTTTCTTCAAAAATGCTTTCTCAATGCAATTCATGATTTTCCCAGAATCATCATTTTTCAAAGTACTTTTCAAACATCAGAAGCAAACATTATCTTTTCAAAATGTGCATCTTTCAAAAATTTTATAGCACATGCTTGATTCTCTGTGCATTTAAGAAATAAAGCATAATTTAGATATTTGGGCCTAGCTAAGCACACATTGATTCTTGGTTCAATTACCCCTGGTAAATGCACTAGGAATGGTTGAACCTCGTACCGACAGGCGAGTCCCATTCTACAGAATTTTCTCACAAAATTTAAAAAACGAAGGCGAATATTTTTCAAAAACCATTTTCAAAACTTTGATCGAGTTTGACTCACATAATAGTTTTTCTTTCTCTTGCAGAAGGAGGAAAAAATTTTGAAGAGCGGGTCTAGGCGGAGATTGGGAGAGGGCGGGACAGGGTAAAGCGTAAGTCTATCTCCGCCTCCATCCCCGCATCAGAATAAATTCCCCGCTTCCATCTCGGTTTCATGCCCTTCATCCCCGGTCCAAACGTGGCGAGGGAGGGCCGTTGTCCCCGGGTCCACTGCCATCCCCATCCAAGATGATTGACTTCTTTCCTTTTTCACACCGCCAACACACAATCATCACCATTTTACTTAAAGCTAAAAGGAAGTTGACTATGTCAATGACCCCGAACTAACCCCAACTCACAATTAAAAGCTTTTTCTAGGCCTTTTGGCTGTCTTTTAGCCACCCCAAAATGCAAAAATACTAGAAAAGAAAGAAAGAAGGCTCCCCAGTTCCCATTTCACAATCCCTTCTTCCTCTCAGGTCTGGGAACAAGAGCTCCAAAACTGCGAGAATCCATGCTCAGAATCGTCTTCTTGCTGCTCCCCATATGGGCAGTCCTCAGAGTTGCTTCTGCTGCACCCAAAGGTGAGTTGCCATGGCTGGTTATGTTTATTTTTCCTGCATACTTTTATGTTGGAGTCTTTTGTTATTTATGTTTTTTCGTTTGTTTTGCAGTACTCTAGTTCTGGGTCTCTGTTTTTGTGCATCTTGTAGCATAACCTTCATTTGTGGGCAGTACCATCAAATTTTGTTGGAAGAGATGGTGTCAGTGAAACCAGTTTTGTATTGATTTTCATTACCTTCATTAGTGGGTACAACCATCAATTTTTGTAGAAAGATATGATATCATCTTTGGGTGCAAAAGAATTCTGTGTGGATTTCAACCCATGGGTGTTCCCCACATCCGATTGAACTAAGTTTGTTGCGTGCTGTTTGTGTTGCATGCCGAATTTTTGAGTCCTCTGATTGATTTTGGAACATGGGTATTCGGTATGTTGGGGAAAATTTGTCTTTTTTTTTGCATTTTTGTAGCATAACGTTCATTAGTGGGCAGTGGGCTCTAAGGAGAGCTGGTTTCACCTTTGGTGAACAGAAATTGTGTATCTTGCGTCATTTCCATTGATCGATGTTCCCCTTATTGGTTTGAAGTAAGTTTGTTGTGTGTTGTTTATAGTGTTGAATGCCAAATTTCTTAGTCTTTGATTGATTCTGGAACATGGGGGTTCTGTATTTCCTTAGAGAATGCTGCATGGAAAATTTGTGAGTGTTTGCAACCAGGATTGGTCTCAATGGAAGGGTAACGGAACCTTCGGATCCTTCCCCTTTAGCAGAATGTGCATGTTGGGACGTTTTGTACTTCCTGAAAAAATCTTGTCAATACTCTAGGAATTTCTTTCGGCCTTGAAGCCGATGACCATATTTTGGGTTATTTCCCAGTTTGATACATTTTACAAGCTGAGCAATTTGCTGCATCATGAGGGAAGGGATCCTGTTGCGTTGTAGTTGGGATAATTGAAATGCGGATGTTTGAATGATGCAAGAATTTCAAATAGTTATTCCAAGAAAAGAAATACCACTGGCATGCAGCATCGAGTCCAACAGACAATTTGATGGTGCATATGCCTCTCCATTTTAATTCCTCCTTGGAGAACCACACTGGAACTTCAGAACAGAATGGGCAGAACTATAAAAACAAAATAGTGTATGATATGGTCTTCTATGTTCATCATGTCTGTTTAAGAGTAGCGAAAGCAAACCAGACTCAAGAGTACAATGAATTGCAAAAATGCATCATGCCCAACATATCATCAGTTCACACCAGATTTCTGACCAAATTTTGATTAATCATAGCTGAATCTTTTCACAGATGAAATTCGCAGCCAAATTTAGTTATGTTAGTTCATCTCTCATTAATTGGAATACACATTGTGAACCACACTTTTTCCTTAAAAACTGTCAAGGGAAATACATATAAATGCATAATCAAGAGAAACACACACAGTGATACCAAAGCAGATCAGGTGATCTGTCAAATCACTTTAAGAAAGTGATTTGGCATCTTCACCATCCATTGCTTCATCCCACATGGACCTCATGGTCCTTGTACATTGTGGATGAAACCAAAGATGTTTGTTGGGGTGAGTTGTATGCACCTCGGTTTTGTCAGTTTAGATTGTCAGCTTATAGTTCGACTATAACTGACGGTTGTTTGATCACTTATTCTGAGTGTGTTGTATCACTCATTTGTTTATCTGGCCATTGATATATTGTTGATGCTTGTATTTATTGTTATCTGTGATGGCTATATTCTTCATTGAAACCATGATGGTTTACTAGATAGTTTGTAAAAATTCATTGTTCTTACCTTGATTTCAAATCTTGTTTTCTTGGTGACATTGGTTTGTTTTTATTACAAGTTCTCGTTACCTTGCCTGTTTCTCCACCCATACCTCTTATTTGAGTGACCTTTTTTGTTGGATAAGAGATTTTTCTTTGTCAGTTTTACAACCATGGTTGTGGTGAGTTATGTGCACCTGTTGTAGATGATGTTATTATTTGCAGTTTTACAATCATTCGTGAGGTGAGAGATGTGCACATTCTGTACTTGTAGCTGATTTGTATTATCAAATAGCCAGTATTGCTGGTGCATGGACACTATTATAGTTATTTCTGACATTTGTGTTTGATCTATTGTCATACACTTGAATTATGAGGTCATTTGGGTTGGAGGTGAAAGAGGTGATTGCTTGTGGTAAGCAAATTGGTGTTGAGATTTGCAAATAGCATTCCTTTTGTTATGTGGGATTTTTTAAAATCTCTCCATAAAATTTCTAAACTTTTACTACTTGTTTTCCCTTGTATTGGAAATGTTTATTCATTAAAATATTTTCATGCATTGTTATTTGCAGTGAATATGCTTTAATTGCATGTTATATATATGTTGAGGATATTTAGATTTGTTCCATGGTGGTTGTCTTGCATGTTTTAGCATAAATTTAATTAATTCCTTGATTATTGTAAACTCCTTTGAGTGTTGTGGTAAACAAGAGATGATTACTTACTGTAAACAAACTATTCTTGCAAAGTATCATTTCTCTTGTTTTGTTGTATCTAGGTTTTTGAATTTCTTCATTATTTCCGTTGTGCATTTATATGAAAATGGTTACCTTTTTTTGAAAAATCCTTTCCCTGAACATTTTATTTTCTCATTGGGTGGATTTAACTCCATGATGAGTTGTTTAATTGTTTTTTTTTTAAATCTTGTTCTTGATAGTTAAAGATTCATATTCATGTGTTAAATATAACTACATGTTATATATATATATATATATGTGTTTTTTTATCATGGATACAACAACAACAACAACAACTACGCCTTCATCCCAAAACAATTGGGGTCAGCGATATGAACCAAAAAAGAAAATCATTCTGGGTCTTCCACATGAATCCTTGTAAAACCCGCGTTTTCAAAAAAAAAAAAAAAAAAAAAAAAAAAAAAAACGACCCAGGAGGTCTTCCTCCTGTGCGCCGCACCCCCCCATCGCGCCTTCGGCCGATAGGGAAACCCATCAGGGTTTCCCCTTTTGTCGCCCCTCCCCGAGCTCTTTAAGAGCATTGCGGGAGGGGGGGATCGATGTCCCGCCCCCCTTCTCGTTCCCTGCAGGCGGCAACCCCGATCGACGCCTCCTCCTTTCCTGCGCACGCCGCCGACCGCCAGCCACCTCACCTCCTCTCCTTCCAGGTACGCCCTCTGCACCTCCCTTTTCACCTCCCCCTCCTCCTCCCTCTTCGCCCCTCTCTCTGTCACCTCGACGGAAGGCACGACAGAGGGACCATTGGCCCTGTGTCACCCCCTCGCCCCGATCTCTCTCTCTCTTCGGCAGGGGTTTGTCCCCCTGCCATCATCCTTTCGCCGGACGTCAGGGGCTCGGCCAGTGCCGATTCGCTGTCATCGGCAGGGGCTCGACCCCTGCCGATTCACTGTCGTCGGCAGGGGTGCGACCCCTGCCGTTTCAGTGCCGTCGGCAGGGGTGCGACCCCTGCCGTTTCAGTGCCGTCGGCAGGGGTGTGACCCCTGCCGCTTCAGTACTGTCGGCAGGGGCTAGCCCCCTGCCGATTCGTTGCTATCGGTAGGGGCTAGCCCCCTGCCGATTCGTTGCTATCGGTAGGGGTTAGCCCCCTGCCGATTCGTTGCTGTCGGTAGGGGCTAGCCCCCTGCCGATTCGTTGCTGTCGGTAGGGGCTAGCCCCCTGCCGATTCGCTGCCGTCGGCAGGGGTGCGACCCCTGCCGCTTTGTTGATGTCGGCAGGGGTGCGATCCCTGCCGCTTCGCTGCTGTCGGCAGGGGCTAGCCCCTGCCGTTTCACTGCTGTTGGCAGGGGTGTGACCCCTGCCGCTTCAGTGCCGTCGGCAGGGGTGCGACCCCTGCCGCTTCAGTGCTGTCTGCGGGGGGGGGGGGGGGGGGGGGGGGGCTCGCCCCCTGCCGCCTCGCTATGTTTGACAATGACTCTTTCTCTGCCGCCCCGTTGTCGTCGGCAGTCGGGGGATCACTCCGTGCCGCCTAATCTTACCCTTGCCCCGTTGCACCATTAATTAGATTAACATAATTAAATGTTTCACACTCTTGCAGAGTTCGCAACGAGTCCAGTTCGCGCTCCGCGGCCCGACCTTCGTATCATCCTCACCCGTAGACGTATGCATCTGCACGACATTCTGAGGTAGGGTAAAGTCGCACAAAGGGCAATTGATGAACGTATTTAAGTTGAAATAATTAAGATGCCCATGCTAGATATGCTTAGATTTATATTGCTTCTGCGTTACATATTTTCTTGTCTGCATATTTATGAGTCGATGTATGATTTTACTCTTTGAGTATTAATTTGTGTATTTGCTCATGTGGTTGAAGGTGGTTTCGTACTTTTTGCAATACTTATGCCCTTAATTGCTTGCATATATTTTTGCATGTTCGTTCCTATGGGTCGATGTACAATTTCATTCTTCGATCATTATTTTGCATAAGTTGATTATGAGTTGAGGTGTGGTTTCGTATTTCTCGAAATACATATGCCCTTGTTTGCTTGCATCCACTTTTGCCTGCACGTTTCCTTTGAGTGAGGTACGACTTTGTGTCTCGTGTATTACTTATGACCTTATGTGTTTTCCTATCTAAGTAGACAATGTATGTTTCTGGTACCTTGTGTGTTACTTATGTGCTTTTCGCTTGATGTGCGGCATCGCAAGTCGAGAGGTGCTTGTCGTCATGTTATAACCTGCATATGCTCACACTTATGGTAAATATGTACCTACATAAATGTAGTCTTGTGCCCATCCTGATTTCACTTGTTTTCAAAACACTAGAAGTTGTGCATGTGCATTTCAGTTCTCTAAAAACGAGTTTCCTTCTGCGAACCCGGTGCTCTTCGTAATGCACAACTTTTGCAAAGTAAGATTAAGTCTTGCAGGATTGCGAAGTCACATTTGACCCCTCCCAAGTCCACACACTTGGGAGAAATGTTTTATAACCTTGATTCAAGTTGCGGCTCAATTTACATAACCCCGATTGGGGGCATGAGCATATGAATGAGTGGGGTTCTGTTGAAGGACCCATTCTTTATGTATCAACCTAGTATCACATGTCGATACTAAGATAAATTTTGGATGCGAGTTTGATAGTGTTGTGCCTTGCGTGAATGACTTAATGTGGCATTATGACTTTTAAGGATGAATCGTGTCAAATGAGCACTCCTATATTCTTTGAATTGTTATGAAGTTGCGTGTTGGGTATTCCTTTTGAGAAGCCCACAGACCTCCCTGGTTCAGTATAGCGTACTTTTAGACATGCACAACATGTTAAGTACTTTGTTGATCGGACGAGAGATCCGAGATGACCTTGCATCACGAAATATGAAAAATGTTGAATTGAATTCAAGACTTATCTTGCCAGGATGTGTTGTATTAATCCTTTGGCAGATAATATCTGTTGGGGTTTCTTTTGTGGAACCATATCCCTTTCATCGTAGTCGTACTTATGACATGTACGACCGTACTTTTTGACAAGTACGTCTTCTTACGTTGCGATGATTGGATGAGTAGGTTGTGGCAACCTCGATGAGTGCAAATAACAAAATGTTGTGATCACCTAAATAAGTGATGTTTTCGCCTTCACCGGCAAGATACTCGAGTGGGTCGAAAGACCAGAGTATGTAGAATGAGTCTTCAGTTAACTACCCCTGATGTACTCATTCGAATTGCTGACTCCTGTCAGGAGAGAGAACAGGAAGGTACAAAACTTCGATGGACAGGCCATTAATGGCAGTTACGAGCAAAAGACTCGGCTTCCCCAGTCATCGGAGTTAGGGGAATGGGACTACCATAATTATCCTAGGTGGTAGCTCTCCATGTTTGGGATGCATCCATTGTTTATGCTGCTTTGGGGATTTCTCTCTTGGTCACCGACCGTCCCCTTAGGTGCGGACTCAGTCAGCTATCCGGGTTATCATAAAATACATAGCATAATAAACCCCCGGATCAGTCTAGATTGTTTCTAGAGTCGTGCCTTGTGCGTACCCGCTTGGCCAGTTAATATCGAAACATAATTTAAATCCGATCACACAATGTGTTCAGTTATGCACGTATGAAAGTTATAGGGTACAACAGGTTCAATACTTATGGAATTGTGTGTGGTTGATGAAGCATTGTATTTTGCTAGTTAACTTTCTTGTGCAGTGCTTTGCTTGTAATAGTTAGCCTACTTGTGCCAGTAAAATGCTTGTAATAATTTTAACATTGTGTTCATGATAGTTGATGTTGAAATTAAATTGCTATATAATTGCCTGTCTACTTGACATATTAAATTATTCTGCTTAATTATGTTCAATATTGTCATGTCTGTGCACCTACCAGTTTTTAGTGAAACTGACCCATTTTATGGGCAGGTTTTGGATAGGTAATACAGTTTGCGATGGCACGATGGCGTGATGAGATCAAGATAGAGTTTTTTCCCTGACGTTTCGCTCCTGAGGACATGTTGGTAAATTTGGTATGAAGGGTATTCCAAAATTTCTCTTTTTATTAAACCTTGAGTTACTAAAGCTGTTTTAGTAAACTTCTTTTCGGTTTCAACAAACAAATTCTCCATCATTGAAATTGCATTTCAAAACCATTTGATTTCAATAGTTGTGCGGGATTTTACAAAGGAAAGTTTACACTGTAATGCGCTCAAGGTCCATTGACTTGTGGTTTTAAAAATATCATTTTCCGCTGAAGTATTATTTAAACTCTGATAATTGTATGATTTCAAAGCTTTCTAAACTATTCTAAAAGTTACAAGTCCTGAATTTTTGGGGCGTTACAATCCTTCTCCTCCAATCATTTCTATCCAATGCCATGTCCTCGGTGAGGTTCAAAGCATTCATATCCTTTCCTATCACCTCCATCCATGCCTTCCTAGGCCTACCCCGACCTCTTTTAACTGATATATTTTCCCATTTCTCCATCCTTCTAACTGGAGCATCATTAGGCCTTCGCCGAATATGTCCAAACCACCGTAAACGATTCTCTCTCATCTTATTTTCAATGGGTGCAACGCCTACCTTCTTACGTATCTCTTCGTTTCGAATCTTATCTTTTATTGTATTTCCATACATCCATCTCAGCATATGCATCTCAGCTACACTAATTTTTTGAATATGATGTCTCTTGGCAGCCCAACATTCCGTACCATATAGTAAATCGGGCCTAATAGTCGTCCTATAAAACTTTCCCTTCAACTGCAATGACATTTTACAATCGCACAACACTCCAGTTGCACTCTTCCATTTCATCCACCCAACCTTTATCCTATGATTTACATGTCCATCAATTTCTCCATACTTTTGAATGATAGATCCCAAATATTTGAAACAATCATCCACCGATATTTCTTGCTCACCAAGCTTCACTACACTCCCATCACTACTTCGTTGCTTACTAAACCGACATTCCATGTATTCTGTCTTACTCTTACTCAACTTAAAACCTCTTGCTTCCAATGTCTGTCTCCATAATTCTAACTTAGCATTAACCCCAGCTCTAGACTCATCAATCAAAACAATATCATCAACAAACAACATATACCACGACACATTTTCTTGAATTGATCTCGTAAGCTCATCCATCACTATAGCAAATAGGAAAGGGCTTAAAGCAGATCCTTGATGTAACCCAACCGTTATCAGAAAATTTGTTGTCACCCCTCCACAAGTGCGGACATTGGTTCTATGTTTGAAGTTTGAAACATTTTGTATGCATGATTGTTGATTTTACTTGGTATGATAGATGATTTATTTTCTTAAAACCTTCGGATGGTATGCATGCATGATTATCTAAATACATGTGCTTGTTTGAATTTTTGTGGATAAAGCCTCTAATTAGGATTTATGTTTTCTTGAAATATATATTGTTTTTTGTGACTATCTTTGAGGTTTGTTCCACTTATCTGATCCCTTTTTATGTTTTATGATATATATCCTTGTGTATAATTGGGATGTTTTGTTAGCTCTATCTATAGGTTCTCAAATATTGATGATATTGAAGATCCTAGAAACCCTTTGTGCAATAGAGCATATGATAGAACATCGAGTGCACCTTTCAAGGAAACAACTAAACGAAAGAACTTGATGAAGTCAATAAAGATATTTTATGTAATGGGTTTATGCTTTTGTAATTGCAAAATGCAAACTTATGGTGAGTCATCGTAAGTTGAGGGGGGTGTTAAAATAGCATGTATATATATCAGGGTTATTTTGGTCTTTTTTCCTTATAATAGGCACTGTTCATTAGGAACAATTTTTCATTTCTTATTTTTTATTTTTATTGTCATTAATTAAGTAAAGCAGGGGCTCTATGGTTATTTGACTATAGAATCATTGGGGCTCCCCAACGGTCATAAATATAACCGTTGTGAGCTCCCAATGGTCTCTCTCTCTTGTATACGTGTATATATAGGGGGGTTTGTCTCCCTTGATATTGGTTTTTTTTGCTTAATCATATCCTAATAAAAGATATTTTTTATATTCTTGTGTTGCCATTGTTGGCTTTTGTATTGTCCCATAGTGGACTTGTGCACGTGCACTTGTGGTTGTGATCTTGTAAGCTCTTAAAAGCTTTTGTTTTGTATTTTTACATATTTTATTACAACAATGAGGTAGTATGGGGAGAATGAAGAATCCCTATCTGTTAGAAAGTGACTTGAAATACATTGGGTTCAATAATGAACCCATATCTATGCACGTGAAGTGCAAATATACCCATTAAAGGGAAACAACATAAGCACATAATGTGCTAACACATAAAACCCATAAAAAGGGAAAAATATGACATAAAGTCATAAGTTGCATATCATTGAAGAATAATGGAGAAGGGGTAAAAAACCCCTTACAATGGAGCATAAGCTCCCTCAAGAAGTTAATAAATACAAAGGGGAGAGCCCCTATTTATAAGCAAGAAAAGGAGCCACAAAGGGGGCTCCCAAGAGAGTCGTTGGGAGCCCCCAACGGTCACATATGTGACCGTTGGAGGCTCCCCAACGACTCTTTGGGGAGCCTCCCTATGTGGCACAAAAGCCGAAAATTAAAAAGGGAAAAAAGAAGAAAAAAAAAAAAAATAAAAAAAAAAAAAATAAAAAAAAAAATAAAAATGAAAAATTACAAACAATATTCTAAAGTGGAATATGCGCAAAACAGGAATTTACAGAAATACCCTTTTGGGTGAATAAAGAATATATATTTATATTCATATATATATATAGATATACATATATATATATATATATATGTATCTATATATATATATATATGAATATAAATATACACGAGATTACAAATGACGATAATACACATATTTTAACATCCCCCTCAAACTTTGCGGGGAAAAACCCGAAAGTTTGGAAAAACAAAGGGAAGCCTTGAGACGAAGTCCAATTCTTCAAAAGTCTTTAAGAAAAAACTCCATCTTCATGACAGTTTGAGCTAGGTCTTCAAAGTCCAACTCCCCATCGATCGAATCCATGATGCATCTAATGTTCCACATCTTTAGCGATCCTGTAGAGAATCAACAAAGAAACAAGTAAAACATATCTTTGCACTTTTACTCAAATGGACCATTTCTAACTAGCATAATCATGGATGACCTATGTTAGAAATTATGCAAATTATGCAGAAATGACACTTAAAGTTTCGAAATCATACATCATGTTAAAACAAACTGAGCGGAAGCAAATTATGCAAAAATAAATTGCAAGAATGCATAATGCATTCATAAAGTCCAACATTGGACAAATATAACCCCATAATGGGGAATAACAAAATGATCCACAAAGGGATACCACAAGAAGCCTACGAAGAGACATAAAATACCTATGCTTTATTGAATGAGAGCCCAAAAAAGGCCATAAAGAGCATATGCATATACTTATCATTAAATGAATTAATACTCAAGGAACTCATTAATGATCATGCTTCAAACATGTAATGAAGTCCCAAACAAGAGAAACGAAGTCTCTAAGCATACTATAGGCAAAATAAACCCAAGAGTTCACAAGGTTTTAAAATCATTTATGAAAGTCATACTTAATTGACAAAATCCACATTTTGCATATAAGGGTGGCAAAAACCATAAGCACTTAATATATAGGTTAAATGCTAATAAATCAACTTGATATCCATATCAAAAATATGAGTTACTTGAAAAACACAAGTCATGAATGAAATTTTGCAAATTTCAATAATAGTTTATTCATTACAAACAACTTCCTCATTAGTCCTCCAAAACCCATAAATCAAGTGTATAAGCTACTAGATCAAAAATATAAAGCCATTAAAGGCCAAAGACACACACAAAGGTGTGTAAACGAACCTCTTGTCTATATATAATAATACTTGAAATAAGTGCATCTACGACAAGAGCAAGAGAATACATGCCCACATGGACTAAAAAGTATCTCTTGTCTACGTAAAAAATACACTTAAAACCAAGTATGTTCAGCTACTAGAACAAGAGTAATAAGCCAACTATGGGCTAAAACATAATACATCTCTTGTCTACATAAGATGGCACTTGACATGAGTGAAATAAGCCAACCATGGGCATACATCTAAGCGACTAGAACAAGAACACAAACGCCAACATGGACTAAGATCACACACGATGGTGTGAATCAACGTGTCTTGTCTACATATAAGATCACTCAAGACAAGTGTGTTCAGCTACTAGACCAAGAGAGCAAAAGCCAACAAAAGGCTAAAAACACACGAAGGTGTAATAAAATTCTTGTCTACATATGATGACACTTAGATAATGGGCATAAAAGGAAAAGACTTTTGAGGCAATAAACTTGTAATGACAACAGTAAAACCTTGAATTAACATAATATTCCTTTTAAAAAGAATTCTCATAACAATAACATTTTGGAATAAATGCATGTAAAAAATATCTTCAACAAGATACTATAATCGATAAAAATTCTTGAGAACAAATGTGTGAACATACACACACTATGAACACTTAGAACACTTGTGCAAAAACACAAGAACACAAAATCATAAATGTGCAAATGCACTCATAAGATCCATAAGCAAGAAAAAGTTGGGCAATAATCCCAAAACCCTTGATTTTAAATATACCTTAAAACATTTAAGGTTTCAAAACACCATATGTCCATCACATTTACATAGAAGCATTAATAATATCAATGGCCACAAGAGAGAAAATGAGTGACACACTCATAATTAGAGATCATACAACAAATCATTTTAGAGTCCCAAGGTGCCCATAACTCACCTCAACAACCATCTATAATATGGAAGGTGGACAATCTAAAATGATATAACACGAGGTGCCCATAACTCACCTCAACAAACATCTCTAATATAACAATAATAAGGCCAAATAAATGATGCATTAAATAACATGTGATGGACAAATATAAATGCCACAAAAAGACAATAAACACATTAGGAATCATTTTTCAAAGAAGAGAGGACCGATTAAAAAATTGAATCGAAAGGTCCAATAACCAATAATATGCTTCGTAATAACAATTTTGCATAAACACAAATTATGCTTAATCTTCAAACAAGTCATTTATACCAAAAAAGACTTATTTAAGCAATAAACACAACAACATAAAGAATTCATCAAGACAATCAAGCTTTTAATCAAAGAAATCATAAGAACCGTAATGGTTCACAAAGAAGGCTTTAACACAATATCCAAGGGAAGAATATTTAAGAAACACTTGAAAATTTATAGATTTGGGATTAAATCCCATACAACAATTTTTAAATATTCTTTGATTGTGATGAGATATGCGGAAACATACAAAGTGCTATAAGCACTTACAATGATTTAAAAAGGACTCAATATCTAAATTCATTATATTTTTCACAAAAAGAAATGTGCATAAAGGCTCCATAATGCAAAAATGTCTACGAAGAGACAATACACATGTAAGCACAAAAGGCTTTATAAAAGATGTGCACGAAGGCACTCATACAATACTTGAACAAATACACACCAAGGTGTAAACATGCACTAAGGCATGTATTTCATAAAAAAGAGGGAATGCCTACAAGCGCAAATATTTGAGAAACAAATGTGCACAAAATACAAAAATACACAAAGGTGAGCAAGTATGCACTTTATAAAAAGAGCAATGCTTGAAATTCTCAAACTTTAGCAAGTGCAATTGAGGACAAAGAAAACCATATTATGGCCAATGTAGGCATTTTTTAAAGATATTATTAAGAGGTTTCGAAAAAATACAAACCAACAAGTTTATAAAGATGAAAAAATGAAGTCATTTATACCAAAAGGATGCAATAGATGAACTATGCACTCTATGTAGTGTGAGAAATTCCTTTTAAAAAATCTTTCCTAATGGTTTATCATAAACAATTTTTCAAAAAAGAACCATTGAAAAACTTTTAGGAGTTCTTATAAGTTATCATTAACAAGAACTACTTTAGGATTCAACAAAGATTTTAGATGTGAGAGATTTTCATATAAGGATTATATCAAATTTTTCAAAAATGCACTAAAATCCATAATCAAAAGAAGAACTCAAATCAAATTAGGGTTTATATGAGAGTTAAGAAATTTTAAGAAAAGATCATTACTTTAGCAAGAAATCACATATATAATTTTAAACGTTAACTTATAGGTCAATCATGAGATACTTATGTAAGAATTATAAATCTCACATAATTGAAGGTAATTTTAAAAACATAAATTGCTATTATATGTGACGAGTAGTTCGAACACAAATTATATATTTGGACAACAAACGAGTTCACCAAATTTAAAAGAGAGATATTTTTAAAATATATGAGCACACGAAATGTGAAGAGACATAATTCCACTTATCATTAAACGAACAAACTATATGCAAGAAACATATTTTCAAATGCATAATACTTTAAGAAAAGGGATACATACCGAATAACTTCAAAAAAAGGAAGAGCAATGAATACTTCACAATTTCTTGAGTGACACGCTTTCCGTTGCACCAAAGGACAACCCCATCGTGACCTCGCTTTGATACCATGTTAGAAAGTGACTTGAAATACATTGGGTTCAATAATGAACCCATATCTATGCACGTGAAGTGCAAATATACCCATTAAAGGGAAACAACATAAGCACATAATGTGCTAACACATAAAACCCATAAAAAGGGAAAAATATGACATAAAGTCATAAGTTGCATATCATTGAAGAATAATGGAGAAGGGGTAAAAACCCCCTTACAATGGAGCATAAGCTCCCTCAAGAAGTTAATAAATACAAAGGGGAGAGCCCCTATTTATAAGCAAGAAAAGGAGCCACAAAGGGGGCTCCCAAGAGAGTCGTTGGGAGCCCCCAACGGTCACATATGTGACTGTTGGAGGCTCCCCAACGACTCTTTGGGGAGCCTCCCTATGTGGCACAAAAGCCGAAAATTAAAAAGGGAAAAAAGAAGAAAAATAAAAAATAAAAATGAAAAATTACAAGCAATATTCCAAAGTGGAATATGCGCAAAACATGAATTTACAGAAATACCCTTTTGGGTGAATAAAGAATATATATTTATATTCATATATATATATAGATATACATATACATATATATATATATATGTATATGTATCTATATATATATATATGAATATAAATATATACGAGATTACAAATGACGATAATACACATATTTTAACACTATCCTCTTTATTAGCATGGTGAGGATGTTGTCATTTTCTTCTTCATAGTGATGCTGCTAGCGTCAACAATTTGCCTCTTGGCTACAAAGACAACATCATGGGATTCACGTTAGTGATATCTAAACATTAGGATATGATAAGAAAGATCTTGCTGGAACGACCCCAAACTGACCCTCGAAAAATGCATTTTTTTTAACTAAATAATTTCAAAACATTGCGAAAACTATCCTAGGGACTCAGGTCACATTACAAATTTAATATCCACAATCTCACAATAATTTCAGACATAGAATAGAATCAAACCATGAACTGAAATTGAATTGAATTAAATTTAATCAAATAGTTCTCAATGGAGGTTAACACAATTCCCAAAACAAAAACAAAACATCTCGAGTACGTAAGAACCCGGTCCACCAAATCATAACCCTCGTGCCCTCCAACCAGTTGGTCTCTCCATCATGGTGCCTAAGTACTTGAAAAAGATTTTTAAAAATAGGGTAAGAACCGTAGTCTTCGTACGAGACTCTCTTGAAATCCAATGGTAAGAAAAATTAACATAGATTAAATCAAACACAAGTTTAAGAGTGTTCTACAAACAACACTTATACAAAACAACTTACAATTTAAGTGGTTCAAACAAGCAAACAATAATTTTATGCTATATTAAACAATTAGGGATGCATGAATATAACTTTTTAAGTTCAATTATCAGAATTGCTTTTGCATGCATGTCCCTATTTAATGCACACCATTTAATTTTCACTTTCTTAGAACTCGTAGATACTTAAAAATAAGCAAAGTTTTCGAGGTTCAAGGCAGCTCATAGAGGTAGCTTAACACAATTTGTATTTTATTTACTGGGTTTTACATGTTCCTCGACCGACGTCAATGATCATCACCATCAATCGAAACATTATAAATCATCACCTAATGCCGAGATGACAAAAAAATCAACATCTATTGACATAATTTTATTGGTATACCAATAACTACAATTGAGTCAATAATACCACCCCTAGGCAAAGTGGTGGAAGTTTCCTACAACTGTGGCCGGAAACACGAACCACACATCGGGTTCTTAGGGACAACAAACACATCCAGTGTTTAGTATCCCCACGGTCTCCTATGACCGCCATCCATGGTTCCCACCCTTTCAGAGGGACACCAAAGAAGAAAAATTATTACACTGTTTGGTCTCTTTTACCGGTCTTAATTAATTTATAGTTATGCAAATCATCATACAATAACATATTCGGGCCTTTGCCCTATCAAATCAACAATGTAACTATTTAAAAAACAAATTTTCAAAATCGTTTTGCAATGCATTTATAGTTTACTTTTAGCCAGACACGCTCTTGGCCTTCAAAGGCCTATCATTGGTCCACACACACAACCACTATACAATTTAATAAGATTTAAATGACATTACAAATTTCAGTGAATATAACTCACACATAGATATTCAAATTGGTGTTCACCATACAACATCAATGCATATTCACAACAAATAAATGAATGCACATTGAACCAAGCTTATCAGAGTTTTAGATAACTAAAAAAACATCAGATTCCAATTTGATTTCCAATCCAGATTCCTTTTACATGCGAGAGATCAGATTTTTATAACATACCAGAAATCAAATTTTATAACATGTCAATCTTGCTTTTAGAATCAGATTTAATTAAATATCCACAACAAACCAATTTGCAACATTCATTCGGTTCATATTCAATTGACTATCCAAAACCAGCAAATTTTATAGTTCCAAAAGAAATCGGACACTTGGAACAGCATAGATAAATTTCAGTATAGTCAAAACCTTTTTCGAAATATGATTTTGTATATATATACATATATGTTGATCGACTTGTATACACTGACTGTTATGCATATATATACCCTGTTTAATATATATATGCTTAACAGTCATATATATATATACCCTGATCGGTATATATATATATATATATGTATACATTCCCTGATCAATATATATATGTGTGTGTGTGTGCTGAATGATATATATATATATATATATCCTGTTCACCTGTATAAGCTCAAGAAACTACAGATGTATACATATAACAATCAGAATACAGGCTGGTACAGAATCAGGAAACTCGCATGAACATATTGAGTTCAACTGCTTGCATCACTGGCAGCGATTCTGGTTCAAATCATATTCAAAAGAACTTAAGTCTGAAATGATATTCCATGTATTTATGTATACGGTTTCTAATCAGCCCAAAAATTGGGTTCTTGACATATACATAAACATATGTATTTTATATTTTTTGGATCAGACCTCAATTTAATCACACTCAGATTTAACCTAGAACCAGATCTTGATATTATGAAAGTACTCAGGTTTTATTTTTTCAAAAACTACAGATTTAAATTCAATCAATAAGATTTGGATTTAATTAAATCTATAATCATATATGTAATATTGCGTATTTTCACACAGTTAAATTTGAGATTTTCGAAAATTTGGCTAAGTATAGAAGAAAAATTGTTTGATTCTCGATTTTAAGCCGATGCTTTGGAGTCTGGGCTTGGCCCAAGTCTCATTCTCAAGGGCTAAACGAGCCAATCAAAACGTGAGAAAAAGTTTTATTTTTGACCTTTAAATTCAAGCGAAATTTGGGTTATTTTTGGGTGAATTTTGGAAGCAAAATTCGAGTTATATATCGTTGGATGCGTCTCAAAATTCTGAGCATAACGATATTTTATTTTCCTTGATTCGGGCTACGGTTGGCCCAAAAATCACATTTTTTTAAAAATTGAGCAGTTTGTCGGTTCGGATCCGGATTTGGATCGGATCAGATCTAATGGATTTGATCCAAATTCATATGGATCTGGACTCTATCCAAGAGCCATATTAATCTTGTATTGATCCAGCTCAAGACCCATTTGGATTTTTGAGATGAATTTGGATTTTGGATCCAGATCCAAATTCATGCCCAACAAATTTCCAACTTTAAATTCATTAGAAATCTTTAAATTGGAGTTAATTAATGTTAAGAAGCCTCCCAAGTTAATTTGGTTATTTTTTGAAAGCTTCTGAAAATTTATTTATTATTTAATATTAATTAATTAATTAATTAATTTAATGTAATTTCAAAATTTTAATTTGGCATTTGTTTAGGACTCTTTGTAATAACCTCATTTTTTCTATTTAATTTTATCGTAAAATCATACTTATTTTTCTAAAATTGGGTCTGGGATCCGTGTTTAGGACCCAGGATCCACAATGGACTATATATAAAAAATATAGTACTATAATAATTATATAATAAATGTACATATATATCAATAAATGGGTGAATCCACGGTTGGATCCATATGGATCCAATCCTAGGCTAATGACGGATCCAATTGGGCAGACAAGCTGTGGATCCAACATGCGGTTGGATCCCGGGTCCCGGACCCAAGCCGCGCCCCGTGTAACCAACAAGTTATAAAAAAAAAAAGCACAACACTAAAGCTATGCTGGCCCGATAAAGTGGGCATTAGGGTTCAAAATGAACCCTAACGCAAGCCGAAGGTGAGAGGGGGAGTGCGCAACCGCTGAGAAGGAGGGGGTAACTGCCTCCTTCCTTTCTGGGAGATCACCCCCCTACATAGCGCCTCTCCCACTCCTCTCTTCCTCCCACTCTCCTCTCTTCCTCCACTCTCTCTGACTCCCTGTCTTTCTCCCTCTCCCCCCGTGTTCTCTCTATTAGCCGCCGACTGTAAAACCCGAAAATTTTTGTTGCAAAATATTTTAAAATATGCAAATTGGGCCTAGATCCACATTTCGGATCTAGGACCCATAAAGGGGTAATTAGGAATACATGTTATCAAACATGATTTAATAACATTAATAATAATAAATAGATAAAATTTTAATTATAAAATTTATTTATTTTTATTAATCCGAGGATCCACAGTTGGATCCATTGGGATCCAACTTGTGGATCCATCTCGTTGGGGTCGGGTTACGGGTCTCGGGTCCGGACCCGAGCCGCACCCTGTACAACCTTTTAAAGGAAAAAAAGGGCAACCCGATAAGGGTTGCCCGATAAAACTGTAACAGAACAAGAAAGGGGGGCAAGGGGGGGGGGGGGGGGTTATGCAGGGCGTAACCGACCCCGCACCTCTCGGTAGAGGAGGGGCTTGGGGCCGATAAAGGGGGAGTGGAGAGGGGGTTCTTGCCCTCTTCACTCGATCTCTCTCTCTTCCCCCGTCTCTCTCTCCCTGTCAGTGTACGCACGTCGGAGGAAGGTCCGGTCGCCGGCAAAGCTCCGGCCATCCACAACCAACAAGGAGCTTCGTCTGTCACGACAGTGAGTGGAGCTTTGGCTACCAGCCACCACCGAAGGCCGCGGCTAACAACAACTAGATACTCCCACCACGGCAGCCTCCGATCGTCGGAAAAGCTTCAAAAAAAGGTACGGTGCTTCTAACGAATTTGGGTGAGGGATCGAACATGGGTTCGATCTCGTGTGAGGGGTTTGAGGGGAGCATCCAGGGAAGGCTGTCGATGGAGGTATTCCCTATTTTCAAAAATAAAGAAAGAAAAAAAAGGGGAAGAAAATTATGTTAAACCCTAGATGTACGATTTGGGGGTTTCTTGTTTTTATGCAAGAAGGGGAACCGAAGGCCATCACGAACCCTAGGGTTACAGGGGAAGCTCTAACTCGAACGAAAATAAGGGTTTAACTTGTAAATGCAAATTCTTGATTCTAAATGCGTGATCTGCACTGATTTTGGTTCGGCATGTATTAATTTAGGAAATCAGTATAGAAGCATCTGATTAGCCTAATTTGGTGTTTGATCTGTCGATTTTAGGGGTAATCACGATTCTCTTAAAGAAATTTGATTCACGTGTACGTGAAGGTTGATAGATTTAAACCCATGAACTTTAGGTTATTTCATGTACAATGTTTCTTTTACAGTTTTCATTTGACTACAGTATTCTTGATCATGGTTTTTATACTAAGTTGCAACAGTTGGGTCAAATTTCTGTTTATGTATGATAAAGTTTCATATCAACAGCTTGGTTCATCATAACTTCAGCACCATGAAGTGTCATTTTATAGCATGATTTTCTTAATTGTATTAAGGTGATTAGGATTGCACTGACCATCAAGATTCAGAAACCTGTTTAATTACTTTGAAGTTTCATACCATGAAGGCCGGTGTATTAGGTGCACAAGCATATCCCTGTGTGCGGTATGTAAACAGAACAAGGATTGATTTTATTTTAAATCTTGGTTTAGATATGCTGTGTGTGTTAAATCCACAAGGGTTGATTTTATTTTTAACCTCGGTTTAGGTAGGCTGTGTTCTATGAACATGATTGAGTTTTATCAATCTGTGTTCTGAAAGTTAAGTCTTGATACTGTTATTCACCTGAAATAGGGTTATCTGAACTTGAGTGCTTGTATTCTTGAAACCGAATACTTAAGGACTGTTTGGAATCTGAAGTTGCTGTTGATAATGGGGATGCAGATTTAAAATAGCCAAAAGATTTCAAACCCCCATCCTTGATCTGTCCCATTTGCATCCCTAGTTGGATTTGGGCCATGAATCCGACATGGATGACCCGATATCAATGCCTTTGATATCAATCCAAAGTGTTGCTGTGTATGTTTTGTTAATGAACTATTAGTGCCTACGTTGAGTTGATATTTTCCCAATTCAAGTGTTTCTATGTGATACATTAGGCTTTGATTAATGAACTGTTAGTATTGTTACTAGTAAGGAAACTGTTTTCCATCTTCAATAGGCAAATTTCAATTGAAACTGCATCTATGTAAAAATAGATAACAGGCTATTCTATCTTGAATTAAGACAAATGGAATTGTGTTTCAGTGCCAAATAGAAATTAAACTCTTGTTATAGGACTGAAGGGAAGCGTTGGTTTTCAATATGTTACTTATGTTTGCCATGGAGGTGTATGATCTCACTTGACTGTTATGAATCAGATTTAATGGAAATATGTTCCAAATTTTTATAAATACTGTGTATGATATAAGTCTTGATATGAATAAAGGGAAACCTTTGAACATATGCACACCTATATATAGGTGTTAAGAACAGGTTGGAATGTCATTTCTAAGAAGGTTATGTAACTGTTATTGTTATAATTATGGTACTCATGAATGTGAGCATGATCCAGTTATTGATAATTCTTCTTGGGTAAGAATACTTGAATTGTGCACTCACACACTTAAAGAAACCATGGATTGGTTAATACCCGTATGTGATGTAGGTAACACACACATAGTGGAAATGCATATGAATGAGCAATGACACGCATATGTTTGGGTTTATGATTGCATAAGTGCACATGCTTTTGGCACTTTGGCTTAGTGTTATGAATGAAACACTAATTTGGTTTTATTATGTGATGCGTCGATGGCCTAAATGGACCATCATCGGCTTGGAGAGCCGTGAGTTTGGTTTTCTTTTACTTATGTTTTTAATTGCATCACTTGAACTACATAAGATGGTTTGGCACATTACTACACTGTTCTAGTGGTTTATACGGGCTGGAGTCCCGAATGGGTCTCCGCAAGGGAGGATGCGGGTTTTCACTTTAATTTTGCATATGGTGTTGCAAACTTAAAGAATTAACTTAAATAAAAATATAATGAATAAGAACAGTGTAATATACATTCTGGGATATCTCATCTGGAGTATGAGAATCTTAGATATCCGGTCTTAGGAAGACTGTGAGGATACAAAAACTCTGTGTACTGTAATTTGGTCCCCTGAACCCGATATTGAGGTTCTTTCTCCTGGCCACGGTTTTAGGGAGAGTCCGCCACTTTACCCGGGAGTGGTGTGTTGGTCACAGTTGTGAGTTTGTTTGGTACCAAGGAAGTGACACATGTGGGCGTGGGGTGTCCCTTGTGTCCCCGACATTAGATGTGGAGGTTTAATGTTCCGAAGGTGATTCGGTCGAGGGCTAAGTTGGAATCCAGTAATAAAATATAATTTGCGTGTTAAGCTACCCTGGGAACCTACTTGACCTCGGGGATTGTACCCGTTTGGTGTATCCGCGGGCAACAGTAATTAAAAAGAGGAACTTAAAGTTGCGTGCATTTAATAGGGCATGCATATGGAAAGATGAAACTTAAATGAAAGATAACAGAAAAAATCATGCATTGTACATAATCATGCATTCTCCTGTTATGCATTAGATCATGCCTGTTTGAATCATTCTCTATATCATGACATGATTTGGTGGTAGTATACGATTTACTTATTGAAATCATGCTGCAAGGTTTAGTTATTTAGTTCTTGATATATGGTACTGCGTTACTGTTCTTGACTGGTGAGCATATGTAATTGTTGGTAGTATGGATATTTGAATGCTGCAAATTTTATATCTGTACTCACTCAAATCATTGCATGAAATCTTATCCATGTTCTTTGTCTTACCTGGTTTCTTTAGAAGTAGCTGTGCTTAGAATTTCGGTTCTGACACCCTACTTTGTTAGTTTTTCACAGGACATGGTGAACAGTGAGGCTGAACTGACTACTGGGGATGGATGAGAGTCATACTTGCGCTTGTCAGTTTCAACAGGGGACAGAGAAGCTCTAGTTTTGCTTCTTTTAGTCTTTTTAATTTCTGCAGTTGTTACTTCACTTTTGAGTTGTGTATGAGACTCTTATTGGTTCATAAATAAAAGAAATTGGTTTGGTTCTTATGGATGATGGTTGCAACTTCGTTTGTGGTGGTTGGGCTATCCAATGAAAATTGGAACTGTGAGGACCCCAGATCTCTGAGAAGGTTTCCGCAATTCTTAGAAAAAAAAATATTCCGCATTTTCAAAGGGTATAGATTGGGGTTGTTACACCGGCGACTTCTGTACACTCCCGATCGCCCCTTCACGACAGAGGATCGATGGTTGGCAAAATCCCCTTCTCGCAACGGCAGCAGCCCCCAAGCGCTGGTTTGAGGTACGAGTCTCCCCTTTTGAAAATAGATGAGAAATTGAACACTGGTTCGATTTTATGCTTTTTTTGGATGGAATCCATGTGAAAAACGTTCCCATGGTGGATTCTTCCACGATGCATGGAGGATGACCCATGGATCGTCCCCATGGCTGGTTTCCGGTGTCTTTGCATCCTTTTTAAAAAAATAAAATAAAATCTGTAACTGCATGTTTGGGTGGTTTGGCTGCAGGCCGGACCCAGCCGACCGGGCTGCGTCACGTTTGTTAAAAAAAAAAAGGGGGGCGTTAAGGTGTTTGGGCCCAGCCAACCTGACGTCGGCTAAGCCTTTGGGCGATCAGCCCCAGCTGACTCAGTCGGCTGGGTGTTTGACCGAGCCGACTGGGTCGACTAGGAGGGTGTGGCTGTATGCTAGACCCAGCCAACTGGTCGACTGGGTCACGTTTCTTGTAATAAAAAAATGTTAACAATAAAATTTCTTTTGGTGGCTGTTCAGCCCTGACAACACACAGGCCCGGACTGAGGCCTGTGCATGGGCTGTCGGGCCCAGTGTCGGCTGGGCTGTTATGGCCAGCCGGCCTGGCAGGCAGTCTGGCCCGGGGTTGACCAAACCCGACCCAGCTGATTAAGGTCAGCTGGGCCTGTTTGGAGCCGGTCGACTGGGTGAAATCTTCAGACAAAGGAAAAAAAAGAGGGGACTGAGTATTTAACTGTCTGTTGTGCAAAACTTTATTTAGACATGTATGTGCTGTGTGGTGCAAAATTTTATTTAGACATGTATGTGCTGTGTTATGCAAACCTTATTTAGCCATGCATGTTATGCAGAATATGATTGGGTCACACTTATATATATATATATATATATATATATATATATATATATAGATTCATGTCTACAGGTGATTTGGGTATTCTGTTACAAAATTTTCTCTCTTGCAAGTGCTGTGTATGTATTTAATGTTCATCTTAGTAAGATAGATCATTAAAGTGAGTGTGCATTGAGGTATGTATATGTGGGACAGTGTATTGATAGGTACGTATACTCATGATGAAAAGAAAGATGCATTAGCTAAGTATGTGCAGAATTTATTCATAACATACACTGCTATGGTTATGTAGAATTTGATTTTGTACATTCATTAGCTATGCATATGCAATGTTTACATGAGTACATGCATTCAAAGAGACTCATGCATTGAGAGGTGTATGCACACTTAAGGAAATTATGCTTGATGTGATTGTGTCTGCAGTTGATTTTAAAGTTGAGCATATAATGAAAAATTGTATTTGTCACTAGGATATGAAATGAAACAATACATGTGCATGAATATTTTTGTGTCATGTGCATAGTCAACGATGTGCTTATACGAATGTGCATTTAGACGAGCTAAGTGATTTATTTCATATATGGCATGTGATTATGGTTTTTGCATATGGTGTCTCGATGATCAAAATGAATTATCGCGGGCCTGGTAGGCCTCGATCTATGGTTTGCTCTTTTCTTATTCACCTTTAAATGCATCACAAAAATCATATTTATTTTTATTGCATTGTATTGCACTGTTCTATGTGTTTCTACGAGCGAGAGTCCCGTGATGACTCTCGCAGGAGTAGATGCGAGCTTTTGCCTTGCTTTTGCATACTAAATTGCAGAACTTAATAATTGGCTTTTAATAAAAAGATAATAAATAAGAACCGTGTAATATATGAACTGAGATCTCCCATCAAAAGAATTGGCATCTTAGAGGTTCGGTTTTGGGGGACCACGAGGGTACAAAAAAAAACTCCGTGTGCTTTACTTTGACCCATGAATTCGATATTGAGGTTTTTTTCTCCTGTTCATGATTTTAGGGAGAGTCCGCCACTTTACCTGGGGGTGATGTATTCGACACAACTGTTGTTTTGGTATACCAAGAAAGTGACACTTATGGGCGTGAAGAGTTCTTGGTGTCCCGACATTAGATGTGGAGGTCTAATGTTCTGAAGGTGATTTGATCGAGGGCTAAGTTTGGAACCTAGTAAATAAAATACAACTTGTGTGATAAGTTACCCTGGGAACCCTACTTGACATCGAAAAATTTTACCCGTTTGGTGTATCCGCGGGTAATGGTAATTAAAAAACGAAAACTTAAATTGTGTGCATTTAATAGGGCATGCATATGAAAAATAATACTTTAATGAAAGATAATAAAATGTTCATGCATTACACATAAATCATGCATAATCTTGCTATGCATTAGAACATGCATATTCTACCTGTTCCCTTAATTGTTAGATGTTGGTGGATGCTTGATGTTTAATTCTTAATGCATGTTAAATGACTTGCTTACTTAAATTGTAATCTCTATTATTGATTAATGTTCTTTCATGCTTAATAATTACTTCCTGTTGCATGAATGCTTAATTGAATTTTGTAATTGTCATAATTGTATTCCTCTGAATTATTGCATGAAATCTTATCTGTGTTCTTTATGCTCATTTATTTCATTAGAGAGATTTGTACGTAGAATTCTTCGAATTTCTGATACCCTCTATTTATGTTTTTTCGCAGTCGCAGGTGACCAATGAAGCGACTAGCTTCTGGGAGAGCTACGAGTGTCACGTTTTTGCTAGACAGTTCGTGACTCGGTCTTCTTTATTTTCTTTTATATTTGGTTCTCTATGCACTCTGAATTTCATCTATGCTATCACTTATTATATCAATAAAGGTTTGTTTTGGTATGGATGATAATTGTAAGCTCTATTGTGGTTGGTTGTTTTATTCAATTGGGAGTAGAACTGTAAAGGCCTCGGGTCTCTAAAAAGATTTCCGCAATGGTTTAAAAAACTTTTTTTTTTTGCATTTTCAAGGAGTATAAGTTGGAGTCGTTACACTCTTAGTAGAGCCCTTAAACATACCTAGAAGCATCTAAGAAGGTTTTAGAAAGCCTATTAAAATAAAACTTTGAAAAAGTCAACTTGGAGAGTTTCAAAATTTTCGGAAAACCCAAGAGAGAAGAGAGCCCATGTAGGGCTGCACTCTCTTCTCCAACCCATCTAGAAGGGGTTGGAGAAGGGGGGGTGTCCCCCCCTAGAGCCCTATAAAAAGAAAAAAAAAAAGAAAGAGAAAGAGAAGGAAAAAAAAGAGAGAAAGAGATGAAAGGAGAGGAAAAGAGAGAAAGAGGAAGAAGGGAGCTTCTTCCCCAATCATCCATCGTTTCCACCATTAAATCCATATTTCTTTTCAATCTACATGTGAGGTACGGGTCTTTCTCTTGTTTTGAATGAGAAAAAGAGCATGAATTTGATTTCCATGCAAGATTTTAGTGAAAATCTATGAGAAAAGAGTAGATCTAAATAATTACTCTAAGAATCGTCGGTGAAATTAATGTATTTTCACCTTTTCGATATGTGCTTGTTGTCATGATAAAACAAGAGTTTTGTTTCACATATGTTCATGTTAGAATAATATGTTAGATGCATATTGACTCGATGATTTCCACTGTATGAGTAGCTTTTTCTCGCTACCCAAAAACTCGATGCATTTGAAGTAGATGTTGTACTTGCTGTACATAGCATCATCTAGGGGTGGCAATCGTGTCGGGTTGGCGGGTCGACCCGACGGGTTGGCAGGTCGCATACCTCAACCCGAACCGACCCGTTTATTAAACGGGTTGGCTGTGGCAAACACGAACCCGGCCCGTTTAATAAACGGGCAACCCGACACAACCCGCCAATCCATTTAATAAATGGGTTGGGTCGGGTAAACGGGTTCTCAGGTTCGCGGGTCGGGTTGACGGGTTGACCCACCCACCTAACCCGTTTATTAAACGGGTCAGCTGGGTTGGCGGGTTGGCATACCCCTAACACGAACCCGACCCATTTAATAAACGGGTTAGGCGGGTCGACCCGTTTATTAAACGGGTTCGTTTTTTCCAAACCCGAACCCGCCTAAGAGGCGGGTTGGCAGGTCGTGTCAGGTTTTGCCACCTCTAGCATCATCCCTGTATCAAAGATAATTTCTCATTTCCTTGCAGTCTTATCCATGATTCTTGGAAACTCTACAATAAACTAGTAGGTAGTTGGCGTAATCAGTAATCACATTCTCACACTAACAGTTTAACAGAATATGGGAATAATCTCACTGCTAAAGAATTATGGGGTTTAGACTTTTTGTTTATGTTCAAGTAACATATGGTTTCCAATTGTATTCTCAATAAATGTAAACAAGAATTTGGGTAAGGTGTGACAGCTGGATGAATATAGTTAATCCTAAATGATAGGGTCCAGTTGGAAATCTTACTAGGGATACCCACTACGTTGGCTATTGAAAGCATGTAAAGATATATTTGCTCAGCAATTGTCTCAAGATCACACCACAACTTATACCTGACATCAACACACACTTCCACATTATTCAAGTTCACGATTTTACCCAATATACATCCAATATTTATAATTTCGATATCCATTACCCTTATTTTTTTTAATGGATATAATCACTTGGTGCTATGAAACTATTTCAATAGGTAAACAAAGACACTTTGCAGTGTCTGACAGTTATGCTAGCACAACCATGGAATACATCAACCAATGACCAGATCTGGCCACGACTGACAGGCCTGTTGAACCGTAGGGGCTAGCCGAGTTGGTACACAGGCCCAGATTAGGCTGTGTAGGGGTTGCCAGACCAGCCAGCTAAGTTTGGCTGGGCTGGAGCCGAGCCCCAACTGACTGGGTCGGCTAGGAGTAGTGGGTTATTTCTTTTTAAACAAAGAAAAAGAATTATACATATTTTTTTATATGGTTGGCATGTTCAGATTCAGATGGGTACATGTGAATTTCAGTTGATGCTCATATGATATGCTTAATTGAATCTGAAAATGACATTAAATTGGCATGAAAATTTCCAAATTTGTTATTTCAAATTGGGCTTGGCTATATGTGTGTAAAAGAATAAAATTTTTGTAGGCTAGCACATTAGTATATCATGCTTAATCAAAGTGTTAATACACAATCGTTCTTATATGCATGTGCATTCTTGAAATTGATGTGTTTTGCATGTAAGTAATCACATGAATGTTCACAAGCTTAAACTGGATATTCTATGTTGAGTTAAAGTATTAATATAAGGTGGTTTTCTTATGCATGAGCATACGCGGAATTGATATGTTGTTGCATGTAAATAATTGCATGGGTGTTCGCATATTTTAAGTGAAGTGGTTCATGAATGAAAGCATGCATTTGATATGAACATGTGAATTAAATAAAAGCATGTAATTAACCTGATTATGCGAACTCATACCCATGCATATGAATATTATTATTTCATGTACATCTCTAAATTTACATAAATGAATATGCATTAAGAAACATTTGAAAAGTAATGCATAGTGGCATGATATTTATGATTTTTACTTATGAATGCATCGATGATCAAAATGGATCATCATGGGCTCTGTGAGCCTTGAGCATTGTGTGAGCCTTGAGCATGTGTTGCTCTTTGTTTTAGTTCTATGTATTGCAAAAATCAAATGTGATATTATTGTTTTAATTGACTGTTCTATGTTGCCACGGGCTGCGGTCCCGTGAAGAGCTTCGCATGTTAATTTGCGAGCTTATGTTATTAATTCTACATGTTGAATTGCAAATTAAAGAAGATGAATTAATGGCGAGATAAAATAAATTAAAGAACACTGTAATCTACGTTTCCTTGATGTTCTTTCTATAGTACGAGAATCTTGAACATTACGATTTTGGGGAACCGTGAGGATACTAAAACTCTGTGTGCGTTGTTTGTTGCCCCTGAACCCGATATTGAGGTTCTTCTCCTGGTCACAGTCTTAAGGAGAGTCCGCCACTTTGCCTAGGGGTGGTGTGTAGATACAGTTGTTGTTTTGGCATACCAAAAAAGTGATATTATGGTTGTTGATTTCTATGGTATCTCGATATTGGTTGTTGATTTTCAATGTTCTGATGGATGGTGTTGATTCTTGATATCGGTCGAGGGCTAAGTTTGGAACCCAGTAATAAAATACAATTTGTGTGCTAAGTTTTCTTGGGAACTCTACTTGACCTCAGAAACTTTTATCCGTTTAGAGTATCCGCGAGCAACGAAAATTAAAAAAAGAAATTTAAATTGTGTGCATTTAATAGCGACATGCATACGAAAAGAAAACTCTGATAAAAGATAATAATTTATTCATGCATTATACTGAAATCATATATATTTCTGCTGTGCATTAGATCATATATATTTACTTTTTTTATTAATTGTGATATAGTGGTGACTGCATGATGTTTGTTCCCTAATACATGTTAAATGTCTTTATTGCTTAAATTGTGGTTTCTATTGTTTATTAAATTGTTCTCTCATGCTTAAAAATTCTCTATTGCATGAATAGTCAATTGAGTTATGAATTTGTCATAATTTCATCCTTCTAAAATATTGTGTGAATCTTATTTGTGCTCTTTTTACTTATTTGTTTCATTAGGGGAATTCATATAAAGAATTCTTTGGATTCTGAAACCCTTACTTTTGTGTTTTTTTAGTCTCAGATGCTTAGTGAGGCGACTTGCTTTTGAGGAGTCACGAAAGGATTGCACGATTGGTTGACAAATTATTTTAGACAACGTGACTCTTCTTTTTGCTTTATGTACATTTTATTTGCTTATGTCTCTGACTATATGTACTTTAATTAAATAAAATTTGGTTTGGTTTGAAAGATGAGTATAAAATTCCTGTGGTTGTGGATGTGTTATAACTGTAAAGGCCCTGGGTTTCTGGGAATGTTTCTGTACTTATTTAAAAAAAAAATATTTTGTCACTTTTTCATGGGTACAAGTTGGAGTCGTTATATATATATATATATATATATATATATATATATATATATATATATATATATATATATATATATAAGAGTTGAGTGTGGACAGATATGGGGTTTAATATATATAGGTTCAGTCTGAGAAATCGAACACAGGCCCTCTAATAGATTGGGCATGTTGGATCAGAGTCCGATACTTGCAGCACCAACAAACTATATATTCAAAGCAGTCTACACTGCATATACATCTCAAAATAACTATGCATTGCACCCAACCACAGCGTTGAACCTGCATCCTCATTAACAGCGACACATGAACAAAATTCAAGGCTGCTCATCTAATTAAATCTGGGCATGCATAACAGTTTATTCTAGACTATCCTGCGATAACTAAACACACAGAAACAGATTTATGTGCACGGTTAACAGAGAAGTAAATTGATGCCGAAATGCCTAAATTAGAAGTTTAGGATCTACGTCATCAGGTTACAAGAAATCTGTACAGGAAACATGATTTACAGAAATCAGTACCTTGGCATGGACACATGCTGTTAAACTTCTAAAATACCCAGAACAAGGAAATCAACACTCTTAAAATTCCTAACATGCTCAGCTCATAAACAACAAAAAGAAATACAAAAGAACATCCAACAGAATTCAGACCATGTAATATACCTGTTTGTAAATACCTATCGGTTGATTTAGCCAAAACTGACATAGGCTAAATTTAGAGTTTCTGTACCTGATAACTATAACTATAACTGTAACTATATATATATATATATATATATATATATATATATATATGTGTGTGTGTGTGTGTGTGTGTGTGTGTGTGAACCTTCAAAATACATGTTAAATTGAACCAGGACATGCTATGATTCAAGAAAAATTCGCATTCCAATGGCTCTCGGTCACATCCATAACCCAACGTGAAATAGATCAGAAAAATCTGTATATGGTAGCACATATTTAATCTTTCTCTGACCTATGTTTGATTCAGCCTAAACTAAATCCCTTCCTGTCATATTAGGAGAAGAATCCCGTACCTTATTTTCTTGCGGCGTAAAAGAAACAGAAGTTGGAGAAGAAGAGGATGGAGAGCACACTGCAGCCCTCTCTTTCTCTCTCTACTTCTCTCTCACTCACAGTTCAGCCTGTTCCCCTTTTTCTTTTTTTCTGTATTACAGCCCTCTCCCTCTCTCTCAAAACCAGCATAGCGAGAGGGCTACTACCAAGCTTTTATAAAACACATGGGACTCCTCTAAGGGGGACGTCCCATGTGTTCTATAAATAGAAAGGCTTTATTTCCTCATGAAATAGTAGTCTTTCTATACTAGAACTCTCATATATCTATATGTATTATTATATATATGTATATATAATATCTGGTTATAAACTTTTTTTTTAAAACTTATGTATTCCACTACAATTAGATATTGGATGCTGGCCCAAAGGATCTAAGATCCATATCCAGATTCATCTAACTTCATATTGGATCTTGGCCCAAAGGGTCCAAGATCCAATATTAGGATCCATATCTCGTTAACCATATATATAATATATTAAATCAATTTAATAAAATAACGTTTATTAAATTTTAAATTAGGCAAAAATTCATGAGATATTACACTTGCTCTTTTCCTGTATTTCAGTCGGTGACCATGAAATACATGAGAAGGAGAAGGCAGTGGCTACTTATTATAAAAACATCCTAAAACCTTTCTCCTTTTGGCTTTTGAGAACCAAACAAATCACTCTAAATGTTAAAAGAATGATGAGGTGCAATGAAGAAGAAAAAGTTAAATCAGTGATACATCCTCCCTTTCAAAGATGCAATTCTAAATGTACCGATACATGCCAAGTTGGCCCCAGACCATTTTGCCTTTGCATGGTGGTAAATATAAAATTTGTATATATATATATATATATATATATATATATATATATATATATATATATATATATATATATATATATATATATATATATATGAGAATGAGGATTATCCTGCCCCCTTTTTCATTATGTCACCATTAGGACCCTCCAAAAATGATAGTTTTAGGTGTTTTATGCTCGATTTGAACCATTAAATCAAATCTATGTCACATGGACACTTCACTTAGCATGTGTATCCCATATCCACACGATACGACACTAGGACACTTCATGGACACAACACGACACTCCATAGGCACAGGTCAACATTGTGTCATTAACTTCTATTTTCTTTTATGATCTTATTTACTTATTTCATATTCACTTGAATTCTTTTTCTTTTAAAATTTGTCATCAATTACATTACATTTCAATTTCAATTTGCTTTCATTATTTGATTTTCCTAATTATAGTGATTTAGAATTGTTGTTTTATACACACATACATCTATGTGTGTGTACAGCCGTGTCCCTGTGTCCTAATTATTGAACATTATCAAATTGTACCAAGCAAATCCACATCATGTCCCGCTCTCGTATCCGTATTCATATGACAATTTCAAATTGATTTGACGTAAAAGTGTAAATATTTTATCATAAAATTTTAGTACAATGTTAACTGTTGATTATAAAGATGCTTAATCAAATACATGTTCTCTATTGAGTAAACAATGATAAACACATCCAACGGTTCAGATCGAGCATAAAACATCTAAAACTATGATTTTTAGAGGGTCCTAACAGTGACCTAACTAAAAAGAGGGCAGGATAATCTTCATTCTCTCTCTCTCTCTCTATATATATATATATATTCTATCAAATCTCCACCTCTCCTTTTTGTAGCAATTGGTTCTCTTTTCCATGAACTTCTGCTATAATGGCTTCTTTTCTCCATAGAACTTTTTGTGGTTGCCACTGGATGATTTTTCTTTTTGTTGTTTCCAGATCCATTTGCGTTACGCATAAGCTGTGGTGCTCGTCAGAATGTTAACACTGGTCCTACCAATACACTTTGGTACAGAGATTTTGGTTATACTGGTGGGAGACCTGGTAATGCAACGCCTTCAAGCTTCATCAGCCCCAGACTGAATACACTTCGTTATTTTACTCTTTCAGATGGTCCTGAGAATTGTTATAATATTCATAATGTGCCCAATGGACTGTACTCAGTGAGGCTCTTTTTTGCCTTGCTTGGTGAACGCAAATTGAACAACGAGCCTCTTTTTGATATTTCCATTGAAGGAACACAAATATATTCTATGAAACCAGGCTGGAGTAACATCGATGTCCAGTCATTTGTTGAGGGATTGGTATCTATCTCAGATAATTCTGTATCTTGTTTCCACAGTACTGGTCATGGTGATCCTGCCATCCTTTCTATTGAGATTCTTCAAGTTGATAATAATGCTTACTTTTTGGGGCAACAATGGAGTGGTAGGTCAATCCTTAGAACAGCAAGGAGACTCGCTTGTGGTGCAGGAAAGCCAGCCTTCGATGAAGATTTACATGGAGATCATTGGGGTGGTGATCGATACTGGGAAGCTATAAAAAGTTTCGGAAAAATTTCTGACCAAGCAATATCAACTGAAAATGCAATAAAGATGGTCTCTCTTGCACCAAATTTCTATCCTGAAAAGTTATATCAGTATGCGATTGTCAGCACTGACAGTGAACCTGATTTAACGTTCAACATGGAGGTGGAGCCTAACAAAAACTACTCAATCTGGTTGCACTTTGCAGAGATCGATCCAAGAATTCAGGGTGCTGGATCAAGGGTGTTTGACATATTGATAAATGGTGATATTGCTTTCAGGAGTGTTGACATTGTTAATCTTACTGGGGCTAGTTACACAGCAATCGTGCTTAACAAGACTGTCGCAGTGAATGGGAGGACCTTGACCATAACTCTGCACCCTATGAATGGAAGCCACTCCATCATCAATGCCATTGAGGTCTTTGAAGTTATTCCAATGGAGTTCAGAACTTTTGCAGTTGAAGGTCTCTCTCTCTCTCTCCAAACATGCATGATCAACACACACACACAACATACATTGACATTCACCTAAAAGATTCAGTTTTTTTATTGGCTTTTCTGTTTCATAAAACTTTTCAATCACATATCGTGAACATCCATAGAATTTTTTTTTCACTTCAGGGGCAGGGAAACAATTTCAAGATGCAAGTTTTTTTTTTCTCTTTGTATCTAGTGCAGCCAAAAATGGTTATATTCGACTAATTGAAGAGGTACTTATAGACTATGCACTCTATGTGGATTGCATTTTCTTTGGAATGGTTAAGATCACAAAGTTCTATGTACAACAAACTAGCATTTTGCAGTGGAAAAATAAAATCAAACCAAAATCATCAATAGTATATGGAAAAAGAAAGCTTAACTTAGGAATGTAATGTTTGACTAATATTACACAAACTTGCTTAAGGATGCTTTCATTCTAATGCTGTCATGCGTGATTGAAGTCTAATGTTAGTCGAAATCTTTACATTATTCTAGTCCTGTAGCTCTGAAAAATAGACAAACTTATGGTCTTCTTAGTCATGAATTTAAAATAGTTTCATCTGTTAGGATAATTTACAATAGAATTTTGAGCATGCATAGACCTTGAAAGGGAACAAGATAACATATGTCCCTACCTCCAGCAAAAAACTTTTCACACTAATTTAATATGTTATTGGTTAATATTTCGAGTTTCAGGCTTTTAGGTTGTCTAACAAATCTGTTAAATTTAATTATCGTGACTTTATGCGCAAGATTCAAAAGAAAGAAATTGTAAAAGCTTTAAAGAAAATGAAATCAAGAAGGGCAGTTGGCCCCGATGGTATACCTATCGAGGCTTGAAAATGCTTGGGTGAGAAAGATTTAGAATGGTTGACAAATCTTTTTAACAAGATTTGGTGGACAAATAAGATGCCTAATGAGTGGAGGAAGAGTACTTTGGTGCCTCTATATAAGAATAAGGGTGTTATACAAGATTGCACAAACTATCGTGGTATAAAACTCATGAATCACACTATGAAACTTTGGGAGAGGGTGATTGAGTATAGGTTGAGGAAGGTTGTCATGATATCGGAGAATCAATTTGGTTTTATGCCTGAAAGATCAACTATGGAAGCTATACATCTTCTTAGACAACTTATTGAGAGATATATAGAGAGAAACAAAGATCTGCATATGGTTTTTATTGATTTGGAGAAGGCATACGATAGAGTACCTAAGGATGTTTTCTGGTGGACAATGATAAAGAAAGGTGTTTCTCTCAAGTACATTAGTATAATTAAAGATATGTACGAATGAGTAGTAACCAATGTCCGCACTTGTGGAGGGGTGACAACCAATTTTCCTATAACGGTTGGGTTACATCAAGGATCTGCATTAAGCCCTTTCTTATTTGCTATAGTGATGGATGAGCTTACAAGATCAATTCAAGAAAATGTGCTGTGGTGTATGTTGTTTGCGGATTATATTGTTTTGATTGATGAGTCTAGAGTTGGGGTTAATGCTAAGTTAGAATTATGGAGACAGACATTAAAAGCAAGAGGTTTTAAGTTGAGTAAGAGTAAGACAGAATATATGGAATGTCAGTTTAGTAAGCAACGAAGTAGTGATGGAAGTGTAGTGAAGCTTGGTGAGCAAGAAATACCGGTGGATGATTGTTTCAAATATTTGAGATCTATCATTCAAAAGTATGGAGAAATTGATGGACATGTAAATCATAGGATAAAGGTTGGGTGAATGAAATGGAAGAGTGCAACTGGAGTGTTGTGCGATCGTAGAATGCCATTGCGGTTGAAAGAAAAGTTTTATAGGACGACAATTAGGCCCACTTTACTATATGGTAGGGAATGTTGGGCTGCTAAGAGACATCATATTCAAAAAATGAGTGTAGCTGAGATGCGTATGCTTAGATGGATGTGTGAAAATACAATAAAAGATAAGATTCAAAACAAGGAGATATGTAAGAAGGTAGGCGTTGCATCCATTGAAAATAAGATGAGGGAGAATCGTTTACGGTGGTTTGGACATATTCGGCGAAGGCCTAATGATGCTCCAGTTAGAAGGATGGAGAAATTGGAAAATATATTAGTTAAAAGAGGTTGGGATAGGCCTAAGAAGACTTGGATGGAGATGATAGGAAAGGATATGAATGCTTTGAACCTCACCGAGGACATGGCATTGGATAGAAATGATTGGAGGAGAAGGATTCATGTGGAAGAGCCAGAATGATTTTCTTTTTTGGTTCATATCGCCGACCCAATTGTTTTGGGATGAAGGCGTAGTTGTTGTTGTTGTTTGTCCTTAGAGTTTAGCTGGAATCATGGAAGTTCTTTAATGTTGATATGAATCATGAGCCCATAATTCAGCGATTGATTCTTGACCAAATCATTCTCATATGTGAACAACAGCGTGCCTCAAGTTGTGGCTGTTTTGCACCAACCTTGTTGGTTACTCTGTCATGCTGAATGAGGATTTAGATCTTTGTTATTTCAGGCATAGGCAGGACTAGGACAATGACTGCAATCGAATAATTTTGCTTTGGTGGCAAGACATCATGGTTAAGACATTGAGCTCCAGGTTAAACCCCCATGCTGGAAGCTGATTATCAAGTAATCTAAGAAGTTATTAGGACGAGATACATGTCTACAAAATTACTATTCGATACTATATATTGTGGTTCTACATATGTGAGATGGCTTATCTGTAAGTTATGATAGGACATTGATTATGGAATTATTCTGATTAGGCAAACTGTGCATCTAAGATAGGTTTATCAATTATAATCTAAATTATAACTATTGCGATTGAACGCTCTGCTAAATGGTCAAAAGGCGCAAAAGTGTCCGATGCAATGTTACACCCTTCTCTATTATTATCTATATATACACACACACACACAGAGAGAGAGAGAGAGAGAGAGAGAGAGAGAGAGAGAGAGAGAGAGAGAGAGAGAGAGAGAGAGAGAGAGAGAGAGGTTGCTGCCTACTTCTATCCATGCCTACCTTCAGCATACCGGGCTTTTGAAGGGTTTTTTCATATTTTTTCAAATCTGACCAAACAGATATGTTTTACATGCTTGATTTTATGTGAGTGGACTCTTGGATTGTCCAATTCTGACACGTGGTAGGTTTTTTATAAGGTTTGAAAATCGACGGTCTAAAATTTTCATAAATACTCAAGCTTAAAAGTTCATGTTTTTTCATCAAAAACATGATCCAAGTCTCATTTTCTAACAAATCCACTATGCCGAACACATCTGTGGGGTTAGATTTGCGAAAAAACCCTGTTCGCTCATGGTAGGCACCTACTCTCCACTATATATATATATATATAATGTGTGTGTGTGTGTGTGTGTGTGGAACAGTGGCTAATTCATGAGTTTTATTGGTGAAGGTGATTAAGGAGGGAGAGATGTAGTAAACTTTTTTGGTCGTTATGTTAATGCATAAATTTTGAAGGACTTAATGAACTTAAGTGCATGAAGACTATTTAATTGAGTGTAATTCTCCTCCTGTTGCTTTCACTTATATGTAATATGTTTAGATTCAACATTTTCAGTAGGAATATTACACATTTATTCATTTGAATTCATCGTACATCACAGTAGTTGAAAGTCAAAACTGTTTCTTCGAATGGGTCAGAAACTTGGGTGCCTTGGAAAAGTTAGTCTTCTAAGGGGGTGTTTGATGTCCAGGTGAATTCATCCAAGACAACTTGTCCAGGACGAATTTGTCCTGCCAAAATGGGATGCAAGTGATGTTTGCATCCCATTTTGGCAGGGACATTTTTGTCCTATGTTTGATGGACACTGTGGGCCCCATGTGTTTTGCGACACAATAATCTGGAAGATTGTTGTGCCAACCTTCAAATGGCCTCTAATTAAGCAGAAGATAGTTTTTGGATATTGATCTGTGGCCAGCACCACATAGGCTCATTGATTATTGAGAATGAGGCACAGGTCCACAACGTGGTTCACTGCAGTGTTTTGCAGCAACCAACTTAGGGGGTGATTCCCCTTGTAGGTGGCAAATGGTATAGAGGTTATAGCTTGTGTAATGTTTTCCAGCATGTTATATGGGTATCTAAATTAGTAATGTCATTTCATCATTGTATGATCCTTGGGCTGTTGTTTTTTCCTATTGAACTTCTGGAAGAATGCCTTATTGACTAAAATGCTCCAACATCGTTTCTAATATGATCAGTAAAATTGCACTGTGTAGTTGAGGCATTGCAGACATTGAAAAATGCATTGGGCCTGCCTCCTCGTTTTGGGTGGAATGGAGATCCATGTGTGCCTCAGCAGCATCCTTGGAGTGGAGTAGATTGCCAATTCAACCGCAACGATGGCTCTTGGGTCATTGATGGACTGTACTCACTCAACCTGTGTTGATTTTTCAAGAGATGAATTTCATGTCAATTGAATGTACAAAAATGATCATTTATGTGTATAACTTGTCTCATTTTTCTTATTCCCCAATTTGTATTCTGCACTCTACCTGCTATTTTTTGTTTAATGCTGTTTTATTTCTTAACAAAAGCCGTTATGCATTTGCAAATTTGCAACTGACGTCTGAAATTCTGTTTCGGTGGCAAGAGAATATGTTAAATATACCATGACCATGCCATAGCCACATGATCTCCAAAGAAATGATTATGAATGCTACTCTATATATTAATAATTGATGTACTTGATATATTTCTGTTTTCCTGCAGTTAAGATGGAAAAGTTGCATCTAAGCTTTTGTTATGTATCCCTAGGATTGCTTCAATTTACAACTAAAGAACTTTTTTGAAAACAAGAAAAAAGTCTAGATATTTTGTATTGACAGTATGTAGGTTGACACCTTATATTCACTTCAATATATCAAAATAGAGCTTAACATTATATGCTTTTGATATTTGATTATCTGACATTTCATGGAGATCTTAATGATTTGTAAGAGGTCTTGTCAGTGACAAGTGAGACTGCTACTCTAGACGAACTAGTTTTGCGGTTGGTGCAAATGTTTCTTAGCAATCATTTTATGCAACGCCCCCAAAATCCTTGACTTGTAACTTTTTACGAAAAATTTGAAAGCTTTGTAATCGATCATTTTTCAAAGTTTAAAATAACAGGTCAGCGAAAAATGATGTTTGAAATAACAAGTCAACGGATCTTGGGCGCATTACTTGCGAAACCTTTCCTTTACACAACGGATTTAAAACTCCGTACATTCAAAACCAAATAGATTAAAAAATGCACTTTTAATAATTTAGAGTTTATACAAAAGAGAAATTTTCAAGGAAACCCTCATGCAAAATTACAGAAATGTCCTCAGGAACAAAACGTCAGGGAAAGAGTCTCATCTTGATACTATCACGTCATCATGCCATCGCTTGTCGTACCGACCTAATCATCATATGTACCCATAAGACGCGTTAGTTTTATGAAAAACTGGTAGGTGCACAAGCATAGCAATTTAGGACAAAACTAACACATGCTTTATTTCATACATAATATGTAATTCAGAATATGCAGAAATGAGCATAATTTATAACCCAAACTAATATATACGTCGTTCATTTCCCTTTCCCTGTGTGCAAGTCAAAATAAGTAAAGTGAACATGATAACTTTGTTTCGATATTAAACTGTCCTGAAGGTACGCACATGAGAAACATAGAAATAACTGAGACTGCCTAGGGGTTTATTATGCTATGTATTTTGATACTCCAGATAACTAGTTGAGTCTGCTCCTAAGGGGACGACCAATGACCGAGAGAGAATTTCCTAGAGGCTACTCGTTTAAGGGATGCACCCAACTTCTGCAGAACGCCATAAAATCTATCACCTACGATAATTTTTGGTAGTCCCGTCCCTTAACTCCGATGACTGGGGACACCGAGTTATTTGCCTGATGGGTGATTGTTAATAATCTATCCATCGGAGTTTTTGTACCATCCCATCCTCTCCCTTGACGGAAACAAATAGGCGAATGGGTACGTCAGGTTTTATTTAACTGAAAACTCATTCTACATGCTCTAGTCTTTTAAACCAGCTCGAACATCTTGCCTGTGAAGGTGATTATCACCATTATGTGATTTCAACAATGTGCATTTTGCACGCTTCGATGTTTTCATAAACCTCTCATTCAATTATCGTAGTACTGACATGCCGTGCATGTCTGATAGTACTGCTGCGATGAGAGGGGTATCAGTTTCTCAGCACAAAACCCAACATCATTTAGAAATTTCAGGGTTCCGTTTATCATTATTTATGTGATTTCCTTTTTATCATTTTGTATTTGCATGCTACGAGGTTATCATAAACCTCTCATCTAAACATCGTAGTACTAACATGCCGTGCATGTCTGATAGTACCGCTACGATGAAAGGGGTATCCGTTTTTTATAAAGAAACCCCAACACCAATGTTTCGTGAAAGAAGCGATGTAATCATTTTAGTTTAGTTTGACATGACTTGGTCTTTCCAGCTACTTTTATATCATTGTGCAATTTTCACGATATGAGATCGCCATAAATCTCTAATCCAGTTATCGTAGTATCAACATACTGAGCATGTCTCGCGATATTGCTTACGATAAAAGGGGTATGGGTTTCTCAGAAGAAACCCCGTCCAATCACATTCCTATGCTCCCAACCGGGGATATCCAGGTCATATCAGATATTAAACCAAAGTTAAAACATTTCCTTCTATCATGTCAGTTTGGGAAAAACTTGGTTGCAATTAGGCAACCTTTAAGTGCTTGAATTTGCTTTTCAAAACCCCGCATATTTGAATGCTGGATTCTTGTAAGAAAAGCTTTTTCTTTAAAGTTTTAGCGCCTATGCCCAAATCTGCGTCTTTTGTAAAAGCATAAGCATGCTACAAGGTAGGAAGTAATACAAAATTGCCTATTTTGTGAGGTTGGATATATGTACCAATAATACATATATTACACCATGTAGGCCTGTGCACATTTTAACACGACAACAATATATAAAGCAATGCTCGATGTGCGAAATCACACATTGAGCTAAATAAATGCGTGAGTGCATGAGGTACGAAACCGTACCCCAGCTAAATAAATACGTAAGCTGTGCACGAGGTACGAAACCGTACCCCCGCTAAATAAATATGTAAGCAGTAGCCTGTGCACGTGATAGCGCGGCGGCAAAGTAAATGAAATAAAATAATGCTCAATATGTGAAACCACATATCGAGTTAAATAAATGCGTAAGCAGAAACCTGTGCACATAAAAGCGCAGCGGCAAAGTAAATGACATAAAGCAATGCTCGATATGTGAAACCACATATCGAGTTAAATAAATGCATAAGCAGAAGCCTGTGCACGTAAAAGCGTGGCAGCAAAGTAAATGACATAAAACATGCACAAGCAGAAGTCTGTGTACGTAAAAACGTGGCGGCAAAGTAAATGACATAAAGGAAAAATGATAAAGATCGCAAAACTGCGTCCTTGAGTTAAAAGCGTACATACATATATATACATATATATATATATTTAATTATGTTTATTTAGAAGTTTTAGCATTGTCCTTTTTTTATTCATCGTGCAACTTTCTCCTACCTTGGAGAATATCGGCTTTGCTGACGTTTTTGAGCGTAGGTGATAAGTGGTTTGTGCCTCGGGGCACACTTAAAATTCATTGCATCGATAGGGTGTGCTAAAGGGTTCGTCGTACTGCGTAAAAGAAAAAGAATCACGCTTGTGTCACAGGGGTCGAACCCGACCCTAATTCAAGCCGCCCGGGTGGGCCGAGTCCATAATCGGGGTGGCGAGCTGAGAAAAGGAGGGGACCGAGCTCACTCGGGCGAGTGAGCCGGTTAGGCCCCAACCGAGCCAGGCTCGGTTCAACAAAAAGGAAAGGGTGGGGTGGGCTCGGTTACGAGGCCGAGCCCAACCCCAACCTGAAAACACAAAGGGGCTGGGGTGGGCTCGGCAACCAGGTCAAGCCCGACCCTATCCCGTAAACATAAAGGGGCTGGGGTGGGCTCAACAACATGGCCGAGCCCGACCCCATCCCGTAAACAGAGAGAGAGATAGCAAGGGAGAGGGAGGCACCCCTCCCCTACGAACCTCAGACAACGAGAGAGAGAAGGGGGGTCCCCTGTCAATCGAGACAGGGAACCAGGGAGGGGGCGACGCCCCTTCCCCTTTAACAAAGGTGAAATAGGGAGGGGCGTCACCCCTCCTTTATAAAAAGGAGAACCAGGGGAGGGGGCGATGCCCCTTTCCTGTTAACAAAGGGGGACAGGGAGGGGCGTCGCCCCTCCTCTGTAAAAAGGAGAACTAGGGAGGGGGCGATGCCCCTCCCTAGCGAAACAGGGTACCAAGGGAGAGAGTAGGGAGAAGGGGGGCTGCGCCCCTCCCCTGTCAGCCGAGAACACAAAGAGAGAGAACATGGAGGGGGTGGCGCCCCCTCCTATGCGAATCGAAGAGACGGAGAGAAGAGAAGAGAAGAGACGAGGAGCGGGGAGTTGAGGGAGGGCGTGTAAAACCCATGAAAAAAAAAATTTATCGGACCCGGGTCGGGTCGGGACCCGACTCAGGCCCGCCCTCGTTGGGGTTTTAAAATCTGACACAGGGTGAGGGCAAAACCCTCCCCTGTGCGCCGCACCTCACCCGTGCCGCTCCACCCTTTCGGCAGGATAAGGAAACCCCTTGAGGGTTTCCCCGGATCTCGCCCCTCCCCGAGCTCTTTAAGAGCGTTGTGGGAGGAGGATTGATGCACCGCCCCCCTTCTCGTTCCCTACGAGCGACAGCCTCGCCGGCAACCCCGACCACACCTCCCTCTCGAGCCCTCCCCGTGCCCTGTGCACTACAGCACCGTCGATGCCTCCTCCCCTCTGATCCGATCACCGCCGTCGCTGCCACCATCACCGTCGATTCTCTCCCAGGTGGCGGGTTCCTATCAGAGCTCGCCGCAGCCAACCCGAGCCCTTTCGCCGGCGTCCCAACCTCGGAACCCTCGTCTCTCTCTCGTTGCGATTTTCGGCAACCCCCAATCACGTGCTGGTTCCTTCTCTGGCAGACCACCAGTGACTACCATCCCCTCTCGTTCATCACTATTACCGCTGCCTTCTCGACGACCCTCAGGTAAACCGATCTCTCTCCCTCTCTCGTTCCCTCGCTTTGCTCCCCTCTCTCTAGGATCTATCCGGCGACAGCGTCGCCGATCTCCTTGCACCCCCCGACCCTTGCTCCTTCTCCTTGGGTTGTCACCCTCGGCCCTCCTATTGCGAGCTTGGGGATGAGCTTGGCCTGACAGACCGAGCCTCAATCCTCCTTTTGTGAGCCAAGGAGGGGCTCGACCTGACGAGCAGGGACTATCCCTGCTCATTCCCTTTCCCTTCCTTTTCAGACCAGCCGGTAGGGGCGATGCCTTGTCGTCGTCCTCTTTCCGGTCGGCAGGCAGGGGTGACACCCCTGTCACCTCCTCCTGCCTTTTTGCCTACCCTCGTTTTGCTCAGGCAGGGGCTTTGCCCTTGCCTACTAGTTTTCCAATGGAGGGGGGGGGGTGCCCTAGTGCACATTTCCAGTAGGCAGGGGAAGAGCCCTGCCTCCCCATATTGTCTGCCCTTGCTGATTCGTTGGTCCAGCAAGGGTTTTTCCCCCTCCCGCCTTTACCTTTTTGTTGTCGTGCAGGGGCCTTACCCTTGCCGATGTGCTTTTTCAGCAGGGGTGTAGCCTTGCCTCCGCCGCCTCTTTCCTAGCAGGGGCTATGTATGTGCCTCTGCAGTTCCTGCAAGCCAGAAGCGAGTCCCACCTTTGCCCCTTCTTCTATTCCTCTATTATTTGGCAGTCAGGGACGTAGCCCTGCCCTATTTGGGGGTCTCAACCCCCTTTCTTCTTTTTAAAATGTTAAGCATGATGCTCACTTTTTGCCTTTCGCAGCTCACGCAACAGATCTCGCTCACACCCACAATCCAGACATTGATTGCTTACACTCGGAGTCAGGTGTAACCTCCAAGGTAGGGGAAAGTTGTGTAAAAAGGGCAGTAGATGAACTGAATTAAGTTGAAATAATTAATAGTCATTCTAGAGATGCCTAATCGTACTTTATTTCCTTTATGTACTTCTTTGCTTTGCGTATTTAACTGCCTGCACGCTTATTGGTTGAGATATGGTTTCGTACCTCATGCATTATTTGCATATTTACATATTTACTTGCTTGTTTAGATATTTGATCGATGTACAAATTTGTACCTCGTGCATTTTACTTATACATCTTTCGCTCGAGGTGTGATTTTTGCATATCAAGTATTGCTTAGTACTTTGCTATCACACTATAATGTTCCCATGCTCATAGTTATTGTATACAAGTCGATGCAGCCTTTTATATATCCTGTTTTTGTTAATTTTCGAAGGATGCGAGTTGCGTAATGGTTCCTCCTGAAAGGATTCCTTATACGAATCCAGTTTTTAGATGCACCGTTTTGCAAAAGCGAAAATTGGAAGTCTTGCAGATTGCGAAAGTGCAACTAAGTTTTTCAAGACAATACTTTCGAATAAAATGTTTTATAACTCTAATTTGATATTTTAATATGATTCAGAAACTCTGAAAAGGGTCACAACTTATCAAGGGTGCAACCTTGCAATGCAAGCTCGAAGGTTTTCGGAGTTTCAATATATATCAAGCAAGTCTCTCAAATTGCCGTGTCTTTGGAGAACGGAAGCTAGACCCGCAACGATCTCCTGCATGCAATGTTGTATCGTCACTTCAAAAGAGTGATTCGAGGCAAATCTCGTATCGTGCAACATGCCATTATGTTAATATAAATTAAAAGACTTGATCTTATGAAACAGAGTAATTATTGTATCACTTCTCTTATAAAGGATAAATGTTGGGGTTTCTTTTGAGAAACCGTTTCTCCCTTTTATCGTAGTGGTACCTTTTAATAGGTATGGCCGTACCTTTGGACATGTACGTCACATTGGTGTTACGATGATCGGATGAGAGGTATATGGTAACCTCAAAATGTGTTTTGGCATCTTGTTGCAATCATGTAATGTTGATGATCGCCTAACAGGCAAGAGGCTCGTGAGGGTCTAAAGGACCAGAGCATGACAAATATGAAATTGAATGATTATACTGTGTAAATTAAATCGATTGCCCATGAATATCTTGGAAAACAAATCACCCTACCTTTCCTTACATGGTGTTCATCCAAATTATCATGATTTGCGAGTATTCGGGTGTGTATGTTATGTTCATGTTGACAGTTCAATGCGACATAAGTTTCAGGATAAGGCCTTGAAATGCAAATTCGTGGGGTATGCTGATGATTATAAAGGGTACAGATGCTATGATCCCGTGGGCAAGCGTATCAAAATATCCGAGAATGTTGTATTTGATGAATTGAATTTTGATCACAAGGTTGACACCCTTTCTGAAATTGAAGTTTATCACCCCTGGTTGAACTCTGACCTCTTCTCTAGTGTTAATGATGTTTGTCCTTCAGAATGTAATAAAAGAGATGAGAGAAACATGTCTGATGATGTACAAACGACTCAGGAAAGTGTCATTTCCGATCCACTCTTGCCTCTCGAAAGGTATAAAGGCATTGTTTACTCTCGACGTGAGAAGGGGATTCTTCCTAATTCTAATCAAGAGATGAATTCTTCTTCTACTCCCAGAAGATCCACTCGATCTCGACATCCTATTGATAGATGGGTAAGTTATGAGAATTTCACTATGGATTTTCAACTCTTCTTAACCTCTCTAGGTAAGGAAGAACAACCCACGACTTTCTATCAAGCAGCAAATTCTAAGCGATGGATTGAAGCTATGAATGAAGAAATGGTGGCTCTTCATGAATGTGGCACTTGGGAGATTGTTCCCAGACCACATAATCGAAATGTAGTTGGGTCCAAGTGGGTGTACAAAATAAAGTATAAGCCGGATGGTACTATTGAGCGATATAAGGCTAGACTAGTTGCCAAGGAATTCACCCAGGAGCAAGGACAAGATTACGATGAGACCTTCAGTCCGGTTGTGAAAATGGGTACTATTCGAATCATACTATCATTGGCTTTTGAACATCAGTGGATTATCAGTCAACTGGATGTAAAAAAATGCATTTTTACATGGAACTCTAAAGGAAGAAGTGTACATGGAACAACCCACTGGGTATGCAGAAGGGAACTCCAGAGAATATGTGTGTCGATTAAAGAGAGCTATATATGATTTGAAGCAAGCCTCTCGATCTTGGTTTGACAGTTTTTCTCTTGAAATAGAGAAATATGGTTTTAGTCGTTCGCTTCTTGATCATTCACTTTTCATATTCAAATGTAACGACACAATTACCTTATTATTGATATATGTAGATGACATAATCATTACAGGTAACTCTGCTGAACACATTGAGCAGGTCAAAGAACTCCTGAACCACAGGTTCAAGATGAAAGATCTTGGTAAACTACGATATTTTCTTGGAGTAGAAGTTGACAGTACTATTGAAGGCATGGCACTTACCCAACATAAGTATACCATTGATGTTCTCAGCAAAGCAGGTATGAAAGATTGCAAGCCTCTAAGCACACCCAGTGTACTTCATTAGAAACTCAGTTTCAGATATGGCGATTTGTACGAGGATCCTACAGGATATCGCAGGATAGTGGGGATGCTTCAATATCTCACTTTTACTCGCCCTGATATTGTCTATTCAGTCAACCAGGTATCTCAGTTTATGCATGAACCACATATTTGACATATGGAAGCTGTTAAACGTATTCTTCGATATTTGAAGGGAACTATTGGAGATGGTCTTTTGTACAGAAAGAATATGAATGAACATAACATGCATGAACTTCTTGTTTACACAGATGCAGACTGGGAGCGTAGGTCAGTGTCAGGATACTGTATTTTCGTTGGCCTAAATCTTGTATCTTGGAGCAGTAGAAAACAAAGGGCTATTTCCAGATCAAGCACAGAAGCTGAATACAGATCAATGGCAGCTGCTACAGCTAAAGTAACATGGATTAGACATTTATTGACAGAAGTAGGAGAATCAATATTTAAATGTATGCTCCTATGTGACAATCAAAGTGCCATCAACATGTCATTCAATCCTATCTACCACAGCCGTGCCAAGCATATTGAAATTGATCAACATTTTGTAAGACAGAAAGTCGAAGAGAAGGAAATTGAACCAGAATTTGTTCGGACTACTGATCAAGTTGCTGACTTGTTTACCAAAGGGCTTATCAAGGACCGATTCTGGATGTTGAAAGGCAAGTTGTTCACGGTTCAAAACCATGTACAACTTGAGGGAGGATGAAAAGAAGTGTGTATTCACGATTGGGTTTGGATCTTATCCAAACCCAATTTGTGAATACAATTAGCACTCTAATTAGCACATGTTCATTAAAGGCACTAATGGCATATTGTAATTTACATTTGTTGTATGATGGGTATTTTCGTACCCTAGTAATTGTAACATGTATTTAACGTGAAACCCAATACCACAATTGAGCATATTCATTTGGGGAAAATCCTGCAGCTTTCTCTTCCCTCTCTCCCATTCGGTGGTGTCTGCTCTTGTGTATAAAACAGGGAACCACGATTTCTATGAGGAGCCCCCCCCCCCCTTCTCATTTGTGTATATATAGGGGTGATCCCTGTAACGCTCCAAATTTCAAACTTGCGAACCTTTTCAGAAAAACAGGCAAGAGACTAGAAATATCTCTTTCCTTCAGAGTTGTTTTATGAAATCAGCGGAAGATTTTTCTTTGATAAATCAGAAGGCAAGCTCACAACTTTGGTTACGTTAGCTAAAAGAACCAAAACTCGCAAGATTCAGATATCGCAAGGAAAATTCGATACAAACCCATAGTGTACAGGACGCGAGCTAAGAGCATGAAGATGAAGTCTTGAAGCCATCTTGCAATCGCGCTATCGCCCGTAGAGTACCTAATCATCACCTGTACTCATAGAATGTGTTAGTTTCGCGAAAAACTAGCAGGTGCACAAGAGAGACTACAAGAAACTGAATTAAGTCCATTTAATTCAGTAGGTTACGCAGTTTAAAGCAAAAAATGCAATTAAACAGGTAAGCAATGCAAGCAAGTGAATAGTGCAAACGCGTAAGCAGTGCAAATGCGTAAGTAGTGAAAACAGTAAGCAATTCAAAACAAGTAAGCAGTGCAACTGACAAACGCAACATACGATTCAATTGATCGTAGGGTGTGAACCACCACACAACTAGCTTGTTCTCGTTCCTAGAACAAGATCTCTGCATCTAATCACCATCAGGACATCGTTTGTCACCCACTACTTATAACAAACGCTTTGTCCTGAACAACCTTAATCTATTCTCATCTCTCAAAGTCTTACGCGGCTAACTGTCACCGGTTATGACGCCCTAAGGCATCATACTTCCTCAGAAAAGCCCACCCTTCCGTAGAAGGTCCAAAACATAATCACTAACTCAAATCACTAACGATCTGATTCTCACATCTGAGTCCTGCATGTAATCATGCTAGAACAGAAAGTCGAAACTATGAATTCATAGTTGGCTATCACAAACAATCTCAGAAGATCGTAATAGCTCACTATAACTTTTTATGGTAAGCGAAAACACAAGATCCACGTCGGATCGTTCGGTCCGAGAGATATACGACCGGACAAGGAATTACCGCCCTAGAGGGTAAAACTGATCTTGGACCCTACACTTCCTCACAGGAGTTCTCTGTCTTTGCGGCTACCCGTTCGTGGACAGTGTACATCCTCACAGAGATCTCCCACTCTAGCCGGGTCACTTGATCTGGGAAATGTATAACCTCACAGCGAAACCCTTGGGAGACCGGTCCCTAACAAATGCCATATCCAATGAAAATCATTGCGATACACGCATCAACACAAATAACCGCTCTCAGGGTCGATGGCCACTAATACAAACAACAAGATCAACGCCGGATCACCTGGTCTGGGAAATGTATAACCTCACAAGGAATTCCGCCCTAGATGGTATACCTGGTCTTGGACCATACACTTCCTCACAGGAGCTCATCGCCTTTGCGGCTACCCGTTCGTGGACAATATACATCCTCACAAAGAATCTACCACTCTAGTCGGGTACCTGGTCTTGATCATACACGCCCCCGCAGATAATCCTTTGGAGATCAGGTCCTCGACAGACACCCTACTCGGTGATCACGCATCTATACAATCGACTGCTCCGAACAGCTGACCACTCTTGGGGTCAGTAGCCACTATATGGGCACAAGTATGTATATTAGCATACGCATCGTATCACTTCACATAAAAGCATACAACCCTACGCATCGTATTGTTGCCACAAGGAATATTGCAATCCTCAAATAGGCCCTCAAAGCATGCGTAAACGACACATGAGAACGCACAGATATGGCAATCCAGTTGATTCTATGGGCGAAGAGTAACTAACTCTACCCGTCAGCCAAACAAAACAACTGAATAAGACGCGCACTCATAACAATGTTCGTAAAACATACAATTACCATCAAATGGCTCAGTCCATCAACAAGTAATTAAATTAATCGTAAGGCATAAACCATTACATCACAAGTCATTCATAAGGAATTATACGACAACAGTTATATCACAATATGTAAGCAGCTTATAAGACAAGCGGCCACATCAATCCTAGTTGCCACCAGTTCGTAGAGTATGTGCTGTATGCAATCACATCAATCATAAGGTATGCAAGCCAACAAGTGCTACGCTACAATAAGCATTAAACAGTTCGACCAAGGGATAAAGCAAGTCATATGGTAATATGTAGCAACTGGCATAATGCTATTATTATAAGCATTTAACTAGTAGGAGAAGCTCCTTATTACTCTGCAAAGAACTGCGTAAGCAGTTTAACCAACTAGAGTAATGCCTTGACAGGCGTGCACAACTCAACGAGTAGCATACTGAACTACCGAGCAAGCAAGCGATTCAGTAGTGCAAGCGAATCAATAGTGCAAACGAGTCAGTAGTGCAAGCGAATCTCACGACCCAATGACCAGTGTGAACAGACCTTATGTTTTGATAATTACTGGCCTGCGGGTACACGCAGGCAAAACGTAGAAACAACTGAGACTAGTTCGGGTGTCTGTTATTCTATGTATTTTCAATAACCCGAATAGCTAGTTGAGTCCGCTCCAAAGGGGACGACTTTAGCCGAGAGAGGATTCCCCAGAGGCTGAAAAGCAATGCCACAGATGCATCCAACTTCTGCAGAAGTGTTGAGCTAACTAATGTAGCCCCTTTCCTCTTAACTCCAATGACTGGGGAGGCCAGATCATTGCCCGTGGGGTGGTTGTTAACAACCTGTCCATTGGAGTTTTTCCACCGATCTGTCCTCTCCCTTGACAGACAACCAGAAGCGAATGGGTGCGTTAGGGGTTGCTTAACTAACGACCCATTCTATGCTGTGGTCTTTAAACCACTCGAGCATCTTGCCTGTGAAGGCGAATGTGAGGCCATTTATGTGATTACAATATTTTGCATTTAACGTTGTTCGAGGTCGCACAACCGTCTCATCCGATCATCGCAGTATTAGACGTGTCGTGCACGATTACAAGTACTCTAGGATGAAGGGGGTACAACTCCTCAATAGAAGCCTCAACAGGAGTGTTTCACAAAGATGTAAAGTTTATCAACTTTACTTTATCTTTTGAAACAACAGTACCTTGTGCCAACATTATGCATGTGATCATCTCGAATCACTTCCGCTATCGGGGTATCTACATGTTTCGCATGACTCGATACCGACCTCGATAGACGGGATACAGGTTTCTCAACAGAACACTCGCTAAGAAGTTCGCTCGAACCCCCAATTCGGGATCACCCGAGATATGCCAAAAAGGTTCGCAGAACCAACCCGTCACATCCTTCCAAATGCTTCGATTTGGAGCAGTCTTTGATGCTTTTGCGCAGCTCCCTAAAATCTAAAGTCGACTCTGCAGGACTGCGCACACGAAGAGCCAAGATCCTTGCGAGGTATCCCTCTCCTTAGACGAGAATGTGTCGCTCGCTCCCGACTGAACTCTTTTCGCAAGAGAGAGAGTGGTAAATGCCCCTTGCATCCTCTACGAGGATGCCTTTTTAAGGCATACACAAAAAACAAGAACCTGCACGTCATCTGCAATAGCAAGGCAATACCAACACATGCAAAAGCAAGAGCCTAGGCGCAAAGCGCGACGACAAAGTAAAGGCGGTAAGCAGAAGTGCAACGCAAACCCTCGGCACAACGCGCAACAACAAGTAAAGACTGTAAACAGGAGTGCAACGCCAAACCTTTGCGCGATGCGCAACGGCAAGGTAAAGACCGTAAGCAAGAGTGCAACGCAGAACCTTTGCGCGATGCACAACGACAAAGTAAAGGACAAGGATCGCGAAACCACGTCCTTGAGTTAAATGCGTACTCGTATAAATATATATGATATATATATATATATATGCATATATATTTATTTAATTGTCCTTTTTAATTAATTGAACTCAATTCAATTGTCCAAGTCTTCTGTGCAATCTTTCCCTACCTTTGGGAGTCGCAAGCTTACTGGCATCCGTGGATGGACGCGATGGACGGCTCGGGTCGCGGAGCGCGAGCAGGATCCGTCGCACGAGCTGCAAAAGTAATAATCTTAGCAAGCTAATACCAAAAATAGAAGGTCAGGGGAACTGTCGCCGTCCTGACGTAAAGGAAGCGGGGGCAGGGTCATCGTGCCCTTGCGCACCTGCTATAAGCGCAAGAAGTAGGGGCAGGGGCTGCGAGCCCCTACTGACTTGCTGTCAGTGGACTCAGAGGAGGCAGGGAGGTCACGCCCTTGCCCGAAGAAGACAACGAGAGAGGCTTCGCCCTGCCTGCCAAAAGAGCAAGGAGGCGAGGCCCTTCCCTGCAAGCCACTAAGGGGGAGCCAGGAGGCCGCACCCTGCCTTTCAACAACGAACGGAGGCCCGCCTGATGCCAGGGAAAAACGAGGCGAGGGGCTTGCCTCGGCCTGCCGAAAAACAGCGAAGGCAGGGGCGATGCCCCTGCCTAACGAGAAAAGAGGCACAGGGAGGGCTCAGCCCCCTCCCCTGCCGCAACAAGGAGCAGGGAGGGGCTCGACCCCCTCCCCTGTCAAAACAAAGAGCAGGGAGGGGGCTCAGCCCCTCCCCTGTCAAAACAAAGAGCAGGGAGGGGGCTCAACCCCTCCTTTGCCAAAACAAAGAGCAGGGAGGGGGCTCAACCCCTCCCCTGCCATAAGGGGATGCAGGGAGGTTCGACCCCTCCCCTGCCGTAACAGATGCAGGGAGGGGTCGTGCCCCTCCCCTGCCGAACAGAGGGAATAGAGAGGAGGGGGCGAGCCCCTCCTCTGCTGTAACAGGAGGCAGGGAGGAGGGCTCGGCCCCTCCCCTGCCTTGACAGAAGGCACAGAGAGGGGGGGGGGGGGGGGGCGAGCCCCTCCTCTGCCGTAACAAGAGGCAAGGAGGAGGGCTCGACCCCTCCTATGCCTTGACAGAGGGCACAGAGAGGAGGGGGGGCGAGCCCCTCCTCTGCCGTAACAAGAGGCAAGGAGGAGGGCTCGGCCCCTCCCCTGCCTTGACAAAGGGCACAAAGAGGAGGGGAAGCGAGCCCCTCCTCTGCCCCATCTGCCGCAACAGGAGCAGGGAGGTGGTTCGACCCTCCCCTCCCTGCGTAACGGAGAAACGAGGGAGAGAGAGAGAGAGAGAGAGAGAGAGAGAGAGAGAGAGAGAGAGAGAGAGAGACGAACGAAAGAGGGGGAGGCGCGTACCTGATGGTCGCCGGCGGCGGCAACGTCGGCGTCGGAGGGAGGAGGGAAGAGAGAACGAGAGATTGTGAGGGAGAGAGAGAGTCGGGAGAGAGACAGCGAGGGGGGGGTTTCGTATTTGAAACCCCCCTGCCTTGTTTTCTAAAGAAGGCTCGAGGGAGGCGGTGAGGCTGTGCCCGACCGCCTCTCCCTTTTGGATCCGGGTCGGGTCCAAATCTGGATCCGACCTGGGTCGAACAAATTTTTTTTTTCGTTTATTACAATCCCCCTCTAGCCTTCTTATGCTTTTGTAAAGCCCTTCTTGGGATCCGATATATTGAAGTTGATATTTTTTATGCTCTTGTGCATTTGTATCCGTGCCTTTGTGCACTTGTGAGAGTTCTCTTTTGTGCACATTTCGTGTTTCTAGCATTGTGTCTATACACAATATCTCTTTTTATAGAGATTTTCACACTATGTAGGAGAGAAGATCTAACTTGCTCAAATTTGGGACGAAGTCCATACCAAAATTGAAAAAATCTCTCTTCTTTCATTTGTTTTCACCTAAGTTCCATATCTTCCATGGCAACCCACTTAGGCTCCAATAGTGCAAGTTCATCCCATAGGGGGTTTAAAGCACTATAAAAGTCTTGGACACTTAAGTCTCCTTGCTTGATAGTTCTAATCTTGTCTTGCAAAAAATATGCCCTTGCAAGATCTTTTTTGGTATACATACCCTTCATGAAGAACCAAGCCTCATTCGCTTTTCTAAATTTAACAATGTTAGCATATACCTTAAGCTCCACATTGTTCATAAACCATGTAAATTTTTTTGCATGGTTACTTTTTCAATCTCTACTTGCTTATGATGATCTTCAATGGCTTAGACACGAGCATCTCCCTCTAAAGCCTTCTCTTGACCTCCTTCCAATTTTGTGAACTTGAGTTGAGACTCGGTGATAATGTCCATCATATATCCCCAAAACTTCTTTCCTTTGAGGTTATTTTTCATGATGAAGGCTCATGTCATGTAGTTTTTTCCATGGAGTTTGAAGGTAAGATCAATTTTGGTCTCCACATGGTCCATTTTGAGTGAGAAAGAAAGGAAGAGGAAGAGAGTGAAAATTGGAGTAGCATACGATCCCTTTGAATACTTAGTCACAAACACAATCATTTGATGGCAGCACTGGCCCTGATACCAACAACAACAACAACAACAACAACTATGCCTTCATCCCAAAACAATTGGGGTCAGCGATATGAACCAAAAAAGAAATTCATTTTGGGTCTTCCACATGAATCCTTTTCCTCCAATCATTTCTATCCAACGCCATGTCCTCGGTGAGGTTCAAAGCATTCATATCCTTTCCTATCATCTCCATCCAAGTCTTCCTAGGCCTACCCCGACCTCTTTTAACTAATATATTTTCCCATTTCTCCAACCTTCTAACTGGAGCATCATTAGGCCTTCGCCGAATATGTCCAAACCACCGTAAACGATTCTCTCGCATCTTATTTTCAATGGGTGCAACACCTACCTTCTTACGTATCTCTTCGTTCCGAATCTTATCTTTTATTGTATTTCCACACATCCATCTAAGCATCCGCATCTCAGCTACACTCATTTTTTGAATATGATGTCTCTTGGCAGCCCAACATTCCGTACCATATAGTAAAGCGGGTCTAATAGTCGTCCTATAAAACTTTCCCTTCAACCGCAATGGCATTCTACGATCGCACAGCACTCCAGTAGCACTTTTCCATTTCATCCACCCAACCTTTATCCTATGATTTACATCTCCATCAATTTCTCCATACTTTTGAATGATGGATCCCAAATATTTGAAATAATCATTCACCGGTATATCTTGCTCACCAAGCTTCACTACACTCCCATCACTACTTCGTTGCTTACTAAACCGACATTCCATATATTCAGTCTTACTCTTACTCAACTTAAAACCTCTAGCTTCCAATGTCTGTCTCCATAATTCTAACTTAGCATTAACCCCAGCTCTAGACTCATCAATCAAAACAATATCATCAGCAAACAACATACACCACGGTACATTTTCTTGAATTGATCTCGTAAGCTCATCCATCACTATCGCAAATAGGAAAGGGCTTAAAGCAGATCCTTGATGTAACCCAACCGTTATCGGGAAATTGGTTGTCACCCCTCCACAAGTGCGGACATTGGTTACTACTCCTTCATACATATCTTTAATTATACTAATGTACTTGAGAGAAACACCTTTCTTCATCATTGTCCACCAGAGAACGTCCCTAGGTACTCTATCGTATGCCTTCTCTAAATCAATAAAAACCATATGCAAATCTTTGTTCCTCTCTCTATATCTTTCAATAAGTTGTCTAAGAAGATGTATAGCTTCCATAGTTGATCTTCCAGGCATAAAACCAAATTGATTCTCCGATATCATGACAACCTTCCTCAACCTAGACTCAATCACCCTCTCCCAAAGTTTCATAGTATGACTCATGAGTTTTATACCACGATAGTTTGTGCAATCTTGTATATCACCCTTATTCTTATATAAAGGCACCAAAGTACTCTTCCTCCACTCATTAGGCATCTTATTTGTTCGCCAAATCAAGTTAAAAAGATTTGTCAACCATTCTAAACCTTTCTCTCCCAAGCATTTCCAAGCCTCGATAGGTATACCATCTGGGCCAACTGCCCTTCTTTATTTCATTTTCTTCAAAGCCTCTGCAATTTCTTTCTTTTGAATCTTGCGCATGAAGTCACGATTTATCTCATGAAAAGGAATGGAGAAGTCTCCAAGATCTTGAGCATGACTATCATTAAATAGCTTATCAAAATAATCTTTCCATCTCTCCTTAATCTTGAGCACTGGCCCTGATACCATGTAAGAAAATATGCAGAAATACAAACAAGAGTCACTATGGGCTTACAAGATTACAAACACAAAAGTGCATAAGCACAAGCCCACTAAGGGACAATACACAAGCCAATATTGGCAATAACAAGAACACAAATTATAGGATTTATTGAACAAATGCTTAACACAAGCATTAACTAATACAAGCGGGGTTCTGTAATGAAATATGCGAAAATACAAAATGAGTGCCTCTAAGGGCTTACAAGATCGTAAACACAAATTGCACATGCACACTCATAAGTCCAACTAAGGGACAATACAAGAACACAAAGGCACAACACAAGCACTAGGTGCATTCAAGACATTAAAGAACTAAAGAGAAAAGCACAAAATATAAAAAATATTGATATTATTGAGCATGAACACTTAAGAGAAGCATTGAGATTGAGAAATAAAAGGAGATAAAAGTCTTTTTTTATACACATACAAGAAAGGGAGACCTCAATAGAGTTGTTGAACTGTTCCAACAACTCTATTGACTAATCAACTCTATGTTGACTAGTAAAAAAAAGAACCCAACATCTCTATTTGGTATTTGACCAAATAGTCCCTATAAAAACAAAAAAGGACAAAAAAAAGTAAAGTAAAAGTACTAATGTGCCCCTAATAGGCACAACCTATTACTAGACAATATTTATGTTTTTCTTTGCAAATATCATTCTCTTCTTCATGATATGATTCATCAAAGATATTCTTTTCTCAATCTATCGTATCTTTAGGAACTTGCAGAGAGAACAAAACAAAAGAAAATATCCTAACTTAATAGTTATAAAGTTTTTATAACAAATATATTTTTGAACAAGAGAAACATTAGATAATGATTAAGAAAGATAAGAGGAGCACACCTAAAGGATAAATTTTTATGAAATCAAATCATAAACCCAAAATCAACAATTTTTTTTCAAGAAAAACATAAATATTGTTCATAAAAGAATTTGAAATTTGATTACTAAAGTACATATAAATCATCAAGAAGAGATAAACAATTATGCATAAATAATATCCCAAGGATTTTTAAAAAATTATTTCAAATGAAATAACAAATCATCACTGATAACATGCGTATGAAATATAACAATTCAAAAGCGCCTTCAAGAAAAGAGGGGATAATTAAATTCATGTATACAACAATGTGAACAAGATAATTATTAATATGAAATACACATATATATCCAACATGCATTTAAAGCATATTTAATGCACATGAAATGACAATAAAAAATAGCTATTTTTATCAATAAAATGCATGAATTTAATATAAAAAACTAAGTAGCTTTCAATTACAAACCAAAGTGTTCACCAATATCAAGTGTACAACACACAAGTGTTCTACACTCTTGAGATATCAAGTGCATATGAGACCGATAGCATCAAGTCATTCAGATCATGTCTCAGTCACCAATCCAACTCCTCATACTCTTGAGATCAGAAAATCAAACCGCATACGACATCCTATTGACAGGTGGGTCAGCTATAACAACTTTTCCTTGGATCTTCAACTCTTTTTAACTGCCCTCAATAAGGAAGATGAGCCCATTATGTACTATCAGGCAGTCACTTCTACCAAATGGGTAGAAGCCATGAATGATGAAATGCAAGCCTTGCATGAATGTGGAACCTGAGAAGTTGTTTCCCGACCACCTGACAAAAATGTTGTCGGATGTAATGGGTCTATAAAATAAAGTACAAGCCAGATGGAACCATTGAACGATATAAGGCAAGGCTTGTGGCAAAATGATTCACTCAAGAAGCAGGGCAAGACTATGATGAGACCTTTAGTCCGGTTGTAAGAATGAGAATAATTCGAATTATTATTTCTCTAGCTGTTGAACATAGATGGAAGTTGAGTCAGTTTGATGTGAAAAATGCATTCTTGCATGGAAATTTGAAGGAGGAAGTATACATGGAGCAACCTCCTGGATATCAAGAACAAAACTGTAAAACCCATGTGCAGGTTAAACAAAGCTATCTATGGTTTGAAGCAAGCATCTCGCTCCTGGTTTGATAGCTTCTCGCTAGAGATTCAGAAACATGGATTTTCACGTTCCATGCTGGACCACTCATTATTTATTTTTAAAAATCAGACTGTGACCACTCTATTATTCATTTATGTCGATGATATTATCATCACAGAAAACTCTGCAACCCATATTCAAGAAGTCAAAGACTTACTAGGTCAGAGGTTCAAAAGATCTTGGAGTTCTACGTTATTTTCTTGGTGTAGAAGTTGATAACCAGGCTCATGGCTTGACACTCACTCAGGATAAGTACACCGTAGACGTTCTCAGCAAGGTAGGCATGAAAGACTGCAAACCTCTAAGAACTCCGAGTGTGCTTCTTAGCGCTGATGATGGAGATTTGTGTGATGACCCCACCAGGTATCGAAGCATAATAGGAATGTTACAGTACCTCACATTCACTAGACCTGACATCGTTTATTCAGTCAATCAAGTATCTCAATTTATGCATGCGCCACGTACTGGACATATGGAAGCCGTCAAGAGAATCCTTAGATATCTGAAAGGGACTATTGGGATGGATTGATATATTCACCACAGTCATATGGCAAAGATGAGCACGAGCTTACTGTATATTGTGATGCTGACTGGGCAGGAGATCCTGATGAACGAAGATCTACATCAGGATATTGTGCCTTCATTGGAAGAAATTTAGTCTCTTGGAGCAGTAAAAAACAAAAGGCTATCGCTAGATCAATCACTGAGGCTGAATATAGATCCATGGCTGCTGCTACTGCCGAAGTCACATGGATCAGGCATCTACTAACTGAAGTAGGAGAAAAGATCTCCCACACTACCTTGCTATGTGACAACCAAAGTGCTATCAACATGTCATTCAATCTCGTACATCACAGTCGTGCTAAGCACATTGAGATTGACCAACACTTTGTGAAACAGAAGGTTGAAGAAAAAGAGATTGAGCCTGAATTCATCAGTACTGAAAGGCAAGTTGCATACATATTTACCAAAGGGTTAACCAAGGATCATTTTTGGATGCTTAAAGGCAAGTTATTCATGGTCCAAAACCATGATCAACTTGAGGGGGGGTGAAAAAGGTGAAAAGGATCCGAGACCCGGGACCCGGGACCCGACCCGAGTCGGCCCGATCCATGTAATGTAAAGATCGTGTACAGAGTATACGTTTACTCTTAATCGGGTCTGGATACACCAGACCCAGATCCATATCTATGTAAAATAAAGTTATAAATGTATTCCTTTAGGTCACGATTTCATACAGAAATCGTGACAGACGCAGTTCTTGCATTTCGTCTCTCCCTCTCTCTCTCTCTCTTTCTCAATGCAGGTACGGGTGGTGGATTTCTAACATCTATTTGGTATTTGGTCAAATAATCCCTATAAAAACAAAAAAGGTAAAAAAAAAGAAGAATAAAAAGTACTAATGTGCCCCTAATGGGCACAACCACAACCTATTACAAGATCTGAAATGACCAAAATATCCCTAATGGGTACCTATTACATCATTATAAATAAACTATATATATACAACTTAACAGGTTCAACCCTTATTTGTACACAAATAACCATAAAAAGGGAAGGCCATTGGGAGCTCCCATAAAGTCGTTGGGAGCTCCCAACGGTCATAAATACGACCATTGGGGAGTCCCAATGACTCTTTGGTCCTAATGATCAAAGAGCCCTTGGTCTTTGGGAAAAGGACCAATAATAAAACAATAAATAAAAAGTAAAAAAAAACTGTCCCTAGAGGACATATTCTATTTACAAGAAGAAAAGACCAAAATACCCCTGAATAACAGAAGATATAAAAGACTTAAAATATACTATATATATATTAACAAACCCATGGTCAAGGTTGTTAAAAGGTATCTTCAATGAGCAATCAACCATGGAATTGGATACATATAAATGGAATGGGGGATCGATCTTATGGAAGGTTTGGCTCTCAATCCCAAAGGATATCTCCTCATTTGTTTGGACCAGAGTTACCAGTCGAGGAAGTGGGAGCGGGAAGCGATACGGGAAGCGGGAAGCGAGGCACTTTCAAAAATTTAGGAAGCGGGGAAGCGTGGGACTACTTAGAAGAAAATTCCGAACCGTCTCGGAAGCGACCTAGGAAGCGAACCGGAAGTGAGGGGGAAGCGAAAAAATGGAAAACATGGGGAAGCGTGGGGGAAGCGCGCTTCCCAAAAAAGGGAGACGCATCCCCTCACACTTTGGAAGCTCGACGTTTCACGCTTCCCCTTTTACCTAGGCGCTTTCGGTAACTCTGGTTTGGACATCAAATTGTCCATCTTAAGAATTCAGAATGGAATACACTCACCAAGAAAAGTTAGACTCGTAGTACTTTTCTGCACCCGAGCATGTGGATTGCCAAAAGCATATAAGCCATCCTTATCACCACTATGTCCCCAATTCTTTCCCCACTTCAGGTCCTGAAACTCATAAAATGAATGGAAATTAAAAACAAATTTAAGGATCAGGTAACACAACCTACAACATGAAAAGCAATGTTGAAATGCCCTGATTGTCAACCACAGGTGTAGTCTTGAGTGGGTCATTCTAGCTAGTGGACCCTTCCATGTAAGCCATTTGTCCAAGCAAAGGCTCATGATTGCCGTTGCTAGAGAAGCTGAATCTTAAGTTATATCCAGCCTTGGCGTGGAAGCCTTCTCTTTGCCTGGTGTGTATAAATGGGAGTTACTGTCCAGGGTCATTTGTGGACATCAAATGCCTTGGTGGTTTCATGCATTGATTGTCACAACAATAGGCATTTTATTATTTTGCAAGGCTAAATTACAGTTATTAGCTATACTTTGAGATGCACAATGACTATTATGATTATACTATCTAAATTCTTCTTCATAATTAATAACCATTTCAATCCTTTTTCTAGAATTATTTAACAAGCTGTCGGTCTATGAAGTCATGAAGTATCCTTATTTGCTAAGCATTTTAAATATGTTGTAACCAAAGAGTGCCCATATTTTTGAATGTTTCTTCAATGATTTCATTATATTCTCTTTGGAGTTATTTTTGTTGAGCATGTAGTTACGTGTTATTTTTGTTTTGTACGTGCAGAGGCCTTGACAACCAAGGTTTGAGGGGCTACTTGCCAGATGTCTTTTCCATGCTTAAACATCTGCAGACTATGTATGTTTGGTTTCTATATCAGACTTTCATCCCTCTCTCTCTCTCCTCCTTCCTCCCTTTCATCAACATCATTCCATCTATTCAGCCATTCATTATATACTGTATTTATGTTAAACAACTTTTAGAATTGGCTTCTTACATCTGAGCATTTGTATCTTCCACAATCCATTGAATTGTTATCTTTCTGCTGTAATTGTAAATTATTGTTTTTCTTTTTTGTCCAGAAACTTGAGTGGAAATAGTATTCATGGTGGTATTCCCCCCTCACTTGGGACAATTACTAGTTTGGTAACCTTGTAAGTGATTTTTTCCCTTGTACAGAATTAGTTCTGCAAGCTGAATGTATTCTATGAGCATCCATGTTTTTCAGCATTAAATTCATGTTCCTGTAGTCAAGGTGCTACGCCAAAAAACTAGGACAAGTATGCTCATTTTGTCATGATTTCCGATTGTAGCATGTAAATGTCCATTGCATCTAAAAGTTAGTGAAAATTTCGAACTTAGCTGTATATATTAGCATACAAGATAGTCTGGATGCTCAACCTAGGGCACAAACTAATTTTTTATCATAGTTTTTCTGATATCCCGGTATTAAGTCAATTGCCCAAAGGGGTTTGGCCTAGTGGGATGGGGCCTAGACCTCTAGGCAGGCGGTCTAGGTTCAAATCCCATGGGCATCACCCCTTGCGCAAGCCAAACCGTGGTGACTTCCTGGGGGCAAGGGGTATGCCCACGGAGTTTTACACTGCCAGGACAGTGATCGTAAGTACAGCAGGTTGAGCCAATACGGCTAGGTCTCTGATCCTAGGGGTGGTTTCTCCATGTACATATAAAAAAAAAGTTATTAAGTCAATTGTATGTATGGCAATGTTGTTCTCTTATCAAATAAAAACAAAAAGCAGACATGCCTTAGATGATCTGAATTAATATGAAAGGATCCTTTTTTATAGTGAAAGCTTTTATGGAAAAACATTCAATAAGAAGCTCTTTGTGTTTTGAGAGGAGATTCAACAAGAAGCTCTGAGTGGGGCTTATATGGAGAGGGGTGCAGTAGTTTTTGGAACCTTGTCACACCTCTCTATTGGCACAATGGGGAAAGTGGTGATGGAGTGGGGATGATCAAAGAAAAAAGAAAGTCATATGTGCTATCTCAGTTTCATAGTTAGAGTTGGAATATGTGCTATCTCAGTTTTAGAATTTCCATTGCTCTTAAAACAAGGAAAACACGTCTTATCATATGAAAGGATCCTTTTTTATAGTGAAAGCTTTTATGGAAAAACATTCAATAAGAAGCTCTTTGTAAAACCCACTTAAAAAAAATGGACCTGGGTTGGGTCTGGACCCGACCCGGGCCCGTTCTCGTTAGGGTTTTTAAAACCCGACGCATCTCCCCTGTGCGCCGCACCCCACCCACGCCGCTCCACTCCCTCGACAAGATAAGGGAAACCCCTTTAGGGTTTCCCCGAAGATCGCCCTCCCCCGAGCTCTTTAATAGCATGGCAGGAAGGGAGGGGGGGGGGGGCGCACCTCCCTTCTCTCCTCCTCCTCCTCGCTCCCTCTTCCCTTGTCAACCTGCCGAAGCCTGACGCTGGTGGCTTCCCCCGTGCCGCTCCGCTCCTCTCCTTGCGAGGTCCCCTTCGACAAGCTATTGCCGGCGACCGTGCCATCCCCCTCAAGTAACATGATCCCTCTCCCATTGCTGTCGTCTCTTCCCCCATCCCTTTTCCCGTTAGGTGGTGGTGGACCAGAGCCACCATCGTGGGTGGCCATGGGTCTATCAAGAGGGTGGTGCCGAGCACCCCTCCTCGCTGCCTCCCTTTCTCCCCTTCTGTTTCCTTCCTATCGTCGGCTGGGGGCAGAGCTCTCTGTGTCGGCTCATTTTTCCGGCAGGGGGTTCTGCTTCCTGTGGTCTTCCGGCAGGGGGCTCTGCTCCCCTGCCCCCATCCTGTTTTTGGCAGGGGGCTTCGCCCCCTGCCTTGTGTTTCCCGACAGGGGGCGAGGTCCCTCTGCCTTTGTTTTGTCTTCGATAAGGGGCTTCGCCCCCCTGCCTTCTTATGTTTCTCGGCAGAGGGCGAGGTCTCCCTGCCTTCGTTTTGTTTTTTGCCAGGAGGCTTCACCCCCCTGCTTTCTTTTGTTTCCCAGCAGGGGGCGAGGCCCCCTTGCCTTCATTTGTTTTCCAGGCAGAGGGCAGAGCCCCCCCTGCTCTCCTGTTGCTTCTCGGTAGTGGGTTTTGCCCCCTGCCTCCTGCGTTTTGCCGCCAGGGGGCGAAGCTCCCCTTGCCTCCTTTGGTTCCCAGCAAGGGGCGAAGCCTCCCTGTCTTCTTCCTGTTTTCGAGCAGGGGGCGAAGCCCCGTGCATCTTGTTTGTTTTTCGGCAGGGGGCTTCGCCCCCCTGCCTTGATCTTTCTGCCAGCAGGTGCTTCGCCCCTGCCTGTCTTGTTTCCAGCAAGGGGTGTCACCCCCTATCTGGTTGTTGCATGTTTGGCAGGGAGTTTTCACTCCCTCCCCTGCCTTCTCTGTCCGGGCAGGTAGGGAGCCCCTGCTGTAACGCCCCAAAATCGTGGACTTGAAACCTTTTATGAGAAAGGTTGAAAGCTTTGAAATCAATCATTTATCAGAGTTTGAAACAGAAGTTCAACGGAAGATCAAGTTTAAAACATCAAATCCCTAGACTTTGGGCGCATTACAACACAAATGCAGGACTTCCTCTTACAAATTGATTTGCAGTTCAAATATATATATTTTATTGAAATGAAATGAAAAGAAGAACTAAGTTTTTTGTAATTCAGTTTTAGAAATCTAGAGTTTAAATCAGAAAAGATGCTTTCCAAGAAACTTTATACCACATCTATCAAAAGTGTCCCCAAGAGCGCAACGTCAGGAAAGGGCCTTGCCTTGAACGCATCACGTCATCGTACCATCGCAAGCTGTCTCAACCTGATCACCACCTGCCCATGGAATGGGTCACTTCAGGTAGAACTCTGCCTACCCAATTTAACTTTTAAATTGATTTTAAAGTTTTAAATTGGCCAAATTTGGATTTCAGATCTATATTCGGATCAAAGATCCAAATCTATATCCAAAATTCATATAGATCATACCTGGACTACATCCTAGTTAATACGGGTCCTAGACTGGGTCCAGATCCATATCAACTTGGATCAAACAAAGTAGATTCAGTCTGATCCAATCCAGAAAAAGGAAAAAACAAAGGCGGGTCATTTTTGAAAAATGCAATTTTCGGGCCAACCGTAATCCGATTTCAGAAAAATAAGGCACCAATGTTCTCAGAATTATGAGACGCATTTAATGGTATACTTACCTGGTTTTTGCCTCTGAATTTTGCTTGAATTTAACCTTAATTTTGCTTGAATTTCGCTCAAATTTAAAAGTTAAAAACAATTTTTTTTTCAAATATTAATTGTCTCATTTTGGTCTTGTCAGTGGGCCCTGGGCCACGCCCAGACCCAGCTGATGTCACCTATATTTAAGGATATTTTTCACGTTTTCTATCAATTTCATTAAATACTTGGTTAAAAATTCAAAAAAATTCGGAATTAAAGATCATGGAAAAACACATGATATTACAGGGCACAATGTTTATATTTGTAGCTGTTGGGAGCATCCCAATGACTATATGGAGGTCCCATATGCCTATTTAAAGGGGTTCAAGCCCCCTCTTGTGTTATGTTTTCTCAAGCATATATTTTGGTGAATAAATATTTACTTTTTTTATTTTGTGTTCTTTTGTGATTGCCATAGTGGCTATTGTTTGCACTCTTGTGCTTTTGCAGTTGCCTTGTACTGGGCTTTTGTATTGTCCCATTGGTAGACTTGTGCTTGTGCACATTTCTTTGTACTCTTGTATGCCTTTAGAGGCTTCTCTTGTACTCTTGTATGCCTTTAGAGGCTTCCCTCTTGGCCCTTGTGCTTTGCCTATAAATGGGACCACTTGTCCCCTTCTCTTGTAAGCTTTTCTCAAGCTCTTTTCTAAGTGAATAACATTATATATTTTCTCTTGTGCACTTTGAGTGATATTTGTGAGTGTGCCCATTAGTGGCTTGTGTTTAGCCCTTTGTGGCTTGTGGTTGTGCTTGCCTTAAGGCTTCATTACAGCACTATCACAACTGAGGGGTCTCAGATTTGAATCCTGCAGTGGTTGTCCCACCCAGCTTACCTATCAAAAAGATCAAGTCCAGTTCCAAACTACAGATTTCCAACTCTGATTGACTTTTATACGTTTTAACCTCAATATACATACTGTACAAATGATTTGACAATCCCAGCTTTTCAAATAATTCAAATTTGTGTAATTCTGGAGCTTCCCTTTTCTGCTGAAATGACTGAATGTCTCTTGCTGCATCTGTAGTCTTTAGTATTTTTATCTTTTCAGTAATGCATCAATGAAACTGTGGTCATCGAAATGTTTTCTGTGTAAATGTGGATATGAACAGAGACCTATCATATAACATGCTTAATGGCACGATTCCAGAAAGCCTTGGACAATTAACTTCATTACAAACACTGTGAGTATTGATCAGTGTTTTCCAGATATTTTTTTCATTTTGTGTCACAGAGTGAAATTGTATTTTTGTGGTGGGCACCTTAATTTGTAGGAATCTTAATGGCAACTTATTATCTGGAAAAGTCCCATCAGCACTTGGCGGGAGGCCTCTCCACAGAGCTAGCTTCAAGTAAGTTATTTACATCTAATGCTTCAGAAGAATTTTCTTTTAATGTGTTCATGCTTCTGTCATATGTTAGTTCTTCTTTACTACAATCAAATTTATTCTCTGCCCCTCTACAAGGCATTGCATCAATGTCCAATTCATCCCTTTCATCCTTTTCGGATCCAGCTACTTGTCACGTTCTGTATAGATCCTTTCCTGTCATCATTTCAACATTAAGTCAGGGTTTTTAAGAAACTGTGCCCATGTGCAGTTTTACGGGAAATGCAGGCCTCTGTGGTATACCTGGACTGCCTGCATGTGGGCCTCATCTTTCTACCTCTGCGAAAATAGGCATCGTGATCGGGGCTGTATTTGCATTTCTTCTCATCCTTCTCTGTTCCCTGTTTATGTGGAAGAGACGGCAAAACATTCTTAGAGCAAAAAAGCTTGCAGGTAAACCAAATTCTTGCATTCTTGATACATGCATTGGATTTATTTTTCCTTCATTTTTTTCACAAAATAATGTTAAATAGGATTTTTAAGTTTCTGATATTAAAGAAAGAACAGCCTCATAGAAAACATATGAAGTGGGATTTTGAGGAAGTTCATCTTTTTCTTGTGCATGGAACCTTTTGGAAAATAAGTCTCACGTATGACAACTTTTACAGCAAAGGAAGCTCCATATGCAAAAGCCAGAACTCACTATGTCCGTGATGTGCAAATGACAAGGGATGCTGTTCATGCAGATAGTGGATCTCAATTGCTTTCTTAGATAAGCCAGTTGTGAGTGCTCTGAGACAAATTTGATTTATTTGTTCCATTGAGAAGGTGGCTTCCCTTTATATCACTGAAAGTGGTCCTGTTCAATGCTAAATTGCATAGGAATGTAAAATGTAACAAACAAATCTATGGTTCATTCTTGTATATAGCATTTTTTAACAAAAAATGTACATTTTTTCAACAGGTCTACACCTAGTTGATTGACAATGAAAAGTTTCTTCTTGTATGAGTCATAATAATTCTTCTGGCAAAAGTCGATAAGTTGCAATAGGAAACTTTTTCAAACATAGCCTACTCTCTAAATCTTTTTCTACCATGGATAGATATAGTTAATTCAGTCATTATGGTTGACTTTATTATGGATTTCTAACCACATTTTCTATATTCAATAATTGTGTTTCTAACAGCCTTATTTGTGTGTGTGTGTGTGTGTGTGTGAGAGAGAGAGAGAGAGAGAGAGAGAGAGAGAGAGAGAGAGAGAGAGAGATTTAATTCATTTTATTATATTAATACATACCTGCATTGTATGCCTTTGCTAACAGACCTTAATGCTTATATATGAACGTCTAGATGCAACTAGTGAAACATATTTTTGAGATTCTCTGAGGAAAGCTCAAGAGATGAACATACTCTACATATTTATAATTGATAGAAAACTTTAGAAGAACATTATCCTACTATGGATTTAATTTGTAAAACTAACTCAATCATCCCTTAGTTCTTAAAATCTGGCATCTGTTATTGCTGAGCAAAATGTAGTAAAGCCACATGCAGCTATAGTTGAAACAAAAACTTACCTAATAGTTGTTATTGTTTACCTGATTTCCTTTCTTCTTCCTCTGAGGTTTCTTTCAGGAATCCTCTCATATTTGAGAGCGCTAATTTTTCTCAGCAAATCCATTGAAAATTTTCATTGCACACTCATCCTTTGCTAACATGAAACGGCAAGCTCCTTTACTTTGCCATCTAGCATCTCATCTCTATCTTTCTCTTTTTTTGTTGGCGTAGGACAGTGGTATCGAGTTGGATCTCTCTCTCTCTCTCTCTCTCGCATGTGGCTTTATGTAATGCATGGATCTGCAGCATCATAAATTGTGGCCTTGAGTGTTGTTCTTTTGTACTTTCTTTTTCTTAGGTGTTGAAATACTATGATCTCATTCATGGATTTCATGAAATTTAGTTTATTTATAGGTATGGTTTGTACATGTCAATGAGATAGGTCCCCACGGTATGTTAATCAATCAAAAGGTCTCTACGTTAAGCAGTTATTCTTGGAGCAGTGGTTACAAGTGGCAAGAACATTTTGCAATGCAGAAGATTTGTGGGCCGGTGGTGCCTTTGGCTGCACCAGTTTTGCAGTGTAAATGTATCTGACAGAAGGGTTGACTTATGGGAGGAAAGTGCATTTGGGTTGAAGTTTCTGGCCAATAAGATGTAGTGCTTCTACTCGGCCAGTGTATGGAAGCCACAGGAAGGCTCAATTGTGGATATGATCCATGAGTATATTTACTGAGAGCTCCTGTTCAATAATGTTGCAGGCACAACACATCAAATGATAATAGTTAGTCTTAATCATTTAGATAAAATATTGATGTATTTCTTCAATCAATTTGCTTTGTTATGGCAACAAGCTATCAATTCATTAAATTATATTAATTACCTTCAGAAAAAGGTGAAATCTCCCCATAATGAGAAACTTGCTACATTACTTCTGTGGTTTTCTTTTTCCGAAGGAAATGAAATTATGTTACCTCCGTGATTTAAGACATGATTGTCCTAAAGTCCCATACTTAAAAATTACCCGCTAACAAGCCTTTTATATTTTGTAGTTGCTCAATTCTTAAAGGAATGTACAATGCCATTTTCAAGGTAGGGGAACTTTATTTCCAGAACAGAACTATTCTCCCACCTAAGTACACAAGGCATTTTCACTGCACAAAGTTAACTATGAAAATTTACAGATTTTAACTTTTCTGAACTTTTTGTATTAGAGGATTTTTGGATGCACCCATTTGTACAGCGGCAAATAGGGATATTGCATTGAGTACAATATGACATCCCAATTTATCTGTAATTTCAGTATACATGGGTGCATTGTATGATCCACTTAATGCTTAAATGATGTTATTGAGACAATAGTACCAACTTATTGATAGAAAAGAGTGTTGTCAACAAGGAAAAGCACCAATTATGCCACAAGGATACTCCAACTTAACCCCCATGTTGTGTCCCCTTGTATACTATTCAGGAATCATGCAAGAAGGGCATGTTAGTTGTCGACAGCTAGCCTGCATTGCTTCATTCGACTGGATCTCTGAAAATTTTGCAAATTATCCTGAATAGGTTGGCAAGGATGAGGGATAGGGTTCTTGGAAAAGGCTGAACCAGACCATCTTTCTACTATTTCCCTGACGTTAATTGCATTACGGTCTACTGTATTTCCTAACATTTTCAATGCTGCTAATGAAAGTGATTTAAAGGCAGAGAAATTGATTTCCAGTCTCTTGGCTTACTATTCATTCAACAAAAGTAACATTGGCACCTCTCGCCGATAGGTTAGCTCTGTTACGAATCACTGGTTCCTATTGGACTTAAATAGGCCATCAAAAAATTAGTAATTATTTGTGGTCACTATTCATAAAAGCCGGCCACTATACCTTTCGGCTCCATCACCAAAAAGGATCCAGTCCTTTGACATAAGATTGGATCCATCTTATGTCAATCCTAGCCATCCAGCTTAAGCATCTGGAAGGCTAGGATTAGTCCACTAATGTTGATTGGACGGCTAGGATTGAACATAGGATGAACTGGATCGGCACTCCTTGATCTCACACACACACAGAGCACCACCAAGTTTACATTTTTCTCTTTTGCTTTATTCACTACACAAGTTCCCAACACACACACACACATATATATATATATATATATATATATATATATATATATATATATATATATATATATAGAGAGAGAGAGAGAGAGAGAGAGAGAGAGAGAGAGAGAGAGAGAGAGAGAGAGGCACCAAACGCATCCGGGCTATAATTGAATCCTTTTTTATGGGCACCACCAAAAGAAATCATGAGAATTCCTGTCTTGCAACTTTTTTATTTGATGAAGACTAGTCTGACCCATCCTAGTAAGGTGGATTCGTGCCAACCTGGTCGTTTCCATCACTTCCCACAGTTGTCATCCTGATGCATCACGTGCACTCATGTGGTGCACAGACCATCATCGCCTTCAAAGGTCCCCAATAATGCATCCATGACTGTCCCAACAATCCCTCCCCTTCACATGGATGTGGTCTTCTCATCCTTTATACATGTCCTTTCCTTAAGACCGCCAACCCCACAACAGAAAGAAGCATGTCTCGTTTCCATCAATTGCGCTTTCATGTCCAATTACTAGATTTCCAACAAACTCCAAACCGCGCCCCCCTCCCCCCCCCCCCCCCCCGCCGCCGCCCCCCACCCCACCACCACACACACACACACACCAAACATCAGTGATCTTTGCCCAGTGTTCATTGTGCAAATAGTGGGGAACACATCGACTATCTGCATGACATCATCATCAAGACATCAACAGCCCCTGCTGGCTGTCGCTGATCGCTTGAATGGATGGTGATAATGCTGAAAATCTCTCTCTATGTTCTCCCTGCTTAATGGAGGTTTATCTTAATAGAAGCAGAGGAAGAGTATGGGAGTGAACAATGTGAGGATCCTGGAGGTAGATGAAGCCTACCACTTGATTCGGTGTACTTTGGTGTAAGATTATGAGATCGCTCATATGCGTCAAGCTTACGTGCATCGGCTGGGAAGTCATGGCGGACCTCCTTGAGCAGTGCCGCTACATCTTTCATGGTAGGCCGGTCATCAGCATTGCTGTTAACGCACAGCAACGATATGCCAAGTGCTTGCAACATCTCTTGGATCTGCGAGTCTGGCCTGCCTTGGAGCTTAGGATCCAATATCTCAATGGCGTCACACTTGTTTCTCAGGTGGTCCTTCACCCACTGAACCAAATGTTGGCCTTCTGGGAAGGCCGGGTCAAGTGGGTGTTTCCCGGTCAGGACCTCTAGTATGACTACTCCAAAGCTGTAGACATCACTCTTCTCTGTAATGCGTAACATGGATGCATACTCTGCAATATGATTGCAAAAGAACAGGTCATTTAAGAAACTTCAATTTGCATCAACCACTGGCCACATAACTTAATAAATTAAGCTTAAGCAGCAAAACACAGCTAGCTCAAAGGAGAGAAAGAGAGATCAAAGTGTAAATTTTATTGATTAATCACCGAAAATTTTTCTATGAATGGATGTAGTGATGTAGTGAATAAGCCTCCACAACTTAAATTGAACTATAACTCCAACTATGGGTTTGTGTCACTAAATCCACATGCATATTTCAATGAGAAAATGATCAGAAAATGTTTGCATACACTGAGTGTATCACAGCCCTGTGATACACTCGAGTATTTCTGGCATCATTCCGGTGTTGCATTGGCCAGAAACTGGTTGAGGAGCCAGCCATCACGGCCAGTGTGTCCATACTTCCAGACAACGGCGCTGGGATGATACACAACCAAAAGAATGATTTTTTTGGATCAAACAAGGTCTAAAATTGATCCCTTTGCTGCTACAAAGGGTATCACATAAAAAAAGCATGACACTTTCCAGCCGCAGCAATGCTGGATATCGATAAAGGAAATGGCACCCTTCAAGATGATGCCAATTCCACTGGTTTCTGACACGAATAATGATATAATCTGTTAGTATATAGGCTCATCTATATATCGAATATATCAAAAATGTCTGCAAAATAATTACACAGAATTAAAGAGAGGTTCATTGTCTTACCAGGAGCAATGTACCCATATGAGCCAGCAAGATGTGGAGATGATCTAGAGTAGCCCATATCATCATCATTCAGTAACTTAGCAAGCCCAAAGTCAGCCAGATAAGGCTCATATCTGGGACCTAAAAGAATATTGTTAGACTTCACATCCCTATGGAGTATGGCTGGCATGCAGTCATGGTGCAAATAGACCAGCCCTTGTGCTGTACCCAACAAGATGTTGTACCTCATCTCCCATTCTACCACCACACCTTTGTCATTCTCATTGTACAGCAGTGAAGCCAAACTTCCATTGGGCATATAGTCATACAACATAAGCTTTGAACTTCTGTTTCTACAGTAGCCCAGGAGTCTCACTATGTTCTTGTGTCTTATGGAACCCAATGTATTTGTCTCTGAGGCAAAGGCTAATTCACTGCATCTCTTGCTAGGCCATAACCTCTTTACTGCTATGCTGTTGCCACCAACTGATGCCCTGTAAACCACTCCAGAACACCCTCTTCCGATGACGTTTGCAGGTGTGATACTCTGTAGTATGTCGTCCATTGACACATCCAGCTTCTGGAAGAGTGTTATGCTCCATGGCAGAGCAATCTCAGGGTCCTCGGTATCATGGGGTACACCAGCACGGACCTTTATCAGCATGTATGCTGCTAGTAGTAGTAACATGGCAGCTGCCCCAAGCAAGAGACTCATTGCCAATTTTAGTGTACCAGGTCTTGCTGCTGAAGAGATGTGGGTGCATGAGTCACCAGACACACACAGTGCTGAATTTCCAGTGAGGTCACTTAACGGGAGCTTCTTGAAGAAAGGTGTGTCTGGTAAGGAACCGGAAAAGTTGTTGAAGCTCACGTTGAGTGTAACGAGATTTTGAAGAGTTGAGAGCACAGAGAGATCTCCAGTGAGCATGTTGTATGATAGATCTAGGGTTCCAAGCTTGACGAGGCCAGAGAATTCTTGTGGGATTCGGCCTGTGAGAAAGTTCTTGCTTAGATTCAGTGAGATCTCTAGAGATGGGAGTGTTCCCAGTTCAGGTGGAATCTCTCCACTGAATCTGTTGCTACTAAGATCCAAGAGCTGCAATTTAGTACATTGGCCTAGTTCAGCAGGGATTGTGCTAGAGAAATTGTTGTTCCCAAGCATGAGTTTGCTCAAAGAGGTCAATGAACCGAGTACCGAATTCAGATCTCCAGTGAGATAGTTCCCTGATATGTCTATAACTTGCAGACAGACCAATTGGCCTATACTTTCAGGTATGTTTCCAGTGAGGCTGTTCAAATGAAGGTCAAGGAATTGAAGGCTTGTGCAGGAAGAGATTTCTGGAGGAATCGATCCAATTAATTGGTTCTGACCCAAATCAAGAAAATTCAATTTCATCAAGTTTCCCATCTCAGCCGGGATCGGTCCTGAGAGCATGTTGCCGCTTGCTCTGAATCGAACAAGTGATTCACAATTACCAATTTCCGGCAGGATCGGACCAGAGAGATCATTGGACAGGAGAAGCAACTTTTTCAGGTTTGTCAATGCAAATATCTGCTTTGGGATGGACCCGACAAGACTGTTCTGAGATAGATCAAGTGCCTCTAAACTTTCACAATCAGCAAGTGTAGAAGGAATACTACCCTCAAGTTTGTTTTTCCATAAATAAAGCAAAGTAAGATTCTTCAATGTTCCTAACTCTGGAGGTATCTGACCTGTAATCTGATTGTTATCAATCTCAATATGTGTCAGAACGGTGCAATTAACCAGGTTTGAGGGGATAGTACCAGAGATCTGATTGACACTCAAAAGTAGCTCTTCAAGATTGCTCAAATTCCCAAAACTTTGAGGGATGCTTCCTGTTAGAGCATTCATTGAAAAATCAATGACAACCAATGAAGAGCAGTTGCCAATTTCGGGGGGGATGGTACCCACAAAGCTATTCTGCCACAAAAGAAGATTTTGAAGGTTGGGGAGCCTCCCCAACTCCTTAGGAATTGAACCAGACAGTGAATTCCCGTACAGATATATGCTCTCCAATTCACTACATTCCCCCAACTCTTTGGGTATTGGACCTGACAACATGGCTGTATAGACGGCAAGACTTTGAAGCTTCTTGAGTTGGCCAAGTGTTGTAGGCAGGGGACCAGTGATGCTGGTCTCAGACAATCCCAAAATGGTGAGCTTGGTACAATTTCCAATCTCTTCAGGCAATGGGCTTTGGAGATTTGCATTCCCACCTGCTCTGAATACCATCAAATTCTTCAAGTTTCCTATGCTAGAAGGCAGCTCACCATTCAGTTGGTTGTCATAGAGAACCAACCATGAAAGGCTAGTGAGGTTACCAATATCTGCAGGGATGGGTCCTTCTAAGAAATTTGAATTCAGGTAAAGTTTTTCTAGCCTTGTGAGCCTACAAATCTCAGGTGGGATTGCACCATTGATCTCATTGTTGCTGAGGTCAAGAAATATCAACTGAGAGTAGTCGCCAAACTCTCTTGGGATCGAACCGGTGAGGTTGGTGCCAGAAAGAACCAAGATTTGGAGATTTTTTAAGGATGAGAAGCCAGAAGGCAAAGGACCATCAAGTGGGAGAGACCTCAGACTCACCTTGACGACATCTCCATTGGCATTGCAGAGGATGCCATACCATTTGCAGGGGTTGCCATTATCGGAGTTCCAATCACTGAGGCTTTCAGTTGATCCATTTAGACTGTGCTTCCATGCTAAAAGTGCCTGTCCCTCTGGGTTCAGTGCTTGGATGACCATGAATTCTGTTAATGAAAGGAAAACGAAGAGAAGCAAGAGAGGTGATGGGGGGGCATGCTTCTCTTCCATGGATTTACAGGCATTAGATGGTGGATGAGGTTGAGAAGAAAAAGGCGGGGAAAGCCATGTTCTTATATATATTTTAGACCCACAGTATCTGGATCCAAGAAACAGCTAGCTCACCAAAGAGAGAGAGAGAGAGAGAGAGAGAGAGAGAGAGAGAGAATCTTTTCCGATTGTGTTTAACGGGAGCGTGTGAGGTGGGACGTGTATGGGGTCATGGATTTAAACAAGATGTGGTTTGTCTCCTTTTCTGGTCTTTGTTTTTATTTTCTTACAACTTGAGAGAGAGAGAGAGAGAGAGAGAGAGAGAGATGGGGCAGTTTAGTTCTCACATTAAACAAAGGGAAGGTGCGGTAATTGTGGTCTTTCTTTTTTGTTGTTATTTTAAGTCTAGATGGGGAGACGAAGCATGTGAGCTGGGGCTGTTTTAAATTACAAAATGACTGACGAAAGATGGGAAGATGGGCAGATGGTGTTGTTCCATTCATATTTCATCTATTGTAGTCAAGAGTAGGGGTGCACAACGAGCCGAGCTAAGCCGAGCTCGGCTCAGGATTAGCTTGTTTAAGCTCTCGAGCTTGTTTGTGAAAATAAATGAGCCGAGTTTGAACATCAGATTAGGCTAGGCCTAGACAAATGAGCCGAGCTTGATCAAGGCACTAAGCTCGAAAAGCTCGGTTAGGCTCGGTCTGGTATTGTGTATGTGGTACTAAAATTGATTTTTGCCTTAATAAGCATGGCTATTGCTTTTTGTCAAAAAGTAATTAATGTGGTTATGCTTTTGTATATTGTATATACTTTTTGCTCTGTCTTTTGTATCCTAAAAAGAGGCTTACCCTACGAGGCCTTGTATGTATTTTGTAGACGCTTTTATATAAAAAGTGACACTTTGTATACTTAGTATACTTTTTCTCTGTCCTTTGTATCAGCAAATGATAGTCTACTCTAATGGCGAGGCCTTGTACCGTTTTCGAGGTGGCGTGTTCAATTCTTTTTTTTTAAATACGATCAAGCTTAGTTTGGCTCGAGCTCGGAACAGGGCCGAACTTGGACAGTGTTGTTCAAGCTCGACTCTGAGCTCTAGCCAAGTTCAAGCAAACATATTTCTGGCCGAGCCAAACTTGAACAACCCCGGGGGAGAGAGAGAGAGAGAGAGAGAGAGAGGCTCTGACAGGAAGGTGGGCCAAAGAGGATAATTTAAAGGGTGAAATGAAGGACCTTGGATGAAAAAATAAAAAGCGAGATTTACGGAAAGCCCTATGTATATACCAAATATTTACAAAATTCATCCGACATTTTTTATAATTATATAGCCGTTTGCATTTATAATTTATGTTTCAAAAACATAAAATATTCAATGGACTTTTGTTTATTCAAACAATGTGAGTGAAACGCCACTACTTCTCAACTTGTTTAACAAAAGACCAAGATGACACAAGATGAGTTGTTCTAAAAAAAAAGGACCGAGATATTATTTTCGGAAATTTCTATTTAAGGCCAACTTTTTTATCCCTAATTTCAAATATGGGTGACACGTTTCTAAAATTTCAAATATGAACTAAACTTTTTTTGGAAACTGTCAAACAAAGAACTAATGTCCAACATCCAGCACATTTCAAAACTTGAGTCCATTTTGGTTTCTTGTATTATCCCTTAAAAATTGAAAAGTATTCATTCATCTTCATAAAAAAGAAAAAGTAAACCATTTGAACTCTTAATGATGAAGGTAGTTATTGTAATCTGACTTATAATTTAACATGAGTTAAAAAACAACAATAAATATATACCCTGTTTGACAGTTTTCAGGAAAAGTTTGGCTCACATTTAGAATTTCAAAATAGTGTGGTTTATATTTGAAATTAACAGTAAAAGTTGACCCTTAAATGAAAAATTTCCTATCATTTCATACCTCAAGTAAGAAAGTTGTAATGAAATCAAATAAAGTAGTTAGTTGAATGTAATAAATCAAATACTAAGCTTTTTTGGGGAATATATGATAAATTGGGTGGCTTTCTGTTAATTAGTCAAAAGAAAAAAGGAGAGGGTTGGATTATGTCATAATCCTTTTTTCTTTAAAAAAAAATTGCCTTGTCCATGGTGGATCGAAGAGACAAGAAGACACCATCTGATGAGTGGCGACCTAATATGCACACACTGTCTCATGCCGTTGCCTTGGCCTATGTTTTTGCCCTCATTGATTAGATTACACGCTGCTTGCCTTCAACCAATGTTTTAAGAACCGATTCTAAAGCAATCGACACATTATCGAGTTGATACAAGGGGCGATACCCGGACCCTTCAACTGATTTTACCCCCAATCCATTAACTTAAAATACTTTTAATATATGCATACAAATAAAAATTGAATAATAAATACTCCGATTTTTAAATTATTCGATTCAGACTTTTTTTTTTAACAAAAAAAAAAAACGATTCATTTAATGCCTAATGAATCGATTTTATCATCATTGCCCTCTGGGACAAAAATCAGTATTTTCTAGCTACTGCAAAAGTAACTCCTTTGGGATATGTACATGGTTTTATAAACCTTTTCTCTATTGTTGTAGGAGCAGAATCATGTACTTCGCTATGTCATTTGGGCAAATTGTCACATGACTATGGCAGGCTGTCGCATAACTTCAAATTCTATAGGTATGGCAGTGGACCGGGGTGGGGGACAAGGTCTCCATCCTTGCCCCTTCTCAAAATCCTGCCTTCAACCCTGTTTCATGTTCTCCATCCCAGGTTCAAACGGGGCGGGGCGGGGCGGGGCCCTATTTTCCCTCTGTCATCCTTAAAGAAGGATTGGGGATGGGACAGGGCAGGGCGGGGCAAGGGATGGGAACGGGGTAGAGTGTAAGTCTATCCCCACACGGGTTTTGATTTTAACATCCATCCCCGCCTTCATCCCCGTTTCATGTCCTCCATCCCAGGTCCAAATGGGGCGAGGCAGGGCGGGGCCGGTTTCCCCGGTCCACTGCCATCCCTAAAATTCTATTCTCTTATTTGTTACACACTTGATTTTCATAAATCTAAGATGCAAAATTTAATATTTGGATCATCCTTAACAAGCTCTTTTTACTATGTTCATATTTTAAAGTTGCCTGAAATGCCATGTTTTATACCATTTTCCCCCGGTCCACTTCCTTTATTGTCATGAACCGTGAGCTGTTGATTTTTCAGTCTTAAAAATGAAATCTTGTGACACGTGAAACAAGATAAAACTCTCTTTCATAGTAAATAATCGATGCTAAACACATCTGCATAGTTAGATCTATCATTTATTAGCTAGATCCATGCATAGGTATCATGGTACAAAACCACCATCTATTTTCCTATAAGGGGATGCTTCTTTGGTGGTACACCATATATTTTCTTCTAAAGGATCCATGATCTATTTTCTTATGGGTTTAGGATTTAAGTTGGTGACCACATGGATGCAGCTTGAATACTAGGGATGCAAACTGTTTGTGTTCGGGTTGTATATTCATTTGAATCCAAGTCCATTTAATCAAATTTCATAAGCAAAACTAGATCCCAATGCCAATTGAACTTGGATTCACTTATAGTATTCGCAAATGTGACTCTGAATCTGAATCTGGGTCTGACATGAAGTCCCACGAGATCTAAACTCTCATTGTATGCACATGTCAGATGTATTAGTGTATAATTAGGGGTGTCAACGAGTCAGGTTTGATTCGGACCCAGGTGGAACCAGACCTGGCCCCAATTTTTGTGTCCGGACCCAGGTTTAATCAGACTCACCATAAAAGAAACCATACCCAGACCCGATAAGAACTACATGAACCGACTATACCTGGTAAAGTAATAATTTTTATCATTTTTACATTGAAAATTTGTGGGTCTTAATTGGAACTCGAGTCGGGCCTGGGTCTGGTATAAAATTTCACAAATTATATCTGGATCCATGTATTAATCGGACCTTCAGGTCCGGACCGGAGTCTTCTTATTTATCACCATCCCTGGACCCTATAGGGTTTGGTACCGGTCAGGTTCGCCGACCCATTGACACCCCTAGGTATATTCTCTAGTCCAGTCTGGGTTTGATATAGGCTCTATTCATCCGAATCTGAATACAACTTTGAATCAGATTATGTTACATATATCCGACAAGATTGGACCCGACTCGGACCCGTTTAAATACTATAATGAGGACAAAGGTTCCCTTGCACCCTTTTTGTGAAGTATGCATTTTCAAAGTTATCTTATGGTGCCTGTATAGTCAGGCCGTTCCACTAAAAACTGTAGGTCAAATAACAGTTTGGACATTGAAAGCAATTTTTGAATTGATGAGCACCCCAAATCACTTGACTGTGGTTGCTTTTTGTTTGAAAGGCAAGTTGGTCCCCTACCAGTTATACAACTATACCATTGGGTTTTGAACATGCCCTCGTTGATTGATTGTGGTTGCTTTTGTTGTTTCTATTGTCGCTAGTGGCATTGTGGAGATTCTGATTGGTCCCCCTTCATTTTTCCTGTGCACTCTTTTTATTGCATGAATAAAATTTAAGAAAAGCTTCACTTGGAGCGCCATCTTTTGTTGGATATATATACAGACTCAATTATTCTGGAAAAAAAGTATTTCAGAATCATGTTTTTGTTGAGAAAAACAAGCTTTCTCACAAGTGAAGATCAATGAAAGCAATATATATATATATATATATATATATATATATATATATATATATATATATATATATATATATAATAACAAAAAATTAAAGAAGCACACAAAGATTTACGTGGTTCCTTCAAACTGAAGTACGTCCACGGTGACTGATAAATTAGTCCCTTTCACTATCTTCAATCAGAGTTTACAAAGTAGGCAAAAGACATAAGCCTTACAAACACACAAAGGTGTAACAAAAAATAACAAGAGGAAAGACCTCACCAAATGTTCTTAAGAACTAACCACACGAAGCAGCCCAAAAGAAGTGGAGAAGCACCCTTTGCTTGCATAACCACACACACTGCTCTACAACAGAAAAAAAACACGCACACTACCAAGAGACTATTGCTTTTCAGCAAATATAGAAAATAGTCCTTGAGACAATCAAAGGACATGCTTTGGGAATCCTCTAAAATAATGATAATGAGCAGTTCCAAAGCATGCCATAAATCAGCAGTTATCAAAAAATCTATTCACTAAATAGATGGGTCCCACAAAGGAGGAAAACCCAACAATTCTCCCCCTCCCGACTTATGTGGAGGCTTCGACCATTTCTGCCAAGAGTGGGCACTTCTCGTGCTTATCCTTAGGCAATATCTTAGTCAACATATCTGAAGTATTATCATCAGTGTAAACTTTCTCAAGTTGTAACAGTTTACCATTCAAGACATCACGAATCCAACGATATCTAACATCAATATGTTTCGATCTTGAATGAAATGAGGAATTTTTGCTCAAGTTGATTATACTCTGACTATCACAATGAAGAACATACCTTTTTTGTTTTAATCTCAACCCTTGTAAGATTTTTTTCAACCATAATAATTGTTTGTTTGCTTCTGTGATGGCAATAAACTCAGCTTCTGTGGTGGAGAGAGATACACATTTCTGTAATCTTGATTGCCATTCAACAGCTTCTCCTGCAAAAGTAATCAAATAACCAGAAGTAGATTTTCTACTATCCACATTACCAACCATATCAGAATCTGTGAACTCATTACGAATAGGTTCACCTTTTTCAAAACACAAACTCATTTTTGAAGTGCTCTGAAGATACCTCAGAATCTATTTCACTATTGCCCAGTGTTATTTCCACGGATTTAACAAAAATCGACTAACAACCCCAACTGCATGAGCAATATCCGATCGAGTACAAACCATGACATACATCAAAGAACCAACTGTTAAAGCATAGAGAGTTTTCTGCATCTCATTTTCTTCTTCGACACTTATAGATTGTCTTGAGCTAAGTTTGAAATGGCCTGCAAGAGGACAATTATCAGGCTTTGCTTTGTCCATATTGAACCTCTCAAGAACCTTTTTAATATAATTCTCTTGTGATAACTAGATCAACCCATGTGATCTGTCACGAACGATTCTCATTCCAAGAATTTGTCTTGCTGGACCTAAGTCCTTCATGGCAAATAACTTACTCAACTCTAACTTCAGCTTGCTAATCTTGCTTGTGTCTTGGCCCACAATTAGCATATCATCAACGTAAATCAAGAAAATAGTAAAATTATCATCTGAAAATTTCTTCACAAATACACAATGATCTGTGGTGGTTCTTGAATACCCATGCTCATTCATGAAAGAATCAAATTTTCTATACCACTGTCTCGATGCTTGCTTCAATCCATACAAGCTCTTCTTAAGTTTGCAAACCAACTGATCCTTACCCTTCTCAATAAAACCCCCATGTTGTTCCATAAAAATTTCTTCTTCTAAGTCACCATGCAAAAAAACAGTATTTACATCAAACTGCTCAACTTTTAAATTCATACTCGCAGCTATACCAAGTACAGTTCGGATAGAAGACATCTTCACAACTGGTGAGAAGATCTCATCAAAATCAACTCCCTTCTTCTGACCAAATCCTTTCACAACAAGAAATACCTTGCATATAGGTTGAGAGTTGTTCCCATCATTCTTTTGTCTAAAGACCCATTTGTTTTTCAAAATCTTCTTCCCTTTAGGTGGCTTTACCAAATCATAGGTATAATTCTCATGTAATGATTTCATTTCCTTTTTCATTGTCTTAATCCACTAAATTTTGTTCTCATGCTCCAAAACTTCTTGATAAGTCTCTGGCTCTGTTTGATCCGTTATCATCACATACTCATGTGAAAAGTATTTTCTAGACGATTGTTTCTCTCTGGTAGATCTCCTTAACGGTGACTGTAGAGGTGGCTCTTGAGGTGATTGCTTTTCCTTAATCTTTGGCTCAACATTTCCTTCATCTATATTATCATGAGATGCTTGCATGTAACGCCCCAAATTTTCAAACTTTCGAACCTTTCAGAAAACAGGCAAGAGACTAGAAAAAATCTCTTTCCTTAAGAGTTCGTTTATGAAATCAATGAAAGTCTATTCTTTTGTTAAATTCAAAAAGGCATCTTTTGTTAAATTAAAAAAGGCAAGCTAACAACTTTGGGCACGTTAGCTAAAAGAACCAAAACGCACAAACCATGTTACTTGCAAGACACTTGGAAAAGCCACTTCCAATAAAAGAAGTTTCCAAATAGTACAAAATTCGGATATCCCAAGGAAAATCCATTACAAAACCCAAAACGTCCACGACGCGAGCTAAGAGCAGGATGAAGAAAGTCTTGAAGCCATCTTTCCATCGCGTCATCGCCCGTGGTGTACCTAATCATCATCTGTACCTATAGAATGGGTTAGTTTCGCGAAAAAAACTAGTAGGTGCACAAGAGAGACTACAAAAAACCGAATTAAGTACATTTAATTCAGCAGGTTACGCAGTTTAAAGCAGATATGCAATTAAACAGGTAAGCAGTGCAAACATGTAAGCAGTGCAACTGTCAAACACAACATGATGATTCATTTGATCTTAAGTTGTGAACTACTACGTAATAAGTAAGCAAGTCTCATGACCCATCGACTAGTGTAAACAAACTTTATGTTTCAATATTACTGCTCTGCGGGTACGCGCAGGCAAAACGTAGAAACAACTGAGACTAGTTCAAGCGTCGGTTATTCTATGTATTTTCAATAACCTGAATAGCTAGCTGAGTCTGCTCTAAAGGGGACAACTTTAGCTAAGAGAGGATTTCCCAAAGGCAGGTAAGTGGCAACGGATGCATCCAACTTCTGCAGAAGTCCATGGGATCTACCACCTAGGATAATGTCTGGTAGTCCCTTCCCCTAACTCCAATGACTAGGGAGGCCGGATCTTTGCCTGTGGGGTGGTTGTTAACAACATGTTCATTAGAGTTTTGTACCGCTTCGTCCTCTCCCTTGACAAACAACAAGAAGCGAATGGGTGCGTTAGGGGTTGCTTAACTAACGACCCATCCTATGTTATGGTCTTTAAAGCACTCGAGCATCTAGCTTGTTAAGGCGATCAATCACCATTTAAGTGATTACAACATTGTGCATTTAGCACTATTCGAGGTCGCATGACCATCTCATCCGATCATCGCAGTATTAGCATGTACTGCACGACTACAAGTACTGTAGGATGAAAGAGGTATAGCTCCTCAATAGGAGCCTCAACAGTAGTGTTTCACAAAGATGTAATGCTTCTCAAACTTTACTTTTGACATTTTTTATCTTTTGAAACAACCAGCAGCTTGTGCCAACATTTGGCATGCGAATTTCTAGAATCTCATCAGCTATCGGGGTATCTACATACCTTGCATGACAGGATACGGGTTTCTCAACAAAACCCACACTAAGAAGATCACTCGAACCCCAAATCATCTGCAGGACTGCATACTCGAAGAACCAGGATCCTTGCAAGGTATTCCTCTCCTTAGACGAGGATGAATTGCTAAGCTCCTGACTCAACTCTTGTCGCAAGAGGGAGAGCGATAAGTGCATCTTACATCCTCCACGAGGATGCCTCTAAAGTGCATGCAATGAGCGAGAACCTGAGCATCATCTGCAATGACAAGGTAGTAACAACATATATGCAAAAGCAAGAGCCTGGGCGCAAAGCGCGACGACAAAATAAAGACTATAAGCAGGAGTGCAACGCAAAGCCTGGGCACAATGCACGATGACAAAGTAAAGACTGTAAGCAAAAGTGCAACACAAAGCCTGGGCGCAATGCGCGATGACAAAGTAAAGACTGATAGAAAGTAAAGGACAAGGATCGCGAAACCACATCCTTGAGTTAAATGTGTACTCGTATAAATATATATTTGTATATATATTTACTTAATTATCTTTTTTAGTTAATTGAACTTAATTCAATTGTTCAACTCCTTCGTGTAATCTTCCCCTACCTTGGAGAGTTGTGAGCTTGTTGGCGTCTGCGAGTGTAAGTGATTGCCGGTTCGGTTCGTGGGGCGCAAATGGGCTCCATTGCAACTGCAAATATGCGATATTAACATGCAACCAAGACGAAAATCAATAGCAAGGAGAAGACTCGACTTCTCTAATACATAGGGCTGGGGCCAACAGCCCCAACCGACCCGATAAAAAGGATGGGACAAGCCGAATGACTTTTTTCGCCAAAAGAACAGGTGCAGGGGCCATCGACCCCCGCTGGTTATTTAAAAAGGTAGGGGCCTTAGGCCCTTGCTGGAAATTTTAAAAGGGCAGGGGGCCATCGGCCTCTGCTAAAAAAGATAAAGGGCAGGGGCCTTTGGCCCCTGCTGGAACAGTAAAAGGGGCAGAGGCCGATGGCCCCTGCTAGACAAGGTGAAGGGTAGGGCCCCTGCTGGAAAAGTAAAAAGGGCAGGGGTCGATGACCCCTGTAGGGAAAATGAGCAGAGAGAGAGAGAGGCGCAGGGGCCAACAATCCCTCTGCGGCTTTTGGGAGAGGAGGCTGGGCCAATGGCCCCTGTCAGTTTGCTTAATAGGGAAACGAGACAGGGGCCAAAAGCCCCTGTTGTTTCTGAGAGGAAAAAGAGGCTGGGAGGGGTCTCGACCCTCCCTGGCAAAGACAAAAGGGCAGGCAGGGCCCCCAAAACCCCCTACCGAAATCCTCCTCACAGGCGGCAGGGGTTTTACCCCTGACGACCTATCAGCAACTGGTAGGGGCTAAAGCTCCTGCTGCACGACCCTTCCTCATCGTAAACAACCGACGAGAAGGGGATTTTGCCCCCGTCTGTTGACGATAGGGAGAAGAAGAGAAAAGGGGAGGCAGTGGAAGGAAAAAGAAAAGGGAAAGAAAAGGCATACCTGGCGGTCGTCAAAGGAGCTTCGGGCTGTCGACGGTTGGACGGGAGGTTGCAGGTGGCGTCGGGTTGATAGGAGTCTCTGGGATGGCTGGCCGAAGAGGATCGCTAGTGGCGGTGACCGTGGATGAGCGAGAGAGAGTGGGAGAGGCGGTCGGGGGGAGAGAGAGACGAGAGAGCAGAGAAGGGGTTTCGAGAACCTCCCAACCCTAGTCCACATTGTCTTTAAAAGACAACGAAGGCGGTGCCTCAGGTGGGTCTGGGTCAGGTGCGGGTCTGGATCCGACATGAATCCAAGTTAATTTTTTTTTTAGTTTTTACATCCTACCCTCCTTAAAATAATTTCGTTCACGAAATTTCTATTGCATTCATTGGTCAAAATACAAGTCAGTGTATTTTTTCCTGATATCAGACTCAGGCTCCCATATACATTCATTTATTCTATGGTGTTGCCAACATACTTTTACAAGAGAAATCGTCTTCGATCTGAGCACTTGGTCTCGACGATCAACGATTGTCACAGGCCTTTCCTCGAACGTCAAGTCTTTTTGGATGTCCACATCATCGTAATGAATGATGTGCGATGGGTCGTGAACGTATCTTCTCAACATAGATATGTGGAAGACGTGAATCTGAGTGTACTGAGGAGGCAGCGCAACACGATAAGCCGCCTGACCGATCCGATCCAGGATCTCAAATGGTCTGATGAATCGGGGACTCAAATTTCTCTTTTTGCTGAATCGAAAAATGCTTTTTGTAGGAGATACCTTAATAAAAGCCATATCTCCCGTTGAGAACACAAGCTCTTGACGTTGACGATCGGCGTAATACTTCTGCCGACTTTACGCGAAACACAGACGTTCCTTGATCATCTGCACTTGCTGAGTATAGTGTTGTAGCACTATTGGTGAATCCTGCATCTGTTCACCAACTTCATCCCAGTAAACAGGTGATCGACAAGGCTTCGTACGGGGCCATACCGATGCCCGCATGATAACTATTATTGTACGCAAATTCTGCCAACCCGGTATGAGAGTCCCATTTTCCCTTCCAGTCCATCATGCAAGCTTGCAGCATGTCCTCCAAGGTCTGAATCGTGTGTTCAAATTGTTCGTCGGTCTAAGGGTGGAAGGCAATGTTGAATTTCAGTCTTGTGCCCAAGGCCAACTGCAGTTGCCCCCAAAACCTGGAGGTGAACCTTGGGTCATGATCAGAGATGATTGACACAGGAACACCATGCAATCTCACAATCTCCCTGACATAGAGGTTCGCCAAGTTGTCCAATGACTGACTGAGCCGTATAGGAAGGAAATGCGCCGATTTAGTGAGTCGATCCACGATTACCCAAATCGCATCATGTTTTCTCTGCGTCCTCGGCAAACCGACGATGAAGTCCATCATGATGTCCTCCCACTTCCATTGTGGAATCTTCATCTGTTGTATCACTCAGCCTGGTCGCTGGTGCGCGATCTTAACCTGTTGGCAAGTAAAACACTTTGAAACGTACTCGGCTATGTCTCGCTTCATTCTGCTCCACCAATATCTGCGCTGCAAATCTTTAAACATCTTCGTGCTGCCTGAGTGAATCATGTACTTGGACTTGTGAGCTTCTGCGAGAATCTCATTTCTTAAAATAAGATCTTCTGGCACTCAGAGACGATCCTTATGCCATACACCTCCTTCCTCACTCAGACGGAAGGAGGTATCGGCCTGCTGCGCTAGAGCCTTCACCTTTTTGTATTGTGCATCGATCTTCTGACTGACAAAGATCTTTGACAATAGCTCAGGTTGAGCTACCATGCTGGAAAGACTGATCGAATCTTGAGTGACCATAAATGGTTCCCACGATATTAGATCCTCGATCAGATTCCACCCAGCGAACAAGTTAACGAAAATGCTAGGAGACTTGCGGCTTAGAGCGTCGGCCACGATGTTCGCCTTTCCTGAGTGGTAGGACAAGGTAAAGTCATAATCCTTGAGGAGTTCCAGCCAACGTCGTTGCCTTATATTTAACTCCTTCTGCGAGAACAAATATTTTAGGCTCTTCTGATCTGTAAAAGCCTCGAACCGCTCCCCATACAAATAGTGTTGCCATATCTTCAATGCGAAGACCCCCGCTGCTAACTCCAAATCACGAGTCGGATAATTCTCCTCATAAATTTTAAGTTAGTGCGATGTATAGGCGATCACTCTATCGTTCTGCATTAAGACGCAACCCAAGCCTGCCCTGGAAGCATCGGTGAAAATCATGAAACCGCCTTGACCCAAAGATAAGGCCAAAATAGGAGCAATCGTAAGACGTTCCTTCAACATCTGAAAACTGCTCTCGCACTTATCGTCCCACACGAACTTAACTTCTTTCTTTAGGAGCTTCGTCATGGGTAGAGAGATCTTAGAAAAGTCCTGGATAAATCTTCGGTAATACCCAGCTAATCCAAGAAAACTCTGGATGTCATGAACATTCCTCGGCTGCTGCCAACTGAGTACAACCTCTACCTTCGCTAAATCCACTGACACACCTTCCTTGGAGATGACATGTCCCAAAAACATGATCTCCTCGAGCCAAAACTCGCACTTAGAGTACTTAGCGAACAAACACTCCTTTTGCAAGGTTTCGAGAATAACTCTCAAGTGCTCACGATGTTGCTCCCAGTTGTCTGAATACACCAGGATGTCATCGATGAATACGATTATGAAGGTGTCCAAGAAGAGTTTGAACACCCTATTCATGAGATCCATGAACACTGTAGGAGCGTTAGTGAGTCTGAAGGGCATGATCATAAATTCATAATGCCCATACCTGGTCCGGAAGGCTGTCTTGGAGATATCATCTCCCTTAATTTTGAGCTGATGGTACCCAAATCTAAGGTCGATCTTTGAGAAGATCTTTCCCCTCTGCAATTGGTCGAACAGATCCTCGATACATGGCAATGGGTATTTATTCTTTATTGTTGTCTGGTTGAGCATCCAATAGTCGATGCACAACTGCAATGATTCATCCTTCTTTTTTACGAACAAGACAGACGCTCCCTAGGGCGAGACGCTGGGTTGGATGAATCCCTGATTCATCAACTCCTGCAACTGCTTCTTGAGCTCTTCAAGCTCGGTTGACGCCATCCGATATGGAGCCTTTGAAATTGGTGCAGTACCGAGCAACAATTCGATGCTGAACTGCACCTCACGAGGTAGAGAAAGCCCTGGCAGTTCCTCCAGAAAGACGTCTAAGAAATCTCGAACAACCTTCAAGTCTCCCATCGAGACTCACGTCGTCCCTGACTGGATGACACTGACCAAGAAAGCAGTGCATCTTTTCCTCAAGTAGTTCTGCGCCGTGAGTGACAAAATCAACTTGCCCGCACAGACAGGTTTCATGATCTTGAATTCCACCTTGAGCATTCTTGGTGGAGATAAAAAAATCCTGCTATCTTGGAATGATACTTGTGCATCCAATCCATGCCTAGGATGATGTCAAATTACGTCATCTCTAGCAGGATAGCACAAGCTGGCAAATGTTGATCTGCCAAGACTACGTCCAACTCTGGTACGTAGGTCGCACAATTGGTGTTTTTCCCAATCGAGTTATACACTTCAAGGGTATTATACAAAAGTTTTACAGGTATATGCAAAAACTCGACAAAATTTACCGAAATAAAAGAGTGTGTGGCACCATAATAAAAAAGCACAAAAGCTGCTTGGTTAGCGACAAAAAGGGTACCTTACACTAGGTTCTCTTAGTCAACTGCTCGGCCTTGGCGGTGTACACGCATCCCAGTGCCTTTCTCTAACCGCTTGATTACGGTTGCGACGACTGATATTGTTGTTGCTACGGTGGCCGAGGGAGCAGAGGTACTCCGTTGTTCTGCCTGAGGTCATCAACTGCCTTTTTGCGACAATCGCGGACGTGATGACCCATCTTGCCACAATACAGGCATTCGCCTATCTCGAGCGGGCACACCTGCCCATAGTAAGATCGTCGACATCTGGGGCATACCTTGCCAACCTGCTGCCTGGCTGCAGGGTTGCCCTGAGGCCGTTGACGCTTTTAAGGAGAAAATTGTTTCTTTCCTCCTTCGATCTTTACAAGAAAGAACGACCGTTTGCCTGGGTCATCGGATGGTGTCTTCGGCTCACCACCCGTAGCGGGTGGCTTCCTGCTTTGAGTACTCCTAGAGCGCTCTTAGGCTTTACTCAAGAGGGTGGCGACAACAACTGCCGCAGAGAAGGTCGAGGGCATGTTAGTTAGGACCCGATACATGAGCCCCTCCTTTAGTCCTCAAATAAACTTTTCTGCCCGCTAACGATCATCCGTGAACAGGTTGGAGCAGTACGGTTCTAAACTCTGGAATTTGGTGATATAATCCGTCAAACTCGAATCATCCTGGCTGAGCTCCAAGAACGCCATCTTCTTATTCTCTCTCGCATGAGGCGGGAAGTAGTTCTCCAAGAAAGCCTTTCTGAAAGCTTCCCAAGTAATGAGTGAAATTCCCATAAACTGCACACCCTGAGTCATATCCCACCAACTGCGGACATTGTCCTTCAGCCTGAAGGTCCCGAATAACATCTTCTTGTCATCAGGGACTGAAAAGACCTCGAACACACATTCCACCTCCTTCACCCAGTTATCAGCCATGTCTGGGTCGGGCTTGCCGTCGAAGGTCGGGGAGTCAAGCTTAAAAAATTTCTCATACGTTACTGCGGTATGCGGGCTCAGTTCAGGAACGAGCGCTGGTTATCTTTAGGAACGAATCTGGTCTTGCATAGCCGCTGTCAAGGTACTTAGGAAATCTATCACGAATCTCCGCTGATCTGACCATTTGTCAGTCAACTCTTCGTTTGAGTTCTTTACCATCCTTGAAGCAAACAAGGGATACAAAGATCAGAAATTTCAAGAAGCTAAAAAAAAAGTCAAAAACATAAGTATTATTCATGCTTAACATGAGTAGTTTACAAAAACTCAACAATGTTGGTACATAAGCAGAATGTGTCAAGTCACTTAGCTTAACAATGCAAAATATACCTACTAAGCAAGAGGAAATGTATACTCACAGCGCGATGCAGATGCTCAATGATAAAAAATCCTTGTTTCTCTTAACTTTGATACCAAGTTGTAATGCCCAAAATTTTTAAACTTTCGAACTTTTCATAAAACAGGCAAGAGATTAGAAAAAATCTCTTTCCTTCAGAGTTCGTTTATAAAATCATCGTAAGTCTATTCTTTTATTAAATTCAGAAAGGCAAGCTGACAACTTTGGGCACGTTAGCTAAAAGAACCAAAATGCACAAACCATGCCACTTGCAAGACACTTGGAAAGCCACTTCCATTAAAAGAAGTTTCCAAATAGTACAAAATTCAGATATCCCAAGGAAAATCTATTACAAAACCCAAAACTTCCAGGACGTGAGCTAAAAGCAAGAAGAAGAAAGTCTTGAAGCCATCTTGCCATCGCGCCATCGCTCGTAGTGTACCTAATCATCACCTGTACCCATAGAATGAATTAGTTTCATGAAAAAAACTAGTAAGTGCACGAGAGAGACTACAGAAAACTGAATTAAGTGCATTTAATTCAATAGATTACACATTTTAAAGCAGATATACAATTAAACAGGTAAGCAGTGCAACTGTCAAACACAACATAACAATTTATTTGATCGTAAGCTGTGAACTACTACGCAATAAGCAAGTAAGCAAGTCTCATGACCCATCAACCAGTGTGAACAGACTTTATGTTTTGATATTATTGCTCTACGAGTACGCGCAAGTAAAACGTAGAAACAACTGAAACTAGTTTGGGCGTCTGTTATTCTATGTATTTTCAATAACCCGAATAGCTAGCTGAGTCCGCTCCTAAGGAGATGACTTTAGCCGAGAGAGGGTTTCCCAAAGACAGATAAGTGGCAACAGATGCATCCAACTTCTGCAGAAGTCCATGGGATCTACCACCTAGGATAATGTCTGGTAGTCCCTTCCCCTAACTCCAATGACTGGGGAGGCCGGATCTTTACCCATGGGGTGGTTGTTAACAACCTGTCCATTAGAGTTTTGTACCACTCCGTCCTCTCCATTGATAGACAACAAGAAGTGAATGGGTGCGTTAGGGGTTGCTTAACTAACAACTCATCCTATGATGTGGTCTTTAAACCACTCGAGCATCTAGCTTGTGAAGGTGATCAGTCACCATTTAAGTGATTACAACATTATGCATTTAGCACTATTCGAGGTCGTACAACCATCTCATCCGATCATCGCAGTACTAGCGTGTAGTGCACGACTACAAGTACTCTATGATGAAAAGGGTATAGCTCCTCAATAGGAGCCTCAACAGAAGTGTTTCACAAAGATATAATGTTTCTCAAACTTTACTTTTGACATTCTTTATCTTTTGAAACAACCAGCAGCTTGTGCCAACATTTAGCATGCAACTTTCTAGAATCTCATCCGCTATCAGGGTATCTACATGCCTCGCATGGCTTGATACCGACCTCGATAGACAGGATACAGATTTCTCAACAAAACTCCCGTTAAGAAGTTCGCTCAAACCCTAAATCGTCTACAGAACTGCGTACTCGAAGAACCAGGATCCTTGTGAGGTATCCCCCTCCTTAGACGAGGATGAATCGCTAAGCTCCCGACTCAACTCTTGTCGCAAGAAGGAGAGCGATAAGTGCCTCTTGCATCCTCCACGAGGATGCCTCTAACAACATATATGCAAAAGCAGTAACAACATATATGCAAAAGCATGAGCCTGAGTGCAAAGCGCAACGGTAAAGTAAAGACTGTAAGCAGAAGTGCAACGCAAAGCCTAGGCGCAACGGGCGACAACAAAGTAAAGACTGTAAGCAGGAGTTCAACGCAAAACCTGGGCGTAATGCACGACGGTAAAGTAAATACTGATAGAAAGTAAAAAACAAGGATCACAAAACCGCATCCTTGAGTTAAATGTGTACTCGTATAAATATATATTTGTATATATATATATATATATATATATATATATTTAATTATCTTTTTTAGTTAATTGAACTTAATTCAATTGTCCAAGTCCTTCGTGCAATCTTCCCCTACCTTGGAGAGTTGCGAGCTTGCTGGTGTCTACGGCTGTAAGTGATTGTCGGTTCAGTTCGCGGGGCGTGAACGGGTTTGATTGCAACTGCAAATATGCGATATTAACATGCAACCAAGACGAAAAGCAATAGCAAGGAGAAGACTCGACTTTTCTGATATATAGGGCTGGGACCAACAATCCCAACCGACCCGATAAAAAGGATGGGGCAGGGCTGAATGACCCTTTCCATCAAAAGAACAGGTGCAGGGGCCATCGACCCCTGCTGGTTATTTAAAAAGGCAGGGGCCTTCGGCCCCTGCTGAAAATTTTAAAAGGGCAGGGGGCCATCGACCCCTGCTGAAAAAGATAAAGGGCAGAGACCGATGGCCCCTGCTAAAACAACAAAAGGGGTAGGGGTCGATGGCCATTGCTAGACAAGGTGAAGGGAAGGGGCCTTTGGTCCCTGCTGGAACAGTAAAAAGGGAAGGGGCCTATGGCCCCTACAGGGAAAATGAGCAGAGAGAGAGAGAGAGAGGCGCGGGGGCCAACATCCCCCCTGCGGCTTCTGGGAGAGGAGGCAGGGGCCAATGACCCCTGTTGGTTTGCTTAACAGGGAAACGAGACAGGGGCCAAAGGCCCCTGTCATTTCTGAGAGGAAAAAGGAGGCAGAGAGGGATCTTGACCCTCCCTGGTAGAGACAAAAGGGCAGGCAGGGGCCCCAAAACCCCCATGTCAGAACCCTCCTCACAGGCGGCAGGGGTTTTACCCTTGCCGACCTGTCGGCAACTGGTAGGGGCTCCCCAAAACCCCCATGCCAGAACCCTCCTCACAGGCGGCAGGGGTTTTACCCTTGCCGACCAGTCGGCAACTGGTAGGGGCTAAAGCCCCTGCTGCACGACCCTTCCTCATCGTAAACAACCGACGAAAAGGGGCTTTTGCCCCCGTCTGTCGACGACAAGGAGAAGAAGAGAAAAGAGAAAGAGGAGGCAGCAGAAGAAAAAAGAAAAGGGAAAGAAAAGGCATACCTGGTGGTTGTCGGAGGTGATTTGGGTTGTTGACGGTCGAACGGGAGGTCGCAGGTGGTGTCAGGTTGACAGGAGTCTCTGGAATAGCTCGCCGAAGAGGATCGCCGGTGGCGGTGACCGTGGATGAGCAAGAGAGAGTAAGAGAGGCAGTCGGGGGGAGAGAGAGAGACGAGAGAGCAGAGGAGGGGTTTCAAGAACCTTCCAACCCTCGGCCACGTTGTCTTTAAAAGACAACGGAGGCGATGCCGCAGGTGGGTGCGGGTCGGGTCTGGGTTCGGATCCGACTTGAATCCAAGTTTTTTTTTTTTTTTGAGTTTTCATATTGCATCTCCTCAATGACATTCTGAACAACAGGTGAATCAAGAGGATCTAAGTCAACAAGATCTTCAGTGCTAGGCTCAGTTGTCTTAAACTTGTCAATGTCTTCAATAGTCTGATCTTCCAAGAAAACAATATCTCAGCTTCTGACAACCTTTTTATCAATTGGATCATACAATTTGTAGCCAAATTCTTTATGCTCATAGCCAAGAAATATGCACTGCTTTGCTTTAGGATCAAGCTTGAACCTCTCATCCTTTGGAATATGAACAAAAGCTCTACAGCCGAATACTCTCAAGTGATCATAGAAGACTTCCTTCATTGTCTAAACTTTCTCTAGAACATCGTCATTCAACAAAATAGAAGGAGACAAATTGATAAGATCAACTGTTGTCATCATTGCCTCACCCCAAAAAGATCTTGACAATTTAGAATGTGACAACAAACATCTGACTCTCTCAAGAATGATGTGATTCATTCTCTCTGCAACCCCATTATGTTGAGGTATCTTTTTTACTATCTTTTCTTGCCTGATGCCATGATTGGTGCAATACTGATCAAATGGCCCAATGTATTCACCACCATTATCCGAGCGAAAACATTTCAACTGTCTACCAGTTTCTCTTTCAACCATGGCTTGAAAATGTTTAAATACATGTAAAACTTGATCTTTAGTTTTCAGTGTATAAGTCTAAACTTTTCTAGAGTGATCATTAATAAAAGTAACAAAATATAGTGCACCACCAAGTGTCTTAACCTTTAAAGAATCACATACATCAGAATGTACCAAATCTAGAACATGAGATTTTCTAGATGCAATGTTTCTACGGACTGATACTCTATTTTGTTTATCATGAAAATAATAAACACATGTTTTCAAAGATGTACCTTTTATCTCCGCTAGAAGCTCTTTCTTGAACAAAACTTGCAATCCTTTCTCACTCATATGCATAAGCCTTATATGCCATAAATCGATGGATGAATCATTCTCTGCAACATTCACAACACCCTTGCAAATCTTTACTTGTATAGTATAATGAGAACAAGTCTTCTTTCCTTTTGCTAACACCAGAGAACCTTTGGATAGCTTCCACCTTCCATCACTGAAATTGTTGTTGTAGCCTTCATCATCCAACTTTTCGGCAGAGATTAAATTTAGTCGAATATCCGGTACATGCCTCACATCTTTAAGCAATAATTTGCAACCAATATTTGTTTTCAAGCAAATGTCACCTATACCGATAATTTTTGACATATTTACATTTCCCATTCGAACATTTCTGAAATCACCTTGCGAGTAAGAAGTAAAGAAATCAGCCTGCGAGGTAACATGAAATGGAGTTCCAGAATCAATTACCCAATCTGTCTCTTGTCCAATCAAATTAATGCTAGTATCATCACAGATAATCATGAGTTCATCATCTGTGACTGCAGCTATATCATTTTGCATTTCCTCTAAATTTTTCTTTTTGTTCTGCTCTTTGAACTTGAGTTTTCTGTACTCCCATTTCATGTGCCTTTTCTTGTGACAATAATAACACTCGACGTCTTTCTTTTAACTCGAGCTTGAACGGCCTCTAGATTTGTCACGATTGTGCAAAACCCTACTGTTACTCCTACCTCTCTTTTGATTTTCCATCACAAGTGCCTCAGAGTGAGGACTTGATGATTTTCTTCTTGTCTCTTCATTCAATAGACTGCTGGTAACTTGGCTCATTGTTACCATTCCATCAGGTGCGAAATTACTAACTGTGACCATCAAGGTTTTCCAACTTTCAGAAAGTGAACTAAAAAGTAACAAGGCTTGCAACTCTTCATCAAAGGTAATTTTCATGGTGGCCAACTGATTCACAATGCTCTTAATCTCATTCAAATATTTTGCAATAGAAGTACCCTCTTTATATTTGAGATTCACAAGCTTTTGAAATAGGAAAGCTTTATTCACTGCCGCCTTTTTATCATAAAGACTCTCCAGTTTGATCCAAAGACCATGTGTTGAATTTTCTGTAGAGACGTGATGAAAAACACTATCATCAATCCATTGCCGAATGAAACTGACAGTTTTTCGGTCTAGCTTTTTTCACTCATCATCTTTCATCTCTTCTAGTTTGTTGCTATCACCCTCTATGGGTCCATCCAAATCTTTACAAACCAAACGATCTTTCATTTTTGTTTTTCAAGTCATCCAATTTGTGTCATTCAAGCTAATCATATGCCCAACGTTGTTTTTCATAATTTTCACACATAAAATATAACGAATATGAACTGGATTAACAAAACTTTAATACCAGATATTGAGAAGAACAAGCTTTCTCACAAGTGAAAATCAATGAAAGCAATATATATATATATATATATATATATATATATATATATATATATATATATATATATATATATATATATATATATATATAGCAACAAAAAATTAAAGAAGCCCAACAATTCTCCATGATACTAAAAAAACTGAACTCAATAATATCAATTAAATTAAGTGGTAACACGAGAGAGAGAGAGAGTGGTTTTGTAGGTCATCATGGTAAGATGGTGGCAGCCTCATTCATTTTTGGGAAAGTTGTGTCTAGTAAGAAATTGCTTTTAACCAACGGGGCTCCCCTTGTCTGGTAGGAACAGCTAGTGCACATCACCTTGGGATGCTGCAGGTTCAAAACCCAATGATATAGTGTAACTGGTAGGGGTCTGCTTGCCTTTCAGAAAAAAAAATTGCTTTTAGCAATTTTTAGATAATTAGAAAATTTTATTAAATGAAAAAATTAACTGATTTTTTAGGTAAAAGTAACCTGATATTTATTTGGTTAGGCCAACTACTTTTCGGGTTGAGGATTTGGGTTTAAATTTAGTCAAAATACTGAGGTGATGGTTATTTGGGAGAATGAGGTTCAGTAGGAAGTTTATGAAAATGAGATAGCAGGTGAGGTGATATCTCATTTGTATTTGCACTTAAAACTGGATTTGGTAACTACCACAATCTAGACAGATAGCTGTAAATTTCGGGAATTGATAGCTTTCACTCTCTTTTTTATGACAAAGTTTCCTGCCAAATCAGGTAATCTGTGGGCCGGGTCATTGACACCCAAGCCCTTATGGAGCCCACAAGTGAAAGGCACCTTGAGATTTTTTTTTTTTTATATAGAAATCCAGTGAAAGTTAAACCTGGGATGAAGGGGTCAGCACCTTCTCCCGAAATGCATACTCCTTCAAACACTCAGCTCCCAAGTAGAGCCTTAATTTATGGGCAAACCAAATAATATAATGATGTCGTGAGTCATGAACTTGTTGCAAAATTTAAGACTTGAAAGATGACTTGGTGCCGCAAGCTATGTAACGAAAACTTTAATCTTTTCATAAATATCTTCACATTTTGATTAATCCTCAGAATGCCCTAATCTTTGCATAATTGTCAGGATGAGATGATGGAAATGGGCAATTGACTATCGTCGGATCGTGTTTGGTTCAGATATCCGAGAAACCCATTACCATTTAGTTGGATTTCGATAGAGTATTCCAGACTTGATTAGCTAAACGAGTCAGATTCAGCTTTAGTGTTCTAGATCCAAATCTGAAGTTGAATCTGACTAACATCCGAATCCAAACACATGAAAAAGTGCATCTCTGAATAGCGACTCGATCCAAATTGTCCTTGCACTTTTCGTCTTACTCCAAATCTGATTAGCCAAATCCAATTACGTCTAATTAAAGTAAATTCTTATATCCGAACCGAATCTGACCAGTTGATGATGTCCTTGGTATCACTAGTCAATCCAATAAATCCGGGTCTTCGGCTAGATGTGAGCACTAGAAAACTAGCACCATCGATCCATAACATGCGCTGGTTGTCAGTTCTTTATGTCAAGAACTATTGGTTTAGTGAGAAGGTGAATGTACAATTCCTTCAACCAGTATTATGTGTAAAAGCTATTGGAGAAAAAACAGGGAAGTTTCAATTCAGGGTCCAACCTTTTACCACAATTTCCAAAAAATGACCTTTTTTTTTAAAAAATTTTCTAATGTGGGCCGCAAATTTCCTGTAAACTACCAAATAGAGACCTCATGTTAATTCCCTCATCTTGGAGAATGTAATTTTTTTTAGTTATCCATATTGCCCTTTAGAGTTGGAAATTTTTTATTTTCATAGGTAAGAGAAGGGTAATATTTTAGATTTGGTTCAATTTAATCCCATGAGTTAATGGACAATGGATTCATGGTAAAGATGAGTCGTTGTTTGGCAGTTTCTAAAAAACCAGAGGTCGATATCAGGAAATTCTGAAACTTAAAGTCCATTTTTGGGTTTAGAAGCAGAAGGTTACTTCCCAAATGTAATTTCCTACAAAATATAGGCCCAAGGATGGATTGAATGTGTTAAACTTTGATTACCCTTTTTCTTCCACATTATTTTCGAAATTCCAATTAAACAGTTATATTTTCATGATTTGACTTGAAACTAGCAGCAATTTCAACGATTAAATATTTATTAACAATGCATGTATTACCCATCCATATTAAAATTACCTTTATTTAAGGGATTCTTTGGAATGATGGCCATTTGTGGGTGATGGCCATTGGGTTTCAGCAGTTCAATTATCAATCACATGCTTTTGTGCTTTTTTCACTTGGTGTGCTACCCTTTTATATTTGCATTATTTTGGAGGCTTTAGGGGAAAGGCAAATTGCCCAATAGAGCAACTTTCTTTCATGGTAAGCTTTTTCTCAAAGCAGCATCTATGACCAACCATATCATTTGTATTTAGCAACTTGTCAGTTCATCGAGTGTTCAGGATTTGTGGGACCCATCCTAAGCGTTTCCAATCAAGGTCTTACAAAAGGTTAATATTTTGTTCGACCCTTTTTTTTTTTTTAATTATTATAAGTTGAAGGATAACCTCCATAAAATTTGAACCACGACCTCTTGGTTATGATAATACAACCAAACCATCTAGCTATCTCTCCTTTTTTTATATATATTTACGCGTCGAAACCACTCTCAAGATCAGAGACCTAGTTACACTTGTCATACTTACGGTCGTTGTTCTAGTAGCGTAAAACTCCGTGAGCTTACCCCTTGCCCTCAGGGAGTTGCCACGCTCAGATCTAGATAACTGATTATATCATTTTGCTAGCACTAGTTTCCTTTGACACTAATGGGATGTGTCAAGAGACACTCAATTGTGATGAAAGTTTATAACAGTGAAATAAGGACATCCAAATTCTAATAGGAAAATAAAAAAGTTCATTTTTCTTCATTTTTCTCCTGTTCTTATCAGGAAAAAATAAATGAAGTAAAAAATACAAATAATATATTGCAAAAACATAAAACTAAAATATATAAAAAATAAAGGCAATCAAGTTTTAGTTAAAGAACCGATATAAGTGAGAATCGTCTAGACAAATATCTGAGACATTGCGGCATCCACAAGTGTGTGTTTGGGTTCGTGGAATTGGTAGGATAGGAATGTAATTCCATCTAAATGCATAGTGCCCTTTCGTTTTTATTCTCCTGCAGCGAATTAACTACTTCTGTGGGCCCTATCTATTCCATCTCCCCAGTCCCACAGAAAACCCCCTTTGGACTCCGTATCTATTTTGACTCTATATAAGCGGGCACCTAGCTAATATCTATGAGGGTTCACTCACCCTGGTTACAACATTCCTTTCTATTGCACCTAATGCCCAGAAAGAGTGGACGTTTTTTTTTTTACAACTAATTCACCTACTCTGATTTGGCTAATATAATGATGTTGGTGTTGCTCCCATGCTGAGGCAACAAAAAATGACGTGTTCCAATCACCTTATTTGACCCATTTTATGCGAGATTTTTGTTGTCAAAAGCTCTCTTCAACATCTAAAAGAAGACCACTGAGGTGGTATCCCATGTGGTAAGTGGGGTCCTGTGTCAAGCTCAAGGCCCCAGGATCGAATCCCTCTGTCACATGGGCGGCTGTTGTTCTGGTAGTGGTCCGCCTAACCCCAGCTTGTCTTTAAAAAAAAAAAGGTGATCTAGCTTTTCCCACAAAAGAAGTTCTTTATCCATGGCTGAGAAGGACCCCTTATCAAAGCTCCAATTGGTTTAGCTTGAGCTGTTTAACATCCGGTATGTTGCTGTTAATATTTCCAAACTCTGCTTTGTTCCATGCCTTAGCGCCTGTAGAATAGTCAAATAGTGGGTGAGTAGTCTTTCTTTTGTGAGCATCGGATGACACAAGGAGCTTCTCGGTCACCATATTGCACAGGAGATGAGAGCATACAGTACGCGTAACTAACTAGTATCAGCAATAGTAAAATGAGCAGGGTTGGGCTCAACCAACAACACCTGGGGGTGAATCAGAACAACAGTGTTGACCATATTACTTTTCTTTTTAAACGTATGTCCTTTCTCTTGCTATCCTAGAAAAGCTTCTCCCCCTTTTCCTTCCCGACCTCCTATCTACTTCCCCAAAGGTTACCTTTTGAATCCAAGCAGCAACCTCCTTTGATTCATTTTATGTCCTGCCTTCGGGACTGGATACTCTCGGAGGACTATCTTTTGCCGGCCTTTTTATATTATCACCAACCATTCCATATAATATAGTAGATCTTAATGAGCACGAGTTCCAGCCCAGCCCACATACGTTCATGAGTGACTTCATAACCTGCGTGTGGTGTATATTCCCCACTATAAGATACAACCTTATGTGTCATTTGCATGGAGGGCTAGGACGGTGCCGAGGTCTTAATAGTGAAACAATTTTAATGAAATTGAATTCTAATTCTGAGTATCACACTGTTGATACAATGGTGATGACTTGCCTATTCATGGCAGTGACAAAGGCATTCATTCTACCCAAACTAATAGCCTTTTGTTAAAAGGTAAAAATGCATCATTTTTGTACCCTAAGATAGATTCATGTTTTAGTTTATTTAGGTTACATCTACATGACACTAAGGCAGACCCATGTTTCATTCACTCTGTAGGTTACCATCCCTACATGAAAAAGCTAGACTAATGCCTTCCCACTACAACAAAGCAGTGGATTAGCGACGACCTCATTCTGTCGCTAACCGACTTAGCGACGGATTAGTGACGAAGTAGCGACGGATAACTTACGTCGCGATTTTTTCGATGCTAACGGGCGACGGAACCAGTTTCGTCGCTAATTGCAACGGAATAACGAACAACGGATTCTGTCGCAAATCCGCCGGTACTAAACGGCGACCTCGGCTTGGCGACGGATTTACAGCCGTCGCTAACTTTAACAGATAACGACAGATATATCTGTCGCAAACAAGAAAAAAAATAAAAAAATTTATTTGAAAATTAAATATCGAGAACGCTACAATTTATATTTCCTGTAAATAAAAAACAAAGTACACAAAATTTCATATAAAAGAAATCTAAAACAATTAATCGTTCCACTTTAAAATTAACAACTTTAATTATTTACAATTCAACAATTACATTTTCAAAACAAAAAAAAAATAGAACAAATTCAACACATTAATCTAATCATCGCCAAAATTTTGTGCGTCTTCTTGCTCATTGCCTTGATCTGTCCCTTCAGCTCCGCTACGCTGATTATCGCTAGCAACCTACACAAGAAAACAACATTCATTATTGATAAACAAAATATATTGAAATAAATTATACACTATATGTGATTCTATCATGTTCTCATATGTGTTCTAAGGCAGTAAAAAAAACTCTATATGTGATTCTATCATTCTCATATGTGCTCTAAGGCAGACAAAAAACTCTATATGTGATTCTATCATGAATGATATGTGTTCTAAGGCAGTAAAAAAACTCTATATGTGATTATATTATGCTCATATGTGTTCTAAGGCAACCAAAAAAACTCTATATGTGATTCTATCATAAATGATATGTGTTCTAAGGCAGTAAAAAAACTCTATATGTGATTATATTATGCTCATATGTGTTCTAAGGCAGCCAAAAAAACTTTATATGTGATTCTATCATGCTCATATGTGCTCTAAGGCAGGCAAAAAACTATATATGTGATTCGATCATGCTCATATGTGTTCTAAGACAGTCAAAAAATTAAATATGTGATTATAGCATGCTCATATGTGTTCTAAGGCAGTCAGAAAAACTCTATATGCGATTCTATCATGCTCACATGTGCTCTAAGGTAGGCAAAGAAAAAAACTTTATATGTGATTCTATCATGAATGATATGTGTTCTAAGGCAGTAAAAAAACTCTATGTGATTCTAGCATGCTCATATGTGTTTTAAGGCAGTCAAAAAACTGAATATGTGATTATAGCATGCTTATATGTGTTCTAAGGCAGTTAAAAAACTGAATATGTGATTATAGCATGCTCATATGTGTTATAAGACAGTCAAAAAAACTTTATATGTGATTCTATCATGCTCATATGTGCTCTAAGGCAGGCAAAAAACTCTATATGTGATTCTACTATGCTCATATGTGCTCTAAGGCAGGCAAAAAGTTATATATGTGATTCGATCATGCTCATATGTGTTTTAAGGCAGTCAAAAAATTGAATATGTGATTATAGCATGCTCATATGTGTTCTAAGGCAGTCAGAAAAACTCTATATGTGATTCTACCATGCTCATATGTGCTCTAAGGCAGTTAAAAAGCTGTATATGTGATTCTAACATGCTCATATGTGTTCTACAATAGTCAAAAAACTGAATATGTGATTATAGCATGCTCATATGTGTTCTAAGGCAATAAAAAAAACTGAATATGTTAAGGCAATTCAAGTTACATGAAATCTAACGACATGCAATATATTACTTGAAACTTTCATACCTGAGAGGGACCTGCAATCGAAGTTCTCCTGTTCAGCAAAAAACTGTTGAACTCAGCTCGGAGAACATCGGGAACAGTTTCATGAAAGTAGTCACGCATTGTGTCCTTAACAATCTGGCGTACATCATCACCGAAAAGAATAGGCTGCTGCTTGGAGCTTATGTCGATGAAAGAAGTCTGTGAGCCGTAATTGGAAGAAGCAATAACAGGTGAAGTGTTCATATTACTCTCAAACCCGAACACACGACCCTTTTTGGGTTCACCTGCTGCAGTCACCCATGCTGCATGATCAAATGATGGATGCTGAGTAGCGTCATCGCCATATCGCTATACCATCTGTTGCTCATATGCCTCCTACAAAATAATGTTTAAAGTATGCATTAATAATTAATGATAATTTGCATATTGCAATGATTATTAATAGAATAAATGCATATCGTTGTCGTTCTCGCCTTCTCTGATACAAAGTCTCTTGTGGTCTTCCGTTTATGTATTTCAACAAACACATCCTTATATGGTACAATGCCTCCTTTTTCTGCTTCTTGCGAAGTTAAATGATAAAAGATTTAGTAAACAAGTTTGTAACAATACATATAAAATTAATATTATATATTGATGAGTTACTATTTTCTTCAGGTGGCTCCCAAAAGTCTTACATCCTCCTGTGTGTAGATGGACTTTGGGCATTTTCGCTCGATTTTGTGCAGCCTTCGCAGAGCGATTTCGAAATGCATCCTCTGCCCACTTGTTGCACATTCCATCCCAATAATCTCTCCTAATAGTAATAGGGTCATGGCCCTTCCACTGTAGTGGATCATCTATTTCGCCAGATGCTTTTTTTGCTGCAGTATTCATATTGTGCAGCATGTATGTAAATCGATTGACAACCACCCTCTGCCACACCTTCCTTGCATCATGTTCCTCCACCGTAGTCGCGAAACGATTTGAAGCCTATATATATTTTCAAAAAGTTAGTAGACATGATTATAAAAAAAAATTAAATATAAAACACATTAACTATGACAAACAACTGTATACCGTGAATGAGGACCACAATCTGTCTATCACCTCTTTTGGATACTCTTTCCATTGAGCGAATGGTCCTGGTAGATGTTGAAGAAGTAAATTCTTAATCTCGCGTACTACTTCTTGTGGCTCAAACCTCGTGTTGTATATGAATTGGTACACAGTAAATATCAATATAAAATATTTATAAAATATGCAATAATTGAAAACAAAGTACTTACGGTTGATTATCGATATACACTATTCGAATGAGTCTTCTTGTGCCAGACTGAGAAGACCCTGCATCCTGTGTTGGCTCCTGACTTGTGTGATCAACTGGTGTAGGTGGGTCGTGTACAGGAAAAACATCATCTGTAAAAAAATACGTTAGAAATTCTCAGAATGTGCATTTCAACTAATCAAGCATACAATTAATTAGTTAAATGATATACCTATCACAGGAGCCCGTGAAGATGAAGGTTGGGCCTTGATACTACTGGATGAACGACCATTGTAACCTCCATGAACTATATTCTAACAAATAATAAATGTCATACAATACATTCAAATAATTTGCATCAAGTATTACAATATATTCAAATCATTCGCATCAAGTATTGCAATACATTCAAATGATTCGCAACAAGTATTATAATACATTCAAATAATTCAAATCATTCACATCAAGTACAATACAACCAAATCATTCACATCAAGTATTACAATACATTCAAGTCATTCACATCAAGTATTACAATACATTCAAGTCATTCACATCAAGTATTACAAAACATTCAAGTCATTCACATCAAGCATTGCAATGCATTCAAATCATTCACATCAAGTATTGTAATGCATTCAAATCATTCGCATCAAGTATTACAATACATTCAAATAATTCAAGTCATTCACATCAAGTATTACAATACATTCAAGTCATTCACATCAAGTATTACAATACATTCAAGTCATTCACATCAAGTATTGCAATGCATTCAAATTATTTACACGTCCTCTTGGTTATGATAATACAACCAAACCATCTAGCTATCTCTCCTTTTTTTTATATTTACACGTCGAAACCACTCTCAAGATCAGAGACCTAGTTACACTTGTCATACTTACGGTCGTTGTTCTAGTAGCTTAAAACTCCGTGAGCTTACCCCTTGCCCTCAAGGAGTTGCCACGCTCAGATCTAGATATCTGATTATAACATCATTTTGCTAGCACTAGTTTCCTTTGCCACTAATGGGATGTGTCAAGAGACACTGATTGTGATGAAAGTTTATAACAGTGAAATAAGGACATCCAAATTCTCTTAGGAAAATAAAAAAGTTCATTTTTCTCCTGTTCTTATCAGGAAAAAATAAATGTAGTAAAAAATAAAAATAATATACTGCCAAAACATAAAACTAAAATATATAAAAAATAAAGGCAATCAAGTTTTAGTTAAAGAACCGATATAAGTGAGAATATAGCAATAAAAGTTATAAAACCATTATATCTTGGTTTAAATGAGTGTATCATGTTGCAATATTTTGGTCATTTAAAATGATGACCAAAATATCACATTTTTGTGATATTTTCAAAATATATCGTTAATGTTTGTCATTATGTTCTCACTGTTAATGATGCCATATTAAAACTAAATACCTGTCACGGCTCTGCACGCTTAAGGGTTTGTTTGTGTGTCAGGAAAGAGGGTGCCATGTCACCTTCTTCTGCTCTTTCCTTTCTACGGAGCCACTCCCCACGGTAACACTTTTCGCTGAAAATGAGGGGATCCCATGTATTTTGGGCTCTCTTTCCTCGAGGAAAGAGAGTCCCTTAATTTGTTTGGTCAGTGTAGGTCCCACGAAAATGCACCTTGTTTCTGCATAAAGCACCCACTTTCCGTGACAAACAAACGGGCCCTAAGTCCTCAAAGCAGGTTATATGTTCTCCCCCGAAGACGATCGTCAGCTACAGTGCATGTTCGGAGTCTGAATGAATGCCACGTATATAAGCACGTGGGGCTCGTATACCCGTGTGTGTCGGCATCACTTAGCGTCAGAATTGCAAAGACTTAAATACCTTTTACCGCCATTCTCATCATGAAACGATGGTTCAAAAAAAGATGAAAATGCCCTCCAACTAGAAAAGTGAAACGTCAGTTAGAGAAAGGGATAAAACTGCCCTCCATCTAGAAAAGTGAAACGACGGCTCGAGAAAAAGACAAAATTATCCTCGATCCAGAAAAGCGAGTTCTGATCTTAAGTCTTCAAAAAGTCCAAATGTTCTGTTTTTGCCTTAAGCAATAAACTCTACTAGAGCACCCTTTGTCGTCGTCTACTACCGCTGGAGCACCTTTGGTCGTCGTTTGTTGTCGTCGGAGCATTCTTTGCCTTCTTTTGCTACCGTCGGAGCACCTTTTGTCGTTGTTTGTTGCCATCGGAGCACCCTTTGCCGTCGTTTGCTGCCGCCGGAGCATCCTTTGCCTTCTTCTGCTGTCGTCGAAGCATCCTTTGTCGTTGTCTATATAGTGGCAGCATCATTGCCACCATCGGCTACGTTTACATTCTGGGTGTTTCTCCTCCACTGTCGAATTACCAAAACTCCTATCGTTTCAGTGAATTTCGTGTAAGATTTCGTTATGCAAATGAATCGATTTGTAAATCTGAATGTTAAATCTTGCAACTGGGTGGTCGTCTTTATGCTAAATAACACCTATTATCATACAAAAACAAATCGATTTGTACCTATCTACCTTTTGGGCATCGAAAAACAGTTAACACGATTTGTTCTTATGAAGGTCAAACATTTCAACGATATGTACTTATGAAGGTTGTGATTTATACAACGATTTGTAAGTTTGAAGCGACAACGATTTATACATTTAAAGCAGTAGCGATGTGTATTTATGAAATTATCGTGATTTGTACTTAAGTTTGTTAAATCTTACAATGATGTTACTTATGAAGCCAAATATTGCGACGATTTGTAATGTTGGTGATTGTTTAACGAATGAGATAATTTGTATTATTATATACTTGGGGAGGCGGTTGTAACATATAATGATATGGTTGAATTTATGTGTTGTGCATGTTAGCAATGTCTACAGCTTGTTAGACAAGAAATCCCCCGTCATTCTATGGGCTGACTATTAAAGAAGTTATCTGTCAGACCCATCTATATGAGTGTTATGAAAGGTACTAAAATATAATGAAGATTGAGAATGATAAAGACAGGGATGAAGTGTTGAAATTGTATTATGCGAAGGATTATCTATCATATATTGAGGCTGAAGATCAAAAGAAAAATGAGGAAGAACTAAAGATGAAGAAGAAGAAGAATGGCGAAGAGAAGGAAAATTAAAAGGAGGAGGAGAGGGAAAGGCAACTGAAGAAGAAGGAGGAAGAAGAGAAGGAAAGACAAATGATGAAGCAAAAATATTTTGAAAAGCAAAGGAAGAAAAGGCAAATGAAGAAGGAGGAGGAGAGGGAAAGGCAATTGAAGAAGAAAAATGAAGAAGAAAAGGAAAGACAAATGATGCATATGGAAGAGGAAAGGCAAATGAAGAAGCATCAGGATGAGGAAGATAAGGGAAGACAAAGGAAGGAGGAGGAAGAGAAGGAAAGGCAAAAGAAGTTGAAGGAAGACGAGGAAGATAAGGAAAGAGAAAAGAAGAAGCAAGAAGAGGAAGAGAAGGAAAGGGAAAGGAAGGAAGAAATTGAAAAGCAGAGGAGGGAGACGAAGGAACGAAGGAAGGAAGAAGTAGAAAAGCAGAGGGAGGTGGCGGAGCAACAAGAAAGGCAGATGGAGGGACGGGATGTAGAGGAGAAAAGTGTGACAAAGGTATGTAAATTGATCATGTTTGTCATGATTTACTGTGATAGGTATTACTGTGATAACAATTACTATATATAGTGATTATTGTGAATGATTTACTGTTATAAGTATGATTCTGTATAACGATTACTGTGATGGCGATTACTATGTATAGTGATTACTGTAATATCATGCGTGCAACAATTATTATTTATAGTGATTAATGTGTACAACGACGTGTAAAAGTATAAATGAGACTAATTTATAATTGATACGAATAATATGCTATTTTGTGTTACAGGGAGGTTAGAAGAGAAGTAGAGCATCAGGTAAAAATCTCAGAGGGTGGTGTCAGTAGCCTGTAGTGTTGTCGTGGTATGAACAACTTAGTGAATATCAGAAGGGTCGATTATGAAATATGCACTTTGGCGGCCTTATGGACCAGCATTATTTTGAAATGTGCTGGAACACCATGACCCACCTGGTAAATAAGTAGAATAATAACATGAACACATTCCAGTTTGATTCTTTTGAGATCACCATGACCCTAGAAGATGTGACACGGATTACGGGCCTTAAGTGCCATGAAATTGCTGTCCTATTACCGGATTCAAACTATACCGCAAAGGACAAGTGCATGGCCCTTCTAGGAATTTCGATGGAGGAATAGAGGCAATGTATTTATGGTGGAAGCCATTCCACATCGATAAAAGTTTATTTTTTCTGTAATAAATGGGAAGGTTGGTCCGCTACATGTACATCTGAAAGAGCTGACTAAGAGTTGCGCGGCTTCCTTCTTTGTTTTTTTGGACTTACTTTATTTTTTGATTTGTCTGGTTCGAGAATAAGTTACCTATGGCTGCAATTCTTGAAAGACTTAGATGAAGTTGGCAATTATGCATGAGGTGTTGCTATGCTCGCATACTTGTACAATCAACTTTACCGTACGAGTAATGGTACAAAAACCTTCATAGGGTTTTGGCCATTTATCCAGGTAATTATTTATTACATGTTTTGTAGTTGTAGACTAAGATAGTTGAAGGTTATAGTCTTACTAATATATATGATTTTGTAGGCCTGGTTGTGGGAGTATATTGTCGCCTTGCATCCTCAGTGTGGCCCTGCGATTTATGGTTTTTCAAAGATCTACCGGTGGGCTAGAATAAATGTCAAGAAAGATAATGCCAAGTTTATTTTAGATGGTCTACAATTAAATGAGATAAAGGGTTTAAAATCGTTTACAATCGTTTTAGCATTTATCATTCATTAGTATAAATCGTTGAAATGTTTTGCATTCTTAAGTAATCATCGTTGTAGGATTCTATATTCCTTAGTACAAATCGTTATTGCTTTAGCATTTAACTTTCAGTACTGTAAATTATTGTATTTGTTTGCATTCTTAAGTAATGATCATTGCAGGATTTAGTATTTCTTAGTACAAATCATTATCGTTTTATATTTAACTTTCAGTATTGTAAATCATTGTAATCATTTGCATTCTTAAGTAATGATCGTTGCAGGATTTTATATTTCTTAGTACAAATCGTTATTACTTTAGCATTTAACTTTCAGTACTATAAATCATTGTAATCATTGGCATTCTTTAGTAATGATCATTGCAGGATTTTATATTCCTTAGTACAAATCGTTATTGCTTTAGCATTTAACTTTTATTAGTGTAAATCATTATAATCATTTGCATTCTTAAGTAATGATCATTGCAGGATTTTGTATTCCTTATTACAAATCGTTATCCCTTGAGCATTTAACTTCGTTAGTGTAAGTCGTTGTAATCGTTAGCATCATTAAGTAATGATCGTTGCGGAATTTTGTATTCCTTATTACAAATTGTTATCCCTTAAGCATTTAACTTTCGTTAGTGAAGTCGTTGTAATCATTAGCATTCTTAGTAACAGTCGTTGTAATATATTTAGCACTCATTATTATAAATCATTTTATTATTTAGCATTCATTAGCATGAATAATTGTCGATACCTAAACCATAATCTCCAATGTACAGGTTCTATGGAAACCGTATAGAGATGGGGAGGACGAGGACCAATAGGTTGTTGCTGAGGCTGCGAGACTGTCTAGCTGCGATATTTGGCTGTTTAGCAATTATAAAGCTGAGTTGCAGCATGATAGTCGAGTTCTCCTACAATCTGACTTGAGACGGTCTATCCCAAAGAAGCTTGTGGAAGTGAGAAGGAAGATGAATAGTGGTGGGGCCAGGAACGTGAATTAGCATGAACGCTATAGTGAATAATTGCATAGCTGGAACAAAGGAGGTGATCATGTCATAGCGTACGATTATAAAGAATGACAATATGATCCCAACTATTTCAAAAAATATTGAGAACCCATCGTCAAAATCTGGAGATTGAAAATATTGGGAACCCATGCGTCCCTCCTGTCCCCCATCATGTCATCTCCTAGCATAGAAAACACGTTCATCTTCTCCCTCTGGCTACAACAACGATTACCTTAGCTGCAATATACGTTGAGGAGTGAACACAACTCACAAAAGAGAAGGTAGTCTCTGTCACAAGGTATGAGATATTGGAGATGGAGAATAATGACTTACGGAAACAGGTGAGGAATTTGGAGAGACAAATGTGGTCACAATATAATACACTGGTAGAGATGATGACCAGTGTTTGTAATAAGAACCAGAGAACCAAGAGGCCACCAAGGAAAGAGAGTCCACCAAGAAAAAGAAAGAGACGATTTTTAAGTCATAGTCAATCTGAGTCGTCAAGTGCCACCGAATAAATGTTAGCGATTCTTTTTATCTTAATAATTATTTATTGTAATTCTATAATTCTTTTTTATAACCTGACATTCTTTAATTGTTAAATTCTTTTTTTAATAAGTGTAACACACAAGTGCCACTGAACAAATCGTTGTAATGTTCGGCCTTCATAAATAAAAGTGATCGTGATTTGTTTATTATAAGAGATTGTGATTGGCTTGCAACTAGTTGTTTAAGAGATCACGATTTATTTTTTATAGAAGGTGTTCTATCACGATGTGTACAGCCATCCCACCTAAACCCATCAAATAATCGAACCAAATATGTTTGAAAATCCTATTGCGATTTGCCTTTACAAGCTGTCTAAGCGAACGATATGTTCCATCGCGATTTATACAATGACTGATTCATATATGGCGGAAAAGAAAACTAAACAAATCGACATGATGTTAGACTTAGTAAAGAACAAATCGAGTTAACTTCAACATACATACGTCATTGTATAAATTGCTCTGGGACAATATTATAATGATTCAGATACATTATATATATAATCTTCGTCATTCGTAAATGAAAATCATAAAAGCGATTAGCGTTGTGTACAGTGAACAAATAGTTGCAATGTTCACGATTGCTTTTACGATCTTTCTGTCGCAATTTGCATACAATTTGATAAATGAATGAATCGATTAGATCGTATAAAGGCTACGTGCTATAGCAATTTGTACGATATATTCTACAACGATTTACACAATGACTGATTCAACGATACAAATTGTCGTCCCATTTAGAATTAGTAAAGTACAAATCGACATAAGTTCAACAATACAAATCGAGTAAACTTTTTAAATACAAATTGATTTCGTTCACAGACACAAACAAAGACATATTGTTGTCGCAGTAACTTCATAACTACAAATCCACATGATTTACAACCATATTCATTTAGAAAAAATATTCATAATGCAGCCCACGTTCATCATCAGCATGTTCCCCACGTTCATCGTCGAGTTCATTTCCTGTTGCAAAGCGATTCTAGGTGTAACTGTAGATGCATTCTCTGCAAGCAAACAAGCTCATTAGTAATTGCAGTCCACTGCATCATTTTCCTCACCAATCTTGTGCACTACTTTAAAGAGAAGTATGAAGGCAAAGCTGACAAAGCTGCATAAGGTATGGATGCCAACAAGCACAGAAGATGAATCTGCACGACTGTAGCATATTTGTCATGAATTATATCGAAGATTAGGTAGATATTTTTTCAGTTGTGAAGGATATATACAAAGAAGATAACCACCACAATCATCATCGAAGATTATCCAGATTGTACAGGAACACAGAAGAACTACGATATCAGCTAAGGTAAAATGAACACAAAGGAATAAAGAAGAAAGAAAAATACAGAAGATAAGAAGGAGAAGAATAAGAAGAAAAAGATAAAGGCGGAGGAGAAAAAAGAGATTGAAGAAGAAGAAATTGCGCTGTCGTAGAAAAGAGAAAGATAGGTTAAATTGATTAGGGTTTTAGACCTGGAGAACGGGTCGGGTAGGGTATTACATAGAACAGGGTTTTACACTGATCTATATTAGGGTTTTACATAGATTAGGGTTTTACGCACATGTACCTCTTCTTCTTCTTTTTCTTATGTTGTTCTTTTTTCTTCTCCTACTTCTTTATTCTTTATCTTATGTCTGAAACAATTTGTACCATCGCGATTTACACAATGACTGGTAAAAGGTTGAAACGATTTGCACAAACATTGATAAAAGGCTGAAACACTTTTTTCCTATCATGATTTTCTATTATGGGATTTCTCTATGTCAACGATATGCTATATAGCAATTTACACAATGACTGATAAAAGACGAAAAAGAAGAAGGAAAAACAAATTGACACGTTGTTTATTGGTAAATTACAAATCAATTTACAACTTCATACCAGTTTAATAACTATTGCAAATCGCTTTCACTATAACGATTTGTCCAATAATGGACATAAAGCTGAAATGATTTGTCCTATCGTGATTTGCTTTTATGGGCTTTGTCTATGTCAATGATATATTATATAGCGATTTACACAATGACTGATAAAAGACGAAAAAGAGGAAGGAAAAACAAATTGACACGTTGTTTATTGGTAAACTGCAAATCGATTTACAACTTGATACCGGTTTAATAACAATTGCAAATCGATTTCACTGTAACGATTTGTACAGCCATGGACATAAAGCTGAAACGATTTGTCCTATCGTGATTTGCTTTTACGTGCTTTGTCTATGTCAACGATATATTATATAGTGATTTACACAATGACTGATAAAAGACGAAAAAAAGAAAGGAAAAACAAATCGACACGATGTTTATTGGTAAACTACAAATCGATTTACAACTTGATATAATAACAGTTGCAAATCGATTTCACTGTAACAATTTGTACAGCCATGGACATAAAGCTAAAACGATTTGTTATATCGCGATTTAAACAATGACTGATAAAAGATGAAAAAGAGGAAGGAAAAACAAATCGCGAAGATTTTTATTGATAGATTACAAATCTTGGTAACTTGATAAATACAAATCGACTTACAACCAAAATTCTTTAAGTTTTATAGAATAACAGTTTCTGTCCTATCGTGATTTGCTTTTATGATTTATACATGTGAAGGATACATATTACAACGATCAAACATGCAGAGAAGACAAATACAATTATGTAGCTGAATAATTCACAAGTGATTCTTGTGTTGCATTGCTCACAGTTGAATTGAATTGAGCCTGTCATGAAAGAGAACAATATAGACACTATATTGAGTTTAACAAGAAATGCAAACATCCTCCCAAATCGATATACATATCACATAATATATTACAAATCAATACGACAAATCAGCATAATGCCTTACAAATCGATACTACAAAACACATAATATCTTAAAAATCGATATACATATCGCATAATATATTACAAATCGCTACGGAAATTCAACATAATAACTTACAAATCGATATTAACAAACAATACAATATTTCACAAATCGGTATTATGCTACTACAACCGCAATTTGTGTTACATTGCATATACTGAGTGAATGGACGATACCGGATGGGATAGAGGCCCTTCCTCGCTTTTGTAAACAAGCATTCTTATCAACAGGTCCCACAGCCCTACATATATCTTTAATTTTCCAACCATCAAAAATACATCCACCTGCAATAATAAAATAACACCTTAATGGCACTCATGATGACATATATTCTTCAACAATAGTATGATGACATGGAAAGGTACTCACGACGCCTTAATGGCACTTCTTGGAATGTTTATGTGCCATTCTTTTTTCCATACTGCCTAACAAAAATGAAGAAGAAGAGAACACTATAAAAAGAGATGGCCGACAAATGCCCCTATGAAGACCACCAATGATCGAACCCGTCGATCGATTTATAGTTATCTCCATGAGGTAGGAACGAACCCAGGAATGTTTTGTAACACAAGGCACAAATGAGAAGGTGGCAATGTGTTGTAACACAAGCTAAAAACCAAGGTGGGAACCTGACTCAAGAGGACGACAAAGTGTGCTCTGGCAGCAGCAGACGATAACAAAGGGTGCTTCGACGACAGCAGACGGCAGTAAAGGGTGTGTCGTCAAGGAGATCCTGTTACAACAAATGGTGCATCGTCAAAGGGTGATCCGCATAGGAGTTTACTGCTTAGGGAAAAAACAAAACATTTGGACTTTTTGAAGAGTTAAGATCAGAACTCCCTTTTCTGGATGGAGTACATTTTTGTCCTTTTCTCGGACCATCATTTCATGGCGAGAATGGCAGGAAAAGAGTACTTAAGTCTTTGCAACTGCACCAGACTCCGATGCTAAGTGATGCTGACACACACGGGGATACGAGCCACATGTGCTTATATATGTGGCGCTCATTTTGACCCCTGAACACGCACTGTAGCTAACAACCGTCTTCGGGGGAGAACACATAACACCCTCTCCTAAGTCCTACATGCTACTCATATTTTCCCCTGCCGTACAGGTTTCCAGGGAAAATCTTTTCATAGCCCCCTTTGGTATATGTTTTCCTGCAGACCATGTCAGATGAGATACCGTCATTTTGGGTGTGTCCCTGGTGACATGAACGATCACGCTTGGACACGATGGTGTGGACACTGACATGTACAACCATTATTTTAATATTTTAATATATTTTAGTATTTTTAATAACAACACAATTTTTTATTAAAATAACAAATTGTATCTTATTTTTTAAAATTTCTCGGACTTGCAGATCGTACCCACATCACCTGTCTTCGTGTCCATGTAGAATGGTTGTGTCTTGACAGATGTTTCTTTCATCATGCACAAGGCCCCTTCCTTGGAGCAAACAGTCGTAGAGCGGTTCAAAACTGGTTTTAAAAGGCTGAAGTAAGCTAGCAAAAAGGTTTAGGGCCCGTTTTTCATGGGAAATGTCATGTTGGTAGAAAAGTCTGATCGAGTTTTTCTCACCGTTGACCAAACAAACACCACAACAATAGAACAGGAAAAGTCCAAGTTCATTCTGGGTTGAACCTAGCTTTTCCCCTCCCTCAATGAAAATTGATTCATTCCTCCCGCATGTGAATGGATTTTCGTAGAAAATGGATAAAAGTTACTCTATGGATAACAAGTTGGTCTTCCCCAAAAGTTCACATCGATGAGAAAGTTGGCACCTCGGCTCTTCGACACCTGGGGTGGTAATATGTCCCAAAAGGTTGGGTTGTTTGTCCATTACGTGAGTTGGGTTCAGAACATTGTGAGACAGTTAGATTCATATCTAGTGTGGACATTAGAACATTAAGAGGACTTTTTCCTAGTACGAAAGGAGCGGGAAGGACACACCTCTAGTGTACCAGTTATCATGCCCACAATAAACGTTGGGTAGTCAACTGCGAAGTAGATAACTCTTAAAGCATCTAGCTCACCCCAAGATGAGTGCTCTCTTATTCATACTTTTCAAGAGCCTCGATTAGCACAGTTGAGACAATAGTATTGATAATTCAAGATAAGGTCAAGGCGAGATGAGCCGTTTATCATCACAATAGGTGTAAGTGAAAGTGTAGTGATGTATGCAACTGAAGCATCCTAACAGACCTAGAGATTTGAACTAGAAACTGGCACCCTTTTTCCATGAAAGGCCATTTAATGAACATAGAGAGGGTTATACCAGTCAAATTAGCTAAGAATAGAACAAGTTTGATACTCACCACCATGGTAACAAAATTTCTTTAAAAAACAGCAAAAAATATAGGTATTTGCAATATACCAATATAATTTTGAATAAAAACCATGATAGTTTCCTTTCTATTGTTCTTTTCCCAGATTTTATCTTCCAAAATGATGTGGGTTTAGGAAGAAGCTGATTTTTAAGGTATTCATCTGAGAGAGTTCATGGTTTATTAATTCATTGATATTTTGTCACATTTTTATAAAAGCTATTTTTTTATTTTTGCTGTTATCTTTTACATTTTTTTTTACTTTGTGGGTTTGCCAAGGTCTTAGACTGGTAAGCAAAAATGAGAAGTGGGGCATTTTAAAATTTATTTGAAGCAAGAAGCAAAATATCAATTCGAAAGTGAAACATGAATAAAGAAATGAAGCCATATGTGAATTGAATAGAAATCGATCAAGAAACAAATAAAAACTAAAATAAATTTGATTGTTTTTATATTTCATGATTTTTCAATAAAAAAATATTTTTTTATTAAAATCTAATAATGATGGCTACCAAGTTAGAGAAAGCACTTGAAAAGTAAACAGAAGCCCAAGAGGAAGCACATAGAAAACATGAAATGCACCAGAGTCTCAATGCTGGGCAACTTCCGCACCAGGGCGTTCTTCTATGCCATCTTCCGCATCCTGAGTGCGAGGCACGTCCTGATCATGGCCGGCAGCCCCTCTGGGATCACCGCCACCGTGAGCGCCACAGTGATCTCGAAATTGTACATTCAAGTAAGGAAGCATAGACAATGTGTGTGCAAAGCATAGAAGAAGCATGAGGAATTGAGATTCCCATGAAGTTTTGAAAGCTAAGAGTACCACGCTTCCAAAGCTAGTTTCTGGGAAGCGAACTTCCCACCTAACTAAGAAGAGTAACTCTATGTCAGAGTTCTAACTCTGTCAGTGTTCTAATCTACTTAATTATACACAAAATCTTTGCATGTTGCACTCTATTTATCTTCTTAATTTTTGTTTAATTTTTCTCATGTCATTCCTTTCCGTTAAAGTCTAAATTCCTTTAATGCATGGTATATCCAAGTTAACTTTTGTGTTCCAATAATTAGGTAGTTTTTATTTTTCATTCTGTTTCACTTGAACATTTGCTGAAGTGAAAATTATTCACTACTAACCAGCCTACTTTTTTGCAGTTTTTGGTCATCATCTAAGTTCACATGGATTTGTATATGCACATTCTTTGTTTACATTTTTTAAAGATGAACTGACTGTTGCAGCCAATGAAAATAATTTAGTGCCTCAAATTTACTGATTTTTATGTATATTTTCATAGTAATTAAATTGCTGATAATTAATTAACGATGTATGATATGGATGACAAACCCACCTATGGCTGGATTTCGACCGGTGGGAGGTGGTGCATGTTTCTGTTTCTGGTCAGATCAATCCAGGAATCACATTATTTGGTGCATTCACCATAGTTCCAACACAAAGTAACTTCAGCTTTAAACATTGCTCAAAATCTTGAATCAAAATGTCCTAATGACTGATTGTTTGATCGACCAAACAACAAGTTGCCTATTAAACAACTAAATTGTAGATCCGAATGTGAATCACGAAGAAATTAACTAATCCGTTTTTTTTTTCTGTTTTAGCGTTTTCTTTTTGTGCTTTTGCAAAGAAGTTTTCTGTTTTCTGCTATTTTTTCTAGTTTTCTATTTTAGTTTTTTTTTGTGCATTTGCAAAGAGGTTTTCTGTTTTTTATTTTTTTGCAAAGCGGATTTTTATTTTATATTACCTCTTTGCTTTAACCCTAGATTTTTGTTTTTTGCAAAGGGTTTTTTGTTTTTTTCCAAAGAGGGTTTGGAAGGAGCATCCAAATTAGCCTATTGGCATTCAGCCCTGTCCCTCATCTTCCTATGGCTTTTTTTTTCTGCATTGACTATTTCTATACTTGTTTGGAAGGCAACACCAATTCCTTGAATTCCCAAAACCATCTGAAAACCAAAGCTAACTCCCAAACAACTCAATGAGTTGGCAGCTCCGTAACTTTTTTTTTATGACAACTCTCTCCGAAGTGAGAAAAAACCCGGGTGAGGACCCACGGCCACCCTGCCTCCTGAACCACCTTAAAACCATGTTTTGGCAAGCATGAAAACGGTTTATCTCATGCCGGTGCAAGGCTCCCAAACACTAATGTCATCTCTTGCTCATCCTTTAGTATAAGAACAGTGAACAATCTACAAAGAGCTCTGGGAACAGACAACCTAAAAACATAGGTCCCCTTACCAACGGCTCCGCTTATCTGGCAGGAGCAGTTTGTACATGTCACCTTGTGTTGGGATGTTGCAAATTCGAATCCCAATAGTATGGTTGTATAACTGGTAGGGTCCGCCTAACCCCAACTTTCTCTGTCAAAAAAAACATATAAGTTCCCCTTACCCACCAAGGACTTCACCCAGTTTTGTCCTCTCAGCAAAGAACTTGCACCTGTCAGTATTGAACCTGTGGCATCCTGTCAACTTGGTGACTTTTACGAGTGACTCCTAGCAGATCAATAAACCACCACCTCATTTGGCATCATAAATTACCTTTATGCAATGAAATGAAGTTGCTGGATGGTTAGGTGACACACATAGTCTTGGACTCAAATCCCATGGACGTTAATAATCCATAACCCCATGTTTACAACCAAAAAAGAGAAAAAAGCTATACTTTCCAATGAGAGTGAATTGACATGCAGCATCCTTTTTTTTCAGTGAAAGTAGTGGGATCAGTTGTAAGTGAGCCTGTTGTACAGAGAGCTAACTACGTGATGTGAGATGGCGACCTGAAATAGTCTTTATACCTTGGTGACTTCGCCACAAACATCGATTCTTTATATTTACACTAAGAAATTGCTCTCAAGATCAGAGACCTAGCCAAGCTGGTTCTGCCTGTCATACTTTATGATCACTGTCCTAGCAGCATAAAACTTTGTGAACTTACCCCTTTCCCCCTAAGGAGTCACACCGCAGCTTGCGAAAGGGGTGGCACCCATGGAATTTGAACCTACACCACCTGCCTAACAGCCTAGGCCCATCTCACTACGCTAAACCCCTTTGGGGCGATTGTCATTGACATGCCAAAGCAGGTTATATGTCCCCCCCCCCCCCCGAACAGGGCATCTCATGCTCGGGGGTCCCAAAAAGCACCACGTATTTAAGCCTGTGCATCTCGTATCCCCATGTTTGTCAGCATTAATTAGCATTGGAGTTTGATGCTATTGCAAAGACTTAATTACCCTCTCATCCATTGGTGCCAAAAAAAATAATGATTGTAGAAAAGGAGTGATTGTAAAGACTTAAGTGCCCCGAAGATGATTATTTAAGACCCAGTCTCTGCACTGCAGGATTATCCGAGAAAAAAATCTCTCCTGGAGGAGGTCATGAACATCAACCCTCTCACACTCTCTCTCCTTTCTCTTTATGCTTCTGTGCACATCTAGCAGAAGATCCTACATTGCTCCATCAAGCACCGACTGACCTGCACATTGACTGTTGTGGAGCTTGATTCAGAGTTTTTACCCTTACAGGAGGAAGGTTTGGGGGTTTCTCCCAGCGTGGGTAGCATCATTCAACTAAATGAGTTGTGGATCCTGATTCAGAGTTTTTACCCTTACAGGAGAGGGGTCTGGGGGCTCCTCCCAGTGTGGGTAGCATCATTCAACTTGAAGAGTTGTGGAACCTGATTCAGAGTTTTTACCCTTACAGAAAAGGGGTCTGAGGGCTCCTCCTAGCGTGGGTAGCATCATTCAACTTGATGAGTTGTAGAGCATTAATTTGTAGTGTTAATCGCTATAGTCATCACGCGTAAATCGCTATTTTTATCAATATCAACTTGTCGGGGGCGTATCTCCCTAACCGAAGATTGGATTTCAAATCCGTAAAAAGTGGTGTCTTTTTTATTAAGTTTAGTTTATTCCTGTCAATTTTCAGCAATTTTTATGGTCATTTGTTTTCTCATTTTGATTAAAAACCAGACCCCTATTATTCTGCATTATTTAAGTTACACATATTTTTAGTTCATTTTACGAGAGTCATATCTCCCCAATGAAATATCATTTTCCAAATTTGTAAAAAGCGTTTTTTTTTTAGGTGTCTAGTTTATATCTGAAAATTTTTATAACTGTTTATACATATTTGATATTTTAAATTTGTTAAAATTCAAAACTGGTTATAAATTAATCTTAAAATATCAAATAAATATATAAAGTTATAAAATTTTCCAGATATAAACTAAATAAATAAACAAAAAAACCCTTTTTACAGATTTGAAAAATGATCTCCTGTTGGGGAGATATGACTCTTGCAAAATGAACTAAAAACATGAGTAACTCAAATGATATAAAGTGTGATAGGGTCTTGGTTTTTTACCAAAAGCAGGTATGAAATTACCATAAAAATTGCTGAAAATTGACAGGAATAAACTAAACTCAATAAGAAAGACACCACTTTTTACGGATTTGAAATCTGATCTCCGGTAAGGGAGATACGCCCCCGACAAGTTGGTCTTGATTCAAATAGTGATTTACGCGTGACGACTATAGCGATTTGTAACCAGTCTCGGTTTTTAACAGGTTTGAAATATCAAATAAGCATAGAAAGTTATGAAATTTTCCAGATATAAACTAGACACATAGAGGAATAAAACCCTTTTTACGGATTTGGAAAATGATCTCTCGTTAGGGAGATATGACTCTTACAAAATAAACTAAAAACTGTCATTCAAATAAGGCAAACTGATAGGAGTCTGGTTTTTTATACAAATGTAGTACCAAATGACTATATAAATCTTTAAAAATTTACAAGAATAAACTAAACTCAATAAGAAAGACACCGCTTTTTACGGATTTGAAATCCGATCTTCGGTTAGGGAGATACGCCCCCGACAAGTTGGTCTTGATTCAAATAGCGATTTACGCGTGACGACTATAGCGATTTGTAATCAGTCTCGGTTTTTAACAGGTTTGAAATATCAAATGAGCATAAAAAGTTATAAAATTTTCCAAATATAAACTAGACACATAGAGTAATAAAACCCTTTTTACGGATTTGGAAAATGATCTCCCGTTAGGGAGATATGACTCTTACAAAATAAACTAAAAACTGTGTCATTCAAATAAGGCAAACTGATAGGGGTCTGGTTTTTTATCAAAATGGAGTATCAAATAACCATATAAATATCTAAAAATTTACAGGAATAAACTAGACTTCATAACAAAGACATCACTTTTTACGAATTTGAAATCCAATCTCTGGTTAGGGAGATATGGCTTTGACAAGTTGGTCCTAATTTTGGTAGCGATATACAGCGATTTGTATCGCAAATCGCTGTAGTGTTTAGCGGAACACTACAAATCGCTATAGCGAGGTCCAACAACACAATAAATCACTGTGGGTCTCGTTAGAGACCAGAAAACACTATAAATCGTAGTTAAAAGATCGGACAACACTATAAATCGTTGTAGGGGTCGTTGGAGACCCGAAAATACTATAAATCGTAGTTAAAAGACCAGACAACATTATAAATCGTTGTAGGGGTCATTGGAGACCCAAAAATACTATAAATCGTAGTTAAAAGATTGGACAATACTATAAATCATTGTACGGGTCGTTGAAGACCCGAAAATACTACAAATCGTTTTTAAAAGACCGGACAACACTATAAATCATTGTAGGGGTCGTTGGAGACCCGAAAACACTACAAATCGTAGTAGGGACACATTAGAGACCCAAAAAAATCATAACAATTTGCTAAATAATATTGTCAATTAAATAGCGATTTGTTGAAGGAGGGCTACAACAGTCATGATATGGGGGCAAAAATCAGAACATTTACAAAATTTGGATACAGGGTTCTGGTATTAAATCAAAATAAAATTGAAATTGATCATGAAAAATTCTGAAAATTTACAGAGATGAACTACACACATAAACAAAGAGAACCTGTTTTACAAAATTGAAAAATGATCTTTCATTAGGGAAATAAAATTCTGACAAAGTGGATCAAAATCTGAGCCGTTAAAATGACACAGGGTGATAGGGTTGTAGTCTTTGACCCAAAACTGGTATGAAAACACCATAGAAATCGCTGAAATTTGGTATGAACAAACTAGATTTAATTTAGAAAACAACTTTTTTTACGGATTGAAAAGATCATCTCTGGTTAGGGAGAAATCACTCCCGCAAGTTGGTCCTGATTCTGCTAAAATCCTGACGGTGCAAAATAACAGGTTCTGAACCTTGATTTTTAAAGTGGGACAAACAAACTCAGAATGATCTTATTTTTGGTGGAGAGTATGAATACATATGAATGAATTTGCAGTAAAAAATTCAGATTGAAATGATCTATGATTACATACAAATAGATGAATTTAAAATACACCAGAATTGAAAGTACAATCTAAAAAACAACTGAAAATGATAAGAGTCAACTGCACATTCAAAAAGAAATAACAGGTTCCAATGAATCCGAGAAACATCTTTGTATTCTCCTATACATATCAACTCTTGAAGTTGAACGATGCTACAGTCAGTGTGCAGGTCAGTCGGTGTTTGATGAAACAATGTAGGATCGTCTGTTGGATGTGCACAGAAGTAGAGAGGGAAGAGAGAGAGAGTGTGAGGGTTGATGTTCATGGCCTTCTCCAAGGAGAACTCTTTGCCTCCCTTGATTTCTTCTCTAGAGAGAGAGAGGGGGTTTTACAGTGTTTTACGGAGAAAGAAGAAGAAGACTTTGAAGAGTCAACATCATCCTCGACTTTCTGGATGAAGGACATGTTTGTCCTTTTTTTGAACGGAGAAAGAAGAAGAAGACTTTGAAGAGTCAACATCATCCTCGACTTTCTAGATGGAGGACATGTTTGTCCTTTTTTTGAACGGAGAAAGAAGAAGACTTTGAAGAGTCAACATCATCCTAGACTTTCTGGATGGAGGATATGTTTGTCCTTTTTTTTAATGAAGAAAGAAGAAGACTTTGAAGAGTCAACATCATCCTCGACTTTCTGGATGGAGGACATGTTTGTCCTTTTTTTGAACTGTTTGTTTTTTCTTTTTTAAATGAAGGGCATTTTTGTCATTTTCTCAAACCATCACTTTATGAGAAGAATAGCAAGAAAAGGTACTTAAGTCTTTGCAACAACACCAGAGTCCGATGCAAAGTTATGTCAACATACACAGGAATACGAGCCCCATGTGCTTGTATACGTGATGCTCATTCAAAGCTCCGAACACAGACGTGGGATTCAGTGAATCATCGGGGGGGAACATACACCACCCGTTTGAAAATTCATTAGAAAATAAGACACGAGGACATGGATTTTTAATTTACTATTATTTAAAAAGCTGAGAATTTTGTTAAATAATATAAATCAATATCTCTACATGTCAATGTATGTCACAGTGTCAGTGCCGTGTCACATGTCTGCAGCCAAAATGGCGTATCCTTTTGTGACATATTGGTGAGGTGAGACATTTTAGAGAAATATGTGGCCACCAAAATAAACCTGTGACCGCTAGCAAGAGAATTGGCGAGCCAATTTCATAGTGTACATATGAAGCCCTTCCAATACGAGCAGGATCGTGTTATTATGGGCACGTAATCCGCTCTTAATGGACTATTTTTTTTTTTAAGTTCACTAACTTGACGTTGAGGTCTAGGAAGTGCTCTTTATTCAATCATCTACAACTCTCTATTTTCTCTTATAAATTGCCACAACATTGGTCTTTTGGGGTTGATAACTTGGGTTGGCATGGCTCTTGGAGTCGGGCCTTCTTTTCTTTCTCATGTCCTCTTTCTCTTGATTGCATCTTCGGGTAAGATTGATCCCTTTGGTTTTGTTTCATTTGTTTAGTTTGATATGTAGAAAGCAAAATATGTTGTATGAATCTGTTATATATTGCTTGCTTGATGCTTTCTTTAACTAGGCTGGTACATGAGCCGACGAACAGAACATATAAGCTGATCAAACTCCACTCACACATTTTTTTTTTTACAAGAAAGATGGGGTTAGGCAGACCCCCACCAGTTATACAAATGCCATTGGGTTTTGAACTTGCAACGTCCCAACACAAGGTGACGTGCACTAACTGCTCCTACCAAACAAGTGGAGCCCCAATTGGTTCTATGACACAATAAGTTCATCTAGCTAAATGATCCAAGCTGAGTGGAAAGCCCATTGTTTGTGCTTGGCTCGGTTACACTATACGAGTTGCTCGTAGCTTGGCTTGCTGAGATCATTTGACCGAGATTGAATGATCAGAAAAGGATATTTTACACGTCATGCGGATATTTGAAATTCGTTCAGATAAAGCAGGTAGCTAAATGTAGTAATACAAATTTTGGTTTTTCTTCTAAATAGCTTACAAGTTAGGCAGATTTTTGCAAATTACTCAAATGTTTTTATGGGGGAAAAAGAAAAGAAAAGAAAAGAGGACGTGTTCACATAGTCGTTCATGTCACGTTGTCGTTAAAATAATGAAAAGATGACCCTTAGAAAAATGCGATTTTTTTAAATGATTGCATGTTTTAAATCATTGCGAAAAAAAGGCGACCTATGGATTTGGGTCACATTACACATTTTATATTTACCAAACCAACATCCATTCCAAAACTTAAATTTATTCAATTCATAAATTTAAATTAAATATAATTAACTTAATAAACTCAATTCAAAGTTCAATAAGTTTAAAAAACAATAAACTCCTAGTGAAGGTAGAATTCCAGTCACCAAATCGTAAACTGTTGCCCTCTTCAGGAAGCTGGTCCCATCATCATTTTGCTTAGTTAAGACTGAGCCTCAACACTTGAAAAAAGCTTTTAAAAATAAGTAAGAATTAAAGTTCTCGTCTGATACCTTATTAAAATCGAACAATAAGGAAAGAAGCATACACCTAATCAAACATGAGTTTAAAAAATCCTTAAAGCACACTTCTCAACTAAAATAGACTTGCAATATACACTAATTAATTTCAGGCAACTAAAAATCACATGTTATATAAACCAATGTTGATGCATGAAAGCAATGTAGCTTTCATGAGTAGTTTTTTAATTTAATTACCAATCATTGCTTTTGAATGTATATTAATACTCAATGCAACACATTTAAGTTTCATCTTACATAAAATCCATGGATAATCCACAATATTTGTATTTTATTATCTGGGTTCACACATGTCTTTCGACCAACGTCGAAAATCATCACCTAAAGTTAGAATATTAGAAATTATCACCTAATATCGGGATGATAATGACATCATCACTCTTCGATATCACTTTTCTTAATATACTAATAACTGCAGCTGAGTCAGATAATACCACCCTCAGGCAAAGTGGTGAAAGTTTTTTACAATCGTAAATAGGAACACAAACCACCTATCAGGTTCTTAGGGTAAAGAGTGCACGCGACGTTCAATATTCTCACAGTCCCCAATGACTATCATTCAAGGATCCCACCATTTAAGAAGGCAACCAAAGAAGAAAAAATAATTACATTGTTTGGGTCTCTTATGCCATTCTTAAATTATTAAGGGTTCTTCACACAAAAACATATAACTCAACATGCATTATTCGACTAGACTTTTACCCTTATCAATTATAATAGTGTAATACTTATGCCACATTTGAATTTAATCATAACATTATAAATTAACGTGTCAATGCATTTCATGATTTTATAATTAACATGGCCCAATAGACCGCCTCAACAGGCCCTCAAGTGGCTCTATTACAGCCATTACACAATATGTGCCTCTTGAATAAAGCGCAGTTTCACACTAACGTCTGATTCTCACAAATAAAATAGACAAATGCATATTTGCATCCCTAGCCAAACTCGGGTTTTGACAGTTTGGTCAGAAAATCATATTTTAAATAATATATTCCAAATTTGTACTGTTAACCTAGAATTCCATATTGAAGTAATAAATTTCAGATTTAAGCCCACTTTTAAACTTTTGATTTAAAGCAAATTCAAAAATCAGAAATTTAGTTTTTAAGACCAACGAAGAATTTAGTTTTATAATGATAAGAAAAAATCAGATTTAACCAGTTACAAAAGACTTAAACTTTATTTCATCTAAAACCAAATTTAGCAATCATACAGACTCAAATCGCATTTAAAAGAAAACTCAAGTTCTAAAATAGCAGCATCAAAACAAATTGCTAGTTCAACACTAATTTTGATGAATGTACAATCGACTGCATGTATCTTACTCCATCTTGCTCTGCAACATAACTAAGAAAAACCACCTGTTCAAGATGCCATATTTAAGCCACCCCACCATTTTCCCAATTCATTTTATCGACGGAGTGAATTTCATAGAGAAAGCATATTTTGAATAAATGTTAATCAGCCATCAGTATGTTGTTATAGTATTTATATCTACAATGATCACAAGAAAGCAGTTTTACTCAAAAGCTGAAAAACAAAGTAAATAAAAGCACAAAGATAAATCTCTCTCTATATATAGAGAGAGAGCGAGAGGTGATGATGTTCGGTGGAACAGAAATATAACAGAACAAAGAGTGGGCAAACAGAAAGATACCGGTTTCAAAATATCAGATTGAACCTATAGAATACGGTTCAGGTCAAAACTGATTCGTAAAATACGGGATCTGAACCAAACTATGGCAGATCTAACGTGCATAAATGACACAAATTTAGTATGCATAAAAAAAATCCAGATTTAATAATAAAAAAATATATAGGTTCAATATGAATGGAGTCCAAAATTTCACAGAGATTAGAAACACGGGTTTAATATGAGTCAATACAAGTTTAACATGAACAACAATATCGACTTAGTATAAATCAAGTTTCAGATTTAATAAGAATCAGATATATGGATTTTATATAAATCGAATCCAATATGAACACTTAAATAAAGATCATATTACATGAATTTACAATAAGCATAGACAAAACTGATATGCGTGAAATCCCAACACACGGCATATCCAAATTTGCAAGAGCAACGCATATGCACAATACAGAAAACAAAAATCGCAGTTGTGCACAGTTTAAAAAAAAAAAAAACATACAAGTAAACAAGGAATATATGATTTTTTCGTGAACCCCAAAAACCATTCAAATCCCTATCAAACAGAGTTTTATTGAATTTAAACCTTAACGTGAGCATCTGTCAAACATACTTTTTTTATTATTGAACTAAAATCCAACATGAACCGCTGTCAAAAATCTGATTCTCATTGATTTAAAACCCAACGTGAATACCTATAAATAAAAACAAAATTTTCAGCAACTAAAAGTATGGATTTTTCATCAATTTAAAATACAGATTTTGAGATTTGGCATAATCTTAAAATACAGATATTGTATTAAACCTAAATCCAATAAAAAACGCAGATTCCAAAACTGGTTTTACATTTAAAAAAAAATACATATTTTTAATTCAACCCATAATCTGCTCAAAAATGCATATAAAAGAAAACCAGATTTTGTTTTAAATCTAAACCCAAACCCATGCTTGAATCGATCGATCCCACCAAATTGAACTAAGAGAAATCCCAAACCTTGTAATGGGTTGGACGGAGGAGATGAGTTGGGGGATTTCGGTCCTCCCTTGCTCCTAAAAAACGTGCAGCCTCTCCCTCTCTCTCTCTCTCTCAAAAATCTTGCTTTTTTTTAGAGAGGAGACGTCTCACCTAGGTGACGTCCCTCTTTGTCAAGACATGATATTTAAAGATAAGTTTTTCTTAATATTTTTGTTTTTTTATAATAAAACTACCATTTTCAAAATTCCCTAATTAGGCTTGGAAATTTAAAATACTTACTTTGGGTCTTGGATCTTCTCCACAAAGTCTACGATCCGGTCTTAGGATCCATCCATATGCTAATCCCCTAAAATACATTTAAATAATGTTAATTATTATTTTAATACAAAAATGGCTTAGAATAACTCCGCCTGTGTATAACTGTTTAGTTATACACTGCTGGTCCCAAGCCCAGATAAAGGAGGAGGGTTGTGGTAGGCCAGTGACAGCCAGCATAAAAACTTTGTCATATCCTATGAATATGAACCAATATGAGAATTTCGTTGGGGCATTCCCTATTGAGCGACGCGTTGTACTTTATAGGCCCGGAGGCAATGATAAATGGGAAAGGGTTGCTAGGCCGTCGCCCAGAAGTGACGCGTCACACCGGCACCCGGGTGTGGTGTCAAATAGGCAAGGGTTCCCTCACTTTGTTGGACGGGTGGGGGTAAAGAAGTTAGTCCAAGACCATAAAATTAGGTTAGCCACTTGGAACATAGGGTCTTTAACTGGTAAGTTGGTAGAGTTAGTAGATGTTATGTGTAGGAGAAAGATTGATATTTTATGTCTACAAAAGACCAAATGGGTAGGTGAGAAAGCAAAAGTGATAGAACCTTGAGGATATAAGATTTGGTATACAGGAATAAATAGGAATAGGAGTGGAGTAGGGATTGTTATGAGTCATGAGTTTATAGATAATGTAGTTGAGGTCCGTAGGAAGGGTGATAGGATTTTACTTATTAAATTAGTATTAGGTATGAATATTATTAATATTATTAGTATTTATGTACCTCAAGTAGGTTTAGATGATTCCATTAAGCATCAATTTTGGGAAGATTTAGATGGAGTAGTACAAGGGATATCTTATGGAGAAACGTTTTTCATCGGCGGTGACCTTAATGGACATGTAGGCATTAGTAGAGATAGATTTGAGAGTATCCATGGAGGCTATGGTATAGGAGAAAGAAACGAAAGTTGAGAAAGGATTTTAGATTTTGGTTTGTCCTATGATATGATCTTAGCAAACACTTGGTTTAGGAAGAGAGAGTCTCACCTAGTAACATTTAAAAGTGGGGTTAATACGAGTCAGATAGATTTTTTTCTAATTAGAAAGAAAGATAGGAGTTGTTGCATCGATTGTAAGGTTATACCGAGAGAAAGTGTAGCTACAAAACATAGAGTCTTAATTTTAGATCTTAGAATTAGACAATGCCGCAAAAGGGATAGACATAGGATAGATCCTAGAATTAAGTGGTGGGCACTGAAAGGAGCTAAACAAAGAATGTTTGTAGAGCAGGTAGTTAAGGAAGTTGATTGGTGTCTCGAGGATGATTCAGAATCAATGTGGAATAAGATAGCGGGTGGCATGAGAAATGTGGCTAAGGAGGTATTGGGTGAGTCTAAAGGCGGTGCACCGCTAGGTAAGGATACATCATGGTGGAACAAGGATGTCAAATTAGCTATTAAGGTTAAAAGAGAGTGTTATAGAAAACTAAGTAAGAGTTGTGATAAGACGAATTTGGAGAAATATATGATAGCAAAGAAGGAAGCTAAAAAAGTAGTTCGAAACGCGAGGGATAAGGTATATAAGGAGGTTTATGACAAGTTGGATACCAAAGAGGGCGAGAATGATATTTCATAGGATTGCAAAGATGAGAGATAGGAAATCGAGGGATCTGGGTATGGTTAGATGTATCAAAGATGAAACACAAAGGGTTTTAGTCAAAGATGAGGAGATTAAGGAGAGATGAAAAAAATATTTTGATAAGCTATTTAATGAAAGTCATGCTCAGGATCTTGGAGACTTCTTCATTCCTTTTCATGAGATGAATCGTGACTTAATGCACAAGATTCAAAAGAAAGAAATTGCAGAGGCTTTGAAGAAAATGAAATCAAGAAGGGCAGTTGGCTCAGATGGTATACCTATCGAGGCTTGGAAATGCTTAGGAGAGAAAGGTTTAGAATGGTTGACAAATCTTTTTAACAAGATTTGGCAGACAAATAAGATGCCTAATGAGTGGAGGAAGAGTACTTTAGTGCCTCTATATAAGAATAAGGGTGATATACAAGATTGCACAAACTATCGTGGTATAAAACTCATGAGTCATACTATGAAACTTTGGGAGAGGGTGATTGAGTCTAGGTTGAGGAAGGTTGTCATGATATCAGAGAATCAATTTGGTTTTATACCTGGAAGATCAACTATGAAAGTTATACATCTTTTTAGACAACTTATTGAGAGATATAGAGAGAGGAACAAAGATTTGCATATGGTTTTTATTGATTTAGAGAAGGCATATGATAGAGTACCTAGGGACGTTCTCTGGTAAACAATGATGAAGAAAGGTGTTTCTCTCAAGTACATTAGTATAATTAAAGATATGTATGAAGGAGTAGTAACCAATGTTCACACTTATGAAGGGGTGACAACCAATTTTCCTATAACGGTTGGGTTACATCAAGGATCTGCTTTAAGCCCTTTCCTATTTGATATAGTGATGGATGAGCTTACGAGATCAATTCAAGAAAATGTGTTGTGGTGTATGTTGTTTGCTGATGATATTGTTTTGATTGATGAGTCTAGAGTTGGGGTTAATGCTAAGTTAGAATTATGGAGACAGACATTAGAAGCAAGAGGTTTTAAGTTGAGTAAGAGTAAGACAGAATATATGGAATGTCGGTTTAGTAAGCAACGAAGTAGTGATGGGAGTGTAGTGAAGCTTGGTGAGCAAGAAATACCGGTGGATGATTGTTTCAAATATTTGGGATCTATCATTCAAAAGTATGGAGAAATTGATGGAGATGTAAATCATAGGATAAAGGTTGGGTGGATGAAATGGAAAACTGCAACTGGAGTGTTGTGCGATCGTAGAATGCCATTGTGGTTGAAGAAAAAGTTTTATAGGACGACTATTAGGCCCGCTTTGCTATATGGTACGGAATGTTAATCTGCCAAGAGACATCATATTCAAAAAATGAGTGTAGCTGAGATGCGTATGCTTAGATGGATGTGTGGAAATACAATAAAAGATAAGATTCGGAACGAGGAGATACGTAAGAAGGTAAGCTTTGCACCCATTGAGAATAAGATGAGAGAGAATCGTTTACGGTGGTTTGGACATATTCGGCGAAGGCCTAATGATGCTCCAGTTAGAAGGATGGAGAAATGAGAAAATATATTAGTTAAAAGAGGTCGGGGTAGGCCTAGGAAGACTTGGATGGAGATGATAGGAAATGATATGAATGCTTTGAACCTCACCGAGGACATGGCATTGGATAAAAATGATTGGAGGAGAAGGATTCATGTGGAAGACCCAGAATGATTTTCTTTTTTGATTCATATCGCCAACCCCAATTGTTTGAGGATGAAGGCGTTGTTGTTGTTGTTGTTGTAAAAATGGCTTAGAATGCTATAAATTAAATTTTGTAAAAAAAATTAAGAGGTGTTACAGGTCAACTATTAAAAATAAGAGCTTTTACATAAGGCTAACTCTGACTTTGCCAAATTCTCATTGAGAAGAGTCATCCAACATGGAAGATGGTTGTATTACAAAAGTATCACAAGCAATCACATGCTTAGGTTTAGGGGTATACCCTGTGAAGAAGTTTTTTTTTTTCTGAAGAAGAAGAGGTTTAGGGTTATACACGAAAAGCACCTTTAGTGCCAGTTCTCATATGTGAAAATAAGGATCTTTGTGCTTTACAAATTCTGATTTTACACTAAGGGGGTGTTGGAATATCACGGAAGGGGATGCCGCGGAACACCCTTCATAGGGATGGCAATGGACCGAGGAGAAACGGGATCCCGCCCGCCTTACCCTGGTTGGACCGGGGATGAAGGTTAAAATCAAAACCAATGCGAGAATGAAAGCGGGGGTGGGGGACAGGATTTTGAGACGGGATGCGACCTTGTCCCCCAACCCCGCTCCCGTCCACTGCCATCCCTACCCCTTCCATGGAAACGTATGCCGTAAAAATTGGTCTCCCCCCCCCCCCCAAAACGGGAACCGTTTCTGTGGAAAACCCACCTCTAGCGTGCATTTTGGCATGCCTGTTAAGGGTTTTGCTGGAAAACGGCGGTTTTGGCTGTTTGTGTTGTCAAGGTGTACCCCCCACAAAAATGCACACCCGTCGATGCCTGACAACACCCATTTTCCTTGACACACAAACATGCCCTAATAGTCTTGGCAATCACTTGGAAGGTGCCTATCACTGCAGAGGGTTGACAATGGTTGGACTCGAGAACTCGGCGAGTCGGTATGTGCACAACTGCCCCACTTACCCCGTTCGATATATCTTAAACGAAACTCACTTAAATTGAGGAGAGCATGTGTAATAGTCCATCTTAAGCAGGTCCTCGAAGAGGGGTTAAACTAGGAGAAAGGATCATGTGCAATGCGATTACATACTTTTGTGCTGCTGCAACCTGATCACCCTTCATCCTTGGGATACATCTTGTCAGATGCTAGGCAGAACAGCAGATGGAGGCTGATCAGGTGCATCAGCACACTCAAAGTGTGAAATCACATTGGACCGGTTCTTCCGTCCTAAACTAGTCAGCCATTAGTCTTCATAAACTAGTCAGTCATTAGCCTATCGGCCATTAGTGAAAAATTCAAAACCGCTTTTATAAGTTCTCTTTTTGATTTGTTTGTTCAATGTTGTCAACATCGGTTTTCAAAAAGATTCAGAAAACCAGCCCAAATCGGACCGAATCAAATATTTTGAATTTGTCAATTTAAAAGTTGATTATTTTAAAAATAAAAAATCATAAAAAATGGAAAACAGAAAAATTCTGAATTTTTACCTAAAAAAAAGAACATCTAAAGATGAAGTAAATGATGACATAGTTGTCGACCAAATTCTAAAATACACATCCAACGCCCAAACAAAAAACTGATTGTTTAAAAAATAAAATAAAGAAAAAACTGATTCAACCTGGATTAAGGCAATGTCGCCCGCTTCAACCCAATACCACCGATTCAAGGTTGAATCACCCGATTTTACATGGGGCTTGGATCAACCACTAAGTCGAATTGATTTAATGCTGATTCAATTAGAACCCGCCGATTTAGGCTGATTTGATTCGCTTCTTACAACACTTGCTTGTTTGGCTCATCAGTAAGCGGTAAGCAGTAGAGCATTTTTTTTAAAACGGTCAATCTGTGTGTGTGTGTGTGTGTGTGTGTGTGTTTTGCGTGGGTGGGTGTGGAGAGAGAGAGAGAGAGAGCACATAGGCTCAAACTAGGCAAACGGCAAACGACCTCTACAGACCTCTCACAAACAAGGCAATACGTTAGACCAAAAATACAAGTGACGAGGCAATCTTTCCCGTCTAGTCCTTGGTTATCTCCAGTATCGTTGTGAGCCTCGGCCTCTTGTATCTTCTCAAAAGCAATGATGAACAGACTACACTCACAGAGGAGAATGCCATGCATGCCCCAGCAACCCATGGTGGCAGCCTCATCTTCATGACCGGGAACAGAGCTCCAGCTGCAAGGGGAATTGCGATGAGGTTATACCCCATTGCAAACACGTAATTACAACGTATCCGTGCAAATGTTTTCCTCGATAGATCAATGGCCGTGATTACATCTTCAAGATTACTCCTCATCAACACATAATCTGCTGCTTCAATAGCTATGTCGGTTCCTGCACCAATTGCCATCCCCACATCAGCTGCAGCAAGGGCAGGTGAATCGTTGATGCCATCACCAACCATGGCGACCACTCTCCCATCATTTTGAAGTGAACGAATCACTTTGGCTTTCCCAGCCGGCATTATCTCTGCTTCCACATGTGTAATACCAACCTGCATTCATGAGAAGAAGCTCAAGGACCAAACAATAAACGTCGAGGTCCATATAGAAATCAGCCCAAAAAAATATTTAGCTTTTCCTGAAGTATAATAAACCTTCATACACTTCAATAAATCTGCAAATTTCAGCATCGTCCTACTAATGATTCAAACATTACTTTATGCCATGGAATTGATAATAACCACAAAAACACAAGATAATTGGTCACATCAGAACAGAAACAAACTGTTAATCCCTTCCAGCTTTCCTATGTACTGTTTTAAGCTTCTTGTCTTAGATGAAATTGATCCAGAATCCCAGATTTAGGTAACATACCTAAGCCTTCAATGATAAAACATAGTCCTGTATTCAAAGACCTTAGCTATGCTACAATAGTAAGAAAGGGATCCAACTGAGCTTGGATCAAAGTTTCCAGAGTTTTTAAGATTTTTGAGTCATCATAGTTTATGAGTAATTGGAGATAATAGGCTTTGGTTATTCAGCTTGAAGATTGGATGTAGAACAGACTCCATAGAATGGTCACATTGAGTTGTGCTCAACCGGTCAGTGTTGCAGGTAAGATTGACTCGAAATCAGTTGGATTTCAAAAGTCTCAAGTCAGATTGTTATTGCTATCATCATTTTCCTGTTGAATATTAGTGTATAAAACAATACATAGCATATGAATTACGCGAGAGTTTTAGACCCATGATGTATCATGTGTTATGCTTGAGAATATCAGATTGATAATGTGCTAGCATTTCCTAGTGTTACATAGCAATGAGATGGCTGAAAACCAATCATACTAAATAATAGAAGACTAACACTAGGCCAAAATAGTGTCACAGTGGTATTGTCAAAGGCAAAGAATGGATGTTCAAAACTGGAACCAAAGCCAATCTCTACGTTTCAGGAACTTGTAGAAAGAGAGTGTATCCCCAGTACATTTTTTGCAGGAATAAAGATGGAAGATAGGAGAGCCAACCATGATGGTTAGCACTGATCCCACCATGTCCAGTTTTTTTGTGCGAGAAGGCATAAGGACAGTTGATAATGCTCAGCTAAATTCTGTTAGATGTAGGTCTAATTTGTTTAATGGATAGGAAGTTATTCTTATAGAATCAGCTGTTGCTTTTTTTTCACTTTAAGTTTATGACAAAGATCGATGCTTAGGAGCATTTCAGTGTTAATAGGCATATGGATTAAAAGGTTTTTATGGTTGTCTTGGTACACAGTGTCGTGAACCAGTAGGCTGCTTGGTTCAATGACCATGAAGAGCCCTGGATTGAAGTACGTGTTGTGCTCTATTATGGTTTGTACCGATTTCCAACATTATCAAATGAATAAACATACTAGTGAAATGCCTGAAAATTTTCACTAGTACAACTGAGAAGTGATACCTCCAAACTAGAACAATCACAGGGCCACAGCACTCAAATCAATAGACATTAAAATCTTTAGTGGAACTAATGAAGAATAAAGAGAAAAAATAGCCTCTTTGTGATTCTTAGGAATTTCTCTATTCTTTTCCACATAAAATATGAAATGTCACATCACATCATCCCTAATGACCTTCCAAAGCCTTCCTTGTCTAGTTCCTTTAGCCTGACACTAATTACTCTTGAAACAAGGTGGCCTAAAAAAGGAAAGTAAAAGGTTGAGATCCAGCATCCAGATGCATTTGGTTAAGAACACTCTCTTTAGAACTTTAATCACCCACTTTGGTATTTCTGAAAATGCCAAGTAGGGTTTATTGTCTGAGTTATCAAAATACAACTAGGAATCAATCCCAAAAGTTTCTCTATTTTGCAAAACCAAAAGAGATCTCCCACAACAGAACTGTGACTTCCAAACAGGGCTAAAATGCAGGCATTCTAAAAAAAAATAGGATCGGAGGAGAAATGGAAATTTTGATGCCTTAACAGGTCAACTGTTGCGTGTATACAGGACTAAGAAGGCTTTAGACCATTTGGAAATTCTAAATGAGCCATAAAGACCCCTTTTCGAATGTTTTAATTTTTGGATGAAAATGACCCTGAACAGTTGGCCAACTTTGACTATGAGAGTCAAATGGTCACTTAATGCCAAATGGTTACCTAAAATCATAAACACTATTTAAGAAACATCAATGGCCTTCCTTTCCTTGGTCAAAAGTCAACTAGGCCTTGGGTTAGCCTAGATAACTCTGTCCAATGGGTTAGGCCTAAAAGAAATATTAAGGGCCTCTCAATGTGCCACTACAAGCATGCAAGTGCAAAGCATGTTGTCAAAGTGCCATATTACTCAAGCACCCAAACACCCATACAGACACATGGGCATGTGCATGGACGTCCATCCTTGGGCATTGCGCAGCAATGTCGGCAAGGACCTACTTTTCCTAAAGGGTCATAAAGTATTTTGAATGAAGGGTCTTAAAGTATTTTGCCTCCCTCTCCAATGTGGAACTACTCTTTTCTAAAAGGCTTTTTACAAGGAAACAAGAAAGTGAGCCATTTTATTAGAAAATGCAAATTTTGAAACTTTTCCAACAGTACCATATCATATATACTGTTTGAGGTATTAGCAAAACATGCCTAAAACATCTTAAATGATTTAACCTTTTCTCCTTCATAGTTTACTTTCCCTTGATGTGCTCATAACATATTTTTTTCTTTCTTGTTAATCCAAATATTCAAGGTTGCACATGAATTTTTAGCTGCATGTTCTCCTATCTCTCTTGATAGTTCTTAATCACCATTACAATGAGGGTAATTCTAAGCATGTAAGGTTGCATATTGACAATTGAAAAGGATATATACTTCAGAATCAGAATTGCTTCATGACTTGATAAACAATTAACTACCAAGATAAGTGAAAAAATAGTATAGTAAAACAATAGGTCCAAGACAACCGTCAATATCAAGAACAGGAAGTTGAACTAACATTTTCAAGACAAAGTGGATTGACATAATTGTCTTGCAAAGATAAGTGAGAAGAAAGTACTGATGAAGAGAAAGATGATAAGAAGAGCCAAAGGTCTTCATTGGTATTTTAGATGATAAACAGAATAAGGATAATGAAGAAACAACAGATAGTTTTCTTTAGAGTTTGGTGTGATTCATTATCAAGGAAGCTATAGGTTCTAGATATGCATGATGCACCCATCAGCTTACATTTTTTACACTGTCATGTTATGTGGCTTGCATGATTTATATAGTATATGCAAGGTTTCTGTTGTACATGAATGTGGTTTGCATGATTTATAACAGTACATGAAAGCTTTGTAATGTACATCAAGCTATCTCTATATTTTTATCAATATTGTTGGCTTCCTTTAGCAAAATTCACATTAAATCAATTATTAATGAAGAAACTCTGCAAAAGAAACGGGTGTCAAAGACCATGCTTGGCTAGCAGAGAATGTAAAAAGTGTCTCCAGCATTCAACAACAACATTGCTACGGCATAATAAAATCAAGCCCATCAAGATCTTAAAATGAAACCAAATGTTTAAACTATGAATCAGCACTTTGGTAAATCTGCACAAGTTGTAATAAGCAAGATATGCACCTCTTCAGCTATAGCACGAGCTGTCCTCAAGTTATCCCCTGTAACCATGACAGGCACAACACCCATTTTCTTCAGGCCTTCAACAACAATCGCTGCCTCTCTTTTAAGAGGATCTGAGACCACCACAATGCCAACAAAGGCACCATTGTATGCCACAAGTATTCCGGTTTTAGCATATTCTTCCATTTCTACCAAGTATTTCTCAGCCTGCAAAGGTATCGACACCCCTCGTTCAGATAGCAGCTTACGATTACCGACCTGTTGATAACACTGACAGCAATCAGGAGATTTGTACAAGCAATTCCAAAGTGCTTTAATGGAAATTCAATGTTTTAATTCCAGGATTTAGATCACAAACTCACCAAAACTAATTTATCATCTATCAAGCACTGCACACCCTTCCCTGGCAAAGCAAAAAACTCTGCAATCTCATAAAGCCAAAATGAATAATTTGGTTCCTTTGTATGCATATCAGAACCATTGGTCTCAAGAACTTCACCAAGAAAATGGAAATGGTGTGCATATTCTACAATTGCTCTTGCTAATGGATGCTCACTACTGGCCTAAACACGAGAAGTATGAGATAGGTAAATATTATTTGCAAATAATGCTTCAATTGGTAAAGAAAAAGAATCGATCCAGGATAGCAAAACAATGCCATGGGGCTAATACATCACCTCAGCAGAAGCAACTAATTTCAGAAAGTTGCCCAGTTCCATATCCGCAAAAACCTTAACTGATGTAACTGCAGGCTTACCCTGTGTAAGTGTGCCAGTCTTGTCAAAGACCACATATTGAACCTTTTGAGCCCTTTCCAAGGCATCTCCACCTTTGATAAGAACTCCATGATTAGCCCCAACACCGGTTGCAACCATGACTGCAGTAGGTGTAGCCAATCCAAGTGCACAGGGGCAGGCAATAACCACAACAGCTATTGCAAACATGAGGGCAAAAACAAAATAACTGCAGTTTGCAGGCAACCATGTTGCTGAAAATGCACCTAAGGTGCCACAAAGATACCTATAGTCAAAGAAAAGCAGCAAAAAAATGAATCATATAAACTTGGAAGATACTCAGAAGCATAATTTAAGAATAAACAAACACTTACCAGCCAAAAAATGTCATCAATGACATGGCAACAACAGTTGGAACAAAAATGCTAGCAACCTGTAAAGCATAATTCTTTGTCAAGAAGGCTGAATATGACCATGATCTAGGGGCATAATGGGCATTGTGTTTAAGAAACTGAAACAAGAAAGGATTCGGTCACAAGCCATATTATTAACTGCAATGGAAATGGAAAAGAATCTTGAGCTAACATGCTCTCCAATTTCTTTTATAGATAGCCATCATAATATTTTCTTCAAATTACTCAATATAATGCCCAATCACAAGGTTCTGAGTACCTGCATCTAAAACTACCAGCAATTTGCACATTCCAAAAAAGAAAGAATGGTCATTTTTCTTTTTATCAGAATGTCCTTTTTCTCTTTTGGTAAGAGAACCAGTCCCAGGGCATGCTGGTGCAAATCAATCATATGTTAGTTAAATCCAAGCAATGATTTCTACCACCATTCCTACAATCAGGTGTGCACTTGTAAGTTTCCACCAGTATGACATTGAAGGAGAGAAACTGAAGCCAAAGTTCTGTAGCAGTTGATTATACTTCCGAATGGTGAGCATATAATGGAGTCCTCACAAGCACATATTGTCATATAAACACCAATAGAAGTTTATGCATGAACTGCTTATCATTGAAACATGAAAAAATGTTTCCAAACTTATGCATTTGTGAGCCAACATATGTATGCATGTAAATTTTTATTTTTTTTAATGGATGAGCTTAAGTGTCCACAACTTTAGTGAATGAATATTTCCAAACTTATGTGTTTGTGTGCCAACATATGTATGCATGTACATTTCTATTTTTTTGTATGCACGAGTGCAAACATCTACAACTTTCGTGAATGCTATGTTTGAAAAGATATTTTTCTCATATCTAAATATCATGACACTCCACAAAGCCATAAAAAGTTACACCACTTTTCAAAAGCAATCTACTTTAAGAACTATAGCAAGGGCCTACCATAAGATCCATTGATATCACACGTCTAATATTTTTAAATAAGAGAAGAATTCCATCAAATGCACCTCGTCAGAAGAGATAATCAGATAAAGAAAAAGAAAAAGGCCATAATTGGAAAACAGAAAGTCCTGAAGTCACTGTAAGGAAGAAAAAAGGAAAAAAAAAGCTGCCTCAGCTTTGCATGCACAACAAATGGATCATAAATGCAATCTGTGGATAGAAAAAAATAGCATTTTCTTCAAAATAGAAAAGTGCATAGATACTTACAACATCTGCAAACTTCTGAATAGGTGCCTTTGACATTTGAGCCATCTCTACCAAGAATATTATCTGATTCAGAACAGTATTGGACCCTACTTTGGTGGCTTTTATGTGAAGCACCCCATGTAAGTTAATAGTGCCTCCTATCACCGAAGAATTGACCTCCTTCAGAACAGGTTCAGATTCACCAGTAACCATACTCTCGTTAACATGGCTAGAACCCCACAAAACCACACCATCAGCAGGAACTTTTGAACCAGGAAAAATTTTTAAGACATCACCACGCTGAATTAGTAAAGAATCGATCTCTCGTTCTCCAGTGCACTTTCCATCTGGCATTGAAAGCAGATATTGTGTTCATTCAGAAAAGATTTGCCAATTGCTCCTAGAATGATTTTCTTGGATGGGAAAGGGAAAAATAAGTCCTATAAGCATATCAAAATGACGAAGAATGTTGCTATGTTGATGGCAGTGTAAAGCAACAGATGTTCAATGCATGCAGCGTAAGTGGAAAAAGACATACATACAAGAATAAAAGCAAATACTTGGAAACTGAATGCAGCAGATAAATATAGATCACAAAAGTATGCAGAAGCTAACCACAATCCATAATCAACAACAATGCATTCGCTGGAGCAAGTTCTATGAGCTTCTTGATAGCCTCTGATGTTTTTCCTTTTGCAACAACTTCCAGATACTTCCCCCACAACACAAATGTTATCAGCATAGCACTCGTCTCAAAGTATGTTGGAGACCAGAATCCAGTCAATGCCCCATATAGAAGTGCATAAACAGAGTAGAAATAAGAAGCTGAAGTTCCAAGTGCAACCAACACATCCATGTTTGCTGACCCATGGCATAAAGCTCTATAAGCTGAGACGTAGAAGCGTTTACCAACAATAAATTGAACAGGACTAACTAATGCCCACTTTAACCAATCACTCACCAAAAATGGGCCACAATGCCACAGTAGCAATGAATATACAACAGGTATATGGGGGCATACTACTGCTATAAGAAAAACTGGGACCTGTTAGGATCAACAGAAGCAAAAGGAATTTTAGCCCATTAAACAAAATGAAAGACAAAAATTTTGAGGTTTTTCTAGAGGAGTAACCAGAAATGTGCACCTAAAATGCATATACTGAAAACTTCAAAAAACATAAAGTCCCATACTCACACTGAGATACAAGCTGGACATGAAAAGCTGAAACATGTTGGAGGATTCTTCTACATCACTAGCAATGAATTTTGAGTACGGGTTTTGAAGAAGTACTTTAAATTTGCCACTGCTTCCTTCCTGTATAGAGTGAACTATAGCTCTCAAACCAATGTCCTCAGGATCAAACAAAATTTCTAATTCTGTGAGGGCTTTGTTGATGACAAATTGCCTCACACCTTTCAAACCCCTAAGTAGACCTTCTAAGAGTTGCACATCCATTTCACTATGCATTCCAACCACCCCGAAAGAAGCCCTATCTTGTTCACTACTGTGAATAAAAGAAGCATCAAAACCAGCATCTTCAATTGCCTGTACTATTTGTTCCTTACTGATAACAGCAGGATCGTATTCAACTTCCCCTGATGATGTAGCCAAAGCAACAGCGGCATGTTTAACACCAGGCAGCTTCCTCAAGATTCCTTCGACAGAGCATATGCAAGCCGAGCAAGTCATTCCTACGATTCTGAATTGGCCAATCAAGGACCCTTGCTGCTTTGATCGTGAAACTGGAGTCTCCATGATTTCTGCATCAAACCCTGCATCTTCAATTGCAAGTTTAATATCTTCTTCCTGCACCAGATGTAAATTTGTCAATAGGAAGACAACAAGAAATGGAAAAAAAAAAGCCAAATAGGTAGAACAACATGCTTGTCCATAATAGTAGGGGACTTGAAGCAAACAAATAAGTAGGGGTAGATATGGAGTTTCCTAACCATTAACTCTTTGTCTCCCACCAGCCCAAATGTTGTCAGTATTGGTTTTAGACTATTCCAAAACGATTTAGAGAATTGACCGATTCGGATTCAAACTGAATCGAGCTTAATCGACCATTTTTACTTTTTAATTAAAAAAAAAATTTATTAAAATGTTTGTTTTTTTTAATGTTAAAACATTTTAAAAAATATGAAACTATTAAAAGTTGTCTGAGGACTGAATAAACTCAAATTGAATCAATTTTGGGCTGATACAATATGAATCAAGCGATTCAGACCAATTCGCATTGACACTGACAACATTGTGCCTGCCCAACGGGGACCATCAAGGCATGAAAGACAAAACAATGGAGACTTTGATTTTTTGCCATGACAATGATAAACAAAAGAAGCTTGATTGGTCTTAAATATTCTTTGATAAATGTGAAAGACAGTAATTGATGCTTTGTTAGGTTTGCAAACCAAAAGTAGCTAGGACAACAGAAAATAATTGAATTAGAAACAAGTATTAGACAACACAGTCTTATTTGGATGTCATGAGTGCTGGTTTCAAACTACCATACAATGTGCAATCTACTCCTTTCTATCTCTTTAAAAAGGTTATAAGTTGACTCCACTAACAATAGGTAGTTGCAAGAAGGTCACTATATATATATAGGACTACAAAAATCATAACAAAACAATTATGCCAAATCAATGTTATAAGAAAATGAAGCCAGGAATATTATTTTCAAACAATCTAATCCATTAATTTTGATACCAAAAACCAATTAGAAGAACATCACCACCAAAACGATCAACAAGGATAAATAACAAGCCAAGTAAGATCCCAAAGAGGATCCTTCTTAAGTATTCTAGAAAAAGGTAAAAACAGAGGGCAACCATGACATTAATAATAAATGGTCAAAATAGAAACCATTGAAAGTAGTGAGGTAAATGGAAAACTCTCCAAGATCAAGGAACTCAGAGATAACAAGTTGCCCACCTTCATTGCAGTATGATTGTCATGGTGCATAGGTGTGAAAATGTCAATAGAGAAAATATGTGCATAAAAACACAATACCCTTGATATAAGAAGTGTGCACAAAGGCACAAGGAGAACCCTCACAAGTGCACAAAGGCATAAAAAATAAACTCTTTCTTATTGAATCACCCAAAAGAGCTTTACAAAAGCTTAAAATATATAAAGGGGGAAGACCCCTATTTATACATCTTAGGAGACCAAAGAGGGTCTCCAATATAGACTTTGAGCCCCTCCAACAGTTAGAATTCTAACCGTTGGAGAGGCCCCAACGTCTATGTTGGAGGCCCTTCTTTGGCTGAAAAAGAAACAAAAAACAAAAAAGAAAAGAAAGAAAAAGAAAAAAGAAAAAGGTATAAAATTGCATACATATTCATAAAGTAGAATATGTGTAAAATAGAGGGAAAAGGCAGATTTACCCTTATCGGGTTTATATATATATATATATATATATATATATATATATATATATATATATATATATACGAAATACAATTTAACACCTCCCCCCCCTCAAACTTAGGGCGTGATGACCGAAAGTTTGCCAAGAAGAAAGTTAAATCTTGGAGAACATAGTGTCTTGGTGAAAAAGTCTGCCAGTTGATATTCTGATGTTACATAAGGAAGATCTATAACTTTTTTCAAATATTCTTCTCTAACATAGTGGTGGTCCATCCTAATATGCTTTGTTCGCTCATAAAATGTGTGATTTTTGGCAATATATATTGCACTTTTATTATCACAACACAGTTTTGTGGGCTCTTGAACACGTATTTCAATATCTTCCAGCAACCTCTGAATCCAAACAATTTTCATGGTAGTGATTGTCATGGTTCGATACTCAGTTTCGGTAGACAATAAAGACACTTCTGTTGTTTCTTGCATCTCTAAGAAACTAATGATTCACCTAGAAAAATACAAAAACTAGCGGTGGAGTGATGGTTATTAGGGTCACCTCTCCAATCAGAATCAGTATAAGCAATTAAATTTAATTCGAAGGAAGATAAAAATGCTCCCTTATTTATGATTCCCTTTATATATATGATAATTCGAAGAATAACGCTCATATGTACTGTTGTAGGAGAATGTTGAAATTGGCTAGAAACATGTATTGCATGAGAGATATCAGGTCTAATAATGCTAAGATATGTTAATGATCCGACCAGTTGCCTGTAAGGAGTGGGATCTTCTAGAGGAATCCCATCATCAATCTTTATCTTCGATCCTACTATTTCAAGAGTTTCACAAACCTTGTCATCTGTGATTCCTGACCTGTCAATGACGTCGCATGCAAGTTTAGTGTGAGATAAAAAATAGCCTCTGTGAGAATAGACAACTTCAATACCCAAAAAATAGCCTCTGTGAAAATAGCCCCTACCGCGCCCTCCCACTCCCTATGTGTCCGTCGGAGGGCCGACAGTGGCCGACGGGCCCCCTTGTCGTCCCCCTCTCTCTCTTGAGGTTTGCCAGAGAGCCAGCAGAGGGCCAGTGGCACCCTTCCTCTCATGTGGGTTATCAGAGGGCCGACGGGAGGTTAGTAGTCTCCCTGTCGCGCCCTTCCTCTCTCTCTCTCTTTGTGTGTGGGAAGAGTCCGACATGCGGCCCCTACCACCCTTGCCCCTCCTCTGTGACCTACCAAGGGGTCGGCAGGAGATTGGTGGCTCCTGTTGCCTCTCTCTCTCTCTCTCTCTCTCTCTCTCTCTCTCTCTCTCTCTCTCTCTCTCTCTCTCTCTCTCTCTCTCTTGGTCGTTGGAGGTCCGACAGGGGGGCTGGCGGCCTCTGCCGCTCCCTCCCCTCTCCCTCGCTTCAATGTTTTCGACCGACAGGGGCTCGCCCCTGCCACCCTTTTGTTTCCGACAGGCAGGGGAAAGGTCCCTACTGCCTCTTTGTTCCGACAGGTAGGGGCGATGCCCCTGCTGCCCTTCTATACCTGCAGGCAGGGGCAAGGCCCTTGCTACCTCTCTGTTTTCGGTTGGCAAGGGGCTCGCCCCTGCCGCCCTCTTGTTCCAGCAAGCGCGACTGGCACTCCCTGCCTGACTCCCCTTTTAGTGGAACCAAATGGGTTTCTGTTTGTACTGTTTGGTAAAGCGGTTAAAGCATGTAACCACGTCCCAAACCCTATGGTGTCGAATGCCGGATTGGGATCGACCCCAACTCAACAAACGCTTGCGATGTATCGAAAATCACATTTTGTTTGTTTACAATTCGTACGATGAATCGCACTCTGGCTCTGCGGCCCGAGTCCTGTATCATCTACACTCGTAGGTGCACGCAGCTACACAACATCACGAGGTAGGGGAAAGTCACACGAGGATTTTGGATGAATGAAATAAAGTATAAGAATTCTGAGATAGAATAATTTATTTTGCATACATGCTTACATGTAAAACAATATAACTTGTGATTATCTGTTTTGTGTTTCCTCGTTCCTACTCCTTTAGAATTACATGCTTGATGTATGTTATATAGGTAGACTCATTTCTACAGTGATCCCTATTACTGCGTTTTTGTACTTGCTCACTGTTGTGATTGCACTGTAGATGTTATGGTTGTTACTACCTGTTAGATCTTGTTGCCGCCCTCGGGCAAGCCTCGTGGGGTGTGCAGGTGCACGTACCATATTTTGTGCCTTTCGAAAATGTGCGAAATTTGGGTACATGCATCAAATTTCAAGAAGAGGATCTTCTTAGTGCAAGGCTCGACTTCTTGAGCACGAAATCTTTTTTAAAAATGAATAATTCATCTGTGTGTTGCTAGAGGCAACTAAAAGTACCCTGAGTCGATTACTCGGAGGAAATAATGGAATCCACAGTGATCCCAAGACTTGTCTGAAAAATCCTATTTTGTAGTGATTGAGCATACCAAGTATATTATTGATTCTATGAAATACTGTGATGGGTTATCCATAGAGAAACCCACAAGTTTGCTATCGTAACCGAACCTCAAGACAAATACAATATATATATTATGATAAGAAGTATGAGAGGTCATTGAGTACCTCAAAGTGTACAATAAGCACTTTATTGGAATAAATGAAATAATGATGTCGGCCTCGACAAGCCAAATGCTCAAAGAGCAATGCATGTCATGTATGAACTGAAGGAATTGCAAGATATTAAATATTTGCCCTCTCAGGCAGGTACGACCGTACTTTTAGACAAGTACGTCATGTTGGTGTTACGATATTTGGATGATGAGGTTCTAACAACCTTGTAGCGTACATATAGCACAAATGTTGAGATCACATAAATGATGACAACTCACCTTCACAGAGAAGATGTTCAAGTGGGTCTAACAGACCAGAGCATGTAGAATGGGATGGCAGTTAAGAAACCCCCGTTGTACCCATTCGACCTTTATGGTTCATCAAGGGAGATGATGAATGGTATAAAAACTCCGATGGACAGGTTGTTAACAACCACCCCACGGGCAAAAGACTCGGCTTCCCCAGTCATCGGAATTAGGAGTTAGGGGAATTGGGATTACCATAAATTATCCAAAGTGGTAACTCCTAGGCACTTCTACAGAAGTTAGATGCATCCATGGGCCACAAATGCCTTTGGGGATTTACTGTCTTGGTCACTGATCGTCCCCTTAGGAGCGGATTCAGTCAAGTATCCGGGTTAATGAAAAACATCTGACATAATAAAGCCCCGGATCGGTCTGGGTTGTTTTTACGTTTCGCGTCTGTGTGTACCCACAAGCCAGTTAATATCAGAACTTAAAGAATATCTCTTTCATAATAAGTTGTAGATGATTGAGATTTATACTACTTGAAATGTTGTTGTTATATATGTTTAAAGACTAGATCTTTGCATAGTTTACATATGTTGCACCTGCTAGAATAGATTACATTCTACTTGTTGCTTCTAATATAATAAATTGTTTATCTCATGAATGTCTTCTTTTATTTTATTCTATATTGTATATTCGTGCACCTACTAGTTTGTTATGAAACTGACTAATTTCATGGGCAAGTGATGAGTAGGACTTCACAGGAGGCCGATGGCGCGATGCAACATGGCTCGGGATTGTCCTTTTTGCTGACGTCTTGGCTTTGAGTTTTGAGTTTTTCTTTAGGTTATTGGATAGTGGGAAAATGCTCATTTTGTAGCAAACTACAGATTTTATTAATAATCTATTGTTTTATTTCCTCACTTTTTTTGAGTAGTTGTTTCATGTGAAATAATGATTTTACTTCTAACGTACCCAGAATTTGATAATTTGTGTTCCTTTCTAAATGTCTTCCGTTGTCGATTTTTAAAGCAAAAACTTTAATCTTTGAAAGATTTTTCGTCAATGTTTTCGAAATCACAAGTTAAAATTTTGGGGCGTTACACACGCGCCCACTCTCACCCAGAAAAATCCCCTACGGGTTAATGGATCAAGGTGGGCAGTGCCCGCCCTGACCTGGAGTGAAGGTGGGCAGTGCCCCGGGTCAGGGTGGGCACCACTTGTTCCCAACCCAAAGGGGTGATTGATAAAATTTTATGTTTTTCTCGGTTTTGTACTTGATTAATGTTGTATTTACTTGTTGATTCTCTGTTTTTGTGATTCATTTTATGATGTGATTGGTGAAATTTTACGTTTTCACTTTTCTACTTGATTATGATGTATTTACTTGTTGATTTTCAGTTTCTGTGGTTCATTTTGCGATGTGATTGGTGAAATTTTATGTTTTTCTGGTTTTCTACTCCATTATGCTGCATTCACTTGTTGATTCTTTGTTTCTTCAATTTACGATGTGATTGGTAAAATTTTATGTTTTTTCTGTTTTCTACTTGATTATGCTTCACTTGCTTCTTCTCTGTTCCTGTAGTTCATTTTACATGCAGTTTGTATAATGTTACATTTTTATGGTTTTCTACTTGATTATACTGCATTTATGTGCTTCTTCTATGTTTTTGTGATTCATTTACCATTCAATTTGGCAAAATTTTATATTTTCTGGATTTCTACTTGATTATGCAACTTTTCTATTTTTGAGGACGTTTTGTGATGCAATCAGTGAAATTTTATGTGTTTCCAGTTTCTATATGAATATGTTGCATCTTCTTTTTGTATGATTTCTTTTTGGACCTATAAGTATCTGAAAGTTGAGGGGGAGTTCTCTTTTTACCTTTTGCTTTTTTCTTTTTTGCCATTTTTTATGGAATCCTATTAGACTATTAGTGTTTTTTAAAATGATATAAATGTTTAATTTATAGTTTTTGGTGTTTTTTCCTTCTAATTACCATTAGACATGAATTTATAAATATTGTGTGATTTGATTTCGATTAGAATATTTAAGGGTTTTTTTATCAACTAGCATAAACGAATAATTTATGATGTTTGTAGAACATAGGGTTTTGATTTGGTTTTTTGAAACATATTATTAGTAATTTGTTTTTTTTACTTTGTATTTGTGCCCACCCTATGTGATATATATGTATATAACTATCTTAAACTGCTCACATAGATATATTTATAGGTTTTTGCTTAATTTGTAGTTATAGATGCATTCACTATAATTTACTTGCTTTAGATGATGTACTTGTCACGTTTATAAGTATTTTTAGAGAGATAAAAAATCAACGGCACGTGTCGCACTAAAACCTTTGATGAACGAATCGAATTTTCTGGCCAAATTTGATTCGATCCAAAACATGATTTTTAGAAAATTCATAAACACTGATAAACACATCGACAGGTTTAGATTGAGCAAAAAGTATCTGTAACTAATTTCGAAGTGTTTAGCACGAATTTTAGTAAATTATGAACACCGATAAACAATCGCTTCGTTCGTTTGTTATAACACTCGGGCATTCACTTGATTCAACCCTAAAAACAAAGGATTCCCTTGATTAAACGATGAATCAAAAGATCACATAACCGCATTTTTCGTCAACCGGCCAAAGAAACAGAGCTCAACAAGAACAGAACCGATTTTTCTCATCACGAATGAACCAAAAGGTGAACAAATCACGAAAATTTGTGTATCAATGGACCAAAGAATCAGAACTACTGAGAAACAGAGCTCCACAAGAGCAAAACCGATTCACCTCAAAACAATTTTTGCCTAAATACAACGAAATACAGAAAAGAAAAGAAGAGCATAAGAACACTATGATCGGAATCCTCAGGTCGCTACCAGAAGCTAGAAGAAAGCAAGGAGAGAGAGAGAGAGGAGTGCGTGCCTTGAGGAGGGATGGATCGAAGCGGACGTCGGCCTTGTTTTGGAGGAGGGCGACGGAGGCGCGGAGGACGCCAGGGAGAGAGGAGAGCGCCTGCTCCACCGAATTGGAGCAAGCGGCGCACGTCATCCCGATCACCTTCACCTGCACCGTCTTCCCGGCCACCTCTCCCGACGAGCCTCCTCCGCTCTCCGCATCGTAGGAGTCGAGCAGCCGTACCTCCTCCAGCTCGTCCCAATCGTCTCCTCCCTTCTTCTTCTGCTTCTTCTTCCCCGACGGGACCCTCGCCATCTGCACGACCCTCGCCGCCATTTTCTTCCTCCTCCACTTCCTTCTGCTTCTCTTCACTCTTCTTTTCTTCAACCTTTTCTCAATTTGTGTTCGACTGTAACTTCTGTAGTAACACACACACACACACACACAGAGAGAGAGAGAGAGATTCACCGGAAAAGACGGAAGGTCTGGATTTTTGTTTTAGTTACGTCTGGAGTGTTTTTTATAAGTTTATTCACTTAAGATTATTAGCTGGTGTGAATGGTCTGAAATGCCCCTGTATCGAGTGTGCATGGTAACTTTGGATACGGTTTCTTTGGGAGTCATTGGTTTTGAGACTTTGGACTGCCTGATGGGAATGATTTCATCGAATAGTAGATTTCTCTATTAAGATGATGGTACCAAGTCGGACATGAGCTCAATCGGACCGACCATAAAACAAATCATACACAGATCCTATTAAGATTAATGAACGAAACTCAGACCATAATCGAGTTTGGTATGTCATTTTACAAACCATAATTCTAATCAAACCTTCTTATTTATCACCAAACCCTGACTCTATAAGGTTTGGTCTGGGTTTATCCAGGTCAAACCCAACTCATTGACACACCTAGCCACAGAAATAAAAAAAGAGCTAAGCTTGACCACTCTCAAACTCACATTTGGATCGTTTACCGGCAGCTCCCATTGGTGCAAGAGATGCTTAATCGAGAATACAGGGGCGTTCATGGAAAATTTTAAAACAATAATGGCATAAGTGGGAAGAGAATTTTTATGGTGACCGATGGCTTCAGGGAAAAGCCAAGAAGAGCTCGTTCTTGCCGTGAGATCTCGTTTCCCCTTATTTAAAACAAAATATTCATAATCTTCTCCAGAGCCAAATATGTTGGAAACAAACCCTCTGAAGTCATCGCAATATATTTTTCTGTCCAAATGGCATTTTCTGTGGGCTGGGAACAAGGTGTCTGTATCGGCCCATGGTTTTTGTCACGTTGGTCTCACACTCGCTATCTTCTTCCACCCATTTGAGGGCATCTCCCTTAATAGTCCAACCATGCATTATTGTGGTGCCCGGGGTTGGTACGTGGGTGACTTGTCTTGTGGCTCTTTGGTGTGTGCACTGCACATAGGCTTCCACCATTGCATTCTACGATATGCACCAACCAACCCACGCTGCATTATCCAAAAATTTTCGTATTTTCCAAAATTCATTTAAAAATTTTTAAAACACGCTAAATGTTCAATTTTGTAGGTTTCTTAATTTTCAAATACCATTTTACCTTTAGAACGTGCTGATCTTCTGAGTTTTGCATGTTACATTGCAATGCTCTCTCAATCCTACTAAATATCACTAAAAAAGGAATTTTATTATGCAAAAATCATGAATTTCGCACACTACACCTGTGAAATTTGCTTTTCTTCCTCACTTTCACAAAATTCTCATGATTTTTGCAGCTATGTTACGATAATCACTATAACTCTTGGGCAGGCATGCATAGTGGTGATGTATCCTACAACTCTTGCATATTTGGGATAGTAGAATCAATGTTATATATTGGTGCTATTTACATAATTGTTAGTAAATAGGTGTTAGTAAAGGTAATCGAGAAGGGATTGTTTGTGAAGTTAAAAAAGAAGTTCTTGATTGCAAAGTTACACAAGAAGCAGTTGAAAGTGATGTACAAGAACCATTTGATGAATAAAATGATGAAAATCTTGTGGATAATGTGCAACTATCTCAAGCACATTTATGTATTGAACTCAATCCTTTGGAGAACAACTTATTGTCCCAAACAATTAATGATGAGATGATCACTGTAGAGGATGTAGAACCACGTGGGCAAACTAATGCGGGTGATCTGACACTCGGCCTTCTAATGAGATGACAAATCTAGGTAAAGGTGGTTGAACTTTTTAATTTATGATTGAGCTTAAGGTGTTATATTTTATGTTAACCTTAAAAGTTGGAAATGCAAGAATGTTGCATTCATGAAAGCAAATGGACTGAGAGATACACCAGATTTAGATTTAGTTTATGCAACCCATTAGTCTATTTGAGGTAGTAGCAATAAAGATCATAATGAAAAATCTTATTATAACAACGATGATAACTATACCATATCAGTTGAACAGTAATAAAAAATGATAGAAGAGGACCAAGACAGTGATGAAACATTGGAAAAAATAATGGCAGTTGAGAACGATACACGAATGGTATTTGGAAAGCCAAACCCTTGGTTCTTGTTTAATGGTTTCTCATTCAATGAAGAATAATTAAAAATCATTGAAGCAGAGGCATCTAAGTTATACCGCCAGTTGCGCAATAAAAAACTCAACGATTGTAAACATTATAAGTGGCTAACAACATACTCAAACGATGGAGAAATTGCTTGTGGTAAAAGGTTTAATAATCTTGAGCACCATCACGAGTATTTGAGAGATCATGTGATACAGAATAACTATAAAGCAAAATTTATGAAGAACTGCAATAACATAATCATTGGCGTATGCATGAGAAAGAACACGCAGACTATGGTTGATTGCCCCTAAAAATCCACTACACAAAGATGCGCAGAGCACTGCTCTTTGTAGTGAAGAGGTATCAAAAGGAACATGCATGTAGCGGAGCAGTGGGCAACCTTGCAGTAGAAAAAGTGTCTTTTAAGTGGATTTCATGTGTTATTTACATACGCTTAAATGATAACTCAAAGATGACTCTAAGAGAAATCATGAATTATATAAGTCACGAACAAGGTAATGAGGTTACAAACAAGCATAACATGGACGGGAATTGACTAGGGAGGTGATATATGGTTCATTTAAAGAGTTTTTGAAGATGCTTCTTGATAATTATACCTTAGTTGCCTCAATTATGTCATTGCTTAGGGGTGGGGATAGGGGTAGCATTAGGGTCGATGAACTATGATTGTTGGACTTTCTTGTGCCATGTCCATACGTAGTAGACAACCCGAGATACCTATGATATGCACAACAAACATATGACATTAGAGCAGTTCAGGGGTAGGACAATTATTTTTTGATAATATACCCAGATCAAATCCTATTCATTTTCATTTCTTAACATGTAAAATCATTGTCTTTAACCCTTTCTTGTTAGATCCAGTTTGTTCATATTATGATTAGTTAATAACCCTGCTGAATAAAATCTAGTTCTAATTCGGATTTAAAGTTGGATCTACTGCTTAATATTAGAATGTGGATTAAGGTTACTATGATGAGCTGGCATCCAAACCGTTTTGCACCCTTAACTAAATGTTAGGATTGATTTGGACCTCGACATAATTTATTCAGCAAGAAGTTGGGGATGCACGATTTCTTTAAATCTTGTAAATTTGAATAGGCACATCTTGTAGTAGCATAAAAAAGAACAAGTTTTTTTGTGTGGGGCCCATATGCTTTCTACTAAGGCGATCGGACACGCTTATCATAAAAAAGATCAGGACCGTAGAACCTTGGACTGAAACTGTGCAAGGCACGTTGGATGCCATTCATCATCAAGATGAACAACACACAAAACCTACCAAAAGCTTCAAACCTACCAAAAGCTTCATGTTTTGAATGAATCTTGGCCTTCTATTTTCCCTCCATTGATGCCCTTGACCTAAAAATTAAATGGCATCAATTTCATGGGGCCCACCTTGTGGAGGACCATTCTTGTATATGGCTTTAGTGTCTCATTTTATCATGATGATGAACTTAAAGATATGCAGTTTTCAGTCCAAGGTTTCATTGACCTGATTTATCTTTTTGTGCTTTTAGGGGGCGTTTGCATGTCCATGGAAACATCTATTGCAGAAATGGAATCGGACACCCCCCCCCCCCGCCCCCCCAACAGAACTATTTTCTCAAAAAACCCATATCCAGCATATATTTTGGCACCTCCGTCGAGGGTTTTCCGCAAAAACGGTGGATTTTGTTGTTTGTGTTATCACTGTAGGACCCATGAAAATGCATGTCCATCACTGCATTTTCACAGAAAACAACCCACTTTCCGTGAAACACAAACGCACCCTTAGTGGTAATACAAACATACTTTAGTGGTCGAGGGTGGATCAGGTACAATCACATTGCATACTTTGAGTGTGCCGCTGCAACTAAAGGCTCTCAGTCTATGGGATACAGCTTGTCAGCTGTGGGCCCAACAGAAGATGAAGGACGGATAAGGTGCGGTGCAGTGTGATTGCACCTGGTTTATTTCATAGTGCAGCCTTCAGTGTTTGATCATGTTGGACAAGTGACCCTAGCCTTCATGTCATAAGGGCTGCTATATATTGTAAAGATATTTCAAAGTTTTATTTGAAGACAAGCACTCTACATCGGTATTGGTAGTAAGGGTGTCAATGGGTTGGGTTTGACTCAGACTCAACCCATACCATAACCTATAGGGTCAGGGTTATAAACAAAAAGAAAACAAGTTGTTTTACGTGGTTCAGTGCTATGCACCTACATCCATGAGTCTTCACACCTTAAGCAATAGGTGTGAGTTCCACTCATTTAAATAGAGAGTTACATACGTATCTTATGAGATTTCATATCAGCTATCTCTTTAGAAATCTCCTTAATAGGTGGAACTATATATGAAATTTTTCTTTTAACAATATCCTTGTGAAACTCCTTAAAAGGAACTATGTCACGTTGAAACAAATTTCCTTTATCTTCCTTAATGACTTCTGTTTCATCAAGATGATGGTTGATCTCCATATCTCGTTGTGATCTGCTGCTATCTTTATCAAGATTAGATACTCCAGCTGGATCTGGATCCTTAGTGCTAACATGCCCTCTCAAACTGGGCGTGGGTAAGGCCCAAAGACATAGTTTGGTGCAAAATTTGCCAAAGCTGGTTCGTGGTAAGGCTTTGGTAAAAATATCAGCAAGTTGCTTGAAAGAAGGAATATACTTTGTAATCAAGGTGTCAAGATGTGATCGTTGCAAAAAAATTCTCTTTTACCTTTCTTCCTTTTCCTTTTTAGGGGAAAAAGCAGAAGATAGAAGAGAAACTCTTTGCAAGGTCTCACTTAACCTTTTGAAAAAGATGTTTTGAAATTACTCTCCTCTGTTTTAAAATTTTGCGAGAAAAATGGAGAGACAAGATTCGCTCGTCGGTACGAGGCTTAACCGTTCCTGGCGCCTTTACCAGAGGTTATTGAACCAAGGATCGAATTCATGCCTTTGCTTTGCCTAAATTTATCTAAGGGATTATTCTAAGTCCTAAATGCACATAGAATTATGCTTGTGCTATGATTTTGAACTTGAAAATATGTATGCTTTTGGAAATGCTTCAGAAATTTGGAGTTTTCCAAGTGATTCTGAAATGGATTTGAAAATATCTTTTTAAGAAATGACTTCAAAAATCAATTTTGATTTGAAAAATCAAAACTTGAAATGAATTTGAGTTGAAAGTTTGAAATTGAAGATTTTGAAATTGAATTCAAAGTTAAGTTTTGGAATTTTGAAATCTGAATTGATTTGAAAGAGGAAAAATTGAAATTGGAGTTTGGTTGAGAATTGAATTCAGAAATACGACTTGGAATTTTGAAATTGTATTTAGAATTTTTAGGATTTTGAAGTTGAAAATCAGAATTGGGTTTGAAATATGAAATTGAACTTAAACTTCAAACTTAGAATTTGAAGTTTAAATTTTGAATTTAGGATGGAAATCTTGAATTTTAAAAATTAGAATTGAATTTGAAACTTCAAATTAGAGTTAAAATTAACTTGAAATCGAAATTGAAGTTTGAAAATCGAATTTGAAATTTAGAATTGAAATTGGAATTTAATACTGAATTGAATTCGATTTTTATTTTGAATTTTGAAATTGTCTTGAAAATTGAAGTTTAGAATCTAAAATAAAGAATTAAATGGAATTTGGAATTGAAATCTGAAAATTGGAAATTGAAATGAATTTTTGAAATTGAAACATGAATTTGAAATAGAATTTGGAATTAATTTAGAATTTTGAAATAAAAATTTAAAATTGAAAATGGGATTGAACTTTGAAAATTAAATTGGGAATCAAAAATCGAAATTGAGATTCGAAAATGATATTGAATTCAGAATTTGAAATTCAATGTGAAATTCAAAATTGAATTTTAGAATTAGATTCAAAATTTAAATTTGAAATTTTAAAATTGGATTTAAAATGAAAATAGAATTTGAAATTTGAAATTTGGAATTTTGAAAGAAATAAAGAATTGAATTTAATATTGGAAATGAAATTCAAAATTGGAATATGAAATTCGAAAAATGAGAAATTTAGAAATAAAGTTGAAATTTTGGAAATTGAAAAATAGATATTTGAAATAGGATTTAAAATTGAATGAAATTGAAAATAAAATAAAAAGATAAATTTGAATTTATAATTGGAAAAAAAAATGACTTTGAATTTAGAAATGAAAATTGTTTTTGAAAACTTATTTCAAAAATCACTTGGAAAATTGAAAATAACATTAAATAATTTGAAAAAAGATGGAAAATAATGATGCAATTCTATCTTAAATGATGAATGCATTAAAAGAATTTATTTGAAATTGGAATTAAAAGCAAATTTCATTATTTAATAGAATTAAAAATAAAAATTAAATTTCAATATATTCATGACTATGGTCACAAATATATTCTAATATAATCTTTATTTGAATTCTAACAGAGAATAAATAAATTTTTGTGCCTTTATAGGATTTAAAACAAAATTAATTTTCAATATATTCATGACTATGGCCACAAATATATCTCAAATTAATTTATATCTTAAATTCTGATAGAGGAAGAAAAGGAAATTTATTTTAGAGAAATATGATGATTTTTAAAAAGGGACCTGAAGTGTAGGTCAAATTTTATCCTATAAAAGATAAGAATCCTACGTATTGTTCATATTTTGACTATGGCCATAAATGTAAATCGTTTACTTAAGGTTATTTACTTCTTATTAGAATGGTGCATGTGTCATTCGTGTTTTTTCATTATGTATTTGAAATGAAAAAAAAAAGAAATGGAACAAGGTAATCATGAAATTAAGCTTAAACTAAATGCTCATTCATTCCTAGACTAAGTATAAAGTAAAAATTCTCATTGAGTATTTAATTACAACCCTCAAATTGAATACAACAACTGAAAAAGAAAATAACAAAGAAAATAAAATACCTGCAAAATTGAGCAAACATATTAGTAATAAATGTAGGCTTAGTCGGATTTTCCTTCAATATTGGAAAATTGAAGGAAATCATCCAAAATAGACCTTTCAAGCTCTAAAATAAAGAAAATTAAGCAAAATAAAATAAATGATGTATCAAAATGCTCATAATCGTTATTAAGACTCTGGACTTATCTTAAAACCATTTAAGATTAAAGATTTTCGAGAAATCATGAAAGAAAATTTTGAAATTGAAGGCCTTTTGTCAAAAATAATAATTTGAGAAAAAGTGAATAGACTATTGTAATCTAGATGTTTCAGAGACCATATGAATTCAAATTATACCAAATTTTGTGGGAGAAGTTTCTTAACATGATTAGGAAACTTTTCCAAGTTACAGAATGGGGAAATCAGTTCTGGTTTAGAAATGGTGACTTCGTAAAGTCACTATTCTTTTTCAGGAAATAAACCTGTTACAGAACCTAAAGTTCTATAACCAGTTCCAATTTTAAATAGAATTAAAATAACAAATAGATATAAAAATTTATAAAAATTAGAAATAATAAACTAGATACATAAAAGAAGATAACTCTTTTTACAGATCTGGAAAATGATCTTCCATTAAGGAGATATGACTCTGGGAAAATGGACTAAAATCTGTGTAATATAAATAATGCAAAATGATAGGGGTCTGGTTTTTAATTAAAATGGGGCATTAAATGACCATATAAATTTCTAAAAATCAACATAAATAAACTAGATTCAATCACAAATACACCGCTTTTTACGGATCAGAAATACGATCTCCGGTTAGGGAGATACGCCTCCGGCAAAATAGCCCTGATTTGAATAGCGATTTGCTGAATAACACCATAAATCGCAATAGTGATTTACTGAAGACACTGTAAATCTCAATAGCAATTTACTGAAGATACTGTAAATTGCAATAGCAATTTACCAAAGACACTATAAATCGCAATAGCGATTTACTGAAGACAATTATAAATCGCACAACGATTTACTAAGAGACACTGTAAATCACAATTGCGATTTACTGAAGAAAATTATAAATCGCAATTACGATTTATTGAAGAATATCGCAAATTAAATGACGATTTGCTGAAAGAGACTACAAATCGCAATGGTAATTTGTCGAAGGACATTAGAAATCAAAATAGCAATTTGCTAAAGAAAGTAGCAAGTCGAATGATGATTTGCTGAAGGACACTACAAATTGAACAACGATTTGTTGAAAGATGTTGCAAATCGAATGACGATTTGCTGAAGGACATTATAAATTGAACCACAATTTATTTAAAAATGTTGCAAATCGAATGACGATTTGCTGAAGGAGACTAACAGTTATAATATAGGGCCAGAATCAAAATACATACAGAATTATTCCTATAGAATCAGAATATAGGATTCTGGTATTTTATCAAAATAAAATAGAAATTGACCATAGAAATGGCTAAAAATTGGCAGATATGAACTAGACATATAAACAAAGATAACCTTTTTTACAGAATTGGAAAATGATCTTCCATCAGGGAGATATGACTCTAACAAAATGGATAAAAATCTGAGCCGTTAAAATGGCACAGAGTGATAGGGTTGTGGTTTTTGACCAAAAATAGGTATGAAAACACCATATAATTTGCTGAAATTTGGCATTAACAAACTCGATTCAATCTCAGACACCCCACTTTTTACGGATCGGAGAGATCATCTTCGGTTAGGGAAATATTACTCCGACAAGTTGGTCCTGATTCTGCTAAAATCCTGACGGTGCAGAATAGCAGGTTCTGAGTTTCGATTTTTAAAGTGGGTCAAACAAATTTAGAATGATCTGATTTTTGGTGGAGATCTCGAAAACATATGTTTAAAGTTACAGTAAAAACATTAGATCAAAATGATCTCTAATTGAGGGCGAATCGATAGATCTAAAATGCACCAGAATTGAAAATGCAATCTAAAGACAGTAGAACATGATAAAAGCAGATTACACATATGTATATGCTCAAACGTGAGATCTGATGTTTCAGATCCTGAATAAATGCATGCATGATGAAAATTTAAGATAAAATACATTCATAAGTATAATCAAAGTACTGGAGCATAAATTAAGATTCATTTGGCCGATTGAATATGAGATCATAATTCTAATGGCTAAAACAAAATTGCAGGAATAAAATAGAAAATTGAATGGACCGAAAAGCATATAATCAAAATTAATACAGAAGTGAAGTAAATCTACATTGTTACTTATGAAATTGAAAGAAAAAGAAGAGAGGAGGAAAGCGATACTTAGAAAAATGGAAAAACTAATTGAAAGAAGGGAAGAGAGCTCACCTTGGTTGAGCCTCCTCCTTTCTCACTTCAGCCACCACCAGGAAATTGCAGTAAAGATGAGGAGAGGAGAGTTCGAGATGGGAATAGATTTTTGAGATGATCGAGCTTCTTTACCAATGGAGACAGGAGAACCAGAGGAAGGGAGAAAGAAAAGGGGAAAGAGAAAGAAGGAGACGAGGAGAGCAAGAGAGGGAGGGCTCGTTGTGAGGATGCAATCGATGCTTGGTGGATACGAGAGATGGATGACAAGCCCATCCTACGCAGTTTGTTATATAGGAGGAGACCGTTATAAATTTTTTGAAAATGGTCTCTCCATATTTTAAAAATTTTTAAAAAGAAGGCTCTAATTATGAGGATTCTCAAGAAAGGGGGAGAGCTACTTTCTAAAAAAATTTCTTTTAAGCTTTTGAAAAAAAAAACCTAAAAATACGAGGGGAATATGAGAGATTTAAAAGATGGGATCCAGATAAGGTTTTTTAAATCCTTACAAAAATATTAAATTTGAAATCTTGAGGATTTTACAAAAAGAGATTTTTTTGAAATAACAGAGTTTAATTTTTAAAAATTGAGTTTCAAAATGGATCTGGATCCGAGGTTTTGAGCAAATATCGAGTTCAGATCTCGATTTGAGATTGGATTTGAATAAAATACCTGAGCCAATATAGGGAATTGATTTTTGATTTTTTGAAAATAGAAGATTCAGACTCATAATTGGATTCAGATATCAGATTTTGGATCCAAGATTGGGTCAAATATGGAAACTGAAATTGGATTTTGGATCTTCAACAAGGAAATGAATATGAGAAATGAATAGAAATTAACCTAATTGCTCAAAAGGTGGGGGCCAGGGGTAAAAAGGGAATTTTTGAAATTTTAAAAATTTAGGGTGTTCACAGATGTCCCTCTTTGCTGCTAAGTCGGTTGAAAGTCGAGCTTCGTAGCAAAGAAAATACACATTTAAAACAAAAATGCCCCAATCAGAAAATCTAAACTGAATATGGAAGAATTGTTTTTGAAAATGATTCTCAGGCTTAGCACCTTATTCTGAATGGCTTGGAAAAAGATGAAATCCTTAAAAATAAAATAATTGAATAAAAGAAAATAAGGAAATCGTGATGGGAATTTTGGGATGAAGATCCCAAAATTGTGAAAGAGAGATTTTGATAAAGTCTCATGGTTGAGACAAAAATAAGCTTTTGGAAAGATTCAGGTTTAGCCCTTAACCTGGATGGGACGACAATATGTCAGAATGAAGTTTAGGTTTAACCCTTACCTGAATGAGAAATGAAAATACTTCATCAGAATGAGGCTCAGGTTTTAACCCTTACCTGAACGGGAAATGAAAATACCTCATCAGAATGAGGCTTAGGTTTTAACCCTTACCTGAACGGGAAATAAAAATACCTCATCAGAATGAGGCTCAGGTTTTAACCCTTACCTGAACGGGAAATAAAAATACCTCATCAAAATGAAGCTCCGGTTTTAACCCTTACCTAAACGGGAAATGAAAAATATGGATTCCTCGTCAGAATGGGGAAACCATGATGGGACTGAAAGAAATACCTCATCAGAATGAGGCAACTCTTTTTAAAGATGTAAATCATGTTAGGTTGCATCAAGATAAACATTGAGCATTTATTTCATGTTTGAATAGCCAGAAAATTTTGCCAATAAGATGAAATAGTAGTTGATTCAAATGCTTGAAAATATGCACGTATGTGCAAAAGATACTCCCTCTTTTACCTAGAGTATTTCCTTCAAATGAGGTTAACTCCCCGGATTCCAGAGTTAAATTCAAATTTTTTAATGTTGTTCATTTTCTTCAAGGAAGCTATCCATTTCCTTGATATGAGAAGAGAAGAGATATTCTCGATTTCATGAAAGCAAGTAATGAAAAGATATTGATGAAAGAATTTCGCATAAGAAAAGATGATTCTTGGCCATTTTTGGCAATTTGATATCTGAGATATACTTTTTGCACCTCTTGAGACATAGAATTGAAATCTTTTGTTGGGGTTTTGGCGAGAGCTTCATCACATCAACCTTCAACTTGGAGATGCTCTGATTTTTTTTCTAGAAGAACACTTCATATTTCTTCAACTTGGAGATAATCAGGGTTTTTCTTGTCCCCAGAAATTGATAAAGATGTCTCTTTCGATTGAAATCTTTTGATAGTATGAATCAAATATCTTTTAGGGCTGGTCAGGCGGTTCATCGCATCGGCCTTCAACTTGGCGATGATTCAAACTTTCCCTGGAAGGATACATCACACACTTCTTCAACTCGAAGGTGATCCGAATCTTCTTTATCCCCGGGGGTCTAACTCGCATATTAGTCTTCAACTTAACAATAGTTGAGAGATTCCTTTTACAGATAATCAATTATACTTGCTTTATTGGGAAATTGAGTGAATTTTTTTATTGCTCAGGATATTTCCACTGCTTTCTTGCCAGAGGAATCATCTTTTAAAATGCACCATAGCCATAATCAATATCAATTCGCTTCTGGCTTTTCAAAATCATTGAAATTTTCTTCTCTCATCATACCAAGGATATTTCTCTTATCCTTTTGGTTGATCAACAGGGAAAATGTTTGAATTTTGTTCTTTTTCTCAGCAAGCTTCACTTTTTATGAAAGAATACTAGAGATAATCTGAGGTAATTTTTTTTGTGTAGTAAAATATTGGAATCAACAAATGTTTTTAGCAAATTGGCAAAATGTTCAAGAATCCTTTGTGAAACAATTACTCAATATTGAAGTTGATGGGACCTTGGGTTGAAGATTAGATTTTGGAAATCCTGACCAGTGAAAACACTGGATTTTGGTAAGGACCAGTGCTAAACTGGGTTTAGAAGGACCAGTGCTAAACTGGGTTTAGAAGGACCAGCGCTAAACTGGGTTTGAAAGGACCAATTTGAAAAATTAGATTTTAAAGAACCAGTGCTAGACTGGATTTTGAAGGACCAGTGTTAAATTGGGTTTAGAAGGACCAGTGCTAAACTAGGTTTGAAAGGACCAATTTGAAAAATTGGATTTTGGGAAGGACCAGTACTAAGCTGAGTTTTGAAGGACCAATTTGAAAAAAAATGGATTTTGAAGGACCACTGCTAAACTGGGTTTAGAAGGACCAGTGCTAAACTGAGTTTGGAAAGACCAATTTGAAAAATTGGATTTTGAAGGACCAGTGCTAAACTGGGTTTGAAAGGACCAATTTGAGAAATTGGATTTTGGGAAGGACCAGTGCTAAACTGGGTTTTGAAGGACCAATTTGAAAAAAATTAGATTTTGAAGGACCAGTGCTAAACTGGGTTTGGAAGGACCAATTTAAAAAATTAGATTTTGAAGGACCAGTGCAAGACTGGGTTTTAAAGGACCAGTGCTAAACTAGGTTTAGAAGGACCAATGCTCAACTGGGTTTGGAAGGACCAATTTAAAAAATTGGATTCTGAAGGACCAGTGCAAGACTGGGTTTTGAAGGACCAGTGCTAAATTGGGTTTAGAAGGACCAGTGCTAAACTGGGTTTGGAAGGACCAATTTGAAAAATTGGATTTTGGGTAGGACCAGTGCTAAACTGGGTTTTAAATGACAAATTTAAAAAAAAATTGGATTTTGAAGGATCTGTGCTAAACTAGGTTTAGAAGGACCAGTGCTAAACTGGATTTGGAAGGACCAATTTGAAAATTTGGATTTTGAAGGACCAGTGCTGAACCGGGTTTAGAAGGACCAATTTGAAAAATTAGGTTTGGGAAGGACCAATGCTAAACTGGGTTTTGACTTGTAAGCTGAAATTGAGGATTATTGATGATTGTGATGATATTTTTGTGAAAATTCTGGGCTCAAGAAAATTCACAATTTGAATAGACCATTATAGAGCGCTGCATTGCTTCTATGAATGGTCTTAGGATTATCCTTTATCCTAAATGAGAATAGAAGAAATACCTCGTTAGAAGGAGGCTCAGGTTTATCCCTTAACCTGAAAGGAAAGAAAATACCTTGAAAAATGAGGTTCAGGTTTATCCCTTAACCTGAAAGGGAAGGAAAAAGAAGATTGATGAGAATTATTGGAAATTGATGAAGAATTGTTGATGAAAAGATTTTGCTTGATCCTGCCTGCATATGGAATTTTTGAAGTAAGATGTTCAGAAAACTAGTAGAAATTCATTATTGAGAAGAAGATTAACCCAAAGGTTGATTTTGAAAGAGACCAGTAAAATATAATTCTTTTGACAAAAAAGATCATCACAAGAGTTTTTTTGAAAATGATCAACACGAGGGTTGATTTTGAAATATGCTCAACATGAGGGTTGATTTTGAAAAATGATCAACACGAGAGTTGATTTTGAAGAATAATCAACACAGGGGTTGATTTTGAAAAAGATCATTTTGAAACCAATGAAGATCAACACGAGGGTTGATTCAAAATGACGGGTTTGAAACCAGTTTTGAAAAAAAAATGACCAACACGAGGGTTGATTCGAAATGATCGGTTTGAAACCAGTTTTGAAAAAAAGAAAGATTAACTCAAGGGTTGATTTGAAATAACCGGTTCAAAACCAGTTTTGAAGAAAGAAGATCAACACGAGGGTTGATTTGAAAATGACTAGTTCGCAACCAGTTTTGAAGAAAGGATTCAACCCGGGGATTGATCTTGAAAAATAATTGGTAAAATTATCTTTGACAAAAATACTGAACTCATGATTTTAAAAGAGACCGTTGCTTTAAAATGCTCTTGGTGATCATGGTCGAGATCTTGTAATTTTTTTTAAAATTTTACGATTTTGGACAAACCCCTATGGGTAATCTTATCGCTCTCATGAATGATGTCAAGACTATCCCTTATTCTGAAGGGGAAAGAATAAAAATTTGATGAAGATTAATAGAAGTTGATGGAAAAAAAATTGAAATGAAAATAGAATTTCAAAAATAAAAGATGCCCCAGTTTGGCAAAAGAAAGAGGTATTGAACATCAAAGACATGAAGAGAATTGACATTTCATTTATGAGTAAAGCTTATAACAAGGACTGAATATTTACAGGTATTTGACCAAAGGACACAAAAGGCTGGGACTGACTTACCCCTACAAGATGACTGGCATAAAGGAAAAAGTAGAAAAACTTTGGCATTGTCATTCTTTTGAGTGGTTCGGGAAAGGCTTGGTCAAGACCGCTGGCTGATCCTCTTCCTCGTCTTTCATCAAAAGATTCTTATCAATGCAGTCTTGGACAATATTATTGAGGATGAAGCATCGCTCAGTATCATGCCTCATAGCTCGGTGGAACTTGCAGAAGCGATCTTTCCATTTCCCTAGGGTGACTAGAGGATGAACAGTTCTTGGAAGTTTAACCATTCCCCTGCTCAACATGTATTATCTAGAGAAGTGAACTTATGGTCATAACCCCAACCATCACACTTTATCTTTTCTTTTTGTTGAAAGTTTGACTAAACAGGCTTGTAATTCTGCTTGAAGAGCTCCTTCTGCTGACCTGCATGTTTGTTCTTGCCACCCTTGATGTTATTGGTGTTATTACTGCCGGAAAGGGTGGAGAAGGTAAAATTTGTCTTCTTCTTTGAGTCTGAGCTCCCCTTTGAGAGTGTGAGGCTCTCATATACAACATTTTTCATCCTCATTTCGAGTCATTCAGCTCATTCTATCAATTTGACAAAGGATTGTGATGGGGAAGTAGAGATCAGGCCCCTCAAAGGTTGGGAGAAATTATTCAGGATCACTGACAATGCATGCCCTTCTGATATCGGATCCCTCATTCGATTGCAAATAGATCTCCACTTATGAATAAAGTCTCGGGCCTTTTCATTGTTTTCCTGCTTAAGGTTATACAAATGATTGAGTGTGGGTAGAGCTTCCATATTGAATAGGAATCACTCGATGAACAAATTGACAACCTTATCAAAGTCTCGCAACTCAATTAGATTGATGTGCTCCGCATACCATTTAGCGGTTGCATCCTCTAAGCTGCGCGAAAAGCACAAGAAAAGAGCACGGTTGTCCTCCTTGAATCTGACACACTCCGTGAAAAACATTGTGAGATGGGCCTTGGGATCGCTTGATCCATCGAATTTAATGAATTTCCTGGGGAGGTTTTCCAAGCTATCATCCCCATCCAATCCAACATAGAAGTCTTTCCTGGTATATACTTTTTTCTCCTTTTCTCAAACTTGTAAGTCCTTGACCATCTTGGTCAGTGCCTGGATTGGATCTTCCATTGGGACCCCATATCTGGGCTTGTTTATTGATTCAGGCTCTTCTGCCATCTTTTTAGACTGTTGCAGAGGGTTTTGGATGAACACAGGTTGTTCTTCTTTTGAATCCTCTTCTGCCAATTCTGTGCTTTTACAAGCGCTGTCATGCTGAACTTTCTTCTTGTTGATCCTGATGGGCTTTCTTCTGATCTTGATTTTGGAAGATACTTTCTTTGGATTTGCCCCAGCCTGTTTTGATATCATCTTTGTCATCATTTTCTGAAATAGCTTGTACATGGCTGGATCAACATCGTTTTCGTCATGCTGACCCTGGCCTTTGTCAGGTCTTGGGGAATCCATCTCTTCAATGCTGCTACTGTAGCTGGTGCGCTGATACAGTGTTGTTTTCTTGCCTGATCTGGTCTCAACCATACGAGAATGCCAATGCTCTCTGCGGAACAAAGGGTATGAATAAAAAGAAGGAAAGCTTTGAAGGAGATTCTGACAAAAGAAGGAATCAATTTTGAAAATAATGATATCCCATTACCAGGGATTGGGTCATCACAAAAATTGTGACAATTGCGTTGTTACTCCGCGGGAGGGAATAAGCAACTAGAACATGAAGAAAAATGCTATTTCGAAAAGGATATCTCTTGACGAAAGAGATTTTATGTCAGAAGACAAATATTTTGAATAGAATTGGAAGACATACTAGAAGATATGAAGAAGAAAAAGATGGCAAGATTTGAAATTTGAAAAATAGCAGGCAGGATCAGAGAAATCTAGATCCAAAAAGGAAGAAAAAGAAAATACACCTGGAGTTTTCAAAAATCGAAGGAGTATTTTAAAAAAGGGTTTCCAGGTTTTGAGAAAATCGATATGAAGAAATAAGAAAATATACGTCTGGATTTTAAAACATAGAAGATGGTTTTGAAACAAATATCTAGGGTTTTAGAAAATAATTCTAAAGAAATGTAGAAAGAGAAATATACACCTAGATTTGAAAAATATAGGGAAATCTAAAAAAATATCCAGGGTTTAAGAAAATTATTCTGAAGAAATAAAGAAAGAAAAATACATACCTGGATTTTGAGAAATAGAGAAAATTTTGAAATAAATATCCAAGGTTTTGAAAAGGTGAAGTAAATAAAGATTACAAGATAATATCCACAAAAGAAGCGAAGCTATACAAGTAATGAATGATGCACAAAACAACATTTCCTAAAAGCTGACTCTAAATGCAATATTTAAAAAAGGCTTGTAGGACCTTAATCCTAACTCTAAGGTTTAGAACATCTGAATCCAATCAAGATATGCCAATATACTCAAGTTGAAGCTTGAAGTATGTGGCATAAGAATAATTCTTCGGTTCTGAGGTAATGGTTTCCCAACATCCTTGAGCGCCTGCCGATATACTTTGGACTATGACCCTTAGTAAGTGGCAGGGGGGTATTAACCCAAATAAGTGGTCCAGTTATGAGGCTCTTTCCCGAACTATGGTTCAGTGAGACAACCCAACAACGTGAAGACCAGGACAATATAGGTGGGGATGTTTTGAAAATATGATCAACATGTAAGAAATCAGATGGCTCTAATGCAAAGTCCTAAAGAGATAAAATTTTGAAAATCATAAAGAAGCATACACTTGCACACATTGTTTGCATTCAATCCCAAGATTGAGGAGATTTATATTTCAGACCTAAGTCTAAGTGAGCATGCATAAATCTCCTCAATTTGGTCCTACCAAACCATACTTAAACCTATATGCATTAATGTCAGCTAGGTTAGAGTCTAGGCTCCTAAGGTTTACATGAAACAAAGCTGACATTTTAAAGAATAATGACTTAAAAGAATTTAAACAAGTCAAAGGCATTAATTTGATCAAACGAAGATGAGTCTCATCACGGTCGCCAAACCTGTGATCGTTGCAAAATTTTCTATTTTACCTTTCTTCCTTTTCCTTTTTAGGGGAAAAAGCAGAAGATAAAAGAGAAACTCTTTCCAAGGTCTCACTTGACCTTTTGAAAAAGATGTTTTGAAATTACTCACCTCCGTTTTAACATTTTGCGGGAAAAATGGATAGACGAGATTCGCTCGTCGGTACAAGGCTCAACCGTTCCTGGCGCCTTTACCAGAGGTAATTGAACCAATGATCGAATTCATGCATTTGCTTTGCCTAAATTTATCTAAGTGATTATTTTAAGTCCTAAATGCACATAGAATCAGGCTTGTGCTATGATTTTGAACTTGAAAATATGTATGCTTTTAGAAATGCTTCAAAAATTTGGAGTTTTTCAAGTGATTCTGAAATGGATTTAAAAATATCTTTTTAAGAAATGACTTCAGAAATCGATTTTGATTTGAAAAATCAAAACTTGAAATGAATTTGAGTTGAAAGTTTGAAATTGAATTCAAAGTTAAGTTTTGGAATTTTGAAATCTGAATTGATTTGAAAGAGGAAAAATCGAAATTGGAGTTTGGTTGAGAATTGAATTCAGAAATACGACTTGGAATTTTGAAATTGTATTTGGAATTTTTAGGATTTTGAAGTTGAAAATCATAATTGGGTTTGAAATGTGAAATTGAACTTACTTCAAACTTAAAATTCGAAGCTTAAATTTTGAATTTAGGATGGAAATCTTGAATTTTAAAAATTAGAATTGAATTTGAAACTTGAAATCAGAGTTGAAATTGACTTGAAATCAAAATTGAAGTTTGAAAATCGAATTTAAAATTTAGAATTGAAATTGGAATTTAATACTGAATTGAATTTGATTTTTATTTTAAATTTTGAAATTGTTTTGAAAATTGAAGTTTAGAATCTAAAATAAAGAATTAAATGGAATTTGGAATTGAAATCTAAAAATTGGAAATTCAAAAGAATTTTTGAAATTAAAACTTGAATTTGAAATAGAATTTGGAATTAATTTAGAAATTTGAAATAGAATTTGGAATTAATTTAGAAATTTGAAATGAAAATTTAGAATTAAAAAATTAAAGTTTAGAATCTAAAATAAAGAATTAAATGGAATTTAGAATTGAAATCTGAAAAATGGGAATCAAAAATCGAAATTGAGATTCAAAAATGATATTGAATTTGGAATTTGGAATTCAAAGTGAATTTCGAAATTGAATTTTAGAATTAAATTCAGAATTTAAATTTGAAATTTTAAAATTGTATTTGAAATGAAAATAGAATTTGAAATTTGGAATTTTGAAAGAAATAAAGAATTGATATTAATATTAGAAATGAAATTCAAAATTGGAATATAAAATTCGAAAAATGAGAAATTTAAAAATAAAGTCAAAAATTTGGAAATTGAAAAATAGATATTTGAAATAGGATTTAAAATTGAATGAAATTGAAAAATGAAATAAAAAGATAAATTTGAATTTATAATTGGAAATAAAAAAATGACTTTGAATTTAGAAATGAAAATTATTTTTGAAAACTAATTTCAAAAATCACTTGAAAATTTGAAAATAACTTGAAGTAATTTAAAAAAGATGGAAAATAATGATGCAATTCTATCTTAAATGATGAATGCATTAAAAGAATTTATTTGAAATTAGAATTAAAAACAAATTTCATTCTTTAATAGAATAAAAAACAAAGATTAAATTTCAATATATTCATGACTATGGTTACAAATATATTTCAATCTAATCTTCATTTGAATTCCAACAGAGAATAAAATAATTTTTTTTGCCTTTATACGATTTAAAACAAAATTAATTTTTAACATATTCATGACTACGGCCACAAATATATCTCAAATTAATTTATATCTTAAATTCTGATAAAGGAAGAAAAGAAAATTTATTTTAGAGAAATATGATGATTTTCAAAAAAGGACCTAAAGTGAAGGTCAAATTTTATCCCATAAAAGATAAAAATCCTAAGTATTGTTCACATTTTGACTATGGCCATAAATGTGAATCGTTTACTTAGGATTATTTACCTCTTATTAGAATGATGTACGTGTCATTCGTGTTTTTCCATTATGTATTTGAAATAAAATAAAACGAAATGGAACAAGGTAATCATGAAATTAAGCTTAAACTAAATGCTTATTCATTAATAAACTAAGCATAAAGTAAAAATTCTCATTGAGTATTTAATTATAACTCTCAAATTGAATACAACAACTGAAAAAGAAAATAACAAACAAAATAAAATACCTGTAAAATTGAGCAAACATATTAGTAATAAATGTAGGTTTAGTCGGTTTTTCCTTCAATATTGGAAAATTGAAGGAAATTATCCAAAATAAGCCTTTCAAGCTCCAAAATAAGAAAAATTAAGTAAAATAAAATAAATGATGTATCAAAATGCTCATAATCGTTATGAAGACTCTAGACTTATCTTTAAACCATTTAAGTTTGAAGATTTTTGACAAATCATAGAAGAAAAATTTGAAATTGAAGGCCTTTTGTCAAAAACAGGAATTTGAGAAAAAGTGAACAGACTTCTGTAATTTAGATGTTTCATGAGAGTCTAGATGAATTCAAATTATACCAAATTTATGGGAGAAGTTTTCTAACATGATTAGAAAACTTTCTTAAGTTACAGAATGGGAAAATCAGTTCTGTTTTAGAAATGGTGACTTCGGAAAGTCGTCGTTCTGTTTCAGGAAATGAACCTGTTACAGAACCTGAAGTTTTGTAATCAGTTCTGTTTTTTAACAGAATTAAAATAACAAATAGATATAAAAATTTATAAAAATTGTCAAGAATAAACTAGACACATAAAGGAAGACAACTCTTTTTACAGATCTGGAAAATGATCTCCCGTTGGGGAGATATGACTCTGAAAAAATGGACTAAAATTTGTGTAATATAAATAATGTAGAATGATAGGGGTCTGGTTTTTAATCAAAATGGGGTAATAAATGACCATAGGAATTGCTGAAAATTGGCATAAATAAACTAGATTCAATCACAAAGACACCATTTTTTACGGATCAGAAATATGTTCTCCAATTAGGGAGATATGCCTCTAGCAAGTTGGCCCTGATTTGAATGACAATTTATGCAAATCGCACAGCGATTTGCTGAATAACACCATAAATCGCAATAGTGATTTGCTGAAAACACTGTAAATCGCAATAGCGATTTACTAAAGACAATTGTAAATCACACAACAATTTACTAAGAGACTGACTAAATGACTATCTTATCCGTAGTGCGATTTGCATAAGATAGTCATTTAGTCAGTCTCTTAGTAAATTATTGTGCGATTTACAATTGTCTTCAGTAAATCGCTATTGTGATTTACAGTGTTTTCAGCAAATCACTATTGCGATTTATGGTGTTATTCAGCAAATCGCTGTGCGATTTGCATAAATTGTCATTCAAATCAGGGCCAACTTGCCAAAGGCGTATCTCCCTAATTGAAGGATGTTGCAAATCGAATGACGATTTGCTGAAGAAGACTAACAGTTATAATATAGGGCCAGAATCAAAATACATACAAAATTATTTCTATAGAATTAGAATATAGGGTTCTGGTATTTTATCAAAATAAAATAGAAATTGACCATAGAAATGGCTAAAAATTGGCAGAGATGAACTAGACATATAAACAAATATAACCCTTTTTACAAAATTGAAAAATGATCTTCCATCAGAGAGATATGACTCTGACAAAATGGATGAAAATCTGAGCCGCTAAAACGACACAGGGTGATAGAGTTGTGGTTTTTGACCAAAAATAGGTATGAAAATACCATATAATCTGCTGAAATTTGGCATGAACAAAATAGATTCAATCCTAGACACCCCACTTTTTACGGATCAGAAATATCATCTTTGGTTAGGGAGATATTACTCTGACAAGTTGGTCCTGATTTTGCTAAAATCTTGATGGTGCAGAACAACAGGTTCCGCGTTTCAATTTTTAAAGTGGTCCAACGAACTCAGAATGATTTGATTTTTGGTGGAGATCTCGAAAACATATGCATGAAGTTACAGTAAAAAAATCAGATCAAAATGAGCTCTAATTGTAGGTGAATCGACAAATCTAAAATGCACCAGAATTGAAAATGCAATCTAAAGACAGTAGAACATGATAAAAGCATATTACACATGTGTAGATGCTCAAACATGAGATCTAATATTTTAGATCATGAATAAATGCATGCATGATGAAAATTTAAGATAAAATACATTCATAAATATAATCAAAGTACTGGAGCATAAATTGAGATTTATTTGGCCGATTGAATATGAGATTTGATCTATAGAAGATCAAATCTCATAATTCTAATGGCTAAAAAGAAATTGCAGGAATCAAATAGCAAATTAAATGGACCCAAAAGCATAGAATCAAAATTAATACATAATGAAGTAAATTTACATTGCTACTTATGAAATTAGAAAGAAATTGAAAGAAAAAGAAGAGAGGAGGAAAGCGATACTTAGAAAAATGGAAAAACTAACTGAAAGAAGGGAAGAGAGCTCACCTTGGCTGAGCCTCCTCCTTCCTCACTTCAGCCACCACCAGAAAATTGCAGTAAAGATGAGAAGGAAAGGAGAGTTCGAGATGAGAATAGATTTTTGAGATGATCGAGCTTCTTCACCAATGGAGACAGGAGAACCAGAGGAAGGGAGCAAGAAAATGGGAAAGAGAAAGAATGAGAGGATGAGAGCAAGAGAGGGAGGGCTCGTTATGAGGATGCTATCGATGCTTGGTGGATGTGAGAGATGGATGAGAGGCCCCTCGTACGCAGTTTGTTATATAGGAGGCAACCGTTACAAAATTTTCAAAAATGGTCCCTCCATATTTTAAAGAATTTCAAAAAGAAGGCTCTAATTACGAGGATTTTCAAGAAAGGAGAAAGCTACTTTCTAAAATTTTTTCTTTTAAGTTTTTGAAAGAAAAACCTAGAAATACGAAAGGAATATGAGGGATTTAAAAGATGGGATCCAGATAAGGTTTTTGAAAGCCTTACAAAAATATTAAATTTGAAATCTTAAGGATTTTACAAAAAGAGATTTTTTGAAATAAAAGAGTTTAATTTTTAAAAATTGAGTTTCAAAATGGATCTGGATCCGAGGTTTTGAGCAAATATCAAGTTCAGATCTCGAATTGAGATTGGATCTGAATAAAATACCTGAGCCAATACAGGGAATTGATTTTTGATTTTTTTAAAATAGAAGATCCGGACTCATAATTGGATTCAGATATCAGATTCTGGATCTGAGATTGGGTCAAATATGGAAACTGAAATTGGATTTTGGATCTTTAACAAGGAAATGAATCTGAGAAATGAATAAAAATTAATCTAATTGCTTAGAAGGTGGGGGCCAAAGGTAAAAAGGGAATTTTTGAAATTTCTAAAATTTGGGGTGTTTACACAAGAGCCACCTTTTCTAAAACAAAATGGAAGTCAATATCAACATACTTCATACGAGAGTGTAGAGTCGGTTTAATGAAAACTTGAATAGCAGACATATTATTACAGAGCAGCGTTGGAGGTTGTTTTAAGTAGATATTGATATCTCGTAAGATGAAAGTGAGCCAGGTTACTTCAACAGTAGCAGCTGCCATACTTCGATATTCGGCTTCAGTACTGGACCGAGCGACAGAGGTTTGTTTGCGTGAACTCTAAGAAATAGGATTGGCGCCAAGAAAAGTACAAAAGTCGGTCATAGATCTTCGAGTATGGAGACACCCTGCCCAATCAGCATCGGAAAAGGCATAAAGATCCAAATGGTTATGGTAGCGAAGCCAAATTTCATAAGAGAGAGTCACATGCACATAATGGAGGATACGCTTTACCAAGGAGAAGTGCAACTGAGTAGGGTTTTGCATAAATTGACTGACATAGTTAACCGAATAAGAGATGTCTGATCGTGTCATTGTCAGATATTGAAGTCCGCCAACTAAGTTGCGAAAAAGTGTACTATCAGAAAAGGCTTGTTCATGATCTTTACCCGGTCGAAGGTAGGAGACCATCAGTGTAGGCATGGCTTTGCAATATAACATGTCAGCACGTCAAAGAAGTTCATAGGCATACCGAGTTTGATTCAGTAGCAAAAGCGAGGAGAACCGATGAACCTTAATACCCAAAAAATAGTGTAGAAAACCCAAGTCCTTCATAGCAAACTCAGAGCTTACTTGATGAACACATGTGTTTAAAAGAGTGGAACTATCACTGATAAGAATGATATCATTGACATAAAGCAGGAGCATCAAAGTACCTTTGGGGGACCAAGAGATGAACAAAGACGGGTCAACAATACTGGTGAAAAATCCAGTGGATAACATAAATAAGTCAAACCAATCATACCAGGCTCATGGAGCTTGCTTGAGGCCATATAGGGCGCGGTTCAACCTGCAAACATGGTGAGGTTTGGAGAGATCGGTGAAACCGAGCGGTTGTGCAACAAAAATAGGTTCTTGGAGATAGCCATGCAAAAAGGCATTCTTGACGTCTAGTTGACGAATAGCACATTGATGAGCAAGGGCAATGCTGAGAACAATACGGATAGTAGCAGGCTTAACCACTGGTGAGAAACTTTCTAAGAAATCCACTTCAGGTATCTGATCAAAGCCTTTAGCAACCAACCGGGCTTTAAGCCTCTCAATAGAACCATCACTCTTTAATTTGGTTTTGAAAACCCATTTACTTCCAATTAAATTCATGTGCTTCTGGTACGAAACCAGATCCCAAGTATGATTGTAGTGTAGAGCTTGCATTTCCTCTACCATGGCAGCTTTCCATCCTGGGTGGTTTAAGGCTGCCTTGTAGGATTTTGGCTCCAGAAGAATAGCGAGAGCAAGAAAATATCTAGGATTTGGTTTAATAATACCTGCTTTTGCTCGAGTAACCATCAGGTGACTAGAGATGGGGGAGGGTTCTCCTTCAACTGGATCTAGAGAAGAGAGCACAGGAATCAGTTCAGGGTCTGGAATTGGATCTAGATGAGGTATAGAGACCATTAGAGGAATAGGTTCGGGAGTCGTCATCCTGGCAAGAGCTTCAATAGTTGATGTAGAGGGGTCTTCATGGTGAAGAGGATGTGGGGATGGAGGTCTCTCTGTAAACGAGGTTAAGTCATGTTTTCCTGATGACTGTTGGAATAAGGTACTCAGCTTTTGAAAGGGAAAATGTGTTTCATCAAAAACAACATGTCGAGATAGATATACTCGTCTAGTAGGAGGGTAGAGGCACTGATACCCTTTATATTGTTCTCCATACCCAATGAAGACACACGACATAGATTTGGGGTCAAATTTGTCCTTAGCATATTCGCCAAGATAAGGAAAGCACTTGCATCCAAAAGTTCATAGAGAGGAATAGCTCAGTGCTTTAGAGAACAACAACTCAAAGGGAGTCTTCATATATACCTAATCTTTGAGACAGAAGACGGTTTAAAATCCAAGTAGCAGTCATAAATGCTTCAACCCAATGGCGAAGGGGAATATTAGCATAAAAGTTATGGTCAAGCTGTGTTCAATAATGGAGCGATGACGTCTTTCAGCAAAGCCATTTTGCTGTTGAGTTTTGGGGCAAGCTTTTTGATGATGAATGCCGTGTTTTTTCAAGTAGCTAATCAACAACAAACTATTAAATTCTCCTCCTTCATCGGTTTGAAAGACTTTGAGATTTTTCTCAAATTGGTTTTGAATAAAGGTGTGAAACTCCACAAACTTGAGAAATAAGTCTAGTTTTTGTTTTAAAGGATATAACCATATGAACCTTGAATATTCATCCACAAAATAGCATAAAATCAGAAATTTTTATGGGAGTTTAGTGGCGCCGGTCCCCACAAATCACAATGCACCTTACCAAAAAGTTCAGTACAAGACTCATGTTCATCAAGAAATAGAAGATGACTCATCTTACCTAGCTGACAACTTTGACAAATGTCTCTAGTATCCCCGGACAAAACCAAAATACTGTTATTTTTAGCAAGAAAAATAAGAATCTGCTCATGTGTATGACCCAATCGAGCATGCCAAGTGCGCTTATCAACCGACTTGAATCTGTTGGAGAAGAAAATTTCAGGAGTGTTGGGCTGGATCCCATAGAAGTCGCCCATTCTAGTCCCCGCTGCCGCTGTTTTCTGGTTGGTCTGGTCCTTAATCACAAAACCATGAGCATTAAATTCAAAAGTATAGGGTAATTCAGAGGTCAATTGGCTAACTGAGATCAATTTTTTTTAATGCCAGGAACCACCAAAACGTCTTTTACGACAATACTTTTACCTCCAAGTTTAATGGGAGCATTGCCAATATGAGAAATGTTTAATTTTTCTCCATTGCCAACCATTATAGATTCTTTTCCATGATATTCAATAGGGTTAATAACGTTACCTGTGTGAGCCGTGATGTGAGTGGAGGCCCCTGAATCGGCAAACCAATCATGGTCTTGTCCATCAGAGATCTTCATAGCAGCCAAGACTTGCGACACATCATCAGATTGGAAGGCATAGTTGAAACGGTGCCAACAGTTTACAACAATGTGATTGGGCTTGTTGCAGATTTGACATACAAGCCTTTTGTGAGGATTCAGAGTCCGAGCTTTTCACCCCTGCCAGATCCTTTGGTATTTTGATCTGGAAAATTTTTGTGAGAGGAATTTGCAGTGGGTGTGAATCCTCGCCCCCTGGAATTAAAGTTCTGTTGCCGATTTTGATATCCATACATTTGATTGCCGAATTTTTGACCAGTGAAGGCAGAATGATAATCAGTTGGATCTTTAGATGAATGCAGGGTTCACATGGTCTCATGCCCTTGAAGCATGGCGACGACTTCATTGTAGGCAGGAACATGAGACTTTAACATGGTAGTGACAAATGTGTCATAACCTACTCCTAGACCATTGAGAAGCCAAAAAACTTTGTTGCTCTCACTGACCGGCTTCCCAATAGCCGCCAGTTCATCACAAGTTGTTTTGAAGGAGTTAATATAATCTATCATAGCCAAAATTTTCTTTCGATGCAGTTGAAGTTTTTGAAGCAGTAAGAACTCGCTTTCTTGTGATTCATGAGAGAAGGTAGCAAGAAGAGCATCCCACACGTCTTTGGATGTTTCAAGTCTAACAACGATGCCAAGGACTTCCTCCGAAAGAGTTTCGGTTATCCAACCTCTAAGTAACCTGCCAGATTTCTTCCATGACAGAAAATCAGGATTTGGAATAGGATTTTCATTCCTTAGAGTCGCAGTCTCAGGTTTCAAAAATTCTCCATCAATGAAACTGACCATATCTTGACTCTCAATTAGACCCAAAAATTGGGTTTTCCATAACAAAAAATTTTCATGCTTCAACCGGATAGTAACAAACTTTGTGACATTATAGGGATAGGGGTACCTTGAGATGGTTGTGCCTGTGCTCTGCCCATTGCTGGTATCTATTCCTTATTCGGTCATGATCATGCAACAAAGAAAAAAAATGCACCCAGAACCTAATGCTCTGATACCATATAAACAAAAAGAAAACAAGTTGTTTTACGTGGTTCAGTGCTATGCACTTACATCCACGAGTCTTCACACATTAAGCAATAGGTGTGAGTTCCACTCATTTAAATAGAGAGTTACATACGTATCTTATGAGATTTCCTATCAACTATCTCCTTAGAAATCTCCTTAATAGGTGGAACTATATATGGAGTTTTTCTTTTAACAATATTCTTGTGAAACTCCTTAAAAGGAACTATATCATGTTGACACAAATTTCCTTTTATCTTCCTTAACGACTTCCGTTTTATCAAGATGCTGGCTGATCTCCATATCTCGCTATGATCTGCTGCTATCTTTATCAAGATTAGATACTCTAGCTGGATCTGGATCCTTAGTGCTAACAAGGGTTTCATGATAAAAAAGGTTCGATTAGAAACCAGGTCAGACCCAAAGGCTACAATTAGTTTGTGGAGTTGGGTATGGTTTGTGAAATTTCATACCAGACACAGGTCCGACCCAACGTAATTTTTCTATATAAAAAGATAAAAAATTACTATTTTACTGGGTCTGGTTCATGTAATTGTTATAGTACCCGTACTTCAAAATAGATCCAAATTTAGACTCACCTGGGTCTGAACCACATCCAACCCATTACGCTCCTAATCGATAGCTGTCATCCTAGTGATTTATGGTTGCGACAAACACATGAAAGTTTTTGCAAATGTAGGTCGCCATCTCCAGGCGAAAAAGCATCCTATCCTAATGAAAGTGACTTATGATGCTATTGGATCCTATATTGATCCTAACCATCCAACTGATGCATCCAGATGGCTAAGGACCAGTCCATATTTCAGGTGAGTCTGGACTAGTTCTAGCCATTGATTGGACAACTAGGATGGATCCCATAACATGTTGTACGGTGAGATCGATGACCTCGCCTATGACCTCGCCTATGCATGGAGTCCAGTGGTTCCAAGACAAGGGTGGTCGAATGGAATTGAGATAAGGTGCAACGTGATTTCACACTTTAAGTGAGCTGTTGCACCTGATCAACCACTATCTGCCTCATAGTTATTTCTTTTTCTGTCAAAAAAACAAAAGATCAACCACTATTTGATGTTGGGTCCCACAGCTGATAGGCTGTACGGATGTACCAAAAAATAGGTGATCAGGTGCAGCAGCTGAGGATGGCAGTAGATCGAGGAGAAACGGCCTCGCCTTCGCGTTTGGACCAGGGATGAAGGACATGAAACGGAGATGGATTTAAGCTTTCCCCTAAAAAATTGTGGGTGCAACAGCATACTGATTAAAAGTGTGCAAATCACAATGCACCTGATCCTCCTAGCTCGGTCAAATGGCCAGGCACTAACTAACAAGTTTTTGGATGTATTGTGCATAGTGTAGAGAAGCTCATCTAATAAGAAAATGAATCATTTATTGCATAATCATAAACATGCAATTTTGGACATATAATTCTACATTGTCATCCTTTCTAGGACTGACAAACTGCCTTATTCCACTACATCAATCTGCTGTGCATAAAACATCACATCATTTATTCGAATAATTTATGTAAGATCTTAGATGCCAATCTTTCTCTCTAGAGGAGCACAAAGTAACCAAAGTTGAGGACAGGAGGCTGGCCAAGAGCTGAAAGATCTTGCAGGACTTCGCTCTTGTAGAATTTTACCTGATGGGAAACAAGAACCTTGATGATCAAACGGTAGGTGTAGTGTTGAGTTCCGCAATCCAGTACTTGCCGTCCACCACCCTCAAGAACTTGAGGTAGCCGTGGTTCTGTTCGTTATACCTTTTCACGGCAAATGCACCAACATCTTGAACGTGGTGGTCCTTCTCAACATTTGAGATGTGAACCCAAGAAGAGTGAAAAGAAGGATAAGCAACGGCTACAAAGGCTGTTGCTGCAGCTATGACAAAAAGCAAAGGAAAGAAGCGTGCCATGATTGCAAGAAACTCTTTTGAAGAAGCAAATTAGTAGAAAGGGAGGGAAAAGCTCGGGAGAAGCTGATGGTGAATGGATGATTGGCATGCATTGCTCAACATGATATTTATAAGCAAATGGGTTGTGGACTATATTAACATTAATACCCAAAATTGTGTTCTGGATGAAGTGGACAAGCAAGAAACTTAGAAACTTTTGGCAGCTCCTAGTTTTTGAGTTGACCATGATAATTCACACCAACGCTGCTCTTTTTTCAAAAGAAAAACAAGGCTGGCCTGCTGGAGTGAGTCATATTACTATAATAAAAGGTGCCTACAGCCTTATCCACAACAGTCAAAATCTCTCTCTCTCTCTCTCTCTCTCTCTCTCTCTCTCTCTCTCTCTCCATAATCCATTTTAAATTCAAGATGAAAATTTCCTAACATGGAGAAGGTTCTCATCAAGGGTCTTTTAAGTAGGTAGGCCGCTAGGTTTTGATCTTCAAATTCGGCAGGCGTTCAACTATATGGAGATTAATCATAAGTTGAATTAAGATTATGTTAAAAAAAAATCCAATTAAGAAATTGTGAAGCGTGTATAGGCTAGTCAAGATGTGTGTGAGCCCCATTAGAATTTCAGAACAAATAGGTCCTGGGTATGTATGTTGTTAAGACAAAAGCATATCCAATTATAATCAGATTCGGATATGGTTTTGAATTTTTTTGCTGCTAAATCCGATGGATACTTAGATTTGACACATATCCCAATTCTATTGCATGTAAAAAAACGGATTCAGTATGGGCCTTTTCAGATCCAAAACGGAACCATTTACATACCTACCTGGAGCTAAGATGATTTTGCTGAGTTTAACCGAGAACAAAATATCAAGGTGGCTTGTGGTTGTCAATATCTGGTGTCAGACCCATCCACCTAAATTTGGGTTTGGATTATGTCTGGTTAAGAAAATGAAAGACCAACCTGGGCCTATATAATTTAAAGATGTATCTATAAAACGGATCATGTCCGATATCAGAGAAAAATGTGCATACAGGCTTTGATTTGACCTGAAAATTTTGAGTCAACGTTTCAATGGCCATACCTGGATATTTAGGTTTATGTCAAAAAAAAAAGGACGGGGGGGGGGGGGGTGTCGGGGGGAGGGGCGGGCGTGCGGTGGAGGTGTTGGTTTTGAGACCTTCTGACCACCTTCACTCTCCCTCCCACCAGTGGCCGATTCAGGATTTTGCTTAAAGGGGGCAAAAAAATGTTATAATAAAATAAAATATAAAGTGTAATGAATAATTGTGTCCGATTCGGTAGTAATTCCACTGTGTCCGGAAATTATAGCCTATAATAAAAAATTCACTGAATAACACCAATCGGAAGAGAGCTTCCAAATGATCTTATCATCCCTATCCCGCATAGCAACACGAGAGGAAAGTGTAATGAATAATTGTTGCTCATCAAGTGCAGCATACGAGGGGGTTCTTCGAAAATCAAAGCACCAACCGTCATGCTTGGACCACATAGTGCCAACCGAGCGGTTTGTGCTGGTCACAACCTGAAAGAGATTAGGAAAACTCTCTCGCAAGGTTCGATCCTCCAACCAGACATCCCACCAAAAGCTGGAGAGCCTCCATCACCCAAATCCACTTTTATGTATTCCATAAAAAGCAGTAAAACCGAAATAAGCTCTTCCGTAAACCTGAGCCATTTTTCCACCTTGTGTGTTGAACCCATTGTCATGGCCACCCGTGTAAGCCATATTTCTCCCTTAGGCATTTTGCCACCATGCCTTCTTCTGTGCATATCACCCACCACCACTTAATAAGAAAGGTTGTGTTCGTGTGATGGATATCCTGTATTCCAAGCTCACCAATTTTCGTGGGTAATAAAACCGTTTGCCAATTCACTAGACTTCTTGAAGTACATAATTAATTCATTAATACAAATTTGCCTTTCTTTTCAACAAAAAAAAACCCAAAATATTTTCCTTTCCCTTTTTGTTTCGATAGGAATGTTCAACCATTTTTCAGCTAATAGGTGGCCAGAAAATAGGTAAACATCATATGTGTGTATATGTGTATGTGTATGTGTATGCATGTGCACGTGTTATGATTGACCATTTTCCCAATATTCACTGGTTGAAACTTTCTCTGTTTTGCTTTTTTTAAAACCTATTTTTTCTTGCTATTCTTTTGATAGAAAATGGCTGGAATGGTACTATTGGATATAGACAGTTTTAGGCATTTTTAGCTAGTGCATAACTGAAAATGGTTGGTTTCTTTTTTTTTTAAGCTTTTAACAAGCAAAAACCAGAAAAGCACACTTTTGGTCATCCTGTAAATCTAATCCTAGAGATATATGGCCGTGACAAGGACAAGGAAGTTTTTGTAAACAGAGATTCTACCTTTATGAGATAGTTGGATGGTTAGGTTGTGTTATCACACCGAGGGGTCTTAGGCTCGAATCCCCCGAGGCTTACCCCCTAGCTTGCTTATCAAAAAGGGAAAAAGAGGGGGGGGGGGGGGTATCATCTTCCGGCACCTGCTTGTGCATTTAAAACACACACACACACACACACACATATATATATATATATATATATGTGTGTGTGTGTGTGTGTGTGTGTGTGTGTGTGTGTGTGACGAGTCATTTATTTAAATCGTGCAGCAGGCTTAGGAGGTAACAAGTGAGGATCAGGTGCAATCACATTGCACACAAGCATGCTACTGCACCTGAGAGCCCACCATCTTAGGATTCAGCCTGTTAGCGGTGGGGTCCAACAGCAAGATGGTGGACTCGCAAGTGCAGCAGCACACTCTTAGTGTGCAGTATGATTGCATCTGATCCTCAATTGAAGGTAACTTATAGTATGAGGCAATAAATTCATTCAGCATTTGGCTAACAAGCTCTGGATGGCCGATCTTCCCCTATTTTCCTGCATACATTGAGTGATAACTCATCACTAGTGCATTGTACTAATTCTTCCAATCATTTACTTCATCAATTCATTTCTTTCCAAAAAAAAAACAGCTCTGGATGGCATTGTGCTTAACGTAGAGAGGCCCATCTTATGACAAACATATCAATTAAAATTGCTGAATCATAACATCAGGGAACAACATATCTATAGAACATGACATCTCCTTCATGGCATATAGAATTCAAGTACATGAACATTCTTTCTAGCTGGCAGCTGTCTTATTAGATAATCACTTCAATCTGGTATGCATAATACATCACATCACTTATTTAAAGAGCTTGTGTAAGATCTTAGATAGATGCCAATCTTTCGGTCTAAAGGGGCACAAAGTAACCAAAGTTGAGGACAGGAGACTGGCCAGGTGCTGACAGATCTTGCAGGACTTCGCTCTTGTAGAATTTCACCTGATGGGAAACAAAAACCTTGATGATCAAACGGTAGGTGTAGTGTTGAGTTCCGCGATCCAGTACTTGTCCGTCCACCACTCGCAAGAATTTGAGGTAGCCGTGGTTCTGATCGTTATACCTTTTCACGGCAAATGCACCAACATCTTGAACGTGGTGGTCCTTCTCAACATTTGAGATATGAACCCAAGAAGAGTGAGAAGAAGGATAAGCAGCGGCTACAAGGGCTGTTGCTGCAGCTATGACAAAAAGCAAAGGAAAGAAGCGTGCCATGATTGCAAGAAACTTTTTTGAAGAAGCAAATTAGTAGAAAGGGAGGGAGAAGCTCTTATGAAGCACTAGGTGGATGGGATGATTGGCATGCATTGCTCAACATTATATTTATAGGCAAAAGGATCGTAAACTGGATCGACATGTATACCCAAAATTGTGTGCTGGATGGAGTGGGCAAGCAGGAAACTTTTGGCAGCTGCATGTTTTTGAGCTGAACGCTGTTTTTTCTGAACAAGGAAAAATAAGACTGGCCTGTCGGAGTTAGGGATGGCAGTGGACCGGGGGAAAGCGGGGCTCCGCCCCGTTTGGACCGGGGATGAAGGGTATGAAACGGGGATGGAGGCGGGGACGAAGGTTAAAATCCATCCCCGTCCGGGGGTGGAGGCGGGGATGGACTGGCACGTTGCCCCGCCCCGCCCCATCCCCGCCTCGGCCCCGCCCCGGCCCATCCCCGCCCCGGCCCCGGCCCATCCCCGTTCCGGCCCCGCCCCATCCCCGCCCCCAACCCTTTATATTTTTACTGTTTACTAACCCTAACTCCCTTCCCTAATTTCCTAACCCTAGAGCCGCCGAGCCGGGCCGTCGCCTCTTCCCCTTCCCCATCCGCATTATCATTGTAGCCGGGCCGTCGCAGGGCCATCGCCGATCTCCGACTCGTCCTCGGCGACGCTTGGGTGCGAATGCACACCAAGAAGCTTCGGCAGTACGTCGCTAACTACGAGTGCATGGCGTGGCGGCCATGGCGGAGATGCCGGTGGTGATCAATGCCGAAAGCGCGAGGCGGGCTTTCAGGCGGTTCAACTCCGCCTTCGAGGAGGCATACCGGGCGCAGACTGCGTCGATCATGGTGGAGGACATGAAACGGGGATGAAGGCAGAAACGGGGCGGGGACGGGGACGGGGACGGGGAGGGGGTGGAGGACATGAAACGGGGATGAAGGCGGGGGTGGAGGATAAAATCCATCCCCGCCGCGGAGGCGAGGCGGGGGTGGAGGATAAAATTTTGAGGCGGGGCGGGGGTGGAAACCTTGTCCCCCGCCCCGCCCCACTGCCATCCCTAGTCGGAGTGAGCCTATAACTATATTAAAAGGAACCTCCATTCACAACCTTTTCATTGTAAAATGTAAAATAAAAAATTGTGTGAGTTAATGATTGAGGTTAGGTAACAACTGTTGGGCTCTCTCTCTCTCTCTCTCTCTATATATATATATATATATATATATATATATATATATATATATAGAGAGAGAGAGAGAGAGAGACCTTATGGATGTAATCTAGAACGTTTATTTAGTACAAATCAGCTTTGAATCATGTGATTATAACATGTAATCAAGTTTTCAAGGGCTTAAAAAATCAACGGCTCACAATGTACCAAAATTTCACAACCCAAAAAATGAAATTTTTACATTGAAAAGACAACCATTGTCTGATCCTTAATAAACAAACCATGCTAAACTTATCTCTGGTCAGCTTGAGTTAATCTAGCATGCATCTATGATTTCTATCTTAATTAATAGTTCACTATCTTCATTAGTGCCAAATATATATATCTTAATAGTTCACAAGTTTTTGAGTTGACTATCCATAACTCTCACCAACCATGTTTTTTTCATAAGAAAAGCAGGTTGGCGTGCCTGAGTGAGTCCTATAGCAATGCCAAAAGGAGCTTCCATGCACCAACTTTTCATTGTAAACGTGTAGCCTTATCCACAGCAGTCAAAGTGTGTAAATCTATTAGAGGTTAGGTAACTGCCTGGATCTCTCTCTCTCTCGCGCGCGCGCGCGCGCGTCAGAATCAATGTTAAAAATTGAGATAAATGTGCCCTCTCACAGCGAAGCAGGTTATCACCAAGCATCTTTGAGTTGGTGGGCTGACAGAAATTTTCATCTTCAAACTCAATGGGTTTTACAATTATTTGGAGACGTATTAGAGGTTGACTGTCACCTTACCCCTATTCAACATTTCCTCTAGTGGATAAGGCAACACGTTTATGATGAAAAGGTGGACCATGGAGGCTCTTTATAGTATATAGTTTTTGGATTCATGCTGGGCAGCCTTGTTTTTCGTTTAAAAAGGCAGAGTTGGTGATAATTGTCCATGGTCAACTCAAAAACTTGCAGCCCCGGCCACAGGTTTCTTGCTCGTTCACTTTATCCTAGTTCGCAGTTTTATCCACACTCATTTTGCCTATAAATATCATCTTGAGCAATTCATGCCAATCATCCATTGGCCTTCACAAGAGTTTTTCCCTCTCTTCCCATTAACTTGCATCTTCAAAAGAGCTCCTCACAACCATGTCACGCTTCCTTCCTTTGCTTTTTGTTATAGCTGCAGCAACAGCCCTTGTAGCCGCAGCTTATCCGTCTTCTCACTCCGGTTGGGTTCACATCCCAAATGTTGAGGACCACCACGTTCAAGGTGTGGGTGCATTCGCAGTGAAAAGGTATAACGAACAGAACCACGGCTACCTCAAGTTCTTGGGAGTGGTGGACGGACAAGTATTGGATCGCGGAACTCAACACTACACCTACCGTTTGATCATCGAGGTTCTTGTTTCCCATCAGGTGAAATTCTACAAGAGCGAAGTCCTGCAAGATCTGTCAGCTCCTGGCCAGCCTCCTGTCCTCAACTTTGGTTACTTTGTGCCCCTCTAGACAAAGAGTTTGGCATCTAAGATTTTACGTTGATGCGGAATAAGGCATTTGTCAGACTTGGAAAGAAAGTTCATGTAATTGAATTCTATGTCCCTTGAAGGCGCGATGCCTATGGTGTTGTTTTCCTGTTGTTATGATTCTGCAATAAATGATTCATTTTCTGATTAAATGAGCCTCTCTCTACACCAAGCACAATGCCATCTAGAGATTGTTAGTGTGTGGTCATCCAAACACCCTTGCCTTTGGAACCACTGGACGCCCATGTATCATGATTCTAATCAACTTATTGCTAATTTCTTAAAAGCAAAAGAAAAAGAATCATCATGTAGAATTGCCCCTCATTGTATGTGGAGAGGATCCAGTGATCCAGCCGGAGTACTACGTTACAAATTAAGTACCTGGGCCACACACAAAAGGACAGGAAATCTATGCACACATAGCGATTTTCTGTGTTTTGTGTGGCCCAACTACTTTGTAAAATACTCAGGTCCGATCACTAACCATGTCAGTCGACTTTCATTGGTGAAGCTGATGATTGTTAAACAGCTGAAAGCTGCACTGTGAAATAAAGTTGTCAGGTTAATGAGAGGGTGGTGTATGTTCGCCCCCGATGATTCACTGAATCCCACGTCTGTGTTCGGGGGGTCGAATGAGTGCCACGTATTCATGCACATGGGGCTCGTATTCCCGTGTATGTTGACATAACTTTGCATCGGACTCTGGTGTTGTTGCAAAGACTTAATCACCCTTACTTGCTTTTCTTGCCCTGAAATGACGGTTCGAGGAAATGACAAAAATATCCTCCATTCAAAAGTTGTGAAACGACGGGTCGATAAAAAGACAAAAAAGTCCTCCATCCAGAAAGTTCGATGTTAACCATTTAAAGTGGAGACGTTCCCTATTCATTAAACTCCTGCGCCATTTGCTGTAATAGTTGCTCCCATTATCAACCAAAACTTTTCCTTCGTCTCCAGTCGAGCTTTCCGCCTTGTTTTTTATCCTGTTGTACAACACACTGTCGCCTTCTCGTGCCTGCCTTGCGTTACAAAACATTCCTTCCAGTGTCTTCTCTTCATTTTTGTTGTCGTTAGGCATCATGGTAGAAAGCAATGATTCATAAACATTCCTTCCAGTGCCATTAAGGCAGCGTGAGTAGCTTTTTATCTCATCATGCGATCGATGAAGAAGGCATGTCGTCTTGTGTGTCATTAAGGCATTGTTTGGTTATTGCAAGTAGAAATTGTTCTTACGAAGGTTGGAAACTTATCGATATTTGTAAGACACTGGTACCTATTGACAAGAATGCTTGTTTGCAGATGCTAGGAAGGGCCTCTACCCCATCAGGTATCCTACATTCATTCATCCTTATCGATTTGTAATTAGTAACAGACTCCCGTTTTTGTGAGATACATTTTTGTTAGTTAATATCGATTTGTTTGCTATTATGCTCAAGTTCTTCCTTATCGATTTGTAATTTATTGTGCGGTATATTTATCGACCTTTTAGATAGTATGGTTTTGTATCGTCATGTTGTAAGTTATTATGCTGAACTGCCGTGTCGATTTTCAATATCTTACAAATCGCTATACATACATATCGTTTTGTAAGATATTATATTTCATGTAATATGTATTTGTAAGATATTTGTACACAGACTTTGAAAACATGTGGATGCAGAAACACATCGTTACACGCATGGCGGGGCGATTTTTGCATGCATATCGCTGTTCTCTCAGCGACTTCTACTGAACTCGCTTTAGAGCCTCATGGATATTATGAGAGCGTTATTGTCAACACACATGTACGACATGTGTATTTTATTGGCATGGTAAGTGATAAGTCGATGCTCAGTATAAGCAAACATCAAACTGCACTTGCTTTGATACTATCATGCATTAAATCGTTGCTTTGACTTGCTTAACCCTAGTGGTATCCGTTGTTATATGCATCCTGATTAAATCGTAATAAACCTATGCCGCTTGCTAACGCAAATTGATATATTGCTTACAAAACATTCCACTGTCTTATTGTATTTGTCGTTGTTGTTAGGCATTATCGAAGAAAGCAATGATGCACAAACATTCCAACCAGTGCCATTAAGGCAGCGTGAGTAGCTTTTCATCTCATCATGCGATCGATGAAGAAGGCATGTCGTCTTGTGTGCCATTAAGGCATTTTTTGGTTATTGCAGGTAGATCTTGTTCTTACGAAGGTTAGAAACTTATCGATATTTGTAAGACGCTGGGACCTATTGACAAGAATGCTTGTTTGCAGATGCTAGGAAGGGCCTCTACCCCATCAGGTATCCTACATTCATTCATCGTATGCATTGTATCTCAAACCATTGTATTAGTAACAGACTGACGTTTTGTTAGTTAATATCGATTTGTTTGCTATTTTGCTGCAAACACAAATTGATATATTGCTTAAAACATTGTTGAGCTTATCATCAGGTTATAATAAAGACGATATAGCTGAATCAATCGAAAGATCTAGAGAATTGAATATCTATACTTATGACGCAACTGAAGAATTGAACATCTGCACTAACAATGCACATGAAAAGAAGGCTGCAGGCATTAGACCCACTCTTGACTTGAATGTTTCAGGGGAAGAAATGCAATTCAATGATGAGGTAGACTACCATGACAGTGTACATAATAAAAGTGTAGGCCCCGGGAATGTACACGAAAGTACACTTGACTTGAATGTTCCAGGAGAAGAAATGCAATTCAATAATGAGGTAGATTTTGATGACAGTGCACATAATAAAAGTGTAGGCCCCGGGAATGTACACGGAAGTACACTTGACTTGAATGTTCCAGGAGAAGAAATGCAATTCAATAATGAGGTAGATTTTGATGTCAGTACATTTAATAATACCGTAGGAACTGGGAATGTACATGGAATTACACGTGACTATGTTCCTGTAGAAGGAATGCAGTTTAATAACGAGAAAGATGCATATAAATTTTACAATGATTATGCCTTAAAAGTTGGCTTCAGTGTGAGAAGGTTTTCTTGGTCAAAAAATGCACAGGGTGTCTTGGTTAGAAAGACATATGTCTGTTCCAAGCAAGGTTGGAAGAAATCAATGGGAAATCCAACAAGGAGCATGCCAGAATCAAGATGTGGATGTCAGGCGAGATTGGTTTTGAGAAGACATCTGAATGGGAAATTTGTCGTGCGTACTTTAATCAGTGATCATAATCATGATTTATCTGCATCATTTATGACTTCTATGCTAAGGTCACATCGTAAAGTAACTGTAGCGCATGCTGCAATGGCTGAAATAGCCGATAGCGCCGACATTGCACCAAGGAAGACACACAATTTGTTTACCCGCATAGATGGTGGTCGCGAAAATGTGTCATTCACACCTTTGGATCTAAGAAACCACTTGAGAAGGAAGAGGACAGATAACGTGAAGAACGGAAAAATATGTTGTTTGGTTCGCTACTTACAGAATAAATCAAACAATGATCATGGTTTCTTTAGTGCAATGCAAGTGGACGAAGATGGATATGCTGTGAATATGTTTTGGGCAGATTCAAAGTCTAGAGTAGATTATGAATGCTTCAATGATGTGCTTGTGTTTGATACTACAGTAAAGATTAATACCGAACAATGGCCATTTGCGCAGTTTGTGGGAGTGAACCATCACGCACAGAGTTGTATATTAGGCGGTGCTTTTGTGTATGACCAGACCAAGGAAAGCTTTGAGTGGTTGTTCAGAGTATTTACACAGGCAATGAACGGGAAGCATCCAGAAACTGTACTTACAGATGGTGATCACGCAATTGCGGCTGCAGTGCTTCATGTGTGGCCGGATGAACATCATCGCCTATGTTTGTGGCATATCTTTCAAAATGCAGCAAAGAACATAGGACACATATTTAATCAGAATACAGGGTTTGACAAAACGTTTACAAGGTGTGTACTTCATAGCGTAGACGAGGTCACTTTTAAGTCAGATTGGGACAAAATGATTAAGACATACGACCTTACTGACTGTCTGTGGTTACAAAATTTATATGCAGAAAAAGAGAAGTGGACATTGGCATATGGAAGACAATACTTTTGTGCAGGTATGATAAGAACACAAAGAGCTGAATCTATGCATGCCACCCTGAAGAAAACTCTGTATTCATGTTTAACAATGTTTAGTTTCATGGAACAATATGAATTATTTGTAGACGATCTAAGACAGAATGAGCTTGAACAAGACGTGAAATGCTTCAATACACGACCTCAAACTTTTGGCATGAAAATATTGATGCGACCTGCAGCTCTGTATACACTAACTGTATTTGAATGGATCAAGAAAGAGGTGTTGCATGTCATGAATTGCAAAATAGAAGGACTCGTGCAAACCGAGAATATGCACAAATATCATATTTTTTGTCAGGGCGGAAAGCATCAGGAAAGGCAACAAGCACATGTCACGTACAATGTTGACAACGGAAAGGTAGAATGTTTGTGCAAAATATATGAATTCAAAGGCATTCTATGTTGTCATGCATTAAAGGCACTCAATCAAGAGAAGATACAAGAAATACTTGAGTCTTACGTAATGCGAAGATGGACCAGACGCACGAAGATTGAAATGCTCGTTATGGACAATGCGAGTAAATCTGGTGTTGACGAGAAGTGCCACATAGCCTCACGTTACCAACAACTGTGTAGGTCATTCATGCATGTTGTTGATTTGGCATCGAGAAGTGAAGAAGGCTATGCATGTGTGAGAAAAGCTGCAACGGAGTTACTTGAAAACGTGGAGTTAATTCACATTAAGTCTGTTGCAGCGAATGAATACCAGCCGAAGATAATGGGATCGAAAAGCGTAGGTCAAAATCATGTTTCGCTTGACACTCCTGAGAAGTTGCACCGAAGCGTAAACATTATCTTCAACAAGTCAGTAGTGAACGTTGTTGATTATGATGGACATATTCATGAAGCGAAGGGTATCAAAAGAAAACCTGCCTCTGATCGCAGTCGTCGGAGGGCAAAGGGTGCAGTAGAATTTGTTGGCAAGAAGAGGATTAAGAAACAACCTACCTGTAATAAAAAACAACAAGGCCCTTGTAATGAACAGGTATGTAAAACATTATATTGCTTCCCATTGCGTGAAGCTTGTCAAATAGCTAACTCGCGTAATGTCCATCATGCAGCAATACCATGCAGAAGTACCACCAAACGTTCAAACCTACATTCCTCCCGACCAGATTTCCGGCAACGATCGCTACAGTTTTACAAGTCTTTTGGTATGTAATCAATGTTGCGAGGAGGTATGCATTTCTTGTGAAACTTAATTCAGTGTCTAATATTTTCTCTTTCATGATAGGCTCTGATGCATTCGATAGATAGGTATGGGATACAGGAATCTCGTGTGGGCTATTAATTTAGTTGTCATGCCTCTTTGCATGCCCCGATCTCCACAATGCCGGATTTGTTTTTGAGTTTATAGTCATTTGTCACCGACGACTTGCAGTCCGTGGTTGAATTTGCTTAAATCGATAGATAGCGATTTTTTGCTTCTGCAGGAAGTCGATTGATGACATCACTGTATGGTGATTTGTGATTATCGTTGATTAGCGATATGTGGCATCGCAGCGTAGTGATTTGAGTGTATTGTTCGAATGTCAATCAAAGCGGGATGACAAAGGTTGTTCAAGTAAGCTTTTTTTGGCCAATGAGCAAGGTTGCGCTTCATTTTATGATCTAAGTATGCTATCACCTGCGCGGTTGAAAGCCTACTTGGATCATAAAATGAAGCGTAACCTTGGTCAATGCCCCAAAAAAACTTACTTGAACAACCTTTCTCATCGTGCTTAGATCGCCAGTCGAACAATACCCTCAAATTGCTATGCTGCGATGCCACATATCGCTAATCAACGATAACCACAAATCGCCATACAGTGATGTCATCAATCGACTTCCTGCAGAAGCAAAAAATCGCTATCTATCGATTTAAGCAAATCCAACCACGGACCGCAAGTCGTCAGTGACAAATTACTATAAACTCAAAAACAAATCTGGCATTGTGGAGATCGGGGCATGCAAAGAGGCATGACAACTAAATTAATAGCCCACACGAGATTCCTGTGACACCTCCAATTGCCTTTTGAAATCATTATTGTTATCCTGTGAAAAGTTGTATCCATATATTATAAATAAAAGGCTACTGAATGTGTCTTTTCTCTTCCTCACTTCATTTCTTAAGAGGTAAGTCAACCTCTTCATCTGGTACAGGGGGAACTTTGTTCGCTTTAACAGTGGAAGTGCAAGTGTGAGTGGTACTCCAGAATTTCTCATAATCGCTATGTAGTTCAATCCGTGGGTTTTTTTTAGATCTGTGGGGTTATTATCAACAAACGTTCATTATCAATTTATACTAGTATCGTTTAACACCGCAAATCGGCGTTGACTAATACGCTTTACAAAGGCCGAGTATTGCTGCACAAATCGCTTTCCCGCGATAACCACAACTCGCTATGCAGCGAATATGAAGTCGAATTACTCAGTTATAATGGATAACAATAAATGTTTGATTTGTCGTACAGTATTCATTGATCATGTTGGTTGAGCAGTACATCTTTTAGGTAATAAATAGTTGCACGAGTACTGGAAGCTGTGTTTGTCTTCTACTTCATGAAACAACAACAATCAAACCGACGGTTCCTTCATAAACCTGAAGACCTGTCCTCCAACATACAAAGTTGTGGTCGGTGACGCAGACGAAGACAGCTACACGACCAACAATGGCGAATCATGGGTATATTGTCTACACATCGTCTACATGTTCAGCAAAATCCGTCTGTTTCATGCTGTTTTTTGCGATTTGTTTTTTGTGTACTGTATAATATAATTTCAATATCGTTTGTTGCAATGTCCGCATTCATTTCAGTCGAACATCCACCGACGAAGTTGGGCGAAAACTTAGTCAATCACTCCTAGAGGACATCAACTGAATGCACAGTGAATTCGCACAATACAACATGATCAGTAATTTTGTTAGTATGAAACTAGTAGCAGTTGTCTATATACGTAAGTCATGTGTACGTGCGTTAACAACAACATATTTGCTGCAAACAAACTATATCTGATTTCGTCAGTTATATTAAAAGCAACGCACCAAGCCAGACTGTAAGCGTCGTAAGCCCATATTTTATGGTATATCGGTTTTATTTTATGTTGCTTTTCGTTACTGATTTAGTCCAATTGATTCGTATGTTATCGTTGGTGTTAGCAATGTTTCGGTTTGCAGACTATCTTACGCCGATTGCCATACTCTAGTAGATTTCAAGACGGCATACCTTATTGGGTTAAAGGTAATCACTGCAGAGACCTTTTGTCAAGTGAAAAGGTAAGCAAACAAACCTAGAGTGCAATATTACAGCATAACAAGTGCTAACATCATTTTTTCGATGTATTTGCAGATATTGATTCCTACACTCTAGCAATCTGAAAAGCATTGGGTCTTATACGTGATGGATTTACACGAAAAACAACTATGGTGTTACAATTCGTTGGAAGTTGACAGTGGTTTACGGCTAGACATTTCCCATCTCGTAAGTTTCAATATCTATGTGAGGAACAAGTCGTGTACTGGGGTCATGAATTTACTGTCGGTCGCATTATTCTCAGATCAGATTCCTCAAAGCCATTTTGGGAGTCGATGCTAGCGAGTGGATCTATCGCACGACATACCATGCTCCTTTACAAGATAATGGCGTTGATTGCGGGGTATTTGTAATGAAGTACATTGAAGCAATATACAATGGTGCAGAACCCTGTTTCGACATTGTATGCCATTTCTTCGCCTCTGTTATTGGGGATTAAGTGCATGTTTATTGCTTCTACTTTACAATCTGTTTTTGCAGGTTGATATACCCGGATTCCGCGAAGAACTCTGCAAAAAATTGACGTCCTATCTAATTGCGGAGGAGAAACTGACGGAGGCCTCGCGAGCATCTAAAAGGGTTGTAATTGATAAAAGATGTGCGCTCAACCCCCGTGGTTGACAGTCGCTGAGTGATAAAGCGATGTATTTTAATGAACAAAGACTTCTAATGTTCGAAATGATAATATTCAACATCGCTATGAAATGTTGTATGCTTAAACATCACTTTATTGCTGGCATATGAAAAAAGTGGTGAATAAGAGTCATTAATGTAGTTTTCGTATTTTACGAATAGTATAAAGCGATACGCTTAGTGGTCTACCGTCAACTACAATGCTACCACCATGAAAACTTGTGAAAGAATTTGAAAATTTCTTGAATTTTAAATGATGTTTCCTTCAATTATGATCTTGCAGACATGTGAAAAAAGTATAAATGGATATGACAACTGCGTCGAAGCCGCTTATATGCAGGAATTATCGATTTGTCGGTTCCTTATTCGCGAAGCAAAGTGGAAGTGTGTGTTGTGTCATTCAAATATTAATGAAACGTCCTATCACCCTTCGTCAGTTTTCAAGTATATGCGTCAGTTTCATTAAACCAAAAGCAAATCTTCAGTAAAAATGCACTCCGCATTAATGAAATTGAACAATGTGGGGGCTATTCCCAATATTAATCAATGTGATTGGACCGAATTTTTCGATCTCAAATAAATCCACAAGTATGTCCACACGCGTCCCAAGAAATTGCCTTAGGCGTACATTACCGTAGGTTCAGCAATACAGCGATTTTTGAGAACAAACCTTTCTTATTGATAAGTTCACTGAATGCGATTTTTAGAAATATCTTTCGCCGTATAGTATTTTTCATTACTGAAGAACAACTTCTACCAGCATTGGTTATGCGTATACGACACAAACCTATTTCTGATTACAATTTACTTTTCATAGAACACCCGTCACCGGAATTAATGAAATTGAACAATGTGGGGGCTATTCCCAATATTAATCAATGTGATTGGACCGAATTTTTCGATCTCAAATAAATCCACAAGTATGTACACACGCGTCCCAAGAAATCGCCTTAGGCGTACATTACCGTAGGTTCAACAATACAACGATTTCTGAGAACAAACCTTTCTTATTGATAAGTTCACTGAATGCGATTTTTAGAAATATCTTTCGCCGTACAGTATTTTTCATTACTGAAGAACAACTTCTACCAGCATTGGTTATGCGTATATAACACAAAACTATTTCTGATTACAATTTACTTTTCGTAGAACACCCGTCACCGGAACGAGATGAACACCTGTCACCAGAATGGTGGCTCCGCTGAGACCTCCTCGCTAGGGAGAGGAAGACGACGTGTTGAAGCTTCTGCTGGTCATCCTCAGCGCGACTGCACCGACTGGGTTGCTGTCGAGGAGGAGGGCAAGAACGGTGATGGCGGAGCTCGTTTCTTTTTAAACTCAATCAATTGTTCGCATATTTCGTCGCGTATTTCCGGCATAATATCCTGCAACAAAACATGTAATGTGAAACGAATATATAACAGAAATAAACAATAACATCGAATACAAAGCTCATACAGCGTGGAAAGCAACTTCTATTCCTTTGTATATTGCTTCAATATGCTTCATTACGAATATGCCACAATCGACCCCATTACTTTGTAAAGGAGCATCGTCAGCAAAAAGCAACATCCACTCGGCAATGTCGACACCCATAACCTCGTTAAGGAATCCCGCCTGTGATAAAGGGATAATATATTACACTCCGGTCCACCTCGAATAGCTACAATTCACCTATGGCCACAATCTTACCAAATACATAGTGTCGCGTTCTACGCCACTGTGGCAGTCCAATGAGTTGTAGCATCATAGTTGTTTTTCCAGAAAATTCATCTCGTATAGGACCCAATGATCGGGATTTTGCCAGAGTATAGGAAGTAAAATCTGCGAATCGAAAAAATAATTTCTCATTCCAGAGACATATCGTGATGGGGATGTTACGACTAAACCTTGGAGAAGAGGTTTGTTCAATTACCTTTCCAAATTTCGAAATGTCTAGGCACTCATCATCGTTGTTCCAACAAGGTAGTGCATCTTTGAATCCAATGTTGTATGGCTTTCGCCGGACGTACATCTGTTGCACGAAATAGTAAGATTTAACCACCAAGAAACATGAGTACGTCATAAAAACAAACAAAACAACAGCGGAACAGCCATACCATGAAATAAGGGCTGATGATGCGTACTGTATTGCTCGTTGGGTTGCTCTGGATGTAATTGACAAAATCACACATTGTCTGGTTGCACAAATTTACGAACTTCAAAACATACAAATCGGAACGATAGTGTTCCCAACATTACTACAAAATTACTGATAGTGTTCCCAACTGCAAATTGATAGTGCTTAAATACTTACAAAATTACTGATCGTGTTCCCAACTTCAAATTCATCTTGCATCTGCTCGAACTCGTCAGGGCGTTGCCGCCCACCCTTGCCGGTGGATGTTGAACTGAGTACACCATGACCATGGTATTCAGGATTCCACATTGAAATTATTGTCTACACTAAACAACACTAGTCCAAATACGACATGAAAAGACAAATGTTGACTAAACCGCTCAGGCGTTTCAAAAAATATACGTCTTAAGCGCTAATGCTAGTACTGTGGATGTGGTTGTCTTCTTCTTCGGCACCGTGCGTGGCCGTTTTGCTCCCATCGTCCTCTCTGTTGGTGTCGTGCCTGGTCGTTTCGCTCCCATCGTCCTCTCCGTTTGCTCTATGTCTGGTCGTTTTTCTCCCATCGTCCACTCCTTTGTCGTCATGCCTGGTCGTTTTGCTCCCATCGTCCTCTCTGTTGCCCCCGTGCCCGGTCGTAGTGCTCCCATCGTCTTTGGCGCCGTGTCGGGTCGTATTGCTCCCATCGTCCTCTTCTTGGCCGCCATGGCTGGTCGTACTGCTCCGATTGTCCCCTTCTTCGGCTCCATGTCTGGACGGAGATATGGCAACTTTGCAACGCAGATACGGAAACACCGTTCTCAGTCAAATACAAAGGTAAAGTCCTTTAATGTGCCGCCTTTTTTCGAAAACAGTCCGCTAATTAAATGATTGCATTTTAAATAAAAAAATACGTCATTTCGCATGCCGCCCTTTTTCGATAACCGCCGCCAAATTAAATGATTGTGTTCGAAGTATTTAAAAATACATCTTTCCAGAAGCCGCGCATTGCGTTTTAAATATTTAAAAATACGTCGTTTCACATGCCTGACTTTTTCGGAAACACCCCGCAAATTAAATGATTCACTTTTAAATAATTAAAAAGTCATCGTTTGTCGGTCGCATTATATCAATCTTTCAGTGGGAGATTGACACGACCCGAACAAACCCGTTTTCCAGGTATGAATAATCTTTCACGATTATTCTATTGATTATCGTATATGGATACATCGATATATTCATGCAACATACTTTCCTCAGTTGTTTTTTAACAACAAACGTTCATTATCGTGGTTTGAATTGAAGGAGTCCTTGCCAGATGAACAATTGCTGGCCGGGAACCGTATCGTACAGATTTTGGAGCATCAACCTTTTCTTATCGCTATTGACTGTTATCATTTACGCCGTCAGAACTTGTTAAATTATTGTTCACGGCTTACATCGCCAATCCTTTTTGCGATATTTTTTCGAGGCGGTGACAGATACAGCGATTTCTAAACAGAAATCGATGTATCTTAGCGATGCCCGAGATGTTAGGCAATGCCACGATTTCTGAACAAACATCTATTTTCGATTCAAGTTCATTTATTACCAAGATCTACATACGAAAAGATGTAATAATAAAGAATTAAACAATAAAAGAATGTCACGTTACTACAACTCATTATACAATTACAACAAAAACCTAACATGATAAAATGAAAATCTAGGATTTATTCCGAGGCACTTGACGAATCAGATGAAATATCATAGACTTGTCTCTCAATTTTTATTTGTGGACTGTCTATCCTGCGTGGCATCTTCGTTGCGAGACCTTTATTAAGAAAACTGGTCATCATCTCTACCACTGAGTTCAATTGAATCCCCATAGTGCTTACTTCTGCCCTTAATTTCTTATTCTCCCTCTCCATAACTTCGAACCTTGCGGCAGAGACAATGTTCTCTTTTAGAGCAAGTGTTCGCTCTTCCTCGCGCTTTGTTACTGAGAGACTAGTCATAGTAACCGGAGAGAGACGACGTTTTGGTTGTAGAGGCTGGGCTGCAACATGAGAAGGGGCAGTTGGGAGGCATGGGTTCACAATTTTTTCAATCTTCAGATTTCGCCGCATTGGTTCCCAATACCTTTCGAAATAGAAGGGGTCAAATTGTCGTCCTTCATGATCATACGATACGGCAGGGAAACCACCTGAGTTCCAATTTAATAATTCGTCCCTGTAGCGATCGGGCCAATTCACGTTCCTGCCCCCACCACTATTCATCTTCCTTCTCACTTCCAAAGGCTTATTTGGGATAGACTGCCCCAAGCCAGATTGTAGGAGAACTCGACTACATTGCTGCAACTCGGCTTCAAAATTGCAGAATAGCCATAAATCGCGGTCAGACAATCTAGCAGCCTCCGCAACAACGTCTTCATCATCGTCCTCCCCATCTCCATAAGGTCTCCACAAAACCTGTACATTGGTAATTCTTTTTAATAACGAATGACAAATATATTAAAATTTATTTACGCATGATATGGCAACAACGATATGTACTACGGAAGACAATCCTGCAACGATGGATACTTAAGAATGTTGAACATTACAACGATTTATAATACTCAATGGTAAATGCTGACGCGATTGTAAACAATTTTAAGACGTTTACCTCATTTATTTGCAGCCCATCTAAAATGGACTTAGCATTATAAACTGCGACGTTTATTCTAGCCCAGCGACCGATCTTTGGAAAACCACAAATCGGAGGACCACAACGTGGACGCAATGGGATAATGTGTTCCAACGCCCAGGCCTAACAAAAACAATATTATTAGTAACACCACAACCTGCAATGAGATTTTTCTACAATTACTAAATATGTAATCAACAAATACCTAAACAAATGGCCAAAATCCACCAACTGTTTTCGTACCATTACTCGCACGGTGGAGTTGGCTGTACAAGTGTGCGAGCATAGCGGCACCCCAGGCATAGTTGTCGACTTCGTCTAAGTCTGCCAGGTACTGCAGCCACATGGAACTTATTCTCGAACCAGAACAATCGGAAAATAATGTAAGACCAAAAAAATATAGAAGGAAGCCGCGCAACTTTGGTCAGCTATTTCAAATGCACAAGTAGCGAAGTGGCCTTCCCATTTATTACGAAAAATTGAGACCTTCATTGATGTGGAATTTATTCCACCAGAAATACATTGACTCCATTCGTCCATCAACATTCCTAACAGGGCCGTGCATTTCTCCCTTGCGTTATAGTTTGAATGCCGTAACAGGACAGCACTGCCATCACACTTAAGGCCAGTGATCCTCGCCACATCTTCTAGAGTCATGGTGATCTCAAAAGAATCAAACTGGAATGTGTTTGTCTTATCATTCCATTTATTTACTAGGTGGGTCATGGTATTCCAGCAAGTTTCAAAATATTGTTGGTCAAAAAGGCCACCGAAGTGCATATTTCGTAATCGGTCCTTCTGATATGCACTCAGCTGACCATACCACAACAGAACTACAGGCTATTGACACCGACCTCCGAACTTTTCAATTAGTGCTCTACTTCTCCTGTGAACTCCCTGTAACACAAAATAACATATTATTCCTACCAATTGTAATTTAGTTCCATTTGTACTTATAAATACTATTTTACTAACCACTATAAATAATATTGGTTGCAGACAGACTATCACAGTAATCACTATACATATTAATACCTAACACAGTAATCGCTACACCAAAATCGCTAAACATGTTATTAAATCTTCACAGACAGAACGGATATATTTACCTTGGTCGTTATTTTCTCCTGTTTTCCATCCAACCTGGGACTTTCTGGTGGGTCCACTACCTCCAATTGCCTTTCAATCTCCATCTTTACTGGCTCCACCATCGCATGCCTTTCTCTCGCCTTCCTTTTCCCGCCCTCCTTCTCCATCCTTTCTCTATTCTTCCTTTTCTCATCCTCCTTCTCCTTCCTTTCTCTCTCCCTTTTCTCCTCCTCCTTCTTCTGCTTCCTTTCTCTCTCCATATTCTCCTCCTCCTTCTTCTCCTTCCTTTCTCTCTCCCTTTTCTCTTCTTCCTTCCTTTGCTTCCTTTCTCTTTCCCTTTTCTCCTCCTCCTTCTGCTTCCTTTCTCTCTCCCTATTCTCCTCCTCCTTCTCCTTCCTTTCTCTCTCCCTTTTCTCCTCTTCCCTCCTCTGCTTCCTTTCTCTCTCCCTTTTCTCCTCCTGCATCCTTTCTCTCTCCTTTTTCGCCTCCTTCTCCTTCCTTTCTCTCTGCTTTTTCTCCTCATCCTTCTGCTTCCTTTCTCTCTCCCTTTTCGCCTCTTCCTCCTGCTTCTTCCTTAACCTTTCCTGCAATTCCTTCTCCTGCTTCTTCCTTTCCCTTTCCTTTTCTTCATCCTCCTTCTCCTTCCGCTTCCTTTCTTTCTCTTCCAGTTCTTGTTTCCTTCTTTCCTGGAATTCTTCCTCCTGCTTCTTCCTTTCTCTTTCTCTTTCCTTTTTTTCTTCCTCCTTCTTCTCCTTCCGTTGTCTTTCCTTCTTTTCCTCATTCTCCTTCTCCTGCCTTTGCATTTCCTTAGCTTCCTCAAACTCCTTCTCCCTCATTCGCCTTTCCTTTTCTTCCTCACACTGAGGAATATTTTGTTCCTTCTCTTCCTCCTCCTTATTCATTTGCCTTCGCCTCTCCTCCTCCTTCTTCAGTAGCCATGCCTTGTTAAACATTGCACTGCGCTCCAAGTCTCTCCTCTTACATTATGCCGCAGTTTCATCCACTAAATAGCTAACATAACTTTGAAACTCCTCCACATTCTTCTTCCTTTTTTCCCTTTCCCGTGCGTTAATCCTCCGCCTTCTATTTATATTCTCATCAATATTTCTTGCCTTTGCCTTCAATTTGTCATCCTTGTTCTGCATCTTTCGTAATTCAAAGTTCTTCCTTTGGTCCGCAGCCTCGATATCTGATGGATAATCCTCCGCATAATACGATTCCAAGGCTTTTTCCCTGTTTGCATCGTTCTCAATCTTAAGTATATTTTGGTATCTTTCAAAAACCTTAGATAGATGGGACTGGCAGATCACTTCTCTAATAGACAACCCATAGAACGACGGGGTATCTCTAATCTGATGAGGCGCAGACATTGCTAACCTGCACAACACATTACACGATCATCATGATTAGAAATCGTCAGAATATTTGGGTTCATAAGAAACAAATCGTTGTATAAGAAGCAATCTTCAAATTGAAGAAAGAAACCTTACACGAAACTCACCGAAACGATGGGAATTTGGATATTCCAACTGTAGAGTAAGCAGTGGTAACAACTAATACGCAACAGAAGGTGGTTATTATGTTGCGGTTGCGCGTAAGACGGAAACAGATGCTCTGGAACAAAGGGAAAGGATGCTTCGACGACTCCAGATGAAAGCAAAGAATCTCCGGTAGAGTGCTTAGAGCGAGAATGGATTGTTTTGAACTATTTGAATCCTACAACATAACGCTTGCTACATACGCAAACTCTGCGGAACGTTTTGGCGCGATAACGATGGAGGGCAGTTTTGTCCTTTTCACGAACCGACGGTTCAGTTTTCTAGAAGGAGGGCATTTATGTCTGTTCGAGGAAGATGAAGCGAATGGCGGTAAATGGTACTTAAGTCTTTGTTGCGGCACCAAATTACGATGCAGTATGATGCGGACAGTCATCGGGATCCATGTCGGTCTGGATCTTATACGTGGCGCTATTTGGAACCCCCGAACATGAGATCTCAGTACCGGCCCTGTTCGGGGGGGGGAACATATAACCTGCTTTGCAGGTTAATTGGTCGCATTCATGTGGATTTGGATTAGTTCCTAATTAATACTACAACGTCCAAATAATCTTGGAGGCCCCTCAAGATGAACGACACCCAAAACTTTATAAATTACGTAACCTTCTATGAATGGCCACCATTAGAGGTGGGCACTGGGCCGGGCAGCCCGTGCTGGCCGGCCTGGCCTACCGCGGGCCCACACCGGCCCCTTATTATATATAACATAATATTACATTATAGGTATAACATAATATATAATATAATATATTAACTAAATAATATACATTATATATTAACTAATATAATATCTATTACATATTATATCATAGGCCTGGCCTGGTTCGATTAGGCTCATGGGCTAACGGGCGGGCCGTGGGCCAGGGTTTTTTCCAAATGGGTCGGCCCGCCATTGACGGGCAGGGCCATTTCAGCCCAGTCCATTAGAGGGTCGAACTGGCCCGATGCCCACCCCAAGGCACCATGTACCTAATATAAATAATAAGGATACTATTTGCTACCCTGTGGGGTATATAAGGAACCCTCTGATTAGAGCTCACAAAGGGAGGTTGTTTCGACCAAATCAGACCTCATGGTCATGGATGTGTTCACCATGTCCATATGTGTGTGTGTGTGTGTGAAAAGAAAGAGACCCCACCTGCTGAATGTAAACATGTGGGCCCCAGGGAGGCAGTTTTGTTTTAATTGGCAAAGCAGTAGGTAGGCCCCAACCAGAAAATACAACTTCAAAATTGAAATAATATCATAAATCAATACAAAAAACCTAGGGACGCTAAAACGGTTCGGATTTTGAATAAAAAAATACACAATACTCTTTTTTTCTTGAAAGAGTGAAAATGTTTTATTGCAAATAGGAAGAATATAACATGTAAAAGTGGCCATCAGTGCAAGGAGTGATGAGAGATCACATCCAAAAAAGAGAAAGTACAACTACAAAAGACCCTTCCCAAGTACATCAAAGGAATGCATGTCTAATCCACGTCCGATGTAGGTATGCATCAAGTATTGCAGTAGATGCCCTGTTTCTGATTTTCCATCTGAACTAATGTGATTTTATCATTTAGCTTCATCCTGTCATAGTTTGTGTTTCAAGAAATACTAACATACCGGTCAACCTTACTTGTGGTACTTGGAGATCTTTAAGGCTGAAACAACCTTCACCTCACCCATCGATCTAGTCGACTGAAATACCAAAGCAGACAAATCGAGGCACTCCAATAAGACTTTCTTTTCCCAACACTGAAGGGTAGCATTGTTTCTGGACAACCAGTCCATACCTAAAATGACATCATAAAAAGTTATATCTAGGATGACAAAGTCGACAGACAACTCATGCCTCTCAATAACCACACAAACTGTAGAAAAATACTTTCTACAAGATGATGATGCACCCATTGGTGACATCACGTTAAGAGCCATCTCAAGGCTAGATGGAACCAAATCGAGCAGACTCGCAAACGAAGTAGATATATAATTGTGGTTAGCATCTGAATCAAACATCATACGAGCATAATGATCAGCAATTAAGAAGATACCTTCGATCATATCAGTCTGATCGCCCTATGTGGCAGTTGAAGCAGCATAAACTCTCTCGTTGGTCCTTCGATGTGCCTGTTGCTATTGAGGCCTCTGTTGCTATCCTCTCTGAGTCGTCGGCCTGTTCTGTCAGTGGGTTGCAATGTGCCCAGGTTGCTGGCATTGGTAGCAGACTCCCTTGAACAATGGACAAGAGCCCTCAGGATGGCTCTTATTGCACCTACGACACACATATGGGACCTTCCTCTATTGTTGCCTCTATTGGGGTCGACCCTACTGGCACCGTTGTTGAGTTTGTTGCCTCATATCTCCCTATGCATTGCTGCCTGCAGATGGGTTCTTCCTCGATCCGCCTGTAGTTATACCTCCATTATCGCCTCTCTTCTGTGACCCATCCCTAAACCTCTCACACTCCTCGTTCAGGATGGTCGTAGATTCTATAACATCGATGAGGGTGGTAGGTCAACTCATCATCACACGAACTCAAAGTCCATCCTTCAGCCTGTGAACATACTTAGCCACCCTCGCCTTTGGGCAATAACGTTCTAAGCCCTTGAATTTAGTGGTATAGTCCACCAGACTCATGTTTTCCTAAGCCAACTTGAGGAACCTCTATTGCATACGTTTTATGTGTAGGTAAAAAAGTACGTGTCCAGAAACTCTTCCCTAAACACCTCCTAGGGGATCACCTTCACTCCATCATACTTCACCCTTCGCAGGGTGTCCCAGCACTTCTTGGCATCGCCCTTCAAACGATATGTGCCAAAAGTTATCTTTCTGTTCTCGGGAATAGGTAGGATATCAAAGGTCCGCTCGGTCTTCTCGACTCAGCTCTCAGTTGCATCTAAGTCGACCTTTCCTAAAAAAGTTGGCAGGTTCAACTTTAGGAATTTCTCATACATGACAGCGTCGGGGTTCAGAGTGACCTTGGCAGGATGGACACACGTAGGTGCCAGCACTGTCTGCGCTTATACATGTGTAGCCACAGTCTCCATCAAAATGTGGAAGGCATTCATCATGAAATTCCACTTGCTCTTGTCAGTCAGCAGAAGCGGCAGCGGTAGCGGTAGCGGTAGAAGTTGAGCCACACTTATGATGATATATCTAAAACATAAAATTTTTAGAAAGTTCTACCCTGATCGATCCTACCCTCTTAAGATTGATCTCGTACAATTACAAACAATACAATCATATCAAAATTTTTTAATTCACACAATAAATAATTAAATTTAAATTATTCATGCATTCCATCAAAAGAAATTCAAATACTTTCATAACAGTATCTAATAGTCTTACTAGTGATAAAGATTGCTCTAGAGCACGAGGTGTGACTTGTTGAGATTTTTGGATAGGGTTCAATTACCAAAAAGGAACTCTTTGGTACACAAGATGGTAAAAATATAAGATTTTGTTGTGTACTCTGATACCAAAGCTGTAACGACCCCAACTCATAATCGTTAAAAAGTTGATTTTTTTTTTAAATATCATATAATATAAGAGGAAAACAAGTAAATATGCATTATCTACTGCATAACAGAAATATGCATGATATCAATGCACATGCATGAGTAAATTATTATTTTTATCAGAGTTTTCTTTTATATGCATGTCACTATTAAATACACATTATTTTTATTCCTATTTTTGTTATCATAGCCCGCGGATACTCAAAACAAATAAACAATTCTCGAGGTCAAGTTAGGTTCCCAGTTATAGTTTAGCACACAATTTATATTTTATTACTAGATTCCACACTTATCCCTCAACCAATATCACGAATCAACATCATCCATCAAAACGTCAGAAATCAATATCTAATATCAAAATACTAGGAAAATCAGCATCCACTAATGTCACTTTATTGGCATGCCAATAACAACAATTATGTCTACACACCACCCCAAGCAAAGCGACGAAATCTTCCTAAAATCGTGGCTGGGAGGTGAACCACCAAGTTGGACTCAGGGGTACAACACGCACACATAGTTTTAGTATCCGTACATTGTTCTCTTCTTTTTATCTTTTTATTAAAAGAATAATTTATTTTAATTCTTTATTTTTTAATTCAATATGAAAAACACCACAACTTACATTTTGAAAATCAACATGCGAAACTCATTACGGGACCACAACCCGTGGCACATAAAATAGTGTAATTAATTCAAGAATCATTAAGTTGATTTTTGCGATGCATAAGAAAATTAAACATGGAGAAACATCTGCTCATGTTCCACATGGCCTACCGTGATCCACTTTTGACCACCAATGCATCTAATGCAAAAACTATTACGATCATACTACTTATGCAATCATTCAACATGCTCTCAAATGCACATTCATATATACCAAACAAGAATGTACATAAATAATAAATTTCACCTGCATATGATCACATGATTTTATAAAAATACATGTTTCTTTACATGATTCATCTCATGATCAATATGTGAACATTCATGCGATTATGCATATGCAGAACAACATCAATTTTAGGATTTGCACATACCCACTACATGCATATGTAAGTAAACATTATAATCATGCATCAACTATAATTCGTCTACCCATTTCGGGCATGCTCGGGGTACAATGCACATACCCACCGAGTCCAAACCATAGTGTTCGCATGCGAGACAATATTGGTAGGTACATGAGTGTGTTCCAATACTCATGTGCAAACTTACATATCAGTACATTATAGACTTGTGTGAATTTAAACATGTTTAAAAATGCTATCTTGCATATTTCACATATATCAACCTACCCTTTTATCATGTATAAAATTTGTACCATTAAAACATGTAATTCTGGCCATGAATATGAGCACTTTGATTATGTAACGCTGAACTTGTCTATGCATACTAAACATAATAATTTCTAAACCTAATCATGAGCATTTACAATCATATATAAGTACATGAACATTTGATTTCACAAGCATTCCTGAATATGCTTGTAAATATGAACATTCATAAATATGCAAGGTCTGGATATACATGATCACACACAACACAAATCAGAAATATATCAATTATGTGATCATATTCCAATTCTGCCCAAAGTCCCCTTTTTGTGATTTCTTTTTTTTTTAAATAGTCTGGCCAAACTGAGCAGGGTTGGTTGGGGCTCAAATCCTGCCCAGCCGAACCCAGTCGGCTGGATCAGGTTTGGGCAAACTGCCCCGCATTTCATAAAAAAAATTTATTTTTAACACAAAAATTCTTTTTGTGTTTTCCTCTATTCTTTTTTTTTTGACAGGGACTCAACCCCAACCAAAATCAGTCGACTACAACTGAACAGACCCAGTTCAGTCTAGTCTAGCCCAGTCCAGTCGACTGAGTCAGTTGGAGGCTTAACATTCTATTTTATAAAACTTGATTTTTTTGTAACAGGGGCTCAGTCCCAGCTAATCAGTCGACTGGGATTAGACATCAAGTTTGTCCTGTCCTAGCCGACTGCCTCGGTTGGGGCTGGACAGAATTTTGTCTGGTCTTCAAACACCCAGTCTTATATTTTTTTTCTTTTATATATATACCCATTTTATTTTATTTTATTTTATTTTTGTTAAATCAGGGACCCAGTCCCAGCCTAAATAGTGGGCAAGGACTGGATAGCAGACTGTCCTGTCCCAGCTGACTATGTCAGTTGGGACTGGGCTGTTGTCTATCTCGTCCTGAACAACAGTAACAATGGGTCTGATTTTTTTTTCTTTTCTTTAACCAGACATATAAAAATTTTCTTCTCATGTTCAGATTCAAATTTCAAGAGTCACAAATCTCTTATTAACATGTCCGGATACGTCCACTAGTCTAGTGGACAAATCTCTCCAGAACGGACAGAATGGACAAGGGTTTAGATCTGTCCAGATCTGCCCATCCTTATGATGGCCGGATCTGTCTGCTTATCCCATGAGATAGATTGGTCCAGATCTGTCTAATATATATATATATATATATATATATATATATATATATATATTATAAAACATGAACACACTAAAAAATAAATGTAGGAATCAAAATGCACATATTCTAAACATACCTACATTGATTTCCATGGATTAAAAGGTGAAAAACTAAAATAAAATACATGGTTTCCAACAAAAATATTGCCTAAAGCTTATTTAGGCTCTTTTTCTGACCCGAAACAAGAGAGAACACCCATACCTTGTTTGGAGTTTGAAAAGCTATCGGGAGGATCGACTGATGGTTAGAGAAGAAAAATATTTCTGCTTCTTCCCTCTCCTTCTCCTCCTTTACCTTCTTCCTTTTTCTCTTTTCCTCTCTCTTTCTCTTTCTTTTTTTCTTTTTTCTTTTTTATTTTGACTTTTTATAGAGAGGATAGGGGGTGACGCCCTCCCCTCTTTTCCAACCCTTCTCGAGTGGGCTAGATTGAGGACTTCCCCATTTGGAAGTCCCAACCAACTTTCTAATTTTTTTAAAAATTCTTTTTATGTTGACTTTTTTACCTCCTTTCCTAATTCAAGTAGTCTTTCTTATTTCTACTCTACCTTCCTCAAATGAGTAAGGACTCTACTAAGGAGTCCAAATTAATTAACAAATATTGAAATTCATAATTAATTAATAATAATTAAATATCCAAAAACTTCCAAAGGATATCCTATCACTCTGAAAGTCTTTTTAACTTTAAATAACTTCAATTTAAACCTATATATTGAATTTAAAGTTATATTTTTATTGGGTATGGATTTTGAATCTGGATCTGAATCTAGATCCAAGATCCAAAACCCATTTGGATCCTAAGTTGTATCAATTTATAATTAATATGGGTCCTGAATAGAGTTCAGATTCATATTAATTTGGATCATAAGCATTAGATCCAGTCCAATCCAAATTCAGACCAGCCCGTTAATGCAGTCCTTTTTAAAAAAAAATGCAATTTTTAGGCCAACTGTAACCCATATTCTGAAAAGTAAAATATTGTTGAAATCAGAATTTTGAGGGGCATCCAATGATATATCATTCAAATTTTACCTCTAAATTTGCCTGAATTTAACTCGAATTTAAAGGTTAAAATAAAAAAAATCTCACCTTTTCATTGACTCATTTTGGCCTTGTCGATGAGACCTGTGCCAAATCCGGACTCAAAGGACATATGCTTAATATTGAGGTTACACCGATTTTTCTCATATACTTAGCCAAATTTTTGAAAATCTCAAATTCGACTAAGTATGAAAATACACGATATTACATCCCTACCCCCCTTAAAAGAATTTCGTTCATGAAATTAGAACATACTGAATAGGTGTGGGTAGTGTTGATGTATATCCGCCTTAGGCTTCCAGGTGCACTCGTTCAGTCCGTGATGCTGCCAGTGCATTTTCATGAACGGGATCGACCTATTGCGTAGTGTCGTCTTCTCATGGTCCATAATCTCCACCGTCCTCTCCTCTATCGTCAAGTCAAGCCATACCTCATTCACCACGTAGTGGATCGATCATATGCGAGGGGTCAGGCACGTACTTTCTTAATATCGAGATGTGGAAGACATTATGGATCTGCGATAACTAAGGAAGAAGTGTCACCCGATATGCGGTCTCCCCAACACACTCAAGAATCTCGAAAGGTCCCACATACCAAGAACTCAGCTTTCCCTTCTTCCCAAACCAGAAGACACTCTTCATAGGTGAGATCCATATGAACACATGATCGCCCACATCAAAGTTGAGCTCCCTACACCGCTGGTCGGCATAGCTTTTATGTTTGCACTGTGATACGACCAACCTCGGTCAGATCAACCACACCTGGTCCGAGTAGTGTTGGATGGTCTTTGGAGACTCCACTACTCTCACTCCAACCTCATTTCAGCATATTGAAAATCTGCATGGTCTGCCATATAGAGTTTTGTACAGGGCCATACTAATATTGGCATGATAACTGTTGTTGTACGAAAACTCTGCAAGCTTCACATGCCTATCCTAGTCTCCTGCCCAATCCAAAGCGCATGCTCTCAACATATCCTTGAGTGTTTGTATTGTACACTCCGTCTGCCCAACCGTCTGTGGATGGAATGTTGTACTGAACTCCAATGTAGTGCCAAGGGCCTTCTATAACTGACGCCAAAATCAAGACATGAAGCGAGGGTCTTGATCTGATACGATCAAACATGACACCCCATAAAGTTTGACTATCTTATCCACGTAGAGGTCTGCTAAACTTTTCAGGCTCTGACTGATCCTGATCGACAGAAAGTGGGTACTCTTCATCAATCTATCCACTATCACTTAGATGGCATCGTGTTGTCGATGGGTCTTCAACAACCCTATGATAAAATCCATTGAAATATCATCCCACTTCCACTCTGAGATGTATAGTGGCTGCAGAAGTCCACCAGGTCTCTGGTGCTTGATCTTCACCTGCTGACAGGTGAGACACTGCGATACAAACTCGGTGATGTCTCGCTTCATCCCGTTTCACTAATAAGTCCTCTGAAGATTGAACATCTTAGTGGAACCAAGGTGAATCAAATATCTGGACCTGTGGACTTTGGTCATCAGTTCATCTCTCAATGCCTTCGAGACCCACCATCTGTCTTCGAACATGATGGTCCCATCCTCCTCTCGACAAAAATGTGCATCCAGCTTTGGAGCACTCATGCATAACTTCTCAAAATCTGGATCAGTTGATTGAGGCTCCTCAATTCAGTCTATGATCTTCGGCTACGACTACATCCCAATACAAAGGATGTGTTTGAAATCATCTGTAAAAGGCTGCCATCTGACAGATTTCTCGATTAGATCCCAACTGTGCCCTATCAGACTGGTCATCGTGATGTATGCCTTCCTATTAAACACATATGCCAGCACATTCGCCTTACCAGGGTGGTAGGTGATGGAAAAATTATAGTCCTTCAAGAACTCCAACCACCTACGCTGCCTTAAATTCAAATCATGTTGTGTGAATATGTACTTGAGGCTCTTGTGATCGGAGAGGACTTTGAACTGCCCTACATATAGGTAGTGGTGCCAAATCTTCAGTGTGAAGACCACTGCCTCTAACTCCAAGTCATGCATGGGGTAATTCTTCTTATGCACCTTCAGTTGTCGAGAAGTGTATGCGATGACCTTTCCATGTTGCATAAGAACACTGCCCAATCCAGTCCCTGAAGCATCGTTGTACACTTTGAATCCACTCATCCCATAAGGCAACGTCAAAACCGAGGCTGTGGTCAACCTCCTCTTCAGCTCTCCTCGCATCGAGGTGACCAATTGAACTTCATTCATTTCTGCAATAGTCGAGAAATCAGAGCAGCTATACGTGAGAAGTCTTGGATGAATCGACGATAGTAACCCGCCAATCCCAAAAAAATTCTTAATCTCTGTAACTAACTAACTTCGGTTGCTCCCAAGACAATAATGCTTCCACCTTGGCTGGATCAACCTCAATGCCCTTTGCAGAAATCATGTGATTGAAAAATATCTCTCTCAAACCAAAACTCACACTTCGAGAATTTAGCATAGAGTTGATGTTCTCTTAGTGTCTGCAATACGATCCACAAATGCTCTCGGTTCTCCTCCACGCTCTCAAAGTAGATAAGAATGTCATCAATGAATATGATCACAAAAGTGTTCAGCCATAAACTGAAGACCCGATTCATGAGGTTCATAAATATTGCAGGTTCATTGGTGAGTCCAAATGACATCAGTAGAAATTCATAATGCTCGTATATGGACCTGAACGCAGTCTTCGGAATATCCCCTGCCCTAATACGCAACTGATGGTACCCAAAATAAAGGACCATCTTCGAGAATACATTTGCCTTTCTCTGCTAATCAAACAAGTCATTGATCCTAGGCAAGGGGTACTTATTCTTCACCGTCACTTGATTTAGCATGCGGTAATCAATATAAAGCCACATTGAACTATCATTCTTCTTGACAAAGAGGACCGGTGCACCCCGGGAAGATGCACTCAGCCTGATGAAGCTCTTGTCAAGAAGCTTCTACAACTGCTTCTTCAGCTCTACAAGCTTTGCAGGTGCTATACGATATGGTGGGTGCAATCTGCAGAGCTCGATCAAGCTTGATGGAATACTCTCTCCATATCTCCTCATACTATTTCATGACATTTCATGTCATTGCACGCCATTGCATGGCATTTTTGAGATCCAACACTCTGGTTTTTTAAAATATTTAATCTAGATTCAATTTTAAAACTTTTCTTTCAAAATTAATTTCAAATACTTGGGTTTTAAGTCAACGTTTTGCCATTTGTTAATCCCCAGGATCTTATATTCTTTTATTTCAAAATATTTTCTTTACAACACGATCTGGATTCATTTTAAAATCAATTTTTAACTAATCTCAATTCTCAAGTGAGACCCATCTAGGTGGTGTCGCTTATGGATTCCTTCATTCCTCAAATTTCCTCAAATTTCTCAATTTTTTAGAGTCTTAGTCGGAACAGGACTCCATCTTTTTACTTTTTAAACTTTTTTTCAAAATTTTATTTTGATTTTAAATCAGAGGTAGTCTTATCCCTTGTCCATTCCTGTCATTTTGGCCAAAATATCAGAGTTTCAGTCGGATTAGGACTCTTTTTCAGAGTTCCAATCAGATTAAGACTCTTTTTTAGAGTTTCAGTCGGATCAGAACTCTACTTTTTACTTCTATTTTTTTTATCTCTTTTTGAGAAAACCTTTCATTTTGGCCAAAATTTTAGAGTTTCAGTTGGACTAGGACTCTGCTCCAGAGTCCTAATCAAATCAGAACTCTATCCTGATTTCATTTTTTTTATTTCATTTTTACTTGTTTTCAAAAGTCCTTTTTAAAATCTCATCATTTGCTTCTCAGAAAACAAATTTTTTTTAGAGTTCTAGTCGAATTAGGACTCTTCCTCGGAGTCCTAGTCGGACCAGAACTCTCAATCCGACTTTAATTTTTATCTTATTTTCACCTGTTTTCTAAAACCCTTATTGTTTTTTAGAAAACCCTAAATTTTAAGAGTTTTAGTCGAATTAGAACTATGTCCCAGTTGGATCAGGACTCTAATTCTGATTTCAATTTTCACCTTGTTTTCATCTATTTTTGCGAAAAACTTCTAAAACCTCCTTGTTTGTTTAAAATTCTGGGAGTTTTAGTCGAATTAGGACTATGTTTTAGAGTCTCAGTTGGATCAGAACTCTAATTCTGATTTCAGTTTTCATCTTGTTCTCACCTGTTTTCGCGAAAAGCTCTTAAAATCTTCTTGTCTGTTTTCAGAAAAATCAAAATTTTTAGAGTCCTAGTGGAATTAGGACTCTGTCTCAGAGTCCTGATCAGTTCTGATTTCTGTTTTAACTCCCAGGTTCACTTGTTTTTAAAACCTTTTCGCCTGTTTTTAAAAAAAAAAGACTAATTTTGTAGAGTTTCAGACAACTTAGGACTCTATTTCAAAAGCTTCAGTTGGACTAAGACTCTGACCCTAACTTCGTTTTTCAGCTCATTTTATCAAATTTTGAGAAAACCTTTTAAAATTCCTTTATTTATCTTTAAAAAATCCAGAGTTTTAATCCGACCAAAACTCTGTCTCAGAGTCCTAATCCAGTTAGGACTCTATTCTGAATCTTGTTTCTACTTCAGTTTTCATTCTCTTAATTTGTTTTTCAAAAATTAGTTCATTTTACAGAATTCCAGCTGATTTAGAACTCTCTTTCAGAGTTTCGGTTGAGTTAGAACTCTAACCCTGACTACATTTTCTGACTTATTTTCACTAGTTTTGAGAAAATCTTTCAAAAACTTCTCCGTTTGGCTTTCTAAAACCTAAATTTTAGAGTTTCAGTTGGTTTAGGACTCTGGTCTAGAGTTTCAGTTCGCTTAGGACTCTATTTTCAAAACCTCTGATTTTCATTCGGTGATTTTAAATATGTTTTAAAACCATTTCCAATCTTTATCTCAACTTTTTCAAAACCCTGATGTGGGGCCCACATAGTTAGCGCCATATCTGGAGGAGTCTCGATCCATTCAGAACTCTGATAGATTCGAAACTTTCAATTTCAAATCCAATTTCCTTTTAAGCTCTTTTAAAATCTCTTATTTTCAAGTTTTAAAATCATTTTGGAAAATCAAGTGGGGCCCACCCTGGGTGGCGCCATATTTAAAAAAGTTAAGGTTAGCTAGTGTTCTAGTTAGGTTAGGAGTTTAGAAGAGTCAAAATAGATTTTAAATCTCCATTTTTACTTTGGTTTTTAAAGTCTTAAAATTAGGGTTTTAAAAAACAAAGAGTGGCGCCACATTTGGAAGTTTCTCCAACCTTTTAGAAGTCTAATTAGGTCAAGTAGGGTTAGGTTAAATAGAGTTCTAAGTAAATTAAGGTTTTAAAAGTGAAAAACCTAGAGTTTTAAAAAATACCAAAATCCTTTTAATTAGCCCTAATTAATGAGTCTTGAAAATCTATTTAAAGAGGCCAAAAGGAGAGGTCAACCCCTAGACTTTCTCTCTCCCTTTCTTGCTGCTTCTCTCTCCTCCCAACATCCTCTCCTTTCTCCATTGAAGCTGCAGCGACCTAAGGTAAATTTTGTTTACTTATTTTCATTATTTCATTAAATTTATTATAAGTTTTCCATGGATTTCACCATTGCTGCCCCTTGCATATGGATTTCAAGCTTGTTCTTCATTCAAGAACCTTAAAATCGATGCAAGAAAGTGATCTAACATTGTTTAAGGGCATTTTTTTATGATTCCAATCCGTTGAAATCGTTAGAAATATCATTTTTTAAATTTAAGCCAAATAAAAGATGAGATTCGCCCGTTAAATGGGTCAAATCTCTCTTTTTGAAGGCTAAAACAAATTCGAACCATGTATTCTCTGATTTTTTTTATCACATTAATGTTTATTTTACTTATTCAAGCATCAAATCCAAATTCATGATATTATTTGCATGCTTTTCTTATTATTTTTCATGTTTAGATTAGGGTTTTTCGACGTTTGTCGATAATATGCAATCCTCGATCTCGGGCACATGAGAACAATGTTATTTTAAGTATATTTTTTATCAAAAAATCTATTTTTTTATGGTTAAACCATGAACATGTCAATAATTTCCTGTATAAAAAATTGGATTATTTTGGATTCTGTAACCCTGTCAAAAAAAATAGAAAACCGAACCTTACTTTTTAAATCGTGAAATCGCTATGTGGATTCGGAAATAAGTTGTTGAGTCGATATCTCCTCGATCGACGATCTATGTCTTCGTTGTCATGTCTAGTATTTCCTGTAAATTTTTAAAAATTTTATGCAACTGTTCTATATTTTTCCTCTGTCAGAATGTAGAATCGGTTTTACAGAGCCCGTTATGCACTATCTAAACCCTAGATCAACTTATGTCAATTATATCTCTCTCACCAAAGATCCGATCGATGATCAGTAAAAGGAAAAATCCTTCTATGTGTGTCCACTTTCATTTGCTAAAAGTTTATAATTTTTTAATATGATTTGCTATATTTCCATGTACCCCAAATGATATCTCCCTAACCGGAGATGATTTTTTCGATATGTAAAAGAGATATCTCTCTCTTTCTGTCTAGTGTCTCTCTGTAAATTTTTGTGAATTTCTATGGTGATTTGACACCTGATTTGGGTCTAACACTGTGACAGGTACGTGCATGTGGTCAAAATCGTATATTTTAGGATTTTATTTAATTTTTATATTAAAATAATGTTAAAAATATATTTTTTTGAATGAAATTTAATTATAGAGTTATCAGAACTATCCATGTTGATTTTTACAGATTTTTGAATTCATTTGATATATTATTTGATTAAATCATGAAAACAGGGTGCCCGCGGAGTGTCGGTTCGAGTAAAACATTGGCGAAAATCTCTATTTTTGTGATATTCCAATTTTTGATATAAAGTTTTATGTTTTAAATGTTTTATCATGTTTATAATCATGCTAGAGTGATTCACATCTGATTTGGTGTTTATTTGAATCCATTTGAGCCCTAAATCCGAAGTTTTACAAAAATCTTTTTTGAAAACCCTAAGTTCAAGGCCATAGTCTTGTTTTTAGGGGTATTTTTATCATTTTTCTCCAAATTTTGAATTTCAAAATTGTTTATTTTTATTATTTATTCAATTTTACATCAGCTTTTATTATATTTATCTCAAAAAAACATGGAAAAAGGCTTATATCTGGATAAATCCAATAATTTCCAAATATTGCTAGATAAATCCAGAAAAGCCAACATATTTTCACTAACAAGTTTTCTAGACTTGCAGGGACATTCACGAGTGTATTTTATTTTATTTCCTTTTTTCTTTTTATGTAAATTGTAATTGCAAACACTGGAATGAGAATTTAATTTTCTGCTTAGAATAGGATTGCATGGCAAATAGTTTATTTTTTTTAATAATGTCAATGTGTGATGGATGATGATTCATGCATATTTGAACTCACCATGGTCTACACGAATGGAACATGCACTAGCTTCTAAGGAGTTGATAAACTCGATGGGTTTCGTATTTGTGGCCATAGTCAGAATACGAACGAAACCCGGATTTATCATCTTTTTCTAAGCCACAAATGACCAACACTCTTAGGCATCTTTAGAAATCATTGAATATTTCAAAGTTTTTCTAAGTATTTTCTCTTTTTAGAATCAAATGAGATATTATTCAATACATATTCGTGGCCATAGTCAGGGATATATAGAGAATGTATTTCATCTAAGTTCTATAGGGCACAAAAATTCTTTTTATCAATGATTTCTCAAAAATTCTTTAGAAATTTTTTTGTCAAATTGCATTCATGCATCATCTAGGTTAGAGTGCATCATAAAAAGAATTTAATAGGGCCACACGCCCATCTCTTTTTTCAATTCCATTTCAGAAAAATCATTTTTTTCAAAAATTACCCAAGTTACTTTCAGAAATCGATTTTCTCAAAACATCAAAATTCCTCAGAAATCGATTTTCCTTTTCTTCAAAAGTATTTCCTAATGCAATTCACGATTTTCCAATCATCCTCTTTTCCAAGTATTTTTCAATTATTCCAAGCATACATCATGTTTTTAAATCTGCATTTTCTGAAATTCATAGCACATGCCTGATTCTTTGTGCATTTAGGGAATAGAATATTAAGTTTGGCAAGTTGAGTAAAGCAAAGCACATGATTGATCCTTGGTTCAATTACCTCTGGTTATGGTACCAGGAACGGTTGAACCTCGTACCGACAGGCGAGTCCCATTCTTCAGAATTATCCTGCATTTTAAAACGGAGGCGAGGTATTTTCAAAATCTTTTTCAAATGTCAGTTTGACTTGCAAAAGTAAAATTTTGCAATGATAACAGGTTTGGCGACTGAGATGGGACCTATCTTTGCCTAATCAATTTATTGCTCTCCTCTGATCAAATTGTCAAAATCGTGTTCTACAATATCAACTTTATATCTTGTGAACCTCGAAGCCCAGAATCAAACCCAGCTGACATGGATTTCATATAGACTTAGGCATGGTTTGGTAGGACTGATTGAGGAGAATAATCGGATTTTTGCAAGTGTTATTTTAAAACATAATTTTATCATTGAAAGCGTTTTGGGAAAATTACCAATCAAGTAATAAAGCTGACTTTTCACAAATGTGGTGAGTACAAGTCGAATCCACAGGGAACAAGATATATTCAAATTAAATCTAAAACTTTAATTTATTAATATCACAATTGTTTACCACTAAGTTAACATTATAATTCTCATTGAATTACAAATAAAAAATGAAAATGAACTGAAATAGATTGCTAAGTCTTCTCCAGATCGTTAGGGGTAATTTGGTCTTTTCGCCACTCGTGCATCTGCACTCGCAGTTTAAATACACCTATTGATCTGTTTCTAACTTGTCAACCTAAACAGAAGACAATATAAAGTTAGTGACAATGCAATGAGTAATTCTAAAAATTAAATCTAAAACTACTTTTGATTAATTGCTAACTTAAGCTACAATAAAACAAAAATAACTAAAAATACGATTTCTAACTTAACTAAATAGTTAAATAAACTTTAACTAAGCTAACTATTGTAAGTAAACTAACATTATGCAGAAAAACACTAAGAACTACCAAAAATCAAACAACTAGTAAAATGACCATTTTACCCTCCAATAGTGCAAAATTGGATTCTGATAGGTTTTCGCAAACAGGAAATTTGAAGGAGGAAACGAAGTCCGATTTGAAATATTTTTCTTTTATTCTGCGCCCAAAAGATTCAAGAATTTGTCAGACTTTACAGAACTGAAAAACTCTTTCGGAAGCTCCGGATCTACTCGTTTCAAGCTCGATAAAAATTCTAGAATCGTTTGACCCGAAATCTAAAATCGCGAAAAACCTAATTTTGGAAAACGCTTAAAGGGCAAACCAAATCAACTCGAAACGATCTGAATTCTGGTTTGCAAACATTTAATACACTAATGAATAGAATAGAACCGTAATTGCAGAAAGACTCAGAAAATTGTCACAGAATATAACGAGTGTAAATGAGAGCAAAATTCTGATTTTTACTTCAAAGCACTATTCATTTGTCCAAATCCATTTTGTGCACTTTTTCTTAGACTGCATGCAATAACAGACATTTACCAACCTAAAACTAACTAACTAACAGGATATAAAACTAACTATGCAAAATGATTTAATTCTAACAACCATATCTAAATTATTTGAACGAAGTGCAAGTTAGTTCAAACTAAAATGCTCAATTACATGCAATTGTTAGACTATCTTAAATAAAAATGCAACTATGAATTAAATTAACTAAATTAATGCTGCTATCTAACCTAATCTACTTCTCTTAATGTGAACTAACTAGTTAACTTGATAAAGCTAAATGGAATCTAAACTAGCTTCAAAGTAAAATTAGTTACTAACCTACACCTAACCATTCAAAGTAAGGGAATTACCTAAAGCTACACAACACAATTAGTTGGCTTACCTAAAGTGTATTACACTATTTGGAAACACACACACAAAGTCACAGTTTAATAAACCTAAATGCAATTGATGCAATGTTAACTAATATGCACTACTAAATGCTAAATACTACGCATTGAATCACATGCATAAGACAAACTAAGAAATATTAAGTTTTAAACTAACAAAGCAACGCTAAAACAAATCTAATTTAACCAGATTGATCACACAACTAAGCTATCATTCTAGATTGCATAAACATTAATCTAACATGTTGTTACATACAAATTCTCATATTGGTTCATATTCATAGGGTATGACTAAGTTTTTATGTTGGCTGTCACAGGCCTACCGCAACCCTTCTCCTTTATCCGGGCTTGGGACTGACAGTGTATAACTAAACAGTTATACACAGACGAAGTACCTAGGGACATTCTCTGGTGGACAATGATGAAGAAAGGTGTTTCTCTAAAGTATATTAGTATAATTAAAGATATGTATGAAGGAGTAGTAACCAATGTCTGCACTTGTGGAGGGGTGACAACCAATTTTCCTATAACGGTTGGGTTACATCAAGGATCTGCTTCAAGCCCTTTCTTATTTTCTATAGTGATGGATGAGCTTCCAAGATCAATTCAAGAAAATATGCCATGGTGTATGTTGTTTGCTGATGATATTGTTTTGATTAATGAGTCTAGACCTGGGGTTAATGCTAAGTTAGAATTATGGAGACAGACATTGGAAGCAAGAGGTTTTAAGTTGAGTAAGAGTAAGACAGAATATATGGAATGTCGGTTTAGTAAGCAACGAAGTAGTGATGGGAGTGTAGTGAAGCTTGGTGAGCAAGAAATACCAGTGCATGATTGTTTCAAATATTTGGGATCTATCATTTAAAAGTATGAAGAAATTGATGGAGATGTAAATCATAGGATAAAGGTTGGGTGCATGAAATGGAAAAGTACAACTGGAGTGTTGTGCAATCGTAGAATGCCATTGCGGTTGAAGGAAAAGTTTTATAGGATGACTATTAGGCCCGCTTTACTATATGGTACAGAATGTTGGGCTGCCAAGAGACATCATATTCAAAAAATGAGTGTAGCTGATATGCGTATGCTGAGATGGATGTGTGGAAAGACAATAAAAGATAAGATTCAGAACGAGGAGATACGAAAGAAGGTAGGCGTTGCACCCATTGAAAATAAGATGAGAGAGAATCGTTTATGGTGGTTTGGACATATTCGGCGAAGGCCTAATGATGCTCCAGTTAGAAGGATGGAGAAATGGGAAAATATATTAGTTAAAAGAGGTCGGGGTAGGCCTAGGAAGACATGGATGGAGGTGATAGGAAAGGATATGAATGCTTTGAACCTCACCGAGGACATGGCAATGGATAGAAATGATTGGAGGAGAAGGATTCATGTGGAAGACCCATAATGATTTTCTTTTTTGGTCCATATCACCGACCCCAATTGTTTTGGGATGAAGGCGTAGTTGTTGTTGTTGTTGCTATTACATACAAAACGTGACCGAAAATAAAATTAGACATGACACTAAATCGGTTTCACAAGAAAAACACAAACAAAGACTAAATTTTAACTAACACCACGACGCCAATCAAACATCTAAATTAAACTACACGACTAGGACTGGACTTTTAGACTATGAAACACAACACTCACTAACATGATGTACTAGAACAAAAACAGGAAAAACACTTTGGGCACACACTACAATCGGCTAAGCTATGCTTAGCCGATCTTCACCATGGGACTCAATCAAACTCACAAAATCGATTAAACCCCTAAACTAACACCTACATCTGACCTATGTGTTGGTTCAAGCACAACCAGACCTACACTAGGGCTGAAACAACAATCACACAGAAATTAAAGAAAACGGAAAATAAAACCACACACAATTTGGGGTTTTATGCTAAAAGAAAGGGGAAAAGAAGACATACCAAGCATGCAGATGTCCGACGAGTGGTGAGGTAGAGGGTGAGCGGAATCTACCAAGAGATTGCACCCAGTTGCTTTCAGTGGTGTTGTGCTATACCCACTTTGCTGTAATTGGCTAGAAGACGCGGGATGGAGGCTTCGAAGGTGGAGTGAAGAACCGGCTATGAGGGTGGTGAAGAGAGCCGAAGAGGTAGAATCAGCTAGCCATGGAGGGGCAGACGACACCCCAACCATGGCTGGCGCACTCCATTGACTGCCTCTACCTGCAAAAACACATCATGGGATATTAGTCACATCAAGGTGAGAAGAATGGAAGGTCTGAAAGAAGAGAAATAGAAGAAAGAAGGGGCGATTTCAATGGAGTTGCTTGGAAAATCCAAGCAAAACCCAAAGAAGAAAGAAGGTGGGGCGTATGGGTGAAGGAGAAAGGAGAGGATGGTCTGAGATTCAGGAAAGGAGGTGCAAATCCCTAGGCAAATACGAATTGCCTAGGGCTTTGCAATGTTTTTATAGTTAAATCCTCACTTTCTGGAAATTCCAGAAACAAGATTAAAATAAAAAGTATTGTTGGGAGCCCTTTTTGAGAGGTTTTTTAGCAAATATTTTCAAATTCATGAATAGGGATAATATGGGTTGGATTGGGTACGTTTTGGCCCAGATCCGAGGCCCAAACGGCCCTTTTGGATCCGAAATGACTCGTATCGCCCCGAGGTTCGACCCATTTCACTAAAAATGCAATATCTCTTTCATTTTAAATCTGATTCGAACGAAATTCGAACTGTAGCTCAATGACATCTATATGCATCTAAGTGTGGGTTTTAAACCTATAAATGATGCATTTATGCAATAAAATATATTATGATTATGAGTAATTTACGCATCATCAGAGACATTATTCATGTTCACTTAGACTTAGGTCAAATACAATCTTCTTCAATCTAGGATCTGATTGAAAATAATGTTTGCTTCTCATAAAATTTTCAAAATTCTACTTCTTTATGTCATTAGAGCCTTTTATTTTCTTGCATGTTGATCATATTTCAAAAACAATCTCATCCACTTTTACCTGGCCACCACGTTGCTGGGCTTTCTTCCAGAACCATAGTTTGGGACAAAGCCTCACAACTGGGCCACCTATTTGGGTTTATCCCCCTTACCACGTATCAAGGGCCATAGTCCAAAGTATATCGATAGGCGCTCAAGGATGTTGAAAAATATGAGCCTAGAATAAGAGAAATTGATTTTATGCCACGTAGATCGGGCTTCAGCTCGAGTATATCGGCATGGCATGATTGGACACAGATGATCTAAGCATTAGAGTTAGGATTAGGGTCCCACAGCTATTTCAAAATTTATGCATCTAGACTCAGCCTTCAGGGAATGTTGTATGTGCATACTTGTTTGTGCAGAAAGTGATTGAATGTACTTCGGTTATTTCCTTTTATTCTCTTTGTTTTCTCATATTTTTCATAATTTTTCTAAAAATACTAGAGGAATTTCAAAATACCCTATTTTCCATTTATTTTCATACAATCTCTTGTATTTTCTCAAACCCTGGATGATTTTCCCCAAATCTCTATTTTCTTCAAAACTCCAGGTGATTTCTATCGTTCCTTTCTTCTAGATCTAGAATTTTCAGTATCATTTTTAACCTACCTGCAATTTTTTCAAAAATTGTGTGGTTTTCCTCAAGTCTTGTCCTTACTTCTTCTTTATTTTCGAGTCTATCATGATGGCATCCAGTCAACTTGATTCAATCTTTCTTGAGGGCCATATCTCCTATGAGGTGCGGCAAGGTCTCCCCGATCATCAAACTCTGAACACCTGTTATCATTGCAAAATTTTACTTTTGCAAGTCAAACTAACATTTGAAAAAGATTTTGAAAATAACTCGCCTCTATTTTAAAATGCAGGCTAATTTCAAAGAATGGGACTCGCTTGTCGGTACAAGGTTTAACCGTTCCTGATACCATAATCAGGGATAATTGAACCAAGGACCAATCCAGTTCTTTGTTTTGCTCAACTTGTCTAAATCGATGTTCTATTTCTAAATGCACAAAGAATCAGGAATGTGCTATGACTTAGAGAAATTTTGATTGAAAAACATGATATATGCTTGAAGTACTTAGAAATATTTGGGAAAAGTAGAAGCTTTGAAAATCGTGAATTAGGATTTGAGAAGTAATTTGAAGAAAGAAAATTTGATTTCTGAAGAAAAAGAGAACTTTTCAAGAAAATTGAATTCTGGAGAAATTCAAATGATTTTTGAGGAAATCGATTTTATGAGATGAAATACACCAAAAGGATGGGCATGTGGCCCTGTGAAAGCATTTCATGATGCATTCTAACCTAAATGATGCATGAATGCTATCTTGTGAAAATATTATTTTTAAAGAAATTTTGATAAAACTATTTGAAAAGGGAATTTAAGTGCCTTATAGAACTTCAATGAAGTAAATTCGCCTCATATCCCTGACTATGGCAAAAAATATAGATTTAATATAACCCATTTGATTCTAAAAAGATAAAAATGTTTAGAAAGCTTTGAAATATGCAATGGTTTTTTAAAATAGCCTAAAAGTGTAGGCTAATTGTGACTTAAAGGAAGATAATAAATCTGGATTTCGTTCGTATTCTGACTATGACCATAAATACAAACTCAATCAAGTTTATTAACTTCTCATAAGCTAGTGCATGTGTCATTCGTGTAGACCATGGTGAAATCGAATATACATGAATCATCATCCATCACACAATTGACATTTATTTAAAAAATTAAACTATATGCACATGCAAACCCTGATCTAAGCAGGAATTTAAATTCTTATTCCAAATTTATGATTATAATTTACATAAAAGGGGACAATAAAATAAAATAAAATACACTCTTAAATGTCCCTGCAAAACTAGAGAACTTGTTAGTGAAAATATGTTGGTTTTTCTGGATTTATCTAGTAATATCTAGAAATTACTGGATTTATCCAAATATAAGCATTTTTCCATATTTCCCTTAGATAAATATGATATAAAATTGAATAAATAATAAAAATAAACAACTTTAAAATTTGTAATTTAGAGGAAAATAACAAAAAATACCCTTGAAAACAAGACTATGGCCTTGAAATCAGGGTTTTCAGAAAAGATTTTTGTAAAACTTTGGATTTAGGGCTCAAATAGATTCAAATCAAAGATAAATCGGGTATGAAGTACCCTAACATGATTATAAACATGATAAAACCCTAAAAATATAAAACTTTTCCTAAAAAAAACAAAATATCATGAAAACAATGGTTTTTTCAAGTGTTTTACTTGAATTGGGACTCTGTGGGCACCCTGTTTTCACGATTTAATTAAATAATATATCAAATAAACTAAAAAATATATAAAAATAGACATGGATACTTATGATAATCCTAAAATTAAAATAGAATAAAAATTTTTATGTTTTTGACATTATTTTAATACAAAAATTGAATAAAACCTTAAAATATGTAATTTTACCTACGGGCACATACCTGTCACAGTATTAGACCTGAATCAGGGACTAAATCACCATAGAAATTCAAAAATATTTACAGAAAGATACTAGACAAAAAAATAGAGATTTATCTTTTTACATATCAGAAAAATCATCTTTGGTTAGGGAGATATCGTTCTGGCAATATAAGCTCAATTCTGAATAATATATAACAAATTAAAATAAGTACATCCTGTTTTGGGTATAAGGAAATATAATAAATAATTTTTAAAAATTATAAAATTTTAGCAGTGAACAGAACATATATAGAGGAAGATTTTTCCTTTTACAGATCATCGATCGGATTTTCGGTTAGGGAGATACAATCGACACAAGTTGATCTAGGGTTTGAACAAGGTATAACAAGCTCTTAAAAACCGATTATACTTTCTGACATAGGAAAAATAGTAAACAGATGCATAAAAATATTAACAATTTACAGAAAATACTAGACATCAAGAAAAAACCACTGCAACTTACGAATCATCAATCGGATTTCTAACGTGGGAGATATCGCGTCTACAAGTTGTTCCTGAATCCCCATAGTGATTTCATGGTATAAAAAATAAGGTTTGATATTCTATTTTTTTGACAAGGTTTCAGAATCCAAAATAATTCGATTTTTTTATGAGAAGTCATTGACAAACTCGTAGACCAACCCTAAAAAATTTCTATTTTTTTGACAAAAACTTAAATATGAAATAACATGATTTCCGCATGCCCGAGATTAAAAATCATGTATCATCGATAAAACTTGCAAAACTTTAATCTAAACATGAAAAATAATAAGGAAAACATGCAACTAATATCACAAATTTGGATTTGATGCTTGAATGAGTAAAATAAACTTTAATATGATAAGAAAATAAAAAAAAATCAGGAAATACTCGGTTGGAATTGATTTAGTCTTCGAAAAGAGGGATTTTATCCATTAAACAGATGAATCTTATCTTTTATTTGGCAAAAACATAAAAAATATTATTCTAAACTATTGCAAAAATCAATTTTCCTTTTCTTCAAAAGTAGTTTTCAGTGCAATTCATGACTTTTCAATCATCATCTTTTTCAAGTATTTTTCAATTATTCCAAGCATACATCATGTTTTCAAATCTGCATTTTCTGAAATTCATAGCACATGCTTGTTTTTTTGTGCATTTAGGGAATAGAACATCAATTTAGGCAAGTTGAGCAAAGTAACGCATATGATTGATCCTTGGTTCAATTACCTCTGGTTATGGTGGCAGGAACGGTTGAACCTTGTACCGACAGGCGAGTCTCATTCTTCAAAATTATCCTGCATTTTAAAACGGAGGTGAGTTATTTTTAAAATCTTTTTCAAAGGTCAGTTAGACTTGCAAAAGTAAAATTTTGCAATGATAACACATACTCATAATTGTTTTTGCATTAGATGCATTAGTGGTCAAAAATGGATCACCGTAGGCTGTGTGAGTCTTGAGCAGATGTTGCTCCATGTTTAGTTTTTTTATGCATCGCAAAACTCAACTTAATGATTCTTGAATTAATTACACTGTTTCATGTGCCACAGGCTGTGGTCCCGTGATGAGTTTCGCATGTTGATTTAAGAAATGTAAGTTGTGGTTCTTTACATGTTGAATTGCAAAATAAAGAATTGAAATAAATTATTCTTTTAATAAAAAGATAAAAAGAAAAGAAAAATGTAATTCTTGTTTTTCCTAGATGTCTCTTCTTTAGTCTAAAAATCCTAGACTGTGGTTTTGAAAAACTGTGAGGATATTAAAACTTTGTGTGCATTTGTGCCCCTGAACCCAAATAGGAGGTTCACCTCTTAGCCACAGTTTTAGGGAGATTTTGCCACTTTGCTTGGGGGTTCTCTGTAGACACAGCTATTGTTATTGGTATACCAAGAAAGTGGCATCAGTGGATATTGATTTTCCTAGTGTCTCGATATTAGATGTTGATTTTTAATATTTCGATGGATGGTGATGATTCTTGATATCGATTGAGGGCTAAGTGTGAAACCCAATAATAAAATAAAAATTATGTATTAAGCTACAACTGGGAACCAAAGTTGACTTCGAGAATTGTTTACCTATTTTGAGTATCTGTGAGCTATGATAATAAAAAGAGGAAGAAAAATGATGTGCAATTAATAGAGACATGCATAGAAAAGAAAACTCTAATAAAGATAATAATTTACTCATGCATGTGCATTAATATCATGTATATTTACTTATTTTCCTCTTGTATTATATGATGGTTGCATGATAACTGCCCTCTAATGCATGATAAATGTTCTCTATTGCTTAATAGTGTTCTGTATTGATCATGCATATATTTTGCATCTTATACATATATTTTTATGCAAGATATATCAAAAAATTATATTAAAAACTCATTCTTATTAGTGTTTTTGAGAAACTGCTTTGAAATTCAAAATAAAGATAAAATTGCATATTTAAATCTTTCCCCACATTTTTCAGTATTTTGATTACTTTAGGACTTTTTAATTCATAGTTTAATTAGTTCAGGAATTGTCAAATGATATCTTAGTTGGTTTAAATGTGTTTTTTTCTGAAAACACATTTTTTTAGAAGTGCTCATTTGAAATTTTTGAAAATTAATTGGAGCTTTTAAGAAAAATCGTGTGTGACCTAATTTTTTTAGTATAAAAACATTTTTTCAACAGAGGGAGGCATTTTTTCCTCTTGAGAAAAATGCAGCTTCTTCTCCCTCCCTCTCTTCTCTTCCTCCTCATCTTCGTTCCCAACTGGTTCTCCCTTTTGCTCTTCCTCTCTCTTCCTCTTGTTCTTCTTGCTTCTAATCTCTTCTAGTACTGGTTCTTCTTGTCCTCATCATCAGAGGCACGTGCAACTCAGAGGAAAGATCATTTCTTCTTCTCAACCCCTCCATCCAAAGTGAATCATGAGGTTTGTTTCTTCTCTCTCGTCTCTTCATAGATTATTATTTAGATTAGCTTTTATTTATCTCGTAGAATACATGCATCATATTTCATTATGACATATAGCATAGGTTAATCTTCATATACTCGTTGCATTTAATTTATATTGCTTGTTTTTATTTATTGTGAAAAGAAAAAGATATATATATATATATATATATATATATATATATATATATATATAATATCTAGCATTGCATATAGCATATATTAGTTTTTGTCGTGTCATTGCATGCAAACTAACATAGATCGTGAGTTGTAGAATAGTTTCTTTTTATGAGTTTCATGATTTTGAGATAGTTTAGGTTCAGATTTAGGTTTAGATCAATTTAGATTAGTTTATTTAATTTGGTATTTATTGAATTAATTAATAAGAGTTCTTTTTAATTAACTAGATTAAGGTTCTTGTTATCTTTTTTATTTTTTAGAATTTTCGGTAGATAGATCTAAAGACCATTTGATTATTTTTCATTAATAGGTAGTTTGTGCATTGATTAAATCACATATTTAAATGTTAGTTAACGTTTTTATTCATTTTAGTTAGTTTTATTCAATTAATAGTTGAATAGATTAATCAGTAAAATAAATAGTTAATTGTTTTAATTTCTTTTATTCAGTCGCATAGATTCATGTATTTTTCTGTTCTTTCTCAGTAGTTAGTTGGTAATATTTAATTCTAAAATTTATTTTTAGTAGCTAGATTAGAATTTAGTTGTTAATTCATTAATTATTGATTTTAAATAGTTTTTACTTCTTGTCAATTTAGACAGTTTTTAATTATATTTCTTATTAGCAATTTTAATTTCACATTTTAATTATTGTTTTCACGTTAATTAGATCGTAATTAATTTAGTTTAATTTCGTCAGATTAATTGACACTAGTTTAGCATAATTAGCTTAGTTCAATTATTTAGCCGATTCCCTTTTCTTTACCAATTGACGGTTTGCTTAATTTAATTAATATTATTTTTTATCGTGTTTTCTATAGATTAAGGTAGATTAAGGCATTAGTTAGTGTAGTTTTAAATGGATTTACGTCACTTAGATTTAGTGCAGATTTTGATGTTTGTTTTGCATAGTTGTTTAAACACATAGTGTCAATTCTTGTTTCTTTTAATTCATTATTAATTAGTTAGTGGTAGATAGCATAGGTTAGTTTTTTATTATTCTTTCATTTCAGATTTGTTAAAGTTAGTTTTATAATCCGTACAGTAGCTTAGTTAGTTTATTAGGTTGTTACTTAGTTATTTTCTTAAATTCTTGAATTAGTAGTTATTCGGTTAGTGTCTTTCTTGTTTTTTTTTAGTTAAGTTAATTCCATTAGTTAGTAGTCACGTTAGTTATATTCTTAATCCTCGAATTCCTTGGTTAGTCGGTTAGAGTGTTTCTTGTTTAGTTAATTAAATTTCTTGAATTAGTTAGTTCGTTAGTTTGACTTCTTGAAAGTGCATTTAGTTAGTCTTTATTTATTTTTTGTTTGTTAGTTAATTAATTAGTTCAATTCTAGCAAATTTGATTAGCTTGTTTTCTTTCTTTCATAGTTAGTTTATTTTAATTCATTTTAAGATTAGTTAGTTTGTTAAGTTATTTGTTACAAGTTGGTTATGGTTTGTTAGATTAGTTTCTTGAGTTTCTTGTTTGAAGTATTAGATTGGTATTGTTTCTTTGCCTTGTTCTGCTCGTTTTATATTTTTGTTTTGTAGGAAAGCAGTTGAACGTGCGATAGGCCCTCAAAAGTACCCCTGAAAAGCCCTTCGAGGTCACTAAATGGTCCCCTCAAAAGGCCCTTCAAGCCCTCAGAGAACCCTCATGAATGTAAGAGATTTAAATAAGAATAAAATATCAGTAGCATTCTGGAGGTTCAAAAGGGAAGCAGTGAAGATCAAAAGAGACTAAAGCCCAAGCAACTGAAGACCCCTACTTCTTTTTCTTTTAGATTAGGTTTATTTAATTCATTAATTTGGGTTTGTAATAAAATCATTTATTATTCTTTGTGATCCCTCTGTAAGAGGGTAACACATTGTAATAGTTAGTTATTTTCATTTATTTTTATTTTAAAGGCAATAAAGTTTGTCATTCTATGGAATACAAAGTTGTTTTCTTATTCTCTGAGTTCGGCCTAGATCTCTCAATAGTGTGAGCCACTTTTTATTATTTGGTGTCTGGTTTTCATAAAACCATTTTTATCAAAAATACTTTTTAAAAATTTATTTCATAAAACTTATACCAAATTTTTGGCGTTGTTGCTGGGCAACAACGATTAAAACAAGTATTCACTTTGTTGCCTCTTGTGTATTCTCATTTTATTTAGGATTATTAGTTTCCTTAATGTTATTTATTTAGGATTGCTAATTTATTTCCCTGCACATTAATTAGAACTGCTAGTTTATTTTTGTAATTAGGATTTATAGAACCACGTTGCTTGTGAGCCCTAAAGACCAGTTTACTTTTCTTGCATGGCACACCTAGTAGGTTACCCTCTTAGTAGGTGACTGTGCATGATTGGTATCATGCACATAGTTTGCTTTATGCAAAATATCTATTTGGGTGCAAGTATGTGGTGTGTGTTACTGTTTCCTAGTTTATTTATCTCTTTTATTTTGCCTGCTTCATGGTTTATGTGGTTGATCACGTGTGCATGCTAGGTTTAGGTAGAACACCTTTCTTTAGGACGATTGCTACATTGGTCTACCCTCAGGTGTATGCAAGGGTGATGCTCGCTTGACCCTGAGCTTGCTGAGCTAGTAGAAGACGCCGAGTCTATCATTAGGAGAGCCCATCGATCCGGCCCCATGACAGAGGATCAACAATTGACTCGTCCCCTTCGGAAGTATTTCATTCTCACTGAATACACTCCCATCTCCTACATCGTTAGACCCACTGTAGGAGCAAACTAGTTTGAGATTAAGGCAAGTATATTATCCAGATGTTACCTTCTTTTTATGGCCTTAGTAACGAGGACTCTTACCGTAATCTCGATAAGTTCTTCGAGATTTGCTCTACGATGCAGATCAACAATCTTGGAGATGATGTGTTGAGGTTGACCTTGTTCTCATTCTCCCTAAAGGACAAAGCTAAACACTGGCAGACACAAAGGATTGGAAATTTTCATCCGAGGATGAGAACTAATAATTGAGATTGAGCTAAAATGAGGATTGAATCCTGATTGTGAGATAAAGTATTGAAATTGTTGTAAATGTTGGGCCATGAACAACCCTGGCTTAAATGTCGACCAGCTGGTTCTCTAAAGGCTGCAGAGAGTGGGTCCCACTGGCAGGAGGAAAGGGTTTATGAGCGAAGGTTGAAAATCTGAAGTGTTTACAGTATGCTACTTAGGCAATCATTCAACATGCTCTCAAATACATATCCATACATACCAAACAAGAATATACATAAATAACAAATTTCACCTGCATATGATCACATGTTTTTACAAAAATACATGTTTCTTTACATAATTCATCTCATGCTAAATATGCGAACATCCATGCAATTATGCATATGCAAGACAACATCAATTTCAGGATTTGCACATGCCTACTATAATGCATATGTAAGTAAACATCATAATCATGCATCAACAATAATTCTTCTAGTCATTTTGGGCAAGCTCGGGGTACAATGCACATACCCACCGAGTCCAAACCATGTTGTCTGCATGCGGGACAACATTAGTAGGTACATGCGTGTGTTCCAATACTCTTGTGCAAACATGCATATCACTCCATTATAGACAAATTGGAATTTAAACATGTTTAGACATGTTATCTTGCATATTTCACGTGTATCAACCTACCCTTTTATCATGTATAAAATTTGTACCATTAAAACATATAATTTTGGCCACGAATATGAGCACTTTAATTATGTAAAGTTGAACATGTCTATAAGCACTGAATATAATAATTTCTGAACCTAATCATGAGCATTTACAGTCATACACGTGTACATGAACATTTGATTTCACAAGCATTCATGAATATGCATGTAAATACAAACATTCATAAATATGCAAGGTCTGGATATATATGATCACACACAACACAAATCAGTCATATATCAATTATGTGATCATATTCCAATTCTGCCCAAAGTGCTCTTTTTTTCTGTGATTTCTTTTTTTTGGAAACAGTCTGGCCAAACTAAGCCCAACTGACCCAGTCAGCTTGGGCTCAAATCCTTCCTAGCCGAACCCAGTCAGTTGGATCAGGTATGGGCCAACTACCCTGTATTTTATAAAAAATTTATTTTTAACACAAAAATTCTTTTTGTGTTTTCTTCCATTTTTTTTGACAGGTTCTCAGCCCCAACCAAATTCAGTCAGTTGGGGCTGAACGAACTCAATTCAGTCTAGTTTAGCCCAGTTCAACCGACTGAGTTAGTTGGAGGCTTAACATTCTATTTTATAAAACTTGTTTTTTTTTGTAACAGGGGCTCAGTCCCAACCGACTTCATCAGCTGGGGCTAGACAGAATTTTGTATAGTCCCCAAACACACAGTCATATATATTTTTTATTTTATATATATACCTATTTTATTTTATTTTATTTATTTATTGTTAAATCAGGGACCCAGTCCCATCCTGAACAGTCGGTTGAGACTGGACAGTTGTCTGTCCCATCCTGGACAACAGTAACATTGGGTCTAAATTTTCTTTTATTTTCTTTAACCAAACATACACATTTTCTTCTCATGTTCAGATTCAAATTTCAAGAGTTGCAAATCCCTTGTTAACCTGTTCGAATCCGTCCACTAGTATAGTGGATAAATCTATCCATAATTGACAAGAGTTCAGATCTGCCCATCCTCCCAATGGCAAGATCTGTCCGCTTATCACATAGGACAGATCGATCCAGATCTGTCCAAAATATCCATATATATATATATATATATATTGTAAAACATGAACACATGCAAAAATAAACACAGGAATCAAAATACACATATTTTAGACATACCTATATCGATTTCCATAGATTAAAAGATGAAAAAATAAAATGAAATTCATGCTTTCCTAAAAAAACATTGCAAGCTTATTTAGGCTCTTTTTCTCATCTGAAACAAGCGAGAACACCCATACCTTGTTTGGAGTTTAAAAAGCTACTGAGAGGATCGATGGATGGTTGGAAATGAAAAAGATTTCCTCTTCTTCCTTCTTCTCCACCTTTTTCTCCTTCGTTTCTCTCTTTTTTCCTCCCTCTTTCTCTTTTTTTCTCTCTCTCTCTCTTATTTTTACTTTTTATAGAGATGATAGGGGTGACCCCCCCCCCTTCTTTTTCAGCCCTTCTAGAGTGGGCTGGGGGTAGGACTTCCCCATTTGGGAGTCCTTCTAACCCACTTTCCAATTTCTTTAAATTTCTTTTTATGTTGACTTTTTCACCTCCTTTCCTAATTTTAGTAGTCTTGCTTATTTCTACTCTACCTTCCTTAAATGAGTAAGGACTCTACTAAGAAGTCCTAATTAATTAACAAATATTGAAATTTGAAATTAATTATAATTTAATAATTATTAATTAATTAATTAATTAATAATAATTAAATATTCAAAAACTTTCAGAGGGTACCCTATCCCTTTGGGAGTCTTTTTAACTTTAAATAACTTTAGTTTAAACCTATATATTAAATTTAAAGTTATGTTTTTGTTGGGTATAGATTTTGAATCTAGATCTGGATCTAAGATCCAAAACCCATTTAAATCCCAAGCTGGATCGATTCATAATTAATATGGGTCCTGAATAGAGTTCAGATCCATATTAATTTGTATCATAAGCATTGGATCCAGTCCGATCCAAATACAGACCCAGCCCGTCGAGGCGGTTCTTTTTTTAAAAAAAATGCGATTTTCGGGCCAACCGTAACCCGAATTTAGAAAATTTAAATATCATTGAAGTCAAAATTTTGTGGCGCATACAATGATATATCATTTGAATTTCACCTTCAAAATTTGCCTGAATTTAACTAGAATTTTTCTTGAATTTAAAGGTTAAAAATAATTTTTTTTCTCACCTTTTCGTTGGCTCATTTAGGCGTTGTCGATGAGACCTGGGCCAAGCCCAGACTCAAAGGATATATGCCTAATATCAAGGTTTCACTGATTTTTTTTTTTATACATAGTCAAATTTTTGAAAATCTCAAATTTGACTAAGTATTAAAATACACGATATTACAATTCACAATAATACGCTCAATGACAAGCATGATAATCTTTTTTTTTTACATAGAAAGGTGGGATTAGGTGGACCCCTACCTGTTTATTGAAAGAAACAGAAATACAACTATACAAAGTTTACATGGGGGGAACCCAGTCTGGGTTCAAATTACACCAGTCTTTATCACTCTATTGTGTCCATTGTTGCGAGATTTTGCACTATATAAAAAATTTTTGACACAAATTTTACAGCACACTTGGGAAATGCTCCAAAGTTCTGAATCAACACTCCAACTTCATTGGCTAAACCCCTTCCTTCTAATAATTTGTTAACAAGGCTCACTTGATCCATATGTGAGCATTCTAATATAATGCTTGACTGAACTCTGGGATGGTGGAAAGAATCTTGATCCATCTCTGAAATCCCCGATCTCTAAGAGGTGCATAGTCAATCACCCATCCTGCTTTTGTGAACCTGTCGTGAGAGTCACACACTGCGTATCCTACCAACCATTTGTATCTATATAGACTATAGATGTGAATTTTAAGCCAATATGGTGGAGGTGGAACCCACTAACCTACTGTACTCCATCTCCACACTGCTGGATGGTTCACTCCTTTACATATCCTCATAACATGCTCCTTAACTGCACCATAGCAGAGTTTCAAAATCTGATGTTCTGTGATGATTCAATTTTAAAAAATAAACTAATTTAGAACACTCCAAAGTTTCCAAATAACTATTTGAAATGCCAGTGTCCATGAATGTCTCATTGTTTTTGGAGTGCTTCTGTAACGATCCTGTTGAGAATTTGTCTCTATCCAAGCTGGATCTTGGTGATCTCTTTCCATATTCGGTTAAGATCTCTATTGATAAGGATCTTCAATGATCTTATCGATATTTTGTAAGGATTGTATTTCCTAACCATCAGGCAATAGATGTGTAGCTTGCCTTTCTTATCTTCCGAGAAAATGTATATAAGGGATACACGATGTATATAGAAAAGTGTGAGAGAATACATATTCAGCCTTTCCTGTGGATGTAGGTCTATATTAGACCGAACCACGTAAATATTGTCTTCATTTTGTGAGTGTGGCATGCATTTTTTATTTCTCTTATGGTATCGGAGCCAGGTTTGAAGATCTACCTACAGAAGAGCTCGGTCTCTATAGAGTTGTGGGTTTCAATGGTAGACATTAGTTTCTCAGTCATCTGACAATGGATCCAATAGCACACAAAAGGTGGTGATTCAAGAACAGGTTAGTCCTAATCTCAAAATCACAAATACTCTTTTGAATGGATTTAATTATTTACCATGGTCCAAAGCTGCTACCTTGTTCCTAAGCAAAAAGATGAAACTAGGCTATGTAAATGGAAGAAAGCCTTAACCAGTATTAAGCGCCCCGACATACGAGGAATGGGAATTTAATAACCATCTAGTAATGTCATGGTTGTTGAATTCTATGGATCCTAAAATCATTGATGGGTTTCTTTTTCTTGACTCGGCTGAAGAAATATGGAACGCGGCAAAGGCTATGTATGGGGGGCAATATAACATAGCCAGAATGTATCAACTGGCCAATGAATTGCATGACATTAAGAAAAATTTTCAAACCCCATTCAGTGAATTTTTCGGAAAGATTAAGGGCATATGACATGAATTGGACTCATACACCATCAATCTCAATAACCCCCTTGATATACAATGGTTGAAAGAGCAAGAGTGAATTTTTCAGTTGTTGGCATGTTTAGGACCCGAGTATGAACACTTGAAGAGTCAAATTCTTATGACTCAGAACTTGCCATCTCTTCATTCAGTCTGCTCCCTAATCATGCGTGAAGAGGCTCGTAGGCGTGTTATGAATCCCAAAACTACTTCTGAAAATAATGGCAATGCCGAAAAAAGTGCTTTTATGAAGAACTTGATTAAAAATGAACAAAGACAACAAGGATATAACTTCAAGGGACAAGGTTGTGGTAGGGTCGCTAAGTACTCACATTGTAAAAAGATGGGACATATTCATGAGAACTGTTGGTTTCTTAATGGTAAACTCGAGCATTTAAGGAATAGAAACAAAGATCGTGAGGACAAAGAACGTGAGGCCTACCATGTATCGTCTGAAGCTAAAAAATCAGGCAACAGTGAACACCCATCTAAATGTTTCAATAGTAAAACCCCTCTCACTATTGAAAGTCTGACACAAGTTCTGTAAAGCCTTGGAAAAAACAACATTGTTGTTGCATTTGTAGTTCCAGAATCATGCTCTGCCAGTGCTCAGTCTGCTCTCACAGGTATGGACTCTAACTCATGTGAATGGATAATTGATTTTGGGGCTTTCGAACACATGACAAATCAAAATATTTTTCGAAAAGAAATTTTGTCAAAAGAAGGCTCCATCACGCTTGTTGATGGATCAAAAACTATAATCAACGATATTGGGAATGTTGAGTTTTTTGGTTTGGTTTCAAGTAAAGTTCTCTATATACCGTCCTTGGCATCAAATCTCATGTCGGTATCACATATTGTAAAAGATTACAACTGCAATGTGGTTTTTTTTCCAACGACATTTTCGAGGATCTCCTGACCGAGAAGATGATTGGTAATGGTCGATGTGTGAACGACCTTTATGTTCTCAATACCAACTTCGTTGCATGCCTGGCTGGACGTGAAAATAATGGAAAACTTCTACACTATAGACTCGATCATCCTTCTGAACGAACCCTGAAGTCTCTCTTTTCTAATGCCGTGTTGGACATCTCATCTTGTGAGGTGTGCCGCTATGCCAAACAAAGTAGGTCTCCATTTCCTTTGAGTAATAGTTTTTCCAATAAGCCCTTTGATTTGATACATTCTGATGTTTGGGGACCAGCCCCAACAATCTCATATGGTGGTTTTAGGTATTATATAACCTTTGTTGATGATTTTTTGAAATGCACTTGGGTTTATTTGATGAAATCCAAAGATGAAGTCTTATCTATTTTCAAAGCATTTTATAAAATGGTGGAAATACAGTTTGAATCGAAAGTAAAAGTGTTACGTACCGATAATGGTACAGAGTATAAAAATCAAGTGTTTGATAAGTTTGAAAAAGATCATGGGATTGACCACCAAACCACGTGTGTTGAAACTCCTCAACAAAATGGGGTAGCAGAGAGAAAAAATTGACACCTTCTTGCGGTCACGTGGGCTTTTATTTTTCAAAACAATGTCCCAAATGAGTTTTGGAATGAAGTCATTTTGACAGCTTGTTATCTGATAAATAAACTGCCAAGTCAAAACCTTCAAGGAAGGTCACCTTTAGAAATTTTAAAAGGAAGGAAAATTGAAATGGAACATCTATGTATCTTTAGGTGTGAAGTGTATGTGTGGATATCTCCTAAACACAGGAACAAGCTGAGTCCCCGAGCAAAAAAATGTGTGTTTCTAGGTTACTCTTCGTCTATAAAGGATATAAATGTTTTGATGTTGAAAATCACAAGATGATTATTTCTAGAGACATGAGATTTAATGAAAAAATCTCGTTTTTTAAAAAGGAGAAAAACAAAAGCAAAAGTTCTCAAAAAGTTTTTGTTATGCCCAGTCTAGGAGATATGGATGATTTTACTTCCTTTACTATGCCATCTCAAAACTCCAATGAAAATGTTCAATCCCAAGATCTTAATGGATCCCAAGATCTTAATGGAAGGTCTGAATATGGTGAGGTTGTTATTCAAAATGTTGAGCAGGATGACATTCAAAATGTTGAGCCGCATCTCAGATGGTCAAATCGGATCTCAAGACCCCCCACACGGTTGAAGGATTTTGTTAACTACTCGGTCAAATACCCAATAGAGAAAAAATTGTCCTACACTCAGCTCCCTACAAACTATGTTGCCTATTTCAATAAAATTTCTACTGGTCATGAACCTACCTCTTTTCAAGAAGCTAGAACTTTAGAGGTTTGGGTAAAAGCAATGAATGAAGAACTCAATGCTTTTCACAAAAACCAAACTTGGGAAATTACTTCACCCTCTCCTAATCAAAAAATTATAGGATGTCATTGGGTCTACAAAATCAAATACAAAAGCGATGGGATGATTGAAAGATACAAAGCTCGTATGGTGGCAAAAGGTTATACCCAAACACAAGGCATAGATTATACTAAGACATTTGCTCCTATAGCTAAAATGAATACTCTAAGAATTCTTATATCTGTTTCATGTAACATGGGATGAAAAATGTTTCAACTTGATGTGAAGAATGCCTTTCTTCAAGGGGAACTTGAAGAGGAAGTCTATCTGCAACTTCCTCCAGAACATCCAAATGAAGAAAAAGGTGACAAAGTTTGCAAGTTAAAAAAGGTCATCTATGGTCTTAAACAGTCACCAAGAGCGGTACTCAAAACTCAATAGTTCTCTGGAACATAGAGGTTTCTTTAGGAGTGTCAATGATAATATGTTGTTTATTAAAAAAGAAAAATCTAACATTATTGTGGTGCTAGTGTATGTTGATGATATTATTGTTACAGGAGATCATCAGGAGGAAATAAACAAAACCAAAGAGTACATTCACAAGGTCTTTGATATCAAAGACCTAAGGGAATTGAAGTACTTTCTTGGAATCAAATGTGCATATTCAAAGAAAGGTTTCTTTCTATCTCAAAGAAAGGTTTCTTTCTATCTCAAAGAAAATGTACTCTTGATATTTTAAAAGAAAGAGGTAAACTTGGAGCCGAAGTTGTCGAGAATCCCTGTGAAATCAGAAGAAGGAAAGATAAGCTCGAGGGGGAGCCTATCAAAGACATCACCAAGTATCAATGTCTAGTTGGGAGACTTATATATCTCACTATTACTTGGCCTGGCATAGCATATGTCATCAATCTTGTCAGTCAGGCCATGCATGCTCCTACTGACAAGGATATGAAAGCAGTTGAAAGAATTTTGAAATATCTTAAAAATTCTCTCGGTCAAGGACTATGGGTGAAAAACAATGGGCACTATAATATAGTGGGGTATTCTAACTGAAGATCTACTATTGGTTTTTGCGTATTCGTTGGAAGAAATATGATTTCATGGAAAAGTAAAAAACAGAATATGGTCTTTAGGTCCAGTGCTGAAGCAGAATACAGAGCCATGGCTTCAACAACAAACAACAACTATGCCTTCATCCCAAAACAATTGGGGTCGGCGATATGAACCAAAAAGAAAATCATTCAGGGTCTTCCACATGAATCCTTCTCCTCCAATCATTTCTATCCAATGCCATGTCCTCGGTGAGGTTCAAAGAATTCATATCCTTTCCTATCATCTCCATCCATGTCTTCCTAGGCCTACCCCGACCTCTTTTAACTAATATATTTTTCCATTTCTCTATCCTTCTAACTGGAGCATCATTAGGCCTTAGCCGAATATGTCCAAACCACCGTAAACGATTCTCTCTCATCTTATTTTCAATGGGTGCAACGCCTACCTTCTTACGTATCTCCTTGTTCTGAATCTTATCTTTTATTGTATTTCCACACATTCATCTCAGCTACACTCATTTTTTGAATATGATGTCTCTTGGCAGCCCAACATTCCATACCATATAGTAAAGCGGGCCTAATATAAACTGTGAAACTGTGAAACTGCTCCGTACTGCTCCGTGAGGCAAACATCTTTGGCCAAATAAGTGAAATTTCATGGACAAAAATGATATTGACAGATTTAAGTTTTTCAGTTGAACTTTCAATTCCTATGTATTATGTTAATCAGACAGCTATTCATATAGCTGCAAACCCAATCTTTCATGAAAGAACGTAACACATCGAAATTGACTGTCATTATGTTCGTGAAAAGGTTTAAAGGAAGGAAATAGAGACCATTCATTGAAAGCTCAAATCAACTGGCTGATGCATTAACCAAAAGCTTGTCGAGAAATCAGTTCTTGGATATTATTCGCAAGTGGGGCTGCCACAACTTCTTCGCCCCACTTGAGGGGGAGTGTTGAGAATTCGTCTCTATCCAAGTTGGGTCTTGGTGATCTCTTTCCATATTCGGTTAAGATCTCTATTGATAAGGATCTTCAACGATCCTATCGATATTGTGAGAGAAAATGTATATAAGGAATACACGGTGTATATAGAAAAGTGTGAAAGAATAAAGATTCAGCCTTTCCATGTAGGTCTACATCAGACAGAACCACGTAAATATTGTCTCCATTTTGTGAGTGGTGTGTGCATTTTTTATTTCTCTTCAGATCCCAACATTGTATAAACTCTGAAACTGCTCCGTGAGGCAAACATCTTTGGCCAAATAAGTTACTCCAGACCCGTTTAGAAATTGAACTTAAAAAAAGATGCTTTGGAGTTTCTTCCTGCATACCGCAGAAAATCTGATATTTGCAAGGGTTGAATCCCAATCTCTGGAGACGGTCTTGACTAAGAAGTCGGCCCTGGACAGCCAAAAACAGGGTGATGGCAGCACGCGGATGGTGGTGCTTACACCAAACAAGACCTGCGTATGAAACCTTAGGAGAGTGGGACCGACATAGCGCCCACGCAGCTTTGGTAGAGAAAAGAGAGGCGTCCCTTAAGGATATTCTGTCATGATCCTTTGCATGACAATCTTATCTGGATGTTTGACTGAGGTGGTATGTTCTTAGTGAAATCTTGTTACAGATTGCTTTGTGTTCATTATGTATTATGTTCAGTGGCTCCTGATAGGCACACTCTGGGGCTTACGTTTTTTACGTAGGGCATCTTTCCAAGCGTGGAGACCGATTGAAACTTGATGAAATGTAGTTCTCAGCTTCCCAACAGGTGCGTTATGTGTGTAGCTAGCATTGAATCAGGACCTTATTTGTTAGTCTTATCTTGGGAGGGCCTTATTTGCTATCAAAATCTTAATCTCAACCTTAGAGATCTGCTTATTGCCAATCATATTCGTAGTAAAGAGGAGAACTGGGTTTGGGTGTGGAGAAGTTGGCTAATGCAGACCTGGAGAACAGTATGGTTGGAAATGAATGGAAGGGTTTTCAGAGAAGACACTTCCAATCTATGTTCTATTCACTCTAAGGTGCAATGGGAACTGCATCAGCGTGCTTGACTTAGATGGCCGAATTATGATCTGTCTTGGATGGGTGTTTCCTGTATTGACCATGTCTAGTTGTGCTATGTACTGTTTCTTTTATTTTTTGAGAGAAAAGCCAAAATTTTATACTCAGAGTTATACTGCTGTTATGCTAAAAATACAGAGCCTATTCAGTGGCCAGAAAACCAACAGAATTCAGGAAAAAACAAAACTACACCAAGTTACAGTGAAACCGAAAATTACAACTGAACTACAGCCATGCACGCTTCACAGAGTTCCATGCAAGTTCTACAATGAATGGCCTGCAAATTCGGGACGACACCGTCAAAAGCAGCTTCGTTTCAGAGCAGCCAGATCTGTTTCCAAGTAACCAACAATCAACGTCTCCATTCATAACCCTTTTCACTGTCATGTCGATGAGATAGCAATAAGTCCCGTGGGCACACACGCTGGTCTGGCAATGCTTTTCCCTAAAAATTGTTGTGTAGTTCCCTAAACCAGCTATAGTTTGCAAACAGGTGCTTCATGCTTTCCATATTCTTTTTGCATATGCTGCACCTACTCGTTAATCTGAACCCCGTTGTTGCAAAAAGCATTCGGTTTTTACATTCCCACGCAATACCAGGAAACCAAACAGAGAGGACCTTGGAGGAATCTCCTTCCAAAGACTCCTCTTTGGTAACCAAATGACTAAGGGTATACCTTGCACCTCATAACCTAACACAATTGAATATATACTGGCCTGGATGGTGAACCATAAATGGAATGGGGGTTCCGGAATTTAGAAGGGGTGGAATGTTGTGGTGAATGAGTTTTGTCAGTTCCCAAGGGTATGTGTTGGTGATGGCAGGCATACCTTATTCTGGCAAGACATGTTGAGGGGTGAACGTTCTCTTCGGGAGGAGTTCCCGCACTTATATCATGTTGCTAGTAGGAAATATTGTAGAGTACATGATGTCTGGATGCCTACCTCGAGTGAATGGGACATTTGAGAAAAAACTCATCTGCTAGAGTATTTAGGCAATGGACCGTCCTCATATCTGATTTGGCTTTTGTTTCCTTAGATGCAAACAAGCTGATGATATTGATTGGACTCTGTCTACCGATGGACAATTTTTTGCAGCTTCACTATACACAGCGTTCTGTAGCCTTTCAGCAATGTGGCTGCCAAAAAACTCACTTTGAGGGGGAGGGTTACCTCTGCGTGGTTCGCTAATGGACATGTTAATTGTACAAGGAAAGCTGAAAATGGAAACCAGGTTTAAACAACTAGGATTTCAATTGGCCAGTCAATGCTCCTATATGTTTTTGCAATGAAAAATCAATTCAACATTCACTTTTGTCAGCTTTATGCTACAACAAACTTGGGGAGATCTGAACATGGCATGAGACATTTTAGGAATCCCTAGACATGTATTGATTGTGAACCACCTCAACTCTAAAGGAAAGAAATAAAAGTTATTGTGGCGTGTTTGGGGTTAACAACATGGAAGTTAAGAAAAGAAAGTCAGAGAACAAATGATAGAGGTTGCGGTGCCTAAGGTAAAAGAAAAGATAGATAAATTGAAAATAAAGGCACAATAAGTACTTGCGCAAATAGTACATTGCCACAAACGTCGATATGAAGCTCGCAATTGATTTCACTGTTAAAATGCTGATCTTGACAAGCAAAAATGCTCTTACGAAGAGTGGCAGGTCTATGTGATTCCATGTGATCACGTGCATTTTGTATGAGGGCAAGCAACCAAAGAATTATTGCGACAAGTTTTTCATAGTTGAATCGTATTGAACTATATATCATACATTTATATTTTTTCCAATGGTGAATAATGTCTCACATATCGCTTCATCGATTATTATTCTTGTTTAGCCACCAAAAGTGGTTCATAAATTAAGGCAACCTAAAGTGAAATAGTGCATTGCCACAAACATCAATCTGAAGCTCGCAATTGATTTCACAGTTAAAATGTTGATCTTGACAAGCAAAAAATGCTCTTGCGAAGAGTGGTAGGTCTATGGGATTCCATGTAAACATGTGATCACATGCATTTTGTATGAGGGCAAGCAACTAAAGAATTATTGCTACAAGTTTTTCATAGTTGAATTGTATTGAACTATATATCATACATTTATATTTTTTCTAATGGTGAATAATGTCTCACATATCGTTTCATCGATTATTATTCTTGTTTATCCACCAAAAGTGGTTCGTAAATTAAGACAACCTAAAGTGAAAAGATGGAGAATATAACACAAGGATGTTGTGCCATACAAGTATAGTGTATATAATGAGGTTAGCCAAAACAAGCGAAAGCACAAATAACATGTTTGTTTACCTATGCTTTGCAAAATGTGTATTTGTTAAGAATTGTTTAATGAATTGCACCTTGGTATTTACTGATTTATTTTTAATGAACTATTCTAATGTCTTATATAATATATTTATTAAGAGTCATTTAAAGAATTGGAATTGTTTTTATATTTATCTATTATTTTTTCATAAACTGCTCAAATGTCTTATTTGTTAAATGGTTAGTTTTTTTACAAGGTGGTTTGGCTTTGATTGTTATACACATTGGAGATCCTACTGTACACAAAATTGAACTTCACAATATTGTAAAACATGAGTAAATGTGAGCTAATTGTTAAAGATTGTATGTAAACCCTACTGAAATTATTTTGTATATGTACTTTAAATATTCGTTCCAGTTTTAATGTTTTGTATATTTTGTGTGTTTATTTTCATGCCATATAAGATATGCAAGTGATCCATTTTAATTTCATTCATTTAAAAAATAAGCATTCTCATACATTGCATTCATTCAAAAATATGTCTTACTTATACATTGCATTCATTCTATTCATTCAAAACTGAGCATGCTCATGCATTGCAGTCATTCTATTCATTAAAAAAATGAATATGCTCATACATTTCATACATTAAAAAATGAAGCTACTCATATATTGTATTCATTTTATTCATTCAAAAAATGAGCATGCTCATACATTGTAGTCATTCCATTTAATAAAATATGAACTGACTCATACATTGCAGTCATTTCATTTACTCAAAAAATAAACTTGATCATACATTACATTCATTAAATTCATTAAAAACTAAATATGCTCATACATGATCATGCATACATATTTGTATTTTATTCATCTTATTTTATGCATGATCCATGTTAAAATCACTTTAAAACCCCATTTTATCATTAGTTTCGAGAAACCGCATTGAAATTGAATTTATCAAAAAATGTATTTTTCAAAGCTTGCCCTATGTTTTTCAATGTTTTATTTAGTTTGAGAATTTTTAATTAATGTTTGAATTAGTTTAGAAAGGTTTAAGTAAAAGTTTTAATTAGTTTAGGAATGTGTGTTTTAGGAAACACGTTTTTCAGAAGACCTTTTTTAGAAATTATTGAAAAACTATAGGACTCTTTTTAAAAAATGTGTTTAACCTAATATTTTAATATAAATAGTTATGTTCAAGGGCTGAAACACGTTTTTTCATATTAGAGTTTATGCCCCCTCCTCTTGCCCTTCACTTCTCTCTCTCCCTTGCTCTCTCTCTCGCTCTTTTGTTGATTTCTCTCTCCTTGTTCTCCCCTTCTTCTTCTTCTCCTTTTTCTTTAAGCTTAGAATCCTTTCGTCATCGGCAACTTCTTCCTCTTCGTCGGGACAGCGTGGATGCAGCTGAATTGACCATCTTCCCTCCTCAACCCTTCTATCGGAAGCGATCCGTGACAGGTCGTTTCTTTCTCCCTCTTTTACACCGTAGATTTAGATTTTACATTGCATAGCATATAGTTTTAGTTGTTCATAGCATTTGCATATTTCATCTAGTTTATTTTATGTTTTTCATCTGAAAAATAAAAAAAAAGAAAAAAATATGTCGATTTGATATTTTAGCCATTTCTTGAATTAAGTATTGAATAATCGTGTTTTGTAGGTAGATCGTTTGTGTTATCATAGGGTTTCATATATATTTTTTTGTGTTTCTTGATTAAGTTCTTGATTAGGTTTAGGTTAGATCGAGTCTAGAATAACTTGTTTCATGTTGGTTTATTTTGATGTTCTTTAGATCAAATAAATAATGTTTTCTTCATTTAGCCGATATATTTTCTTTTATTGCATTATCATTCTTTGTTAGAATAGTTTAGATTAAAGTTAGGCATCTTTTTTATTTATTTTTTATTTTATTTATTTTGTTTTATTTTATTCTAGAAATCTTCAGTTTCATAGATTACATTAGAGATAGTCATTTTGTTTTAACATTATCGTTTTCTTTTTCTTTTGGATTATCGCTTCTACTGTAGCCGATTTTGGCTGTTTGCATCAATCGTATATTTCTGTGTGAATAGTTAGTGACGCCTGTTTTTATTTTTTTGTATGTGCAGCTTCAATTCACATCAATCCTTGGGCTATTAGGTTGATTAATGTAGTGTTGTCAGCAACGTTTTAGTTTTTTTTTAGTCGGTCTTGCATATGGTGTTTGTTAGTTTTTTTGTTTCTTTTTATTAGTCGTTCTTTTTGCCTGTTTGCTTATTGCACGGATTTTGTTTTAAATATTTTTAGTCATTAGAAATACTCAGCAGGTAGGAGGTTTAGTTATTGCAATAGTGCTGATAGCATTAGACGTTACTTGCTTTGGGTATTTATTTTAATAGTTTGTCCAATCATTAGCTGATTCTTGCTTTTTGCTTTAAGTCATTTATTTAGTTCATTAGACAACATAGCTAGGTAATGTATTTTATTGAGTTTCAACAGTTTGTTGGTTCTTTTGTCATTTGTTAGTTCATTTCTTTATTCCATCTTGAAATTAGCATCAGTTTTAATTGAGTTAAATTAGCCGATTTTGATAGTTTCATCCAGCTGATTCTTGTTCCCTTAGTTTATTAATTAGGTAACATTAGTTAAATCTTTATGTTATTGCTCTAGATCTTTGTCAAGTAAGTAAGTTCTTATTTTGAATTACCGTACAACAAGTAGGTCGCAGTTTGTTATTATTTTTTATGTAGTTAGTTTGTCAATTGTTAAGCCTTGAAATTTGGTTAGTCATTCTTTCATAATTCTTGATTAGTTAACTAGGTTGTTTTGCTATTTTGTCATTTAGTGTTAGGTTGTTACATTAGTTTGTTCATAGGTTAGTTATAGTTTTTAGTTTAGTTTAGTCAGTTTAATTTGTGTTTTTGCTGATTTTTTTTTTAGTCATTATTTAATCAATTCTTGTTTAGTTCTATTTGTACTGCTTTGTTTCTTATTTTTTTGTGTTTTGCAGGAAAGCGTTGGGCATACGGTAGAGCCCTTTTTGTGCCCTTAAAGTACCTTCTGAGATCGCCTCAAGCCCTCAGAAGTGCCCTCAGAAAGCCCTTTAGCAAACTATACAAAAGTGTTCAACCTAAGTAACTAAAGGGTACACAGAGAGAAGGATAAAGGGAAGCAAATCAATCAAGAAGGGACAAGAAGACTCGAAGCACTGAAGCCTTTTCTTTTCTTTTTAGATTAGGGTTTTATTTCTGATACTTATTCATTTAATTGGGTCTATAATAAGCCATTTATTTATTTTGTTTAAGCCCTCTGTGTAGGGTCGTACTCTCTTAGTTAGTTATTTATTGAATTAATTCTTTTTATTTTCGCAATAAATAGTAGTTTAGATTGTGTGATTGAATACAAAGTATTTTTCATTCCCTAAGATTGACCCAGACTCCACCACTAGTGCGAGCCAGTTTTTATATTTTTGGTGTTTGGCTTTCACTTGATTTTGAATAAAAATATTGTTTTAAAAAGCATTTTCATAAAACTCACACCAATACATTGCATTCATTTTATTCATTCAAAAAATGAATCTGCTCATATATTGTATTTATTCAAAAAATGAATTTGCTCGTACATTGCATTCATTTAAAAAATAAACTTGCTTATACATTCCATTCATTCTATTGATTAAAAAATGAATATGCGCATACATTTCATTCATTCAAAAAATGAACTTGCTCATGCATTGCATTCATTATATTCATTCAAAAAATGAGCATACTCCTATAATCATTCATTCATTCAAAACTAAATATGCTTATACATTATATTCATTTCATTCGTTCATTCAAAACTAAACTTGCTTATACATTGTATTCATTTCATTCATTAAAAAATAAACCTAATCACATATTGTATTCACTCAAAAAAAGAACATCCTCATACATTACATTTATTTCATTCATTCAAAATTGAGCATGCTCATCCATTTTATTCATTCAAAAAATGAACATGCTTATACAATCATTTACATTTTATTCATTTAAAAAATGAACCTCTTATACAATCATTCATTCATTCAAAACTAAACTAACACATATATTGTATTCATTTTATTTATTCAAAAATTGAATATACTTATACATTACAGTTATTTTATTTATTCAAAAAATGAATCTACTCATACATTACATTCATTTTATTTATTCAAAAAAAAATTGCTCATATATTGCATTCATTTCATTCATTCAAAATCAAACCTGCTCATACATTTCATCCATTCAAAAAATGAACTTGCTCAGACAATCATTCATTCATTCAAAACTGAACATGCTCATACATTGCATTCATTCAATTCATTCAAAAAATGAACCTACTCATATATTGTATTTATTTAATTCATTCAAAATTGAACCTTTTTATACATTTCATTCAATCAAAAAATAAATATGCTCATAAAATCATTCATTTATTTAAAAATGAACTTGTTCATACATTGCATTTATTTCATTCATTCAAAAAATGAACTGCTAATATATTATATTTATTTCATTCATTAAAAAAATGAACATGTTCATACATTGCATTCATTTCTTTCATATAAAAAATGAATTTACACATACAAACATTCATTCATTCATTCAAAACTAAATTTGCTCATATATTGCATTCAGTTTTCCAAGCAACAACATTTTCTCCAGCTTTACAAGCAATTAAGTAAATGTTGTCACTAAATAACATTGATTCTATATCATCGTTGTCTAAAACATGTATACAACTATCTATGTTTAAAAAATAACTATACCAGAGACTCAATAACTCTTTTGTATAATTGATTTTATGAGACATCAAAGCTATAAATTCTCTAAAGCTACTATTTTTTTAATCTAATATAGATCTCCAATTAGTGTGATAGGTATGGTATTGCACTTAACTCTCTAAGAAGCCATCATTAACTGTCGCAAAAAATTAGTCGCAGAAACAAGGCTAAAAAAATTTAGCCATGAAGTAGGAATGATATTGCATAATACAAGATACACAACATATAATTATGTAGACACTCACATACAAATGATTTAATAAAAGAAAAAAATGGAATAGGCTATTGAATATGTGAATATAACTCGATGACCTTACAATTCTTTCACAAAATAACTAACTCATGCCAATGTTTTAAAAAAAAATAACGGATTCAAGTCGTTGTTTTAAAAAATATAATATGTTTAACCATTAAAGATGTGCTTACAAGAAAAACTAACCATCGATGATTTTCTGCTGATGAAGTGCCACTGATGAATCGCCGCTTATGATTTGTCAAAAATAGTGGCCAAAATTTATTAGTTAGGGAAAGCATATTGGGGACCACAAAAAATCCTAGTTAATGCGAAAGTGGCCTTGTGGTGCAACGTTCGATCTTTTATACAATAAAAGTCGCATTTAATGTTCGTAAGAAAGAAATTTGTGTTGTATTCATCTCTAATATTTATGATGTATCATAAAATCCATAAATTTCTCAAGAAATTTGCATATAAAAAGCATATTCATAATGACATGATTTGCAAAGTTAGTACTTAATTTGTGGACTTCTTTTTTTAGTGTGAACTTCATAGAAATTTGCAACATATTATTTGCAAAGATTATGTACTTTTGAAATATTTGTGGATCTTCTTGAGGATCAATTACAAAATTTACATATATAGAACGAATTTTGCACAACTGATTCAACTAACTTTCTGTAACTGAAACTTTTCAAAACTTCAAAAATATTGCATATGAGATTCACAAATTTTTGAAGACTTAAATGCAAACCTCCCCATATTTTTATGAATGTCCCTACTAATATTAAATATCATGCTTCAATATTTAAAATGATGCTTCAATATTTAAAAAGCAACGGTTCGTATTTTAGGGTTTGTTTTCACCTTCAAAAAGTGATGGTAAGCATATCGTTAATGGTTGAAACAACAAGAGAAGAATGTCATGGTTAAGATGGAGAAGATTTTGGAGAAGATAGTAGATGAAGATGATGATGTGATGAATGATGTTAATGGTCTTCAACCAAAAGTGAAGGCCTCGATTGTAGAGAGTGCATAGGAGGATGCTGAGGAGGTGTAAGATGAGTCATTAGTGGAGCAAGTGCATGCTCTGAGTCAGATTGCAGAGGATGTGGTTTCACCTTAATCATTTGCTCGAGAGAAGAGAGGGTCTGCGAATAAAAACAGTAAACTGAGTGGCATTAAGAAGCCAAAGATCAATACCCTTGATGAGCCTTTTCTTATTTCATCAATTAATGACCCTGTGCGACGTAGTCCATCAAACCCAAGTAGGACTCTTTAGATTTCAAGAACCACATCTTTCAATTCCACAAAGAGACCATGCATGAACAAATATGTGCCTCCCAATGGGCATGTACAATATTTCAATTCTTCACCTTTGTAAACGCCAAAACTTGAGCCAGTTGATGATGGTTATCATGAAGTTTGTACTGAAGTTTTCAGTGAAAATGAATGATTGTATGAACAGGTTTATTTTTTAATGAATGGAATGAATAAATGATAGTAAGAAAAAATTCATTTTTGAATGAATGAAATGAAGTTGTATGAACAAGTTATTTTCATGCGGATCTTGCAAGTTTCGAGAGGTTTCAGTTACATGAAGTTCACATATTAGATTGTGTGGACTTCACACTATATATGTGAAGTTTCAACCATAAAGAAAATCACAAATATGGTTATGAGAACTTCGAACTATATATGTTCACTATGCAAAGGTTAAAACAATCCTTTTAAAGTCGAACATTTGTGGTTTTGGACATCACGTGGATTTTAAAAAATGATAAAGTTTTTTGGGAAACATGCCATTTTTTGTCGTACAATACGATCATAAACCTTCATGCTAAATTATGGTGTGAAGTCCAAAGTCTATAGGGGCTTGGATCAGTCTACAATTACTCTTGCAGTGGGCCTATTCAGAGCTGTATGGGTAATCTCCTTTCTTCACATTTTAAGAAACTATAATAAACTAGGAAAATGTTGGCTGCACTTGCAGGTTTCAAACTTAGAAGTGAAAAAGTTCATTTTTTATTTTGTCTTATCATTCTTCTTAGTATCTAACCATCCAAATGTGATCTACATATTTGGGTCAGTAGAAACTGGCCCAAGGATCAGATCATGTTTTTATGACATGGAAGATTGGATTTTCTAAGGATTGAAAAATCAACGACCTACAATGTCAAATTTTTTATCCCTAAAAAAAGTGTATTTTTAAGGATAAAAAAATATAATCAAAGGGTAAATTCTTACTATTTTTTATTATGTTGAACACACTAAACAAAAAAGTGTGTAGTGGTCTGTATAGCATAGTCAACACCTACTAGTCAGACAAATGCCTAGTCCCTGGAGGGTGGAATCAGTTGTCGCTCTTCCATGCATCACTATTCATCCTAAAAGCATCGATCTTGGGGGCAAATTGCTCCCCTTGCTAAGAACGACTAGGAAGCTATCCAACTGAGGAGGGCCCTTGCACACAATAACAGGATGCCATCGTAAAAGCCCCATCTTTCTCATGCTCCCACCATAGTAGATCCTTTCCAACCGAGGGTCGAACCACCTTCAAGTCACTCATTATCATGAGCAATTATTGTTCTGATTCCCTAGTATGACGACGTCTCACATGTAGCTGCCATTGATGCATCATTGCTCAACTATTTTCAATTCTTTCCCCCTGGGCCTTTACATATCGGAAACAGGTCCAGAAACTTTTGTTGTACTTGGGCCTCCTTGAGCCATACACCACTTCGAAAGGAAGTCTTGCTCTCATTTTCATCTCTCACCATAATGCATGCTGGATATAAAGAGCTCATATACCCTCATTAGCCCCTTCCAAAAATTGGATCAGGTCTTTCATCCTGAATTTTCGATCCAATTTCAATGTCAATCCTTCTGCTTGTACTTGGTCTTTCATCTATCAAGGAAACTAGAAGAGACTAACAAGATCTTTTATAATTTTCTTTGAGCAAGAGAGAAACCAAATGGGGAGCTGAACACCCTCTATTTGTGCTCGGTCGATTAAGGTAAACGAGCTACTCATGGCTCATCTCACCAATTAATCCCATTTAACAATCATGAACAAGTATCGTGCCAACTGCACTAAGCTGAGTCATGAGCTGCACAGTTCATTTACCAGTCCTATGTGTAAGGGTGTCAATGGATTGGGGTTGACCCGTATCTGACACGTACCAAACCCTATAGAGTCGGTGTTTGGTGATAAAGGAGTTCAGATTAGAATCCGGGTTGAAATAAAAGAGTCCAGAGCCAGGTATAGTTTGTGAAATTTCATACCAGACCTGAGCCCGACCTGAGTTTTGATTAAGACCCGTAATTATGGTCTGATCCTCATTGGATAAATATCGTTTTACTCGGTATGGTTCGAGTTTGGTTCATGCAATCCATATAGAACCTGGGTATGGTTTCTCTTATGGTCGGTCTAGACCTGGTACCAGTACCTCAAATCAGATCCGGGTTTGATTCTCACCTGGGTCTGAACAAAATCCGACCCATTGACACCCCTACCTATGTGGAATAGGACAGCATCAAAGGTGATTTTGCTATTGAATCCAAGTTGCATATATTTTTGCATTCAAAACTACGTTTGACACCAGTGCAATCCACTCCCATTTCCAAAACTCAGATTTCTAGTCTGATCCTCATTGGATATGGCTAGGTCGACAGCTAGATTGCCCAAGGACACTAGTTCACACTCATGGCTGATTGGCTATGACCAATAGGGCTGGGAGAAAAGATGAACCACTTGTGGCTCAGCTGGTAAAGAGCTTGTTTAAACTCATGAAATAGGTTTGGAGCTGAACACAAAACAGTGACTGTTTGGTTTGGTTTGGCTTGGCTCATATAGGCTCTTAACTAGTGATAAATATATTTTTGCATATATTTTGTGTCAAGAGAGTGTAGATGATTGAAATGTATGGATTGCAAGCAATAAGTTTAAATTTCAAATCTTATTACTCACAGCTTTTCAATGTATTCTCAATGTATTTATTTTATAAATGAATACATTGAAAAACTGCAAGTAAAAAACGTATTTATTTTTATAAACAAGTAAGCCAGTTTGAACTTGACTTGGTAGCTTTAGAGTGTAATTTTTTTTTATTTTCAGTTTTAAAAGATGTATTTTTTTTTGTAAACAAACCAGCTTAAACTCGAGTTGTTCAACTCGGCCTCGCCATGAGCTTGAGCACGCCATAAGAATGAGCTGAGCTTGAACACCCTCAGTTTGGTTCGATCGGCTTGTTTACCAGCCTTAGAGACCACTTCAACCTTATCGAGTGAGTCAAACATGGTTCGGATCTTGGTCTGGAAGTTTGCTGCACAATGAAGCCCATAAACACCTGGCAATTTTTTAAAGCAATTTCTGATTCACCACCGCACACAGTTGTAAAGCACGCGGAGTTCGAAGATCAAAGTCTGGCCGCCTACCCATCTATAAGTTTTATCTTTTTGAAAGGCAAGCTGTGGGTTAGGCAGACCTCCACCAGTTATTATTCAAACGTACCACTGGCGTTTTGAACCTGCAACGTTCCACCACAAGGAGACATGCACTGACAGCTCCTACCAACTACGCAAAGCCACCCCCCCCCCCCCCCCATCTAAAACATGCTAGATGAAAATAAGTGAGGTTTTTTTTTTAATTTAAGATGGATTCTGGAAATAGAGAGAGAGAGAGAGGATCGAAATCCCAGTAGTTGTTGCCCAACCTCAAAGGTCACTTTAGGACATATTTTGACTGTAGTAGATAAGGCAACACTGTAATGTCATATTTCGTCGACCAATCCTTTCCAATAGTTGTTGCCCAACTTCAAAGATCACTTTTATACATATTTTGACTGTATTAGATAAGGCAGCACTATGATGTCATATTTCGTCGACCAATCCTTTTCAATAGTTGTTGCCCAACCTCAAAGATCACTTTTAGACATATTTTGACTGTAGTAGATAAGGCAACACTTATTATAATGAAAAGGTGTTGCTTGGAAGCTTCTTTTAGTTTAGTTGTAGAACTTGGGCAGGCCAACATTCTTCTTTCGAAAAAGCAGATTTGGTGATAACCACAGTTTCTTGTTTGTCCACTCCTTAGTACTCAGTTTTACATATACATCTTGATCAAGTCCTCAGTCTCTTTGCCTATAAATATCTCCTTGAGCAATGTGTGCCAAACATCCATTCACCTCCTTCATAAATTACAGCTTTTCACTTTCTTTCCATTAGCTTTCTTCTTCAAAAGAGCTTCTTGCAACCATGGCTCGCTTCCTTCCTCTCTTTTTTGTCATAGCTGCAGCAGCAGCCCTTGTAGCCACTGCTTATCCTTCTTCGCCGTCCGATTGGGTTCACATCCCAAATGTTGAGAAGGACCAACACGTACAAGACGCGGGTGCATTCGTCGTGAAAAGGTACAATGAACAGAATAATGGCTACCTTATGTTCTTACAAGTGGTGGATGGGAAAGTACTCGATCGCGGAACTGAACACTATACCTACCAATTGATCATCAAGGTTCTTGATCTCTATCAGGTGAAATTCTTCAAGAGCGAAGTCTTGCAAGATCTGTCAGCACCTGGCCAGCCTCCTGTGCTCAACTTTGGCTACTTTGTGCCCCTCTAAGTAGAGACTGGCATTGAAGATCTTAAGTACATACATAAGCGCCCTAAATAAATAGTGCGAGGTGCTAAGTCACAAGTTGAAGTAGTTGAAATGGAACAAGGCATTGTGTTTGTCTGACAAATAAAGAAAATCGATGCACTTGGGTTCTATGTCCTATGAAGGATATGTGATGTTTTCTGGTTGTTATTCCCTGTTATCTGCAATAACTAATACATTTTCTAATTAGATGAGTCTCTGAATTGAGCAAACCTGATAAATTCAACACTTAGCTCAACTTAAGCTAAGCTAATCTCCAACTCTCTCAAACTCGACCAACTTGAACTTCAATACTAATGTTCAAGCTTGGTTAGAACCCAAGCCTACTTCAAGCTGGAAACTTGATCAATCCAGGCTTGGAATCAGCTTGACTTGTAAGCAATATTCCTAACTTATATGTCATCACTTCAAGTGTAAACGTATATTTAATAAGAATACACATCTTAATTGTATCGAATTTCTTATAGTTTCCCTGAACCTGAATATGAAATCCTATTTTGAATCTGCACACATTGGATAGGATTATAACCGGCCAAATGCAAGTCCGACCTGTTTATTTCGACATACATCATACATGTTTGTCATTTCCATACTAGAACAACAAATTTATAATTTGAATTGTGAATGGTTCATATTTGGATCAGAGATCTCATCGAATCCAAAGCCATTTAGATAAATTCGGTTAAGGTAAATGACATCCAATTAGCAATTTTATCTGGAATTGGGTTGGGTTTCAAAAATCGAATATGAATATGAGTGCAAACCAAGCCCGAATCTGATTATATTTAAATATGTATCATATTAGTTATTTTATGGTAATTAGATTCAGATTTGGTCCTACTCTTTGTCAAACCAAGACTGAACCAAACTCCAAATCTGATAAATGGACACTCAATAAACCTTGCATCCAGATCGAATCCTACTGATTTACAGTTGAGGGTATTTTTTATGCAGCACCGCTACTGCGGCTGACAGCCACCCATCTGAACATTTTTCAAGATGGAGACCACTACCATCTCGAAAAATGCCAAGATGGGGTGGCTGGCAGCAGCAGTACTGCATCTGCGTATGATGTAAACACTTCACAGTTATAACATTACTTTGTGAAAGTGTTCACATTATATGCAGCATCGCTACCATGGTGGGCATGATTCATTCATCTTGGCATTTCGAAAAATGTTGAGATGGATGGTCAGTAGACAGCAGTAGTCGCCAAGATGACCTCTTTTGTGAAATGTGATTGTGCCTGATGAGAGAGTTGATTGTAGACGAGATCCTAAAGTGCAGACACATGATGCTGTGCATGGTATGTCAGTCCATCCAACCAATGCATCAGCATAGGGATGACAGTGGACCAGGAGCGGAGGCGGTGGACAAGGTCTCCATCCCCGCTCCGTCTTAAAATTCTGCCCTTCATCCCTGGTTTTGGTTTTAACCTCCATTCCCATTTCATGTCCTCCCTCCCCGGTCCAAACGGGAAAAGCGGGGCGGAAAGGAGCCTCGTTTTTTCCTGTGCCATCCCTAAAAGCATTTTAGTTATTTTACTAACGGGGATTGGGCACTGGGTGATGCAGGGTAGAGAAAAGCGAAGCAGGTTATATGTTCCCCCCCCCCCCCCGAACAGGGCAGTTAGCTACATCTCATGATCGGGGGTCCCAAAGAGCACCACGTATGTAAGCATGTGTGTCTCGTATCCCCATGTTTGTCAGCATTAATTAGCGTTGGAGTTTGATGCAATTGCAAAGACTTAAGTACCCTCTCCTCCATTGGTGCAAAAAATGACGGTTCTTGAAAAGGAGTGGTTGTAAAGACTTAAGTGTCCCGAAGATGATTATTTAAGACCCAGTCTCTGCACTGCAGGATTATCCGAGAAAGAAATCTCTCCTGGAGGAGGCCATGAACATAAACCCTCTTACTCTCTCTCTCTCCCTTCTATTTCTGCTTCTGTGCACATCCATTAGAAGATCATACATTGCTTCATCAAGCACCGACTGACCTGCACATTTACTGTTGTGGAGCCTGATTCAGAGTTTTTACCCTTACAGGAGGAGGGTCTGGGGGCTCCTCTCAGCATGGGTAGCACCATTCAACTTGAAGAGTTGTGGAGTCTGATTTAGAGTTTTTACCCTTACAGAAAGGGGGGTCTGAGAGCTCCTCCCAGTGTGGGTAGCATCATTCAACTTGAAGAGTTATGGAGTTTGATTCAGAGCTTTTACCCTTACAGAAGGGGGGTCTGAGAGCTCCTCCCAGCGTGTTCATGGCCTTTTGCCCTTACAAGAGGGGGGTCTGAGGGCTCATCAACCCTCTCTCGCTCTCTCTCTCTTCTATTTCTACTGTTGTGGACATCCATCAGAAGATCCTACATTGCTCCATCAAGCACCGACTGACCTGCACATTGACTGTTGTGGGTCCTTACTGATGAGCTGCCTCTAAATTTATTCGGCTCTGGGTCCTTACTGCACTTGAAGTTGAGTCGTTGTATTTTTTGTTATTCGGTGGGTGGTGAGGCCCTCCTCTACTCTCTCAAGACTCTTAGCTTGGGCAATCTTTCTTTTGATGATTGTGGTTGTAATGTATCGTTGAAGTTAAAATGGGGAATGAAATGACAATAGAAATCGCTGAAAATTTACATAAATAAACTAGACTCAATATCAAAGACACCACTTTTTACGGATTTGGAATATGACCTCCGGTTAGGGAGATATGACCCTGACAAGTTGGTCGTAATTCGGGTAGCAATTTACAGCGATTTGCTTACTGAATAACACTACAAATCGCTATAGCGATTTGCGGAAGACACTACAAATCGCTATAGCGATTTGCGGAGACTGGGCTCCGTTAGCAAGCGGCATAGGTTTACTACGATTTAATCAGGATGCATATAAGAACGGATACCACTAGGGTTACGCAAGTCAAAGCAACGATTTAATGAATGAAAGTATCAAAGCAAGTGCGGTTTGATGTTTGCTTATGCTGAGCATCGACGTGTCGCTTACCATGCCAATAAAATAAACATGTCGTACATGTGTGTTGACGATAACGCTTGGTGCGTTGCTTTTAATATAATTTACGAAATCGGATATAGTCTGTCTGCAGCAAATATGGTGTTGTATTGATCATACGTACACATGGCTTACGTTTATAGACAACTACTACTAGTTTCATACTAACAAAATTACTGATCATGTTGCATTGTGCGAATTCACTGCGCATTCGGTTGATGTCCTCCAGGAGTGATTGACTAAGTTTTCGCCCAACTTCGTCGGTGGATGTTCGACTGAAATGAATGTGGACATTGCAACGACCGATATTTAAATTACATTATATAGTACACAAAAACAAATCGCAAAAAACGCATGAAAGAGACAGATTTTGCTGAACATGTAGACTATGTGTAGACAATATACTCATGATTTGCCTTTGTTGGTCGTGTAGTTGTCTTCGTCTGCCTCACCGACTACAATTTTCTATGTTCGAGGGCAGATCTTCAGGTTTATGAATGAACCGTCGGTTTGGTTGTTGTTGGTTCACGAAGTAAAAGACAAACACACCTTCCAGTGCTTGTGCGACTATTTATGACCTAAAAGATGTACTGCTCAACCAACATGATCAATGAATATTGTACGACAACTCAAACATTTATGGGTATCCGTTGGAAAATACACATTGAGTAGCCTTTTATTTATAATATATGGATACAACTTTTCACAAGATAACAACAATGATTTCAAAAGGCAAGTGGAGGTGTCGGGAACGCGAAAGATTTGTTGGAGAAGAAGTTGACTGGAGGTGTATGGCGATTTGTGGTTATCGTTGAATAGCGATCTGTGGCATCGCAGCACAGTGATTGACAGTCCTACGCTGCGATGCCACACATCGCAGCACACTTGAACAATACTTCGCATCACGCTAAGATTGACAGTCCAACAATAATCAACAACGTTCTACACTGTGATGCCACATATCGCTATTCAACGATAACCACAAATCGCCATACAGTGATGTCATCATTCGCCTTCCTGCAAAAGCAAAAATCCGCTATATATCGATTTGAACAAATTCAACCACGAACCACAAGTCGTCAATGACAAACAACTATAAACTCTCAAAAAATCCGGCATTGTGGAGATCGGGTCATGCAAAGAGGCATGACAACTAAGTTAATAGCTCACACGAGATTCCTGTGTCCCAAACCTATCTGTCGACTGCATCATAGCCTGTCATGAAAGAGAAAATATTAGACACTGAATTAAGTTTCACAAGAAATGCATACCTCCTCGCAACATCGATTACATACCAAAAGTCTTGTCAAACTGTAGCGATCGTTGCCGAAAATTTGGTCGGGAGGAATGTAGGTTTGAACGTTTGCTGGTACTTCTGCAGGGTATTGCTGCATGATGGACATTACACGAGTTAGCTATTTGACAAGCTTCACGCAATGGGAAGCAATATAATGTTTTACATACCTGTTCATTCGAAGGGCTTTGTTGTTTTTTATTACAGGTTGGTTGTTTCTTAGTCCTTTTCTTGCCAACCAATTCTAGTGCACCCTTTGCCCTCCGACGACTGCGATCAGAGGCAGGTTTTCTAATACAGCGGTTTGAGATACAATGCATATGATGAGTGACTGTAGGATACCTGATGGGGTAGAGGCCCTTCCTAGCATCTGCAAACAAGCGTTCTTGTCAACAGGTCCCAGCGTCTTACAAATATCGATAAGTTTCCAACCTTCGTAATAACAAGATCTACCTGCAATAACCAAACAATGCCTTAATGGCACACAAGACGACATGCCTTCTTCATCGATAGCATGATGAGATGAAAAGCTACTCACGGTGCCTTAATGGCACTGGTTGGAATGTTTGTGAATCATTGCTTTCTTCCATGATGCCTAACGACAGCAGAAATGAAGAGAAGACACTAGAATGTTTTGTAACACAAGGCAGGCACGAGAAGGCGACAGTGTGTTGTACAACAGGATAAAAAACAAGGCGGAAAGCTCGACTGGAGACGAAGGCAAAGTTTGGGTTGATAATGGGAGCAATTGTTACAGCAGATGGCGCAGGCGAACGTCTCCACTTTAAATGGTTAACATCAAACTTTCTGGATGGAGGACTTTTTTGTCCTTTTCCCCACCCGTTGTTTCACAACTTTTGAATGGAGGATATTTTTGTCATTTCCTCGAACCGTCATTTCAGGGCAAGAAAAGCAAGTAAGGGTGATTAAGTCTTTGCAACAGCACCAGAGTCCGATGTAAAGTTATGTCAACATACACGGGAATACGAGCCCCATGTGCATGAATACGTGGCGCTCATTCGATCCCCCAAACACGGACGTGGGATTCAGTGAATCATCGGGGGCGAACATACACAACCCTCTCAGAGAAAAGCGTAAGTTCATCCTCGCCTTGGTTTTGATTTTAACTTCCATCCCGGTTTCATGTTCTCCATCCCCGATCCAAGATCGGAGGCGGGGCGGGACCCGTTTAACCCTCGGTCCACTGCCATCCCTGCATCCGCACGCCTAATCTCCCATTCCAGGTGAGAGTGTGGGCTAATCCTAGCCGTCGATTGGACAACCGGGGAGATGTCAGTATGATGGAATCTGTGTTCGCTGTAGGCCAATGGTAAATTTGGAGAGGGTGGTGTGTGTTCTCCCCCGAAGACGATTGTTAGCTACATCTCGTATTTGGGGGTCCCAATGAGTACCACATATAAGATCTCGTATCCCCGTGTGTGTCAGCATCACTTAGCATCGGAATCTGGTGTGGTTGCAAAGACTTAAGCACCCTTTTTTGCTATGCTCGCCATGAAATGATAGTTCAATAAAATTACAAAAATATCCTCCATTCAAAAGAAGGAAAACAACGGTTCGAGAAAAGGACAAAAAATGTCCTCCATCCAGAAAGTATGATGTTAACTCTTCAAAGTCCAAACGTTCTATTTTCACCCTAAGCAGTAAACTTTTGCGCCAACTGCTGTAACAGGAGCTCCCTTTGACAACACAAACTTTGTCGTTGTCTCAAGTTAAGCTTCCCGCCTTGTTTTTTAGCCTGTTTTACAACACATTGTAGCCTTCTCATCCCTGCCTTGTGTTACAAAATATTTTCGTGTTCGCGATCGACTGGTTCGATCACTGGTAGGGGTCATAGGTGAATTTGCCGGTCATCTCTTTTTACAGTCTTCTCTTCTTTTTCTTTGTTGTAAGGCATTATGGAAGAAAGCAATGACGTACAAACATTCCAACCAGTGCCATTAAGGCGTCATGAGTACCTTTCCATGTCATCATGCTATCGTTGAAGAACGTATGTCATCTTGAGTGCCATTAAAACATTGTTTTGTTGTTGCAGGTGGATCTTTTCCTTTCGATGGTTGGAAACTTATCGATATTTGTAAGACGCTGGGACCTGTTGACAAGAATGCTTGTTTACAAATGTGAGGAAGGGCCTCTACCCCATCTGGTATCCTCCATTCACTCAGTATATGCATTATATCTCAAATCGCGGTTTTAGTAACATATTACCGATTTGTGAGATATTATTTTGTTTTTTAATATCGATTTGTTTGCTATTATGCTGAATTTTCGTATCGATTTGTAATATATTTTGCGATATATTTATCGATTTGTAAGATATTATGTGTTTTGTAGTGTCAATTTGTAAGGTATTATGTTGAATTGTCATATCGATTTGTAATATATTATGCGATATGTATATCGATTTATAAGATATTATGTGTTTTGTAGTATATATTTGTAAGATATTTGTAGAAAGACTTTTAAAACATGTGTGTGCAGAAATATATTTTTACGTGCTTGCAGTGGCAATTTCCGTATTCAAATCGCTGCTCATTTAGCGATTTCTATTAAACTCGCTTCACAGCGTCGTAGATATAATGAAAACGCTATCATTAATACACATGTACGACATGTCATTTCTTTATAAACCGCAGTTGCTTTTATATTGCAATTCATTAAATCGTTTCTTTGACTTGCATAACCTTATCGGTATCTGTTGTTATATGCATCCTAAATAAATCGTAGTAAACATATGTGCTTGCTAACGCAAATTAATATCTTGCATATAAGAGTGGTGAGCTTATCATCTGGTTGTAATGAAGATGATCTATCTCAATCATTTGAAAGATATGGAGAAATGAACATATGTATTAATGACGCACCTGAAGAAGTGAACATGTGCACTAATGATGCACATGATAACAAGGGTGCAGACATTGGATTCACTCTTGACTTGAATGTTCCAGCAGAAGAAATGAAATTCGATAATAAGGTAGACGATCCTGACAGTACACTTGATAAAGGTGCAGGCATTGGGAATATACATGATAGTACACCTGATTTTGTTCCCGTAGAAGGAATACAGTTTAATATTGAGGACGTTGCATATAAATGTTACAATGATTATGCCTTAAAATTTGGCTTCAGTATTAGAAGGTTTTCTTGGTCAAAAAATGCACAGTGTCGTGGTGAGAAAGACATATATTTGTTCTAAGGAAGGTTGAAAGAAATCAATTAAAAATCCAACAAGGAGCATGCCAGAATCAAGATGTGGATGTCCAGTGAGAATGGTGTTAAGAAGACTTCTGAATGGAAAATATGTAGTTCATACTTTAATCAGTGATCATAATCATGATTTATCTGCTTCATTTATGACTCATATGTTAAGGTCACATCATAAAGTAACTATAGTGCATGCTGCAATGACTGAAACAGCTAATAGCGCCGGCATTGCACCAAAGAAGACATACAATTTATTTGCGCACATAGATGGTAGTCGCGAGAATGTGTCATTCACACCTATGGATCTAAGAAACCACTTGAGAAAGAAGAGGACAGATAACATGAAGAATGGAGAAATATGTTCTTTAGTTGATTACTTACAGAACAAATCAAGCATTGACCCTGGTTTCTTTAGTGCAATGCAACTGGATAAAAATGGATATGCTGTGAATATGTTTTGGGCAGATTCAAAGTCAAGACTAGATTATGAATGCTTCAATGATGTGCTTGTTTTTTATACGACTATGAAGATTAATTCTGAACAGTGGCCATTTGCGCAGTTTGTCAGAGTGAACCATCACTCACAGAGTTATATATTAGGCGGTATTTTTTTGTATGACCAGACCAAGGAAAGCTTTGAGTGGTTGTTCAGAGTATTTACATAGGCAATGAATGAGAAGGAACCTGAAGCTGTACTTATTGATGGTGATCATGCAATTGTGGTTGTAGTGTTTCATGTGTAAACAGATGCACATCATCGTCTATGTTTGTGGCATATCTTTCAAAATGCAGCAAAGAACATATTGAAATTCTACTAGAGGGGGGGTGAATAGTGAAATATAATTTTGATCGATAAAATAAAATAATTAAGCAATAAGGCACAACATATAAAACACAGAATTTATACTGGTTCGGTCAGTATCCAGACCTACATCCAGTCCCCAAGCAAACCACTTGAGCTTTCCACTATAACATCCGAGTCACCGGATAAATAGTACAACACCCTCTTCCTCAGAGGTCTTCTTCTCTCAACAGAGAAGGGGCACACCCTCTTCCTCAGAGGTCTTCTTCTCTCAACAGAGAAGGACAACACACTCTTTCACAGAGGTCTTCTTCTCTCAACAGAGAAGGGCAACACCCTCTTTCACAGAGATCTACTTCTTTCAACAAAGAAGGAATACAGTGAATAACAGAGTTACAATACTTCCTATAGAACCTTCAGAATGATATGAATGCACGAATGAAGGATTCTCAGAATGTTCTGTTTGTCACTCAGAGGATACTCTTTGTCAAAGAGCTGGACTTGACTTTTTCTCTTTTCTTTCTTTCCTTTTTATCTTTCTTTTTCAAGGCTCTCTTTTCAAATATCGAATAGAAATTTTTCTCGTTGTAAGCTCACATGTCTATTCTATTCCATTGTTTGAATAGTTTATTTGAGTGTGTTTATATAGCTTTTAAAAAGTAGTCGTTACATTTTGGAATTGTAACTTTTTGAAATGTGAAATGTTATGTCATTTCAAAAATATCTTTTTAGAAAAGTTCGAGAATGCCTTTTTCCATAAAAGTGAAATAGAGGGTACACTAGTCGTTGTAATATTTTAGGTAATACATATTTTATGTAAAAAGTCTATTTCTTACAATAGTACATTGAACGTTGGGTTGTAGTTTTGTCTTTATTCTAATTAATGATTTGAGGTACATTAGTACTTCTTTGCTTTAAATGAGTGTAAGTACTATGAGTGCTTTGAGATATTTATTTATACATAGTCATGTCAAGTGTTTTCTTTATGTTGTGTTTTTCAAAGTCTCCAGAGAGAATGAGGACCAAAAGAAGGTCGACATTCTTTGAGAAGGATATTAACAAGGATTTGTTACAGGAGGTATTTAATGCTTTGTAAAGAGAATGATGACTTCAAGTAAGTCGACATTCTATGGTTATAAAAAAGGTAACTAGAGTCCTTTCAAAAACATATTTTATTTGTTTTTCTTTTGTGTAGTCGATTTATGTTTTTGTCTTCTTCTTATAGAAAACATTCTTTAAAAGAAGGTAACTAAAGTCTTTTCAAAAACATATTATATTTGTTTTTCTTTTGTAGCCGATTTTATGTTTTTGTCTTTTTCCTACATTTCTTTTTCATGTTGTCTTGTATATAGTGTAAGGTACAATTATTACATGACAAAATGTCTTTTTCATAAAAGGTTGTAAGAAGGTACAATTATGACAAAATGTCTTTTTCATAAAAGGTTGTAAGAAGGTACAATTATTAGTTTTCAAAAAGGAGCTTTTTGAAACTATCGTATACTTTTATGATATAGTGTTTATGAATAAGTATGTAATATGCAATATGCAAGTTCCTGAAGGTTCTGTTACATATGACTCTAAAGAAGAAAGAAGTCTTCATCTTGAGGTAGCCGATCTCTTCATTTGAACTTTAGGAATGCATGGCTCATCAAGCTTTTTCTTCAAGGAGTATGATTGCACCATATTTGTACTTGAACAGGAAGTCTCCATCCTTATTGGGTGAGATATCCTTGCATCAAATACTCGTTAGATTCATGGCAAAACATATTCAGTCATAATATAACATTTTTCAAGAGGACATATTATCATATCATATAAAATCAAATGAGACAGTGTATCATATTATGTGACATCAAAACAGAGTTTCTCAACATTCTCCCCCTTTTTGATGATGACAAAATATGCTCCCCCTGTCAAAACGACATTATGCATAGAAATAATAATATGATAAAAAATTTGAAAAATGTTTTAAAGAGAGTATTTCTCCAATAATGAAGACAGGTTTTCTCCTCCTTTGTCATGGACAAAAAGGAAGGGATCAGAGTAAGAGAGTTATTACAGACCAAATATTACAGTCCAAAAGTAATTAAAAGTTATTACAGACTAAAAAATGAGTTTAGCTCGAAGGTGGAGGAGGTGAATGTGTTCGGTCGGCACGATTCCGCTTGCGAGTCTGCTGCAACAGGGCTTGATTACGAAGGATTCGATCCTGAGAGTGCTCGATATCCATCATAGCAGAAAAGTAATTGAAGGAGGATGTTGGATCTGCTTCATCAGAGCCGGGCAAGTGCAGAGACCTTAGATTGAAGGTGGTACCATCGAGGACTTGCGAGGGACGAAGGCTGACTTCGTTGTGAAGTGGTACTTGGAAGTATTTGAGAATGGGAGTTATGAAACACCCAAAAAGAAGAGGCTCGAATTTCTGATAACGAATAAAAAGGTCGAAAAGAATGGATGACCAGTTTATCGGAAGAGAAGAAAAGATTGCGTAGATAAGAAGAGAGATTTTTCGAGGAACTAATCCCTGGCGGGGACGCTTGGGATAGATGTTGTGGAGAAGAATCTGGGCAAGTAGTTGAGCATGAGGTTGGAGATTCCTCATGTGCCATGGAAGTTGGTAGCAGTTGGTGCAGAGAAGTATTTTTGGAAGTACCGATCGGTCGATTGGTACTATGGTGTTAAGGTCGGTACCGGTGGAAGGTAGGTTTAGAATTCTATCTAGGTCGGAAGCATCGAAAATCATCAGCTTTCCTCGAACTTTGCTGGTGATTGTGGTTTGTTCATGATCAGTAGAGAAGTTGGTATAAAACAGTCGGACTAGTTCGGGATAATAGGCAGCTTGGGATGAAGATCCTAGTAGAGGTTTGAGTTCAGGGAGATAGGTGTCTAAGTCAAAGAGCATGAAGTCGTCAAAGTTAACCAATTTACCTTCATGAATGGGGCAAGAGCATAGTAAGTTGTAAGTATGAAATAAGTCTGGATACCTTAGATCTGCTGCTGTAATCATATTGTTGGAGGAGGAAGAGGCCATTGCAAGAGTTTGTAAAAAAAAAAAGGAACTAAGGAGGGCGAGTTTGAAGTGGGTAATAGTGTGTAGGAGAATTGATAGATACGAGTGGAATTGGTATGGTATGAACCAATCCATTAAATAGAAGAATGAAAATAATTTAGATATGTTTTGAATGACATTGAAAGTGAGTGATTTTTAGAATTTAGTCAAATAAGGAAATCCGTGAGAAGTAAGTTAAGAGGCTTGTGAATGACAAATCAAATCAAGTTTGGAGGATAGTGTATTATATTTGAGAAGAAGTCAAAGAGGACATGGTTTTGAATTATTCGTTTATATAAGAAAGAATTATCATGTGAGAGTTTTATCGAATTGTGAGTTTGTGTCATGTATGAAGTGACTTTGATGTGTGATAAAGTCAAAAGAGTGAATTTTTCTATGGTTTTTGAAGATTTTCGAGAGATGAGGTGAAATAATGGCCTAATAAAAACAAATATCCTTTTATAAGATGTTTCTACTTTATGGAGAGTATTCGTGAAGAATGTGTTTGGAATAAGACAAATAGAGATGTGTGAGTGACATAAGATGAAGTTTTTCTTAAGGACAAGTTTTTACTGAATCTTGATTGGAGAGAAAGATATACAATATGAAAAAGGTCATAATTGCTAAAGACGATAATTGATTGTACATAGGCTATGATATAGTAGATGATATAGTAAAAATTTACGTGAAATGTAGCAAATTTTTGATAGGTTTAGAGAAGTATATTGATAGATGGATGGATAAATAATCAATTTTTTTTTTGACCCAAGTTTTAGAGAAGTATATTGATAGGTCAAAGAGATATATCATTTGAATATGAGGAATATACTATTATGTTGAAGATCGGCTAGCCTATCGAGAGAGAGAGGAGTGATGATGATGGAAAGAAGAAGATATTTTGATTAGACATAAAGTTGTTTTGAGAGAAACAAAGAGAGACTCGTGAAGAGAGAGAGAGAGAGAGTGTGATGAAATGATGGCCTACTAAAACAAGAAACAAGTGGGTGTTATTAAAATATAATGCATGGGTTGAAGTGTAGAAGGTTGTTATTCGTATGAGGGGTTTTCATAAGAGGACAAAAGGTGATGAAAGGATGTTATGAGATGAGTGATATGAAAGAGTGTCATAATTACTTATATTTAAAGAAGGTAGTACTCATGGGTATACGTGGAGGAGGATAGGACAAAGTGTGATTATTAATGTGTACTTGAAAGGTGACAAAATGAAAGACATAAAGAATGTGTTGTTTTTCATAGAAGTTTTGGTTTGAGGAACAAGGTTTTGGAGGAATTCGATTGAAGGAGTTCATAGTTTCTTTAGGAAAATAGTAAAGAAGTCAAAGTTATGAATGGAGATTCAAATCGTATGTGTGAGAGAGAGAAAAGTAACTAAAGTAACTATATAGTAAAGAGAAAGTCAAGTTATGAGAAACAATAATTATGAAAGTGATGTAAAAGATGATATGACAAGAGGTAGAATGTACTTTGACATGAAGTTTCAACTTTTAAGGCAATTTGTGATATTCGAGACCCTTAGAAATGATTCTTTTGTAAAAATAAAAAAATGTAAAAGGAAGACACGATTTTTAAAGTTCTTTTATTATCCTTATTAAGATGAATTTAGTAAATATTATGAACTCGAGTGAACTTAACATTTTAGTTTTATATATCATTCAATTTACATATACCTAGCTCTTTTCTTATTCTTATAAAATCTTTATTTTTTAAAGGATTAGTAAAGATGTCTGCTAGTTGTTTATTTGTGGGTATAAATTCTAGTTTAATTATATTGTTTAAGACTTGTTCTCTTAGAAAGTGATGTCTAATTTGAATGTGTTTAGTTCGAGAATGTAAAACAGGATTTTTTGAAAGGTTAATAGCACTTGTATTATCACATAAAATAGTTGTATTTTCGAATTTTAAACCAAAATCTTTCAAAGTTTGTTTCATCCAGATGACTTGTGTACGGGCTAGGCTAGTAGCAATGTATTCGGCTTCAGTAGTTGATAAGGATACACAGTTTTGTTTCTTACTGAACCATGATACTAGTGAGTGCCCTAGCATATGACATGTTCCACTTGTGCTTTTTCTGTCAGATTTACTTCCAGCAAAGTCAGCATCGTTGTATGAGATTAGATCAAATGTAGAGGATTTTGAATAGAATAATCCAAAATCAACTGTCTTTTAAATATCTCATTATTCTTTTTACAGCTTTAAGATGTGATTATTTTGGATTTGACTGAAATCTAGCACACAAGCAAACACTGAACATAATATCTGGACGGCTAGCAGTTAAATAAAGAAGTGATCCTATCATACCTCGGTATACCTTTGTATCAACAGACTTACCATCTTCATCTTTGTCCAAAACAGTAGTAGTGCTCATAGGAGTAGATTTTGAAGCAGTTGAGTTCATGTTGAACCTCTTCAGAAGTTCACGAGCATACTTAGATTGATTGATGAAAACTCCATCCTTGGTTTGCTTGATATGCAGTCCAAGAAAGTAGGTGAGTTCTCCCATCATGCTCATTTCAAATTCTTTCTGCATGGACTTAGAAAAATCTTCACAAAGAGTGCTGTTAGAAGATCCAAAGATGATGTCGTCGACATATATTTGAACAATTAGGGTATGATTATTCACTACTTTAACAAATAATGTAGAATCCGCTTTGCCAACAGAAAAACCAGTTTTTAATAAAAAGGTTTTAAGCCTATCATACCAAGCACGAGGTTCTTGTTTTAAACCATATAAAGCACGTTTGAGTTTAAAAACATGATCTGGGTATTGTTCATTTTCAAATCCTGGAGGTTGTTTTACATAAACTTCTTCATTTATAAAACCATTTAAGAAAGCACTTTTAACATCCATTTGATATAATTTGAAATCCATATAGCTTGCATATGCTAAGAGCATTCTAATAGATTCAAGTCTAGCAACAGGAGCAAATGTTTCATCAAAATCAATACCTTCCTCCTGGTTGTATCCTTGAGCTACTAGTCTGGCCTTGTTTCTTATAACATTACCTGTTTCGTCTAGCTTGTTTCTGAAGATCCATCTTGTCCCAATGATTGGATGATCCTTTGGTCTAGGTACAAGATCCTAAACATCATTTCTTTGGAATTGATTCAGTTCTTCAGTCATGGCTAGCATCCAGAACTCATCAATGATGGTTTCATCAATCTTCTTTGGTTCAAGTTAAGAAATGAATGCCATGTTTGCAATCCGTTCTAGCTCAGCTCTAGTTTGAACCCCCTATGTTAGTTCTCCCAAAATCTGCTTTTGAGTATGATCTTTGATATCGACAAAGGTTCTTTGATGATCATCTTCATTAGACTTAGCTGTGTTATCTAAAAATAAATCTGTACTTTCAACATCATCATCATTAGTTTGTATATGAACAGATTGATCAATAGATTCACAAAAACTAACATGCATAGATTCTTCAATAGTATTATGACTCTTATTGAAAACTCTGTATGCTTTACTATGACTTGAATATCCTAAGAATATGCCTTCAACAGATTTAGCATCAAACTTATCCAGGCTATCTTTTGTGTTTAGGATAAAGCATTTACATCCAAAGACTTTGAAATAGTCTATTCTTGGAGTTCTGTCATAGAATAGTTCATAGGGAGTTTTATTTAATAAGGGTCTAATGAGAACTCTATTTGTTATGTAGCATGCAGTATTAACAGCTTCTGCCCAAAATGATTTAGCAAGATTATTGTGTTGGAGCATAGTCCTGGCAGATTCCTGAAGGGTTCTATTCTTTCTTTCTACTACACCATTTTGCGGTGCAGCTCTAGGAAAGGCAAAGTTATGAGAAATACCATGCAAGTTACAAAAATTTTCAAAAAGTTTATTTTCAAATTCTCCTCCATGGTCACTACGGATTTTAACAATAGAACAGGATTTTTCGTTTTGTAATTTTTTACATAAGATTTCAAATTGACAAAACGTGTCACTTTTGTTTTTCAAAAATATTACCCAAGTAAATCTTGAGTAGTCATCTACAATAACAAAAACGTATTTATTTTGATTATGACTAGCTACTCTAGAAGGACCAAAAAGATCCAGGTGGAGAAGCTCTAAAGGTCTTTTACTTGAAATGATATTTTTTTATTTGAAAGATGATTTTGATAATTTTCCTAATTGACATGCATCACAAAAGTAATCCTTTTTAAAAGAAATTTTGGGTAACCCACGTACTAACTTATTTTTAGCTAATTTAGACATGTATTTAGAATTTACATGACCCATTCTTAAGTGCCATAAATGTTGAGAGTCATTATTAGCTATAAGACAATGTTCTGTGATGTTTTCTAGGTATAGTTCATATATATTATTCTTTCTTATACCTTTTAAGATGATGTTTTCATTGGTGTCTGCTATGAGGCATGCATCATGATTAAAGCTAACATTATAACCTGTGTCACACATTTGACTGATACTTAGTAGGTTATGTTTTAAGCCTTTAACAAGGAGAACGTCTTTGATAAGAGGTTTATCTATGTTACCAATATTTCCAATACCAATTATCAAACCTTTGTTGTTATCTCCAAAGGTGACGGTTCCTCCTTCTTTATGATAAAGAACAGCAAAAAGGTCTGGATGTCCTGTCATGTGCTTTGAACATCCACTATCTAGTATCCATCTGTTCTTCTTCTTTGGAGCCTGCAAAACATTAAGTAAATCTCCTTTTTGGTACCCAATCGGGTCCTTTTTTGTTAGACTTTGGAACCCATATCCATTTGGATTTGGGTTTGTCTATATCTTTAGAGGAGTTAAAAGGATTATCATTATAATACTCCTTATTTGGTTCAGATGAACTTTTCACAAACGTGATCTTTTGATTCATACAAGAAGGCTTTTTGAAATGAGAGTAGCCAATATCATTCTTGTAAAAAGAGACCTTCTGAGAGGATAAGAGTTTATCCAAGTTCTCTTTACCTTTAGTAAACTTGAAAACCGTTTTCATGAGGTTCTCAGTTTTACTTTTTAGCTCTGAAATTTCTACTTGAAGATTTTTAGTTTTGGAGCTAGTAGAAGAAATTTCAGACATAAGCATAAGATTTTCCTTTTTCAACTCAGAATTTTCACTGCTGAGTTTTTCATTCTCTTGGGAAAGCTTTAATTTTTCGGATTTTAAATCTTTATTTTTGAAACTCAATTTTCTAGATTCTTCAAATAGTTCTTGAAAAGCATCTAGAAGTTCTTCAAAGGAAAAATCAGAGATTTCACTTACCGAACTTTCGTTTGCCATGAAGCACATATTTGCAGTTTCGGCTTCATCATCACTTGACTCTTCACTAGTGGATGGTTCTGAATCATCCCATTGAGCATGCAGAGCCTTTTTCTTGAAGAACCTCTTCTTTGGTTCCTCAGTCTTGGAATTTCTTTTGAGAAGGGGACAGTCACGTTTTAAGTGGCCTGGCTTATTACACTGAAAGCACATGGGATCTTCTTTAGGATCTTTTCTTTCCTTGTGCCTGTTTGGAAGCCGGTTCCTTCTCATGAAGCGCTGGAATTTTCTGGTAAGTAGCGCAATTTCTCATTCTTTATCTGAGTCTTCATTCTCAGATAGGGTTGGGAAAGCTAGAGTTTTCTTTACTGGTTGCTCTTCTTCCCTTCTTTCTTTCATGTGGACTTCATAGGCCATAAGATTGCCTATTAAGTCGTCCAAAGTAACCTTAGATAAATCTTGAGCTTCTTCAATAGCAGTAGTCTTTTTCTCCCAATCAGTTGTGAGAGATCTCAAGATTTTCTTCACCTTTTCAGTCTGGGAATATATTACACCCAGAGATTTCAGATCGTTGGTGATGTTGGTGAATCTGGTAAACATCTCTGTGATGGGTTCATCTTTGTTCATTTTGAACAACTCATATTTTCTAACAAGAGATGAAATTTTGGCTTCTTTCACTTTGTTGGTTCCTTCATGAATAACTTCCAAAGAATGTCAAATATCATATGCAGATTCACATATAGATATTCTATTGAATTCGTTTTGATCAATGGCACAATATAAGGCATTCATAGCCTTTGCATTTAGGTTTGCCATTTTCTTTTCTTCATCAGACCATAAGCTATAGTCTGCGGATGGAGATGTGTATGGATGCTCAATAATTTTCCATACAGCAAAATCTATGGATTTGAGAAATATAGCCATTCTGCACTTCCAGTATCCATAGTTGGAGCCATTGAAGAAAGGAGGACGAGATGCGTGTTGACCTTCAATATCACGAGCATAGGAAGTAGATGTCATTTGTTCTGGAAGACCTGTTACGTCGAAACCAGCAAACCTGCTCTGATACCAAATGAAATTCCACTAGAGGGGGGTGAATAGTGAAATATAATTTTGATCGATAAAATAAAATAATTAAGCAATAAGGCACAACACATAAAACACAAAATTTATACTGGTTCGGTCAGTATCCAGACCTACATCCAGTCCCCAAGCAAACCACTTGAGCTTTCCACTATAACATCCGAGTCACCGGATAAATAGTACAACACTGTCTTCCTCAAAGGTCTTCTTTTCTCAACAGAGAAGGGCCACACCCTCTTCCCCAGAGGTCTTCTTCTCTCAACAGAGAAGGACAACACCCTCTTTCACAGAGGTCTTCTTCTCTCAACAGAGAAGGGCAACACCCTCTTTCACAGAGGTCTACTTCTTTCAACAAAGAAGGAATACAGTGAATAACAGAGTTACAATACTTCCTATAGAACCTTCAGAATGATATGAATGCACGAATGAAGGATTCTCAGAATGTTCTGTTTGTCACTCAGAGGATACTCTTTGTCAAAGAGCTGGACTTGACTTTTTCTCTTTTCTTTCTTTCCTTTTTCTCTTTCTTTTTCAAGGCTCTCTTTTCAAATATCGAATAGAAATTTTTCTCGTTGTAAGCTCACACGTCTATTCCATTCCATTGTTTGAATAGTTTATTTGAGTGTGTTTATATAGCTTTTAAAAAGTAGTCGTTACATTTTGGAATTATAACTTTTTGAAATGTGAAATGTTATGTCATTTCAAAATTATCTTTTTAGAGAAGTTCGAGAATGCCTTTTTCCATAAAAGTGAAATAGAGGGTACACTAGTCGTTGTAATATTTTAGGTAATACATATTTTATGTAAAAAGTCTATTTCTTACAATAGTACATTGAACGTTGGGTTGTAGTTTTATCTTTATTCTAATTAATGATTTGAGGTACATTAGTACTTCTTTGCTTTAAATGAGTGTAAGTACTATGAGTGCTTTGAGATATTTATTTGTACATAGTCATGTCAAGTGTTTTCTTTATGTTGTGTTTTTCAAAGTCTCCAGAGAGAATGAGGACCAAAAGAAGGTCAACATTCTTTGAGAAGGATATTAACAAGGATTTGTTACAGGAGGTATTTAATGCTTTGTAAAGAGAATGATGACTTCAAGTAAGTCGACATTCTATGGTTATAAAAAAGGTAACTAGAGTCCTTTCAAAAACATATTTTATTTGTTTTTCTTTTGTGTAGTCGATTTATGTTTTTGTCTTCTTCTTATAGAAAACATTCTTTAAAAGAAGGTAACTAAAGTCTTTTCAAAAACATATTATATTTGTTTTTCTTTTGTAGCCGATTTTATGTTTTTGTCTTTTTCCTACATTTCTTTTTCATGTTGTCTTGTATATAGTGTAAGGTACAATTATTACATGACAAAATGTCTTTTTCATAAAAGGTTGTAAGAAGGTACAATTATGATAAAATGTCTTTTTCATAAAAGGTTGTAAGAAGGTACAATTATTAGTTTTCAAAAATGAGCTTTTTGAAACTATCGTATACTTTTATGATATAGTGTTTATGAATGAGTATGTAATATGCAATATGCAAGTTCCTGAAGGTTCTGTTACATATGACTCTAAAGAAGAAAAAAGTCTTCATCTTGAGGTAGCCGATCTCTTCATTTGAACTTTAGGAATGCATGGCTCATCAAGCTTTTTCTTCAAGGAGTATGATTGCACCATATTTGTACTTGAACAGGAAGTCTCCATCCTTATTGGGTGAGATATCCTTGCATCAAATACTCGTTAGATTCATGGCAAAACATATTCAGTCATAATATAACATTTTTCAAGAGGACATATTATCATATCATATAAAATCAAATGAGACAGTGTATCATATTATGTGACATCAAAACAGAGTTTCTCAACACATATGACACATATTTAATCAGAAGACTGGGTTTGACAAAAAGTTTACAAGGTGTGTACATAAGAGCGTAGACAAGGTCACCTTTATGTCAGATTGGGAGGAAATGATTCAGACATATGACCTTGAAGACTGTTTGTGGTTACAAAATTTATATGCAGAAAAAGAGAAGTGGCATTGGCATATGGAAGACAATATTTTTGTTCTGGTATGATAAGCAAACAAAGAGTTGGATCTATGCATGCCACGCTCGAGAAAACCCTCTATTCATGTTTAACAATATTTCGCTTCATGGAACAATATGAATCATTTGTAGACGGTCTAAGACAAAATGAGCTTGAACAAGATGTGAAATGTTTCAATACACGCCCTGTAACTTTCGATATGAAAATATTGATGTGACCTGCAGGTCTGTATACACTAACAGTATTTGAATGGATTAAGAAAGAGGTTATACATGTCATGAATTGCAACATAGAAGGACTCGTGCAAACTGAGAATATGCACAAATACCTTATTTTATGGGAGGGCGAAGAGCATCAGAAAAGGCAAGAAGCACATGTCACGTACAATGTTGACAACGGAAAAATTGAATGTACGTACAAAATGTATGAATTCAAAGGTATTTTATATCATTGTGCATTAAAGGCACTTAATTAAGAGAAGATACAAAAAATACCTGAGTCATATTTAATGCGAAGATGGAGGAGACAAGCAAAGATTGAACTGCTAGATATGGATAATGTCAGTCAATCTGGTGTTGACGAGATGTGAAACATAGCCTTCTGTTACCAACAACTGTGTAGGTCATTTATGCATGTTGCAGATTTGGCATCGAAAAGTGAAGAAGTCTATGTATGCATGAGAAAAGTGTCAAGAGAGTTACATGAAAACATGCAGTTAATTTCACCATCAGTCTGTTGCAGCTCATGAATATCAGTCCAAGATAATGGGATTGATTAGCGTAGGTAAAAATCATGCTTCCCTTGACACTCCTGAGAAGTTGCGCTAAAGCATAAACATCATCTTCAACAAGTCAGTAGTGAGCGTTGTTGATTATGATGAAAATATTCACCAAGAGAATGGTATCAAAAGAAAACCGGCCTCTTATCGCAGTCGTCGGAGGGCAAAGGGTGTACTATAATTGGTTGGCAAGAAAAGGTCTAAGAAACAACCAACCTCTAATCAAAAGTAACAAAGCTCTTCGCATGAACAGGTATGTAGGACATTATATTGCTTTCCATGTAAATTGCATTACGTGAAGCTTATCAATATCTAACTTGTGTAATTTCTAACATGCAGCAATACCCTACAAATATAATTTCCAACATTGTAACCTTTGATCCTCCTGACCAGATTTCCTGGAATGATAGCTTCAGTTTTAGTAGTCTTTTGGTATGTAATCAATGTTGGGAGAATGTTTGCATTTCTTGTAAAACTTAATACGCTGTCGTATATTTTCTGTTTCATGACAGACTCAGATCAATTCGAAAGCGAGCTATGGAACACAGGAATCGCGTGTGGACTATTTTTAAGTATTACCATCAAGTTTGTTGTCATGCCTCTTTGCATGACCCAATTTCTACATTGTCAGATTTGTTAAGAGTTTAACAAAACAGCAGAGCTCGTTTACTGAGAAATAAGGTACAGTGGGATGCCATTACTACTGAGCTCCTTTACTTGGAGAGGATGTATCCTCAGCTGCTCATAGACATTGTAACCAACTACTAGTGTTTTTTATATAGGAATGTGGTTGTAAATCATATAATTCATATAAATTATGTGGATTTGTAGTTATGAAGTTACGACGATAACGATATGTCTTTGTTTTTATTTCTGAACGAAATCGTTTGTATTCAATAATCTAACTCATTTTTTATCGTTGAAGCAAAACCTGAAATCCTTAAACCATCTTTCTCAATCGCCTGTAAAAGTGATTAGGAAAAATCGATGACATAGACATTGCCTGTAATAGCAAATCGCTACACCATGTAACCTTCATAGGTCATTGTGTAAATCACGATGGTACGTATCGTTCACTTAGACAAAGCTCGTTGTCTAAAAGACAGACGTCATTTTGTAAATCACGATGGTATAACGATTTACGGATTGACATTTATGTCGCTCACAACTGGATGGCAATCGCTTTGTTCATGAGCACAAATCATGGTAAAGGTGCATTGTGATTGCTTGTGCAAATTGATTTCACTATTTATTAATATTTTTGCAAATAATGTTTGTACACTTATATAAAGTTATGTTCAAGAAAACAGCTCATTTTCATTTTACACAATGCAAATCGCTTGAACGATTTTCAATTACGAAGGGCGAACATAACAACGATTTGCTTTTACTATATAACAGTCCAATTTATTGGCATATTTAGTAAAATTGAAATTTTATTTATTTGAACCTAGTGATATTTACATAATTTGTATACATAGTCTACAAGAATTGTTTATACAAAAGTTGGTTGTACAGTCTATAAAATCTACTGGAAGTTGATGCACATCAAATTACTTTTGCGTGGGGGGTCCCGTCGTTCGTTGCCTTTTAGGTATTCTTGCCGGCTGAGTTATTTTCTCTTCTATAATTAGAAACCCGTCAATTTTTCACATAGTTTTGTGCAAAATTCAGGCATATCAACCTGCAAAAAAATGTAATATGGCACCAATATATACATTGAGTCCCCAATAATAGAGGGTAATAAAGAGCATACAATGTCGAAATAAGGTTCTCGACCATTATATATCGCTTCAATATACTTCATTACAAATACGCCACAATCGACGCTATTATTTTTTAAAGAAGCATGGTGTGCAAAGCGAAAGATCCACTCGCTAACGTCGACTCCCAAAATGTCTTTGACAAAATCGACCTATGATTAATGCAGAAGAAAGTAAATTCTTGACCATCGTACATGATATGATACCCTTATAGATGAAATCTTACGAAATGTGAAATGTCACGCTGTAAACCATCATGTAAGTCCAACGAATTGTAACACCATAATTGTTTTTCATATAAATCCATCACGTATAAGACCCAATCTTTTTCAGATTGTCAGAGTGTAGGAATCAATATCTGCAAATCGATCGTACAAATGGTGTTAGGACTATTATGTTGTAACCCTGCACAAGTGGTTTGTTCACTTACTTTTTCACTTGACCAAAAGTCTCTGCAATGATCATCGTTAACCCAATATGGTAGTCCATCTTGAAATCCAATGGAGTATGGCATTCGACATACGATACTTTGTTGACCGAAATAGTGATAATAGCAATGTTAAAACATGAAGCAACAAGAGTAAACCAAAAACCAAAATAAACATAAAAGAGAACCGATATACCATGAAATAAGGGCTGACAATGCTTCTAGTTTTGCTTGTTGCATTGCTTTTAATATACTTGACGAAATCGGATATAGTTTGTTTGCAACAAATATGAACTTGTTAACGTACACACATATGGCATACATAAATAGATAACTGATAGTGGTTTCATACGAACAAAATTACTGATAGTGTTCCCTTCTGCGAATTCATCTTGCAGCCGATTGATGTTGTCTTGGAATGATTTGTTGAGTTTTCTCCCAACTTTTTTGGTGGATGTTCCACTAACATTAGCAGAATATTCAATAAACGATAATGAAATTTCATTATATAGTACACAACACAAATCACATAAACGACATAAAAGTGACGAATTATGAAGAAAATGGACACGACGTTTAGACAATATACGCCTGAATTGTCATCGTTGGTCGTGTAGTTGTCATTGTTTCCTTCATCGATATTGATACCCCATTCGCGATGAAGCTGGTTATATATTCGATTCACGAACATGATGTTTATAAAGGAACTGTTGGTTTGTTTGTTCCTCGTTCACAAAACAGAGGATAATCACACCATCCAGTACTTGTGCGATGTGTCATTCATATATCAAGGAAACATCATTTCACGGACCGCTAGTATTCAAACAAATAACGCCATTTACCATAAACGGGAGCCAAAAAATTACATTGCACAGTAATGAAGTTAAAAAATGTCATTTGATCTTCCTTATACAAAACTAATCAAAGCGATAGGACGAATCAGTCAAATCATGATAGCAAGTCTCGTTTGGATTTTCATCATCTTTTGTGTCTTTTATATGTGATTGTGTAAATCGCAATAGGAAAATCATTAACTAGATAAAGCTCGTCAACATAAATCGCGATCAGACAAATCATAGCAGCGAAATCAATTTGCAACTATGATTTAATCTGGCATGAAATTATAAATTGTGATAGGCTATATAGTTCACATAGACAAAGATCGTGACCCTAAACCCTAAATTCAATTTTCTCCACCAAAAATCTTGACCTAGAGATATTTATATAATTTGTATATATAGTCTTATAAATTTTTTATATATAATTGTGTTGTAGAGTACACAAAATCTATTAGAAGTCGATATTGATACCACAATTGTGATGAAGTTGGTTATATGTTTGATTCACGAACACGTCGTTTATGAACGAATCATTGGTTGGTTGGTTCCTTGTTCACGTAGCAAAGCGAACCCACACCATCTAGAACTTGTGTGACGTGTCATTCATATATAAAGGAAACGTTGTTTCACTGATTGTTAGTTTTCAAAAAATAATGTCAGTTTTCAAAAAGCGTGAGCCAATAAATTGTATTCCGCATTAATTAAATTAAAAAATATCATTTCATCTACCTTTTACAAAACTAATCAATACGATAGGACGTAGCAGTCAAATCATGAAAGCACATCTCATTTGGATTTGACATTATAACTCTTTTTAGTCTTTTTTATATCATTATGTAAATCGTGATAGGAAAATCCTTAACTTGGACAAAGCTCGTCAAAACAAATTACGATAGGACAAATCGTTGCAGCGATATCGATTTGCAACTGTGAGAGGATATATCCTTCACATAGACAAAACCAATCACCCTAAACACTAAACCCCAATACCTAAACGCAAAACCTAAAACACAAAGCTCGTCAAATCGCGATGTTATGTATCGCTATCGTTCGCAAAGACAACGATTGATATATCATTGTCGTGGTCGCTTCTTAAAACCTAAAACCCTATACCCTAAACAGTAAACATTGAACCCTAATCCTAAACCCTAATCCCAAAAGCCTAGACACTAAACCCTACACCCTAAACCCTACTATCTAAACCCTAAACACTGAACCCTACTACCGAAACCATAAATACATACTATCTAAACCCTAAACCCAAAACCCTAAATCATAAACCATACTACATATACCCTAAACCATAAACCCTACTACCCAACCCCAAAACCATAAACCATAAACCATAAACCCTATTACCTAAACCCTAAACACTAAACCCTAAACCCTGCTACCTAAACTCTAGATCCAAAACATAAACCCTACTATCCAAACTCTAATTCCTAAAACCTAAACACTAAACCCAAAACCCTAAATCCTAAATCATAATCCTTAACCCTACCTAAACCCAAAACCATAAACCATAAACCCTATTACATAAACCCTATTACATAAACCCTAAACACTAAACCCTAAACCCAAAATCCTAAATCCTAAACCATAAACCTTAACCCTACTACCTAAACCCAAAACCATAAACCCTATTACCTAAACACTAAACCCTAAACCCTTCTACCTAAACCCTAGACCCAAAACATAAACCCTACTATTCAAACCCTAATTCCTAAAACCTAAACACTAAACCCAAAACCCTAAACCCTAAACCGCTTATGAAAGTTTTTGCATGAGTACACATCTCTTATTGCTTATAGGATTTTCATTTACTAAGGGTGAACATTACCAGCCTTTGTTGACCACATACATCGCAAATCAATTTTGCGATTTTCATTCCCGGAGTGTGAGAAATACAATGATTTCTGAACAACAAACATCTCTTATCGCTGTGGACTATTTTCATTTATGAAGGGTGAACATTACACGCATTTGTTGACCGCATACATTGCAAATCTATTTTGCAATTTTCATTCACGAAGGGTGAGCATTACAACAATTTCTGAACAACACACATCATTTATCGCTTATAGGATTTTCTTTTACGCCAGGTGAACATTACAAGCCTTTGTTGACCGCATACATCGCAAATCTATTTTGCGATTTTTATTCACGAAGGGTGAGCATTACAACGTATTCTGAACATCAAACAACTCTTATCGCTTATAGTATTTTCATTTACGAAGGGCGAACATTACATGCAATTGTTGACTGCATACATCGTAAATCTATTTTGCGGTTTTCATTCACGGAGGGTGAGCATTACAACAATTTCTGAACAACACACATCTCCTATCACTTATAACTATTTTTATTTATGAAGGGCGAACATTACACGCCTTTGTTTATAGCATACATCACAAATCTATTTTTTGATTTTCATTCACGGAGGGTGAGCATTATAATGATTTATGAACATCACACATCTCTTATCGCTTATAGGATTTTTATTTACGATGGGCGAACATTACAAGCATTTTTTCACCGCACACATCGCTAATCCATTTTGCAATTTTAATTTATGTAGGGTAAGCATTACGACAATTTACAAGCGTGTTTAGTAAAATTGAAATTTTATTTCAACCAAGAGAGATTTATATAATTTGTATACAGTCTTACAAAATTTGCATACAAAATTTGGTATACACAATCTACAACACATGTTAGAAATCTATGTACATCATATTAATCCTGGGGGGATCGCGTCGTTTGTTTCCTTATAAGTACTCTTGTTGGTTGATTATTTTTCTCTTTCACATTTAGAAACTCAGTCAAATTTTGGCATAGTTTAGTGCGGAATCTCGGTATATCATTCTGCAACAAAAATATAATATGAAACTAATATATAAATTGAGTCCCCAATAACACAGGACAAAAACAGCATACAACATCAAAACCAGATTCTCGTCCATTATATATTGCTTCAATATACTTAATCACAAATATGTCACAATCGACCCCATTACTTTGTAAAAGAACATGATCAGCATAGAGCAAGATCCACTCGCCAATGTCGACACCCAAAACGTCTTTTAGGAATCCCGTCTGTGGTTAATGCAGAATATAGTAAAATTTGTGCCACCGTAAAAGATACGATACACCTATGGATAAAAACTTACCAAATGCATAGCATCACGTTGTACACCAGTGTGAAAGTCCAATGAGTTGTAGCACCATAGTTGTTTTTCCCATAAATCCGTCATGTATAAAACCCAATGCTCAGCAATTTGCCAGAGTGTAGCAATCAATATCTGCGAATGGATACAATATATTAGAAATCGATAGACAAATCATGTTAGGAATGTTAGGCCTAAACCTTGGACAAGAGGTTTGTTCACTTACCTTTTCACTTGTCCAAAAGTCTCGCAGTGATCATCGTTACCCCAACATGGTAGTACATCTTGAAATCCAATGGTGTATGGCTTTCGGTGGACGGAAGCCTATTGAACTAAAGAGTGATAATAGTAAGGTTAAACTATGAAGCAACATGAGTAAATCATAAAAGAAAATAAACCAATAAGAGTACAGATATACCATGAAATAAGGGGTGATGATGCGTCTAGTATTGCTCGTTGCATTGCTTTGAATATAATTGACGAAATCAGATATAGTCTGTTTGTAACAAATATAAACTTGTTAACATACATACACATGGAATATATAAATATATAACTGATAGTGGTTTTATACGTACAAAATTATTGATAGTGTTTCCTTCTGTAAATTCATCTTGCATCTGATTGATGTTCTCTTAAAGCTCTTTATAGCGTTGTCGCTCACCTTTTTTTATGGATGTCACATTGACACGAGCATAATATTCAGTATTCGACATTAAAATTGCTTTCTACAGTACACAACACAAATCGAATATATGTCATAAAAGAGATAAATGTTGTCGAAACTAGTCACGAGGTTTAGAAAATATACGCCTGAATCACCATCGATGGTCGTGTAGCTGTGGTCATCTCCTTCGTTGCCATCGCTGGTCATCTAGCTGTCATCGCCTTCTTCGGTGCCATCACTAGACATATAGTTGTTGTCATCTACTACGTCGATATTGATACCCCCATTGCGACAAAGCAGGTTATATGTTTGTTTTACGGATACGTTATTCTAAAGGAAAGTTAATGGACAGCCTGTCGAACTTGTTCGACGTGTCATTTATATATAAAGGAAACATCGTTTCACCTACTGGCCATTTTCAAAAACTGCATGCAAATTAATTGCATTGCGTTTTAATTAAATAAAAAAAATATTGTTTCAACTGCCTATTATAAAACTAATCAATGTGATATGACATATCAGTCTAAACATCTTGTCAATTGGTTTATTGTTTTCTTTTTCGTCATTTATGAATCAGTTATTGTGTAAATCACGATAGGATATATCGTTCACATTGAAAAAGCTCATAACAACAAATTATAATTGGACAAATATTGTTAAATTTTGAAAATTAAAGTATTGTGGTTGTAAGTCGGTTTGTATATATTAAGTAACCTATATTTGTATTTATTAAGTTACCTAGATTTGTAGTCTGAACAATGTCTTGATTTGTGTGATGGGTTTAGGTGGGGGAGTGACCCGACTCTACCCATTGTCCAGGTCTAAATCCCTAATCTATTTAACTTCTCTTCCTATTCCTTTTCTGCGACAGAACAACTTCTTCTTCTTCTTTCTCTTACGACTTTGTCTTCTTCTTCTTTTCCTTCTTCTTCTTCCTTGTATTTTTCTTTCTTCTTTGTTCTTATGTGTTCCTTCTACCTTTGCTTGATGGATGGTGTTTGATGTTGATTCCGTAGTTGTTTCATGGTGTGCTGAAAGATCTGTATAATCTTTGATGATGATTATAGTGGTTATCTTTTGTGGATACATCGATATATTCATGACACATACAACTTTGGCATATTTGTCATGAAGTATATCGAAGCTTAGGCAATATATAACAACCATAATCATCCTCAATCTTTGCTACCATACCAAAACAAGCACAAATATTATGCATGATAGACAGGTGGGTGTTGATGACCATCTATTTGATCTATTCCTACTATCGGACTCTCAATCGTTCGCAAACCATACTTTTTAGTTGAAAACATATTTGCCTAATCTTCGATATACTTCATGACAAATATGTTAGCCGTGCAGGCTGCATCTTCTCTGCCTATTGGGATCCATACCTTTATCTGCTGCCAATATTCATCGTGAAAAAAAAAAACTTGCAAACAAATAAGGAGCTTCATTGGTAGATAGATTTGCCTTCAATCGTTCCCAATGACTAGCGAAGGCTGCTGAATAAACTGAAAGTGCTGATGATGTTGATGATGCCTATTTCGAAGCACATCACTATTTGGATGTGGGTTGATGATGATGATGATATCTATTTTCTTCGATGATGATTATGGTAATATATTGTATCTAAGTCAAACCATTGGTCATGATGTATTGTAACTAAATACTCATGTAAATGAATGTCGTAATATATCGTTCAAATCATTTATAATAACGATTTGTACTAAGGAATACAAAATCCTTCAACGATCATGAGTTGTGAATGCAAACGATTAAAATGATTTACAGTACTGAAAGTTAAATGCTAAAGTCATAACGATATGTACTAAGGAATACAAAATCTGGTAAAGATCATTACTTAAGAATGAAAAAAACGATTACAACGACTTACACTAAAGAAACTTAAATGCTAATGCGATAATGACTTATACTAAGGAATATAAATTCCTGCAACGATCATTATTTATGAATGCAAACGATTACAACGATTTACAATACTTAAAGTTAAATGCTTAAGGCATAACAATATACACTAAAGAATACAAAATCCTGCAAATATCATTACTTAAGAATGCAAATGATTACTACGATTTAAAGTACTTTAAGTTAAATGCGTAAGCGATAACAATTTGTACTAAGGAATACAAAATTCTACAACAATCATTACTTAGGAATGAAAACGATTACAACGATTTACAGTACTGAAAGATAAATGCTAAAGCGATAATAAATTATGATGGAACGTATCATTCCCTAGGACAAAGTTCATGAAGGAAAATCGCAATAGGATATTCATATAAGCTGTACAGATCGTGATAGAACACCTTCTATGAAAAATAAATCATGATCACTTATATAAAACTGATTGCAATGAAATCGTGATCTCTTATAAAAAACAAATGCAATCACGCCGAACATTACAACGATTTGTTCAGCAAAACATGTGTGTTACAAGTATTCAAAAAACAATCATTCCCTAGGACAAAGTTCATGAAGGAAAATCGCAATAGGATATTCATATAAGCTGTACAGATCGTGATAGAACACCTTCTATGAAAAATAAATCATGATCACTTATATAAAACTGATTGCAATGAAATCGTGATCTCTTATAAAAAACAAATGCAATCACGCCGAACATTACAACGATTTGTTCAGCAAAACATGTGTGTTACAAGTATTCAAAAAACAACTAAAGAATTAAAGAATGTCACGTTACAAAAAATCATTATAGAATTACAACAAATAATTATCAGGATAAAAAAAATCGCTATCATTTATTCAGTGGCACTTGACGACTCATATGGACTATGACATACAAATCGTCTCTTTCTTTTTCTTGGTGGACTATCTATCCTCAGTGGCCTCTTGGTTCCCTCGATCTTATTATAAACACTGGTCATCATCTCTACCAGTGACTGCATTTGTCTCCCCAAATTGCTCACCTCCTTCCGTAAGTCCTTATTATCCCTCTCCAACATCGTGAACCTTGCGTCAGAGACAACGTTCTCTTTTGTAAGCTATGTTTGCTCCTCATCGTGTACTGTTACTGAGGGAATCATTGTTGTAGTCAGAGGGAGACAATGGACGGGTTTTAGATGCTGAGATGCGACATGATGGGGGACAGGAGGGCGGCATGAGTTCCCAATATCCTCAATCTCCAGATTTTGTCGCGTGGGTTCCCAATATTTTTGGAAATAGAAGGGATCATATTGTCATTCTTTATAATCATACGCTATGGCACGAGCACCTTCTATGTTCCAGCTATCCAATTATTCTCTGTAGTGTTCCTGCCAATTCATGTTTTTGGCCCCACCACTATTCATCTTCTTTCTTACTTCCACAGGCTTCCTTGGGATAGACTATCCCAAGCCAGATTGTAAGAGAACTCGATTACCATGCCGCAACTCGGCTTCATAATTGCTAAACAGCCAAATATCACGGTTAGATAGTCTCACACCCTTGACAACAAGCTCTTGGTCCTCGTCCTCTCCATCTCCATACGGTCTCCACACAACCTATACATTGAAGATTATGGTTTGGGTATAGACAATTATTCATGCTAATGAATGCTAAATATTAAAAAAAATAATAATAATGAGTGCTAAATATATTACAACAACTGCTACTAAGAATGCAAATGATTATTATGATTTACAGTACTTAAAGATAAATGCTAAAGCGATAACGATTTGTACTAACAAAGACAAAATCCTGCAGCGATGATTACTTAAGAATGCTAAACACTTCAACAATTTATACTACTGAATGATAAATGTTGAACCAATTGTAAACGATTTTAGATCATTTACCTCATTTAGTTGCAGCCCATCTAAAATAAACTTACCATTATCCTCCTTGACATTTATTTTAGCCCACCGACAGATCTTTAAAAAACCACAAAGCGCAGGGCCACACTGAGGAAGCAACGTGACAATATGCTCTCATGCCCAGACCTACAAAAATAATATATTAGTAACACTACAACCTTCAATGAGCTTAATCTACAAGTACTAAATATGTAATAAACAAATACCTGAACAAATGGCCAAAACCCACTAACGATTTTCGTACCCTTACTCGCACAGTAAAGTTGATTGTACAAGTGTGCGAGCATAGCACCCCATGCATAGTTGTCGACTTGGTCTAAGTCTTTCAGGTACTGCAGCTACAAGTAACTTATTCTCGAACCAGAACAATAAAAAAATAAAGTAAGACCAAAACCATAAAGAAGGAAGCCGCACAACTCTTGGTCAGCTCTTTCAGATACACATATAACAGACTGACCTTCCCATTTATTACGAAAAGAAGAAACTTTCATCGATGTGAAATTGCTTCCACCATAAATACATTGACTTTAGTCATCCATCGACATTCCTAGAAGGTCCGTTCATTTTTCCCTTGCATTATAGTTTGAATCTCATAATAGGATAACATTGTCATGGCACTTGAGGCCAGTAATCTGCGTCACATCTTCTAGGGTCATGTTGATCTCAAATGAATCAAACTGGAATATGTTTGTCTGATGATTCCACTTATTTAGCTGGTGGGTCATGGTATTCCAGCACGTTTCAAAATAATGTTGGTCTAGAAGGCCACCGAAGTGCATATTTTGTAATTGATTCTTCTGATATGCACTCAGTTGATCATACAACGACAGAACTACAGGCCACTGACACCGCCCTCTGAGCTTTTCACCTGATGCTCTACTTCTCTTTTGACCTCCCTATAACACAAAATAGCATATTATTTATATCAATTGTAAATTAGTCTCATTTGTACTTATACACCTAGCTATAGACAGTAATCGCTATAAATAATAATCGTTACACACACACTATCACAGTAATTGTTATACATAGTAATTGATATCACAGTAATCGTTATACATAGTAATCAATATCACAGTAATCGTTATACAAGGTAATACCTATCACAGTAATCGCTATACATTAATCGTTATCACAAAATCGTTATATATAATAATCGCTAACATAGTAAATCGTGACATATAGGATCGATTTACGTACCTTGGTCGCACTTTTCTCCTCTTCAACCCCTCCCTCCAACCTCTGCCTTTCTTGTTGTTCCGCCGCCTCCCGCTGCTTTTCTATTACTACCGTCCTTCGCTCCATCGCCTTCGTCCTCTGCTTTTTAATTTTTTCCTTCCTTTTTCTTTCCTTCTCTTTCTCCTGCTTTTTCCTTTCCCTTTCCTTCTCCTCCTCCTCATACTTCTTTTTTTCTCTTTCCTTTCTTTTTCCTTCTCTTCCTCATCCTCCTTCTCCTTCCTTTGTCTTTTCTTCTCTTCCTCGTCCTCCTTCTCCGTCCTTTGCCTTTCATTCTCTTCCGCATCCTGATGCTTCTTCCTTTGCCTTTCCAATTCCATCTTCATCATTTGCCCTTCCTTCTCTTCCTCCTCCTTCTTCAATTGTCTTTTCCTCTCTTCTCCTCCTCTTTACTCTTTTTTTGCCTTTCCCTCTGCTCCGCCTCCTTCATTTGCCTTATCCTCTTTCGTTGTGCTAAATACTCCTGGATCATCTTTTGTCTCTCCTTCTCTTCCTCCTCCTTAATCTTCAATTGCCTTTCCCGCTTCTCCTTCTCCTTCTCCTTATTCTTTTTTTGCTTTCCCTCTCCTCCTCCTCCATCATTTGCCTTTTCTTCCTTTGTTTTTCATTCTCCTCCTTCTTCCTTTGCCTTTCCCTCTCCTCCACCTTCTTCATTTTCCTTTGCTTTTCATTCTCCTCCTTCTTCCTTTGCTTTTCCTTCTCTTCATCATCCTTCTTCTTTATCTTTAGTTCTTCCCCATTCTTCTTTTGATCTTCAGCCTCAATATTTGATGGATAATCCTCCGCATAATACAATTCTAACGCTTTGTCTCTGTTTTTATCATTCTCAATCTTCATTATATTTTGGTACCTTTCATAACGCTCATATAAATAGAACTGGCAGATAACTTCTCCAATATTCATCCCACAGAACGAAGGGTTATTTCTTGTCTAACGAGCTATAGATATTGTTAACCTGCATAACATATGAATTTAACCAAATCATTATACGTTACAATTGCCTCCTCAAGTAAATAATAATACAAATTATCCCATTCGTTAAACGATCACCAACATTACAAATCGTCGCAATATTTGGCTTCATAAGTAAACATCATTGTAAGATTTAGCAAACTTAAGTACAAATCGAGGTAACTTCATAAATACACATCGCTATTGCTTTAAATATATAAATCATTGTGGATTCAAACTTACAAATCGTTGTATAAATCACAACCTTCATAATTTCATATCGTTGAAATGTTTGGCCGTCGTAAGAACCAATCGTGCTAACAGTTTTTCGATGCCCACAAGGTGGATAGGTACAAATCGATTTTTTCGTATGATAATAGGTGTTATTTAGCATGAAAACCGCCACCCAGTTGTAAGATTTAGCATTCAGATTTACAAATCGATTCATTTGCATAATGAAACCTTACACAAAACTCACTGAAACGATAGGAATTTTGGCAATTCGACAGTCGAGGAGAAACACTCAGAAGGTAGATGCAGGCGATGGTGGCAACGACGCTTCCACTACGCAGAAGACGACAAAGGACGTTTTGGAGGTAGCAGAAGAAGGAAAAAGATTTTGGTAATCCGACAGTGGAGGAGAAATACCCAAAAGGCAGACGCATCCGATGGTGGCTGGTGTGAGTTTTATGAAAATGCTTTTTTTAAAATAATATTTTTAATCAAAATCAAGTGAAAGCCAGACACCAAAATTATAAAAACCGGCTCGCACGAGTGGTGGAGTCCAGGTCGATCTCAGAGAACGGGAGATACTTGTACTCAAACAAACAACTAAACCATTCTTTATTACCCAAACAAAAAGTTCAAAGAAAATTAAACTACTAAGCTATTACAATGAATGAATACCCTACGCAGAGGGCATAAAAAGACTTTATTACAAACCCAGAATTAAATTCTTAAATTCTAAAATAAAAATAAAATAAAATAAAAATAAAAAAATGTCTTTTATGCTCGTGCTTCGTTCGTGTGTTGGACACGTGCAAAAGAATATTGCTAGCTTGCTCCCGCTCCACGCCTTCCTGCACAAATCAAAAGAACACGAGCAACACAAGATACCAATAAAGACTACACTACGCAGAATATGCTAATTAATGCTAAAAACAATAAAAGACCATATGGAAAAAAAATCTAAATGACAATAACTATGTAAACTTGACGACAATTTACTAGTTAATTCTAAGACTAAACATAATATCGAAAACTAACTAACAACATGTTCTTAACGAAGTATAACTAACTACTAAGTAGCTAAGTATTATAATTACAATGCAATTACCCAATGCTCATCATTTCAAATCCACTAAATAAATCTAGTTTCAAAACAACTAATCAAAATTCAAACCGGATTAGGCCTTCTCACTATCTTTTGTTGTAAAAAGCTCTATGGCACTAACAGGACTATTCACACACTATATAGCATTTATATGCCAATCTTACTCTTGCTTACACAACACTTCCACTTGCAACAGTAACTTTCAAAAAAAAAATTTTATTGTTTCCAACATCTGGCACTAACAGGACTTCCGGCGGAACAAGGGGTTCCAGCAACAACTCTTCACAATAGATCCGATGGGAGTCTTATGTTAACTCAGCAGCAAGGATTAAATTTCAAGTGAATCAGTGTTGAATTCATGGTGGTGATGCTGAAGCAGATCAGATGTTGTTGACGGTTGGGTGTGATGGAAACAAATTGGCACAAGAATGTAAAGTATGTGGAAATGAATGCTAGATGAAAATGCCACTACCGACGAAATGATCTGTGGAAAAGAGATCAGCAACAGAGATGCTGAATTAGATCTGGATTCATACACGCACGATCTTTCAATTCGGTAGCTCCTGATCAACCAGATTTGAGATCTGATGAATCCAGAAGTGCCGGCTCTCTCAGCAAAACCACACAGATACCATAGTCAGACTCTGATTAGATGTTGTAACCAACGAATGCAATGTATTCACGATTAGCGAATGATCGGATTCTGATTGAAAAAAAAACATAGGAAAAAGAAAACTACAACTAAACTATTGATCAAAACAGGAGATTGTGCTGAAATAAAAGCAAAAAAAAAATTTGAATGACAACACAAAAGAATAATGCAGAGAGGGAAGAAACAGGAAGTGCGTTGAATGAGAAACAAAAAAAAACACAGAAAATCAAATCAACGAACAAAACAAACAAACAGAAAATCAATAGAATGCAAAACAGAAAATTTACGATGAATTACACAGAAACTTTAATCAACAATTGAAAAACACAAAAAAAAACTAGAGATGAACAAGACGGACAACAGGAATGAAACAGAGACAGAAATCAATATCCGATAAACAAGTTTTTATTTTTTATTTTTTATTTTTCAGCAAACAAAATATGTTAATGTAATATGCTAACAGAAATATGAATGATTGAAAGAAGGACGGAGGAGAGGTAGAGTAGAAGAAGGGGAAGAACCAGATTACGCTGAGAAGAAAAAGATTGAGAAGAAGAAGCGATAGAGAACTGCTTACCATAGGGATGGGTTGAGAGAAGAGGTGGCCTCCCTTTTACGCCGTCGTCGGATAAACATCCTCACCCTGGAGAAAAGAAAAGAGAAGGTGAAGAAGAGGGGAAGAAGAGAAGGAAGAAGGGAATAAAGAGTGCAAAGAGGCGTCAGCTGCCAAGGGAAAAGACGCTGAGATTTTCTTTTCGTAGGTTTTTAAAAGCACAAACCGGTTCGAACCGGTTTGTTATTTTTTTTTTTTAAATTACAAAAACTGTTTTAATGAAATTTTTTTTGCTAAAAAACTCAAAACTAAACTAAACTACTCTAATCTAATTCTACTTATTATTATTATTATTATTTTATTTTATTTTTAATGAAAACTAAAACTAAAACTACTATGTTAATATCAAACATTAAAATATACACTAAATTGCAAAATAAAGCTAATTTTCAATCATTTTCTATTTTTAATTCATTTTAGCTCATTCACTCAAAACGAGTATAAATTTGGGTTTTTAAAACATTTTCTCATGAAATCATGCATATTTTAATATGAAATAAAACCTAATTATATGCATGATCAAATATCCCCATGCTTATGTTTTGCTAGTCCTCGAGCAAACTAGAAAAATGCAATAAATCAATCTATCAACTAACTCACTTTCGTAGGAATCACGGTTGCATTTAGCACATGCAACAAGCCCTTTCAACCCCTGGGTTACCCCAGTGGACGAGTAAGGTCTCGTGAGGGTTTGCAGTGATGCTACCCACAAACATCTCTGTCATGTATGCATAAAAATTTAAAAACACAAAGCATTAGGCAGTTAAGGAGTTTGTTTTCACAAATATTCCATGCCATTGCATCATCAAAACATGATTAGAGTCTTCTACTTGCCACCACAGAATAAAATATTTTCTTTCACTTTTCTAAATAGTATAATCATTTATGTTTCATCCTCAGAAATTCAAATACATACATATTATTATTTACTTATCCTCGCTCATATGTATTCTGCACAGGTTTTATCAATATTTGCTTCTAAGCAATGAACTTTTCTCTTTTACGCTCTTTTCTTTTTCTTGATTTTCAATTTTCCACATTTTTCAAAAAAAAAAAATCTGAGCACTATACCCAATTTCCAGTTTTCGTGAGCCGTGTAACGAGCTTTGGGTCAGTGACTTCCAGGCCAGACGACCTTAGGGCACCAGATACAAAGTATCCCTCAGACTTAATTGCTCGAGTCACTAGACCTTCAATTTTCTATAGTTTACGTATAGTCTACTTCTCTGTCATGTGCAATGTCAATATCTATTAGGCTCTCTATAAAGTCCATGTAACGGGCTTTCAGGCCGATGACTCCCAAACCAGATGGATTTAGGGTACCAGGTGTAAACACCCCTCAGGCTCTACTTGCTCGAACAAAATAGGCCACAGATATCAACGTAGACCAAGAATTGACTTCCTTCGTTATCCTTTTCAACATGGACTCAAACACTTCAACTTGTGTCTAGGCCCAGCTACTAGGGAGTATGAAGAGGTCAAAGAACTAAACGTATGCTCTTTTTCACTTTTTGAGCTCTTTTGCAATGTTGTTCATTTGCTTAGTTTTCAAAAATAAAACTGTGCTTATTCATACTTGTGATTCAAAATAAACTCTAACATGCATCCATAATCATTTCTTTGAAATTCTCATAAATAACCATGGTTTTCTAGATTCGTGTTAGAAAAAGTTTTTCGTGGGGCTTAAAAAATCTTTAAAAATGTTAGATGTTGCAAAGCTGTCATATAAGTTCAAACTCGTTCCCTAAAAGCCTAATTTTTATGAGTTGACATAAAAATGCAAGTACAAAGACATGAAAAAAAATTGGTGTGCAAACTACACCCTCCCCCACGCTTGAATGACACCGTCCTCAGTGGCACTCCCCCATGCTTGCATGAAACTAAGGGAATGCATATGAAAACAAAAAAATATGAGAGAAAAAGGAGTAGAAGTCACCTGATCCACACTGTGAAACCTTACCTGATACGACATGGGAATGGCTCTTCATAGGTTCCACCTGTCTCACAGTTACAACTCATAGAGATATGCAAAAGAACGCAATGCATACATGATCTAGGCTTGACGCTCATGAAGAAAAACTACCTAAAAACAAAAAATATTAAAGCTACTAATGGTACATCAAAAATAAGGGTTGCCTCCCATAAAGCGCTAAGTTTTACGTCCTCAGCCAGACGGATCCCTGGAAAAACCTTCATCGTCCATGAGATCAATGAACATGAAGTCTCGCTCAATCAAGCTCAATGAAGAAAAGAGTGTCATCTGTGACACTACGCATTGTGTTTCCGCCCACTCGACCCCTAAAAGTAATATCATGACTCTCACTACAGGAAGAACAAAGGTTAGTCTCCTCTAGGAGACTACTCTCAAAAGGAGAATCTAGGACCGATCGACTATCGATATATGCAACCTTAAACAAGTGGTGGTCATGATCCTTCTTGACTAGGTCAAGCATCTTTTCCATCTGCACCTCTTGCTTGCTAAAAGCAATCGGCGGTCTGACTGCCTGGGAGACTGGGGCTTGGTGAATATATGATGATTGTAGAAGTTGTGGGCCTTGCCCCTTCTCCTGAGGCCTAATGGAGGAGATCAACTCATCAGTGAGTATGACATTGGGTTCATGAATCGATTCCTGAATAGGGTGACACGCCTTCCCATTCCTAAGGGATGTAACCGATTTAACCTGCGCAGGATGTGAATCTGCGGGGTGCAAGTCAAATGGCATAGGATCCATTCCCTTTGGGTTAACAACAGACTGACTAGATAGGGCCCCTTCTCTTTGCCTACTGAAGGCTTGAGCCAACTGTCCCATTTGAGTCTCTAGCTTGGCTATTGACTATGTGTGGGAACAAAGAGTGGCCTTAATATTAGAAAAGGCCTCTAACATCTTCTCCTGAAATGATATGCGCGATGTGGGCTCCTTAGGAGAATGCAGACTATACTGGGTGTGAACCTGTGAATTTATAGGACACGAGTAACTTTGTGAAAAGTTACTTAGTCTATGCTGTGTCTGGGAGGGCTGATGTGGTGGTTTTGCCATCGTGGATTATATGAGGGTACAAATGAATCAGGCTCGAGCCCAGCGAAACCTAGGGCAACATTCACCTGTTCCTGAATGAATTCAGGATATAGCGACGCTGTCGGACAATCAAAAACATAGTGTGCAGGGCTAGCACCAAGCTCGCACACTTTTCCTACTGGACTTCTCGAAGAATTTGCTAGGAATTGATCTAATTTCCTAGTCAATAGGTCGACCTTGGTTTGCAAATCTCGCTTGGACCCTACTTCATAAATCCCAACTTTCCTAGGACCACTAGGTACAGATGTGGTTCTATCGACCCGTAAAGACAGGGCATGATGCATCATGTTCTCACTCAAGGTCTCAAATAAAGACCAAGCCTCGTCCTCACTCTTGAGCATAAAAGTGCTCCCACACGACGAATCAACCATTTGACGGTTCTTCTCAGTAAGACCGTCATAGAAATATTGTACCAATTGCCAGCGAGACATCTGGTGGTGGGGACACTTGCGAAGAAGATCATTCATCCTCTCCCAAGTTTCGTGAAATTGTTCTCCCTCAATCTGTGAAAAACTGGTGATGGCTTTGCGAAACTGATTTGTCTTACCAATTGGGAAGTACTTTTTAAGAAATTTGTGTTGCATTCCTTCCCAAGTGGTAATCTTAACCGTCTCAAGAGCCTTTAGCCAATGCTTGGCTTTATCTTTGAGGGAGAACGGAAACAACGTTAACCTTAACGCATCATCTCCAAAGTTATTGATTCACACAATCGAGCAAATCTCGAGGAATTCATCGAGATGATGGTAGGGGTCTTCGTTGCTAAGGCCATAAAATGAAGGTAGCATTTGGATAACGCTGGCCTTAATCTCAAAATGGCTTGCTCCTATATTAGGTCTCGTGATGCAGGAGGCAGGAGTATACGTATTTGGCATGAAGTACTCCCTCAAAGGACGGATCAAATGATGATCGTCAGCCATTGCATACACCTTAGAGTAGACCGGTGTAGCACACGTCCTAACTTGAGGTTTTCTACCTAACTAACGCGCTAGCGGCCAAACCACGCAAACCACAAAGCAAGTAAACAAAAAAAAAACTGAACAAACACCACGCAGTTGCACACAACAGGGATTATGCAAAGAAAATAAAATCTGTGTATGGTACCAATCGTACACAGTCACCTCTAAGGGGACCCTAGTGGGTGGGTTGTGCAGAAAAGTAAACTTGTCTCTATGGTATGCACATACGTGGTTCTAAAACCTAAATGCAAAACAAACACTAGGCAATAAAGTGAATACTCATATTTCGCCATTCCCCGGCAACAGCGCCAAAATTTGGTGTGAGTTTTATGAAAATGTTTTTTTTTAAATAATATTTTTAATCAAAATCAAGTGAAAGTCAGACACCAAAATTATAAAAATCGGCTCGCACGAGTGGTGGAGTCCGGGTCGATCTCAGGGAACGGGAGATACTTGTACTCAAACAAACAACTAAACTATTCTTTATTACCCAAACAAAAAGTTTAAAGAAAATTGAACTACTTAGCTATTACAATGAATGAATACCCTACGCAGAGGGCGTAAAAAGACTTTATTACATACCCAGAATTAAATTCTTAAATTCTAAAATAAAAAAAAATAAAAAAAATAAAAAAATGTCTTCTGTGCTTGTGCTTCGTATCGTGTGTTGGACACGTGCAAAAGAATATTGCTAGCTTGCTCCTGCTCCACGCCTTCCTTTACAAATCAAAAGAACACGAGCAGCACAAGATACCAATAAAGACTACACTACGCAGAATATGCTAATTAATGCTAAAAACAATAAAAGACCATATGGAAAAAAAATCTAAATGACAATAACTATGTAAACTTGACGACAATTTACTAGTTAATTCTAAGACTAAACATAATATTGAAAACTAACTAACAACATGTTCTTAACGAAGTATAACTAACTACTAAGTAGCTAAGTATTATAATTACAATGCAATTACCCAATGCTCATCATTTCAAATCCACTAAGTAAATCTAGTTTCAAAACAACTAATCAAAATTCAAACCGGATTAGGCCTTCTCACTATCTCTTGTTGTAAAAAGCTCTATGGCACTAACAGGACTATTCACACACTATATAGCATTTATATGCCAATCTTACTCTTGCTTACACAACACTTCCACTTGCAACAGTAACTTTCAAAAAAAAAAAATATTGTATCCAACATCTGGCACTAACAGGACTTCCAGCGGAACAAGGGGTTCCAGCAACAACTCTTCACAATAGACCCGGTGGGAGTCTTATGTTAACTCAGCAGCAAGGATTAAATTTCAAGTGAATCAGTGTTGAAATCACGGTGGTGATGCTGAAGCAGATCAGATGTTGTTGACGGTTGGGTGTGATGGAAACAAATTGGCACAAGAATGTAAAGTATGTGGAAATGAATGCTAGATGAAAATGCCACTACCGATGAAATGATCCGTGGAAAAGAGATCAGCAACAGAGTTGTTGAATTAGATCTGGATTCATACACACACGATCTTTCAATTTGGTAGCTCTTGATCACCCAGATTTGAGATCTGATGAATCCAGAAGTGTCGGCTCTCTCAGCAAAACCACACAGATACCATAGTCAGACTCTGATTAGATGTTGTAACCAACGAATGCAATGTATTCACAATCAGCGAATGATCGGATTCTGATTGGGGAAAAAAAACATAGGAAAAAGAAAACTACAACTAAACTATTAATCAAAACAGGAGATCGTGCTGAAATAAAAGCAAAAAAAAAATTGAATGACAACACAAAATAATAATGCAGAGAGGGAAGAAATAGGAAGTGCGCTGAATAAGAAACAAAAAAAAAACACAGAATATCAAATCAACGAACAAAACAAACAAACAGAAAATCAATAGAATGCAAAACAGAAAATTTACGATGAATTACACAGAAACTTTAATAAACAATTGAAAAACACAAAAAAAAAACTAGAGATGAACAAGACGGACAACAGGAATGAAACAGAGACAGAAATCAATATCCGATAAACAAGTTTTTATTTTTTATTTTTCAGCAAACAAAATATGCTAATCTAATATGCTAACAGAAATATGAACGATTGAAAGAAGGACGGAGGAGAGGTAGAGTAGAAGAAGGGGAAGAACCAGATTACGCTGAGAAGAAAAAGATTGAGAAGAAGAAGAGATAGAGAAATGCTTACCATAGGGATGGGTTGAGAGAAGAGGTGGCCTCCCTTTTACGCCGCCGCCGGATGAACATCCTCACCCTGGAGAAAAGAAAAGAGAAGGTGAAGAAGAGGGGAAGAAGAGAAGGAAGAAGGGAATGAAGAGTGCAAAGAGGCGTCGGCTGCCAAGGGAAAAGACGCTGAGATTTTCTTTTCGTAGGTTTTTAAAAGCACAAACCGGTTCGAACCGGTTTGTTATTTTTTTTTCAAAAATTACAAAAACTGTTTTAATGAAATTTTTATTTGCTAAAAAACTCAAAACTAAACTAAACTACTCTAATCTAATTCTACTTTTATTATTATTTTATTTTATTTTTGATGAAAACTAAAACTAAAACTACTATGTTAATATCAAACATTAAAATATACACTAAATTGCAAAATAAAGCTAATTTTCAAGCATTTTCTATTTTTAATTCATTTTAGCTCATTCACTCAAAACCAGCATAAAATTGGGTTTTTAAAACATTTTCTCATGAAATCATGCATATTTTAATATGAAATAAAACCTAATTATATGCATGATCAGTGGCAACGATGCTGTCAATGCGCAAACGACAACAAAAGATGCTCTCGCGACAGCAGAAGAAAGCAAAGGATGCTTCGACGGCAGCAGACGACGACAAACGGTGCTCCAATAGACTTTGCTGGTTAGGGCGAAAATAGAATGTTTGGATTTTTTAAATCCTTAAGATCAACCATTTTGTGCTTTTCTTGAATAGTCGTTTCACTTTTCTAGATAGAGGACAGTTTTGTTCTTTCTCGAATCGGCGTTTCACTTTTTGTAAACACCCCCAAATTTTTTAAAAATTTATAAAAAATTCCTTTTTGCTCCTAGCCCACATTTTCTGAGTAAATTGAGTCATTTTCAAATCTAAATTCGAGTTATTTCTCAGATTCACTGGAATCCAAATCTATTCCCTGTAACTGGCTCAATTTTGGATCTGGATCCAGTATCAAAATTCAAATCTGAGCCTCATTATCTAATTTTCAAATCGAAATTATAAAAATAACAAAATAATTTTTGAATGGCTCAGGCAGTCCATCAGGTATCCGTTTGGATCCACTGCCCTGTATTTTTCAATTCGAGGTTCAAAACTCGAATATTGGCTAAAAACTCAAATCCAAACCCGTTTTCTGAAGAAATTTTCAAAGAATAACCCCAAATTTTCAAAAAACCCTTCTTTTGTAAATATTTTTAAAATTTTGCAAAAATAGTTTAAAATCCTTTATTTTCCATAATTTTAGAGTTTTATGCCAAAAACACAAAAAAAATATAGAAAATATAAAGAAAAGAACAAAAAAAGAAAAATGAAAAAAAGAAAATATAAAAAAATGGTTTAAAACCCACTTTTTAAAAGCATTTTTTTAGTTGAAACCACCATTTAAAAAAACTTCTTTTTCAAAAACCCCCTTTTATTTTCCTTAAAAGAAGAAAGATCGGATTTGAAAAAGGGCCTAACGGCCATTTCTTATAAAACCGACCCTCAGGGGGGTCGATTCTTCATTTATCTTCACCCTTTTCCCTCACTTTTCATCCAGAGATCGCATTTCCTCTCTCCACCATGTTCTTATTCTTCACTTTCCTATTTCCACTGGCTCTCCTCAAGTAACAGAGAGAGATCATTCAATTGCAGATGTGAAAGACCTGGAAGTGTTGGCTTTTTGACAAGGGGCGTTGCCTTGTTTTCAATATGGATAATGCTCACTCTCCCACATTCACAACCAAACACCAACTCCACCAAACATGTTGTCCCATGCCAATTTTGATACTCAACATAATGTGTCCAACTCCATTCCATCTCCAGAGGTGGACAATGTTGTGCTGGAAACAACACCTGCTCCGATCGTGGAACCTATTGAACCTGTGAAGCAAACCTATGCTTCCATTCTCCGGGTTGCAAAAGGCCTCTTAGCTACAACTCCTCAGGCTTCTCTAAACCAGAGCACTTCAGTAAATACATAATGGTAGAATGCTATACAACATGTGCCTTACTCATCAAATCAATCATATACTGTAGTGTCAGTGATACCAAATAAGTTTGTCCCTGAAGTAACTGAAAAAATTGTTGTAGCAGAAGAAGAAGATAGTTCTCATATGATGGCTGGAGACACTAGTGAATCGAAATTTGCCTACTAATGTATTAGCTTCAGAAATTGAGACGAAGTTTAAGGCATTTGGTAAAATCAAGCCAAAGGGTGCTGTTGTCAGAAGTCAGAAGGATATTGGTATACGTTATGCCTTTGTTGAATTTGAAGATACATCATCTATTAAGAATGCAATCAAGGCATCCCTAGGGCAGATTGGTGAAAGGCAAGTGCACATTGAGGAGCGGAGACAAAATAGCAGTTCATCTCGCAGAACAAATACATTCACTTGCTTTTACAATATAGTCCACATAGCCTTCACATCCATCCACTTTCCCATACTTTCAGTTTTGTTTCCAGCCCATTTCATAATCCATGGCCCATCATTTGCTATACTACCTCCATCTACCACTCCATTGCAACACATATTCTCTCACTAACTCAAGGCCTTGCACATATATCTCAACATTTATTTCCTGATATCCTACATATTTTTCATACACATTTGGATATAGGCCTTCTTACATATCTGATTGGATTTTCAAGGGACATCCTTCATTTTCTCATATATGTTCTATGTTTTTCTTTATACTAACCTTGTTTTGCAGGAAACACATGAACAATGTTATTTTCTTTCTTAGCTTAGAAGTTGTAATTTCAATTTCAATCTCAGAATTGTAATAGCTAGATTATAATGAGAATTTTACTTTTCCTGTATTAGAATAAAATATATGAGCATGCATTTTTCACAATGACTTGTTTCATACCATTCTTCTCTTTTATTTCAAAAATTCATGAATGGGAACATGAATGACACATGCACCATTCTAATAAAAAGTGATTAAATCCTAAGTAGACGATTTGCATTTATGGTCATAGTAAAAATGCGAACAATACTTAGGGTTTTCATCTTTTATGGAATAACATCGGATCCAAACTGGGTCTCTTTTCAAAAATCATCATATTTTTTTAAATATTTTCTTCCTTTATCAGAGTTTAACATGAAATTAACTCAAAATATATATCAATGGACATAGTCAGGATATATTGAGAGTTAATTTCATTTTAAACTCTATAAAGGCACCAAAATGTATTTTATTCTTCATTTGAATTTAAATATAGATTATCTTATAACACATTTTATGACCATAGTCAGAACTATATTATATTTTCGATCTTATTTCATGTCACTTAAAGAATGAAATATGCTTTTCAATATCCAAATTTCAAAATTCTTTAATTCATTCATCATTTAGGCAAGAATTACATCATATTTTCTAAATTATTTCCAATTTTCTTCAAAATCCAAGTACTTTTGAGATAATCCTTCAAATATCTTCTTCATTTCTCAAATTAATCTTCAAATTCTTATTCAAATTCATCCTTCTATTATCAATTCTATCTTATTTCAAAATTTAAAACTTCAATTTCAAAGTCCAATTCAAACTTTGACATTTCAAATTCATTCAAAGATTCAAAAGTCCAATTTCAAAATCAATTCAAATCGAATTTCAAAGTTTAAATTTAAATTTAAAGTTCATCTCCTGATCAAGTTTTCTATTCTTCACCTCAAATTCTCAAAATATCCAAGTTCTTTCTGAAATCTTTTGAATTTCTAATCTTCAAATCACTTTGAAATTAAGGATCGAAATTCTAAAGATTAGTGCTAAATCCAAATCCATCTTCAAGTTCCATCTGGATTTCTTGAATCTAATTCCAAATTCTATCTGAATTTTCAAAATCCAGATCTATCTTCAAATCTCATCTGAATTTTCATGGTTCAAATCCATCTTGAGATGTCATCAAGATTTCTCAATATCCAGATCCATCTTCTAATTCCATATTAGATTCCAGATTTCAAAAACCAAATCCATATTGGATTCCAGATTTCAAAACTAATTCAAGGTTGAATTTCAGATTTTTTGAATCCAATTCCATTTTCATAAATTGATTTGTAATTCCTAACTCAATTCCATTTTCAAATTTCATCTGGATATCAAGATTCCTGTTTTAATTCCTATTTTCAAAACCATTTTTTAAATCTATTTCCTAAGTCTAAATTCAACTTCCAAATTCAATTTCTGTTTTAGGTCCTAAATTCAAAACTCAAGATCAAAGATCCCTTTTCAAAATCGACTTTTGAGAATCAAAATTCAAAGTTCATTTTGACATTGAAGTTTCATTTTTACTTCAAATTCTATCTCAGTTCCAATTCTCCTTTTGTCTTCCTTTTTTCAATTCAAAGATCTAATTTTCAAATCTCTGATTATTCCAAGACTTAGAACCTCAAGTCTCTTCTTCTAGATTTATTTCAAGTTCTAAGTTAGAGTCAAAATCATACTTTTTTAAACCATTTTTAACCTTTTGAATCATTTCTCCAAGTATCTTCAAATTTATTTCAAAAATCACTTGGATAAATCCAAAGGTCTTAAAATTATTCTTCTTAAAAATATACATCTTTGCATTTGTATGGCACAAACATGATTTTTTTGCATTTTTAGACTTAAAATAAATTTTTAGACATTATTTAGGCAAAACAAAAGGCATAAGTTTGATCTTTGGTTTGATTATCCTTGGTAAAGACGTCAGGAACGGTCGAACCTCGTACTGATGAGCGAATTCCGTCTTTTCATTTTTTCACAATTTTTTTTCAAAAATGAAAGCGAGAGTAATTTTAAAATACTTTTAAAATTAAGGTCAAGTGAGACCTTTGCGAAAAAGTTTCTTTCTCTTTTTTCTTTTCTTTTCTCGCTTCTTTTCTATCTTTTATTCTTCTTAAAAAAAAAAATAGAAGCTAGAAAAAAAAAAAAAAAAGATAAAAAAGATTTTTTTTTTCAATGCGAAAGACATTTTTGTTCGTTCCAAAACGATAATGACGGTAAAAGGTATTTAAGTCTTTATAACTACGACGCGATCTGGTTGATGGGAGAACATATAACCTGCTTCGGTAAAATTTGAGCAACCAATGGTATTTCTCACTTGATATGAAAGCCGACCGTCTCTGCTTATCCCGCTATTTCCCAAATTTGGCCGGTCACTCTTATCCTCTCTCTCTCTCTCTCTCTTTTGCTTGAGAGCTTCCAACACGATGGCTGGAGCTGCCATGTTATCATGTCCCGCCGTCTCCGGCGGCAACCTGCTGAGGAAACCAAACACTTCACGCTTCCCTCCGCTTCCCCTTCCTCCCTCCTCCAAGTCCCCACTCACACAATTCATCATCAAGTAATCTCTCTCTCTCTCTCTCTGCCTCTGTTGTATGTGGAGTTTTGTCATCTAATGCTTCTCCAGAATTGCTCAAAAATGTTATAAGGGTTCCCAAGAATTGGGTCTGACATTACTCTGGATTGCTGTATCTATGAAAGAGGGAAAAGGAAACGAAAGGAACAGCTCCTCAAGCTGACTATGGTTGCTTTTTATACCTCTTTGTAGGTCCTCGCAGTCTACTACTAAGGATAGGGAGAAGGAGAAGGAGAAGAAGAAGAAGAATATGAACCTGTTTGACAACGCCAGCAACTTGCTCACCAATTTGCTGAGCGGCGGCAGCATTGGGACGATGCCTGTTGCTGAAGGCGCCGTCTCCGACCTCTTTGGCCGCCCCTTCTTCTTCGCCTTGTATGATTGGTTTCTAGAGGTGCGCCACTCGATTCTCTCCGACGTTTTCCCGAGTTCTCTGCTTCTGTAAGGTGATTATCGGTGTTGATTATGTGTGTTTTGAGGCAGACGTAGTTACTAATCTAGGGACCGTGCTAATGCAAATGAATTTGCTTCAATCTTGTTGATGTTTGGCGTAGTTTAGATGAGTGAGATCGTCTGTTCTTGAACGTGCTCTCTTCGTTCCAATGGAAAGCTTGGTTTTTGTACTGTCTATGGCGTAATTAGGGCATCAGTGAAACTATTCTATTTTAGGGTGCGCAGAAATATCTTTCAGATTCGGCGACATGTTTAGAAGATAATGAAATAATCAGAAATCTTTTGATCAAAGGGAATTACTTGTCAGGAGAAATTTGTTGCTCTTGTCCAAGTTGGATCCTTGTTTCATAAGATCAAGTTCATTGATTCCAGCAATCATTCAGGAGAAGGGGATAACATTTTGTTCCCATGGAGTTGACGTTTGGGTTACTATAGACTGCGGATTCGTGGATCAGACTGGTGAAGTCAGTGACAACTGTTTCAGCAGTAAGTTGTGTACTTACAAAAGAAAAGGAATGGTTGTATGTAAATTGATGTACTGGCATGGTGCTTATTGAATTGTAACGGGAAACTTGTCTACCGTTATATTAGAAATAAAAATCATCTGATGCTGAAATGCAACAAGAGATCTTGCATTTAAATGAGCTAATGAGGCTGAGAAAATGGTTTTAAGGATGTTGGTCATTGATGGTTGATTCTTTTAATATATTTGAAATCTTTGATAATAGCACTGCCTTAAGCTGAACAATCAAAATCTTTTATTGATTGTTGATATGAACTAACCTGTTCAGTTTTTGAAGCTGAAAAAGCATTTCTGGTGCTCAGAACTTTTAAGCATTAGCTGCCACAGTTTGTTCCAGTGGCTGGTTTATTTGTTCAGTGTTTATTTATCTGTTGATCTATATCGATATATTCCTGATCTGAGTTTCACATAATTATTTGATTATTGACTTAGTGGCACTGATATTGTTATTTTATATTGTCAGCATGGTTCAGTGTACAAAATTGCTTTTGGACCCAAATCCTTTGTTGTTGTCTCAGATCCCATTGTTGCAAGGCATATTCTTAAAGAAAATGCATTTTCTTATGACAAGGTATGGATTGTTATGCAGATATAAGCTTTATGTAAACAATTTTTGATAGTTGGAAATTTTTATAGGTCTATGTGATGTGATTAATTCTTTCTGTGTAGCTGATAGTTTATCTTTTGTGTTCATGTTTTGTGCATTGTAGGATAAATTTTTTTACTTGTCAACTATAATAACGTTACAAAAGAAAACATTATGACATGATGGGAGATACATTGGCTATGATTATGGAGGCTATTTGTCAAGACTCTTAAAGAATATCAATTGTCACGTACTAATTTTATGTGCAAACTGTCACCAACATCTTCCAACGTGGAAGGGAACTGGATGCTATATTGAGGATTTTGATTGCTATGGCTGGATCAACACCTTCCGGAAACATCAAAACAAAGTTCTAGCATTATGGTATATCTAGATGGGTTTCTTAGTAGGATGAGGTACTTTTCTCATAGCTAAGTGGGTTGGTTAGAACTTTATCTTCCACATTTACTTTCTCAGGGCCTTTGCTTGTTAGACTGACTCATGTGTCAATAAGTTTTCTTATGTACATGATTAATCAATCAGAATTCCTTGTGAAAAATACTTTTTAATTTTGCTAGCTGCAAACTAATTCCATTCAATATCTTAGCTAGTTAATACTTAGGCTTGGGCTGACTTGGGATTATTACTTAAAACACTAATAAGTTTTAAGTTCTTAACCCGGGTTGCAAATGGGTCAGATATGGTTGGACCTATGTAAATCTGAGCCTGTATCGTATTAACACACATGTATACTGGGTTGGGATCCATATTCGACTTGGTTTGGCAGTTAAAAACCCATATTCATCCATATTTCTAAGATGCAAAACCAAACCTGGTTCCAGCCCAGATCCAGGAGACCTGATATCATTTTGGAATGCATATTTCAAACCCATATTAGGCCCAGATCAGAAAGGCCTGGTACCATTTGGTTGGGTATGATCAAAACAGGTCAGATGAAATGATTTGGATCGAATCTGGACGGAGTGCAAGACCTCACTGCAGATGACAGCAAAGCTACATAATTCATAATGAGCATTCTCATCCCTTCCTTATATGGTGGAGAAAATGCCATCAGATGCTTGCAAAGATCGATATGCGATTATATTCCCATTTGAAATTATGCATAGAATACTCTCTCTCTCTCTCTCTCACACACACACACACATTAATAGTGACCTAATTAAAGGCATGCCCCTTGGTTTTATAACCATTATCCTCTATGATTGACAAAACTGGTTAACATATCAAAGTTAACAGTTTTTCTTTATTACAGTTACAAATAGAATACAACTGAATAAAAAAAGAAGCCTTGTAAGACATAGTAGAGCATGTGGGATCAAAGTCTGATGGTTTTAACAGGTCACATGTTCAACTAAAAATGTCCCCAATAGTGATGCTAAAAATTGGTGACTGCTGCTTGATTGATGTGCCATCTACAATAAATATCTTCCTTCCTGTAACTATTTACATCTTAAAAGAAGCTGATTGCTGAAAATTTTCTAGCAGATAACAATAAATGGTTTTATGCAGCTTAACTAGCTGCATACTGTTTAAGAATCGAGAACCAATTCCAGTCTTTACTGTTTAGGTGTTCGTATATTGACAGGCTTCTTTCTAATCAGAAATTTATTTAGGGAGTTCTTGCTGATATCCTGGAACCAATAATGGGCAAGGGGCTAATTCCCGCAGATCTTGAAACTTGGAGAAAAAGAAGGAAAGGTTAGCCTAATTGTGCACCTTTCCAATTATTATTGTCTCGGCTGTAGGCTTGACGAAACATTTTCATTGCAATATTTGCTCTCATTATTGTTGTAGCATGTTATTTACCTTATTATTTGCATTTAATTACTTGATACAAGTATATTATATTGTTTATGTATTGTAAAACTTAATGGTTATTTTGTATAATTATCAACATTATATCTCTTTCTATTTCTGGATTTTTATTAATATCCAGTGGATTACTTTCCATGTAAGGCTTATTGAAGACTTATGGTCAACCCTTAACTTATTGGATTAGTATCTAATTTTTAATGATCTTGTGGTATAGTTGGTTATCATGTCAATCTCACTAAATATTGAACTTTTATTTTATTAAAAGGTTACAAGAGCTTTATGTTACAATTGGCATGAAAAGAAGCATCAATCTAGTAATAAGTTATTTCTTGTTGACAGTATGTACCGTGTGATCACTATGATTTGTTTCCATGTTTTATGTGAGTGTTAATCATCTTATTGTTGCATTATATGTATCTAGGCTAACAGAGGTCGTGAATGTCACTGTAAAAGATGTATTGTGCATTGTGTCTTAAAGTCTAAAGCAATCACAAACTGTTCATTATCCCTGCAGATGATTTCACACAATTCACAATAGAAAGGCTTTGCTATGTTAAGATCAACCTATGTCACATGGGTACGGGTGCAGGGGTGCGCCAGGGGCAAAATTGTAATATATATATATATATATATATATATATATATATATATATATATATATATATAAGGGGGGTCCGGGGGTTCCCTCCGGCGTGGGTCCAGCTGCGCGGTCAGCGGGCGAGGGTCCAGGCAGATTCATCATAAGAAAAACCATACTCAAACTCGATAAAAACTACATGAACCAGACTCAGGACATACCGGATAAACTACTATTTTTTATCATATTTACATTGAGAAATTGCGAGTCTTAATCGAAACACAGGTCGGGTTTGGGTCTGACATAAAATTTCACAAACTATACTGGGATTAATCGAATCTTCGGGTCTGAACCCGAATCTTAATCAGGTCTTCTTATTTATCACCATACCTGACCTTATAAGGCTTGGTACGGGTCGGGTCCGGGTAAACCCGACCCGTTGATACCCCTAATCTTGACACTCAAAAGCTTCAAACAGTGTGCACAATAAATGAATAAGATACGAAAGCTAAATCGACAACTTCGTCTTTTAATAATTCAACCCTCGGCACACTTCAAACAGTGTGCACAATAAATGAAACAGTAGACGCCTCTCTCTCTCTCTGCCCATTTCGTCTGTGCGTTCAGAAGAAAAATCAGGTTAACAGTAGATGCCTCTCTCTCTCTCTGCCCATTTTGTCTGTGCGTTCAGAAGAAAAATCAAGTTAACAGAGGGAGCAGATGTTAAATGGAGGCTCCTCAAAGCCATCATGAGCAACAACAGCACCCGCAATGGAAATCCCACATCGAAGAAGACCAGAGCTTTCTGCCCTCTGCAAAAGCCCCTCGACTCGCATCGCCACGAGATCCGGTTAGCCTCTCTGCAGGTATTTCTTCTTCCCTTCTACCTACCTAACAATAACCAAGAAGGATAAGAAACACATCACTCGTTGGTCCAGAACTTTTCTTCATCCTTTTTGTGTTTTTGTTCCGGATTTTTTTTTTTTTTTAAAACCCCAAAAAAATGAACCAAAATGACCCTGGGTGCGGTCAACGCACCCAGGGTCTGGTTGACCGCACTCGCAGCTGCGTCGAGTCGCGTCGACGCGGGTGCGGCACCCTGCTAGCCAAATCCTTGTGACATAGAGATCAACCTATATTTTTGCAACTGCTTAAAAGAGGAGTACAGCATATTTAAAAGGAATACTATTCATAGGTCATAGATCTATTCGGAGAATAACATTATACCATAAAATAGTTTCAAAACCTGAACATTGCAAAATCAATTATAATTTCAAAATTGGCTATGATTTAGCTGGCTATATTTGAAGGAAATTAATTACTCATATTTTTTCAGCAGGAAAACTTCAAGGTGATTTTTATTTTAATTGTCATAGAAATGTCATCACAATACCATAATCATGGTATTTAAATGTTCATTTAGAGTAGCAAGCTGAATGTCAGTTGTTATGCATCTGTCTATACTGAAAGCAAGTTCTCAACTTTTTCAGCAGGGAAAAAAGGTGCAAATTAATAATAGATTACATCTTTTCTCACTTGGAGCTATTATTGCTGCTCTATAGTCCCTACAATTAGTCCAGAAGTTATGGTAGCGGATAAGTAATTTTGTCAAACATGCTTCCAGTTCTCTGTAATAGAACACAATAGCATACTTGTAAAGTATTCAATGGATCCTGGGTATTTCTGGAATTCACTTAGAAATGTATATAATGAAGATCGGCTATGAAGAAGATTGCTGGCTGTTCTTAGACCCAATTGTGATTGCCCCTATTCTTCTTCTTTTCCCTTCTTCTGCATGTCTTTCATAGTTTTCATGCAATATTTCATGGTATGGAGCACTACCCTCCTTTTGAGGACCATAATCCATCCAAGACTAAGGGTGTAAACAAGCCAGGCTGAATTGATTGTGAAGTTGTTCAGCCTTGGTTTGCTGAGTAATATCGAGTTCAAGCTAGAGCTTGAGCTTGCTTCCAACCAGCCTAGCCTACCAACCATGGGTTTGGTTTCATTCTGATCATGAATTATGAGCTTTATATTGAGTTCAAGCTTATTCCCTTGATTGTCATTGTTGTCCTTGATCTTAATGGAGTTAAATGATAACGGTGCCAGGAATGAATCAATGTAAAAATCATTCTAAAAGAAGCAAGCCAAAGCAAAAGTTGATGGAGGTTTTTAGACGAGTCTGTCCAAAGAGGAAGGTTTTATAAAGGAGAAATATGAGGTTGGAGGAAGGTGAGGAGGTCTAGTATGAAAGTTAAGAGAAGAAAGAAGAGGAAGTTAAAAAAATAAAAAATTTATATAACTTCAAAAAATATTTTAAAGCTAAAAAATAAAGGTTATATAGATGTGTGGTGTATATATATATAGGGTTAATCTTGTAACGCCCCGAAATCTTAACCCAAATTTTTGAGGAAATAAATTTTTTTTAATACAGCGGAAACTAGTCATACCATAGGGTTAAACATTCCAGAACATTACAGGTGGAGCAAGACAAAAACTTTCTTTTCATTTCAATATCAACGAAAATTAAGATCAGAGTTTCTCACACTATCCCTGAAACAGTAAATCCAAAATCCCGATCGAAGCCTCCCGCAGTCGCTCCTAACTCCAACTCTTCACCTGAAAATTTATAGGAATTAGACTACAACTGTCTAAGTAGGAATTACTGTAATTCTTCTTCCAGGTATATCATGTGTCAAGTATGTGACATATGTGCCAAATATGAATTTCAACTCATACAAGAATAAGTAAAGAACTACGCTACAACAATCAACAATTTATCAGAAGCAATCTGGCAAGTATCATCAATAGCAATAATTTAAATATCCTATAACCACAGATACAAATTAATACCATGATTCAGAGGAATGCAAGTACGACAATTACATAATTCGGGTAAGCATTCTTACAACATGGTGCATCCATTATGCCAAAAAGAACATAAATCAATACCATGAATTATAATTCAAGTAGAACAAACATTTAACATGCACTAGAAATTTAACATCATGCATCCACCAACCAGATACCGAATCACCTTCGGAACATTAGACCTCCACATCTAATGTCGGGGACACAAGGGACACCCCACACCCACAAGTGCCACTTCCTTAGTACCATAAACAACAGCTGTGTTAAATACACCACTCCAGGGTAAAGTGGCAGACTCTTCCTAAAACCGTGGCCAGGAGAAAGAACCTCAATATCGGGTTCAAGGGACCAAATTTCAGCACACGGAGTTTTTGTATCCTCACAGTCTCCCCAAGACCGGATCTCTAAGATTCCCATACTCCAGATGAGACAACCCAAAACGTACATTATACTGTTCTTATTCATTATATTTTTATTAAAGTCAATTCTTTAAGTTTGCAACACCATATGCAAAAGTAAAATGAAAACCCGCATCCTCTCTTGCGGGAACCCTTACGGGACTCCAGCCCGTATAAACAACTAGAACAGTGTAGTAATGTGCCAAACCATCTTATGTGGTTTAAGTGATGCAGTTAAAAACATATATGAAAGGAAACCAAACCCACGACTCTCCAAGCCGATGTTGATTCATTTAGACCATCGATGCATCGTATGCAAAAAGCATAACAATATGCAATGTATGCAATGAGATCAACATGCTTTCAAATGCACATCCATTCAAACCAATTTAATAATGTGCATGTGTTCACCATCCATGTGCAAGTGCTTTCATGTAATCACTTAACACACATGCATTCGTCCACAATTCATAAGTACATGACAACATTTATGCATGATTGTACATGCTAAACACACATCGATTTCATGTATGCACATGCGCTTGAAACCAATCCATAAATGCACGATAAATAAACATGTCCTATAAATGTAGGCACATGAAACTTTTCATTGATAACATGTGTTAACATCCACACACATGAACATAACCCGGATCTAGAAATTGAGTTTTCAGGGTTGCACACATTCATATCATGTATGCACTTCCCAAAACAAACTTTGCAAAAACATGATAACAGACATGCATTCATATCCAACATGCTAAAATCAAACTAAAACATGAGAAAAACTCCATTCATGAGATTAAGTCCACCGTTCTTATGTCACACAAAAGTTTACATCCATGGTTTTCCTTAAACATATGCCCCCTTGTGCAACTGCAATATGTCCCAACATTTCATATTGGTACATATTCACAAAATACCCATGTAGTTAACATTGCCTTTGAATATCGATCACGCAAAACGTGTTAATCATAGGCAAGTAAGAATCTGGAATCTACAACGGGCAACACACAATGCAAATGATATATGCATATTTTTTTTTTCCTAAAGAAACTTGTACCCAAGTTAACAGTCCCAAGAATCTGTATCAGTTAATCAACTCATATTGCCCATTGGGAAAGATGTCCCAACCCGTGTTGTAGCAACTATATATATATATATATATATATATATATATATATCCAATCGTGTGTGTGTTGGGTTGTTGTCAGAACCCTTAACAAACTTCCTATGACACAACAACTTATCTCAATCGTAACACAACAGCTAGAGTAGGCATGATACAAGTGAAAAACATAACTCATTTAATACCAATGACTGCATGATCCAACCTTATACTCAAACATCAAACAAAAAGGAAAGGAAACCAGAATCATGTCATTTAACAAGAGCATACTGTTAAAATGTACTTTATATATATATAATATATACATATGTATATATATATATATATATATATATATTACATCAATACCCGATAGGGGTATTTTTGTAATTTCACATAGTTGTTTTAGAAAACAACTATTTTCGAGTTTTGTTAAAATGTAATTTTCTTTTTTATTTTTTATATTTCTTTTTTGTATTTTTTAAGGACCAAAAGGGGCTCCAACCATAGAGTCGTTGGAGCCCCCAACGGTCACAAATGTGACCGTTGGGGGCTCCCAACGACTCCATGCCTCCTTTTGGGCTCTCCTTTTGAGGCCTTTGGCCTTCCTTTCTCTCCTCTCCCTCTTGTATAAATAGGGGTGAACCCCTTGTATATTTTTTCATTCTTGAGAGCTCTCTCTCTTTTCAATAAGAGGCTTTTTATATTGTTGCCTTCTTAAAGGCTTGTGCTTGTATTGTCCCTTAGTGGACTTGTGATATTGTCTCTTTTATTCATTGTTGTAAGTGCTTATAAGCACTCTTTATATTTCCACAATATCTCATTACATGGTATCAGAGCCACTCGATTCTTAAAGGAAAGGTGTGGTTCGTGTATTTCATATTTTGTGGATCTCTTCTCACTTCTTGGAAACATCATGGAGGCAAAGATTGACCTATCCTTCAAGCTCAATGGAAAGAATTACATGATGTGGGCATCGACAATGAAAAATAATCTCAAAGGAAAGAAACTTTGGGGTTTTGTCATGGGTACCGTTCCGGAACCTAAGCTTATGCTCACGAAGAACGAAGGAGGTCAAGAAAAGGCTCTTGAAGGAGATGCTCGCCTCAAGGCCATTGAAAATCATAAAAAAGAAGTGGAAGATTAGGAAAGCAATCACGCGAAAATCCTTGCGTGGTTTATGAACAATGTTGAGCTTAAGGTATGTGCTAATATAGCTAAATTTCGTAGAGCCAATGAGGCTTGGTCCTTTATGAAGGGTATGTATACCCAAAAGGATCTTGCAAGAGCATATTTCTTGCAAGAAAAGATTAGAATCACCAAACAAGGTGATTCTAGCATTCAAGACTATTATAGTGCCCTAAACCCACTATGGGATGAATTGACTCTTTTAGAGCCAAAATGGGTTTCTATGGAAGATATTGATTTAAGACAAAAACAAATGGAACAAGAACGATTGTTTCAATTTCTTTTTGGGCTACGTCCCGAATTTGAGCAAGTGAGATCCTCACTTCTCCATAGATCTATTTTTCCTCCTATTGAGGATGCTATTGCCGAAATCACTTAAGAGGAGACAAGGCTTGACATGAGTAAATATGTTGATGAAGTACTTGACGTAGGGGAAACTGCAGTTAAAGAGGGAAAACTGCAGTCGTTAATGTTGCTGCACACGTTACCAGAAATAAGAAAAAAACTGCATCAAAACAGTTTGCAAAAGTTACCAGAAATCAGAAAAAAAAAATTGTATCAAAACAGTTTGCAGAAGTGCAGAAGTTACCGTGAAGAATTGAAGGAGGAATGGGCGAGGAAATGTATCAAAACAGTTCCTTCAGAAGTTACCAGGACTCGCTGAACAGCTGACTGGTAGGGTTCCGCAACCGAGCTTTGATACCATATGAGATTCTCTGTGGGCTCAGCCTTCACTGCAAGAACTAAGAAAAGAGAGAGAGAGAAGAGGGAGATTCACAATGGCTGGGGGCGACGCACATTAACCCAACCTCCCAGCCCTAAACATTATAAATAGGGAAAAATACAAATGTTGGAAAAATTACAGACATGCCATTAATGAAATGGCATTGAGCATGTGTTAAAAGATAAAACATAACGTGCGTATGGATCTGGATCCAGATCCATACGCATACCATATTTTAACAATTATATGTAGACAAAGAGATGTATGTTCACACCTTCGTGTGTGTGTGCTTAGCCCATTGTTGGCATTGAGATTATACTCTTGATCTAGTAGCTGATACACTTGTTTTTAATGTCATTATATGTAGATAAGAGATGTTAATTCACACATTCGTGTATGATTTTTTAGCCCATTCTTGGCTTTGTACTCTTGTTCTAGTTGCTGATACACTTGATTTTGAGTGTCACTGTACGTAGACAAGAGATATTTATTCACACTTTTGTGTGTGATTTTTTAGCCCATTGTTGGTTCTGTGCTCTTGTTCTAGTCACTGATACACTCGTTTCAAGTGTCATTATATGTACACAAGAGGTGTTTTTACACACCTTTGTGTGTGTCTTTGGCCCTTTAGTGACATGTTATTCTCTTGGTCTAGTCGCTGATACACTTAATATTTGAGGTTTGGAGGAATAGGAGGTGATTGCTTGTGATTGTTAAACCGATGCTCTAATTTACTCATTCAAATGTTTGAGAATTTTTAATCTATTCAAAATTGTCTAACTCATCTTCTCTCCTAAGAGAGATGATTGATTGAAATAATTTCATGCATCTTGCATTGCATTATTAAAGTTTGCAAAATATCACTTCTTGATATTTGTGAGAATGAAATTTATCGCAAATTAGTGTTGATTTGCAAATATCATTTTATAAGATTTTAAAAATCTATTTGAAATTTCTAAACTTTTACTGCTTATTTCAATGAAAGATGTTTATAAATAAAACCTTTTCGCATACTCATATTATGAGTCTTCTTGTGTACCTCCTTAAGGTTTTTGTGAGTATGTTCCTTAAATAAATACTTGAGTATTGTTATAACTAAAGGTACTTGATTTTTAGATTAGATTCATGCTTGTTAGATGCATTTTATAGTTATCTTTTTCATGTATGCTTTAATTGCATGATGCATATATGTGTTTACATAATTGTATGCATAAAGTTTATTAGATCTTTCTAAATCTTTTGTGATGTTTACTCTCTTTCAATAAAGAATTTCTTTATATGCATATGTGCATGTTTTCTCCTTTCTGAGCAATTTCTTATGCCTTTGTGCACATATCTTTCTTTAAGGATATAGTGAGTTTATCAAGTTGTCTTTGAGCTTGATCCTCTTAACGATATTTTCTCATGATGCTTGATTGAAATGCGTAGAATATTTTTTATGCCTTATTGTTTTATCTCTTTTGATGAATCATATGTTCTTTAATAATCAAATTTTTTCTTTATCAATGTTATGGTTTCTTGAAAAATGAGTTGATATATCTTGTTTGAAATATTCTATTTTTGTTTTTAAAATTATATTAGACAAAGATATTTTTTCTTGTATACTTGGAGCTCTAAGGTTTGTTCTCTTAAAGAAATGAATATAGTCAATGAAGGTGCTTGAGGATGATCACCATTAAAGACAGTTGAAGGCTAACATTTGCAAAATTCACTGATATGCTATAGAGATGGCGATTTTCATTGAAGATTCTTGAAGACTTGGAATCCTTATTGTATTTTCAAACTTTCCGTCCTTCTCACGTAAAGTTTGAGGGGGTGTGTTAAAAATATATATGTATATATATTTCTCTATTTACTCCAAAATACCCGACATGGGTATTTTGGTCTTTTCATATATTGTAAAAGTTGTTTCTATTAAAACAACCTTTTTTGTTTTTTCTTTTTCTTTTTTTCTTTTTGTTTTTTTATTTTGTTCATAAAGGAGACCTTGGGGGCCCCACTATTGGAGTCATTGGGGTCCCCAACGTCTCCATATTTGGGAGCCCCAAGGCCTCCCTCTCTCCTTTTTGTTGTATATATATAGGGGGTGTTCCCCCTTCTATTCGTAATCTTTCCTCTCATTCTTTGTAGAGTGTTTTACACTCTTTTAATAAAATTATTTCTTTTGTCTTTTGGCATTACCCTTTTGTGGGTTTATGTAATTGCACTTTATGGGCTTGTGAGTTTCTCTTAGTGGGTTTGTGTATTTGCACTTTATATGCATGTGATTTCGTGTCTTTTATTGGATCTTAAGTGTTATCACTTGCTATTTGTATTTTCGTCTCTCTCTCTCTCTATATATATATATATTTTAACACTCTCCTTCAAACTTACGGGACAATAACCGAAAGTTTGCTAAGGAGAAAATTAAAATGAGAAGCAGGAAAATTTTTTGTGAAGAAATCTGCCAACTGGTACTCTGATGTGACATACGACAATGCAATAGTTTCTCTCAGATATTTATCACGTACATAATGATAATTCATCTTGATATGTTTAGTTTTCTAATGGAAGGTATGGTTGCTTGCGATGTAAATTGCACTCTTGTTGTTGGAACACATCTTTGAAGGAGTTGAAATGATTATTCCCATGTCACTGAAAAGACTTCGAAGCCACACAAGCTCATTGGTTGTAGTAACCATTGCACAATATTGAGCTTCAATTGAGGATAGTGATACTTTATGCTGCTTCTTGCATCTCTATGAGATCATAGGGTCACTTAAAAATACACAAAAACTGGTAGTTAAGACTCTATCATTGGGATTTTTACCCCAAACAACATCAATATAGACATGTAAATCAAATGAAGAAGATAATGATAGAAACCCCCCTTGGTTATAATATTCTTGATATATCTGATAATTCTCAAGACAACACTCATGTGCACAGTGGTAGGAGCATACTAAAACTGGCTGATAGAGTGAAGTGCATGAGCTATGTCTGGCGGGTGCACAGTGGTAGGAGCATGCTAAAACTGGCTGACAGAGTGAACTGCATGAGCTATGTCTGGCCGAGTGATGGATAAGTATATGAGTTACCTAACAAGTTGGCGGTAAGGAGTATGATCTTCAAGTAGAGTCCCATCTTCCAGCCTCAATTTAGCATTAATTACTTTTGGGGTTTCTATCTTATTATCATCTGAAATACCAGACTTTGTACAAATATCTGCAACAAGTTTCATTTGATAAATGATGTACTTTCTGGGAGAGTACGTAACTTCAATACTTAAGAAATATCTTAAGAAACCTAAATCAGACATATCAAAGTTTTCTTTTAAAATATTTTTAATATCACTGGGTCCTTGTTTGTCACTTCCTATGATAATCATATCATCTACGTAAAACAGAAGAATAACAACCATAGAACCTGTAATTTTAACAAAAAGAACAGTGTCAGTATAATATGAATGAAAAACCAGATGAGTCATAACATTACTAAATTATCATGCCAAGCTTATGAAGCTTGTTTTAGACCATATAAACCTTTTTTAAGTTTAAAGATTTTACCTTTTTTAATACAAAACCCCGACGGAGGATCCATGTAAACCTCTTCATTTAATTTAGCATTTAGAACCGCGTTTTTCACATCTAGTTGGTAGATAGGTCATTTTTTAATAGATGCACCGGCTATGAGGGTCCTAATAGTAGTCATTCTAGCTATCGGGGCGAAAGTTTCTTCATAATCAATACCATATTTTTGAGAGTACCCTTTGGCTACTAACCTAACTTTCTATCGTTCTATAGACCCATCATTCTTGGTTTTAACCTTAAAAACTCATCTATATCCTATAGATTTCTTTCCTGTGGGTGATGAAGTTATTTATCATGTTTTAGTTTTTTCAAGAGCTTTAAGTTCTATATTCATAGCTTCAACACATTGAGGAAGATTTTTGGCTTCATTATAATGTGATGGTCATGATAGGAATGTAATGTTATTAGACATGACATATATTTTGGTGTTAATGTCATAAGAGACAAACTTATTTGGTGGGTTGGAGATGCAATTGGATCTCCTAAGTGTGGTTTCTTCTAACAATGAATTTCGAGAATATTTTTTTAAAGCATTTAAAGGATTCCTTTTGTTCACTCCGAGTATAAATTTGCATATGTTCATGAACAATATCATTATTTATAGGTGATTCTTCATGCACATTATCATCACAATTTTCATTGATATTCAATGGATCATCCCGTATGTCATCCAAGGAATCATCATAAGAATTTAACTCTTCTTGTGGCAAGAGATCAAATAAAAAGGTATAATCGACTTCATTGTTTTCCTTGGTCTTCTCAAAACCATTTTTATTTTCCAAAAAGGTTACATCTTTAGATACATATAATTTATTACTTTTAGGATCAAAACATCTATATCCTTTTTTGTTCTCTCCGTAATCCATGAATATACATTCAATGGCTTTTGGAGACAATTTATCTCTTTTATGGAAAAACATAAAACACTTACAACCAAAGATCCACAACCGTTTGATGTCAAGTGTTCTTTCAAATAATTTTTCATAAGATGTGTTTTGCAAGGATGATGAGACCATTCTATTTATCAAATAAGTTGATGTTAGAGCGACTTCGGCCCAAAAACTTTTTGGAATGTCTTTAGAAATAAGTAGTTTCTTAGTAATTTTTAAAATATGTCTATGTTTTCTTTCGGCTAATCTATTTTGTTGGGGAGTTCTAGGATATGATTTTTGGTGACAAATTCCGTTTAGTTCTAAATAATTTTGAAATTCATTTGATAAGTATTCACCACTCGAATCAGATCTAGGAATAAAGATGTTGCTTTGAAATTGTTTTTTGACAATCATATGAAATTTTTTAAAGAATGAGAAAACATCGGATTTGAAATTAAGAAAGTATATCTATACATATCTAGTGAAATCATCAATAAAGGTAATATAATATGAATATTCTCCTTTTGATATGATAGGAGAAAGTCCCCAAACATCCGAATGCACTAATTCAAAAGGTCTCTTAGAGACAAGGGTTCTATTCGGAAAGAGAGTGGATTTTATCTTTGCAAAGATACAATCTTTGTAAACTAAATTTTTTTCATTGTAAAATTTTTCCCCAGAGGGAAGAATCTTTGAGAAGCTTGGGTGTTTAAGTCGTTTATGCCAAATTTCAATATCTTTATCTTGGACATAATTACAAAAAGAGTTGAGAGTAAGGTTTGGATAGTTCATGAAGTAGAGATCTCCCTTCCTATGACTTTGCTCAATTTGCTTTTCGGACCGAAAATCCTGCACGAAGCAACCCTTAGATGAGAAAGAGATTCCATATCCATGATAAAAAATTTGTGAAACGGAAATAAGATTTAAACTTAGTTGAGGAACAACTACTTTTGGTATACAAAAATTTTTAGAGGAATTTAAAATTCCAACACTTTTAATTTGCAAAGATGTTCCATCGGCAATTGAAACATAAAAAGTTTTTGAATTAGTGCATAAGTCAGATAAACCATTTTCATGAGGTGCCATATAAAAGGAGGCCCCAGAATCAAGGATCCAAGAAGACATCTGGAGGAGAAGATGAGGCTATTGCGGCACCCGATGACGATGGAGATTTGAATAACATTTGAAGTGCCTCTGATAATTGAGCAAGAGGAAAAAAACCTTTTTCTTTAATTAGTTCTTCCTTCCTCGGTGTGGTTTCTTCAATTGGAGCTACTTTGTTCTTAGGAGTTTCATATAACTTAGGACAATTAGTTTGTATATGACTCGGTTCATAGCAGTGATAACAAGTAGCCTTCTTGTAGCCTCCATTATAGCTATTTTGTCTCCCAAAGTGTGGAAGTTTGTAGGTTTTTACATGATTGTCAGGCTTGGACACGACTAACACTTCATCTCCTCCTTTTATTATGCCAAGACGAGTCTCCTCTTGGCATATTTCGGCAACAACATCTTCTAAAGGAAGAAGCTTAGATTTATGAAGGAGAGAAGATTTAAGTTCATATTCGAGCCTAAGCCCATGTAAAAATTGGAAAAATGCGCTTTTTTCATTTGCTCTATTCTTAATTCAATATCTTTACTAGCAACCCACTTGGGTTCAAGAAGAGATAGTTCATCCTATAAGAGACTAAGAGTGCTAAAGTAATCACGGACACTCATTTCCCCTTGCTTGATGATACATATTTTTTTTTTGAGAAAGAATTATCTTTCAAGATCTTTTTGTATATACATGTCTTTCATGAAAAACCATGCCTCGTTTGCCTTGCAAAATTTAGCTATGTTGAGACATATTTTGAGTTCAACATTGTTCATAAACCATGCGAGGATTTTGGCATGTTTACTTTCCCAATCTTCTATCTTGGATTGATGGTCCTTAATAACTTTTATGCGATCATTTTTTTTATAGAGCTTTTTCTTGACCTCCTTCTATCTTGGTGAGTTTGAGTTGAGGTTCCGAAATAGAGCCCATCACATATCCCCAAAGCTTCTTACCTTTGAGGTTATTTTTCATGATAGATGCTTACATAATGTAATTGATATCATTCAACTTGAATAAAAGATCAATCTTTTGCTCATTCTCCATCGTGGCTTAGAGAAGAGAAAGAGGAAGAGTACAAAAGAGCTCCTCCACTTAAATTGCGACAAGAACATTGATCCCCGAATCGCGATCTTTCAATGATCACCTTTCAAGAGACTAAGAGCACAACCTTACTCTGATACCATGTAATAAGTACGCGGAATTACAAGGCTAAGATGCAAAAGCATCAAACAAGTCCAATAGTGGACAATTACAAAGGCACAATAAGCACAAAAGTGCATAAGCAAGAAGTCCATGATTGGACACTACAAAAAGCCTCAAAAGGGCAATACCAATAAAGAATAAAAATATTATTGAAGGAGGCTTGGAATACAATGAGAGAACTAAGGAGAACACCCCCTATTTATATACAACAAAGGAGAGAGGAGAGGCCATTGGGAGCTCCCCTCATAGAGTCGTTGGGGAGCTCCCATTGGTCATATTTATGACCGTTGGGGCCCCAATGACTATGAGTTGGGCCCCAAATGGCATTCAAAAAAGAAAAATACATTTAAAAAAAATACAAAAACAAAACTAAAAAATATAGTTGTTTCTAAAAAACAACTATAAGTACATGTGAAAAGATGAAAATGCCCCTATCCGGCAAACTAACACAAAATAGATTTTATATATATATATATATATATATATATATATATATTAACATAGATTTGGTGAACATGGCCTGCTCCTATGAGTTTCACCTAGGGGGTTCTGAACTCATGAGTAAGATATTTTTCCTCATGCATATACATGTGTGTGCATGTCTGTGGGTGTGTGTACTTGGCTCATTGTGCTTGGTTTGATTTTCTTTTCAAACTTAAATATTGTTGGCTTAACAAATTGAGCTTGGAAAAGTTTTAACTTTTAAACAAGTCAAATTCAAGTCTAGCTAGAGTAGCTTGATTTGATAATCACTTCTATGCAAGAGGCTGAAATCCATTCTTCCTTCCTTCTGTCTCGTGTTTTTTCCTAAAAACAAAGAGATTAAGGAACAAATTTGTTCCACCAGTTCTCATGGTATGTACTCTCTCTCTCTCTCAAAGGGTAGGACATACAAAAAATGTCTTCCAATTATTAATAGAAGTTCAATAAAATCAGAAACATTTCATAAGAAATAAAAATTTAATAGCACCAGTCGTCGGATATGTGACTCATTAGGCTTACTGCTGAATAATCTCTGAGTTACTCGGGTATCCTTATCTTACCATGATATTTGTTAAATTGCTTGCCTCTCTGTATATGCGGGTATGTGTATGTCCTCTAAAGCATGAGGTTATCATTTTGTTCACTGAAAGTTGTTGGATCCTTGAAAGAAGCCACCACAGCAGGGAATCCTCTGTTTTCTTTAAAGATGGTCATTGAAGCATATGATATAGAGATTTGAAGGAATCCGTTGCATCTAATGAGTATCAGTAACTTGTTGACTTATATTTCCATCCTTCAATTTTTAACTTGCATGCTAGAGGAACTTCTGTGCAGTGCATATATTATTCTTTAAATCTGTTACATTTAAATTTTCCCTTCAAGATATTTTTAAAATATAGCATTCATTTATGAAATTTGTCTTATCTGAATTGTAGCTATCTCCCCTGGTTTCCATGCTATGTTCTTGGAGTCTATGGTCAAGGTTTTCAGAGAGTGCTCTGAACGTTCCATAGCGAAACTTGAGAAGTTATTCCAGAGCGAGACTATGGTTGAACAATCAATTGAAGTTGATATTGAAGCTGAGTTTTCAAGCCTTGCACTTGATATAATTGGGCTTGGAATATTTAACTATGACTTTGGATCTGTCACAATAGAATCACCAGTGATCAAGGTCAGGTGTGGATTAAAATACTTCAATGCTTGTATACTTGTTTCTCTTGTCTTCCAGTTGAAATAGTCCAGTGCTAAAGTCAATGAACTATAACTACATTTGACGCTTTTTCTGTGATAGAACTAATACTTGTCAAACCACAATTTTTGTAGGTCATTTAAAAGCATGCATAGTTTCTAGAATACAAAAACATGCTAGTAAGTAGTATGGAGAATTGTGTGCTGTACCTTTCATCTGCATAGGCAAAATAGTGAGTATTTCTGTCCTTTTTATCAAGCATGACAGTGTTAGTCATGGACCATAGATTAACAAAATTGTTCATCTGAAAGTCCTTACTGGTCATAAAGGGAAGATGGATGAGGATTGCCTCGTCCCAATCCTCGATCCCTTATTGGGCTGAATGTAATCACCCCTCCATCAAGTTGAGATATGTAGAGGGCTTGATGAACAAGGTTCAGTACAGTGAAGCAGGTATGCATGTTAGACAATGAAGGATACTGCACCTACTGCACAGCACTATTGATGAAAAACAAATGTGTCCACTGTCACTAACCAGTGGGAAATGCGAGAAATATTACAAATGTTGAATTACAAGAGCAATAGAACAATTACAAACTTTGAGTCCACAAGGGGACAAATAAATTCTTCTTTGCTGATGAATTACTGAGATCAAACCTTGCTTTGTGATCTAACTGTTAAATTATGTAATTAATCATGTAATGTAATGTAATATATATATATATATATATATATATATATATATATATATATATATATATAAGGTAATACATGTACATATATTAATATATATGTACATGTATTTACCTATTATATATATAAAATATATATTTCTATTTGTTTAGCCGTAGGGGTAGTTTAGTCTTTTCCACTGTTTTACGCACATTCACTTTTATGAATGTGATTGTAAATTAATTTTATTTTTTTCATTCTTTTTTATTTTTTTATTTCTTTTCTTTTAAGTACCAAAAGGTACCTTGGGGGCCCCACTCAAATAGACGTTGGGCCCCTCCAACGTCTATGAGTGGAGCCCCTCCAAGGCCCCTTTTGGTTGTTATAAATAGGGGCTCTCCCCTTTGTATTTTCTCATGGCTTTGAGTCAAAGCCCAAGTGCTCAATAAAGTGATTCCAATATTTTTATGCCTTTGTGCATTTATGAGTTTTTGTGAGTTGTGCTTTTGTGCACAAGTGTTCTAAAGTGTTCTTATTGTGCATATGTGCCGGGTTTATTATCAAGAATATTAAGGTCTTGATCTTAGTATCTTGTTTGGAGATACTTTTACATGGTATCAAAGCCTCATTGAAGAAGGAGGATCGTGCATTTTTTCACTTGTGAAGTGCCTCGAAAAACATGCCTTCAAGTTATTGAAGTTTTGAAGTGAATCATCTTCTTCGGACAATATTTTAGAAGCATCTTTTATCAAGAAAGATTTGAAAATCATTTGAGGTACGCGTTATTTTCTATCCTCTTCCCTCTCTAATGGGTGAAAAAGACTTCCACTTCTCCCTTGGTTTTAAACTTAGTGGTTCGAACTACCATGTTTGGGCCGGCAATATGGAAGCCCATATCAAAGGGAAAGGTTTTTGGGGGTACGTTCAAGGTTCAATATCGGAACCCGAACCCAAACTTACAATCATAGAAAAAGGGGATACTAAGATTCTTGAAGGTGAAGATAGACAAAAGGCCCTAGAAGATTATTCCAAAAGGCATGATGAGTGGGAGATGGAGAACTTCAAAATCTTGTCTTGAATGTTTTCATCCGTAGAAACCAAGATCAACGCCAACATCATTAAGTTTAAAAAGGCCTCTGAAGCTTGGTTGTACCTTGAAAAAATATATACTTCAAGGGACTTATCTCACAAATATTACCTCCAAAAGAAGGCTTTGACCCTTCAATAAAATGATTTGTCTATTCGGGAATATTTTGCCAAATTATCATCTATTTGGGACGAGCTTGCTATGCTCGAACCAAAATGGAGCGGAGACGCACTCGAGTTAAGACACAAACAACTAGAGGAAGATCGATTCTTCAATTTTCTAAATGGTCTTAGACCCGAATTTGAGCAAATTCGGTCCTCTCTTCTATTCGCTTCACACCCCCTCTATTGAAGATGTTATCACTAAGCTAAGTGGTGAGGAAACCCGTATGGGGATTAGTAAAAATAATCCTAGCATCCTTGCTATACTTTCTCAAAATGATTATGAAGCGGTTAATGCTGTGTCAAGACCCGAGAATAATACGAAGGCCTATGTTATCGTCGCGAAATTTTCCCGTCTTCCTTCCTTGCGGAAGAGAGAGGGAAATGGTTTCGCGATTCAAACTTGACAGGATTTTGGAAAATGGTTTTGAAATACTCGCCTCCGTTTTGAAAATTGCGGGAAAATCCATGGGATGGGGGCTCGACCTGTCGGTACGAGGTTCGACCGTTCCTGCCGCCTTTAACAAGGGTAATCGAACCAAGGACCAAAACTATGCTTGACTTAGCTAAATCATCGAAGTTATGTTCTATCCTAAATGCACAGAGAATTCATGCATGTGCTATGAGATTTGATAAAATATAAGTTGGAAAACTATGATGTATGCTTAGAAAATATTTGGAGTTTGAAAAGCATTTCTCAGGAAAAGATGGAAATCAATCTCTCAGGAAAACTCAGACGAAGAAGGTTTGAAAATCTCGGGAAAGTTTGTAAAGAGTTGGAAAATCTTGAAGAAGTGATAATCTCGAGAAAATTTTGAGAAAGCTTATAAAGACTTGGAAAATCATGAGGAAATAAGAATCTCAGAGAAACTGTAAGAATTCTTGAGAAAATATGAACATTTAAAAAAAAAGGAAGTACTTGTTGAGAAAATGCAGACTTTGAGAATTTTCTTAAGAAAAGGATAGGAAATTTATAGGAAAAATTCATTGGAGAAGGAAATTCAAAACTTAGGAAATTGAAATCCTGAGAATCTGGTTTTTTGAAATATCTGAAAATCAACTTTGATTCTTGAGAAAGATGAGAAATTCCTTTTGAAAAGAATCTTAAGAAAATAACATTTCCCAGGAAAATCATAGGAAAACTTTGATTTGGAAAATCCAACTCCGAATATCATCATAGTTTCTTGAGAAAATCGATTCCATGAAGTGAAAATCTTTTGAGAAAATCATGAGAAAACAAATGATGCAGATGATGTGAATGAATGAATGCACTTTTGAAAAGATTTCTGAAAAATATGTTGGAAAAATGTGGATTAAGCCAAAGTAAATCCTTCACATATTCTGACTGTGGCCATGAATATGTTCAGAACTTATTTGAGTTAATTCACAATATTTTGAAAACATTGGAAATATGAGGTGCATTTTTAAGATAGCCTAAGAGTGTAGGCTCAGTGTGACTGGTAGAAAGATGATGGATCTGGGTCTCGTCCATATTCCGACTATGGCCGTAAATATGGACTCCACCGAGTTCATCAACTCTCTAAGAGTTGGCGCACGTGCCATTCGTGTTCATCCAAGGTGAATTTTGAAAATTGAGATATATGCATCATAGAATCAGGATATTACTGAAATCAAACTATATAAGATGCGGCCTAATCTAACCAGTAAAAGTAAATCTTATTCCAAGGTTTACATTGGATTGTTACATTGCATAACATAAAGTAAAAGAAAATTGAAATGGAGCCAAGGAATCAACATCTTCTAGATTTTCCTGCAAAATGAGAGTTAGTACAAGATAACCAAGGAAATGAACCTATATATATAATATATGCAACGAAGAGACACATACATATATCAAAATGCTAAAATAGGTGCTAAATGTCATGTAACAATGGAGGTGTAACTATATGAGAAAATATATGGATGTTCATACATGGAAATAAGAGTGCACGAAGAGATATATATAAGTATATATATATGTATATATATATATACGTATATGTATAGGTATATATACATAGATATACATATATATATATATATAGATATATATACATAGATATACATATATATATATATATAGATATATATACATATAATGAAAAAAAAATACATATTAATAGAAATTCCATATAATGGGTAAAATCAGAAAATACAGGTATATACAGTTTCTGTAGGGGATTTCACAAAGCCGTAATTATCAAATTATAGCATATTTCTCAATGAAACTAGGTATGGAGCTTCCCTATATATCAGTGACAAAACATAGAAAAGATGGCATAGGGATCATGAACGGATATTAAAATATCCATCCATGAACGTGGCCAAATATCAAAACTGGGTACCTGCAGCAGAAAATGAGAAGGATATGAATACAAAAGTGATCCTGTGAATGATGGCTGTGAAGGGTGATAGGTGGAGGATGGTCCAACTGAAAATGGGTCTCCATAAAGTGTTTTGATGTGGTTAGCAATATAGGAGCTTCCTATATTGCTAACCATACGTGCAACTGAAAACCCCGGCATACACGTATATTGCTATAAAAGAAATAACTGGATCTTCCCTCTATATCATGTTTACTAACCACAACAATTGCAAATGGGTGTGATGACTGGGAGTTAGCGTGAGAAGGTAAATATGACGGGTGCTGGGGAAGAAGTTTGGTGTGATGGAAATGGAGCCAATGACGCATGCCAAGAAAATCTGCTATAGACATTTAAATGACTATTGGACATCACTCAAATGTGCAGCTATCCAATATTTATTTCCTGCAAAACTAATTGCTGGGTTTGCTGAAAATGATGAAATTGAGAAAGCTGTGGATGTTTACCTTGACTTGCGGAGGCGCGGTATTGCTCCTAATGAATTTACCTTTTCTAGCTAGCTAAAAACTTATGCTAGCCAAGCTGCACTTTGAACAGGGAAAACAACTTCATGCCCAAGTGATCAAGGCACAGCTTGGAGCTGACCCATTTGTTTCCTCAATCCTTCTTGACATGTATGGAAAATCTGGGCTTCATGCTTCATTTCTGCAAGTGTTTGATGAGATCCAGGATCCAACAGACGTTGCATATAATGCAATCATAAGAGTGCTTGCACAGCATGGTTATGGCAAGGAGGCTATAGAACAGTTTGATAAACTGGTCTTGAGAGGAATGGGACCTAATGAGATTACTCTTATAAATCTGCTCACTGCAAACAACCTACTTTTTTGCTTTTTTATTTTTATTTTTTATATTACCACCACGAGGGTGGTTATGAAAACAGATTCGGGCTGGTAATTCCAACTTGACATTATTCTTTATCAAACCAACAAAAAGAAAATGAGCTGTATGTATACACAGAATGACATAGGCTATAAAGCCTTCAACATAAAAAAAAAAGAATGTGGAAATCTGTAAAACACTAAGACATGATGGAAAGGAAACATGCAGAGGGTAAATTTTGACAGAGGAGCTGGGATGCATTAGACAGAGCATCCTACTGTAGATGCCAAACAAGAGATTATAGAAATCTCTTGTGGAAAACAACCCACCGTTAGCCCATTGTAGCCCATTGTAGAAATGTAAAGTAATGGCAATTAGATGAGTGCAAAACAAGAGACAAAGCAGTCCATTGTAGAGATGCAAAACAATGGCAATTATATAAATGAAAAAGAAGAGACACAGCAGCCCATTGTAGAAATGCAAAACAATGGAAATTATATAAATAACCCACCGTTGGCCGATTGTTAGGGGGTATCCCTTTCAATGCTGGATCGAGATGTTTACTCCAGCTAACAAACTGCAAATAAGATTTTGAGTAGATCCCTGCACCGCGTGACTTGCTGCTGGGCTGAGTGATTGTCTTCTGCTGTAGACCTGAAAAAAAGAGCAGCCTCCTGCTGGACCTCTGCTGGCTGGGCTGAAGGAAAAATGGCAGCTGGTTCTCCTGCGGATGATGAGTTGAAGCTGGTAGGAGGCAGCCGTTGTCTGAAGGCAATATGAAGGAGTCGATGGTGGCTGAACTCCTGTATCCGGCGATCAAGGGGCAGCAACCTGCTGAGATGCTCTGCGGCTGGGCTGAGTGAATGGAGAGCAGCTGGGTTCTTTTGTTGATGGTCTAAAGAAGGAGACGTCAGCTGGCTGGAGGTGGAAGACCTCTTTTGAACCAGCGAATATCCTGCGGCTGCTAGAAAGAAATCAAAATTCGATTCTTTTGCTGCTGGGCTGGAGTGAATGGAGAGCAGTGGTGGCTCTCCTGGGGCTGGGCTGGAGTGGATGAAGGATCGGGTGCTGGTGGTGGCCTATGTCACATGGGTGCGGGTGCGACACGGGTGCGGCACAATTTTAAAATTTTTGGACACGGGGACTCGGCAAAAAAAAAAAAAAAAAAAATATATATATATATATATATAAAATTTTATTTTATTTTTAAAATGCCACCGGTGTCTGTGCATAGTCACAGACTGTGACTGTGCACAGTCACAACACTGTGCACAGTCACAGACTGTGCACTGTGCACACTGCAAAGACTGTGCACTTTGCAGTCACAGACTGTGCACTGTGCACAGTCTGTGACTGTGCACACTGCAAAGACTGCACAGTCACAGTGCCTTTTTTTATATATATTTTTTTAAATAAAAAATATAAAAAAATAGTTTTTTAGGGACATTTTTGGACTCGGTCAAAGTTGACCGAGTCCAAAATGTGGACGGACTCGGCCTGGACTCGTTGACCGAGTCCGACTCGGCGTTGACCGAGTCCGGGCCGAGTCCGAAGCCGCACCCGAGTCCGCACCCGTGTCGGGGCGTGTCGACTCGGGTGCGGCACCTCCTTAGCCGAGTTCGTGTGACATAGGTGGTGGCAGACCCTGCAAAACCGAAAAACCTCTATTCAATTGGCTCCTTCCCCCTTTTCAATCGACTCCCCCTCTTCCTTCAATTGGCTAGCCCCCCTTTTTCCTCTTCAAAACTCCCCTCTTTAAAGCTTTTGAAAACTGTTAAAAAAAAAAAAAAGAAAACGCAGCCCTCCCCACATTCATGAGGTTCCGTTTCCTCATTTGAATTTTTTTTTGAAATGGCTGTTTCAAGAAAGGCGTCCCTTTTGATTTTCAAAATTTTGGTTTTATTTCCCTAAGTTTTAGGCAAAATTAGATTTGTTTCTTTAGGGAAATTCGGCTGTGCCATTTAAGGGTGCCTCCTTAATTTTTTTTTTATTAAAACAAATAAATAAAAAGGAAATAAATGAGAGGCTTTTATGGAAATGCCACCTCAATCCACTTTTAAAATCCTTTTGAAAATAAAGCTTTATTTTGTTTTTTGTAAAATCTTGTATTTTCAAATGGGGTGCCACATGTGTGTGGGCCCACTAACTAAAAAAATAAAAAAATAAATAAGAAATGAAAAAGACAATTTTGCAAATTGGTATGAACTCCAGGTGGGTCCCGCTTGAGAATAAACAACTTACCTGAGAGTCTGAGTATGATGCTAGTTCAAAGGTGGGTCCTACTCCATTTATTTGAAAATACGAGATAAAACATGATTTATTTTCAAGAATTTGGAAAAATTGGGTTTTCAGGGCAAAAATATGGATAAATGTAAAAACAAAATTTATAAAGAAATTTAAAATCTTTTGCAAAAAGTTTTGAGATAAAATCTTTAAAATCAATATCCAAACATCCAGATTGTTTTCTTGAGAAAATTTTTGTAATTCAAAGTCTTGGGGGTAAAATGAGAAAGATTGGCAATTTTGAAATCCCAGGGTTTAAAAATCAATTTGAAAAAGTTTGAAAATCAAATCTGGATGGACAATTTTGAAAATCAGGAGTTCTGGATCTCAAAATGACATGCTGTGCAGTGAAATGATGCAATGCTATGCAAAGACATATTCTATGAAATATCACTCTAAGCTCGGACTTGAAAATTCTAGCTTTTTGTCAAGAAAAGGATTTTGAAGATTTGCAATTTGAAGATGTCTCTGAACCTAAATATGAAAATTTTGAGGCTCAAGAATGAAATTTTGGACTTTCTGCAAGGTTTAATCTCAGAAAATGATCATTTTGCCCTTCATTGCTTCCGGAGAACTGAAATGTGCCAATTGAGAGCGATGTCAAGAAGATGAGTGAAAATTTGGGGTGTTTACAGATGCCCCTCTTTGCTACTAAGCCGTCTTATGGCCGAGCTTAGTGGCAAAGAAAACACACCAAATTTGGGCTATCTAAAATGCCCCAGTTAGAAGTATCTGACTGGGTATGAAGAAATTAGCCTGAGGAATATGGTAGATATGAAATGGAGAAATGAAGAGTAAAGACTCACTCTGTGAGAGTGAAATTCAGGTTTATGCCCTTGACCTGGATGGGACAGGAAATGCTCCGTATGGAACGAAGCTCAGGTTTTAACCCTTGACCTGATTGGGCGAGAAAATGGAATACCTACTTGAATGAGGCTCAGGTTTGTACCCTTATCCTGATTGGGCGGAAAATGAAATATTTAGAAGGTGAATAAGACAACTTTTCTTGAAGATGAACGAGGCGATGGAAATGGAATTGTAAGAGGCAATTTTGAAAATGATCAAGACGATCTGGTGAATTTTTCATCATTGTGAAATATGAATAAGGTAAGGAGTAAGACTACTCTTTCGACGACGCGAAAGATGGATATGGCAATCTTTTGACGAGAATAAGGTAACTCTTTCGGCAACGCGAAAGACAAACAAGGCAAACTCTTTCAGAGAAGAGTAAGGCAACTCTTTTGACAACACAAAAGATGAATAAGGCAATTTTTCCAACGAAGAATAAGGCAACTCTTTCAGCAATGCGAAAGATGAACGCTGGCGATCCAAAGGAACAAGGCGATTCTTTCGATAACGCGAAAGATGACAAAAGGCGATCCAAAGGAACAAGGTGATTCTTTCGATAACGCGAAAGATGACAAAAGGCGATCCAAAGGAACAATGTGATTCTTTCGACAACGCGAAAGATGACAAAAGGCAATCCAAAGGAGAAAGGCGATTCTTTCGACAACGCGAAATATGACAAAGGCAATCCAAAGGAACAAGGTGATTCTTTCGACAACGCGAAAGATGACAAAAGGCAATCCAAAGGAGAAAGGCGATTCTTTCGACAACGCGAAAGATGACAAAGGCGATCCAAAGGAACAAGGCGATTCTTTCGACAACGCAAAAGATGATAAAGGCAATCCAAAGGAATAAGGCAATTTTTTCGACAACGCGAAAGATGATAAAGGTAATCCAAAGGAATAAGGCGAGTCTTTCGACAACGCGAAAGATGACAAAAGGCAATCCAAAGGAACAAGGCGATTCTTTCGACAATGCGAAAGATGATAAAGGTAATTCAAAGGAGTAAGGCGATTCTTTCGACAACGCGAAAGATGACAAAGGCGACTTAAAGGAACAAAGCGATTCTTTCGACAATGCGAAAGATGACAAAAGGCAATCCAAAGGAACAAGGCGATTCTTTCGACAATGCGAAAGATGACAAAAGACAATCCTTTCGGAGAGAAGGCTAATCTTTCAACAACGTGAAAGATGATAAAGGTTATCCTTTCGGAGATAAGGCTAATCTTTCAACAATGTGAAAGACGACAAAGGAAACTCTCTCGAAGGGGTCAAGATGCATCAATATGGACATTAAGCTCTCACTTAACATCAGGATAGCTAGACAATATTGTCAAAAATGTTGAAAATTTTGTTGATTCAAAGTAATTGAAAATGATGCTCATTGTTGTGAAAATATTCCTTCTTTTCTACCTGAAGTATTACCTCCAAACATGATTGACTTCTTAGAATCAAGATTTGGAATCCAAATTGCTTGCGATTGACCTTCTTCAAAGAAGTTATCAATTTTCTCGATATGAGCAGAAAAGAGAATTTAGTATTGTGAAAGTGATTGATGAAAGAATATTGATAATAGAATTTCACAAATTTACAGAAGATTCTTGATAAATGGGGCAGTCTGATATCCTGTGAGCTTCTCTCATGATAATCTTTCTGCACTCTTTTGGCTCTCTTGGATTTTTGCTACATTCTCCTTCATTTTGGAGATGTTCTGACTTTTTTTCTCTTTCTTTTTCCTCTCTTGCTCTCTTTTGGGAAAGGTACGTCACAAACTCCTTCAACTTGGAGATGCTTCGATCCTTCTTTGACGATATTGGCTCATGGGTTAGAGATCTTTGGATGATAGCTGAAATTAAATATCTTTTAGGGATTGTCGGGAGGTTCATCGCATCTGCCTTCATCTCGACAGTGCTTTGGATTTTCCCTGGAAGGATCCGTCACAAACTCCGTCATCTTGGAGATGTTTCAAATCTTCTTTGGCCCCGGGGTCTACTCGCTTAATTCGCCTTCATCTTGACGACAAGTGAGAGATCCCTTTTGCGGATATTTAATTGCAGCTTAAGGTGATTTTGAGGAGACAGGGCTTGGATGAATTCTCTCTTTTTCTAGTGCTCAGGATATTTTCACTGCCTCATTTTCACAAGAATGGTCTTTAAAAATGTGCCATTGACTGCGATCAATATCAATCATCTTTGGATTTGCAAAACATTGAATCTTCTTTTCTGGCCATATCGAGGATTTATCCTTCATCCTTTTGGTTGGCCAATAGAAAGAATTTGGATTTTGAATTCTTCTTCACAAAAGCTTTGCCTTTTTGGAAGTGATACTGAAGGTAAACTGAGGTAAAATTTTGTGCAATAAAATTCTGAAATCAACAAGTAATTGATTGACAAATTGACAAAGTGTTTTTGAAATCCTTAGTAAAAGAGATCGCTTGACATCCGAGTTGACACATCCATGACGATGATACTCAATTTCAAAGGTAAATCCAATACGAAGTTGGAATTTTGAAGGTAAGTCCTGTCATAATGCTGGATTTTGAAGGTAAGCCTAACTCAAAAGCTGGTTTTGAAATACCATCCGAATCAGGGCTCAGGTTTTACAAGGAAAGCTGGGAGATTCGAGTCGAAACTCGAGCCTTCGAAGGAAAGCTAGGAAGTTTGGTTTCTAAGAAGATAAAGTTTGGGTCGAAACCCAAATCTTAAAAGGAAAAATTAGGCCAATTCAAATTTTTGAGTTGAAACTCAAATATTCAAAGGAAAGTTGGAAAGTTCGAGTCGGGGCTCGAATCTCAAAGAAAAACTGGGAAGTTCAGATTTTGAAGGAAAGAAAACTTGAGTTAAAACTCAAATCTTCGAAGGAAAGCATGAAAGTTCGAGTCAAGGCTCGAATCTCAAAGGAAAATCTTTAATCAGAAGATTGAATTTTTGAAAATCGATAGTGCGAGGGCTGTGATTGAAAGTTTTGAGAATGGCCAGCTCGAGGACTGGATTACTTGACTTGCAATGAAAAAGACCATCATATTTAGATGTATGTGGTCTGATTTTCAGGATTAAACCCCTTATCCTGAACGGGGATATGAATAAAATTGGAAAATCATGGAAAATGATTCAGGTTTATCCCTTAACCTGAAGGGGAAGAAAATGGATACAGAATTAATGCAAAATGAAATGCAAAATGCACATGAAATGTAAATGAATGCAAAACTAATGCAAGTGGGTGCATATACATGCAAAATGAGAGATTGGTTTATCCTGCCTGCATACAGGATGTTTTGAGGTAAAGATAGATTTTTCAAAAAAAATGCCCCAGTGTAACTAGGGAGGAAGATTTTGAATACAAAGAAGGATAATCGAGGAATAAGGTGACATGCTTCTTGATTGAGAGACGTCCTCAAGATCGTTCCTTACAAGAGACATATTTGTGAAAAGGAAAGAGACGAAAATAAAATGATGCCAAATTATTGACGAATTTTATTGATGCTTAAAAATCGAGGAAAGGAAACAAAATTATATTATCCCTTTGACATGAAGAAAGTGCTTGCACATGAGATCTTTAAAGTAAAAGGAAAATGTTATTTTGAAAGTGAGAAATCATTTTGGGAAAAAAAAAATCAACTGCAAGGTTGATTTTGAAGAATGATCAGCGTGAGAGCTGATATTTGAAAGGGGAATCAACACGAGGGTTGATTTTGAAGAGAGATCATCATGAGGGTCGATTTTGAAAACGAATTGGTTTAACAATCATTTTGGAAAAGAAAATCAATACAAGGTTTGATTGTAAAAGATAATGGTTCGAAACCAATTTAAGAAAAGAAGATCACCGCGATAGTTGAAAAAGGTTGGACGGAAATATTAAACTTTTGGGTGATCATAACGAAGATGTTTGTAGAAAATTTTCAAAATTTTCACGATTTTTGAAAAACCCTCATAGGTAATTTCATTTCTCTCATGAACGATGTTGGGATTGCCCCTCATCTTGAAAAGAATAGGCAAAGGAGATTCTTTTAAAATGAAAACAGGTGCCCTAATGGGGCAAAAGAAAGAAGTATTGGATGAAGAAAATTGACATTTTATTGATAAGCAGAACTGATAACAAAAGACTGCATATTTATAAGCATTCGACAAAAAGGTTGCAAAAACTGGACGGACTTGCCCCTACGAGGTGACTGGCAAAACGAAAGGAAGAAAGCAGGAAACTTTAGCATCGTCAATTTTCTGAATGATCTGGGAAAGGCTTGGTCAAGATGGCCAGTTCGTCTTCTTCTTCTTCTTCAACAAGGAGGCTCTTGTCAATGCAATCCTGAACAATATTTTTGAAGACAAAACAATGATCAATGTCACGCCCCACTGCCCGATGGAACTCGCAAAACTGATTCTTGAACCTTCCCATGATGGTGGGAGGAGTTGTGGCCTTTGGGAGCTTCACTAATCCCTTAGTCAGCATGAATTCAAGGGCTTCTTCGAGTGTTTGTTTGAGAGGAGTGAACACACGATCATTACTCCAATCTTCACACTTTATCTTTTCCTTTTGTGGAAAGTTGGGCTGAGATAGCTTGCTATTTTGTCTTTCCTCTCGATCCGCATGGTTGCCTTTACTACTTTTGTTATCATTGCGGCTGATGTTGGCGGAGGAGGTGAAATTTCCCTTTTTCTTTGGATCTAGATTGTTCTTGACGAGGGTGATACCATCGTAGACACCGTTCTCCAACCCCATCTCGAGCCACTCAGCTCGTTCGGTAAGCTCTATGAAAGACTTGGAAGGCGAGGTGGAGATAAGACTTCTCAAAGGTTGTGAGAAGTTGTTTAGGATCAGCGATAAGGCATGCCTCTCTGATATAGGATCCCTCATTTTGTTGCAGGTCTCTCTCCATCTGCGAATGAAGTCCCGTGCCTTTTCATTTTCATTCTGCCTTAGATTGCAGAGATGGCTCAATGTTGGGAGCGCTTCAGTATTGAACAGAAATCGCTCAATGAATAGGTTGACCACCTTATCGAATTCTCGCAGCTCGATTGGATTGATATGCTCGGAGTACCACTTGACGGCAGTGCCTTCTAAGCTACGAGGAAAACAGAGAAATAGGGCCATATTGTCTCTCTTGAATTTGGAGCATTCGGCGAAGAACATTGCGAGATGGGCTTCGGGATCACCAGAACCATCGAACTTGATGAACTTGCGGGGCAGATTCTCCAGATATTCGTCTCCTTCTAAGCCATCATAAAAGTCCTCGCTAGTGAAGACTTTCTTGCCCTTGTCGCGAGCTTGCAAGTCTTTAACAACTTTGGCCATTTCTTTGAACTGTGACTGCAGGGGTTCTTCTGCAACTTGATTCTTTGATTTGCGACTCCTCCTTTGTTCTCGGCCCTGTTTCTGAAATACCGGAGGCACCTCATATTCTTCATCGGTGTCTTCCTCTGATTTTGATTCATCTGAAATTTCCTCCGGCTGAACTTGCTTCTTGGAAGTCTTCTTATCCTTGTACCCATGGAACTTCTCTCTGAATGGGTTCTTCTCTGCACTGGTCCCAGCCTGTTCACTCATCATTTTGGTCATCATTTTCTGGAACATGGCATACATCTGTGGGTCTATGCCATCCTCCCCTTGCTGCTGCTCTTGACTCCTCTCTGATCGCGGGGAGCCCATCTCTTCTTCTGAGGCCGATGAGTACTGAGATGCCGTTGTTCTTTTTCCTGATCTTGTTCGAACCATCAAATGTTGTGGATGCTCTCTGCAGGATTAAGTCTTGATTAGACTCTGAGGAAATTTTGGATTAGGAAAAAAAAAACGATTATTGACGATATGGTAGACAATTGGAAGAATATCCCATTACTAGGGATGGAGTTGCCGCTGAAATCACGACAATTGTGTTGTCATTCTTTGTAAGAGAAATAACAAGGGAAAATGTGCCTTGTTACCTAGGCGAGGTCGTCAACCACGAGGAAAAACACCATTTTGAAGGAAAGAGACATCTCTTGGAAAAACAATCCGCAAACGAATTTAGAATAAGGAGAAGGCAAGTGGGTAACAATTTCCATCGCAATAGTCAAGGTATGCACGAGGAAAATAAGGTGAAAGAATTTTACAAATAGATAAAAGAATTGAAAATCCAATGAGAGAAAACATATGATTTTGAAAAATTGCAGGCAGGATAAAAATGCAGCTGAAAATTCGAGATCCAGTAGAACGGAAGAGTGAAAAATCACCTGGAGTTTGGATAGAAATGGATATTTGGGGAAATCATCCAGGGTTTGAGAAAATAAAGGGAAAAGATAAGAAATATGGGTATTTGAAAATATTTTTGGGAAAATGTAAGGAAATAGAGGTAACATACAAACAATCACATCCTGCACAAACATTCATGCACATACAACACTCCCTAAAAGGCTGACTCTAAATGCATCATTTTGAAAATAGCTGTAGGACCTTAATCCTAACTCTAGGTTCAGATCATCTTTGTCCAATCCAGTTACGCCGATATACCTGAATCGTATATGTATAGGTATATATACATAGATATACATATATATATATAGATATATATACATAGATATACATATATATATATATATATATAGATATATATACATATAATGAAAAAAAAATACATATTAATGGAAATTCCATATAATGGGTAAAATCAGAAAATACAGGTATATACAGTTTCTGTAGGGGATTTCACAAAGCCGTAATTATCAAATTATAGCATATTTCTCAATGAAACTAGGTATGGAGCTTTCCTATATATCAGTGACAAAACATAGAAAAGATGGCATAGAGATCATGAACGGATATTAAAATATCCATCCATGAACGTGGCCAAATATCAAAACTGGGTACCTGCAGCAGAAAATGAGAAGGATATGAATACAAAAGTGATCCTGTGAATGATGGCTGTGAAGGGTGATAGGTGGAGGATGGTCCAACTGAAAATGGGTCTCCATAAAGTGTTTTGATGTGGTTAGCAATATAGGAGCTTCCTATATTGCTAACCATACGTGCAACTGAAAACCCCGGCATACACGTATATTGCTATAAAAGAAATAACTGGATCTTCCCTCTATATCATGTTTACTAACCACAACAATTGCAAATGGGTGTGATGACTGGGAGTTAGCGTGAGAAGGTAAATATGACGGGTGCTGGGGAAGAAGTTTGGTGTGATGGAAATGGAGCCAATGACGCATGCCAAGAAAATCTGCTATAGACATTTAAATGACTATTGGACATCACTCAAATGTGCAGCTATCCAATATTTATTTCCTGCAAAACTAATTGCTGGGTTTGCTGAAAATGATGAAATTGAGAAAGCTGTGGATGTTTACCTTGACTTGCGGAGGCGCGGTATTGCTCCTAATGAATTTACCTTTTCTAGCTAGCTAAAAACTTATGCTAGCCAAGCTGCACTTTGAACAGGGAAAACAACTTCATGCCCAAGTGATCAAGGCACAGCTTGGAGCTGACCCATTTGTTTCCTCAATCCTTCTTGACATGTATGGAAAATCTGGGCTTCATGCTTCATTTCTGCAAGTGTTTGATGAGATCCAGGATCCAACAGACGTTGCATATAATGCAATCATAAGAGTGCTTGCACAGCATGGTTATGGCAAGGAGGCTATAGAACAGTTTGATAAACTGGTCTTGAGAGGAATGAGACCTAATGAGATTACTCTTATAAATCTGCTCACTGCAAACAACCTACTTTTTTGCTTTTTTATTTTTATTTTTTATATTACCACCACGAGGGTGGTTATGAAAACAGATTCGGGCTGGTAATTCCAACTTGACATTATTCTTTATCAAACCAACAAAAAGAAAATGAGCTGTATGTATACAGAATGACATAGGCTATAAAGCCTTCAACATAAAAAAAAAAGAATGTGGAAATCTGTAAAACACTAAGACATGATGGAAAGGAAACATGCAGAGGGTAAATTTTGACAGAGGAGCTGGGATGCATTAGACAGAGCATCCTACTGTAGATGCCAAACAAGAGATTATAGAAATCTCTTGTGGAAAACAACCCACCGTTAGCCCATTGTAGCCCATTGTAGAAATGTAAAGTAATGGCAATTAGATGAGTGCAAAACAAGAGACAAAGCAGTCCATTGTAGAGATGCAAAACAATGGCAATTATATAAATGAAAAAGAAGAGACACAACAGCCCATTGTAGAAATGCAAAACAATGGAAATTATATAAATAACCCACCGTTGGCCGATTGTTAGGGGGTATCCCTTTCAATGCTGGATCGAGATGTTTACTCCAGCTAACAAACTGCAAATAAGATTTTGAGTAGATCCCTGCACCGCGTGACTTGCTGCTGGGCTGAGTGATTGTCTTCTGCTGTAGACCTGAAAAAAAGAGCAGCCTCCTGCTGGACCTCTGCTGGCTGGGCTGAAGGAAAAATGGCAGCTGGTTCTCCTGCGGATGATGAGTTGAAGCTGGTAGGAGGCAGCCGTTGTCTGAAGGCAATATGAAGGAGTCGATGGTGGCTGAACTCCTGTATCCAGCGATCAAGGGGCAGCAACCTGCTGAGATGCTCTGCGGCTGGGCTGAGTGAATGGAGAGCAGCTGGGTTCTTTTGTTGATGGTCTGAAGAAGGAGACGTCAGCTGGCTGGAGGTGGAAGATCTCTTTTGAACCAACGAATATCCTGCGGCTGCTAGAAAGAAATCAAAATTCGATTCTTTTGCTGCTGGGCTGGAGTGAATGGAGAGCAGTGGTGGCTCTCCTGCGGCTGGGCTGGAGTGGATGAAGGATCGGGTGCTGGTGGTGGCAGACCCTGCAAAACCGAAAAACCTCTATTCAATTGGCTCCTTCCCCCTTTTCAATCGACTCCCCCTCTTCCTTCAATCGGCTAGCCCCCCTTTTTCCTCTTCAAAACTCCCCTCTTTAAAGCTTTTGAAAACTGTTTCAAAAAAAAAAAGAAAACGCAGCCCTCCCCACATTCATGAGGTTCCGTTTCCTCATTTGAATTTTTTTTTGAAATGGCTGTTTCAAGAAAGGCGTCCCTTATGATTTTCAAAATTTTGGTTTTATTTCCCTAAGTTTTAGGCAAAATTAGATTTGTTTCTTTAGGGAAATTCGGCTGTGCCATTTAAGGGTGCCTCCTTAATTTTTTTTTTATTAAAACAAATAAATAAAAAGGAAATAAATGAGAGGCTTTTATGGAAATGCCACCTCAATCCACTTTTAAAATCCTTTTGAAAATAAAGCTTTATTTTGTTTTTTGTAAAATCTTGTATTTTCAAATGGGGTGCCACATGTGTGTGGGCCCACTAACTAAAAAAATAAAAAAATAAATAAGAAATGAAAAAGACAATTTTGCAAATTGGTATGAACTCCAGGTGGGTCCCGCTTGAGAATAAACAACTTACCTGAGAGTCTGAGTATGATGCTAGTTCAAAGGTGGGTCCTACTCCATTTATTTGAAAATACGAGATAAAACATGATTTATTTTCAAGAATTTGGAAAAATTGGGTTTTCAGGGCAAAAATATGGATAAATGTAAAAACAAAATTTATAAAGAAATTTAAAATCTTTTGCAAAAAGTTTTGAGATAAAATCTTTAAAATCAATATCCAAACATCCAGATTGTTTTCTTGAGAAAATTTTTGTAATTCAAAGTCTTGGGGGTAAAATGAGAAAGATTGGCAATTTTGAAATCCCAGGGTTTAAAAATCAATTTGAAAAAGTTTGAAAATCAAATCTGGATGGACAATTTTGAAAATCAGGAGTTCTGGATCTCAAAATGACATGCTGTGCAGTGAAATGATGCAATGCTATGCAAAGACATATTCTATGAAATATCACTCTAAGCTCGGACTTGAAAATTCTAGCTTTTTGTCAAGAAAAGGATTTTGAAGATTTGCAATTTGAAGATGTCTCTGAACCTAAATATGAAAATTTTGAGGCTCAAGAATGAAATTTTGGACTTTCTGCAAGGTTTAATCTCAGAAAATGACCATTTTGCCCTTCATTGCTTTCGGAGAACTGAAATGTGCCAATTGAGGGCGATGTCAAGAAGATGAGTGAAAATTTGGGGTGTTTACAGCTTACAAACCTCCTCATTTCAAAAATCAAGGGTAAGGAGGAAATGATCGATATGGCAAAAGAGATTATAGCAAATTAACTTGTCATTTTTGTAAAGAACCTGGGCATATCAAACCCATTTGCCCCAAATGGAAGAAAATTCTTACCGCGGCTATGGCATCCCAACCAGAGGAACGACCTTCTTCATCAAATGAGCCTCTTTCCCTTCAACAAATTGTGGATGCTCTTCAACCTCTTCTTAAAGGAGGCATTTCTGGAGCCGCTATGTCATCCTCCTTTTCTCTCGGTAAGACATCTTGGCTCCTAGATTCCGGTGCTTCATTTCACATGACTCCAAGTTCTTGTTTTCTTTCTGATTTTTCTAAAATTTCTCTTCCATCTTTTGTCTCAACGGCGGATGGAACACCTCTTGAAATTAAAGGAATGGGCAATTTTGAAAAACAAGACTTCTTTATTCCAAAAATTCATCTTATACCAAAACTAAACTTAAATTTACTCTTCGTTTCTCAACTCTCGGACTATGGTTGCGATATAAAATTCTCTTCTGATAAATGTTGGATACAGGATCGCCAGCCTAGGAAGTTGATTGGGGAAGGCTCTAGGAGATGAGACCTTTACTATGTTGATTTTCTCAAAATTCCCAAGAATCAATTTTGTAATGTTGCTCAAAACAAAGATATTCATGTATGGCATAAGAGATTGGGTCATCCCAACATTGTTAAAATCTCTTATTTGCCTTTTATTAAGTATCTTTGTAATGAAAATTTTGTATGTAATGAATGTATTCTTGGGAAAATAAAAAACCTTCCTTTTTCTCAAAGATCCATGTTTTCAACAAAATCTTTTGAAATTGTTCACTCCGATGTATGGGGTCCGGCTCCGGTGATATCTAAAGGAGGTTTCTCATACTATGTTATCTTTGTGGACGATTACACTAGATTTAGTTGGATATATTTTCTTAAACATAAACATGAAGTTTTCTCGATTTTTAAAACATTTCATATGATGATTTTAAATCAATTCAATGGAAGTTTAAAAATTCTTAGAACCGATTCGGGTGACGAATATCTTTCTAATGAATTCAAAAGTTATCTTGAAAATCATGGTATTTTCCATCAAAAGTCTTGTCCTAAAACCCCACAACAAAATGGGTTGGCTGAACGAAAACATAGGCATATTATTGAAACAACACGAACTTTGCTCATTTCACAAAATATTCCAAAAAGACTCTGGGCTGAGGCAACCCTTACATCAGTCTATCTCATAAATAGACTCCCATCAAAAAACTTGAACAAGGTTTCCCCATTTGAAAAATTATACGAAAAAGAACTTGATTATAGCAGGTTAAGGTTTTTTGGTTGTAAATGTTTTGTCCTTACTGATAAAAATGACACTCTCCCCCAAGACCATTCCTTGTGCCTTTCTTGGTTATTCCGAAACTCAAAAAAGGTTTTCGTTGTTATGATATTAAAAATGATAAACTATATGTTTCCAGAAATGTAAGCTTCTTGGAAAATATCAGTGGTTTCAAAAAATTTGAATCTAATGACGAGAATATAGACTATTTTTTTCTGTTTGATCTGTTGACTGAAGATGATGATACTAGTGATGATGAGTCAAATCAAAATGACTCAAGTAATAATGAAACCAATTCTGTGCCCCCAACGCCTCATCAACATGTCAATGAAGAACCGCATAGAGATCCCATAACCTACACTCATAGAGATAGAAATACTTTCAGAAGTGCCCTCGAAAGATATGATGATGCTAGTGGGACTACTCCTCAAAGTGAAAAAAACCTCCGTAGGACCGAAAGACAGAGAAAACCCCTCTCTAGGTTCATCTCATATGAGTCTTTTTCACCTAAATATAGAGCATGTCTAAGCGCCATTCACTCTTACATAGAACCTCGAAACTTCGAGGAAGCACGAAAATGTCCGGAATGGATAATCGCCATGGATAATGAACTTGAAGCTCCAAGGAGAGCAAAGACATGGGAATTTCAAGACCTCCTTAAAGATAAGAAAGCAATAGGGTGTAGATGGGTGTTTAAGGTTAAGACTAAGAGTGATGGGTCCCTCGAGAGATACAAGACCCGTTTAGTTGCAAAAGGATATAGTCAAGAATATGAGATTGATTATGAAGAGACCTTTGCTCCGGTAGCTCGAATAGTCACCGTCCGATGTCTTATAACATTGCCTCAATCAACAAATGGAACATTTATCAAATGGATGTTAAGAATGTCTTTTTAAACGAAGATCTAAACCAAGAAGTGTATATGGATGCTCCTCCTAGAATGGAGTCTCCTAAAGGAAATGCTTTGCCTTCGGAAGACACTTTATGGTTTGAAACAAGCTCCCAAGGTTTGGTATGATAGGTTTAACTATGTAATGTTAGAAAATGGTTTTTTATCCTGTTTTACTGATACTGCTTTGTTTGTTAGAAAATCTAATGCAAGGATTGTTATTCTACTTCTATATGTGGATGACATGCTTATAACCGGAAGCGATTCTAAAGGGATTAAAAGCATAAAATCGATTTTAAAGGATAAGTTTGAAATGTCTGACTTGAGTTTTTTTAAGTTATTTCTTGGGTATTGAGGTAGCATACTCTCATAGAGGGTATTTTTTGTCTCAAACTAAGCTTGCATCTGAGATTATTGACATGTCAAGTATTTCAGATGATAAAGTTTGTGAAACTCCTGCTATAGTAGGAGCTAAAATGAAGATTGATGATGGTGTTCTTCTCTCCGATCCTACTCCCTACAGATAACTTGTAGGATCAGTGATGTACCTGAGTATTACCAGACCAGATATCTCACATGCAGTGCATACGGCAAGTCAGTTTCAGCATGCACCAACTTCTACTCACATGAGTGCCGTCTTACGTGTCGTAAGATACCTAAAGCGTACTCTTAATAAGGGAGTTTTTATGTCTTCTTCTTCTGAGTTAAAATTAATTGCTTATACTGACTATGATTGGGGATGTGACCCAAATAACCGTCACTCTTTCACTGATTTTTGTGTATTTTTAGGAGACTCATTAATCTCATGGAGATGCAAGAAGTAACAAAAAGTGTCCCTATCATCAACTGAAGCCGAATATCGTGCCATGACAACTAATACCATGGAAATTGTATGGATTCATTAGTTGCTGGAAGACATGGTGATCACAATTGAAGGGCCTACCAAACTATGCTGTGACAACAAAAGTGCGATTTATATTGCTAAGAATCACACTTTTCATGAGCGGACCAAACACATAGAGATGGATTGTCACTATGTTCGGGAGGCGTACATCAAAGGAGTCATTGACCTTCCATATGTCACGTCAGAATATCAGTTGGCGGATTTCTTCACTAAAGCCTTGTGTGATCCGCGATTCAACTTCTTTCTTAGCAAACTCTCGGTCATTCTGCCCTGAGTTTGAGGGGGGTGTTAAATTATGTAATTAATCATGTAATGTAATATATATATTTTATATATATAAGGTAATACATATACATATATTAATACATATGTATATGTATCTACCTATTATATATATAAAATATATATTTCTATTTGTTTAGCTGTAAGGGTAGTTTAGTCTTTTCCACTATTTTACGCACATTCACTTTTATGAATGTGATTGTAAATTAATTTTATTTTTTTATTTCTTTTCTTTTAAGTACCAAAAGGTACCTTGGGGGCCCCACTCAAATAGACGTTTGAGCCCCTCCAACGGTCACAGGTCACATTTGTGACCGTTGGAGGGGCTCCAACGTCTATGAGTGGAGCCCCTCCAAGGCCCCTTTTGGTTGTTATAAATAAGGGCTCTCCCCTTTGTATTTTCTCATGACTTTGAGTCAAAACCCGAGTGCTCAATAAAGTGATTCCAATATTTTTATGCCTTTGTGCATTTGTGAGTTTTTGTGAGTTGTGCTTTTGTGCACAAGTGTTCTAAAGTGTTCTTATTATGCATATGTGCCGGGTTTATTATCAAGAATATTAAGGTCTTGATCTTAGTATCTTGTTTGGAGATACTTTTACACTAACAACATATAACGTAGCCCATCAAAAGGTGGCTGAGGATCTCTTCCTGTGTTCATGGTGACAAACATGTACTCGGGTCCTAAGCCTCACAATGTATGCATGCAAATTTTCCTATCTTCCATGGGGGCACCAATGACAGCTAGCTGATCAGTGATGGATTTAATCCTGTAGAGTCTCTTCTAGCGAGCTTTCCAAATTCTCCTTTCAAGTGATAAATCTTAGGCGTGGAGATTTGCTTAAACCAGCAACGAAGAGTTTGCCAAAGATCACGAGTCCGCACACCAGTAGGAATGTGTAGGAGAACTTCGCGGGAAGAGTAGCCATATTGTAAGCTATGGCTTGATCGTTCTTGGACCATGTTCCATACTCAGGATTAGGGACCATGGTATCCTGAGTTTGCTGTCCATCCTTATTTTCAAATCGCAACAGGAACTTGATGTAGTGAACAGGAGGGTCTCTCCCGAGCTCCGCAGGATTCAATACCGAACTAAGCTAATCAACTATGAAAATAATTGAATAACTAGGAAAATGCAAGGAAAGTAACTGAAAAATAATAAAATAACTGAATTTCATTTTTCAACTTAACTTTTGACCGTTTATCTACAAAGGTTTCCTTATCTATAAATAGATGAGATTTTCCTTAATTTTAATCCAAATAAACTTCTTAATCTGATAACCCTCTAAAAGATAAAACCTATCATAATCTAATAAAATATGGATATTGGATCTAATACATAATCCGATATCTATTACAAACGAACCAAATACTTAAATGATCTAAATACAAAAGATCCAAATGATAAAAAATCCAAAATATAAATTGCATCCAAATTGATCCTTATGAACCCGGGTCTTCTGCTCCACTCTTGCATCATAACTCCACAGGCATATGTAGAGATCCGTCGAGATGCCCCATCAAACCATAATTGCTAATAAATGGGATGATCTGTTTCTTCTACGTAATAAAATTAGTGGAATCTAACTTGTCGATGATGTTACAAAATGGTGCGGATTCCAATGCACTCCATGAACTCCAAAACTCAAAATATTATACATTTGAATACAAACTTAATAACTAAAAGATACACATGAAGATGGAAATAAATAATTTTATTCATAATGAACATAAAAAATACAAAAGAAAATTACATGTAAGCCTCACTATAATACACTCAAAGAAAAACAATATACAACCATAATACTATCCATCACTCTCTCAACCTTTACACATACACACATCTTTTTTTACAGAGAAGGAGAGGACAAAGTAAAGGAAGAGAGGGAAGAAGCCCTCTCAAATAACTTAAGGGAGAGACCTCCCAACGGTTAGAATTCTAGCAGTTGGGACTGCCAACTTGTTTGACTTGGTCCCCTATATATATTTATAATAAATATATATAATATGTTAATGTATATATAATATATTTAAATATATACATATTATATATATATATATATATATATATAAAGATATATACATAAACATGTATATGTACAAATAACAATATATCTATATCTATACACACACACAAAATGATACATTAATCTTAACACCCCCCTCAAACTTACAGTGACTAAGTTTGTAAATACAAACAAATAACCCTTTACATAAAATATCATTATTTGTCTTCATCAAGATCTTTCATTCGTTGCTTTCTTAAGGAGTGCTCTTGATCTTTAAACATGTGCTCTAAAATGGTCTTTAGGATTTTCAATATCATCAAAGCTTGAGAAGCTGTAAATAAGCTCACAAAATATCCGAACTATACACACACACACATATATATATCATAAGATTTTAAAAAGATTATTAATTATGTATTATGGAGCGAGGATAGTCAAACTATTTTATTAAGTCAATTTAACATAATTTAACGTGAACAAATCATGCGATAAACTTTTATCACTTTAATCATTCATGAACACATGCATTATTTAAAGTAAGTACACATATATTTATCACAAAGACATGATCATTAAAGAGATATCTCACAAAAGAGTTTGAATCACAAAACATTTTTACACAGGGGACGATAAGAAATAATTTCAATCATTCAACAAAGATTTAAAAAAAACCAAATACATAATTCAATTTCATTTTAGAAGTAATATAACTAAAAAGGATCACTTAAGGACCACACAAATAATTTGTAAGGTAAAATAATATGCCCTTCAAATGCTTAAAAAACAATATAAGCAGAAACAAATAGCAAATCCACAAAGGGATTACAACAAATAAAAGAGATTACACAAGCAATAGTCCACTATGGGACAATACAACATTCAAACGAGAACAATCACCAAGGCACACTATGCGCATACAAAAGCCACAAAGGGCACACACCAATACATAAAAATATAGATCTTCTATTATGAAAATGCTTAGAAAAGCATTAGTCAAAGAAAAACAAGAACATGAAGAGGAACAAGAAAGTGTCTATTACGTGCTTACAAGAATAAAAGCACAAAGTCCACTTATGAATTGTTCACATACACTCAAGCATATAAGATTTTTTTTTGTATAGAAGACGCTTGAGAAATAAAAAAAAAACTTATGCAGAATATGCAAGACAAAATAAATTATGCAATTAAAGCATGTATACTGCAAAATGCATGAAAATGTTTTAAATAACCATCATGGAATAAAGCATGCAACTAAAGCATATATAATGCAAATTTCGTGAAAATATATTTAATAATCATTTCTCATGCAATAGCACATGAGTTTAGAAAAATACGAAGAGATTTAAAAAAAATCTCATATATCAAAATGAATGAATTTTGCAAATCAAAACACTAGTTTGACCATCACAAGCAATCACCTCACTAGACCTCCAATTCTAAAAGGTCAAGTGTATCAGCGACTAAAACAAGAGCATATACATAATGTTACTAAAGGGCCAAGGACACTCACGAAGGTGTGTATAAATATCTCGTGTCTATATATAATGATACCCAAAACAAATGTATCAACGATGAAACACCTTTTGCAAATGAGGTACAAAAATTGAGGTGGAAGCACTTCAAGATCTACGGTCTCTACGGCTTTGATACCATGTAATGAAATGGTGCTCTTCCACAAATGCACAAACAACTCTCAAACATGTGTCTATTGGAGACACTACAAGCATGACCCTTGAAAGGGTATAAATGGACGAACACTTGAGTATAAATAATATTTTATTCATACACTAAAATGCTTAAGAAGCATTGCTTTACAAAGAGGGGTTCAACCCTATATATACAAAATGTAGAGTGAGGAGAGGAAGAGCTCTTCCTAAGAGTCGTTGGACCTAGTCCAACAGCTCTATTTGTAGCCGCTGGACTAGGTCCAACGGCTATAGGCATGGTCAAGATCTAACGAGATCTTGACCATCTAGTTTAAAATGAACTAGAAAAAATAAAAAGAAAGAAAATAAAAAAGGAAGAATAAAAAATAAATAAAAAATATAAATATATAATATATATATATCTATTATATATATGTATTTACATGTTATATTTTAACACATAAAATTCTATGATAGACAATCCAAATGCCATAAAAAAAGGCAATACATATTCACATAATTCAATTTCTATATAGGTGAGTTCATATCAAATATCCGATTTGAAAAAAAAAGTTTCAAATCAAATCCAATAAAGTTAGGTAAAAACCTTAGCATAAAAATTAGTGCAATCATATGCACAACAATATGTCAATTGATGCAATTATATTCTATACATGATGTATTATGACAATTTTCATAAACTTGAATAACCAAATAACGAGTCATGCCCAATATAAGCAATCTGCATAGAGGAGATAAAATTATGAGGTTTGAGAATCCTTTAAAAGATCATAAATCCACCAATCAAGAAACAAATACACTAAGCACATACAAATGATCTTACTAAAGGGAGAAGAGCACATATGATTAGAAGTTAAATCATAAGTCTACTATGAGGCAATTGAAGACAATCATATGGAGATTCCCAAAGATCTCTCTCTCTCTCTCTATATATATATATATATATATATATCAAACTTAAGTGTACTAGTGCACAACTACACAAATAAAGGGCTATGTACAATCCTCACAAAGATGAACAAGAGTCATAAAAACAATATAGATGTTTTTGATAAAATACTCTCAAAGAGCCATAAAGATCCACATGTATATAATTACATCAAACAAGAGATTTTTCTTATAACGCAACACTCTTCAATAAACATGATGTAGAATATCAATACGCAAGAGAGAAATCGCAAAAGCTAAACACATTTATTGTACGATAACAAGTCATGCTTATGCCATTCAATAAAGATTTCTTAAGGCATATACCAAAAAGAAAACCTTAATCCAATATGTGCCATTTGAAAATAATCTTACTTAATAGAGTAATGTTGCTCAAATATATATGAAATAATATATTCAAAAGGCCTCATTAGAAATAGATCACGATAAAAGTTCATGTTTGATCATATCATAATATTAAAAATTTCAAAGATAGTCCATACATATGTTAAGAAACATTCAAACATGAATTTTAGTATTTTGCAAAACATATAATATTTTAAGAAGCCACATATTCAACTTTGAGTGAATAACTACGAAGTTGTTCTCTAAGCAACATACTTGCAATACCCATAAAGGAAAAAAAAGGTGTTCTAAAAGAATACAATCACAAATCCCACAAAGGGAATGCATAATAAGGCACAATATAAAATTATATTTTTATTCAAATGAAATGAGTGTGCAAAAGCACATATATATCTTTGCAAATTATAGCTTTTCACTACACATCCATAATCTAAGACAAAACACACCATTCTTCAAAAATTATTTATTTTAAACATAACTCTTTTTAAAAACTTACCATATATATGAAAATCGAGAAGCCAAAGATACATACCGTAATGCGAAATCCTTAAATCCATTTCATTCATTAATACAAATCATTTCCAAGACCTCGACGCCTTGCTCTGATACCATGTCACAAAATAGTGCGGATTCCAATGCATTCCATAACAAACTCTAAGACTCAAAATATTATACATTTGAACACAAACTTAAGAATTAAAAGATACACATGAAGATGTAAATAAATTTTTTTATTCATAATCAACATAAAAAATACAAAATAAAATTGCATGTAAGCCTCACTACAATACACTAAAAAAAAACAATATACAACCCTAATACTGCCCATCACTCTCTCAACCTTACACATACACGCACATTCCTTTTTATAGCGGAGAAGGAGAGGAAGAAGTAAAGGAAGAGAAAGAAGAAACCCTCTCAAATAATCCAAGGGAGAAGCCGTTGGGACTAAGTCAACTTATTTATAATAAATATATATAATATATATAACTGTATATGTTGGGCTGCCAAGAGACATCATATTCAAAAAATGAGTGTAGCTGAGATGCGGATGCTTAGATGGATGTGTGGAAATACAATAAAAGATAAGATTCGGAACGAAGAGATACGTAAGAAGGTAGGTGTTGCACCCATTGAAAATAAGATGCGAGAGAATCGTTTACGGTGGTTTGGACATATTCGGCGAAGGCCTAATGATGCTCCAGTTAGAAGGTTGGAGAAATGGGAAAATATATTAGTTAAAAGAGGTCGGGGTAGGCCTAGGAAGACTTGGATGGAGATGATAGGAAAGGATATGAATGCTTTGAACCTCACCGAGGACATGGCGTTGGATAGAAATGATTGGAGGAAAAGGATTCATGTGGAAGACCCAAAATGAATTTCTTTTTTGGTTCATATCGCTGACCCCAATTGTTTTGGGATGAAGGCGTAGTTGTTGTTGTTGTTGTATATAACTGTATATATATATAATATAAATATAATTATAAATAAATAATATATATATACAAAAGGATACATTAATCTTATCTGATGACAAATTGACTTAGAAAAGAAGAGTTGATAGGGGTATTGGACACCAAAGAATCCCTGAGAAAGGGAGTAAATAACGTAGACAAGAATTCAAGGCAAAGGAGGTAAGTATGACTAGGTAACCTTTTTCTTCTTTTCTTTCGGTTACCGTACTTTTTTTTGGGGTCATATTCAAAAAGCACTATAGAGACATATGTGAAAGTATTTTCAACATGATACTATGATCAAGACCTTAATATTCTTGATGATAAAACATGTGCATTCATGCACAATAAGAACTCTTAGAACACTTGTGCACAAAAGCACAACCCAACAAATCTCACAAATGCTCAAAAGCATAAAAGAATAGGAAAACTTTATTAATCACTTGGGCTTTGACTCAAAGCCATAACAAATTACAAGGGGAGAACCCCTATTTATAAAATCTTAGAAGGAGCCTTGGAGGGGCTCTACTCATAGACGTTGGAGCCGCTCCAACGGTCACAAATGTGACCGTTGGAGGGGCTCAACATCTATTTGAGTGCTCCCCAAGGTATCTTTTGGGAAAAGACAAAAAATAAAAAATAAAAAATAAAAAATAAAAAATAAAAAATAAAAAATAAAAAATAAAAAATAAAATGGAAATTACAATCACATTCACGAAAATGAATGTGCGTAAAAAATAAGAAAATGACTAAACTACCCCTATGACTAAAATAAGCAAAAATATATGTTTTATATATATATATATATATATATATATATATATATATATATAAGTGGATAGATACATATACATATATATCATATATGTATATGTATCATCCTTTATATATATATATATAAAATATATAAGATTACAAGATTTGATTACATAATTTAACAACATCAACCTCATAACAAGTCTGCTGCAGCAGACTAGAATATCGTCAACCCTGATTTTTTTTAACTATAACTAGGGTTGACACGATATACCAAGCGCCCCTTTTTTTTTTGAATATGGGCTGGCACAATATATCAGCAGGCAAGATATAACAGATCTGGTTGCTGTTATATATATATTTTTTGAATTTGGACTGGACAAATCAGGTTGCTGCATATATATATATATATATATATATATATATATATATATATATATATATATATATATATATATATATATATATATACTTTAAGGACGGAGATAGGAAAGAAGGCAAATAACAAAGGAATCCAATAAGAAAAGATGATTAAAGGACAGCAATAAGTTCACCCAATAATCTAATGGAAACACAAGAAATAATCAGAGAAAAGCGATCTTGAAGGGATGATTAAGAAGATTAATGAAGAAGATAGATAAGAAAGACGAGATGCAAAGAAGAATCAAAGAGGAAAGAAACATGGAAGAAAATAAAAGGAACTTATCATCTGTTGGATTTGATGAGGAGCTTACTCTCGCCCCGCTCTGATACCATGTGAAATTTGAGAGAGTTGCTGTAAAGGAGAACGTGTAATAAAATACAAAAAGAACAATAGGATGCCTCTTATGGGCTTTACAAACACACTAAAGTGTGCATAAACAATGCCCACTTATGGGTCAAATACAAGAACGTACACACAAGGCCACTAATGGGCAAGAGGTAAAAAATATAAATCCTTATTAGAGTAATTGCTTAAGACAAACATTCATTGAGAGGAGGGGGAGATCCCCTTTATATACAATGAGGCTCATTAGAGCTGTTGGGATGCTCCCAACGGCTAGAAATGGAGCTGTTGGGAGCTCCCAACAGCTCTATTTGGTCATTTACCAAATAGCCCCTATGAAAAGGGAAAAAGAAAAAGAATATAAAAAAAGAAAAGACAAATGCACCCCCTAATGGACAGTCTATTTCAGTTGACTGAAATGATGAAAATACCCCCAATGGGTATTACCCAGAGTTATCGGAAGCACCTAAGCAAAAGGGGAAGCGCGAAACGCCGCGCTTTCGAAGCGTCCTCCTTTTATGGGAAGCGCGTTTCCCTTTTATGGGAAACGCGCTTCCCCCTCGCTTCCCCATTTTTTCCATTTTTTTTTCGCTTCCCCCTCGCTTCCGGTTCGCTTCCTAGGTCGCTTCCGAGACGGTTCAAAATTTTCTTCTAAGTGGTCCCCCGCTTCCCCGCTTCCTAAATTTTTGAAAGTGCCTCACTTCCCGCTCCCGCTTCCCGTATCGCTTCCCGCTCCCGCTTCCTCGACTGGTAACTCTGGTATTACCTATTACACATTTGTAAATATATATATAAATAAATAAATAAATATATATATATATATATATATATATATCCAATAAGAAAGGTTTCAATTTATTCAAATGAACGATTTGAACACCTATTGATTCTAACAACTGATTGCAGAGTTGATCATTCAGACCTTTCAATTCATAGATGTGGATCTCGGACCTATGAATGGGGATATTCCCGATACTCGCAAAGAAAAAAGTGACTTAGACAAAAAGAGAAGTGACTTGGAAAAAAAGAAATGAAGTGACTTAGACAAATCTTGTTTGTCGATAACCTTGGACCAATCAATCGAATGTTGATTAATACGTAATCGATCGAACACTACTTGAAAACGGTTCTTCTGGTTAGAAACGAAATGCTCTTGAAAATTCTTGCTCCCATTGGACCATTTGTATATATATATATATTTACAAATGTGTAATAGGTAATACTCATTGGGGGTATTTTCATCATTTCAGTCAAATGAAATAGATTGTGTCCATTAGGGGCGCATTTGTCTTTTCTTTGTTTTTTTATATTCTTTTTCTTTTTCCCTTTTCATAGGGGGTATTTGGTAAATGACCAAATAGATCTGTTGGGAGCTCCCAACAGCTCCATTTCTAGCCGTTGGGAGCATCCCAACAGCTCTATTGAGCCTGTATGTATGTATGTATGTATGTATGTATGTATGTATGTATGTACTTTAACAAAACAGAGAAGGATATGGCAGCAACAATAAGCCGTTCCTCTATGCTTGAATGAGGAGACACCCTAGGTATCCTTTTATTAATATTCTTTGTGTGTATAGAAATACCCTTACAATACATAACAATGTTAATAATATCCCACATGTGACAATGGACTAAAATGGCCCTGATAATATAAACATAATACAAACATAATATAAACACGAGACTCTGGGCCTATCCTTAACAATGGCTTGTTTCCTGATGTATAACTAACAGCATAACCTACTTAATTATCTTCTGATGTTTCATCCTGAACATCAGGAAGTTGGTCCATGTACTTAATCTTTAGATGTAGAAGTGTATTCTTTTGACTTGTCATGGGGTAAAGCTCCAACTATGTGTAAGTGAGAGAAAAAGTGTGCTCACTGGAGTTTTTGTACTTGTAGGTTTTTTATTTTATTGATAATATGTTTTCTTGGACTTCAGTAAATCTTAATCAATGAATGCTTCTTGTGAAACTTATTTAGTTGTGGGCTTAACATCTCGCATATGGGGAGTATATGTGTTGTTATGGAACTTGGGGATAGCAATCCTATGGTACTAATTGGTGAATTTTCTTTTTACTTTTCTCACACTGTCAAGTTTCATATTTTCTGTGCTCCTGGATGAACTGTGAAGTTGACAATTGTGATGCCTGCTTCTTTCTCTTTTACTTGAGAGACTGCTTTTCTTATGCTGCTAACGTAAGTGTCTTGCTTAATTGTACTTCAGGCTGTGTATGGTACACTCTTTGAAGCTGAACATAGATCTACTTTTTACATTCCTTACTGGAAGTTTCCCCTTGCAAGATGGATTGTTCCTCGTCAAAGGAAGTTTCAGAAAGACCTCAAGATGATCAATGATTGCCTTGATGCACTAATTTCAAATGCAAAGAACACTAGAGAGGTCAGTGGCATGGATTCTACTACTACTACTACTACTATACTATTGCTACTATACTACTGCTACTGCTACTGCTACTGCTACTCCTACTGCTACTGCTACTACTTGGTAGACACCTGCCAAGCTTGTGCCAAAATGATGTACATGAAGTATGACATTATAGGACAGTAGAGGGGATGGAAAGAATGGGGAAGAGTGGGGGAGCGAGGATGACCAAGTTGGATCTCCACCTACAAGTCATGAGCCTTATCCTTAAACTTGCAAATATGTAATACTAATATAACATGCACCATTCCTTATTCATAGTAGGCAGAGATGCTGGTTGGCTCCTGTCTTGTTGCAACCAAGGTCAAGGAAAATGACAAACCAAGCAACTTCAATGAGAATCTCCTTGGTGAAGCTGTCATATGAGAGGTCCAAGAAATACGTTGCTCAAACATGCTTGCTGATCATTATCTCTTATGTTTATCCTTCAAATTGACATTCAACATGTTGACTTCATGTCATTGTGGTTTCCTCTTCACTAATGCTCTTGGAAGCTTTCCATATAGGTAGCATGTTGTTTATCACAATGATTTCCACAGACACTGGAAAAACTTTCTTATTGGCCTTAACCATTTCTGCTAGCTACCGTGTTAACTTAGCATCAATGAATTCCAATCCTAACTCAAAACTCAAAACCAAAACTTGCATATATCAATTCTTAGCCTCTCTAAAGGGGATATGCTCATGTGTCTATGAGAAGATGAAGTAATTATGAAGAGAGAGGGGAGGGCTGGCCTTGGATTCTCCTATGGTACAGAAAGGGAGTTCAATATTGCAGCTTGTAGACACCCAAAGTTCAATTGAAGTTTTAGAAATTGGATCATTAGATCTCTTTTCTCAAGCATGGCCTTTTGGGTTTCAATTAAGACAAATCCTAGTTTAGTTGTACATTTTTTCCTCCAAAGAGATGCTTTCATAGTTTTTATCTGAAAAATGAATAAACTTGAGAATGCCAATTTTCAAACAAAAAAATCATTTGAATTAAGGTTAGAAGTTATAACTGAAACAAAATAACTTGTCTAATGACAAAGTTGTATTTCGTGTAGGTCCACTTTAAGTGTGATATTGATGATTAAACTTATGTTTTCAGGTTTTGAATCTAAAAGAAGAATTAAAGTACAAGGTTTTAGCTTTCTTATGCAACAAAAATGACCTCAATCTGACATCAAGATCAAAGGTTATTCTCAAAACAAGTTAGTCTGTCTAACGATACGCTAACTTGTTGTTAGACCAAAATAGACTTTGTTGACCATGGTGAACTTGTTAAACTGCATTTTGTCGTCAAATTAAGCTAACTTGTCAGTAGACCAAAAAATACCTTGTTGTGCTCTGCCTTTTGCAAGGAGGTTATCAGCCCACCAGCTTGCCAAAAATCCTGCATTACACGGTTATGGCCTTCCAAAACGTCGAAATTATCTCAAAGTTCATTTCCAGACTGCTCTTTTTGTACAAAACTAGCCAATTAGAGCTTGCCACTCAGAATTTCAGCCAATCAAGTGAGACCTCCTACGTGATGAATAGTTATGAATCTTTTGGATTTAAAATGTCATCCAATAAGCTATAAAAAGTGATCAGCACTTTAGTTCAGGTTTCTTGACTGAGAATAAGTGCTAACTGTCATGAAATGGTAAGGATTCCAATGCACTCCATGATGATCTCTAAGACTCAAAACATTATACATTTAAACAACAAACTTAAGAATTAAAAGACTCATATCAAAATGTAAATAAATAATTTTATTCATAATAGACATTAAAAGAAATACAAAATAAAATTACATTCAAGTCTCACTACAATGCACTCAAAGAAAAATAATACACAACCCTAATACTACCCATCATTCTCTCATCTTACAAAGGCACACACCTTCTCATATTTATAGAGAAAGGTAGAGAAGAGAAGGAGAGAAGAAGTGATAAAAAGGGAAAGACCACATGTGGGAGAGAGCTCCCAACAAATAGAATTCTAGCCGTTGGGAGTTAGTCAAGCTAGTTTCACTTGACTCCTATATATATATATTATATATATATATTATTATAATATATATATATATATATACACACACACACATATACATATACATATATATATATATATATATATATATACTTATATTACATTAATCTTAACACCCCCCTCAAACTTACGGTGACTCATTGTAAGTTTGAAATTACAAAATAAGAAACCCATTACAGAAGATGTCTTCATAGACTTCATCAAGTTTTTCCATTTGGCGTCTCCTCAAGGGGTGCTTAATCATATGCTCTATTACATAAAGGATCTTCAATATCATCAATCCTTGATACTCTCGAAATGTCTTTAGAATCATTCATCCCGCCAATATTTGAAGAACCTTAAAGAAAGCAAAAACAAGAGCAATTTAACAAGAAATAACTATATATATATATATATATATATATATATATATATATATATATATATATATATATATATATATATATATATATAGAGAGAGAGAGAGAGAGAGAGAGAGAGAGAGAGAGAGAGAGAGAGAGAGAGAGAGAGAGAGTGGCCAAGCACACAAACATAAGATACGTACAAAATAAGTCAATTTTAACATTTTTCAAAATCATTTAATGTAAGAATTTTGAATAGTCATTAACTACAAACATGATAGTCTTTGACAAACTCGACCATAAGAGAATAATACTAAGGGAGATGAAAACAATGAAAATCATGCACATATATATTTATCCCAAAAGACATTAATATATAACAATCATAAATTTTCATCATTATTAATACTATGAATGAATAACTCAATAAGAAACCATCTTTACACAACAGAAGATATAAATAAGCATGGATCTATTAGAAGCAATATTTAAACTAACAACTAATGCATATATGAATGAACCATGCACTAATTTAGAACCAATAAAGAATCGCAATGAGAATTAGATAAAAAAATCTTTCAAGAACACATACTTGAAAATAAGCAAAAATAAATGAATCACAATGAGAATTCACACAAATACAATAGAAGTACCTAAGCACTCATGAGCAATCAAATGCACACAATAGCCACTATGGGCATACACATACGAGATTTTACTAATGAGATGCTTAGAAAAACATGTGATAAAATATGCGAAATTTATAAAAAACACAGTGCAAAAGCACATACAAGTCCAAACATTGACAACATAAAGATACAGAGGCACAATACAAGCACAAATGTAATATCGCGTATTTTAACACTTAGTTAAATTTGAGAATTTCGAAAATTTGGCTAAGTATAGAAGAAAAAATTGGTAGATTCTCGATTTTAGGCTGATGCTTTAGAGTTTGGTCTTGGCCCAGGTCTCATTGTCAAGGCCTAAACGAGCCACTCAAAATGTGAGAAAAAGTTTTATTTTCGACCTTTAAATTAAAGCAAATTTTGGGTTATTTTCGGGTGAATTTCGAAAGAAAAATTCGATTTATATATCGTTGGATGCATCTCGAAATTCTGAGTATAACGATATTTTATTTTCCTTGATTCGGGCTACGGTTGGCCCGAAAATCGCATTTTTTAAAAAAAGGAGCAGTTTGTCAGTTCATATCCGGATTTAGATTAGACTGAATCTGATAGATTGGATCCAAATTAATATGGATTTGGACTCTATCCAAGACCCATATTAATCTGGATTTGATCCAGCCCAAGACCTATTTGGATTTTTGGAGATGGATTTGGATATTGGATTTGGATCAAAATCCAAATTCATGCCCAATGATTTTTTCAACTTTAAATTCAGTAAAAACCTTTAAATTGGAGTTAATTAATGTTAAAAAGCCTCTCAAGTTAATTTGGCAATTTTTGGAAGCTTCTAAAAATTTATTTATTATTTAATATTAATTAATTAATTTAATATTAATTAATTAATTTAATATTAATTAATTAATTTAATATTAATTAATTAATTTAATATTAATTAATTAATTTAATTTCAAAATTTTAATTTTGATATTTGTTTAGGACTCGGAGTAGAGCCTTTAAACACACCTAGAAGAATCTAAGATGGTTTTAAAAAGCCTATTAAAATAAAACTTTGAAAAGTCAACTTGGACAATTTTAAAATTTTCAAAACTCGTAATAGAGAAGAGAGTTCCAGGTGGGGCTGCACCCTCTTCTCCAGTCCATCTAGAAGGGGGGGGGGCGTCACCCCTAGAGATCTATAAATAGATAAAAAAAGGAAGAGAGAGAGAGAGAGAGAGAGAGAGAGAGAGAGAGAGAGAGAGAGAGAGAGAGAGAGAGAGAGAGAGATTCTTCGATCATCCGTCGTTTCCACCATTATGTCTTTGTTTCTTTTTGATCTACGGTTAAGGTACGAGTCTTTTTCTTGTTTCGGATGATAAAAAGAGTATGAATTTGTGTTCCATGCAATATTTTAGTGAAACCCATGGAAAATAGTAAATCTGAAAATTTACTCTAAGATTCATGGTGGAAATCAATGCATTTCCTTCTTTTCAAAATTTATTTTGGAACAATATATATATATATATATATATATATATATATATATATATTGTAATACCCACGATTTTTATCAGATAAATAAATTTAGATTTTTAAGTCATTAAGGTGATACACAAATATTTTATTGTTTTAATTATTTATTCGTAATTGGATCTTGGATGACCTATTTGGATCTTCATTGTTGGATCCCAAATATCCTGTTTAGAACTCCGATATTCCATTCAGATCTTAGATATCGGACCACGAACCTTAAATTGAATATTTAATGATAGATTTTGGTCAAATGGATTGGATCCTCGAAGTTTAAATCAAAATTTTAATGGTAAAATTTCTATATTGGGTCTACAACACTTTAGTGGGATTAGTATAGCCTAGGCGATGTTCGGATCCTTAACATTTCATTTGGATCTTCGTCGGAACTTCAATATTAATCTGGATCCTTGTATGGAAACCGTAAGGATCGATGTATATCCATAATAATTCATTTGGATCCATAGTTCCAAATCATATAATTAAAACTTCAGATTTCTGGACCCAAATTTATTAAAAAGATTTACGAAGCACAATGGATCTTGGATCCATATTAAGTTATGTCAATTTTTGATTAACGTAAACGGATCCATAAAGGGTCCATATTTATGTATAATATCATAAAAATAGAATAAGATAATAATAAACATAACTTATATATATACCCAAGTTAATAAATGGATCCACAGTTGGATCCATCTGGATCCAACATGCGGATCCATATTTCGGGCAAGTTGCAGATCCGCACCATAGGTAAGTCGCAGATCCAACTCTTGGTTGGAACTCGGGTCTTGGACCCGGACCCAAGCCCTGCCCCGCATACGTAAAAAAAAAATTGTTACATAAGGCAACCCGATACGGGTTGCCTGATAAAACAAAGCTGGTTAGGGTTCAGAGTGAACCCTAACCCTCGTAAGGGGAAATCACAAGGGGCAACAAAGGGGAGATGCGCAGCCGCCACCGGTGAGGGTAACGGCCCTCCCTTTTCGGGCAACCTTCTACATAGGCCCTCCCGTTTCTCTATTCCTCCCACGCTCTCTCTTCCTCACACTCTCCTCTCTCTTGTCCGCACGGCTTAAGGAAGAACGCCCGACGACAGGGGAGCTCGACAGTGGAGCATTCGATAGTGGCCGACCCTCTTATCGCGACAGCAGTCTCCGATCGTTGGAAAAGCGTCGGAAGAGGTAGGAAATTTCTGTGTTCTCCATGTTGGGTACGTCATGGGTTGAGACTATGGTGTGGGTTGTCCGAAAAACCCCAAATTCTAGATTTGGGGATTTCGGCTGTTGTGAAGAGAACCTCAAATCCAGTTCATCTCTTGTCCTTAGATTTCTTTTAAAACTAAATCTCATTGAAAACCCCAAATCACCGATTTGGGGGTTCCGGTTTTCTATGTTGGAAAGGCGACGTTGGATTTGCTGTGTATCCCAAATCAAAAATCTGGGATTTAGGTTTGCCGAAAATCCCAAATTCTCGATTTGGGGATTTCGAATTTTCGATAGTAGATTTTCCTATGGTTGCTGCTGATGGGTTACATCAAGCATGCTCAGCCCATTTGGGTGGGTTTAACCGATACAAGGGCAGAATCTGGGTTCTGCAGGCATGCTTAGCATATTTTGTCTTTAAGAAAATCGGTATTGGATCTTCAAATCTTGTCTAAATCGGGGTTTGTAGGGGTTACTATGTTTAGTAGAATGTTAAGTGCAAGCATGAAATAAAAGTCTTGCACAATCTCTGTATTTGATGAACCACGAACTGCCTGTTTGCCTTTATACACCTGTATGCTACGAAGGATGTCTGCACAATCTTTATATAAGACGAATTATGGAATAGGTTGTTATGCTATGTATTCGTATGCAATCTCACCTACTGTATGCTTGCGCAACATCTGCATTTGATGAATCACAAAATAGGTTCGAAAAAGAAAAGAAGAAGTTGAGTTTAGCTCGCTAAATGGCGATACAGATTCCTTTATAAGTAAACCTGCTATTCTATAAGATGGCCTCCTAACATTGTTTTCTTCCTCATTCAATTAAGTAGAGGTTACCGGTTCTCATAGATCTTTTGAATCTCTGGGGTTGTATTCCTCAGTTATGAGTAGGTCGTCTGTTTATAGCCTCATATGAGAATAGCAGTAACTTCTGACCCTTGAAGACAACCCAATATAAATTACACTGACATATACATATAGAGTCAGGTCACCTGTAATTGGTTGAACTACTTTCCAAAACCTTACAACAAAAATTAGGGATTTCAGTTAATCATAAGACAGCTTATGGGAATACCTTACCCTTTTTCTGTAATTGTTTTATTAGGAAGTCTTCTGTATCCTAATGGTAAGGATGAGTTGGAAATCACGGAAAAACCCTCTAATAAGCTAACCATTTCTAGTGAGACATTTCACAGGAACACAAATTAATAACAATGATGCACTCTCCAACACTGCAGATTTTGAGGATGAATTAATGACTATAACACTGCGGAAAATTGTAACTGAAGTGACCATTTCTTTCCCTTAAGCCGTAAGCTGCTTTGTATTCACATATCTATGCGGATTTGGTATTCTGGTTGTTATTGATTCAATTAAAGCATTAGCTGCTGCCCAAAAGCAATCTTATTAAACCCAGCAGGAAACCAATACTTCAATTATTTCCCTGTTAACTACCTAACATAGATACATTTATGTTTTTATTTTGCAGGCTATCAATAATGTTAAATGTATTGAATATGAATTTGGTGGTTGTCGGTTTTTATAATATGAAAGTCTGGATTTTAATTTAGCTTCCATGTCAGAACCGATATAAGCTATTTGCTCATTAGTTGTCGACTTTTTCCATGTGGTGATTTGTGAATTCCAGTTCCAGATATTATGCTGCATGTAAAGTTGTTCGACTGAAGATTTAGTGGAAGATTAAAAATGCATTTTCAAATTGCATATGAAGTTGATGCTCAAAATGACTATTAAGCTGCATATTCAGTGGAGATGTAGTTGCTTATTTAGCTGCATAAATCATGATGTTCAATTTCATATTTCTTAAAATGTTCCAATGCCCCTTTAAGTGTATATTATCTAGAAGGTTCAAATGGCCATTAAGATGCTTATTCTCCAATGTTCTTATGCATGATAAGCTGTATATATTTTTCTGAAGTACTATTGCCTAACACTACATATTTGCTGAAAGTATCAAATGCCAACTAAGCTGTATATCTTGTGGAATGTTCAAATGAGAATGTGTTTGGAGAAATGTATATAGTTGTATTTCCAAATCTCTAAAGATTACACTGCATGCTCAATAAAGGACACCAACAGTGTCTTTGCTTGTTTTGCGAATCTTTTAATAAATGCCACCCTGTGTTGGGATGTCACAAGTCAAAACCTAATGGTACGTTGTGGCAATTTGCTATTGAAGAATAAATAAATAATAAAAATGATGATGAATGATGATCTGGTAACCGAACCTATGGGTCGGTTGGTTGTGGACATATGAATGTCAAGCTAGTGTGTTGAGGGACATGCATAGACCATCGAAGTTATGATGTGAATCCATATGAAAATGAAAATATAGTATTCGTGCTCGACTGGTTTAAAGGCACCGAAGCACTTTGGGTAATAACCATAACATTGATGAGAAACTTAAATTTAATTTCTATGGCCTGACTGGTTTAAAGGTACCGAGGCTTGTGTGCTTGACTGGTTTAAAGGCACCGGAGCACTTTGAATGGGTTTAAGCAAGCTATATGTAAAAAGGATTTGGATGGTTTATGCACCTTGGTAAAATGACTAAGGTTAGGATCTACTGCTAAGGTAGTAGAAGGAAGTTGGGGAATGCCCTGTACTTCGGGAAAATAATTAAATGAAAAGATTAACCCACTCAGATTCGGGCTTACCTTGGAGAGGGTAAGTGGTACAAAACTCCGGGGACATGTGTTTTACTGTTTCGAGCTAAAGTGACTCGATGGTCCCCAGTCCTCGGAGTTGGGGGGGGGACCCGGACTACCAATATGTCCTAGGTGGTAGATCTTTGTTCTTCTGCAGAAGTTAGGGATGCATCCTGTTTTGGTTTTGGCCTTTGGGGGATTCTCTCGGTCACTGGCCGCTCCCTTAGGATTTTCAGTCTCAGTTAGAATGTTCGGGTTAACAAAATACCCTTGAATAATATATCCCCGAACGTTCTCTTCTGTGATGGTTGCCTTGGCCCGTGTGTACCCGCGGGATAAGATAATACAAACACTATTTAGAACAGTTAGGTATCACAGTGAGTGGATTTATAAAAGGGACATTTGCATATTCTTTCAGCATGCTCTATATTTTGAATTTGAAATGAACTGAAATCCTGAAATGGGTAAATATGAGATGATTGAACTATTACATAAAAGGTATGTATGTTATTGTTATTGCTGTTGCATACTTACCTCACTTGCTTATTAATGTTGCATACCATGTTCTACCTACTCATGTGAATGACTGTTGATTACTGTTGTTGGTTTACGTGCTATTGTATATACTAAACATTTACACTTGACACCCACATCACATACTAGACTCATGATGTACCTGCATTAAGAGTTACAGTTTTTCTACTTAGACGTGGTAGTCTAATTCCAATCAATTTACTATTTTCAGGTAAAGAATAGGGTTTATGAGCGGTTGCGGGATGAGGCATCAGATCGAGATTTTTGGATTTATTGTTCCAGGGATCGCTTGGGTTTCCTTTTATGATTTTAACTCTGATGATTTTCATTGATATTGAAATGAAATAAATGTGTTGGGTTTTCTCTCCGCCGTAATGTCTCGAAATGCTTAGCCCTATTTTTACTTCTTGTTTACGCTGTTATATATATATAAAAAAAAATCTTCAAATTTTGGGTTAAAAATTTCGGGGCGTTACAAATGGTATCAGAGCTTTGGGAACAATAGATCAAATATCACGGTCGTGCCACACCCTGCAATCGCTCTGTGAGTATAATTTATTTTGTTTTGTTATTGGTTATATTACTTGTTCTTTTATGGTGATTCTCATATTAGCCTATAGGTGAATTCACGCCTATAATTGATTGATTTTAACTTATTAACGAATGATACTTCACGCCTACAAATGATTTGCTTTTAGGTTGTTTACTTATCACGCCTACATAGTTTCTCGGTAGATGACCGTATTATGATTGTTTGAATGTATCTCTCATACTTGTATAGCATGATTGATGTGTGTATTATGGATATTTAACTAAATTTCTTAGTAGATATGTGTGTGTGCTTCATGTCAAAATAATCGAATGTGATATAATGTAAGAATTATCAATGCACATAAAATGAGTAAATGATCTGAATGTCTCATATATATATATATATATATATATATATATATATATATATATATAATGTGACGCAGATCTAGGGTTGTGATGTTTTGAAAAGCAAAGGGTATTGTGATTTGCATGTAGATGTATTCTTTTTATGCATATTTGCTGTTTATGATTGTTTTTATATTAAAACAGAATTTTTACCATAATAGGCTGGTAGTTTAATGGCATATTTCATGATAAAGGGATTATGTCATGGGGTTTTGTAGAAGTGGATTTTAAAATCAATATGCACTTGCATATTTGTAAGTTTACTTGTTCATACGTGCTTGCCAAAATGAAAGGCTATATATGTAGGACTGTGAATGGTTATTCATAAGTTCATATGAACATAAAAATCTGATTTACATGAATATTGGCCATATGAATGTATTATGCATGCATGATTGTCATTATGTTCGTGAGGTGTATCTCAAAGGAGTCATGGACCTTTCATATGTCACATTAGAATATCAGTTGGCGGATTTCTTCACTAAAGCTTTGTGTACTCTGCGCTTCAACTTCCTTAGCAAACTTTCGGTCATCCTGCCCTAAGTTTGAGGGGGGGTGTTAAATTATGTAATCAAATCATGTAATGTTATATATATATTTTATATATATAAGGTAATACATATACATATATTAATATATATAAATATGTATCTACTTATTATATATATAAAATATATATTTCTATTATTTAGCCGTAGGGGTAGTTTAGTCTTTTCCTCATTTTTGCGCATATTCATTTCTTGAATATGTATTATATTTTTTCCCTTTTTATTTTTCTCTTTTTTCTTTTTTTATACACTTTGTACTTTGTACCTTGGGGGGCCACTACTAGTCGTTGGGCCCCTCCAACGGTCACATTTGTGACCATTGGAGGGGCTCCAACGACTGTGTGGGAGCCCCTATATAAAGGGCTCTCCTCCATTGTATTTTTGAAGGCTTTGGGATTATAGCCCAAGCTTGTGTTAGTGAAACTTATGACTTTTGGGTTCGTATTTGTGCATTTGTGAGTTTGTGTTGTGCATTGTGTGCATAAGTCTTTCAAGTGTTCTTGTTGGGCGTTTGTATACGCATTTATTTCCAAGAATATTGTAATATTGTTCGTAGTATCTTGTTGGAGATACTTTCACAATCCGAAGCTGAACATGACTGTTTTTCTGTACATTGGAAGCTTTATATTCTTATGCCATTACTAGGCTGACTGGCAGACCTGCACAGGTTCAGCTTGTGCAGGGTATTGGCAGGGTTTCGAAAAAAAAAACCCAGCCGACTACCGGTTGGCTGGGTACTTGTTCACTACCTTGGGGCCGGCTGGCAGCCCAGCCGAACTGAGTTCGGTTAGCTTGTCAGGCCTTGAACACTTGTGTTAGCCCAGCCATGTGTTGGCTGGGCATGAGAAAAAAAGAAAAGAAAACAGGAAACAAAAAAAAAATGTTTTTTTTTTGTTTGGGCTAGCTGGCACTCAGCTGGCTGCCAGGCCTTGGCAGGTGGTGCACATGCCCAGCTTGGGCTGTGTGGTACCCCTGCCAGGCCCATCCAAGCCAGTCGGCTGGGCTGCAACCGAGCCCAGTCGGCAGGGTGCTGATGGTTTAAAAAAAAAAGTTCAAGCAGTCTTGGCATGAATAATTCCATAATTTTTCTCTATTTGAGTTAGACTTGGTTATGCATGCACATAAGTAATAGTTTGCACATGTTTAAGATTCGTTATGTTATGCTTAATCAAAGTATTATTGCATAGTTGTCTCATGTACATGTATACATTTGAAATGATATGTTTTTGCATGTAATAAATGCATGAATGTTCACATGTTTGATTCATGAATGAGAGCATGTATTTAACATGAATATGTGCATTGAATGAAAGCATGCATTTAATGTGAGTGTGTGAACTGATGCACATGCATATGAATATTATTGTTTCATGCACATCCTTAAATTGATATAAATGAATGTGCATTGAGAAGCATTCAAAAGTAATGCATAATAACATGATATTTATGATTTTTGCATATAAATGCATCGATGATCAAAATAGATCATCATGGGCTGTGTGAGCCTTGAGTATGTGTTGCTCTTTGATTTACTTATTCTATACATTGCAAAAATCAAATATAATATTATTGTTCTTATTGCACTGTTCTATGTTGCCACGGGCTGTGGTCCCGTGAAGAGTTTCACATGTTGATTTTCGAGCTTGTGTTATTAATTCTGCATGTTAAATTACAAATTAAAAGAGATGAATTAATAACAGGATAAAAGAAATTAAAATAACAATGTAATCTATGTTTCTTTGATGTCCCTTCTATAGTATAAGAATCTTGGACATTGCGGTTTTGGGGAACCGTGATGATACTAAAACTCTGTGTGCGTTGTTGTTGCTCCTGAACCTGATATTAAGATTCTTTTCCTGACTACGAATTTAGGAAGAATTAATCACTTTGCCTGGGGGTGGTGTGTAGACACAACTGTTGTTTTGGTATACCAAGAAAGTGACAATTGTGGATTTGGATGTCCCTGGTGTCCCGACATTAGATTTAGATGTTTAATGTTCCGAAGGTTGTTTCGGTCGAGGGCTAAGTTTGGAACTCAATAATAAAATACAACTTGTGTGCTAAGTTACCCTGAGAACCCTACTTGACCTTGGGAATTCTTACCCGTTTGGAATATATACGGGCAACAATAATTAAAAAGAGAAACTTAAATTGTGTGCATTTAATAGAGACATGTATATGCAAAGAAACTCGTGATAAAAAACAATAATTTATTCATGCATTGTACTGAAATTATGCATATTCTTGCGATGCATTAGATCATGCATAATTATTTATTCCCTTAATTGTGATGTATTGGTGAATGAATGATGTTTTTTCCCTAATGCATGTCAAATGTCTTTATTGCTTAAATTATTGTCCCTCATGCTTAATAATTGTGCCCTATTGCATAAATAGTTAATTGAGTTATGAATTTGTTATAATTGCATCCCTCTAAAATATTGTATTTTAATAAATAAAGTTTGTGTTTTGTGTGAATGATGGGTAGAAGATCTCTTGTGGTGGTGGTTGTGTCTAACTTTAAGGGACCTGGGTTTATGAGAATGTTTCCACACTTATTTAAAAAAAAAATTGCCACTTTTTTTCATAGGTACGAGTTAGGGTCATTACAACAAAAGTGCACAAGTACAAGTCCACTATGTGACAATACAAAGAGCCAACAAAGGGCAACATAAGCAAAAAAAAAGATTTATCTATTGAATATATGCTTGAAAAAAACATAACCTTATGCAAATTATGGAAGACAATTAATCATGTGATAATTCATGCAATTAAAGCATATAAAATGCAAAATGCATGAAAATATTTAAACAACCATTTCTTATAAAAGAAAAAATGAGTTTAGACAAATTACAAATAGATTTTAAAAAATCTCATACATCATAATGAATGAATTTTGCAAATTAAAAACATTGATTTAATCACTACAAGCAATCACCTTCTAAGCCTCAAATATCAAGTTTATCAGTGACTAGAACAAGAGCATAATCATCATGCTACTAAAGGGCCAAAGACACACACGAAGGTGTGTATAAACATCTCTTATCTACATATAACAGCACTAAAAAACAAGTGTATAAGTGACTAGAACAAGAACATAATGCCAACGAAGGGCTAAAATCACACACGAAGGTGTGAATAAACATCTCTTATCTACATATAATGACACTAAAAAAAATAAGTATATCAGTGACTAAATCAAGAGTATAGTGCCAACAATGGGTTAAAATCACACATGAAACTATGAATAAACATCTCGTGTCTACATCTAATGCCACTAAAAAAACAAGTGTATCAACGACTAGATCAAGAGTATAATGCCAACATTGGGCTAAAATTACACACGAAAATGTGAATAAACATCTCTTGTCTACATATAATGACACTAAAAAATCAAGTGTATCAACGACTAAATAAAGAGTATAGTCTCAATGCCAACAAAGGGCTAAAAATACGCACAAGGGTGTGAACAAACTTCTATTGTCTATATATAACATTGAAACTTGTTCAGTTGTTTCTTTGTATTTTTCAGTTTATTAAGTAATGATTAAAGGTAGTTTGCATGTTACTACATGCTAATTGTACAAGTTCACATGTTTGTTTTGTTTTGCTCTTTTTTTTTTGGACCTTTTGCGATAGGAAGCGGATGTTGAAAAGTTGCAACAGAGAGATTACCAAAACATTAAGGTATGATGACATTCTCACATATAGAAGACATCTATCACTTTTTCAATTACTTCATGAAACTTCAAACATTGAGGCCTCTACTTGTAATGATTCTTTATATTTTTTGAACCCTATTTCTAGGATGCAAGTTTGTTGAGATTCCTTGTTGACATGAAGGGGGAAGATGTTGATGATGTTCAGGTGAAAAGCTTATTCATTATAGTCATATTTAATCATTTTAGTCAGCATAAAAAGATAGAATTTCTGTATTTTTCTGTTTAATTGTTTTTTTCTTGATCAGAGTATTTCTATATCCGTTTGTATTTTCAGCTTAGAGATGATCTGATGACGATGCTTATTGCTGGGCATGAAACAACAGCTGCTGTTCTCACATGGGCTATATTTCTTCTTGCTCAAGTATGTATCTCTAAATAAGTTCCAAGAATAAGTTAAGTAAACCTTGAATCATTTGAAGTTTCAATTATCCATAGCATATACCATATCTGTTAGTAGTCATCTCTTTATATGTTAATTCAAGTGGTATCTTCAATTTGTTGTACGCCTTTCCTGTTGCAGAATCCCCCCAAAATGGAGAAGGCTCAAGCAGAGATTGATGCTGTACTTGGTCAGGGGCAAATAACTTTCGAATGCATAAAAAATTTGGAGTATGTACCAAAATTTTTCATGATTTTAGCCACCATAACTTCAGCACTAAACTAGATTACAGGCAATCTTTGCCTCATTCTGCCAATTATGCTGTACAACCTTGAGAACATAGAAACATTACAAAGTTCTACAGTTTGATCATAAGAATGTTACCTTTGTTGGAGTTTTTAGCAGCCACTGCATCTCAAATCTTTTGGAATTTCTTTTCACTCCTATGAAAGATGATTTTTATAGGTCTTAATTGCTAATGGTAGTAGAGGTAAATAATGGAATATTTTTTGAATCATGGAGATTATAAGAATGTTTTGTGTTATTTTGGCATGAAAGACAAGCACTTTAGGCCTTTTACAAATTAGGAAGCCAGAACAAGGTTGGCTGGGACATTTGGGAATTTAAGTCATCTGTCCATGTCATAAAAGCAAAAAGAAACCATGAAAAAAATCTGTACATGTGCATGTTTTTTATGTTGTAAGAAACACAAATTGTCATGAAATGACATGAAACCCGGGGCACAATAAGCACTAAACATCTCTGGCTCCACAACAACAAGGTGCACACAACTCACCTCAAAAGGCGAAAGGAAAGAGACGGTGCATCAAAGAAAATACTGTGATGGACTAAACCAAAGCCAAAAAAAGGCAACAAGAAAACCTTAGAAATCACTTTCCAAAAAGCGGCTATAAACAAGAGCCAATTTGAAACACAAGATTTCATATCAAGTCCAATAAAAGGAGTTTAAAAACTCCAGTAAATAAAGGTGCAATCATATGCAAAACAAGATGACAAAATACACATCATGAGAGGCCATATATAAGACATCCATAAATCACACAATAATACACATCAAAAATTCAAAAGACATAAAGCCTTAAAAGGAATGTAATTAGAAGGCAATTCAAGAGGAAAATAGCCAATAGTGAAATAATCACAATGCTGCTAGGGCAAAAACACACAAGGGAAATGGAAGCACTCAAGTCGCGAACATAAGCATAAGAGCACACAAAAGAGCCACCAAGGGCACAAAGAGAAGCCTATACTATAAGTCAAGGAAACACAAGTCACTAAGAGCACTAACCACTAAGGGTGAGAGAGCACTCTTAAAAAATATTATTTTATTAAGCTCACAATAATGCAAAAAGAATGCATAAAGAAAGACATTATCATATCCAAAAAACACGCATCACAATACAATCCTATAGATCTAATGCATGTTACAATACAAGCAAAAGTGCTTAATACCCAATGCAAGAGCATGTATTACAAATCTAACCAAGGTAAGAATATGAACATGTTATGTATAAAGAAAACATATCAAAATCTAATGCATGTTAAGAGCACTCTTTAAAAATATTATTTCATTAAGCTCACTATAATGCACAAAGAATGCATAAAGAAAGACATTATAATATCCAAAAAAGCCATGCATCACAATACAATCCTATATATCTAATGCATGTTAAGATACAAGCAAAAGTGCTTAATACTCAATATAAGAGCATGTATTACAAATCTAACCAAGGTAATAATATGAATACATTATGTATGAAGAAAACATATCAAAATCTTATAAAGTGCTCATGCCTCATGCATATATAAACTAAAGATTCCATACAAAAGATAATTTAAGAGTATGCAATGTGCATCTATACAAATTCTGCAAGTTTCTAAGTCATGCTCACAAGGATTAGCCTCAACAAAAGATCACAACCCTAAAAAAAAACATGAATATGAAGTCATACACCAAGACATTCTTTGACATTTATAACTACGAGGTACTTAAATAAAGCATCTAAGTGCCATAAAAGCAATAAGAAAACACATGCTCAAGAATACTAGATTACACACGTAGACATTAAATAGAGTTCAAAAACCTAAGATTCAAACTAGATCTCATAAGCACACACATGTATAAGGTATCATTTCACAAAATCAAATAAATATTATAAACCTCGTGAAAATATTTAATAAAATTTTTAATTGGCACAAATGAATGCAATTATCCAACAATACTTAAATAAGTTTGAAAAACATTTAAAGGTTTTAAAAATAACCCCATATACCAAAGAGAGTTCAAAGAGCTTAATCATTTGCTAATTAATAAGCATAAAACAAGAAAATTTCAACAAAAGAACTTTAAAAGTAACAAATAATTTTTGAAAGATGGGAAAAATGAGTGTTCTCATACATAATGCATGAGATAGACAACTCAAGCAAAACAGAAAAACCATATATATAAAGATTTAAGGTACGTACTGGATCAAGATCTCCCTTGAATCCAAGTCATATATCGATCACCATGCCTTCACGAAGCATGGACTTGAACCAAAGAATCCCAAGACCCAAAGAGGCAACATACCAAGAAAAATTTTCTTGGCTTTGATACCATGTCATAAAGTGTCATGGAACCCAAGACACAATAAGCACTAAAAATGACAGCATAAATAAGGTTAAAATGCATTTGACAAGATACAATAAAACCACGCATAGCCATGAAGAAAAACAACTCATAAAAAATTAAATATTTTATTAATGAAAAGTGTACAAAAAATATACAAGAACACCTCACTACAACACTCATGCACTCACACTCTACATACATTCATCCTCTCTCCAAAACACACAATGAGGCATATGCCTCGTATAAATAACTTACCAAAAGACTGGCTGTTAGACTATCCTAACGGCTAGAAGATCCCAACATCTGGTCCAATGGCTAGTTGGACTAGCTACCAATAATGCAAAAAACAAGAATAAAAAATAAAATCAAAGAAAATCCTAAAAACTAACCTTAAGTATACATGAGTATACTTATCATAAAAACCATAAGAAAAGGAATACCTAAAGTATACCTAGCATATAATAAAATTAAAAATATACAAGAATACACCAAAAAAAGAGGTACACTTTGTAATGCCCCAAATTTTAAACTTGCTAACCTTTTCAGAAAAACAAGCAAGACACTAGATATATCTCTTTCCTTCAGAGTTTGTTTATGAAATCAGTGGAAGATTTTTCTTTGATAAATCATAAGGCAAGCTGACAACTTTGGGCACGTTAGCTAAAAGAACCAAAACTCACAAGATTCAGATATCCAAAGGAAAATCCAATACAAACCCAAGCATCCAGGACGCGAGCTAAGAGCAGGAAGAAGAAGTCTTGAAGCCATCTTGCAATCACGCCATCGCCCGTAGAGTACCTAAACATCACCTGTACCCATAGAATGGTTAGTTTCGCGAAAAACTAGTAGGTGCACAAGAGAGACTACAATGAACTGAATTAAGTACATTTAATTCAGTAGGTTACGCAGTTTAAAGCAGATATGCAGTTAAACAGGTAAGCAAAGCAAGCAGGTAAATAGTGCAAACACGTAAGTAGTACAAGCGAATAAGTAGTGCGAATGCGTAAGTAGTTCAAAGCAAGTAAGCAGTTCAAAGCAAGTAAAAAGTGCAACTGACAAACGCATCATACGATTCAATTGATCGTAGGCTGTGAACCACCACGCAACTAGCTTATTCTCGTTCCTAGAACGAGATCACAACATCTAATCACCATCAGGACATCGTTTGTCGCTCACTACATCTAATAAACGCGTTGTCCTGAATAACCTTAATCTATTCTCATCTCTCAAAACCTTACGCGGCCAACTGCCACCTGTTATGACTCACTAAGGCATCATACTTTCTCAGAAAAGCTCACCCTTCCGTAGGAGGTCCAAAACATAAACACTAAGTCAAATCGCTAACGATCTGATTCTCACATCTGAGTCCTGCATGTAATCATGCTAAAACAGAAAGTTGAAACTATGAATTCATAGTTGGCTATCACAAACAATCTCAGAAGATCATCACAGCTCACCATAACTTTTTATGGTAAGCAAAAACACAAGATTCACATCGGATCGCTCGGTCCGGAAGATATACGACTTGACAAGGAATTACCGCCCTAGAGGGTATACTTGGTCTTGGACCATACACTTCCTCACAGGAATTCACTGTCTTTGCGGCTACCCGTTCGTGGACAGTGTACATCCTCACAATGAATCTACCACTCTAGCCGGGTACCTGATCTTGATCATACACGCCCCCGCAGATAATCCTTTGGAGATCAGGTGCTCGACAGACACCCCTACTCAGTGATACATGCATCATTAATCGACTGATCTGAACCATTGACCGCCTCGGGGTCGGTAGCCACAATATGGGCACAAGCTTGCATATTAGCAATATGCATCATATCACTTCACATAGAAGCATATAATCCTACGCATCGTGTTATTGCCACAAGGAATATTGCAATCCTCAAATAGGACCTCAAAGCATGCGTAAACGACACATGAGAACACGCAGATATGGCAATCGAGTTGATTCTATGGGCGAAGAGTAACTAACTTTACCCGTCAGCCAAACAAAACAACTGAATAAGACGAGCACTCATAACAATGCTCCTAAAACATACAATTACCATCAAATAACTCAGTCCATCAACAAGTAATTAAATTAATCGTAAGGCATAAACCATTGCATCACAAGCCATTTATAAGCATTCATACGGCAACAGTTATATCACAATATGTAAGCAACTTATAGGACAAGCGGCCACATCAATCCTAGTTGCCACCAGTTCGTAGATTACGAGCTGTATGCAATCACATCAATCACAAGAGATACAAGCCAACAAGTGCTACGCTACAATAAGCACCAAACAGTTCGACCAAGGGATAAAGCAAGTCACATGCTAATATGTAGCAACTGGCATAATGCTATTATTATAAGCATTTAACTAGCATGAGAAGCTCCTTATTACTCCGCAAAGAACTGCGTAAGCAGTTTAACCAACTAGAGTAACGCCTTGACAGACGTGCACAGCTCAACGAGTAGCATACTGAACTATCGAGCAAGCAAGCGAATTAGTAGTGCAAGCAAATCTCACGACCCAACGACCAGTGTGAACATACCTTATGTTTCGATAATTACGAACCTGCGGGTACGCGCAGGCAAAATGTAGAACCAACTGAGACTAGTTCGGGCGTCTGTTATTCTATGTATTTTCAATAACCAGAATAGCTAGTTGAGTTCGCTCCAAAGGGACGACTTTAGCCGAGAGAGGATTCCCCAAAGGAGGCTGTGCCACGGATGCATCCAACTTCTGCAGAAGTGTTGAGCTAACTAATGTAGCCCCTTTCCCCTAACTCCAATGACTGGGGAGGCCGGATCGTTGGCCGTAGGGTGGTTGTTAACTGTTAATTTTACCTATAAACAGACGTGTTCTGTTGCACGCACGAGAAAGGATAAAGGGAAGGAGGGAGCTTTCAGAAATCGGCAGCCACAATTAACTTGTTTGCTGCAGTAATACTTCATTAGGCTTAATAGGGTTACAATCATTTTACAATGACAAAGGTGCCCTTCATTAGTTGCACATGTTACATTAAAATACAAAACAAAACTCGTGAATGGATATGGATCCTTTATCGGATCCATATCCAATCCATATTCTAATACCCTCCCTCAAGTTATGCATGGGAGTGAACCATGCACAACTTGTTCTTCAGATTCCAGAAACAGTGTCTTGTAAGACCTTTTGTAAACATATCGACAACTTGGTCTTTTGAAGGCACATAAACTGGTTCAATCTCTTTGTTTGCTATCTTTTGTCTGATGAAATGTTGATCAATCTCAATATGCTTAGTCTGACTGTGATGAATAGGGTTGAATGCAATTTGTATAGTACTTCTATTATCACACATAAGTGTCGAATTTGAGATATTCTCTCCCATCTCTGCAAGTAGATGCCTAATCCAGGTCACTTCTGCTATGGCAGCTGCCATAGATCTATACTCTGCCTCTGTGCTAGATCTTGCCACAGCCTTCTGTTTTCTGCTACTCCATGAGACAAGATTTCTCCCAATGAAAACACAGTATCCTGAAACAAACCTCCTCTCATCTGGATCCCCTGCCCAATCTGCATCCGTATAGGCCAGTATGCCATGTTTTGGTGTCTTCCATGAAGATTGAATATATATGAGTCCATCACCCACCGTTCCTTTTAGATAGCGAAGGATGCGTTTGACAGCATCCATGTGACCAGTCTTTGGTTCATGCATGAATTGAGATACTTGATTAACAAAATATACAATGTCTGGTCGAGTAAAAGTAAAGTATTGCAACATACCCACTAAACTGCGATATTTGACTGCATCAGGATATAACTCACCATCACAAATACTGAGCTTTTGGTTGACAACACTGGGTGTGAGTAGAGGTTTACAATCTGTCATTCCTGCTTTAGCCAGAAGATCAAGAGTGTATTTGTGTTGAGTTAATGACATTTTTTCATCTTGTTTGTCCACCTCTACACCAAGAAAATATCTTAGTTCCCCAAGGTCTTTCATTTTGAACCGCATACTCAATAAAGCTTTAATTCGTTGAATGTGGTCTGGAACATTACCAGTGATCACAATATCATCAACATATATGAGTAAGAAAACCACAGTGGTACTATTCTTATATATAAACAGAGAATGGTCAAGTTGGGAACGGAAGAAACCATGTTTCTGAATTTCTAAGGAAAAGCTTTCAAACCATGACCTAGAAGCTTGCTTCAAACCATACAAAGCTCTGGTTAATTTGCAAACATATTCTTTTGTGTCTCCCTCTGCATAACCTTGAGGTTGCTCCATGTAAACCTCTTCCTTTAAGTTCCCATGAAGGAATGCATTCTTAACATCAAGCTTACTAAGGGTCCAACCATGTTCATTTGCCAAACCTAGAATAATGCGAATAGTTCCCATTTTCAATACTGGGCTGAATGTCTCATCATAATCCTGACCATATTATTGAGTGAATGTAACGACCCCAACTCCTACCTTTGAAAAATGCGGAATATTTTTTTTTCTAAGAGTCGCGAAAAACTTCCCAGAGACCTGGGGTCTCTACAGTTCCAATTTCAGTTGGATAACCACACATCACAAAGCAACTTACATTTATCAAACATAACCAATCCACTGAACTCTTTATTAATGAATCAATAAGAGTAATATTTTCAATGTCAAAAGTGAAATATCAAATTGCAGGAAATCAGAAGAACTAAAAGAAAAATAACAGTAGAGCCACTCTGTCTGTAAGTGAAGCCGTCTGAAACAAATGTGACCCTCGTATCCCTCAGAAGCGAGTCGACTTCACTGCTCACTTGTACCTGGGAAAAACCAATAAAATAAGAGGGTCAGAAATCCGAAGAATTCTGCAGGTTTCCCTAATGAATCAAATAAGAAAAAGAGCATAAATAAGATCCATGTAATATTTTGAGGAATACGATTATAATCAATTCCTAAGTCAATTAACCATTCATGCATAATTAAACATTTAACAGGAGGGAACACGAAATATGTAACATTGATCACAACTTAATCAATAAGGCAATTAAATGCAAAAGAGCTCAACATCATACAATGATCAATATAAACAACCAAGTGAACAGGTAAACATGCATGAACTAATGCATAGCAAGAATATGCATGATTTATGTGCAATGCATAAACCATTTATTATCTTCCATTTAAGTTTTTCTCTTTCCATATGCATGTCCTATTAAATGCACACAATCCTTAAGTTCCTCTTTTTAATTTATCATTGCCCGCGGATACACCAAACGGGTACAGTCCCCGAGGTCAAGTAGGGTTCCCGGGGTAGCTTCACACACAATTTGTATTTTATTACCGGGTTCCAAACTTAGCCCTCGACCGATATCAGGAAACAGCACCATCCATCGGAACCTTGGAAACCAGCATCCAAAGTCGGGGACACCAGGGAAAACAGCATCCACTGGCGCCACTTTCTTGGTATACTAAAACAAACTCACAGCTGTGACTAACACACCACTCCCGGGTAAAGTGGCGGATTCTCCCTAAAACCGTGGCCAGGAGAAGAACCTCAATATCGGGTTCAGGGGCAACAAAACGCACACGGAGTTTTTGTATCCTCACGGTTTCCCCTAAACCGAATATCCAAGATTCCCACGCTAAAGCAGGGACATCAAGGAGAAAGTGAATTACACTATTCTTTACTTTATTTTATCTGGTTATTAATTCATTTCTTTTACACTTGCAAATTTACATGCGAAATTAATAACATAAGCTTGCACATCAGCATGCTAAACTTTTCACGGGACCACCGCCCATGACAACATAGAACAGTGCGGTAAAACATTAATATCACCTTTGATTTGTTGTAATGCATCAAAATAACTAAATCAGAGAACAACTGGTTCTCGAGGCTCACCCAGCCCCTGATGATCCAATTGACCATCAATGCATTTATAAGCAAAAATCATCAATCGCATGCCTCCACGCATTATTTTTCACATGCTTTTCAGTGCTCATTCGTGTATACAAATTTTTGGTGCATAAAACAATAAATTTATAAACATATGCATGAGTTCGCACATGTACAAGTTAAAGATGCATGCTTCCATTAAATGCTTTCATTCCATACACATGCTCATATCCCATGTATGATTTTATTTAGACTATGCATTCATGTCAATGCATGCTTTAACATACATGTTCATGTCACATACACACTTTGATGGAATTACACATCTTAATCAGCATGTGAACCTTCAAGTGGTGGTGCACGTGTCAATACATCAAGTTAGTGTGCGATATGCATAAGATGTAGCTTTGCAGCAAATACTTTGATTTTAGCTTAATGTGTGAGATGCAGGGAAACAAAACATGTCATGCTCTTACACACATAGGTCTGAATATCAGGTAAGCATAAATATGAAAATTTCAAGAACTGAACCTTACACAAGCTAATCTAACTCAGCCTAAAATATTTTAGTTTAAGCCTTGGCAAACAGCCTGTATGATAACAACCGAAAACATTTACATGTTTAGCTAAATTATGATAACACCCCTAACGTTTGTGTCATACAGATTACATGGGTGTATTCCTAACAATCTTTGCACGTCCATATGCCTCTCAATCACCTTGTAAATAGGTATGACAGGATGCATGATATAAATCCATTATGCTACTAAGAAATTTAACAATTATGAAGCAAATGACCACTTACACATGAATATATATAAAAAGAACAATATAACCATGCAAAGCTGGACTAACGCAGGTATAATGTAGTCTTATTTGAGAAGCAATGACCCAGCCAACCCGATCAGCTGGGTTTGGCACACAAACAACCCCACCCAGCCAACCCGGTAGGCTGGACCTGCTGATGCACACTGCTCAGCACACACCCATTTTTTTTTGAACTAACATAACTTTTCTTTTTTTTTTTGTTTCAGGTGGAATCTGCCAGCACTTGGCAGGTGCAGCGAGACCCACAAAGAAAAAAAACAGGGTATTGCTCAGCCAAGCCCAACTCGACTGGGCTGCCAGTGGGCTCGGCCTGTCAGGCCTGCACCAAGTCTGCCAACGGGCTGGCCCGATAGCTACCCCAACCAAGCCCAGCTTGGGTGGATCGATCCTGCATACATTGCAGGTCGATTCCACCATCTTGCTCTATAATAAAAGGAGGGAAATGATGGGGAACGAAAAATCAAAACAGATGGATGTTGAAAACGAAGGTAAAGAAATGCTTACAGGAGAAAAAAAAGGAAGAATAGAGGAAAGAGATCACTTACCTGTAGATCTGCTGCCGGGATGATCGGTTTCCTGGGGAGGTGAAGACGAATGATGCATGCAGAAGCAGAAAGGAAAGGGTGAAGGTAGATCCGAGAAGAAGGAAGAAGGTGGGGGGGGGTGAAGAAGCGGTCAGAGAGGGGAAAGAGGGATGATGCGGTGGTAGGGCGAAAACGGGTGAAAACAAGAGGAAGAAGAAGAAACAAAGGGGTGCGGTGGTGAAACGCGGGTGCCTAGGGTTTTCTTCTTTGCTGATTCTTAAAGAAGAGGAGGAAAAATCCAGAACGGTGCTTCCGTTCCGGATGGATGGAGGAGGGTGGGTTTGTTAACGATGTACGGGAGATGGAGGTTGAGAAGTGGTTGGAGGCACATGGGTGCCGGCGATGGAGGGGGCGATCGGCTGAGGGTTTTGGTGAGAGAGAGGGGAGAAGCCGTAACCCCATCCGATTTTTGTTTTTTACAAAGAATGAAACCCTAAAAAAAAGTTTTAAGAGGGGTCCTTCAAATTTATAAATTTTCAAGAGGAAGGCTCGTTTACCAGGTTTTTTTTTCTAAAAAGAGTTTTTTCTTAAAGAAAGATATTTTTAGAAAGAGGTTTTCAAAAACCGAATTTTGTTTAGACATATTTTTTTCTTTTCCTTTGCATTTTCCATTTTTTTTTGGTATTTTTGGAATAAAATCCTAAAATTTACAGAAAAACAAGGATTTAAACTAATTTTTTGTATTTTTGAGAAATATTTACAAAAGAAGGTTTTCAAGACTATTTTGGGAAAATTTCTTCAGAAAATGGGTTTGGACCCAAGTTTTGAGAAAATATTCGAGTTTTAAACCTCGAATCGAGGAATATAACACGATGGGTCCAAGCGGATACCAGACGAAGTGTCTGAGCCTTTCAAAAGTTATTTTGGAAATTTCGAGAATTTGATTTTATACATTGGACAACGAAGCTCGGATTTGGATCTTTTATCTGGATCCGGATCCGAAATTGAGTCAGATATACAAAATGAATTTAATTTCAGAAAACTTGAGAAATAAAATGGGATTTATATTTAAAAGTGACTCAATTACCCGAAAATGAAGATAAAGGGCAAAAAGGGAATATTTCCAAACTTTTGAAAAATTTGGGGTGTTCACATTAACCCTTTGGTAAATAGATCTGCAACTTGTCTCTCAGTATTGACGAACTCAGGTTCAATCTCTTTTTCTTCAACCTTCTGTCTCACAAAGTGTTGGTCGATCTCAATGTGCTTGGCACGACTATGATGTATTGGATTGAATGACATGTTGATAGCACTTTGGTTGTCACATAGCAAAGTCGTATGGGAAATCTTTTCTCCTACTTCGGTTAGTAGGTGCCTGATCCATGTGACTTCGGCAATAGCAGCAGCCATAGATATATACTCAGCCTCAGTGCTTGATCTAGCGATGGTCTTTTGTTTTCTACTGCTCCAAGAGACTAAATTTTTTCCGATGAAGACGCAATATCCTGATGTAGATCTTCGTTCATCAGGATCTCCTGCCCAGTCTGCATCACAATATACAGTGAGTCTGCGCTCATCTTTGCCATATGACTGTGGTGAATATATCAATCAATCTCCAATAGTCCCTTTCAGATATCTAAGGATCCTCTTGACCGCTTCCATATGTCCAGTACGTGGCGCATGCATAAATTGAGACACTTGATTGACTGAATAAACAATATCAGGTCTGGTGAATGTGAGGTACTGTAACATTCCTATTATGCTTCGATACCTGGTGGGGTCATCACACAGATCTCCATCTTGAGAGCTAAGTTTTTGATGAAGCACACTCAGAGTTCCCAGAGGTTTGCAGTCTTGCATGCCTGCCTTGCTGAGAACGTCTACGATGTATTTGTGCTGAGTGAGTGTCAAGCCATGAGCCTGGTTATCAACTTCTACGCCAAGAAAGTAACGTAGAACTCCAAGATCCTTCATTTTGAACCTCTGACCTAGTAAATCTTTTACTTCTTGGATGTGGGTCGCAGAGTTTCCTGTGATGACAATATCATCGACATAAATTAATAACAGAGTGCTCACAGTCTGACTTCTAAAGATAAATAATGAGTGGTCCAGCATGGAACGTGAAAATCCATGTTTCTGAATCTTTAGCGAGAAGCTATCAAACCATGAGCGAGATGCTTGCTTCATACCATAGATAGCTCTTTTTAACCTGCACACATGAGTTTTACAATTTTGTTCTTGATACCCAGGGGGTTGCTCCATGTATACTTCCTCCTTTAAGTCCCCATGTAAGAAAGCATTTTTTACATCCAGCTGACTCAACTTCCATCCATGTTCAACAGCTAGGGAAATAATAATTCGGATTGTTCCCATTCTTACAACTGGACTAAAAGTCTCATCATAGTCTTGTCCTGCTTCTTGAGTGAATCCTTTTGCTACAAGCCTTGCCTTGTACCGTTCAATAGTTCCATCTGGCTTGTGCTTTATTTTGTAGACCCATTTACATCCAACAACATTTTTGTCAGGTGGTCTGGGAACAACTTCCCAGGTTCCACATTCATGCAAGGCTTGCATTTCATCATTCATGGCCTCTACCCACTTAGTAGAAGTGGCTGCCTGGTAGTACATAGTGGGTTCTTCTTCCTTATTGAGAGCAGTTAAGAAAAGTTGAAAATCCAATGAGAAGTTGTTATAGCTGACGCACCTGTCAATGGGATGTCGTATGCGGTTTGATTTTCTGACTTCAAGAGTACGAGAATGATTCAGATTGCCGTCTGAGACATTATCTGAATGACTTGATGCTGTCGGTCTGTCTAGAATAGACAATGCCTTTGTATCTGCCTGGTACTTCTTCTGTATTCTGTGATCCCGACGTCCCAGTGTCTTCAAAAATCTCTTCTTCTTGCTGTACACAATCTGAGGAGCATGCTTCGTTGGAGTAAAAAAAAGTTCTGAACTCAACCACGGATAGTAAACTTCAGTTTGCATATTCGTTGCATCAGCTCCGTCATCAAAATTTTGTTCATCAAAGACAACATTTCTTGAGATTCTAATACATTTGTTGATGGGATCATAACACCTATATCCTTTGTAGTCATCTGCATATCCCACAAACCTACATTTCTGGGCTTTGTCATGAAACTTGTTTCTTAGGGACTAATCAATATGCACATAGCAAACACAACCAAAGACACGCAAATCATGATAACTAGGATGAGCTCCAAAAAGACAGTGATAAGGGGACTTATTTTCCAGAACAACCATGGGCAGCCTATTTATCACATGCACGGCAGAATGAAAGGCTTCTGTCCATAGGTTGATAGGGAGATGACTGTCATGAAGCATACTCATGGCACTTTCAACAATATGTCTATGTTTTCGTTCAGCAATCCCATTTTGTTGAGGGGTGTGGGGGCAAAACACCCTTCTTCCTATTCCATTATTTCGAAGAAAAGAAACAAAATCACGGGATGAAAATTCCCCACTTCCATCACATTGGAAAAATTGAATGGACTCAGAAAATTGATTTTTGACCAAGGAAAGAAAATTTTGAAACAAAGAGAAGACTTCCGACTTATTCTTTATGAAATATATCCAAGTGTATCGAGAATAACTATCAACAAAGATTAGATAGTATCTGCTCCCAGATCCAGAGACAATTGGGGCGGGTCCCCATACATCAGAACAAATAATCTCAAAAGGTTTTGAAGCTCTCTTATTAATGGAATGGAAAGGCAATACTTGACTCTTACATGAAAGACAACTGGAACACTTATGACTGCTCTCATTCCCATTAAGACTTTCTTTTGGAATGAGATTATTAGAAACAAGTTTCTTAATGAAATGACTCCCACAATGTCTTAACTGACTATGCCATAAGAACGGCTTATTACATTCAGAAATACTAAAAACACTGGCAGAAGAAGATGAACACAATTCTAACGAAGGCTTTGAATTCAGATGAGCAGGGCAGACAACATGACATGGAGCTTCTTCAAAGACATACATATTGCCTCGTCTTTTTCCTTCAGCGAATGTTTCCCTCGTGCGTAGGTCCTTGACCTGCACAGAGAAGGGAGTAAATTCAACTGAAGCATTATTATCATCAATAAGCTTGGAGACAGAGACGCTGTTTTTCTTAATGTCAGGAGCATGAAGAACATCAGAAAGAGTAAGAGTGGAATGTGACATGGGAATGACAGTTTTTCCATAATGAGTAACAGGATGGTGGGATCCATCTCCAGTAACAATCTTGCTTTTTCCAAAATAAGGAATACGATTAGAAATCTTACCTGCATCACCTGTCACATGAGTCGCTGCTCCTGAGTCAACAAACCAAGTGCCTTCATCACTCTGTTTCAATTTCAACTCTGACAAGGCAGATGTTAGTAGATCTTTGATGTCTCCACTATCTCTGGTATTTGTGAACTTTCTTTTCATTTCTGTCTATGGGCCTTTTCCTTTATTCTCTGGATTGTGCCAACAATTCGCCTTGATATGCCCCTTTTTGTTACAAAAGAAGCAAGTGGGGACAGATCTTGATCCCTGTGCATGAGCAGACATATTTGGAGTGGGAAGCAAACCACGCCCTCCGTATCCATTTCGCCCTTGTCTTCCTCGTCCTCATCCTCTTCCATAAGTCACTCCTGTGGCAAAAACTTCTTGAGAATTTGTGTGGATGTGAGTTTCTTCAGAGAATCCCTTCAGAGTCATTTCATACTGAATCAATTTCGCCCGTAACGCATCGAAGGAAGGAAGAACAGGAAGGCACAATAGTGAAGTGACTATCATATTGTAGTCAGATCCCAATCCACTCAGAGTTTGCTGCACCATGTCGTTGTCGCTTACGGCACATCCTATAACTGCAAGCTGATCTGTGATGGTCTTTATCTTGTTCAAATATTCCATGATGGTCATGGATTCTTTTCTTAACAACTGAAATTCCCTTTTAAGGAAAACCATCCTTGAGAAACCTGCGAATACGTCTGAACCAGTCGCTCCCAGAGTTGTAGCTCTGTACAATTGTCGGGAATGACAGCTAAAACTTCTTGAGACAGGGTTGAGGTGATGTATGCAACAACTGATTGATCTTTCCTTTCCCAATTGAGAAATTCTACATTTTTGACGTACACGATTGAACTCACCCCTTGATCATCTTTCTCTTCTCTCGGGACAAATTCTGGTGGAACAAGAGTGGTTCCGTCCAGGTGACTTAAGAGACCTTGACTCCTTATAAAAGGAATAATTTGTCTCTTCCAAATCAAGAAATTAGAGGTATTCAACTTTTCAGAGACGAGTTGGTTGAGGAAGCTTGAAGAAAGATTTGATTGAGAGTGATAAGGGTCCATTTGAAAAGAAACAACGAGAATGTCAACTAGAGTGTTCACAAAAAGTTCAGCCTTTTTTTTTTTTTGGAATCGCAGGCTGTCGGATGCAGGGAACTCGGTTTCTGAACCTTTTCTGTGCAGTCCAGAAACTGAGATTGATGAGATGAAGGATGCCTTCACACGTTAAAGGAACTCCTTTTTTTTTTTGATAAGAATAGAAATCGATAATCAAAGGATAAGTTTCACAGTATAGCAGTAAAGAATAAAAAAAACCGAATGTGCAAAGACAGACTTAGAGGGGATTAGGTAGGGCTGATCAAGAAAAGAAATTAAGGAGATACTGTGGGTGTCTGTGTTCACGTAAACGTGAATCACAGATTCACAAAAAAATGAAACCCACGTGAATAGAGGTCACGTGGATCACGGTTTCACCAAGGGAAGAAACCCACGTGAGGTGTGGGTACACAGTAAATTTCAGAAAGAGGGGAGAAAATGGGGAAGAACACAAGAAAAAAACCCACGTGAGGTGTGGGTACACAATAGATTTCAGAAAGAGGGGAGGAAATGGGGAAGAACAAAAGAGAAAAGAAAGGGAAAAGGGGGAACAAAAAAAGAAGAAGAGGGGAAAAGAAGAACCTCGATTTTCCGAACTCGCTCTTGTCGGAATCCTTCTCAGCCTCAGTCGGATCTATGCTCTGATACCATGAAAGTTTTTCACCTGTAGAGAAAAGAGAGAGAGGAAGAGAGAGGGAGACGGAGAAGAAACACAAGTTTTCTTTCAGCTGCTACGCTTTCTGTTTTTCTCATTACTTAAAATCGTGACCTAAAGGATGTTTTATAATGTTACAACACAATGATGTGGATCCGGGTCTGGTGTATCCAGACCCGATAGTTTAAGTGGGTTATAATACATGACTATGGAGATCGGGTCCACCTTTTTCAGGGGGCTCGACCCCTCCCTGACCAAAAGAGGCAGCAGGGAGGGCTCGACCCTCCCCTGTCGTCAAAGGTAGCAGGGAGGGTTCGACCCTCCCCTGCCGTAGTGAGACGCAGGGAGCAGGGAGGGGAACTCGACCCCCTCCTCCGTAACAACACATAGGGAGGGGCTCGACCCCTCCCCTGCTAACAGAGGCATCGGGAGGGGACTGGGCCCCTCCCTTGCAAAACCCATCGCAGGGAGGGGGCTCTGCCCCGCCCCTGGGGTTTTAAGGCAGCAAGGAGGGGGCTTTGCCCCTCCCTTGCGATTGAGGGAGGCAGGGAGGCGGCTCAGCCCCTCCCTGCGTAACAGAGAAGTGAAGGAGAAAGAGATAGGAGAAATAGGGGGAAAGAGGGGCGTACCTGGTGGTCGCCGACGGCAGCAACATTGGCGTCGGAGGGAGGTCGCAGGTGGCGGCGGGTCGGCAACGCAGAGGAGCGAGAGAGACCGAGAGGCTGTGAGGGAGAGAGACAGCGAGGGGGGGAGGGGGTTTCGTATTTGAAACCCCCTGCCTTGTTTTCTAAAGAAGGCTCGAGGGAGGCGGTGCCTCAATTGGGTCCGGGTCAGGTCCGGATCCGGATCCGGATCCGACCCGAATCCAAGCCTAATTTTTTTTTTGAGTTCTTACACACTTAGGTGTACTTTGGTATACGCAAGACAAGTAACATAGAGGAATGTTACGTAAATGTTACATATATCGTAACACAAATAACATCATGACAAGCACGGTTTTGGCCTTTTCCTTCTGAATATCTTTTAGGCCACGAGTGAATTGGATATTAGGGTCCAAAAATGGCAAATTGGTTAACATGCACCCTGTTCACATGGGACTAGGTGGCTAGGAAATCTAGTAACCATGGAGTAGACTAGAAACATTGAAAATTTCTCTAAGGTTTTCTGTAAACAATCACTATTTTTTGGGTGTCTCCCATCAGTTGTAGTGCTTCCATTATCTCCTTATCTAAGTATAGGAGCTTTATATGTATAGGATTTGAATTTTGCTATTCTTAGCATTGTTACCCTAGCATAATGGCATTTGGATCGAAGTTGGGACAAGGATTGACAACAAAAAAGATGATGATGAATAGTTTTGGATCAAAATTTGGACATCTAAATCCTAATTTCTATTTTATATACCTAAGAATCTTTTTATATTTTCCATGTGATTCCTGGTCGATATTTTTGCATCAATTGAGAATGTCTACCGAATTTCACCCAATGAATATCTAATTTCAACAAACCAAAACATCTTTTTTGGTTGCAAGTGGTAGACTATAAAGATTATTTACATCACATATATTGGCATTTAGTTCAATATGAGAGTGGATGAGAGTGCTGTGTTATAGGAAGAAACTGTTGCCTATATGAAGCAACATAATAAAAAATTCTGGCACGGTAATTTTGGAATCCAAGTGTTTTATGAAAAAGTTGAAATTCAAATCATGAATGGATCTTTTTTTAACTTATCTCTTTATTATACCACATTTTTCATGTGGGTCTCTTTTTGTAAAATCAAGCAATCAAATTGAAGGTTTCACTTTCACCATCGTCTAATTGATGTTCTTGTATGTATACCAGTAGATGAGATATCCTCTGTACTCCTGCTTGTCTTATGTTTGAGCTTATAAACCTACTTACTTTCTGTTGTATTTTTACCAAGGGAGCTCTAACAACTCTTTGCCACATTGATATAATGCATCACTGTCTTCATTCCTTAATTCTTTCACTTATGACCACACTAACTTGATTAGCTTGTTTTGGCTCATAATCTCCATAGCACAATGATGATTCCCTTGAATTCCATTGAGAAAGCATCATACTAGATTGTTCGGTCAGGCAGATGACTCATATTTACTGATCATTAAGTTCACTTCACTCTTCCAATGTTTTCTTGCTGTCTTGGTTGATTTATTTCTTTTTTTTTGTATTTTTTATGCTCAATTCTCGGGTCAACATCAACATCTATTCTGCTTCTCTAAGTGATTGACTTGCTTCTATTTTCTTAAACTTATTAAAGCACACTTTTAAATTGGACTTGATCCTTTGGACTTCATTGCTTATGATAATTATAAGGGAAATTTTGAAAGAATTTATGTCAATGGTGTCGATCAATGATGGAATCCTCAACTATGCAAACTTTGACTTGAGTGTTTCGTGGACTCCTTGTTGCTTCATATTTTTCGCATTCTTAGGAAAACAAAAAAAATTGTGGATGGTGTTTACTAATGTTGAAATCCTCAACTCTGCAAACTTTTGCCTAAATGTTTGGTGGACCAGTTGTCACTTCATGTTTTTCAGAAAACAAAAAATGGAAACATCAACTCACTCATTTTCATCTAATGGGAGAAAGATGCCTTGAAAATCTTAGTTTCATGACTATGACAGCTATCATCCTTGTCTGCATCCATATTCAGGGTACTCATTCTTTTAAAAAAATTTATTTTGCTCACAATTTAGATTAAGTATACTGGTTTGACTAAAATCAGAAACCAAAAGAAGAAAAGGGTAGTTCTGCAAACCAGAAAGGGGTAGTCCTGTATGAACTAAATGTTCCCTGATATCTGGAATCTACTAAAAAAATCAATCTAATAACAAGAATAAATCACCCTGCGTTTTGTATTCTTTTTTATTATGTACACATAAAAAAATAAAATCTGTAATGAAATTATTTTAATTGGAAATGATGCAATTTGAATGCGAAGAAACCCACTAAATGTTGTCTTCTTTTTGACGAGCTGCATGTAGAAAACTGCAAGTTTCCCATTTCAATAGTAGTAAGCTCTCTTTCATATGTTTTATTTGCAAAAGCTAAAATTTTCTTATGCTGAAAGGTTTTATGAAATCTTTTTATAATGTTAGTTGGACAGTTATTTGGCAAGAGTTATTTTTGGAATTTATATTATGAAATATGTATCCAATGTTTGCAAGATTCTGAGTTTCATGATTTTGATTTAAATGCATATTACGGATATGGTTTACATTTAAATAATTTTTGTATTTCTCATGTTCCAGATATTCTTATTTATTTGGCCCATCTATCATGTAATGGCATGTGAAACAGACATCATTTTCTGGATGTGAAGTCATGACTGCTGAATCGCTGATATATGCAGGTATATTCGGCTTATTATTGTAGAAACACTTCGTCTGTTTCCTCAACCACCATTGCTTATCAGACGTGCACTTCAGCCAGACTTATTACCCGGTATGGCTACCATTGTTAGTACGCTTTTTACATTGTTGTTTGAAGAAAGGAGTTAATACATCTGAGAATGCTTTTTTTGAAAGGTTTCATGCTTACACAAATAAAGGATCAATTATGGAAGTCTCTCTCTCTCTCTCTCCATGTGTTTGTGTATATGTCGATATGTATATGTGTATCTATATATAGATGTATGTGTGTGTATATGAATGTTTTCAACCATATCTCTATAATAGTGAAACATAATGTGTTCAAAATTTTATTTGAAAGTTAAACATATTGAAGAGATTAGAGATAACAATAGAGGGCAAGAGCTTCATTAGGGTTAACAAAAGGAGTTCAACGTTCATTGTGGAGGTCAACCACTCTATATACATACAAAGCTCTCTTATTATCAAAATGCAAAATAGATTAGATTATTTGCTGAGAAGTGATAAGATGTCTCAACTAGGAAATTTCATGGTTGCAGTACCCATAGTCCTGCACTCTGCTTTTGTGCTAGATCTTGCCATTGCTCTTTATTTCTGGCTACTCCATGAGACTAGGGGTGTCAACGGGCCTGGTTTACCCGGACCCGATCCGAACCAAACCCTATAGGGTTTGGGTAGGGTGATAAATAAGAAGACCCGGGTCCGGACCCGAAGGTCCGATTAATACATGGACCCGAGTATAGTTTGTGAAATTTTATACCAGACTCGGACCCCACCCGAGTTCCGAATAAGATCCACAAATTTTCAATGTAAAAATGATAAGAAATATGGTTTTACCGGGTACGGTTCATGTAGTTCTTATCGGGTCCGGGGTATGGTTTTTTTATAGTGGACTCAATTAGACTAGGATTTGGACCCGATACCATACCCAAAAATCTAGTCCAAGTATGGTTCTACCAGGCTCCAAACCAAACCTGACCCATTGACACCCCTACATGAGACTAGATGTTGACCAGGAGACACAATGTAACGGAAAAAAAATTGTTTTGGTTCGGGCCGGATCCGAACCCGACCCAGACCACCGACTCTCGCTGTCTTTTAAGACAGCGAGGCAAGCGGGAGGAGGGTTATGAAACCCCCTCACCGCCTCTCGCCCTCTCATCTCTTCCCGACTCTCTCTCTCGCTCATCCACCGCCACCGACGCCGGCAACTCTCGACAGCCCGCCGCCACCGACATCGGCGACCCCTCCTTTCTTTCTGGCGAGCTCCTTTTCGGCGAGCTTCCTCCGAAAACCCCCTGGTACGTCACCGCTTCCCCTTTTCCCCTCTCAGTTTCTTCTCTCTCTCTCTCTCTCTCCCTAACTTCTCTGTGTGGCCACGGGAGGGGTCAAACCCCCTCCCTGTGCCCCCTTTTAGCAGGGGAGGAGCACGACACCCCCCTCCTTGCTTCTGTTACGGCAGGGGAGGGACCGAGCTCCTCCTCTCTGCCCCCTTTTTGATGTGCCAGCAGGGGCCGATGGCCCCTACCTTTTTGATATGCCAGTAGGGGCCGATGGCCCCTGCCTTTTTGTTGTGCCAGCAGGGCCTGCCTTTTTGTCTGCCAGCAGGGGTCGATGGCTTCTGCCTTTTTGTTGTGCTAGCAGGGGCCATCGGCCCCTGCCTTTTTGTCTGCTAGCAGGGGCCGATGGCCCCTGCCTTTTTGTTGTGCCAGCAGGGGCCATCGACCCTTGCCTTTTTGTCTGCCAGCAGGGGCCGATGGCCCCTGCCTTTTTGTTTGCCAGTAGGGGCCATCGGCCCCTGCCTTTTTGTTTGCCAGCAGGGGCCAATGGCCCCGTGCCCTTTTGCGCGCGGGCCTATACCCTTGGCCTACAGGTCTGGGAAATCTTTGGAAGCTACATCGTGATGGGGACAGATCATTACAATTGTTGGTCTCCAACGAGGAATTCTTAGTAAACGTGAGTCATCTGCTCGCATTGACTACATCCCTCTTTAGGCGACAAGGCTCATTTGGCCCTGCCCTATCCTTTTTTCGAGTCATTTGGGACGGTTGGCCTCAACCCTATGTATCGGACAAGTCGAGTCTTTGCCTTGCTTTTGCTTTTGTCTGGGTTTGCATGTTAATATCGCATATTTGCAGCTACGACGGATCCCACTCGCGCTCCGCGACCCGAGCCGTCAATCGTGTATGTCCGCAGACGTCAGCAAGCTCGTAACCCTCCAAGGTAGGGGAAAATTACATAGAAGACTTGGATAATTGAATTAAGTTCAATTAAACTAAAAATGACCATTAAATGAATATATATATACAAATATATATATTTATACGAGTATGTACTTCACTCAAGGATGCGGTTTTTCACCATCCTTGCTCTTACCTTCTATCAGTTTTTACTTGCCGTCACGGATCGCGTCGAAATTTAGCGTTGCACTTCTGCTTACTGCCTTTACCTTGCCGTCGCGCTCTGCGCCTAGGCTCTGGTTTTTTGCATATATGTTGGTATTGCCTTGCTATTGCAGATGACGTGCAAGTTCTTGCTCTTTGCGTATGCCTTAAAGGCATCCTCGTGGAGGATGCAAGGGGCATTTACCACTCTCCCTCTTGCGATAAGAGTTTAGTCGGGAGCGAGCGAACTTCTTAGCGGGTGTTCTGTTGAGAAACCCGTATCTCGTCTATCGAGGTCGGTATCGAGTCGTGCAAGACATGTAGATACCCCGATAGCGGACGTGATTCGAGAAAATCACATGTATAATGTTGGCACAAGGTACTACTGTTTCAAAGGATAAAGTAAAGTAGATAAACTTTACATCTTTGTGAAACACTCCTGTTGAAGCTTCTATTGAGGAGCTATACCCCCCTTCATCCTAGAGTACTTGTAGTCGTGCATGACACGTCTAGTACTGCGATGATCGGATGAGACGATCGTGCGACCTCGAACAGTGCTAAATGCATAATGCTGTAATCACATAAATGGCCTCACATTCGCCTTCACAGGCAAGATGCTCGAGTGGTTTAAAGACCACAACATAGAATGGGTCGTTAGTTAAGCAACCCCTAACGTACCTATTCGCTTCTATGTGTCTGTCAAGGGAGAGGACAGAGCGGTAGAAACTCCAATGGACAGGTTGTTAACAACCACCCTACGGGCAACGATCCGGCCTCCCCAGTCATTGGAGTTAGGGGAAAGGGGCTACAATAGTTAGCTAAACACTTCTGCAGAAGTTGGATGCATCCGTGGCACTGCCTCCTTTGGGGAATCCTCTCTCGGCTAAAGCCGTCCCTTTGGAGCGGACTCAACTAGCTATTCGGGTTATTGAAAATACATAGAATAACAGAAGCCCGAACTAGTTTCAGTTGTTTCTATATTTTGCCTGCGCGTACCCGCAGGTTAGTAATTATCGAAACATAAGGTCTGTTCACACTGGTCGTAGGGTCGTCTGATTCGCTTGCACTACTGATTCGCTTGCACTACTGACTCGCTTGCACTACCTATGCGTTTGCACTAGTTATCTGCGTGCATTGCTTACCTGTTTAACTGCATATCTGCTTTAAACTGTGTAACCTACTGAATTAAATCTACATAATTCAGTTCCTTGTAGTCTCTCTTGTGTACCTACTAGTTTTTCGCGAAACTAACCCATTCTATTGGGTACAGGTGATGATTAGGTACACCACATGCGATGGCGCGATGGCAAGATGGCTTCAAGACGCTCTTCTTCCTACTCTTAGCTCGCGTCCTGTTGTTTGGGGTTTTGTAACGGATTTTCCTTGGGATATCCAAATTTTGTACTATTTGGAGAACTTCTTAAATGAAAGTGGCTTTTCCAAGTGTTTGCAAGTAGCATGGGTTGTGCGTTTTGGTTCTTTTAGCTAACGCGCCCAAAGTTGTCAGCTTGCCTTTCTGAAATTAACAAAAGTATAGTCTTTCGCTGATTTCGTAAACCATCTCTGAGATGAAGAGATTCCTTTTTAGTCTCTTGTCTGTTTTTCTGAAAGGTTTGCAAGTTTGAAATTTTGGGGTGTTACAATATCCTGAAAAATAATTTGGGTATATTATTTGATATTCTACGTTGTAGGCTATGTCACATGGGTGCGGGTGCGGGGATGCGGCACTTTCAAAAAACCTGGGTGCGGGGGTGCAACAAAAATATAAAAAATTATATATATATATATATATATATATATATATATATATAAGTCCAAAAGTTGGACATAAATGACCCTGGGTGCGTTGACTGCACCCAGGGTCAGGTTGACCGCATCAGGTGCGGGTGTGACACGGGTGCGGCCAGAGTTACTGGAAGCGCCTAGGGTAATGGGAAAGCACGAAACGTCGCGCTTCCGAAACGCGTGGGGAAGCGTGTCCCTTTTTTGAGAAGCGCGTTTCCCTTTTATGGGAAACACACTTCCCATTTATGGGAAGTACGCTTCCCCCACGCTTCTCCCACTCTTCTCCCTCTCTTCCAGTTCGCTTCCTAGGTCACTTCCGAGACAGTTCATAATTTTCTTCTAAGTGGTCCCATGCTTCCTCGCTTCCTACATTTTTTAAAGTGCCTCGCTTCCCGCTCCTGCTTCCCGCTCTCGCTTCCTCAACTGGAAACTCTGGGTGCGACACCTAGTTGGAGAATCCCTTTGACATATAGGGCAAAAAAAAATTTTCTTGGCAAATTTTTTTTAAGTCCAAGAATTGGACCAAAATGACCCTGGGTGCGTTGACCGCACCCATGGTTGGGTTGATCGCACCCATGGTTGGTTTGACCGCACCCGGTGCCGCACCTGCGTAGAGTCGTGTCGACGCGGGTGCGGCACCTTGCTAGCCGAATCCCTCTGACATAGGTTGTAGGTAAATACTGAAAGATGCATCCATCTTTTGATGCAAGGGAACATTTTGCCATATAACCCATAAATCAAATATTGCCATGCATTGTTGTAGATTTTTACAACATCAGATCTTGTAGACCATGATGCTTCATATCATAGCCTATTGGGAGCCCCCACATATTGTTACTTGACCATATGCATGATAGTCTCCCCATGTTCGTCAGTTTCAAGGTTCATAGTGTTAATTTGTATGCATATGATTGGATACAAATTCATGAGGGGTTGCCTATTGCCATGTTATCTCATGTTCTCTAGACATATCAGTACATTACTAGGACAGAGACTTGGTTAATTTCTGCCATGCATTTACTTTTTGTACTTTCAGAAAGTGCCCCTATTTAATGTAGGTGTGAAAATCAGTGCAAGGTTTATGAAATCGCCACTAACATTCTCCAATTATGGGTTGTCCATGTTGATAATGATCTATCTCAGTCATCTCCTTTTGTAGCTGTTCGCAATAACAAGCACCTTGCATATTGCTAACAGCCATAGTTTTTTGCGATAACTCCAAGGATGTTAAATGGATTATCATTGTTTGCATGATTACTTTCAGGATTAGGCCCTTGTTTAGCATGTGTTATAATTTAGAATTTCACCTGGAACTTCTTTTCAAAGTCTCTTCCTTCTGTTAGCACTTTTGCTCAACTATGTTAGATTGGTGTCCTCCAACCTTTGTTACATGGATATGGCTGAAGATACGGGGGATACAGCCATTTTTATGAAGTTTTCAATGTAATTAATATACAAGGAGATACAGAACGGGAGTCAAAATGGAGTATCCGTGTGACATAGCCTCCAACTTCTAATGGTTCCCAAGTAGTTTCTTCTTTGTACTGTTTGCTCCTTTTTTCAGTACTCTTTGTGAGATTGCTTTTACAGCTATTGGTAGTTTGGTTCTCGTCTCTGCCCTGCAAATTTTGTTTATATTGATATTTTTATCTTTTTCTTCGGTTTGTGCTTATGTGTATCTATCATCTGATTTTTAATGTTATCTCTTTAATATCATTAGACAGAACCTAGTTTTTTGGTTATCATTTCCTTTCATTGCTGGATGCCTCAAGGCTTCACATCTAACTCTGCATAGCTTTAAGTTCACTTTGAAACAATATTCTGCTTAATTTTTGTTTATGACAGCCCTAGATTATTGAAGATGGGCTTATAGTGCTGCAAAATAACTTGCAGGGGGATACACAGGTGATGTGGATGGCTATAAGATTCCTGCTGGGACTGATATTTTCATTTCTGTGAGGATGACACTGTTTAGTTTGCTTTTCTCTAAAATCCTTATTTCTAAGTATTTGCAATTCTGGCTGTACTTTTCTCTCTTAAATGATCAAATTATAAAGCTGAGAAAATGTTGTCTTATTTATGTCAGAACTATGGTCAACTTTCTAGCTGTTATTTGAATGCAGCTGTTCACTTGGTAGTAATGTAATCTATATGGTTATATTATGTTTATGCATAAGGGAAAACCTGTATACCAAGTTATATGAGGGTACAACTGTAGTTGAAGTTGTATTCAAAGCTTCTTCGGAGAGGACTAATGTGTTTGAGGTCCTTAATAGTTTGGAGGAGCACTCGGAGGAGGCTCTTGATAACCAGATGGCTGAAGGTGAGCTACACCCTTCAGTCTCGGGTGGTGGCATCCAACAGGTAGTAGCGGTAGATGGTCTACTGGTTTCTTGTATTGAGGTGGTTCAGGGAGTTGCTATTCCATCAGATCAGGAGCTGTGTCAAGCTGAACTTTTAAGCAGCCCTACGGGTGTAGTTGACATTCACGGAGGGGTTGGCCACAGCCATGCTGGTCCTCCTAAGGTGGTTGGGGCTCCTTCTGCCTCGGGAGAGGCAGTACCGAGGGACCCCTCAATTTTGGATGGGTTCATTTTCAGATTAGCAAGGGTGTTCGGCCTGAAGTTCAGTACAAGGCAGTGCCGAGGGACCCCCCAATTTCAGATGGGGCTCGTATTCAGATCAACAAGGGTGTTCAACCTGAAGTTTAGCATAATGTTGATCAGAGATTGAGTGATTCGGGTCCCCTAAGTCTGCTGATCAGTCCACTCTAAGGGCTGAATCGGCTGGTAAAGTTTTGGAATCAAAAGGGAAAAAGAAACTGGGGCACCCTAAGAAACCTATGCAGCTTGGTGGTGGTGGTGGAGGAACGATGAATCTTCATTTAAGGGGGCTAAGGAAGCCAATGGAAAATTATCTTTAGGTAATATTAAAATGAAGGTATTTAGCTGGAATATTAGTCTTTGCTAGAAATTTAGCTCATATTGAGTTGCATAATGCTATTAGATCATATAGGCCAGATATTATGTTCATTTTGGAGCTTATGATCTCTCCCAAGAGATTTGAAGCTTTTCCGTTACAATTATAAAGATTTTTGTTTTATGGATGATGGGTGGGGCTTAGAGGAGCGCATGTATGTTATGTGTTTCTAGAATCCGGACAGTGCTTCTTGTTCGAATATTCATGTTAATGACAAATATATTTGGCTGTTTGTGCATGATTTGGTTAAGAATTTTTTTTTTTATAGTGGCTGGAGTTTATCTTACTAATTATTACGGTTTCCGTATTTATCAGTTTAGCTCCCTCTTATCTGTTTTGGACACTTTTAAAGAGCCGTGGATGATTATTGGTGATTTTAATTTCATTTTTAACGCCACTGAGAAAATAGGGCTACCGCCTCTCTCCCAATCATGTAGCCATTTTAAGGATTTTATCTCTGCTGGGAGCCTGTTTGAAATTTATGATCTGAATCATAAGTTTACATGGGCTAATAATCAGAAAGGTGAGGGAGTAAAATTGACAGATGTTTTGTTAATTATCAATGGTTTGATGATATTGGCATGGGGAGCTCCCTTAAAATTCTTCCCAGAACTGTTGCTGATCATAGTCTTCTCATTTTTTATGTGGATTGTATTGTTTAGCATAAGAGATCTTCTCCTTTAAAATTTTATGCTATGTGGCTCTTGGATGAAGGTTGTCATAGGATTGTTGCTCAGTGTTGGAATTCATTTCAGGCTGGTTGTCCCATGATTCGTTTGTTAAATAAGCTTGATGATGTGAGGATGAAATTGGTTCAGTGGAACAAGTCTTTTTTTGGCAAGGTATGGGTGAAAAAGTAGATGTATTAGAAATTGACTTCAGGCTTTTCAAGCAGCCTTGGATTAATCTAATCCCAAGTCAAATGATTTTGAGGAAGAACTTGAGCTCAAACATCTTGAAAGATCTCTTATATGCAGGAGATGTATTGGAAGCAAAAATCCAGAGTTCAGTGGCTTAAGGCGATCAAAATATGAGATTTTTTATGGCTTCGGTAAATGGGAGGTGGCAGCGGAACACTATTCATTCTCTTTTGGTAAATGGTGACTACATAGAGTCAGGACTTGTTATTTGAAGACCAAGATAGGCAAGATGTTATGCCCATGCTGCCTGGCTTGTGTGTCTCGAGTGAGGAAAATAACCAGTTTCTAGCTGCAATCTCAAATAAATAGATCAAAGTTGTCTTCAAGGTGAATGGTAATAAGGCTCTCGACCCTGATGGCTTTCCAGGTATTTTTTCTAGGTGTTTTGACATTGTGGGTCATGATGTTTCTTTGGTTGTTAGATTTTTTTTTGTCAAAGGGAAGATTGTGAAGAGTGTTAAAATACTATGCATGTTCTTATCCCTAAGACTAGTGGTGCTCAATCCCTTTTCGAGTTTAGACCTATTTCTCTATGTAATTTTGTTTACAAGATTATTACAAAAATCATGGTGAATAGGATGAGGGGTATTTTGACGAGAATTATATCCTACAATCAAGGTGCTTTCTTGAAAGGTAAAGATATTCGAGATAGCATACTGCTTGTTCATGAAGTTGTTGATTCCATTATGAAGCAACATATCCCGACTCTATGTATTAAGTTGGATCTCTCCAAGGCCTACGATAGGGTTAATAGAGATTTTCGTAGAGTTCTCTTATTCAGCTTGGGTTCAGCGGATTATGGTATATGTCTCTACCCCTTTTTTTCATGTGGTAGTTAATGGTATTCCAGGAGATCACTAGAGGGATAAGGTAGGGGAATTTGATTTCCCCTTATTTATTTTTGGTAGTCATGGAGTGCCTTTCCAGGTGGTTGGCCTTGGGTGCCTCGAAGAATAAAGATCGGAGCCTTATACTTGTTATGATAAAATTATATCCCATTTATTCTTTGTTAAAATTTGCAAAGCCTAATTTCAAGTACCTTTCCCATCTCAAGAAGATTTTCCCCTGAGAATAATGGTATTTCATAGTGTAACCAGAAGATATGACAATATTCCTTGCATACCCACCCATCCAATTTTCGCTAAGTTTTGTGGTATTTTTGAGGATTTTATCCTTTTGCCAAAATGTGAACTAGTGAAACTCAAAAGTTTCAGCAAAACTTGATTTTTGCAAGTGAAGCATTTGCCTATACATTGAAATAGCAAAACTCAATTTTTGAGACCTACTTTTATTTTTTATTATTCTTTCACTCCCCGTCACCATCGCCACTTCACCATCACCACTACCGTCATCACTACCAGCACTTCTCCACCATACCACCACTACCACTATCATTGTCATTATCTTCATCACCATTACCACTGCCACCATCACCACTACCATCCTCACCATTGCCATCATCTCCATCCACCGTCACTATTACCACCACCACCAATCATTGCCACCATCACCATCACCATTACCACAACTATCAACATCACCACCGCCACTAGGTTTCGCTAGTCATATAGTAAATAGGTTTCACAACCGAGTTTCGTTGTTCTTTCGGAATTGAGTTTCACTATTCTATTGCACTGGTGATGGTGGTAATTGTGGTGATGACAATGGTGATAGATGGTGGTGGTGATAATGGTGATGGTAGTCATGGTCATGGTGGTGGTGATAATAGTGAAGAAGTAATGGTAGTGATGGTGGTGGTGGTGGCAATGGTGTTGGTGGAGAAGTGGTGGTGGTGATGTGGAGTGGAAGAAAAGTAGTTGTAAAAAACAAAAGTAGGCCTCATAAATTGAGTTTCGCTATGTTCATCAAAATAGCAAAACTCAGAATTGCCAGTGAAATTGAGATTCGTTTATACATCAAAATAGCTAAACTGGGGTACTTTCATTTTTAATTCGCTATTTTGATGTAGGTCTCATAAATTGAGTTTCGCTATTTTTTTGTGCAGACGGATCTCAGTTTTAGCGAAACTCAAAAGTTTTTGCGAAACTCGACTTTTGAGATTTGCCTATACATCAAAATAGCGAAACTCAAAATTGCCAGTGAAACTGAGATTCACCTATGTATCGAAATAGCAAAAATAAGGCATTTTCACTTTTAATTTGCTATTTTGATGTAGGTCTCATAAATTGAGTTTTGTTGAAAGACACACCCAACCCTAGGTAGAGAGAGAGAGAGATAGAGGGAAAGATAGAAGAGAGAGAGAGTGTGAGGGAGAGACGGCTACACAGAGAAAACACTTCCTCCATTATTAGGGCTTCTCTCTATGTTAAATAGAGAGAGGCTAAAAAGAATAATTACATCTTAGCCCATTATGAAAACATAATTTCAAATAGCCTCTAATATAAAAAGACTTAACTTAAAACCACCTATTCTCAACAATATCAAATAAACTTAAAACTTAAAACCTCTTAATCTCAACACTCCCCCTCAAGCTGGAGCATAGATATCAATCATGCTCAACTTGTCACAACATTTTGAGAAATTTGGTCTCGCCAGGGCTTTGGTAAAAACATCCGCTACTTGATCTTCGGAAGATACATGATCGGTGCAGATAAATCGAGCTTGAACCAGGTCACGAATATAGTGTCAGTCAACTTCAATATGTTTAGTCCTTTCATGAAACACTGGGTTGTTGGCAATATATGTAGCAACCCTATTGTCACACATCATCAACATAGGCAGGGGTACTTTCTCCTGAAGCTCGGTCAAGACTGATTTTACCCACATAATCTCAGCTGCAGTCTGGGCCATTGCTCGATATTCTGATTCAGCACTCGACCTGGCTACAACGGTTTGTTTCTTACTCCTCCAGGTAACAAGATTTCCTCCCACAAACACACAAAATCCAGATGTTGACTTCCTATCTTCGACAGATCCTGCGTAATCTGCGTCAGTGTAAGCAACCACATCCAAAGATGGATTTCGTTTAAACAACAGACCTTTACCAGGAGATGACTTTAAATACCGAAGAACCATCATAGCTGCATCCCAGTGAACTTTTGTAGGTTTGTCCATGAACTGACTGATTTTACTCACGGCTAATGAAATGTCAGGTCTAGTAACAGTCACATATAACAACTTACCCACCAAGGATCTAAAGCTGACACTATCCACATAGTCAGACTTCTCATCGAACATGTGAGTTTTGGGATCCATTGGAATATTAGCTAGCTTAGCTCCTAGCATTCCAGTTTCTTTTAATAAGTCCAACACATACTTTCTTTGAGACAACACTAAGCCCTCTCTGTTTCTTGCAACCTCGATACCCAGAAAATATCGAAGGTGACCAAGATCTTTAGTAACAAAGTGCTTCTGAAGATGATTTTTTGTTGCAGAAATATCTTGGGCACTGCTCCCTGTTAATATGATGTCATCGACATATACCACCATAACAACAATTCCAGTATTGGTTTTCTTGATAAACAAGGAATGATCTGAAGCTGACCTGACAAATCCAAAGCTCGACATTACCTCAAATAATTTGTGAAACCATGCCCGCGGACTCTGCTTCAGGCCATAAATAGCCTTCTTCAACTTACACACCTTCTGACACTCCCCCTGAACCTCGAAGCCTAGGGATTGTTGCATGTAGACAGTTTCATGCAAATCCCCATACAAAAAGGCATTCTTGACATCCAACTGAAATAAGGGCCATCCATGGTGCACAACAACAGAAAGAATGAGACAAATAGTGCCAAGACGAGCAACTGGGGAGAAAGTTTCAAAAAAGTCAACCCCGTAAGTCTGAGTGTAGCCTTTTGCAACCAACCGGGCTTTGTACCGTTCAATCGACCCATCTGAGTTATATTTAATGCTATATACCCATTTGCAGCCTACAATATCTGCATCTGCGGGAGGATCAACCAAGTCCCAGGTGCCTCGAGACCATAGGGCATCCATCTCATCACGCATAGCCTGCATCCAGTTGGAGTCGACTAGAGCTTGACTGTGATGAAGCGGAACAGACGAGGCAGACAGAGCAAAAATAAAATTCTTCATAGATGCCCCAAGATTAGCTTCTGATACAAATTGCGTGATGGGGTAAAGAGTGCACTGTCTCTTTCCCTTGCGCAGAGCAATGGGAAGATCAGCATCAGATATTTCTGTAATAAATTAACATGCTGCTTTCACAACACACACTTTCCAGCCAAACAGATCACGACACAGCAGGGAATCACAGCTGCTAATATTCATCTTCTGAACTCGAACAACAAAATAGAATCTGAGACAAACTTAGCACTCAGATTCACAACCAACTATAGTATGAGCACGCAGAAACATAGAACTTCAAAGCACAGGGCAACAATACAGTGCAGGAACCACAATACTCTCAGCCATATAATCACAGAAACCACGACAATAAAGAACTCGACAACAATACAGTGCAGGAAATCACGGCATCACGACAGAGATAAACTCAGCAAGAATCACGGCAGGGAATCACAACAGGGTTTACGTGGCGCTGATCAGATCTGTTTTAAGAAAAGGGCTGCGACACACAGCTTGATACCCACAATCGTAACAGGAAGTTTATAAGCACCCAAAATTGAACACAGACTTACCAAATCGACTCCAAGCAACGACTGCAATCTTGGTTAAGTCACAGCTTCAGATCACTGGTTCACGAGCAGCAGCCTCAGCACAATATAGTCACGGTCACAAACAGATCACGATACACCGGCTGCAGGCTGATCACGATCCAGCGCCACCACTACTGCTTCACACTTCACTACCAACATCATCCTTGAGCAACCTCAGCAGCAGCGTCATCCCAGAAGGGAGACCCGCTCTGATACCATGTTGAAAGACGCACCCCACCCTAGGTAGAGAGTGAGAGTGAGAGTGAGAGTGAGAGGGAGAGACGGCTGCACAGAGAAAACACTTCCTCCATTATTAGGGCTTCTCTCTATGTTAAATAGAGAGAGGCTAAAAAGAATAATTACATCTTAGCCCATTATGAAAACATAATTTCAAATAACCTCTAATATAAAAAGACTTAACTTAAAACCACCTATTCTCAACAATATCAAATAAACTTAAAACTTAAAACCTCTTAATCTCAACAAGTTTCACTATTTTGATGTATAGGCGAATCTCATTTCAATGAAACTCAAAAGTTTTAGCAAAAATTGACTTTTGTAAAACTGAAATTTTCCCATACATCAAAATAGCAAAACTCAAAATTGCCAGCAAAACAGAGATTCACCTACTTCTATTCTTCCACTCCCATCATCGCCACCACTTTTCTACCATCACCATCATGACCACCATCATTACTACCACCGCACCCATTGTCACCACCACCATTACTACCACCACTATCTATCACCATTGCCATCGCCCCAATTACCACCATCACCATTGCAATAGAATAATGAAACTCAGTTGCTAAAGAACATCGAAGCTCGGTTGTGAAACCTAGTTGCTATAGAACTAGCAAACCCTAGTGGTTGTGGTGATGATGATAGTGGTGGTAATGGTGATGGTGGCAATGACGATGATGGTGATGGAGGTGGTGGCAATGTTGAGAATGGTAGTGGTGATGGTGGTAGTGGTAATGGTGATGATGGTAATGGCAATGGTAGTTGTGGTGATGACAACAATGATATAGTGGAGTGGTAGTGGTAATGGTGAAGTGTTGGTAGTGATGATGGTGGTGGTGGTGGTGATGGGAAGTGAAATAAAAGATGTAGTAAACAAAAAGTAGGTCTCATAAATTGAGTTTCGCTATTTCGATGCATAGGCAAATCTCAATTTTGTCGACAAAAATCAAGTTTCGCCATATCACGTTTTAGTAAAAGGGTAAAATCATAAAAAATACCGCCAAATTCAGCGAAAATCAGATGAGTGGATATGCGAGGAATATTGTGATATCTTCTGGCTTCACCCTGAAATTTTCAGGGGTAGTATGGTCATTTTCTGTAAAAAGAATTGTCCCTAGAGTGCATACGAGCTTGCCATCTGGCAAAGGGATCTGTCAGTCTCTTGTAATATTTTTTGTGCTTTGTCAATGAGAGGGTGTTCTTTGGATTCTCATTTATAAGATTTTGTTGGTTATTTAACTAGTATGTTGCTATACGTAAGAGCGTGCAATTATATGTTGGCAGTGGGCAGGTACTTGCACAACTCCATGAAAATGGAAGCCAAACCTACCTGTGCAACTATGATTAGCTCACTTGCAAGGTGCAGGTAATTCCATGACTTGCCAGTGGCTTCATATATGCAAGTTTGTTTTCTTATAACTTAAGGCTTGCAATATGCAAGTGACTTTGAACTTGCATGTGTAAGTGTTTTAGAGCTTACATATGAACTTCAACACTTGCGCATACTTGCATGATCACGTGACTTTTGGACTTACACATGCATATCTGAAAGTAACATTTTAAACTCGTCTTTTACTATTATTTCTTTGACGGTCTTGGATTTGCACTTATGCAAGTAATTTCAAACTTTCATGTACGATTTTGGTAGTTATGTTATGTTTTATGATTTCTTTTATTATTTTGACAAGTTTGGACTTGCATTCCCAATTGTGTGCATGGAGTGCAAGTGATTTGGTTGACTTGCTCACAGAGACATGCAAGTCTTTAGATTTTATAAAAACTTTTTTAGTTGTTTTTTTGCACCAAATGTGCAAATTTTTATTTTTGATTAATAGGATTATGGTCAGTTGGATCTGTAGTTTCCTATGTCACATAGGTGCGGGTGCGGCGATGTGGCACTTTAAAAAAGCTTGGGTGCGGGTATATATATATATCAAGTTTCGCCATATCACGTTTTAGTAAAAGGGTAAAATCATAAAAAATACCGCCAAATTCAGCGAAAATCGGATGAGTGGATATGCGAGGAATATTGTGATATCTTCTGGCTTCACTGTGAAATTTTCAGGGTAGTATGGTCATTTTCTGTAAAAAGAATTGTCCCTAGAGTAGGGATGGCATTGGACCGGGGGAAAGCGGGGCCCCGCCTCACCCTGTTTGGACCGGGGATGAAGGGTATGAAACGGGGATGGAGGCGGGGACGAAGGTTAAAATCCATCCCCATTCGGGGGTGGAGGCGGGGATGGACGTGCACTTTTCCCCGCCCCGTCCCCGCCACGATCCCCGCCTCATCCCCGCCCCGACCACTTTTCTCCGCAATATCCCCGCCCCGCCCCACCTCATCCCCGTTTGAACCGGGGATGGAGGACATGAAACGGGGATGAAGGCGGGGGTGGAGGATAAAATCTTGAGGCGGGGCGGGGGTGGAGACCTTGTCCCCCGCCCCGCCCCGCCCCACTGCCATCCCTACCCTAAAGTGCATACAAGCTTGCCATCTGGCAAAGGGATCTGTATTTTTTGTGCTTTGTCAATGAGAGGGTGTCCTTTGGATTCTCATTTATAAGATTTTGTTGGTTATTTAACTAATATGTTGCTATACGTAAGAGCGTGCAATTATATGTTGGCAGTGGGCAGGTACTTGCACAACTCCATGAAAATGGAAGCCAAACCTACCTGTGCAACTATGATTAGCTCACTTGCAAGGTGCAGGTAATTCCATGACTTGCCAGTGGCTTCATATATGCAAGTTTGTTTTCTTATAACTTAAGGCTTGCAATATGCAAGTGACTTTGAACTTGCATGTGTAAGTGTTTTAGAGCTTACATATGAACTTAAACACTTTGCGCATACTTGCATGATCAAGTGACTTTTGGACTTACTGTAATAACACGAAAAAAAAATGTTTGGATCCGGGCCGGATCCGAACCCGGGTAAATAAGTCGGCTGCGTGCTTTTAAAAGCACGCAGCGACGAAGGGGGGGGGGTCTCGAAACCTCCTTCCCCCTCTCGTCTCTCAGTCTCTGCAGTTTTCCCACCCGACCGCCTCTCTACCTCGGGTTTTCGATAGACAGCGAGGCAGGGGGTTTCAAACACGAAACCCCCCTCACCGTCTCTCTCCCGACGCCCATCTCTCTTCCCTTCTTCCTCTCGACTCGTCTCTGCACTCTCTCTCTCGCTGGAGACCCCGGTAACCTGCTGCCATCTGCGACCTCCTTTCGACGCCGCCGCTGGTGCCGTCGATGACTTCCAGGTACGCCCCTTCTCTCTCTTTCTCCTGCTTTCTCTCCTCTCCCCCTTTTCTTCTCCTTTTCAGTCGGCAGGCCGGCAAGGGGCGACACCCCCTACCGCCTGTGTCCGACTGGTTGGCAGGGGCTTTTGCCCCTGCCTCTCGCCATTCGGAGAGCCGGCAGGCCGCCTGTTTTTGCTTGGTCAGCAGGGGTTCCCAACCCCTGCCCCTCTCTCCCTCGTTCTCTGCGTTCGCTGGAAGGCCGACAGGAGGCCAGTGGCCCCTGTCGTGCCTTCCCCTATCTCTCTCTTGCTCTGGGTCTACCAGGAGGGCGGTGCCGAGCACCCCTTCTGGTCTATCTCCTCTTCGGAGGGACGACAGGGGCGAGACCCTGTCGTCAGCCTGCTTCAGCAGGCCGGCAGGAATCAAGCCCCTGCCGACCCGCTCTCTTTTTCGGCTGGCAGCAGGGCTGCCGCCTGCGTTGCTTCCTCTCAGGCAGAGGGCTCCCGAGGGAGGGCTCTCGGGTGGCCCTTGTGCTATGGTTGGCAGGGTGGCAGGCCCCCCTGCCTGCCTCTTGTTCAGACAGGTCGGCAGGGGCTGAACGCCTGCCACCTCCTTTCTTCGGGTTCTCTGTAGGTTGGCTAGGGTCGAGCCCTACCACCTCCCTGAGTTCGGGAACGATGGCAGGGGCTGAGCCCTCTCGTCGTCTCCCTCTCTTTTTCTTGATTAGGTGGGCAGGGGTCGAGCCCCTGCCACCTCCCTATGTTTGGATAGGTCGGTAGGGGCCATCCCCTATCTTTTCCCTGCGTTTTGGTAGGCGGAGAGTGGTCGAGCCCCCTCCTTGCTCCCTCTTCCCTGGCATCAGGCAGGGGCTTCGCCTCTGCTTGTTTGCGTGTTTGTCAAGCAGGGACCAAGCCCTTGTCAGAAATATAAACCTACAAGAGATAAAAGTGAGGTAAAGAGAGAAGAGAGAGAAGAGAGGAGTCGGCGGCAATAGGGTTTTCCCTTTTCACTTATTATTTATAGGTGTTGTACAGGGTATAACATTACACAAGTAATAAAAATAAATTACAAACATGCCACCGCCCACGCATCCCAAGATGGATCGTTGGAATGTGGTGCGGGTCGGATCCATGATCCAAAACTAACAGCCTCCCTCAAGTTGAGTATGGTCTTTGATCATGCTCAACTTGTCTTTGAGTGCCCAAAACTGATGAGTGGATAATCCCTTGGTAAAGATGTCTGCAACTTGCATATCTGACCGAACATATGCAGGTTTAATTTCTTTTTCTTCCACCTTTTGTCTAACAAAGTGTTGATCGATCTCGATATGCTTCGTGCGACAATGAAGTATGGGATTGAAGGCAATATTAATAGCACTCTGATTATCGCAAAGAAGCATAGAGGACGAGATCAGTTCTTGTAATTCTTGCAGTAGATGTCTCACCCATGTAACATCGGTTGTTCCTGCTGCCATTGCACGATACTCTGCTTCAGTACTAGATCGCGCCACTGCCTTTTGCTTCTTGCTACTCCATGTTACAATATTATTGCCGATAAGAATGCAATACTCCGAAACTGATCTGCGCTCGTCAAGATCACCAGCCCAGTCCGCGTCTGTGTAGGTGAATAGTCGATGCCCTGACGTATAAGCTGTGTCCTTGGTATACATCAAGCCATCTCCAATCGTACCCTTTAAATACCGAAGGATCCTTTTTACTCCTTCCATATGTACATCTGTAGGAGCATGCATAAACTGTGAAGCCTGATTGACAGAGTATGCTATGTCAGGCCTAGTGAATGTTAAGTATTGTAACATCCTTACAACTCGACGATACAAAGTAGGATCATGATAAGTAGTGCCTTCTTTAGCACTTAGGTTATGATTTAGAAGGCAAGGTGTGCTAATAGGTTTACAATTCTCCATCCCTGTAGCAAGTAAAATATCAATAGTGTACTTATGTTGGCTTAATGTAATAGTCTCATGTCTACTATCAACTTCTACACCCAAAAAATATCGCAAGGGACCCAAGTCTTTCATCTTGAATTTAGCCATCAGCATAGACTTAACCCAAGATATGTGAACCTCATCACTCTCGGTAATAATGATGTCATCAACATATATAAGCACCCAAACAATAGCTGAATCACTTTTGAATATGAACAATGAATGATCGAGAACACTTTTTGTGAACCCATGATGCTGGATCTCCGTGGAAAAACTTTCAAACCAAGATCGAGAAGCTTGTTTCAAGCCATAAAGAGAGCGTCGAAGTTTACATATCCAATTGGATGAATCATGCATGCTATAACCAGGTGGCTGCTCCATGTAAACTTCTTCCTTTAGTTCACCATGCAGAAAAACATTTTTAACATCAAGTTGACTGAGTGACCATCCATGTTGTAATGCCAATGCAATGATAATCCTGACGGTGCCCAATTTTACTACTGGGCTGAACGTTTCATCGTAGTCCTGCCCATACTGCTGTGTAAAGCCTCGTGCAACCAGACGAGCCTTATAGCGCTCAACACCGCCATCCGGTTTGTGCTTGATCTTGTACACCCATTTGGATCCTACAACATTCTTGTTATCTGGCCTTGGTACAATTTCCCATGTATTGCATTCATGCAATGCTTCCATTTCCTCATTCATCGCCTCTACCCAGGCACGAGAATGTACAACCTCATGAAAAGAGGAAGGTTCTGTTTCTTTGGACACTCTAGTTAGAAATGTTTGAAAATCCAAAGAAAAATTGTTATAACTTACCCAGCGATCTATAGGATGTCTAATCCGAGTGAAACGTCGTAGAGGAGTCTTATCATTGACTGGATGAGCTCTACGAGAATAAACAAGACCAGAAAAACATGAGGATGTTGTTGTAGGAGGAATGTCTTCCATATGCGGTTCCACATCGAAAGTATAAGGTTCATTGTCTGTCAATAAAGATGAATCCTCATAAGGCAACGAGTCATATAAAAGTGAGTCACTGAGCCAAGGATCATAACTGTCTTGTGTATCTGTGGAAGATGAACCCAGAGTGTGAAAATTTTCATCATAAAAAACATTTCTAGATACCCAAATTTTGCCTGTCTGAGGATCATAACACCTGTATCCCTGATAGTCATCTGCATACCCAAGAAACTTGCACTGTACAGCTCTGTCTTGAAACTTATTTCTCAATGAATGATCAATATGAACATAACATACACAACCAAAAGGATGTAGTTCTTCATATGATGGATGACAATTATAAAGAACAAAATACGGAGAATTATCTTCAAGGATGGTCATGGGCAACCTGTTGATAACATAAACAGCTGTATGGAAAGCCTCTCTCCAAAGAGAGAAAGGAATACCCACAGTATGCATCATGCTCAAGGCTGTCTCAACAATATGCCTGTGTTTTCTCTCAGCTACTCCATTTTGTTGAGGGGTATGAGGGCAAGAAATGTTACGTGTAATGCCATGCTCCTTCAAATATTCACTAAAATCATGGGATATGTATTCTCCCCCCATCACACTGGAAATATACAACATTGGTATTGAATTGGTTTTGAACTAGTGCATGAAACTGTTTGAACAACTTGAAAACTTCATGTTTGTTTTTCATGAAGTAAATCCAACTAAAACGAGTGTAAGAGTCAAGAAAGAGTACATAGTATTGAGATCCAGAAAGAGAGGCAGTGGGCGCAGGACCCCAAACATCTGAGCATATAATCTCAAAAGGCTTTATTGCTCTTTTATTGATACTATGAAAAGGAAGTACATGACTTTTGCATAAATGACAACTTGGACATTTTGACTCTAAACTGACTGCGGGTATCAAACCTTTAGCAGACAACTTGTCAAGAAAAACTTGACTACAATGACCCAAACGAAGATGCCATAAGTCTGGCTTATTAAGATTCAAGACTCTAGATGAAGAACTATGATCTGTAGATCGACTCAAAAATGTTGGAAAGGAAGAAGCTGAGGAAGCCACGGCTACGGAAGACGACGTCTTCAAAGGCACATGAGATTCTTCAAAGACGTACATGTTCCCGCGCCGTTCACCTTTAGCGAGCGTCTTCTTGGTGTGAAGATCCTTAAGATAAATAGGAGTAAATTCAACGGAAGAATTTGTTTCATCAACTAATTTTGACACATATAGAATATTCTTTTGAATAGCAGGTGTGAGTAAGACATTTGACAAGGGTAATTAAGATTCAGGCAAAGAAAGGGAGACATTTCCAGTGTGAGAGATGGGGTGGTGAGATCCATCTCCTATGACTATAGTGCCATTTCCAGTGTAAGGAGTCAAGTGAGAAAATTTACCTGCATCAGAAGTAACATGTGTTGCTGCCCCTGAATCAATATACCATATACCTTCATCATTTTGGCGCAAGTTCATCTGATTGAAAGTAGTCATAAGGATATTTTGTACGTCCTGTGGAAGAACCTGTCCCTGAGGAGTGCGTGCAAACGTCTGAGTTGCCTTCTGCCCTGGCCTACTATCTGGCCTCCCTGTTTTGTTCCGGTTCTGAGGATTGTACCAGCAATTTGCTTTAACATGTCCCCGCTTATTGCATAGAAAACAAGTAGGAACACGTCCCCCTCGTGGTACACTGCCTGAGCCAATGCCCCCTCCACCTGGTGTAGGTAGTAATCCTCCTTTGTTCATAGGTGTTCCATTGGGACGAGGAGTAAATAAGACTCCTGTTTGAATAGGTGTATGTGCCATCATCACAGGATGAGCATCATCTGACGCGTGTTCCTGATTTAAATTGACCTCATATTGCAAAAGCTTAGATTGAAGATCATCAAAACATGGAAGAACTGAGACAACCTGGAGTGTCGTGCAAAACATGTGATATTCAGGTCCAAGGCTACCTAATACTTGTTGTACCATATCCTTATCTGATACAGGGCTTCCAATGGCAGCTAACTGATCTGTAATCACCCTGACATCCCCCATGAACTCTGTAATAGATTTGTTTCCTTTTCGCATGGATTGGAATTGCCACTTGAGTTGCAAAGCCCGAGATTCGGAAACCTGAGAAAAAGAATGAGCTAGTCCATTCCACAACTCGGCAACAGATTGATCATCAGAAATAGTTTGTAAAACACGATCAGAAAGTGTGGAAGTTATGTAAGCAACTAATGTCTGATCCCGTTGTACCCATATGTCATAAGCAGGATTGGTGGTTCGAAGTTGACTCACCTTCCCATCTTCACCTGTTATTTCTTGCATGATATGTGTAGGTGGGGCGGGTGATCGCCCATCTAGATGCCCATAAAGACCATGATTGCGAATAAAGGGCACAATCTGACGCTTCCAAAGTAAGTAGTTATCATGGGATAACTTGTGGGTCATGAGGTGAGTAAGAAAACTAGGGTTCAACTTGGAGTCCATGGATTATATGAAGAATGAGATGCAATAACAGATAGGAAATAGGAATGGGATGATATCAAAATAGAATGTTGACTGTTCTGACAGTGTATTGAAGGAAAAACAACAATGCTGTGTGCTGAAAATAATCTTAGTACCTTCGTCACACAGGGAAGTAGTGACGTGTGAACCAGAAGAATATTGAACAAAAAATATATTGAGAGAAAAAAAAACAGCAATGCTGAAAAAGAAACAACAATGCTGTGTGCTGAAAATGATATCAATGCCTTCGTCACACAGAAGAATAGTGACGTGCGAACCAGAAAAATATTTGACAGAAATATTTTTTGGGGAGAAAAACAAAGATTTGGCAGACTGAAATGTAATATTAGAACATGTGACAGAAAAAAAATATTGAAGATGAAAAGAACCAAAAGAGAAAGTAGAATGACGTGAAGGAGGATTAAGAAGAGAAAAAAATAAATCTGATTAAGGAAAAGAGAGAAAATAAATCCTACGTCCTTTAGAAGCACGTGCTGGTCCTTATAGGTCTTCTAGATGATTGATTTCCGCGCCTGTGCTCTGATACCATGTCAGAAATATCAACCTGCAAGAGATAAAAGTGAGGTAAAGAGAGAAGAGAGAGAAGAGAGGAGTCGGCGGCAATAGGGTTTTCCCTTTTCACTTATTATTTATAAGTGTTGTATAGGGTATAACATTACACAAGTAATAAAAATAAATTACAAACATGCCACCGCCCACGCATCCCAAGATGGATCCTTGGAATGTGGTGCGGGTCGGATCCATGATCCAAAACTAACAACCCTTGCCTCTTTGCTCTTTCGGCGGGCAGGGCGAAGCCTCCCTCGTTGTCTTTTTCGAGCAAGGGTGCGACCCCCTGCCTCCTCGTAGTCCGCTGGCAGCCGGTCAGCAGAGGCTCGCAGCCCCTGCCCCTGCTTCTTGCGCTTATTCTGGTGTGCAAGAGCACGATGCCCCTGCCTCTGCTTCCTTCATGTCAGGACAACGACGATAATGCCCCTGACTTTCTTTTTTGGTATTAGCTTGCTAAGATCGTTATTTTTGCAGCTCGTACGACGGATCTCGCTCGCGCTCGCGCTCCGCGACCCGAGCCGCCAATCGCGTACATCCGCGGACGATAGCAAGCTTGCAACTCTCAAAGGTAGGGGATGATTTCACAGAAGACTTGGACAACTGAATTGAGTTCAATTAACTAAAAAGGACAATTAAATAAATATATATGCATATATATATATATCATATATATTTATACGAGTATACATTTAACTCAAGGACGTGGTTTCGCGATCCTTGTCCTTTACTTTGTCATTGTGCATCGCACAAAGGTTCTGCGTTGCACTCTTGCTTACGGTCTTTACTTTGCCGTTGCGCATCGCGCAAAGGTTCTGCGTTGCACTCCTGCTTACGGTCTTTACTTTGCCGTTGCGTATCGCGCAAAGGTTTGACGTTGCACTCCTATTTACAATCTTTACTTGCTGTTGCGCGTTGTGCCGAGGGTTTGCGTTACACTTCTGCTTACCGCATTTACTTTGCCGTCGCGCTTTGCGCCTAGGCTCTTGCTTTTGCATATGTGTTGGTATTGCCTTGCTATTGGAGATGACGTGCAGGTTTTTGCTCTTTGCGTATGCCTTAAAGGCATCCTCGTGGAGGATGCAAGGGGCATTTACCACTCTCCCTCTTGCGACAAGAGTTCAGTCGGGAGCGAGCGACACATCCTCGTCTAAGGAGAGGGATACCTCGCAAGGATCCTGACTCTTCGTGTGCGCAGTCCTGCAGAGTCGACTTGAGATTTTAGGGAGCTGTGCAAAAGCATCAAAGACTGTTTCAAATCGAAGCATTTTGAAGGATGTGACTAACTGGTTCTGCTCGCCTTTTTGGCTTATCTCGGGTGATCTCGAATTAGGGGTTCGAGTGAACTTCTTAGCGGGTGTTATGTTGAGAAACCCGTATCCCGTCTATCGAGGCCGGTATCGTATCATGCGAGACATGTAGATACCCCGATAGCGGATGTGATTCTAGATAATCACATGCATAATGTTGGCACAAGGTACTGTTGTTTAAAAAGATAAAGTAAAGTTGATAAACTTTACATCTTTGTGAAACACTCATGTTGAGGCTTCTATTGAGGAACTATACCCCCTTCAACCTAGAGTACTTATAGTCGTGCACGACACGTCTAGTACTGCGATGATCGGATGAGACGGTCGTGCGACCTCGAACAACGCTAAATGCAAAATGTTGTAATCAAATAAATGGCCTCACATTCGCCTTCACAGGCAGGATTCTCGAGTGGTTTAAAGACCACAACATTGGATGGGTCGTTAGTTAAGCAACCCCTAACGCACCCATTCGCTTCTGGTTGTTCTGTCAAGGGAGAGGACAGAGCGGTATAAAACTCCAATATACAGGTTGTTAACAACCACCCCACGGGTAATGATCCGGCCTCCCCAGTCATTGGAGTTAAGGGGAAAGGGGCTACATTAGTTAGCTCAACACTTCTGCAGAGGTTGGATGCATCCGTGGCACAACCCCCTTTGGGGAATCCTCTGTCGGCTAAAGCCGACCCTTTTGGAGCGGAACCAACTAGTTATTCGTGTTATTGAAAATACATAAAATAACAGACGCCCGCACTAGTCTCAGTTGTTTCTACGTTTTGCCTGCGCGTACCCGCAGACCAGTAATTATCGAAACATAAAGTCTGTTCACACTGGTCGATCACTTGCTTGCTCGGTAGTTTAGTATGCTACTCGTTGAGCTGTGCACGCCTGTCAAGGCGTTACTCTAGTTGGTTAAACTGCTTACGCAGTTCTTTGCGGAGTAATAATGAGCCTCTCATACTAGTTAAATGCTTATAATAATAACATTATACCAGTTGCTACATATTAGCATGTGACTTGCTTTATCCTTTGGTCGAACTATTTGGTGCTTATTGTAGCGTAGCACTTGTTGGCTTGCATCTCTTATGATTGATGTGATTGCATACAGCTCGTAATCTACGAACTGGTGGCAACTAGGATTGATGTGGCCGCTTGTCTTATAAGTTGCTTACATATTGTGATATAACTGTTGCCGTATGAATACTTATGAATGACTTGTGATGCAATGGTTTATGCCTTACGATTAATTTAATTACTTGTTGATGGACTGAGTCATTTGATGGTAATTGTATGTTTTACGAGCATTGTTATGAGTGCTCGTCTTATTCAGTTGTTTTGTTTGGCTGACGGGTAAAGTTAGTTACTCTTCACCCATAGAATCAACTGAATTGTCATATCTGCGTGTTCTCATGTGTCGTTTACGCATGCTTTGAGGTCCTATTTGAGGATTACAATATTCCTTGTGGCAATAATACAATGCGTAGGATTATATGCTTCTGCGTGGAGTGATACGATGCATATTGCTGATATATATGCTTGTGCCATATTGTGGCTACTAACCCCAAGGCGGTCAATGGTTCAGAGCAGTCAATTATTGATGCATGTATCACTGAGTGGGCTGTCTGTCGAGCACCTGATATCCAAAGGATTATCTGCGAGGGTATGTATGATCCAGATCAGGTACCCGACTAGAGTGGTAGATTCTTTGTGAGGATGTACACTGTCTACGAACGGGTAGCCGCAAAGGCGGTGAACTCCTGCGAGGAAGTGTGTGGTCCAAGACCAGGTATACCATTTAGGGCAGAATTCCTTGTGAGGTTATACATTTCCCAGACCAGGTGATCCGGCGTTGATCTTGTTGTTTGTATTAGTGGCTATCGACCCTGAGAACGGTCATTTGTGTTGATGCGTGTATCGCAATGATTTTCATTGGATATGGCATTTATTGGGGACCGACTTCCCAAATGTTTCGCTGTGAGGTTATACATTTCCCAGATCAGGTGACCCGGCTAGAGTGTGAGATCTCTGTGAGGAAGTGTAGGGTCCAAGATCAGGTATACCCTCTAGGGCGGTAATTCCTTGTCCGGTCGTATATCTCTCGGACCGAACGATCCGACGTGGATCTTGTGTTTTTGCTTACCATAAAAAGTTATGGTGAGCTGTGACGATCTTTTGAGATTGTTTGTGATAACCAACTATGAATTCATAGTTTCGACTTTCTGTTTTAGCATGATTACATGCATGACTCAGGTGTGAGAATCAGTTCGTTAGCGATTTTAGTGATCATGTTTTGGATCTTCTACCGAAGGGTGGGCTTTTCTGAGAAAGTATGACGCCTTAGTGAGTCGTAACCTGTGACTGTTAGCCACGTAAGACTTTGAAAGATGAGAATAGATTAAGGTTGTTCAGGACAAAGCGTTTGTTAGTAGTGTGCGACAAACAATGTCCTGATGGTGATTAGATGCAGAGACCTCGTTCTAGGAACGAGAACAAGCTAGTTGCGTGGTGGATTACAGCCTACAATCAATTGAATCGTATGCTGCGTTTGTCAGTTGCATTGCTTACTTGCTTTGAACTGCTTACTGTTTGCACTACTTACGCATTTGCACTGCTTACGGGCTTGCACTACTGACTCGCTTGCACTACTTACTCGCTTGTACTACTTACTCGCTCGCACTACTTATTCGCTTGTACTACTTACGCGTTTGCACTATTCACCTGCTTGCATTGCTTACCTGTTTAACTACATATCTGCTTTAAACTGCATAACCTACTGAATTAAATGTACTTAATTCAGTTTCTTGTAGTCTCTCTTGTGCACCTACTAGTTTTTTCGCGAAACTAACCCATTCTATGTGTACAAGTGATGATTAGGTACTCTACGGGCGATGACGCGGTTGCAAGATGACTTCAAGACTTCTTCTTCCTGCTCTTAGCTCGCGTCCTGGACGCTATGGGTTTGTATCGGATTTTCTTTGGGATATCCGAATCTTGTGAGTTTTTGGTTCTTTTAGCTAACGTGCCCAAAGTTGTCAGCTTGCCTTCTGATTTATCAAAGAAAAATCTTCCGTTGATTTCATAAACAAACTCTGAAGGAAAGAAATATTTCTAGTCTCTTGCCTGTTTTTCTGAAAAGGTTCGCAAGTTTTAAATTTGGGGCGTTGCAGCTTGGTATCAGAGCTAAGGGAAGTAAGGATTCTTGACCATTGAGCATCCGCATCGCGTTGTGAGTATACAATTTTTTTCTTGCTTTATGGATGTTTTTAGCGTTGTTAAGCTAAATGGCTTGACATGTTATGCTTATGTACTAGCATTGCTGGGTTTTTTGTAAACTACTTATGTTATGCATGAATAGTACAGATGTTTTTTGCTTTTTTCGAGCTTCCTGAGATTTTGATCTTAGGTATTCCTTGTTTACTCCAAGGATGATAAAGAACTCGAACAAAGATTCGGCTTACGAATGGTCAAATATTAGGAGAAAATGCCCTGACTTGTATTTTGACCAATGAATGCAATAGAAATTTCGCGGACGAAATTATTTTTAAGGAGTGTAGGATGTAATAACCCGAAAAAAAAAAATGTTTGGATCCGGACCCGGATCCGACCCGAGTAAATAAGTCGGCTGCGTGCTTTTAAAAGCATGCAACGACGAGGGGGGGGGGGTGTTCTCGAAACCTCCTTCCCCCTCTTGTCTCTCAGTCTCTACGGTTTTCCCTCCCGACCGCCTCTCTACCTTGGGTCTTTGATAGACAACGAGGCAGGGGGGTTTCAAACACGAAACCCCCCTCACCGTCTCTCTCCTGACGCCCATCTCTCTTCCCTTCTTCCTCCCGACTCGTCTCTGCACTCTCTCTCTCGCTGGAGACCCCAGTAACCTGCCGCCACCTGCGACCTCCTTCCGCCGCCGCCGCCGCCGCCGCCGCTGCCGCCGTCGATGACTTCCAGGTACGCCCCTTCTCTCTCTTTCTCCTGCTTTCTCTCCTCTCCCCCTTTTCTTCTCCTTTTCAGTCGGCAGGCCGACAAGGGGCGACACACCCTACCGCCTGTGTCCGACTGGTTGCCCCTGCATCTCGCCTTTCGGAGAGCCGGCAGGCCGCCTGTTTTTGCTCGGTCAGCAGGGGTTCCCAACCCCTGCCCCTCTCTCCCTCGTTCTCTGCGTTCGCTGGAAGGCCGACAGGAGGCCAGTGGCCCCTGCCGTGCCTTCCCCTACCTCTCTCTCACTCTGGGTCTACCAGGAGGGCGGTGCCCAGCACCCCTCCTGGTCTATCTCCTCTTCGGAGGGACGACAGGGGCGAGACCCTGTCGTCAGCCTGCTCTAGCAGGCTGGCAGGAATCCAGCCCCTGCCGACCCTGCTCTCTTTTTCGGCAGGCGGCATGGCTGCCGCCTGCGTTGCTTCCTCTCAGGAAGAGGGATCTCGAGGGAGGGCTCTCGGGTGGCCCTTGTGCTATGGTTGGCAGGGTGGCAGGGCCCCCTGCCTGCCTCTTATTTAGGCAGGTCGGCAGGGGCTGAACCCCTGCCACCTCCTTTCTTTGGGTTCTCGGTAGGTTGGCAAGGGTCGAGCCCTGCCACCTCCCTGAGTTCGGGAACGATGGCAGGGGCTGAGCCCTCTCGTCGTCTCCCTTTCTTTTTCTTGATTAGGTGGGCAGGGGTCGAGCCCCTGCCACCTCCCTATGTCTGGATAGGTCGGTAGGGGCCATCCCCTATCTTTTCCCTGCGTTTTGGTAGGCGGAGAGTGGTCGAGCCCCCTCCTTGCTCCCTCTTCCCTGGCATCAGGCAGGGGCTTCGCCCCTGCTTATTTGTGTGTTTGTCAAGCAGGGACCAAGCCCTTGCCTCTTTGCTCTTTCGACGGGCAGGGCGAAGCCTCCCTCGTTGTCTTCTTCGGGCAAGGGTGCGACCCCCTGCCTCCTCGTACTCCGCTGGCAGCCGGTCAGCAGGGGCTCGCCGTCCCTGCCCCTGCTTCTTGCGCTTATGCAGGTGTGTAAGGGCATGGTGCCCCTGCCTCTGCTTCCTTCACGTCCGGACGACGGCGATAATGCCCCTGATTTTCTATTTTGGTATTAGCTTGCTAAGATCGTTACTTTTGCAGCTCGTACGACGGATCTCGCTCGCGCTCCGCGACCTGAGCCGCCAATCGCGTACATCCGCGGACGACAACAAGCTTGCAACTCTCAAAGGTAGGGGAAGATTTCACAGAAGACTTGGACAATTGAATTGAGTTCAATTAACTAAAAAGGACAATTAAATAAATATATATGCATATATATATATATATCATATATATTTATACGAGTATACATTTAACTCAAGGACATGGTTTCGCGATCCTTGTCCTTTACTTTATCGTTGTGCATCACACAAAGGTTCTGCGTTGCACTCTTGCTTACGGTCTTTACTTTGCCGTTGCGCATCGCGCAAAGGTTCTGCGTTGTACTTCTGCTTACGGTCTTTACTTTGCCGTTGCGCATCGCGCAAAGGTTTGGCGTTGCACTCCTGTTTACAGTCTTTACTTGCCGTTGCGCGTTGTGCCGAGGGTTTGCATTGCACTTCTGCTTACCGCCTTTACTTTGCCGTCACACTTTGCGCCTAGGCTCTTGCTTTTGCATATGTGTTGGTATTGCCTTGCTATTGCAGATGACGTGCAGGTTCTTGCTCTTTGCGTATGCCTTAAAGGCATCCTCGTGGAGGATGCAAGGGACATTTACCACTCTCCCTCTTGCGACAAGAGTTCAGTCGGGAGCGAGCGACACATCCTCGTCTAAGGAGAGGGATACCTCGCAAGGATCCTGGCTCTTTGTGTGCGCAGTCCTGCAGAGTCGACTTGAGATTTTAGGGAGCTGCGCAAAAACATCAAAGACTGCTTCAAATCGAAGCATTTGGAAGGTTGTGACTGGCTGGTTCTGCTCCCCTTTTTGTCTTATCTCGGGTGATTCCGAATTGGGGGTTCGAGCGAACTTCTTAGTGGGTGTTCTGTTGAGAAACCCGTATCCCGTCTATCGAGTCCGGATCGTGTCATGCGAGACATGTAGATACCCTGATAGCTGATGTGATTCGAGTTAATCACATGCATAATGTTGGCACAAGGTACTGCTGTTTAAAAAGATAAAGAAAAGTTGATAAACTTTACATCTTTGTGAAACACTCATGTTGAGGCTTCTATTGAGGAACTATACCCCCTTCAACCTAGAGTACTTATAGTCGTGCACGACACGTCTAGTACTGCGATGATCGGATGAGACGGTCGTGCGACCTCGAACAACGCTAAATGCAAAATGTTGTAATCAAATAAATGGCCTCACATTCGCCTTCACAGGCAGGATTCTCGAGTGGTTTAAAGACCACAACATTGGATGGGTCGTTAGTTAAGCAACCCCTAACGCACCCATTCGCTTCTGGTTGTTCTGTCAAGGGAGAGGACAGAGCGGTATAAAACTCCAATATACAGGTTGTTAACAACCACCCCACGGGTAATGATCCGGCCTCCCCAGTCATTGGAGTTAAGGGGAAAGGGGCTACATTAGTTAGCTTAACACTTCTGCAGAGGTTGGATGCATCCGTGGCACAACCCCCTTTGGGGAATCCTCTGTCGGCTAAAGCCGACCCTTTTGGAGCGGAACCAACTAGTTATTCGTGTTATTGAAAATACATAAAATAACAGACGCCCGCACTAGTCTCAGTTGTTTCTACGTTTTGCCTGCGCGTACCCGCAGACCAGTAATTATCGAAACATAAAGTCTGTTCACACTGGTCGATCACTTGCTTGCTCGGTAGTTTAGTATGCTACTCGTTGAGCTGTGCACGCCTGTCAAGGCGTTACTCTAGTTGGTTAAACTGCTTACGCAGTTCTTTGCGGAGTAATAATGAGCTTCTCATACTAGTTAAATGCTTATAATAATAACATTATACCAGTTGCTACATATTAGCATGTGACTTGCTTTATCCTTTGGTCGAACTGTTTGGTGCTTATTGTAGCGTAGCACTTGTTGGCTTGCATCTCTTATGATTGATGTGATTGCATACAGCTCGTAATCTACGAACTGGTGGCAACTAGGATTGATGTGGCCGCTTGTCTTATACGCTGCTTACATATTGTGATATAACTGTTGTCGTATGAATGCTTATGAATGACTTGTGATGCAATGATTTATGCCTTACGATTAATTTAATTACTTGTTGATGGACTGAGTCATTTGATGGTAATTGTATGTTTTACGAGCATTGTTATGAGTGCTCGTCTTATTCAGTTGTTTTGTTTGGCTGACGGGTAAAGTTAGTTACTCTTCACCCATAGAATCAACTGAATTGTCATATCTGCGTGTTCTCATGTGTCGTTTACGCATGCTTTGAGGTCCTATTTGAGGATTACAATATTCCTTATGGCAATAATACAATGCGTAGGATTATATGCTTCTGCGTGGAGTGATACGATGCATATTGCTGATATATATGCTTGTGCCCATATTGTGGCTACTGAGCCCGAAGCGGTCAATGGTTCAGAGGAGTCAATTATTGATGCATGTATCACTGAGTGGTGTGTCTGTTGAGCACCTAATCTCCAAAGGATTATCTGCGAGGGTTTGTATGATCCAGATCAGGTACCCGACTAGAGTGGTAGATTCTTTGTGAGGATGTACACTGTCTACGAACGGGTAGCCGCAAAGGCGGTGAACTCCTGCGAGGAAGTGTGTGGTCCAAGACCAGGTATACCATCTAGGGCAAAATTCCTTGTGAGGTTATACATTTCCCAGACCAGGTGTTCCGGCGTTGATCTTGTTGTTTGTATTAGTGGCTATCGACCCTAAGAACGGTCATTTGTGTTGATGCGTGTATCACAATGATTTTCATTGGATATGGCATTTATTGGGGACCGACTTCCCAAAGGTTTCGCTGTGAGGTTATACATTTCCCAGATCAGGTGACCCGGCTAGAGTGTGAGATCTCTGTGAGGAAGTGTAGGGTCCAAGATCAGGTATACCCTCTAGGGCGGTAATTCCTTGTCCGGTCGTATATCTCTCGGACCGAACGATCCGACGCGGATCTTGTATTTTTGCTTACCATAAAAAGTTATGGTGAGCTATGACGATCTTCTGAGATTGTTTGTGATAGCCAACTATGAATTCATAGTTTCGGCTTTCTGTTTTAGCATGATTACATGCATGACTCAGGTGTGAGAATCAGATCGTTAGCGATTTGAGTTAGTGATCATGTTTTGGACCTTCTACGGAAGTGTGAGCTTTTCTGAGAAAGTATGACGCCTTAGTGAGTCGTAACCAGTGACCGTTAGCTGCGTAAGACTTTGAGAGATGAGAATAGATTAAGGTTGTTCAGGACAAAGCGTTTGTTAGAAGTAGTGAGCGACAAACGATGTCCTGATGGTGATTAGATGCAGAGACCTCGTTCTAGGAACGAGAACAAGCTAGTTGCGTGGTGGATTACAGCTTACGATCAATTGAATCGTATGCTGCGTTTGTCAGTTGCACTGCTTACTTGCTTTGAACTGCTTACTGTTTGCACTGCTTATGCGCTTGCACTGCTGACTCGCTTGCACTACTTACTCGCTTGCACTACTTACTCGCTTGCACTACTTACTCGCTCGCACTACTTATTCGCTTGTACTACTTACGCGTTTGCACTATTCACCTGCTTACATTGCTTACCTGTTTAACTGCATATCTGCTTTAAACTGCGTAACCTACTGAATTAAATGTACTTATTCAGTTTCTTGTAGTCTCTCTTGTGCACCTACTAGTTTTTCGCGAAACTAACCCATTCTATGGGTACAGGTGATGATTAGGTACTCTATGGGCGATGACGCGATTGCAAGATGGCTCCAAGACTTCTTCCTGCTCTTAGCTCGCGTCCTGGACGCTATGGGTTTGTATCAGATTTTCCTTGGGATATCCCAATCTTGTGAGTTTTTGGTTCTTTTAGCTAACGTGCCCAAAGTTGTCAGCTTGCCTTCTGATTTATCAAGGAAAAATCTTCCGCTGATTTCATAAACAAACTCTGATGGAAAGAGATATTTCTAGTCTCTTGCCTGTTTTTCTGAAAAGGTTCACAAGTTTGAAATTTGGGGCGTTGCACTTACACATGCATATCTGAAAGTAACATTTTAAACTCGTCTTTTACTATTATTTCTTTGACGGTCTTGAATTTGCACTTATGCAAGTAATTTCAAACTTTCATGTACGATTTTGGTAGTTATGTTATGTTTTATGATTTCTTTTATTATTTTGACAAGTTTGGACTTGTATTCCCAATTGTGTGCATGGAGTGCAAGTGATTTGGTTGACTTGCTCACAGTGACATGCAAGTCTTTAGATTTTATATAAACTTTTTTAGTTGTTTTTTTGTACCAAATGTGCAAATTTTTATTTTTGATTAATAGGATTATGGTCAGTTGGATCTGTAGTTTCCTATGTCACATAGGTGTGGGTGCGGCGATGTGGCACTTTAAAAAAACTTGGGTGCGGGGAGGGTATATATATATATATATATATATATATATATATATATATATATATATATATATATATATATATACAACAACAACAACTACGCCTTCATCCCAAAACAATTGGGGTCGGCGATATGAACCAACAAAGAAAATCATTATGGGTCTTCCACATGAATCCTTCTCCTCCAATCATTTCTATCCAATGCCATGTCCTCGGTGAGGTTCAAAGCATTCATATCCTTTCCTATCATCTCCATCCAAGTCTTCCTAGGCCTACCCCCGACCTCTTTTAACTAATATATTTTCCCATTTCTCCATCCTTCTAACTGGAGCATCATTAGGCCTTCGCCGAATATGTCCAAACCACCGTAAACGATTCTCTCTCATCTTATTTTCAATGGGTGCAACACCTATCTTCTTACGTATCTCCTCATTCTGAATCTTATCTTTTATTGTATTTCCACACATCCATCTAAGCATACGCATCTCAGCTACACTCATTTTTTGAATATGATGTATCTTGTCAGCCCAACATTCCGTACCATATAGCAAAGCGGGCCTAATAGTCGTCCTATAAAACTTTTCCTTCAACCGCAATGGCATTCTACGATTGCACAATACTCCAGTTGCACTTTTCCATTTCATCCACCCAACCTTTATCCTATGATTTACATCTCCATTCAATTTCTCCATACTTTTGAATGATAGATCTCAAATATTTGAAACAATAATCCCATATATTCTGTCTTACTCTTACTCAACTTAAAACCTTTTGCTTGCAATGTCTGTCTCCATAATTCTAACTTAGCATTAACCCCAACTCTAGACTCATCAATCAAAACAATATCATCAGCAAACAACATACACCACGACACATTTTCTTGAATTGATCTCGTAAGCTCATCCATCATTATAGCAAATAGGAAATGGCTTAAAGCAGATCCTTGATGTAACCCAACCGTTATAGGAAAATTGGTTGTCACCCCTCCATAAGTGCGGACATTGGTTACTACTCCTTCATACATATCCTTAATTATACTAATGTACTTGAGAGAAACACCTTTCTTCATCATTGTCCACCAGAGAACGTCCTTAGGTACTCTATCGTATGCCTTCTTCAAATCAATAAAAACCATATGCAAATCTTTGTTCCTCTCTCTATTTCTCTCAATAAGTTGTCTAAGAAGATGTATAGCTTCCATAGTTGATCTTCCAAGCATAAAACCAAATTGATTCTCCGATATCATGACAACCTTCCTCAACCTAGACTCAATCACCCTCTCCCAAAGTTTCATAGTATGACTCATGAGTTTTATACCACGATAGTTTGTGCAATTATGTATATCACCCTTATTCTTATATAGAGACATCAAAGTACTCTTCCTCCACTCATTAGGCATCTTATTTGTCTGCCAAATCTTGTTAAAAAGATTTGTCAACCATTCTAAACCTTTCTCTCCCAAGCATTTCCAAGCCTCGATAGGTATACCATCTGGGCCAACTGCCATTCTTGATTTCATTTTCTTCAAAGCCTCTGCAATTTCTTTCTTTTGAATCTTGCGCATGAAGTCACGATTCATCTCATGAAAAGGAATGGACAAGTCTCCAAGATCCTGAGCATGACTTCCATTAAATAGCTTATCAAAATAATCTTTCCATCTCTCCTTAATCTCCTCATCTTTGACTAAAACCCTTTGTGTTTCATCTTTGATACATCTAACCATACCCAAATTCCTCGATTTCCTATCTCTCATCTTTGCAAGCCTATAAATATCCTTCTCGTCCTCTTTGGTATCCAACTTGTCATAAACCTCCTTATATACCTTATCCTTCGCGTTTCGAACTACTTTTTTAGCTTCCTTCTTTGCTATCATATACTTCTCCAAATTCTCATTATCATGACTCGCACTTAGATTTCTATAACGCTCTCTTTTAACCTTAATAGCTAATTTGACATCCTCGTTCCACCATGATGTATCCTTACCTAACGGTGCACCGCCTTTAGACTCACCCAATACCTCTTTAGCCACTTTTCTCATGCCACCTGCTATCTTATTCCACATTTATTCTGAATCCTCTTCGAGACACCAATCAACTTCCTAAACTACCTGCTTTACAAACATTCTTTGTTTAGCTTCTTTCAGTGCCCACCACTTAATTCTAGGATCTATCCTATGTCTATCCATTTTGCTGCATTGTCTAATTCTAAGATCTAAAATTAAGACTCTATGTTGTGTAGCTATACTTTCTCCCGGTATAACCTTACAATCGATGCAACAACCCCTATCTCTCTTTCTAAGTAGAAAAAAATCTATCTAACTCGTATTAACCCCACTTTTAAATGTTACTGGGTGAGATTCCCTCTTCCTAAACCAAGTGTTTGCTAAGATCATATCATAGGACAAACCAAAATCTAAAATCCGTTCTCCACTTTCGTTTCTTTCTCCTATACCATAGCCTCCATGGATACTCTCAAATCCATCCCTACTAATGCCTACATGTCCATTAAGGTCACCGCCGATGAAAAGTTTTTCTCCATAAGATATCCCTTGTACTACTCTATCTAAATCTTTCCCAAATTGATGCTTAATGAAATCATTTAAACCTACTTGAGGTGCATAAACACTAATAATATTAATAATATCTGTACCTAATACTAATTTAATAAGTAAAATCCTATCACCCTTCCTACGGACCTCAACTACATTATTTATAAACTCACGACTCATAACAATCCCTACTCCATTCGTATTTCTATTTATTCTTGTATACCAAATCTTATATCCCCAAGGTTCTATCACTTTTGTCTTCTCACCTACCCATTTGGTCTCTTGTAGACATAAAATATCAATCTTTCTCCTACACATAACATCTACTAACTCTACCAACTTACCAGTTAAAGACCCTATGTTTCTTTACCCCCACCCGTCCAACAAAGTGAGGAAACCCTTGCCGATTTGACACCACACCTGGGCGCCGGTGTGACGCGTCGCTTCCGGGCGACGACCTAGCAACCCTTGCCCATTTATCACTGCCTCCGGGCCTATAGAGTACAATGCGTCGCTCAGTAGAGAACGCCCCAACGAAATTCTCATATTGGTTCATATTCATAGGGTATGACTAAGTTTTTATGCTGGCTGTCACTGGCCTACTGCAACCCTCCTCCTTTATCCGGGCTTGGGACCGACAGTGTATAACTAAACAGTTATACACAGGCGGAATTTTATATATATATATATATATAAAGTTTTTAACAGTTTTAAGTTAACACTCTGCATTTATGTATTTATATATATATAATATAGATAAAAATGAACTTGATTAGGGTTAACTGAATCTACTTTGGATAGAAATGGACCTCAATGTGGTTGACTTCACTTAACACAAAGGAAGCTGTGTCCAAGTGTCGCACTCGCCTGGGTGCGACGCGGGTGCGGTGCCCTGTTAGAAGAGTCCGTGTGACATCGGTAGTTTCTAATCCAGGTAGAAGGGGCTCCCTCTGGCATCTTGTATTGCTGTGGGGTGCAGTTTCTGTTCTTCTAGTACCTTTTCATTGGGAGACTTAGTTGGATCCTTCAGGGTGGTTGAATTTGATAGAGCACTGCCATCCGTAACGCTTAATTTAATCAATTGATTTGTAGGTTAGCCCGCAAGATCCCCCAGCTTGTCTGGTGGGAGCAAAAAGCTGATTCCTATGTAAATCACCGTCATTCTTGTTGGCTTTGTTATAAACTAAAACATTTTGTTTCAGTTTTTTCCATTTCTTCTCTCATAGATTCATTCTTGAAGCTTTCACCAACAGGTATACAACCTTCATCGTTCCCCATTCTTCTGGGATCACCCTACTGAATTTTCTCCAGAGAGATTCTTAGTACCTAAGGACAACCAAGGAATCAAAGGATGGGCTGGTTTTGATCCGAAGAGAAGTCCTGGAGCATTGTATCCCAATGAGGTTGTTTCCCTATAAAATTGTTACTTTTTAGGACATTGTAATGTAAATTGAAATGTACCAGATGGCACTTTCTATTGCATTTCTGACATTTCTGAAGTTCTTGTGCAGGTTATTTCAGATTTTGCTTTCCTTCCATTTGGCGGAGGCCCTAGGAAGTGCCTAGGTGACCAATTTGCCCTCATGGAGTCAACTGTGGCACTGACCATGCTGTTGCAGAAGTTTGATGTGGAGCTTAGAGGATCTCCAGAATCAGTAGAACTTGTCACAGGTGCTACAATGCATACAAAAAATGGTCTCTGGTGCAAATTAAAGAGAAGATCTTTATCAAAATGATAATCTAAATCCGCTTTCTAAGATTGTCCATCTGTTTGCTACTAGAATATCCATTCTTGTGCATGTCAAATTTCATTTAGAAAAATGTATATGTACATATTTTAGCCGCGCCCCCCATACGCTGATTTTGAAAATGAACCTCCTGTGTTGATTCCTGGAATTTGTAACTGAACTTTATGACAGTCGGGGATATCATTTTTCTCAAAATCATTGCTGAATAACCATTGCCCAAATGGGTTGCTTCCGCACAAGGTTGGAAGTGCCCCTCTTCCAACCATCCTGTTGCCAGATACTGTGGCTTTGGCTGTAGTTTGAGAACACTTCTCCAGATTTATGGATATGATGCAGGTAACCCAACCTAGATAATTTGGCATGTTCCCTGTGTTTATTGCTTTCATGTTTCCTTTTGCTCCTTCCAAAGATCAGATTGTTAACGTGAATCTCCGACTCCTTTAGCGGTTGGGCACTGCTGGACCCTAGAGAATTTTTACCTTTGTTGCTACTGCATTCATGACTCTTTCTTTGCAAAACTATCATTTTTTAAATGCCCTGTTGTTATTACTTGGTTGATCTATCATGATTCCATGGGAGTATATGCTTGGTAAGGCTGGTAATAATTCGGAGCTGTTTATGAGTTGGGACTTTTGGCTGATTTTGCAGCTTGCTAGCATCATAGAAACAGGTTGCCTAGCCGCTCTTTTCATTCTCATGCTGGGCAAGCAAATGAATCAAGTATGAGCAATTCTAACCTCACCATTTTACTATTTGCTAATGGTTTGCAAATATACGTAATTTACCTTTTCTTTTTTATGATGGGCAAACTGGGTTTGTAAAATCCCTATTGCTACAAAGATGTTAGCATACTCTTACATATCATTAAGGCTTGGAAACCACTCAAGTTGTTTATTCTTCCAGATTTTTCCCAATCTTGCTGCTTCTAGACTTGATAGATTCCTGGCATTATAGTTACGCTTCTTAGGGGTCCGCATAGAAGTTGGAGATTTTTTGTGTTAAGGTGTTCTTGGATCTTGCATTCAACCCTTTTTTGAAACCCTATTTCACAGCCTTAAGATATGTCAAGTCTCCAAGCTTGATTTGCAGAAAATGGGACAAATATATTGGTTTTCAAGTGAAATATACAATTGAGTTGGGTAGGATCAGAGTTACCAGAAACTTCATAGATAGGTGGGAAGCGCCCTTCTCAGAAACTCACTGCAGAAGTGAAATTCTTGCTTTTCAAACTTGTTAGGAATCTCGATTCTCTCAGGCTTCTCACATACTTTTCACATGTTTCTTCCCTGCTTTCCTACGTGATTCTTTTAAGCTTTCTACTTTGTCTCATGTGCTTCCTTTCACGGTTCCTGCTTACTTCTCATATAATTTTTTCTTTAAATTGGCAATTATCATTTTTATATTTTGAGAAAAATTTAATTCTTACACTAAGAAATCACAAAATTTAAGAATAATCTGTTTTATTTTATTTTGAAAGGCAAGCTGGGGCTAGGCAGACCCCTACCAGTTATACAACAATATACCATTGGGATTTGAACTTGCAACGTCCCAACACAAGGTGACGTGCACTAGCTGCTCCTACCTGACAAGCGGTGCCCCTGATGGCTTCTTGCTTTTGCTTCTCATTTCGTTATCCGCTTCTAGTCTGTTGACCTTGGGTAGGACCCAGTTTCAAACCTAATCTTTTTGTGATTCCGACCTAGGTATGACAAGAGCAGACATTATTTGCTCTAAATGCTATTTGGATTCAGATATGAATTTGATAGTATGAGCCAGATCCAGTTCAGAATTACCAGGTCGTAGCTCCAACTCATTTGCTACCCTAATCCAAGGATGTTCTTTTTTAATGGCGTTTGATTGTGCAGATAGGACTGTGTAGAACAGTCCTATCTGGATACTCTTGGCTGTGTTTCGAGAAAGTCAAGTTTTTGTTTGTGTTTTTCTTTTTTTATTGTTTTTGTTTTGTCCCAAGTGTCTCAGATACCATTGTTTCAGGAGGGGTGAATCACCGCCGTTGGATGCATGTGATGTGTTACAGGCATCCGTGCGTTTGGCGTTTGCAATCAAAGCCCAACAAAGTTGGCCATCACACATAGCTTCATATTGCATCACGTCTCTCCATTTATTCTCTTAAATTTCTCATAAGACAAGCATGAGTGGTGATATGGTGAGGTGGGATAGAACCCAAAAGGACACAGTTCCATCATGCCACTATGACATTTACACTTGGGCCATCATGTCCCATGACATTTTTTCTTGGGTAGTATATTTAGATTTAATCCGAGATGCTAAAACTAGATGATTGTGGGCATAAAAAAAAATTTACAACCTTAATGCCTCGGTATCTTATTTGTCAAGTTCACTGTCAGGTCGAAGAACCATTTTCCTTAAAACATATTAGCTAATTACTGTTATTGTCGCTGATGTAATATTATGAGTAGAAAATATGAAAAGGCGAAAGCGTATACAGTAAAATCACCAGTTAATATAGAAACCATTTCATCCTCCAATCTCACTTCATAGTTTTCAAGCTAAATGAAATAAGGGGACGTTTGAATACTTCGCTTGGCGTGGGGCCCATGCTGATGTCGATCTCTCCAAAGGTGTCAATGGGTTTGGTTTGACCCGGACCAAACCCTATAGGGTCAAGGTTTGGTGATAAATAAGAAGGTCCGATTAGAATTCGAGTAGACCTGAAGGGTCTGATTAATATATGGATCTGGGTATGGTTTGTGAAATTTCATACCAGACCCGGGCCCTCTCCTCTATCCAAGTTCTAATTAAAATCTGCAATTTCTCAATGTAAAAATGATAAAAAATTATTATTTTACCTAGTATGGTCCTGGTCTGGTTCATGTAATCCTTATAGGATCCGAGTATGCTTTCTCTTATAGTGGGTCCGATTAGATTCAGGTCCGGACCTGATACTAATATCTCAAATCAGATTTTGGTCTGGTTCTACTGGGTCTTAACCAAACCTGACCCGTTGACACCCATAGTTCTCTGTCCTCAGGGGAGAAGTAGGATCAAAGATACGTTTGTATCTCTGATCCGCAGATCTTAAATTGTGAACCAAAATGTCCCCCAAAAGAATGAAAAGGCCCATGGAACATGATATGTTGGTCCCCAATCATCTATAACCCTCCAAATGCCTGTTCCCCTAACTTTGCCTTGTACACAGCGACCCACTTTCTCTTACACAGCATCTGCCACTCCATGTGTGACTTTTGCCTAACCCAGCTTTCTCTGTCAAAAAAAAATGGAGGTTGGTTTGGCTGATTGACACTAAAAAATTGTTGTCCTATGAGGTATGAACAGATAATGCACGGTAGCATATAGCAATCCTAGCAAATATATATATATATATATATATATATATATATAGAGTTAATTAGATGCGTCTAATTAGACAGCTAGGATTGCTATATGTTGCTGTGCTGTTCATATATATGTATATATAGAATATGAGAACTAATGTATGAACCATCATTTTCATAGTTTTTTTGTTCTTTTCTCTTGAATCTAACCGTACAGATGTGATCTGCATGCTTGGTTTTATAAGAACCCGCTCTTGAATCGTCTAATTTTGATGCTTAAAATATATGTTTTTATGGCTTTAAAATCAATGGCTCATAATCTTAATAAATATTCAAGCAATCAAAAATCACATTTTTTCATAAAAAATACGCGATCCAATGTTTGATTCCTAGCAAATTCACCATGCATCTACGGGAGTCTAGCAAGTTGGGTGGTAGGCAACTACCACTCACTATATATATATATATATATATATATATATATATATATATATATATATATATATATATATATATATATATATACGAATGGACCATGCCTAATACATCTCCAAGGTCATATCTTCCTAGTTCACGGTCGTGGCTCAAGTACTTTTCACTGTAGGCCTATTTATCGACAGTTTATTCAGTAGAAAACATTACATTTGATAAGTTTTCATTCTCATGTGTTATATAGAAAGAAAGTTCACCAACTCATTGTATTAAAGTTCGCATCTACTGTAGCCCTGTTTTGTGTTTGCAGCATAAAGCTTTATTAGTATTCTCTCTCCCCGTAGGGAATAGCTGCCTGTGGGATTAAACCTTGTAGCAAGGGATGCACAACCCGGGTATCACACTCAGTATCTTTTAACTTGAATGCCTTAAGCTAACCCACCTAGCCTGGTGTTTTAAACCCTTCTGAAGGGCATCATATAGCATTAATTCCTTTTTAATAGAATATTCAAGTTTTTTTTAGTAAAATCAAGTTGTTATATATCATGTATTTTGATGAATGGACATGTCAAATACACACAAATTCAGATCAGATTAAAAACACCTAAATTCTTACAAAATTTCAGCAAGAGTATAATGAAAGTTCCTAATAATGAATGCATTAGTCTAGCATTAATTAATTAATCATAGTGAATGGCTAGGCCATTTAACACTCGCAGATCCCGCATTATGACAAAGGCATCTTAATTCATATGAAACTAAATCTCCACTATTTTTTTTGGCTAGGCCATGGGAAAGTCTTCCTGTCACCAACTATATTGGCAGGCCACTGGTTGGTAAAGCTCTTGAGGTCTCTCCTGCCCATCAGGGAGTATACTGACCCTCGGCCTTCAGGTAAGGGATGCCCGTGTGTTTGGAACTTGTGGTATCCTGTCAACTTACACTGACGTTCACAAATCACCCCTACCAGATGAGCAGAGCCCCTTGTGGGCCAAATTTCCACAATTACTGTCAAGAAAATTCAGATATCATATGATCATGCCAAAGAAACAAAAACAATAAATTACACCATTAGCTTACCAAGTATTACCAGCGTCCAAAAGAAACATATATGCCCCTCAACCAACAAGAATCCCCTTTGATATATATATATATATTAGTCATTGTATTGCTAGCTACCACTCATGGCTTTCCCATTTTCCAATTCACAGTATGACGCTTACCATGGTAAGAACTTGGTCCTACAAGGGGGTTTGGGTTTGCATGTTTGAATAAATACCATCAAAAAAGAAATCCACCAGTGGTAGGTCTTGTGCTGGTGAACTGCTGAAGAAAAGCTTGGTTGTTGGCCCTGTTGCCACCGTCACTTGACAACACCAACAACTCTTCTTGCTGTTGCTGATGGTGGTGCATGAGTGATGCAGCCAAAGGATTGATTTGATGGTGGTGAAGACTATTATACCCAAAACTGAGATTGGACCCTCCCTGAAAGCCAGGGAAGAATGGTGCAGAAGGTCCCCCAGTGAATTGCTGGACCATGGCTTTGAAATTGCGTGCATCTGTACTAAAAAGGGTGGTCGGTGCTCGCCTGGACACCGTCTTCCTCTTCCTTGAAGCCTTTTCTACACGCCCTTCAGCACCAATACGGGAATTGGTGTTGCTAGAGAGGATGGATGATCTGGTGCTGCCTTGTGGGGATGCATGGCCTGATATTCTAGTGGTGACTACTGTAGAATCTGCCGTAGAAACATGACCAGTAGTTAGTGTTGATGAGTGCAGTGGTAGTGGTGCTTGTCCAAGCCCAAAGGTTCGGTAGTAGAAGTCTGGCCACTCACTCTTGCCCCCCATGGTCGTGATTTTCTTTGGTGGTGCTGCTTAAAGGAAGGAGGGAAGGGAATTACTCTGTTTTTCCCTCTGCCTCCCTTCTTTTGTGGTGATGGCTCTGTGATCATTGCTAACGTCTGTACATATGATATCAACAAAAGCTGAAAGAAAAGTAGTGTGTGGAAGCCTCGACTCTCTCTTTTTTTTTTTAAAGGCAAGCTGGGGTTAGGCGGACCCCCTACCTGAACAACAGCCGCCCCATGTGGCAGAGGGATTCGATCCTGGGCCTTCAGCTTGGCACAGGGCCCCCGCTTACCACATCGGTGGTTGACTGTCTGTCTCTTTACTCTTTTAGGTATGTGAGAGTAGGTGGGAAGAACGAATGGTATCCCCATTTATCTTCCATACCGTCCCAGACCTATTTAGAAGACATACCTTGTGTTTTTTTGTTTAATCTAAACTGGTAGATGTGATCTCTACGATTTATTTAGTAGAAAACATGCAATAGTTTAAGCATATTTTATGTTTTGATGTGTTTTTAAATTGCACAAAAAACTTAATTAACTAAAAATTAAGAATTCTTGTTAAATTGATTTGATCCAAAGCGTGATTTTTAGTAAATAAGCAAATACTTCTAAAGGTTTCGATTAAGCAAAAAAAAAAAAAAAAACTTAAACAGATATGTTTTTCAAAGAGGATAAATGGTCTAAAAGCTACACATTAGTCACGAGTTGTATACATCATTTTTTAGTAATTTTGAATGTGAACCATGCACGTTTCTGCTTTTGCAATATCCACATGGTGAACAACAAAAATGCGTCATGCAGCGGCGAAGAAGAGTGCGACTCAGTTCAATATCACCAAATTGTTGTGATATTTATATAACTGGATTGTCTGCAAGTGCGACTTAGTTCAATATCACCAATTGTTGTGATATTTATATGACTGGATTGTCTGCAAGTTTGAACAGTCTGAGCCAGCTTCCAAAGAACTACCTCTTGGTTACAAGGGTGTAGGTGTAGGTGAACCAACTGGAAGCTTTCTGGTTGCACATGATAGAGAGGGTTAGAGGTAGTCAGGCGAGTAGGTGGGCGACCCCTGCCTGTTCGATTGGCCTTGTCGATATTCCTTCGGGCATGTTCGGATGCATCCTCTACAATCACTTTCTCACAGATATGACTGATTCTAACTTTTAAGGAGCAACCGAACATGAGATCTCAAATCACATGGGCCTACCTGCTGGACACCCCTGTGATTTGAGATCACAGGATTTGAAATGATTCTTATTTCAAATCCTTTCTGAAAGGAGCTGCCAAACATGCCCTTCATGCCTATTTGCTATGTTCTACAATAATATCTATGCTTGCTTTTATTGCATTGGCACAATTCGCTTTGGGCTAACATACACATTGGAGTGGCACCATAGAAATGGTTCTAGCCTTTATGGGCGCAAGTAGATCAGATACGTGCTAAATCATGATTGATCTAAATCAAAATCCAATTCATAAAAGATAGGTCTGAATCCTAGACCAGATTACAATAAGATCTAACAAAGTAGACTTGAATAATATGGATTTCATATGATAATACTGAATCCGAGCTTATTTCTAACTAGATAGTATGGTACAATAAACAATAACACATATATATAAAGACAAATGTAACGTCAAAAACTTAAGTTGTCTGATGCTAAATCGGATGCATGTGTACCACTGATCGCGTGCGGGACCAGCTTTGATGCGTTCCCGTTTCGCGGCTAGGCTTAGCTTAGGTATTTTGGGCAGCGGGTAGTCTTGGTTAGGTCTAGGACTAGGTCAAAGTCAAAATTGGGTAACAGGGTTCGAGCTGACTGACAAACTTTGGTAGAAAAATTGATGGAAGAAAAATCCGAATTTTAAAGAGATTATTTGAGACACATTAGTGAAGATACGAGCTAAGTTTCAGAGTCAGGTGACACTGAGATTGGCCTGTACGAATTTAGGAACAAGATGGACATGCGAGACAGGGCAAGGACGGGTTCAGTCTTGTTTTGAAAGAGTTTGGGAGAAAATTTGTTTCTCTCAAACTATTACATAGAAAATTACCAAACTTTGGGGAAAAACTCTATACACATGGAAGAAAGTCTTGTTAAAATCTCAAGACCTGACTCCGCTGGGTTCGTGAGATACGAGCTCAAAAATATGCTACAAAGATTAGGGTTTTGGATTGGGTCAGGGTTGTATTTTGACTCAAACAGGTTCGGGTGTAAAATCTTGATCTCACAACTGAGTTGGGGTCAAATATTGATTTTTAAAGGATAGTCTGAGAACACGTAGGAGAATCTAGGGTTAAAATCTCAGCCCTAGATCAACTCTGGTTTGAGAGACATGATTGGATGAATTTTACAGTTAACAAGATAATTCTTGCCAAGCTTGGAAGCTACTTGGGACGAGTGGGTTCCAACATGGGTTTGATTAGGTTCAGTCATTGGGATTGACTTACCAAGCTTGGGCTAGGTCAATCTACCTTAGCTACAAGGTCTTGGTTAGTTGGGGAAGGTTTGGGCTCCACAAAATGGACTAAGAATACATGAGTTGCCATCGGGTTGAATCGAATGTAGGTAGACCTTGGCTGCGGCCTTGGTCCACGTAGCGAGCTTGACAACTAGGGTCTAGCCACTGAGTTGAGTAAGAGACAAACCCTAAAGAGAGAGGAAGACGAGTCACGGGTAGGGACTCACAAGGGAAGGAGAGAGAGAATAGGTCACACCTAATAGAGAGAGAAGAGACACCCAAGAGGAGGCGTGAGCAAGAGAGAGCAAATGAGAGAGGGATGCAATCACATTTTTTTATTGATTTTTTTATGCTCAAAAGAGGATTTTACGAGTCTTTATATAGTCATAAGGAAGGCTATTAAGACTTCTTTACAAGTTACAAGATTCACATAAATAAAAAGCTAAAATGAAATAAACCTAGGTGACTCCTTGGATTCTCCGTTATATTAAGAGTTAATACCTACTTGAGCCTAGATACCACCTAAGCACCCTCATAAACACCCCTACATGTCCATTTAGGCATTCAAGAGTGTGAGTCGACCTCCCTCGATGGCCCCACAACGGTCAGTTGGTATTTGGTAGATCCGAGTTTGAATTTGTCTACGTCATTGGATCTGAGTCCAAATTTGTCCTTTCAATGTTGCAACGAGGTGACACCCTTAGAGTGGCTCCCACTAGTCCAACTGGGTGCCTAAGATGATTTGGTATAGGGTCTCACAACTTGATGGTGCTTGGAGCTTGTAGCTTGGATCTGGGGCAACACCAAATGGATTCATTTTAGGTAATTGATGCAATGGACTTGGATTTGCTCTAGCAATACATTGATCAATTTTGAGATCTTGGGACAACATATGAAGATCGAGTTCCTCTATAATTGGGTCTGCACAGTGCACATTTTTTAATGTTTTTGGGCATTTAGCTGTTGCTGAATGTCAAAAAATGCAATAGGATGTGTTGTGCGAGTTCAACTCTCTCTCTCTCTCTCTCTCTCTCTCTCTCTCTCTCTATATATATATATATATATATATATATATATATATATATATATATATATATATATATATATATATATATATATATATATATATATATATATATATATATGAATGAGGGGATGGTCCTATCCCTTTTTTGTTAGGCCGTAAGGACTCTCAAAGAAAGGTTGTTTCTTATTAAATAAACAATGATAAACGTATCTAATGTTTCAGACTGTACAAAATATTCTAATGGCACGAAATGAAGCATAGGACCATCCTCCATATATATATATATATATATATATAGAGAGAGAGAGAGAGAGAGAGAGAGAGAGGGGTATTTGCATGGACCAATAGCTTAACAAATCTTTTTTCCTAATTTCTATTTTTTGGTAAAATCAGATATGATTTACAAGGTTTGTTTTGTGGGCATTGACATTTGGATCATTGGATTCTGATGTGTGAGCAAGTTATTTCTGCGATCCAAAAATCTACAGCAGTTCATATTTAATTTTTTTTCAATTTAAAAGAACATATTTGTTTATCCAAAAAACACAAGTCAAATGTTGATTCCTAATAACTAACATTGTAACAAATTGGATGATGAGATCCCAAGTCATTTGTATATATATACAAACGGTTGCAGCAGATATATTCACATACGTACATATAGAGATTCACTAGAATATGAGAACTAGAAATATATGAGCATTTTCAATACCTTTTTGCAAATCCAACCATATGGATGTGCTTGGCATGGTGAATTTGCTAGGAATCAACCATTGGATCGTGTATTTTTTATGAAAAAAGTAATTTTTTAATGCTTGAATATTTATAAAAATTATGAGCCAATGATTTTAAATCCTAAAAAAATCTTGTTTATGCATCAAAATAGGACGATTCAAGAGTGGGTTCTTATAAAACCAAGCATGTAGATCACATATGTATGGTTAGATTAAAGAGAAAAGAACAAAAAAATCATAAAATCGTGGTTCACGCATTATAGTTCTCATATTTCCAGTTCTTATATTCTAGTGATTATATATATATAGGAAAATGCAAATCTACAAAATGAACATAGTGCTAAATGAAACATGCTATTAGATTTCAGGTGTTTTTTTGAAATTCTAATAGTATAGATATGATCTATATGCTTATTTTTTATAAGAATACTTCTTGGAGCATTTGATTCTAATTCAAGGATAGGTTTCTATAAGGTTTAAAAAACCAATGGCCTATCATTTTTATAAATTTTTGAGACTCCAAATATCATTTTTTTTCATCCAAAATGCATGACCCAGTCAATCACGCTGAACACATCTATGGTGTCAGAATTATGAAAAAATACTGAAAATCTATTTGCATGTTTCATTTAGTATTGTGCCCATTTTGTAGGATTCCATTTCCCCGATAGTTTTTTAATGGCTTAAAAAATCAATGGCGCATAGTATACTAAAATTTCATGACTTAAAAAATTATATTTTTACATTGATGAAGTATTATTCAAACATATCATGTTGAAGACATCTATGAAGTCAAATTGAGTGGATACAGCATGCACCTACAATTCTTCAACTAGAGTATACATATACAGTAGATGGTAGCATATATATATATATATATATATATATATATATATATATATATATATATATATATATATATATATATATATATATATATAGAGAGAGAGAGAGAGAGAGAGAGAGAGAGAGAGAGAGAGAGAGTCGTTGGTTCTTCCTAGAGCGTGTTGACAGTATTAATTTTACATTTTTTCAATACTTCTATGGATACGTGGTTTGTTTAGTAGAAATTAATAGGCTTTTGAAACATGCAATTATGACATATGAGACATATGAGCATGTTTTATAAGGTTTCCAAATTCAACTGAGTAAATTTTTATAAATTTTAAAGCTCATGATATAATAATTTTATTGACAAAGCATTATCCAACCACGGTTTTCTAGCAAATGAATCATGCTGGACACATCTGTGCAATTTTAATTTATGCCTGTTTGGGTGCCAGAGATGAGAGTGGAGATGGTATTTAATGACCTACTCCCACAGGTGTTTGGGAATCCAAGATGAGGCTGGTCTTGAGAGCGGAGATGGACCATTTTCAACCCCCATACATACGTTGTTGACAACTGCAGCCTCATCTTTCACTTTGAGGCCTTTTTTGGAAACTAGTTGGTGGGATAGGAAGTGCCATTCGAAGAAGTGAGAACTACCAAATCCGGAATGATTCCATTCTTTAGTGTAAATACAAAGGTGAGAGGACCTCACTTCCCATCCCAAATGCATAAGCACCCACCTCAGCTACCAGTTTCCAAACGACCACCACAAGGTAGTTTGACCAAGTTTTTGCCAAATGCATCAACTCCTATCCCAGCTTCTAGTTTCCAAACAGGACTCCGTTCCCATCGATCGCTCCTCTCATCTCCTGTCCAACACCAGCTCCCCAACTAAGGGAGGATTCAGGGGCGACGAGGGGCCCAAGCCCCTCATAAATTTTTAACTTTTTTTATTATTTTATTATAAAATTTTGTTGCCCCCCCCCACCCCACCCCCCGCCACTGTCCCCAACACAGACTAATATCAACTAAGAACTTTCTATAGAGGGTATGTATATGCCTTTACCCAAAATTCCAGCAATAAGTCAATATAACCAACCCAACAGAGTGTGTTAATCTATGTTTAAAAGTTGTGAATGTTATGAGTTCGATTCCTCCTGGGATAGAAATCACAACAGGTATGGAGCAGCATTGCAGGGTCGGTCAGTCCACTCTCTCGAAGTTTACCACTACACCACAGGGCCAATTAGGTCTTCTTGGTCCTAGTGAATTCCTCGTTGTCAAAAGAGTCATTAACCAAATAAAAAAAAAGTTACAACTAAAATTTTTAAAAAAATCAACAAATGTGCTCTACTTTCATCACAGAAACTATTATGTAATTTACAAACTGTTTTAACTTTAGCTTATTTTTATTTAAAAATGAATCACTTTTTGGGAAATTAATTTTTCTAGCAAATGGAGCTTTCAGTTTAATATGTTCAAGAAGCTTAACTTGGTAGCTAGTTTATTTTTGACAATTTTGGCAAAAAACTTGGCTAGGAAAACATCTTTTCTTAAAAAGGTTAGTTGTTTTTTTTCCTTTTCAGATTTAGCATGTAGAAACCACAACCATAATTTGGATATCCCATTATGATCTGATAGGTGTCATCACGTTGACGGTGGACTTGAGTCCCATGTCTACAATGTAAAACTCTACCAGTACTCCCCCCCGCCCACCGGAGATCGTTTCCCATTTGGCTTAGGACCTGTGTCAAAATACACACACCCCGGGTATCGAACCCTTGACCTCGTTCAACTTTGAAGCCTTTAGTCAACTCACCTGACCAAGCGTGTGGAGCCCTTTAGCTTAGAAAAGGTTAGTTGCTTTTATTTATTTCCTCAAAGGCACCTAAATGAAAACTAAATCCTTATTTTAATATGTCAATAGCGTTTGCTTAATGTGTTCATATTATGTAATGATAAGAGAAAGGCCTAATTGATGCAAAATCTATTTGAAAAGGCAGAACAGCAAATAATAGGAACCCTTGGATGCTTCAACTCCTGCATCATGTACAAGAAGTCCTCATTTCCATGATACACTAGTGTTTTTTTGCACTATATATCTCACATTTACTGAACTGATTCCATCACCCCGTGAGCTTTAAGCCAACATAACATAAAATTATAATATTTTTAATGAATGGGTGATGTTTTGGTTGGTCAAACTTGTCTAATATTCATCTATTCATCAATATATACCAAGGGTGTCCATGTAAAAGAGTATATTAAGGCTAGATAAGATAGGGAAAGTAATGGTTTCCAAGATTGTAGCAAACCTATTGAATTTGTGCATAGCCATTACCTGAAAACGAAAGAACCATAACAAAATAAAGTGATTACATTTAAATTAAAAGTTTATTATTTAATCTAGTGGTAGATTAAGTCTAACTATCAAAGTTAATTCTTTTGGTTTACTCCAAATAAATTTTAAAAAAATATAGTGCGACAAAGTAATTTCTGTAGCTTTTCTTTACACATTAGAGAAGCAAAAAAAAAAAAAAAACTATTCCCTAAAACAGGACAAAAGTAGGTACGGTTTCTTGCCTTGTATCCAGTGTGTGTTACTCTATTGAAAAGGAGCTAGATACTCCACATTTAGGGTACGTTCGGCTCCTCAACTTCAAATCTTTTCTCAGGGAAACCGTGATTTCGAATCAGAATGATTAGAAAATCATGGCTGCCTCAGGCTTCTTTTAGAATGACTCTCTCAGGGAGAGTGATTATAAAAGATGCAACCGAACATGCTCTTAAGGAAATTACTTATCAAATTATAACATAAAGAGTTTCTTTTATTATGTTTTCTTGTAGATCAAACGAATTTTTGCACGGCTGGTAAACCAGCTAGCCAAACAAACTGAACAAAGTGTTCAAACTCGGGTTGCTCTTGTGGCGAGCTGAGCTGAGCTGAGCTGAGCTCAAGTTCATGCTAAGCACGAGTTATGTGAGACATGTTGGACTTTTGGTGTGGGTCCAACCAGAGGTGACCCAGTTTGACACAAGACGCACCAAAAGACAAAGGAGAGTTGGGAGAGCTGTTACGTGAATACGAAGAGTAACCCCCCATTAATTCTCCTCCCACTATATATATAGAGAGACATGGTTGGTTGATGAGTGCAACCAAGGTGTTCTCTCTCACACATTGGGTTTAAGGGTCATGCTCACCTTTCCACCTGATGCCTTGAGCTCATCGAGAGTATCGGCTGATGAGAACGCCGACCACCCACGTCTTCACGAGTTTTGACCAGACCGACGATGGCTACTTCCAGTAAGTAATGTTCTATTTTGGTTTTACGTCAACAATGGGTTATGAGCCAACTTCTACACCGTCGTTGCGCATGTGACGTCCATGTGACGTTTGCCAAAAAATAATAGTCCATGTTCTTTTTCCTTCGCTGGGTTCCCGTTTGGTTTTAAAAATTTCAGCGACAAGGGAGGAGGCACCGAACAATGACCCACTGCCTACGGATCGGGCAACAGTAGTTGCTTCCCTCCGCGAAGGTTGACAGTTAGCGAGCAAGGGCGTAGGATCTTGGTTTCTGTCGAGATTCATGAACCCCCTCCCCCACTTCTCCTACCACCCTAGTCGGGTGCAAGGTCACCAGACGACTGTTTGGGCCCTGTATCCATCGGTATTGGCCGGGTGCCGGAATCAACCATGGCCGACGACAGTCATGGTCGGCTGCTGAAGATTGTGGCTGCTGAAAATTTTTTTTTTTGAGATAAAATAAAAATGGCTACAATTATTAATAAAAATCTATTTCATATGGACAAATCAAACTATTTGCTGCAGTCAGGGCTGGGCTAAAAAATGGATAAAAATCTATTTCATATGGAATCAGGGCAGGGCTAGGACTGGGCTTTTAAAAAAAAAAAAAATTTTAACTGTTTGGGGAGGCAGGACTGGGCTACAGCCCAGTCCTGCCCCCCCCCTAGCTACGCCCCTGGGGCCCTGTATCCATCGGTATTGGCCGGGTGCCGGAATCAACCATGGCCGACGACAGTCGTGGTCGGCTGCTGAAGATTGTGGTTGTAAAAAGCGACAATCGACTTAAGTCGACCCTCTGATATTTGGCTGTTGTCGATAGCAGAATGCCCCGGACACATGCAGACGACTGCTAGATGGTCGGCGGTCGGATGTGGCCATTGGTGGCAGAGGTGGTTCAGCCCCCACCCCCCTCACCGTTTTGTGTTTTTGCTGCCATAGTCGCTAGCCAGCAACTGGGAATGACAACATCTAGCCGTCGGAGGTGGGGCAGGGGAGAATCCCTAAAAAAAAAAACTTTTACATTACTGGGTGGGTTGTCAGGTGTCTATTGTAGCTACAGTGGAACCCAACTCGGGTGGCACCCGAACCAGAACCCCAAACCAATTAAAATGGTTCCAGGTAGATCGGGTCTGCTCCCAATCCGGAGGGACCCAGTCCAAGATTGTTCGAGTCCTAGATCAGGTCTACACCCGATCTGGTTTGATATTCGAACATGAGATCCAGTCATACCAGATCTGGATCCGGATCCAGATCAAGTTTGGATCATTAGATCCAACCCAAGATCTAGTTAAACAAGGTTTGGATCCAGTATGATTGAGTCTAGATCATTGGATCTGACCCAAGATTCGATCAGGCCAGGTTTGGATCCAGATCGAGTATGGATCCTTAGATCCGACCTGAGATCTTGTGAGATCGGGTCTGGATCTGGATCGGATCTCGATCATTGGATCCAACTTGGGATTCAGTTGACCGGGTCTGGATCCAAACCAACACTGAGCCCAACCCGTTGCGACCTGGTCTAGGACCCACTACTGTTTCAGGGTGGAGCAGATCTTCACTTTCATATCGAATAAGGTCTAAATCTGAGTCCATGCAGTATTTAAACCCTTTAAGGTGCAAAATCAGTTCGATGATGGATTCAAAGTGTTCTAGGACGGTTTGAAGTTAGAGACCTATTTTCATGAATTAGAGAAAGAACATGGGTTTTCTTATTTAGTTTTAGAGGTTTAGACACTTTTGTGCATATTTTGAACCGGTTTGGCTATTTCGGGACTAGTTTAGGGTTTTGGTTGATTGGTTCGAGGCTGTTTTAGACTAGTTCAAGGTATTTTATGACTGAGTATTACCTGCATGCCTTTGTCATTTTCTTATACTTTATGTGTATTTATTATCATAGATGCATGACTTTTGCATGCATTTTATATTGTTTTTAGTTATTCATGATATTTAAGCATGAATTATGACTAAATTTATGACATATGTGATGTGTTTCATCAAAGTTTTATTTATACATATGAGATAAATCGTGAATTTTTGTTTTTGATGTTATTATTCATAGTTTGTCATCAATATACATGCATTATCATGAGTGCATGGGCTTGCTCTATAATATGAATATATTTACGGTAAAAAATCTTGATTACTGACTCATGCAATCACCAAAGTGATCTGAGTGGTTTTGATTAAGGATTGTGATTATGTGTGATCGACTTTATGAAACAATGATTCTACTTAAAGGAAGGTCATTGTGTTTCAAATTCACATAGGATGTAATAGTAGTTGTGTATATCAGCCCATAAAGCATGTTCATACCCAAAGGTACAATACTGAATTGCCTCTGGTTACAAAATCTGTTAGTTTCACCAATTAAAGTCAATTTCTTATAAATTAAGGAGTCAAAACAGCTTTGAGTATTATCATTTCTACTAAAGTAGAACGGTAATGACCCTATTATGCTTGTCTCAGAAAATGTGAATAATAAAGGGTCTCAATTTTACCTTTTTAACATGAGTCTCATTTCAGCATTTATATAGTTTTTTTCTTTCATTTTTACAGTATCGGGTTCATTGATCATTGACAGTTATAATAATATCTTCATCTTACTTGGATCCAATTTTTTGGACTGAAAAAATAGTATTATTCACTTTGGGTTATATGGACCTAGATTTGGCTCTTAAAACTGGCGAACCTTTCACTCTTATAAAATAGAGTACAGTCGATCAGAAGGTTACATCTGAGAAGTGAGGGCACTCAAATAGACTTAGAATGTTGCTTTTGCAATCAAAAGTTGCTAAGAACATTCAAGGCATCATTCCTCACTACAAAATAGTAAGAAAATTCCTTAGAGCCATTGAGGCTCAGTTTGTTAGTTCTAATAAGGCTATGACCAGTACTGTGATGTCCAAGTTGGTGTCTATGAAATATTTTGATGATAATCACATTCGATCGCACATCTTGAAAATGAGAAACATTGCATCTCAATTGAATGACATAAAGTCCGTCATTTCATACTATTTTCTAGTCTATTTGATTTTGACCTCGTTGTCTACTAATTACAAACCCTTCAAAATCTCTTACAATACACATAATGATAAATGGTCCTTCACTGACCTCTTGACCAAGTGTGTTGAAGAGTAAGAAATATTGAAGGATGAGAAAGTGTCGAGTGCACATATGACTTCTTATTAGGAAAAATATAGGCAAGGAGCTAGCAAAGAATAATTTCTTTAAAAAGAAAAAGAAGAAAACCTCTAGGGAGAGCTCTCACTCTTAGGAAAAAGTCAAATCCTAGACAGAAGGTTCTTCTATAAAATGTTTTTTTTATAAAAAAATAAGAAGGTAGTCTGTTTGAAGTATAAGAAATGACTCAAGAATAGAGGTAACGAGTGATTCACTTCTTATAAGTGCAATTTAATTGATATTCCATTGCATAGTTGGTAGATTGATTTTGGTGTCATGATGCACATTGCCAATTCTTTGCAGGCATTTCTGAATAAAAGGGAATCAACAGAACATGAAAGAAACATCTTCTTAGAAAACAAGATGCATTTGCATATCAAGAATGTTGGGACCTATAGAGTTGTGTTGGAGCCTTGATTTATTTTGGATTTAGTTGATACTTTTTATGTTTCATCCTATAGTTGAAATCTCATTTTATTTCAAAACTTAATAAGTTTGATTTTGCATTTAAGTTTGAAAACTCCAAGCTTATTATTTTTAAAAATTATATTCATGTTGGTTCTGGATATGTGTGTAATGGTTTGTATCATTTGAAAACCAAATTTCAAATTAAAAAATCTTACTCTGTTGATAATACAATGATTGACAATAAATGCGGTCTAAAGGATGATCAATCATATTTGCTTTGGCATCGTAGATTAGGACACATCTCGAAAAAGAGAGTCTAAGGACTTGTGAAAGAAAGAATTCTTGAATTCCTTAATTTCACGAATACAGAACCATGTGTTGATTGTATAAAGGCTAAACAATCCAACATATATAAGAAAGATGTCACATGCAATAATAAAAAATTAGACATTATGCATGTGGATGTTTGTAGGTCAATTTTTTCATGTTACACGGGTGAAAAATATTTTGTCACCTTTATAGACGTTTACTTACGGTATATGTATCTCTACTTATTATTTGAAAAATCTAAAGTTTTTCGAGTTTTCAAGAACTTGAAGAAAGAAGTAGATAAATAAACCAGTGAAGTTATTAAAGTGGTTAGGTCTGATAGAGGTAGTGAATATTATGATCATTTTACTGAGATGCGTTAAAAAGAAGGGTCATTAGTGTGGCTTCTAAAAAAGGAAAATATTATACCTCAATACGCCATGCCTGATAGTGCTTACTAGAATGATGTAGCTGAAAGAAAAAAATTGTATGCTTAAGAAAATAGTCCAGGAGATGTTAAATCACTTAAAACTTCTCTTGATTTTGTTGGGTGAAGCTCTTATGACAACAATGCACATATTGGACAAGGTTCCTACGAAGGTTGTCCAAAAGACTCCTTATAAACTATAAACCGGTAGGAAACCCTCATTGTCATATATTTATACACATGGATGTCTAACTGAGCTAAATTGTATAACCCACATATAAAAGTCTTTGATTCTAGGATGACTAGTGAATTTTTTATTAGTTATCTAGAAAGATCAAATGGCTTTAGGTTTTTTTGTTTATCTTATTCACAAGGACTAAAAAATTTGCTATTTATCCAGACTATGTGATTTATTTATAAGAGCTCAATAATTTTATGAACATTGATAATAATCCCTTAACCTTTGCAAAAGCCATTGAAAGTGGAAGATCGACACATTTGATCAATGTCATAAAATAAGAGTTTGACTCTATAGCAAAGAACTAAGTGTGAGATCTTATACTTTGACCTGATGGAGTATAATTTGTTGGTTGTAAGTGGGTTTCTAAGACCAAAACAGACTCTAAAGAGAGAGTAAAAAGATACAAGGCTAGGCTCATTGCAAAGAGATTCACATAGATGAAGGACATTGATTATAATAAGACTTTTTCTCCTGTCTCAACTAAGGAGTCATTGAAAATAATCATGGGCCTCGTAACTCATTTTAATTTAGAGCTACATCAAAGGGATGTGAAAACTTTTTTCCTGAATGGGGATCTAAAAGATGAGGTATATATACAACAACCTCCTAGTTTCAGTGTAGATGACTCAAATAATTTAGTCTGCAAATTGAATAAATCAATTTATGGACTTAAACAAGCCTCCTTTTAGTGACATAAAAAAGTTCAATCAGGTGATTTTGAACTTTAAACTCACTAAAAATATTATTGATCAGTGCATATACCTTAAGGTTAGCAGGAGTAAGTTCATAATTTTGGTTTTATATGTTGATGATATTCCTTTTGCAACTATTGATTTGAGTATGTTACATAAGGCAAAAGATTTTATTTCTTTCCTCTCATTTTGTCATAAAGGACGTGGGTGAGGGTGTATATGTCCTTAAAATTGAGATTCGTCATGATAAAATTAAGGGTATCATTGGCCTCTCTCAGACATCATATATCCTTAAGGTTCTTAAAAGATATGGGATGAAGAATTACTCTCTTGGATCAACATCCATAGTAAAAAGAGATAAATTGAGTCTAAAAGATTGTCCTCAGGATGATAATGAAAAGGCTAAGATGACAACTATCATGTATGCTTCGGTGGTTGAGAGTTTGCAATATGCACAGACCTACACATGACCAAATATCACATTTGTTGTAGGGATGCTTGGTAGATATCAGTCTAATCTAGACATTGGGTACTCAAAGGCAGCGGAGAAGGTCATGCGCTATTTACAAGAAACAAAAAAATATATGTTAACCTACAGAAAGGTTGATCATCTAGAGGTTATTGGATACTCTGATGCAGACTTAGGAGGATGTCTTGATAGTAAAAAGTTTACTACTGTATATGTCCTCCTACTGGCAAGTGGTGTCGTCTCATGGAGAAGAAAAAAATAATCTACAACTACAACTCATACCATGGAGGCAAAATTTATTGCTCTATATGAGACTTCATCTCAGGCCATTTGGATGAGAAATTTCATTAAGACTTTATTGAGAGGCCACTAAAGATCTTTTGTGATAATAAAGTTGTCGTCTCTTTCTCGAATAACAACAAAAGCTCTACCTCGTATCGATACATGAAATCAAAATACTTTATTCTTAAAGAAAGGACTGAGAATCATTTAATGTGTATTGATACAATCAGTACAGAAGAAATGACTATAGATCCCCTTACTAAAGGGATAGCACCAGGATTATATTCTCAACATATAATGGGGATGCGTCTATTTGATTCCTTTTGATGTATGATAATACACTATGGTTATATGTGATCACATTTATGAAACTAAATTGATTTTCATTGATTTGTGCATTGTTGATTCTGTGTAAAGTATATCACATTTAGTTAAAGAGAATAAGAGAATAACAATGTTAAAAAAGACCAATAGAATGGGTTAGAGATCAATCCATTCATAAAGGTAATCTTAACATGCTAAAACACTGAAAATGAATAATATTGTAATGCATGAAAATATGACATCTTGTATAGAGGTGTTTAATCCCTATGACTCATATGATTCATTCTTGTGATACAGGATAGCATGTGAATCCACATAAAAATTAAATCGAGATAACAGTAAAGAACCTTGATTATGTATTTTTTCGTGTCAATGGGTCAATTGGAAGAATGTTGAACTTTTGAAGTGAGTCCAATTGGAGGTGACCCAGTTTGATACAGGGCATACTAGAAGACAAAAAAGAATGGGGAGGGTTGTTACGTGAATGTAAAGAGCTCACATTCATTACGAGAATGTGAGCGATTAACATGCATGTAAACCCCACTCTCTTCCCACTATATAAAGAGCGGTATGATTGCTTGATGAGTGCAACTAAGGTGCTCTTTCTCACATTGGGTTCAAGAGTTTCACTTATTTTTGACCTGACGACTTGGGATCATCAAGGGCGTCGATGGGCTTAGGAGAACGTTGACCACCCACTTCTTTGCGAGTTTTGATTGGATCGACGATGACGGATTTTGATAAGTAGCATTCTCTTTTAGTTTTACGCTAACACGATAAGCTTGAGCTAGCTCGTTTATAAAAAAGTGCATCTTTTAAATTTGTAATCCTTATAATTTAGCCTTTAAATCAATTAGCTGAAATTGGCTTGTCAACAAAAAAAATTACATTGTTTCAAAGCTGCAAACAATAAGATTTCAACTCTAAACATGTTGCTTACAAGCCCAAAACTTAAACTATATATATATATATATATATATATATAAGTCGAGGAGGGCCAAGCAACCATCATTAATGTTGGACCTTCTGAGCCTATTTCATAACTAATTTGAACAAGTTCATTACGATTGGAATACAAGCCAAGTCATGAACTGCTCGTCTCATTTTTCAGGCCTATGTCTATGACGACACATGCATGCTCACATTCACACACGTGAGAAAGAGTGTGTATTAGATCAGAGCGAGCTCTGATATCGTTCATCCATGCGGCATCCCATATACCATGGATGAACTATGTATCACACATTTTTTTTTCAAAACCATTGATTCCCAAGATGAACAACATCTAAGGTTTTGAAAAATGGACGGCTGAAAAAATAGTTCCATACTGTAACACGACTGTGATAGGCCCCAGAAGTTGCTGTCACCCTGTGGTTTCAGCAAATCCACATCGGTTTTCCTCCTTTCAAACCAATGATTTTTCTGGTCAAAGCAGCCATAAAAATATAAAATAGAGTCGTGTGTCATCACGAAAGGTATCTTATTGAATGACCACACTATCATCAGTTTCCAGTCAAAGCAACATCACATGTTGGTAGCAGAAATGAAAATGAAGAAAGGTTTCGAGCGTAACGAAGGTAAGGAACTAATGAGTGAAATCACTATTTTCTTAAAAAAAAATCATTTTTTTTTGTAGATCATGACTTAATGATGTGATCTATATGGTTTGTTTAGTAGAAAACTTGTTTGGAATCATGTGATTATTTCAAAAATCAACAACCACACAATGTGCCAAAATTTCATAAATCAAAATATCACATTTTTACACCAGAAAAGCACCATCCAAGACTTGATCTTTAAGAAACCAACCATGATGGAACACATTCATGTGGTTAGATTGAGTCAATACAACTTGCACCTATGATTTCTAGATTATTAGTTCATTATCTTTATTAGTAGCAAATATTTTCTTATATAAATATATATGGATTAATATTTGATGCTATTGAAGACAAAATCATATGAAATTATTGAACTGAAAATCATAGGTTTTATATTTCTTTTGTAGATAAAATTATGTGCATGTGATCTACAAGTTTAGTTTTGTTTAGTGGGAATGAGATTTCAATTATATGATTGCAACACATAAGCAGGTTTTTTAAGGGCTTCAAAAATTAATGATCCACAATGCACCAAAATTTCATGAATGAAAAAATTGTATTTTTAGATCGAAATAACACTATCCAAGATTTGATCCTTAGCAAAGAAACTATCATGGACATATGCGATCAAATTGAGTTGATAATGCTTGAACCTATGATTTTTAGCTCAATAGTTTCATATAATTTTGTGCCTTCAATAAAACTAAATATTAACCCTTTATATATAGATAGATAAAAAGTAATGTTTGCTATACTGTAGGTGTTAAATTTCTTAATAAAGAACTATAGATTTTTTTATTTGTCAAATGTTTTTTGCATATCTAACCATCCAGATGTGATCTACATGTTTGGGTTAGTAGAAATCAGTGTTTAATTAGATTATGTTATTCCAACTTGTATGTAAGATTTTGCAAGGGTTAAAAAGTCAATGGCTTACAACATATCAAATATTAAATCCTCACAAAATCATATTTTTACGTCAAAAAAATACAATATTTCAAGAATTGATTCTTACTATTTTGATCTTGTTGAACGCATTCATAAAGTTAGATTTGGTCAAAACAACCACCCACTATAAGTTTGAATTTGGGGTTCTTAACCCATGAGGGTACTAAATGCTTTCACATTAGAACATGAGAACCGAAAATATGAGAACTACAATGTGAACCAAGATTTTCATATTTTTTTAATTCTTTTTACTTAATTCTAACGGTACGGATGTGATATGCATATTTGGTTGTATTAGAACCAGCACTTGAATCATCAGTTTGTATACATAAGATGGATTTTTTAAGGCCTAATTGTAATTTTCATTGAAAATATATTATCTAATAGTTGATTCCTAGCAAATTCACTATGCTGATGATATTTGTATGGTTGTATTTGCAAAAGTGTTAGAAATGCCTAGTTCACATGATAGTTCTCATATTGTAGTTGCCCATACATATAAGAGAGAAAGAGGTGAGATTATCCTGCCTTCTTTTTCCTTAGGTAAGATCCTCTAAAATTCATAGTTTTAGATGTTGTATGTCCTATCTGAACCATTACATGTGTTTATCATTTTTTACTCAATGAAGAACATGTATTAGTCAAGTATCTCTATGCATGCTTAGATGTGTATTTAAAGAGAAAAAATAAAGAGAACCAATTGACATTATACTAAAATTTCATGATAAAATATTTGTATTTTTACATCAAATCAATTTGAAACAAAGCTTGATTCTTAATAAATAAGTAATACTAAATACATCTAATGGTTTAGATCAAGCATAAAATGCCCACTCTTATATATATATATATATATATATATATATATATATATATATATAGAGAGAGAGAGAGAGAGAGAGAGAGAGAGAGAGAGAGAGAGAAATTGGTAGCTGCAAAATGCTTAGGTACTAAATCGGTGGTCATCATGCACGTTGATGGATGGTCACACACAACAATAAAATAGTATCAAAATGTTGAGTTTTTTCGCCAAAGGGGAATTATCAATGACAAAATTGGCTCTGCTAATGCTCAAACGAGCATTAGTGGAGACAAAATCATCATTAAAGGTTATTAGCGGCAATTTTTTGTCGCTGCTCATTTTTTCGTCCAGAGCATTAGCGGAAAAAAAATTGTCACCGCTAATGCCCCTTTGGCAAAAAAACTCATCAAAAATGTTATTTTTTGTTTTGTTTTGCTCTGGCCATCCATCGACGGACGCGATAGATGGTCAGCATGTTTGACCAGGAATTTAGTACCTATAGACTTAGCAGCTCTCTCTCTCTCTATGTGTGTGTGTGTGTGTATGCTACAATTATTTGTTTGTGCAAACAACTTAGCATGCTTTATCTTTTTTTTTTGTCGAAATGTCCTCATGGATGATCTACATGCTTTTTTCGTGGGAACCGACTTTTGAATCACTGAAATCTGACTTATGTACAGGTTCTTCAATGATGCAAAAATGGATAGTTTTAAATAATGCACTGATTTTATCCAACTTAAAAAGCATGTTTTTTCATGGAAAAATACGACCCGAGAGTTGTTTTCCACTAGATCGAGCATGCTGAATATATCTACAAGGTTAGAATGATTCAAAACAACTTACATTGTAAAATTCTAAGTAGATTGTACTTGCAATCGATTGTATTAAATATAAACCCTATATATACATACGTTTGTGGTTTTTCCTTTTTTTGGGGTGTGTGTGTGTGTGGGGGGGGGGAGGGGAGCAGGGACGGGAGATATGCACATGTTTTCCATTAAAATGTGTATGGATTCATAAAACAATCATCTAGATAAACATCTAGCTAGTTTGGGCATCATTAGTGCAGATAGAATCCGAAAAAATAACCTCCTGAATGGTTTTAATTCCTTGAAATATGCAACAATGCAACTGAACTCTTGGACCAGTCGGGGTCTGCCTAAGCCCGTCAAAAAAGGTTATTTATTTATTAACTTTTCCTACAAGAAGATAAACTTGTCCTTCAAAAAGGAGAGGGTGGTGTATGTTCTCCCCCGATGATTCACTGGATCCCACGTCTCTGTTCGGGGGTTTGAATAAGCACCACGTATACAAGCACATGAGGCTCGTATTCTCGTGTATGTTGACATCACTTAGCATTGGAGTCTGGTGTGGTTGCAAAGACTTAAGTACCCTTTTTTGCTATTCTTCTCATAAAACGATGGTTTGGAAAAATGATAAAAATGCCCTTCATTCAAAAAAGAAAAAACAGACGGTTCAAAAAAAGGACAAACATGTCCTCCATCCAGAAAGTCGAGGATGATGTTGACTCTTCAAAGTCTACACAATGAAACGAACCTTAATCGTTTCACCGATGGTGATCCGGCAAAACGATGGTGAGCCGGCGATCCGATGGTCATCCGGCGAAACAAACCTGAGTCATCAAAAATGTCTGTTTGAACTTTTCATCGTCATCTTCCTTCTCCGTAAAACACTGTAAAACCCTCTCTCTCTCTAGAGAATAAATCAAGGGAGGCAAAGAGTTCCCCCTGGAGGAGGCCATGAACATCAACCCTCTCACTCTCTCTCTCCCTTTTCTTTCTACTTTTGTGCACATCCAGCAGAAGATCCTACATTTCTCCATCAAACATCGACTGACCTGCACACTGACTGTAGCATTGTTCAACTTGAAGAGCTGTGGAGCCTGATTCAGAGTTTTTACCCTTACAGAAGAGGGGTCTAAGGGCTCTGCTCAACGTGGGTAGCATTAATCAACTTGATTTATTGTGGAGCCTGATTTAGAGTTTTTGCCCTTACAAGAGGGGGGTCCGGGGGCTCTCCCCTGGTGCAGGTCCTGCTGTGTGGTCAGCGGGTGAGGGTCCAGGGGGGGGGGGGGCTCGGGGGGCAGCGCCCCCCGGACCAAATTTTTTTGGAGCCTTGTATAATTTTTTTTATTTTCTTTCCCTTTTTTAACTATCGAAAAAGAACAATAAAGCGTTTTGTTTAATCGTGGGACTCATGTTTCCTTCGGTTGTTTCTTGCTCGAGGTTTTCGTAACACCCCTTCCCACGATTTTTCTATTTTTCTTTTTCTGTTTCTTTCTCCTTATTTTTTTCAATGACTCTCCTACAACAATTTTTAGTGTTGTTCGGTCTTCCAACGACGATTTATAGTATTGTTGAGCCTTCCTACAATGATTTGTAGTGCTTTCGGGTCTCCAACGAGCCCCATAATGATTTATAGTGTTATCCAGCCTTCCAACAACGATTTGTAGTATTGTCGGGCCTTTCTACAATGATTTATTGGGTTGCACAACATACAATAATAGAGGTCTGGTTTTTAGTTAAAATGGGGAATGAAATGACTATATAAATCGCTGAAAATTTACAAGAATAAACTAGACTCAATAAACGAAGACACCATTTTTTACAGATTTGGAATATGACCTTCGGTTAAGGAGATATGACCCTAACAAGTTAGTCCTAAATCGGGTAGCGATTTACAGCGATTTGCTTACTGAATAACACTACAAATTGCTATAGTGATTTGCGGAAGACACTATAAATTTCTATTGGAAGACGGGACCCGCGCCGGGGGGGAGCTCCTGGACCCCCCTCCTGTAAGGGCAAAAACTCTAAATCAGGCTCCACAACTCATCAAGTTGAATGATGCTACCCACACTGGGAGGAGCCCTCAAACCCCTCTTCTGTAAGGGTAAAAACTCTAAATCAGACTCCACAACTCTTCAAGTTGAACAATGCTACCCACGTTGAGAGGAGCCCCTAAACCCCCCTCCTGTAAGGGCAAAAACTCTGAATCAGGCTCCATAACTCATCAAGTTGAATGATGTTATCCACGCTGGGAGGAGCCCCCAAACCCTCCTCTTGTAAGGGCAAAAACTCTGAATCAAGCTCCACAACTCATCAAGTTGAATGATGCTACCCACGCTCGGAGGAGCTCTCAGACCCCTCTTCTGTAAGGGTAAAAACTCTGAATCAGGCTCCACAACTCTTCAAGTTGAATGATGCTACCCATGCTGGGAGGAGCCCCCAGACCCCTCTTCTATAAGGGTAAAAACTCTTAATCAGGATCCACAACTCATTTAGTTGAATGATGCTACCCACACTGGGAGGAGCCCCCAAACTCTCCTCTTGTAAGGGTAAAAACTCTGAATCAGGCTCCACTACAATCAATGTGCAGGTCAGTCGGTGCTTGATGGAGCAATGTAGGATCTTCTGCTGGATGTGCACAGAAGCAGAAAGAAAAGGGAGAGAGTGAGTGAGAGGGTTGATGTTCATGGCCTCCACCAGGGGAGATTTCTTTCTCGGATAATCCTGCAGTGCAGAGACTGGGTCTTAAATAATCATCTTCAGGGCACTTAAGTCTTTATAACCACTCCTTTTCTAGAATCATCATTTTTTTTGGCACCAATGGAGGAGAGGGTACTTAAGTCTTTGCAATCGCATCAAACTCCAATGCTAATTAATGCTGACAAATATGGGGATACGAGACACACATGCTTAAATATGTGGTGCTCATTGGGACCCCCCGAACACAAGATGTAGCTAACTTCCCTCTTCGGGGGGAGAACATATAACCTACTCTCTTAAAAAAGGAATGCATTACTGTGTGAGAGGCTCCAGTTCAGTGACGTCTCTACATTACAGGTCAACTTTATACGTTCCCATTATTTTATCCTTTGCACCAACAACACATCTAACGACGTTGAATTCTTAGAAAAAAATGACTTTTTTGTGTGTGTGTTGAAGATTGGCTATTTACGATTCTATTGGTTCAGGTGCATATCATCAAAAACCAACGTGAGGACAATGGAATGTTTCTGATGCTGCTTTGAGGCTATAGACCACGTGGACTTGTACAAGGGCATTTTATTATTAAAAAAAGATACTGATGGGATCTGACCACATGTTATTCTCCTATTCCTCACATAATAAACCCTAAATCTCTTTAAGAATATGTATTCGTCGTGATACATTTGGATCATGTTTTTTTGGACAAAGAAACATTTGTATGAGTAAAAAAACTTGAGACATTCATAACTGTTGGTTTTTGGATTGCCAGAAAAACAAAAACATGTATATAGGTCAGATTTTTGCGATAAAAAAGCTAGTTTCCACCAATAAAAACATGATCACTTATATAAAAAAATTGTTTGTTAAGTCAACTGTAAATACAATCGCTTATAGACATGAATATAGATATAAATATACATATGAGTAGGGAGTAGTTGCTTACTCCATTCTATGCCTACCTCCAACATACAATACTTTTGAAGGGTTTTTTTTTTCATGTTTTTCTCAAATCTAACCATTCATATGTGTTTTATATGTTTGATTTTATAGGAATGAATTATTGGATTGGGCAATTTTAACACGTAGTTAGGTTTTAATTTTTATAAATATTTAAGCTTAAAAACCCATATTTTTCATCTAAAAACATGATCCAAATGTCGTTTTCTAGCAAAAAAACCATTCCTTTCACATATATAGGGTTAAATTTGTGGAAAACACCCTAAAACCATCATTATCTCATGATTGATTTTTGAATCCCTTAAAAACATGCTTACATGTCATAATCACATGATTTAAAACTCATTTTATGCTAAACAAACCTTGTAGATCACATTCATAATGTCTTTTCATGTTTTTCTTGAATATAATCATACATACGTGTTTTACGTGATTGATTTTATATGAATCAACTCTTGCATTATCTAATTCAGACGCATGGGTAGGTTTTTATAAGGTCGAAAGTCAATATTATAAATTTTTATAAATATGATAAATATCACAAGCTTAAAAAAACATGTTTTTATATAAACGAGGAATGAAACAAGGATCGAGGTTAAAATCAAAACCCGTGCGGGGATGGAGGTGGGGATGGACTTACTCTTGCCCCTGCTCCACCCTAGCACGCCCCGTCCCCAATCCCCATTAAGGAAATTATTATACTCTTATACATATTATAAAATTATATATATATATATATATATATATATATATATATATATATATATATATATATATATATATATATATATATATATTCCTAACCTTAACATAAAACCCTTTCTCGAATCTCTCGTATCTCCTTTTTCTCCTTCATCTAACGAGCCGCACGAGCTCCCATTTCTCTCATCTCTTTCCTCTAACGGCAGAAGGTGACATCAGCAGAAAAATTGGAAAAATGGGGTCCCGCCTTGCCCCATTTGAACTGGGGATGGAGGGCATGAAACGAGGAATGAACTGGAGATAGAGGTTTAAATCAAAACCTGCCTCGGCCCACTTCCATCCCCAGGCTTGTACAAGGGCTTTTTACTATAAAAAAAATACTGATGTAGGGATTGACCACATGACATTCTCTTAGAGGCGAAATGAGAATCAACACCATATGTCCGAGGTGTCCGCCCCTTTAAGAATATATGCCAGATGGACAGCGCATGCAGAAAGGATATAGGCACGCACTATCTATGTGTGATTTTTTCTTAAATATAATAAATGAGGTGGACAGACACGACACGAATGATGTGGTTAAGACCGACTCTATTATAGCAGGAGTTTTTTAATTTACGCACATACAAGTCTATAGTTTTAAATTTTTATGTTAAAATATAGAAAACAACAATTTTGCAATGCGCATTCAAATATTAACCCTTTTGGTATTTACTTTAATTTAAATCTGTTATGATGTGCTAGCTAACAAGTGGAAGAATCTTAAAACAATGATTATTTTTTATTTTTGTTTTTTTCAAAATAAATTAAAATGGTCTTTGACACACATTTAACAAAGCCCAAGTGCTGTCGAACGCATTTCACCACATCAAACACGATCAAACGCTTCCATGTGTCACACACGCGTACATCGAACTTGGTGTCACAGGGAGACACGACCAAAACTCGGGGAAGCAGATCAGGTCATGCTGAAAATGAGCGTTTTTGCTCATGCGGACATCGTGGCCGTCTGTTTGTATTTTGGATGAATGCCACGTGGTTTTGTTGACTTTTGAGCTTTTTAAAATGCAAATCGGATGGCCACGATGTCATCATGAGCAAAAACGCTCATTTTCAGCATGACCTGATCTGCTTCCAAAATTCGGTGTCCATGTCACACTGGTGAAATATATCCAGTTGACATATACTTGAGAATATAAGACTGTTGGATTGTGAGGAGTACATGAGCACTTCGACCGCTTGCCACACATTTGTGTAGTCTAGATCTTGGAATCTTGGGCCAATAATGAAGATTTATTAAGATCAAAGGTTGCCACCTTGGATTCGAATTTGAGAGAGAGAGAGAGAGGACACCGTAGCCAATAATGAAGATATATTAAGATAAGAGGTTGCCAGCTTGGATTCGAATTTGAGCGAGAGAGAGAGAGCAGACACCTTAGCCAATAATGAAGATATATTAAGATCAAAGGTTGCCACCTTGAATTGAATTTGAGAGAGAAAGAGAGAGAGAGGGCACCTTAGCCAATAATGAAGATATACTAAGATCAAAGGTGGGCACCTTGGATAGAATTTGAGAGAGAGAGGACACCGTATAGCCAATAATGAAGATATATTAAGATCAAAGGTTGCCACATTGGATTCGAATTTGAGAGAGAGAGGACACCTTAGCCAATAATGAAGATATATTAAGATCAAAGGTTGCCACCTTGGATCGAATTTGAGAGAGAGAGAGAGGAGAGAGAGAGAGAGAGAGAGAGAGAGAGAGAGAGAGAGAGAGAGAGAGAGAGAGAGAGGACACCTTAGCCAATAATGAAGATATATTAAGATCAAAGGTTGCCACCTTGAATCGAATTTGAGAGAGAGAGAGATTTGGTGGGTGGGGCACATGAGATATGCATGCATATATCCAAGAGGAGGGGAGAGGCCATGTGGGTTTATCCAAAGTGGGGAGAATGCAGACCATGAGAAATGATTCTCTCTCCAATTGTGGTCAATTATGAAATAGGAGATAACCCCAAAAGTTTAGCAACCCCTTTGTGGCGATGTGCAGCCGAGCATATCCCCGTTTTCCCAACTTTTGACTCCACTTTTCATGAGATATTCTACAACTATCTGGTGCAACTTTGGAGGCTCTGAAACCAAACCACAAAGTCGGAAACAACTCAATAAGTAAACACTGTGGGGGCCCCTTTGACACATGTGGTTGGCCGGGTTGGACCCCACCAACCACTTTCAAGTTTGGAATCTTCATACCGTGATATTGAAAGTGCTGAGAGGAATTCGCTAGAACCCTCACATATTGAAACGTAAGCATGCATGCATGCAGCTTTGGTAAAAGTTTGGATGCCTTTTTACAAGAACATGATTTTACAACTTGCACATTATGCAGTTAGTATCAAACAGAGAGTATAGATGCAGCACAGGAGCTCCACCAAAACTTTAACCTGTCCCCTTGATCGCTTTGTTCGAAAAAAATGGGAAATTTCTATTATCACAGTCCCACTTCTGCCTGCTATTCCAAAAAGAGCCTCATGCTTTCCAAAATGACATTCCAAGACTCTAACTTTTCACTGAACTGTCAAACAGAGACTCAGTGGGTGCAACTCAGGTTACCCGTTTACAATGAATGATAAAATTACTAAACTGCCTCTGTTGCATAGTAAAATTTTCACATAATAATAATAATAATAATAATAATAATAATAATATATATTTTATATGGGATTTGACCTTTGGAATCCATTTCAGGCCTCTATTTGATAGGTTTAGCGACAAGTTGGGCCCTAAAGTGTCTTTCTATAAAACATGGGACTTGTTTTGAAATACCATGCAAAAGATGAGTCCCTGAATGAAAATTTTGGCCATCATAATTTACCATGTTCAACTTTATTTTCAACCATCTTAATTTTACCCTAAAAACAGCCTCTAATTACTATTCCCAGTGAATTCGAGCTCTGGAGTAATCTGATCATGCATCCCACGATCCATATTGCCATGTGGATCTGGAATAGAATCCGCTTTACCTTTGAGGCAGCTAAACTGATTCTTGTACTTGCACCACCTGGCGGTTCATTCATATCTTCATATACTTAGAGCTACTTTAAATTTTGCAGTATTATTTTATCAATAGCTCATGATTATTTTATTTTTTATGTAAAGATCATTTTTAACATTTGTGAAAAGGAGCGTTTTCCCCTTTGTTATACGTTAGGAGCAATTTAGTAATTTTATTATGCACAACTTACGGTTAGCCTTGGTTACTCCAACTGAGGTCTCAAATTGGCATTTTCAGTGAAAAGGGGGTCCTGAAATGTCTTTTGAAAAAATAAAGGACCCTTTTGAAATATGAGGCAAAAGATGGATCTCTAAATAGAATTTTTTCCTGGAAAAAATGCCTACGCTGCTTTAGAAAGGTGGGAGAAATCACAAATCTCACCCTCACAAAGTCATGAAAATATAACTATATAAACTTTTAATATAAAAATTAAAAAACTTACTTTCATTGAATTAATATCACTTTGTAATATGCTATCTAAATTAGGTGTTTTTTTTTAAATATATGGCATTTTTTTAGTACCATTTCATGATAAAACCGTTATATTTTCAAAGTATCAGAGATGTTTGTAACATGGTAGGAATATCCCTCTGGGTAACTTGGTTTTTTCAGGCACTAACTGTTACTGCATTTAATTGATAAGAACATATGATACAAATATCTTAGCCAAATTAAAAGGTCTCCCACCATTCATTTTAAGGGGTTAATTATTCATTTAACTATAAGGATAAAATCATTGCGTCATGGTTGCCTGTATGAGATAGCTCCTACATGTAAAGATCACTACTTCGTAGTACTTGCAACTTTTGACGAGGAAGGCAATAATAATAAAGCAGTGACTAGGCTAGGATTTTCATTAAAGATAATAGTGTTTTACTAGTATATTGTTTGTTTATGTGGAATGACAAGCACAATTAATTGTGTTCTAATCAAAATTTCTTTTTTTTTTAAGTAATGAAAAAATTATATTTGTGCATGTTTCTGTGATCAATCTCATCAACTCCTCCATTTTCAAGTAGATTGGCCCGTTACCAACGTTGTGTTACAAGTTAGAATCCCAATGGTATGGTTGTATAACTGGTAGGGGTCTGCCTAACCCTAGCTTTCTCTGTCAAAAAAAGATAAAAAAACATAGTTCATTAATCTTGCAATTTAAATGTAATTTTTTTTTTAGCTAGGCCAAGAGAAGACCCCTCATCACCAAATGCACATTGGTTGGCTTCCAGATGGTAAAACCCTTGAGGTCCTCATGTCCATCAGGGAGTACACCCAACTTTGACCTTGCGGCAAATAACACCCCTATGGGTTTCAAACTCATGACGTCCCGTCAACTTGGTCATGTTCACAAGTCACCGTTACCAGATTTGAGAAACCCTTGTGGGCAAAAAAAATATTAGTCTGTTGTAACATTTTGGCACAATCTGAATATATAATTCATTTTTATTTGATTCAGATGTGCCCCACAAATGTAGCACCAACAAGTAATTAATCTCATTGTTCTTTGCATTGCCAAGTAAGTTGGTCAACAAGGGTTTCAGTCATCTAGTAGGAAAAACTTGTGGGCGTACGCCACCAAGTTGATGAGAGGTCACAAGTTCAAAACCCACTGGTCGTGTCCCTTGTTGCAAGGTCAAAGTTGGGTGTACTTTCCTGTACGCAGGGAGGACCTCAAGGGTTTTACCAACCGAAGGCCAGGCAACGTGCAGTTAGTGATGGGGGAGGTTCCCTTGGATTATCGCCCCCCCCCCCCCCCGCCAAAAAAAAAACCCAGCCCTACAATTTGATTTACATAGGTCTTTTACTTTAAAACATACCTTGAACCAACCAATTTAAATATTAAAATATAATTTAAATAAGAACAAATATGAATGATAATTATACCAAAATACAAGGAGTAACCAGAACAGGGACTGTTAAGTATGACAGGCAGAGCCAGCGCGGCTAGATCTCTGATCTTGGGGGTGGTTTCTCCGTATAAATATGAAAAAAATACACCAAAATATAAGCAACAAAGGAAACATTTTTGCATTTAGATTGAAAAATGAGCAATGAGATTTGTACTCAATGAACTATGCTAAACCCATCCATACAAACCGATCTACTTGAAAACACGTGCAGGTTGTATATATATAAAAAAAAAAGACAAAATGTGTGTGAGGGAAAAGATATCATATGCTAAGGACCCTACAATAGTTGTTTCTTGGCCAAGAGAGACCGTGGATTGTCACCTGGCATGGGATGATCATGGTTTGAGCATCTTTTGTCATAAGGTCAAAGCTGATATACTATTCGATGAGCAGGGAGACTTCAAGGGTTTTACGGACCGGCTGTTAATGTGCAGGTTGGTGCTTGGGACCAGTGTTGTGAGAGGCATACCCCTCAGTACTTGAAGTGTATGCCTCACAGGCGAGGCTCACGCTCAAGGTACTGAGGCACACACTCAATACCTGAAGCGTCGGTGCCTCCTCCGATCTGTGGCTAAAACCGAAAACAATTACACAATGAGCAGAGGAGGATATTCCGGCGAGATTTATGGTGGAATTTCTTCTCTTCGTGGCCTGAAATTGGATTTACTCGCCGGGAAAAAAGCAAAAGCTTCCAGAAAGTTTAACGGACTGAGTTCTTTCGACCGTTGTTGTAACCTGCACAGAGTCACAGACCCGTCGGGAAGCAGAGCTGATAGCCTCTGACGAGGTTTCCGGCGAGGGGCGGGGGGACTTCTTCTCTCCGCGACCGGAATTGAGACCTACTCTCTTGATCATGAAGCTTACACTTCAACGCCTCGAGCCTTACGCCTCGCTTCATAACATGTTCAACGCCTCGCTTCGCCTCATCGCATTTAACAACCTTGCTTGGGACACTGTTTTTCTTTGGTCTAGCCCAAAAGGATTTGTGCTAGCTAGGGACATGGTGGGTTTGCGCCAAGAGGTAACACGTGTCACTTCTACTATTGACAAAAACATACTTTTTTTTTTTTTGATAGGCAAGCTAGGGTAAGGCAGACTCCTACCAGTTATACAACTATACCATTGGATTTTGAACCTGCAAGGTCCCAACACAAGGTGACGTGCACTAGCCGCTCCTACCAGACAAAATAGCCTTTCCTTTTTATTTGATTTAATTAAGTTGTTGGAAAATGAAAATATGGATCACCAAAAAAGAAAAGATTGCATAAAGTTGGTAATCTTTGGAGCCATGTTTCATGCCTATCCAACTGATGATAAGGTGATAAGAAAGCTTACTTTTGGTTTTGATACGGATACGCATCTTCAACAGTTGACTCACCAACTTGCCCACGTTTTTTATGTAAGTCCATATCTAATGGTATCTATCTCTGATCCTTAATGTATCATGCATGAGAACACTAATTTTACTTATTGATAAAAAAAAATGTGTGATATATATTTCACATCCACCACCCACAAGCCTTAGATTTATAGTTTTAAGTTGACGTGGAAAGATGACTTAGAATAGTGTGAACCTAACAAATATTTGTGAAGCAATAAGTTGGTGGGACATGCCAAAACAGCCTTGACAAACTTTTTAATGCTCATTTGGGGGTCATACCGAGTCTATTGAGGTAAATATATATATATATATATATATATATATATATATATATATATATATATATATATATATATAGAGAGAGAGAGAGAGAGAGAGAGAGAGAGACCGCCCCAGGATCAGATACCTAGCCGTACTTACTATCACTGTCCTGAAAGCGTAAAACTCCATGGACTTACCCTTGCCCTCAAGAATATATTGAAGTATCCAATAACATTATCACCAATGTTACCGATGCCATCAATCCATGTGTTGCATTGCATATGACCTGAAACACAATATGAGAATAGCATTCCAATGCATCTCATATAGGTATCACATAGCATAATCTGACCATGGGCCCACCGTAGGCAATGTGTGGTGGCACAAGCATTGTTGTGGGGGCATAGCAGCCCACTGGGCATCCTGTACATACAAGTTTCTATATATTCACTGAACAGTAAGGCCCGGACAAACCCCAACCTTTTTAGCTAGTTGATGGCTACATGATATAGTGAAGGCTGCCAACCGAAGCCTTTGTAGACGCTAAGCATCCCCTTGCCTAACCCTGTTCACAAATTGCACGGTTGGAACTGCATGATTAATGTACCCCCATGTCAGCAGTCAAGTCGTCCATTTACTTTTGGGATATTTGACAGATTTTTTTTGTAAAAGTTTAGCTGAGGGTTTCGCAGACCCCTACCAGTTATACAACAATACCATTGGGATTCAAACTTGCAACGTCCCATGCATTAGTTGCTTCTACCAGATCAGCATAGCCCCGTTAGTGGATTTGACAGATATTGGTGCACATTGGACACGTTTGGAAGCAAGAAAAATGTAGGAAAAGTGATGCAAAATGAAAAAATCTGAATTTTCACATTCTAAGAACATTCTTCCATCTTAACCCTTCCAAATGAGATTTTTTTGTTAAGAGAATTTTTTTTAAAATTATATTTTTTTGATAAAAAACATTCTTCCATCTTAAGAATATTTTCTACCAAGAGAAAATTTATTTTTACACTCTCCAACACTCATTTCACCAGCACCATCCATCTCACCACCACCCTCCTCTCTCTCATTTTTTCACATTTCTCACTTTGTTTTTCTCATGCTACACAAACAAGTGAAAAGCTTTCTTTTGAAAAACTTCTTATATAAAAAACTCTCATAGGCAAAACTTTTTTTCCTTATGAGAGTTTTTCTATCTTACAAACTTGCCCTACAGAGCTAAGAGACGAAGATAGTCCAAGTGCCCATCCCAAGGCCTAGTGCACAAGCAAGTGAAAGTGAGAATCAACTTTGTAGGGGTGTCAATGGGTCGGGTTTGACCCATATCAAACCCTATAGGGTCAGGGTTTGGTGATAAATAAGAAGGTTCAAATAGAATCCAGATCAAACCCGAAAGATCCAATTAATATATGGACTCAGGTATAGTTTATGAAATTTCATACCAGATTTAGGTTTGAGCTGAGATTCGACTAAGGTCCATAAATTTTCAATGTAAAAAAAGATAAAAAATATAAATTTATCAGGTATATATGGCTCTGGTCTAGTTCATTAATCTTTATAGGTTCAAGGTATGTTTTCTCTTATGATGAGTCTGATTGAACCCAAATCCGCACTAAGTACCTTCATCTCAAATCAGGTTTGGGAATTGTTCCACCTGAATCCAAACCCAACCCAACCGTTGACACCCCTACTTAGGTGCAAACCCCTCCATGCATGATAGGAGAAACCTAAAAAAATTTGACACACCATTAATTTTTTGTGCATGCATGGCACCACATGCTCTCCACACATTCTTGTATCATGCAATGCCATTTTGTGCCAAATTTTATTTGTCACTGATCAAAAGTGGCACACGTGTGTGTGCGGTAGGACCTATGGTGACACATGCGTGGCTAAGTGGAAAGTTCATGCCTTGGCTATGACTTGCAGCAGCAATATGAGGCAATGCAACATCGCTCGTAAGCAGCTCAACAAGCAAGCTTTAGTGTACATCACTTCTCAAGTACATCTACTCAGCTCCATGCTCCATGCCACGAGTGTCTCTTTGGCCACTCGCAGCCATGTGCCATGCTTTGGGGGTGCTATGCCACCCGTGACCCATCTCAACTTCGTGTCCATAAATGAAAGCCTTCCATGCAAAATTTATATGCCACGATCGAGTATTCTTTAACACAATCATATTTGGAGAACGTGTCCATGAAGTCAGAACACTGAAAGAAGCTACTTCATCCAGAGGTGTCATGCCGGTGCCCACGCAGGTCCACCTGAACTTTGTTGTTGCTCATCTCCATGCATGTTGAGAATCTTCGATCCAAGATTGAAATCTCGCCGACACATTCATATGTGAGGATGACCTCAATGTGGCCATTTTGATGAAATACAAAGTCTACATTCAAAAACTCCATTCAAAACAAAAGCGGTGTGTTTCTAAGGAATATTAGAATTCCTTCTATTGGCGGGGGTCAGTGCCCATAACACCTATATAGGAGACCTTCCTCTTGACTTACATTGGTGCATCACCATGTGGTCTAGAGTAGGTAACCCCTATATCTCACAAGTAGTACATCGGAGTGTATGAGGGTATTTACGAGTATGTAAATTCTTCATAGGCATCTCAAACATGCATGGGGCCTGCTCTTTGATGCACGCCTTGCTGCCCAACCTTGCACTCTTGCGAGGAGCTTGAGGAGTGTATGTCGAGTGACGATGATTTCTCTTGGCTAAGGAGCTTCACTATGTCATGGTAGAAACTGGCTTAGACTAGGGGCCAAAATGTCTTCTTCATCACAGCGAGAGGTTACCCGTGAGGTGCGTGTTGCGCTCCACGAAGCCCGTAGGTGCCGAAATACAATATGTCCCTTGTTTGGTGTGTCTCAAAAACTTGATGCTCACTCAAATGTTCATGATACTTATTCAGATGTGTAGCTAAATTTATTGACCCTCGATTGCTCGTGCGCTCATTATAGGAAGTTGGCACACTTGTCCCTCGTTAGCTTGAACGTTCGTATGCCAAAGACTTTGGCATCTCCCTGCTTTTTTGACCCATTCAACTATGTTGCTTCAGATATTTCATTGTACTAAGCATGCATGAGATATACACCGCCTCGAATCTGCTTCCGCCAAGCTTACGTAGCTCTTTGCCTAAAGCAAGCTACATGTTGCTGAAAAAGGTCGTGACAATATGCACCTTGCTGCATGTTGATGCACATTGTTGCACCCAATGGGCCCGTCATTGTGTGCCCAATGCGTCCAACACTTATTTGTGGTTACAGACCGCTTGTAGATGTGTCATAACACCTGCCATCGTATGGAATGAACTGTGTGGTGTGTGTGTTGACACTTATGCAAAGACACTTAGGAAGAGTCATTACACTACAAAAAAATAGTTGATTAGCGACGGAATTTAGCGACGGAGTTATATCGTCGCTACTTAGCGACAGATTAACGAGAGAAATGAATCCATCGCTATATTTGTAGAATTTTACGAAACTAGCGACAGAAAACATTCCCTCGCAAAATCCGTCGCTAAGTAGCGACGGATTTTGCGAGAGAATGTTTTGTCGCAATAAATACGACAGTTAGCGACGGAATTGCGACGGCTAAGATTCCGTCGCAACATAGCGACGGCCTAGGCGACGAAATATTTTCTGTCGCCTTTTTTGTTTTTTGAATTACGATGGCTTAGCGACGGAATTAATCCGTCGCTAAGCCGTCGCTATATGTCGCATTACCCCTAATCCCAGCCCTCTTTTTCCTTTCTCCTTTCGCTGCTCCCGCCCGCCGCCCTCTCCCTCCTGCCGCCCTCTTCCTTCCGTCAACCTTCCGCTGCCGCCGTCGCTGCCCGGAGCAACCGCAGGTACGTAAATGGATTGGAGGTCGACCCCCTGCTTTTTCCGGCAGGGGGTCGACTCTGCCAGGCGGTCGACCCCCTGCGTTTTCCGGCAGGGGGTCGACTCTGCCAGGCGGTCGACCCCGGTAGGTGGTCGACCCTCTGCCGTGTCCGGCCGGGGGTCAACCCTGGTAGGGGGTCGACCCCCTGCCGTGTCCGGCCGGGGGGGGGGGGGGGTCGACCCCCCGCCATGTCCGGCCGGGGGTCGACCCCCCGCCGTGTCCGGCAGGGGGTCAACCCCGGCAGGGGGTCAACCCCTTTTGATGTCCGGCAGGGGGTCAACCCCCTGCCTTGTCCGGCCGGGGTCGACCCCCTTGCCGTCTCCGGCCAGGGGTCAACCCCCTGCCTTGTCCGGCAGGGGGTCAACCCCCTGCCTTGTCCGGCAGGGGGTCAACCCCTTTTGATGTCCGGCCGGGGGTCGACCCCCTGGTTTCTTGCTCTTTTTTTTCTTTTTTCAGAAATTAGGGTTTTTATTTTATTTTTATTGTTTAGTTTTCTTTGATTTTCATTGATTAGGATTTTTTATTTTGATTTTCATTTATTAAGCAATTGAATCAAATTTCTTAAATTAAGGCTATTTGTAGTTAATTTAATTAGGGTTTTTTATTTGATTTTGTTTTATTAGGGCTTTGAATCAAAATTTAAAAATTAGGGCATTTTATAGTTAATTTGATTAGGGTTTTCTTGGATTTGATTAGAGCTTTTATTTTTATTTTCTATGATTAGGGATTTGAATCATAATTTTTTTAATTAAGGATTTTTAGTTAATTTGGTTAGGACTTTAAATCAAAATTTTTTAATTAAGGCTTTTATAGTTAATTTGATTAGGTTTTTTTTATTTATTTAGAGTTTTTATTTTTATTTTCTATAATTAGGGATTTAAATCACATTTTTTTAATTAATACTTTTTAGTTAATTTGATGAAGGATTTTTTTGTATTTGATTTTGGCAGGTTTTTTCCTTGTTTGATTAAGGTTTAAATTGTGGCTTTTTTATTTAATTTTATGGTTTATTTTTCTTATAGTTTATGATGTTTTGGTTTATTTATAATTTATTTTCTTGTATTTTAAGGTTTTATGATTTAATATGGTCGAATAATTTCATGGTGACTTCATTTTAAAACATCATTTTTTTTTGCAGATTTCTCAACAGAACTTGCTTGTGCCCCGCCACCCGTGGTAAGTAAGTGACAAAAACAATGCAAATCGGGTAAATACCCGTGGTGAGTAAGTGATGCAAGCGCATCACATGTTATTTAATTTATTGAATATAACACTTTATTGTTCACACACTCACTTAGTTGTTGATATCTATGACTACTTTGTTGGAGTTCGGAGATCATGCTGAGCATGATTTTAATGTATGAATATGGAAGTGTTCTTATTTTTGGAGTACGGAGTCCATGCTATGCATGGTAGTAGTTAGTGGGATATTGAAGTGTGTTTGCTGCAGGTACATGTTTGATATTTGTTTGATATGAATTATTTCGATGTATTGCAATGTTTGATGTGATTGTATCCATGCTTACATGTAGTTACTTTCAATTTGATTATGTCTTCCATGTGAAATTGTATACTGAAAGCATGCTTCAAATGAATGTATCGTGTCATGAATAGTTTGCACATGAAAATATTTAAAATTTGAAATGTATATTCTTGTCAGATGCATGTTCGACCTAAAAAAAAAGGTTCGTAATAAAGCAAGAGTAGAAGTACAAAAAGAACGTGAAACTAAGTTTGTGGAGTGGTTGAAACAGTTGGTAAAGAAGCTAACATAAATTTTGTACTTATAAACAACACTAAGTTACTTAATTGATCGTGATCACAATAATTGTTTATGTCTGTGCGTAGGTTCGCCATGGTGATGTTAAAGATCAAGGAATATGTGATTTAGAAAATGGTCCGACCAAAGTTGTGCAATGCTACAACGGGTATATCGTAAATGGTTATCGATTCCATACAAAAGACTACGGTATAAACAAATCAACGATAAATAGTGGCGTGTGTGTCAAGGGTAGCAGCTACGGTGAAAATGAACATGATTACTACGGTGTTATAGAGAAAATAATGGAGTTGACTTACTTAGGCATGAATAACAGGGTTACGGTATTCAAGTGTCATTGGTTTGATCCAACTGCAACAAGACTCGACAAAGCTTCAGGCATTGTGGAGGTGAATCATAAATCCAGGTTTGGAACATATGAACCATTCATATTAGCCTCGCAAGCTCAACAAGTTTATTATACTTCATATCCGAGTATAAAAAAGTCAGATAGAAATGAATGGTGGGCAGTTTGCAAGGTGAAATCCAAACTATACCCCGAGTATGATCAGTTACAAGAAGATGAGTTAGCTGAAGACAGTGATTACTATCAATCGGATGATGTCTGTGACTTCGCTTATGGTCACGATGTTGCGCATGATATGCATGTCATATCTCCATTGGCTGATGAAACATTCATAGAGGAATGTGATCCAAATGATGTACCAAGTGGATGGGCAAATAATGAAGAAGAAGAAGAAGAAGAAGAAGAAGAAGAAGAAGAAGAAGAAGAAGAAGAAGAAGAAGAAGAAGAAGAAGAAGAAAGTCAAACTAGTGACGAGGAAGAATTCTCAAGCTAGTGAAAAAAATCTTATACTACAAACCTCTATTTAAATGCATTGTAATACTTGATGTGAGTTGTATTGCAATACTTGGTGTGAATGATTAAAAATTTTATTTCAATGTATTGTAATACTTGATACGAATGATTCGAATGCATTGTAATTTATCTGAATGTATTATAATTTATGCAATTAACGAATGATTTGAATTAGTGCAATACTTGATGTCAATGATTTGAATTATTTGAATGCATTGCAATGCTTGATGTGAATGACTTGAATGCATTGTAATACTTGATGTGAATTATTTGAATGTATTGTATGACATATGTTATTTGTTAGAATATGGTTCGTGGAGGTTATAGTGGTCGCTCATCCAGTAGTAGCCAGGCTCAACCTTCATCTTCACGGGCTCCTGTGATAGGTATATCATATAACTAATTAGATGCTTGATTAGTTCAAATGCACATTCTGAGAACTTGGTGTGTATTTTTTTACAGATGATGTTGCGCCTGTATACGACCCACCTACACCAGTTGATCGCACAAGTCAACAGCCAACACAGGAAACAGGGTCTTCACAGGCTGGCACAAGAAGACTCATTCGAATAGTGTATATCGATAATCGACCGTAAGTATTTTGTTTTCAATTATTGCATATCTTTTAAATATTTTATATTGATATTTACTGTGTAACAATTCATGTGCAGCACGAGGTTTGAGCCACAAGAAGTAGTACGGGAGATTAGGAATTCACTTCTTCAACATCTACCAGGACCAGTTGCTCAATGGAAAGAGTACCCAAAGGAGGTATTAGACAGATTGTGGTCCTCATTCATGGTATACAGTTGTTCCTCATAGTTAATGTGTTTCATATTTAATTTATTTAAGCAATGTCTACTAACTTTCTGAAAATATTTGTAGGCTTCGAATCGCTTTGCAACTACGGTGGAAGAAAATGATGCAAGGAAGGTGTGGCAGAAGGTGGCTGCCAATCGATTTGCAGACATGCTGCACACTATGAAGACTGCAGCAAAAAAAGCATCTGGCGTAGTAGATGATCCATTACTGTGGAAGGGCCATGGTCCTATTACTATCAGGAGAGATTACTGGGATGAAATGTGCGATATGTGGGCGGGAGATGCATTTAAAAATCGCTCTGCGAAGGCTTCACAAAATCGATCGAAGATGCCCGAAGCCCATCTACACACAGGTGGATCTAAGACATTTGGGAGCCACCTAAAGAAAATGGTAACTCATCAATATATAATATTAATTTTATAAGTATAGTTGCAAATTTGTGTACTAAATCTTTTGTCATTTAACTTCGCAGGAAGCAGAAAAAGGAGGCAGTGTACCATATAAGGATGTGTTTGTAGAAACACATAAACGGAAGACCACGGGAGTCTTCGTATCAAAGAAGGCGAGAACGACAACGGTATGTATTAATTCTATTAATAATCATTGCAATATATATGCAAGTCATCATAATGTTATCATTAATTATTAATGAATACTTTAAACATTATTTTGTAGGAGGCATATGAGCAACAAATGGTAGAGCGATATGGTGAAGACTCTACTCAGCATCCATCATTTGATCCTACAGCATGGGTGACTGCAGCAGGTGAACCCAAAAAAGGTCGCGTGTTCGGGTTTGGGAGTAATATGAACACTTCACCAGTTATTGGTTCTTCCAGTTACGGCTCACCAACTTCTTGCGCCGACATAAGCTCCAAGCAGCCGACTATTCTTTCCGGTGATGATGTACGCGAGATCATTAATGAATCACTGAATAACTACTTCCAATACACCGTCGCCCCCTTTCTCCGAAATGAGATCAAGGCCGCTGTTCAGGATAGAGGATCTTCGATTCCAGGTCCCTCTCAGGTATAATCACATATATAGTTTTTTTGACTATCTTAAAGCACATCTGAGCATGGTAGAATCACATATAGAGTTTTTCTAGATGCCTTAGAACACATATGAACATGCTATAATCACATATTCAATTTTTTTACTGCCTTAGCACACATATGAGCATGATAGAATCACATATATATATATATTTAACTTTTTGTCTGTCTTAGAGCACATATGAGCATGATAGAATCACATATAAAGTTTTTTTGATTGCATTAGAACACATAAGCATGCTATAATCACATATTCAGTTTTTTTACTGCCTAAGAACACATATGAGCATATTATAATCACATATTCTGTTTTTTGACTGCCTTAGCACACATATGAACATGCTATAATAACATATAGAGTTTTTTAACTGCCTTAGAACACATATGAACATGTTATATATCATTTATGATAGAATCACATATAAAATTTTTGGCTTTGCCTGCCTTAGAGCACATATGAGCATGCTATATTCACATATTCAATTTTTTTACTGCCTTAGCACACATACGAGCATGATCGAATCACATATATAGTTTTTTGCTTGCCTTAAAGCACATCTGAGCATGGTAGAATCACATATAGAGTTTTTTTATATGCCTTAGAACACATATGAACATGCTATAATCACATATTCAATTTTTTGACTGCCTTAGCACACATATGAGCATGATAGAATCACATATAGAGTTTTTTTATTGCCTTAGATCACACATGAGCACATGATAGAATCACATATAGTGTGTAATTTATTTCATTATATTTTGTTTATCAATACTGACTGTTCTTTTCTTGTGTAGGCTGCTAGCGATAATCAGGGTAGTGGAGCTGAAGGGACAGATAAAGACAATGAACAAGAAGACGCACAAAATCTTGGCGATGATTAGAGGACTGTGTTGAAGAAGTTCTATTTTTTTTATTTTTCCTAATTGTAATTGTTGAATTGTAAATAATTAAACTTTTTAGTTTTAAGGTGGAACGATTAATTATTATAGATACTTGTTATATGAATTTTTTTGTGTGGTTTGTTTTTTATTTACAGGAAATATAAATTGTACAGGAAATATAAATTGTACAGTTCTCCGTAATTAATTTTTAAATAAATTTTTTTTGATTTTTTTTCGTTTTTGCGACGGATTAGCGACGGATGATTCCGTCGCTATTCATATTAATCTAGCGACGGCTTAGCGACGGAATTAAATCCGTCGCCACGCCGTGGTCGCCGTTTAGTACCGGCGGATTGGCGACGGAATATAGCGCTCGTTATTCCGTCGCAATTAGCGACGGACTTGGCGACGGAATAATTCCGTCGCCAGTTAGCGTCGAAATATTCGCGACGTAAGCATACTGTCGCCGCGTTGTCGCTAATCCGTCGCTAACATGGTTAGCGACGGATTAGCGACGAAAGGTGGTCGTCGCTAATCTACTGCTCTGTTGTAGTGTTAGTAAAAAGCATCATTCTTGGGGCAAGGGGTAATAAGTTCATGAGTTTTATGCTTTCAGTGCAGTGATAAGTACAACCAGCACTATTAGGTCTCTGATCTTGTGTGCGATTTCTCTATGCAAAAAGAAACATTATTAATGGGCGTGGCATGAATTACCTGACGCGCTAATACAGTGTTATCGTTATAGAGCTGGAAAAGCCCATGTCATTGGTTATAACATGTGGTGGCAACATGAAAGCGTACTTTAACTCGGTAGCATGCAACAAAAATTAACTTTGGTGGAAGTGTGCTTGGTAACAACTACCATGCCTACAACAGTAGTTATGGTTTGTATTGATTAGAATATATGGTGCCCTTCGTTGATTCTCCCTTTCTATTTTATCCTGGCAGTAAGTTTACATGGTGTAAAGGAAAATTTGGATGGCCAATGAGCAATTTCAACTGCAAATAGGCCATTTTCAACAAACCAGGCCAACAACAAACATTCTCATTTAGAAATTACTTGGAGAACACAACACATTTGGAGCAAGAACAAAGGTTGTGCATCATAGCGGGTGACATGTAAATGTCATGTGACAAATATCACGAGATTTATAAAAATCTCACAAAAATATCACAAGAAATTACCTAAAAGTTAAAACCAGCAATTTCATGCAGTGTTTTTGCCAGAAACATAAATATTACATTTTAAACATGAAAAATGTGTTTTCTAAAATTTAACTATTTTTGAGATTAAGTTAAATGTTTGTTATGATGTGTTGTGTGTTGTTATTGAATACATGTTTATATATGCTTAGTAGTGTGTATGCATACAACATTAATGTGTATCCTATTGAGACCCAGTTGAAAGTCTGACACCATACTTTTAAAATTTTTAGATAATGAATGAGTTGAGGAGCACTTGAGGGATGCCGTGGGGGCACCATGTGAATCATTCATTTATTTTATTTAGATCCCACAAACTATATTTTTACTCTGATAATTGTTTATTTAAATTGAACCATTGATATGAACTATTTAATAATGGAATGAATGATTTATATTAGTTCATGGTTTGTTAACGCTATTTTAAATACCTGTAACTCGCCCAAAATGTTTAATCATTTACAAATTATTATTTTTGCTATGAATTTTAAATTATATGTGATTTTAAAATAAAAGATTTCATCACTTGGATGTCTTTTCTCGGATTCAGTTCTATAGAGCTATTAAACGTTGGTGTTTGCACAGGTTGACTCCTTAGAGCTCAATTCAGTTAAAGTAATATCATAAATGAGACCTTGTACTTAAAAAAAATTACGTATTTTTTAGTTAAAATTTTGAGGCGTTATAAATTGTTTTGTCCACGATCAAAGCAGAGTATGTGGCAACTTCAGAAGCAACAAAAAAAAGGCATATGGCTTAAGGGTGAATTCAACATTAAGCAAATGTGCAGTTGTATTTTGATAGCTAAAGTGTGATTCACTTAGCAGAGAATCTGGTAAGTCATTCCAAGTCGAAGCATATTGATGTGCAATATCATAAGATTTGAAATATGATAGAAAATGAAGAGTTAGATATAAAGGTTCACATGAAGGATAATGCAACTAATATGATGACTAAGCCACTTATAAGTGATAAGTTTAAGTATTGCGTAAACTTGATTAATGTTTTAGGTTAGAAGCACAGGCTTTAGGAAGAGGGGGAATTGAAGGTGAGAGAGTTTTTTGACATAGGTGATGGCAAGCCAAACTCAAGGTGGAGATTATTGGGCATATAACTTTGACTTATCACATGAAACTCATTTGGAGTCATTTTCCTTTGGCTCAAAGGAAACCCCACCTTACTCTGGGGGGGGGGGGTGTTATCTCTTTGTTTCGGAAACTACCCATGTGAGGATAATTTGGAAACCTACTTTAGTCTATGCTCATGGGAACCCCATATAAGGGAGGTGGTTTCAATGTGAGATCTCTTATTGGAGAGGAAAACCAAAAAACAATAAAGGTTAAATAAGGAAGAAATAGAGAGAGAGAGAGAGGCTTACGGTTCTTGTGTGTAAAAAGACAACTTGTTGGGAGTAGTTACAATAAAGGAGAAGAAAGAAAGATGATGCATTCATGTCTATTACTCCAATTTTTTAGGTTTGCTGGGTTGCTAACTTGTCAAATCGAGGTAATCGATGTTGGGACTTTCACTTAAGGACAAGAAAGGAGGATGTAGTCATGTCTATTATCGAAATTTTTCAGTTTACTAGGTTGCCGACTTGTCGAGTTTACTAGGTTGTCAACTTGTTGAATCGAGGTAATCAATATTGACTGCATATTAGTGTATTTCTTCTTGTTTTCAAGTGCCCTGTAATATCTTATACTTGCCAACATAATAATTATTTCATTCTCTTTCTATGGATGTAAGTGGCTTTGTCAAACCACATAAATTGATGTCTTTGATTGTTTTCTTATCTTTCATTGCATTGTGTGTTTGCACCATTTTGATCTTCGGCAAAAGAATGATTCAAGATTTTATACGAAGGACCCGATTATTGAGTCCTATGCCATCACCTAGATTATGAATAACTTCAACCAATCATTGAAGGGGCTCTTGGACACCCAAAAATATGATACGTTTGTAGAGATCATTGATGCTGCTAGTTGGATGAAATTAAACCATAAGGGAGGATGTACGATAGATTGGTTGTCAAAACCGAGAATAACAAAAAACGTTGAGACTAAGAAGTCAGAAACCAAAAAATCATGCTAGCATTTTGAATCCTGATAAAAACAAAGGGCAGCCTGGATCATCTGAAGGTCAGAACCAATAAAAACCCCAAAGACAATACAGAAGAAGCAGGAGATCCTCAGCTTGAATTGGAGCAAGGACCGCAAGTTTACCCATTTCTATCAATCCCTTATGGAGGTCATGAAATCATTATTGAAATCATAGATTATCAAATAATCAGAGGTTCCTAGCCCTGCACAGGTGATAGAGAAGGGCCCTACCAAATTCTATAAGTTTTATAGGACCATGAGATATGACACTGAATCCTGAGGCACATTATCTAAGATCTATTAGATAAGGGATCTCAAACTCACTAGAAATCTACCACATAGTCTTAAACACTTTATGACGCTGAAAATATCATGCCACTACTACTATAATGCATGTTCACACTGCATCAGATACCATAATGCTGCATTAGCTTGTTGACAAGCGTTCCGCTACAACAAGGTTGAAGCTGGGTGTATGCATTTATTGGCAAGGAGGTTTGAAGTTTTTACGCAAACGAACTCAGTAGTGGTAAGCGGGGTCCTGTGTCAAGTTGATAGCCGCCCAGGATCAAATCCCTCTGCCACATGGGCGGCTGTTGTTCTGGTAGGGTCCGACTAACCCAAGCTTGCCTTTAAATAAAAAACGGAAGTGTTTTTTTTTTTTTTTCATTATCAAGAAAAGTTAAATCATGATTTATTCAGCATTCTAATTAATGAATTGTGATTAATGGGTAAGTGAAAGTTTCTCATATTAAACTCTTATTATATGTCTATGTAGTAAGGCATGACTTTTGAAACTTATTTTTCACCCTCTCTAAGTAAATCATGTCTTGTGTCTCATGAAGGTCAGGCGGCCAATTGGGAACTATAATTTGGCCATCTGGTAGCTAACTACACATGAGCAATGTAGGGTGAAATTTATTGCCCTGTATAAGATTCTTATTATAGAGTGGTGTAGCTAGACATGGTATTCTTCGAAGTTTTATTCACACACACTCGCCACTCTTTGTTTTAAAGACGGACTACGTGTCTATTCAACGGAAGGATAGACGGGTGCACATATAATACATGAGAGAGAAATTGCAAATGGGGCGGCATGGGAGAACCCAAATTGTATAAAAAAAGAGATAAAAAAAGGTAACTGTCATCACATGGGCAAAAGCTGGATAGGATTTCGAACCTCATCCGTTATAAATTGTGGAGTTTCCCATGCAATCTTCCCATGGGAGAAGAGTTTTAGGCAAGAGTTAGTTTACATTGTTGAGAGAGAGGGAGACTAGTCAAGTGTAGTGTGGCCGTTAGGGCTTGGGAGGATTTAGCAGATAGAGACGGTGAGAAAGAGCAAAACACAGAGAAAAAAGGTAACAAAGAGGGAGTTGGGGTTTGTGGTGGCCCTCTTTTTCGTCTCTGGTTGGTTTGGGCAGTTGGGGTTTATCCAATTTGTGTGGTTGGGCTTTTCGATTGTCGAAAAATGGAGAGGAGCGGCCATCACAACGTTGGGCAGGGAAAGGGCCAGGGGCAGAGCAGGAGCACCAGTTCCATCTCTGACCTCTTTGGTGACAGGGATTCCGCTGCTGCCGCTAGGAATGGCGTCTTCCACTCTGTTTTTAACACTCCCTCATCGTCATCGCAGTGGTCCTCTGCCAAGGTGGGAGGACGCCTCTCTCTCTCTCTCTCTCTCTCAAAATATTACCATCATGTTCATTGCAGTGGTCCTCTGCCAAGGTGGACTGAGGCCCACCTCTCTCTCTCAATACCACCATTATCCTTATCGCAGTGGTCCTCTGCCAAGGTGGACGGAGGGGCCCCCTCCTCTCTCTCTCTCTCTCATGTATGGCGGCTCCTTTTTGTCTAGGCAGAAAAGGAAAGTGGGTTTACGCCACCTCTTTTGTGGAAATTTGTTAAGAGTTCATCGTCCAGTTCATGGGATTTGATGCTAGCAATTGTTTCCGTGAACGTGTTTATTTGTTTTCATTTTCTTTTCCTTTTCTATGGCTTCTCTAATTTTTGTGGATTTTTTTCGTTTAATAGATGGGGCGAATTGCAATGCTCTTAATTGACTCCGGTTAAACTGCCTTTTTTTTGTGGCAATTTTATTTCAGCTGTGTTTCTTCTGAATCTTCAGATCAATTTGAGTATATTTGATTGTTTTAGGAGACAAACATGGGATTATTTTTCTGAAGGATTGTATCAGTAGCCAATAATCCAATCTTCTTTTTCTTTTTCTTTTTCTTTTTTGAAGTTATGAATTTTCAGTCTACTGTCTCTGTTTTATAAAGTTTCTTATTCATTTTTTTTTTATTACTTAGGTCCATATTTGAGTGGCATTCTGTTTCCTCTTTAATAGAAAATAGTGCTTCTGCCATATCTTTACTTACCTGCTTATCTCATATGTGAGAGTTTGATTCTTATTTTGGTGATCTTCTTTTGATAGGGGACTCGAAGCTCTCATTATGAAGCATCATGGAGAAAGCATAACGATCAGTCAGTGGAGAAGACCAAATATACTTCTGCTGGTGCATGAACGACCCTGTTTTGTACTTTTTCCTGTTGAATTGTTGATTTTCATCACAGGATGTGCTTATACTTCTCTGCATCGTGATTTATTGGCTGATTTTTTGATGTACACATGGTTGTTAAAATGTTCATTTTATAGATTTGGCTGATTCTCCATGGGTGTCTTCCTGTTGGTCTAGCTATAGCAAGCCTATGTTGCTGTGGCATGAGCATGACGTGCATGTATTATAAGTTCTTCTGTCCATGAACTTGATGTGTACATCCAAGTAGTTAAGACCATGTCTGAAGTTTCTGAAAGGAGGGTCTTTGAAAACAAAATTCTTTCTTACATGGCATTGGTTAATGTAAAAGAATTCCTCTGCATTTGTAGTAGGGTGTGAATGCACTTATGTATACTTTACTACAGGCATGGAGGCACCCATTTTTTTTTGTCTTTTTTTCTTGTTCCCTGCAAGGCACCACTTATTTGTTGGAGGTAAATGATTAGAAAATATCCATCTTTCCACGTGGGCTGTAGCTCTTCTTTCAGCTATGCTACTAAATTCTCAATCTGGTTTCAAAGGGACACTATCTGTTTGTTATACTTCTAATAGTTTAACCTTTTCAAGGATTGTATTTGAATGACTGTATATTCAGTTATAATATGTATTCTATGTTTGTTCATTATTGTTTTTTTGATTTTCTTTTTCTTTTTGTTCTCAGAAATGAAGAACCAAAATTCAGAGCACTTGGAGGCAGTAGAGCCCTTCTTTCTTAGCTCATCTTTGTACTATGGTGGTCAGGACATTTGTGTTTGTTCACCGACTTCACAATCCTCGGGGACCTCAAACATTGTGAGTCCTGTACAAAATTCTATCAACATAAATTAAATAATGATTGGTTCTAATGTTTAATCATCTTAAACTGATCATTTGTTGTCATGATCAATTCCCAGTTCCCAAAAGGCAGTAGTGAAGACGACCCTAATTCTAATAGCTCAAACAGTGCTTCGAGAGGAAATTGGTGGCAAGGTATGATTGAAAATAGATGTGGAAAAGGCCATTTGTTATGATTATGTAATTTCCATGGTCGGTCATGGCTTTCTAATGGCTTTCCCAAATATCCTTTCTACTTCCAGGTTCCCTGTATTATTGAACCATATGCCTGCCAAAGTTCTGGGCGATGCATGCTCTACCATGGTAATCCTTCTGTACCAAGCTAACATTTTTCTTTCCATTGCTTATTATCTCATAAAGAGATGTATTTGCATACATACTTTTTTAAATCTCCTTCCTTGTTTCTTTCAAGATTTAATCAAGTAATACAAAAATGTACAGAATAATGCAATTTGCACACTTTCATGATATGTATCTACAGTGTCATTTCTCCTTGTTGAAAGCTTGTGATTTACAGTTATCATGCTAATTTTCAGGGGCATGTAACTGCTTGGTTGGAGAAGATACATAAAGTATGTGAAGCTAAAGACCTTTTAGGCTACATACAAACTCTGCTGTTTGGTTTTGGGATATGTTAAAGCTCTGTCTTGCAGTTTGCGACGAGTAGTGTGAAACACAAAAGCTACTAAATATGAGAAATGCATAAAGCGTTGGCTCTAGGCTTAACTTCTGCTTATAGGCTTTTATGCAACTATAGGTTGTACATTTTGCTTTTTCGTGTGTATATTTCTTTCTTATGTTGCAAGCATAGGAAAATATATGAATCAAGTTCTTAGTTGGCAATACCTCCTTTTAATTGTACATACTTTTCCTTTCCCTTTTTATGGCGAATACCTCAAATACAGAGGATGTCCTCACTATGTTTTCTCTTTGAATAATCCAAGTGCACATTGGCTGGCCTTAGGTTGGTAAAACCCTTGAGGTTCTCCCTGCCCACCAAGAAGTATACCCTTAAGAACCACCCCTTCCTTTCCAATTCTCAATGAACACCACTATCTTGGCTCATATCTGGCTTTTTTTTTTTTTTTTGATAATCCAAGGAAAAGAAGCCCCCATGACCGACGACCACAAATTGGCTGGCCTCCGGTTGGTAAAACCCTCAAGGTCCTACCAAGGATTACACCCAGCTTCGACACCTTACGATAAAGGATGCTACCTGTGGGTTTTGAACTTGTGACATCCCGTCAACTTGGTGGCATTCACAAGTCGCCTCTATCAGATGAGCGGAGGCCTTGCCGGCTGAAGAAGCCGCGAAAGATGATTGAGCTTGAAAGACTTGGAAAGAAAATACCACTTACAAGGTCCTCACCATGAACACCTCTACAATCCATGTTACCAACCCTAGGTTTTCACAGGGATCCCACCGTTCTCCATGTCACTTTCATTATTGGCATCATGAATATTCAACACATTTGAGCGTATTATTTTATTAATCAAAATAATTTTGTTAAAAAAGAGGTTTGGCAGGGGAGGTGTTGGCCATATTTTTTCTGTCATAAGTAGTCTTCAACTTGCCCTTGTTTAGTTTTATAAAATCACACAACAATAATGTGCTATGTATTGTTTCGCCCAAGGTTTAGAAACTGGTCGAGTCAACTCAGTGACTCGGTTGAACTAGATTACTTACCAAGTCGATCAAGTGAATGACTCAAAAATAAATAAAACCCCGACAAGTCAGTCGAGTTTCTCTATTGAACTAGATCACTTATCAAGTCAAACAAGTGAATGACCCAAAAATGAATAAAACCCGGCCGAGTCAGTCGAGTTCTAGCATGACTCGACTAAGTGAGCTTATGACTCAACCCAGTCAGTCGAGTTCTAGCATGACTCAACTAAGTGAGCTCATGACTCGACCGAGTCATAAATATACACAGTATATAATTCTATATATTATATAAAATATAATATAAATATTATGCATATTATACATATATTAATAAAAGTTTATATTAATATATTATAAAAACATTATATAATAATATATTATAAAATACACATAATATTTATATATAATATAAAATACAAAGTTAACATGTCCCTGGGGCTTATGCTGGGTGTTGGCTTATGCAAGAGGGTGATGCCCATAGGATTCGAACCTTGACCATCCGGCCGTATGATAGCCCAGGCCCAACCTCACTCCCCCAACCGCCTTTGGGGCAAACTTGAGAGTCCTTGTTCTCATATTTTATGATTGGATAGAACCTTGTTAGGGTGTTAGTGGGACACGCTATTCTGACCATGTGTCCTTGGTGATATCATACATACAAGACAAGTAAATATACTATTTTGGTATTAACAGTTTTTTATATATTAAAATACTATGAAAATAGCATTTGATTGATTAAACCATTAAAAGATTCCAAAGGACATGGTCTATTCTTTAAAAGAATTTTTGAACTTTGATGCATGAGGGAAGCTTGGTGAACCGGGTCTAGTAGGGTTTATTTGGATCCATTTTAGATTTGGATTTTTTATTATTCATTTGGATATTGGATCATTGTACCTGATCCATATCTTTAAGATAATTTTCAGCTTTTTAAAAAGATATCAAACTAGGTAGTTTGGTTGATTTAAAATTAGACAAATTTCATCTATTTAATTAACACCATTACCACGAATAACACGTCATTCAATAATTCATGTCCATTCTAGTTACAGAGGGAGTTTCCTTTCATTTGAAAGGTTATAGGTTCAGTTGGCGATTCCATGGCCATCACATATGAATGATTCGACTATGGCCTTCTGACCAAACAAACACTGCCTGGCGTGTCTAGGGTTTGACCAGTGAATCAGATGGGCTAAACCTTCAGGATCAATTTTGTTCTTTCATTCTAAGAAGTGTCAACTAATAAAGTTAGGGATGGCAGTGGATTGGGAGGAAGCGGGGATCCTTATGAACCCTCCCCATTTGGGGCGGGGATGGAAGACATGATACGGGGAGTGGATCCGGGATAGAGGTGAAAATAAAAACCCGTGTGGTTATGGAGACGGGGATTGACTTACGCTTTCCCCCATCCCGCTCCGTTCGCAATTCTTGTTAGTAAAATGACTAAAATACCTTTAGTTATTTAATAAAATTAAATATAACTCCTACATATATATCACTAATATTAATCAGGGACAAGAATGAGAATGAAAATGGGAACGGGAACGGGGACAGGGGCCGTGGTGGGGATGAAGACAGGGACAGTAAATTTGAGATAGAGTGGGGGTGGAGGTCTAAAGTCCCCCCGTCATGGGGATGGATCGGAGATGGAAACCTTGTCTCCCGCATATGCCCGGTCTACTGCCATCCCTAAATGAAGGAGGAGTGTTCTTAAACAACCTGCCTTTACTTTCTTTTTCAAGTCTTTTTTTCATAAATAGAAAGTTACCTATCAAATTCATATACCAAATGGATCACCTCGCCTTCAGTCTTATAATATTTACAAAATATGCAAACACCTACATACATTGCATGTGTGACCACATACATGAGCTAAATCATATCAAGTGACACTTCCAAGGTCCTAGATTTATGTAACAAAAGTAAAGGAAGAAAAAAAGGCAGTGGCTTATACGCATCTCCTAACATGGTTTCATTAGCTGAGATGAACCAGATCAACCCTGCTGGCATCGTGTCTCCCCACTATAGAACCTGTGTCACCCACACAAAACGGATAATGATAAGCTACAACATCATCAAACTACAATAGGGTCTATTCAGTAGGGAACCAAAAACAAAAACAAAAACAAATCAAAGTAAATCAAAAGTTAATTAATTATGAGGTTTCATAGGTTTTTTTTATATTTTCTTAAATCTGATAATACAGTCTACATGCTTAGTTTTAAAGAGACCGAATTTTGAATCATCCGTAATGCATAACAAGGATTTTTTAATGCTTGAAATCAATGTTTTAGAGTATTTATAAATATCCATGATGTAAGTTGTTTTGACTCAATCTAACCTGGTGTATGTGTTCAGCATGGTCGACTTATAGTGGGGACCCATGGATCATGTTTTTTTAATGAAAATATGTTTGTTTTTTGACTTGGAGAAAATCAATGTGTTCATAACCATCATTTTTTTACTTTAAACCCCCTCCCCCTATATATATATATATATATATATATATCAATGGCTGCAAGCTAGAGTATCATACTCTCTTGCTAAAACTCCTAGAAGCAAGTTTTATTTTATTAATTTGACCTAATAGGTGTTAAACATGGCCCACTTAACAAGGAACACACTTTTGATCAAGCAATTTTAAAACAAAAACATAATTTTCTCAATTGTGAAGTTTTTGCATAGTGTGGACCATTGAATTTTAGAGCCTTTAAAAGAAATACCTATACAATTAGGCGAGATGATCTAATACATGTTTTTGACCAAACAAATCATATAGAACATATTATTTTTTTTTTTGAAAGGCAAGCTTGAGTTAGTCAGACCCCACCAGATACTATTCAATGTACCATTGGGTTTTGAACCTGTAACGCCCCATCACAAGGAGACATGCACTAATAGATTTTGATCGATTTTATCGGTTCTAGCCTTGCGGAGAGCAGATGCAAGCTCGAAAAGGAACATGGCCTAGAGGGTGCAGGGATCGAGGCAAGAGCGAGGGCACAAATGAAAAGGAGAAATAAGCTTTTGACTGACCAATAATGAACAAGGATGGATGGATGAACATATAATGAGTCTTTCTCTCAATGAGCACTTACACACAAGAAAAAGAATGAAATTTAGAGAAACACTCAATAAATCTCATTGAAAATAATGGAGAATGTATATCCCTATTTATAAAATAAAAAATAAGATTAAGATAAACTATTCATCTACAATCTCTCCTTGGTTGGGATTCCAAGGGGGTGTCGCACTCTCTTAGAGAGTCCTAAGGTAAGTGAGACTCATGAAGGAAGTAGGATTCTTCAAGGGCATCCCACTTTAGAAGAGTTCTAGGGGAAGTGGGATTCCAGGAGGGGGTGTTCCACTCTTGGAGAGTCATAGAAGACTCTCTCACTCTCTTTTCTGCGCAATCCCTAACTAGGCAGAACTCTAGCTGGGCAAGGTCAGATCGTGGATGGGGCAGAAAAATGATTTGTAACAATCCACCCCTCTCAAACACACATCGTCCTCAAGGTAGAAACTCGGGTTAACATCTTTCTAATCAACCTCTCCTCTTGGATCAAATACTTGGGTAGGATATTCTTCTTTCACTATAAGCTATTCATCTAAGTGATAGCTCAGATGGTGCCAAAATAATTTGCTTTCAACTGTACCAAATGTCACCTTGAACATATAATGAGCATCATATTATTGTAACCTTATCAGTGACTTATCATAGTAATGACCCACAACTATGGTAGGGGTAACAATCGACAAGTATCAACACTCATTTTGCATATAACTGAATCTGGTTCTTACTGTGCTTCAGTGTACCCATAGCAGGCATTGGGGCATTGTGCTTAAGACATGCCTTCTTCTTTCCCTTTATGAGAATCTTCATTGAACGTAAGTGTCCTCATAATGATTGATGCATAGTTACTCTCAATAACTATGAGAACTGAAGTGTTCAGTTTTTTAGTATTTTGTATTTTGCACACAATTTAGACCAAATTTAAGGTTGCGGATCGCGTGGTTAATTAGTTAGAAAATTTAATTTTGAATCAAACACAACAAACTATGCTATAAAATTTTACACAGATTGACAAAAATCATGATTCTATTGTGCTAGGGTAGGTACCTCGCTATAGCATTGTGAGTGGGCTGATTGCAAGACACATCGTCCCACATCATGAGTGAGGGAACTCATGATTGTAATTGGTTATCCCTTTTTGTCCAAAAGAGGGAGTGAGGCTACTCCTAAGCCAACATCATTAGGGAGTTTATGCATTAATTCCTTGTTAGAGGCTTGCAAATTGGAGAAGAAGGTAGCTAGATCTGCCTTATCCAAAATATGGTTGACTGCCTCTTACGGTTGGTCAAAGAAAGTTTCCAAATCAGCATCTAACAACACAAGATTCATGGCCTCACATGTGTTACAAAAGAATAAAGCAAGGTTCACATCATGAAGAACTGGATCCATTTTATGACATTCTTCACACGGTCCCGAGAAGAACAATGGAAGATCCATAAAATAAATGTTTCAGTCTAGATTCATTCTTGAATTTTGCTTGGCGGATTCATGCAACCACTTCTTTATATCTCACATGATATTGTCTATCATAGGATAGAGGTCAATTCGTAGCTCCTCTATGAGTTCTCGGGCATCACGAGTCACCATGACTCTAGGTCTGGAGCTACCTGCCTGCATGACAGGATGTTGTTGGTCGAAGTTTAGGTGGTGCAAAGGGGTAGGCTAAGTTTTACGATAGACTCTTGGTTTGGTCATTTGGTTAGTGGCCTGAGTTATACAAAATAAAAACATTTCTTAACTTTTTAGGGTTTTTAAATGGTTAGAAATAATTTATTTTTGGGATGGGATTGGGTGTTACATGTTCAGTTTGGTTTTCTGGTTTCAGACATGGTTCAAAGATTGGGCTAGATCTCAGCGACCTGAACAAATTTTTGATATCTGTAAAACGGGTTTGAAAGCTAACTCTTGTATGCTCAAAGGGTAAAAATTTCATGATTTTATAGTTGAGGATCAATCTTAGAGATTTTTTTGAAGTTTAAAAAATGTTAGGTAGCCAAGATCCAATGATAGATCTGACCTGTTAATTGAGTTTGATTAAGGACAAGTATAGCTAACTACAATGATTTTTTTGTGATTTTTAAGTATGTCATACTGCATGGATGAATTTTTAAAAAAAAATTAGCCTCGTGACTACAAAGTCGTTGAGACTATCTTTCAGCTCCAGCAGACAAAAAAAATATCTTGGGGAACATGAATCAAACTGAATCCTTCAGATTCAGTGTAGATCAGTATTGGGTCTGATCTAACTTCACTCACGATAAAAATCCATCTCAACTGAATAAAAAAATGACTTTGAAATTAAATCTGAGTGTCGAATCGAACCTGATCGAAAATAGTGAAGGATATAGGCCCTTGCTACGTCGATCGATAAAAGTGTTGGATGGCATGTTGTGTGATCATGCATACATTTTACATGTTTATTCATCTTATTCTATGTATGATCCAGTGCAAAATCGTATTAAAACTCTGTCGTTATTGTTGTTTTCGAGAAATTACTTCGAAACCCAATTTTTGAGAAAAAATGCATTTTTCAATTTGTCTCTGTGCTTTTTAATATTTGTATTAGTTTTAGAATTTTCTTAATTATAATTTAGTTAGAGTAAGACTTAATTATTTTGAATCAGTTTTAGAAAAATATCCCTTTGAAAAACACGTTTCAAGAAGAGATCTTTTTGGAAATTATTGAAAATTAGCAGACTCTTTTTGAAAATTTAGATTTTAACCCAATTAGGAATTATAAATAGGATTAAGAGGGTTGGAGAAGATGTTTTTTCCAGCAGTCCTCTTGCCTCCCTTACCTCTTGCCTCCATCTTCTCTTCTCCCTTCTTCTTCTTCTTCATTCTTGGTTGATTTCTTTTCTCCTTCTTCTTCCTCTTCTTATTCTTTATTTCATCGATCCACTAAACCCCGTCTTCATCGGATTTTCTTACCTTCTTCATCAAAAAGGCACGTATGCAGCTGGGATCAACCACTTTCTCCTCTCAACCAGCCTATCAGAAGTGGATTGTCAGGTTTGCTTCTTTCTTCCCCGTTCTCCGTAGTTTAGGATCATAGCATCGTTTCATCGTAGTTTTAGATTTTCAAATTATAAATCATATCATCATCATCATCTGCATATTTAGATTAGGTTAGTTCGTATCTTGCATCTGAAAAAATATATAAATAAATATATATATATATATATATATATATATATATATATATATATATATATATATATATATATATATTGCTTAGTTTAGTTTTAGCCGATTTTATTAATTTTCGTGCTTAATAGTTTTTTTTTCGAGTTAGTGCATGTAGTTAGAGTCTCTTCCTTAAGCGTGTTAACTTCAGTACTATATTAGTTGATTTAAGGTTTACTTAGTATTCTTGAGGTTTGTAGTTATTTTAAAATTAGTTTCATTCACGTAGGGTAAAATAGAATCATCGGTGGAATCAAGAGTAGTAACTTGAATGTTTTTCTTTTCAGCCGAGTAGAGTAGTTAATTTTTTTATTGTCAGTTGTCAATGTCAAGTTCGTTAGGTAGCATAGATGAAAGGAAACCAACTTAGTTTAGTCCAGATTTAATTCCTAGTTCAATGTTAGCCTAAATAGGGTTAGTTTTGATAAATATTAGCCGAACTAACTGCTTTAGCCCATGTCATTTTTCTTGTTTTTAAAGAGTACATATCCCCGTCATTTGTACAACATTAATATTTGACTCAGCCCATTTAACTTAGTTAATGATTATTTCAAACTTGGTAGATTCATTAGTTTAAGAAAAATAAGTAGTAATAGCCTGTTTTGTTCGTTCTATTCATTTAATACATCTCTGATAGCTAGTGAGTTTTTTTTTATTAATCAATTTTGAAAATCCGTACAACATGTCTCATTTGGAGTCATTTGGCTGGGTGTTAGTTTTCCTCTTGCATTTAGTATAATAACTAGTTTTTAATTGATTTTGGTTGACCGATTAACATAGTTTCTTGTTAGCCGAATTTTTGTTAGTTCTTGTTAATTATTTTTTAATAACTTGTTGATATTAGAGCAAGTTAATTAACTAGACAGCCATGTTCAGTTGATTGTGTTTTTGATCTTTTGAGTTAGTTAATTAATCCTGTGATTTCTTGAATTAGTTAGTTTGTTAGAAAGTTAGTTCTTGAGTTGTTAGTTAGGCAGTTTTGTTATTTTGTCTTTTAGTGTTAGGTTGTTATTAGTTTGTTCATAGCTTAGTTCAAGTTTAGTTTAGTTTAGTCAATTCATATCTTGTTTTTGCTGAATATTTTTTATCGTTAGTTAGTAAGTTCTTGTTAGTTTTCTCTCGTACTGCTTTATTTTGTGTTTTTGTGTTTTGTAGGTAAGCGTTAGACGTGCGGTAAAGCCCTTTTCGAGCCCTCGAAGTACCTTTTGAGGTCCCTTTAAGGCCTCAGAAGGGCCCTCTGGAATAAGGATCAGTAAAGGAGAAGTATAAAGATTATAACCATTCAAAGAGAAAAACACAAATCAATCAAAAAGGGGACACGAAGACCTCGAAGCACTGAAGATATTTTTTTTTCCTTTTAGATTAGGGTTTTATTTTTAATATTTATTCATTTAATTGAGTCTATAATAAGCCATTTATTTATTTTGTTTATGCCCTCTGCTTAGGGCCATACTCCTTTATCTAGTTAATTATTGAATTAATTCTTTTTATTTGGGCAATAAATAGTAGTTTAGCTTGTGTATTTGAATACAAGTATTTCTCGTTCTCTGAGTTTGACCCAGACTCCACCACTCGAGCGAGCAGGTTTTTATATCTTTGGCGTTTGGCTTTCACATTGTTTTTACATAAAATATTGTTTTAAAAATCATTTTTCAAAACTCACACCAAATTTTGGTGTCGTTGTCGGGGAACAACGATTAATACGAGTATTCACTTTATTGCTAGTATTTCTTCACGTTTTGTTAGGGTGTTAGTTTACTCTATGTTCATTACTTAGGACTGTTTAGTTTCTTTTCTGCATTTAGGTTTAGAACCACGTTGCTTGCAAACCCTAGATACCAGCATACCTTTCTTGCATGACCCACCTATTAAAATACCTTTAGAGGTGACTGCGCACGATTGATACCGTGTCCATAGTTTAAATTTTTGTAAAATATTTGTTGGGTGCAAGTGTGTGGTGCTTGTTTATTTACTGTTTTCTAGTCTTATTTTATTTTTCTTTTACCTGCTTTGTGGTTTATTGTGGTTTGGCCGCTTTGCACGTTAGGTAGGTAGAAATCAGTGTCTTAGGATGGTTTTTGCACCGGTCTACCCTGAGGTGCACGCAAGGGCGACACTCGCTTGACCCCGAGCTTATTGAGTTAGTTGAGGACCCCGAGTCCCTTATTAGAAGAGCCAGTTGATCCGGCTCTATGGCCCAAGATCAGTCGTTGACCCATCTTCTTAGGAAGTACTTCACTTCTAATGCTTACACTTCGACCTCCTGTATCGCGAGACCCGCTGTAGGAGCGACGCATTTTGATATTAAGGCCAGCATAATCCAGATGCTTCCATCTTTCTATGGCCTGAACAATGAAGACCCCTACCATCATCTCGACGAATTCCTTGAGATCTGCTCTATAATGCAAATCAATAATTTTGGGGATGACACGTTGATGTTGACATTATTTCCGTTCTTCTTCAAGGACAATGCCAAGCACTGACTAAATACCTTCGATACTGTTCAAATTACCACTTGAGAACACATGCAACATGAGTTCCTCAAGAAGTATTTCCCGATTGGTAAGACAAACTAGTTTCGTAAAGTCATTACCAGTTTTTCTCAGGTTGAGGAAGAACAGTTTTATGAGGCCTAAGAGATTATGAAAGATCTTCTTTGGAAGTGCCCCCACCACCAGGTGCCCCGTTGGCAACTGGTGTAATACTTTTACGATGACCTGACCAAGAAGAATAGGCAAATAGTTGATTCTTCGTGTGGAGGCACGTTCATGCTCGAAAGCGAGGACGAGACATGGGCCCTATTCGAAACATTGAGCAAAAATGCTATGCACCATGCCATGTCCTCGTGGCTTGATAGGACCACACTTGTTCCTAGTGGTCCTAAGAAGGGAGGGATTTATGAAGCTGGGTTCGGACATGATTTGCAAATCAAAGTGAACCAGTTGACAAGAAAAGTAAATCAATTACTGTCCAACCCAACTTCGATAAATCAAGTAAGAAAAGTTTGTGAGCTATGTGTTAGCCTTGCACACTTTGTTTCTGAGTGTTCAACAACACTACTCTACCCTGAATTCGTTCAAGAGCAAGTGAATGTTGCCTAAAGTTTCACTAGACCAGTGCACGATTCTTATGCACCCACCTATAACCCGGGATGGCAAAATCATCCCAACTTTGTGTGGAGAGATCCACACGATCCACCCCATCTGCCTTCCCAAACATAGTATAGACAGGGTAACCTTCCACAAGGTTACTCGCATCCCACATTGCCATCAGCCCACCCTGCGCTTAGTTTGCCTTCCCCTCGGGAGCCCACATTGAGCTCATCTTTTCAGGAGAAGTTGTTAGAGGTCTTTTTTAACATTAAGGTCACCCTCTATTCTCACACGCAGTCAATAGCGAAGCTAGAGATGCAGATGAGGCAGTTGACTGAGACCTTGAGCATGCGAAGCGAGGGAAGCCTCCTGAGTCAGTCTATCGTCAACTCGAAGGGTAAGGAACCCATGTATCATGGCCTTCACCCCATAGAGTCTCATCATAAGCAGGTCAACTCTGTTATATCCCTTCGGAGTGGGAAGGCATTCCACCCTACTCATGAATCGACTAACGAAGCCCACTCTTATACCCACTGACCAGTTGATCTCCTCCATCAAGCCAAAGGAGAACCAGCAGGGCCCACAACCTGTGCCTTCTTTGTATATTTCTCGAGCCCCTGTTTCGCAGGCCTTAGAAAAATTGAGTGATTTAAGCAAGCAAAGCGCATACATGCACGAAATGCCTGACATAGTCAAGCAGGTTCACAACAACCCTCCCTTGCTTGATGCTGCCTATATTGATGGTAGATCAGTTCTTGTATCTTTATCATGTGAGAATAGTCTCCACAAGGAGACTAAACTCCATCCTTCCAGTTTAGAGAGTCATTGTAGGGTGCATAGGGGTAGAGTTGGAGGAAACATAGTGCACAGTGTCACGAATGACACCATTTTTCTCAGAACCCCTGATTGAGCATGACTTCATATCCATTGATCTCATGGACGATAAAGAAAAAACTAGAGATCCGTCTGGCTGAGGACGTAAAACTTAGCGCTTTATAGGAGGCAACCCATATTTGTGATGTACCATTAGTAGCTTTAGTAGTTTTTCTATTTTTAGGTAGTTTTTCTTCATGAGCATCAAGCCTAGATCATGTATGCATTGCATTCTTTTACATATTTCTATGAGTTGTGAATTGTGAGACAGGTAGAACCTATGCAGACCCATTCACATGTCGTATCAGGTAAGGTTTCACAGTATAGATCAGGTGACTTCTACTTCTTTCCTCTCATTTCTTTTATTCTCATATGCATTCACTCAATTTCATTCAAGCATGGTGGAGTGCCACTGAGGACAGTGTCATTCAAGCATGTGGGAGGGTGTAGTTTACACACCCAAACTTTTTCTGTCTTTGTACTTGAACTTTTGATGATAACTCATAAAAATTGGGCTTTTAAGGAATAAGTTTGAACTTATGTGTCTGCTTTACATATTCTAATATTTTTAAAGAATTTTTAAGCCCCCCACAAAAAAAATTGACACGGATCTAAAAAACCATGGTTATTTATGTGGATTTCAAAGAAATGATTATAAATGCATATTAGAGTTTATTTTGAATCACAAGTATGAATATGCACAATTTTACTTTTAAAAAACTAAGCAAATGAATAGTATTGCATTTATGAGCTCAAAAAGTGAAAAAGAGCATACGTTTAGTTGTTTGATATCTTGATACTCCCTAGTAGCTAGTCTCAGACACAAGTTGAAGTGTTTGAGTTACATGTGGAAAAGGATAACGAAGAAAGTCACTTCTTTGTCTAAGTTAATATCTATGGCCTATTTCGTTCGAGCAAGTAGAACTTGAGGGATGTTTACACCTGGTACCCTAAAGACATCTGGTTTGGGAGCCACCGGCCCAAAAGCTTGTTACATGAACTTTATAGAGAGCCTAATAGATGTTGGCATTGCACATGATAAAGAAGCAGACTATACGTAAACTATAAAAATTGAAGGTCTAGTAACTTGAGTAATTAAGTTCGAGGGATACTTTGTATCTGGTGCCCTAAGGTCGTCTGGCCTAGGAGTCACTGACCCAAAGCTCGTTACACGGGTCATAAAACTGAAAATTTGAAATAGTGCTCAACAAAAGAAAGAAAAGAAAAAGTGCGAAGAATTGAAAATCAAGAAAAAAAAATGCATAAAAGAAAAAGTTCACTTCTTAGAAGGAAAATATTGAGAAAACTTGTGCAGAAAACATATGAGTGAGGATTAGTAAATAATAACATGTATATATTTGATTTTTTAAAAAATAAATATAAATGATTATGCTATTTAAAAAAGTGAAAAAAAAAATTGTTCGGTGGTGGTAGATAAAAGACTCTAATCATGTTTTGATAATGTAATGACACGAAATATTTGTGAAAACAAACTTCTTAACTACCTAATGCTTTGTGTTTTGAATTTTTTATGCATACATGACAGAGATGTTTGTGGGTAACATCATTGCAGACCCTCATGAGACCTTACTCGTCCACTGGGGCAACCCAGGGGTTGAAAGAGCTTGTTGCATATGCTAAATGCAACCATGATTCCTACGAAAGTGAGTTAAGTTTTTACTTTGATTAGTTAGCTTAATATTTTTGTATTTGCTTCAATTTGCTCGAGGACTAGCAAACAATAATCATGGGGGTATTTGATCATGCATACATTTTACATGTTTATTCATCTTATTTTATGCATGATCCAGTATAAAATCATATTAAAAACTCATCTTTATTGTTGTTTTCGAGAAATTGCTTTGAAACCCATTTTTCGAGAAAATCGCATTTTTCAATTCGTCCCTGCGCTTTTTAGTATTTTTATTAGTTTAAAATTTTCTTAATTATAATTTAGTTAGGGTAAGACTTACTTAATTATTTTGAATCAGTTTTACAAAAATATCCCTTTGAAAAACACGTTTCAAGAAGTGACCTTTTTGGAAATTATTGAAAATTAGCGAACACTTTTTGAAAAATCAGATTTTAACCTAATTAGGGATTATAAATAGGACTAAGAGGGCTGAAGAAGATGTTTTTTCCAGCATCCTTCTTGCCTCCCTTGCCTCTTGCCTCCATCTTCCCTTCTCCCTTATTTTTCTTCATTCTTGGCCGATTTCTTTTCTCCTTCTATTTCTCCTTCCTCTTCTTATTCTTTATTTCGTCGATCCTCTAAACTTTATCTTCATCGACTAGTCTTACCTTCTTCATCGGGGAGGCATGTATGCAACTGGGATCAACCACTTTCTCCTCTCAACCAGTCCATCGGAAGTGGATTGTCAGGTTTGCTTTTTTCTTCCCTGTTCTCCGTAGTTTAGGATCATAGCATCGTTTCATCGTAGTTTTAGATTTTCATATTATAAACCATATTATCACCATCATCATCATCTGCATATTTAGATTAGGTTAGTTTGTATCTTGCATCTGAAAAAAAAATATAAATAAAGAAATATATATATATTGCTTAGTTTAGTTTTAGCCGATTTGATTCATTTTCGTGCTTAATAGTTTTTTTTTTATTCAGTGCATGTAGTTAGAGTCTCTTCCTTAAGCATGTTAACTTCAATACTATATTAGTTGATTTAAGGTTTACTTAGTATTCTTGAGGTTTATAGTTATTTGAAAATTAGTTTCATTCACGTAGGGTAAAAAAGAATCATCGGTGGAATCAAGAGTAGTAACTTGAATGTTTTTCTTTTCAGCCGAGTAGAGTAGTTAATTTTTTTATTGACAGTTGTCAATGTCAAGTTCGTTAGGTAGCATAGATGAAAGGAAACCAACTTAGTTTAGTCCAAATTTAATTCCTAGTTCAATGTTAGCCTAAATAGGGTTAGTTTTGATAAATATTAGCTGAACTAACTGCTTTAGCCCATGTCGTTTTTCTTGTTTTTAAAGAGTACGTATCCCCATCATTTGTACAACTTTAATATTTGACGCAGCCCATTTAACTTAGTTAATGATTATTTTAAACTTGGTAGATTCATTAGTTTAAGAAAAATAAGTAGTAATAGCCTGTTTTGTTCGTTCTATTCATTTAATACATCTCTGATAGCTAGTGAGTATTTTTTTTATTAATCAATTTTGAAAATCCGTACAACATGTCTCATTTGGAGTCATTTGGCTGGGTGTTAGTTTTCCTCTTGCATTTAGTATAATAACTAGTTTTTAATTGATTTTGGTTGACCGATTAACATAGTTTCTTGTTAGCCGAATTTTTGTTAGTTCTTGTTAATTATTTTTTATTAACTTGCTGATATTAGAGTAAGTTAATTAACTAGACATCCATGTTCAGCTGATTGTGTTTTTGATGTTTTGAGTTAGTTAATTAATCTTGTGATTTCTTGAATTAGTTAGTTTGTTAGAAAGTTAGTTCTTGAGTTGTTAGTTAGGCAGTTTTGTTATTTTGTCTTTTAGTGTTAGGTTGTTATTAGTTTGTTCATAGCTTAGTTCAAGTTTAGTTTAGTTTAGTCAATTCATATCCTGTTTTTGCTGAATATTTTTTATCGTTAGTTAGTAAGTTCTTGTTAGTTTTCGCTCGTACTGCTTTATTTTGTGTTTTTGTGTTTTGTAGGGAAGTGTTGGACGTGCGGTATAGCCCTTTTTGTGCCCTCGAGGTACCTTCTAAGGTCCCTTTAAAGCCTCAGAAGTGCCCTCAGGGAGCCCTCTGGAATAAGGATCAGTAAAAGAGAAGTATAAAGATTATAACCATTCAAAGAGGGAAGCGTAAATTTATCAAAAGGGGACACGAAGACCTCGAAGCACTGAAGACCTTTTCTTTTCTTTTTAATTTTGGGTTTTATTTTTTTTATTTATTCATTTAATTGGGTCTATAATAAGTTATTTATTTATTTTGTTTAAGCCCTCTGTGTAGGGTCGTACTCCTTAATTAGTTAATTATTGAATTAATTCTTTTTATTTTGACAATAAAGAGTAGTTTAACTTGTGTGTTTGAATACATGTATTTCTCGTTCCCTAAGTTCAACCCGGACTCCACCACTCGTGCAAGCCAATTTTTATATTTTTGGTGTCTGGCTTTCACATTGTTTTTACATAAAACATTGTCTTAAAAATCAATTTTCAAAACTCACACCAATGCGCTAGACAAACTGCTCTAATACCAATTAATAGAACTGATTCTCAGATGATCAATTTTATCAGTTTTGGCATGGCGGAGCACAAATCCAAGCTCGAAAAAAAATAGAGCCTAGAGAGCATGAGAATCGAGGCAAGAGCATGGGCATGGTTGAAAGGGCGAAACACATTCCCAATAGGCTGATGATGAGTGGCGATGGATGTACGAGTGAGAGAGCAGAGTCTTTCCCTTAATGAGAACTCAGACAAAAGAACATGAATAAAATTTAAATAAACACTTAATAAATCTCATTTAATCAATTAAATCAGCCAATTGCAATGAATTTTTACATGTTGCACACATAAATGACAAACTAATCAATTGCATTATGTATAATAGCAATATATATCTTAATTTAATTAATAAAATTAATCAATTATAATGAATTTTTATATATTTCATATACACATGACAAACTCTGATCAATTGCATTCATGTATAGTAGCAATATATATATATATAATGAAATAAGTCAATTGCAATAAATTTTTATATTAAAAAATTATAAGATTTTTAGAGAATCAAGTCAAATTACCAGTATAGTATGGTTATTTTTTGTAATTAAAGAGCATGTCATAATGCAAGTGTTTAAGTGTGAGTAACTAACAAGCAAACTAGCAACTAACTAACAAAATAAGTGAATTTAGGGTTATTTGAAACCACATTGCAACAAAGATTAAGCTTTCGAAACAAGTTCACAAAATTTTTATTAGGATGAATCATTCCAAAACCTTTGGCCATTCTCCCAATCTTGATACAAGCCCCTCCAATCTTTTGGAACAAAAAAATAATTCAACAAAACAAATTTCGTAAGCCACAAAATGCAAAACAAAAAAAGAATGACTCTTGTTCCTTAATTTCAATTGCTAATATATAAATAAGCTAAAATAATTTTATGCAACAGAGTCAATAATCAATATCCACAACTATGTTTCCATAGCCACACTCTTGGTCACAAGGTCAGTTGTTGTAATGGCCATAATAGCAAAATCTCCACTGAATGGATAATCAAGATTTTAGCCGTGTATATTTAGAAAACATAGAATGTTAACATGAATCATCAATACTCGGGTGTAGGTAGATTAGCATATTTCAAAACATCAATTGTATTTGGGCAAATCAAGCTGCTATGTTTAGTTGAATTTGATGCACAATGGTCAGTGGCATCTTGACCAAGGGATCTTGGGTTAGAATGCCACTATTGTGATCTCCTCCTATTTCCACACCTTAGGAGAAGAAAAAAAAAAAGAAAAGTAGACACTACAAATGTATATTTCTTAATTTTCATATAATTCCAAGACTTGAAGAAAGAATGAAAATAAAGCAAAATCGAAACTAAATTATGTTATGTAGTTGTGCCATTGTACAGCATAATCTCTTGGCAACCAAAGAATGTTTTTTAAGGAAGAAATAGCAACATATTTTTTCTTTTTTCCCCAACCTACTTTTCTTTCGACAAATATTTTCGTCAACTATTTCTAGCAACTATTCATCGAAGGCATTTCATTGTTGTTGAACCATCGACGACGTATTTTTCTGGTAAGCACAGTGTGCCCTTTTGTTTAACGGTTGAATCAATATTTTATTTAATGGTTGAATCAAACACAGTTCTATTTTGTTTAACGGATAAATGAAAGTGTTCACTTCTATTTTTTTTTTTAAATGCAAATATGTTGTTTGTTTTTAGCAATGTTGTATAATATTCCTTATATTGTTATTGTAAAAAAAATTAAATATGTTTATTAATACAATATGGCCAATAAGAAAAAGGAGACCACACCCACATTATCTAAAATTTCTCAAGCACAACAACAAAAGTCAATGAAAAACTATGAACTCAGTCATTCTGATAATTTAGAAACATGGATTAGTGTGCGTAAGTGGGTAGAGTGGAAGCCACGTCTATTGCCAAAAAATGTGGGTGTCTTACATTTTTCACAAAGAATGCACCATCAATAATCACATACAGCTGCGTTCAAACTGTGAGTTGAATGCATGACATGAATTGTCATACAGTGAATAAGTACAAGTTTCAAAGCATCCCGTATCTAAGGCAGAATGTGCAAAAAAAATTAAGCAGTTTCTAGGCATAATCTATTTCTCATATCGGAAGCATGTAAGGAGGGGGAGGGTGACCCATTGGCTGGCTATGAAGTTGTTGCTAGCCTCAATGCCCCGATAAATGAAGTTGGAGATGCAGCCACCTATAGTGGCAGTGGTGAGAGGGCAGCAAAAGTAATTGATCAAAGGGCTAAGGTTAATATGGACCCTCCTCAGAAAGTAGATGTAAGCGAGGGTCATGTGGTTGTGTCGGATGCGAACAACGCTCAGGAGTTCAATACTCTCCATGCACAGGAGAAAGTGCATGCTCTGACGAAAAGGTCACAGCGGAGAAGAAGGTCCGATGCTCATTGATAGGTAAAAATTCATTGCAATTGATTGATTTTATTTATTAAATTGATATATATATATAGTGTCACACTTTGGATGGACAGCGTCTCAGGCTGTAAAATGAGTTTTCATGCAATAGTGTTTTTGGGAGAATATCTATGTACCGTATGTACATCTTTGATGATGAATGGTATCCCATTTGAATCCAATTTTTGTGTGAAATCATGGGCTTTTATGGTGAAAAGTGCACATCTACAATGAAGAGTAATCAACGGCTGCAATTCAATATTACCAACTTGTGGTAATATTAAATGAAGGAATTCTCTTTGCAAGTATATATTACCAACAAGCTAGAGTCGATCCACTCTAAGGAACTAGAGAGTCCAAGAGAGAATTTATCATAAACAAGTAAGATGATGCACAAACCGATTACAAGTGGCTTATTTATAGACTCCTATAGGCTTGCCCCTAACTAAACTCCCTAATCCTCATGCACCCTCCATGGGTCGTAGACCCAACTAACATAATGTGCGAGGTTCAAAAAAAAAAACTCACCCCAAATACAGTTAAGGTCTAATTAATACCCCTTCATATAGGTGGTGGATCCAATACAAGACATGAGGACCCCAAGTACAATTTACTGCTGATTCCGGTTCTTGAAGTTTTCCATTTAGATTCACTGTTGAGTGTCACGTATATTCGAGATTTTAAAAAAAAAATATGTTGCTATATATATATATATATATATATATATATATATATATATATATATATATATATATATATATATATATATATATATATATATATATTAATGTTCCTTGAAGATCACTAGAATTCAAAATATCAATCTGCTGGTGATAAGGCATCAGCACCGTCCATCACAACCCGTCTTACCAATCTGTAGGTCAGAGATGATGACGTCACCCATTTACAGAGCGCCCCGGCAACTGACAGTAGTAATGGACGGTGGTAATGATGCCTTGTTACCAGTGGATGGTGATATGAATTATCCGCTAAAATCTCTCTCTCTCTCTCAGACACAAACAATATCTTGAGATCTTAACGCACGGTCATGAACATTTTTTATGATTTTATTTTGAGTTTTTAATGTTTTTTATACGGATGTAAATGGATTGGATATGGTCGGATATCCGATCCTATTCCAAGATATTTTTTCGGATATGGATCTTTTAAGTAAAATCTGATTTCGGATCTATTGAATCGGATTGTTCAGATTCGAGTCAGATTCGGATCAGCATTTTAATTTGGATTTGGAGTTGATTCAAATCAAAATCCAACCCAAATGCATTTTGTTTTTACATGTAAATAGCGTGCTTTGTTTTATTTTTCTCAGGATCCAGTATTATCACATAAAAAATATGTATCTTCGAGATTAAATCCTTGGATCTGATTCGGATCCGAATCCGGAGCTCGATCTACTCTTTGCATTTCAGATTTGGATTCAGAGTTGTCAGGATCCAGCCCGAATCCAACCCGTTTGCACCCTTAGTTTTTTATGGTTTGTCAAGGAAAATTTCAAAACCGCACCTAAAGTTTTATCCATATCCAAAAGTTTTTGATGTTTTGACATGCTGAGCCCCCCGTTGGTTTCCTTTGTATATTTTTGTTGGTTATAAATGTGCCCAGATTTTCTCTTTGTCAAGATGGACACCACGAGTTATGCTTTGAATGAGCCCGGAGCTGTTACTAGGCCTAGTCAAGTCTCGGTCCACTGGATCACCTAGTGTGCCCCTGTCAATTACCTAAGGTGTCTTTGGGCCGGCGTCGCTGTCGGTGGCTTGACTCGTCTATAAATGCTCAAGTAGCAAGGCAACTCCCTGGGGCCAAGGGGTGTGCCCACAGAGGTATGTGCTGCCGGGATGGCGATGTATGGCAGGCTAAGTCCAGCACGACTAGGCCTCTGTCAGGGGGGTGATTTCTTCGGGTTATGAATCAAAAGGAAGAATACTTGTAAATCAACTTGAACGGTAACTAGGCTCCAGATAGCCTTGTTGACTCGTGTCAAGCTTGGGACACTCGACCACATACGTCTGCTGAGTCCAGATTCGATCTGTCAACCATTCCAAAAATTGATCTGTCTGCGTCTTTGTAAACTCATACTTGAGTACCACCAAGGTGGTATCCCATGTAGGAAGTGGGGTCCTGTACCAAGCTGAAGGCCCAGGTTCGAAACCCTCTGCCACATGGGGCTTAAGAGATATCTGGTAGGGTCTGCCTAACCCTAGCTTGTCTTTCAAAAAAAAGAAGTCGTATTTGAGTCATTCTAGACTGGGTTGACCAGCCCAAAGCTTTACTCGAGTCTTAGTGTTCACCTATGTTACATAGGTGCAGGTGTGGATACAGTAATGTGGCACTTTAATAAAACTTGGGTGCTGGAGTGCGGGGAGGGTATATATATATATATATATATATATATATATATAAACTGGATTTGGTTAGGGTTAACCGAATCTATTTTTAAATAAAAATAGACCTCAATGTAGTTGACTTCACCTGATACAAAGGAAGTTGTGTTCAAGTGTTGTACCTGCATGGGTGTGAGTGCGATGCCGGTGCGGTGTCCTGTTAGAAGAGTCCGTGTTACATAGGTGCTCACATGAGCTCGAGAGGAGAGAGTTTATAGGTTTTGAATATCGTGAAGGCATTGAGTTGAAAACTAAGTGTTAACTTACCGATTTCATAGATTTCAGTGGTAGGCCTGTAAGGAAGGGTGGTCGTGATGCAACGGTTCCTCGTCATTAAAAAAAAAAATTACCGATTTCCGTGACCATGATTTTTTTTTTTGTACACAGGAGGACGTGAACATCATGGCCAACCTGAACATGGACGCTTACAGATTCTTTATTTCTTGGTCGAGGATTTTTCCAGGCAATTATCAGATGACACTTTAACCTCTTTCACCAGCTTGTCTATTCTTTCTAGTGCTTTCTCCTGCAGCCATTCAACACTGAATTGATGCGTGTGACTGTTTTTTCATAACGTAGAGGGAGTCGGAAGAGTGAACCAAAAGGGTGTTGATTACTATAACAGGTTGATCAATTACTTACTGCTGAAAGGTAAGGAACGAACTTCCTTCTTCTGATGCTATCACTACCTGGAACTGTGATGATGACAAGATTTGTTTCCAGGTATTACACCATATGCAAATCTCTACCACTATGATCTTCCGCAGGCGCTCGAGGAAAAATACAATGGATTGTTAAGCCACAGAGTTGTGTAAGTTTCTGTTCATAACTTATGTTTTTTTCCTTGATACATTCAATTAGGGTTTCTATGAACCGGGGCATCCTAATTCTTGCACTTACTTTTAGTACTCACACTTTGGATCTATGTCACATGTATTGTGTTCCCTTAGATACCAGTCATATCAAAAGCTTTATGAAAATGTCTGTATCACTCTATCTGCAGCCGTGTCCATGTGACATTGCTTTGGATGTATTTTTCTGGTGAAAAACCATGATTTTTCAACTTGTGAAACTTTGGTACATTGGAAGTCATTGATTTCTGCATAGATATCACAATTTCGTGACCCAAAACCACTTTTTACTAAAGAAACCATTTAGACCATATATATCTACAGGCCCAGATCCACAAAAAACCCAAAAATATGAAAAATAGTATTTTTTACTAGATAGTATGGTATAGTCAACTGTATAAGATATGGTGGGCTTTACATTTGTTTTATATCATGAACATGTGAATTAAAATGGCTCAATGGGAATGGTATTTATGGCAGTTATTCAGCCAACTTGAAATGCAATCCATCTACTCTGATATTAGATGAAGGCTAGGCCCTTCTTTTTTCCTTTTTTTTTTAATTTTCTGGTGCAAGTCATCAATGTAAGAGTCTATTCTAGTGGTCCTATATTGTTTGCGAGTGTGTTGTGCTTACACATTGCTGGTTTATTCTTCATTTCAGGAAGGACTTTGCAGATTATGCAGATTTTTGCTTCAAGACATTTGGAGACAGAGTGAAGAACTGGATGACTTTCAATGAGCCCAGGGTTGTGGCTGCTCTTGGTTATGATAATGGCTTCTTTGCACCAGGAAGGTGTTCCAAGCCTTTTGGCAACTGCACAGCTGGAAACTCAGCAACTGAGCCTTACATTGCCGCTCATAATTTGATCCTCTCTCATGCTGCTGCAGTTGAAAGATATCGGACTAAATATCAGGTTTGCATCTTTTCAAGCAGACATTGTGAAACAAATGCTTTTATGCATCTTCAATCTAATGTAGTATAATTGTGTTTCCAGCCAACTCAAAAAGGCAGGATTGGTATTCTTCTTGTAAAATAAAAGAACACAGCAAAGAAGCAAAGGAGAAGACTTTACGTGGTTCAGCCAGTATGGCTTACATCCACGGTACAACCAGAGAGTAATCCTTAATCCTTTTTCATATGAAGAACAACAAATACAAAGGGCTTAATATAGCCCAGCCATAAGAGGCGATAAGCATAAGGAAAAGGAAAGCTAATCTTTCCAAAAAGGAGAAAAGAAAAGCAGCTCAGGTTGCACAAGGAAAGACAAACTTAACACTCCCCCTCAAGTGGGGAATGTATATCAAAACAACCCCACTTGTTCAAAATGATTTTAAATTGAGCACAACTTAATCCCTTAGTGAGAGCATCGGCAAGCTGATCTTGACTCTTGGTAAACGGAGTACATATTTCTCCTTTTTGAATTTTTTCTCTAATATAGTGGCAGTCAATCTCGATGTGCTTCGTTTTTTCATGAAAAATTGGATTGGCAGCAATATGAATAGCAGACTTGTTATCACAATACATATTTATTGGCAATTCAATGCTAACTCCTAATTCAGTGAGAAGAGACTTGGTCCATATCAATTCACAAGTAGTAGAGGCCATTGCACGATATTCGGACTCAGCGCTGGATCTTGAAATCGTGTTTTGTTTTTTGCTTTTCCAACAAGTAATATTTCCTCCAACAAAAATACAATATCCTGTGGTAGACTTTCTGTCTGAAGACCCTGCCCAGTCGGCGTCAGAGTAGCCTTCAATTTTATGATGGTTATTTTTGATATAGAGAATACCTTGCCCAGGACTACTTTTGATGTATCTGAGAATACGATCAATAGCGTTGACATGGCATGGCTTTGGATCATGCATGTATTGGCTAATAACGCTGACAGCATAAGCAAGATCAGGTCTTGTCATAGTAAGATATATAAGCTTTCCTACTAGCCTCTGAAATTGTTCAACATCTCTTTTTGAAAGACTTTATTCATCAGTATCGAACCTGACATTAGTCTCAATAGGAGTATCGGCAGACTTAGATCCAGTTTTACCTGTTTCTTTGAGAAGATCCAAGGCATATTTTCTTTGAGATAGAAAGATTCCCCTTTTTGAGTAGGCAACTTCTATTCCAAGAAAGTACCTCAATTTTCCTAAGTCTTTAATATCAAAGGCTTCATGAAGGTACCTCTTGGTATTGAGAATTTCATCCTCATCATTTCCTGTTATTAATATAATATCATCAACATATACCAATACAACAGTGAGATTGTGACGATTTTTAAGAACAAAGAGAGAATTATCAGAAATACACCTTTTGAAACCTTTTTTCTCAAGAGCAAGACTGAGTTTAAGATACCAAGCTCGTGGAGATTGTTTTAACCCATAGATAGCCTTTTTTAATTTGCAAGCAAGTTCTGGATTTCCTTCTTGGGGGTGTCCAGGAGGTAACTGCATATAAACTTCTTCTTCTAGATCTCCTTGAAGAAAAGCATTTTCAACATCAAGCTGAAATATTTTCCAATTATAATTGCAAGCCACAGACAAAAGAACCCGAAGACTATTCATTTTGGCCACTAGGGCAAACGTTTCTTCATAATCAACACCATAAGTTTGAGTAAATCCCTTAGCTACTAGGCGAGCCTTAAAGCGCTCTATAGTACCATCACTCTTATATTTTGTTTTATAGACCTATCGACATCCTACAGCCTTTTTATCTTTGGGTAGCTTGCAGATTTCCCAAGTTTCATTTTTATTTAAGGCATATAATTCTTCCATCATAACTTTAATCCAAACATCTTGACTTTTTGCCTCATTAAAAGTGCCAAGTTCTTGCACAATAGAACTAAGAAAAGCAACATACCTTTTTGAGAGATTGTTGTAGCCAATGCATTTTTCAATAGGATGCTCAGTTGTCATGTAAGTGACAAAATCTCTAAGATAGCTTGGTGGCCTAATAGTCCTCTCAGATCTTCTTATAGATTGCTCCTCCGACTGATTTAATGAGTCACTTGGCTGGGTGGCTTGGATATCACTTGGCTGAGTATGAGTTATAGCTTCAGTGTTGCTAGCTTCAACAGGTATCACATCATCAAAAGGGCTTGGCTGAGTATGAGTTATAGCTTCAGTGTTGCTATCTTCAACAGGTATCACATCATCAAAAGAGCTAACATTAGGAAGGACAATAGAATCAAATATATTTTTCTCCCCCTGATGAAGATTTTTGGTTTCATCAAAGTTTTCTGAAAAATAGGGAGCAACTTCATCAAAACTAACATCTCTAGAGATATATAAACGACTATGAGTAACATCATAGCATTTATATCCTTTCTTGGATGAAGAATATCCTAAAAACAGGCACTTAATAGCACGAGGAGTCAATTTGTCCTTTTCATATGGGCTGGTGGATACAAACACAGAACAACCAAAAGTCTTAAGATGACTAAGACTCAATTTCCTTCCTTTGAGAATTTCCATCGGAGATTTTCCATTAAGACGTTTACTAGGGAGTCTGTTGATTAGATAACATGCAGTAAGAACAGCATCACTCCAGAAGTATTTAGGAACATTCATTTGAAAAAGTAAGGCTCGAGTTTTTTCCAACAAATGCCTATTTTTCCGTTCGACGACTCCATTTTGTTGAGGTGTCCCAACACAAGAAAATTGATGGTCAATACCATTTTCTTTTGCAAAAAACTCAAAGAACTGATTTTTAAATTCAGTTCCATTATCAGACCGAATAGCTTTAATTTTGGCTCCATATTGAGTCTCAACAAACCTGTAAAACTCTCTGAATTTAGAAAGCACTTCATTTTTGGTTTTCAACAAGAAAATCCAAGTAAGTTTGGAGAAATCATCTATAAAAGTGACGTAGTATCGAAAACCAGAATATGAATCAATAGGGGCTGGTCCCCACACATCAGAATGAATCAATTCAAACATGCAAGAAGAAACAGTCTCTGAAGTAGAAAAAGGACGACGTGATAATTTTGCAAGTCTACAAATATCACAATTATTGCAATCAAACTTATGACCAAAAAATAAGCTTTCAAGAGCATAATTGGATGGATGTCCAAGACGAAGATGCCATAATTTACTCTCTTCTCCCCTTGACATGAACGCTCTACAGTTTTGCTCAAGAATATAAAGCCCATGAACTTTTTTTCCTTCACCAATCGTCCTCCTCGTCTTGCGGTCCTGAAATAATACATTAGTTGAAGAAAAGGTGACAGTACAATCGAAGTCTTTAACTATTCTGGCAACAGACAACAAGTTTGATGTAAACTGAGGAATGTAAAGAACTTTGGAAATAGTCTGATTGTTAAAGAAGTGGATTTTTCCAATCCCTTCCACTTGAACGACTTTTCCATTGGCAACAGTAACAAGTCTCTTTCCATGATCATAACTGAAATCTTCAAGAAGAGAAACATTTTTTGCAATATGTTCTGAAGCTCCACTATCAATTATCCAGGTGTCATAAGAGTTAGAAGGCATACCTTTATTTGTAGAGCTTATGGCAGAATGGGAGAAAGTAGTTCCGGTCTGACCATCTTTTAGAGATTGGAGAATATCAAAGATCTTGTCTAAAGACCGAGTGTTATCAGATCTTTGTTCTATAGCAGCATGCACCAGTTTTTGCTTTTCAGTGCCAGGTCGACCATGTAGAACCCAACATCTTTCACGAGAGTGTCCCTCTTTTTTGCAATGAGTGCAGAACCATTTCTTGTTTTTAGCCTTTCCACGATCATCAAGAGTTTTCAAGGCTTCTGTTTTAACACTGAAGGCAGTTTTATCAGGAGTTTCAATCCTGCTGACATGGTTCATAACCTTCCTTCTTGATTCTTCTCTCATAAGAGTAGCAAAGACAGAGTTTAATGAAGGAAACTCAGAATTCATAAGGATCTAGCTTCTCATTTTTTCAAAATCAGATCCAAGGCCAGCGAGTAATTGAAAAATGCGTTTTTGCTCTTTGGCTTTATGGAGAAGCCTAAGATCAGTGATAGTGGGAGAATAGGAGTCCAATTCATCCCACATCATACGCATTTTACTAAAGTACTCACTAAGAGGAAGATCACCCTTTTTTAAATCATGTATGTCTTGAGATAATTGATATATTCGGGCAATATTATATTGTTCTCCATACAATTCACTAGCTGACCGCCAAACATCTTCAGCAGTATTAAGAAACAAAAAACCTTCAACAATTTTTGGTTCCATAGAGTTAAGTAACCATGACATAACTAAGTCATTATTGGATTTCCAATCATCATATTTTGAATCTAAAGTACCGAGATTAGTGATTTTCCCGTTTATAAAGCCAAGTTTAGATTTGCCACTCAAATAGAGTGAAACGGCTTTAGACCAAGCAATGTAGTTTGTCCCATTTAATAATATAGAAGTGATTTTGGAGCTAGGGTTGACCTGTTCATGCACAAAAACAGTTGTGCTGGATGAAGACTGACTAGGATTTTCATAATGTCGATCCGCCATGATAAAAAGAATGACAACCCCTCTAACTAATCTGACAAGCTTCAGCCCTTCTAACCGATCTGATAAATTTCAGCAATATTAACCCACTATTCGGACAATACTGGTAGCAACAAAAAAACACAGACGACTATTCTTGGATATGCAGCAGCGAACTCTGAAGAGGCAAACACAAACAGGGAATGCAGCAGCAACTCTGGCTGGAAGCATCAATCAGAAATCTGCAGAGGTCTTTTGAAACACAAAAGAAGCGTGACTGCCTTCTCTCATTCAACAACCTGTTATCAGATCCGGGTGCTGGAAGGCATCAACAATCAACAAAAAAATCCGCAGAAGTGTCTGCTATCAGATCCGGATGCTGGAAGGTGTCGGCTATCAGATCCGAACACTGAAAGTCTCCACAATGATGATCTGGAATAGCAGCAGATCACCCAAACGTGCAGGAATCCTGAGAGCTTTGATACCATGTAAAATAAAAGAACACAGCAAAGAAGCAAAGGAGAAGACTTTACGTGGTTCAGCCAGTATGGCTTACATCCACGGTACAACAAGAGAGTAATCCTTTTTCATATGAAGAACAACAAATACAAAGGGCTTAATATAGCCCAGCCATAAGAGGCGATAAGCATAAGGAAAAGGAAAGCTAATCTTTCCAAAAAGGAGAAAAGGAAAGCAGCTCAGGTTGCACAAGGAAAGACAAACTTAACACTTCTGGATTTTGTTTGGTATGAACCTCTCACAAGATCAAAGGCTGACATGCTAGCAGCCCAACGAGCAAGGGATTTTCATTTTGGTTGGTGAGCACCATTACTAAATTAAGCTTGGAAACTGAGAGTTATGGCCCGAGTTTGTGATTTCTCACTTTCATTATATCATTGGTTAACCAGATGGGGTTCTAATCCTTGCATAGGTTTCTTCATCCCATTGTATACGGTGAATATCCAAAGACGATGCAAAACATCGTCGAAAATAGGCTGCCAAAGTTCAGCAGTGAGGAAGTTAAGATGGTGAAAGGGTCCATTGATTTCCTTGGTGTTAACCAGTATACTACTTACTACATGTTTGATCAGCATGTTAGCAACCAGAATGCGACTGGTTATCAGAATGATTGGCATGACGGATTCGCATGTAAGTGTTTGTTTTACAAAATCTCCTTCAGTAAACATTTTTATATACTAATGATTATTGACAAGATGAAATTACATGTAAATGCTCGTCACGGGGTGCCGATAGGGTCAAGGGTAAGTTATCAATTCTGCAATATGCATTAGCAGTAGATAGCTGTATGAGTTTTCAAAGATCACCTATGTCTAACTGGATCAATACTGGATGGCAGGCAAACTCATACTGGCTGTACATTGTACCATGGGGTATCAACAAGGTTGTTACATACATTAAAGAACGCTACGGAAATCCAACCATGATCCTTTCTGAAAATGGTGGGGAATTACTTTAGTTTACTGTTATTAGCACTAAGGAATATGATTATATCATATGTAGATATTTCATCATCGGTTCTTTCTTCTTTTTGGTTGATATCAGATTTAATGAACCACCAAATTAATGATCCACCAAATATTCTAGCTGTAAACAACTTGATAGTTATCTATTCTTTCTTCTTTTTGGTAATGATTTGTTGATGGTTAAAGAAAAATTTGTTGTGCAGGAATGGATGACCCTGGGAATGTTACACTTCCTGCTGGGTTACATGACACCACAAGAATAAATTTTTACAGGAGCTACCTTACTGAGCTGAAGAAAGCAATTGACAATGGAGCTAATGTGGTTAGCTACTTTGCATGGTCTCTGGTTGACAATTTTGAATGGAGATTGGGCTACACCGCAAGGTTTGGCATTGTCTATGTGGATTATTCAAACCTCAAGAGGTACCCAAAAATGTCGGCATACTGGTTCCGGGAATTACTTCCTCGCGATCAGAAGAACTAAATGATTGGCATGATTGGAAGAACTGAGAAATTATGTTCCCAAGTAGTAGTAGCATTAGTAGTACTAGTACCACTAATATAGTGTGGTGTTATGGTAGTAGCGGCTGGACTGCAATGCCAGCAATCTTTTGTTCCTTCCTTTTTTTTATCCCTTAAGCTAAAGAAACAAAGTTTATGAAATCACGTCTTTTCATTAGGTTTGCTAAGATCTCCACGTTATTTGTGCCTTACATATTGTGCCTGACTATCTAGAGTAATTTCACTTGGGGCCCGTTTGTGTGCAGCAAAAAGCAGCGCGAAAACGCACATCCGTCGATGCGTTTCTGCGGGGCCAACAGCACGCAAACATCGGTTCCCTGGAACCTGAAATCAACGCAGTGGAATAAAGTGTCGTGGAACCCTCTTTCTTTCTGGGCATGCACATAAACCAATTCATCAAAGAATTTCACTATAAATCGTTGTTGAAAAGCCGGATAACACTATAAATCGTTGTGGGGCTCGTTGGAGACCCGAAAATACTACAAATCGTTGTAGGAAAGCCCGATAACACTACAAATCGTTGTTGGAAGGCCCAAAAAAAAATTGGTCCGGAGGGCGCTGCCCCTCGAGCCCCCACCAGGGGCGGCTCCTCTGGACCCCCGCTCGCTGACCGCGCAGCAGGATCCGCGCCGGGGGGAGCCCCCGGACCCCCCTGTTGTAAGGGCAAAAACACTAAATCAGGCTCCACAACGAATCAAGTTGAATGATGCTACCCATGCTGAGAGGAGCCCTCAGACCCCCCCCCCCCTTCTGTAAGGGTAAAAACTCTGAATCAGACTCCACAACTCTTCAAGTTGAACGATGCTACAGTCAGTGTCCAGGTCAGTTGGTGTTTGATGGAGCAATGTAGGATCGTCTGTTGGATGTGCACAGAAATAGAGAAAGAAGGGAGAGAGAGTGAGAGGGTTGATGTTCATGGCCTTCTCCAGAGAGAAATCTTTGCCTCCCTTGATTTCTTCTCTACAGAGAGAGAGAGAGAGAGGGTTTTACAGTATTTTACGGAGAAAGAAGAAGAAGACTTTAAATGAGTCAACATCATCCTCGACTTTCTGGATGGAGGACATGTTTGTCCTTTTTTTGAACGGAGAAATAAGAAGAAGACTTTGAAGAGTCAACATCATCCTCGACTTTCTGGATGGAGGACATGTTTGTCCTTGTTTTGAATGGAGAAAGAAGAAGAAACTTTGAAGAGTCAATATCATCCTCGACTTTCTGGATGGAGGACATGTTTGTCCTTTTTTTGAACGGAGAAAGAAGAAGAAGACTTTGAAGAGTCAATATCATCCTCGACTTTCTGGATAGAGGACATGTTTGTCCTTTTTTTGAACTGTTTGTTTTTTCTTTTTTGAATAAAGAGCATTTTTGTCATTTTCTTAAACCATCACTTTATGAGAAGAATAGCAAGAAAGGGTACTTAAGTCTTTGCAACAACACCAGAGTCCGATGCAAAGTTATGTCAACATACACGGGAATAAGAGTCCCATGTGCTTGTATACGTGGTGCTCATTCAAAGCCCCGAACACAGACGTGGGATTCAGTGAATCATCGGGGGGGGGGGACATACACCACCCTCTCCAATAAATCTATAGAGACTTTAAATCATTTCATTTATTTTCTACAATAATTACAAATACCCTGGAATAAGGGATGTGCTTTCTACCCGTCTGCGTATGCACCACATAAAATCCTTTTCTATGCACTAGCCATAATCCAATACTTTAACATGCTAATGTCAGGTTCGAACCTTGAAATAAGATCTAAATATGCATTAAGATCATATTTCAGATTTGCTAAGTATGTCAGGGAATGAATAAAACCCTAACACATCAAAGAAGAAAAAACCACAAAACTCATTTTTGATAGAGGTAAAATCCCACATCATACAACACCAAAAAACAGAAAAATCAAAGATGAAACAAAGTTAAACTCTAACAAGCCACCTCTCCAATCACCCAAAAAAATCACAGAATAAATTACACGATGCCCTGCTCAGCATAAGCCTTTTGTGTGAATTCATTTTCCGATGGGGATGGTTGGAAAAGAGTCTGTGCAAAATAATATCTCTTTCATAGTTTGTGTTATTGCAAATAAATTGCACGCCTTTTTATGATTTTGCACCGAAAACAGGTGTTGTGACATAAAAACAGGCCCCACTGCGGCAAACGCAGACAAGAGTTTCCCTTTTCCCGTGGAAACTGGAAAGGGTACCACCCTTGTTTTCACCTCTTACATAGTTATGAGGTTTCTGAGATGAAGGCACCAGATCAAACCCTGCCGGTGGCTTTTAAAGGTGGGCCGAGTTTCTCCACGTAAAAAAAGGCACTCAAATGCTAGGAATAGTGAATACATAAGAAAATTCTATCAAAAATTGAAATAAATACCCACACCAAGCTAAGAAGAAAACCTTAAGGGTGTGTTTGTCATGCGCGGCAAACTATAGGGGACCTCTCAAGGCCTGACGAACGTCCTCTTTGGGACACTATGTCCATCCTTCAAATTTATTTATTTTTTTTTACGACGAAGGAAAACCCTCAACCGAGAACCGGATCACTTAATGGTCCATTTTTCAATTAACAAAGCCAGATTTGTGTGTGAGGAACCACCTCCTCCTTCCATTGCCTTCCTTGCCAGCTCTTTCATTTCCTTCATCTTCTCCCTCACCTTCTTACCTTCCTCACCGTCCATCAAACTCCTCACTGCCCTCTCCAACTCCTCGCCTTTCACTAGTGCCTCCTCACTGCCCCGACCCTCCCTTTTCAAACCCAAACCGAGTCCCAAATCATTCACCAGCTCGACCGCGTTCATCGCCTGCTCCGCGTACAGAGGCCAAGCGATCATGGGCACGCCGAACCACACGCTCTCGAGAGTAGAGTTCCACCCGCAATGCGACACGAACCCACCGACCGCCGGGTGCGACAGGATTGCGATCTGTGGAGCCCACCTCGGCCAAACCAACCCGCGGTCTATGGTCCGGTCCAAGAACCCGGCCGGCAACACCTGGTCCAGGTCCGCGTCTCTTGGCTTGGAGAACCATGGAGCCCCGGTCTCCCGGACCCGGACCGACCACAAGAACCGGTGACCGCTCCGCTCGAGCCCGCACGCAATCTCCCTGATCTGGTCCGTGGAGAACGCGCCCATGCTGCCGAAGCATATGAAGACCACGGACGAATCGGGCTGTCCGTCAAGCAACTTGACGCACTCGTGGCTGGATGATTCGGGTCCGGATCCGAGACCGAGCAAGGGTCCGACGGGGTACACGGCGGGGTGCGGAAACCTGGCAGGCAGAGCCCGTCGGTCAAGGCCTTCATAGGTCGTGGCTGCAACTCGTGGAAGGTGTTGACCAGCACTCCGTCTAGTCGAGAGTAGAACCCAGCGGTGCTCACGAACCATTGATAGATCGGCTCCTTCTTATCTTTGACCGAAAGCGGTACAGCAGAAGCCGGAAACGGAACCCAACCCGGAATCTCGATCTCCTCATCCCTCATGTCCTTAAAATCCGACTGGTACTTCTGGTCGAGCGTCGGCATGTGGAGGACGAAGGCGAGCACGGCTGCGCTGGAGGTATAGAGGGTGTAGGTAGGGATGCCGAGATCGACGGAGATGCCGGTGACGGAGACGCAGAACATGTCGACGACGAAGGCGGCGATGGTGGTGGTGGTTGACAGAGTGGCGAGGATCTCTGAAAGAAGGGGCTTGTGTGCTTCTATGAAGCGGAGGTTCTGTACGAGGCCCTCTCCTTCCGGGGCGTCGAGTTGTGGGAGGTCGATGAATTCGATTGCGAGGCCGGAGGCGGAGACGGCCTCGACGTGGGAGGAGGTGGCGGAGGAGGATAGAGCCGCAGTGAAGGGAGGGCGGATGAGGAGGATGGTGACGGAGAGGTTGGGGGTGTGGTGGAGAATCCTCTTGGCGAGCTCAACCATGGCAACGAGGTGGCCCGCTCCGGGCATCGGAAAGATAACCACCTTACTTGCCTTCATATCTCTCTCTCTCTCTCTCTCTCTCTCTCTGGGGTTGATGGTTCCCTTCGAGAGCCTGAAAGGAAAGTACTCTCCTTTTATGGTTGAGTTGGGCAAATTTGTATCAACTTTTTTTATAGTTCACTTAGTCAGGTTGATGGTTCTCTTTAAATTTTTTGCTTTTGTTTTTATAGTATCAATTAGTCATTTTTATCCGAAAATGACTTTAGGTAAAGGAACTAGGGAATTCGAATCCAAGACCAGTATGGTCTGAACTCATGGTTAAAACAACTATTACGAGTAAAAGGATGGCTTCTATTGTAGTGTCATGGGTGTCGTAGTCACTCGCCCGCTGTCTCAAAACAATCGTAAGCCTATTACTTAATACGTTTGTCCTCCTTATTGGGGAGGGTGGTGTATGTTCTCCCCCGATGATTCAATGAATCACACGGCTGTGTTTGGGGGTTTGAATGAGCACAACGTATACAAGCACATGGGGCTCTTATTCCCGTGTATGTTGACATCACTTAGCATTAGAGTCCGGTGTGGTTGCAAAGACTTAAATACCCTTTCTTGTTATTCTTTTCATAAAATGACAGTTTTAGAAAATAACAAAAATGCCTTTCATTCAAAAAAGAAAAAAAATAATTCAAAAAAAGGACAAACATGTCATCCATCCAGAAAGTCGAGTATGATGTTGACTCTTCAAAGTCTACACATCGAAACGAACCTTAATCGTTTCGCCGATGGTGATCCGGCGAAACAATGGTGAGCCAATGATCCGATGGTGAGCCGACGATCCGATGGTCATCCGACGAAACAAACCTGAGCCATTAAAAATGTCTGTTTGAACTTTTCATCGTCATCTTCTCCTTCCTTCTCCGTAAAACACTGTAAAACCCTCTCTCTCTCTCTCTCTCTCTCTCTCTCTCTCTCTCTAGAGAAGAAATCAAGGGAGGCAAAGAGTTCCCCCTGGAGAAGGCCATGAACATCAACTCTCTCGCTCTCTCTCCTTTCTCTTTCTACTTCTGTGCACATCCAGCAGACGATCCTACATTGCTCCATCAAACACCGACTGACCTGCACACTGACTGTAGCATCGTTCAACTTGATGAGTTGTGGAGCCTGATTCATAGTTTTTGCCCTTACAGGAGGGGGTTTGGGGGCTCCTCCCAGCGTGGGTAGCATCATTCAACTTGATGAGTTGTGAAGCCTGATTTAGAGTTTTTGCCATTACAGAAGGGGGTTTGGGTATAGCGCCCCCTGGACCAAATTTTTTTGGAGCCTTGTATAATTTTTTTATTTTCTTTTCCTCTTTTAACTATCTAAAAAGAACAATAAAGCGTTTTGTTTAATCGTGGGGCTCATGTTTCCTTTGGTTGTTTCTTGCTCGATGTTTTTGTAACACCCTTTTCCACGATTTTTCTATTTTTTTTTCTGTTTCTTTCCCACGATTTTTTCAATGACTCCCCTACAATGATTTTTAGTGTTGTCAGGTCTCCAACGAGCCTCACAATAATTTATAGTGTTGTCTAGTCTTCCAACAACGATTTGTAGTATTGTCGGGCCTTCATACAACGATTTATAGTGCTTTCGGGTCTCCAACGAGCTCCACAACATTTTATAGTGTTATCCGGCCTTCCAACAACGATTTATAGTATTGTCGGGTCTTTCTACAATGATTTGTAGTGTTTTTGGGTCTCCAACAAGCCCCATAGTGATTTATAGTGTTATCAGATCCTCCAACAGCGATTTATAGTATTTACGGGCCTTCCTACAGCGATTTGTAGTGTTTTCGGATCTCCAACGAGCCCCAAGGTGATTTATAGTGTTATTCGGCCTTCCAACAACGATTTGTAGTATCTTCCGCAAATCACTATAGTGATTTGTAGTGTTTTTGGGTTGCACAATACATAATAATAGGAGTCTGGTTTTTAGTTAAAATGAGGAATGAAATGACCATAGAAATCGCTGAAAATTTACAGGAATAAACTAGACTCAATAATAAAGACACCACTTTTTACGGATTTGGAATACGCTGGAAGGAGCCCCCAAACCCCTCTCATGTAAGGGAAAAACTCTGAATTAGGCTCCACAACTCACCAAGTAGAATGATGTTATCTACGCTGGGAGGAGCCCCCAAACCCTTCTCCTGTAAAGGCAAAAACTCTGAATCAAGTTCCACAATTTATCAAGTTGAATGATGCTATCCATGTTGGGAGGAGCCCTCAAACCCTTCTTCTATAAGGGTAAAAACTCTGAATCAGGCTCCACAACTCATCAAGTTGAACGATGCTACCCACACTGGGAGGAGCCCCCAAACCCCCCCTCCTGTAAGGGCAAAAACTCTAAATTAGGCTCCACAACTCATCAAGTTGAATGATGCTATCCACGCTGGGAGGAGCCCCTAAACCCTTCTCTTGTAAGGGCAAAAACTCTGAATCAAGTTCCACAACTCATCAAGTTGAATGATGCTACCCACGCTGGGAGGAGCCCTTAGCCCCCTCTTCTGTAAGGGTAAAAACTCTGAATCAGGCTCCACAACTCTTTAAGTTGAATGATGCTACCCACGGTGGGAGGAGCCCCCAGACCCCTCTCCTGTAAGGGTAAAAACTCTGAATCAGGATCAACAACTCATTTAGTTGAATGATGCTACCCACGCTGGGAGGAGCCCCCAAACCCTCCTCCTGTAAGGGTAAAAACTCTGAATCAGGCTCCATAATAGTCAATGTGCAGGTCAGTCGGTGCTTGATGGAGCAATGTAGGATCTTTTGCTGGATGTGCACAGAAGCAGAAAGAGAAGGGAGAGAGAGAGTGAGAGGGTTGATGTTCATGGCCTCCTCTAGGGGAGATTTCTTTCTCAGATAATCCTGCAGTGCAGAGACTGGGTCTTAAATAATCATCTTCGTGGCACTTAAGTCTTTACAACCACTCCTTTTCTAGAATCGTCATTTTTTTTTACACCAATTGAGGAGAGGGTACTTAAGTCTTTGCAATCGCATCAAACTCCAACGCTAATTAATGTTGACAAACATGGGGATACGAGATGCACATGCTTAAATACGTGGTGCTTTTTGGGACCCCCGAGCATGAGATGCCCTGTTCGAGGGGGTAACATATAACCTGCTCCGGTCTTATTGAGGTTCACGTGAGCTGTGGGCTTTCTCAATAAAATCACACATCTGTCTGCCACCCTGTTAATTAAGTTTTCCTTTTGATTCGATTTTAAAGAAAATAAATAAATTGGGAGCTTATCAGCTGAGCCTTTGATGTCGTTGATCCACCATATGAACGACAACTCAAATACCATCATTATTTGCTTGTTTTTTCAGCCATTCACTTCTTGTGCTTTAGATGCCGTTCATTTTACCATGAATACTCTGATAATTTTTGTGGGATCCATCTGTGAAATAAGGTATCCAAAGATGATGATTTGGTTGTCGTCCATCGCATGAACGATCCTATCTCAAATAAATTATGGGCAAGTTAGAAAGGCTTCAATGTTTCTGTTGCCACCTGAACCTCAGTATAATGTTTTCCCAAATTTCTTTCCCTTCGGTTTATTACTTCTCCTTTTAAGGGGTCGGCGCCAACTTTGCGTAAGAGAAACTCTATTTTCATTTGTGAGAAGCACGCTTTCTATATTATATAATATGAGCTTCTTACTCTTTTTTTAAATTTGCTTCTTCTTCGCTTTCTATTTCATTTTTATCATTTTTTACTTCTTTTTATATTATTATTTGTTTTTTTATTTCACTAGGTTCTCTCTCGCTTTCCTCTTGTTTCCCATTGTTTCATACATGTTTTCTTTTTCGCTTCACAAGTGCTTCGACAATTACTTTTAAAAAGAAGCTCACACTGTTGAACCATAAATTCATTAAAAACTAAAACAGGATCGATAACATGCTCTTGCTAAACTGTTGAAATCGAAAACAAAAATCAAACCAAAAGTGAAAGCTTTACCTGAATTCATAATGCTCTGGTTGATCATTGACGGGTATGATCTTCCAGAACTTGTATATTAGTCATTTTTCTTTTCTCTAGATCTAATGAGAGAGACCGGATCTCTTCTAATAATGAAGAGTCTGAAAAGGGAGGGCCTTAATATAAGGTTTGGGGACCACAGCCTAATGTATTTATGACTCTGTCTCAACTCAAGCCATTATAGAGTTTTAGACAGGGCAGATCTCTTCACATAGTGTTCCATACCATTTGAGATACCACAGGGCCCATCTGGATTAGACCACATGAACCGAGCCTTAACCTAAGGCAAACTTACGATGTGTGGCTCAGCGTATGTAGGCCCACACGATTTTCTAACAATTTCCCATTAGGCCACATACGTAACCTTATAATCACACATTGTAACCTTATAAGCTCAAAGATACAGTCTTATCAATTGATATCTCTACTAATCCGGTTCATTAAACATGTCAACATAAAACCAAAGCGGTCTTAATTATAAATAACATAATTGAACCCATCAATGATCACGTATATTGACATAACCAAATGACATACATCAAGTATGGATGTGAAGCATAGAAATTACATGCAATGTGTGTTGAGAAACTCTATTTTGATGTCACATAATATGATACAGTGTCTTATTTGATTTCATATGATATGATAATATGTCTTCTTGAAAAATGTTATATTATGACTGGATATGTTTTGCCATATATCTAACAAGTATTTGATGCAAGGATATCTCACTTAAAAAGGATGGAGACCTCATGTTCAAGTACAACTATGGTGCAATCATACTGCTTGAAGAAAAAGCTTGATAAGCCATGCATTCCTAAAGACCATCTAAAGAGATCGGCTACCTCAAGTTGAAGATTTTTTCTTCTTTAAGGTCATATGTAACAGAACCTTCAGAAGCATGCATATTGCATATTACATACTCATTCATAAAAGCTATTTCATAAAAGTATACGATAGTTTCAAAAAGCTCCTTTTTTTAAAACCAATGATTGTACCTTCTTACAAACCTTTATGGAAAAGGTATTTTGACATGATATAATTCATGATTTCAAAAAGCAATAATTGTACCTTCTATCATATACAAGACAACTTGAAAAGTAATGATTTTAAATGTAGGAAAAAGACAAAACATGAAAATCGGCTACACAAAGAAAAACAAATATAATACTTGTTGAAAAGACTCTAGTTACCTTTTTACAAACCCATAGAATGTCGACTTACTTGAAGACATCATTCTCTTTGTATAACATTAAATACCTCCTGTAAGAAATCCTTGTTAATATCCTTCTCAAGAATGTCGACTTGTTTAAAGTCTTTATTCTCTCAGTAGACATTGAAAAACACATCATAAAGAAAACTCTTGATATGACTATGTACAAATAAATATCTCAAAGCATTTATTGTACTTACACTCATTTAAAGTAAAGAAGTACTTATATACCACAAATCATTAATTAGGATAAAGACAAAACTACATGACAGCCTACAATCCAACGTTCAATGTACTATTGTAAGAAATAGACTTTTTACATAAAATATATATTACCTAAAATATTACAACGACTATTGTACCCTATATTTTACTTTTATGGAAATAAGACTTTCTCGAATTTCTCTAAAGATGTTTTTTGAAATGACATAACATTTCACATCTCAAAAAGACTACGATTTCAAAAAGTAACGACTACTTTTTTAAAGCTATATAAACACACTCAAATAAACTATTCAAACAAGGAATGGATATGTGGGCTTACAACGAGAAAAATTCCTATTCGATATTTGAAAGAGAGCCTAGAAAAAGAAAGAGAAAAGAAAGAGAAAAAGTCAAGAATAGCTCTTTGACAAAGAGTATCTTCTGAGTGAAAAGAACAGAACATTCTGAGAATCCTTCATTCGTGCATTCATATCATTCTGAAGGTTCTATAGGAAGTATTGTAACTTTCTGTTATTCACTGTATTCCTTCTTTGTTGAAAGAAGTAGACCTCTGAGAAAGAGGGTGTTGCCCTTCTCTGTTGAGAGAAGAAGACCTCTGTGAAAGAGGGTGTTGTCCTTCTCTGTTGAGAGAAGAAGACCTCTGTGAAAGAGGGTGTGCCCCTTCTCTGTTGAGAGAAGAAGACCTCTGAGGAAAAGGGTGTTGTACTATTTATCCGGTGACTCAGATGTTATAGTGGAAAGCTCAAGTGGTTTGCTTGGGGACTGGATGTAGGTCAGGGTTTTGACCGAACCAGTATAAATTCTCTGTTTATGTGTTGTGCCTTTATTGCATTATATTTTTAATTCATCGATCTATATACTATTTCACTATTCACCCCCCTCTAGTGGATTTTCATTTGGTATCAGAGCAGGTTTGCTGGTTTCGACATAACAAGTCTTCCAGCACAAATGGCATCTACCTCTTATGCTCGTGATATTGAAGGTCAACACGCATTTCGTCCTCCTTTCTTCAACGGCTCCAACTATAGATACTGGAAGTGCAGAATGGCTATATTTCTCAAATCTATAGATTTTGCTGTATGGAAAATTGTTGAGCATCCATACACATCTCCATCCACAGACTATAGCTTATGGTCTGATGAAGAAAAGAAAATGGCAAATCTAAATGCAAAGGCTATGAATGCCTTTTATTGTGCCATTGATCATAATGAATTCAATAAAATATCTATATGTGAATCTGCATATGATATTTGGCATTCTTTGGAGGTTATTCATGAAGGAACCAACAAAGTGAAAAAAGCCAAAATCTCATCTCTTGTCAGAAAATATGAGTTGTTCAAAATGAACAAAGATGAACCCATCACAGAGATGTTCACCAGATTCACCAACATCACCAACATCACCAACGATCTGAAATCTCTGGGTGTAACCCACTCTCAGACAGAAAAGGTGAAGAAAATCTTGAGATCTCTCACAACTGATTAGGAGAAAAAGACTACTGTTATTGAAGAAGCTCAAGATTTGTCTAAACTTACCCTGGACAATTTAATAGGCAATCTTATGGCCTATGAAGTCCACATGAAGAAAAGAAGGGAAGAGGAACAACCTTTAAAGAAAACTCTAGCCATCCCAGCCCTTTCTGAGGATGAGGACTCAGAAAAAGAAACTGAGATTGCGCTACTCACCAGAAAATTCCAGCGCTTTATGAGAAAGAACCGGCTTCCAAATAAGCACAAAAAAAAAAAGACCCAAAAGAAGATTCTATGTGCTACCAGTGTAATAGGCCAGGTCACTTGAGACGTGACTGTCCTCTTCTCAAAAGAAAATCCAAGACTGAAGAACCAAAGAAAAGGTTCTTCAAGAAAAAGACTTTGCATGCTCAATGGCATGATTCAGAACCATCCACCAGTGAAGAGTCAAATGATGATGAAGCAGAAACCGCCAACATGTACTTCAAAATGCCTTTCAGGAACTTTTTGAAGAATCAAGGAAAAAGATTCTCAAAAATAGACATTTGAAATCTGAGAATCTAGAGCTCATTCTGAAAAATGAAAAACTCAGTATTGAAAATTCTGAGTTACAAAAGAAAAATCTTCTTATTACTTCTGAAATCTCTTCTACTAGCTCCAAGACTAAAAATGTGCAAGTAGAAATTTCAGAATTAAAAAGTAAAACTGAGAACCTTATGAAAACAATTTTCAAGTTTACTAAAGGAAAAGAGAACTTGGATAAACTCCTATCCTCTCAAAAAGTGTCTTTTTACAAGAATGGTATTGGCTACTCTCATTTCAACAAGCCTTCTTGTATGAATCAAAAGACCACTTTTGTGAAAAGTTCTTCTGAACTTAAAAAGGAGTATTATAATTTTAATTTCTTAAACTCCTTTAAAGCTCTAGTCAAACCTAAATCAAAATGGATTTGGGTTCCAAAATCTAACAAAAAGGGACCCGACTGGGTACCAAAAAGAAGTTTTACTTAATGTTTTGCAGGCTCCAAAGAAGAAGAACAGATGGATACTAGACAATGGATGTTCAAAGCACATGATAGGACATCCAGACCTTTTTGTTGTTCTTCATCACAAAGAAGGAGGAACGGTCACCTTTGGAGATAACAACAAAGGTTTGATAATTGGTATTGGTAACATTGGAAATATTGATAAACCTCTTATCAAAGACGTTCTCCTGGTTAAAGGCTTAAAACATAACCTCCTGAGTATTAGTCAAATGTGTGACACATATTATAATATTAGCTTTAATCATGATGCATGCCTTATAGCAGACACAAACGAAAACATCATCTTAAAAGGTATAAGAAGAAATAATATATATGAATTATACCTAGAAAACATTATTGAACATTGTCTTATAGCAAATAATGACACTCAACATTTATGGCACATGAGAATGGGTCATGTCAACTCCAAATACATGTCTAAATTAGCTAAAAACAAGTTAGTACGTGGGTTACCCAAAATATCTTTTAAAAAAGATTATTTTTGTGATGCATGTCAATTAGAAAAACTGTCTAAATCATCTTTCAAATCAAAAAATATCATTTCAAGTAAAAGACCTTTAGAGCTTCTCCACCTGGATCTTTTTGGTCCTTCTAGAGTAGCTAGTCTGAATCATAATAAATATGCTTTTGTCATTGTAGATGATTACTCACGATTTACTTGGGTAATATTTTTGAAAAACAAAAGTGATACGTTTTGTCAATTTGAAATTTTTTGTAAAAAATTACAAAATGAAAAATCTTGTTCTATTGTTAAAATCCGTAGTGACCATGGAGGAGAATTTGAAAATGAACTTTTTGTAAATTTTTGTAACTTGCATGGTATTTCTCATAACTTTGCCTTTCCTAGAGCTGCACCTCAAAATGGTATAGTAGAAAGAAAGAATAGAACCCTTCAGGAATCTGCTAGAACTATGCTCCAACATAATAATCTTGCTAAATCTTTTTGGGCAAAAGTTGTTAATACTGCATGCTATATAACAAATAGAGTTCTCATTAGACCTTTATTAAATAAAACTCCCTATGAATTATTCTATGACAGGACTCCAAGAATAGACTATTTTAAAGTCTTTGGATGTAAATGCTTTATCCTAAACTCAAAAGATAGCCTAGATAAATTTGATGCTAAATCTATTGAAGGCATATTTTTAGGATATTCAAGTCATAGTAAAGCATACAGAGTTTTCAATAAGAGTTCTAATACTATTGAAGAATCTATGCATGTCAGTTTCTGTGAATCTATTGATTAATCTGTTCATAAGCAAACTAAGGATGATGATATTGAGAGTACAGATTTATTTTTAGATAACACAGCTAAGTCTAATGAAATGATCATCAAAGAACATTTGTCGAAATCAAAGATCATCCTCAAAAGCAGATTTTGGGAGACCTGACAAAGGGGGTTCAGACTAGAGCTCAGCTAGAACGGATTGCAAATATTGCATTCATTTCTCAACTTGAACCAAAGAAGATTAATGAAGCCATCATCGATGAGTTCTGGATGCTAGCCATGACTGAAGAACTGAATCAATTCCAAAGGAATGAAGTTTGGGATCTTGTACCAAGACCAAAGGATCATCAGATCATTGGGACAAGATGGATCTTCAGAAACAAGCTAGATGAAACAGGTAATGTTATAAGAAACAAGGCAAGACTAGTAGCTCAAGGATAAAACCAGGAGGAAGGTATTGATTTTGATGAAACATTTGCTCCTGTTGCTAGACTTGAATCTATTAGGATGTTTTTAGCATATACAAGCTATATGGATTTTAAACTATATCAAATGGATGTTAAAAGTGCTTTTCTAAATGGTTTTATAAATGAAGAAGTTTATGTAAAACAACCTCCAGGATTTGAAAATGAACAATATCCAGATCATGTTTTCAAACTAAAACGTGCTTTATATGGTTTAAAAAAAGCACCTCGTGCTTGGTATGACAGACTCAAATCCTTTTTATTAAAAATTGGTTTTTTTGTAGGCAAAGCAGACTCTACTTTATTTATAAAAATAGTGAATAATCATACCCTAATTGTTCAAATATATGTGGACGATATCATCTTTGGATCTTCTAACAGCACTCTCTGTGAAGAATTTTCTAAGTTTATGCAGAAAGAATTTGAAATGAGTATGATGGGAGAACTCACTTACTTTCTTGGACTGCATATTATGCAAACCAAGGATGGAGTTTTCATCAATCAATCTAAATATGCTCGTGAACTTCTGAAGAGGTTCAACATGAACTCAACTGCTTCAAAAACCACGCCTATGAGCACAACCACTGTTTTGGACAAAGATGAAGATGGTAAGTCTGTTGATACAAAGGTATACCGAGGTATGATAGGATCACTACTCTATTTAACTGCTAGCCTAGCTTGTACACAAGTTATCTGGATGAAACAAACCTTGAAAGATTTTATTCTAAATTTTGAAAATACAACTATTTTTTGTGATAATACTAGTGCTATAAACCTTTCTAAAAATTCTATTTTACACTCACGAACTAAGCATATTCAAATAAGACATCACTTCTTAAGAGAACAAGTCTTAAACAACATAATTAAACTCGAATTCATACCCACTAATCAACAGTTAGCAGATATCTTTACTAAACCATTGAAACATGAAGACTTTACACGAATTAGAAGAGAATTAGGAATATGCAAACTAAGTGACTTGTAATTAATCCTACTTACTAAAACTAAAACACCTTATGATTTCTATTAAAATTTTATTTTAATCGGTTTTATTCTTATCGATTTCTTATATAATTCAAAGGTCAAACTATGTTTTCACGTATACTTTAAACACATTCATCATAACACATTCTTTATGTCTTTCAACTTGTCATCTTTCAAGTACACATCTATAATGACTCCTTGTCCTATTTCCTTTCACTCATATCCATAAGAACTAATTATATTAAATAAAAGTTATCATGACATTGTTCACATCACTCATCTCATAACACCTTTTATTATTTTTGTCCTTTTGTGAAAACTTTCTCTTACGATAAGTTAGTTCACCTTCAACATGATAACATATTCCTCTCAACTTGCCTATACGTAACTTAAACAAGAATAGTATTTTATGAGAAACCTTGCTTTTCAACTTTTAGTTAAAAATCGAATGATTATCTTTTTTAGTTTTCTTTACCTTCTTCAAAAGTTAAGTTGTTGTATCACGTATAGTTTTACTATATCATCTGTTATATCATATCTTACGTACGCTCCATTTCTATCGTGTCATCCTTCACATCTCTTTATGAAAAAAAAAATATTATAAAATCTCCTTTTTGATAACTTACACTTTTCTTCCCTCTCTCTCTATCTCATACGAAGTGACTCTCCATCCGTAACCATGACCTCCTCATATATTTTATCTCTCTCTCTCCAATCGAGATTCTTTAAAACCATGTCCTTTAGAAAAACTTCATTTCACGTCTAACTCAACTTTATGTCATACATCTCATTTCTAACATCAAGTGATTGTTGTCCTTTATAACTATTCACACTCCTTCCACGCATACCAAAAATATAGTCTTCTTAAATAAGAAATTATTGCATCTCCTCATATATTCTTGTTTGTCCTATTCCAAACTCCTTCACGAATTTGGAATGCTTTCACATAAAGTAAATTTTTGGAAAAGTTGTTTGTTTTTATTAGGCCATTATTCACTCTATAACTTTTCTTACATGATCTTCACGAAATCTTTAAAATCCTTGAATCATTCACTCTCTTGAGTTTAATAAGACACTCCATACTCAACACATGACACTTCTCACCATTCGATAAACTCTCCCATAGTAAATTTGCTATATATATAGTTCTTGAACCAAGTACAAGAATTTTGAAAATTCCAGGCAGGATAAAATAAAAAGCTGAAAATTCGAAGTCTAGAGGAATGAAAGAATGAAAAATCACCTGAAGTTTTGAAGAAAAGGTGGATAATTTGGAAAAATTGTTCAGGATTTTTGAGAAAAATGAGATATTTCACAAAAGATAGAAAATGAGGTATTTTGGAAAATTGTTCGGTTTTTTGGAAAAATTGAGAAAAATATGAGAAAATAATACGAAAATGAATATCATACATTCAATCACAAACAATTATGCACATACAACAATCCCTAAGAAGCTGACTCTAAATGCATTGATTTTGAAAGAGCTTTAGGATCCTAATCCTGACTCTAGGTTCAGATCAGTTGTGTCCAATCATTCTATGCCGATATACTCAAGCCGAGGCTCGATGTACATGGCATAAAATTCATCTCCGGTTCTAAGCTTGTATTTTCCCAACATCCTTGAGCACCTGCCAATATACGTTGGACTATGGCCCTTGGTACGTGGCAGGGGGGCGTTAGCCCAAATAAGTGGCCCAGTTGTGAGGCTCTATCCTGAACTATGGTTCTGGAAGAGAGCCCAGCAATGTGAAGACCGGGTAGACATAGGTGGGGTGGTTTTTGAAAACATGATCACATGCAGGCAAACAGAGGGCTCTAAAACCTAAAAAGATAGAGATTTTGAAATTTTTTGAAGAATCAAACATTGTTTTCATACAATTCCTAGATTGAGGAGTGTTGTATTTCAGACCTAAGTCTATGTGAGCATGCATAATTCTCCTCAATATGGTCCTACCAAACCATGCCTAGTCTACATGCAATCCATGTCAGCTGAGTTCAAGTCTAGGCTCCTAGGTTCACATGATATCAGAAAATAAAAGCTGATAGTTCATAGAATATGATTCAGAAAATTGAACTAAGTCAAGCACACAATTGATCAGACGAAGACATGTCCCATCACGGTCGCCAAACCTGTTATCATCGCAAAATTTTTCCTCCCTCCCCCTCCGCGAGAGTGAGAGAAAACGATTCTGCGAGTCAAACTCGACCAAAGTTTTGAAAATTGGTTTTTGAAAATCACTCGCCTCCGTTTTAAAAATTTGCGGGAAAATTCCATGGAATGGGATCCGCCTGTCGGTACGAGGTTCAACCGTTCTTGGCGCCTTTACTAGGGGTAATCGAACCAAGGATCAAATGTGTGCTTTGACTAAGTTAAATTATCTAAATCATGCTCTATTTTCCTAGAATGCACAAAGAATCAGGCATGTGATATGGAATTTTGAAAATAATGCAAGTTTTGAAAGGATGATATTTGCTTGGAAAATGATTGGAAAAGTACTTGAAAATTGAATTCCTGGGAAAATCATTGAATTTCATTGAAAATCAGAAATTTGCATTAAAAAATCAATTCTCAGGAAAACTTGAACTTTGGGAAAATCGATTTTGAGCTTTGAATTGCTTTTCTGAGGAAATGGATTTGAGAATCTTGAGAAAATCAGGAAGTTCATTGGAAAATGATTTTTGAAATGAAAAATAGATTCTCAGGAAAATGGGAAATATGAGAAAATTGATTTTGAGATTAGAAACTTAGAATTGAGAATGTGGAAATCTTGGAAAATCATAATTTGAACATGGAAAATACTTTGAAATCTCATTTGAAAACTCAGAATTCTGAGAAAATCAAATCCTGAAAAAGACTTAGAAATTTTTTAGAAAATCGATTTCTCTGAAATTGAAATTGGAGAATGAATTTGGAAATAATGCAAACTGAATGAATAAATATGAATTTTGAAAGGGAATTTCATTGAGGAATTGGGAAATCCTTTTGAAACTTAGAGAAATGCAGTGCATTTTTTAAATTAGCCTAAGAGTGTAGGCTGAATGTGGCTAATACGAAGATCATAAATCTTGGTTTTCTTCGTATTCTGGCTATGGCCATAAATACAAATCCCACCAAGTTTATAAACTCTATAAGAGCTTGTGCATGTGCCATTCGTGTCAACCATAGTGATTTTGGAAAATGTGTATATGCATCATACATCAGACATTTAAATTTTCAGAAATTAAACTATATGCAATGCAGTCCTATTCTAAGTTGAAAAGTAACTCTTATTCTAAATATTACAGTGATTTTTACATTGAATTGAAAAAAACAAATAAATGAAATAGCTAAGTCTTCTCCTTGGATGTTCCTGCAAAACTAGAAAACAATGTTAGCACAAAAATATAGGTTTTCTGAATTTATCCGAAAATATGGGAAATTATCAGATATTATTCAGATATAAACCCAGATTCATACCCCTTTTGATATAAATATGAGAAATAATGAATAAAATTAGAAAATGAACTGGAAAATTCGAAATTGGGGTCAAAATGACCAAAATACCTCTGATGACTTTGAAATCAGGGTTTTCTGAAGGAATTTTTGTAAAATTTGGAAATTTGAAAATCAAATAAAATAAATCAAACACAATATGATAAAATATGATGATATGCATAAAAATTTGGAAAATTGAAGTTTGGAATTTCGAAATTGAGGTCAAAATGACCAAAATACCCCTGATAACAAGACTATGGCCTTGAAATCAGGGTTTTCTGAAATAAATTTTGCAAAAATAGAAAATATGAAATGCAAATGATATTGAAATTAACCCTAATATGATTCTACATGCTTATGTACATGATAAAAACCCTAAAATTGAAAAAATATCACAAATTATCAAATTTGACTTGATTTACGCCTAATTTTCGCTTCTGAATTTAAAAATAAAGTAACATACCAAGCAAATGAACTTGGCATTGATCCGAATTTGGCATGAACACCTAAACTAACCCTAGGAATAGAATAGAATCTAAAATTTATTTTTTTGTTATTTTCTTAATATGAAAAATAGCTAAAAATCTTAAAAAATCTGAATTTTGCCTAAAATGTTGATTCTAATTGAGATTTAGGATATCAAACTTCCATAAAAATTTCCCAAAAATTATGGTGTGACAAAGGACAGTTAGGCAAAGATTTTTGCCTTTTACACATTCTGGTTTTGACCTATGGTCGAAGCTGTACAGCTCCGGCAAGTCAGATCGGAATCCGACAACTCTAGGATTTAGGGCAAACAGACAGGTTTCGGGAGAAAATGTGGGAAAAATAGCAGACAGATGGGAAAATGGCTGAAATTGTGTGAAACTGTTCCTGACAAACAGAAAAAAAATTGATTTTTTTACAGTATTGGGATTTGGGTTACGGTTTGGAAATGGGCACATGGTTATCAGAGACCTAGATCTCTGGAAATTCTGGATATTGGAATCTGTCACACAGAAAAGATAATTTTGAGAAAAATACTTGGACAATCTCAAAAATTCCCAAATTTTGGAATATTACATAGGAATGGGTTAGAAACAACTTTTGTGTTAAAAGTTTTGACAGACGGGCTACGGGTTGAGCGGACACAACACATTAGAGTCGGTCTATACACTAACAAGAAAAAATCAAGATTTTCCTAAGGGTCTGAGAAAATCGATTTTTAACAGAGGTCAAATTTACTTATAAAGATCCCAAAATTTTCAGACAATTAGTACATTTCACCTTGAATCTACTGTAATTTTTAGAAGAGCATTTGGATCTCCCATCTAGGGGATCTCAGGCTGACAAATCTGCTAAAACAGAAATTGGAAGTTTCGAGAAGGGGAAATCCCAAACTAGAATTCAGTTTATTCAATGGGGTTCCAAAACCCGATTTGACCTACACTTTTGGCAGAATATTCAGAATACATGCCTATTTTTAGCAGTTATTTTTTGAGATTTATTGAAGAAAATTCTTATGTAAAATAACACTTCGACTGAACACATGAATCGAACTTATGAAATAAGAATAAAAACCTGATAATATAATCTAAATACACAAAGTAAACTAAAATGAAATTGTAAATCTAACTATGATGCATTTGAGAATATGAAATGTGTAGGAAAACATGACTAAAAGAAAGTAAATCAGGGAGTTAGGATTTTAACTTGATGTGACTCCCGAAATGAGAGATCCAATCCATCGAATAGATGGATCTCATTAATCCCTTAGTCCAAACATGTAACATATACATTTTTTTTGTTGTTTTCTATTTTTTTTTAACCATGAGAGAGATTATTCAACCATATGAATCCAGTTTTAAACTGGATTCACATGGTAAGTCCTTAGGAAAAGGAACAAATAGGAAAAAAATGAGGAAACGATGTTACCTTGGGAAAGCTTGCATCGATGAAGGGAGTTTCCTTGGAAGTTCGTGCTGAAGAAGTTGCTGGAGAGGTCTTCTTGTGATGCTGCCAGACTGGAAGATAAATGGAGAGGATGCTGCCTTGTGGGAGCTGATGCTGGAGGCAAATCGGCTGCAATGGGGGTCTTGATGCAATGGAGGTGGTTGTGGCGTCACCTGAAGCTGCTGAAGGAGGCTGCAACTAGATGTGGTTGTGGCTGGTAGCAAGGGTTGAGGATGGACTACAATGGCAAGGGATGAAATGGCTGCTGCTATTTGCTTAAACAAGATGGTGGGCACCGGTTGAAATGCTTCAAGGCTGGAGCAAGGTTGAGGGAGATGAGAGCTGGAAGGGAAGCTGGAGAGAGGAGACCCCACTGTATGCTTTGGGAGAGAGAGTAGGAGAGAGATGAGAGAGGGGCTGAAGAGGGGATCCAACGTATGTTGGTTAGTAACTTAGGGAAAAATATTTTTTATCCTAAGTTTTTAGTAGACTTAATGAGAGAGAGAGGTAGCTAATGGCTGAGCGTGTAATGGAAAAATCCGTGAATAGGTAACTGGAAGAAGGGTTTTAAGGTGGCTGGACTAAGGAAAAGGGAAGGAAAAAGAGGAGGGAAAGAAAGAAGGAAAGAAAAAGAAGGGAAGAAAGGAAGAAAGGAAAAAGGAAAGAAAAAAAGAAGGAAAAGAAGAGAAGGAAGAGGGGCTTACGTGAATGGGCTGGAGAGGAAAGAAGAAGGAAGAAAGAGAAAGAAAAAGAAGAAAGAAAAAGAAAATAAAGAAGAAGAAAGGGAAGAAAAAGAAAAGGAAAGAAAAAAGAAGAAGGAAGGAAAAGAGGGAAGGAAAAAGGAAAGAAAGCGGAAGGGAGAGGGCTGCTGGTCGACCCCCTTATGGGTCCCACCTCTAAAAAAAAGAAGAAGAATAAAGTAAAAATAAATAAAAAGAAAATGATAAAATAAGATAAAAGAGATTTATATATATTTTTTCTTTTAAAAATAAAAATGCAAGTAGATAAGCCATCTTAGAGTGGGCTCGCTTTCCAAATTTAAAATTCATTTTGATAATGATAGGGGTAGAATGGTCTTTTTAGAAAATTTCTGGACCAAACGAGCTATTTTTGGCAGTTTTTGAAACGAGCTCGGATTTTAAAGTTCAACACCCCGTTGCGAAGCAAATCCAGTGTAGAATTTGAAAATTTGAGTTTGAAATAAATCCATATTGTTTTTCTCGAGAAAATATTTCCAAATTTAGACTTCCAGGGGTAAAAATGTCAATTTTGGAAACCCAGGGTTTGAAATTGATTTCTGAAAACTTTTAAAACTTAATCTGGATTGAAACTTATTAAAACTAGAGTACTGGACTTCGAAAATGAAATGAAATATGATGAAATGTTATGAAATGCTGAGAAATGATATGAAATGATATGCGAAATGCAGACCCTGAATGAAGAATTTTGAATTTTACACCCCGATTGACAATTGTACTAGTTCAAAAGATGTTAAAATTGATAAAATTTGCAAAATGATTCAAGAAATGGTTTTTGGACTCTATTGGGTTAGAGTGACACTGAAAATTAGGGTTTTAGCTAAATTGAACTAAAATGAACTGGATTGAGCTGGTTTTTAGAGTTTCAGAACTCAAATGAACTGACCAGACACTGACTCAACTGACCTTTCCCACTAAATTTTTAAGAAAAGCTGTCATTTTTAGAGAAATGGTACGGAATGGTCACTAAAGTGAAGTGAATTACGAATTTGAGCTGGGTTTGAGCTAGAGCAAAGATCAGTTATACTGACATGAACTAAAATCAAATCTCGAACACTAGCTCAACTGACTGAACTCAACTCAATTTCAGCTGAAAGAGCTGAAACAGGCTAAAATGGGCTCCTAGACACTTGGAAATTGTTTTAAACTAAAACTAAAGCACTTGAGCTCCTGGTGAGCTCAAGCTAGACTCAGAGGAGTATGACTGACTGTGAATGACTGACTCAAAGACAATTGACTTCTATTTAAGCGAGAAATGAGTTTGTTTCTGAAGAAATGATCCCATTTTGGTAGGAATGGTCAAAATGAAAATGACCTTCTCATTGTGAGTTCAAATGAGCTTGAAATGGCTGATATTCTAATTGTTCTGAACTGACTAATGAGCTTGGTTGACTCCGACTGACTGAGGTCCGGGATGTCCTAGGGATAAAATGGTAATTTTCCTAATGAGAATGGGTAAAGTAGTAGTTTTCTAAAACTGACTCGGGGTTTGACTCCTATATTGACCTAACAGGGTTGGTACTGCACGAGGAGGGTTGTCTAAAATGAGTGTGGAAAATTTAAGGTGTTTACAAGTTTGCAATCCTTCATGCCATACCTTTCCAGAATCCTTTCGATATAGCTCTTTTGTGATAATCCAAGAATACCCCGAGAACAATCTCGATGTATCTGGATCTGTAATACAAAACAGGCGCCCCCAAGATCTTTCATTTCAAATTTCTTTGTCAGAAATTTCTTGGTTTAGTGCAGTATGCCTATATCATTACTGGCAAGCAATATGTCATCCACATACAAAATCAGAAAAATAATTTTACTCCCACTGAACTTATGGTATATGCATTCATCAATCACATTCATCTCAAAACCAAATGAGTGGACAACTTGATAAAATTTATGATACCACTGATGGGAGGCTTGCTTAAGTTCATAGATGAATTTCTTTAGTTTGCAAACTATTTTCTTGACATCGTCTGAGACAAAATATTCTGGTTGGACCATGTATATTGCCTCATCGATGTCCCCATTAAGGAATGCAGTCTTAACATCTATTTGATATAGCTCTAAGTCATAATGAGCCACAAGTGTTATCATGATCCTAAAAGGGTCTTTTGTAGAAACTAGAGAGAAGGTTTTTGTATAGTCAATGTCTTCCCTTTGAGTAAAGTCTTTTGCAACAAGACGGGCCGTATATCCACATTACCCTTTGAATCCCTTTTGGTTTTAAATATCCATTTACAACCAATAGGTTTCACACCTTCAAGTAATGGGACAAGATCTCATATATCATTGTCACTCATGGATTTAATCTCCTCATGCATTGTTTCAATCCACTTTTGAGAGTTAGAACTTTGTGTGGCTTGATAAAGGTTGATTGAATCATCTTTTATTAGGGCAATATCACCATCATGCTCTTGTAGAAAGAGAATATAATCATCTGAAATTGCCTTTCTTTTCTCTCTAGTAGATTTTCTTAATGGCACTGGTTCTTGAGGTGTTTCTTGAGGTTTTTGAGTTTGAACTTTAGGAGTAAAAGCGTTATTTTGGGTAGGGAGATCTAAAACATTACCTTGATCCGAGTTTATGAGAACAATGTCAAGAATGAGAATCTGATCATTGTCATCTACAACTATAGGAAGAGAAAGAGACTCTTTTTTAAAGACAATGTCTTTTACTTTATCACTCCCACCAAACTCAGTACCCTCAAAGAAATAAACATTTTCTATTTCAAAAAAAGGCTTATTCGTAGGGTCATAAAACTTATAACCCCTAGACCTTTTAAAATACCCAACAAAATAGCAGCTAATCGTCATGAAATCTAGTTTCTTTTCATATAGCCTGTACGGCCTAGTCTCAACTGGACATCCCTAAATATGAAAATATTTTAAACTAGGCTTTCGGCCTGTCCACAATTCATATGAGGTCTTGGTTACTGCTTTAGAGGGGTACCCTATTCAAAACATAGGCTACAGTCTTTAATGCTTCTCTCCAGAGGAACTCTGGTAAGGTAGAATGAGAAATCATACTCCTTACCATATCCTTAAGAGTCTTGTTTCATCTCTTAGCAACACCATTCATGCTTGGGGTACCTGACATAGTATACTGAGGGACGATCCCACATTCCTCTAGGAATTTAGCAAATGGCCCTAGACGTTGTTCATATGATCCATCATATCTGTCATAGTACTCACCACCATGGTCAGATCTGACGACCTTAATTCTTTTGTCAAGTTGGTTTTCAACTTCGACCTTATACGATTTGAACACATCCAAGGACTGAGACTTTTTATGAATTAAATATAGGTACCCTTAATGAGAATAGTTGTCTATGAACACAATAAAATATTGTTGACCATTCCAAGAAGCCGTAGGAAAAGGTCCACAAATATCGATATGAATTAATTTTAAGATGTCCATTCTCCTTTCAGTACCTAATTTCCTTATGTTTGTTCGTTTCCCTTTTATACACTCAACACAAACTTGAATGTCAGTGAAATCAAGGGAACCAAGAATCTCATGTGACACAAGCCTTTCAATTCTTTGTTTAGCAATATGACCTAAATGCTTATGCCATAACAAAGCAGAATTTTCATTTGTTAATTTTTATTTTGTACCACGAGAACTTATTTGCAAGGTTTCGTTAAATGAGACAATAGTATCAAGCATATAAAGGTTATCAACTGTAGATAAAGAACCGGTCCCAATAAGATTTGAATCAAGAAACAATTTAAATTCATTATTTCTAAATACACAATAATAACCGTATTTGTCCAAAATGGAAATATAAACCAAATTTTGCCTAAAAGATGGCACAATAAATGTTTCTTTCAAATCTAAAAAATTTTCAGTCTTTAATGACAACCTAAATGTTCCTATTGCCTTGACTTCAACTGTTTTGCCATCGCCCAAATAGATGAATCTTTCAACATCAATTTGTAGTTGACAACTTAGGCAACCCTGCAAAGACACACTTATGTGAGTGGTAGCACTAGAATCCATCCACCAAGTGTGTTCAAGTAATGAAGTCAAATTAACTTTAGAACAAACCAAAGTGAGGAGCGTACCTTTCTTCTCACGCCAAGTATGATACTTGGTACAATTCTTCTTCATATGACCCTCCCATTTACAAAAAAAACAACTAGACTTTGGGTCCTGATGTCTTTTTTGTTTCTTCTGCGATTGAAGGTCAACTGCAGCTTCCTTAGTCCTTTTCTTTTTCTTAAATTTATCCTTAGAGGTTACTGCCAAATGAGCACTTTCAGTCTTTTCTTGCTTCATCCTATCCACTTTTTGCACAAAGTGTGAAATAAGCTCATTAAGACTCCATTTTTTCTTCTAGCAGTTATAACTGACCTTAAACTGGCTGTATTGTGCAGGAAAGAATATCAAAACCAAGTGCTAGAGTAAGTCATCAGACAATTCTAACTTTAGTGCCTTGAGTTTTGTAGCAAGATGAGACATCTCCATAATGTACTCCTGAATATTTCATTTGCCCTTATACCTCATTGAGACAAGACTCGAAAGAAGAGTACTAGTCTCAGCCTTTTCGTTTTTCGCAAAATATTTTTTAATTTTTTTAAGGAAATATTTGGTATTGGCCTCTTCGAACATAGTGCCCCTGAAGGATTCTGGAATTGCACGTTTCATGATCATGAGACTCATGCGATTAAATCGATCCCACCGCACAAAGTTTTTTTTATCCTCAGTAGAACTCTTATCCGTAAGAGCAGGTGGTTGATCTTCTCGTAGTGCGAGTTCTAGATCTATACAACCAAGCACAATTATAACATTTTCTTTCCAGTTCTTGAAATTTGAACCGCTCAAAACAGAGATAAAATTAATGTTGACAGATATCATAGAAGCAAAGATATTAACTGAATATAGAATAAACAAGCTCACAATTAACATATAATTTCACATAAAATAACATATTAAACAGTGATAAATCCTATTACAAGATACTCAACACAACATTGATACTTAGTCTTTGAACAAAAGTGTCAACTTGTAAGTGGTACTCTCAATACAGTAATCAAAATATGGACATTCAGTCCTGTCAAACAATGAGTCTTTCTTTGGACCGACTCATTATTCACATGGAAAACCGAATAACTATCCCATATTTATTACTGAAAGTATACATTTGGGCTCGGCCAAATAGTAATCTTCCTTTGGGCCAATCATTGTTCGCATGAACCACAAATATATAGCCATCACAATATTCTAAAATAAACTAACAGACACAACAAAGGTTACTTTGGCAACATGTTGATTTAATTAATTTAATTTAAAATACCAGACCCAGAATAAAAAACAATACCAATGTTCAAATATGTCGATAAGTGCACATGAAAAGCAAAGCAAATCCAATAATATGCATGTGCCAAAAAGTAACTGAATATCGGCCCACCAAAGTGACCCACAGTGTGCTCCAAATAGCCATATAAAATCCCTTTTTTTTATAAGGTATGCACACGGGTTCGACCAAACCTGGGTACTGACTTCCACCTCCGAGTCGAGTCCAACTAGACCCGACCCACATAATGGTGCACCTTCACCCGGTTCAATCCCCTAAAACAAAATGGAGACTGAATCGGTCGGGAGCCCCATGACCGAACGAGACTGAGACAATTCGACTTGACTAGTCACCGGACTTGGTTCTAGTCACCTTAGAGGCCAGGGTCTAGCAATAAACAGGACCAAACCGGTCCTGTGTATGCACACCAAAATGACCCTCGCCTGGTTGAACCAGCTTGCATAAACTGAACTGGGTGGATCAGCTAAGATACATCATCGAACCGCCCCTTGTGCAGGTAATAAAACCAGCTCATCGCAGCTATCTCGATTAGCCCTCACCATACAGCTGATCAGTCCTGGGACGGTCAGTCGAACCACCTACTCCCGGTTTGACTCGTCCTGCAATCTAATGGCCGAATTATCCTGGGTGCCCAGATCGGTCGAGGCCCGAACCAACCATTGTCTGTTACAGGTCGAGCCAGAACAGGATGCCGAGTTCCACCGACTGTGTGGATTTCGGCCATGGTCGAACCTTATCCAAGCAGCATCGATCCTCGAGGTATCCGGCGATGGCCAAATCCAACATATGTGCCGTCAACTCTAATGAGTCCAGTGAAGACTGATTTCTAACACTGGTTGCCGACAGCGGAGGGTTGAAGTTAATCCTGACGACACCCGAAAACCAATCTTGATTCACCAGTGAGCCGGAAGGAACCGACGATGGTCAAATCCAACCCCGAATGTCGGTGGATACAGGTCTTAAGAAGTGTTCCCCCTTCCACCGTTCGTTAATGGCCGGATCCAGCCCAGGGTGGCGATGATACTGAATCCGGTAATGAACGAGACCCAAAAGAAAACTTGATTGCCGCCAGTCTTGAGGCACCCGATGATGGCAACTGGGGCGAGTCAGATGCCCGTCGCACTGTCATCAGTCACGCCCGACCCCTAATGGTCGTCGACGGTGGCTGGGCCAAGCCATATGCCTAGACCACCATCACTTACAGACTGATGTGCGGTGGCCCTCGTCGACCCATGTCAGAGATCAGGGTGGCGTCAATAGTCGTCCAATGACCGGTGATCAGATTAATAGGAAGGGGGTGGGCCGATCAACCCTCTCACTTATCTGGAGACAAAACCTAAGGGAAGGGACCAATGACCCTTCCTGTTGTATGGCCCGATGATGCGAGGAAAGGAGTCACCCATTCGACGATCGGACCGACCGTCCAGTTGTCTGGTAGTCTGAACAGGGTCAAGCCCATGCTCCACCAAACGACGGTTCGTCAATCAAGATGGAATGGGGTTACTACCTTATTGGCAGTGAACAAAAAGGACCTGATGGCCCTTCCAGCTCGACAAACCATGCCGCCCGGTGGCAATCCGGTAATCACAATGGATCATCGTCGTTAAATATATACAAAAAATATGAAATCATTTATTTTCAATGATTCAACAAGAACATGCGCTCTGATACCAATTGTTGGATCATAAATTCATCAAAAACTAAAACAGGACCGATAACATGCTCTCGCTAAACCGTTGAAATCAAAAACAAAAATCAAACCAAAAGCGGAAGCTATACCTGAATCCATAGCGATCCGCTTGATCATTGACAGGTATGATATTTCAGAACCTGTATATTAGCCCTCTTTTATTTCTCTAGATCTGATGAGAGGGACTGAATGTCTTCTGATAATGGAGAGTCTGAAGAGGAAGGGCTTTAATATAAGGCTTGAGGACCACAACCTAATGTATTTTGGACTCTGCCTCAATTCAACCCATTATAGAGTTTTAGACAGAGCAGGTCTCTCTATATAGTGTTCCATACCATTTGAGATACCAGAAGGCTCATCCGGATTAAACCACATGAATCGAGCTTGAATCTAAGACAGACTTATGATGTGTGACTCAGCGTATGTAGGCCCACATGATTTTCTAACACATACTACTTTCTAAAATCACTTCCCTGCTTTAGCTTCATGCATTGCTTTCCCTGTCCATTTCACAAAAGAATTAAGGCTAATTTACTAATTTATTGATACCAACCCGTTTTACCTAAAATTTCATGTCCCTTTTACGAATTTTTTTATATAGTTTTTTGACAATGGTAAAATAAAATCCTGACTTTACCCTAACTTAACTAACCTGAGTTAAGTACTTTAAATACACAAAATACCCTCATATTTTATTTTCAACTAGTTAATTTGAATTAAATATTTATAAATACTTTAGTTAAGTATCTTTAATCTGAATATGACCCCAAATACTGATGTATGTTATCTAAAACCAAAAGTGTGAGTAAAATCTATTTCAGAACTCTAATATGTTTCAAAAATCCAAGTTAAGGTGGACCCACGTATATATAGAGAAGAAGAAGAAGAAGGCTCAGCATTCCGCTCAATATGGACACTACCTCCATCCCCATGTTGAGGATTTAAAGGTCAGAGCCAGCATGTAGCTCCGCCCCTGCCTACAAGTTGACCCCTTCTTAAAACTAGCTTACAATGCCTCGGCTACAAATTTATATCCACCTCACTAACCAAGTAAGAGATTTCTCGATGTCTCGCACGGGACGAGCCATCAAACATACCGAATGTATCATAATATATGACTAACCAAGTTAGAGATTTCTATAATGAAAAAGGTAATGAGTGTATTGCTTGTATCATAAATGTGTCCCACAAATGTTTTTAGTGTCATTGATGCTCTAGAGGAAGAGCATATAAGAATCTACTGTTGAAAATAACCAGATGAGTGAAGCATCACTGTGGTTGCCTCCATTTTTCTTCTTGAGTCCCAAGAATTTATCATCTGCCATCAATCCTTACCTTTTAACTATTATTTCATAAAAAAAAATATTAACATTTAATGAACTGATGAAAGCATTACAAGTAGTCAACGACCTCCCATACATTAGAAAAAAAAAATATTAACATTTAATGGATGGATGAAAGCATTACAAGAAGTCAACAACCTCCCATAAATTAGAAAAAAAAAATATTTACATATAATGCACGGATGAAAGCATTACTAGTCAACAACCTCCCATAAATTAGAAAAAAAAAGTTCACCTACGGTGCTTTCTTGTCATTACCTAACACTCCAAAACTAAAACCCATCTTGACGTCATAATTCATGTGATAGCTAGAGGGAGAAAGTATACAGCTGTCAAAAGTATGGTACCACCTAGATGGGTCCCACAAAATTTTTTGGACGCCGTTCACTTTTTAAATGGACAGCATCAATGGTTGAAAACTAAAGAGCAAAAATTTGTCCAACAAAAAAAGCTTTAGATGGTTTATTTTGCCATTGATTTTGATGATTAACGAAATCTAGGGTATGTTTGATGGCTTGTCCAGGGTTGGACGAAATGAACAAAAAAGACAGAAGAGAACCATTCTGTAACAATTATACCCAAGTCCAACGTCAAATATTATGTTTCAAATGTTTGTTATTTGATGAGGATGTGCGTCCAACTTGGACAGTAATAGATAATAGGTCGGATTACTTTATTTTGGATAGTATGACCCGATCCGTACACTATTTTACATGTTTTAACAAGTTTATTATGGATTTTTAGTTTGGATATAGATCCAATTACGAAACTATTTCTAAAATCCTGATTTTTTGGCTTGAATATGGATTTTTTATCCAAGTATAGATCTCAAATTGGATTCAAATATCGAAACATATGAAAATGTATGTCTAAAATCATGGATGTTGGGTCAGATTACTTCGTTTTGAATCATATAACCCGATCTATCTACATGTTTACATATTTTAACAAGTTTATTGTGAATTTTAGCCCGGATATGAATCCAATTACGAAACTATGTCTAAAATCATGGATTTTTACTAATATGAATTTTTGACCCAAATATGGATCTTGAATTAGATTTAAATACCAAAACATCCAAAAACTTATGGGTGGGATTTGGTATGCAAGGGATTGGGTTTGGGTTAGATATCTGATTGAATCCCAATTTGATTACTCAAAATTCACTAAAGCAAGCATGACCCGCTTAACAATCAGATTGAGATTTGATAAGCAAAATAGGCGATCCATGAGTTGGGCAAAATCCAGCCACTTCATGCCTTGAGCTAAACACGCTAGACATGGTATTGACAGAGAGGTATTAGGCACAAAGCAAAAGTTAAGGCTCAATCAATATTAAAAAAGATGTGACCCATTTGCATATCTATTATGGACAATGCACGATTATTTAAGACAATATTCAAGGGGGCAATAAATTTTTGTTCCTAGAAACTTCAAGAAAATAACATCAGACTCAAAGATAATGGCATAGTCACTTGCTTTATTTTATTGTTGGGGTAGCCAGTCCTATCAAAATATGCAAAAAAGATGAGAATAGAAGGTTTGCCCAAGCAGTAGCAGTTCATGTTAAAGCCCATTGATGGTTGGCGATCTAAACTCAGAGTCTCATCATCTATCTCAAAGGGTTAAACTTTATAAAGTACTTTGCCATATACCATAGTAGCATAGAAGGATCAGAATCATTTTGCTATAAAGTGTAGAAAAAATAAAGAAGGTCAATTCAGCTTGAATCAGGCCGATTGAGGATTAAATAGGCTAATCAGGCCAATAGACAAAAAAAAGCTTACAACCTTTTTAAATTTGATATTTATACTATTTAAAAAGAATCGTGATTTTCCCATGAAAATCAAAATTTTCAAATTCTCAGGAAATCTTTTTGCTAATATTATTGTGATATAACACTGGCCAAATCAAATTTTCCTCACACTAGTAGATGAACTGTGATCCTGTAATAGCAGTCTTTCCAAGATTACTTCTTCCCAACGCCAATATTTCCTCAAGCTAGTTTGGCCTTAAAAATGGTCAAAGCACTTCATGAATAGCAGGATAAGGATGATCCTGATGAACAACATAATAGTGATTGTGATTTAAGCACCATGTTTGTCATCGAATTTGGGCTTATTTAATTTATTCTTAACTTAACTGCTTAAGTTTTCACAAGTAACAGAAAAGCACCATGAATCTCAAACTGAATTCTTGCATACTCTTCATGTACATATCAACTATTTAGTGTTGCACAATTGATTGTTCTGGCTCAAGGTTTATATTGATCACAGATTGGACCAAGGTGTTCTTGGGCAACCCAACTGCAGAATTCTTCCTCATGTCACTAACTTCACTGTTTTTTTCTGCACCTCATGGCTGCCAATATCAGAGTAACATGATTCTCATTGCTCAAATTGGCAAAGCTCTCAGAGCTCAGAGCTCTCTAAATCCAAATTATTGTGTGCCATAACAAAATACTCAGAAACCATGCGGTCATTCTCGTTAGAAACTTGCAGATCTGAAAATTTCATCTTACTGTAATCACTTGAAAGAGAATTGTTGGTTTTTGAATCAAGCAACCTCTCATTTGTTATAACAGAAACTAGAGTCGTGCTAGACGTGGCAGTCACCATGACATCAGGTGAATGGCCATTGTAAGCAAGCGATAACTGGACAAAACCTGCTGGAGAATGGAAGAGGTCTATTGAAGAGAGTGAGAACTCCTGACTTAGTCCACCATTTGCAGCAACTACTGCAGAAATTGGAACCAATACAAACCCAAGCAACTGATCATCCAAGAAATTTTTCTCTTTGCTTAACATCCAAATTTTGCATTTCAGTGACGCATCGATATTCTGGACATTAAGTTGAAGACCAAATTTCTGTTGAGTTCGTCCGGCGTCGCCGTCTCTTCTGATGCCGGTGGCCTGCGCTGAGACAGAGAAAACACAACAAAACGGTGTTAAACAAAACAACTGAGGGGAGGTGCTGCGTACCTGAGGCAGCCATTGCCGGCTTCTATTGACGGAGGTGGGGGTCGACTGGAGCAAAGAAGGATCGTTGCCGGAGGATGATGGTCGTTCAGGCCAAAGGAGTTATCTCCGCTCAGCCGGGCTGCAACCACCACGAGCGCAGACTCCCTTAGGCAGCCGGTGAGTAGACCTCTTCCCTCTTGATGGAAATCGACTGTATGGAGAGGTAAGAACTTAGAAGAAAACCCTCTCTCTCGATTGCCTTGTATTTTTCCTTAATGAGGGTCGCTCATGATACCCTCTTATATAGGGCATAGGGTGGGGAACGGTTTGCATAACCGTTTCCCCTTGATCCTATGCAGGTTTATCGGAAGAGATCATCCCTGATGTAGGGATGATCTCTACATCGTGGATAACCACTACGTAAATCGTAGTGGTTAATCCAACATTCTCCTACTTGATCTGACGATAAACCTTTTAACCAGAAAACCTTATGGGAATAACTTGATGAATAGAATGGCCTTTTTATTCTATTCTATAGGTCCTTGGTTGAATCTCTAATCCTTATGAGATTAACAACAAAGATAATGAGAATTATGAACTGAAAGTGATCACTTTATTTATATGCATATATCAAAAAGAGTTTAACAAGCCCATCCTCATTACATGTTCGGAATATAATCCTGGTGCTAGCCCTTTAGTGAAAGAATCAGTGATCATCTCTTTGATACCAATATTAACAATATGCACTAAATGATTCTTCGTCCTTTCTTTAACAACAAAATACTTTAATTCCATATGCTTACATGACATAGAACTTTTGTTGTTGTTCGAAAAGGACACTGCAACTTTATTATTACAGCAGACCTTCAGTGGCTTCCCAATGAAATCAACCACCTTTAACTATGATATGAAGTTCTTTAACCATATAACCTGCGAGGTAGTCTCGTACAATGCTATGAATTCTGCCTCCATGGTGTGAGTAGCAGTGGTCGTTTACTTCCCACTCCTCCAAGAGATTGTGCCCTCAGCAAGTAAGAAGATGTACCCAGTAGTAGACTTTCTACTATCAAGGCATCCTTCTAAGTCCGCATCTAAGTAGCCAATGACCTCGAGGTGATCAACTTTATGATACATCAACATATAGTCTTTTGTTCCTAGCAAGTACAACAAGACTTTCTTGGCAGCCTTCTAATGGGGTATAACTGGGTTAAACTGAAATCTGCCAAGCACCCCTACTGTAAAAAAAAATCTGGTCGAGAACATGTCTGTGCGTACTACAAGCTGCCAACAACTGATGCATATGGATAAGCACTTATCTGTGTTTTGTCAATATTGTCCTGTACACAATCCTTTAGGCTCAGCTTGCCACCTTTTGATATGGGTGTTTAACTAGGAGAACAATTCTCCATCCCATATCGCTTTAACACCTTATCTATATAGGATCATTGGGAGAGGCCTAAAAAACCTTTTGCTCTGTCTCGACGGATCTCAATGCCAAGAACATAAGCAGCCTCACCCATATCTTTCATATCAAAATGTGATGTAAGAAACTGTTTTGTCTCTAAAAGCAACTTTATATCATTGGTTGCAAGTAAAATGTCATTCACATACAACATCAATATAATGAACTTACTCTCACTTTCCTTAAGGTATATACATTGATCAATAATATTTTCTGTAAACTCGAAAGTCACAATGACTCAGAAAAATTTAATATATCACTATTGGAAGGCCTGTTTAAGTCCATATATTGATTTGTTGAGCTTGCAAACCAGACGATCGTTTTCAGAGAAACCAAATGGTTGATCTATATATACCTCTTCATTCAGATTCCCGTTGATAAACATTTTTTTCACATCCATCTAGTGTACTGCTAAGTCATAATGAGCTACGAGGGCCAAAATTATCCTCATTGACTCTTTAGTTGAGACAAGAGAAAATGTCTCATTATAGTCAATGCCCTCCATCTGGGTAAATTCTTTAGCAACCAATCTCACTTTATGTCTCTCTATATTACCTTTGGAGTCTTTCTTGGTCTTAAAGACCTATTTACACCCTACGGGCTTCACTCCCTTAGGTAACTCGACAAGATCCCACACTTGATTTTTAGTCATAGAGTCTAACTCTTCTTTCATGGCTTCTATCCAGTGTGTAGATTGTTTGCTTTCCACAACTTCCATAAAAGTCAATGGGTCATCATCCATATCTATGAAATCATCAGGCTTCTAAAGGTACACCACATAATCAGGATGTATAACAGATCTCCAAACAAATCATTCTTTAGGTTCAGATTGAACCTGATCATTCTGTTCATGTTGTTCTGCATTGTCCATAATGGGTTCATTTTGGATTTGTGCATCAACAACTGAATAATCAACCACATCATCATTAGGAATAATAATGTGGTATCTTTCGGTGTTTTCCTTAACAGGTGACAAAATTGGATCATGTGCTTCCTCAAAACTAAGGTTTTGAAGTGCACTTAATCCTACTGAACCTTCAAGGAATTTTGCCTTATCTGTTTCAACAATCTATGGTGAGTGAGATGGGCAATAAAACTTGTAGCCTTTTGATCTTTCTAGATAACCAATGAAATATCCACTGGTTGTTCTTAGATCAAAGGCGTTAATGTGGGGGTTATACAACTTAGCATCTGCAGGACATCCCCATATGTGCATATAAGACAAAGATAGTTTTCTACATATCCATAACTCGTAAGGAGTTTTAGACACAGATTTTGTAGGTACCTTATTCAAAATATGCACAACAGTCCTTAAGGCTTCACCCCACAACTTCATGAAAAGTGTTGAATAATTCATTTCTTTAAGCGTATGATTTTTCCTTTCAGCTACACAATTCTGATAGGTACTACCAAGCATGATATATTGAGGCACAATGCCTTCCTTTTTAAGAAATCATGCTAATGGTTCTTCCCTTTGCCCCATCTCAGTAAACCTACCATAATATTTTCTACCTCTATTAAACCTGACTATTTTAATAACTTTATCGGTTTGTTTCTCTACTTCTTTCTTAAATTTCTTAAACATCTGAAAAATATCAAATTTTTCAAAAATCAAATAGAGATATATATACTGTGAATAGTCATCAATAAATGTGACAAAATATTTCTCGCCTATGTAACAGGGGGTAAACGATCTATATACATCCGTATGAACTATCTCTAATATCTCACTACTGCATTTGGCACCCTCTTTATATGTGTTTGTATACTTAGCCTTTATGCAATCAACACATGGGTTATTGTCGTTAAAATCTAGAGATTTCAAGATCACTTCATTTACGAGTCTCTTTATTATCTTTTCAGAGATATGACTCAACCTTCGATGCCAAAACTTATAAGATTTATCATTTATCAAGCTACACTTATTTCCAACCAATACATATTCAGAAGTCAAGGACTCCTGAGTTTGGATCTTCACATTCAATCTATACAAACCATCATAAACTAATGCAGAACCAATTTCAATTGAATTTCTATAAATGAACAATTTAGAATTTTCAAACTTAAAACAATATCTAAATTTTTCCAATTTTAAAATTGAAATTAAGTTTCTACTATATGATGGAATATAAAAGATATTATGAAGATCTAAAACTACGCCTATATCTAGAGTAATCTTGCAGATTCCAACACCTTTCATATGTGAACGCATCTTGTTTCTCGAATAGATGCTCTTCTCGTGCATTTTTTGTTCCCTTCTGCTCATGAACAACTGTAGACAGTTAAAAATATGAACAGTAGCATCAGAATCAATCCACCAGCTATTTTCAAGAATTTGTAATAAATTATATTCATGAGAAACAAATGACAAATTACCTCTATTTTTCAACAACTTCTTGTACTTTATGAAATCTGCATTCCTGTGTCTCTTCTTCTTGTAAAAGAAGCACTTTATTGGAGAAGGGTCAGATTGCTTGTCTTGTGATGACTTATCCCCAGTTGGCTTCTTCCTAGCATTTTTTTAAAATGCATTCTTCCTTAGTCCTACCTTGGATGCATGAGAAGCCATATGTGCACTTTGCACCTTCTCTCATTTTAACCTCTTTTCTTTTTCAATACACTTGGACATAAGTTCATTGAACGTCCATTCATCATTATGTGTGTTGTAAGAGATTTTGAAAGGTCCGTATTCCAAGGGTAAGGATGCTAGAACTAAATACACTAGGAAAGAATCATAGATGGTGAGCTTCATGTCATTTAGCTGAGATGCTATGTTCCTCATCTCAAAAATGTGATGGCAAATATTTTCTCCTCCAGTATATTTCATAGATATGAGTTTAGACATTAGGGTATTAGCTCTGGCCCTTTTTGAAGTCACAAATTGTGCTTCAATAGCACTTAAAAACTCTTTAATTGTCCTGCATTGTCGTATGACACTACGAATATTCTTAGCCACCTTAGACTGCAAAAGCAACAGGCTAAGTCTATTCGAGCACTCCCACTTCTCAAAAGCACTCTTTGTTCAGTAGTGCTTTGATCAGTTAGAGCAGCGTGTTCATCTATCCTTAAGGCGATCTCCAGATCTATATACCCTAATATAAAAAGTATAATCTCTTTTCAATCACTAAAATTTGATCCATCTAGAAAATGTATACAACCAGATCCATCTAAAATCACAAAATTAGAAATTGCACGACAAAAGACATGTATCAAGAAGCATTCGTACGAGACTAAAACTTTAATGGAAAAAGCAAAAAAATAAAGGCCCTTAATATGCTTATTTTCAGGTGAGTGAAGGGGGGCATCAGAGTCCTACTTTGGTAAGAGCTCTGACACGCAAAACCACTTCGTCTACCAACCATATTCGATAAAACTAAGGTTCTTGTGAAGTTAGACCAACAACACAAGGTACCTTTGGATACACATGCGTGATGTATCTTGACACATTTACCTTATTCTACCCTACCTAAATTCAAAACACGATAAAACTACCTTTGGGTTGTTTATTGTTTCACAAATTTAAGTATAATGTTAATATTGGCTTAAACTGTATGATAGTATTGAAATTCTTTGACGATATACGTGTATTCAACCACTTTAGTGACGTGAATACACTAAGTCATCTAACTATCCTTAATGCCAATATGAAATAATGCCTTGAACCGGTCTTAAAACGCAAAGAACTGGTCAAATAACCCTCAAAACGATTCAAAAACTAGATGAATCGGCCATATGACCCATGAACATGTCTCAAAACTAAATAAACTGATCATATGACCCCCGAACCGGTCTTAAAACTGGATGAACCGGCCATATGACCCCCAAACCGGTCCCCAAACTGGATGAACCGGTCGAATCAAGCTCTGAATCAGTTCAGAATACACCGAACCGGGTTTGTAACACTCCGAACCGGTCTCTGCAGCAGTGAACCGGTCTCAGTTGGCTGAGAACCAGTTCAAGAGAGATTTAGATCGGTTCAGAAACATGTCGAACTGGTTGAAACAGTTCATACCCTATTATAGTTTATTCGGATCCGGTTCTGTCAGACTAACGGATCCAGAACCATATAATCCAGTTTTAACCGGATTTTGGACCAGTCATTGAAAGAACTGGGTCTGGCTTACCAGGATCTGATCCAGAGAATGTTTTTGGATTCAAGATTTGAGACCCAAAGATTTGAATCTGGATCTTACCCGAATCGATATTATGGGTCGATATGGGTCATCAGGTCTAGGTCTGAACCGCAATATGATTCAAAAGGACTCAACAGATCATTTTTGGTTCCAAAGAGATCCAAATGGATCTCTTAGACCCGACCTGAATCCAATCATCATATTGGGTCAGGGTCAAAAGAACTTCAGATCTATTACCTGAGAACTGGATCTGATCCAAAGGAGCTTTTATGGATTGAATCTGGTAAAATGGATCAAGTCATAATATTGACCTGATTCGGATCCAAAGGGTTGCGGATCATGGGTTGAAACAAAGCGGGTCCCCCACTCGAATCCCAGATCCAATTCATATAAACTTTATGCATCAGATTCGGGTGGGGCGGGTCCGGTTCAGAAATTGAACCCGACCCAAATCGTTTAAAAGAAGCCTTATACGCGAAATAGGGTTTTTCAAACCCTATTTGCGTTTTCTTCTCCAATCGCGGAGGGGAATGGCTGTCTTCGGCCCCGGTCGTCCGGCAATCCCACGATTGTCGGCGATTCGTAAGGCAACCGGTGGAGTTCCACCACCGTCAGTGACCTGACGGTCACTTTCTTTCAACTGTGGGGGAAAAACCAACCAGTGATGCCCGTTGTCGAGCTCTGGTGACTCGATAGTCGCCGGCGGAAGCAGAGTCTGCTTTGCAACACCCAGATGGAGAAGAAGAAGGCCATGGGCAGCCGACGCACGCTGCCTGATTGAAAACCCCCAAAAATTGAGGTAAGCCTCTTTTTTTTTTTGTCTGTCGCCCAATGGAGACAATCGGCGACCAGCTGCAGCATCGCCTCACGGTGACCTGCATTGTCGGGCGACCAAAGTGCACCCCGCGCAGCAGATGCAGGATGTGGGCCCATAACCCAATGTTGAGTTCGTCCGACATTGTCGTCTTCCCTGATGTCGGTGGCCTGTGCTGAGACAAAGAAAACACATCAAAACCGTGTTAAACAAAACAACTGAGGGGAGGTGCTGCGTACCTGAGGCAGCCATTGCCGGTTGCTATTGATGGAGGTGGGGGTCGACTGGAGCAGAGAAGGATTATTGTCGAAGGAAGATGGTCGTTCAGGCCAAAGGGGTTATCTCTGCTCAGTCGAGCTGCAGCCACCACGAGCGCAGACTCCCTTAGGCAGCCGATGAGTAGACCTCTTCCCTCTTGATGGAAATCGACTGTACGGAGAGGTAAGAACTTGGAAGAAAACCCTCTCTCTTGATTTCCTTGTATTTTTTTGAATGAGGGTCGCTCATGATACCCTCTTATATAGGACATAGGGTGGGGAACGGTTTGCGTAACCGTTCCCCCTTGATCCTATGCAGGTTTATCGGAAGAGATCATTCCTGATGTGGGGATGAATCCACATCATGGATAACCACCACGTAAATCATGGTGGTTAATCCAACAATTTCTTCTACCTCCATTGGAGACCATCGAATCAAGTTTAGAGGTGAGACAAAACTTTGCATAGACGTCTTGGAGGAGAGTTGGGCGACAAAATTAAGAGCTTAAGACCAAAAACAGACCCTGATCAAAATAGACCAAAATAAAATATTTAAAACAAGAACTACCTCAATACAGGAAATACTCAATTCATATGAGAAGTCGAACAACAAATGTCTCAAAATAACAAAACACACTAGCAACTACAAAACCCCAAATCCCCAATTCACCAAAATTTTGTTTAAAAACAAGTCACCCAACTCAAAACCCCAAAATCCAAGAAACCCTAGTTTCACTTGCAATCAGAAGAAGGAGTCTTGCTCCAAAAATAGTAGTCAAAATCCTAGTTTCACTTGCGACCAGAAGAAGAAATCTCACCCCAAAAGCAGTAGCCAAAACCCTATTTTCGCTTCGACAAGATCGATTTTTAGGCGAGGGTCACCGACAGCCGAAGTTGTTCGGCAAAACACCTTCACCTCTCATGGCTTTGTACATTCGAATGGCTTCATGGGGATGACCCCACCTAAGCAGATCCTCTGATCATTGTCTTGTAAATAAAGAGATTGTGGTACGGTATTCAATTGAAGATTCCGCAAGCGTAGTCGGAGAAGCCTCACCTGGGAGAGAATGTTGGGCGAGAGAAGCACGCCCATCGAGAAAATTTTGTTCCCCTCATTTCTGTTGCTTTTGTAAGGGAGAGGGTGAAACGAAAAGATCAAATGTATAAGGACATGGCAGACGTGTGGAATGCCATCCACCGCGTCCAATGTTTGTTGAAAATTGCCATTCTCAGCCAGATTTTCATCCAAATCACACTGGAACGATGCATCAAACATACCCCTACCCTAAGATACCTTGGGCCTTATGAATGACTCAAGTTGAAAGGACGTGAGGCTGAAATTGAAGGATGAACGACAGGGAATAGGAATGCACTCTCTCACACTATCATGAGATGTGGGCTGATATCTTATTAAAGAAATACATGTTAACAGCTTGATACATTTGTGGCTAGAATATCTCTTAGCTATACATGACTTTAGGAAGATAAGATATAGTAGCCGAATACGAGAGTTGAGGAGCCCTTATCATAAGATAATAACAACTAGTGAGTCAGCTACATTTGCCGAATTATGAGAAATAGAGAATCTGCACAATCAGTGAGTCAGCTACATTTGTCGAGTCCTGAGGAAAAGAGAATCGGCAGTTATTGATGGATAATAATTACTCGTTATCCTCAAACTGTAACTCGGGAGAGTTACTATTAACTTTAACACGCCCTTGCAATCTAATAGGAGGGCACAGACGTTGAGCTTGTAACAGAAATCTTGAAACTTAAATGTGGACAACGACTTGGTGAGCCCATTAGCAAGTTGATCGCCAGAGGAAATAAACCGAATTTAGAGATCGCTAGTGCGAACGTGATCCCGAACAATATAATATAAATTTATGTAAAATATAATTATTATTAATAAAGAAGCCTATATGAGCCCAGCCGAGGCGAACAATGGTTGTTCATACTTGAACTTGTCAATCCTATTTCATGAGTTAAACGAGCTCTTTATGAACTAATTATAAGCCGAGCCATGAGCATCTCATCTTGTTTCCCATCCCTCGTGTGCATAAATTACCTTCATTAAAGAGGTGAATGGTTAGGTGCGTTTGATTCATGAACAGAAGAGGACAAGGACAGTGTGTCCTGTCCTGTCCTGTCTGCGGCCAGCCTGGGACACACAAACATTCCGGGACACGCAGAATTTTTTTTTATTTGTTTATTTATTTAATTTTTTTCCTGGTGTTCATGTCCTCCCTGTTCCATGCAGTGGGTGGGACAGAATAACCCATTATCCTATTCGCCCAAGCTTAGCTTCAAGCTAGAAACCCATGCGTCAGCCCTGTTATATACTAAACATGCAGCCTTTGGTTTATCCTGAGGCTGCTGATGAGTACTGAAGTTTCTTCCAGCCTCGAGTTAACTTGACGTAACTACAGCAGGTAGGGGTGTCAATGCGTCGACTTTACCCGGGACCCGACCCCGACCAAACCCTATAAGATCTGGGTATGGTGACAAATAAGAAGACCCGATTAAGGCCCGGTTCTGGACCCAAAAGTCTGATTAATACATTGGTATAGTTTATGAAATTTTATACCAGACTCAGGCCCAACCCGAGTTCCGATTAAGACCCACAATTTTTCAATGTAAAAATGATAAAAAATATTATTTTACTGGGTATGTTCCAGGTCTGGTTCATGTAGTTCTTATCGGGTCTGGGTATGGTTTCTCTTATAGTAGACCCGATTAGACCTCTAACGGGACCCGATACCATACCCAAAAATCTGGTCCTGGTTTCACCTGGGTCTGAACAAAACCCGACCCGTTGACACCGCTAATAGCAGGCCACCTTGGCCAGTGAATCATACTTGGCAATACATGAAAGTGAAACAGCAAAAAAAGTTAAATAATGAATACATAGTTAAAAAGGTTTTGCATTAGAAAAGATGGACAAAGAATACCAAGAAATGAGTAAAAAGATAGCAAACAATATATCGGATTTAATCCAGTTTAAAAAAATTTAAATTAAAAATAAACATATATATGATATTTTTGCTTCAAAATCAAGATAGGATATAGGAACTACAGAGTTCAAACTCAAGACTCAATGTGATCCAAATAAACACTTGACATTTTCTGAAAAAAGCGTTCTTTAAGAGCATGTTCGGAATTGGTAAAGTGCATGAAAAATGCAAGCCAGAATGAAAAATTGGCAACTTTTTCATTCGTTTCAAACAAAAAAAAAATTGAAGGGAAATTTTTTCTATTTTTCCGTGATTTTGACAAGTAATAATTTTTCCATTTCAAAGACGGAGAAGTTTTTCCAATTAAAATTTTCAGTTTTGAACGTGGCCATCACCCTATTCATACTACAAGAAAAATGTTAATTAGCGACGAAAATAATCCATTGTAATTTTGCGACGGATTAGCGAGAGAAAATTAGTCATCCCTAAAATTGGAATTAGTTGCAGAATTTACGATGAAAAAATTTTGTCTCAAAATTCGTCGCTAATTAGCGACGGAAACATTCCGTCTCAAACTCCATCACAACTTTGCGACAGAAATTTTCTATCGCTAATTAGCGACGGATTTTAAGACAAAATATTTTATTTGCTAATCCGTCGCTAATTTTTTATGTAAAACGCCTCATCTAGGGCACAAAATTATCTCTGCTCTCTCTCTCACACACATCTTCCGCCGACCACCCCCGCGTTGCTCGCCATCTCCGCCCTCGCTCTCCGGCGACCCACTGACAGCTCCCTCCGGAGACCTCGTCGGACACCTCCCGTTCTTCTCCCTCGATTGTTCCCCTCTGTCATCCCTTTCCCTCGGGCGAGCCTCTCTCCCGCTTGTCGTATTTCAGCCACCCAACGTCGGCGCCCCCCACTCCTCGTTCGGCCCTCTTAAGCGTTCTCTTCCCCCCTCTCTGTTGTCTTCTTCTTCATCTTATTTCTTCTCGTCTCTCTTCTCCATCCTCGTGTTGGCCTGCAGCTCGCTGGCAACCCCACCCTGATCCCTCTCCAGCAGCTTTGTCGGGCAACCCCACCCTCCCTATGTCGCCCCTTTCCCCCGTGTTGGCCTGCAGCTCACCAGCAACCCCACCCTCCCTCTCCGGCAGCCTGATCGAAAATTCGACCCTGAACGTTCATCTTAAGTTTGCCCCTGCCATTTCAGAGTTCCAAAAGGCAGGCGCTCCGCCCCTGCCTCTCTGTATTCTATCAGGCAAGGGAGAAGCCCCTGCCATAGGCTTGGTCAAATTGGCAGGGGCAAGGCCCCTGCCTTCTCTGATTTTCGACAGGCAGGGGTTTAGCCCCTGGCCCTGTTATCCCTTTGGCAGGCAGGGACGAGGTCCCCTGCTGTCTTTGGTTTTTCGGCATGAGGGCTTCGTCCCTTGCCCCTTTTCATTTCCCTGTCTGACAAGTGTGTGTCTCATGCCCCTTCTTCTTCTTTCATTTTTACTATTTAACATGCTAATATGTTATACCTTCGCAGCTTGCACGACGAAGCCGCATGTGCCCCGCGGTCTAAGACCTTTAGCTCGTATATTTGAGACATGTGCAACCCCCAAAACCCTCAAGATAGGGGAAAGTAGATACAAGAATGCTAAGCAAAATGTGCACCTTTAGCTCGTATATAAATGTGCATTGCAGGTGCGTAGCAGAGCAAAATACGTGATGTTTAATGCTAAAAGAAACAAGAAAAATGCAAATAAAAAGCATGCAAATCAGGTAAATACCTGTGGTGAGTAAGTGATGCAAGCGCATCACATGTTATTTACTTTCTTGGATGCAACACTTTTCTGCTCACACACTCACTTAGTTGTGGATCTCCAGGGCTATTTTATTGAAGTTTGGATATCATGCTGAGCATGATTTGAATGTATGAGAATAAAAGTGCTCTTATTTTTGTAGTTCAGATTATATGCTAGTCATGGTAGTAGTTAGCGGGATATTGGAGTATGTTTGTTGTAGGTACATGTTTGACATTGTTGTGATATGAATGATTGAATGTATTGCAATATTTGACATGACTATCCATGCTTGCATGAAGTTATTTTCGATTTGATTATGCATTCGATGTAAAATTGTATCATGAAAATATGCTTAAATCGAATGTACCGTGTTTGTAAATATGATTTCAACTTTCTAAATATCCTTGTGATATATATATATATATATCAAATTATTACATCCACCATCAATGCATAATAAATTAGATATTTTCTTCATCGACGTATTATTATGATTCTCTTTTAACTGGTAAAGATAATATCCGTAACATTATAGGATAAAATGGCTATAAACCGTGAATGGATGTACCGTAGGATAGTTGATAATGAGACATCGCTTGAATATATGGATGGTGTTGACATTTTTATTGAATTTACAATGGCAAGTATTAGTACAGTGGATTCCACTGGTCGGATCAGGTGCATCTGCACGATGTGTAAGAACAATCAATTTGTAGAACCTCATGGCGTTAGACATCACCTATATAGAAAGGGTTTTGTGAGTGGTTATCAAAATTCGACGTTTCATGGTAAAAAAAATTGAAATAATTTTAATACATGGGTGGATGTGGTGCACGATAATTCATATGTAGATTTGATATTTGATGTTGTAGGACCAGAACTGGGTTTTGCTATGGGTCCTAGTGATGTATCAACTGGGCTAGAGGAAGAAGCAACAAATGATGCAGCTAGTAGATTTTATAACTTAGAGATGTTGATGTGCCACTGTGGAATGGTTGTGAGAGTCACACTATCTTGTCTGCAGTTCTTCAACTACTGAATTTGAAGTCAGAGTATAATTTGAGCCAATCATGTTTTGACCATCTGTGCTCTATTGTGAAGACTATGTTGCCCAAAGATGAGAAATTGTCACAAAATTTCTACTGTGCGAAGATTATGGTCAACACTCTAGGTATGGAGTATCAAAAGATAGATGCATGTCCAAATCACTGCATGTTGTATTTCAAAGATCAAGAAAATAACAGATCATGTCCATCATGTGGGCATCCTCGCTTCAAGCCAAAGACAAGAGACAATACTAGCACAAGGTCAAAAGAAGTGCCATATAAGTCACTCCGCTACTTCCCTCTCACCCCTAGATTTCAATAATTGTATATGTCTTTAAGGACAGCTAAACACATGAGATGATATGTAAATAAAGTTTGACATGATGAAGATAAGATCACATATCTTGTTGACGCGGAAGCTTGGAAGCACTTTGATCATACTCATCAGACCTTCATAATAGAAGTGAGAAATGTTAGGTTTGGTTTATGTACATATGAATTTAATCCATTTGGGGGTAAATCAACTCCATACAACCTTCCTCCAAGCTTGTGTATGAAGCATTAAAATCTTTTCTTGTCTTTATTGATCCTTAGTCTGACATCTTCAGGTCAAAATCTTGATGTATATTTAAGACCATTGATTGATGAATTAAAGATACTGTGGAATGACAGTGTTCTCACGTATGATGCCCACAAAAAATAAAACTTAAATATGAAGGATATTGTTCTATGGACAATTAGTGACTTTCCTGCATATGATATGTTATCTGGTTGGAGCACACATGGGAGGTTGGCATGTCTGTACTGCATGAAGGATACAAAATCTTTTAGATTAAATCATGAAAGGAAGTCGTGTTGGTTTGATTGTCACCATCGATTTCTACCCAGCGATCATTCGTTCTGACGACAAAGGAATGTGTTTTGAGCAGGCACAACTAAAATAGAAGGTTCGCCTACACGATTATCTGGCATAGAGATTTTAAGATTATTGCGATACTTTCTATATGGACTGACAGATGCCCATAGTCCGACGTTCTTCCTTAGATTTGAGAAGGATCACAATTGGACATAAAAATCTATATTTTGGGAACTACCATATTGGTCGACCTTATTGATACGACATAATTTGGATGTGATGCATGTAGAGAAAAATGTGTTTAATACGGAAATGAATGTCAAAGGAAAAATGAAAGATAATTTGAAGGCCCGTATGGATTTAAAAGTAATATGTAAAAGACCAGAATTGAAACTCAAAGATTACAATGGCAAAGTACTGAAACCAAAGGCAAAGTATGTGCTTGAACCAGATCAAGTAAAGCAGGTATGTCAGTGGTTGAGACAGTTGAGAATTTCAGATGGATATGTCTCTAACATTGCTTGGGCTGTGAAGATAGACAAGAGACAATTGTATGGGTTGAAGAGTCATGATTGTCATGTCATTATGCAACAATTGATTCCCCTAGCATTTCATGATATATTAGATAAACCTATATGAGGGGTATTATCCGAGTTGAGTAGATTTTTTAGAACATTGTGTGCATCGAAAGTTGTAGTAACTGAGATAAAGAATCTCGAGGATTTTGTCATCACTATTATTTTTCAGCTAGAGAAGATATTTTTGCCAGCATTTTTCGATGTTATGGAACACGTGATCATACATTTGCCATATGAATTTAAGGTTGGTGGTCCTGTGCAATATTGGTGAATGTACCCATTTGGAAGGTATATTTTTATTTATATTTTTCTCTTTAATGCTATTAAGAATTTATTGTATTACGAGATGTATATTATTGACAGATGCATGTTTGACCTCAAAAAAAAGGTTCAGAATAAAGCAAGAGTGGATGGTTCAATTTGTGAGATGTACACTTTAGAAGAGATTTTAAATTTCTCATCTATATACTTTGAACCTCACATTCCAAAAGGTTACACTTGCCCACCTCGTAATGATGATGGAGAACAAGTTACTGTGACTGACAAACTATAGATATTTAAACCACTTGGGCATGCCTTTGGCAGTTGCCGATCAAAACTCTTGGAAGATTGAGAGCAAGACGTATCATAAATTTATATCCTTTTTAATTGCTCAGCGATTGACCCCTACATAGAGTAAGTATACTTAATATGTTACACTAAGTTCTCTACGTATGTACATGGTTTAGTAATATAATTATTTGTTAAGTGCAGATGATTTGATCTGAAGTTGCGAAGAAAACTTTCACATCTCACTGATTCATAAGTACAGAAAGAACATGAAAATAAGTTTGGGACATGGTTTAAAGAGTTGATAAGGACGATGACATGCATTCTTTCCGTGTAAACAACAATATGTTACTTAATTGGTTGTGATTACAGTCATTGTTTATGCTTGTAGGTCCGCCATGGTGATGTTAATGACCAAGGAATATGTGATTTACAAAATAGTTCGACCAAAGTTGTGCAATGTTACAACGGGCACATTGTAAATAGTTATCGATTTCATACAAAAGATTGGTGTAAACAAGTCAACGATGGATAGTGGTGTGTGTGTCAAGGGTAGCAGTTACGGTGAAAATAAACTTGACTTGTAAAACCCTCAAAATTTCAATAATTATCAAAATAAATAAATATTACCATTCTTGGAAATAAATACGATCAAGTGATATAGAGTCGATCCAAATGGATCTTGTATCCAAACTCGATCAAATGGATCCAGGATTTTGGATTCGGACACGATGTATGGATTCAGATCTTGGATGGATCTGAAACCCGATTAAAATCCAATTTTTAGTTTTCAATTTCAGCTAAATTCTCAAAACATATCTTTAAATTTTTATCTCTTACGAAAATCGCCCTTGTTATGACCCATATCCCATTGATATACGCTTTTCAGTAATTCAAAAAAATAACAAGATTTTTTCCTCGTTTGGGTCCCAAATTCGATGATTTACTAGTCATATGTATTATGATTTTGATTTACAATTCTCAGGACTTGATTCCTCATAAATAGTGCTCACGCCACTTTTTACGTCTTACGCGATTTCGAACATTGCTCATCATTGAAGTAGTTTTAGTCGCAAAGAAGTGCAACCAAGTAAGAGTTGGCACACTGGTATGGTTGGTTGCCTCAAAAGGAAGAGAACGTGAGTCAAATCCCCATGTACGTCAAAAATTTTGTTAAAAGCCGCTATTTTGTAAATTGCGTCAAAAGAGGATAAAAGAATTATGATTGCAAGAGTTTGCAACGAAACAAACAGTGGCGCACTGTTGGGGCTCGTTACCCCTTAGGGAAGAGAACCCCGGTTCAAATCCCCCTGGCGCGCCAAATGGTTTTGCCAAAAAAGATTATTTTGGCCAAACATGTCAAAAACGTTAATAGGGGTTAAGTACAATTTCGTTGCAAAGATATGCAACGAAATTGAGTGTGGCCCATTGATGGGGCTCGTTACCCCTTACAGAAGAGGTCCCCAGTTCGAATCCCTTGTGCGCCAGGGAGCCTTTTTGCTAAAAACGACTTTGAAAAAAAATTGTGACTTTTGAAATCCCAAATAGAGGATAATAATTCCTCATTTAAGAATGACTTAAATGAGGAATGTGTGTGTGTGTTGGGGAGGGGGGGGGGGATTGGCTGGACGATTTTTCCCAAAATGGGAAGTCCAACCAAGTGCATTAAAAAAAAAAGGGAGGTTACATTACATTTAGCGTAAGGAGTTTCCAAGGTGCAATTTTGGGAAGGAGGTGAGAGGTGTATTCAAGGCCATAATGAGGGTGGCTGGGTAGATTTTGAAATGGAGAGACAGAGAGGGTAAAAAAAAAATGGAAGACAAAGGGGGGGTTTACAAAAATCGACTTTTGGATTCTTTCCCTTCCTCTCTCATGTTTTCCCCTCTCAGCTGTGTGATCTTCTTCCTTCCCCCTCCAGCCATTTTCGTTCATTGTAGTGTTGGAGTCATTCGGTTCCTTGGCTATTTTCGGGAAGAACACAAGCAAAGAGAAGTGAGAAGCAAGGGCTATCTCCCTCAACCGATTTCTTTTGGTGACCTTCAAGATAAGGTAAGAGCATTACAACTTTATGTGTGTGCCTATGCCAGGAAATACAAGTATGAAATACGCAAATTGAATTATTCATGTGGTGATACCTAGTGGTTTTTCTCTTTTGGGTTTGTACAAACAAAAATTTTATTTTGTGCATTTGGACCAAATAGTGGTCACCATGGGATCATGTGGTTTAATTTCAAAACTATATAAGTAGAAGAGTAAATATATGTGAGTGGACCATATAGCATTTTAATCGAAACATTATCAAGTCATCATGGGACACATGCTAGATTTGTATAAACATTGGAATAGTTTTAATTTTTGAATGACTTAGGCAAATGGAGATTTAGCATATACCCTAAGGTGTACTGGTGGATTTGGGTTAGATGCTTGCATCCAGATGTAGTTAAATATATATATATATATATATATATATATATATATATATATATATATATATATATATATATATATATATATATATATATATATATCAATCCATTGTTACGGTGAATCCTTATTCTTTTGTTTTGATTCATGTCATATTTATGAGATGGACGTTCTTGATTGACACGAACTTCCTTAAAATAAACTATTAGCATCATATAGATGATTTATAAGTGTCGACCTACATGATGGTTTTAGACATACCTATGCACGTAATGGTTCCATACCCTGACCAAGTATCTGAATGCACAAATCCATTCATCAAGGAAAATTTTGAGTCAATTCAAGATGTGACCAGGGCCGATTTCTTTTGGTGACCTTCAAGATAAGGTAAGAGCATTACAACTTTATGTGTGTGCCTATGCCAGGAAATACAAGTATGAAATACGCAAATTGAATTATTCATGTGGTGATACCTAGTGGTTTTTCTCTTTTGGGTCTGTACAAACAAAAATTTTATTTTGTGCATTTGGACCAAATAGTGGTCACCATGGGATCATGTGGTTTAATTTCAAAACTATATAAGTAGAAGAGTAAATATATGTGAGTGGACCATATAGCATTTTAATCGATACATTATCAAGTCATCATGGGACACATGCTAGATTTGTATAAACATTGGAATAGTTTTAATTTTTGAATGACCTAGGCAAATGGAGATTTAGCATATACCCTAAGGTGTACTGGTGGATTTGGGTTAGATGCTTGCATCCAGGTGTAGTTAAAATATATATATATATATATATATATATATATATATATATATATATATATATATATATATATATATATATATATATCAATCCATTGTTACGGTGAATCCTTATTCTTTTGTTTTGATTCATGTCATATTTATGAGATGGACGTTCTTGATTGACACGAACTTCCTTAAAATAAACTATTAGCATCATATAGATGATTTATAAGTGTCGACCTACATGATGGTTTTAAACATACCTATGCACGTAATGGTTCCATACCCTGACCAAGTATCTGAATGCACAAATCCATTCATCAAGGAAAATTTTGAGTCAATTCAAGATGTGACCAGGGCCGACTGGACCTGGGGTCATATTTCCTTTTCATCGAAGTGCTGATCAGATTTGACCAGGGTGGTGGATCTGGTTCAACCTGACATCGGCTGAGTAGGACCAAGTGGGGGTTTGTAAGGCCAGAGACGTTATTCCCTGATGTTGTTGCAGTCTTGAGCAATATGTTGTAGCAATGGACTTTTGGCCAATGACCACGATGCACAGCAAAACATCTTGTGCTCTGTTGAGCCTATTCGGATGGGGTCCCATCGCCCCAACAGTGGCATCTTACCAATAGTGTTGGCTCCACTTCTTTGGCATGAGCAGTTGGTGCACATGACTAGGTGTTGGGACGTTGCAAGTTTGAATTCCCATGGTACAGTTGTATCACTAGTTGGGGTCGGCCAGACCCCAAATGTTTTTTTCTTGGGTAGTAGTCTACAGGTCGTGCCGCATGGTGACATGTGCTGGATAGGCCAGCCATGCCGATCAACCCAACCAGCATGACCTGAGGCTCTATTGACCCTATTCGGGTTGTGTGCTGCCACGCTTTTGGTTCATAGCCAGTGTAGGGGTATCATATTCTTATGTGTATGCTTAGTGACATGAATAACCGTATTAAATCCTACAGTTTGAATATATGTAGAAAAATATATATATTTAGATGTGGGTGTTAGCCATGACAAATCCAATATCAAACCGATCTTTGGTAGGTGAATGGCGTGAAACACATGGGGTGATTCTGGAAACCGTCTTGGTCCATGCACCGATTCGCTCTACACAGTGGGATAGGTAGCATCAGCCTTGTATTGAATACTCGCAAAAAAGAAAAGAAAAAAAAACAAATTTTATCTTGAATATATATATATATATATATATATATATATATATATATATATATATATATATATATATATATATATATATATATATTGGAAAGTGGTATGTAATTTAGTAAATTGATGCGTGTAATACATGTGTATGGCTAAAGATGTGTATTTATGTGTGTGTGTTATTGTACCTAGTGTAGAATGTTGAATAATGAACTAAGGTCATCAAAGCTATTCTATATGAGATCATGATAATGCTAGATAGTGTTATTTTGGTAGAAATCAAGCTGATCAAAATGAAATTACCACTTCATTCGCACTAACTTCAATAGCTTTGGATGGTGGCAATGCTATAATATCAGTATAATACTCTGAAGATGACTCCAGTTCACTGTGGGAATCCTGATTTTTTTCCTTGAGAAGGTGTGTTTATGCTCCAGCGTCCAAATCTGTATTGAGGAGCTTCATGTAGGGCTCGTGTGAATGGGTTGCACGGAAAACCTCACCTGCTGACCACATCAAATGGTAGGTGTGGGTCCAGATGTAGCAAGCACCCTATTGAACATGAAAATAAACAAATAAAAGCTAACTTGCCTTAATCTCAAGGAATAAACTGCAAAAATACCAAAAACTATGTTTTTGGTTGACCTTATGTTTAGCTCTTTAAGCTGGTCCATTCCTAGATTTGTTTAATTTAGTTAAATTCAAACAGAATTATGAAACCAAACCAAATTAGCTAATACCTAAATTCGGATTTGATAATGCCTAAACCTGACTCGAGTTTGGTTCATATATATATATATATATATATATATATATATATATATATATATATATATATATATATATATATATATATATATATATATATATATATATATATATATATATATATATATATTTGTGTTTTTTTTAGAGACCTTCCTATGACTAGTATTAGCTATAGCGAGATTGCTACATGTGGATGACTCGTTGCATCCCGACTATGGTCTCAAGAGTATAAAGATACATATAATAACTCTCTTTGAGCGACGGAGGTTTTTATGCAAGCTTTAGATCATAAATGCTTGAATTTGAAAGACCTCAATTTTATACGTACCCTCATTTTTATTCGACTACCTAAATTAATATGGGAATTCAAATGGTTGTTCCGATCACCGTGTACACACCCACTGGGACATGGTTGTACGGATTGAGGATTGAACAAGATAACAATGATGTAGTCACATCGCCTGTGGTTTTATATGTGGCTTGTGGTTAAATACACATTTTTATTATAATGGCACTAATAGAAGAAAAACTACAATGACACAATGTTACAAATTAAAACTAAGCATGTCAAATCATTGTGATGCCATATAGGCACCTATAATTCTATGAGAATTGTATATAATTGAATCATGATTTCATGTTAGGACATGTTTACGGGCTAACAGATCTATGTGTTCTGCAAAAGTTTGCATACATGAGGACATTTTCACGTCATGATCATGTGAAAGCTGAAAATTGAGCTTGCAGCTTCGCAGCAAGCCAATAATGTCATACGAGCACTTATGAATTGTTAAAATTGGTTTATGCTATGTTGCGGCACAACCAGTGAGGTACGATATGTATACCCTAGCACCAAAAACATAGCTAAATTAATACACGGTGACATAAATGAAAACTCCAAACTCTAGGTATACCTGAAATACGGTATATGTTACTAGTTTCTATTTGGGATTCTGGGTATACCTGAAAGATGGTATATGTTACTGGATTTTTCCCAAAGTTCTAGGTACACCTGAAAGACAATGTATGTTACTGGATCCAAACAAAGCAAGAATGAAAATTTTGCATATATATAAAATAATTAAGGGATTCTGGGTATACCTGAAAGACGGTATATGTTACTGATTTCTCAGAATACTGGGTATATCTGACAACGGTATATGTTACTGGTTTACCAGGGCTCTAGGTACACCTGAAAGATGGTGTATGTTAATGGAACCATGGTCTACCTTGGAGAGGGTAGATGGTACAAGCTCCGTCGAACAATTTTTGTTTTGGTGAGAGCGAGACGTCTCACCCGGTCCCTAGTCCTCGGAGTTAGGGGGCCAGGACTACCAATTTGTCCTAGGTGGTAGATCCAAGTCTTCTGCAGAAGTACAGGGTGCATCCTAATTCTATTTCTATCCATTGGGGAGTAATCTCTCGGTCGTGAACCGTCCCCTTTGGATATTCGTACGGCTAGTTATACGGGTTATAAAATAATAAACTCCCGTGTGGTCTCGGTCTGATACGATGTTGAATGTCTGTGCGTACCCACAGGGTAATTAACAAGATGAAACATAAAGTTAGTGCATTAAGAAAAATCTTCAAGTAGTTGCATATGGCTTGATGTTGCAATTATTGAGTAAGCTGTGACTCCTATAGCGTATGATCTAAATCGGTTTTGCTTTGCATGGAAATTGTGATAACTTATGAATGAGGTGTTGAACGTTGATGTTTGTGCTTTATGCACACTTTACATGAAATGCTTTAGTTAAGTCAGGTGTACATCCACATTAGTTTCAAAGTTGTTATTACTTATATGAATATGGTTTATGCATATGATGGATCGTGCTTTGATGTTGATGGAATATATCATGAAATGCTTGACTTTAGTGACCTGTACATTTATCAATTGTTAAAGGGTTATTAGTTCCAACTAAACTTGTTGTACATATACTTGTACACATGACACTGTGCACACTCATATGGATATTATGCTTCTTACTAAGACGTGGTAGTCTGACTCCTTCTGATTTAATATTTTCAGGAAACGGTATGACAAGCAATTGCGGTCGTCGCTGCGTACAGTGCCATGTGATCATATCTTGTTCGGATGTCCTGAGGAATATGACTTGTAATAAATCATTAAGTTGTAAATGATAACTTGTAGTATTTCAATGCAAGAATTTATTTTACTTAAATGCCTTGAGTATGTGCTATTACTTGTAACCCGCCCAAATAATTTGACGAAGGATTTAATAAATCTTTTCTGCTGTTGTTTAAAAAAAATTATTTCAAAATTTTTAAGTTAAATATTTGGGGCGTTACATGACTACTACAATGTTATTGAAGAAATAATGGAGTTGACTTACTTAGGCATAAATAACATGGTAACTTTATTCATGTGTCATTGGTTTGATCCCACAATAACAAGAGTCGACAAAGCCTCAAGCATTATGGAGGTGAATCATAAATCAAGGTTTGAAACATATGAACCATTCATATTGGCATAGCAAGCTCAACAAGTTTACTATACTTCATATCTGAATACAAGGAAGTCAGATAGAAATGAATGGTGAGCGGTTTGCAAGGTGAAATTTAAACTATACCCTGAGTATGATCAGTTATAGGAAGACAAGATTGCTGGAGAGGATGATTACTATCAAGCAGATGATATATATGACTTCTCTTATAGTCACGATGTCACACATGGTTTGCATGTCACATCTCTATTGTCCGATGGCACACGTATGAAAGAATGCGATCCAAATGATACACCAAGTGGATGAGCGCCCAATGAAGAAGAAGGCGAAGAGAAGGAGGAGGAAGAAGAAGAATATGAAATTCAAATAAGTGATGAGGAAGCATACTTGAGCTAGTAAAATACATCTTATAATACATACCACATCACTTTCTCATATGCTCTTATGTTTATAGTTCGGAGACCATGCTAGTCATGGTTGTAGTTAGCGGGATATTGGAGTGTGTTTGTTGCAGGTACATGTTTGACATTGTTGTGATATGAATGATTTGAATGTATTGCCATGTTTGATGTGACTGTATGCATGCTTGCATGAAATTATTTTCGATTTGATTATGTATCCATGTTTATGGAATTGCATATCATGTTACATTCTATGCATACTTAGCATGTACATGCACAGTTCATGCATAGTTATAAAACTGATTCATGTAGGACCTTTAATTCTTTACATTTCATGCATATGTCATGTCCATGCTAAGATCAAGAGTTATGTAACTGATCCAAATAACATTTTTATTTGTTAGAATATGGTTCGTGAAGGTCACAGTTGTCGAGTACCTAGTGGTCGAGAACTAAGTGGAGGTTGTGGGACATCATTAAGTAGATGTCTTTGTGTTATATTTAAATATAAGAATTCATTATGTTTTTTCTTATATGTTGATATAAAAATTATTACTTGTTAATCGTCTTTATAGGATCCCAGCTCAGTGATAGTCAGTCTCAGCCTTCGTCTTCACGTAATGCTTTGATAGGTATATCATTTAAATAATTATATACTTGATTTGTTTATATGTGCATTGTGTAAATTTCTAACTCATTGTTCTGTAGAGGATGTTTCGCTTGCACATGACTTACTTACATCAGTTACTCATACACATCGCGAGACAACGCCGGATGCAGGGTCTTCTCAGTCTGACACACGATGACTCATTCAAATATTATATATCGATAGTCGACCGTAAGTAATACATTGTCACTTGTCCAATACTTATCTTATAAATAGTGTATATCGATAGTTGATTGTTAATGTGTACTAATTCATGTGCAGCGCGAGGTTTGAGCCACAAGAAGTAATACGATAAATTAGGAAGTCACTAGTTCACCATCTTCCAAGATCGGTCGTTCAATGAAAAGAGTACCCGAAGGAGGTGTTGGAAAGATTATGGTCCTCATTCATGGTATACAATCGTTTATCATAGCTAATGTGTTTCATATTTAATTTTTTGTTATAGTTATGTGTACTAACTTTCTGAAATTATTTGTAGGCTTCGAATTGCTTCGCGGTTGCGAAGGAGGAGCATGACGCGAGGCTAGTGTGACAGAAAGTGACTGTCAGTCGATTTGCCGACATGCTATACAATATGAATACTGCAACAATAAAAGCCGCTAGTGGGATAGATGATCCACTGCAGTGGAAGGGCTATGACCTTTCTACTATCTGGACGGATTATTGGGATGCAATGTGCGACAAGTGGGCGAGCCATGAATTTCGAAACCGCTCAGCAAAGGTTACACAAAACCAAGCGAAGATGGCCGATGTCCATCTACACACAGGTGAATCTAGGACTTTTGGGAGCTATCAGAAGAAAATGGTAACTCATCAATATATATTGACAAATTTATAAGTATTTTTGCATACTTTTTAATTGATTTTTTTATCATTTAACCTTTCAGGATGCCGAAAAAGGATGCATTGTGCCTTACAAGAATGTGTTTGTTGAAACACATAAACGTAAGAGCACAAGAGAGTTTGTATCAGAGAAGGCAAGAACGACAATGGTATGTATTTATTGTATTAATAAACATTGTAATATACAAGTTACTATGAATTATATTATCATAAACATTGTAATTCTTAATTATTAATTCATACTTTAATCATTACTTTGTAGGAGTCATACGAGCAACAGATGGTAGAGCGATATGATGATGACTCCACTCAACATCCGCCTTTTGATCATGCAGCATGGGTGACTGCAATCGGTGAACCCAAAAAGGGTCGTGTGTTTGGGTTTGGGAGTAACATGAACACCACACCAATCGTTGCCTCCTGCAGTCGAGGCTCTCAGAGTTCTCCCGCCAGCATCAACTCCCACCATCTGATTGACCTTATTGTTTCTTGGGATGGTGTCTGCCAGCTTCTTCAGGACACAATGCGTGACTTTTTACATGAAGTCATTCCCAACCTTATCAATAATGAGTTGTTATCATCGCAAAATTTTTACTTTTGCAAGTCAAACTGACCTTTGAAAAAGATTTTAAAAATAACTCGCTTCCATTTTAAAATAAGGGATAATTCCGAAGAATGGGACTCGTCTGTCGGTACGAGGTTCAACCGTTCCTGGCGCCTTTACCAGGGGTAATTGAACCATGGATCAAAAGTCTGCTTAGCTTTGCTCAACTTGTCTAAATCGTGTTCTATTTCCTAAATGCACAAAGAATCAGGCATGTGCTATGAATTTTCTAAAAATGCAGATTTGAAAACATGATGTTTGCTTCTAAGATCTGAATATTTAAAATACTTGAAAATTCTTGGAAAAGATGTCACTTGGAAAATCGTGAATCATGGTAAAAAATATTTCTAAGGAAAATGAAAATTGATTTCTGAAGAATTCAAGTGTTTTGTGAAGATGTATTTCTGAGGAATTTCAAGTAACTTTGGAAAACTTGATTTTTCTAAATTTAAACTTTGAAATTGAAGATATTATGACTTGCAAATCATGATTTGAACTTGATAAATACTTGAAATATCATTTGAAAGCTCAAAATTTTGAGAAAATCGATTTTTGAATAAGACTTAGAAAATTTTGAGAAAATCGATTTCTCTGAATGGGAATTGGAATTAACAAATGAATGAAATGAATAAATATGAATTTGAAAGACTTGATTTTGAGGAATTGAGAAAATCCTTTTGTATTTTTGAGAAATGCAGTGCATTTTGAAGTTAGCCTAAGAGTGTAGGTTGAATGTGGCTAATACGAAGATCACAAATTTGGGTCTCATTTGTATTCTGACTATGGCCATAAATACAAATTCCACCGAGTTTGTCAACTCCATAAAAGCTTGTGCACGTTTAACTTGTGTAGACCATGGTGAATTTGTAAAAATATGCATGAATAATGCATTCATCAGATATTAAAATTTGCAGAATTAAACTATATGCAATGCAAATCCTAATCTAAGCAGAAATTGAAATTCTTATTCCAAAGTTTACATTTAATTTTTATCATTAATTGAATTTAAATACAGAAAAATAAAGTCTTTAATATCCCTGCAAAACTAGAAAACTTGTTAGTGAAAATATGTTGGCTTTTCTAGATTTATCCAGTAATATCCGAAAATTACTGGATTTTGCTAGATATAAGCTTTTTTTCATGATTCTCTGAGATAAACATAATGAAATAGGAAATAAAATAACAAAAATAATAGAAATGGGATTTAAAAATTCAAAATTGGGGTCAAAATGACCAAAATACCCCCAATAGCAAGACTATGGCCTTGAAATCAGGGTTTTAAGAAAGATATTTTGTAAAATACAACTTTTGAAATTCAAATGAGGATAAATTGAACCAAAGATGATATAATATGATTAAAAATATGAAAATTAGGGTTTAGAATTTCGAAATTGAGGTCAAATGACCAAATTGCCCTTCATAGCAAGACTATGGCCTTGAAATCAAGGTTTTTTTAAATAAATTTTGGTAAAAACTTTGGATTTAGGATTGAAATAAATATAAAATCGACCATGAAGTATCCTAATATGATTCTAAACATGAACAAATCCTAAAAACATGAACTTATACATGAAAATCAAGAAATATCATCAAAATCATGATTTTAGCAGTGTTTTGGGATCTTACGGGCACCCTGTTTTGCAATTTGATAGATTCATGCATCAAATGGATTCCAAATTTGATATAAATTGGCACCTACACTTATTATCACCCTAAAATAGAATTGAAATCATAAAAATATATTTTTGATATTATTTTAATTCAAAAATTGCATTAAAACCCTAAAATATGCTATTTTTGTCCATGGTCACATACCAGTTTCAGTGTCAGACCATAGAAATTTATGAAATTTTACAGAGACAAACTAGACAGAAAAACAAAGAATCTCCTATTTACAGATTGGAAAAATCATCTTTGATGAGGGAGAAATTCTTCCGGCAATCTAGACTAAAATTTAATGAATATAAAATTGCTTAGAACAGGTACTTCCGATTATAAATACAGAAATAAATAACAGCCTTCATCAAAAATTTCTGCAATTTCCGCAGTCAATAGTAGACATAAAAATAATGAACTTCCCTTTTTTCATATCATGAATCAAATCTACGGTTTGAGATCTATGATCAGTACAAGTCGGATTAGGGTTTTAATAAATCATAATGATTTTTAAAAGATGAATCCAACTTTATGACAGAGGAAAAATACCAAACAGAGGCAACAAATTATGAAAACTTCACAGTAAATAGTTCACATCAACATGAATCCACTGCACTTTACGGATTTCAAATCGGATATCGGATAAGAGAAATAACACATCTGCAAGTTAGGCTTGAAATTAAACAATGATTTTAATCAACAGAAATCCCGATTTGACTTTGTATTTTATTAACAGGGTTCTCGAATCCCAAAATATCTGAATGTTTTACAGTAGTTCACTGACATATCCGTGTATCACATATAAAACCAATCAAAATTTTTTAATGAATATTTCAATACGCACTAACATGCTTTCTATTGATCTGAAATTAAAACATGCAGAAATCTAAGAAACACTAAAAAAATATGATTTAAGCAAAAAAAACCATAAAAATTATCTAAACAGCAAAACAACATTGATTTTTATGATGAAACACATGTAATAAACATTAATATGCTAAAAAAATAAATAAAACATAGGGAATCCATGGTTGGAATTGCTTTTACCCTTGAAACCATGGATTTAATCCATTTAATTGGATAAATCTCATGTTTTCTTGGTTAAGAATATAAAAAATAATGCAATAAACAACTCTAATGAATTAGAATCATGGAAAACAGCATGGAATAGGGTTAGATCATCTTCTTGAATTGAACTTGAGGTTCTTGAGGTTGAATCCATGGTTAAATCCATGAAAGGGGAGTTTCCACGGTGAAATCTATTGAAAAATCATAAAAAAAACTAATAAAATAATAATAAAATAATAAAAATAATATTAAGTAACTCACCTTGGGGATGCAGCTGCAATGGAGGAGGGTGGAGGTGCTGGAGAGGAGAGAGAATACACGAAAATTTGAGAGAGAAAAGAACTCCTTTTGCCCCTCTAAAGACCCCTTTTTATAATTTTTCAAAACCCATGTAATTAGGACTAATTAATACCTAACTTTGACTTTTTCAAACTCTATCTAAAACCACCAAGGGAGGATGATTTTTTCTGGTTTCCTAACCCTAAATGAACTCTAACTAAACTCTAATTAACACCTAACTAAACCCTAAAAAGTCCAAATGTGGCACCACCTAGTATGGACCCACATTTGGTTTTTAAAACCTGAATTTAAAACCTTTAAAAACCAATGGTTTAAAACTTAAATAAAATGGATTTTTAAAATTGCTTTTGGTTCCTCTAAACCCCTAGCCTAACTAGGACAATGACTAACCCTAGTCTAACCTTGACTTCTTCAAATGTGGCGCCACCCCGAGTGGGCCCCTCTTGAATTTTCAAAAACGGTTTTAAAATTTGAAAATGAGAGGGTTTTCAAGAGAGATTCAAAAGCAGACTTTGAGATTGAAAGTTTTGAAATGGTACAGAGTCTTGACTGAGTCAGAACTCCTCTGGATACGGCGCCAACGGGGTGGGCCCACATCAGGTTTTGAAAATTTGAAATAAATACTGAAAATGGCTTTGAAAAGGGGTTAAAATCAATAATTAAAATTCAGAATTTTTGACAATAGAGTCTCAGGCGAACTGGAACTCCGGTCTAGATTCCTGAAATTTTAGGACTCTGAGATTTTGGATTTTAAAAGCTAAATGAAGGAGTTTTTGAAAGATTTTATCAAAAATATGGTGAAACAAGTCGAAAAATACAATCAGGGTTAGACTCCTAACTCAATCAGAACTCTGAAATAGAGTCCTGAATTAACTGGACTCTACAAAATGACCTAATTCTTGAAAAACAAATGGAAATAAATGAAAATGGAAATAAAAACAGACTCCTGACTGAATTAGGACTCGGGGACAGAGTCCTGATCGGACTGAAACTCTAGATTTTTTTTTGTATTTTCTGAAAAACAGATGAAAGAACTTGTGAAAACAGTGAAAACAGTGAAAACAATAACAAATATTGAAATAAAACAGAGTTCTGATTCAACTGAGACTCTAGGGACAAAGTCCTAATTGAACTAGGACTCTCAGATTTTTGGATTTTCTGAGAAAACAAATGAGAGAATTTTGAAAAAACAGTGAAAACAAGGTAGAATTGAAGTTTGGTTCAGAGTCTTGATTTAATTAGGACTCTGAGAAAGAGTCCTAATTCGATCAGAACTCTAAGAATTTTTTATTTTCTGATAAGTAAATGATGAAATTTAAACAAAGCTTTTGAAAACCAATGAAAATAAAGTGTGAAAACCAACTTTGGATAGAGTCCTAATTCGATCAAGACTCTGGGTAGAGTCTTGATTTGATCAGGACTGGTATAAAACCTCAGAATTTTGAAATTCTTTGATAAAAGTGTAACATTTTTGATAGATGGAAAGAATTTTGAAAGATTCTCTCAAAATTGAAATCAGGATCGGAGTCCTGATCCAACTAGGACTCTCTGAACAGAGTCCTATTTTGACTGAAACTCTGAGTTTTGACTCATTTTGAAAGATTTTGTTAAAAACATGTAAAAATAGTGACAAAAGACAGAGTCCTAGTCCGACTGAAACTCTGAAGAAGAGACCTAATCCGACTGAGATTCTTGAAGAAGAGTCCTAATCCCACTAGGACTCTGGGATTTTGGCCAAAACAGAAGATTTTAAAAGGTTTTTTCCAAAACAGGTAGAAACGGTAGTAAAAAGTAGAGTTCTGATCCAACTGGGACTCTAGAAAAGGAGTCCTGATCCAACTAGGACTCTAAGATTTCGGCCAAAATGGAGGAAATGGATAAGAGATATGATCCTAACCGGTTTAAAATCAAAATGGAGTTTTGAAAATGTTTTAAAAAGATAAAAAGATAAAAAGATAGAGTCTTGATCCAACTAGGACTTTAAAATTTTTGAGAAATTTGATAAATAAAGGCATTCAGAAGCGACACAACCTAAATGGGTCTCATCTGAGAATTGAAATCAGTTGAAAATTGAGTTTAAAACGAATCCAGATTGTTTTCTGAGAAAAACATTTCAAAATATAAGGTCCTGGGGGTTGGTAAATGACAGAATGTTGATTAAAACCCCAGGTTTTAAAATTGATTTTGAAAGAAAAGTTTTAAAACTCAAATCTGGATTAAATAGTTTAAAAACAGGAGTGCTGGATCTCGAAAATGAGATGTAATGACATGCAATGTTATGCAATGTAATGAAATGGTATGCCGAATGCATGCAATGACATATGAAATATATAAACACTGGATAAGAGTAAAAATTTGGGGTGTTTACAGATGCCCCTCTTTACTACTAAGCCGGTTGGAAGCCGAGCTTAGTGGCAAAGAAAAACACACCAAATTTGGCTAAAAAAATGCCCCAGTTAGGAGAATCTGACCGGGTATGAAAGAATTAGCTCTGATAGTGATTATGATAGGTATGGAATGGAGAATAAAGAAGAAATATTCATTCTGCAAGATTGAAGTTCAAGTTTTGCCTTTATCCTGGATGGGACGGAAATACCTCGTATGAAACAGAGCTTAGATTTTAACTCTTGACCTGATTGGGGAATGAAATACATCATCAAATGAGGCTCAGGTTTGTACCCTTAACCTGATTGGGCGGAAATGAAATACCTCATCAAATGAGGCTCAGGTTTGTACCCTTAACCTGATCGGGCATGAAAATGAACGGAATCCTCGAAAGAATAGACCGTGATGGAACCTTCGGATTTTGCACAATAAATCCGATAGAGGTTTTGCAAAAGGATGAAATTGGGGTCCCTAAAGCTTGAAAAGGGGTTTGATTTTGGGCGCCTCATTGCTGAGACTAAATAACTTTTGAAATTGATGACCTTTTGCGAGAAAATGATTTGTGACTTAACCTCAAGCCGAAATTGGACTGCCTATGGTGGGACAGTGGGGACACAGAAAAGTGTGTGAATCTGAGAGCCCAGGCGCTCACATTTATACCAAAGAAGGGAAGGAATCTTGAAAACTCTTGTTATCAAGTCCTAAAAGAGATAACAACTGATGTCAGGATGCGCCAAAGATGAACCTCAAGCTCTCGCTTCACACCAGGATAGCTAAAAAATATTATCAAAATGTTGAAAATTATTGTTGATTCAAAATAATTGAAAATGGTGCACATTGTTTTGAAAATATTCCCTCTTTTCTACCTAAAGTATTACCTCCGACCGGGCTTAACTCCGTAGAATCAAGATTCAAATTCAAATTGCTTGCGATTGGCTTCTTTTCAAGGAAGCTATCAATTTCCTTGATATGAGCAGAAAAGTGAGAATTTAATATTTATGAAAGCAATTGATGAAAGAATATTGATAATAGAATTTCACAAAATTAAAGAAGATTCTTGATAGATTTGGCAGTTTGATATCCTGGGAGCTTCTCTTATGATAATCTTTCTACACTCTTTTGGGCTCTCTTGGGCTTCAGGAGAGTTTATTACATCATCCTTCATTTTGGAGATGTCCTGACTTTTTCTCTCTTTCTCTTCTTTTGGAAGGGTACGTCACAAACTCCTTCAACTTGGAGATGTTTCGATCCTTCTCTGCTCTAGGGATTATATTGACGATATTAGCTCATTGGTTGATGGCTTCTTGATGATATCTGAAATTAAATACATTTTAGGGATTGTCGGGAGGTTCATCGCATCTGCCTTCATCTCGACAATGCTTTGGACTTTCCCTAGAAGGATCCGTCACAAACTCCGTCATCTTGGAGATGATCAAAATCTTCTTTGGCCCCGGGGGTCTAACTCGCATAATTCGTCTTCATCTTGACGACAATTGAGAGATCCATTTTGCAGATATTTAATTGCAGCTTAGGTGATTGAGGAGATATAGAAATTGAATGGATTTTTCTGTATCACCCAGGATATTTTGACTGCCTTATTTTTCAAGAATGATCTTTAAAAATGTGACATTGAGTGCGATCAATATCAATCACTTATGGCTTCGCAACAACATTGATTTTTTTTGCTGGCCATATCGAGGATTTATTCTGCATCCTTTTGGTTGACCAATTGAAAGATCTTGAATTTTGAATCCTTTTTCGTGAAAGCTTTGTCCTTTCGGAAGTAATACTGAAGGTATTCTGAGGTAATGTTTTTGTGTGATAAAAATTTTGAAGTCAACAAATATTTAATAACAAATTGACATAATTTTCTTAAAATCCTTTGTGAAAGTGAGCTTCTGAAGCACGACTCAACGCATCCATGACAGAAATTTTCTTTTCCTTTCCCCAAAGGAAAAGATTCAAAATTTGGAAATAGAAATTACTCCTCTCTTCCCTGAAGAGGAGGTGTTTGCAAAATGAACTTTCGAAGAGAAATTAAGCTTTCGTCAAAACTTCCTAACATTAGGCTTCTCTTATGGAAAGGGGGCCGGTAATGGTGAGGTCAATGAATTGGTCACGAAGGAACGAGTCCATCACACTCTCCCTGAAAAGAGGGTCCTTCATAATGAAATGGCCTAGTATGAAATTGTGGTCACAAGGAAAGCGAACTTCCGTCGAAGTTCTCCCTGAACTAAGGGTTCCTTGTATGAAATTGGAATTTTGTTTTGCAAACGGTTCACAAAGACACGAGTCCCTTCAAACTCTTCCTAAAAAGGGGCTAAGTGAACAAAGGATAGCATGCGAAAAGAACGAGCTCCCTCGAACTCTCCATGTGAAAAGGGTCTCTCGCAAGAGAAAATAATTGAAATTTGTATTGAGTGACCAAAAAGGGTCAAAATTGGAAATTGAAAATTTGAAATTTGAAATTGGAAATTTCAATTTAGAAATCGGAAATTGAAAATTGGAAATTGGAAATTGATTGACCTGAAGGTCAAAATTGGAAATTTGGAAATTGATTGACCCGAAGGTCGAAATTAGGAATTGAGTGACCCAAAGATCAAAATTGAAAATTGAGTGACCCGAAGGTCGAAATTGAAAATTTAAAAATTGGGTGGCCCGAGGGCCGAAGTGGTAATTGGATGGCCTGAGGGCCGACATTGGTGATTGGATGGCCCAAAGGCCGAAATTGGTTCAACTGAGAACATATCAGTTTGAGCACTGGGCTTTAAAAGACTACCAGTACGAGCACTGGTTTTTTGAAAGATTACCAATACGAGATTTGGTAAGGCAACCAAGAAGAGGTTGGATTTCATAAAAGGGACCAATTTGAAAATTGGATTTAACCAGATCGGTGTTAGATTGGGTTCGGTCTGAAGGTTCGAATCGGAATTCAAATCTTCAAGGAAAGACTAGATGAATTGGATTTTGAAAGAAAATTCGGGTCGGAACTCGAATTTTCTAGACCAATTTATAGGATATTTGAGTAGAAGTTCAAACCTTTAAAGGAAAGCCAAGCAAATTGGATTTGGAAGAAAATTCGAGTCAGAACTCTAATTTTCTAGACCAATTCTAGACATTTGAATTGGATTTGGAAGAAAATTTGAGTCGAAACTCTAATTTTCTAGACCAATTTAGAAGGAAAAGAAAACTCGGGTCAGAACTCGAATCTTTGAAGGAAAACTAGATCCATTGTGGAAGGAAAAAAAATTTGAGTCGGAACTCGAATCCTGAAGAAAAAGTAGATGAATTTGGAAGGAAAAGAAACTCGAGTCGAAACTCGAATCCTGAAGAAAAAAAATAGATCAGTTTGGAAGGAAAAGAAATTTGAGTCAAAACTCGAATCCTGAAGGAAAGGTAGATTAATTAGAAGGAAAGAAAATTTAAGTCGGAACTCGAATCCCGAAAAAGAACTAGATTAATTAGAAGAAAAGAAAATTCGAGTCGAAACTCAAATCCCGAAGAGAAACTAGACCGGTTAGAAGGAAAGGAAATTCGAGTCGGAACTCGAATCCCGAAGGAAAACTAAACTAATTAGAAAGAAAGAAAATTCAAGTCGGAACTCGAATCCCGAAGAAAAACTAGACTGGTTAGGAGGAAAGGAAATTCGAGTCGGAACCCGAATCCCGAAGGAAAACTAGACCGGTTAGGAGGAAAGAAAATTCGAGTCAGAACCCAAATCCCGAAGGAAAACTAGACCAGCATGGATTAGGTTTGAAAACATTAGCGAGTAAACCAGATTTAGAAAGTTTGACCAATAAAAATTGGATTTTGAAAGTCTGACCAATAACAATTGGATTTTCAAAGATATACCAGTGTGAATACTGGATTTTGGAAATGAACCAGTATAAGTACTGGATCAGTACGAATACTGTTTTTGGAAGAATTACCAGCACGAACACTGGATTTTAAAGATTTACCAGCACGAACACTGGATTTAGAAAATTTACTAGCACAAACACTGGATTTAGAAAATTTACCAGCACGAACACTATTTTTTTTTTTTTTTTGAAAATCTTACCAGCACGAACACTGGATTTTTGAAAATTTACCCAACTGATTTTGATGAGAGATTTTCAATCTTCATCCTCACGATGACTTAGACAACTGTCGGGGTCTTAGGATTTATCCTTTACCCTAAATGGGTAGTTCAGATTTATCTCTTAACCTGAAGGGGAAATGAATTTGATGCAAATGTATGCAAAATGAATACACATGCATGCAAAATAAGAGATTTGTTTGATCCTTCCTGCATACAGGATGTTTTGAAGACAATTTTCAAAATAATGCCCCAGTATAACTGGGGAGTGAGAAGTTGGATGAAAGGATAAGTAATTGATATTTGAAGAATGCTTTCTGACTTTGGATTGATTCTAAGACTCTGAAGAGGGTCATTCCTCATAAAAGAACATTTTGTAGAGGAGTATAAAAGGTGACATCAAGTTTATGAGGAAAATGGATAATTTATTCAATCATTGAAGAGAAATAACAAGTTGGTAAGAAAACTGGGACTATATTGTCCTTTTAAAATGACCAAAAGCAAAATGATTAAAGATGACATAGCCTTGACATTATCAGTTTCTTGGAAAACTTGATCAGGATGGTCAACCGGTATCTTCCTCATTTTCAACAAGGAGATTCTTGTCGATGCGATCTTGAATGATATTCTTCAGAACGAAACAATTCTCAGTGTCATGCCCTCCTGCCCGATGAAATTTACAGAATTTTTCTTTGAATCTGCCCATGACTGTTGCGGGATCAGCTACTTTAGGTAAACGGATCATATCTTTTGCGAGCATGTATTCCAGAACATTCTCCAGTGTCTGATCCAGAGGGGTGAATTTTCGATTCGTACTCCAATCCTTGTGCTTTGGCTTTTCTTGACCTTTTTCTTTATGCTGAGGACTAGATTGAAGAGGCTTATCATTGTTGAAGAACTTTCCTTTTTGGCCCTTAGATCCCTCTGAATAGTTATCATGATTGCACTCATCGGCAGAAAGAGTAAAGTGAGCCTCTGGAGATCTGACCATATCTTTTGTGAGCATGTATTCCAGGAAACTCTCGAGTATTTGATCCAATGGGGCCATCTTGCGGTCCTGGTTCTGACCGTCATGTTGTACTTTTTGCTGATTGCTTGACTTTTGTTGAGACTTGACCGAGATAGTCGACCAATATTCTTTTTCATTCTCAACAAAGAAATTCTTGTCAATATAATCTTGGACAATGTTCTTGAAGACGAAACAGTGTTCGGTATCATGCCCTACTACCCGATGGAATTTGCAGAACTGGTCCATAAATCTTCCCATGATTGTAGGAGGATTTGTGACTTTCGGGAGTTTTACCAATTCTTTGGCCAACGTATATTCAAGGATTTCATCGAGAGACTGCTCGAGAGGAGTAAACTGGCGATTGTAACCCCAGTCGTCCCGCTTTATCTTTTCTTTTTGTTGACTCAATTTTTTACTCTGCTTTGAAGATTTCTCTTTCTGACTTGTATGATTGCCTTTGCTATCTTTGCAATCATCGCGGTTGGCATTGACGAAGAAGGCGGAGTTCATCTTCTTTTTTGAATCTTGATTATTCCTGACGGGGGTGATGCTTTCGTAGAAGTCTTTGCTCCTAAAGACCTTCTTGCCCTTGTCACGGGCTTGCAAATATTTAATCATCTTGGCCATTTCCTTCAACTGTATTTGGATTGGATCATCCATTTTTTGATTTTTCAATTTATAGGTTGTCCCTTGTCTATGAGGGGATCTTTGAAATGCTTGCTGGACTTCATACTCTTCATCAGTGTCACCTACCGATTCTGATTCATCAGATGTATCCTCATGTTGGATATGTTTCTTGGATATCATCAGTTGCTTCTTCAGTGTTTGGCCCTTAGTCTTCTTCTTGCTAGATATCTTGCCAGAATTGGCCTCTGCTTGCTCTACCATCATCTTGCACATCATCTTTTGAAACATGACATGCATCTGGGGATCAACATCATCATTACCATGCTGATTTTTGTTTCTGATAGATCTTGAAGAGGTCATTTCCTGTTCTAAGGCTTGGCGAGTAACTGATACGCTGAACGGGTGTAATTTTTTTTGCCAGACCTTTTCTGAACCATATAAGGGTGCAAATACTCTCTGCAGGGCAAAACTGAGGATTAACTGCTGAAAATAGTTTTGAATAGGAAATATTTGCTAGATATTTTGATTGATAATTGGAAGGATATCTCATTACTAGGGACTGAGTCATCGCTGGAGTCATGACAATTGCGCTGCTATTCTTTGCAAAATAAACAACTGGAAATATGCCTTGTTACCTAGGCGAGGTCGTCAAACCAAAATGAAAATTAAAGGAATTGTATTGAAGGAAAAACATGATTTTATTAGTAATAAACTTGACAAATGGGAGGAGGACAGACAATATTCCACCACTTCTGATAATCAGAGGACACTCGAGGACCAGAAAAAATAGTGAGAGTAACAAAAGAATCTCAGCCATGTCTGACAGAATGGTATGCTCCGGACCAGTGATCTGATGTGAGATCGAACTCCGGCAAGATCCCTGATAGTAGACGAATTTCTATGCACTTCTGTCTCTGAGAGAACTATCTGACACAACGTTTGAGATGATAGTATGCGCAAAAAGAATGGGCCAAGTAGCCTGAATTGCTTGTCGTATGCGTAAGTATATCTGGGAGGTGATTCCTGACGATCAAAGTAGTCCCTCACGACTTCTTTCTCCTGAAGGTTATCGATCAAGAATCAGTATCGCGCAACTGGAAGAAGCTTTTCACCATTGTATCTGAATGAATTGGCTCGGGCTAGCACATGCCGAAGGAACCAAGATTGCAATGCATAGGTGCACCCTTCGACTAGAATTGATTCTTTGAGTGTGAAACGGGTCAACCCTCGGTACAGAAAATCGAGTGCGGCCATAGTTATAGAGAGGCGGTTGGTCTGTTGACTTCCCCACCTTCGCAGAAGTTGAACTATCCTGATATCCATGTAATTTCGTCCATCTGAAAAGAGAGCTAATCCCATAGTGCATAAGACCATCGCATGCTGGATTCTTTATCGAGTTGTTCGAGATAAGCAACTAACTTCCACAAATGCCCCATACTGTCTGTAGATTTCGAGCAGGTTCACATACTCATTTCCATTCTCCTCGATCAATGGTCAAGACTTGCATCCTGTCATGCAAGCTAAAGCGTCTCGGGGATCCAGACCCTTGACATTGATAAAAAATTGCTTCTCTAATGGATCTTCAGGTTGACCAGCTGACTCGGGTAATCCCATAATTTCTAAGAATTCGTCCATCAACAAAGTCATTTCCCCCCATGGGAACCAGAAGGTACTAGTGCTCGGATTCCACCGCTCTGCCAGTGCGTGGATCAAATTGTCGTTAATTGTCTGCTTTCCCACTGCGGATGCCTGTTCCAATTCACAATCGTCCAAATGGTCCGGAAACATACGAGAGAAGTTCTTGAGCCATGAATAATACCACTGGGGAAGGAAGGATCCGGTGTTGAGGACTCGATGTTCAGGAAGACCTTGTCGCACCTTGTAGAAGATGTGACCCTCAGGGAATATCGAATCAAGTTGACTGGATGCCATCAGATTGGAAAACATGGAAAATTTGGAATAAGACTTGAGAAGATTTTGAAAAAGATGCAGGAAGGATAAAAATGAAGCTGGAAATTCGAGATCCAAAAGAAAGAAAGGATGAAAAATCACCTGGAGTTTTGAAGAAAAAATAAAGGAGGATTTGAAAAATCGTCTAGGGTTTGAATAAAGTAGGAATTTTAGACAGTATATGGAAACAGATAAAAAAATTGGAGATTTTTGAAAATCGTCTAGTATTTTAGAAAACTTGTGGAAAGATGTAATAAACAAAACTAATATTCAATCACATCCCGTACAAACAAGTAGGCACATACAACATTCTCTAAAAGTTGACTCTAGATGCACAAGTTTTGAAATAGCTTTAGGACCTTAATCCTAACTCTAAGGTTTAGATCAACTGTGTCCAATCATGCTATGCCGATATACTTAGGTTGAGGCCCGATGTACGTGGCATAAAATCAATTTCTCTGGTTCTAAGTTCAAGTTTTCCAACATCCTTGAGCGCCTGCCGATATACGTTGGACTATGACCCTTGGTACGTGGCAGGGGGGTTTTCACCCAAATAGGTAGCCCAGTTGTGAGGCTTTGTCCCGAACTATAGTTTTGGAAGAAAGCCCAGCAACGTGAAGACCATGTAAAGATAGGTGGGGTAGTTTTTGAAAACATGAGCACATGCAAGAAAATCAGAAGGCTCTAAAACCTAAAGAGATAGAGATTTTAAAAATTTTGAAGAAACAAACATTGTTTTCATACAAATCCTAGATTGAGGAGTGTTGTATTTCAGACCTAGGTCTACGTGAGCATGAATAATTCTCCTCAATTAGTCCTACCAAACCATACCTAGTCTATATGCAATCCATGTTAGCTAGGTTCAAGTCTAGGCTTCTAGGTTCACATGATATCATGAAATAAAAGCTGACATTCCATGAAACACGATTTTGACAATTTGAACTAAGTTAAGCACACAATTAATCACGCAAAGACAAGTCTCATCTCGATTGTCAAACCTGTTATCATCGCAAAATTTTTACTTTTGCAAGTCAAACTGACCTTTGAAAAAGATTTTGAAAATAACCCGCCTTCGTTTTAAAATGCGGGATAATTCTGAAGAATGGGACTCGCCTGTCGGTACGAGGTTCAACCGTTCCTGGCACCTTTACCAGGGGTAATTGAACCAAGGATCAAAAGTGTGCTTAGCTTTGCTCAACTTGTCTAAATCGTGTTCTATTTCTTAAATGCTCAAAAAATCAGGCATGTGCTATGAATTTTCTAAAAATGCATATTTGAAAACATGATGTTTGCTTCTGAGATCTGAATATTTAAAATACTTGAAAATTCTTAGAAAAGATGTCACATGGAAAATCGTGAATCATGGTAAGAATTCAAGTGTTTTGTGCAGATGGATTTCTGAGGAATTTCAAGTAACTTTGGAAAACTTGATTTTTCTAAATTTAAACTTTGAAATTGAAGATATTATGACTTGCAAATCATGATTTGAACTTGATAAATACTTGAAATGTCATTTGAAAGCTCAGAATTTTGAGAAAATCGATTTTTGAATAAGACTTAGAAAATTTTGAGAAAATAAATTTCTCTGAATGGGAATTGGAATTAACAAATGAATAAAATGAATAAATATGAATTTGAAAGACTTGATTTTGAGAAATTGAGAAAATCCTTTTATATTTTTGAGAAATGCAGTGCATTTTGAAGTTAGCCTAAGAGTGTAGGTTGAATGTGGCTAATACGAAGATCACAAATCTGAGTCTCATTCGTATTCTAACTATGGCCATAAATACAAATTTCACCGAGTTTGTCAACTCCATAAGAGCTTGTACATATTCCATTTGTGTAGACCATGGTGAATTTGTAAAAATATGCATGAATGATGCATTCATCAGATATTAAAATTTGCAAAATTAAACTATATGCAATGCAAATCCTAATCTAAGCAGAAATTGAAATTCTTATTCTAAAGTTTACATTTAATTTACATCACTAATTGAATTTAAATATAGAAAAATAAAGTTTTCATTATCCCTGCAAAACTAAAAAACTTGTTAGTGAAGATATGTTGGCTTTTCTAGATTTATCCAATAATATCTGAAAATGATTGGATTTTGCTAGATATAAGCATTTTTCCATGATTCCCTGAGATAAACATAATGAAATAGGAAATAAAATAGAAAAAATAATAGAAATGGGTTTTGAAAATTCAAAATTGGGGTCAAAATGACCAAAATACCCCCGATAGCAAGACTATGGCCTTGAAATCAAGATTTTCAGAAAGATATTTTGTAAAATACAACTTTTGAAATTCAAATGAGGATAAATTGAACCAAAGATGATATGATATGATTAAAAATATGAAAATTAGGGTTTAGAATTTCGAAATTGATGTCAAATGACCAAATTGCCTCTGATAGCAAGACTATGGCCACCACAACAAAACAGTGGATTAGCGACGACCACATTCCGTCGCTAATCCGTCGCTAACAGGCTTAGCGATGGATTAGCGATGACGAGGCGACGATATACTTACGTCGCGATTTTTTCGACGCTAACTGGCGACATAATAAATTCGTCGCTAGGACCATCGCTAATTGCGACGGAATAACGAGCGATGTATTCTGTCGCCAATCCGCCGGTACTAAACGGCGACCTCGGCTTGGCGACGGATTTACGTTCGTCGCTAGATTTATTTGCATAGCGACAGATGTTTCCGTCGCTAATCCGTCGCAAACATGAAAAAAAATAAAAAAAAAATTATTTGAAAATTAAATACCGAGAACGGTACAATTTATATTTCATGTACAATTTATATTTCTTGTAAATAAAAAACAATCTACACAAAAAATTACATATAAAAGGAATCTACAACAATTAATCGTTCCACCTTAAAATTAACAAGTTTAATTATTTACAATTCGACAATTACAATTAGGAAACAACAAAAATAGAACTTCTTCAACACAGTTCTCTAATCATCGCCAAGATTTTGTGCATCTTCTTGTTCATTGCCTTTATTTGTCCCTTCAACTCCGCTACGCTGATTATCGCTAGCAGCCTACACAAGAAAAGAACAGTCAGTATTGATAAACAAAATATAATGAAATAAATTACACACTATATGTGATTCTATCATGTGCTCATATGTGTTCTAAGGCAATAAAAAAACTTTATATGTGATTCTATCATTCTCATATGTGCTCTAAGGCAGGCAAAAAACTCTATATGTGATTCTATCATGAATTATATGTGTTTTAAGGCATTAAATTTTTTTTATATGTGATTATATCATGCTCAGATGAGTTCTAAGGCAGCTAGAAAAACTCTATATGTGATTCTACCATGCTCATATGTGCTTTAAGGCAGGCAAAAAACTATATATGTGATTCGATCATGCTCGTATGTGTGCTAAGGCAGTCAAAAAACTAAATATGTGATTATAGCATGCTCATATGTGTTCTAAGGCAGACATAAAAACTCTATATGTGATTCTATCATGCTAATATATGCTCTAAGGCAGGCAAAGCAAAAAACTTTATATGTGATTCTATCATGCTCATATGTGCTCTAAGGCAGGCAAAAAACTCTGTATGTGATTCTATCATGAATGATATATGTTCTAAGGCAGTAAAAAAACTCTATATGTGATTTTGGCATGCTCATATGTGTTTTAAGGTAGTCAAAAAACTGAATATGTGATTATAACATGCTCATATGTGTTCTCAGGGAGTCAAAAAACTGAATATGTGATTATAGCATGCTCATATGTGTTCTAAGACAGTCAAAAAAACTTTATATGTGATTATATCATGCTCATATGTGCTCTAAGGCAGACAAAAAACTTTATATGTGATTATAGCATGCTCATATGTGCTCTAAGGCAGGCAAAAAACTCTATATGTGATTCTATTATGCTCATATGTGCTCTAAGGCAGGTAAAAAGTTATATATGTGATTCGATTATGCTCATATGTGTTCTAAGGCAGACAAAAAACTGAATATGTGAGTATACCTGAGAAGGACCTGCAATCGAAGATCCCCTGTTCAGCACAAGATTGTTGATCTCATCTCGGAGAAAGGTGGCGACGATGTCATGGAAGTAGTCATTCATTGTGTCCTTAATGATCTGACGTACATCATCACCGGAAAGAATAGACTGCTACTTGGAGCTTATGTCAGCGAAAGAAGTCTGTGAGTCGTAACTGAAAGAAGCAATAATTGGTGAAGTGTTCAGATTACTCCCAAACCCGAACACGCGACCTTTTTTGGGTTCATCTACTCCAGTCACCCATACTGCAGGATCAAATGATGGATGTTGAGTAGCGTCATCGCCATATCGCTCTACCATCTGTTGCTCATATGCCTCCTACAAAATAATGTTAAAAGTATGCATTAATAATTAATGATAACATTATGATAACTTGCATATTGTAATAATTATTAATAGAATAAATACATACCATTGTCGTTCTCGCCTTCTCTGATACGAAGACTATCGTGGTTTTCCGTTTATGTGTTTCAACAAACACATCTTTATATGGTACAATGCCTCCTTTTTCTGCTTCCTGCGAAGTTAAAGAACAAAAGATTTAGTTCACAAGTTTGCAACAATACTTATAAAATTAATATTATATATTGATGAGTTACCATTTTCTTCAGGTGGCTCCCAAATGTCTTAGATCCACCTGTGTAGATGGGCTTCGGGCATTTTCGCTCGATTTTGTGCAGCCTTCGCAAAACAATTTCGAAATGCATCTCCCGCCCACTTATCGCACATTTCATCTCAATAATCTCTCGTGATAGTAATAGGGCCATGGCCCTTCCACTGTAGTAGATCATCTATTACGCCAGATGTTTTTTTTGTTGCAGTCTTAATATTGTGCAGCATGTCTGCAAATCGATTGGCAGCCACCTTCTGCCACACCTTCCTTGCATCATTTTCTTCCACCGTAGTTGCGAAGCGATTCGAAGCCTACAAATATTTTCAGAAAGTTAGTAGACATTACTTAAAAAAATTAAATATGAAACACATTAACTATGAGGAACAACTGTATACCATGAATGAGGACCACAATCTGTCTAACACCTCCTTTGGGTACTCTTTTCATTGAGCAATCGGTCCTGGTAGATGTTGAAGAAGTGAATTCCTAATCTCCCATACTATTTCTTGTGGCTCAAACCTCGTGATGCATATGAATTGGTACACAATAAATATCAATATAAAATATTTATAAGATATGTAATAATTGAAAATGAAATACTTATGGTCGATTATCGATATACATTATTCGAATGAGTCTTCTTGTGCCAGACTGAGAAGACTCTGCTTCCTGTGTTGGCTCATGACTTGTGTGATCAACTGGTGTAGGTGGGTCGTGTACAGGCGAAACATCATCTGTAAAAAAATACGTTAGAAATTCTCAGAATGCGCATTTGAACTAATCAAGCATCTAATTAGTTATATGATATACCTATCACAGGAGCTCGTGAAGATGAAGGCTGGGCCTGACTACTACTGGATGAGCGACCACTGTAACCTCCATGAACCATATTCTAACAAATAACATATGTCATACAATACATTCAAATAATTCACATCAAGTATTACAATACATTCAAGTCATTCGCATCAAGTATTACAATAATTCAAATCATTCGCATCAAGTATTGCAATACATTCAAATGATTCGCAACAAGTATTACAATGCATTTAAATCATTCATATCAGGTATTGCAATGCATTCAAGTCATTCACATCAAGCATTGCAATGCATTCAAATCATTTGCATCAAGTATTACAATGCATTCAAATAATTCAAATCATTCACATCAAGTATTGCAATAATTCAAATCATTCATTGCATAAATTACAATACATTCAAATCATTCAAATCATTCACGTCAAGTATTGCAATGCATTCGAATCATTCGTATCAAGTATTACAATACATTTAAATAATTCAAATCATTCACATCAAGTATTACAATGCATTCAAATAATTCGTATCAAGTATTACAATACATTCAAATAAAATTTTTAATCATTCACATCAAGTATTGCAATACAACTCATTCATTCGCATCAAGTATTACAATACATTCAAATAATTCAAATCATTCACATCAAGTATTACAATGCATTTGAATCATTCGTATCAAGTATTACAATACATTCAAATAATTCAAATCATTTACATCAAGTATTGCAATACAACTCATTCATTCGCATCAAGTATTATAATACATTCAAATAATTTAAATCATTCACATCAAGTATTACAATGCATTCGAATAATTCGTATCAAGTATTACAATACATTTAAATAAAATTTTTAATCATTCACATCAAGTATTGCAATACAACTCATTCATTTGCATCAAGTATTACAATACATTCAAATAATTCAAATCATTCACATCAAGTATTCCAATGCATTTAAATAGAGGTTTGTATTACAAGATTTTGCTCACTAGCTTGAGAATTCTTCCTCGTCACTTGTTTGACTTTCTTCTTCTTCTTCTTCATTGTTTACCCATCCACTTGGTACATCATTTGGATCACATTCCTCTATGAATGTTTCATCGGCCAATAGAGATATGACATGCATATCATGCGCAACATCGTGACCATAAGCGAAGTCATAGACATCATCTGATTGATAGTAATCGCTGTCTTCAGCTAACTCATCTTCTTGTAACTGATCATACTCAGGGTATAGTTTGTACTTCACCTTGCAAACTGCCCACCATTCATTTTTATCTGACTTTTTTATACTCGGATATGAAGTATAATAAACTTGTTGAGCTTGTGAGGCTAATATGAATGGTTCATATGTTCCAAACCTGGATTTATGATTCACCTCCACAATGCCTGAAGCTTTGTCGAGTCTTGTTGTAGTTGGATCAAACCAATGACACTTGAATAAAGTTACCCTGTTATTTATGCCTCAGTAAGTCAACTCTATTATTTCCTCTATAACACCATAGTAATCATGTTCATTTTCACTGTAGCTGCTACCCTTGACACACACGCCACTATTCATCGTTGATTTGTTTATACCGTAATCTTTTGTATGGAATCGATAATCATTTACGATGTACCCGTTGTAGCATTACACAACTTTGGTCGGACCATTTTCTAAATCACATATTCCTTGATCTTTAACATCACCATGGCGGACCTACGCACAGATCACATAAACAATGATTGTGATCATGATCAATTAAGTAACTTAGTGTTGTTTATAAGTACAAAATTTATGTTAGCTTCTTTACCAACTGTTTCAACCACTCCACAAACTTAGTTTCACGTTCTTTTTGTACTTCTGCATCAGTGAGATGTAAAACTTTTCTTTGCAACTCCAGATCAAATCATCTGCAAACCACAAATACTTATATTACCGAGCCATGTATCCACATATAGAACATAAAAGGATTCATAATTGTGTTGCATCTATATATACTTACTCAATGTATGGGTCAATCGCTAAGCAATTAAAAAGAATATAGATGTGTGCTGCGTCTTGCTCTCGATCTGTCAAGACCCTTGATCAGCAACTACCAAATGCATGCCCAAGTGGTTGAAATATCGACAGCTTATCAGCTACAGTTACTTGTTCTCCATCATCGTTACGGGGCAGGCATGTGTAACGTGTTGGAATACGAGGTTCGAAGTACATAGATGAGAAATTTGAAATCTCTTCTAAAGTATACGCCTCACAAATAGAGCCTTTTACTCTTGCTTTATTACGAACCTTTTTTTTTAGGTCGAACATACATCTGGCAAAAATATACATTTCAAATTTTAAATATTTGTCATTAAAGAGATAAATATAAAAAAACATATATCTTTCAAATGGGTACATCCATCGATATTGCACAGGGCCACCAACCCTTAGTTCATATGGCAAATGCATGATCAAATATTCCATAACATCGAAAAATGCTGGCGGAAATATCTTTTCTAGCAAACAAACAGTGGTGATGACAGAGTCCTTGAAATCAGGGTTTTTTGAAATAAATTTTGGTAAAAACTTTGGATTTAGGATTGAAATAAATAAAAAATCAACCGTGAAGCATCATAATATGATTCTAAACATGAACAAACCCTAAAAACATGAACTTATACACGAAAATAAAAAAATATCATGAAAATCATTATTTTAGCAGTGTTTCGGGATCTTGCGGGCACCCTGTTTTGCAATTTGATAGATTCATGCATCAAATGGATTCCAAAATTGATAAAAATTGGCACCTGCACTTATTATCACCCTAAAATTAAATTGAAATCATAAAAATATATTTTTGACATTATTCCAATTCGAAAATTGCATTAAAACCCTAAAATATGCTATTTTTGTCCATGGTCACATATCAGTTTCAATGTCAGACCCGAATCAGAGGTCAATCTACCATAGAAATTTCTGAAATTTTACAGAGACAAACTAGACAAAAAAACAGAGAATTTCCTATTTACAGATTGGAAAAATCATCTTCGATGAGGGAGAAACCCTTCCGGCAATCTGGACTAAAATTTAATGAATATAAAATTGCTTAGAACAGGTACTTCCGATTATAAATATAGAAATAAATAGTAGCCTTCATCAAAAAAATTTTCAATTTCAGAAGTGAATATTAGACATAAAAATAATGGACTTTCTTTTTTACAGATTATGAATCGGATCTATGGTTTGAGATCTATGATCAATACAAGTCGGATTAGAGTTTTAATAAGTCATAATGATTTTTAAAAGATGAATCCGACTTTCTGACAAAGTAAAAATATCAAACAGAGACAAAAAATTATGAAAATTTCATAGTAAATAGTTCACATCAACATGAATCCACTGCACTTTACGGATCTTGAATCGGATATCGGATAAGAGAAATAACACATCTGCATGTTAGCCTTGAAATTAAACAATAATTTTAATCAACAGAAATCCCGATTTGACTTTGTATTTTATTAACAAGGTTTCCGAATCCTAAAACATCTGAATTTTTTACAATAGTAACTGACATATCCATGTATCCCATATAAAACCAATCAAAAATTTTAATGAATATTTCAATACGAACTAAAATGCTTTCTACTGATCTGAAATTAAAACATGCAGAAATCTAAGAAACACTAAAAAAAATATGATTTAAGCAAAAAAAAACATAAAAATTATCTAAACAGCGAAACAACATTGATTTTTATGATGAAATACATGTAATAAACATTAATATGCTAAAAAAATAAATAAAACATAGGGAATCCATGGTTGGAATTGCTTTTACCCTTGAAACCATGGATTTAATCCATTTAATCGGATGAATCTCATGTTTTCTTGGTTAAGAATATAAAAAATAATGCAATAAACAATTCTAATGGATTAGAATCATGGAAAACAGCATGGAATAGGGTTAGATCATCTTCTTGAATTGAACTTGAGGTTCTTGAGGTTGAATCCATGGTTAAATCCATGAAAGGGGAGTTTCCATGGTGAAATCTATTAAAAAATAATAAAAACATAATAAAATAATATTGAATAACTCACCTTGAAGATGCAGCTTCAATGGAGGAAGGTGGAGGTGATGGAGAGGAGAGAGAAGCTACGAAAATTTGAGAGAGAAAAGAGCTCCTTTTGCCCCTCTAAAGACCCCTTTTTATAGTTTTTCAAAACTCATGTAATTAGGACTAATTAATACCTAACTTTGACTTTTTCAAACTCTATCTAAAACCACCAAGGGAGGACAATTTTTTGTGGTTTCCTAACCCTAAATGAACTCTAACTAAACCCTAATTAACACCTAATTAAACCCTAAAAAGTTCAAATGTGATACCACCTAGTATGGACCCACATTTGGTTTTTAAAACCTGAATTTAAAACCTTTAAAAACCAATGGTTTAAAACTTAAATAAAATGGATTTTTAAAATTGATTTTGACTCCTCTAAACCCCTAACCTAACTAGGACAATGACTATCCCTAGTCTAACCTTGACTTCTTCAAATATGGCGCCACCCTGAGTGGGCCCCTCTTGAATTTTCAAAAACGATTTTAAAACTTGAAAATGAGAGGGTTTTCAAAAGAGATTTAAAAGTAGACTTTGAGATTGAAAGTTTTGAAATGGTACAGAGTCTTGCCTGAGTCAGAACTCCTCTGGATACGGTGCCAACGGGGTGGGCCCACATCAGGTTTTGAAAATTTGAAATAAATACTGAAAATGGCTTTGAAAAGGGGTTAAAATCAATAATTAAAATTCAGAATTTTTGACAATAGAGTCTCAAGCGAACTGGAACTCCAGATTAGAGTCCTAAAATTTTAGGACTCTGAGATTTTGGATTTTAAAAGCTAAATGAAAGAGTTTTTGAAAGATTTTATCAAAAAAATGGTGAAACAAGTCAGAAAATACAATCAGGGTTAGACTCATAACTCAATCAGAACTCTGAAATAGAGTCCTGAATTAACTGGACTCTACAAAATGACCTAATTGTTGAAAAACAAATGGAAATAAATGAAAATGGAAATAAAAACAGACTCCTGACTGAATTAGGACTCGGGGACAGAGTCCTGATCGGACTGAAACTCTAGATTTTTTTTTGTATTTTCTGAAAAACAGATGAAAGAACTTGTGAAAACAGTGAAAACAATAACAAATATTGAAATAAAACAGAGTTCTGATTCAACTGAGACTCTAGGGACAAAGTCCTAATTGAACTAGGACTCTCAGATTTTTGGATTTTCTGAGAAAACAAATGAGAGAATTTTGAAAAAACAGTGAAAACAAGGTAGAATTGAAGTTTGGTTCAGAGTCTTGATTTAATTAGGACTCTGAGAAAGAGTCCTAATTCGATCAGAACTCTAAGAATTTTTTATTTTCTGATAAGTAAATGATGAAATTTAAACAAAGCTTTTGAAAACCAATGAAAATAAAGTGTGAAAACCAACTTTGGATAGAGTCCTAATTCGATCAAGACTCTGGGTAGAGTCTTGATTTGATCAGGACTCTGGGATAAAACCTCAGAATTTTGAAATTCTTTGATAAAAGTGTAACATTTTTGATAGATGGAAAGAATTTTGAAAGATTCTCTCAAAATTGAAATCAGGATCGGAGTCCTGATCCAACTAGGACTCTCTGAACAGAGTCCTGTTTTGACTGAAACTCTGAGTTTTGACTCATTTTGAAAGATTTTGTTAAAAACATGTAAAAATAGTGACAAAAGACAGAGTCCTAGTCCGACTGAAACTCTGAAGAAAAGACCTAATCCGACTGGGATTCTTAAAGAAGAGTCCTAATCCCACTAGGACTCTGGGATTTTGGCCAAAACAGAAGATTTTAAAAGGTTTTTTCCAAAACAGGTAGAAACGGTAGTAAAAAGTAGAGTTCTGATCCGACTGGGACTCTAGAAAAGGAGTCCTGATCTAACTAGGACTCTAAGATTTCGGCCAAAATGGAGGAAATGGATAAGAGATATGATCCTAACCGGTTTAAAATCAAAATGGAGTTTTGAAAATGTTTTAAAAAGATAAAAAGATAGAGTTCTGATCCAACTAGGACTCTAAAATTTTTGAGAAATTTGATAAATGAAGGCATCCAGAAGCGACACCACCTAAATGGGTCTCATTTGAGAATTGAAATCAGTTGAAAATTGAGTTTAAAACGAATCCAGATGGTTTTCTGAGAAAAACATTTCAAAATATAAGGTCCTGACGGTTGGCAAATGACAAAATGTTGATTAAAACCCAGGTTTTAATATTAATTTTGAAAGAAAAGTTTTAAAACTCGAATCTGGATTAAATAGTTTAAAAACAGGAGTGTTGGATCTCGAAAATGATATGTAATGACATGCAATGCTATGCAATGTAATGAAATGGTATGTCGAATGCATACAATGATATGCAATGACACATGAAATATATAAACACTGGATAAGAGTGAAAATTTGGGGTGTTTACAGTTGTGTAACTTTTTGGGGGACAAGAAAACTTCATCTGCATTCAACATGAGCTCTAGTGCCTGTCAGGTATAAAGTTTCATATCATTTGTTTCATGTTGTTAGATTTCAAGCTAGTATATGCATGATTGAATACATATATGCATGATTGAATCACTATGAATTTTTATTGATAGCATTAGAACACATGTATGCATGATTGAATCACTCTAAAAATTTTTTGACAACCTTAGAACACATATAAGCATGATTTCATCACTATGAAAGTTTTTTTACTACCTTATAACACATATATGCATGATTGAATTACTATGAAAGTTTTTTGACAAACTTAGGACACATATAAGTATGATTTCATCACTATGAAAGTTTTTTGACTGCCTTATAACACATATATGCATGATTGAATTACTATGAAAGTTTTTTGACAACCTTAGAACACATATAAGTATGATTTCATCACTATGAAAGTTTTTTGACTGCCTTATAACACATATATGCATGATTGAATTACTATGAAAGTTTTTTGACAACCTTAGAACACATATAAGCATGATTTCATCACTATGAAAGTTTTTTGACTGCCTTATAACACATATATGCATGATTGAATTACTATGAAAGTTTTTTGACAACCTTAGAACATATATAAGCATGATTTCATCACTATGAAAATTTTTTGACTGCCTTATAACACATATATGCATGATTGAATCACTATAAAAGTTTTTTGACAACCTTAGAACACATATAAGCATGATTTCATCACTATGAAAGTTTTTTGACAACCTTAGAACACATATAAGCATGATTTCATCACTATGAAAGTTTTTTGACAACCTTAGAACACATATAAGCATGATTTCATCACTATGAAAGTTTTTTGACTGCCTTATAACACATATATGCATGATTGTGATACATAACACATTTATTTGATAGCCTTATAAACCATATATGCATGCTTGAATCACTATGACATTTTTTTGACAACCTTAGAACACATATCTGCATGATTGAATCACTATAAAAAAAATTTGTCAGCCTTAGAACGCATATCTGAATTCTGTTAATGTCCTTCACCTTATTGCTAGTCTATGTGTTATTCAGCCATGTTATTTTGATTGCCTTAGATTAGCTGCATCACATATAATTTATTTCATTATATTTTGTTTATCAATACCAACATTTCAGTTCTCTTGTAGGATGTTGAAGATGATCAGCGTAGAGGAGCTGATAGAGGCATGGATGAAGGGGAAGATCGAGACAATGAAGAGGATGATGATTCAAATCTTGGCGATGATTAGATTCATGTGTTGAATTTGTTTCATGTACTTGTTGTTTCAAATGAAACTCTTTGTATATGTTCACTTGTAACTAATTAGAATTTGGCGAGGATTAAAGTGGGTTGTTAAATTTATTTCACTTATAACTTGTGCTAAATTTGTTTCACCAGCTTTGTATATGTATTTTTCATGTGTACTTTATTTTTTATACACAGGTTATATAAATTGTATAACGAGAATTTTTTTCTCGATATTTATATTTCAAACAAATTTTTTTGTTTTTTTTTTTAAATTTATGATAGATTAGCGACGAATAATATCCGTTGCTAATATCCATCATGAATTTAGCGATGATAGGGACAAATATTTATCTGTCTCAAAAACTGAATCAGTCGATGTTTTGCGATGAAATATAATCCGTCGCGAATCCGTCGATAAATTGGCGACAAAATTTAGCGACAGATATGTATCCATCGTTAAATTTTAGCGACGGATTATCGACCAATATATATCTGTCGCAAAACCAAATCTATCATTATTTAGCGATGGATTAGCGACAGATTATGACATTCGCTAATCCATCACGAATTAGCGACATATCAGTTTTATCGCTAATTAACGACTAGAAAATTGCAACGGATGCTATCCATCATTAAGCCGTCGCCAATCCTTTGCTAAACGAATTTGCGACAGATTTGCAATGAATTATTGTCGGATAGCGTCCGTCGCTAATCTGCAGAAATCATGTAGTGTCAAAACACTTTACATTTTTCTAACTCGATTTTCTCATGTCACACAAGCAAGAGAAAATTTTCATAAAAAATAGTTCTTATATGAAACTTCTCATAGTCAAAATTTTCTTTTCCTATAACACTTTTTGGTGCTTCATGCTCTAAATATTTTTGTTAAAAGCAAGCGCTTTCTCTTTTTTTTTCTAATGTTTTAGAAATGAGTTTTTTTTAAAGTTTTACTAGAAAACTGTTTGTCCTTTCGGACGGGTTGGAAACAACAAATTAAATATGTAGCCTTTGTATGCACAAACTGTTTTAACTACAAATACGAAACATATTGGTAACTTGCAGTATAAATTTGCAATTTACAACATTAAAAAAAATAAAAGGCACGGAAAAACAATTGCACTGTTTTCTTTCCACTTGAACGACGAGAGAAGTAATAATATATATACTACACTACTTTCATAAAATCAAACATATTACACAGATTTAATTGAGCAATCTTTATAATAGCTATTATCTTCACGTATGCCATCATGCAATAATGAACGGATGAATGAACTGCTTAGTTTTTACAATATTGCATATGGTTTCTGCTTAGATTCTAATATTTAATTTCTATTAAATAAACTAAAACAATCACATCCACTGTAGTGTAGGATAATGTGGCCATAAACAGCCATTGGAAGGGCCACTCCTACAGTTGTGACTCGCCCAAGTTAAATGGCATGTTTTTTTAGAAAGGCAAGTTGGGGTTAGGCATACCCCTACCAAATTTGTCTTAAGTCCCATATGGCAGAGGGATTCGAACCAGGGATTTAGCTTGGCGTAAGACCCCACTTACCACATAAGATATCACCTCGGTTAAATGATGTGTTATGTATCAGTTAAACAAAAAAAATTAAATTAAATAAGATATAAGACAAAATAATATACAGTTACGTAACATAATTCAAGAGAGGCATGAGATTGAAGGGGCATTTCTCCTTTGGGTACAACCCATCCAAAACTCTTTGATGGATTTATATATGGCCTTAGAGGCCACTTCTATACATAAGAAAATCTAAGATTACAAAACATATCAAAGGACCAAAGATTGTGATTTAGAGCCAGTGCCCTTGGTGATCTACAATGCAACAACACACGCCCTTCGATCTTGTTTCACTATTTCCGCTGCGTACATTAAGGTTTTACAATGGTATCAAAGCCACTTGGTTTCTTCTTGTTGGTGGTTGTGAATGTGATCGGCATGTTGCAAAAACGTTGGGCCTACATCAAACGAGATAGACGGTGTTGTGTGTGCTCATAAACATTCAAGCAAACATATACAACCTCTGAGTTAGCAGGTAAGTCACTCTTTTGAGACCCTCTTTGAGGTCCTTTCAGTCGATCTACCAAACTATTGATAGGAACAGAGAATAGAGAGGAAATAATCGTGATATAAAAGAGAGAAAGAAAGGGGAAGAGTAGAGGATTTTCAGTCCTCTGTTCTTGTTTACTTTACTACTAAAAAATCATGAGTCTCTAATCATTGATGATGACCTCTCAAGATGGTGGATAAACTCAAGGGCAACATGACACATCTCAAAGACAAAAGAGGGACTTGTGGAACTAGAGGGGCTGAAGCCTGATGATCATAATATATATAGGTAATAATACCTATAGCGATGTGATTAGAATTGAAACTTATAGGCTTCAATTAGGAAAGATCAGTTTGTTATTGACAAATGTATCGTATATACTTTTCATAAGAAGGAATCCATTATCTATAGCAGACTTTGTCAAAAAGAGCTTTGAAGTCTATTTCTGTGGCGATAAGGTCACAATTGAAAAACATGAAAAGTTAAAGCTCAAGAGTCACTATGATGTAGATCATGGTATCTTTCGCCTTAATATAACTCCTTCAAAGAATAATGCAATTACTATTTCTTGTTATATTGATTGTGCAATGGTTGTCAATGCATATTTATGGCATTTAAGGTTAGGGCATGTTAACATAAATAAAATGAAAAGAAAAGTTAGCATGAAGTTACTACCTTCACTCAAAAATATAGATTTTGAGAAATGTGAACCATGCATATCTGAAAAAATGACTAGAAAACATTTTTTTAAGGGTAGCAGAGCATCTGAACTGCTTGTTATGGTATATATTGATATATGTGGGCCCTTAACAGTAGAAACACAAGAAAGAAAATTATATTTTATCACATTCATAGATGACTATTTAAGGTATGGATATATCTACCTAATTTCTAAAAAATCTAGAAATCTAAAAAGGTTGAAGACATATAAACATGAAGTTGAAGGTTTATTAGGAAGAAAGATTTAAATAATTAGATATGATAGAGGTGAAAAATATAACTCTGATGAATTTAAATCATACTCAGAGATAATAATATAACCCCTCATACAACTATGCCTTATACACCATAATAAAATAGTATATTAGAGAGAAGGAATAGAGCTCCAATAGATATACCAAGATCCATGTTGACACATGCAAACTTTTCTAAGAAATTTTTGAGAGAAGTCATAAGCACAACCATATACATTCTCAATAATGTTCTTTCTAAGGTTGTAGAGCTTACACCTCATGATTTGTGGACTGGCAAGAAGCTAGATTTAAGTCATCTACGAAAGTGAGGGTCACATGCAATGTGTTGATTCCTAGTTAGATGAGGGACAAGTTAGATAGCAAGACTATCAGGTACATTTTTATGGGGTATCCAAAAGGATCAAAGGGTTATATACTATATAATCTTGAAAATTGATTTATAGAAACTAAAGAAGTAGAATTCCCGGAGAGTAAAGGTGACTTTGATCCTGAGGATGATGGTGTCCCTCTTGATATCATAGATGATTCTGGGGTACCTAATCAAAAGTTTGATCATATTGAACCAATTATGGATGACTAATAGTCTTCACAATTACATATTTTGAAATAGTCGAGCACCTCCCTAACTACTACCTTTTCTTGAGTGAAGAATTATGTTACTTCATGAATTTGGATGAAACTCTTGATAATCTAAGTTTTAATGATGCAATTACTTCTAATGAATCTAAACATTGGATAAAAGTAATAAAAGTTAAGTTGGATTCCATATAAAGGAATAGAGTTTGAGAACTAACTACTTTACCTGAAGGTTGCAATGCAATTGGTAGTAAGTGGGTTCTTAAAAAAAAACTCAAAGTTGATGGAACTATTGATAAGTTCAAGGCAAGATTAGTTGCAAAATGTTATTCTTAATGTAAGGGTGTAGATTATGAAGAAAGTTATTCTCCTGTAGCAAAATTGGCCTCTATTTGCATTATTTTGGCATTAGTGGCTTATTTGAATCTTGACCTATATCAAATGGATGTGAAAATAGTTTTCTTGAATGATGAATTAAAATAAACTATATTTATGCTACAACCAGAAGGCTTTGAAATTAAAGGTCAAAAGGATAAAATATATAAGTTGAATAAATCCTTGTATGTGCTACTTGACTTTTCATAAAGTCGTAACCAAGTTGGGTTATGAGACAAATAATTTGAACCATTATGTATATGCCAAGAGAAGTGAAAGTAAGTTTACTATTTTATCCCTCTACATTGATGACATACTTATAAATGATATAGACATGATAAATAAGACTAAGTCTTGATTAAGTTATCAATTTAAAATGAAGGATATGGGTAAAACCTCATATATCCTTAGAATCAAAATTCAAAGAGATAGAAAATTGAGGTTGTTATCGCTAGGTCAAGAGAAATATCTTGATCATATTCTAAAGAGATTTAGAATGGAAAGTATGAAGGCAATGGGTACTCTGTGATTAAAGACTTAAAACTAAGCAAAAATGATTGTTCAAAATATAAACAAGAAAGGTTAAATATTCATTATACTCAGGCAATTGGAAGCTTGATGTATGTAATGCTTTGCACTAAATTTGATCTAAGTTTTGGTGTAAGTCTAATAAGTAGATACCAGAGTAATCTTGATTTTTTTCATTGGAAAACAATAAAAAGAATCTTTAAGTATCTAAAGAGAACTAAGAAACACAAACTATGCTATCAAGCACATAGGTTAAGGCTTGTGGGTTATTATGATGCAAATTTTGCTAGTGATAGAAATGAAGCAAAATCCACCACTTGTTATGTATTTACCACATAGATACCAGAGTAATCTTGATTTTTTTCATTGGAAAACAATAAAAAGAATCTTTAAGTATCTAAAGAGAACTAAGAAACACAAACTATGCTATCAAGCACATAGGTTAAGGCTTGTGGGTTATTATGATGCAAATTTTGCTAGTGATAGAAATGAAGCAAAATCCACCACTTGTTATGTATTTACTTTAGGAGGTGAGGCAATTACATGGTCATGCAAAAAGCAAGGGTGTGTGACACAACATACTTAGAAAGCTGAATATATAGTCTATAACATGGCAGCCACTTTTGGTGTCTAGATAAATCACTTCCTAAATGGTTCGAAATTAGATATTTCAAGAGATTCAATTCAAATTTATTGTGATAACAAAGCTGCTATTCATTTAATTTATACAGGAGATGATAGCTCTAAAAGTAAACATATTGAGGTTAAATAACAATATGTTCATGATATGCTTATGAAAAATGAAATAATAATTGGTTATGTTCCTTCAGATGACATAATAACAAATCCTCTAACCAAGGTAGTCACTGAGGAAGTTTTCACTAAACATGTGAGTCAAATGTGACTCAGATATGCCTAATTGATGAATATATAAGTCTACAATAAGATTGTGTGGATAATATATCTCAAGAATGTGTTTTGATGCTAAGACCTAATAAGTGAATAAGCTTAAAACACTAGGGCCCCTTATGGCCAAGTGGGAGATGTAAGATAATGTGGCCATAAACAACCCTTGAAAGGGTCACTCCAATGGTTGTGACTCTCCCAAGTTAAATGGCATGTGTTATGTAACAGTTAAACAAGGAAAACTAAATTAAATAAGATATAAGACATAGAATAATATACAATTACATAACATAATTCAAGAGAGGCATCTCTTGAGATTGAAGGGGCATTTATCCTTTGGACACAACACATGGAGCACCCATTGATCAATTTATATATAGCCTTAGAGGCCAATTCTATACACAAATAAATATGAGATTACAAAACATATCAAAGGACCAAAGGTTGTGATTTATAGTCAGTGCCCTTGTCGATCTACAGCGTAACAACACATAGCCTTTCAGTCTCATTTCACTACTTCCGCTACATACATCAAGGTCTTACATCCACAAGCAAGTTTAAAATTGATAGGTGAGTGAGGCCACTCATATATTGTGCCCCTTTTTGTCAAATCTTCAAGTCAATTATGAATTTAAGCTTCAAGTGGGTTTAAAATCTTTTTAAATTTTTTAGGCTTCAAATGTCTTTTTTTTTATCGTAAACACACAATTCAGGTGTGGATGTCTAGTAAATCGATTATGCTCAATATATTTATGGGTCAGAATCGCAAAAAAACTGAAAAATCCATTTAACATGTTTTATTTAGCATATTTCATTTAGCAAAGATGTATTACCCTATGTATATAACAATTTATGGCTGACGGTATATGAGAGATAGAAAAAGTAGATGAGGGTGATAAATAGGGGTGTCAATGGGTTGGGTTTGGTTCAAATCCAAGTGGAACTAGACTTTAACCCGATTTTTGGAGATGGTGTCGAGTCCGGAGTCGAGTCTAATCTGGTCCACTATAAGAAAAACCATACCCGAACTAGATAAGAACTACATGAACTAGACCAGACCATACTTGGTAAAACCATATTTTTTAATTTTACATTAAAAAATTGTAGGTCTTAATTGAAACTCGGGTTGGGTTCGCCTGGTATAAAATTTCACAAACTATACCGAGGTCCATGTATTAATTGAATTTTCGGGTTTGGACCTAGGTCTTAATCAGATCTTCTTATTTATCACCATAACCAGACCCTATAGGGTTTAGTTTGGACACTACAAGACAAATGTTAATTAGCGACAAAAATTTGCGACAAATTTTTTTCGTCGTAAATTTATGACGGATTAGCGAGAGAAAACTATCCATCGCTAACATTCGAAATATTTGTGAAATTAACGATGAAAAAAAGTTAGTCATTAATCCGTCGCTAATTAGTGACATATTCACGGCAAAAAAATTATGTCTCAAACTCCTTTGTGACGGATGAGCAAGAAAATTTTTTCTGTCACTACTCCGTCACTAATTAGAGACGAATTTTGCGATGAAATATTTCTGTCGCTAATCGGTCGCTACTTTTCGATTTAAACCGGCGTGCAAAATTCTCTCTCTCGTTACCCCCAAATTGACTTCCCCAAGCATCCTAGGGTTTGTCGTTCCTGAGGGTTTCTGCAGAGGGTGAGTAGGTGGGTGCCTCGGATTCGGCATCCGGAGGTGTATGGTCGGTGAGGATGGGGAATTAGATCTCGTGTTGCTCGGTGTGCCAGATGAGCTACGACGAGGGCCTAGGGTTCCGATGCTGCTCCAGTGCGGCCATGGCTTCTGCAGGGACTGCCTTTCACAGATGTTTGCGGCGTCGGCTGACAACTCCCTCTCGTGTCTACGGTGCCACCACTCGTTGTGCGTCGGCAACAACGACGATGCCTTGTGCAAGAACTTTGTCGTCCTGTTGCTTGTCTGCTAGTCGGGGTTCGATTACAGCGACGACTACGACGAAGACGAAGAGGAGGAGGAGAAGGAGTGGATTTTGGGCCATGGATTCCAAGGGTTCTTGAACGGGTGCTGCCACAACGACCGCGCCACCTCGAGCTTGGGCTCGATAGATTTGGGGTTGCACAACCTGAAGATGGTGAGACAACTAGCGAAAGTACGATGTACGGTGTACGGATTTTTTACAAGTCGATCAAAAAGTGGTGAGCCTGTAGAAAGTTTTAAACTCTTAGATTCGAACTCACTGCCTTGGAATTGAAATTATGGATGCCTGTCCATGGTGGTGTAGGGTGACTCCAACTGTGTTGGGAACAAAGCCAGAACATTCAAAAGGCCATGAATGTTCTTGTTCTGAGATGCTAATACTATTTTTCTGATCTACAGTCACCTAATGTTGTCACCACAGGTGGATTAGCTGACACTGTTAAAGATGGTTTCACAGGATTCCAAATTGGTCCCTTCAGTATGGAGGTATGCATCAACTTTGTTTTCCAAATCTTCTTGGTTCTTCTTTACCCTGGCATTATGGAGTTGCAATCTTTACTTTTTCTCCTTCTATTCTTAGTGTGATGTTGTCGATCCATCAGACGTGCAAGCCCTTGTAGCTACAGTGAAGAGGTCACTGGCTATCTACGGGACACCTGCTTATGCAGAGATGGTTAGGAACTACATGGCACAAGATCTTTCATGGAAGGGCCCTTCACAGAATTGAAAATAGGTGTTGTTGAGCCTTGAAGTTGTAGGTAACCAACCTGGATTTGAAGGGGAGGAGATAGAACCTCATGCTAAACATAATGCTCCCACTCCTTGAACAAGGGGTACTCTTTGCTTCTCTTCATTTCGCTACCTACTAACTGATACTCTTTCCTATAAAATTAATAGTTTTCTCATGGAGAATAGACTGTGTGTATCATCTCTATTCATGTATATCTGGATCAATAGATGTACCATGTCGTCCGCTTCTCATTGTTCTTGTATGCTATATGATTCTAATTAATGTAGTAGACCAGGTTTTCACTTATTAATGATTCTAATTAATGTAGTAGTCCATGATTTCAAGATTTTATGTAATCAACTATCAACTGACTTTTCTTTAATGCAAAGAGTGCCATCCAACAACTGATCTTTCCATCTCTTTCTCGTTACGGTTTTCTATAATTTCTTTTTTGTATTATACGTTTTGATTACTAAATTCAAGTTTATTTTATATTTATATTTATGTTATTTTGAGTAATGAAATGCATTATCTTTGCTGCAATCTTTGCTTGTTTTATTATAACATCTAAAATATGATGATCTTCCACTTCCTCTTCTACAGATTTTTTTTTATGGCTTTGGAACATGTTTTGTGATTTTGACAATTTTCTCTGTTTTTTGCTGTCAGATTTTGGTCCATATTGAATTGCTTCTCCATAGTTGCATTCCTTTGTAATTAGTTAAGTTGCTTATTAATTAAGGCTCACGCGCATACATTGGCATTCTTTTTTCTCACCTTGTTTTTCTTTTCTTACTGGATTTATACAAATTGAGAAATTTAAAATCAGTTTTAGATTATCTTTTTCTTCTCTTAATTTCTCAATCTTTTAGAAATGTCGCTTTTTCTACAATTATTATGAAATTGCAAATCCTTGAATCAAATTATTTTCATTTTTGTTGTTCAGTAGTGTGATCAAAATTTTGTTTCAGTTATTTGTTCCTTGCATTGTAGATTTTGTTTTCAATACTTTTGTCTTTTTCATTTTTTGAATTTTCAATCTGGTATATGTCGCATGCAAGTTTTCTAATATAACCACAATTCTATAGATAATTTTATAAAATGCTATTGTTGCTACTGTTTTCTCAGTTTACAATGAACCTGACATTTAGTTGACTTTACAATGAATATATGTATATATATATGTATGTATATATATATATATATAAATATATATATATATATATATAGTTAATTGAAGTCGGTGATATTGATCGACTTGCTTTAATATATATATCCATATTCTTGATGATCAATACTTGCTAGTAATTAATATTTAAGTCGGTGATATTGATTAATCTTGGGTTCATAGTGCATGTGTAGTGTGTCCATGTTCTTGATGATAATGGCTTGGCTTGCTACTAGTAAAATTTTATATGTTAAATATTGCCAAGTTGATAATGTGTTGGTTGAATGCAGACTTCTGAAAGTTTTGATGAAGTGGAGGAGTGAATCCCTGTTGTCGCTATCGTTGGTCGACCTAATGTTGGCAAGAGCAGTATTTTGAATGCATTAGTTGGAGAAGACAGAACAATTGTTAGTCCAATCAGTGGGACTACGCTTGATGCGATCGATACTGAATTTACTATATTGGATGGGCAGGTTTGTGGCATCTTAAAGGAATCAAAATCCGTTGTCATGCTTGTTTCAATTTTAAGTGTAATTTTCATTTCTATGTTATTACTGGCTATCAGATAAGTCAGTCAAATTATTTACACATTTCAGCTTTTCTTTACAAATTATTTTTATCAAAAAGTTAAGGATATGCATGTTATCCATGAAAATAGGTATGCTCATTGCTTCTGACAATATGGTTAAATGCCTCTTATAAAAGGTTGGAGTAGCCTGTCTTGTTTTTTTAGAAAATTGTATCTTCACATCATAAGTTGCTCAAGTGGTCTTGATGTTCTTGAAAGAGTTATTGTTGAATGATTACTTTTTGTTGCAGTCAAGGATGTTGTATTCTTCCTCTGATCATGATGGTGGTTTTATCTTAAGTAATGGGAGGCTCTTGCTCTTTTGCTCATTGGAATTTCTGTCATCCAGCTTCAGTCACTTTTAGAGGGTACCACAACAATGGGTTTATCAGTTGCTACTGTTGCATATTTGTATACTTCCATTTTTTTTGTTTTCTGTCTAATGTTTATATGGTCATTGATATTCATTGGTTTAATCTTATTCTTTGTTAGATGTCAAAGTGCAAAAGAGAACTTCAACATCTAGCTTTTGTATGCTTTCATATTTTACATATATATCCTGTATAATTGCATCTACTTTGAATAAGATAGTTTTTTCAGTTTTCTGTATTAATCAGACTTAGAATACTGAATGCTAATCCACATGCTCACTCGAAGGCACACATGATGTGCTATGTATAAGTAGCCCATTAGGGGACACGTGCTAAGTTGTGGAGTCTGATTCAGAGTTTTTTTCTTACAGGAGGGGGTTCGGGGGTTCACCCCAACGTAGGTCCCGCTGCGCGGTCAGCGAGCGGGGGTCCAGGGGGGGCGTCTCTGGTGGGAGGGGGGGGGGTAGCGCCCCCCAGACTAATTTTTTTCTTGGGCTTATGTTTGAGACCCGATTTCTTATGGATCATACCCGATTTTTTACTAGCAGCTTAGTTAAAACTGCGTAAAAAAAAACCCTAATTTTTGGTCAAATGAGGACTTTGACCCTCATTTGATTAAAAAATTCAAGGCGTGTATGCTTCGGCTTGAAGTGCGCCTCGCCTTGAGGCATGCGCTTCAAGGCGTATGAGGCGCACGCCTCAAGGTTCTTTTTTTTAATTTTGTGATGAATTAGTGACGTATAATATCCATCGCTAATATTTAGCGATGAATTTTTGATGGTTTGCGACGAATTATATTTCATCGCTAATTCTGTCGCTATGTTATCGATGGAATTAGCGACGAAATATAATCCATCGCAAACCCAAACCAGTGCTTATTTAGCGATGGATCATGTTTGTTGCAAATTAGCGACAGGAGTAGCGATAGATAAGTTCTGTCGCTAATTAGCGACCAGGATTATGCGACGGATGCTATTCGTCGCTAATCTATCGCTAAACTTTTTAGCGACGGATAGCGTCTGTCGTTAATCCACGTTTTTCTTGTAGTGGGATCAAGTTCGGGTAAATCAGACATGTTGACACCCCTAGCGATTAATGCCAAAGAAAGAAACCTAACGTATACCACTACATGTTCAAGAAATCAACAGACTAACATGTGCATGTCGGGCGCAATTTGTGCTTGATTTCAACAAATTCAAAAATGGCATTCCCATCACCCTTATATATCACCCTTATATGATATGTCATTTTGAAAAAGATATAACTGTGCAACAAATTTGTGCAGTCATACCCCTCATTCGTCTTTAAGTAGTAAGAAGTTTTGCTTAATTATGAGCAGTGCCAACAAAACAACTGGCCTTAAGTTGAAGATGTCATGTTATACTGGACCAATGTTGTCACTATCAGTATCCGCCCTGAATCCTTGGGCTACTGATTCAGTTGTATCGGCTGATACCGATACTCAACTGAATCATTCTGTATCGACTCAAAAATAATAATAAATTATAAGGTATCAATCAAAACATGACACATGTTAAAACCATTAAAATAAATTTAAAATAATATTAAAAAAGTATTTTTTGGTATTTTTTACAATTATTAAAAATAGCAGATTCAGGCCTGCAACGTGTCGAAACTCTTCCTCCGGTACAATGCCTGTTGGCCAATACCCACCAATACTAATAACATTGTTTTGGACTAGTGATTAATTGTTCATATCAGGAAAAAGAAGGGGTTAAGAATTTTCAAAAAAAAAAATTTTGCCTTTTTTTCCTGTCAACTAATAATGATACATACAGATTATCCAAAAAAAAACTTTACAATTTTTTATATTTTCCTCCATTGAAATGTCTTTTTTACCGTTCGCATCCACGGAACTGATGAAGTTCGCACGATATATCCTTCTGCTTCTTCTCTGGTGCTGCATACGCCCACTTAAAATGAGGTCCGAATACATTAATGCACTAATACGAGCTCTCCAACTATGATCGTTGTGGATTAAATTATAATCAAATTGCTTTTGGTCTGTTACCAATGTCTGTAATTGGATATTACATGGTTTGAACAATTATGAATTCAAACTCAAATAAAAATATCTATAGATAAACCCTTTTATTCGATTACCAATTAAAACATCATTTCTTGGTTCATCAATTATTAAAATGTGCTGATTCTGATTGATGAATTCTTGACTAGCAACAGGAAAGTGTTGAGAATAAGCAAGCTATGCAAAAAAGACGACCACTAACTGTTGTCATTTTCTTTGAAATTATGCTCTTTCGTCAGGCCTTTTGTGTTTGTTCCTTTTTGTACAGTTCTATGTATAATTGATGAAAATTATTCCTTATCAGTTTCCCATATTATATCCTGTGAACTTCATCAATTTCGAGCATGTATTTGGCGCATGTGAAGGATAAAAATAACATTTTAATGCTGGCTATTTGTGATTTTGGACTTGAAAAAAATATTACAAATTGTAAGGTTTTTTTTGAAAAACACATCATTTTTACAACACATAAGTCATTCGCATCACCCTTATATGATATGCCATTTTTAAAAAGATATAACTGTGCAACAAATTTGTGCAGTCATACCCCTCATCGGTCTTTAAGTAGTAAAAAGTTTTGCTAACTAATAATTATGAGCCGTCCCAACAAAACAACTGGCTTTTAAGTCGAAGATGCCGGGTTATACTGGACCAATGTTGTCAATATCGGTATCGGCCCTGAATCCTTGGGCCACCGATTCAGCTGTATCGGCCGAATACCGATACTCAGCTGAATCATTCTGTATTGGCTCAAAAATAATAATAAAATATAAGGTATCAATCATAATATGATAGGCTAAAACCATTAAAATAATTTTAAAAAAATATTAAAAAAATATTTTTTGATATTTTTTACAATTAATAAAAGTAGCAGATTCAGGCCTGCAACGTGTCAAAACTCTTCCGGTACTATGGGTATTGGCCGATACACACCAATACTGATAACATTGTACTGGACCAGTGATTAACTGTCCATATCAGGAAAAAGAAGGGGTTAAGAATTCTCAATTTTTCTTTTTTGCTTTTTTTTCCTGTCAACTAATAATGATACATACAGATTATTAAAAAAAAAAGGAAAATTTATGCATAGGATATTACTTTTAACAACCTGCCTTTTCAAAGTTTTAAGATAAGCGCCTAACTTATGATGAAGTTGTTCTTACCTTCACCTCTAGGAATTCTCAATTTCAATGGTAAAAGAAAGCTTCATTGTAGCGTAAACTCTGTTTAGAAAAGGAAAAAAAATAACAAATTTTTGTTTTAAATATTGCAACCCTTTATTCACTCTAACCATCTAAAAATGGTTCGGTCTGATGCAGAGTGATTGTAATTTTTTCTTAAGATAAGCCCTTATACAAAAATTTCCCAAAATAAGGAAAAAAATAATAATGATACAATCATGAAAAAAAAGAAGTATTTTACTTGTATGATTAGGCAGAACACTTGGGTATAGGTACACAGAAATGAGAGAGAGAGAGAGAGAGAGAGAGAGAGAGAGAGAGAGAGAGAGAGAGAGGAAATGGTGGTGGTTCCTGGTTAGTGTGGTCCTGGCATTCCTTTTCACCTTTTTCCAATTCGCTCCCACTGACTAAACCCTACTCCCTCACTTCATTCCTTCCTTCCTGCTGCATTCTTCTCTTCTTCTCCCTTTCTGTTTCCGCAGCCACCACAACGGAGTCTGGTTCTGAAGATGCAGCGGCTAGGCCCAGCAGTAGCAGTGGCAGCAGAAGAGGCAAAAGGAAAGGAGAAGAAGCAGGAGGTGGTGGTCGAGGAGGAGGAATATGAGGAGGAGAAAAGGAAGAAAACCACCACCGCCGGGCTCAGCCGGAAGGGCTCCAATTCCGTCCAGGGGCCGTGCTGCCAGGCGGAGAACTGCTCGGCGGATCTCACCAACGTTAAGCGCTACCACCGTAGGCACAAGGTCTGTGAGCCGCACTCGAAGGCCACCGTCGTCGTGGTCGCCGGCCTCCGCCAGCGTTTCTGCCAGCAGTGTAGCAGGTACCGCCTTTGGAAATTCTGGTTCTTCAATTCCCCATCTTCCTTTTCTTCGGAATTCTGCTTGATTCTGAGCTGTTCTTTGCCTATTGTTCTTCTTGAAGGAGTGCCCATTTGCTCTCTTTTGGTTAATTCGTTGGTCTGAAGGGATTCCGCACTGCCATCTTCCTCTTTTTTGGTAATTATGTTTGGTTATGGACTCTGCAATGAATTCCTTTTCTTGGGAATTCTGGTTGATTATGAGCTTTGGTTTGTCTGCTGTTGTAATTGCTGAAGCAATCTTATTTGCTCTCTTTTGGTTAATTCTGTTGGTTAGAAAGGATTTCCGCACTACCACCTTCCTGTTTCTTAGAATTTCTTCATGATTTTGGACTCTGGAATGGCTGTTGTTCTTGTGGAAGTTGTGTCCACTTGTTTTAGTTAAGCTAATTCTGTTTTTTGTAAAGGTTTCATGAGCTAGCGGAGTTCGATGAGGCTAAGAGGAGTTGCCGGAGGAGGCTGGCTGGGCACAATGAGCGGAGGAGGAAGAATTTGATGGACTCGCAAGTGGATGGGACAAGCAGGAAAGAAATCGGGAACCAACTGAAGGATAGCCTCTGCAAGCCTTCCGAGCAAGCAGGAAGGATGCAGATAACGTTGCAGGCGGCTCCCACTTACAGGCATTTTCAGATCAGATAAGATCTGGGATTGTTTCAGGGACCCTCGCTATTTAAACATGCTGCTCTCTCTCTTCTGTCATCTCTCTCTGGATTCTGTTTTTATGGGCTATTTACCGTGTATTGGGAAGATATGTGACCCGCTAAACGGTGTATGTAGTTGATCATTGCCCTAACATAATGAATCCTTGGTTTCTCTCTTGGATTTATATTTGCCAGATGGATATCTGGTTCTTATTTATAATTATTGAAGTGTCTCAGTGGTTCTATTACCTTGTGTTGAACTTGATGCTATCTGTTTTTCTTTTTTTTTAGTTTCTGTTTTGATATTATTCCTTCCTATCTTTCTATTTCTTTTTCTTTTTGTTTATTTTCTTCGTTTGAATATAGCAGTTTTTGAATTTTGATTGCCAGCTCAAATTTGTTAGTTTCGTTGGGGATACTGAATGTGCATTGACACAGGATTTCTTATTCTTTCAATTTAGTTTTTTAAGTGGAAGGTTTTCTCGAGTGTTTCTATATTGTTTTTCTCTTTCATAAACATGATTAATGAAAATAAGCCTGCTATTCTCTAATAGTGCATTGAGTACATGGACGTAGACAAGGAAGACCTTTTAACTCATGGAAAATGTTAATTGAAGAATTTGCATTTGCATTTGCATGGTTGTAGTCCACCTTCTACCTTCTGTCTTGTGTTTGAGTAACCTAGGTTGAGGTTTCAAGTTTTTGTCATCCAGATATGTAGAAACTATGCTGAAGAGATCTTCATCCATCACTGAACAATTGTAATCTCTTCCCTACCACGACAGAGTGAGGTTAGTTGTAATACAAAATTGGTTTCCCTTTTCCCATATCTAATCAGTCTGACCGTATGCCCTTCATTGCATGCCTTTACTATTTTGCATTGGATCTGATTTTCTTTGTTCTTTTTATTCTTATAGCCAAGGATCTGGTCAAAAGAAATTACTATGCTTGCTTAGAGCGCTGACCATGTTTGTTGGAATGCACTTGTGCTGGTCTTCTTGGGATTGAACATGGTGGTTGGACAGTAGTCATTCAGACTTAGTGATGGCCATTATTGTCAGTCCTAGCCAAGGATGTGGGGTTCAAACTCAGAGGAGACTCTCTATGAAAAGAAAAGTATCATCTTTTCCTTTCTAGATTTCTTTTCCAATATTTTAGTTGTCAATTTGGCTACAGTTTCTGCACACACACTCAGTATTATGCTCTCATGTAGTAAGACTTTTTATTTCATTATGTTTCTTGACAATTGTTCATGATAGTCTCAATTTTATTGCTTTTCAGTCTTATACACTGAAAAATGGTACTGTTCTTTTTTTTGTGTTTTTCCCTATGATGCAATTGTTTTCTGCTTCATATTTCAGAAGATTAAGTGCTTTCCCTGAATTGCTTCATATTTTATCACACTTCTGATCCTAATAGAGTGACAGATGGTGTTTTGTACTTGAAGTCCAGCTATAGTGGTTTCAATGTCTAAATGGACTATGAGAGGCAGGTGTTGTGGTGCCCTTCTCATTTCTGTGCACTCCTTTATGCTGTACTAAATGCACCTGGACCACCTGAAACTTTTGCCTTCATGAGCTTTAGCAGTTCATGTGGTCCTTCTTTCTAATTACGTCCTCCTATTTTCCATATAACCATTGCTTTTTTCAAATGGGTTTCCAAGCAAAAAAAAATCTTTATTTTTCTACTGTATTATTTTGGCAGTAGGCATAATTTGGAGGATGTATTTTCTCGTGGTACTTAAGTTAGACTTTGGTCTTGACATGTGCCAACAGTTAAATGGATTTCATGTGACCTTTGCATAAGTTCACTTTCTACTAGCCATCTGCATCATTCATTATCTTTTCTGATCCAATAACATGTACTAGATAGCCAACTATGATGTGTATCAAGTAGATGTTGCAAATGTTGCCTAAGAGGGCAGCCTATTGGGAATCAAATATGAAATGATTGACAACTGTAAGCCATTGATCCTGCTTGATGCAGGTCATTGCACAAAGATTCTGTTCATTGCTGAAACATGATGCTCAAGGTTGAAGTATTCAATCTATCTGTTCATTATACATTTGAATGCACTTTAGGTGGGATTGGCTCAGTTTGGTTGATTGAGCTAGCCCTACGGTTGGTTTATACAGAATGCTTGAATCACGTGAATTCTTTCCTTCTGCTGCTTCTGTTAAGAGCCAACTGAATCAACCTTATTTGTCATGATGACCTTTTTTTGTGCTTAAACTCGTCCCTTTTTTCCATTGTTTCTCCTCGTTGCATGTCTGGTTTCATTTTTTATTGTCCTATGCTACATATTCAGTATGTATAGAAAAGTTCTTCTTGGAGCCATTAAATAATTTGTGATGAAGCTTGAAAAAATGTCTAGAAAATTATAAATGGAAGTAGAAAACATAGAACAACTGAAGAAGGTAAAGGGGAGCCAGAGAACCTTAAGAGACAAGTAGAACATGAAAATTGATCTAAAACATATAAGCAAATGAAAAATATGATGGGTGATGCTATAGGAGTGGGGCAGCAGGGCCAAGGATGAGGAAATTGGTGAGAAACAGTATGAATTTAAAATTGAAATAAGAATAAGAATAAAAATAAAAATAAAAATAAATGAAAAACTGATGCTTGAATGTTGCTATATGTAACGACCCCAACTCATCCACTCGAAAATGCGGATTTTTTTTTTTTTTTTTATATTCCCAGAGACCTGGGGCCTTTACAGTTCCACTCACCGCTGGATAACCACACACCACGATAGAGCTTACACTTATCTTCCAAACCAACATCAAAATCATTATTCATTTATTGAAAAACTGCTAAACATGTCTAGAGACACTTGCATAATGAATTACTGAAAGTGCAACATCAATTAATAGAACCAAAAAGGAAAACAAAAGTAAAGCCATGATGTCCCTCTAAGATGTATCCAGCAAGTGCGTAACACCCGTGACTTGCCCAGACACCAGTCGCTTCAATGAGTTCCTGCTCCTGTGAAAAACCATAAAAAGGAGGGGTCAGAAATCCAAAGGATTCTGCGTACAGATCCCTCTAATGAAAATAAATGAGCATAAAGAACACAAGTACAATTTTATGCAATTCTCCTTAAGGAAAAGCAATTATTACATCTACTCAATCCAACTTAAGCATCCATGCAACATCATTTAAGTATGCATAAACTTTAATCAATAACAGGTATTCACTTTGAGTAAGCAGGGTATTCTACATACATTAAAGAGTAGCCATCACCCATCAACGACATATATCAGGGAAAAGAAACAGACCATGCCTGATCTAATGCATAGCAAAATTATGCATGATATATGTGTAATGTATGAACACCTTATTTTCTTTTATTTAAGTTCATGTTTCCATATGCATGCCCTATTAAATGCATACAATTTTAAGTTCCTCTTTTTAATTTCATCGCCCGCGGATACACCAAACGGGTAAAATCCCCGAGGTCAAGTTAGGTTCATAGGGTAGCTTAGTACACAATTTATATTTTATTACTGGGTTCCCACTTAGCTCTCGACCGAATCGCCTTCGGAACATTAGACCTTCCACATCTAATGTCGAGGACACAAGGGACACCCCACGCCCACAAGTGCCACTTCCTTGGTACCATAACCTCACAACTCTGACTAACACACCACTCCCGGGTAAAGTGGTGGATTCTCCCTAAAACCGTGGCCAGGAGAAGAACCTCAATATCGGGTTCAGGGGCAACAACGCACACGGAGTTTTTGTATCCTCACAGTCTCCCCAAGACCGGATAGCTAAGATTCTCATACTCCAGATGAGATATCTCACAATGTATATTACACTGTTCTTGTTTCAGTATATTTTTATTAAAGTCGATTCTTTAAGTTTACAACCCCATATGCAAAAGTAAAGTGAAAACCCGCATTCTCCCTTGCGGGAACCCTTACGGGACTCCAGCCCGTGAGGACAACGGGAACAGTGTAGTAGTGTGCCCAACCAACTTGTGTGGTTTGAGTGATGCTATTAAACATATCATTTTTACATTCTCACTACGTGTACTACCTCCATCACATATGGGTATCCACCAATACATATCTCCTGTGAGTATGTGCACGCGAATAAACCCCGCAATTTCGCATACTTATGTTAAATGAGACATCAATAGTCTAGTAGAAACATGACTATACATTTTACACGCATACTCATAACACTACTCATTCCCATCAAAATGTACATCTATTAAAAACTCATACTCCTCCTGTCAAACCGAACAATATATCACTGAAGAAGAAAAGCAGGAATCATATATTATTTTATTTTATTTTATTTTTATTTTTTTTTTAATAAACAAATCCAGCCCAGCCGACCTTGTCGGCTGGGTCTGACAGCATATGCACAGGCCCGGTCTGGGCCTGGGTATGCTGTCAAGACCTAAACAGCATAAAGAAAATCCCCTTTATGAAATTCTGTATATATATTATTTCTTTTTAATCCTGCGAAACCCAGCCGACCCTATCGGCCGGGCCCAACAGAATACACACAGACCCAGTTTGGGCATGTGTGTGCTGCGAGTAAACAACATCTTACATGTTTAACAACTATTTATGTATATATTTTCCTGTAACATCTGTACCACAAGCCAGCCAAAAGCAAGTCATTCATCACATGGAATAGACTATAGATTTCTCTCTAATTTAACTGTACCATGAAGACATTATTTCGATAATATTCAATCATATGTAAGAAAAATAAAGAAAGCAAGAGTGTGAATGGATAACATGATTTCAAGCCCATCTCAAGCGAAACTCCATCCTGAAAGAACATGAACTGTACATTCAGCCTAGTGTGATCTCAGCCCACGACAACAAGGTAAAAATAAGCAGGCCAATATACACCGTTGAAGTCTTAAACAAAGCACAAGCTGCATTGTGAAAAGGCAATCCAACATAGGTTCATAAACACCCATTACTTGGTGGAACAACTCAGCGTGAACCCGACACGGATGTGTCCCTAATCATATGTAGAGTTCTCCCCCTACTTCCATTTAGACTATTCCAGAATATGCAAGAAGCTACACAGGGTTTTATCCATGGGTCCTAACATAAAAGGAATCCCACTACCGATACCCAGCCCATAGCCCCTTAAGAAAGATTCTTAACGTAAGCCCACAATTCCAGATTTTTCCTTTACAGACAAACAAAAATTATCATTATTGAAAAACATGCACAGGCTGATCAAATTTGTAAAACATACAAAAAAGGAAATGACTAACGTCACATTCGAGTCAAAGATGTCAATGCACTTATCAATGCCAAGCAAGAACATCAGAATACTGAACCTAAAACCCCTTGTTTTTTTTTTTTTTGCTTTACCTGAGATCCCAGGCCAACACCCAGCCGATTGACTGAGTCGGTTGGGCCTGCCCTGGCCTTGCCACAACCAGCACCTGTACCCAACCAACCGGGTCGGTTGAGTCCCTGCCAAAACTAACACCACGCCCAAGTGAGAAAAACTGCATTCAATGATACTCTGCTTCCTACACCCTTATGGCTACCAGGCTCTTCATCAGCTTGATTTGACTACATGCCACAACTATCCCAATTTAAAAGAAAGCCATAGGGTCTGATTTTATCCCAACCCTGCACTAGATATGTGAATCTTGCTTCCACATAATGGACCTCTCACATGCCCTTTTCCAAGTAAAACAGAAGGGTTCAATGCTCCTACTTACAGGGATTAACATAACATGTAGTATTTTAACTAGCTTGGTGGAACGAAAATATCCATGTTACATGGTCCAAATCTAGCAGATAAAAAATATAGATCAATCTAATCTTCCAGACTCAGCGAGCAAAATTTAGAGTGAGCAAATTTCATACCAAATCCGGTTTTCAGTTTGTACGCATAAAAATCATAAATCATTATTATCCATCTCTTCCCTGACAGCCGTTGACAACAAATTATAAAACTACAGCCTTCTCAAAACAATAGAATATGCAAGATCGAAACACAGATCAAGTAATCTATATTATGCATACCAGTCAGCCAACTTAGATCATTACCGTATATATATATACAACTACGTAGGATGATAAAATAACACGCCCCTTCTTAGAACTGGCAGTACAGAACTACGAATCACAAACTCATACCAATTGAACTGGTCTATAAAAAAAACTGAATGTAGTCGAACCAACAAGGATTTTGGCTCATCCATAACATACTGTCCAGCACTCTCCAATGGGGTGAGCAGAGGATAAAGGAATTGGGGTTCAAAAATCCAATATATGCAAAAGAAAAGCCCTCTTTACGATAACCAGTAACCCCACCGAACCAAGGTTCTGCACAGACTTAGTCCACTCAACAGTACAATCGACCCTACTCCCCTGGGTTTAATAAGCCACCGAACCCTTTTTTTCTGTTTCCATCCAAAGAAAAAGAGCACAAAAATCGAACCGGGGTTCGATTGCTCATTTATTTCCATGAGAGGGGACCCGTACCTCTTATGGTGGTTTCCGGTGGCCTGAGACGAACGTCGCAGAGGGGTGCAGACTGGTGACACTCCTTCCAACTGCCGTGAAAGGAGATGCTCGAGGGGCCCTTGACGCCTGCGGATGGCCGGTACTGGGCTCCTTCCTCCGGCGTGCGCACACACAGCGAAAGAGAGAGAGAGAGAGAGAGAGAGAGAGAGAGAGAGAGAGAGATGAACCAAAGGGGGAAAAGACTCGTTTGGGACCTCCTTTTGAAGAGGAAGGCCCGGCAAAATCGGAGCCCCCTTCCCTCCAGCGGCTGCGTTTCCAGCCTCCGCCCTTTCCTTCCTGCGATTTCGGTTAGGGTTCTCTCTCAGAACCCTAACCCCCTTCCTTTTTTTTTTTTGTTCAGATATATCGAGCAACCCTTATCGGGTTGCCCCTTACTCTTATAAGCCCTGTTACACAGGGCTCGGCTCGGGTCCGGACCCGAGACCCGCAAGCCAAATCCCAATGATATGGATCCACAGTTGGATCCAAATGGATCCAACTGGGGATCCCCAGATTAACCTTATAAAAAAAATTTATTTTATTATTTTTATTTCCTTTTTGGTTGACACTATTTATAACTGCTTGCCCCTTTATGGGTCCTAGATCCGAAATGTGGATCTAGGCCCAAATTGCCTATTTTATTTTTTTGAAATATTTTGTAAGATAAACAAAAAATTTAGTAGCAACATTTTTCGGTTTTTACATCCTTTCCCCCTAAAAAGAATTTCGTCCTCGAAATTAGAACGTACCAAATAAATGAGGGTACTGCTGACGCATAGCCGCCTCAGGTTCCCAAGTGCACTCATCCAGCCCGTGATGCTGCCAACGCACTTTTACGAACGAAATCGTCCTATTTCGCAGCGTCTTTTCTTGATGGTCTACAATCTCTACTGGCTTTTCCTCCGCAGTCAAGTCAGGTTGCACCTCGATCACCTCATAGTGAATCACATGTGAGGGGTCAGGTATATATCTTCTCAACATCGAGACATGAAATACGTCATGGATCTGCGAAAACTGGGGAGGGAGTGCTATTCGGTATGCGGTCTCCCCAACGCGCCCGAGAATCTCGAAAGGTCCAACATATCGAGGACTCAGCTTCCCCTTCTTTCCAAACCTGAAGACACTCTTCGTAGGCGAAATTCGAACAAACACATGATCGCCTACCTCGAACTTGAGCTCCCTGCGTCGCTGATCAGCATAGCTTTTCTGCCTGCTCTGTGCTGCAATCAATCGCTGCCGGATTAAACGCACCTGGTCCGCATAGTGCTGGATGATTTCGGGAGACTCCGTTGCTCTCACTCCAACCTCATCCCAGCACATTGGTGATCTACATGGTCGGCCGTACAAAGCTTCATACGGGGCCATGCCAATACTGGCATGAAAACTGTTATTGTACGAAAACTCTGCCAACTTCACATGTTTGTCCCAATCGCCTGCCCAATCTAAAGCACATGCTCTCAGCATATCCTCAAGCGTCTGGATCGTACGTTCTGACTGTCCATCCGTCTGCGGGTGGAACGCAGTGCTAAACTTCAATGTTGTGCCTAAAGCTTTCTGAAGCTGGCGCCAAAATCGAGATGTGAAACGTGGATCTCGATCTGACACTATCGAACGTGGCACCCCATGAAGTCTAACTATCTCATCGACGTAAAGGTTGGCCAAACTTTCCAAACTCTGACTGATTCTAATTGGAAGAAAATGGGCACTCTTTGTCAACTGATCTACTATTACCCATATGGCATCTCGTTGTCGTCGGGTCGTAGGTAACCCTACTATGAAATCCATCGAGATGTCGTCCCACTTCCACTCTGGAATCTCAAGTGGCTGCAGAAGTCCACCAGGTCTTTGGTGCTCAATCTTCACCTGCTGACAGGTAAGACACCGGGACACGAACTCCGCGATGTCCCGTTTCATCCCATTCCACCAATAAGTCCTCTGAAGATCTTTGAACATTTTAGTAGAACCAGGGTGAACGGAAAATCTCGATCTATGAGCTTCACTCATCAGCTCTTCCCGTAACGCTTTTGGAACCCACCATCTGTCTCCGAACATGATGGTTCCGTCCTCCTCTCGACGAAACTGCGCTTCTGGCTTTTGGGCACTCTCACAAAGCTTCTCAAAATCCGGGTCGGCTGACTGGAGCTCCTCGATCCGATCTATGATCTCCGGTCTGGCCTGCATCCCCGCACAAATGATGCGTCCAGAATCTCCTGCAAATGGCTGCCATCTGACCAGCTCCTCGACCAAATTCCAACTGCGTCCGATCAGGCTAGCAGCTGTGACCGTCGTCTTTCTGCTAAGTGCGTCTGCCACCACATTCGCCTTGCCCGGATGGTAAGCGATGGAGAAGTCATAATCCTTCAAGAACTCCAACCACCTCCGCTACCTCAAATTCAAATCCCTTTGAGTGAAAATATATTTGAGGCTCTTGTGATCGGACATAACCTCAAATTGTTCCCCATAAAGGTAGTGGCGCCAAATCTTTAATGCGAAGACTACTGCCGCCAACTCCAAATCATGCATGGGATAATTCTTCTCGTGTACTTTCAATTGTCTAGAAGCATACGCTATAACCTTGCCATGTTGCATGAGGACACAACCCAGTCCGGTCCCGGAAGCATCACTGTACACGACGAAACCACCTGCCCCAGAGGGCAATGTCAAAACGGGAGCAGTGGTCAACCTATTCTTCAACTCTTGAAAACTGTCCTCACATCGAGGTGACCACACGAACTTTACTCCTTTCTGTAACAGTCGAGTCATAGGGGCAGTCATAGGGGCAGCTATACGCGAGAAGTCTTGAATAAATCGACGGTAGTAGCCCGCCAATCCCAAGAAGCTTCTGATATCAGTCACCGTCTTTGGTTGCTCCCATGACAACACAGCCTCCACCTTGGCTGGGTCAACCTCAACTCCTCTCTCGGAAATTACGTGACCGAGAAACATTACTCTATCAATCCAAAACTCGCACTTTGAGAACTTAGCATAGAGTTGATGTTCCCTCAGTGTTTGTAATACGATTCGTAGATGTTCTCGGTGTTCTTCTACACTCTCTGAGTAAATCAGAATGTCATCTATGAACACGATGACAAACGAGTCCAACCACAAACTAAAAACCCGATTCATCAGGTCCATAAACGCTGCAGGGGCATTTGTAAGTCCAAAGGACATCACTAGAAACTCATAATGCCCATATCTGGACCTAAATGCCGTTTTTGGAATGTCCTCCGTCTTGATTCTCAACTGATGATACCCAGAACGAAGGTCAATCTTCGAGAACACCTTTGCCTTCCTCAGCTGATCAAACAGATCGTCAATCCTCGGCAGTGGGTACTTGTTCTTCACCGTCACTTGGTTTAGCATACGGTAATCGATACAAAGTCGCATTGAGCCATCCTTTTTCTTGACAAAGAGGACTGATGCACCCCAAGGGGACACACTTGGTCTAATAAATCCTTTGTCAAGAAGCTCCTGCAACTGCTTCTTCAATTCTACTAACTCTGCAGGTGCCATGCGATACGGAGCTCGAGAAACAGGTGTTGTTCCAGGCACTAGCTCGATTGAGAACTCGATTTCCCGATATGGCGGTAAGCCCGGCAAATCCTCTGGAAAGACGTCCGGGAACTCACGAACAACATCTAACTGCTCTAAGGGTGTCGCCTAACTATCTTGAGCAGACACACTGGCCAGAAACATCATGCAACCTTGTTTGTGGTACTTGAGGACCTTCAAAGCTGAGACGACTCTCACCCCGTCGGTCGGTCTCGTCGAACGACGCAATAACGTAGACAAATTGGGACGCTCCAAGATAACCTTCTTACCCCGACACTGGAGGGTCGCATTATGCTTGGACAACCAGTCCATGCCCAAAATGACATCATAAAATGTCATATCTAAAATGACCAAATCGGTAGACAAATCATGGCCTTCTATAACCACACAAACTGCTGGGAAATATTTCCCGCAGGAGAAGGATGCACCCATGGGTGACATCACATCCAGAGCCCTTTCGAGGCTAGAAGGTACCAAATCAAGCAACTTTGCAAACGAAGAAGAAATAAAGCTGTGTGTTGCACCAGAATCAAACATCACACGTGCAAAGTGTTCAGCAACTAAGAATATACCTTCGATCAGATCAGACTGATGGCCCTGAGTAGCTGTTGTAGCCGCGTAGACTCGCCCATTGGTCCTGCGCTGATCTTGTTGTTGTTGTTGCCTCTGTTGTCGCTGTTGTGGTGGTTGCTGTCCTCCCGGAACCGCAGGCTTGTTCAGACAGAAAGGAGCGATGTGCCCAGGTTGCTGACACTGAAAACAGACCCCCTTGAACATAGGGCAAAAGCCAGGTTGATGGTTCTTGCCGCACTTGCGACACACTGGCAGGGCCCTTCCCTGTTGCCTCTGCTACTGGAATCGATTGTGTTGTCGCCCATCATGGGTCTGTTGTTTCTTGCCACCTTGGACCCTTCCGCCTGCTGGTGGATTCTTCCTTGCCGTGCCCGAAAAACCATCTCCATTGCCACCCCCTTTCTTAATTGTAGCCCTGGACTTCTCCCAATCTTTAGTCAGAACGGTAGCCGACTCAATCGCATCGGCCAAAGTAGTAGGTCGACTCGTCAAGACGCGGGTCCGCAACCCATCCTTCAATCCGTGCACATACTTCCCCGCCCTTGCTTTCTCACTCTTGAAGAGGTTCGGACAGTACCTCTCGAGGTTCCGGAACCTTGTAGTGTAGTCCGCTAGACTCATGGTCCCCTGAGTCAAATCGAGGAACTCTCGTTGCATCTGTTCCTCGGCATAGGAGGGAAAGTATGCATCCATAAACTCCTCTCTGAACGTCTCCCAGGGAATCTCGTCCCAGTCAGCGAACTTCACCCTTCGCAGGGTGTCCCACCACTTCTTGGCATCGCCCTTCAAACGGTACGTGCGAAAAGATGTCTTTCTGTCCTCAGGGACAGATAGGACGTCGAACGCCCGCTCCACCTCCTCAACCCAGTTCTCCGCTGCCTCTGGGTCTGTCTTTCCTGAAAAAGTTGGCGGATCCAACTTCAGGAACCTTTCGAAGAAAGCGCCGCCCACGTTTGGAACAACATTGACAGGTGGGTCGCGAGTTGCTGCTTGTGCGGCTGCCTGCGCAGCTGCCTGGGCAGCCTGTGCCGCTTGAGCAACCTGTGCCGCTTGCGCAGCCTGTGCCGCTTGCGCAGCCTGAGCCGCTTGCACGGCCTGTGCTGTCTGTGTCGCCTGAGCCGTCATGGTCTCGGTCAGGGTGTGGATGGCTTCCATCATAAAATCTCTCTGCTCCTGCCAGTTTGCGGGAGCAACAGTAGAAGACGAGGCACCTCTGCGAGTATACGACATCTACAACACACGTGCATTTCACAAATTAGACCCTCTCTGATTCTACCCCTCTTGGGTTGATACCGAACAACTATATTTTTTAAAGATCACATACGATTTCTAGTGTATTCTATAATAAAGTTTACTCCTACATACAATCAAGCATACTAAATATCAATGCTTAGATAAAAGTACTTAAATAACCTTACCAGTGAAGACGACTGCTCTGGAGTACGAGGCACGACTTGCTGATACTTCAGGACATGGCTCACTTTCAAAAATTAAAATTTATTGCAAAAATGATGATAAAAGTGTAAGATATTGTGGTGGCTCTGATACCAAACCTGTAACGACCCCAACTCATCCACTCCAAAATGCGGATTTTTTTTTTTTTTTTTATATTCCCAGAGACCTGGGGCCTTTACAGTTCCACTCACCGCTGGATAACCACACACCACGATAGAGCTTACACTTATCTTCCAAACCAACATCAAAATCATTATTCATTTATTGAAAAACTGCTAAACATGTCTAGAGACACTTGCATAATGAATTACTGAAAGTGCAACATCAATTAATAGAACCAAAAAGGAAAACAAAAGTAAAGCCATGATGTCCCTCTAAGATGTATCCAGCAAGTGCGTAACACCCGTGACTTGCCCAGACACCAGTCGCTTCAATGAGTTCCTGCTCCTGTGAAAAACCATAAAAAGGAGGGGTCAGAAATCCAAAGGATTCTGCGTACAGATCCCTCTAATGAAAATAAATGAGCATAAAGAACACAAGTACAATTTTATGCAATTCTCCTTAAGGAAAAGCAATTATTACATCTACTCAATCCAACTTAAGCATCCATGCAACATCATTTAAGTATGCATAAACTTTAATCAATAACAGGTATTCACTTTGAGTAAGCAGGGTATTCTACATACATTAAAGAGTAGCCATCACCCATCAACGACATATATCAGGGAAAAGAAACAGACCATGCCTGATCTAATGCATAGCAAAATTATGCATGATATATGTGTAATGTATGAACACCTTATTTTCTTTTATTTAAGTTCATGTTTCCATATGCATGCCCTATTAAATGCATACAATTTTAAGTTCCTCTTTTTAATTTCATCGCCCGCGGATACACCAAACGGGTAAAATCCCCGAGGTCAAGTTAGGTTCATAGGGTAGCTTAGCACACAATTTATATTTTATTACTGGGTTCCCACTTAGCTCTCGACCGAATCGCCTTCGGAACATTAGACCTTCCACATCTAATGTCGAGGACACAAGGGACACCCCACGCCCACAAGTGCCACTTCCTTGGTACCATAACCTCACAACTCTGACTAACACACCACTCCCGGGTAAAGTGGTGGATTCTCCCTAAAACCGTGGCCAGGAGAAGAACCTCAATATCGGGTTCAGGGGCAACAACGCACACGGAGTTTTTGTATCCTCACAGTCTCCCCAAGACCGGATAGCTAAGATTCTCATACTCCAGATGAGATATCTCACAATGTATATTACACTGTTCTTGTTTCAGTATATTTTTATTAAAGTCGATTCTTTAAGTTTACAACCCCATATGCAAAAGTAAAGTGAAAACCCGCATTCTCCCTTGCGGGAACCCTTACGGGACTCCAGCCCGTGAGGACAACGGGAACAGTGTAGTAGTGTGCCCTACCAACTTGTGTGGTTTGAGTGATGCTATTAAACATATCATTTTTACATTCTCACTACGTGTACTACCTCCATCACATATGGGTATCCACCAATACATATCTCCTGTGAGTATGTGCACGCGAATAAACCCCGCAATTTCGCATACTTATGTTAAATGAGACATCAATAGTCTAGTAGAAACATGACTATACATTTTACACGCATACTCATAACACTACTCATTCCCATCAAAATGTACATCTATTAAAAACTCATACTCCTCCTGTCAAACCGAACAATATATCACTGAAGAAGAAAAGCAGGAATCATATATTATTTTATTTTATTTTATTTTTATTTTTTTTTTAATAAACAAATCCAGCCCAGCCGACCTTGTCGGCTGGGTCTGACAGCATATGCACAGGCCCGGTCTGGGCCTGGGTATGCTGTCAAGACCTAAACAGCATAAAGAAAATCCCCTTTATGAAATTCTGTATATATATTATTTCTTTTTAATCCTGCGAAACCCAGCCGACCCTATCGGCCGGGCCCAACAGAATACACACAGACCCAGTTTGGGCATGTGTGTGCTGCGAGTAAACAACATCTTACATGTTTAACAACTATTTATGTATATATTTTCCTGTAACATCTGTACCACAAGCCAGCCAAAAGCAAGTCATTCATCACATGGAATAGACTATAGATTTCTCTCTAATTTAACTGTACCATGAAGACATTATTTCGATAATATTCAATCATATGTAAGAAAAATAAAGAAAGCAAGAGTGTGAATGGATAACATGATTTCAAGCCCATCTCAAGCGAAACTCCATCCTGAAAGAACATGAACTGTACATTCAGCCTAGTGTGATCTCAGCCCACGACAACAAGGTAAAAATAAGCAGGCCAATATACACCGTTGAAGTCTTAAACAAAGCACAAGCTGCATTGTGAAAAGGCAATCCAACATAGGTTCATAAACACCCATTACTTGGTGGAACAACTCAGCGTGAACCCGACACGGATGTGTCCCTAATCATATGTAGAGTTCTCCCCCTACTTCCATTTAGACTATTCCAGAATATGCAAGAAGCTACACAGGGTTTTATCCATGGGTCCTAACATAAAAGGAATCCCACTACCGATACCCAGCCCATAGCCCCTTAAGAAAGATTCTTAACGTAAGCCCACAATTCCAGATTTTTCCTTTACAGACAAACAAAAATTATCACTATTGAAAAACATGCACAGGCTGATCAAATTTGTGAAACATACAAAAAAGGAAATGACTAACGTCACATTCGAGTCAAAGATGTCAATGCACTTATCAATGCCAAGCAAGAACATCAGAATACTGAACCTAAAACCCCTTGTTTTTTTTTTTTTTGCTTTACCTGAGATCCCAGGCCAACACCCAGCCGATTGACTGAGTCGGTTGGGCCTGCCCTGGCCTTGCCACAACCAGCACCTGTACCCAACCAACCGGGTCGGTTGAGTCCCTGCCAAAACTAACACCACGCCCAAGTGAGAAAAACTGCATTCAATGATACTCTGCTTCCTACACCCTTATGGCTACCAGGCTCTTCATCAGCTTGATTTGACTACATGCCACAACTATCCCAATTTAAAAGAAAGCCATAGGGTCTGATTTTATCCCAACCCTGCACTAGACATGTGAATCTTGCTTCCACATAATGGACCTCTCACATGCCCTTTTCCAAGTAAAACAGAAGGGTTCAATGCTCCTACTTACAGGGATTAACATAACATGTAGTATTTTAACTAGCTTGGTGGAACGAAAATATCCATGTTACATGGTCCAAATCTAGCAGATAAAAAATATAGATCAATCTAATCTTCCAGACTCAGCGAGCAAAATTTAGAGTGAGCAAATTTCATACCAAATCCGGTTTTCAGTTTGTACGCATAAAAATCATAAATCATTATTATCCATCTCTTCCCTGACAGCCGTTGACAACAAATTATAAAACTACAGCCTTCTCAAAACAATAGAATATGCAAGATCGAAACACAGATCAAGTAATCTATATTATGCATACCAGTCAGCCAACTTAGATCATTACCGTATATATATATACAACTACGTAGGATGATAAAATAACACGCCCCTTCTTAGAACTGGCAGTACAGAACTACGAATCACAAACTCATACCAATTGAACTGGTCTATAAAAAAAACTGAATGTAGTCGAACCAACAAGGATTTTGGCTCATCCATAACATACTGTCCAGCACTCTCCAATGGGGTGAGCAGAGGATAAAGGAATTGGGGTTCAAAAATCCAATATATGCAAAAGAAAAGCCCTCTTTACGATAACCAGTAACCCCACCGAACCAAGGTTCTGCACAGACTTAGTCCACTCAACAGTACAATCAACCCTACTCCCCTGGGTTTAATAAGCCACCGAACCCTTTTTTTCTGTTTCCATCCAAAGAAAAAGAGCACAAAAATCGAACCGGGGTTCGATTGCTCATTTATTTCCATGAGAGGGGACCCGTACCTCTTATGGTGGTTTCCGGTGGCCTGAGACGAACGTCGCAGAGGGGTGCAGACTGGTGACACTCCTTCCAACTGCCGTGAAAGGAGATGCTCGAGGGGCCCTTGACGCCTGCGGATGGCCGGTACTGGGCTCCTTCCTCCGGCGTGCGCACACACAGCGAAAGAGAGAGAGAGAGAGAGAGAGAGAGAGAGAGAGAGAGAGAGAGAGAGAGAGATGAACCAAAGGGGGAAAAGACTCGTTTGGGACCTCCTTTTGAAGAGGAAGGCCCGGCAAAATCGGAGCCCCCTTCCCTCCAGCGGCTGCGTTTCCAGCCTCCGCCCTTTCCTTCCTGCGATTTCGGTTAGGGTTCTCTCTCAGAACCCTAACCCCCTTCCTTTTTTTTTTTTGTTCAGATATATCGAGCAACCCTTATCGGGTTGCCCCTTACTCTTATAAGCCCTGTTACACAGGGCTCGGCTCGGGTCCGGACCCGAGACCCGCAAGCCAAATCCCAATGATATGGATCCACAGTTGGATCCAAATGGATCCAACTGGGGATCCCCAGATTAACCTTATAAAAAAAATTATTTTATTATTTTTATTTCCTTTTTGGTTGACACTATTTATAACTGCTTGCCCCTTTATGGGTCCTAGATCCGAAATGTGGATCTAGGCCCAAATTGCCTATTTTATTTTTTTGAAATATTTTGTAAGATAAACAAAAAATTTAGTAGCAACATTTTTCGGTTTTTACATCCTTTCCCCCTAAAAAGAATTTCGTCCTCGAAATTAGAACGTACCAAATAAATGAGGGTACTGCTGACGCATAGCCGCCTCAGGTTCCCAAGTGCACTCATCCAGCCCGTGATGCTGCCAACGCACTTTTACGAACGAAATCGTCCTATTTCGCAGCGTCTTTTCTTGATGGTCTACAATCTCTACTGGCTTTTCCTCCGCAGTCAAGTCAGGTTGCACCTCGATCACCTCATAGTGAATCACATGTGAGGGGTCAGGTATATATCTTCTCAACATCGAGACATGAAATACGTCATGGATCTGCGAAAACTGGGGAGGGAGTGCTATTCGGTATGCGGTCTCCCCAACGCGCCCGAGAATCTCGAAAGGTCCAACATATCGAGGACTCAGCTTCCCCTTCTTTCCAAACCTGAAGACACTCTTCGTAGGCGAAATTCGAACAAACACATGATCGCCTACCTCGAACTTGAGCTCCCTGCGTCGCTGATCAGCATAGCTTTTCTGCCTGCTCTGTGCTGCAATCAATCGCTGCCGGATTAAACGCACCTGGTCCGCATAGTGCTGGATGATTTCGGGAGACTCCGTTGCTCTCACTCCAACCTCATCCCAGCACATTGGTGATCTACATGGTCGGCCGTACAAAGCTTCATACGGGGCCATGCCAATACTGGCATGAAAACTGTTATTGTACGAAAACTCTGCCAACTTCACATGTTTGTCCCAATCGCCTGCCCAATCTAAAGCACATGCTCTCAGCATATCCTCAAGCGTCTGGATCGTACGTTCTGACTGTCCATCCGTCTGCGGGTGGAACGCAGTGCTAAACTTCAATGTTGTGCCTAAAGCTTTCTGAAGCTGGCGCCAAAATCGAGATGTGAAACGCGGATCTCGATCTGACACTATCGAACGTGGCACCCCATGAAGTCTAACTATCTCATCGACGTAAAGGTTGGCCAAACTTTCCAAACTCTGACTGATTCTAATTGGAAGAAAATGGGCACTCTTTGTCAACCGATCTACTATTACCCATATGGCATCTCGTTGTCGTCGGGTCGTAGGTAACCCTACTATGAAATCCATCGAGATGTCGTCCCACTTCCACTCTGGAATCTCAAGTGGCTGCAGAAGTCCACCAGGTCTTTGGTGCTCAATCTTCACCTGCTGACAGGTAAGACACCGGGACACGAACTCCGCGATGTCCCGTTTCATCCCATTCCACCAATAAGTCCTCTGAAGATCTTTGAACATTTTAGTAGAACCAGAGTGAACGGAAAATCTCGATCTATGAGCTTCACTCATCAGCTCTTCCCGTAACGCTTTTGGAACCCACCATCTGTCTCCGAACATGATGGTTCCGTCCTCCTCTCGACGAAACTGCGCTTCTGGATTTTGGGCACTCTCACAAAGCTTCTCAAAATCCGGGTCAGCTGACTGGAGCTCCTCGATCCGATCTATGATCTCCGGTCTGGCCTGCATCCCCGCACAAATGATGCGTCCAGAATCTCCTGCAAATGGCTGCCATCTGACCAGCTCCTCGACCAAATTCCAACTGCGTCCGATCAGGCTAGCAGCTGTGGCCGTCGTCTTTCTGCTAAGTGCGTCTGCCACCACATTCGCCTTGCCCGGATGGTAAGCGATGGAGAAGTCATAATCCTTCAAGAACTCCAACCACCTCCGCTACCTCAAATTCAAATCCCTTTGAGTGAAAATATATTTGAGGCTCTTGTGATCGGACATGACCTCAAATTGTTCCCCATAAAGGTAGTGGCGCCAAATCTTTAATGCGAAGACTACTGCCGCCAACTCCAAATCATGCGTGGGATAATTCTTCTCGTGTACTTTCAATTGTCTAGAAGCATACGCTATAACCTTGCCATGTTGCATTAGGACACAACCCAGTCCGGTCCCGGAAGCATCACTGTACACGACGAAACCACCTGCCCCAGAGGGCAATGTCAAAACGGGAGCAGTGGTCAACCTATTCTTCAACTCTTGAAAACTGTCCTCACATCGAGGTGACCACACGAACTTTACTCCTTTCTGTAACAGTCGAGTCATAGGGGCAGTCATAGGGGCAGCTATACGCGAGAAGTCTTGAATAAATCGACGGTAGTAGCCCGCCAATCCCAAGAAGCTTCTGATATCAGTCACCGTCTTTGGTTGCTCCCATGACAACACAGCCTCCACCTTGGCTGGGTCAACCTCAACTCCTCTCTCGGAAATTACGTGACCGAGAAACATTACTCTATCAATCCAAAACTCGCACTTTGAGAACTTAGCATAGAGTTGATGTTCCCTCAGTGTTTGTAATACGATTCGTAGATGTTCTCGGTGTTCTTCTACACTCTCTGAGTAAATCAGAATGTCATCTATGAACACGATGACAAACGAGTCCAACCACAAACTAAAAACCCGATTCATCAGGTCCATAAACGCTGCAGGGGCATTTGTAAGTCCAAAGGACATCACTAGAAACTCATAATGCCCATATCTGGACCTAAATGCCGTTTTTGGAATGTCCTCCGTCTTGATTCTCAACTGATGATACCCAGAACGAAGGTCAATCTTCGAGAACACCTTTGCCTTCCTCAGCTGATCAAACAGATCGTCAATCCTCGGCAGTGGGTACTTGTTCTTCACCGTCACTTGGTTTAGCATACGGTAATCGATACAAAGTCGCATTGAGCCATCCTTTTTCTTGACAAAGAGGACTGATGCACCCCAAGGGGACACACTTGGTCTAATAAATCCTTTGTCAAGAAGCTCCTGCAACTGCTTCTTCAATTCTACTAACTCTGCAGGTGCCATGCGATACGGAGCTCGAGAAACAGGTGTTGTTCCAGGCACTAGCTCGATTGAGAACTCGATTTCCCGATATGGCGGTAAGCCCGGCAAATCCTCTGGAAAGACGTCCGGGAACTCACGAACAACATCTAACTGCTCTAAGGGTGTCGCCTAACTATCTTGAGCAGACACACTGGCCAGAAACATCATGCAACCTTGTTTGTGGTACTTGAGGACCTTCAAAGCTGAGACGACTCTCACCCCGTCGGTCGGTCTCGTCGAACGACGCAATAACGTAGACAAATTGGGACGCTCCAAGATAACCTTCTTACCCCGACACTGGAGGGTCGCATTATGCTTGGACAACCAGTCCATGCCCAAAATGACATCATAAAATGTCATATCTAAAATGACCAAATCGGTAGACAAATCATGGCCTTCTATAACCACACAAACTGCTGGGAAATATTTCCCGCAGGAGAAGGATGCACCCATGGGTGACATCACATCCAGAGCCCTTTCGAGGCTAGAAGGTACCAAATCAAGCAACTTTGCAAACGAAGAAGAAATAAAGCTGTGTGTTGCACCAGAATCAAACATCACACGTGCAAAGTGTTCAGCAACTAAGAATATACCTTCGATCAGATCAGACTGATGGCCCTGAGTAGCTGTTGTAGCCGCGTAGACTCGCCCATTGGTCCTGCGCTGATCTTGTTGTTGTTGTTGCCTCTGTTGTCGCTGTTGTGGTGGTTGCTGTCCTCCCGGAACCGCAGGCTTGTTCAGACAGAAAGGAGCGATGTGCCCAGGTTGCTGACACTGAAAACAGACCCCCTTGAACATAGGGCAAAAGCCAGGTTGATGGTTCTTGCCGCACTTGCGACACACTGGCAGTGCCCTTCCCTGTTGCCTCTGCTGCTGGAATCGATTGTGTTGTCGCCCATCATGGGTCTGTTGTTTCTTGCCACCTTGGACCCTTCCGCCTGCTGGTGGATTCTTCCTTGCCGTGCCCGAAAAACCATCTCCATTGCCACCCCCTTTCTTAATTGTAGCCCTGGACTTCTCCCAATCTTTAGTCAGAACGGTAGCCGACTCAATCGCATCGGCCAAAGTAGTAGGTCGACTCGTCAAGACGCGGGTCCGCAACCCATCCTTCAATCCGTGCACATACTTCCCCGCCCTTGCTTTCTCACTCTTGAAGAGGTTCGGACAGTACCTCTCGAGGTTCCGGAACCTTGTAGTGTAGTCCGCTAGACTCATGGTCCCCTGAGTCAAATCGAGGAACTCTCGTTGCATCTGTTCCTCGGCATAGGAGGGAAAGTATGCATCCAGAAACTCCTCTCTGAACGTCTCCCAGGGAATCTCGTCCCAGTCAGCGAACTTCACCCTTCGCAGGGTGTCCCACCACTTCTTGGCATCGCCCTTCAAACGGTACGTGCCAAAAGATGTCTTTCTGTCCTCAGGGACAGATAGGACGTCGAACGCCCGCTCCACCTCCTCAACCCAGTTCTCCGCTGCCTCTGGGTCTGTCTTTCCTGAAAAAGTTGGCGGATCCAACTTCAGGAACCTTTCGAAGAAAGCGCCGCCCACGTTTGGAACAACATTGACAGGTGGGTCGCGAGTTGCTGCTTGTGCGGCTGCCTGCGCAGCTGCCTGGGCAGCCTGTGCCGCTTGAGCAACCTGTGCCGCTTGCGCAGCCTGTGCCGCTTGCGCAGCCTGAGCCGCTTGCACGGCCTGTGCTGTCTGTGTCGCCTGAGCCGTCATGGTCTCGGTCAGGGTGTGGATGGCTTCCATCATAAAATCTCTCTGCTCCTGCCAGTTTGCGGGAGCAACAGTAGAAGACGAGGCACCTCTGCGAGTATACGACATCTACAACACACGTGCATTTCACAAATTAGACCCTCTCTGATTCTACCCCTCTTGGGTTGATACCGAACAACTATATTTTTTAAAGATCACATACGATTTCTAGTGTATTCTATAATAAAGTTTACTCCTACATACAATCAAGCATACTAAATATCAATGCTTAGATAAAAGTACTTAAATAACCTTACCAGTGAAGACGACTGCTCTGGAGTACGAGGCACGACTTGCTGATACTTCAGGACATGGCTCACTTTCAAAAATTAAAATTTATTGCAAAAATGATGATAAAAGTGTAAGATATTGTGGTGGCTCTGATACCAAACCTGTAACGACCCCAACTCATCCACTCGAAAATGCGGATTTTTTTTTTTTTTTTTTATATTCCCAGAGACCTGGGGCCTTTACAGTTCCACTCACCGCTGGATAACCACACACCACGATAGAGCTTACACTTATCTTCCAAACCAACATCAAAATCATTATTCATTTATTGAAAAACTGCTAAACATGTCTAGAGACACTTGCATAATGAATTACTGAAAGTGCAACATCAATTAATAGAACCAAAAAGGAAAACAAAAGTAAAGCCATGATGTCCCTCTAAGATGTATCCAGCAAGTGCGTAACACCCGTGACTTGCCCAGACACCAGTCGCTTCAATGAGTTCCTGCTCCTGTGAAAAACCATAAAAAGGAGGGGTCAGAAATCCAAAGGATTCTGCGTACAGATCCCTCTAATGAAAATAAATGAGCATAAAGAACACAAGTACAATTTTATGCAATTCTCCTTAAGGAAAAGCAATTATTACATCTACTCAATCCAACTTAAGCATCCATGCAACATCATTTAAGTATGCATAAACTTTAATCAATAACAGGTATTCAATTTGAGTAAGCAGGGTATTCTACATACATTAAGGAGTAGCCATCACCCATCAACGACATATATCAGGGAAAAGAAACAGACCATGCCTGATCTAATGCATAGCAAAATTATGCATGATATATGTGTAATGTATGAACACCTTATTTTCTTTTATTTAAGTTCATGTTTCCATATGCATGCCCTATTAAATGCATACAATTTTAAGTTCCTCTTTTTAATTTCATCGCCCGCGGATACACCAAACGGGTAAAATCCCCGAGGTCAAGTTAGGTTCATAGGGTAGCTTAGCACACAATTTATATTTTATTACTGGGTTCCCACTTAGCTCTCGACCGAATCGCCTTCGGAACATTAGACCTTCCACATCTAATGTCGAGGACACAAGGGACACCCCACGCCCACAAGTGCCACTTCCTTGGTACCATAACCTCACAGCTCTGACTAACACACCACTCCCGGGTAAAGTGGTGGATTCTCCCTAAAACCGTGGCCAGGAGAAGAACCTCAATATCGGGTTCAGGGGCAACAACGCACACGGAGTTTTTGTATCCTCACAGTCTCCCCAAGACCGGATAGCTAAGATTCTCATACTCCAGATGAGATATCTCACAATGTATATTACACTGTTCTTGTTTCAGTATATTTTTATTAAAGTCGATTCTTTAAGTTTACAACCCCATATGCAAAAGTAAAGTGAAAACCCGCATCCTCCCTTGCGGGAACCCTTACGGGACTCCAGCCCGTGAGGACAACGGGAACAGTGTAGTAGTGTGCCCTACCAACTTGTGTGGTTTGAGTGATGCTATTAAACATATCATTTTTACATTCTCACTACGTGTACTACCTCCATCACATATGGGTATTCACCAATACATATCTCCTGTGAGTATGTGCACGCGAATAAACCCCGCAATTTCGCATACTTATGTTAAATGAGACATCAATAGTCTAGTAGAAACATGACTATACATTTTACACGCATACTCATAACACTACTCATTCCCATCAAAATGTACATCTATTAAAAACTCATACTCCTCCTGTCAAACCGAACAATATATCACTGAAGAAGAAAAGCAGGAATCATATATTATTTTATTTTATTTTATTTTTATTTTTTTTTTAATAAACAAATCCAGCCCAGCCGACCTTGTCGGCTGGGTCTGACAGCATATGCACAGGCCCGGTCTGGGCCTGGGTATGCTGTCAAGACCTAAACAGCATAAAGAAAATCCCCTTTATGAAATTCTGTATATATATTATTTCTTTTTAATCCTGCGAAACCCAGCCGACCCTATCGGCCGGGCCCAACAGAATACACACAGACCCAGTTTGGGCATGTGTGTGCTGCGAGTAAACAACATCTTACATGTTTAACAACTATTTATGTATATATTTTCCTGTAACATCTGTACCACAAGCCAGCCAAAAGCAAGTCATTCATCACATGGAATAGACTATAGATTTCTCTCTAATTTAACTGTACCATGAAGACATTATTTCGATAATATTCAATCATATGTAAGAAAAATAAAGAAAGCAAGAGTGTGAATGGATAACATGATTTCAAGCCCATCTCAAGCGAAACTCCATCCTGAAAGAACATGAACTGTACATTCAGCCTAGTGTGATCTCAGCCCACGACAACAAGGTAAAAATAAGCAGGCCAATATACACCGTTGAAGTCTTAAACAAAGCACAAGCTGCATTGTGAAAAGGCAATCCAACATAGGTTCATAAACACCCATTACTTGGTGGAACAACTCAGCGTGAACCCGACACGGATGTGTCCCTAATCATATGTAGAGTTCTCCCCCTACTTCCATTTAGACTATTCCAGAATATGCAAGAAGCTACACAGGGTTTTATCCATGGGTCCTAACATAAAAGGAATCTCACTACCGATACCCAGCCCATAGCCCCTTAAGAAAGATTCTTAACGTAAGCCCACAATTCCAGATTTTTCCTTTACAGACAAACAAAAATTATCACTATTGAAAAACATGCACAGGCTGATCAAATTTGTGAAACATACAAAAAAGGAAATGACTAACGTCACATTCGAGTCAAAGATGTCAATGCACTTATCAATGCCAAGCAAGAACATCAGAATACTGAACCTAAAACCCCTTGTTTTTTTTTTTTTTGCTTTACCTGAGATCCCAGGCCAACACCCAGCCGATTGACTGAGTCGGTTGGGCCTGCCCTGGCCTTGCCACAACCAGCACCTGTACCCAACCAACCGGGTCGGTTGAGTCCCTGCCAAAACTAACACCACGCCCAAGTGAGAAAAACTGCATTCAATGATACTCTGCTTCCTACACCCTTATGGCTACCAGGCTCTTCATCAGCTTGATTTGACTACATGCCACAACTATCCCAATTTAAAAGAAAGCCATAGGGTCTGATTTTATCCCAACCCTGCACTAGACATGTGAATCTTGCTTCCACATAATGGACCTCTCACATGCCCTTTTCCAAGTAAAACAGAAGGGTTCAATGCTCCTACTTACAGGGATTAACATAACATGTAGTATTTTAACTAGCTTGGTGGAACGAAAATATCCATGTTACATGGTCCAAATCTAGCAGATAAAAAATATAGATCAATCTAATCTTCCAGACTCAGCGAGCAAAATTTAGAGTGAGCAAATTTCATACCAAATCCGGTTTTCAGTTTGTACGCATAAAAATCATAAATCATTATTATCCATCTCTTCCCTGACAGCCGTTGACAACAAATTATAAAACTACAGCCTTCTCAAAACAATAGAATATGCAAGATCGAAACACAGATCAAGTAATCTATATTATGCATACCAGTCAGCCAACTTAGATCATTACCGTATATATATATACAACTACGCAGGATGATAAAATAACACGCCCCTTCTTAGAACTGGCAGTACAGAACTACGAATCACAAACTCATACCAATTGAACTGGTCTATAAAAAAAACTGAATGTAGTCGAACCAACAAGGATTTTGGCTCATCCATAACATACTGTCCAGCACTCTCCAATGGGGTGAGCAGAGGATAAAGGAATTGGGGTTCAAAAATCCAATATATGCAAAAGAAAAGCCCTCTTTACGATAACCAGTAACCCCACCGAACCAAGGTTCTGCACAGACTTAGTCCACTCAACAGTACAATCGACCCTACTCCCCTGGGTTTAATAAGCCACCGAACCCTTTTTTTCTGTTTCCATCCAAAGAAAAAGAGCACAAAAATCGAACCGGGGTTCGATTGCTCATTTATTTCCATGAGAGGGGACCCGTACCTCTTATGGTGGTTTCCGGTGGCCTGAGACGAACGTCGCAGAGGGGTGCAGACTGGTGACACTCCTTCCAACTGCCGTGAAAGGAGATGCTCGAGGGGCCCTTGACGCCTGCGGATGGCCGGTACTGGGCTCCTTCCTCCGGCGTGCGCACACACAGCGAAAGAGAGAGAGAGAGAGAGAGAGAGAGAGAGAGAGAGAGAGAGAGAGAGAGAGAGAGAGAGATGAACCAAAGGGGGAAAAGACTCGTTTGGGACCTCCTTTTGAAGAGGAAGGCCCGGCAAAATCGGAGCCCCCTTCCCTCCAGCGGCTGCGTTTCCAGCCTCCGCCCTTTCCTTCCTGCGATTTCGGTTAGGGTTCTCTCTCAGAACCCTAACCCCCTTCCTTTTTTTTTTTGTTCAGATATATCGAGCAACCCTTATCGGGTTGCCCCTTACTCTTATAAGCCCTGTTACACAGGGCTCGGCTCGGGTCCGGACCCGAGACCCGCAAGCCAAATCCCAATGATATGGATCCACAGTTGGATCCAAATGGATCCAACTGGGGATCCCCAGATTAACCTTATAAAAAAAATTATTTTATTATTTTTATTTCCTTTTTGGTTGACACTATTTATAACTGCTTGCCCCTTTATGGGTCCTAGATCCAAAATGTGGATCTAGGCCCAAATTGCCTATTTTATTTTTTTGAAATATTTTGTAAGATAAACAAAAAATTTAGTAGCAACATTTTTCGGTTTTTACATCCTTTCCCCCTAAAAAGAATTTCGTCCTCGAAATTAGAACGTACCAAATAAATGAGGGTACTGCTGACGCATAGCCGCCTCAGGTTCCCAAGTGCACTCATCCAGCCCGTGATGCTGCCAACGCACTTTTACGAACGAAATCGTCCTATTTCGCAGCGTCTTTTCTTGATGGTCTACAATCTCTACTGGCTTTTCCTCCGCAGTCAAGTCAGGTTGCACCTCGATCACCTCATAGTGAATCACATGTGAGGGGTCAGGTATATATCTTCTCAACATCGAGACATGAAATACGTCATGGATCTGCGAAAACTGGGGAGGGAGTGCTATTCGGTATGCGGTCTCCCCAACGCGCCCGAGAATCTCGAAAGGTCCAACATATCGAGGACTCAGCTTCCCCTTCTTTCCAAACCTGAAGACACTCTTCGTAGGCGAAATTCGAACAAACACATGATCGCCTACCTCGAACTTGAGCTCCCTGCGTCGCTGATCAGCATAGCTTTTCTGCCTGCTCTGTGCTGCAATCAATCGCTGCCGGATTAAACGCACCTGGTCCGCATAGTGCTGGATGATTTCGGGAGACTCCGTTGCTCTCACTCCAACCTCATCCCAGCACATTGGTGATCTACATGGTCGGCCGTACAAAGCTTCATACGGGGCCATGCCAATACTGGCATGAAAACTGTTATTGTACGAAAACTCTGCCAACTTCAAATGTTTGTCCCAATCGCCTGCCCAATCTAAAGCACATGCTCTCAGCATATCCTCAAGCGTCTGGATCGTACGTTCTGACTGTCCATCCGTCTGCGGGTGGAACGCAGTGCTAAACTTCAATGTTGTGCCTAAAGCTTTCTGAAGCTGGCGCCAAAATCGAGATGTGAAACGCGGATCTCGATCTGACACTATCGAACGTGGCACCCCATGAAGTCTAACTATCTCATCGACGTAAAGGTTGGCCAAACTTTCCAAACTCTGACTGATTCTAATTGGAAGAAAATGGGCACTCTTTGTCAACCGATCTACTATTACCCATATGGCATCTCGTTGTCGTCGGGTCGTAGGTAACCCTACTATGAAATCCATCGAGATGTCGTCCCACTTCCACTCTGGAATCTCAAGTGGCTGCAGAAGTCCACCAGGTCTTTGGTGCTCAATCTTCACCTGCTGACAGGTAAGACACCGGGACACGAACTCCGCGATGTCCCGTTTCATCCCATTCCACCAATAAGTCCTCTGAAGATCTTTGAACATTTTAGTAGAACCAGAGTGAACGGAAAATCTCGATCTATTAGCTTCACTCATCAGCTCTTCCCGTAACGCTTTTGGAACCCACCATCTGTCTCCGAAATGATGGTTCCGTCCTCCTCTCGACGAAACTGCGCTTCTGGCTTTTGGGCACTCTCACAAAGCTTCTCAAAATCCGGGTCAGCTGACTGGAGCTCCTCGATCCGATCTATGATCTCCGGTCTGGCCTGCATCCCCGCACAAATGATGCGTCCAGAATCTCCTGCAAATGGCTGCCATCTGACCAGCTCCTCGACCAAATTCCAACTGCGTCCGATCAGGCTAGCAGCTGTGACCGTCGTCTTTCTGCTAAGTGCGTCTGCCACCACATTCGCCTTGCCCGGATGGTAAGCGATGGAGAAGTCATAATCCTTCAAGAACTCCAACCACCTCCGCTACCTCAAATTCAAATCCCTTTGAGTGAAAATATATTTGAGGCTCTTGTGATCGGACATGACCTCAAATTGTTCCCCATAAAGGTAGTGGCGCCAAATCTTTAATGCGAAGACTACTGCCGCCAACTCCAAATCATGCGTGGGATAATTCTTCTCGTGTACTTTCAATTGTCTAGAAGCATACGCTATAACCTTGCCATGTTGCATTAGGACACAACCCAGTCCGGTCCCGGAAGCATCACTGTACACGACGAAACCACCTGCCCCAGAGGGCAATGTCAAAACGGGAGCAGTGGTCAACCTATTCTTCAACTCTTGAAAACTGTCCTCACATCGAGGTGACCACACGAACTTTACTCCTTTCTGTAACAGTCGAGTCATAGGGGCAGTCATAGGGGCAGCTATACGCGAGAAGTCTTGAATAAATCGACGGTAGTAGCCCGCCAATCCCAAGAAGCTTCTGATATCAGTCACCGTCTTTGGTTGCTCCCATGACAACACAGCCTCCACCTTGGCTGGGTCAACCTCAACTCCTCTCTCGGAAATTACGTGACCGAGAAACATTACTCTATCAATCCAAAACTCGCACTTTGAGAACTTAGCATAGAGTTGATGTTCCCTCAGTGTTTGTAATACGATTCGTAGATGTTCTCGGTGTTCTTCTACACTCTCTGAGTAAATCAGAATGTCATCTATGAACACGATGACAAACGAGTCCAACCACAAACTAAAAACCCGATTCATCAGGTCCATAAACGCTGCAGGGGCATTTGTAAGTCCAAAGGACATCACTAGAAACTCATAATGCCCATATCTGGACCTAAATGCCGTTTTTGGAATGTCCTCCGTCTTGATTCTCAACTGATGATACCCAGAACGAAGGTCAATCTTCGAGAACACCTTTGCCTTCCTCAGCTGATCAAACAGATCGTCAATCCTCGGCAGTGGGTACTTGTTCTTCACCGTCACTTGGTTTAGCATACGGTAATCGATACAAAGTCGCATTGAGCCATCCTTTTTCTTGACAAAGAGGACTGATGCACCCCAAGGGGACACACTTGGTCTAATAAATCCTTTGTCAAGAAGCTCCTGCAACTGCTTCTTCAATTCTACTAACTCTGCAGGTGCCATGCGATACGGAGCTCGAGAAACAGGTGTTGTTCCAGGCACTAGCTCGATTGAGAACTCGATTTCCCGATATGGCGGTAAGCCCGGCAAATCCTCTGGAAAGACGTCCGGGAACTCACGAACAACATCTAACTGCTCTAAGGGTGTCGCCTAACTATCTTGAGCAGACACACTGGCCAGAAACATCATGCAACCTTGTTTGTGGTACTTGAGGACCTTCAAAGCTGAGACGACTCTCACCCCGTCGGTCGGTCTCGTCGAACGACGCAATAACGTAGACAAATTGGGACGCTCCAAGATAACCTTCTTACCCCGACACTGGAGGGTCGCATTATGCTTGGACAACCAGTCCATGCCCAAAATGACATCATAAAATGTCATATCTAAAATGACCAAATCGGTAGACAAATCATGGCCTTCTATAACCACACAAACTGCTGGGAAATATTTCCCGCAGGAGAAGGATGCACCCATGGGTGACATCACATCCAGAGCCCTTTCGAGGCTAGAAGGTACCAAATCAAGCAACTTTGCAAACGAAGAAGAAATAAAGCTGTGTGTTGCACCAGAATCAAACATCACACGTGCAAAGTGTTCAGCAACTAAGAATATACCTTCGATCAGATCAGACTGATGGCCCTGAGTAGCTGTTGTAGCCGCGTAGACTCGCCCATTGGTCCTGCGCTGATCTTGTTGTTGTTGTTGCCTCTGTTGTCGCTGTTGTGGTGGTTGCTGTCCTCCCGGAACCGCAGGCTTGTTCAGACAGAAAGGAGCGATGTGCCCAGGTTGCTGACACTGAAAACAGACCCCCTTGAACATAGGGCAAAAGCCAGGTTGATGGTTCTTGCCGCACTTGCGACACACTGGCAGTGCCCTTCCCTGTTGCCTCTGCTGCTGGAATCGATTGTGTTGTCGCCCATCATGGGTCTGTTGTTTCTTGCCACCTTGGACCCTTCCGCCTGCTGGTGGATTCTTCCTTGCCGTGCCCGAAAAACCATCTCCATTGCCACCCCCTTTCTTAATTGTAGCCCTGGACTTCTCCCAATCTTTAGTCAGAACGGTAGCCGACTCAATCGCATCGGCCAAAGTAGTAGGTCGACTCGTCAAGACGCGGGTCCGCAACCCATCCTTCAATCCGTGCACATACTTCCCCGCCCTTGCTTTCTCACTCTTGAAGAGGTTCGGACAGTACCTCTCGAGGTTCCGGAACCTTGTAGTGTAGTCCGCTAGACTCATGGTCCCCTGAGTCAAATCGAGGAACTCTCGTTGCATCTGTTCCTCGGCATAGGAGGGAAAGTATGCATCCAGAAACTCCTCTCTGAACGTCTCCCAGGGAATCTCGTCCCAGTCAGCGAACTTCACCCTTCGCAGGGTGTCCCACCACTTCTTGGCATCGCCCTTCAAACGGTACGTGCCAAAAGATGTCTTTCTGTCCTCAGGGACAGATAGGACGTCGAACGCCCGCTCCACCTCCTCAACCCAGTTCTCCGCTGCCTCTGGGTCTGTCTTTCCTGAAAAAGTTGGCGGATCCAACTTCAGGAACCTTTCGAAGAAAGCGCCGCCCACGTTTGGAACAACATTGACAGGTGGGTCGCGAGTTGCTGCTTGTGCGGCTGCCTGCGCAGCTGCCTGGGCAGCCTGTGCCGCTTGAGCAACCTGTGCCGCTTGCGCAGCCTGTGCCGCTTGCGCAGCCTGAGCCGCTTGCACGGCCTGTGCTGTCTGTGTCGCCTGAGCCGTCATGGTCTCGGTCAGGGTGTGGATGGCTTCCATCATAAAATCTCTCTGCTCCTGCCAGTTTGCGGGAGCAACAGTAGAAGACGAGGCACCTCTGCGAGTATACGACATCTACAACACACGTGCATTTCACAAATTAGACCCTCTCTGATTCTACCCCTCTTGGGTTGATACCGAACAACTATATTTTTTAAAGATCACATACGATTTCTAGTGTATTCTATAATAAAGTTTACTCCTACATACAATCAAGCATACTAAATATCAATGCTTAGATAAAAGTACTTAAATAACCTTACCAGTGAAGACGACTGCTCTGGAGTACGAGGCACGACTTGCTGATACTTCAGGACATGGCTCACTTTCAAAAATTAAAATTTATTGCAAAAATGATGATAAAAGTGTAAGATATTGTGGTGGCTCTGATACCAAACCTGTAACGACCCCAACTCATCCACTCGAAAATGCGGATTTTTTTTTTTTTTTTTTATATTCCCAGAGACCTGGGGCCTTTACAGTTCCACTCACCGCTGGATAACCACACACCACGATAGAGCTTACACTTATCTTCCAAACCAACATCAAAATCATTATTCATTTATTGAAAAACTGCTAAACATGTCTAGAGACACTTGCATAATGAATTACTGAAAGTGCAACATCAATTAATAGAACCAAAAAGGAAAACAAAAGTAAAGCCATGATGTCCCTCTAAGATGTATCCAGCAAGTGCGTAACACCCGTGACTTGCCCAGACACCAGTCGCTTCAATGAGTTCCTGCTCCTGTGAAAAACCATAAAAAGGAGGGGTCAGAAATCCAAAGGATTCTGCGTACAGATCCCTCTAATGAAAATAAATGAGCATAAAGAACACAAGTACAATTTTATGCAATTCTCCTTAAGGAAAAGCAATTATTACATCTACTCAATCCAACTTAAGCATCCATGCAACATCATTTAAGTATGCATAAACTTTAATCAATAACAGGTATTCAATTTGAGTAAGCAGGGTATTCTACATACATTAAGGAGTAGCCATCACCCATCAACGACATATATCAGGGAAAAGAAACAGACCATGCCTGATCTAATGCATAGCAAAATTATGCATGATATATGTGTAATGTATGAACACCTTATTTTCTTTTATTTAAGTTCATGTTTCCATATGCATGCCCTATTAAATGCATACAATTTTAAGTTCCTCTTTTTAATTTCATCGCCCGCGGATACACCAAACGGGTAAAATCCCCGAGGTCAAGTTAGGTTCATAGGGTAGCTTAGCACACAATTTATATTTTATTACTGGGTTCCCACTTAGCTCTCGACCGAATCGCCTTCGGAACATTAGACCTTCCACATCTAATGTCGAGGACACAAGGGACACCCCACGCCCACAAGTGCCACTTCCTTGGTACCATAACCTCACAGCTCTGACTAACACACCACTCCCGGGTAAAGTGGTGGATTCTCCCTAAAACCGTGGCCAGGAGAAGAACCTCAATATCGGGTTCAGGGGCAACAACGCACACGGAGTTTTTGTATCCTCACAGTCTCCCCAAGACCGGATAGCTAAGATTCTCATACTCCAGATGAGATATCTCACAATGTATATTACACTGTTCTTGTTTCAGTATATTTTTATTAAAGTCGATTCTTTAAGTTTACAACCCCATATGCAAAAGTAAAGTGAAAACCCGCATCCTCCCTTGCGGGAACCCTTACGGGACTCCAGCCCGTGAGGACAACGGGAACAGTGTAGTAGTGTGCCCTACCAACTTGTGTGGTTTGAGTGATGCTATTAAACATATCATTTTTACATTCTCACTACGTGTACTACCTCCATCACATATGGGTATCCACCAATACATATCTCCTGTGAGTATGTGCACGCGAATAAACCCCGCAATTTCGCATACTTATGTTAAATGAGACATCAATAGTCTAGTAGAAACATGACTATACATTTTACACGCATACTCATAACACTACTCATTCCCATCAAAATGTACATCTATTAAAAACTCATACTCCTCCTGTCAAACCGAACAATATATCACTGAAGAAGAAAAGCAGGAATCATATATTATTTTATTTTATTTTATTTTTATTTTTTTTTTAATAAACAAATCCAGCCCAGCCGACCTTGTCGGCTGGGTCTGACAGCATATGCACAGGCCCGGTCTGGGCCTGGGTATGCTGTCAAGACCTAAACAGCATAAAGAAAATCCCCTTTATGAAATTCTGTATATATATTATTTCTTTTTAATCCTGCGAAACCCAGCCGACCCTATCGGCCGGGCCCAACAGAATACACACAGACCCAGTTTGGGCATGTGTGTGCTGCGAGTAAACAACATCTTACATGTTTAACAACTATTTATGTATATATTTTCCTGTAACATCTGTACCACAAGCCAGCCAAAAGCAAGTCATTCATCACATGGAATAGACTATAGATTTCTCTCTAATTTAACTGTACCATGAAGACATTATTTCGATAATATTCAATCATATGTAAGAAAAATAAAGAAAGCAAGAGTGTGAATGGATAACATGATTTCAAGCCCATCTCAAGCGAAACTCCATCCTGAAAGAACATGAACTGTACATTCAGCCTAGTGTGATCTCAGCCCACGACAACAAGGTAAAAATAAGCAGGCCAATATACACCGTTGAAGTCTTAAACAAAGCACAAGCTGCATTGTGAAAAGGCAATCCAACATAGGTTCATAAACACCCATTACTTGGTGGAACAACTCAGCGTGAACCCGACACGGATGTGTCCCTAATCATATGTAGAGTTCTCCCCCTACTTCCATTTAGACTATTCCAGAATATGCAAGAAGCTACACAGGGTTTTATCCATGGGTCCTAACATAAAAGGAATCCCACTACCGATACCCAGCCCATAGCCCCTTAAGAAAGATTCTTAACGTAAGCCCACAATTCCAGATTTTTCCTTTACAGACAAACAAAAATTATCACTATTGAAAAACATGCACAGGCTGATCAAATTTGTGAAACATACAAAAAAGGAAATGACTAACGTCACATTCGAGTCAAAGATGTCAATGCACTTATCAATGCCAAGCAAGAACATCAGAATACTGAACCTAAAACCCCTTGTTTTTTTTTTTTTTGCTTTACCTGAGATCCCAGGCCAACACCCAGCCGATTGACTGAGTCGGTTGGGCCTGCCCTGGCCTTGCCACAACCAGCACCTGTACCCAACCAACCGGGTCGGTTGAGTCCCTGCCAAAACTAACACCACGCCCAAGTGAGAAAAACTGCATTCAATGATACTCTGCTTCCTACACCCTTATGGCTACCAGGCTCTTCATCAGCTTGATTTGACTACATGCCACAACTATCCCAATTTAAAAGAAAGCCATAGGGTCTGATTTTATCCCAACCCTGCACTAGACATGTGAATCTTGCTTCCACATAATGGACCTCTCACATGCCCTTTTCCAAGTAAAACAGAAGGGTTCAATGCTCCTACTTACAGGGATTAACATAACATGTAGTATTTTAACTAGCTTGGTGGAACGAAAATATCCATGTTACATGGTCCAAATCTAGCAGATAAAAAATATAGATCAATCTAATCTTCCAGACTCAGCGAGCAAAATTTAGAGTGAGCAAATTTCATACCAAATCCGGTTTTCAGTTTGTACGCATAAAAATCATAAATCATTATTATCCATCTCTTCCCTGACAGCCGTTGACAACAAATTATAAAACTACAGCCTTCTCAAAACAATAGAATATGCAAGATCGAAACACAGATCAAGTAATCTATATTATGCATACCAGTCAGCCAACTTAGATCATTACCGTATATATATATACAACTACGCAGGATGATAAAATAACACGCCCCTTCTTAGAACTGGCAGTACAGAACTACGAATCACAAACTCATACCAATTGAACTGGTCTATAAAAAAAACTGAATGTAGTCGAACCAACAAGGATTTTGGCTCATCCATAACATACTGTCCAGCACTCTCCAATGGGGTGAGCAGAGGATAAAGGAATTGGGGTTCAAAAATCCAATATATGCAAAAGAAAAGCCCTCTTTACGATAACCAGTAACCCCACCGAACCAAGGTTCTGCACAGACTTAGTCCACTCAACAGTACAATCGACCCTACTCCCCTGGGTTTAATAAGCCACCGAACCCTTTTTTTCTGTTTCCATCCAAAGAAAAAGAGCACAAAAATCGAACCGGGGTTCGATTGCTCATTTATTTCCATGAGAGGGGACCCGTACCTCTTATGGTGGTTTCCGGTGGCCTGAGACGAACGTCGCAGAGGGGTGCAGACTGGTGACACTCCTTCCAACTGCCGTGAAAGGAGATGCTCGAGGGGCCCTTGACGCCTGCGGATGGCCGGTACTGGGCTCCTTCCTCCGGCGTGCGCACACACAGCGAAAGAGAGAGAGAGAGAGAGAGAGAGAGAGAGAGAGAGAGAGAGAGAGAGAGAGATGAACCAAAGGGGGAAAAGACTCGTTTGGGACCTCCTTTTGAAGAGGAAGGCCCGGCAAAATCGGAGCCCCCTTCCCTCCAGCGGCTGCGTTTCCAGCCTCCGCCCTTTCCTTCCTGCGATTTCGGTTAGGGTTCTCTCTCAGAACCCTAACCCCCTTCCTTTTTTTTTTTTTGTTCAGATATATCGGGCAACCCTTATCGGGTTGCCCCTTACTCTTATAAGCCCTGTTACACAGGGCTCGGCTCGGGTCCGGACCCGAGACCCGCAAGCCAAATCCCAATGATATGGATCCACAGTTGGATCCAAATGGATCCAACTGTGGATCCCCAGATTAACCTTATAAAAAAAATTTATTTTATTATTTTTATTTCCTTTTTGGTTGACACTATTTATAACTGCTTGCCCCTTTATGGGTCCTAGATCCGAAATGTGGATCTAGGCCCAAATTGCCTATTTTATTTTTTTGAAATATTTTGTAAGATAAACAAAAAATTTAGTAGCAACATTTTTCGGTTTTTACACTATAAGCCAAGAAAATGGACCTAAAAGAATGACAAACATTTGTTCAAGGAATGTTTGGTGGATTAAGTTACCGAATATTTTAATTTATTTCCACTACGGCATTGACTAATATGAAAGAAGGCTTGTGATTAGATTTTTAAAGATTCTGTAGTGTGATGCATTTGAGATATAGTTCCACAAATAAGTGGCTTGACGTTCGTCATTTATGATGATTATCTATTTGTTGATGTGAAACCAGGAAATTCTTAAGAAACTCTGTAGGTAATTTAACATAATTGACAAGATATAAACTAACAACTCCTTTCCAAAATGATTTAGCAAACTACATGCACATAAGATGTGCTTATTTTTGTCTCTGTTTAATAGACTCTTTTAATTTCCATAACAGTAAATCTCTAGGTTGATGGAGCCATTGTTGTCTCCTGCTGCTTTTCATACCATGCTTCTTTTATGTTGCCTTAGGTATATGATACTGTGTGGCAGAAGGGAGACATCTGTTACTCCTACTCCATTCTATTAATTAGTTTTTTGTGTAAATGGTCATCTGACAGGTCCCTTCTATTAATACAACATATGTTGAATGTGGAAAAGCTTATTCTTCATGTAGAAAACTTATTGCTATGTGTTGTTGCCCTTTTTCTTTTAAGAATGCAACATTTAGTGACCCAAGATACAAACATATTCTATAAAAGACTGAATCTTCATGTTACTATTAGGAAGTGTTTTACATATGAATATTTACACCTTCTGGTTATGGGTAAAAATGGAATAAGTAGAACATAAGGAAAATGAAACAACAAAAGGTATATACATTCAAGAATCAACACCACTATGATTTACTGTGTTGGACATGTTGCACTTGTTTTTCAACCTAAACTACATATGCAGCAATATGGTAACTCTAGTAAGTACCAAGAAAAGCTTCAATTGAACTGTGAGAAATATACTGAAACTCTGCAATTGTCCCAGAAAAATTGTGTTCCACATTCATCTCTTGTTTATGAATGACCTAATGGAGGGAAATTCAGATTGATTCTTTTATAAAGATGCAAAGAGGTCAAAATATAGACACGAAGGAGATGATATTTATTTTGGAGAAGGGTAAAGACTCCATGATTACATAACCTAACTGCAACTAAAGGTAACATGTGGATCTACCTTACTATTGTTATTTTTTGAGGCAAAATTCACAATAATAGAGCTTACAACTTGGTTATATATTGCTTTGCTTGTTTTTCATTAATTTGACAACCATCAATCTTATTCGAATGACTCAGTGATTATCGTGATATATAGTTCTTACATGGTTGAAATCAGCATACATAAGCAACTTTATGTGCAATGAGATGATGAGAATATTGTTAAAATACAGTTTGCGTATGGATCTGGATCCAGATCCATACGCATATTAAATGAAACACATGCTCAATATAACCTCATTAATGGCATTCTTGTAATATCATTGTATATGTTTTACTTTATAATGTTTAGGGTTTTGGAGGTCGAGCAATTGAGTGCCGCCCCAGCCATTGTGCATTTCTCTCTCTCTTTCTCTCTCTCTCTCTCTCTCTCTCTCTCTCTCTCTCTCTCCTTGTTTCCTGTGGAAGCTGAACCAGATACATACGAAAGCAAATCTGATATGGTATCAGAGCTGGATTAATCCTGTGCATGAAGAAGTTCTGAAACTTGGCAGATCAAGCCCCTGATCAGCGTGAACAACAACCCCCTTTTCAGCGTGAACAGGTCCCAGCGTGGACAGTTCCAGCGTGAACAGCAGATCTGAAATCTCATCTTCTGAAACCCCTGATCAGCGTGAACAACAACCCTCTTTTTCAGCGTGAACAGGTCTCAGCGTGGACAGTTCCAGCGTGAACAACAGATCTGAAATCTCATCTTCTGAAAGTTGGTACCTTTTCTCTTTTCCTTTCAGTGTGCTCATCCTTCCTTTCCTTTCTGTTACTCATTTTTTGTTATTCTCGTTCATTGGTATCTGTTTATCTTCATCATTCCATCGTCTGTGTTGATTCCATCTTTTCCTCAACATCAACGACTGGTTCTTCAGATCTGTGTTGGTTCCATCTTTTCCTAAACATCAACGACTGCATCCTTGAATTGCAGACAAACCGACTGCAGTCCCCTTTTTATTTCAAACCAGCTTTTTGATTCCACAAGTTTTTCCTTTCCTTTATTGTTGCTTTAGTGTTCTTTGTGCAACACTTTTGGTAGTACAGGTATATGCCTTATTAAAGTTTTACTGATTGATTAAGTGATCTCAAATCTGTTTTATTTCTTTTCATTCATCTTGTTTGCTTATTCATTGTTCCACTGATATGGATTACTCTTCGTCATCCGGTCCCTCTGCCAATTTCTTGAGTCAGCTCGTTACTGAAAAACTTACTCATTCTAATTTTTTGACCTGGAAGAGGCAAATCCTTCCTTTTATACGGAGTCAGGATCTTGATGAACATTTGGATGGTTTAGTTCTTATCTTATTTTGCAGGAAACCAAGGATGAGAAGGGTGACACAATTACCATTTCTATTAAGAATCTAGAGTATACAACTTGGAGGAAGCGGGATCAGTCTTTGGTTGCTTATATTACGTCAACACTCTCTCAAGAAGTGTTGGTTACTCTTTCAGATGATTGCACTGCGGCGGATCTGTGGAGTAAGCTGTCTCAGACATACTCTCAGATATCAGAAGCCCGAGTTATGTACTTAAAAAATGAATTTCAAAGTTTGAAGAAAGGCTCCATGATAGTCATGGAATACATAGGCCGCTTGAAGAGTATTACTGATCAATTGGCTGTTGTTGGAAGTGCTATTGCAGATAAAGATAAAGTTCAACAACTTCTCAATGGATTGGGTCCTGATTTTGACTGTTTACCACAACTTTATCATGCCTTCCTCACTTGCCCACTTTTGACGACCTCCAAGCGAAACTTCTCCAGCATGAGATGATTATGAAGCAAAGGGCAAAAGGAAATGAATCAGCTCGTCCTCATTCAGTTTTGGCTATGGACACTTCTGTAGGTTTTGGACGAGGGAATGGAGGGCATCAAGGAGGCAGAGGCCGCGAACGTTTTGGGCAGGGAGGACGTGGTATCTTGCCTACACCTAATATTTCAGGGGTTTTTAATACAGGGAATCAGAGGAGAGTGCCCACTTGTTTCTTATGTAACAAAAGAGGACATGTGAAAGCTGATTGTTGGTTCAATCTACAGAATAGAAGAAAAATAAACAAAATTGAGAATAAATCAGCTACTGCTACAACAACAACAACAACAACAACAACTACGCCTTCATCCCAAAATAATTGGGGTCGGCGATATGAACCAAAAAAAAAAATCATTATGGGTCTTCCACATGAATCCTTCTCCTCCAATCATTTTTATCCAATGTCATGTCCTTGGTGAGGTTCAAAGCATGCCTTCTCTAAATCAATAAAAACCATATGCAAATCTTTATTCCTCTCTCTATTTCTCTCGATAAGTTGTCTAAGAAGATGTATAGCTTCCATAGTTGATCTTCCAGGCATAAAACCAAATTGATTCTCCGATATCATGACAACCTTCCTCAACCTAGACTCAATCACCCTCTCCCAAAGTTTCATAGTATGACTCATGAGTTTTATACCACGATAGTTTGTGCAATCTTGTATATCACCCTTATTTTTATATAGAGGCACCAAAGTACTCTTCCTCCACTCATTAGGCATCTTATTTGTCCGCCAAATCTTGTTAAAAAGATTTGTCAACCATTCTAATCTAAACCTTTCTCTCCCAAGCATTTCCAAGCCTCGATAGGAATACCATCTGGGCCAACTGCCCTTCTTGATTTCATTTTCTTCAAAGCCTCTGCAATTTCTTTCTTTTGAATCTTGCGCATGAAGTCACGATTCATCTCATGAAAAGGAATAGAGAAGTCTCCAAGATCCTGAGCATGACTTTCATTAAATAGCTTATCAAAATAATTTTTCCATCTCTCATTAATCTCCTCATCTTTGACTAAAACCCTTTGTGTTTCATCTTTGATACATCTAACCATACCCAGATCCCTTGATTTCCTATCTCTCATCTTTGCAAGCCTATAAATATCCTTCTCGCCTTCTTTGGTATCCAACTTGTCATAAACCTCCTTATATACCTTATCCCTCACGTTCCGAACTACTTTTTTAGCTTCCTTCTTTGCTATCATATATTTCTCCAAATTCTCCTTATCACGACTCTTACTTAGATTTCTATAACACTCTCTTTTAACCTTAATAGCTAATTTGACATACTCGTTCCACCACGATGTATCCTTACCTAGCGGTGCACCGCCTTTAGACTCACCCAATACCTCCTTAGCCACCTTTCTCATGCCACCCGCTATCTTATTCCACATTGATTCTGAATCCTCCTCGAGACACCAATCAGCTTCCTTAACTACCTGCTCTACAAACATTCCTTGTTTAGCTCATTTCAGTGCCCACCACTTAATTCTAGGATCTATCTTATGTCTATCCCTTTTGCGGCATTGTCTAATTCTAAGATCTAAAATTAAGACTCTATGTTGTGTAGCTACACTTTCTCCCGGTATAACCTTACAATCAATGCAACAACCCCTATCTCTCTTTCTAAGTAGGAAAAAATCTATCTGACTCGTATTAACCCCACTTTTAAATGTTACTAAGTGAGACTCCCTCTTCCTAAACCAAGTGTTTGCTAAGATTATATCATAGGACAAACCAAAATCTAAAATCCTTTCTCTACTTTCGTTTCTTTCTCCTATACCATAGCCTCCATGGATACTCTCAAAACCATCCCTACTAATGCCTACATGCCCATTAAGGTCACCGCCGATAAAAAGCCTTTCTCCATAAGATATCCCTTGTACTACTCCATCTAAATCTTCCCAAAATTGACGCTTAATGGAATCATCTAAACCTACTTAAGGAGCATAAACACTAATAATATTAATAATATCTGTACCTAATATTAATTTAATAAGTAAAATCTTATCACCCTTCCTACGGACCTCAACTACATTATCTATAAACTCACGACTCATAACAATCCATACTCCATTCCTATTCCTATTTATTCTTGTATACCAAATCTTATATCCCAAGGTTCTATCACTTTTGCTTTCTCACCTACCCATTTGGTCTCTTGTAGACATAAAATATCAATCTTTCTCCTACACATAACATCTACTAACTCTACCAACTTACCAGTTAAAGACCCTATGTTTCAAGAGGCTAACCTAAGTTTATGGTCTTGGACTAACTTCTTTACCCCCACCCGTCCAACAAAGTGAGGGAACCCTTGCCTATTTAACACCACACCCGGGCGCCGGTGTGACGCGTCGCTTCCGGGCGACGACCTAGCAACCCTTGCCCATTTATCACTGCCTCCGGGCCTATAGAGTACAGCGCGTCGCTGAGTAGGGAACGCCCCAACGAAATTCTCATATTGGTTCATATTCATAGGGTATGACTAAGTTTTTATGCTGGCTGTCACAGGCCTACCGCAACCCTCCTCCTTTATCCAGGCTTGGGACCGGCAGTGTATAACGAAACAATTATACACAGGCGGAGTTAATAAATCAGCTACTGCTGTGGACACAAAAGTGCCATCCACAGATGTGCAACAACTTTTGTTATCAGCATTGTCACAGATGACGATCAAGCAAAATGAACAAGACGAATGATATGTTGATTCAGGTGCTGCCACACATGTTACGGGTAATGCGGGTAAGTTATCTCACTTATTGCCTTATTTTGAAAAAGGTAGTATAGTTACGGGAGATGGAACTTATCATTCCATTAGTCATACTGGCAATGCACATATCCCTATGTCAAAGTCCTCACTTCACTTGTCCAATGTCCTTCTTGCTCCTAATATTAAAAAGAACATTGTTTCTGTAGCTAAACTTGTTGACGATATGAATTCTTCCGTCGAATTTACTCCCTCTTCTGTTTATGTTAAGGATCTACGAACGAAGGAGACGTTCGCTAAGGGGGAGCGACAAGGAAACATGTACGTCTTCAAAGAGATTCCTTCAGTGTTTTCGCCCTCAGTCCCAGTCCTCCAGTTGAAGTCGTCTAAGCATTCTTCAGTGTCTTCGCCTTCAGAGTCTTTGTTTTTTCCTTCATTGGAAGTTTTTAATTCATCTCATTGTAATAAGCCAGATATTTGGCATAGTCGTTTGGGACATTGTAGTCGAGGTTTCGTTGAAAATCTTGTATCTGATGGTCTCCTTCCAGAGTCTAGTTTGTGTTCATTTTTTGATAATAATAATAAATGTTCTTCATGCGAACTCTGCAAAAGCCATGTTCTTCCTTTTCATATTATAAATAAAAGAGCTTCAAAGCCATTTGAGATTATTTGTTTCGATGTTTGGGGACCCACACCTATTCCTTCTCTTTCTGGCAGTCGTTACTATGTTGTCTTTATTGATTCCTATTCCCGTTATACTTGGATATATTTCTTAAAACACAAGCATGAAGTTTTTTAAATATTTCGGGAATTCCATTCGATGGTCAAAACAAAGTTTGCTTGTGATATTGTGCATTTACAATGTGATGGTGGAGGAGAGTATTCATCGAACGAGTTTATTGCCTTTCTTCGGGATAAAGGAATAAGTCGACAGGTTTCTTACCCTCATACTCCTCAACAAAATGGGGTTGCGAAAAGGAAACACAGGCATATTGTCGAGAGCGCGATGAGCATGTTACATGATAACAATGTGCCCTTTAGTCTCTGGACAGAAGTTTTTCACACATCTGTTCATATCATAAATCGTCTTCCTATGGCACTTTTGGATCGGAAATCTCCCTATTATACTTTATTTGGGCAACATCCCTCTTACGATGAGCTGCGTGTTTTTGGTTGTGTATGTTATGTACATATTGATTCATCTCTGTGAAATAAGTTTCAGGACAAGGCTGTCAAGTGCAGATTTGTTGGGTATGCAGATGAATACAAAGGTTATCGATGCTATGACCCTACTACAAAACGTATTAGGACCTCCAAAAATATTTTTGACGAACAAAATTTTCAAGCCAATGACTCTGCAGAGTTGCCACCTCGAGAATTAGAAGTATATGATCCATGGATGAGCGCAGATCTTTTTGCTAATACAGGAGAAACATGTCAAACAAATTGTCCTTCCTTCGACTTGAGTAGGGAGTTGAATGACTCACAGATGCATGTTGAATTATCTCCAGTTGAGCCACCCCCAGTAGAACGTTTCTCTGGACAGATATACACTAGACGGAATAAAAATACAGATCCGAGGAATGTGGAAAGCATCGCCAATGATTCGGCTCAAAGGCCATCACACATTAAGCATCCTATTCAACGATGGGTGAGTTATGAGACCTTCTCCCTTGATTTCCAGTTGTTTATGTCTCAGCTCACAAAACAGGATGAACCCACTTGTTTTAATCAAGCTCTTCAATCCCGTCATTGGACTGAAGCTATGAATCAAAAAATGGAAGCTCTTCATGAATGCCAGACTTGGGAAATAGTCCCTCGGCCAGAAGGAAAGAATGTAGTTGGCTCAAAATGAGTTTATAAAATAAAGTATAAGCCTGAAGGAAGTATTGACAGATATAAGGCGCGACTTGTTGCTCGAGGATTCACACAACAATATGGTGAAGACTACGATGAAACTTTTAGTCTGGTAGTCAAAATGGGTACTATTCGTATCATCATATCCCTAGCAGTCGATCAAGGTTGGAGCCTTAGCCAGATGGATGTTAAAAATGCATTTTTGCATGGAACTTTAAAGGAAGAAGTGTATATGGAGCAACCACCTGGTTATGCCGAGAAGGATCCTACTGCCTGGGTGTGCAAACTAAGGAAATCTCTGTATGGGTTGAAACAGGCGTCCCGTTCCTGGTTTGAAAGTTTCTCTATGCAAATTCAGAGTTATGGTTTTAGAAGATGCTCTCTGGATCACTCACTCTTTATTTATCAAAAGGCAGACATTGTTATACTTCTTCTTATATATGTTGATGATATTGTGATCACTAGGAGCTCAGATAATCATGTGCAAGACGTGAAACAGTTTTTAATGAAAACTTTCAAGATGAAAGATTTAGGGGAGTTGCGGTACTTTCTTGGTGTGGAAGTTGACAGACAACAAGACACATTGACACTCATGCAACAAAAATACACTCTTGACCTTCTGGAAAGAGCCGGGATGACGAATTGCAAACTAGTCAACACTCCTAATGTATTACATCAAAGGCTGAGCTCTGAAGATGGTCATCTTTGTGTCAACCCTACAACGTATAGAAGTCTCGTGGGGATGTTACAGTACTTGACCTTTACCAGACCTGATATAGTTTATGTTGTCAATCAGGTATCCAAGTTTATGCATGCTCCAACGGAGGGTCATATGGAAGTTGTGAAGCGCATTCTACGCTATTTAAAAGGAACTATAGGAGACGGACTTGTTTATCGCAAGAACGATAATCTGCATAGAGGACATGAACTCATCACTTATACAGACGCAGATTGGGCAGGGGATCCAGATGAGAGACGATCTGTCTCTGGATATTGTGTATATATTGGGCACAATTTAGTGTCCTGGAGCAGCAGAAAACAAAAGGCAGTGGCACGATCGAGTACAGAGGCTGAATACAAATCGATGGCTGCAGGCACGGCAAAAGCCACATGGATTAGACACTTATTGAGTGATCTTGGGGAGACAATTATTCGATCATTTCTTTTATGTGACAATCAAAGCGCAATAAACATTGCATGTAATCCTATCCAGCATAGCAGAACGAAGCACATTGAGATTGATCAACATTTTATATGGCAGGAAGTCGAGATGAAGGAGATAGAACTACGTCATGTTCGAACAGAAGATCAAGTGTCAGACCTGTTTACCAAGAGATTAACAGGACGTCAATTTTGGCTATTGAAGAGCAAGTTGTACATGCTCCAAAATCACGTACAACTTGAGGGAGGGTGTTAAAATACAGTTTGCGTATGGATCTGGATCCAGATCCATACGCATATTAAATGAAACACATGCTCAATATAACCTCATTAATGGAATTCTTGTAATATCATTGTATATGTTTTACTTTATAATGTTTAGGGTTTTGGAGGTCGAGCAATTGAGTGTCGCCCCAGCCATTGTGCATTCCTCTCTCTCTCTCTCTCTCTCTCTCTCTCTCTCTCTCTCTCCTTGTTTCCTGTGGAAGCTGAACCAGATACATACGAAAGCAAATCTGATAAATATCATTTCTGAGAGTGTTGCGGATTCTAGAATCATGTATAAATTTGATAAAATGAGCACCATTCACTTATATTTGATTGAGTCACTAAAGTAAACAGTGTTCTTAGCTGATTGTATGTATTCATCATCCTGTGCACTTGGGAAATTTTTATTCTTTTGCTTATTTGTCTTTTTAAATGTATTGTATTAGATCATCTGAAAAGTGATAAAATCAGTTTTGCCTTTCTCCAACATTCATTTGGTATTGGAAGCTTTTGCTAAGTTTTCTAATTGTGCAACTCCAGTGGAGGATTGGCCATTTCTGCAAGTGCGATATGATTTTCCCTGGCTGCCATGGTCAGAGACTGGATTAAGTTCTACGACATTGTCTACTTCTGAAAAAATGCCGAAACTTTGAAATCATGGAATTTCAGTTTTTCTTCATTGATTTTCTCTTCAATAGCTGAAGTCCTTATTTAAATTAGTAAGCTGTCAAAGGCCACATCGTTTTTTTAAGCAATGGAGTATTGAGGGGTTTCTCTGATCTTTTGTTTTGTCCTTGAGTCTGGTGGTGGTGTTTGATCAATGTGCTGGAAGACTACAATGGCATTTCAGTCAAGGTTCTGCATCATTGTTTGTTGTCAGGTCATATAGTTGGTTGCAGATCTGCAGAGTGTCCAGCATCCTGGTTTGCTAAATTCAACTTTTATCAGTCAAAGCATCCAGTGCACCTGCCTTGCTTTTTTTAATTTTTGAGCTTCAGTATGGCTGGCTTGATTAGTTCTTGTGCTTCCTTCTATATGAACTCTATTAAATCCATCCTCTCTAATATTATAGATGTCTCCAAATCTTTTTTAGTGGCCTTTTATCCTTTAATGTACTTTATTTTTCTATTTCCTTCAAAGTTTATGTTTTTTTATTAAGTTATCTGGTATGTGTTTGAAGCTGTCTTGTTGAAACCATAGCCATAACTTTCTTTTGATCCATTATATGCTGTTTATTTATGTTTTGCATGGCTGCCTTCTGTTTGCAGTCACAACTTGAAGTCGGTCACAAGTATTTCATCCTTATGACAAATTCTATAGAAGCCGCAGGAACTAATAAAAAGCGTAAAGGATCGGTTGTATACTTTGTCTTACTAAGTCAAAATTCATTAAAGATTGCTTTCGGTGTTATCAGTTGTATAGCATGGTCATGCCCAATACTCTACCAAGATGCCAGTGATTTTGCTCTCAAGCAATGTCTTCTGCTTGGTTTTCTCAAATGCTTCTAGTATAATCCTTGAGACACCAGCCTTTGGCTTCAGGCATCACGTGACTTAGGTTATCAGTTTGTGCAGTGTAGTATATGTGAATTCACTTAACCTTTAGGATCTAACTTTTGTCTGACGGCCTCTTTGTAACAAGCCAAAAACTGCCAAAATATTCGTACCTCCAATTCTTTAGGGTATGTTTGATGCAATGTCCTTGCACAATTTCGGACAAAAATTGTGCTGGGAACAGTATTTTCAACAAACATTGGATGTGGTGGACACGCGGAACACGTCCGCCGCATCCTTATTTCTATGTAATTTTTGTTCCCCCCCCGTTATGGTGAGAACGGGGGGCAGAGGGGTCCCTGACTCTCTCTCTCTCTCTCAACCAGGCGGAGGCCAACGGGGGTGAGCCGGTGCTGGTCGGCACCGGCACCCGTGGTATTCGTTCTTTTTTTTTTTTCATTCTTTGATTTTTATGGTTTTTTTCTTTGATTTTCATAGATTAGGGATTTGAATCAAATTTCTTAATAGGGGGTTTTGTAGTTAATTTGATTAGGGCTTTGAATCAAAATTTTTGAATGAGGGCTTTTTATAGTTAATTTGATTATGGTTTTCTTGGATTTTGTTAAGAGTTTTTTTTTCATTGATTAGGGCTTTGAATTGAATCTCTTAAATTAGGGCTTTTTGTTGTTAATTTGATTTTTTTGTTTTGTTTTTAATTTAAAACTTTGAACCAAAATGTTTAAATAAGGGCTTTTTATAGTTAATTGAATAGGGTTTTCTTTTATTTGATTAGAGTTTTTTTTTTGTTTCTTATGTTGATTATGGCTTATACATCTTCTTAGACAACTTATTGAGAGAAATAGAGAGAGAAACAAAGATTTGCATATGGTTTTTATTGATTTGGAGAAATGCATACGATAGAGTACCTAGGGACGTTCTCTGGTGGACAATGATGAAGAAAGGTGTTTCTCTCAAGTACATTAGTATAATTAAAGATATGTATGAAGGAGTAGTAACCAATGTCTGCATTTGTGGAGGGGTGACAACCAATTTTCCTATAACGGTTGGGTTACATCAAGGATCTGCTTTAAGCCCTTTCTTATTTGCTATAGTGATGGATGCGCTTACGAGATCAATTCAAGAAAATGTGTCATGGTGTATGTTGTTTGTTGATGATATTGTTTTGATTGATGAGTCTAGAGCTGGGGTTAATGCTAAGTTAGAATTATAGAGACAGACATTGGAAGCAAGAGGTTTTAAGTTAAGTAAGAGTAAGACAGAATATATGGAATGTCGGTTTAGTAAGCAAAGAAGTAGTGATGGGAGTGTCGTGAAGCTTGGTGAGCAAGAAATACTGGTGGATGATTGTTTCAAATATTTGAGATCTATCATTCAAAAGTATGGAGAAATTGATGGAGATGTAAATCATAGGATAAAGGTTGGGTGGATGAAATGAAAAAGTGCAACTGGAGTGTTGTGCGATCATAGAATGTCATTGTGGTTGAAGGGAAAGTTTTATAGGACGACTATTAGGCCCGCTTTACTATATGGTACAGAATGTTGGGCTGCCAAGAGACATCATATTCAAAAAATGAATGTATCTGAGATGCGTATGCTTAGATGGATGTGTGGAAATACAATAAAAGATAAGATTCAGAACGAGGAGATACGTAAGAAGGTATGTGTTGCACCCATTGAAAATAAGATGAGAGAGAATCGTTTACGGTGGTTTGGACATATTCGGCGAAGGCCTAATGATGCTCTAGTTAGAAGGATGGAGAAATGGGAAAATATATTAGTTAAAAGAGGTCGGGGTAGGCCTAGGAAGACATGGATGGAGATGATAGGAAATGATATGAATGCTTTGAACCTCACCGAGGGCATCGCATTGGATAGAAATGATTGGAGGAGAAGGATTCATGTGGAAGACCCAGAATGATTTTCTTTTTTTGTTCATATCGTCGACTCCAATTGTTTTGGGATGAAGGCACAGTTGTTGTTGTTGCTGTTGTATGTTGATTATGGCTTATGATTTATTTTCTTGCACTTTAAAGCTTTATGATTTAATAGGGTTTGATAATAAATATGTTAAAACATGTAAAATGATAGGTGGACCAAGTCATATCCAAAATAAAGTAATCCAACCCATTATCCATGTTTGTCCAAGTAGTTTGCACATCATCATCAAACAAGAGACATTTGGAACACATATGAATACAATCCAAACAAACATTAGACTTGGTACAATTGTTACGGAATGAACAAAACCAGTGTTTTGTCCATTTTTTTTGTTCATTTTGCCCAATCCTGAACAAGTCATCAAAAAAGCCCTTAAGTATGACTTTTGGATTTTAACTTGTAGGAGATGTACTTACATAATACATAGATTGCTTCCCTCATAGCCTATGTGTTATCATGCAAAATTTTATTTTTGCACTTCAACTGACCTTTAGAAAAAGTTTTTAGAAAACTCGCCTCCGTTTTGAAAAATGCGAGAAAAACTTAAGGAGATTGGGATCCGTCTGTCGGTACGAGGTTCAACCGTTCATAACGCCTTAACCAGGAGTAATTGAACAAAGGATTGAACAATATGTCTTATTTTATTCAAATATCTAAGAAATTATTGTAAGTTCTAGAATACAAAAAGAATCAAACACACATATGACATGTTCTTTGGAAAAAGTTTATTGAAAGCATGATGCATGCCTAAAATTCTTGAAAATACTTTGAAAGAAAAATATTTTGAGATATTCTGAAATTGAATTTCTAAAGTGATCAAATGATTGGGCGTGTGACCTTGTGGGTCCATGCATGATGCAATCTAAGTCTAAATAATGCATGGATGCAATTGACCAAAATACCCTTTAAAAAACTTGAGAAAATTCATTTACAAATTCTCTTGTTTTATAATTTTTTTGGATAAAAAAGGATTTTTGTGCCTTATAAAATTCAATAAAGATAGATTTGTCAGATATCCATGACTATGGCCACAAATATATTTTAAATATATCTCATTAAATTCTAAAAAGAGGATTTTAGACAAACATTTTAAAAGATTTAAAAGTATGCAATGACTTTGAAAAATAACCTAAGTGTTTAGGCTTTTGTAACTTAAAAGAGGTGAATAAAACTTGAATTTCATTCGTATTTTGACTATGGCCACAAATACGAATTTTACTAAATTTATTAACTTCTTAAAAAAAAATACGCGTGTCATTCGTGTTTCACCATTGTGAAATTTGAAATGTGCATATGCATGAAAAACAATGACAATTAATATTAAGAAAATAAACTATATGCTTATGCAATCCTAAGCTATGCGTAAATAAGAGAATTTTTTACTATTTTTGGCTCTTTGATTATAATTTACATTGAGAAATTGTATAATAAAATAAAGAAGGAAAATAAAAACTAAAATCTTGAATTTTTTTGCAAAATAAACACACATGTTAGTAGAAAACGTAGGCGCTTTGGGATTTATCCAACAATATCCAGAAATTGTAGGATATTATCTCAAAATAAGCCTTTCCTATGCATTGATCAAAACAAAATCCCTAAATAAACTAAATGATGATGCATGATCTAAGAGGACAACCGATTGAACATATTCAGAGAAAAAACAATCGGAATTGAATGTAAAAGGACCAAAATACTCCTAAAAAATTTAGACTAGTTGCCAAAATAATCCTAAATACTAGAATTTTAAAACAGATTTCGGAATATACCTAATTTTGAAGACTAAATAGATGCAAACTAACACTGAATTGGGTGTGGAGACCCCTGACATAATCAAGAACATGATCAGATTAAAAAAAACCATGAAAACAATTAATAAAATTAAGAATATAAACCAAAAAATGTCAAAACTGCCCCTATCTCTACATAACGGAATTCTGCAAAAAACTGATATTGGCAAAACAGCAAAATAAAATATCAAATGATATCTTAAAATTTTGAAAATTGGTACTTGATAACCCTAAAGACAACATACAATCAAAAAATCAATTTAATGAATAGCCAAGAAAAAGATATTAAATTAACAAGCGGAAGTAGGCATAAAAAATTACCAAACTTTTCAAGAATAAACTAGACATGACTATGAAGAAATCTCTTTTTACGGATTTAAAAAATCATCTCTGGTTAGGGATATATGACTCTAACAAATTGACCTTGAATATGAACAATGACCTGACGGTTCAGCAAAACAGGTTCCGATGTTGGACTAAAATAAAATAGCAAACGGATATAAAAAATTATCAAACTTTTCAAAAATAAACTAGACGTGATGACGAAGTTCTCTTTTACGGATCTGAAAAACCATCTTTGGTTAGGGAGATATGACTTCGGCAAGTTGACCTAGGCTGCGAATAGCGACCTGACGGTACAAGAAACAGATTTCGATTTGATTTTTGAAAAAAAGTCAAAAGATACCAAAAAATAATGAAACTTGGTCAGATTCACGAGGACACATGTATGTATATCTCATAAAAAATTTAGCTAAAAAAGATAAAAATAAATACATGAAATAATGACACCAACTTAAGGGTCAAAATCAATATTTCAGAACATGAACTAAATAATAATATCAAACCTAATTTATCAATGCAAAAAAAAAAACAACTAACTGTTATTGATTCTATATGGATGAAAAAAATAATGTAAACCTAGATCTATAATGCACACAAAATTTAAAAAAATGATGAAAGCATGGTGCATATTTTGTTGTAGCTGATTGGAAGAAGGGATTCGACCTATGAGAAGCCAAATCTCAACCTTCCTGTGGTTGTAAAAAAAATGCAACAAATATAATAAATAAAATAAAAAAATAAAAAGGAAAATAAAGAAAAAGTAAAAGGGATTATCTAGATCAGGTTCTTCCTTCCTTCGCTGCAACCAAAGAAGAACAAAAAATGAAAAAGAAAGAAGAAGAGCTAGAGGGGAGGGGCGACACCTATGAAAGAAGGAGAGAGAGATCAAGAAGAGAGAGAGAGGTTTTGCTTTCTTGCCTCTTGCTAGACGTCCTCCCTTAAGCCGCTTTTTATAGAGAGGGTTGGAAGAGGATAAGGACTCTCTAGTGGGTCCCACATTTGCTCCTTAATAGAGTCCACATTTGGATCAATTTTTTACTTTTCTTTTCTAACCTAAATAAAACACTAGAAAGTAAAGAAGTAACAATGAATCAGAAGACTCTAGATGTGGCACCATCTAAGTGGGGTCCACATTTGGATTGGTGAAACAAATAAAAATAATAAAAGCTTAAAAACAAAAAGAATTAAGAGATAAAAAGCAAAAACCAAATCCTAAATCAACTAATTATCTAAAATAACAAAAATGAGAAAACAAAATGAGGAGGATGATCTAGAGGTGGCGCCGCCTAAGTGGGCCCCATCTAATGTGGATTGGATCTAAGATCCATTTTGAGATTCAAATCTAATAAAAATCCAAATCAAAATCCAATCTGGATCTAAATCTCGTGCATATTGTTTTTGAAAAAAATATTTCAAAATGTCAAATCTTGAAATGTAAATGCACTGGGTTTAGATTAAAATGTAAAGATCAATTTTTGAGCATAGGTTTGAAACTGAATGAGAAGAAAGATTTGAATCCAAATCTGAATCCAAAGTTTCAAATGACAAATGGATCTGGATCCCGGATGATGAGTATGATCCATGCTTAAAAATGGTGGGCGGATCTTGGGCCAAAGATGAGACATTTAAAATGTATCATGGATGAGGTAAAGAGGATAAGCTGGATCCTGGATCAATGATGATAGAGACGAATCCTGGATATTAGATAAGAATTGAAGAATGGACCCTGAAATGATTGATGGGTGGATCCTGGATATCTAATGTAGAGATCCAGTTCTGAAGACAAAATGGACCTTGAAAATAGATAACAGAGTGAATTAAACAAAAGGGTTCAGGTCCAGAATAAAAAATAGATACTGGATATCAGATCCAATATTGGATCGGATCAGTTACCAATGTCCACATTGAAACATAGGTTAGATCTCGGATAGTATCAGATAAAAAAATTGATCCGAGTCCAGACTAGAAATTACCCCTGGCTTAGAAGTTGACTAGACTGCCCCTGATTGAGACACAAACACAAGTATAGACGATTTTGCCCTTCTGGGCAGGGGCGTGAAGTGGAGTGAAGAGCGACACTTGGAAAACAAGGCTTGAACGGGGTTCTAGGGTTCCTGACTCGGGTGAACTAAGAATATACTATCTCAACTAGACTCTCAGACTAGATGATTGAAAACGGACATAATTCTAAGTGAAATTGTGAGAAATTCCCTATAGAGTGAAGTAAGTAACGAGAGTGTATTAAGTGTTGTGAACAAAATACTGGGTTTGAGCTAAAATCACATTCAACTGAACTAAGATGAACTAATTTAGAGCTTAAATAAACTAAATCTTAGCTAGGTTGACTAGCGTTTGTTCAATTCTAGCTGAAATGAGCTGAGTTGAGCTAAAATAAACTCCAACAATGTGAGAAAAACAAATTTGAACTGAAGTTGGACCACTTGAACTTTTGATGAGCTCAAGTTAAACACAGGAGAATAGGATCTATTGAAATTGACTAATTCTGGGACAATTGGATTGAGTTTGAGCTAAAAATAAGGTCATTTCACATGAAATGAACCAAATTTAGCTGAAATGAACAAAGTCTACTCATTGTGAGTTCAGGAGAGCCAGAAATGACTAACATTCTAGCTCTTCTAAGCTTAAAATGAGTTTAGTTGAGTCTAACTGACAGGGATCTAGAGTTACCTAGGGGCAAAATGATAGTTTTTCTGGTAAAATGAGATAAAATGATACCTAAATTGGAATGAACCTAGGGGTTAGACTCCTACACTGTATTAAAGGGGTTGGCATCTATGAAAGGGGGCGTGCAAAAATGAACTTGAAAAATTTGAGGTGTTTTACACTATGCCCACCATCTCTATTAGTGAACAAACAAAGGTATTTTAAAATTTTAGGTCATCATTTGTCATGAGTTTACATGTGGCTAGATATAGCCTTAGGCAATCAACCGTCCTAGCATAATGTGGATACATTAATGCACTAATACGAGCTCTCCAACTATGATCACTGCAGATTAAATTATAATCAAATAGCTTTTGGTTTGTTACCAATGTCTGTAATTGGATATTACACAGTTTAAATAATTATGAATTCAACTCAAATAAAAATATATATAGATAAACCCGTTGATTAAAAAATGATTACCAATTAAAACATTATTTCTTGGTTCATCAATTATTAAAATGTGCTGCCAAATGAATTCTTGAGTAGCAACAGGAAAGTGCTGAGGATAAGCAAGCTATGCGAAAAAAGCCACTAAATGCTGTCATTTTCTTTGCAATTATGCTCATTCAGGCCTTTTGTGTTTGTTGCTTTTTGTATAGTTCTATGCATAATAGATGAAAATTATTCCTTGTCAGTTCCAAGAGAATCTGGTATATTTAATTTTAGTGCATGACTTTCTTTGAAAGCTCTAGTCATCATAATAATATTTATATCTTTCCCAAGGCCACTTTTTTAAGCTTTGGGATTCGGAACCACGATATGAAATAGTTTAGTACCCACATCTTAACGCGCCCATATGAAGATAATACTATATTAAAATTTTCAGGAAATGACTATATTGTATGGGTAATTTGACGTGTCTTCTTAAAAACCTTACAATTTTTTATATTCTCCCCCATGTTCAAAATCACAAATAGCCAACATTGAAATATTTTTTTTACCCTTTGCATGCGTGGAACTGATGAAGTTCACATGATATATTGTCCTGCTTTTTGGGTGCCGCATACGCTTACTTAAAATGAGGTCCTCACATTTTTTTTTCTTCAGATTTCATGAAGTTCACATAAAATTATATGTGAAATTCCTGTTAAACTTAAACAAATAAAGAAATCCTCATAAAATATATGAAGACTTCCTCAAATTCATATAAAATATGTGCAGACTTCTTCAAGTCCGCATAAAATATATGAGGACTTGACGAAGTTCGTATAAAATATGTGTGGGCTTCCTCATTTTGTTTAAGTTTAACAGGAATTTTGCATATATGCGAACTTTGTGATGTTCGCAAATAAAAAGCGTGCAAACCTCATTTTAAGTGGAGCAATATATCTTGTGAACTTCATCAATTTCGCGCATGTGAAGGGTAAAAAAAAACATTTCAATGCTGACTATTTGCGATTTTGGACAAGAGAAGAATATCGTAAATTGTGGGGTTTTCTGGGGAAACACATCATTTTTACAACACATAAGTCATGCTTTCCACATGCTTCCAATTTATGAAAAACACACTTTTCACTAGCTTCTCAAATCTCTTCCCTTTTCCTCTTGTTTTTTGTATTTTTCGTGTTAATATTTATTGTTTTCGCCTCCCCCCTCTCGTCCTCATGCTTTCCCTTCGCTTCCCACTTGTTTCCTTGGTATTTTCGTTTTAGCTTCTCGTACCCTTCTACAATCACTTCCAAATGAATGCCACTTCATGCTTTACACTACCTTTTAACACTCACCCGCTTCCATTCCAGACATCACTTTTTGTATCTATTTTGCTTCCTGGTAACTGTGGTTTAGCAGCACTCCATGTGAACTGTGAAACTTGGCTTTTGCCATAAAATTAAACTCAAATTGACCATATTTGCTATAACCATACTCATTGCAAAAGGAAAGAATCTAATTTCTCATAATTGATGTTCGGACACTGTCTGCACTGGTAATGCATTCTCATGACAATTGCTACATATACCATGCTTGTCAGTGACATTGTGATTACAACTTGGACACTGCAATGATTCAAGTGATGATGCTCCAAGGTTTTCATAAAATGAATCAAGTTCAATCATGAAATAGCAAGCCGTAATTGAAATAGGAAAGTCCATTTTCAGTTCGGTTAGGTTGAAAGCAAGAAGGCAACTCCTCACACTCTTCCACAAGGAACAGTTCTTTCAGTTCTGACAAGTCAGCCACGGGCCTATTGTTGTAATACAAGTTCAAAACCTTTACTGGTTTTGACTTACTAGCATCATGGACGTTCATGGTCACAATTTGAATTGCATAGCTCCCAGTGTATTTCAACCACCCCAACGTGGCTTCCAGATTGAAAAAACATGCCCTAATCTAGACCGTGCATCTTCAAAATCGACCACCATGTACAAATCTTAAGGGTTCGTCTCTTCTTTAATATTGTGACTTAAACAAGTCACGACCTTTGCAGAATATATGCAAAACAGGTTCCATCCAAGGTTGAATAGCTATCTGTAATCTCGAAACTATGAAAAAGGAATAGTTTTTTTTTTTTTTCCTCTTTGCTTTCTATAGAATATGCATTCCATTCAGAAAAAAAAATATCCACTTTCCACGAACATTTCAAAATTTTAACCAGAAAAACTCATCAATGGGATACGTTCCCATTTGGCCTAAATCATCAAAATAAAAAAGGCCACAATAATAATCTAAAATTAGGTTAAAAATCCTAAAAACATAGTAACCCCTAAAATATAACCCTAAAGAAATAAAGATGAAGAAGAAGACCTAGATGATTCGGTGGTGGTCCGACAGTAGTCCGGCAGGGAAGAGAGAGGAGGATTGGAGGTGGTAGCCAACGGTAGTCTGGTGGTGGACCTGCATGTGAGATCACAAAGAGAAAAATAGAGAAATATAAAAAGGGCCCGTTAGACATTTTTTAAATACAACTCTATAAAGGTGACATAATTATCACTGTTATAGAGTAAATCCCTATGACGACGCAATCCAGATATCACAGTTATTAATTAAAAATTGCTATTAAAGTATTTTAACGATAATATTCAACAACAAAGAATCTTGTTGTTATACATATGTCTTTAATGGCGATATAACTCTCACCGTTATAAAGTAAAAACTTATAACATCGAGATTTAGATCTCGGGGTTATTGATCTATCACAGTGAGATCTTATGCATGTTAAATATAGTTATTAAAGTGTTTTAGCGACGGCCTGATAGTCTTGCCGTTATAAACATACCTTTAACAGCGACATTTAGATGTCGCATGTCACCGTTGAAGATATGTTTTTAACATGGAGTTATTATATGATATATTTAAAAAATAAATTGTTTTTTAGACTAATGAAAATGAATAAATTTCATTTCATTAGAATGACGTCTTCACAACTTCTCAATGGATATAATCATTTTGGTATGATTTTTTTCTTCGTCTGAGCATGAATGTTCTAATTTGGGTGGGCTACTAGATTCATGTTCTTAATTTCTTGGCATGGATATTGATAGGAATTGATGGAAATTGATGTATGGGCTCATAAAAACCCTACAATTCCATTAATGACCTAGTATGGAGTCGACGTCGCTTGTCTATTAATAATGCATGGCCATAAGAGATACACCCATCGTACACGCCAGTTTCTAGTTACCAATCGGATACAAGGGCCCAGGACAGCATTGTGGAAGGAGCAATTACACCTGATTCGAACCGAGTCTCACTATCCTTTTCACCCGGCAAGCAGGAAAAAAAAAGGTTCTCAATCAAAGGTTTCCATATATTTTTTTTATATTCTTGCTTCTTCTTTCTTCCGTTCACTTCTCCATTGGATTAGGCCACCAAACTCAAAGACTTAAAATCGATCGCTTTACATATTAACTTTTAGATAGCCTTTTAAATTACTTTTATTCTGAAAAAAAGAAGGGAAGTTTCTATTGGGTCTCTTATTTGGAGACATTCAATAATTTAAGGTAAAGGAAGCATCAAAACTCTTATTTTTTTTTAAGAGATAACTAGAGTTGTATAGGTGAAGAAAACCAAGTTGCAATTCTTTGAATAGTTCTTAAAAAGTTAGGTGCTTATCTTAAATATTTCAAATATGTGGTAGCTAATAATAAATTTACCATAGGTTAGGCAGCTATATTCTTATTGTTGATTTGTGACAAGTAGATGGCCTTAGCTTTTGGGCATAATTTCAAGATTGGCTACAAATTAAAAAATATGACAAAATCAGGGCAATTGATTTTTTTAACAGTTTTACCCTTTTTATTGTTTGAAAAATTAGGCATCTATTTTTCAAGTTGTCGCCTAAAAAATCATGAATCAGGCAAGTTATCACTTGAAAAAATCAAACATCATGAAAGTTGTTACCTGAAAATCAAGTGCTACTAAAAATCAACATCATGACAAAGGGCGAAATTGTAAGGAGAAAAAATAAATTGGCCATGTTTGTGATATTTTGTAGGTAAATTGATCATGTTTTGCCATATTTTCTAGTTTGTGTGCCAAAAATTAGTGTCATCTATGTCATTGCCCCAAATTTAATTTTTAAATGCTCTGCACACTTTTTGCTTGGTTTAAGCATATAGCCATATAACGTAACTACCATTACACGTATATATTGAAATAACTAATTTATTATAAAAGTAATTAACACGTATTTTTTTCTACCTTGTCTTGACTTTCATTTGAAATAACAAATAAAAAGCACGACGACCGTATGGCAGGCTAAGCCAGTGCAATCAGGATTTCGTGCTCGGTGCAGTTTTTTGGGGTTATAAATTAAAAATAAAAAACTTTTTATTTTTTAGATTAAAGGACCATATTCTTTTTATCGAGAATAATACTTTTACATTTGACGTCATCTCTAAAATAAACTAACGATGGTAGAGAAAGAGATACAGGGTTATTTGCTTAAATACAACAAGAGATGGGTAGTTATTTGACAAGTATATATATATATATGATAAAAAAATTAATAAACATTGAAAATTACTTCTGTTTTTATTGAGTCAGCATTTGGTTGCAAGGGTAGGGCCAAAAACAGGCTGCTGTGTGAGTTTCCTGCTAACTGTGAGTTTTCTAACGTGTCATTCAGCATGCGCCCTGTGATCCCTCACCCATTTCTGTTGCATGACACGTATGACCCTGCATGCCTCCCTACCACGTACGCACCACCCCCACACCCGGGACCATATGTCGTCTCCTCCCCCTCCCGCCGCTCTTCCCACCCTTGTTAACCCCTCCTCCCTCTTAATTAACCGTCTCTCCCCTCCCCCACTATTTATTCACTCTCTTGCTCTTCCCCCCCCCCCCCCCCCCCCTCAATCAATGGCTTCTTCTTTCCCTTCTCCTCCATTCATTGCCTCTGCTTTGCCTTAGTCTTTTATACTTTTTTTTTTGTGGAAGTGATTTGTGTGGTTGGTTTTGTTTTCATATCGATCAATATGTCCAGTGTTTGTTGCTCCTCGGACCAACTCCAATTCCTGTCAGTAAAAAAGGCTCGGTCGTCCCTGACTGGTTTCCACGAAGCACTCGATATGGGAAGCGGATCAGGTCATGCTGAACATGAGCGAAGCAGGTTATATGCCTCCCCCCCCGAACAGGGCCGATAGCTCCATCTCATGTTTGGGGGTTCCCAAAGAACGCCACGTATAAGATGCAGACCGGCATGTATCCCCATGTGTGTCCGCATCACATTGCATCGTAATTTGGTGCCGACGCAAAGACTTAAATACCCCTGTCATTCTCTTCATTTTCCTGGAACTGACATAAATGCCCTCCATCTAGAAAACTGAGTCGGCGGTTCGTGAAAAGGACAAAAATGCCCTCCATCGTTATCACGCCAAAATTATCAGCAAAGTTTGCGTATGCAGCAAGCTGTATGTTGTAGGATTTAAATAGTTCAAAACAATTCATTCTCACCCTAAGCAGAAAACTCTACCGGAGCATACTTTGTCTTTATCCATTCCCTTCTTCTGTTGTCGTCGGAGCATCCTTTCCTTTGTTTTGCTACCGCCACAGCATCTGTTTCCATCTGTTGCGTATACATTTTTACTGTTTCTTACTCTACAGTTGGAATATCCAAAATCCTATCATTTCGGTGAGTTTCGTGTAAGGTTTCGTTATTCAATCTGAAGCTTGCTTCTTATACCACGATTTGTAAGTTTGATAAATCTTACAACGATGTGTACTTATGAACCCAAATATTGCGACGATTTGTAATCATGATGATCGTTTAATGTGTTGTGCAGGTTAGCAATGTCTGCGGCTCATCAGAGAAGAGATGCTCCGTCGTTCTATGGTTTGTGTATTAGAGAAGTGATCCGCCAGTCTCATCTATCTAAGGTTTTTGAGAGATACCAAAATATACTTAAGATTGAGAACGATGAAGACAGGACGAAAGCCTTGGAATTGTATTATGCGGAGGATTATCCCTCAGATATCGAAGCTACGGACCAAAGGAAGAATGCTGAAAAACTAAAGATGCAGAAGAAGGATGATCAAGAGAAGGCAAAGCAAAGAAATAAGGAGGAGAATGTAAAGAAAAGGCAAAGGATGAAGGCAGATGAGAGGGAAAGGCGAAAAAAGAATAAGGAGGAGAGGGAAAGGGAATTTAACAATCTAATGAAGGATGCTAAGACGGAAACGGATCAGATGTATGCGGAGCTTAAAGCAATGCGAATCAGGGTAAATCTACTGAAGGAGGCGAAGGAGAGGCGAAGGCAAATGAATAAGGAGGAGGAAGAGAATGAACGAAAAAAGATTAAGGATGAGGAAGAAAAGGAAAGGCGAAGGAGGGAGAAGGAGTTTGAGGAAGGGAAGGAAATGCAAAAGAAAGAGAAGGAGGATGAAGAAAAGAAGGAAAGGCAACGGAAGGAGAAGAAGGAGGAGGAACAAAAGGAAAGAGAAAGGAAGAAGCAGGAGGAGGAAGTGGAGGAAAGAAGGAAACAAGATGAGGAAGAGAAAGAAAGGCGGCGGAAGGAGGACGACGAGAAAAGGAAGGAGAGAGAAAGGAAGGAGAAGGAGCACGAGAAAAAGAAACAGAGAGAAAGGAAGGAGAATGAGGAGGAAGAACAAAAGGAAAGAGAAAGGAAGAAGCAGGAGAAGAAAGTGGAGGAAAGAAAGAAACAAGATGAGGAAGAGAAAGAAAGGCGACGGAAGGAGGAGGACGAGAAAAGGAAGGAGAGAGAAAGGAAGGAGGAGGAACAAAAGGAAGAAGCAGGAGGAGGAAGTGGAGGAAAGAAGGAAACAAGATGAGAAAGAGGAAGAAAGGCGGCAGAAGGAGAAGGAGGATGAAAAAAGGAAGGAGAAGGAGCACGAGAAAAAGAAGGAGAGAGAAAGGAAGGCGAAAGTGAAGCTGGTAGAGAAGGAAAGGGAAAGGCACTAGGAGGCAGTGGACCCACCAGAAAGGCCTAGGTTGGAGGGAGAACAGGAGAAAAGAGCGACCAAGGTAAATAAATTTGTCCTGTCTGTGAAGATTTAATAATATGTTTAGCGATTTTGGTATAGCGATTACTATGTTAGGTATTAATATGTATAGCGATTACTGTGATAGTTTGTGTGCAACCAATATTATTTATAGCGATTAGTAGAATATTATTTATAAGTACAAATGGTACTAATTTATAATTGGTAGGAATAATATGTTATTTTGTGTTGCAGGGAGGTCACAGGAGAAGTAGAGCACCAGGTGAAAAGCTCGAAGGTCGGTGTCAATGGCCTGTAGTGCTATCGTGGTATGGTCAACTGAGTGCATATCAGAAGAACCAATTACGAAATATGCACTTCGGTGGCCTTTTGGACCATCAATATTTTGAAACTTGCTGGAATACCATGACCCACCTGGTAAATAAGTGGAATGATAAGACGAACACATTCCAGTTTGATTCTTTTGAGATCACCATGACTCTGGAAGATGTGGCGAGGATCACTGGCCTTAAGTGCGATGGCAGTGCTGTCCTATTACGACATTCAAACTATAACGCAAGAGAAAAATGCACAACCCTTTTAGGAATGTCGATGGACGAATAGAATCAATGTGTTTATGGTGAAATCAATTCCACATCAATGAAAGTCTCATTTTTTCGAAATAAATGGGAAGGCCGTTCCGCTACTTGTGCATCTGAAACAGCTGACCAAGAGTTGCGCGACTTCCTTCTTTATTTTTTTGGTCTTACTTTATTTTTCGATTGTTCTGGTTCGAGAATAAGTTCCATGTGGTTGCAGTACCTGGCAGACTTAGACGAAGTCGACAACTATGCCTGGGGTGTCGCTATGCTCGCACACTTGTATAGTCAACTCTACCGTGCGAGTAATGGTACAAAAACAATTAGGGGATTTTGGTCATTTGTTCAAGTATTTCTTTATTACATACTTAGTAATTGTAGACTAAGTTCATTGAAGGTTATAGTGTTACTAATATATTGTTTTTGTTAGGCTTGGGCGTGTGAACATATTACATCATTGTGTCCATGTTGTGGCCCTGCGATTTGTGGTTTTCCAAAGATCGGTCGCTGGGCTAGAATAAATGTCATTGTTCATAATGCTAAGTCCATTTTAGATGGGCTGCAACTAAATGAGGTAAATGTTCTAAAATTATTTACAATTGTGTCAGCATTTATCATTGAGTATTATAAATCGTTGTAATGTTTAGCATTCTTAAGTAATCATTGCTGCAGGATTGTCTTCCGTAGTACGTATCATTGTCGTCATATCATGCTTAAGTAAATTATAATATATTTGTCACTCGTTATTAAAAAGAATTACCAATGCACAAGTTTTGTGGAGACCGTATGGAGATGGGGAAGACGATGACCAAGACGTTGTTGCAGAGGCTGCTAGATTGTCTGACCGCAATTTGTGGTTGTTTTGCAATTATGAAGCCGAGTTACAGCATGGTAGTCGAGTTCTCCTACAATCTGGCTTGGGGCAGTCTATCCCAAATAAGCCTTTGGAAGTGAGAAGGAAGATGAATAGTGGTGGGGGCAGGAACGTGAATTGGCACGATCGCTACAGGGATGAATTATTAATTTGGAACTCAAATGGTGTTCATGCCGTATTGTATGATTATGAAGGACAATAATTTGATCTCTTCTATTTCTAAAGGTATTGGGAACCAATGCGGCGAAATCTGAAGATTGAGAAAATTGGGAACCCATGCCTCCCAACTGCCCCCTCTCATGTTGCAGCCCAGCGTCTACAACCAAAATGTCATCTCTCTCCGGTTACAACAACGATTCTCTTAGTAACAAAGCGTGATGGAGAGCGAACACTTGCTACAAAAGAGAACATTGTCTCTGCCGCAAGGTTCGAATTGATTGAGAGGGAGAATAAGAAATTAAGGACGGAAGTAAGCAATATGGGGATACAATTGAACTCAGTGGTAGAGATGATGGCCAGTTTTTTTAGTAAGATGGACGCAACCAAGAGGCCACCCAGGATAGACAGTCCACCAATAAAAAGAGAGAGACAAGTCTATGATATTTCATCTGATTCGTCAAGTGCCACAGAATAAACCCTAGGTATTCTTTTTTATCACGATAGGTATTTGTTGTAATTGTATAAGTAATTGTCATAACGTGACATTCTTTTATTGTTTAATTCTTTTTTATTACATCTAACAGACATGTACTCGTAAATAAATAAACTTTAATTGAAAATAGATGCCTGTTGTTCACAAATCATGGCAATCGCTGTTAGGAAATGATTAAGGTCGCCATCGTTATGATAGAGCATGTCTGCTCAGCAATCGTTGTATTTGCGATGTATGTCGTGTATGCCGTGAACATTAATTGAACGAGTTCTGACGTCGTAACTTGATAACAGTCAACAACGATTAGAAAAGTTTGATGCTCAGAAATCGCTATTGATGATCATCAGTAAATTGAAATCGCGCAATTGGATGCCGGCTAGCCAAAATCGGTACGATATGGTTCCCGGTCAGAAATCGCTCATTTGCAGGGACACCTTCAATACAAAGCGCGAAATAGGATTGCAATTCATGAGGTCAACAACGCAAACGCCAATGGCTTGTAATAATCGGCCTTTGTAAACAGTGTAAGTCAACATCAATTTGCGGTGTTAAATGATACTAGTATAAAGCGATAATGAATGTTTGTTGTTAAAAACCGATAAGAAAAGTATGTGGCATGAATATATCGATGTATCCATATATGATAATCAATACAATAATCGTCAAAGATTATACAAACCAGGAAAACGGGTTTGGTCGGGTCGGGTCAATCTCCCACTCAACTATTGTTATAATATGCAGTCGAAATGATGGTTTTTTAATTATTTAAAATGCAATCATTTAATTTGCTCGTGGTTTTCAAAAAAGGGCAGCATGTGAAACGACGAGTTTTTAATTATTTAAAACGCAAACATTTAATTTGTGGGCGGTTATCGAAAAAGGGCGGCATGTGAAACGACATATTTTTATTTATTTAAAACGCAATCATTTAATTTGCGGGCGATTTTCGAAAAAGGATGACATGTTAAAGGACGTTTCCTTTATATTTGACTGACGACGTCGATTCTGTAGTTGCGTTGCAAAGGTGGCATCGATATCTTCGTTCAGGCATGGCGTCGAGGAAGAGGACAATGAGAGCAATACAATCAGGCATGGCTCCGAAGAAGAGGACGATGGGAGCAATACGATCAGGCATGGCGCCAAAGGAGAGGACGATGGGAGCAATACGACCAGGCATGGCGTCAAAGAAGAAGACAACCACATCCATAGGACTAGCACTAGCGCTTAAGGCATATATTTTTTGAACCTCCTGTATTTCGATTTGTGTTGTTTACTATAGAAAATAATTTCAATGTCGAATTCTAAATACTATGCTCATGGTGCACTCAGTGCAACATCCACAGACAAGGGTGGGTGACAACGCCCTAAAGAGTTCGTAGATGACATCGAGCAGATGCAAGATGAATTTGCAGACGAGAACACTATCAGTAATTTTGTACGTATGTAACCACTATCATTTTCTAGGTCATCAGTTTGTATGTTTTGAAGTTCGTAAATTTTTGCAACCAGACAATATGTGATTTTGTCAATTATATTCAAAGCAACGCAATGAGCAATACAATACGCATCATCACCCCTTATTTCATGGTATGTCTGGTCTGATATTTGTTTTATTTGCTTTTATGACTTACCCACGTTTCTTGGTGGTTAAACCTTACTATTTTGTGCAACAGATGTACGTCCGGCGAAAGCCATACACCAGTGAATTCGTAGATGCACTACCTTGTTGGAATAGCGATGATGAGTGCATAGACTTTTCAAATTTTGAAAAGGTAAGTGAACAAAGATCTTCTCCAAGGTTTAGTCGTAACATCCTCATCACGATATGTCTATGGATTTATAAATTATTGTATCGATTCGCAGATTTTACTTCCTACACTTTGTCAAAATCCCGACCATTGGGTCTTATACAAGATGAATTTACAGAAAAAGCAACTATGGTGCTACAACTCATTGGACTGCCACAGTGGTGTAGAACGTGACACTATGCATTTGGTAAGCTTTTGTCTATAGGTGAATCATAGCTATTTGAGGTGGATCAGATTGTACTATATTATCCTTTTATCACAGGCGGGATTCCTAAACGACCTTGTGGGTGTCGACATTGCCGAGTGGATGTTGCTCTGTGCTGACGATGCTCCTTTACAAAGTAATGAGGTCGATTGTCACATATTCGTAATGAAGTATATTGAAGGAATATACAAATGAGAAGAACCTTGTTTCGACGCTGTATGAGCTTTGTATCCGCTGTTATTGGGGATTCCTGTTATATATTGGTCTCACATTACATATTTTGTTGCAGAAAGATATACCGGAATTATGCGAGAAAATATGCCGAAATTTGATTGAGTTTAAAAAGTTGGCAGACAAAATATGTAATGTGAAACCTAATGATTGCTCTGTCTGTACAACCTAACGAGCTCTGCCATCACCGTTCTCGCTTCTGCGGCTGCTTGATGATCGGTGATCGACGGCGATGCGGTCTCATGGGGAGAAGCGTCGCTTGGCGGTGGTGGCGCGGGCTGTCGAGGATCGGCCGACGGTGGTGGTGCGGTCTGGCAAGGACCCATCGGCAGTGCAGTCGCGGGCTGGTGAGGAGGGGTCGACGGCGGTGGCGCTGGCTGACGTGGAGTTGTCGACGGTGCAGTCGCAGCATGGTGAGGAGCGGTCGACGGAGGTAGAGTTGGCTGACGTGGAGCTGTCGGTGATGCAGTAATGCTGCTCTTCAGTAATTAAAAATACTGCACAGCGAAAGATATTTTGTTGTTGTTCCGAAATCTTTATATAACTCACACTCCGTGAACGAAAAGCGCGGAAATAGATTTTCGCGATTTGTGGTCCACAAAGGCACGTAATGTTCGCTCTGAACAAATGACAAAATATTTATTGATAAGAAAAGTTTGTTCCTCAGAAATCGTTGTATTGCTGAACTTACGAGAATGAAAATCGTAATATATATGCTCCATCGTGAACGAATATAGTGCATAGCTAGATAAGAGTGACTCGGGTCGACCCAATGTCGAGGTGTAAGTCCATAATCTACACCTAAGGTGATTTGTTGTGACGTGGGTGGATGAAATTGTGTATTTATATAAGACCAAAAAATATTTCTAAAATCAAACCCACACGCTACGTGCTACCATGATTTGAACTACCATGTCCAATCGCATTGATTAGTTTTGGGAATAGCTCTCTGACATGACATTGTTCGATTTCATTAATGCGGAGTGTATTTTATTTGATATTTGCTCTGTGTTTATTAAAACTATCGCATTTATTTGAAAACTGATGGAGGGCGATAGGACGTTTCATTAATATATGAATGACACATCACACAGGTTAAGGATGTGTTCCACTTTGCTTCGTGAATAAGGAACCGACAAACCGCCAATACCTACATAAATGACTTGTTCATGAATCGAGTGTATAAGGGCCTTCAACGCAAATGAGGTATCCGTCTTGACTTTTTTCACATGTCTGCAATATCATAATTAAAGGAAATGTCATTTCACAGTCCAAAAAAATTCAAATTATTACACAAGATTTCATGGTAGTAGCAGTGAAGATGACGTTAGACCACCATTTCTGAACATCCAACTTGTCTTATCGTTGTGTACTATTTCTAATTACGAAAGCGACATTAATGGCTCTTGTTCACCGCATTCATCGCGAATCTCTTCTGAGATTTTCATTCTGTGCGTGTCGGCAATAAAGCAATGTTTAAACATCAAACATTTTCTATCGATGTTGACTATTATCATTTCGAACATTAGAAGCCTTTGTTGATTGCATACATCGCAATCTAATTCTGCGACTGTCAATCATGCGGGTTGAGCGCACATCTTTTATCAATGACAAGCTTTCATTATTTGCACATGCTTACCGTATAAATCCTATGTTTTCATTGTGATTTGCATTCAATGACGACGAAGAATATTGCGATTTCAGAACAACAATTGTTCCTTATCGTTGTTGAGTATTATGATTTTTGGGCGAACATATACATTTTTTTTAGAGCATGCATAAATCACGTTTGCTGTAAGATATGGGCCCATGATAAAGGTCAATAGCGGTAAGTTTTGTTTGCTGATCAGGAATCGCTCTTTTGCTGAGACACTTTAAATGCAAACCGCGACAAAGGATTGTGATTCATGCAGTCAACAACGGCTTCTAATATTCACTCGAAATATGATAGATTACACACAAGTTGGTTGTACCGCCTCTAAAATCCACTTGAAATAGACGAACATGACATTACTATTGCGTGGTGGGCACCATTGTTCGTTGCCTTTTAGATCCTCATGGCGGCTCCGTTAGTTTCTCCTGCGCAATTAGAAAGGCCGTTAATTTTTTGCAGAGTTCTTCGAGGAATCCAGATATATCAACCTGCAAAAACAATTTATAATGTGGAACCAATAGGCATGCATTTAATCCCCAATAACAGAGACCAAGAAATGGCATACAACGTTGAAACAGGGTTCTGCACCATTGTATATCGTTTCAATGTACTTCATTACAAATACGCCGCAATCAACGCCATTATTTTGTAAAGGAGCATGGTATGCCGTGCGATAGATCCACTCGCTAACGTCGACTTCCAAAATGCCTTTGACGAAACCGATCTGAGAATAATGCGGTCGAAAGTAAATTCATGACCCCAGTACACGACACGATACTCATATAGATAGAATCTTACGAGATGGGAAATGTCAAGCCGTAAACCACTGTCAACTTCCAACAAATTGTAATACCATAGTTGTTTTTAATGTAAATTCATCACGTATAAGTCCCAATGCTTTTCAGATTGCCAGAGCGTAGGAATCAATATTTGCAAATGGATCGTAAAAATGTTGTTAGCACTGTTATGTTGTAACCTTGCACTCTAGGTTTGTTTACTTACTTTTTCACTTGACAAAAGGTCTCCGCAATGATTATCGTTAACCCAATAAGGTAGGTCGTCTTTAAATCCACTGGAGTATGGCAAACGACGTAAGATAGTCTACAAACCGAAACATTGTTAACATCAATGTTAAAATACGAATCAACTGGACTAAATCAATAACCAAAAGCAACATAAAATACAACCGATATACCATGAAATACGGGCTGACGATGCTTATAGTTTTGCTTGGTGCATTGCTTTTAATATAAATGACGAAATCGGATATAGTCTGTTTGCAGCAAATATGATGTTAACGTACGTACGAATGACTTACGTATATAGACAACTCCTACTAGTTTCAGACAAACAAAATTACTGATCATGTTGCATTGTGCGAATTCATCGTGCATTCGTTTGATGTCCTCCAGGAGCGATTGACTAAGTTTTCGCCCAACGTCGTCAGTGGATGTTCTACTGAAATGAATAAGGACTTTGCAATGAACGATATTGAAATTACATTATATAGTACACAACACAAATCGCAAAAACGGCATGAAAGAGATGAATTTTGATGAAATGGAGACGATGTGTAGAGAATATACGCATGATTCGTCATTGTTGGTCATGTAGCTGTCTTCGTCTGCCTCATCCACCACAAATTGCCTATGTAGCTGGTTTCATGTTCGAGGGAGGAACTCCAAGTTTATAAAGGAACCGTCAGTTTGACTGTTGCTGGTTCATGAAGTAGAAGATAATCACACAGTCCAATACTTATGCGACTATTTATGAGCCAAAAGATCTACTTCTCAACCACCGTGATCAATGAATAATGTGTGATCAATCAAAAATGTTTCGATACATCTTTTGATGTCCGTACGAATCACATACGTGTATTGTGATTTACATTCAATGACAACGAAAAAAATTGCGATTTATGAACGGTTTAGTTACCTTATCGTTGCTGACTATTATCATTCAACGGGGAACATTACCATATGTTTTTGACAGCATACAACCCAAATTTAATTTTGCGATTTTCAGTACAGGAGGTAGAGAATTACAATAATTTTTGAACATCAATCATTTCGTATAGATCTTTACTTTTATCATTTTTGAACGTCGATTACATGCCTGTGTTGACCGCATAAATCGCAAATGTGTTCTCCGTTGTTCACTCAGTTTAGGGTATAGGGTATATGTTATAGGCTTCATGTTAAATTTTCGTCTACATTTGTACTGTATTATGTTGTACGTACATCGATTTATGTGTTGAAGTCGTTACTTTGTTATAAATTTCTCATAAAATTGATGCACATGATTTGTAATACGAATCGTTGCACATATGTATTAACCATATATGAATGACTGTTATAGATTACTCATACAAATCGCAACTGGATGACTGCACAAATCGCTATACAGCGAATACGAAATCGATTCACGCACCACCAACCACGGACCACAAATCGTCATCGACAAATCAAAATCCAGCGATTACGAAAGACTTCCTCGGCAAGATCAATGGACGTCCTAGGAGTTCTGCTCTGGTCTGAATAAGAAGGGAAACCCAACAAGTTCTCAGTAAACGACCTCTGCTGTAAACCCTAAACTCTTAACAAATCCGACAATGTGGAAATCGGGTCATGCAAAGAGGCATGACCACTTAATTAATAGCCCAAACGAGATTCCTGTGTACCAGTTTTCTCTTGCGAATTCATCAGAGCATGTCATGAAACACAAAATATAAAACACTGCCTTAAGTTTCACAAGAAATGCAAACCTCATTCCAACATTGATTACATACCAAAAGACTTGTAAAACTGAAGCTATCGTTGCCAGAAATCTGGTCGGGAGGAATGAAGGTTAGCACGTTGGGTATTACGTCTTTAGGGTATTGCTGCATATTGAACATTGCACGAGTTAGATATTGACAAGCTTCACGTAATGGGAAGCAATATAATGTCTTACATACCTGTTCATGAGAAGGGTTTTGTTGCTTTTGATTAGAGGTTGGTTGTTTCTTAGACCTTTTCTTGCCAACCAGTTCTAGTGCACCATTTGTCCTCCGACGACTGCGATCAGAGGTAGGTTTTCTTTTGATACCCTTTGCTTCATGAATTTGTCCATCATAATCAACAATGTTCACTATTGACTTGTTGAAGATGATGTTTAGGCTACGCCGCAACTTCTCGAGAATGTCGAGCAAAGCATGATTTTCACCTACGTTGTTCGATCCCATTAACTTCGACTGGTATTCATTAGTTGTAACGGACTGAAGGTTAATTAACTGCATGTTTTCAAGTAACTCCCTTGACGCTTTTCTCATGCATACATAGCATTCTTCACTTCTCGATGCCAAATCAGCAACATGCATAAATGACCTATACAGTTGTTGGTAACGGAAGGCTATGTGGCACTTCTCGTCGACACCAGGTTTACTCACAATGTCCATATCAAGCATTTCAATCTTTGCTTGTCTTCTCCATCTTCGCATTACATAAGACTCTGGTATTTCTTGTATCTTCTCTTGATTAAGTGCCTTTAATGCATGACAACATAAAATACCTTTGAATTCATACATTTTGCACGAACATTCAACTCGTCCATTGTCCACATTGTACGTGACATGTGCTTCTTGTCTTTTGTGATGCTTTTCGCCCTCCCATAAAATACAGTATTTGCGCAAATTCTCGGTTTGCACGGGCCCTTCAATATTGTAATTCATGACATGAAACACCTCTTTCTTGATCCATTCAAATACAGTTAGTGTATACAGAGTTGTAGGTCACATCAATATTTTCATGCCAAAAGTTGGAGGTCGCGTATTGAAGCATTTCACGTCTTGTTCAAGCTCATTCTGTCTTAGACCGTCTATAAATAATTCATATTGTTTCATGAAGCGAAACATTGTTAAATATAAATACAGAGTTTTATTCAAAGTGGCATGCATAGATTTAGCTCTTTGTGTACTTATCATACCAACACAAAAGTATTGTCTTCCATATGCCAATGCCCACTTCTCTTTTTCTGCATATAAATTTTGTAATCACAGACAATCTTCAAGGTCGTATGTCTGAATCATTTCCTCCCAATCAAACATAAAGGTGATCTCGTCTACGCTCTGAAGCACACACCTAGTAAACTTTTTATCAAACCCTGTCTTCTGATTAAATATGTGTCCTATGTTCTTTGCTGCATTTTGAAAGATATGTCACAAACATAGCCGATGATGTGCATCTGGCCACACATGAAGCACTGCAGCCGTAATTGAGTGATCATCATCTGTAAGTACAGCTCCAGGTTGTTTCTCGTTCATTGCCTGTGTAAATACTCTGAACAACCACTCAAAGCTTTCCTTGGTCTGGTCATACAAAAACGCGTTGCCTAATATACAACTCTGTGAGTGATGGTTCACTCCGACAAACAGTGCAAATGATCACTGTTTAGTATTAATCTTTATTATAGTATCAAATACAAGCACATCATTGAAGCATTCATAATCAACTCTTGACTTTGAATCAGCCCAAAACATATTCACATCATATCCATCTTCATCCAGTTGAATTGCACTAAAGAAACCAGGGTCATTGCTTGATTTCTTTTGTAAGTAATCAACCAAAGAACATATTTCTCCATTCTTCATGTTATCATTCATCTTCCTTCTCAAGTGGTTTCTTAGATCCAAAGGTGTGAATGGCACATTATCGTGACCACCGTCTATGTGGGCAAATAAATTGTATGTCTTCCTTGGTGCAATGCCGACGTTATCGGCTATTTCAGCGATTGCAACATGCGCTACAATTACTTTACTATGTGACCTTAACATAGGAGTCATAAATGATGCAGATAAATCATGATTATGATCACTGATTAAAGTACGAACTAGCAATTTCTCATTCGGATGTCTTCTCAAAACCATTCTCGCTTGACATCCACATCTTGATTCTGGCATGCTCCTCGTTGGATTTCCAATTGATTTCTTCCAACCTTGCTTGAAACAAACATATGTCTTTCTCACCACGACACCCTGTGCATTTTTTTACCAAGAAAACCTTTTCACACTGAAGCCAACTTTTAGGGCATAATCATTGTAAAATTTATATGCAGCTTCCTTATTATTAAACTGCATTCCTTCTACCGGAACATAGTCAAGTGTACTTCCATGTTCATTCGCAGTGCCTACACTTTTATTATGTGTACTGTCATGATAATCTACCTCATTAATGAATTGCATTTCTTCCACTGGAACATTCAAGTCAAGAGTGGGTCTAATGCCTGCACCCTTCTTATCATGTGCATCATTAGTACAGATGTTCAATTCTTCAGTTGCGTCATTACTATAGATGTTCAATTCTTCATAACTTTCAATTGATTGAGCTACATCGTCTTCATTACAACCTGATGATAAGCTCAATAATGTTGTAAGCAATATATCAGTTTGTGTTGCCAGCAAAATAGCAAACAAATCGATATTAACTAACAAAACAATATCTCACAAATCGATAGTATGTTACTAATACAACGGTTTGAGATACAAAGCATATAATGAGTGAATGTAGTATACCTGATGGGTTGGAGGCCCTTCCTAGCATTTGCAAACAAGCATTCTTGTCAACAGGTCCCATCGTCTTACAAATATCGTTAAGTTTTCAATCATCGTAAGAACAAGATCTACCTGCACTAACAAAACAATGCCTTAATGGCACACAAGACGACATGCGTCCTTCATCGATAGCATGCTGAGATGGAAAGCTACTCACGACGCTTTAATGGCACTGGTCTGAATGTTTGTGCGTCATTGTTTTTTTTCGTAATGCCTAACGACAACAAAAATGAAGAGAAGACACAGGAATGTTTTGTAAGCAATAAATCATGTTGCGTTAGCAAGCGCATACGTTTACTACGATTTAATCAGGATGCATATAACAACGGATACCGATAAGGGTTAGCAAATCCAAGAATCGATTTAAAGAATGACAGTATAAAAGCAACTGCGATTTGATATCTGCTTATATTGAGCATCGAGTTGTCACTTATCATGCCAATAAAAGACACGAAATGTCGTACATGTGTGTTGATCCAGGAGGCTGTGAAACGAGTTCAATACAAATCGCTGACAGAGCAACGATTTGAATGTGTGTAACGATGTGTTTCTGGTGTGTTGACGATAAGCCTGTGAGTAGATCAAGGAGGCTGTGAAACGAGTTCAATACAAATCGCTGACAGAGCAGCGATTTGAATGCGTGTAACGATGTGTTTCTGCACGCACACGTTTTCAAAGTCTGTGTATAAATATCTTATGAATATATGTTACAAAACATATAATATCTTACAAATCGATATACATATCGAATAATATATTGAAAATCGATACGACAGTTAAGCATAATAACTTACAAATCGACAATACAAAACCATAATATCTAAAAGGTCGATAAATATATCGCACAATAAATTACAAATCGATACGGAAGAAATTGGCCATAATAGCACACAAATCGATATTAACTAACAAAACAATATCTCACAAATCGGTAGTATGTTACTAATACAGCGGTTTCAGATACAAAGCATATAATGAGTAAATGTAGGATACCTGATGGGTTGGAGGCCCTTCCTAGCATTTACAAACAAGCATTCTTGTCAACAGGTCCCAGCATCTTACAAATATCGATAAGTTTTCAACCATCGTAAGAACAAGATCTACCTGCACTAACAAAACAATGCCTTAATGACACACAAGACGACATGTGTTCTTAATCATAACATGACGAGATGGAAAGCTACTCACGATACATTAATGGCACTGGTTGGAATGTTTGTGCATCATTGATTTCTTCCATAATGCCAAACGACAACGAAAATGAAGAGAAGACACTGGAATGTTTTGTAACACAAAGCAGGCACGAGAAGGCGACAATGTGTTGTAAAACAGGATACAAAACAAGGCGGAAACTTTGACTGGAGATGAAGGCAAAGCTTGCGTTGACAATGGGAGCTACTGTTACAGCAGATGGTGCAAGAGTTTAATGAATAAAAAACGTTTACAGTTTAAATAGTTAACATCAAACTTTCTGGATGGAGGACTTTTTTATCCTTTTCTCAAACCGTAGTTTCACAACTTTTGAATAGAGGATATTTTTGTCATTTCTTCGAATCGTCATTTCTTCGAATCGTCATTTCAGGACAAAAAAAGCAAGTAAGGGTGATTAAGTCTTTGCAACAGCATCAGAGTTCGATGCAAAATTATGTCAATGTACACGGGAATACGAGCCCCATGTGCATAAATACGTGGCGCTGGTTCTCTCCCCAAACCCAGACGTGGGATGATTCAGTGAATCATCAGGGGAGAACATACACCACCATCCCGAACATGAGCGTGCGTTTTTGCTCACGCTGACATCGTTCAGCCATCCGACTTGCATTTTAAAAAGCTCAAAAGTCAACAAAACCACCTGGCATTCATCCAAAATGCAAACAGACGGCCATGATGTCGGCCTGAGCAAAAACTCTCATGTTCAGCATGACCTGATCTGCTTCCCTCGATATGAGATCCAACGGCAACACCACCACCACCATCCTTCGTCGCCTCATGCTTCAGCGAGCAGACTTCTTTCACGGTGATGGTTCTTTATCCCTTTCTGAGACTTGTGCAATGCAGAGGTTCCTGCCTTCAAAGTGTGACGACGACGACAACGATGGGTCGGTGCCGGACGACTACGCGTATGACGAGTTCAGGATGTACGAGTTCAAGGTCCGGAAGTGCACCCGCGGCCGGAGCCACGACTGGACTGATTGCCCCTTCGCCCACCCCGGAGAGAAGGCCCGGCGCCGCGATCCCCGGCGGTACAACGACGACGATGGGTCGGTGCCGAGACCGTCTGCCCGGAGTTCCGAAAGGGAGGATGCTGGAGGGGGGACGCCTGCGAGTTCGCCCACGGCGTGTTCGAGTATTGGCTGCATCCGTCGAGGTACCGGACACAACCATGTAAGGACGGCCGGAGCTGCAGCCGGAAGGTGTGTTTCTTCGCGCACACGCCGCAGCAGCTCCGGGTGCTCCCCCAGTCGGGCGACGCACACGGCCCCGCTCGTTCCCCTGGTTGCTGCATTCTCTGCACTGCCGCTGCTGCTTCTGCTAAAGCCCACCCCAAGATCCATCAGTGGGTCTCGCATGGCGGGTCTTCCCCGAATTCTCCGTTGATGGTGGGGGTCTCCCATTTCTCGCCCCCGGTGTCCCTGCCGGTGTCTCCCCAGCCCGTTTCCCCTGATTCCCCGTTCTTCCCCGTGTACCAGAGCATCATTTCCGAGCTCGCGAGCTCATTTGATAACATCGACCTCAATTCAACCACCAATTACAGCAACAACACTACCACCATAGGCAATTCGATCCCGGGGTCGCAAGTATGGTCCCCATTGTCTTCCTTCGATGATCTAAGGCGACCTTTCTATTCATGCAGCACGTTTTTCGCACTTTGTAAGTTTGAAGAGGAAGAAGAAGAAGGGCAGGTGGAGAGAGAGGCAATGGTTCCTAACACTACTTTCACTATCACCAAGCAGCAGCAACAACAATGACTCCTCCACCATATCTGATCCTGATTTCGAATGGTTGAACGAGTTAGTCATGTAGAGAGAGATAGAGGAGTATGGTAACTGTATGTACATCTTATATAACCCTGTATGTCCATTGTTTTGTGTCTGAGTCGATTTTTTCAAGATTTTTTTCTTTATTTTTTCTCTGGTCATTTTGTGTATACGTGAGACGAGAAAGATGTCTCTGGTTTCTGTAATTTTTCTCTGTTACTTTCAAATAAGGTTTTGGCTGAAAAACTGATCGAAAATCTGGGATGCCATGATTTTGTACGAGTGTACTTTGCTTGGCATTTTTTGTTTTTAAAATTAAGAATAATTTGGGAGAGTAAGATTTTCGGTCAGGTATTAGGTTCAATTCAGTTTCATTCAAACCATAATGAAATTTCAGTTCATGACTCTGATTGAATAGTTATATTCCTTCTTAAGTGGAGCTGTGAGCCTGTTTGCTTATCCTGGAGGTGGACGTGCAGCATTACCAAGTTCTTGAACTGGCATAGTTTTAGTGAAGTTGGTCATGTTTTTGTTGTCAATGCCAATCGTTAGCTGTTAGCTGAGGGAATAGGGATGGATTAAGTGGTTGTCTATCATAAATTTTGATATGATTATTTGTGTCTTATATCTGAGTTTTTTTTTCAATAAATAACTGGGAGAAACCATTGTTTTGATTTGGACGTCTGGTTAATTATTCGGTTAATTAAGAGTTAGTTAACACCGAGTTGTTTTTGTGGTGAGTCAAGATGAGCTGTTTTTTTTTTATTTAAAATATATATATATATTTAAAATAAAAAATGATAAAATTGAGATTTTAAACCTACTCAATTAAGTCCCAAAAGGTTTTATAGAAACCTACTCAATTAAGTCCCAAAAGTTTATAGAATTTGGATTTTAAACCTACTCAATTAAAGGGGTTTGGTGTAGTGGGATGGGGGCGTCCAACTCTTGCGCATGCATAAGCGTGGTGACTTACCTCGGGGAGTTATATATAATGGTCTCACTAATTGGTGCTTTTTAGGGATAGCAGTGGATCAAGGAGAAACGGAACCCCACTCCGATTCATCCCATTTGGATCAGAGATAGAGAACATGAAACGATGATGGAGGTTAAAATTAAAACTCTTGCAGGGATGATAAAGACGGAAATGAAAAGCAAAATTTTGAGACGGGGCAAGGGTGGAGACCTTGTCCCCCTTCCCCGGTCCACTGCCATCCTTAAAAAGCACCAATTGAGAACAAAAAACTCAAAAAGCGCCAATTAGTGAGAGCATTATATGCAACTCCATGAGCTTACCTCGTGCCCTAGAGAGTCACCTCGCTTATGCTTGCGCAAGAGTTGACGCCCATAGAATTTGAACCTACATTGCCTAGCAGGCTTAGACCCCATCCCACTACACCAAACCCCTTTGGAACTTAATTGAGTATAGGTTTAAAATCTAAATTCTATGAACTTTTGGGACTTAATTGAGTAGGTTTAAAATCCAAATTCTGTTACCTTCAAATCAAGTTTTCGTTGAAAAACTGATCGAAAATCTGAGATTTCATGATTCTTTACTAGTGTACTTTTCTTGGCATTTTCTGTTTTTGGAATTGAGAATAATTTGGGAGACTATAAGATTTTCGTCCAGGTATTCGGTTCTGATATAGTCTTGCAATTCCGTTTAGTTCAAACCATAATGAAATTTTTGGTTCACAACTCTAATTCTGTGTGGATATATGCATTATATTCCTTCTTAAGTTGAGCTGTGAGCCTGTTTGGTTACCCTTGAGGTGGACGTGGAGCATGACCGAGTTCTTGAACTGTCATCATTTTCATGAAGTTGGTCATGTTTTTGTTGTGAATGTCAATCGTTAGCCGAGAGAATGGTTATGAATAGGGATGGATTGAGTGGTTGTCTATCATAAATTTTGATATGATTAGTTGAGTATGATACCCATTTTTTTTCATAAATAACTGGGAGAAACCATTGTTTTGATTTGGATGTCTGGTTAATTAAGAGTTGTTTAACACCGAGCGGAGGATGTTCAAGCTTTGCCTATTTTTGTGGTGAGTCAAGCTGAGCTTGAGCTCATAGAGAGCCTAACTTGAATTAGCCAAGCTCGGGCTGGTTCTTTTATTTAAAATATATTTATTCAAAATCAGAAATGATAGAATTTGGATTTTAAACCTACTAAAGGGGTTTATAGAATTTGGATTTTAAACCTACTCAATTAAGTCTCAAAAGTTTATAGAATTTAGATTTTAAACCTATACTCAATTAAGTTCCAAAGGGTTTGGTGTAGTGGGATTAGCGAATGCCATGATTCATCGTGAGGCTGTCGTTAATCCGCAGAGATTTGGTTTTACGACAGATACACATCCATCGCTATTGTAGCAACGAAATTGCGATGAATTACAATCCGTCGCAAAACATCAGTCAATTCAGTTTTGTGATGGATAAATATCCGTCCCTAATCCGTCGCTAAATTGGAGGCCGATACTAATTTACGATGAATAATATCCATCGCAAAAAAAAAAAATTGTTTGAAATATAAATATCGAAAAAAAATTATCGTTATACAATTTAGATATCTTGTGTATAAAAAATAAAGTTCACATAAAAAATACATATACAAAGTAGGTGAAACAAATTAACACAAGATACAAGGTAAAAAAATTTATCGATCAACTATAATCCTCGCCAAGTTCTAATTATTTACAAGTGAACATATACAAAGAGTTTTGTTTGAAACAACAAGAAGGTGCAACAAATTCAACACATGGATCTAATCATCGCCAAGATTCTGAGCATCATCTTCTTCATTGTCTCGATCTGCCCCTTCATCCATTTTTCCATCAGCTCCTCTACGCTGATTATCTCCAACATCCTATAAGATAACCGAAATGTTAGTATTAATAAACAAAATATAATGAAATAAATTATATGCAATGCACCTAATCTAAGACAATCAAAGTAACATGAATGAATTACACGTAGACTAGCTAGCAATAAAGTGAAGAACATTAATAGAATTCAGATATGTGTTATAAGGCTGGAAAAAAAAACTATAGTGATTCAATCATGTAAATATGTGTTTTAAGATTGTCAAAAAAATGTCATAGTGATTCAAACATGCATATATAGTTTATAAGGTTGTCAAATAAATGTGTTTTGTATCACAATCATGCATATATGTGTTATAAGGCAGTAAAAAAAAAATCATAGTGATTCAATTATGCAGATATGTGTTCTAAGGTTGTCAAAGAACTTTCATAGTGATTCAATCATGCATATATGTGTTATAAGGCAGTCAAACAATTTCATAGTGATAAAATCATGCTTATATATGTGTTCTAAGGTTGTAAAAAAACTTTTATAGTGATGAAATCATGCTTATATATGTGTTCTAAGGTTGACAAAAAAACTTTCATAGTGATTCAATCATGCATATATGTGTTATAAGGCAGTCAAAAAACTTCCATAGTGATGAAATCATGCTTATATGTGCTCTAATGTTGTCAAAAAACTTTTATAGTGATTCAATCATGCATATATGTGTTATAAGGCAGTCAAAAAACTTTCATAGTGATGAAATCATGCTTATATGTGTTCTAATGTTATCAAAAAACTCTCATAGTGATTCAATCATGCATATATATGTTTTAAGGTTATAAAAAATACTTTCATAGTGATTCAATCATGCATATATGTGTTATAAGACAGTCAAAAAACTTTCATAGTGATGAAATCATGCTTATATGTGTTCTAATGTTGTAAAAAAACTATCATAGTGATAAAATCATTCATATATGTGTTAGAAGGCAGACAAACAATTTCATAGTGATGAAATCATGCTTATATATGTGTTATAAGGTTGTCAAAAAACTTTCATAGTGATTCAATTATGCATATATGTGTTTTAAGGTTGTCAAAAAATGTTCATAGTAATTCAATCATGCATATATGTATTCTAAGGTTGTCAAAAAACTTTCATAGTGATTCAATCATGCATATATATGTTATAAGACAGTCAAAAAACTTTCATAATGATGAAATCATGCTCATATGTGATGAAATAATGCATATACTAGCTTGAAATCTAACGACATGAAACAAACGACATGAAACTTTCATACCTGACAGGCACCTGCAAACAAAGTTTTTCTATCCCAAAAAAATCTTCATAACTCATTACGGACAACGTCGAAAATGGTTTCATGTAAAAAATCATGCACTGTGTTCTTAACAAGCTGGCGGAGACCATCCCAAGAATTAGCAGGGTCAATCGAACGCTGGGAGTTGATGCTGGCGGGAGAACTCTGAGAGTCCTGACTACAGAAGCCAACGACTGGTGTGGTGTCCATGTTACTCTCAAACCCGAACACATGACCCTTTTTTGGTTCACCGGTTGTAGTCACCCATGTTGCAGGATCAAAAGGCGGATGTTGAGTGTAGTTATTGTCATATTGCTCTACCATCTGTTGCTCGTATGACTCCTACAAAGTAATGATTATAATATTATTTAATAATTAAGAATTACAATGTTCATGGTAACTTGTCTATTACAATGTTTATTAATACAATAAATACATATTGTTGTCGTTCTCACCAAAGGTATGCCCAAGTGGTTGAAATATCGACAGTTTGTCAGCTACAGTAAATTGTTCTTCATCATCATTATGAGGTGTGCAAGTGTAACGTGTTGGAATATGAGGTCCAAAGTATATAGATGAGAAATTTAAAATCTCTTCTAAAGTATATGTCTCACAAATAGAACCCTTCACTCTTGCTTTATCGTGAACCTTTTTTTTGAGGTCAAACATGCATCTGTCAATAATATATATCTCGTAATACAATAAATTTCTAATAGCATTAAAGATAATAATATAATAAAAAATATACCTTTCAAATGGGTACATCCACCGATATTGCACAAGACCACCAATCCTAAGTTCATATGGTAAATGTATGACCACATGTTTCATAACATCGAAAATGCTGGTAAAAATATCTTCTCTATCTGACAAATAGTAGTGATGATAGAATCATCAAGATTATTTACCTCAATTACTACAACTTCCGATGTGCACAATGTTCTAAAAAATCTACTCAACTCGGATAATACCCCTTATATAGGTTTGTCTAACATATCATGAAATGCTAGAGGAATCAACTGTTTCATAATGACATGACAATCATGACTCTTCAACCCATATAATTGTCCCTCGTCTATCTTCACAGCCTGAGTAATATTAGAGACGTATCCATCTGAAAATCGCAATTGTCTCAACCATTGACATATCTGCTTTAATTGATCTGGTCTAAGCACGTACCATGCCTTTGGTTTCAGTACTTTACCATTGTACTCTTTGAGTTTCAATTCTAATCTTTTACATATTACTTTTAAATCCATACGAGCCTTCGAATTATCCTTCATTTTCTCTTTAGCATTCATTACCGTATTGAACACATTATCAAACACATTTTCTCTACATGCATCACATCTAAATTATGTCGTATCAATAAGGTCGACCATTATGGTAGTTTCCAAAATATAGATTTCTTTTTTCAATTGTGATCTTTCTCAAATCCAAGGAAAGGCATCGAACTACGAGATCCACTGTACTGACACTTGCCATTGCAAATTCAATAAAACTGTCAACACCATCTATATATTCAAGCGATAGCTCATTGGCAACTATTCTACGGTACATTCATTCACGGTTTGCAGTCATTTTATCCTATGATGTTACGGATATTATCCTAACCAGTTAAAAGAGAATCATAAGAATGCTATGATAAAGAAAATATATAATTTATCATGCATTGTTAGATATATATATCACAAAGATATTTAGAAAGATGAAATTACATTCATAAATAAGATACATTTAATTTAAGCATGTTTTCATAATACAAATTCACATGGAGAGCATAATTAATTTGAAAATAACTTCATGCAAGCATGGATACACGACACACACACACACACACACACACACACACACACATATATATATATATATATATATATATATATATATATATATATATATATATATATATATATCACAAAGATATTTAGAAAGATGAAATAACATTCATAAACACGATACATTCAATTTAAGCATATTTCATAATACAATTTTACATGGATGACATATTTAATTTGAAAATAACTTCATGCAAGCATAGATACATGACCCCCCCCCCCCCACACACACACACACACACACACATATATATATATATATATATATATATATATATATATATATATATATATATATATATATATATATATATATATATATATATATATATATATATATATCACAAAGATATTTAAAAAGATGAAATCATATTCATAAACACAATACATTCAATTTAAGCATGTTTTCATAATACAATTTTACATGGAGGGCATAATTAATTCAAAAATAACTTCATGCAAGCAAGGATACAGTTACGTCAAACATTGCAATACATTCAATCATTCATATCACAATAATGTCAAACACGTACCTGCAACAAACACACTCTAATATCCCGCTAACTACTACCATGACTAGCATGGACTCTGAACTATAAAAATAAAAGCATTTTTATTTTCATACATTCAAATCATGCTCAGCATGATCTCCAAACTCCAGCAAAGCAGTCCTAGATATCCACAACTAAGTGAGTGTGTGAACAAGAAAGTGTTGCATCTAAAAAAGTAAATAACATGTGATGCACTTGCATCACTTACTCACTACGGGTATTTACTCGATTTGCATTGCTTTTGCCTTTGTAGTTTTTTTTTTTTTTGCATTGCATTTTTAACCGCATGCGATGCTTAGCACTAATCATCGCGCAATTAGCTCAGCTACGTACCTGTAATGCACATTTATATATTGCAATGCATATTTATATACGACGAAGAAGGACCAAGGCGACAGTGAGAGGGGAGGCGCAGTCGGGGCCGAACCCTTTCCTCGCAACCCAAGCAACAGGGAGGGGTATCGGCCCCTCCCTTACAAAGAAGGAGAAACGGGAGGGGGCTGAGCCCCTCCCTCAAAACCCAAGAAAAAGAAGATATGGAGGAAAATCGACCGCTCCTTGAAGAAAAAGAAGGAACAGGTGGGACAAGGGCCTTGCCCCGCATGCCGAAAACACCCAAGCAGTAGGGGCAAAGCCCCTGCCGGTCGGAAGCAACGAGGCAGGTACCCAATGCCTCTGCCTCGTTCTTTGTCAAAGGCGGCAGAGGGTGTCTCCCCTGCCTATCATAAAAACTGGCAGGGTTTCCCCTGCTTGCCGGTCGAAAAAGGGAGACAAACTGGGGCGCAACCCCTGCCTGTCAAAAAAAAAATAGAGGACAGGCAACCTCTGCCTGTCGGCCAAAAAACAGAAGGAGACAAAGAGGAAAGGGTTGTGCCTGTCGGATGCAGGGAGGGTTGACAGAGGCAAAGGGGTCGTCGTCTGCTAAGGGGCTGGGCGACGGAGAGAGAGAGAGAGAGAGAGAGAGAGAGAGACCTGAGGGAGGCTGGAAGGCGGAGGGTGTTGCCAGCGACAGATGGAAGGGAGCAACGGCGGGGCTCAGGGAAGGAAGCAGTGGTGTGGTGACCTTCGGTGAGGCGAGGATTGGGGCTCAAGGAAGGGAGCAGCGGCGGGGTGGATTATGTTTGGGCTGCCAGCGGTAGGTAGCCGGATGCTGGGACGGCCGACTGAGGCAATGGAGCTACTGTATGCTAAGGGGCCGGTCGGTGGAGGCAAAGGCGGAGGGTTAGGGTTCTCTGACTGAGAACCCAATTTGGGGGAAATCAGAGAGAGGAGAGAGAGAAAGAGAATTTTGCGCCTTAGACGGGCTTATATCAAAAGACTGACAGAAAAGTTTTCTATCAAAATCCATTGCTAAGTAGCAACTTTCGTAGCGACGAAAAAATTCTGTCGTTAATCCGTAGCTAAGTTGCGATGGAGTTTGACACAGAACTTTTTCATTGCTAATTAGCGATGGAGTTTGAAATGAAATGTTTTCGTTCTTAATTCCGCAATAAATTTTAATTTTAGCAACGACTACTTTTTTCTCACTAATCCGTCGCAACTTTGCAACGAAAATAATTCATTATCAATTTTCGTCGCTAATTAACATTTTTCTTGCAGTGGTTGTTTAACACTGAGTGGAGGATGTTGAAGCTTTGCGAGCTTCAGCTCATGGAAAGCTCACCTTGAATGAGGCAAGCTCGAGCTGGTTCTTTTATTTAAAAATATATATTCAAAATCCGAAATGATAGAATTTGAATTTTAAACCTACTCAATTAAGTCCCAAAGGGGTTTGACGTTGTGGGATGGGGGGGGTCTAGGCCACTAGGCTTTCAAATTGTATGGGTGTCAACTCTTGCACAAGCAAAAGCGCAGTGACTCCCTGAGGGCAAAAGGTAAGCAGACTATAATGCACCCACTAATTGACGCTTTTGAGTATTTTGCTTCCACTAATTGGCGCTTTTTGAGTTTTTTGCTTTTTATTTTATAAATTGTTTTAAGCATTAGAGATTAGACAGAAAGAAAGGTTATGTTACTGTATTGGCCAAAATGTCCAATCTGGACGCACGGATCACCTACGATACCGGAGTAACGACAATGTTGTTGATATCTTTGTTAATGATGACAAGTATATCAGGATCTTTGTTAATGATGACAAGTATATCAGGATCTTTGTTAATGATGACAAGTATATCAGGATAAGAGATTGTACGATGGTCACATCATGAAAAACAATTAGTAAGACAAAGAAACTGCACAGTGTACTACTCATTAGGATAGTAAAATTTTTAGGAACCACATAAGTTAATGAAAAGCTATTCTCTTAGACAGTTAATTGACATATTGATGCAGCCCTCGTATCCTGAAGATAATGCTCACTCTGTTATTTTTTTATATTTACATGGAGAAACCACCTTCAGGAACAAAGACCTAGCTAGCCGCTCTCGTTTTGCCTCCGGGTGTAAAACTCCATGAGCTTACCTCTTGCTCATAGAGAGTCACCATGCTTCGGATTGTGCAAGGTGTAACAAATATGAGATTTGAACCTACACAGCTTGCTTAGAGGCCTAAGCCCCATCCTACTATGTCATACCATTTCAAAGAATTGGGGCCTAATCAATTCTTTGAAATGAGTTTTTTACTTTTTTTTCCTTTAATGTTGAATGCCATTTTTGTAGCTTTCCATTTTTGCAGTTATAGTTGACAGCAAATAAGGTAGGGATGTCAATGAATCTGATTTCATGCGATATCCAACCCAACCAAATTCAATTCCATTTAATTGTATTTGGTAGGCCAAAATCATATTTGATTACAATCTGATGCGGATATGGTTTTGATTTTTTGCTATACAATCCAACAAATATCTTAATTTGATGGATATACATGAAAAAAGCGAATATGGTAGGAGTTTTTCACCATCCAAATCCGAACCCGAATTTGAATTAGTTTAGTCAACGTCTAATTAGTTGGATATGATATTTTCTATATCCGATCCAAATCCAAATTGTTTACTTTAAATGTTTTTAAATCTTTTTAAGTTTTGAAAAAAAAATTGAGGCTTACGCCTCATCTCAGTTTTTGGTGGAGCGCTTGGCTACGCCTGAATGTTGTTAACAATATTGTTCTAAACATTTCAGCACTCGAGGGAAAGTCCTTGTACTTACAAAGTTGACACTAGTTTTTCCTAGTGTTCAGAGTTCTCATCAAAACTTGGGGGTTGCATGATTCAGTAGATAACCATATAGGTCTACTTTTGAGCCCTTTAGGCCATGGTTCAGACAACCTATAACTAGGTACTGAGCTAGATGGGGTGGGTAACGGAAACTTTCTAGTGGTGTGTACCTTGCAGTGAAGGATGTTAGCAATCATTTGTAAAACATGCGCACATTGAGAATCGCCAAAGAAAAATATCATACTGCAGGTAGTACCACAAATTTTTTCATGCATATAGTTTTCATCACATAGTAGAGGATCATTTGATGCTCTCTTTTAATATCAATCATTTGAAATCAGCATCTAATATATTGTAATTCTAATACAAGGTGTTGGTACCCACATATCCAAAAAATATGAGATCTAAATCTTCAAGTACTTACTGTGAAAATGTTTCAAAGAGCAAGTTTATTTTCAGATTTATCAAAGAAAGCAAATCAAGCTCTTATAATATTCTGAACTAGAAGAAATGAAGGGTGCCTCATTCTTCGATGCCACTAATTCACTGATGTCCCTTCACCTAAATAAGCTCTTCATCTCTTCTTTATTGAGAGTTGGCCGGTATAGACCTCCTTTACATGAGCCTTGAGGCATGGTTCCCCCTCTTTCAGTTCTTCACAATAATCAATGAGATGAAATTTAAATAAAACAATACTCCTATGAGAGCTCATGAACTGATAGCAGATTTCTTGTGATTTCAAGAACATGAAAAATATCATTTGTAACAAATTAAAATTAAATTCAGATGAAGTAAATGAAGAATTTTCAATGTCTAATTACCAAACCTATTCCATCATCTATTTGAACCTAGTTGATATTTGGATATTTCGATTGTAATGAAAGATTGTTGAGATTAGGTTATGTGGTGCATTGCCACTAAATCACGATCCTATGTACCATCATCAAACAGAATTGGAGCAACATGACAAACTTCGGCTGTAGTGTTCACCTTCTAAATTTCATTGTTTTGCAAACCACAACAAAAAACAAAGCAAAACCACAAGATAAATAAAAGAGAAGAACAAGAGAAGACACAAGATTTACGTGGTTAGCAGGTCTATGTCCACGGGCAAAGTAAAAGATGAAAGGAAATACAGAGGCGAATATAGAGCTCACAAATCCTAAATCCTCGATACATCTGAAACTTTCACACCCAACTCTCAAAAGGAGGAGGCTATATATATGATAAAGGGCATAAAACCCTAACTGATAAAAAAATAGAAAATTACAAATTAGACAGGTCCGATCCCTTCGCGACCACCGCAAACTCCATTAAAAATTCCCATTGTATGGTTACCATAATATTTTCGGACCAGTCATGGATCAGAGTGAGTCTATAATTCAAGACACCCACAACATTTATAAATTCTACATTGTGCCCCATGACTCTACTATTCTCATGCTTGACATGTAATCTAGTTATCGTAGTCACGGGGCCGGCTGGCCTCTTTGATATTTGAGGCTACTGCCTAGGGCTTCCTATTTTGGAGTCTTTCAAAACTTTCTAGCTAGACTGAGTGTGTCATAAAATAATAAAAAAATGAGAGAAATGAAAAAAAAAGATTATGTGTGTTTTAAATTTTGTAATGTTGTAATATTTAAAGAGAAAAAAATAAAATAACGACCAACTAAAAGTCCAAGTTGGACAAAACTACTTTCTTTCTATTTATTGTTTTCATAAAAAAATTGCACCGTCTTACAGTTCATTGCCTCAAATTATTTAATGAAATAATATTTGTTTAGGTGTTAGCTTGCCAGTTTGTAGTCCTATGTTGGGAACCAGAGCAGATTTGACATCTTCACTATCCATTGCATCATTTCACGACTTTATGCAATTTGTGGATGGTGAGGATGAAAGTGATTTGGCAGATCACTGAACTGCTCTCGTTGCCATCTAAAACTGACTCTGACTCTCTTTAGCATTTTCCCAGTAAAGAAAGTCATATCTTAATCTGACTGTTAATGGGATGGATTAATTCTATTTCAATATTCTTGCATCCAAAAATGCAGTCCAGTTCTAGTTTAACTCAAATTTTTGACAAGAGCTAAACTCTTTACTTGTAATTGTGTATTCTATATATGAACCCAATTAGTAAATATGGAGGATATTAAGAAATAAAAAAAAGGTGTAACCCTTTTAATAATAAATAATAGAATTTCTATGTACAATGAAAAAAATATTTAGGGCCTCATTTGGAGGCTTTGCCTAGAGCCTCAACTTCTCTTGAGCAGCCCCTGCATAGTTAGACGTCCAAAAAGAGTGTCTATTTCATGTGGAAATTTGTTCGAACATAGTTTGAAGCCATGAACAATCCCCATGAAGTTATAATTCATGTGAAAAGAAGTGAACTGCAACTCCTGTAGCAAGAAATTTTCTGTAAACAGATTTGTGGTAAGAAAGTACTAAGATTTGTAAGAGCAAGATGGACAATAAAAAGGATTCAAATATGTTCTGACATTGAATGAGACTTAATTTAGCAGAGTTTTTAATGACAGTTTAATCTGCTTTCTCTGATACCATGACGGAACAGAGGCAAATGTTTAATGCCATTTAGTCAATAAGGCATATAGTGGACAAGTAGGAGATGTTCAATTTTAATAATATTCCTTTACAATTTGATAGAACTTCATCTCTTCCATCTTTCTTATTCATCTCCTTTAAATTTAAGAATGTTTACAATTAGGGGTGGCCATCAGGCCAATCTGACTAGGGCCCGACAGGCCCAACCCATATTCCAGCCAAGCCTGGCCTAACCCTAGTTACAATCAAGCTCTGATCGGGCTTGAACCGCGCCCAACCTATTTAACGGGCTGAACCCTATACATTTTGCAAATGGGCATGGCCCATTTTGGGCCTGATTAAGCCAACCAGGCTCAAGTTTAATCAGGCTCTGACTGCATTTTGCAGCCCAACCCAAAATGAGTCGGGTATCAGACGTGAGGCACCCAGCCCGATGGCCTCCCCTATATACAAATTACAATAGTTTTTGGTGATTCGTCCTCATTAGGATCTTTGAGAACTTGTATAGCTCTTATCATTTCACTGTTACACTTTCTTTTCTTCATTTGACTTTGGATCTGGATCTGGTTGCTTTTACAATAACCTTAGCATATTCAAATAGGTGTGCATAAAATCATCAATCACAAGGAGTTGTTACCATGGAGTCATCATGATTGAATTATGATTTGTATGAATATGTTCATATGTTTGGCACACATTGGGTCCATCGTACCTTGGTTGGTCTACTTGGGTACATGGTCCAATTACTAATGCTTCATTTGGAGTGAATACCAAACACGGGTGGTATGCTCCATTCATGCATAGGGTTGCTATGGTTTAAATACTTTTTACCATCCATGGTAACAAAGGAAGCAGTGAAAGTATATGGTGACACTGGTAACACGACCTATCTTTGGAATAATCATTCTTAGCAAAGCTATTTTTTTCATAAGAAGCAAAACCACATTTGGAACATGTCTTTTTTAATAGGACTTTTGAAGCCCAAAAAATACAAATCAAACTTTTTTAAGAAACAATTAACAAAAACAAAACTTTTCTTTTGAAATAAATGTTAAAACATGAAAATTTATGTTTAGAAAATATATTCTTCAAAAAATAAGTAGGATCTATGTTTTCGATCACGTAGAATATTGTATTTAAGTGTGTACTTCCCTTTTTTATGATTGGCAAGCTGGGGTTAGGCAGACCCCTACCAGATTACATAGTAAGATCACATCACATATCAAAGAAAGAATGAAACCAATATGGAGGTTTATGTTTCCATACCCAATCCCTATCCATGCAATTTAATCGAGCAAGTCTACCATTTTTTAAAACCCAAAATAATTGAGATTTTTTCTTGAATTAAAAAGAATTTGAAGTGAATGCTTTAATTGTGAAAGATTTGTAGGTGTAAGTTGATTATAATTAATTATTAATTATTTAATAAAAGGATTAGTATTATAGGTTAGATCCTAGGAGTGGATCCTATGTCGAATCATGGACACTAATGGAGAGGATTCATAGTCCACGCATGAGACCACTTGAGGAATCCAAATTTTAAAAATAATTAGTAATTAATTTTCTAAAGAAGAAAAGAGGTAAAACCAAATTAGGTGTTTGATTCTAGTTGGGACTCCAAGAGGGGGGTGTCACCTAGAAGGTGGAATAGAAAGAAGAAACCTCAACCTCCTCTATTTAAGAGAGGTTGAGCCTATTTATTTCTCCATTCATGTTTTTGAGAGAGACCCCTGCTCACATTTTTAGCAAGAGAAAGAAAAAGAGAGAAATCAACGTTAGGAGAGAGAGAGAGAGAGGATCGGTTAGCCTTGTGAAGATCATCATTCCATAAGAAACGGTTTCCAATGAGCAAAACAACATCAAGGTACAAGTTTTTTACGTTTGCCAGCATGTATGAGGTTCAACATAGGTCAATCAAGCATTGAACTTTATTTTTATGGATTGTGTACAAAGGATCTAGTTTGATTAATTTTCAGACATGATCCTATTTGTGAAAGTCAATTTTTATTCGTAATATAGACCAAATTTGTTTTTCTTTCAAAAAATGATGGATTTTGTGTTATATTTTTATATTTACAGCATGATTAAATATTTATATGTATGAATTGGTGTGTTCTTGATGGATTTAAAATCTTTGAAAAACTTATCTTAATGTCCTTATTAGAAATCATGAAGTTCTTGGTAGATTCTTGAAAAATTATATTTTGTTCTATTTATTTTGATCTAACTAATTAGAATAGTATTTTTTTCTCCTAATCTATAGATCTATAAATTCTAAAATTTTGTGGGTATATTTCATATATATAGGAGACTCTGATTAAATCCTCAGACTCAGATGAGTTGTGAATTGAGAGATATGCTCTCTACAAATCGACACAAAACTTCTATCTTGACAAAAAGTCTGCAGAGACCTAATATTTTGTAAAACTCATATCTTCTAAAAAATTCAAGATTTATGTCTGAGATTTTAAGATGTGTTAGCCTAGATATGGAAGAACACATAGTTAAAATTTTAGAGGTTGATTCTTCACAATTTGGAAAAGAAAATTTATAAAAATTGGTCCAAATTCTATAATTGTCTGAAATATGCTATGTCAAATAATAAAAACAATGTGTTTCAAGATTTTTAGTTCTCTACTATAATAGAATTAAATTCTAGTTTTTGTGGGATTAAATTTGACATGACAAGTCGCCAACAATAAAAATCTCAACATCTAATTCTTCTTGGATGATTTATAACTGATTTTCTATTAGAAAAATAGAATTAGATAAGAATGTTCTATAATCAGAAAATAATTTGTGTTACCAAAATTTTATTTTATGTTCTATAATGAGTTAAGGTATAGGTTTTTTTCTGTATACATGTAACATTACATAAAAACCTTTAGTTAGAATCACAGAGTCTAAATCATTTTGTATGATTTATGACAGAGTTTATAATGATAGGTAAACTTTTTTTCTATCAGTCCCCCGATAGAGAATTGTTTTGTTGAATGCATAAAATGGTTTTATAAGTGAACTAGATGGATATGTGATAGTTTTAGAAGTGAACCATATGGACATGTGACATACTGTTGTATAGTATATGGGCCTATTGAGGCATGATGGTTATGAAATCTTTTATAAAAATATTTTTTAATACAAAATTTAAATTCTATCATGATGCATATGATGAATGACACATAATTTGCAAATATTGACACATGATGAGTATATCTATTGTGTTTGAGCAGAGACCTAACCCAATCAGATGATGCATGAAATGATGTGCATGTTTGAAATGGATATGGAGTTCATGTGGCATGAGTACACGCTATGAATGTTGTGGATCCAAAACTGATCTGTGTGAAAAAAACGTATAAAAGTTAAATATATAAAAGATACTCAAGTTGTGTGCCAATTTTTGCTCCTTGGTTGCCCTCTAAGAAGGTAAGATCCTTGGATGGTTGTCGTAGAGGATAGGGTGGTACTGAATTTTGTGGTGTAGTTTTTTATAATAGCACAATATTGGGGCTCATATCCTTAGCCACAGTAGTAAATGACCATTTTAACCATTGAGACTTATGAATGGTGTGGTTGGGCTTCAACTGTTATACGGTATTGGTATACCAAGAAGTGGTCGCCTAAGATGATGATGCCCAATGTCGCCTCGAGGGATAGGTGCAGATCCGGTTAATAAAATACAATTATGTGTGAGAATAAAATATATCCTAGGTTTGCATTGAACTTCATTTTTTTTCTTGAACAGTACTCGCAGAGGGGTCAAAAAAAACTTAAATTAATTGCATATAACACAATGCATTCAAAAGTAAGTGTCAATAAAAAAGATAAAAATTACATCATGCATTGGTTTATATATCTTATGTAATTACAAATATATCTGAATTATTTATGTACCTTAACATTTTCTAAGGCTATGTTTGTTAGATTTATGTTTTATGCCATTATTGTTGGATTATGTAAAAATTTGTACAAGAACCATGGTTGTCACTTGTTGTTTGGAGAGGATAGATCTATAGATTATGGAGTGTTCTTTTTCTAAATGGAATGAGTTAAATAAAAAATTATAAATTTAATTTGAAGTTTATTAAATTTTCATTATTAGTTTGAACTATTGTGTTTCATCAATGGTTTGAAATGAATGATTGGTTTATTAGTGGAATGTGGGTTTCAATTTTGTGATGTGTCCCAGATCCTTAGTATGTATTTCTATTCTTATATAAAGACTTTTTAAAAAAAATCAAGATATTCAGGATGATTTTTAGGGTCGTTACAACAAAGTTGTGCCAGTGAAAAACCTTTTTCTAGCGCAACACAGAAGTGCAACAAAAAAAATCTAAAAACCACTTTTCACTAGTGTATTATTGGAGTGCACTAGAAAAAACTTTTGTTTGAAGCAAAAACAAAAAGGGCACAATTTGTACCCTTTTTGTTTTTACTCTCTCTCATATCCTCGATTCTCTATTCGATGATCATTGGCCATCAGTGACCATCGGGGATCATGGAGAGGGTGGACGAGGCACTACTATCGGGATTTATAGGGAGGTAGGGGTGGTATTAATTTGACTTATTGTTCTGCCACCACCTTCCTCCTCGGCATCTCATCAACCTTCCTCCAAGTCACTGCTTCTGCTTCCCAATTTGAAAGACTTAGCACATAAATGATGTTGTTTTGTTAAGGTATGGAAAAGATGTGTGTGTTTTTTTAATTTCTTGTCACTTTCTCTTTTTTGCACTTTCTGAAAATCTAAGATTTGTGTGGCTACTCAAAGGGTGTTAAGTTGGAGAAATAAGGTCAGTTAATGAGTTTAGACATGTTTCAACCCATCCAAATTGTTTTTCCCAAATGGTGGGCCCATATTTCACATTTGTGAAGAGTTTTTAAGTGATATAGGTAGAAAACTTGTGTGAGGTTCAGCTCGTGAGTAGAAGTCTGTGTTGCTGGTTTAATCCTTTTATTGTGAGTTTTCAAGTGATATAGGGCTGGTTACAAAACTATGTGAGGTTCAACTTGTGAGTAGAAGATTGTGTTGTTGGATTTGATCATTTCACTGAGTTTTTCCTTTTTGGTGTCAGATTAAGTGTTATGTGAGAAAGTTTATAGTTGTGGTTGTGTTTGGTGTACATTGGAAGGTAATATGAGTAATTTAAGTTGTAAGTCAGATGAAAATTTAGGAAAAGATGAGTTAGCCATAAAAAATATAATGAGTTGAATATGAAGCATTGGAGGGAGCACATGTATAGGGTGTTTGTTGTCAGCAATCTTGGAGACTTGTGGTGGATGTTATAGGGGTTGTATGGGTCAAAGATCAGTTTTACTATTTGTATATAAAATTCAGATTTGAGTATGGCATGGTCCTATGTACTGATCTCTTTGCACTCCTAAAAAAGCATTTATTAAAAAATGGATGGTAAATTTATTTGGTCTATTTTTTATTTCATTAATTCATGTAATCTTAAGCATGTCAATTCAATGTCTAACTTACTTGGCCTCTTCACTCATAGATGGCCATAAAAATCTTACTATTTTTCTTGAGAATATAGAAGTTATAATCACTTGTATTTTCTTTAGTTTCCTTTTTGCATGGGCTTTGTGTAGTTCATTGCATACATAAGACTACCATCATTTGAAGTCAATTTCATGTTTAGATCATATGGAGTGCAAGTAGGTGAACAATCAATATATTCATATTTTGTAAGAATTTTTCAATATAATGTGATTGACATAATGCAATGCCATTATTTTTTCTCACAATTTTGATTTCTAAAATAATATCTGCAACACCCAAATCTTTTGTATAAAACATGAAAGATAGAAATCTATTTGTTTGGTTTACGCATTCAATATTAGAACCTAAAATAAGCATGTCATCAACATATAAACAAATAATAATAATAGAATTAGAACCTACTTTATTGCAGACACACTTATCAACATTATGTATTTTGAAACCATTATTTACCAGAGAACTATCAAATCTCATGTCATTGCTTAGGAGCTTGCTTTAATCCATATAAGGACTTTTCTAATTTGCAACTTTATTTTCTTGCCCTAGCACTACAAAACCTTCAAGCTACTCCATATATATATATATATATATATATATATATATATATATATATATATATATATATATATATATATATATATATATATATATATATATATATATATATATATATATATATATATATATATATATATATCCATCTAATTCTCTATTAAAAAAGGTTGTTTTCACATCTATTTGATGAATTTCAAGCATATATATGATAACTATGACAATCAAAATTTTAATAGTAGTTATTCTGATTACAAGAGCAAAAGTTTCAAAATAATAACACTTTTTTTGTTTAAATCCTTTTACAACCAAACGAGTTTCAAATTAATCAATTATAGCATCAATTTTTAACTTTTTTTTGAAAATTTATTTACAGTCAATAGTTTTGCAACCAGTAGGTAAATTCATTGATTTTCAAACATGATTAGACATAATTGAATCAATTTCATCATTTATAGCTTCTCTCCAAAAAGGCAGCATCTTGAGAAGACATGGCCTCTTGAAAAGACATATAATCATTTTCAATCATAAATGAAATAACCAAAATTAGTTAGTTTTCTAATGTGTTTACTATGCCTAACTTTAGTTTTAAGTTCAACATCACAATCATTAGAACATTCAATTATGTTATTAACAAGATATTCATCAACTTTAATATGACAACCATCAAGAAGAGAATCAATTTCATTTTTATGTTATATGAAATATGCATTTCTAGATTCAATAATAACATTATTAAAAATGTCCAAAAATCTATATACTTTACTATATTCAGTATATCCAATAAATATATATCTGGATATTTTAGGTTCAACCTTCTTTCTTTTATTTTTTGAAATTTTAACATATGCTAAACAACCCCAAACTCGAAAATAGCTAAGATTGGGTTTCTTACCAAAACATAAATTTATAAGATGATTTATCAGATTTAGAGTAAGAAACACAGTTTAGAATATAGCAAGCAATAAGTAGAGTCTCTCCTCACAAGTTAGGATGTAGACCCATATTAAGAAGTATAGTATTCATCATTTCTAGAAGTGTTTTATTTTTTCTTTCTGTTATACCATTTTGTTCAGGAGTTTTAGGGGTAGAGGTTTGATGAACAATATCATTATCTTCACAGAATTTATCAAAATTTTCACCTAAATATTCACCTCTTTTATTTGTACTTAAATATAAAATCTTGGTTTTAAATCTATTTTGTACTTCAACAAGATAAAGAACAAATTTGAAAAACGCTTCAGATTTATGTTTCATCAAATAAACATAACAAAATTTAGAATAGTCATTTATAAAGGTAATGAAATACCTATTGCCACCATGACTTAGAACAATATCCATCATACATACATTTGAATACATTAATTCAAGCAATTTATAATTATTTTTACACTAGAAAATGAGAATCTCGTTAGCTTAGTTTGAATGCATGTCTCACACTTATGATTATGTTTTATTTTGACATGGCAAAGAAACAAACCAAAATTATTCATATTATGAATGTTGTGATAATTTATGTTCTAATTGTGAATGCCACAAAAAATAAGTCAACCATGTAAACAGAAGTAATTGATTCATTTACACTCATCTTAAATATAACACCAGTGGCAAACCCTTTGTCTACAAATATTTTTCCTTTGGTCACGGTTAAAATCCTAGACTCAATAATAATTTTAAAAATATTTCATGATAGTAGATCTGCTGAGATTAAGTTCTTACGAACTTTTAGAGCATAGTAGATATTCTCGAGTGTTAAGACTTTTTCGGAAGTAAACTTAATTTTCATACTCTCTTTTTTCAACACTTTAGTTGAGGAATAGTTTCTCATAAAGATATTACATCCATCCCCCACTACTTCATATGACTTGAACAAGTTCTTGTTGTTTGCCTCATGAATAGTGCTTCTAGTATCTAAGTACTAGTCTATATTTGCAGCCACCTTAAAGGTTTAAGATATTACAACAACAAATTTCTCATCTATCTCATTTAGCTTGGGTTCAGTCTTCTTTTATTCTTTGCATTGTCTAGCAAAATGGTCTAACTTGCCACAAACATAGTAGCTAATTTTTATATTTATCAGTTAGCTTTTTTTTTCATAAAATCCTTTTTGTTTCTTTAGGTTTTCATGATTTTGCCACCTCTATTACTAATAATATTCACTTTAGGATAACTCTTTTTAGGACTCGAATTCTTCTTATCATAAATATGAGTCTCTTCATCAATTTGAATGTTCTTAAGAAAACCATCTAAAGTGATTCTCATTTTTATATTTTAGGTGATTCATATATTCTTTTAAGGAATCAAGTAGTTTTTCAATGATGATCGAGATTCTCAAGGTCATGGCTCAACAGATTGATGGAGTTAGATGTCAAACCAGAGGCTATATTGAAGTTCTAAAATTGTTGGAATAAACAGTGGCCAAAAATAGGATTTTGGAAAAATGAAATCCCAAGCCTAGAGGCACGTTCTTAAGATCGTTATCTTTAGAACTTCAATCACCCCACTTCAGGATTTTTGAAGATGCAAAAAAGGTTTATTTGAGATTGAGTTTCTAGGATACAACTAGGCATGGATCTCAAGAGCGCACTGCTTCGCAAGACCAAGTGACCTCTCCAACGTGTGAGCTTAGCAAGCCAAAACAAAAGCAAAAGAATAAAAAGAGACCTTGAGAATCAAAAAATCTAATGAACCAAAAGATGAAAATGAAGATATTTATAGACTTTAGGAAGACCAACATGTTCTTTTTTGTGATAAAAAAATTAAAGGTCATAAATCTAACAGTTTAAAAATTAGATGAAAAAGACCCTGAATGGTCACCCACCTTTGACCAATGATCAAGGACCTTCAAAATTGTCCAACAATCATAACACCCCATAAACATCATATAAACACTTTTTAAAGTCATCTAAATGGCCAAATCAATCAGAAAATGAAAAGTCAAAGATAGCTTGGTCAAAGGTTTAAGTGGGATCAAAATAAACTTTGGTGCCTCACACACTACATCAAAATGCCATATTGCTCCTCAAGCACCCTTGCATACACACGCACATTAATGGTGCATCCGTTCTTGCATGAAGCACAACATCTACAAGTTATCCTAACACACAAGTTACCAAAGTAAGGAATAAAGAACAAAGACTATATTTAAACCACCAGGAAATCTCTTCCTCTTAGATATGAGACTAAACATTTTCAATGCACTTTTGGTGGGAAGCAATAAAGCACTAAAACTTTACAAAATAAGGTATATTTTCAAAAAAAATCTAATGATTGGACCAAGTTCAGGTTACAATATTGCTTATGACATTGCTGACGATGAGTTCTCACCTTGAAAGCTGAGGTAAAAGCCTATTTCACCTTATTGAGTTGATATTGGTGTGGGTCTGGTCTCATCATAGCTGGTTTGGGCTTATCAGTTTGGAAAGAATATTCCTAGCCTTATCATGTACATTGGATCAAATTCAGCAAGTCATCTTCTCTTTATGGAGCAGAAAAGACCAAGTTTCATATTGTGGGCTCATAACTCAAAATGTGGAATGAAATTGAAAAAAATGCAAGTTTGATCTAGATGAGGGAAAGTCCTCAACAACTTGGCGAGAATGATTCACCAACCGAGCTAAGCGGCCCAAGATCTATTACATCATTATCCATCCATTTATTTTATTTTGGTTTTTTATTATTTGGATCTTTGTAATAAGTATTTGTATTGTTATATTTAATCCACATTTTTAGGATAGAATTTGTCTTTGTTGGAAGGTTATCACTGAAAAACATGACATTAACATGTAAAAGTAGCACTAATGCAACAACTTAATCTACGTAAGTATCTAAGAAATAAAATATGAGCATTCAATTATATGACTTAGAAACAGATTATATATATGTGAAGAAAACTACACAGCATAACAGGATTCACAAAAAAAACTGATTATATAATATATATGTAATATACACTTATCCAAATACAAAATATATATGTATATAACTGAAAATTGAAAGAAGAAGAAGAAGAAAAACAAAGAGAGTGACAGGCAAGAACTCAGAAGAGGAGAAAAAATAACAAGAAAAAAAAGAAAAAGGTAAGGGGAAAGAAAAGGAGAAAAAAAAAAGGGAAAGAAAATGTGTACCTTGGGTTGACGGGGTCCTTCTTCCCGCAGTGAGAAAGGGAGAGATGAGAGCGGCAGTGGCTCAACTCTGGTCCTCCTATTCTTTTTCTTTTTCTTCTACTTCTTCTTCTTCTTCTTCGTTTCGGTAGAGAGAGACGAGAGCAGGGAGAGTGATTTTTGCGCATTGAGGTGTGTTTTTAACAACACTGGTGCTGATTTCAGAATAATGGTTTTCACCAATTTCTGCATGCATGTCACAGCTGCTAATTGTTTGTTCCTTGTAACTTAGATGAGATACATTTGCAGGTATTAATCTAGATTTTATTTTATCAAGGTAAACTTGGATTTTTCTCTAGAAAACGTAATTTCTATATAATACTATTGAGTTGCTTCCGTTAGAGAATTGAACTAGGTAGTCCTTGGGTTTGATAATCCAGAAGCAATATGCTAATGTTTCTGACTTTTGTGCTTTTTCATTGCAGGTTGGTCATTCGTCAGAAAGGGTTTAGCTTATGATGTGTTGGGAAGCTCTTGACCTGAAGATTTCACAGAAATCAGACGAGATTCCATTAACTACTAGTTTTGATTCATTCAAATAACTCAACGAATTTAGTCTATCCTTTTAAGAGATCTTAATGACCATAGATGGAAGCTCTCATTTTCACATGAGATGGTTGGTTGTTCACTGACAAGCTGTACCTAATTACAGATGTACGACACAATCAAATCTCAACAAATATAACATTACATTGAATTGAATTGTACAAGCCTATTAAGGGTTATTACTCATTTTTATACTTGTTTTATTTTCCAATGATGTGTGTAGTTTATTGCTTTATCCTTTACGGGATTGGTGGCTAATGTGCTGGAAGAATAAGCCCCATGATAGGGCTATATGGAAGCCACATACTGTTTTATCAGGGTGTACGTAATGGTTTTTTGGTGTATATAGCTTTAACGTAATGAAAGGTAAGGAGGCCATACCCCAGGGTTAAGTGTATCAACGGGTGAGGTTTGGTTTGGATCCAGGTGAAACCAGACTTGGACCCTGTTTTTGGTTATGGTATTGACTCCATGCCCGGGTCTAATCGGATCCACTATAAGAAAAATCATACCCAGAGCTGATAAGAACTACATGAATCATACCCGGTAAACCCATATTTTATCAATTTTACATTGAAAATTTGGGGGTCTTAATCGGAACTCGGGTCTGGTCCGGGTCTGGTATAAAATTTCACAAACTATACAAGGGTCCATGTATTAATCAGACCTTGGGGTCCAAACCCAGGTCTTAATTGGGTCTTATTATTTATCACCACATCCAGACCCTATAGGGTTTGGTTCGGGTCGAATCCAGGTAAATCCAACCCGTTGACACCCCTATCCAGGATGCTCTTATTCGAAAAAAAAAGATTGAGAGAAAGAAAGGAAAATCTCTTGTCTAATTGAGAAGGATGTCGTACCTGCAACTATCCATGATTGTTTGTCTCTAACACTACCACTTGATGAAATGGAGAGTGAAGTGAGGTAAATGTTGGGATTTTGTTTCAAAACTATTCGGTTAGAACCTAGGTTTGCCTACCTATTACTTTACTTTTACCTAAGTTAGTGGTTGTTTATTTATTTATAATAGTTTACTCTTAAATTGAAGAGTTGAGTGAACCTCACGTGTGTTTTGTTGAGACACTATGTTTTGATGATACATGATAAATATGATATGCTTTCATGAGATATAATAAATATGATATGCTTTCATATATGAATCTAAATATGTTATATTATGACTGAATATGATTTGCCATGTATTTAACGTGTATTTGATGCAAGGTTATTTCACTTAAGAAGAGTGAAGACAACTTGATCAAGTACAACAATGTGATGCAATCATACTACTCTGAAGAAAAAGCTTGATGAGCCAAAGAGATGAATTCAAGACTATCCAAGATGATCGGCTACTTCAAGATGAAGATTTTTCTTCTTTAGAGTCATATGTAACAGAACCTTCAGAAGCATGCATATTTCATATTAGACTATATGCTTTAAAATCATATAAAGTCATTCATATACAAAAAGTCAAGCTTTCATAAAAAGATACATTATGTATATTGTAGTATTTCAAAAACACTTTTTTGAAACAAATCATTGTACTTCCTACAAGCATTTATGAAAAAAAATATTTTTGACAAGATATAATAGCTCATGATTTCAAAAGCATTAATTGTACTTCCTAAAAGTATTTATGAAAAAGACAATTTGAAAAGATATAAAAGCTCATGTTTTCAAAAGCATTTATATAAGAAAAGACAAAAATGTATTGGTTCATAATACACAAACATTTACGTAAGAAAATTTGGTTCATAATACATAAATATTTATATAAGAAAAGATAAATTGTGAAAAGATGTATTTATTTGAGAAATGACTATTTATAATATAAGTATTACTCAAGCATTTAATGAGCTTCAAATCATTCATTTTAGAAATGACGATTTGAGAAAATAAATATTATTTTATACACAAATATTTATTATTGAACAAAATAATTAATTTAAGAAATGACAATTTATTTCTTTAAGCATTAAATACAATTTCAAAAACATTCACTCAAAAAGTGATGACTTATATTTGAAGTCATCATTCTTTTAGTAAGCATTAAATGGTACTTCAAAAAGCATTTACTCAAGAAATGACCATTTGTAAAATAAGTACTAAACAAGCATTTATTCTACTTGCATGCATTTAAACAAAGAAGTGACGATTTGTAAAAGAAATAAACTCAACATCTAATGTACTATAAAACATTTATTTGAGAAAAGACACATTACAAATTAAATCTTATTTATAAATACACCAACGTATATTGTACCTCAAATATTTAATTTGGAAATGATGACTTAAAGAAACTATCATTATTTAAATACACCAAACATGTATTACTTAACAATTATTTAATTTATGGAATGACGACTTTTTTGAAAAGCAATATCTATAGTACACATATCATTTCACACCTTTTTCTCATAAAAAATTGTTCTTGAGATGACCTGGCATCTCACATCACAAAAGGACAATTATTTTAAAGCATTTCAAAAAACAATGATTATTTCTTGAAGATCTATATATACAGACAAAATAATATTTCAAAGATACACATATGAGCTTTCAAAGAGAAACATTCATACTCGACACACTGAAAAAGTGCTTAGAAAAAGAAAGAGAAAAAGACAAGAAAAACTCTCTGACAAAAGAATCAAGTGTGTGAAGAAAAAGAAAAAGAACATTTTGTTCTCTTGGAAGATTATTCTGCCAATTTTCAAAAGAGAGAACATTCTGAGAGAATCTTCATACGTGCCTTCATACTCTGCATATCATCCTGAAGGTTCTATAGGAAAGTGTTGCAACTTTTTGTTTACTGTTGTATCTCTTCTCTGTTGAGAGAAGTAGACCTCTGAGGAAGATGGTGTTTCCCTTCTCTGTTGAGAGAAGTAGACCTCTGAGGAAGAGGGTGTTATACTATTTATCTCGTAACACGGATTTTATAGTGAAAGGCTCAAGTATTTTACTTGAGGACTGGATGTAGGTTAGTAACTCGGCCGAACCAGTATAAATCCTATGTTTATTGTGTTGTGCCTTATTGTTTTATTTTTTATATTATCGATCTGCAACGTATTTCACTATTCACCCTCCCCCCCCCCCCCCCCTCTAGTGGAATTTCATTTGGCATCAGAGCAGGTTCTGTTGGTTTCGACATAACAAGTCTTCCGGCACAAAAATGGCATCAACCTCTTATGCTCGAGACATCGAAGGTCAACACTCATCTCGCCCTCCTTTTTTCAATGGCACGAACTATGGATATTGGAAATGCATAATGGCCATATTCCTAAAGTCTATAGACTTTACTGTATGAAAGATTGTAGAATGTTCATACTCATCTCCAACTTCAGACTATATTTTATGGTCTGATGAAGAAAAGAAGATGGCAAACCTAAATACAAAAGCTATGAATACATTATATTGTGTCATTGATCAAAATGAGTTTAACAGAATATTAGTTTGTGAATCTGCTTATGATATATGGCATTCTCTGGAGGTTATCTATGAAGAAACTAACAGAGTAAAAGAAGCAAAGATTTCATCTCTAGTTTGAAAATATGAGCTATTCAAAATGAATAAAGATGAATCCATCACAGAAATGTTTACCAGATTCACCAATGATCTTAAAACACTGGGAGAAACCTATTCCCAGACCGATATGGTGAAAAAGATCTTGAGATCTCTTACAACTGACTGGGAGAGAAAGACTACAGCTATTGAAGAAGCCCAAGATCTTTTCAAGCTTACTCTGGACGACTTAATAGGCAATCTTATGGCCTATGAAGTCCATATGAAAGAAAGAAGGGAAGAAGAACAACCTCCAAAGAAAAATTTAACATTCCCAGCCATTTCTAAGAATGAGGACTCAGAAAAAGAATATGAAATTGCGCTACTTACTCAGAGATTCCAGCGCTTCATGAGAAAAAACAGGTTGTCTAAAAAGCACAAAGAAAAGAAAGATTCTAAAGAAGATACCATGTGCTATCAATGCAATAAGCCAGGTCATGTAAGACGTGACTGTCCTCTTCTAAAAAAAATCCAAAGTCGAGGAACCAAAGAAAATGTTCTTTAAGAAAAAAGGCTCTACATGCTAAATGGGATGATTCAGAACCATCCATCAGTGAAGAGTCAAGTGATGATGAAGCTGAAACTGCAAACATGTGCTTCATGGCAGAAGAAAGCTCTGTAAGTGAAACTTTTGACTTTTCCTTTGGAGAACTTCTAAATGCATTTCAAGAACTATTTGAAGAATCTAGAAAAATGATTCTCAAAAACAAAGATTTAAAACCCGAGAATTTAGAGCTTTCCTAGAAAAATGAAAAACTCAATATTAAAAATTCTGAGTTAAAAAGAAAAATTTTATGCTTACTTCTGAAATCACTTCTACTAGCTCAAAGACAAAAAATCTTCAAGTAAAAATTTTAGAATTAAAAAGTAAAACTGAAAACCTTTTGAAAATGGTTTTCAAGTTTACCAAAGGAAAAGAGAACCTGGACAAACTCTTATTCTCTCAAAGATTCTCTTTTTACAAGAATGGTATTGGTTACTCTCATTATAGTAACCCTTGTACGAATCAAAAGACCACTTTTGTCAAAGGTACTGCTGAACCTAATCAGAAGTACTATGATTCCAATTTTAACTACATATACTCCTCTAAGATTATAGATAAACCCAAATCAAAGTGGATATGGGTTCCAAAATCTAACAAAAAGGGACCCGATCGGGTACCAAAAAGAGTTTTTGCTTGATCTATTGCAGGCATTGAAAAAAACTAAAAGATGGATATTAGACAGTGGATGTTCAAAGCATATGACAGGACATCCAGATCTTTTTGTTGTTCTTCATCATAAAGAAGGAGGAATCGTCACCTTAAGAGATAACAACAAAGGTTTAATAATTGGGATTGGCAATATTGGTAATATCGATAAACCTCTTATTAAAGATGTTCTCCTTGTTAAAGGTTTAAAACATAACCTCTTAAGTATCAGTCAAATGTGTGACATAGGATATAATGTCAATTTCAAACATGATGCATGCCTCATAGTAAACACAAATAAAAATATTATTTTGAAAGGTATAAGGAAAAATAATGTATATGAATTATACCTGGAAAATATTACTGAACATTGTCTCATAGCAAATAATGACTCAAAATTTATGGCATATGAGAATGGGACATGTTAACTTTAAATATATCTCTAAACTGGCTAAAAATAACTTGGTACGTGGGTTACCTAAAATACCATTTAAAAAAGGACTATTTTTATGATGCTTGTCAATTAGGAAAATTGTCAAAATCATCTTTTAAATCAAAGAATGTTGTGTCAGTAAAAGACCTTTAGAGCTTCTCCACTTGGATCTTTTTGGTCCTTCCAGGGTAGCCAGTCTTAATCATAATAAATATGATTTTGTCATTGTCGATGATTACTCAAGATTCACTTGGGTAATATTTTTGAAAAATAAAAGTGATACGTTTTTGTGAATTTGAGATTTTATGTAAAAATTTACAAAATAAAAAATCATCTACAATTGTTAAAATTCGTAGTGACCATGGAGGAGAATTTGATATTGATCTTTTTATAAATTTTTGTAACCTAAATGGTATTTTACATAACTTTGCCTTTCCTAGAGTTGCACCCCAAAATGGTGCAGTAGAAAGAAAGAACCGAACCCTTCAAGAATCTGCCAGAACAATGCTCCATCATTATAAGCTTACAAAATATTTTTGGGCTGAAGCTGTAAATATTGCATGCCATATCTCAAATAGAGTTCATATTAGGCCTTTATTGAATAAAACTCCCTATGAATTATTCTATGACAGAACTCCAAGAATAGACTACTTTAAAGTCTTTGGTTGTAAATGCTTTATCCTGAATACTAAAGATAGTCTTGATAAATTTGATGCTAAATCTGCTGAAGGCATATTCTTAGGATATTCAAGTCATAGTAAAACATATAGAGTATTCAATAAGAATTCCAATACTGTTGAAGAATCTATGCATGTTAGATTTGATGAATCTATTAGTCAAACTGTACAAAATAACACTAATGATGATGACCTTTAAAGTACAAATTTTCTTATAGATAATACAGCTGTATCAAATGAAGATGATCACCAAAGAACATTTGTTGAAATCAGAGATCATCCTCAAAAGCAAATTTTGGGAGACCTGACCAAAGGGGTCCAAACAAGAGCTCAGTTGGAACGTATTATAAATATGGCTTTCATTTCACAATTTGAACCTAAAAAGATTGATGAAGCCATCATAGATGAGTTCTGGATGCTAGTAATGACTGAAGAACTTAACCAGTTCCAAAGAAATGATGTGTGAGATCTTGTACCAAAACCAAAAGATCATCAAATCATTGATACAAGATGGATCTTCAGAAACAAGCTGAATGAATCAGGTAATGTTGTAAGAAACAAGGCAAGGCTAGTGGCTCAAGGATACAATCAGGAGAAAGGTATTGACTTTGATGAAACATTTGCTCATGTTGCTAGACTTGAATCCATAAGAATGTTTTTGGCATATGCAAGCTATATGGATTTTAAACTATATCAAGTGGATCTTAAAAGTGCTTTTCCAAATGGTTTTATAAATGAAGAAGTATATGTAAAACAACCTCCAAGTTTTGAAAATGAATAATTTTCTAATCATGTTTTCAAACTAAAACGGGCTTTATATGGACTAAAACAACCACCTCGCACTTGGTACGATAGACTTAAAAATTTTCTATTAAAAAACGGATTTTCTGTAGGCAAAGCAGACTCAACTTTATTTATAAAAATAGTGGATGCTTATACCTTAATCGTTCAAATATATGTGGACAATATCATCTTTGGATCTACTAACAATGGTCTTTGTCAAGATTTTTCTAAGTCTATGCAGAAAGAATTTGAAATGAGTATGATGGGAGAACTCACATACTTTCTTGGACTGCATATTAAGCAAACCAAGGATGGAATCTTCATCAATCAGTCAAAATATGCTCATGAACTTCTAAAGAGGTTCAACATGAACTCAATTTAGAGAGAATTTAGACTTGTAAAGTCAAAAGCACATTTGTGTGTATAAATTGCATGAGCAAGGACTAATATCAAAGATATGAAATCTTGCCAAAATTTATTTTTCAAACTACTCTCTCTCTCTCTCTCTCTCTCTTTGTCTATATATATATATATATATATATATATATATATATATATATATATATATATATATATATATATATATATATATATATATATATATATATATTATTCATTTATTTTTCAAATTACTGAGATTTTTTTGTATTTTTTTCTAACCAGATTTTATTAAAAGAAAACAAAAACACCGAAAACCTTTTATTTTGAAAAAGTATATAAAATTCTGAGCTTTAAAAGAGATTTTTTTATATTAAAGAAGTTTTAGTTACAAGAACCAAACTCTCCATTTTTCGATAGCTACTCGTAGAAAAGGGCATGCAGTTTTGCTTGGAGATGTAAACGGGTCAGACTTGTATGTACTTGTAATAGGATACAGTTTTAGAGTTGGAGATAGTGATGGCCATCGGTTCAGGTTGGGTCGGGCCTGTTAGGGACCAACAGGTCCTACTGGGCCTACAGCCGCCATGAGCCAGACTAGAGGTGAGCATTGGGTTGGGCAGCCTGCAGGCTGGCCTGGCCCAGCCCGCCATGGGTCGGGCCTGGGCCAATATATTTGGCCTTGGCTCAGCCCGAACCGGGCCTCTAGCACGGCCCAACCCCACCCGAAATGGGCCAACATGGGTCGGCCTTATCCAACCCATTATTGAATGCCCGACCTGGCCCATCCAATAGGCCCATGGGCCGAGCCATTGCTAATGGGCTGGCCTGAACCACATTGTTGGCCCAGCCCATTGTCCTATAGAGATCGGATGTTGATGATGTGGGCACAGAGATAGAACATAGGAGAGAGAGAGATGGAGGGGAAACAACCTCTTCAGAAGGGTTATGCTCATCGATATTGTATATTCCTTTTTCCTTATTGATAGACACTCATATAGAAAAGCAAAGGTTGGGGATCAGTTTTCCACTCCTGGGTAGCCATTTTTCCCGATGGGGTAAACATTTTGGATAACTACCCAAATGAGCACATTTGAATATACTCTCATTTGGATAGGCCCATGAATGGGCAACCCATGCGAGTGGGGCTCATCCCTCTCCTCAATTCATGAGTTCATGCATGAGGTGCATGGCCATCAACATGACCAACATCTTTCACTTGGCCACGTAAACCGAATCATGATGTAAGATTTTTTCTTCCACTATTAGAGTCTTACACTTGCATCAATATCTCAAGAATGAGTTATTTTAATCATCTAGCTAGATTTTCAATTAGACATATCTTCATTTATACAAGATATATGTTTTGAAAATAATTCTTTTGATATGCATTTTGTTAAGGAAACTGCAATATAAGTAGGTAATAGACTATAATTTCATTATTTTCATTTATGTCATGAATATAATGATATTTTACCATTATGTATTTATTTTTAGAGTTATTTGCTTCACTCTTAATGAGAGTGATAGCTGCTTGATTATCACAATAAATTTGTATTATCTTATCATGCATCAAATAACTGATCAAATGGTTTATCCAAATGACAAAGGTAGGAACAACATTGTAGGCAACATACTCAGCTTCTTCAGTATGTTGAGCGACACAACCTTGTTTCTTATATGATAAAGAAATTGTACCTTTTTGAAGAAAAAAATCATATTCAAAAGTGAATTTATTACCATCTTTATTGCTTGAATATCCAATTGGTTCTAACATATTCTTTTGAAAATAAAATTGCAAGTTTTAGTCACTTTCAAATATTTGAATATGCCCTCATTTAGATAGGCCCACGAATGGGCAATCCATGCATTGAGGGAGCCACCTCTCTCCTCAATGCAAGGGTCATTTATGACCAACATTACCCATAAGCTCAAGTAATAAAGTCCTGCATAATACCCACCGACAAGTCCACTTAGTGGCTGGTCGGCTAGGCCACGAAGGGGTATTTTGTTAAGGGAACTACAATATAAGTAGGTAATATACTTTAATTTCATTATTTTCATTTATGTCATGAATATAATGATATTTTACCATTATGTATTTGTTTTTAGAGTTATTTGCTTCACTCTATTAAGAGTGATAGCTGCTTGATTATTACAATAAATTTGTACTATCTTATCATGCTTCAAATAATTGATCAAAAGGTTTATCCAAATGACAAAGGTAGCAACAACATTATAGGCAACATACTCAGCTTCTTCAGTATGTTGAGCTACACAACCTTGTTTCTAATATGATAAAGAAACTGTACCTTTTTTGAAGAATAAAATCATATTCAAAAGTGAATTTATTACCATCTTTTTTGCCTGCAAAATCAACATCGAATATCCAATTAGTTCTAAAATATTCTTTTGAAAACAAAATTGCAAGTTTTTAGTCACTTTCAAATATTTGAATATGCCCTCATTTAGATAGGCCCACAAATGGGCGACCCACGCATCGAGGGGCCCACCTCTCTCCTCAATGCAAGGGTCATTTATGACCAACATTACCCATAATCCCAAGTAATAAAGTCCTACATAATACCCATTGACAAGTCCACTTAGTGGCTGGTCGGCTAGGCCACGAGGGGGTTGAGCCTGAGCTTAAAGAAAGAGAGAATTTCCAAGAGTAAAAATTAATATTGATGGTAATTTTCAATTGTTTTGCAGAGATACCAAATCTGTGAAACTTCTTTAGAAATGAGGATTTTACACTAGGCCCTTAATCAACTAAGATGGGTGGTGGAAAAGGGGTCAATGTTACTTGATCCCAACTTGAGCCAGATGGTCTGGGGTTCGCATTTTTTTTTTTCAATGATCTGGTGGCTTTAACATTTTTATTTTTTAATTAATAAAAGTGGTACTCCAGTTGTAACGCCTCGGATTTCCAAAAACAAAGCTAAGTTAAAATTTTCATGAATTTCTTTTTTTTCTTTACATCGAAACTTAGAAAAGCTTTTAGCAACGGAAATAGACTATAATGAGTCATCGATTTTAGAAAGCTTCGGGCACATCACAGGTATGTGGCCAAGCACTCCTTGACCACCAAGGTGTTTCATTTATCAAAACTACTTATTTATTACAAACATCACTGCTTGAAAAAGCAGTATTGGTTCAATAAAAGAAAGCAGTACAACTCTGTCTAGAGAAACCCTGGAACTCGATGCTGTTTTGCTCTGCATATCGCAACGCAAGTCCAACACCAGAAATTCTCATAAACTGGGGTCAAAACCACTAATGGTCTGGTAAGCAAACAATCATACATCCATTCAACTCAAGTAAATGTATTGACCACTCAGGGTCACAGTTCGCAATAACGACGCTCAAGTCTTTATGACTTAGCGTATATCACAAGGGCCTCCTCAGGGCTGTGAGTTGAACATCTCGCTCAAGTCCTCATGACTTAGGGAAAGCCTCTTTCGAGTTGTGATTTGAATCTCTCGCTCAAGTCTGTATGACTTAGTGCAAGCCTCTTTAGGGTTGTGATTGAAATAACATGCTCAAGTCTCTAAGACTTAGCATTGACCTCTTTCGGGTCTCAAAGGGATGTCGAGCTCAAGTCTTCATACTTCGCACATCTGTATCCCACGAATCTAAGGTCAAGCTTCTCGGGCTTTGCTTAGTCGTGCGGATACAATATAGGTTTTTGCCAAATCGATCAAGTAGTATACCGACCATGACACCTTTCATAAGGTTATACAGGACTTGACACAACAATGTCCATCCACTCATACATTCAATACATCGCTGAACCTAGAGCTAATACATTGTTTCGATATTAACATTTTACCTCCTGGTACATGGGAGAACTCTTTGTCCAGGCATCAACGTGACGTTATGTGGATTGGTTATTCTATGAATTTTAGATGCCCCAAAGGTCTGATGACCCCATCCATGTTAGAGCGGTATTCTCGTACTGGGAGAACCCTAACAGGCTAATTCGAATGCATCCTCTACTTAGAGTAGTTGGGTTCAATCCTTAGATCTTAAGGATAACCATGACCTCAAACCCCTTGAGTGACTGAGGTCCCATTGAACTCTGTCAGGTTTAGTATCAAATATATATAACTTAGGTTGTACCATTACCGTCCTTCACGATGAGCAAGTCATGAAGGGGTCCAACGATCTAATCGTAACTTATCGGATATGATCTCGTCATTCGGACAAGCAAGTGCTTCCCTCACTGAGTATATATGTACCCGACCCCATTCAGTAATCCCCTCTGATATGGACATTTAACCACGGGGTTCATGAGACATTTAAGTCTTATTCATATGCATGCTTAACTGAGCTCTCAGCTCTTCGGCCATCACGAGCATCTTACCTCTTCGGGTGGACAACGTACTCTAGCACGATGGCCCTTATGAGTCTAGTTGTATAATAGTATCCATGAGCATGCATATGACTCGATCTCCTTTAGATCGACTGCTCGGTGTGTTTTACCGCAACGAGCAGTTGGCCTAGTCAAGGTACAGCAACCACTCTGGCTCAGCAGCTCTTACGAGTGAAGTACCCTTACAGGAAAACATGGAAACGGGCCTTTCTGGCAGCGTTCCAACAACAGAGCATCTTCGTACCAATCAATTAGTTCTGTCAATCATTTCGATAGCACTTCCTCCGCTTTAACGACATGAGGGAGTCTAACCTTTCTACGTTGTAGAAAGTACTGAGGGCATATGGGCAGCACCTCCTTTGCATAATGGGGTAACATGCTCTGCTCTTTCTGAGCTTGGTTGAGCTTCTTCAAAAAATTCAGCAGCACTCCCTGTCTTTGACTGAAGAAGTGTGTGTTTCTTTTAAGCTCGGTGAGCATCTTTTCAGAATTTCCAGCAGCACTTCTCCTCTTTGATGGGAAAATCGCTACGCATTAACTCAGGAATAGATGTGCATCATTGTGTGTACTTTGCATCCATCAAGGTTTATTAGAACCTTGGGCCATAGCCAGGTCATACGCAAATGACTTAGTCTTTACAAAAAAACAATTTTGCGCAAAAGCGAAGCCTTTCCAATAGGGGCTTCATTCGTCAAGTAAAATCTTGGTCGAGAAGCAGTAAGAGAATCGCATTGGCAATTTTGAGGTGATCTTCATTTGAATACTCATTTACGCACCATATATGTAATATAAGCAGAAGCATGTGCTTTATATGACAGCGACATTAAGGAATGCATATACATATTGTTCGGGGGGTGAAACTGAATGAAATATTCTACATATATAATTGCAGAAAGCAGGGAAGCCTTGGCATCATACGATATGATGGCAAGACAAAATACGTAATTTAAATGCATAATAAAAAATTGCAGAAAGCAGGGAGCCTTGACATCATACGACGCGACAGTAAATGGTAAATTGCATTTAAGTAGGAGCCTTGGTGATATATAACGTGACGATAATCTCAAGACAATATATGCGAGAATCGGCATCTAACGATAGTTATAAGGCGAGCGCGTGAATTATTGAAGTGTCTTAGAGGGCTCAACAAAGAACTAAGGCGAGATACTATTTTTAAGAACATATGTACTACGCATTCAAACATATATATCCAACGATAGTCACAAGTTGAGCGAGTGAACACTGAAGTGTTCTAGAGGGCTCAACCAAGGACTAGAGTGAGATACTACTTTAAAAGATATATTCCTTATACAAACAAGCAAATACTTGAGAGAGATGGATCAACGAAGCAAACTTACTTCAAATCTCGGAAGAAACAGCTTCGAGATGCTCCAAATGCTTCAAACAAGGTTCGATCGTTCCTTCGAGAGGTCAAACTAGGTCAGATGAGGTCGACTCAGTTAAGAAAGTGGAAGAGCAGGTCAAGCGGCTCAACCCAAGTGGTTTGAACCAAACTGAGTTCGGTCTAAGTCAACTGGGTTCAGCAGGTTCACACTTAGCCCAAGCTAGCTGGATCTGGGTCAAGTTAACCAAACCAGGTTTCAGGACCAAAAGGAGCTTTGACTTTGACTTCAAACCCAACTAGGTTCAAGTCAAGTCAATTGGGTTTGGACCAGGTCAGGAGAGGTAGGACCAGGTCAGGCAGGCTAGGACCAGATCAGGCAGGCTCAGACCAAGTCAGGGAGGCTAGGCTAGGTAGGAAAGGTTTAGGAGAGAGAGAGAGAAGGCAAAAGGAGGGAGGGTCACCTCCTTTTATAGCCATGGTTACTTGTCCCCCAAGTAACCTTCTCTTTCTAGATTTTTCTAGAAAAATCCAAAGCCTCCTTTCCCCTTCTTGCCTTTTCTAGAATTTTTCAGGAGGTTTCTTCTGGTGTGAGGACCACATGAAAATTGTATGGGATATTTTGTGGGTCCCATCAGATATTTTTTGAGGAATATTTTTGTGGGTCTCACCAACATTTCTATGGGTCCTGCAAAAATTTAAAGTTTTTGGTAAAAAAAAATTGAAAAATTCTGAGTACGCAATTCTCTTCGTATTGACGTAAGTAAGAAAGTTGACTCGTACAAATCTCTTGATTTTATTTAGGGAGAAAGTAATGACTCCCTGACGATTTGAGCATATATTCGCGAAGATACGAATATCCTAAGTATATCTGGCTCACAGAAATTAGTTTGATTCGCATTTTGAGTATAAATGCTATTTTCACTTGGAAATGCCTCATGAATTTTATTCAAAAGTTGTCTGAAAAATTGTGTGTCTTACATCATTACCCCCTTAAAAGAATTTTGTCTGCGAAATTCCAATAAGAGTACTAAGTGAATATCTCAGAATACTTATCCCGCATATTGGATTTGGGCTCCCAAGTGCAATCATCAACACCATGATGTTGCCATCTCACTTTAATAAGTGAAATGACCTTCGACCTTAGCACTTGTTCCTGACGGTCCACGATTTCAACAGGTCTTTCTTTCATCGTCATATCTTCTTGAATGTCGATGTCTTCATGTTGGATGACGTGAGAAGGGTCATGAACATATTTTCTAAGCATTGACACATAGAATACGTTATGTATTTGTGCATACTACGGTGGCAATGCTACTTGGTAGGCAGTCGCTCTGATCCGGTTCAAAACCTTAAAGGGACCAACGATTCTGGGACTGAGCTTCCCCTTCTTTCCAAAATGGAGCACACTCTTGGTTGGGGAGACCTTGATGAAAACATTCTCTCACCCACTTCACCCCATTGGATTGGTGATCGGCAGGGTCGATCGTACAAGGCTTCATACGATGACATTTCAATGCTAGCATGGTGGTTGTTATTGTAAGCAAATTCAGCCAACTCTAAGTGGGAATCCCAAACACCTTTTCATTCTAACATACGAGCTCTTATAATATCTTCAAGAGTTTGTATGGTCCGCTCAGATTGCCCATCAATTTGGGGATGGAATGTGGTACTGAACTTAAGTTTTGTCCCTAGGGCTCTCTGCAACTGCTCTTAGAAGTGAGAGGTGAACTTTGGGTCACGATCAGATATGATCGATATCGGCACTCAATGGAGTCTGACAATTTTCTGAATATAGATTTCTGCCAATCTTTCGGTTGAATATCTGATGTTGATTGGCAGAAAGTGAGCAGATTTGGTGAGTCTGTCCACAATTACCCATATTGAGTCATGTTGTCTCTTGAATTGAGGTAATCTTATGATGAAATCCATTGGAATACCCTCTCATTTCCATTCTGGAATTTTGATCTATTGCATCTTTCCTCCAGGTCATTGATATTCGATCTTGACTTGCTGGCAGGTCAGACACTTCGAGACAAATGTATCCATGTCTCTTTTCATACCCCTCCACCAGTACTTTCTTTGCAAGTCTCGAAACATTTTGGTACCTCTAGGATGGATAGTGTACCAACTATTATGCGCTTCCTAGAGTGTTTCTTCCCTTAGCTCGGGTTATTTGGAACCCAAATCCTTTCTTTCATCCATATTCCTTCATCTTCTTTCAAATAAAAGAAAGTATCATCTTTGTCAGCTCGAGCTTTTAATTCCAAGTACTGAGGGTCATTGAATTGTTCAGGTATAATTTAATCACGATTTTTTATTTGGATTATCAAATATGACAATCGAATTCTGCCTGAATCAGCCAAAATGGCTTTCAGTTGACGAAATCCTTCATCAACTTCCATTGCCCTGCGAGGTTGGACAGAGTGCCAACAGTCTTGCGACTAAGGGCATCTGCTATGACATTCGGCTTTTCAGGGTAATAGGAAAGCGTGAATTCATAGTCTTTGAGAAATTTCAGCCATTGTCGTTGCTTCATATTGATTTTTTTTTAGAAAAGAGGTATTTCAAGCTTTCGTGGTTTGATATGACCTCAAATTTTTCTCTATACAGGTAGTGTCACCAGATTTTGAGTGTGAACACCACTGCGGCAAGCTCTAGGTCATGGGTCAGATAGTTTTTCTCATGAATTCTTAGTTGACGTGATGCATAAGTGATCACTTTTACATGTTGCATCAGCACGCAACCTAGACCCATTTCTGAGGCATCGGTATATGCCACGAAGCCTTCTTGACTAAAAGGTAAGGTAAGGTAAGGACAGGGGCAGTAGTAAGCTTCTGTTTGAGAATCTCGAAGCACTCCTTACACTGGTCGTTACATTCAAACTTGACTCCCTTTTTCAACAGTTTCATCATGGGTACGGCGATTTGGGAGAAGTCTTGTATGAAGTTCTGGTAGTATCCGGCAAGTCCAAGGAAGCTACGGAGCTCAGTGATATTCTTTGGTTGTTTTCAGTCTATCACAGCTTTCACCTTCGCAGGATCCACTGTGATTCCATCTTTTGATATTACATGGTCAAGGAACATCACTTTGTCTAGCCAGAATTTACATTTTGAAAACTTGGCATAGAATTGATTATCTTGAAGTGTCTTCAAAACAATTCTCAAGTACTTCTTGTGTTGTTTCCTATCCTTTGAATAAACGAGAATGTCATCAATGAAAATGATGACAAAAGTGTCTAGATAGGGCATGAATATCTGATTCATCAGGTCCATAAAGGCAGCAGGTGCATTAGTGAGTCTGAACGACATTACTACAAACTCATAATGGCAATATCTCATTTTGAAGGCAGTCTTAAGTATATCCTCCTCTTTGACTCTGAGTTGATGATACCCAGACCTGAGGTTGATCTTGGAGAATACTCTCCATGTTCTGAGTTGATCAAAAAAATCCTCAATTCGAGGCAATGGATACTTGTTCTTAATGGTTGTCTGGTTAAGCATATGATAATCGATGCATAACCGAAGGGATTCATCCTTCTTCTTTACAAACAACACCGGGGCTCCCCACGGTGCCACACTTGGATGGATGAACCCTTGTTTCATCAGTTCTTCCAACTAGCATTTCAGCTCATTGAGCTCTGCTGGCGTCATACGATAAGGGGTTTTTGATATTGGCGTCATTCCAGGTAAGGATTGAATTCTAAATTCAACCTCACGAAATGGCGAAAGTCCTGACAATTCCTCAGAAAATACATCGAGAAACTCTCACACCAATTCCATACTCTCGATAGGCACGACAGTTGAACTTTCTACCGAGAGACTTAGTAGGAAGGCTACACAACTTTAAGTGCCGATATGAGTCATTTCTATGGGACAGGTTTGGATAACCGGTATTCCACCTTAGGCAATCTCGGTCGAGATAGAATCACCCTGCCCTCACGACTCAATATCCTAGCATTGTTCTGGACCAATCAATTCATTTTCAAAATAACATTGTATTGTACCATATCGATTATGATGGCATCAGTAGGCAAGTGTTGTTCAGTTATTTCTATATCTAGGTTCTTTACACACTGGATACATTTGGTGCGTGAATCCAACGGGTTGTACACTTCAATCATTTTATCAATCAGTTACACTGAAATATGGAGTTGTTCGGTAAAATCATCGAAGATAAAGGTATGAGTAGCACCACAATCAAACAAGACATAAGTTGCATGTTCATTCACAGGTACAGTGCCTTCAATCAGATCACCATTTTCAACTTGTTCAGTTGTTACAGTATATACATGACCTACAGTAGGCCTTTGCTCTACTCTAGGTGGCGGTCGTTGGAACTAAGGCGTTGTGGTGCTTGTCGAAAGGGCCTGGCAGATCCGAGATTCCTCCTTTGCTCATCAGCAGCCTTTTTGTTGCATTTTTTTATAAAGTGGCCCATCTTGCCATAATAAAGGCAACCACCAATGTCATGAGAACACGGCTTTCCTGAGTGGTTCAGACGGTATTTTAAGCAGTTCGAGTTGGACTGCTGGTTATTTTGAGTTGTATTCTGCTTTGACAGCGGCCTCACGGCCTGCTGAGCGGAGTTTTTATTCCGAAACTCTCTCTTGCGAAAGGGTGGTTGTGATCCTTGCCCACTCAGGAACATTCTCTTGTGGTTCCCACTATCTGTTATCGGCCGCTTTGCTATGATCACCTTGGATCGGTCCCAGTCAACTTAAATTTTTAAAGTTGCCGCCACAGCATCTTGAAAAGTTTGGGTCAAGTTGGTTATTATGCGAGACCGCAACCCTTCCTGTAGTTCATTGATATATTTGGCGGCCCTTTCCTGGTCTGTCTCAAACAACCGGGAGCAGTACCGCTCAAGATTTTGAAATTTGGTAGTATAGTCGATGAGACTCATACCACCCTACTCCAATTCCAGAAACTCCTTCTTTTTTTTGTTTCTAAAATGCAACAGAAAGTAGTTATCCATAAAAGTCCTTCGAAAGTTATCCCATGGGATGACCTCAAATTGTAAAAACTTGATGATCTTAGTGGTATCCCACCACTTTTGTGCATTATCCTTCAACCTATATGTGTCGAAGTTAATCTTTTTCTCTTCTGGTACTTCCAATACCAGAAATACATGGTCTGTTTCCTCAATCCAGCTTTTTGCAAGCTCTGGATCGGTTCTACCGGCGAAGACCGATAGATCAAGCTTGAGGAACTTCTCATAAATTATTCCTTCAAGGTTCTCATTTCGAGGGGTGACTGGTTTTGCCCTTGTTTCACGGATGACTGTTACCAGGTTGTTAAGCATCGCTAGCAGGAATCCTTGTGTATGAGACTCCTCGCTTGGTATGGTTCTCCTCGTTGTAGGAGTCATTTATCTATTCACACACAAACACGTGTTTTAGTTTCTCGATGTATATAGGAAAGTAAAACTTTATTTTACTTATATACAGTCCATTACACAAGCATCGTCATTATATACAAGTGTCATGCCACTCTGGCGGACATAAGCGCGAGAAACTATATACATGAGTCTATTGACTCCAAAACATAAATAGTTTCTAAGAACTGGATTTTCTCGATGTAAACGACCTCATATAGGCCCATCGATTGCCACATCGCCTTGGCTTAGGCACAACTAGAGTTGGCTTGGGTGGCACTTTTGCACTCTCAAGCAAATCTTGTGGATAGATCAGTGATGTCGGTTCACTTTCCCACACAGTAGCATCATGACTCGGAGAGTTCGAGATCATAATGGGATAATAGGAGTTGTATCCCTCACCCTAACCATTTAGGCTCGACGTTTGTGATGTTGCTCCATTCCTCCATACAATAGCGCTATGACTCAGGGAATCTAAAATTATAATGTGATTATAGAAGGAGTTGGTGTATCCTTCATCCAGGTTGTGCAAGCTAGGCGTATGTGATGCATGTTGATAGCCTTGCAAACGATTGAATTTCGCAATGAAGTTCAAGTCAAAATCCACCATATGTGGTAGTTCATCTGAAGTTGATGGGGTATGACTACTCCCAACACTTAAGTGATGTGGTCCACTGATGCGCGAGGTCTCATCCTTAAGACCAAGTGTTCCTCGCCGACCCATATCAACGGTATACCTTATTTGGCATTCATTGAGGGAATGCTCATCTTCACCACAATACTGGTAGTCTTGGACTTCCAACAGGCATACCCACTTATCGTGCATGATCTTGCAACGATAGCAGTATCCCCGCGAGTTATGAGTTGTCATCTATACAAAGATGCACCCAAATCAATAAGTTCAAAGGAAGATATACTTACAGTATGATACCGCAAACATGACGGATCTTAAACCAAGTTTCTCAGACATATGCTCTGATACCAATTTTGTAGCACCCCAGATTTTCAAAACAAAGCTAAGTTAAAATTTTCATGAATTTTTTTTTTCATTGCAGCCGAACTTAGAAAAGCTTTTAGCAGCGGAAACAGACGATAATGAGTCGTCAGTTTTAGAAAGCTCCGGGCACATCACAGGTATGTGGCCAAAAACTCCTTGACCACCAAGGTGTTCCATTTATCGAAACCACTTGTTTATTACAAACATCACTACTTGAAAAATCAGTATTGGCTCAATAAAAGAAAGCAGTACAACACTGTCTAGAGAAACCCTAGAACTCGATGTCGCATTGCTCCGCATATCGCAACGTAGGTCCAACACCTGAAATCTCCATAAAACGGGGTTAGAATCACTAATGGTCTAGTAAGCAAGCAATCATACATTCATTCAACTCAAGTAAATGTGATGACCACTCAAGGTCACAGTTCGCAATAACGACGCTCAAGTCTTCATAACTTAGCGTATATCGCAAGAGTCTTCTCAGGGCTACGAGTTGAACATCTCGCTCAAGTCTTCATGACTTAGCGTAAGTCTCTTTCAGACTCTGATTTGAATCTGTCGCTCAAGTCTGAACGACTTAGTGCAAGCCTCTTCAGAGCTATGATTGAAATTACCTGCTCAAGTCTCCAAGACTTAGCATTGACCTCTTTTGGGTCTCAAAGGGATGACAAGCTCAAGTTTTCATACTTGGCACATTCGTATCCCACAAATATAAGGGCAAGCTTTTCGGGCTTCGCTTAGTCGTGCAGATACAATATGGGTCTTTGCTCAATCGGTCCAGTAGTATACCGACCATGACACCTTTCTTAAGGTTATACAGGACTTGACACAACAGCGTCCATCCACTCATACATTCAATACATCGCTGAACCTAGAGCTAGTGCATTGTTTCGTTATTAACATTTCACCCTCTGATACACGGAAGAACTCTTTGTCCAGGCATCAATGCGACGTTCTAGGGGTTGAATATTTTATGTATTTTAGATATCCCAGAGGTCAGATGACCCCATCCATGTTGGGGTGGTATTCTCGTATCGGGAGAACCTTAACAGTCCAATTTGGATGCATCCTCTACTTGCAGTAGTTAGATTTAATCCTTAGATCTTAAGTATAACTACGACCTCAAACCCCTTGAGTGACTGAGGACCCATTAAACTCTGTCAGGTTCAGTATCAAATATATGTCACTCGGGCTGTACCATCACTGTCTTCCACGATGAGCAAGTCTTGAAGGAGTCTGACGGTATAACTGTTACTTGTCGGATATGATCTTGTCATTCGAACAAGCCAGTGCTTCCCGCACTGAGGATATATGAACCCGACCTCATTCAGTAATCCCTCTTGACATAGATATTTAACCATGAGGTTCATGAGACATTTAAGTCTTATTCATCTGCATGCTTAACTGAGCTCTCGGCTCTTCGGCCATCATGAGCATCTCACCTCTTCGGGTGGACAACGTACTCTGGCATGACGGCCCTTACAAGTCTAGTTGTATAACAATATCTATGAGCATGTATATGACTCGATCTCTTTTGGATCGGTTGCTCAGTGTGTTTCATCGCAAGAAGCAATTGGCCTAGTCAAGGCGCAGCAACCACTCTGGCTCAGCGGCTCTTACGAGTGAAATGCCCTTACAGGAAAACATGAAAACGGGCCTTTCGGGCAATGTTCCAATAACATGGCATCTTTGTGTCAATCAATTGGTTCCAGCAGTTCTTCTGCCAACCATTTCGATAACACTTCCTCCGCTTTGACGACAGGAGTGAGTCTAACCTTTCTACGTTATAGAAAGTACTGAGGGCATATGGGCAGCACCTCCTTTGCAAAATGAGGTTACATGCTTTGTTCTTTCTGAGCTTGGTTGAGCTTCTTCAAAAAAAAAATGCAGTACTCCCGCTCTTTGACTGAGGAAGCATGTGTTTCTTTTAAGCTCGATGAGCATTTTTTCAGAATTTCCAGCAGCACTTTCCCTCTTTGACAGAAAAATCGCTATGCATTAACTCGGGAATAGATTTTTACCATTGTGCATACTTTGCATCCATCAAGGTTTATTGGAACCTTGGGTCATAGGCAGGCCATACGCAAATGATTTAATCTTTACGAAAAAACGGTTTTGCGCAAAAGCGGTTTTGCGCAAAAGCAAAGCCTTTTCAATAGGGACTTCATTCGTCAAGCAAAATCTTGGTCGAGGAGTGGTAAAAGAATCGTATTGACGATTTGGAGGTGATCTTTATTTGAACGCTCATTTATGTGTCATATATGTAATATAAGCAAAAGCATGTGATTTATATGGCGGCGGCGTAAAAGAATGCATATACATATTGTTTGGGGGTGAAATCGAACGAAATATTCTACATATATAATTGCAGAAAGCAGGGAAGCCTTGGCATCATACGATGCGACGGTAAGACAAAATGCATAATCAGAAATTGCAGAAAGCAAGGAGCCTTGGCATCATACGATGCGGCGGTAAATGGTAAATTACATTTAAGTAGGAGCCTTAATGATATATAACGTGACGGCAATCTCAAGACAATATATGCGAGAATTGGCATCCAATGATAGTTACAAGGTGAGTGCATGAATTACAGAAATATCCTAGAGAGCTCAACAAAGAACTAGGGTGAGATACTATTTTTAAGAACGTATATACTGCGCATTCAAACATATATATCCAACGATAGTCACACGGTGAGCGCATGAACACCGAAGTGTCCTAGAGGGCTCAACCAAGGACTAGAGTGAGATACTACTTTAAAAGGTATATGCTATATATAAACAAGCAAATACTTGAGAGAGATGGATCAACGAAGCGAACTTACTTCAAATCGTGGAAGAAACGGCTCTGAGATGCTCTAAACGCTTCAAACGAGGATTGATCCTTCCTTCGAGAGGTCAGACTAGGTCAGATGAGGTCGACCTAGTTGAGAAAGTAGAAGAGCAGGTCAAGTTGTTCAACCCAAGTGGTTTGAACCAAACTGGGTTCGGTCCAAGTCAACTGAGTTCAGCAGGTTCAGATTTAGCCCAAGCTGACTGGATCTGGGTCAAGTGAACCAAACCAGGTTTCAGGACCAAAAGGGGCATTGACTTTGACTTCAAACACAACTAGGTTTAAGTCAAGTCAATTGGTTTTGGACCAGGTCAGGTGAGGTAGGACCAGATCAAGCAGGCTAGGACCAGATCAAGCATGCTCAGACCAAGTCAGACAGGCTAGGCTAGGTAGGGGAGGTTTAGGAGAGAGAGAGAGAGAGAGAGAAGGTAAAAGGAGGGGTCGGGAGACAATTTTTTTCAAAGGGGGGTCACCTCCTTTTATAGCCAAGGTTACTTGGCCCCCAAGTAACCTCCTCTTTCTGGATTTTTCTATAAAAAGCTAGAAAAATTCATAGTCTTCTTTCCCCTTCTTGCCTTTTCTAGAATTTTTTAGGAGGTTCCTTCTGGTGTGGGGCCCACATGGAAATTCCATGGGATATTTTGTAGGTTCCACCAGATATTTTTTGAGGAATATTTTTTGGGTTCCACCAACATTTCTGTGGGTCCCGCAAAAAATTCTGGTTTTCGATGATTTTTTTTTCAAAAAATTCTGAGTACGTCATTCTCTTCGTATTGACGTAACTAAGAAAGTTGGCTCGTACAAATCTCTTGATTTTATTTAGAAAGAAAATTATGACTCCCTGAAGGTTTGAGCAAATATTTGCAAAGATACGAATATCCTAAGTATATCTGGCTCGCAGGAATCGGTTCAATTCATATTTTGAGTATAAATGTTATTTTCACTTGAAAATGCCTCGTGGCATTTATTCAGAAGTTGTCTGAAAAATTACAGGTCTTACACCAGTGTTCACCCTTCTTTATTCTACCTAACAAAATTTAATACCCATAATGACCCCAACCTGACCCATATTAATACCTGAGCCTGACCCAATGAGTTACCTGGTCGAGCTCAGACTTCCAAGGTGGCTTTAACATTTTAATTTTTTAATTAATAAAGTGGTGGTGCAGTGCTCACCCGCCTTTATTCCCATAATGGCTTATTCCAGGCCCATATTAATACCCGAGCCTGACCCGATAAGATACTAGGTCGGGGTCAGACTGACCTTAAATAGGTGTGTTGTTGGTTTTTTATTACCCCCAGCCCGACCTATGGCTGGCTGGGTATCTGAAAATTCGATGGATACCTGGCCTGTTGGCTACCCTTAGCTAGAGTCTGACATTAAATTGCTCCAACTGAAAATGAATTCTGTTAATAAACCCAAAGTCTGATTGAGATCCTGATCCTGTTGAACTTTCTTTTGGTGCATATGAACATTTGAGCTCCAACATTCACAAATTTAAAAGGGGGATTAGTATTTGGTGCTTTTGAAGGCATCAAATTATATAAAACTATTGAGCTGAAAATCATACACTGGTTTGTTGGTTTTTAAATTAAATCTTATAGATGTAATCTAAAATGTTGTTTAGTGAAAAAATGAGTTTTCAATCATACGATTGGTTTTTTAAGGGCTTAAAAAATGAATGTAATGCAATATAATTTTATAACTCAAAATATCATATTTTTTAATCAAAATAACATGGTCAAAAGTTTGATCTTTAACAAACAAACCTTCTTCAACAGAGATTGAGTTGACAAAGTATGATTTTCAGCTCAATAGTTCTATACACCTTCAAAGGCACCAACTACCAATCCTTTAAAAGGTTAACAAAGTATGTCAGCATTTAATACAGTTTTATTTAATAAATAAAATAAATGCCGAGGGATGTGTATTTAGTGCGGTTTTACGCATAGTATGGTGCTTTTATTGCACCCCTTTACGGCCCAAATCTTAGGTACATGGTTTTTTTATTTTTTGAGAAAGAAGATAAAATTCATTAAATTTCCGACAACATCAGCTGATGAATAGTCAACTTGCAAATGGATACATGCAGAGAAAATGTCAGTCACATTACTTTAAAAAGGGCCCCCTTTTGGTGTCTCCAAGAATAGGGCTTAAGAGTATCCCATGTGGTAAGCGGGGTCCTGTGCCAAGTTGAAGGCCCAGGTTCGAATCCCTCTGCCACATGGGTTTTAAGCAGTGTTGTGAGAGGCATACGCCTCAGTACCTGAATCGTACGCCTCAGAGGCGAGACGCACGCTCAAGGTACTGAGGCGTGCTGTGATGCGCAAATTGCCCCTCATCAACCTCCAGAACCCCCTCCTTCATCCCCAAGTCTTCCTCCTCCGCCCGATTCGTCGGCTGTGCTAACCCCAAGTGCCGGTGGATCCACCGCCACGTGCCGGCCAACTGCTCCTCCGCCGCTCCCTGCCTCCCCTCCCACCGCTTCACTTCCATACCAGTTGTGAGAGGCGTACGCCTCAGTAGGCGAAGCGCAGGCTCAACGCCTCGCTTCGCCTCATCGCATTTAACAACCTTGGTTTTAAGAGTTATCTGGTAGGGGTCTGCCTAACCCCAGCCTGCCTTTGGAAAAAAAAGAAAAAAAAAAGAATGGATTTTGGCAGCAACCTTCGCTTGCAAATTTGTCCACAACTAAGCATTAGCACGGCCCTGAAAGACTGAAATAGCTAATCTATGGGTAGATGTGATTCTCGTCAACCAAACACTGCATGCGCAAAAAGTTTGATTTGGACAGGGCAGTTAAGCAAGATAAGCTCGCACGTGTCCTTGTTAACAGTGAGTGCCAAGTAGGGGTGGGCATCAGGCCCGCTAATGGATCAGGCCATTGACCGAGCTGCCCCGATTCATTTACTAACGGGTCAGGTTTTGGCCCAGTTATTAACTGGCTCGTGTTTGAAGAGAAGCCTATGGCCGGGTCCGGCCTGACCCGGTTCAAACCCATTTATTTTCCTTTATTTGTCATGTTACAACACAAAAACCCAATTCTTAATTAATGCAATTAATTAGGTAAATAGTAATAATTAACAAGTAGTAAGTTCTCATGAGACTAATTAGAAAAATAGTAATAGTTATCCAAGTTACTATGTAATAGTTAATTTGTAAAAAAATTGTATTATTAAAAAATAATAAATAACTCAAGCCAAGGCCATTATAATTTATGTGTCTCTCTTGGAGATTACATTTGGATAGGAAACATTCTTATTTGGTGGAGAATCTTTCTCCCCTTGGATGTTGCCAACGAATATCTTTTGATCCTTGCGTAGTTGTTGAGGAACATGATCATAACACCTCATGTGGCCATCCAGCTTAATTAAGTTGTTAATCTTATCGATAGCATTATGCTTGTCGTGAATGAGGTGGCCATCCAGCTTCGATCGAGGCCCACCGTGAATGAGATCCATTGAGCTGGATATGGACATGCTGTTAGATTTGGATGTCACTGGATCTGGATCTAATAATGTTCCCCTCAAACTGGGCAATGGAGAAGTCCATAAACCGAGTTTGGGCAGAAAAGAATGGCAAGTTGGTTTTGTTAACAACTTAGTAAAAATGTCAGCAACCTGGAGATTGGAAGGCATGAATGTAGTGACCAATTGACGTTGAGCCACCTTTTTCTAAACAAATTGGTAGTCAATTATGACGTGTTATGGGCAGATTGTGGAACACTGGGTTGATAGTCATGTGCAGCGCAAAGAGATTATCGCAAAAGATGGTCGGAGCCTGAGAAATGAACACACCAAGATCACGAAGTATGAAAAGTAAACCATGTGATTTCAATGGTAGCAGAGAGGCCAAGAAGCAGTAGGTTGTTTCTTAGTACTCCAAGAGACATAGTTGCCACCAAGATAAATGCAATAGCCGGAGGTGGAGATGGGACATCAAACGCAATCAATATTAGAGAATGCATAGAGATTGTGAGCAAGGAGCTAAATGCTATGGTTAAGAGTTCTTTTAATATAACGTGGTATTCGCTTGACAAGCTGAAAATGAAAAATTATACGATCATGCATATACTGACAGATGAAATTGACTTATGATAAATCTGGCCGAGTGAATGTGAGACTCTGATAATATTGAACATCTTTAAAAGGTAGAGAGTCTGTGAGTTGGTGGGGACGGTCCATTAGCGCCTATGGTAGTATTTCATCTCGGCTTTTTTCATAATATCAAAAGCATATCTGGTTTGGTGCCATCAAATTCTTGGACTTGAATGCCCAAAAAATGATGCAATCATGCCTATTCCGACAAACGAAGAGGGAGGAATCAGCTACACTGCAGTAAAAACTCATGACAAGTGAAAAAGGTACTGAATCGATCAAACCATGTTCTAGAAAGTTATCGCAGGCCATATAGGGCATGTTTGAGCTTACAAACATGATCGGGTTTGTTTGGTCCATGTAAACGGGTTTATCTAAGGATTTCATGGAGAAAGGCATTTTTAATATCGAGTTGCCGCATGAACCATTTGAAAGTAAGGGTGATCGATAAAATGATACAGATGGTTGTGGGCTTTATGACGGGGGGGGGGGGGGGGGGAAGTTTCAATGAAATCAATTTCGGCCAATACCTTAAGCCTGTCTAAGGTTCTGTCAGACTTTAATTTGGTTTTAAAAACTCATTTTCATCCTACAATGTTCATATTAGGTTATTGAGGCACAAGCTCCCATGTCTGCATTTGTGACAGGGCAATCATTTTTCTTTCATGGCCTTAACCAACCAGGGTGAAGTAAGACATCTTTAATGCTCTTAGGCTCAGGGACAGGCTTAACATTATTAACTTTGGCATGTTGTGAGTTTTGTTGGCAGAATCAACTAGGCCATGAATGGTAGTAGGCACTAGACTGCCCTGGGTGGAAGTGGAATCTGTCTGCAGCGGATTGTGGACCTGGTCTGGATCCACGGATGCATTGGCATTGGTTGTCACATTGCCGATTTTGTCATTATGTTGTCTCGTGATAGTGGAAAACGACTCTGCAAGAATATCATGATCGGTGAGATCCTGATAATCAATGGTTGGCCTATGAGAAGACGTTTCTTGTGGCAGATGATTTTTTGGGGGAACATCATCTTGAAACCACCGAGAGGGAGCAGCAATAGGAGTGTCACCGCACCTGGCCTTCAAAGGAAAACAATTTTCACAAAAAATGGCATGTCAGCTGATATAAACACAGTCGGATGCAAACAATGGTACCCCCTTGTATTGATCTCTATATCTCAAGAAAATGCATGGTAACGATCTAGGAGAGAGTTTGTTCTTGGCATAATCTCTCAAATGAGAAAAACATCAAGTTCCAAATATATGAAGATAACCGTAAGCCAATTTTTTTTATGAAAGAGCTTCTCATAGGGGGACACCATTTTTAAAACTATAGTGGGCAGCCTATTAAGGAGCGAAACAATGGCAAGAAAAGCTTCTACCCAATATTTTGTTGGTAGGTTGGCTTGAAAAATCATGGCAAGTTCGAGCTCAACTATGTTGTGATGCTTTCTTTCCACCCGTATGTTTTGTTCGGGTCTGTATGAGAACACAAAATGTTATGATGAATGCCATAGTTCTTTAAATATTTTTCCAACTCATGAATTTTCCTCCACTATCGGATTGAAGAATCTTGATGGTGCTTTTAAATCTATTTGAGACCACTTTGTAGAACTCATAAAATCGTGCAAAAAATCATATGTAAGCAAATGGGTATATCCAAACATATCGAGAATATATAATCATCAATCATAACAGCATAGTATTTAAGGCCTTGGTATAAGGACTTAACAGCAGGCCCCCAAATATTGCAATAGACTTTATCAAATAGTTCATTACATGAAGATTCATAGACGACTGAACTTGGCCATAAGGCAACTATCATAAAGTTCTTTATTCTTGCTACTAGAAAATGAAATCATATTTTTATTTTTTAGAATCAACCAACTCCATGTTTGGATGTCCCAAATGCCGATGTCAATCCACTCGGCTCACAATCATCAGGGAAAATCAGTTTGGTAAAAGCAGATCTCTATGTTTTTCCCTGACGATTTTAATTCGTTTAAAGCAGATCTCCATGTTTCATCTGACATGAGGACTGGTTTCCCATTTGAAAGAAACCACGCCCTCTAAATGAGAACCTATTTTGGTTTTAGTTATGGTAACCACCTCTTTTATTGTTAAAATTTTGCTTCTAGCGTTGGCTTATAAAAGCCATATTTTGGACATGTGGATTCTCATGTTCAGGTAATTGGAGGGTTCTAAAAGTCTCATGGGCTTGAAAAGGAGAGACAAGTTTCTTATATGTAGGAACAAGAGGTTTCATCATGAAAATAATGAAAGTCGTCATCAACATGCTTGCCAATGGCAGATAGCTCATCATGTGTTTTTAAACGCAGCGACATTCAGCGAGCAAAAGACTACCCTCGCTAAATGGACTTACTTTGGCCAATGCCAATACACTTTATGTGTCTCTCTTGGAGATTACATTTGGATAGGAAACATTGTGTCGTTTCTTTATTTCATGGAGAATCTTTCTCCCTTTCGATGTTGCCAACGGTTATCTTTTGATCTTTGCATAGCTATTTAGGAACAGGATCATAACGCCACATGTGGTCATCTAGCTTAGGTAAGTTGCTGTTGATCTTATCGACAGCATTTGGCTTATCGTGAATAAGGTGGACATCCAGCTTAACATTAGGCTTACATCCAATGATTTGGATATGGACATATGGCTGGATTTGGATCTGATAATACATGTCATCTAAGAAGTTGCACGCTAAAGCCTTCCGGAATACCGCATTGAGGCAGTCACCAATAATATTGAGAGAGGGGGCATCCTTGATGCAACCCTCCCTTCATATGGAAATATTCTCCCCTAGCACCATCAGGTAGGGGTGTCAGCGGGTCGGGTTTACCCATACCCTACCCGAACCAAACCCTATAAGATTCGGGTATGGTGATAAATAATAAGACCCGATTAAGACCCATGTCCGAACCCAAAGGTCCAATTAATACATGGACGCGGGTATAGTTTGTGAAATTTTATACCAGACCGGACCCTAGTAAGACCAGGAATTTTTCAATGTAAAAATGATAAAAAAAATATGGTTTTAACGGGTATGGTCCGAGTCTGGTTCATGTAGTTCTTATCGGGAGTGGGTATGGTTTTTCTTATAGATGACCCGATTAGAGTCGGGTTTGAACCTTATGCCATACCCAAAAATTGGGTCCATGTCTGGTTCCACCAAACCTGACCCATTGACACCCTTACCATCAGGGGCTCCACTTGTCTGGCAGCAGAGCAGTTAGTGCACGTCACCTTGTGTTGGGACGTTGCAAGTTCGAATCCCAATGGTACACTTGTATAACTGGTAGGGGTCTGCCAAACCCCATCTTTCTCTGTCGAAAAAAATACTCTGTTGGTATGCTTACCAATGGGCCACCATACTTTTTTTTAAATATATACTTTTTCATCTCATAAAACTCCAATCAAATCGGTTGATAAATCTCAATCCAACTCTGAATCTGAATGAACTTTATCATACTATACCGAATAAGACCTGAATAAATATTGGGATGCATATTTTCCAACTAAACAGATTCAGGTCACTCGAATATCTGTCCAAATCCATACCATTGACATCCCTAATTTCACTCCATCAAAAGCAAGGTTCGAGTTTTTTAAGGCTCTGTTTGGGAGACTTGATCAATTGGAAGTGCATTGCCGTTTCCCCAACAACCCTTATTGTTTGGGAGCAATGTGTTGTGGTTTCCTTGACACAGTCAGTTGTTGGGAGCAAAGGTGTTCCTAATGCACTGCATTGAGGATAGAATTGACAACTCCAAGACTACATCTTAACATCATTCACAAGAGGATGCTTTTGGCAACTCCGCCTACCACGGCAACACCATATTTTGGTAACACCACAATTTTGACAAACCTATATTTTGCAAACTCCTCGCAAAATCCTGATTAATTAATAAAATCATAAATTGCCATTAATCAACAAATCATAACTACATGTGAATAACTATATTCAATTAAACTTTAAAACATACAAATAAATTTCTCCTAGAAAATATGAATCAATAAAATTCTTATCTAACTTGCGTTTATTGAATCCTTTAATTTTATTAAACAACAAAATTGTAAATAATTTTAAATTCACATTATTGAATTTATTAACTTAAACTTACTTTATTAAAAGTCGGATATACATGAAATATTTTCAATGTTATGCATCTTTGTTTTATTTCTGAAATTTATAATTTATTATTATTTTTTATGAATAAATTATAAAGAACATCGAACTTTTAATATACCATAAAATAATAATTTAATAGATTTTGTTATTACATTTCTATCGCTTCATCATTAACGATCCCCAATTAATTCTCCCCCCCCCCCACCCCATTAATAATCAGCCAATCGTCCTTAATGGTCCCTCTTAATAGCCAATCTAATTTTCTCTCTCACCCCTCATCATTAATGATCAGCCAATTATCCTTAATAGACCCCTTTAATAGCCAATCTAATTCTCTGTCTTTCTCCCCTCGTCATTAACCAAACAACAGGAATGAGTGGTGAGAAACCAACTCTAATTTGCAAATGCAAATGAGTCATTTTCTCATTTACTGAGAATTAGAATCATAAGGGGCATCTTATGATTAGCGTTCCCATTCATTTGGTTCCAAATCAAATTTAATTTAGAGTCATGAGTGGTCTAGCAAATCAAACTTACCGGTGGTACCAATCTCCGGAAGTAGGTTAGGTTTGTATTTACTACAGGACATGATGAGAGAGAGGGGTAGGTTTGTATTTACAACAGGACATGATGAGAAAGGGAGAGAGAGGGGTAGGTTTGTATTTACAACAGGACATGATGAGAAAGAGAGAGAGGTTCTGGTTTGTAAGAATTCTTGTCTGCTTATATGGTATTAGATTGTATTTAACCTAATTGTTTAAGTACATTACCATATTCTTTTTTAAGGGACTAGGTACATTGCTTGCTTCTCTTTCACTAATTAGATGCGTTTTTATTTTACAAACAATTTTAAGTTTAAAGTGTAATAAAAAAATAACAGGTTTTCGAGCGGCCAAGTCACAAGTTGGAAACCAAACGATTTTTAATTGTTGAGTGATTAATTAGGTGGCCCGGCCAACCATGCCGACAATTATGACATGAACTGAATTCTTCTTCTTCCATGACATGAACTATCAACGTAATTAGGTGCAACCTTTTATATAAAGGTTAGCAATCATCTTCCGAAGCAGCCCCCCCCATGAGGGCAGTTAGCTACATCTCATGTTCGGGGGGTCCCAAAGAACACCACGTATGTAAGCATGTGCGTCTCGTATCCCCATGTTTGTCAGCATTAATTAGCGTTGGAGTTTGATGTGATTGCAAAGACTTAGTACCCTCTCCTCCATTGGTGCCAAAAAAAATGACAATTCTAGAAAATGAGTGGTTGTAAAGACTTAAGTGCCCCGAAGATGATTATTTAAGACTCAGTCTCTGCACTGCAGGATTATCCGAGAAAGAAATCTCTCATGGAGGAGGCCATGAACATCAACCCTCTCACACTCTCTCTCCCTTCTCTTTCTGCTTCTCTGCACATTCAGAAGAAGATCTTACATTGCTCCATCAAGCACCGACTGACCTGCACATTGACTGTTGTGTAGCCTGATTCAGAGTTTTTACCCTTACAGGAAGAGAGTTTGGGGGCTCCTCCCAGCGTGGGAGGCATCATTCAACTAAATGAGTTATAGATCCTGATTCAGAGTTTTTACCCTTACAGGAGAGGGGTTTGGGGGTTCCTCCCAGCGTGGGTAGCATCATTCAACTTGAAGAGTTGTAGAGTCTGATTCAGAGTTTTTACCCTTACAGAAGAGGGGTCTGAGAGCTCCTCCCAGCGTGGGTAGCATTATTCAACTTGATGAGTTGTGGAGCTTGATTTAGAGTTTTTGCCCTTATAGGAGGAGGAGGGTTTGGGGGCTCCTCCCAGCGTGGATAGCATCGTTCAACTTGATTCATTGTGGAGCCTGATTCAGAGTTTTTGCCCTTACAAGAGGGGGGTTTGGGTGCTCCTCCCAACGTAGGTAGCATCGTTCAACTTGATTCGTTGTGGAGCCTGATTTAGAGTTTTTGCCCTTACAGGAGGGGGGTCCGGGGGCTCCCCCCCGGCACGGGTCCCGGGTCCCGGGTATCGTGGTCAAAAAATGCACAGGGTGTCGTGGTGAGAAAGACATATGTTTGTTCCAAGCAAGGTTGGAAGAAATCAATGGAAAATCCAATAAGGAGCATGCTAGAATCAAGATGTGGATGTCAAGCGAGAATGGTGTTGTGCAACTTAAATAACATAGAATAATAGGGGTCTGGTTTTTAGTTAAAATGGGAAATTAAATGACAATAGAAATCGCTGAAAACTTACAGGAATAAACTAGACTCAATAACGAAGACACCACTTTTTACGGATTTGAAATATGATCTCCGGTTAGGGATATATGGCCCTGACAAGTTGGTCCTAATTCGGGTAGCGATTTACAGCGATTTGCTTACTGAATAACACTACAAATCGCTATAGTGATTTGCGGAAGACACTACAAATCGCTATAATGAGATCCAACAACACTATAAATCGTTGCGGAGCTCATTGGAGACCCAAAAACACTATAAATTGCTATAGTGATTTGCGGAAGACACTACAAATCGTTGTTGAAAAGCCGGATAACACTATAAATCGTTGTGGGGCTCATTGGAGACCCGAAAATACTACAAATCATTGTAGGAAAGCTCGATAATACTACAAATTGCTGATGAAAGGCCCCAAAAAAATTTGGTCTGGAGGGCGCTGCCCCCCGAGCCCCCCGCCAGGGGTGGCCCTCCCTGGACCCTCGCCCGCTGACCGTGCAGCGGGATCCGCGCCGAGGGGGAGCCCCCGGACCCCCCTCCTATAAGGGCAAAAACACTAAATCAGGCTCCACAACTCATCAAGTTGAATGATGTTACCCACGCTGGGAGAAGCCCCCAAACCCCCTCCTGTAAGGGCAAAAACTATGAATCAGGCTCCACAACTCATCAAGTTGAACGATGCTACAGTCAGTGTGCAGGTTAGTTGGTGTTTGATGGAGCAATGTAGGATCGTCTGTTGGATGTGCACAGAAGTAGAGAGAGAAGGGAGAGAGAGTGAGAGGGTTGATGTTCATGGCCTTCTTCAGGGAGAACTCTTTGCCTCCCTTGATTTCTTCTCTAGAGAGAGAGAAGGTTTTACAGTGTTTTACGGAGAAGAAAGAAGAAGAAGATGACGATGAAAAGTTTAAACGGACATTTTTGATGGGTCAGGTTTGTTTCATCGGATGACGATCGGATCGCTGGCTCACCATCGTTTCGCCGAATCACCATCGGCGAAACGATTAAGGTTCGTTTCGTTGTGTAGACTTTAAAGAGTCAACATCATCCTCGACTTTCTGGATGGAGGACATGTTTGTCCATTTTTTGAACTGTTTGTTTTTTCTTTTTTGAATGAAGGGCATTTTTATCATTTTCTCAAACCATCGCTTTATGAAAAGAATAGCAAGAAAGGATACTTAAGTCTTTGCAACCACACCAGACTCCAATGCTAAGTGATGTCAACATACACGGGAATACGAGCCCCATGTGCTTGTATACATGGTGCTTATTCAGACCCCCGAACACAGACGTGGGATTCAGTGAATCATCGGGGGAGAACATACACCACCTTCTCATCATCTTCCCCTCCACAGTTTCAACCTTAGACGTGTAAAAAAACAAAAGTTAAAAAAATAGAGGCAACCATAGTGATGCTTCCTTCACCTGGATTAAGCAATTTGGCCGGCATGATCGATCTCTCCAAGAGGTTACAACAGCTTAACCATCAACTATCCATCACCATTCTCTTAACCTGCTCACCCTTCTCTCCCTCTGATGGCATTCCCGCCGTTGATCGCACTGCTGCACCGGGCCTCAATTTCGTTGAGATTCCTTACGTTGATGCACCGAACAGCCCGATGCCATTGAAGCTCGAAGAACTAATCACCAGCTTTGTAGACAGACACAATCTCGTTGTTGCCAACGCGCTAGACTCCATCTCCTCCTCCACAGTTGTCTCTGCCTTGGTCGTCGACATGTTCTGGACCAATATGATAGACGTCGGCAACGAGCTGGGCGTCCCGGCTTATGTCTACTTCTCCAACAGTGCTGCCGAGTTGGGCATGTTGATGTACCTCAACACCTTGGACCACAAATATGAGGAGGAGTTCAGGGAGTACAAGGAAAGAATTGAGGTGTCAGACATGTCTAACGTGGTGCCACCACTGGACCTGACCACTCCCCTTCAGGACAAGAAACGACCAACCTACACTTGGTTCCATAACAGCTCTCGCCAGTATCCCAAGGCCAAGGGTATCCTGGTCAACACTTTTGATGACTTGGAGCCCAGAGCCTTGGAAGCCTTGACCCAGGGTCTATACCTGCCAGGTCAACCAAGCCCGCTGGTGTACCTTATCGGACCCTTGATCGGGCTTGACAAGCAGTCAGATATCGCTGGCCACCTCTGCATCAAGTGGCTCGATGCACAGCCCGAATCGTCGGTCATCTACCTATGCTTCGGCAACATGGGAGCGTTTCCCGAAGCAGGTTATATGCCCCCCCCCCCAAGACGGTCGTTAGCTATATCTCATAGTCGGGGGTCCCAATGAGCATCACGTATGTAAGCACGTGTCGCTCGTATCCCCATGTTTGTCAGCATCAATTAGCGTCGGAGTCTGATGCGGTTGCAAAGACTTAAGTACCCTTTCCTCCATGGGTGCCATAAAAACGATGATTCTAGAAAAGGAGCAGTTGCAAAGACTTAAGTACCCCAAAGATGGTTATTTAAGACTCAGTCCCTGCACTGCAGGATTATCCGAGAAAGGAATTCCCCTTGAAAAAGGCAATGAATATCAACACTCTCTCTCTCCCTTCTATTTTTGCTTCTGTGCACATCCAGCAGACGATCCTACACTGCTTCATCAAGCACCAACTGACTTGTGCACTGACTGTAGCATGGTTCAACTTGATGAGTTGTAGAGCCTGATTCAGAGTTTTTGCCCCTACAGGAGGGGGTCTCGGGGCTCCCCCCAGTGCAGGTTTTGTTGACCGGTCAGCGAGCGGGCGGTCCAAGGGGGGCACCCCTCACTACAAGAAAAATGTTAATTAGCGACAGAAATTTGCGACGGATTTTTTCCGTCGCAAATTAGCGACGGATTAGCTAGAGAAAACTTTCTTTATGAATCTGTCGCTAAGTAGCAACGGATTAGCGATGAAAGTTTTCTCTAGCTAATCCGTCGCTAATTAGCGACGGATTAACGACAACAATTGTTTCGTCGCTAATTCTCAATACAAGAAAAACATTTTAGTGAGGGATTTAGCGAGAGAATTTTTCTGTCGCTAATTAGCGACGGATTAGCGATAGAAAAATTCCCTCGCTAAATCCCTCACTAATTTTCGATTTAAACCGAGCGCGAAATTTTCCCTCTCTCCCCGTTTAAAATTTAAATCGATCGCGCTTGATTTAAACCGACTTCTTCAGAGGACGGCGACGTCGGAGAGCGCGTTGGAGAGTGGAGGACGGCGACGCCGGAGGATGGTCGGCGATCGCTGGAGGACGTCGGCGCCGGTTCACGGAGGACGACGACGCCGGTTCACGAAGGACGGCGACGCTGGTTCACGGAGGATGACGGCGACGCCGGTTCACGGAAGATGACGGTGCCGGTTCATGGAAGACGGCGACGCCGGAGAGCACCGGTTCACGGAGGACGGTGACGCCGGAGGACGGTCGGCGATCGCTGGAGGACGTTGGCGCCGGTTCACGGAGGACGACGATGTCAGTTCACGGAGGACGACGACGTCAGTTCACGGAGGACGGCGACGCTGGTTCACGGAAGATGACGGCGACGCTGGTTCACGAAAGATGACGGCGTCGGTTCATAAAGGACGGCGCCAAAGAGCATCGGTTCACGGAGGACGGCGACGCCGGTTCACGGAGGACGACGACATCGGATCACGGAGGACGGCGATGCCGGAGAGCACCGGTTCACGGAGGATGATACAAGTCCGGTGATGAGGCAGAGCGATCATTCTGTGCAATGCCTGTCGGGTGCGTTATAAGTCTGGCTTATTGCTGCCAGAATACCGCCCGACAGGGATCATTTTTTTTTATTTTATTTTTTTAAATTTAGCGACGGATAATGTCTGTCGCTAATCTGTCGCAAATTAGCGACGGAATTAATGACAGATAAATTTTTCTGCTAATTAGCGAGCAAAAATTCGTGATAGCCTCTATCCATCGCTAATCCGTCGCTAAACAGTTTAGCGACGGCTTAGCGACAAATTAACGATGGATATAAGCCGTCACTAATCCACGATTTTCTTGTAGTGCCTGGCGAGGGATTTTTGGGGGGCAGCGCCCCCAGATTTTTTTGGGCCTTGTATAAATTCTTTCTTTTCTTTCCTTCTTGTAACTGTTGAAAAAGATCAATAAAGTGTTTTATTTGATCGTGACGCTCATATGTTTCCTTCGGTTGTTTTTTGCTCAAGGTTTTTGTAACACCCTTTCCCGCGATTTTCTGTTTTTTTTTTCTTGCTACATGGTTTTTGTAAATCGCTACTCGATTTAGCGATTTTTTATTTTTGTTTTCTACATGATTTTTGTATATCGCTACTCGATTTAGCGATTTGCCATTTTTTTTGCTACACAATTTTCGTAAATCGCTACTCGATATAGCGATTTTCATAAATCGCATAGCGATTTGTCATTTATTTTTATTTTTTTTTCGCTATGCGATTTTTATAAATCGCTACTCAATTTTGCGATTTGCCATTTTTTTTGCGCTACATGATTTTCGTAAATCGCAATGCCGAACACTGCCCCCTTGAGCACGATCTTCGTCGTGATCAGATTGTAGTTGTCAGCCATCCCGATGGCAGTCTTGAGGTTCGTGATGGGGAAGCCGGAGAGGAACATGCCATTCTCGACGCCCGTGTTGAGCAACGTTAAGGTGGCTTGGAAGGCATAGCTCTGATCGGAAGTATTGTCGACGTAGGGGGTAGACTGGTTGTACTTTGAAAGACTTTGTTGTAGGTGTACTGGAGGAAGATTTTGTTATAAGTGTCCCTTGAAGGCATAGGAGGGGGCGCCGCAGTCGGTTGCCCGTTGGACTAGGGCAGCATTCCGGTTACTGCTAGCAGAAAGAGGATGACGATCACCATCGGATCGCCAGCTCTTTGCCTCCCTTATTTTTTTCTCTAAAACGAGAGAGAGAGAGAGTTTTACAATGTTTCATGGAGAAGGAAGAAGAAGAAAAAGATGATGACGAAAAGTTCAAATAGAAAAGAAAGAGAGCGCTTCAGGTTCATTTTGTTGTTTAGACTTTGAAGAGTCAACATCATCCTCGACTTTCTGGATGGATGACATTTTTGTCCTTTTTTTGAACCGTTGTTTTCCTTTTTTTGAATGAAGGACATTTTTGTCATTTTCTTGAACCGTCGTTTCATGGCAAGAATAGTAAGAAAGGGTACTTAAGTCTTTGCAACCGCACCGGACTCCGATGCTATGTGATGCCGACACACACGGAAATAGGAGCCCCATGTGCTTACATACATGGTGCTCATTCGGACCCCCGAACACGCATTATGGCATTCAGTGCATCTTCCGGAGATAACACACACCACCTTCTCAGTGTTTTCGGTCGAGCAGACACGAGAGATCGCTCATAGTCTCGAGCTGGGGCAGTATAGGTTCTTGTGGTTGGTCAAGGTCCGGTGGAAACCAAGCAAAGTGGATCCGGAAGAAGTGCTGCCGGATGGGTTCGTGGACCAGACAAAAGACATGGGTTTGGTCTGGACAACATGGGCCCCTCAGATGGCTATTCTCTCGCACCGGGCGGTCTGCGGGTTTGTGTCGCATTGCGGTGGAGCTCGGCCCTCGAGAGCATGTGGTTTGGGGTTCCCACCATAGGTTGGCAGCTCTACGCAGAGCAGCGACAGAATGCATTCGTTCTATCGAAGGAGTTGGGGTCGAGCTTGCGTGTGAAGAAGGGAAGAGGACGAGGATCACGAGTTGGTGAATGCGGAAGAGCTAGTGAAAGCCATCAGGAATTTAATGGAAGGTGAGGAAGGGAAGAGGTTGAGGGAGAAGCGGAAGACAATGAAGGAGCTGGCAAGGAAAGTTGTTAAGGAAGGTGGATCTTAACATGCTAATTTGGCATTGCTGGTGGACCAATGGTTCACTAAGAGCTAAGTGTTTTGCTAAGCAATATACTCTCCGGTCCTTTTCCTTTTTTCTTTTTTTTTTCTGAGTTAATTGTTTGTTTTTCTTTTTCTCTCATTTTTCTTGTCCCATTTGTGGTGTTCACAAAGTTGCTGAGAAACATGATCCAGATTGGAGTGATGGCATTACTGGGAGTTTCAGATCTTTTAATAAAAGTAGTGAATGTCATTCTCACTAAACTTGTTGTCTCAAAAGACTTTGTTTGGGAGCATACAGTTGTTGAAAATTTGAAACTTCTTTGCATTAATTGGTTGGACCGAAACTTAGAGGCATACAATAATGGCACTTTCTTAAAACAGACAATGCTCCATTGGGGTTGAACTTAGGTGCAGAAGGGTTGAAGACATTGCTTTTGAAATACAACCAGGCCCGCACCTTGTCTGCAAAAGTAATCACTGTTGACACTAGTCACCATGACACAATTACCCATACTAGTTTTTATATAAAGTAAGTGTGTGTGTGTGAGAGAGAGAGAGAGAGGACAGAACACGACAGGACGAAGAAACTAGCAGATACCTGACAGCTGGGGTTTATATAGATTTCATCAAAAAGGTCTAAAAGACCGTTTGACCGTTTGTATGATTCCATAAAGGTTCATTAAAGTTCAAATGTGCACTATTAAGGCTTAAACAGTCATCCAAAATAGGTTATATGTGCCCACTAACATCCCAATGTCCATCGACATGTTGAGGCTAGCCATTAAGGTGTGTCACTTTTTAATAAGTTCATGAATGACCTTTGACTATCATAATCAGCCATCAAAAAGTTTTAAAAAATAAATGTTTGTTTATGAAAATTTTATGAAGTACAATATTGTCCACAATAAGTGGTAAAAAGAATCATCAAAGTCAAACTAAAACCAAAATCGAGATTAGACCAAACTAAATCAAGCCAACTGAATTTGAATCTAAATTCAAGTCTAAGTTCAAAGTCAAATCCAAATCTAAGTCAAAGCCAATTCAAATCTAAGTCTAAAGCTAAAACCAAATCCAATTTCAAAATCCAAAGTTTAAAGTTTAATTGACAAACTCCTTCACCTTCTAAATACATTATACATGTTTTGAATTTGTGTTTCTAAAAAATGTTCAATGTAAGACTAAACATTTTTCATTAACTAAGTTTTTTCTTTTAAAATAAATTTCTCAAAAACTAGTCAAAGAAAAGATTACAATGACCTTAACTAAAAAGAGTATAATGTTGAGCCAAACATTAACAATCACCGATGTGGGTTTTGTTATCAAGAGCTAGAGATCCATAAAAATTGAGCAAGAATGTTGATAAAGTGGTTGTTATCAAGAGCATGAGAACCATAGTAATTGCATGCATATTCATTCTTATAAGGCTGCTTTGAACAATTGGGTGTTCTTGATTGTGAAGTGGCAGAAAAATTTTATGATTCAATAATAGCAAAACTACTTATTCCTCGAAGCAGGTTATATGTCCCCCCCCCCAAGACACATTGTTTGCTACAGTGTGTGTTCGGGGGTCCGAATGAGTGCCACGTATATAAGCACGTGGGGCTCGTATCCTTGTGTGTATCTGCATCACTTAGCATCAAAGTCTGGTGTGATTGCAAAGACTTAACTACCCTTTCACGCCATTCTCGTCATGAAACAACGGTTTGAAAAAAGGACAAAAATGCCCTCTATCTAGAAAAGCAAAATGACGGTTCAAGAAAAGGAAAAAAATGTCCTCTATCAAGAAAGTCGAGGATGATGTTAACTCTTCAAAGTTCAAACGTTTTGTTTTCGCCCTAAGCAGTAAATTTTTGCATCATCTACTGTAACATGAGCTTCCTTTGACGATGCACCCTTTGTCATCGTCTGCTACCACCAGACCCTCATTTGCCATCATCTGCTTCCACCGAAGCACCTTTTGCCATCGTCTGTTGTCGCTGGATCACCCTTTGTCATCATCTTCTATGGCCAGAGCAACCTTTATCGTCGTCTACTGCCACTAAATCACCATTTGCCGTCGTCTGCTGCCATCATAGCATTCTTTGTCGTGGTCTACGCAGTGGCAGCATTGTTGTCACCATCGGCTACGTCTACCTTCTGGCTGTTTCTTCTTCACTATCGGATCAAAACTCGTATCATTTTGGTGAGTTTTGAGTAACATTTTGTTATGTAAACAAATCGATTTGTAAATCTGAATGTTAAATCTTACAACTGGTTGTACTATTCATGTTAAATAACACCTGCTGAAATAAATCGATTTGTACCTATCCACCTTCTGGCATCGAAAAATAGTTAGCATGAATGTTCTTATGAAGCAACAACAATTTATATGTTTGAAGCAGTAACGATTTAATGAAATTACCATGATATGTACTTAAGTTTGATAAATCGTACAACAATGTTTACGTATGAAGCTCAAACGTTACAACGATATGTACTTATAAAGGATGCAATTTTAACAACGATTTGTAAGTTTGAAGCAGCAATGATTTATACATTTAAAGCAGTAGCGATGTGTATTTATGAAGCTACCTCGATTTGTACTTAAGCTTGTTAAATCTTACAACGATGCTTACTTATGAAGCCAAATATTGTGATAATTTGTAATGTTGGTGATTGTTTAACGAATATGATAATTTGTAATATTATATACTTGGGGGGGGGGGGGAGGGGCAGTTATAACATATAATGTTGTGGTTAAATTTATGTGTTATGCAGGTTAGCAATGTCTAAAGCTCGTCAGACAAGAACTCCCTCACCGTTTGATTTTATGACTATTACTGAAATGATTCGTCAGTCCCATCTATATGAGCGTTATGAAAGGTACCAAAATATAATGAAGATTGAGAATGATAAAGAAATTGACAAAGCATTGGAATTATATTATGGGGAGTATTATCGATCAGATATTGAGGCTGAAGAGCAAAGAAAGCATGGGAAAGAACTAAAGATGAAGAAGAAGAAGGATGCCGAAGAGAAGGAAAAGCAAAGGAAGAAGGAGAAGGAGAATGAAAAGCAAAGAAAGAAAAGGCAAATGAAGAAGGAGGAGAAGGAGAGGGAAAGGCAAAGGAAGAAGGAGGAGGAGAGGGAAAGGCAAAGGAAGAAGGAGGAGGAGAATGAAAAGCAAAGGCAAAGAAAGAAGAAGGAGAGGGAAAGGCAAAGGAAGAAGGAGGAGGAGAATGAAAAGCAAAGGCAAATGAAGGAGGAGAAGCAGAAGAGGGAAAGGCAAAGAAAGAATAAGGAGGAGGAGGAAAGAAGGAAAGGTAATTGAAGAAGGAGGAGAAGGAGGAAGAGAAGGAAAGGAAAATGATAAAGATAAAAGAGGAAAGGCAAAGAAAAAAGCATCAGGATGAGGAAGAAAAGGAAAGGCGAAGGAAGGAGAAGAAGGACAAGGAAAGGAAGGAAAGGGAAAGGAAGGAGAAAGAGGACAAGGAAGAGAAGGAAAGGCAAAGGAAGGAGAAGGAGGACGAGGAATATAAGGAAAGAGAAAGGAAGCAAGAGGAGAAAGAGAAACAAAGGGAAAGGAAAAAGTAGGAAGAGGAAGAGAAGGAAAGGAAAAGGAAAAGCAGGAGGAGGAAGAGAAGGAAAGGAAAAGGAAAAGCAGGAGGAAGAGAAGGAAATGGAAAGGAAGGAAGAAATTGAAAAGCAGAGGAGAGAGCCGACGGAGTGAAGGAAGGAAGAAGAAAGGCAGAGGATGGAGGGAGGGGATGAAGAGGAGAAAAGTGTGACCAAGGTACGTAAATCGATTATGTCTGTCATGATTTACTATGATAGTTATTATCATGTATAGTGATTAATGTGACAGTGATTACTATGTATAGTGGTTATTGTGATAGCGATTACTATGCATAGTGATTATTGTGAATGATTTACTGTTATAGGTATGATTATGTATAGTGATTACTGTGATAACGATTACTATGTATAACTAGTATGCAACAATTATTATTTATAGCGATTGTTGTGTACAGCGATGTGTAGAAGTACAAATGGGATTAGTTTTTATTTGATACGAATAATATGTTATTTTGTGTTAGAGGGAGGTTACAAGAGAAGTAGAGCACCATGTGAAAAGCTCAGAGGGCGGTGTCAGTGGCATGTAGTTCTGTCGTGGTATGGACAGCTGAGTGAATATCAGAAGGATAGATTATGAAATATGCACTTCCACGGCCTTCTGGACCAGCATTCTTTTAAAACGTGCTGGAACACCATAACCCATCTGGTAAATAAGTGAAATAATAAGACAAACACATTCTAGTTTGATTCTTTTGAGATCACCATGACCATAGAAGATGTGCAGATTGCGGGCCTTAAGTGCCATGGAAGTGCTATCCTATTACGAGATTCAAACTATACCGCAAGGGACAAGTGCAAGTCCCTTCTAGGAATGTCGATGGAGGACTGGAGGCAATGTATTTCTGGTGGAAGCAAATCCACATCGATGAAAGTTTATTCTTTTCATAATAAATGGAAATGCTGGTTCGCTACATATGCATCTGAAAGAGCTGACCAAGAGTTGTGCGGCTTTCGTCTTTATTTTTTTGGTCTTACTTTATTTTTTGATTTATCTGGTTCGAGGATGAGCTACCTATGGCTGCAATTTTTGGAAGACTTAGATGAAGTCGACAACTATGCATGGGGTGCTGCTATGCTCACAAACTTATACAGTCAACTTTATCGTGCGAGTAATGGTACAAAAATCGTCGCAGAGTTTTGACCATTTGTCCAGATAATTGCTTATTACATATTTTATAGTTGTAAACTAAGATCGTTGAAGGTTATAGTCTTACTAATATATTGATTTTGTAGGCCTGGTTGTAGGAGCATATTGTCGCCTTGCGTCCTTAGTGTAGCCCTGCGATTTATAGTTTTCCAAAGATCGGCTGGTGGTCTAGAATAAATGTAAAGCAAGATAATGCTAAGTTTATTTTAGATGGTCTGCAATTAAATGAGGTAAATGGTTTAAAATTGTTTACAATCATTTCAGCATTTATCATTCATTAGTATAAATTGTTGAAATGTTTAGCATTCTTAAGTAATCATCGCTACAGGATTTTGTCTTCATTAGAATCGCTCTAATGTTTAATATTCTTAAGTAATGATCATTGCAAGATTTTGCATTCCTTAGTACAAATCGTTATTGCTTTAGCATTTAACTTTCATTAGTGTAAATCGTTGTAATCATTAGCATTCTTAAGTAATGATTGTTGCAGAATTTTGTATTCTTTAGTACAAATCATTCTAATGTTTTAACATTCTTAAGTAATCATCATTGCAGGATTTTGTATTCCTTAGTACAAATCGTTATCACTTTAGCATTTAACTTTCATTAGTGTAAATCATTGTAATCGTTAGCACTCTTAAGTAATGATCATTGCAGGATTTTGTATTCTTTAGTACAAATCATTATCGTAAATCGTTGTAATCGTTAGCTTTCTTAAGTAATGATCGTTGCAGGATTTTTTCTTCGTTAGTATAAAGCGTTTTAACATTTAACATTCATTATTATAAATTATTGTAATGTGTAGCATTCATTAGTGTAAATCATTTTAATACAAAGCTCTCATTAGTAACAGTCGTTGTAATATATTTAGCACTTGTTATTATAAATCATTTTAATATTTAGCATTCATTAGCATGAATAATTATGTCTATACCTAAACCATAATCTTTAATATACAGGTTGTGTGGAGACCGTATGGAAATGGGAAGGACGAGGACCAAGATGTTGTTGCTGAGGCTGTGAGACTATCAGGCTGCGATATTTAGCTGTTTAGCAATTATGAAGTCGAGTTGCAGCATGGTAGTCGAGTTCTCCTACAAGCTAGCTTGAGACAGTCTACCCCAAAAGCAACCTGTGAAAGTGAGAAGGAAAATGAAAAGTGGTGAGGCCAGGAACGTGAATTAGCATAAATGTTTCAGGGAACAATTGGATAGCTGAAACAAATGAGGTATTTGTGCCATAACGTATGATTATAAAGAACGACAATATGACCCCAACTATTTCAAAAAATATTGAAAACCCATGCATCGAAATCTGGAGATTGGGAATAAGCAACGTGAAAATGTTGGAAACCCATGTGTCCCTCCTGTCTCCCATCATGTCGTCTCTCAGCATAGAAAACACGTTCATTGTGTCCCTCTGACTACAACAATGATTCTCTTTGTTGTAGTACACGATGAGGAGCGAACACAACTCACAAAAAAGAAGATAGTTTCCGCCACAAGGTTGGAGATATTGGAGAAAGAGAATTACGGAAGCAGGTGAGAAATTTGGGGAGACAATATAATACACTGGTAGAGATGATGACCAGTGTTTTTAATAAGATCGAGGGAACCAAGAGGCCACTAAGGAAAGAGAGTCCACCAAGAAAAAGAAAGAGACGATTTGTATGTCATAGTCCATCTGACTCGTCAAGTGCCACTGAATAAACATTAAATGATTTTTTATCCTGATATTTATTTGTTATAATTCTATAATTATTTGTTGTAATTCTATAATTCTTTTTTTTAAAGTAACATTCTATAAATGTATAATTCTTTTTTTAATGAGTGTAACACACAAGTGTCACTGAACAAATCTTTGTAATGTTCGACCTTCATAAAAAAAATTGAAGAAGCGTTTAGCGTTGTGTACTGCATAAATTATGAATTACTTTTACGAGTTGTCTTCATATCGCGATTTATACAAACATTGATAAAAGGCTGAAACAAATTGTATGTATACAGACTATGTACTATCGCGATTTGCTTGATTCTAATTACCTTTCAACCAATTCTATAAGCGATCGTGATTTGTTTTTTAAAAAGGTGTTCTATCACGATTTGTACAGTCATCCCACTAAAACCCATCAAATAATCAAACCAAATTCGTTTGAATATCCTATTGCGATTTGCCTTTACGAGCTTTGTCTAAGCGAACGATATGTTCCATCGTGATTTATAAAATGACTGATTCATAAATGGCAGAAAAGAAAACTAAACAAATTGACACGATGTTTAGGCTTAGTAAAGAACAAATCGAGTTAACTTCAAAGATACAGGCATCATTGTGTAAATCGCTTTGGGACAATATCTGGTATAACGATTTAGATATAGTATATGTACAACGATTTATCTTATCGTGATTTACATTGACTGATAAAAGGCGAAAAGTAGAAAGAAAAAACAAATCGACACAATGTTTATCGGTTAACCACAAATCTAAGTAACATGATGTTTATCGTGATTTGCTTTTAAGAGCTTTGTCTATTTGAATGATATGTCTTATCGTGATTTACACATTGACTAATTTATAAAAGGCAAAAAACAAAATAATAAACAAATCGACACAATGTTTAGACTTAGTAAACTACAAATCGTGACTTAGTTGCAGACTTTGGATCCAATTCTATCTAGGATTCAAAATTTCAAATCCAGTTTCATTTCCAATTCCTATTTCCAAAACTATTTTTCAAATATATTTCTTAAATCTAAATCCAAATTCAATTCCTGTTTCAGGTTCTAAAATTAAGAATTCCTTTTTCAAAACCAATCCATTCAAATTCAAAATCCATTTTCCAAACTCTGATTATTCTAAGATTTGGAATTTCAAGTCTCTCCTTTCAGATCCATTTCAAATTCTAAGTTAGATTCAAAATCTAACTTTTTCAAATCAATTTCAAGCCTTTGAATCATTTCTTCACTAGATTGTCAAATTTATTTCAAAATCACTTGGAAAATCCCAAAAATTTCTAAATCATTCTTCTCAAAAGCATACATTTCTGCATTTGCATTGCACAAGCATGATTCTTTAAGCATTTTAGACTTAGAATAAATTCTTAAACAATATTTAGGCAAAGTAAAAGGCATAAGTTTGATCCTTGGTTCGATTACCTCTGGTAAAGGCGCTAGGAATGGTGGAACCTCGTACCTGTAAACACCCAAAATTTTTCTCATCCATTCTCAAACAACCCTCCTCATGCAGTGCCAATCCTGTTAGGTCAGTGTAGGAGTCAAACCCCGAGTCAGTTTCAAAACATTACCACTTTACCCATTTTTATTAGGAAAATTACCATTTTACCCCTAGGACAGTAATGATATGTGTTATGTGCTATCGTAAATATATTTGAAGGCTAGATTAGATAACGATTTGTCTGTGCGCTTCTATCACGATTTGTACTCATGCACATTATGATTTTCATCCAGTTATGGCCGACATAGACGTCATTGTGTAGATCGTGATAGGACACTACATGGTATAATGATTTATATACCAAATAAATCACTATACAGGCGATTTACTAATGTTGTAAAAATTAAGCAGTTTATTTATAGAACAACTTTTTGCGCAACAATTCAACTACAATATATGTATAATGATTTGTATATGTTAAGGCTAGATGAGACAACGATTTTCACTAATAGTATAAGCACTGAACAACGGCGATTTACCTACGGTAGCTTTGTAGGCTAGATGAGACAACGATTTATACATGTGAAGGATACATATTACAATGATTTATACATGTGAAAGATACATTATTAAACAGAATTCACACGCGATTCATGTGTTCCATAGCTCACTTTTGAATTGATATTGAAATGAGTCTGTCATAAAACAGAATAATATAAAACACTATATTTAGTTTCACAATAAATGCAAACGTCCTCCCAACATTGATTACATACCAAAAGACTTGTAAAACTAAAGTTATCATTTCGAAAAAACTGGTCGGGAGGATTAAATGATCCAATGTTGTAGTGCATGTCTGTAGGGTATTGTTGCATGTTGAAAATTACACAAGTTAGATATTGATAAGATGCATGTAATACAATTTATATAAGAAGCAATATAATGTATTACATACTTGTCCATGCGAAGGGCTTGGTTGCTTTTGCTTAGAGGTTGGTTGTTTCTTAGACCTTTTTTTGTCAACCAATTCTAGTGCACCCTTTGTCCTCTGACGACTGCGATTAGAGACAGGTTTTCTTTTAATACCCTTCGCTAGGTGAATTTTTTTATCATAATCTATAATGTTGACTCTTAACTTGTTGAAGATGATGTTTACGCTTCGGTGCAACTTCTCATGAGTGTCAAGGGAAACATGATTTTCACCTCCGTTGTTCACTCTCATTTTCTTGGACTAGTCTTTATATGCTGCAATGGACTGGTGGTGAATTAATTACATGTTTTCAAGTAACTTTCTTGACACTTTTATCGTGCATACATAGGCTTCTTCACTTTTCGATGCCAAATCTGCAACATGCATAAGTGACCTACATAGTTGTTGCTAACCGAAGGTTATGTGGCACTTCTCATTAACACCAAATTGACTGACATTATATGTATTCAGCGGTTCAATTTTTGCTTGTCTCATCCATCTTTGCATTAAATATGACTCAGGTATTTCTTGTATCTTCTCTTGATTAAGTGTCTTTAATGCATGATGACATAAAATACCTTTGAATTCATACATTTTGCATGTAGATTCAACTGTTCTGTTGTCAATATTGTATATAACATGTGTTTTTTGTCTTTTCGGATGCTCTTTGCCCTCCCATATAATATGGTATTTATGCATATTCCCGGTTTGCATGCATCATTCTATGTTGCAATTCATGACCTGTATAACCTCCTTCTTAATCCATTCAAATACAGTTAGTGTATACAGATCTGCAAGTCGCATCAATATTTTCATGCCCAAAGTTACAAGGCGTGTATTGAAGCATTTCACATCTTGTTCAAGCTCATTCTGTCTAAGACCGTCTATAAATAATTCATATTGTTTCATGAAGCGAAACATTGTTAAACATAAATACATGGTTTTCTTCAGTGTGACATGCATAGATTCAGCTCTTTGTGTGTTTATCATACCTGCACAAAAGTAGTCTTTCATATGTCAATGCCCACTTCTCTTTTTCTGCATATAAATTTTGTAACCATACACAGTCTTCATGGTGGTACATCTGAATCATTTTCTCACAATCAGACATAAAGGTGACCTCGTCTACGCTCTCAAGTACATACCTTGTAAACTTTTTGTCAAACCATGTCTTCTGATTAAATGTGTTCTATGTTCTTTACTACATTTTGAAAGATATGCCACAAACATAGGTGATGATGTGCATCTGGTCATACATGAGACACTGCAGTGACAATTGCGTGATCACCATCTGTAAGTACAACTTTAGGTTGTTTCTCATTCATTACCTGTGTAAATACTCTAAACAACCACTCAAAACTTTCCTTGGTCTGGTCATACAAAAAAGTGTCGCCTAATATACAACTCTGTGAGTGATGGTTTACTCCGACAAACTGCGTAAATGACTATTGTTCAGTATTAATCTTCATTGTCGTATAAAAAACAAACACATCATTGAAGCATTCATAATCTACTCTTGACTTTGAATCTACCCAAAACATATTCACAACATATCTATCTTCATCCAGTTGCATTGCACTAAAGAAACCAGGGTCAATGCTTGATTTCTTCTGTAAGTAATAAACCAAAGAGCATATTTCTTCATGTTATCTGTTCTCTTTCTTCTCAAGTGATTTTGTAGATCCATAGGTGTGAATGGCACATTCTCGCGACCACCATCTATGCGCGTGCATAAATTATATATCTTCCTTGGTGCAATGCCTGCGCTATCAGCTATTTCAGCAATTGCAGCATGCACTTCAGTTACTTTACGATGTAACCTTAATATAGGAGTCATAAATGAAGTTGCTAAATCATGGTTATGATCACTGATTAAAGTACGAACTACATATTTCTCATTCGAAAGTCTTCTTAACACCATTCTCGCTGAACATCCACATCTTGAATCTGGCTTGCTCCTTGTTGGATTTTCACTTGACTTCTTACAACCTTCCTTAAAACAAACATATATCTTTCTCACCACGACACCCTGTGCATTTTTTGACCAAGAATACCTTCTAACACTGAAGCCAAGTTTTAAGGCATAATCATTGTAAAATTTATATGCAACTTCCTCATTATTAAACGATATTCATTCTACGAGAACAGAGTCTAGTGTACTATCACGTACATTCCCAGTGCATGCACATTTATCAAGTGTACTGTCATGATCGTCTACCTCATTATTGAATTGCATTTCTTCTGCTGGAACATTCAAGTCAAGAGTGAATCCAATGCCTGCACCCTTCTTATCATGTGCATCATTAGTGCACATGTTCAATTCTTTAGGTGCGTCATTAGTATAGATGTCCACTTCTCCATAACTTTTCAATGATTGAGATAGATTATCTTTACTGCAACCAGATGATAAGCTCACAACTGTCATAAGCAAGATAGCAATTTGTGTTAGTCAGCGCATACGTTTACTACAATTTATTCAAGTTGCATATAACAACGGATACCGATAAAGTTAAGCAAGTCAAAGAAACGATTGAATGAATCACAGTATAAAAGCAACAACGATTTATTATTTGCTTATATTATGCATCAAGTTGTTATTTACCATGACAATAAAAGAAACAATTTATCGTATATATGTGTTGATGATAGTGATTCACGTGACATCGATTTAATTATATCTACGACACTGTGAAGCGATTTTAATAGAAATCGCTAAATGAGCAACAATTTGAATACAAAAATTGCCACCGCAAGCGCGCAACAATGTATTTTTGCATGCACGTATTTTAAAATTCTTTCTACAAATATCTTACAAATCGATATTAAAAAACACATAATATCTTACAAATCGATATACATATCACATAATATATTATAAATTGATACGGCAATTCAGCATAATGGTTTACAAATCGACACTATAAAACACATAATATCTTATAAATCGCTATACATATCACAAAATATATTACAAATCGTTACATAAATTCAGCATAATATCTTACAAATCGATTTAACAAACAAAATAATATCTCATAAATCGTAGTATGTTACTATAACTGCGATTTGTGATACATTGCATATACTGAGTAAATGGACGATACCGGATGGGGTAGAGGATCTTCCTCGCATCTATACACAAGCATACTTATCAACAGGTCCCAGTGTCTTACAAATATCTTTAATTTTTAAGTCATCAAAAAGACAAGAACCACCTGCAATAACAAAACAACGCCTTAATGGCACTCACGATGACATACGTTCTTCAACAATAGCTTGATGACATGGAAAGATACTCACGACGCCTTAATGACACATGTTGAAATATTTTTGTGTCATTGCTTTTTTCCATACTGCCTAACAAAAAAGAAGAGAAGACTGTAAAAAGAGATGGCTGACAAATGCCCCTATGACACCCACCAATGATCGAACCAGTCGATCGATTTATAGTTATCTCCATGAGGTAGAAACGAACCCGAGAATATTTTTTAACACAAGGCAGGAACGAAAAGGCGGCAATGTGTTGTAACACAAGCTAAAAACCAAGGCGGGAACCTGGACTCGAGACAATAGCAAAGACTGCTTTGACGACAGCAGACGACGATAAAAAGTGCATCGTCAAAGGGAGCTCATGTTATAGTAGATGATGCAAAAGTTTACTGCTTAGGGTGAAAACAAAACGTTTGGACTTTGAAGAGTTAATATCATCCTCGACTTTCTGGATGAAAGACATTTTTGTTCTTTTCTCGAATCGTTGTTTTCTCTTTTTTGGATGAAGGGTATTTTTGTCCTTTTTTTGAATCATTGTTTCATGGCGAGAATGACAAAAAAAAACTTAAGTCTTTGCGATCGCACTTGACTATGATGCTAAGTGATGCCGACCCCCGAGAATATGAGCCCCCACATGCTTCTAATTCGGACTCCAAACACGCACTCTAGTAAACGCAACACCCTCCCCTTGTTCCTAGACAAAGGTACTTTAAGCGAGATGAAACAGACAATATCAGCATTAAGTTTCTACTATCGGTATATATATGTTTTACAAGTGAAAAACGGCTTCAGCAGTACGGCTTAAAGCATCATTGTGGCATTTATGTTATTACCAAGCGTTCTTTTTTTATTTAAAAGGCAAGCTGAGTTAGGCAGACCCCCACCAGTTAAAAAACGGTACCATTGGGTTTTGAACAGTCCCAACACTAACTGTTCAAGACAAATAGAGCCCACTTGGTACTAGCAGCTGGGATGGAAAGTGACATTTCAGTGATTTGGCAGCTACCGCTTCCCAGAGGCGGTAGCAGTCAACGGCATCAAAGGCTGAGCTGGTAAGCTGTCAATTCATATATTTTCTTTAAAACCGAATAAAAAAAACTTAACTAACAGGGCGGCGGACAGGTGTGTGATTTTATTGAGAAAGCCCATAGCTCACGTGAACCTCAATAAGACAAACGTAATAACGATTCTTTTGAAAAAGCAGGGGAGTGACTACGTCACCCATGACATTACAATAGAAGCCAACTTTGGATACAAAAGACTTTGGGACACACGTTTCTTCCCTTGCAAGGAAAAGCGTTTGGTGGCCAAGCTCTGTTGAAGCTCAACCATACCATACGTTTGGCATTTCTTCCTAGAATCGTATTTCCACAAACACGTTATTTCCGCAACCGAAATGGTACATGAGCCATAACATCAAACCCAGATACCATTTCCTCGGGCCTAACTTGTCACTCTACAAGCAAAAGTCCTGTTAAAACACACTCTTTTAAAATAAAAATAAAAACTTTAAAAATCTAAATGATTAAAAGTCCGTTTGTTTCAAACTATTGGTGAAAAGATCGAGAGAAATGCGTAAAAACACGAAAAAATTATACGTTAAAAAGACAACTTTTAAAAGAATAAAGTATGAATTCAGTTTTTTGAACCATGTGTTCAGACCGTATTGGTCTTGGATTCGAATCCCCTAGTTCCTTTACAAAAGTAAAGGAACTATAAAAGTATAAATACAAAAGCAAAAATTTAAAGAGAACAATCAACCAGACAAAGTGAACTATAAAAAAGTTGATACAAATTTAAGCAGGGGTCAAATTTCACCGAAAGATGAAGATGAGGTTGACCCCCCTTGACTGTGGGGCCCAACTCAACCATAAAAGGAGAGTCCTTTCCTTTGTAGCTCTCGAATAGTACCATCAACCAGAGAGAGAGATGAAGGCAAGGAAGGTGGTTATGTTCCCGATGCCCGGAGCGGGCCACCTCGTCGCCATGGTCGAACTCGCCAAGAGGATCCTCCACCACACCCCCAACCTCTCCGTCACGATCCTCCTCATCCACCCTCCCTTCACCTCGGCTCTATCCTCCTCCGCCACCTCCTCTCACGTCGAGGCCGTCACCGCCTCCGGCCTCGCAATCGACTTCATCGACCTCCCCCAACTCGACGCCCCGGAAGGCGAGGGCCTCATACAGAACCTCCGCTTCATAGAAGCACACAAGCCCCTTCTTTCAGAGACCCTCGCCTCTCTGTCAACCACCACCACCACCATCACCATCGCCGCCTTTGTCGTCGACATGTTCTGCGTCTCCGTCATCGGCGTCTCCGTCGATCTCGGCATCCCTACCTACGTCCTCTACACCTCCGGCGCGGCCATGCTCGCCTTCCTCCTCCACTTGCCGACGCTCGACCAGAAGTACCAGTCGGATTTTAAGGACCTAAGGGATGAGGAGATCGAGATTCCGGGTCGGGATCCGTTTCCGGCTTCTGCTGTACCGGTTGCGGTCAAAGAGAAGAAGGAGCCGATCTATCAATGGTTCGTGAGCGCCGCTGGGTTCTACTCTCGACTAGACGGAGTGCTGGTCAACACCTTCCACGAGTTGCAGCCACGACCCATGAAGGCCTTGACCGACGGGCTCTGCCTGCCCGGTCTCCGCACCCCGCCCGTCTACCCCGTCGGACCCTTGCTCGGTCTCGGATCCGGACCCGAATCATCCAGCCACGAGTGCGTCAAGTGGCTCGACCGACAGCCCGATTCGTCCGTGGTCTTCATGTGCTTCGGCAGCATGGGCGCGTTCTCCACGGAACAGATCCGGGAGATTGCGTGCGGGCTCGAGCGGAGCGGTCACCGGTTCTTGTGGTCGGTCCGGGTCCGGGAGACCGGGGCTCCAGGGTTCTCCAAGCCGAGAGATGCGGACCTGGACCAGGTGTTGCCGGCCGGGTTCTTGGACCGGACCAGAGACCGCGGGTTGGTTTGGCCGAGTTGGGCTCCACAGATCGCAATCCTGTCGCACCCGGCGGTCGGTGGGTTCGTGTCGCATTGCGGGTGGAACTCGACTCTCGAGAGCGTGTGGTTCGGCGTGCCCATGATCTCTTGGCCTCTGTACGCGGAGCAGGCGATGAACGCTATCGAGCTGGTGAATGATTTGGGACTCGGTTTGGGTTTGAAAAGGGAGGGTCAGGGCAGTGAGGCACTAGTGAAAGGCGAGGAGTTGGAGAGGGCAGTGAGGAGTTTGATGGAAGGTGAGGAAGGCAAGAAGGTGAGGGAGAAGATGAAGGAAATGAAAGAGCTGGCAAGGAAGGCAATGGAAGAAGGGGGTGGTTCCTCGCATACAAATCTGGCCTTGTTAATTGAAAGATGGACCATTAAGTGATCCGGTTCTCGGTTGAGGGTTTTCCTTCGTCATCAAAAGAAAAAAAAAATTGAAGGATGAACATAGTGTCCCAAAGAGGACGTTCGACACTTTCGTCAGGCTTTGGGAGGTCCGACTCTTGCATCCCAAAAAACAGATATTACTCAAACACCGGACAAACCCGCCCCAAGGACCGCGTTGTTCCCCGATATAGTTTGTTGCGCATGACAAACACACCCTTGAGGTTTTCTTCTTAGCTTGGTGTGGGTATTTATTTCTCACTTTCATAAAATTTTCTTATGTATTCACTATTCCTAGCATTTGAGTGCCTTTTTTTATGAGAAGAAACCCAGCCCCACGACCACCCTGCCTTACGTGGCCCACCTTTAAAAGCCACCAGAAGGGTTTGATCTGGTGCCTTCATCTCAGCACCCTCATAACTACCCTGCTGGCCACGCATGCGACCCCACGGTAGTTTTGAGATGTGGTTTGTGGTGGAGGTAAGGTTACTTTGTTAAATAGAAGATGTAGGAAATGGTATGACAGAGTTCAATATAACTATGTAAGAGTTGAAAACAGGGTACCCTTTCCAGTTTCCACTGTTAAAGGGAAGCCCTTTTCTGCATTGCCGCAGTGGGGCCTGTGAAAATGCATTAAAAACAGGGCACCGTTTCCACGGGAAAAGGGAAACTCTTGTCTGCGTTGCCGCAGTGGGCATGTGGAAATGCATTGAAAACAGGGCACCGTTTCCACGGGAAAAAGGAAGCCGTTGTCTGCAGTGCCGCAGTGGGGAATGGGTTTCCGCGCTGCAGGTTTCTGCAGCATGCAAACGCCCCCTTAAGGGCCTGTTTTTATCTCACAAAAAACACCTGTTTTCGGTGCAAAATCATAAAAAGGCGTGCAATTTTTTTGCAATAACACAAACTATGAAAAAGATATTTTGCACGGACTCGTTTCCCAACGACTCCCATCGGAAAATGAATTCACACAAAAGGCTTCTGCATATTGAGGCAACATTTTGCCTCCTTTCCTTCCCATTTTTGTCCATCTTTCGTTTGCTGCTGAGCAGAAGCGAAGAAAAGCCCTACCAGAGCAGGGCATCGTGTAATTCTTATTCAGGTTACTCTCTCTCTCTGTAAATGAGTGTGAAGCGCTCTCTCATACCATTCTTTTCTCCTCATCGTTCCCTTGTTCTGTGGTTTTTTTTGGGTGATTGAAGAGGTGGCTTGTTAGATTTTTACTTTGTTTCATCTTTGATTTTTCTGTGTTTTGGTGTTGTATGGTGTCGTGGGATTTTACCTCTATCAAAAATGAGTTTTGTGGGTTTTTCTTCTTTGATGTTATGGCTTTTTCCATCCCCTGACATACTTGCCAAAACTGAATATGATCTTAATGCATATTTAGATCTTATTTCAAGGTCTGAACCTGACATTAGCATGTTGGAGTATTGGATTATATCTGATCCGTTTCCAGCCCTAGTTGCAATTAGGTCACTGGATCTACATATTCATGACCTGAATTTATATATCCAATTTTGAATCGAAATGAGTAGCACAGAAAAGGATTTTATGGGGTGCATAGGCACACGGTAGAAAGCACATCCCTTCCTCTTTCCTCTCCATAAACAAAACAGGCACACAAACGGGCCCCAAGTGAAATTACTAGATAGTCAGGCACAATATGTAAGGCACAAATATCGTGGAGATCTTAGCAAACCTAATGAAAAGACGTGATTTCATAAACTTTGTTTCTTTAGCTTAAGGGATAAAGAAAAGGAAGGAACAGAAGATTGCTGGCATTGCAGTCCAGCCACAACCATACCAGCACACTATATTACTGGTACTAGTACTACTATTGCTACTACTACTTGGGAACATAATTTCTCAGTTCTTCCAATCATGCCAATCATTTAGTTCTTCCGATCGCGACGAAACAATTCCCGGAACCAGTATGCCGACATTTTTGGGTACCTCTTGAGCTTTGAATAATCCACATAGACAATGCCAAACCTTGCGGTGTAGCCCAATCTCCATTCAAAATTGTCAACCAGAGACCATGCAAAGTAGCCAACCACACTAGCTCCATTGTCAATTGCTTTCTTCAACTCAGTAAGGTAGCTCCTGTAAAAATTTATTCTTGTGGTGTCATGTAACCCAGCAGGAAGTGTAACATTCCCAGGGGCATCCATTCCTGCACAACAATTTTTTCTTTAACCATCAACAAATTATAACCAAAAAGAAGAAAGAATAGATAACTATCAAGTTGTTTACAGCTAGAATATTTGGTGGATCATTAATTTGGTGGTTCATTAAATCTGATATCAACCAAAAAGAAGAAAGAACCGGTGATGAAATATCTACATATGATATAATCATATTCCTTAGTGATAATAACAGTAAACTAAAGTAGTTGCCCACTATTTTCAGAAAGGATCATGGTTGGATTTCCGTAGCGTTCTTTAATGTATGTAACAGCCTTGTTGATACCCCATGGTACAAAATGTACAGCCAGTATGAGTTTGCCTGCCATCCAGTATTGATCCAGTTAGACATAGTTGATCTTTGAAAACTCACACTGCTATCTACTGCTAATGCATATTGCAGAATTGATAACTTACCCTTGACCCTATCGGCACCCCGTGACGAGCATCTACATGTAATTTCATCATGTCAATAATCATTAGTACATGAAAATGTTTACTGAAGGAGATTTTGTAAAACAAACACTCATGCGAATCCGTCATGCCAATCATTCTGATAACCAGTCGCATTCTGGTTGCTAACATGCTGATCAAACAAGTAGTAAGCAGTATACTGGTTAACACCAAGGAAATCAATGGACCCTTTCACCATCTTAACTTCCTCACTGCTGAACTTTGGCAGCCTATTTCGGACGATGTTTTGCATCGTCTTTGGATATTCACCGTATACAATGGGATGAAGAAACCTATGCAAGGATTAGAACCATCTGGTTAACCAACGATATAATGAAAGTCACAAATCACAAACTCCGGCCCTAACTCTGAGTTTCCAAGCTTAATTTAGTAATGGTGCTCACCAACCAACATGAAAATCCCTTGCTCGTTGGGCTGCTAGCATGTCAGCCTTTGATCTTGTGAGAGGTTCATACCAAACAAAATCCAGAAGAATACCAATCCTGCCTTTTTGAGTTGGCTGGAAACACAATTATACTACATTAGATTGAAGATGCATAAAAGCATTTGTTTCACAATGTCTGCTTGAAAAGATGCAAACCTGATATTTAGTCCGATATCTTTCAACTGCAGCAACATGAGAGAGGATCAAATTATGAGCGACAATGTAAGGCTCAGTTGCCGGGTTTCCAGCTGTGCAATTGCCAAAAGGCTTGGAACACCTTCCTGGTACCAAAAAGCCATTATCATAACCAAGAGCAGCCACAACCCTGGGCTCATTGAAAGTCATCCAGTTCTTCACTCTGTCTCCAAATGTCTTGAAGCAAAAATCTGCATAATCTGCAAAGTCCTTCCTGAAGTGAAGAATAAACCAGGAATGTGTAAGCACAACACACTCGAAAACAATATAGGACCACTAGAATAGACTCTTACATTGATGACTTGCTCCAGAAAATAATAAAAAAAAAGAGGGAAAAGAAGGGCCTAGCCTTCATCTAATATCAGAGTAGATGGATTGGATTTCAAGTTGGCTGAGTGACTGCCATAAATATCATTCCCATTGAGCCATTTTAATTCACATGTTCATGATATAAAGCAAATGTAAAGCCCACCATACTATCTCTAGGCAGTGGCGGAGCTACATGCTGGCCCTGACCTTTAAATCCTCAAGAAGGGGGTTTGTGTCAGTCTGAGTAGTGTCCATCTTGAGCGGTGAGCCTTCTCTCTCTCTCTCTCTCTCTCTCTCTCTCTCTCTCTCTCTCTCTCTCTCTATATATATATATATATATATATATATATATATATATATATATATATATATATATATATTGTGTGTGTGTGTGTCCACACTAACTTGGATTTCTGGAACATATTAGAGTTCTGAAATAGATTTTACTCACTTTTGGTTTTAGATAACATAGATCAGTATTTGGGGTCAGATTTAGATTAAATATACTTAACTAAAGTATTTATAAATATTTAATTCAAATTAACTAGTTAAAGATAAAATATAAGGGTATTTTGTGTATTTAAAGTATTTAACTCGGGTTAGTTAGTTGAGGGTAAAGGCAGGAGTATCTTCCTGGTGGTTTTCCTTTGTCTTTTATTCTTTAATTATTCTCTTATCTGATTTTTTTCCGGCTATGTTGTTCGAAAAATTACGGAGTTCATGGTTTTTCTTTTCCCTGATGTATCTCATTTACAGCAAAAAAATCAAACTTTTGTGCTCATTTCCTTGATCATCAATTGTTAAATAAAATTTGTCTGACTCTGCCTTTTGTTTTGCAGATTCTTCTTAATCCATTATATATACCTGGATCTCGCATAACATCTTCGCACTTTGACACGAAAGTTCGAGCCCTCCCAAGGAAATATTTATAGACCATGTGTTTTGTTCCACCCACCTCTTCACCCCTTGTTATAAAAGTTATCTGACAAAGATAGAGTTTCCTTCTTGCTGGAAATAAAGAGGACCATGGAGAGGGTGTGGGAGACCACCCCAATAAACTGGGTTGGAAAAATGCGCCCCCAACCCAAAAATTTGGGTTTTCAACCCAGTATTGTGGCATCCAAATATGCCCAGAACTGGATTTTAGGAGCAAAACCCAATTTACACCCAAAACATAGTTTTGGTTTTGAGCCAGGTTTTGTGCATCATCCAAACATATCCAAAAGAAAAGTGCATTTAGGGAGTTGGGAAATTCCTTAAACTCATTATACAAAAGCCCAGAATTGAAATATAACTCAATAACATCAAACACAATCATTGAAATGCTGACTTACAAGATTTAAGATGGATAATGGGTGTTCCTAAAAATTTTATTCCTTGATCCAAAATGAGTTTATGTCTGAGTTTTTTTTTATGTAAACAATTATCATATATATGAATCTAGAGTAAAAATCCTGAATTGGTGGCTATTGAATGTTATTATCTTGAGAAATTTGGGATCATCCTTCTACTTTGCTATAATATGCTCCATGATGTTGGTTCTAACAACCATACTATCTATTTTGTTTCTACCCTACTCAGATCCAAAGGGTCTCCATTCGATGAAGTCTTCCAGAAGTTTTCATTGATTACTAATGACACATGTCAAACTACCTGCCTTTCTGCTTAATGCATCAACAATGACATTCGCCTTTCTAGGATGGTATGAGATAGAAAAATCATAATTTTTAAAGAATTCTAACCACCTATATTGTCTTATATTGAATTCTTTGTGAGAGAAGATGTATTTGAAGCTTCTGTAATCAGAGAAAACCTCAAACTGGTCTTCGTATAAGTAATGTCATTATACCTTAAAAGCAAATATCACAACTGTCAACTCAAGATCATGAGTAGGGTAATTACGCTCATGCACCTTTAACTGACAAGATACATAGGCAATCACCTTCTCATGTTGTATCAAAGAACAATGAATACTTTACCAAAAACTCGTAGTGACCATGACGAGTTTAGAAAGTTGTCTTCTAAACATTGGATTCCTTAATCCTCAGTTGATGGTAACCTGATTTGTGATCTATCTTAGAGAGTAATTTATCATCCTGAAGCTGATCGAATAGATCATTGATTCATGGTAGGGGATATTTATTCTTGATTGTTCCTTGGGTCAACATCTGATAGTCAATGCATATGCACATTGATCCATCATTTTTCTTGATGAACAAGACTAGAGCACCTTATAGTGATACACTAGGATAAATAAATCTGCGGATAAAAATTCTTGAGGTCAAGTAGGGTTCCAAGAGTAACTTAACACACAAATTATATTTTATTACTGGGTTTCAAACTTAGCCTCGACCAAATCAACCTTCGGAACATTAGACCTCTACATCTAATGTCGGGACACCAGGGACCTCCATATTCACAAGTGTCACTTTTTTGGTATACCAAAACAACAGTTGTGTCTATACACCACCCCTAGGTAAAGTCGAATTATCTCTAAAATCGTGGCTAGGATAAAGAACTTCAATATCGGGTTCAGGAGCAACAACAATGCACATAGAGTTTTTGTATTCTCACGATTTCTCAAGACTGCAACTCTAATAGTCTCATTCTAACGATGGGATATCTCAAAATGTATATTAATTGTTCTTTTTCTTTATCTTTTTATTAATAGTTATTCTATTAATTTATAATTTAGTATGCCAAATTAGTAACACAAGTACGCATATCCAAATGTGAGGCTCATCACGAGATCATAACCCGCGAAAAATATAGAACAATGCAATATAGTGAAATAATATCAATGACTTTTGCAATACATTAAAACAAATAAAGCATGAGAAATCCAAGCTCAAGGCTCACCAGGCCTACGATGATCCATTTTGATCATCGATGCATCATATGCAAAAACTATAACAACATGCAATATACGCAATGATGTCAACATGCTTCTGAATGCACATTCATATATGCCAATTTAACCATCTGCATGAAAAATAATATTCATATGCATGCGCATGAGTTTGCATAATTATGTTAAATGCATTCCTTCATTTAATTCACATGTTCATATCAAATGCATGCTTTCATTCATAGTTTACTTCACTTAAAACATATGAACACTTATGCAAATAGGTTCATGCAATAACCCATCAGTTTCATGTATGCTCATGCCCATGAAAACAACTAGGCAACAATATCTTAATCAAGCATAACAATTCAAGCCTAAGCATGTTAGCATTCCATTCTTCTGTATGAAAAAGCCAAGTCTAACACGAATAGCCAGTATTCTAAAAATTAACATGCTAAGCTGAATTTTCATATGAGCCATACATGTATAAGAACTATGCATGAACAAAAGATTCAATTATGTAGAAATCGATCTGTCATTTATCCATAAGTCTAGACAGTTAGTGATAAAAAGAATAGCATTCTCTTTTTTTTTAACAAATTTTTTTCTTTTTTTAGTTTACTTTTTCAGTACCATGCCAGCCAACAAAAGGTTGGGGCTGAAGTGAGATGCTAAGGCCAGCCAAACCTAGTTCGGTTGGGCTGTCAGCCGGCCCACAACCATATATGCATGCCCATCCGACTAGCAATCGGTTGGGATTTTAAAATCCCTGCTAAAACCCTGCACAGCCTGAACTTGTGCAGGTCTGTTGAGGCCTGACAGGTCAACTGAGTGTGACTCAACAGGGCTGCCAGTCAGCCCAGCAAAGACATCTTTTTTTTTTAACAACCCCTACCCAGCTGAGCCCACTCAGTTGGGCCCAGCACGCTCGGCAGACCTGGCAAGCCAGGCCTGTCAGTCTGCTGGTTGGGTCTGGTCAGCCTGGTCTGTTGTCCAGACCGCTGGCCCCTAAGAAGAATACTTAATAAAAATAAAAAAATATTTATTATATATATATATATATATTTGTATGTTGTGTCTGGCCCAGCTAGCCAGCCGAGCAGGGCTCGGCTGGTCTGCTGGCCAACAACCTCCCTGCACAAGCCAAACCTGTGCAGGCCTGGCAGACCATGACAGGCCAGCCGAGCATGACTCGGCTGGGCTGCCATCGAGCCCACTAATGATAGTAATAAAAAAAATTAGTGTGCCAGTAGGAAATTGCAGAAAAATTAAAGCATGAGCATATGAAAAAATTTATTTTAAGTAGGCTCAGATTCATCAAACTACAAACATCCTCATAAATAATGTTATGAAGATATGTATATCCAACTAGTCTATGCAATTTCACCAATCAATAGCACATGCATATTCAGACTTTTAAACATAATATGCATGGTTAGAATATATATGTATGCTTATTCTAGAACACATGTAGTTTTTAGACCCCCTCAAGTGATAGGCATGTATAAACAAAAATTTTCTCTCACAATATAACATACATCCAATGGCTCATTCAATGGAAATCAAACCTATTATAGATCAAGCACTCCATAGGCTATTTTATCATGAAATAAATTCTATTTTTGCATGAGAGTAGATATGTACAAAATTTTATTTGAGAAAAGGTAAAAAGAATCATCAACACACCCATGGAAGAGGATCCATGAATCCTCATCCATGTATTTTAGGGTAAACATCCATATTTTCTCATTTTATATAGATTTTTATCAAAATATTGTATGAAAATCCCATCTACATTCAATATCTCACTAGATTCAAGAGAGGAGACCCATACCTTTAACCATAGATCAAAGAAAGAACAAAAAATAATGATGAAAAATGAGGATGGTTGAAGAAAATGACTCTTTCTCCTCTTCTTCCTCTCTTTTCCTCTCCCTCTCTCTCTCATCTTTCTTTCTTTTTCTTTTTCCTTTTTATTTTTCTTTCCTTCTTCCATTTTTTTTATCTTAAATAGGCTAAGAGGGGGTGACGCCCCCCCTCCTTCTCCAGCCCTTTCTAGATGGGCTGGAGAAGGAAAGTTTCCTCTTTTAAGGACTCCCTCTCTCATCCTTTCCAAAATTTTAAAACTCTCTTAATTTGACTTTTTTTCAAAGTTTCTAAGTTTTTAAAAGTCTTTTCCCAAACCTTCTTACATCTCTTTAGGTATATATAAGGACTCTATTTAGAAGTCCTAGACAACTATAAAAATAAAAATTTGTAATTGACTAAAATTAATTATTTATTTATTTATTTATTAAATATTAAATAATTAATAGTTATCTAGAAGCTTTCAAAAGTTACCATATTAACTTGGGAGACTTCTTAATACTAAATAACTCCAATTTAAAGGTTTCTAATGAATTTAAAGTTAGAAATTTGTTGGGCATGGATTTAGATCTAGATCCAAGATCCAAATTCATCTCCAAAAATCCAAATGGGTTTTGGTTGGATCAATACCAGATTAATATGGGTCTTGGATAGAGTCTAGATCCATATTAATTTAGATCAAATCCATCGGATCCAGTCCGATCCAAATTTGGATCCAAACCGATAAACTACTCTTTTTTTGAAAAATATGATTTTTGAACCAACCGAAGCTCAAATTCAGAAAAGTAACATATTGTTGCACTCGACATTCCAAGATGCATCCAACGATATATCACATGAATATAAATTCTAAATTTTGCCCAAAAATAACCTAAATTTTGTTCGAATTTTTCTTGAATTTAAAGGTCAAAAATAAAACTTTTTCCTATATTTTAAATGGCTTGTTTAGACCTAGTTGATGAGACCTGGGCCAAGCCCAAACTCAAAAGCATCGGGTCTAATATCGAGGTTCAAACTGTTTTTTTTTATACTTAGCCAAATTTTCAATAAAATTGTAAAATGATTATGTACAAAAATACGCGATATTACACACCTCTTTAATCCTTGTTATAAAAATTATCTGACAAAGATAGAGTTTCCTTCTTGCTAGAAATAAAGAGGACCATGGAGACTGTCCATGGAGAGGGTGTGGGAGCAACCCAAGAATTTGAGTTTTCAACCCAGTATTGTGACATCCAAATATGCCCAGAACTGGATTTTAGGAGCCAAACCCAATTTACACCCAAAACATAGTTTCGGTTTTGAGCCAGGTTTTGTGCATCATCCAAACAGGTCCAAAAGAAAAGTGCATTTAGGGAGTTGGGAAATTCCTTGAACTCATTATACAAAAGCTCAAAATTGAAATATAACTCAATAACATCAAACATAGAAATTAAGATGGATGGCATGACCTACGTGCATCTGGACAAAGACTTTTCAACAACATAGGAAAAGTAGCTCCATAGTGGTGGTCGTCAGCCACTTCTTCCTTAACTCTCCATAACTCCAACCTCTACAATTCAAACATTCATATTTAAAGCTTTGTAAGAAACACATTTAAAGCATACGCATACAATTATATATATTTCTTTTTTCAATCCTCCATAACTCTAACATTCAGATTTTAAGCATATAAGAAACACAACATTTAAAGCATATATAAACAAAATTATATATATTTTTTCTTTCAACTTTTGATAACTTCAACCTTCGTAATGAATATCCATACTTCTAACATCCAACATTTACATTTAAAGCCATACAAGAAACATAACATTTAAAACATACATACACACAATTGTATATATTTCTTCCTTCAATCCTCCATAATAAACTTTCATAACTTCAATCTTCATAACTCCAACATTCACATTTAAAGCCCTATAAGAAATACAACATTTAAATCATATATGCACGCACAACTATATATATTTCTTTAACTCTTCATGACTCTAATATTTACAAATATACATATGTAACTCCAACCCTCCTTAAATTCATCATGCCAATATAAAAAAATCATACATATAAACAATGCCAAATAACAAAAAAATAAATTTTGTTATATACAGATAGTTTAAAAGTTCACGAATTACATGGAGATGAGACAATCTCGGAACTAGAGGTACACCACACTTGTATACAAGGCCTACAAATATATATAGAGTAAAGAATTATACATACATACACATAATATATATATATATAAGTAGAAATTCGTATACATGATTAGAATCTTTATTAGACCAACTTACCTAAAGAGCTTGTGGAGGAACTTGATTGATTATTGACCACCATTCTCAATGATAGCTCATTCAAACGTACAACCTCATATTCCAAACTTGTGAGTCACTCTTGCATTATATGTGTCTTATCACGATATGCAATATTTTGATGCAAGAGTTCTCCTAGGCTTGGACATGCATTGAATACCCTCATGCCAAACATTTGTACACGTCCATATTTGTCTGATACCAAAACATGAAAAGACATGTCCTTGCGATGGACCGTCCACGGATGCATTCGACATTTGAGACAATTGAGTTATTTTATCTATGATCTTCGTCCGAAAGACAACATATTAATTCAATAAGAATTACATATTTTGTTTTCATATACAATTCTTTTATGAATAACAATGGACCCTAATAAAAAAAATATGTTTTATCATCGCTTGAATTATTTCTTCACTAATAACCCCAAATTTTTGGCTGGTACAGGTCATGCAAAATATCTTCCCTTGAAAAGGCCCTGCCCCATCATCACTAACCTATAAATAAATAATATATTGTTAAAAAGTGTAAAGTCCTATACATGAATGACAACCATACAAAATATGATATGTACATTATCTCTTCTCAATATTGTGTGAAACTCTTCATGCCCGCTAACATCATCAACTTAAATTCATCTTTTAAGTAAAAAACCAAATTTAGATGTTTTGTTGGTCAAAAAATGTGCTCAAAGTGGGCTCTACCTGAAAAACAAGTTTTTTACTAAACAAGTCACCTTGTTTTGGTTATAACTTTCTACTGTGATGTATTGATCTTATTTTTTGGCTCGTTGAAAAGCTAACATCATCTAGTTTAATTTATCTTTTGGACAAAGACATTCAGAATGACATTTTGGAGGCCAAAAATGAAGTTGAAGCCAACAATACCTTAAAATAAGCCAAAAACACTGGATTTTGGTATGAGGCTCTTATATGAAATGACTCAGTCAAAATTTGTGTCTACAATACAATGTGAAAATGGTCACTTTACATTCAACAAAGTAGATTCGCATAATAAAATGTGTGCATCTTCTCCACCTCCCAACCCCCATGCGAAATTCCTATCACTTCTTTCGTAACCCCATACTGAATTATGAATTGTGCTCCACTTCTTGCAAAAATCTCTTATGAATTTTGTTAAGAGTTTCGCGTTGGTAGTTGCAAAATTCCGGAAATGTATGTGAAATTTTTGAAATATTTGCCGAAATTGCAATGTTTCGCATGAGGTGATGCAAAATTTCTTTTCAACGTGAGAATTCTGCAAGCATTAAAAGCGATGTTTTGTTTCTTAAAACTTTTTATGCACAACACAGGGTTATTTTTGTGTAACCTAAGATTCTTAGGGTCCCAATCAATGGTCTCCAAACCTCTTCCTCTGCAGCAAAAATTTTGGTGACTATTTCTGACAAAAAACACATTAGTAGTACTTCATCGATGACTATTTTAGCCAATCCTTCGAGTTTTTTCGATAAAATTGTTTTCCACGAGTGAATTAGGTCCAAACAAAATGTGTAAATATACGTTTAAGTGATAGTTAAAGAAATGAGAAAGGAGGTCAGCATACATTTTAGAAAGACCTCGTGAAGTCTGCATAAAATATATGTGAACCGTTGTTTTATAAGTAACAAAATGATATTTTGTAAATGTCGAAGCATCATTTTAAATACCAAAGCATCACATTTAATGCTAGTAAGTGGGGAGGGACATATTTAATATTTTTGAAAAAAAAGTTCGCTTTCCGAAAAGTGAATATGCTTTTTATATGCAACTTTCCTGAAGAATTTGTAGATTTTTCTATATATAGCAAATAATAATACAATGTAAAATTCTTTCATATTTACGAATTTTCATACGAGCATAGTATAAAAGCAAAGCTAGGGTTTCACAGAAACTAAGCTTTTTAAGGTTTCCAACTAATGAAAAATTAGTCATTTTTCCAAGATGGTGAGAAGATCGACGATACTTCATCAGTAAAAAATGCTAGGCAAAGCATGCATACAAGCAATTGCACAAACACTCCAAACACTAGCAGCAGTAGAGCAGCGGAGGCGTAGACACAAATGGCAGGAGCATTGACCTTCTCCCTCCAATCTGCACCACCAGCTTTCCATGCTTTTATATAGCATGATATAATCATCAGTTAGCAGATCTCTACTAATTCCTGCAGCACAACAGCTATCACATGCCACTCCATACCATGCATGTAAACACGAGCATGATTTCCCCAGGTTTTTAAGCATGTTCTATTTAGCATCTTAAGACCAAATTCTATATGACATCATTATTTCATACATGCTAGGTAGAATCACAGATCAAACAACTATGAAGCTGAGCATTAGATACACGGGTTTATGATTGGTGTAAAATATGTCAGAACCATCCAATCTTCAAAAGGCATGCTTTAGTACAGTACAATACCAAAATGATCCAGTACAGTACATTAACAGTCATATTTCATTTACTTTCAATCTGCAACATTACATTCCGTCTTCAATTCACTGCTCGATGCGTTGCATATACACAGCAACACTAATTCAATCACAAACAAATAAAAACCAACAATTGTTTACAAATTACATTATCATTACAAGCTCCCTTAAATATTGATCCAGAGCACACCAAGATGAAAACATAAGATCAATGGAGGCGTACAACGATGCATGAGATGTCGTCCTTGCTATTTCTTGAGAGAGCCTCCTCTGTCAGCCGTTTCGCTGCTGCTTGTGCATCCTTAAAATTTTTTATCGCATCCACTGCCTCTTGGTTTGTCATCACCTGAAAATAAACAACAAACATTAGCTCCACTTTGCATCCACTCCCTCTTCATTATTATCTTCTGTCATGGCACACTGACGAGCTCACATTCAACCCTTACCAAAAGGCTCAAACCAGAGCAGGTGTCACGCAAAAGCTTTAGTGAGGTGAGCACAATTCTTAAATTCAGAATCTTGGGACTTGGGAGGATCTAGTGAGCATTTGTAATAAATCTTAGCTTAAACGACTCGAGATATTCAAGGAATATTTTTACGTTCTATTTCGTCTAGATAGAGTAACTGGACTCTCATGTCATTCTTTATATATATATATATATATATATATATATATATATATATATATATATATATAATTCTAGTAAATTAATATTACCCTATGAGGCTATGATAAAGAAGAGTCTTTAAATTAATGGATATGACATTCATGTAAGATGATTGGTTGTATGAGTATTTCCCCTTGGACCATCATTTTTTACCCAGGCATTTTAACCAGGTGCACACCAGTTAATGGGAAACTCCATACGAGTCATGCTATTGTTAGACCAAATGACATCAAGCTATGTAAGTATTAGGTAAGTTTGTCTGAAGTATGTATGTCTGGTTTTTATTCCCAACAAGTTTGCAAGAGAGAGCACCTTCCATAATCCGTCACTAGCTAGTATAATGAATTCTGTATCATTGTCAATCATCTCAACTGTCACATGTGGTTCGGAACTGAGATGCATCTTCAGGCTCTTATCGCCAAAAGCCCGTGCTACTGCCAGTCGCCCATCAACACGTGAGACATCCCCTGAATTCAGTAATAAAAAACACATTTAGCTGGTCCAGTTTACTAACATCAAGGTGAAGAGATTGGTGAAGTATTTCTGTTCCTACACTAAAGACCATAAGAGAATGTTGTTCATGACCTCACTCTAATATGCGTATGATTGTTGACACAAAGCACAGAAGGAGCAAGTTCCAGCCTGTGAATTGGCCCATCACTACGAGGGATCAGAATTTTCCCTCCAACTAGTTATTTTGGCCTGATTTGCCACTGGACCTATACCGTGTCCTTGTATGGGCTGGGTAACCAACAAAGACAAGCCATTGAGATTGACTACTGGATAGTCAATGTGCCTTTTTCTTTTTGAAGAAATGTGTCATATGAGGATGCCAAGAAAGAAAAAGAAAGCAACAAAAATTACATGTACCAAGCATGGAGAAAAAGAGTATAAATACAACCTAGAAAAGATTAAGAAAAAATTTCTATAACCTGGGAAACGTGTAACAAAACCGCCTTTGTTCTCAATGGCAAAACGTTCTTTGTCAGGTTCATGATCAACAGATAGCTGTTTGGCCACACCCTTTCTACGTATGACTGCACGAGAGTCTCCTACATTTGCTATTACTAATTTTTCCCCATTGATCAGTATAGCTGTGACAGCAGTGGAACCTCCTCTGCCCAATTCACCTGACTTCTCCAAGATTGTCTCATCAGTTATCCAATATGCAATCTTTATTGCCTCCTCTGTATGTGTCCAGAAGTCAGGCTGGTGATAGAAAACAATAAATCTGTGAAGTTTCCAACAAGATATCCTGAATCCCCACGTTATGAGATTGGCTAAATAATAAGATAATGGGGAAACGATAGTAATTTTACTGCAGAATGAGATTGGAATTTTGAGGACAAAAGTTCTACATCATGCAAAATAGCAAGTACAGGAAAGAGTAGCACCTAGTTTTATAAGATGGATTAACTACAGGGAATATTGGATGAAAGCTAACATCGTTACCTCATTTAGAATGTTGTCAAACAGATTTGCTTTCAGGTAATTTGCCACATCATGACCTAAGTGGCCATCAAATATTGCAAACAAACCCAATTCGGAATCTTTGACCTGTCTAAATTCTGCTACAACACAGTCTTCCATTGCATGTCTTGATTTCCCTTTGACCAAATGAAACCCATGTGTGATGCGCCTGCTAGATTGCTTGCTCTTCCCTTTTCCTGTGTCTGATGTAGAACTACTAAAGCCAGCTACCACCTGCAAAGAACAGAAATAACCACCCGGTCTGATGAGAAACAATATATATATTGGAATTGCTTGCACTGTTAGTTGACACAAATGCCCTGATACTACAAGAATTATAAACCACAGTACAACAACAACTACGCCTTCATCCCAAAACAATTGGGGTCGGCGATATGAACCAAAAAACAAAATCATTCTGGGTCTTCCACATGAATCCTTCTCCAATCATTTCTATCCAATGCCATGTCCTCGGTGAGGTTCAAAGCATTCCATATCCTTTCCTATCACCTCCATCCATGTCTTCCTAGGCCTACCCCGACCTCTTTTAACTAATATATTTTCCCATTAATAATGTTGTGGCTAGAAAGAAACACCACTACACCTTTGGTCTCACCATTTACAACAAGATACAGGCTTTGGAACTCAGCCTAAGAGCCTTTTTTGGGACTTCTAACCTTTCTCCATTTTCTGAAGACGTTACACGTGTGGATCCTTTTGATGGTTTCATAAAAGCAAGAACAAGAAGACAGGAAGCAAAAGAGGGATGGCACATAGATAGGGCGAGAAGAGAACTTCATTCAATAGAGAAAATGAGAAAAGCAATACAACATATTGGGGTCAACCCACTTACCTTAATGCAAAGACTATTCTGGAACAAAATGGCCCTCTTACATTGACCACTACACTTTTGAATGATAAAATACAAAAATTACCCTTATGCATACATAGTAATACATAAATGGGCATTACCCACCAAGTCTACATCACAATAGGCCCTAAACTCCAATAGAGGAACCAGAACAGAGAAGGGCATAGTGCAAGGTATCCCTGACATATCTGATAATCCTACTATTGCCAGATGGCTAGACCTAAGATCACTCATAAACTGCCTCACAACATTCTCTGCAAAAGTGATGTCAGGTCAATAAATAGTCCAGTAAACCAAACTCCCTATTAGGTTCCTATACACTATAGGATCATCAAGAAGCTCTCCATTTGTATATGTTAGTTTGCAGTTTGCTTCTATAGGTGCATCCATGCTCTTTTGTCATCAGCCAATCTAGCCTTACTGATCAAGCCTGCTACATACTTGTGCAGAGTTGAAAGATAGCTCCTTTTCGAATATGCTACCTTATCAAAAAATACGTCAACTTACCTAATACTTTAATTTCAAAGCACTCATATCATTATCACCACCAGCATGATCATATTATCCACAGAGAGCAGGAAAATACACTGCTGCTTATTGAATGCAATCACAAACAAGGTAGAGTCATGAAAACTATACTTGAAGTCAAACTTTTAACTGCTGAACTGAATTTTTCAAACCATGCTCAAGGAGCCTGATTCCAGTCATATACCTCTTTTTCCAACCTGCACACTCTTCCTTCACTATCAATGATTCCCTGAGGTAACTCCATATAGGGGTGGCAAAACCTGACACGACCCACCAACCCGCCTCTTAGGCGGGTTCGGGTTTGGAAAAAACGAACCTGTTTAATAAACGGATCGACCCGCCTAACCCGTTTATAAACGGGTCGGGTTCGTGTTAGGGTTATGCCAACCCGCCAACCCGGCTGACCCGTTTAATAAACGGGTTAGGCGGGTGGGTCAACCTGTCTGCCAACCCGTCAACCCGCGAACTTGAGAACCCGTTTACCCGACGCAACCCATTTATTAAATGGGTTGGCGGGTCGTGTCGGGTTACCCGTTTATTAAACGGGCCGGGTTCGTGTTTGCCACAGCCAACCCGTTTAATAAATGGGTCGGGTTCGGGTTGAGGTATGCTGACCCGCCAACCCGACATGATTGCCACCCCTAACTCCATATACACATTGCCACCCCTAACTCCATATACACCTATTCTTCTAGATCCCCATCGAAAAAAACATTTTTTACATTTACCATAGGTCCCATTGTTTGAATGCTACAACCACAAGCAATGTCTTGATAGTTGTCATATGTGCTACAGGGGCAAATGTCTCAGCTAAATCTATTTCATATTGTTGATTATAATCTTTGGCTACAGGTGTGTCTTATGTCTTTTTACCAAGGTTGTATGTATCATATTGTTACCCGTATTGGTCGGGCCTAAAGTAACACTATATTGTATCGTATTGTAAATGTAAAACCCACGTAAAAAAAAGGTGTCGGACACGTGCCGGATCGGACTCAGGCCTGATGTGTGGGACTCGGGTCGGGTCTAGGCCCGAGCCCGACCCGGGTTCTCGAATGTTCGGGCCTGCGTCTTTAAAAGACGCAGGTTAAGAGGGTGAGAGGCAAAACCCCTTGCCACTCTCTCTCTCCTCCTCTCCGCCTCATGTGTCCTCCCTTTTCTCTGCGACCACCGGCGACCGTGTTGACGACCCTCCCATCGACGACCCGCTACCACTGCCTCCGACGTCTCTCTCTCTCTCTCTCTCTCTCTCTCTCTCTCTCTCTCTCTCTCTCTCTCTCTCTCTCTCTCTCTCTCTCTCTCGATGTTCCGACCGTCGCCAGCCTCCTCCTCAGGTTACCTCTTCCCCGGTTCTCCTTCTTCTTCGTATGCCTCCTTGTTTTCCGTCGTCCGACAAGGGGTGGAGCACCCTTCCCTTGTTTTTTTCGTCAGGCAGAGGGCAGAGACCCCTACCTTTGTGTTTTTCTGACAGGCAAGGGGGCTCCGCCCCCTGCCTTTTTCTGTTTTTTTTTTTTCCTTTCAGCAAGGGGGCCCCTATTTTTTCCGTCAGACAGGGGGCGGAGCCCCCTTCCTTCGTGTTTTTCTGACAGGCAGGGGGGCTCCGCCCCATGCCTCTTTGTTTTTCGTCCGACACGAGGCGGCCCCTGTATTTTTCTTTTCTTTGCTTCTTCGCCAGGCAGGAGGGCGGAGCCCCTGCCTTTGTGTTTGTCTGACAGGCAGGGGGGGCTCCACCCCCTGCCTCTTCGTTTTTCCATTCGACAGGGGGCGGAGCCGAATACAGTCGGTTGGGTCCAATAAAGCCCCACTTAATCCTATAAATATGTATATATATAGGGTCAAATATATATGGCTCACACAAGGTTAGGCCAGACCAGACTGTGTCATGTCGGATCAGGCCGACCAAGATGGCCAAGCCTGACCACGACTGCCACCCGAGCAGGAATAAGGGCCGAGGTTCATTCCTGATTTCTTCACCACGATTAACACTCACACACGTGTGTGTGTGTGTGTGTGTGTGTGTATATATATATATATATATATATATATATATATATATATATATATATATATATATATATATATATATTGTCATAAATAGAGGATCAATTTAAAGTATGTGTGTGCCCATGATTAACATGAGATCAACGAAAATAAGTAATCTGTAAGCAATTTTTTTTCAAATCTCGTAAGGAATGAATGCATTGATCACATGTAAAACATGCTTTTGCCATGAACAAAAATTTATAATGAGGAGGCAGGATCTTCTCCTTCCTCTTCTTCCTTTTCCTTTTCTTCTTCTCTTTTCTTCCTCTTTCTTTCTTTCTTTCTTCTTTTTTTTTGAGTTTTTATAATGAGGAGGCCTCTAGAGGGTGACGCTGTGAAAATGTCTTCAAAGAGACTATGTGCACAAAGGCACTAAATTCTCAATATGAAATGTGTGCACAAAGGCACAAGATGAACACTCACAAAAGAATACAAATGCACAAAGGTATAAAAATAAAGAGTACTTTTATTGAATAAGTGAGAGAGATTTACAAAAGCTTAAGATTTACAAAGGGGGGAATCCCCTGTTTATATACAGTGAGGAGCCTTGGAGGGGCTCCCTCATATGGACGTTGGAGCCCCTCTATGGCTAAAAGACAAAAAGTAAAAAGAATAAAAAAAATTACAAAATTACAAAAAGAAAAGCATATTCAAAAGGAATATGCGTGAAATAAGGAAAAGATTGTTTTACCCAGAGGGTATTACAAGAATTATATATATATATATATTATATTTTAACATCCCCCCTCAAACTTATAATGACCGACAGTTTGCCAAGAAGAAAATTGAATCTAGGGAAACAAAGTGCCTTATTAAAAAAGTCTGTCAGTTGATATTTTGATGTTACTATGACTTTCTTCAGATATTCTTCTCTAACATAGTGGCAGTCCATCTCGATATGCTTCATGCACTCATGAAAAGTGTAGTTCTTGGCAATATATATTGCACTCTTATTATCGCAACACAGCTTCGTGGGTCCTTGAACATGAACTCCCATATCTTCCAGTAGTCGTTGAATCCAAACTATCTCCATGGCTCGGTATTCAGCCTCAGTAGATGACAGAGACATTTTTTGTTGCTTCTTGTATCTCCAAAAAATTAATGATTCACCTAAGAACACACAAAAACCAGTGGTGGAGTGACGATTATTTGGATCACCTCTCTAATCAGATTCAGTATAAGCAATTAAATTTAATTCAAAAGATGAGGATAGAAATACTCTCTTGTTTATGGACCCCTTCATATATCTGATAATTCGAAGGATGACACTCATATGAACTGATGTAGGAGCGTGTTGAAATCGACTTGCAACATGTACAGCAAAAAAGATATCAGGTCTAGTGATGCTAAGGTACATCAAAAATCCAACAAGTTGCCTGTAAGGGGTAAGATCTTATAGGGGAACCCCATCATCAATTTTCATCTTTGTTCCTACTACTTCAAGAGTTTTACAAATTTTATCTTCTGTAATTTCTGACCTGTCAATAATCTCGAGGGCAATTTTAGTTTGAGACAAAAAATAACCCCTGTGAGAGTATGTCAGAAAACCTAAGTCTGACATTTCAAATTTTTCTGTCAATGTGGACTTGATACTCTTAATCTCTTTAGTATCATCATCTGTGATTAGCATATCATCAACATATAATAACAAGATCACAATACCTGCATTAGATTTCTTGACAAACAAGGCACTGTTAGTATAACATGAAGAAAAATTATTTTCTATCATTAAATTATTAAACTAGTCATACCAAGACTTGGAAGCATGTTTCAAACCATAAAGAGTTTTTCGTAGATGGAGAACTTTACCTTTAAGAACATCCATACCTGGAGAAACATCCATATAAGCTTCTTCATTTATGTCTTCATTTAAAAATGCATTTTTAACGTCCAATTGATATATGTTCTATTTTTTAATGGAGGCAATAGTAATAAGACACCAAACAATGACCATTCGCGCAATGGGAGCAAAAGTTTCAACGTAATCTATTTCATATTCTTGACTATATCCTTTGACAATAAGACAAGCTTTATATCTTTCAAGAGACCCGTCACTCTTAGTCTTGACCTTAAAAACCCACCTACATCCTATTGTCTTTTTACCTTTAGATAGATCTTGAAATTCCCAAGTTTTGGATTTTCTAAGAGCTTTAAGTTCACTTTTCATTGCATCCCTTCATTCTACAATTTTCTTTGCTTCCTCAAAGTTTTTAGGTTTCACATATGAATAAATAACACTAAGGCATGCTCTACGTTTATGTGAGAATGATTCGTAGGATATAAATCTAAAAGAAATTCTTCTAGCTCTTTCGATCCTACGATGATTTAGATTATTTATGAAAATAGGTTCACTAGATTCACTATACTTTTCAATTGCACTTCTTAAAGTGTTTCGATCTCTATGGGTATAGGTAATAGGTTCATTGGATGTTCCCATTTGGGTATGTTGTTCAAGAGTTTGAAAATGAGAATCATTACTCTTGTATTTTCTTATCATTACTAGGAGCATCATATATCATTTCATCATCACTAGATACATCATCATTTATTGATAACAATTCAAACAAAAAAGAATAATCCATATTATCACCATGAGGCTCATATTCTTCAAAACCACTAGAACTTTCTAAAAAAGTTACATTTCTAAAAACATATAATTTATCATTTTTGACATCATAACATCTAAAACCTTTTTGTGTTTCGAAATATCCAATAAATGCACAAGGAATAACTTTTGGTAAAAGTTTATCATTTTTATCGGTAAGAACAAAACATTTGCATCCAAAAACTCTTAACCTATTGTAGTCGGGTTTTTTTTATAAACAATTTCAAAAGGTGAGATTTTGTTTAAATTTTTCAAGGGAAGACAATTTATAAGATAAACGGATGCAAGAGCCGCCTCAGCGCAAAATGTTTTAGGAATTCCAAGTTAAATCTCTTTTACAAAGATCTTTAACAAAATGTAAAAAAGAGAGCTTGGTAATATTGAGATGCCCAAGACGTTTATGTCAAACATTTATATCTTTATGTTGGGCAATGTTACAAAAATAGTGTTTTTGAATTTGAAGGAATTTCATGTAGTATAGATCTCCCTTCCTAGAATCTTTCTCAATCAACTTCCTGGACCGGCGATCCTGTATCCAACATTTATTTGTTGAGAATTTGACATCACACCTATGGTTCGAGAGTTGAGAAACCAAAAGTAAATTTAAATTTAATTTTTGGTATAAATCTAATTTGGGGAATAAAAAAACCTTGATTTTCAAAATTTTCAATCTCTTTGATTTCAAGAAAAGTGCCATCCGCGGTTAAACAAAAGGAGATATATTTTTTGTATATTCAAAAAGAGAAAAAATATTTAGAGTCATATGAAAGGAGGTACCCGAATCTAAAAGCCAAGAAGTCTTACCGGGAGGAGAGAAGGTTGACATAATGGCTCCGAAAATGGAACCCTTGAGAAGAGGTTGAAGAGCCTCTATAATTTGACTTAGTGATAATGCTCCATTGTTGAAAGTAGATGGACCCTCATTATGTAGTTGAAATGTTGTAGATATGGCCACCTTCTTCTTCCATTTTGGACAAACCGGTTTAATGTGTTTCGGTTCTTTACAAAAATGACAAATGATTTTACCATAATCTCTTCCTTGGTATCTTCCATTTTGACCACTATCTTCTCTTGCTCCTTGATTTTGATTTTGAAATTTATTGAAGTGAGGAGGTTTATAGATTTTAAAATTACTCTCCGGTCTAAAAGTGGCATAAGTTCCTTAATTCTCATCTTTGTTTGAAGGCATAGCACGAACACTTGGATTGGTTTTACTCATTCTCATTTGAGTTTCTTCTCCACTTAGCTTAGTAAGAACATCTTCAAGAGATGGAGAAGTGAAAGAAGATAGAAGGGAAGATCTTGTTTGCTTGAATTCGGGTCTAAACCCATTCAAAAAATTAAAAAATCGATCTTCTTCCAATTATTTGTGTTAAAGCTCAATGGCTTCTCCACTCTATTTTGGTTCAAGCATAGCAAGTTCATCCCAAATAGATGACAATTCGGCGAAATATTCTCTAATACTCAATTCGCCTTGTTGAAGGGTCAAAGCCTTTTTTAGAGATAATATTTATGGGATAAATCTCTCGAGGTATACATCCTCTCAAGATATTCCCAAACTTGAGACGTCTTTTTAAATTTCAAAATATTTGCATTGATTCTAGTCTCAACCGAAAAAAAAAATCCATAAGAGAATTTTGTAATTTTTTATCTTCCATTCTTAATGTTTTTTGTTATATTCTTCAAATGCTTTTACTCTCTCCTCTCCATCAAGAACTTTTATTTCTTCTTTTTCAACTATAGTGATTTTTTGTTCAGGTTCTGGAATCGTACATTGGATGTAACCCCAAAGTCCATTACCCTTGATGTGAGCCTCCATATTGTCAGCCCAAACATGATAGTTTGACTCATTGAGTTTGAAATCAAGAGAAAAGTGGGAGTCTTTTTCCGTCGTTAAGGAGCTTTTATGAGAAACAAAGAGCCTTCAAAAAAATAGAGCACTTACCACAACGGGTCTTCTTTAAGCTTACTTGATATAGTGTGTCTCACTAGAAGTAGATTGCAAGAGCTTTCCACGCCAAAATACAAGAATGAAGTATGGACACGATTTTCGAGGTGACCATCGTGATGATGCAATACACGAGCTATTCTTCTAGAGACCAAGGTCTGATACCATGTGAAAATATCTTCAAAAAGATTATGTGCACAAAGGCACTAGATTCTAGACACTCACAAAAGAATACAAATGCACAAAGGCATAAAAATAAAGAGAACATTTATTAAATAAGTGAGAGCTTTACAAAAGCTTAAGATTTACAAAGGGGGGAATCCCCTATTTATATACATTGAGGACCCTTGGAGCCCCTCTATGGCTAAAAGCCAAAAAGTAAAAGGAAAAAAAATTTACAAAAAGAAAGGCATATTCAAAAGGAATATGTGTGAAATAAGAAAAAGATTGTTTTACCCTTAGTGGGTATTACAAGAATTATATATAGATATAGATATATATTACATTTTAATAGATGCCCCCTCTAGGGCTTCTCAAACGTGGGCTGGAGATAGAGCTTTTCTATATGGGACTCTATCTCCAATCTCCTTTCCTAATCCCATAAGATTTTGTCAATTTTTTCCAGCTTCTTTCTTTTTCTTTATTATTTTCTATACTTAATTTTTTTCTAATTATCTATTGGGTTCTTCTAGAGGGTGACGCCCCTCTAGAGTCCCCTTTTTAATATGCAATTGCCATTTCAAAACAGATTTTTTTAATTTATTAATTTTTAATATTAAAATAATTTATTATTTAATAATTACCCAAAAACTTCCAGAGAGTGCCTTATGCCCCTGGGAGTCTTTTAACATTAAATATCTTCAAATTAAACCTTTATACTGATTTTAAAACTTTGAGTCTAGATCTATATTAAATTGGATCATATGGATCGGATTCGATCTGATCCAACCAAGACCCGGTCCTATCGAAGCGGGCTTTTTTTGAAAAAAATGTGATTTTTGGGTCAACCGTAACCTGAATTCAAAAAAATCAAATACCATTGAACTCAAAATTTTGAGGCGCATCTAACGATATATAATTCGATTTTGGCCTTCGAATTTTGCCTAAATATAACCCAAATTTTGCTTGATTTTAAAGGTTGAAAATAAAAAAATTTATCACCTTTTAATTGGCTCATTTAGGTCTTGCCGATAAGACCTACGCCACGCCCAAACTCAAATATCATAACCTAACATTGAGTGTTTTACCGATGTTTCTACAACACGGTATTACACCATATGCAATATTTGTAGCAGTTGAATTGTTTGGGCTATGATTGCCTATCATTTCAATGTTCTAGCAAGTTCAGACAGGATGAGACCTTCATCTTCGGTCATCAACTGGATCACAATCTTCTATCCTCTGGTACTTAAGAAAGGCTCCTCTGAAATTATGCATCTGGGAATATATCATGATTTGTGCCCATCTACCTCCAACAGTTTCCCCATCATCTCAATATAAGTGGACTTAGAAGTAGTGACCAAATTAATTTCATAAGAGGGCCAGGCACCATCAATTTTTTGTATCGCAGGAACATGGGATTCTATGAGATAACTAGAAAAATATAACATTTCCCTATGATGTCCAATTTGGTCTACCCTTAACTTTGACCTTCGGTCAACTCTATACCATTGTTACCAACGATGCTTAGAACTAGTAGGAGACGTGCTTCCTAGGAAGTGGGAAGTGGAAGCATTCGGTGTAACGACCCCAACTCATGCCCCTTGAAAATACGGAATTTTTTTTCAAACAGTGCGAAAAACTTCTTAGAGACACGGGGTCCTCACAGTTCTAATTCCAACTTGATAGCCAAACACCACAAAGGGACTTACATTTATCATACACAAGAACCAAAGCAACCCTCTTTATTTATGAATCAAATCCATCTCAAGAGGCAATGTTGTACTCAACGAGAAAATAAATCAACATCTAATTAAAACAAAAGAAACTGAAAAGAACAGTAAAACTGAAAGACAAAAAGAAAGAGTCACTCTGTCCACTAGTGAAGCTATCAAGAACCAAGTGTGACTTTCGTGCCCTTCCAGTTGTAACGCCCCGAAATTTTAACCCAGATTTATGTGGATTTTTTTTTAACAGCGAAAACAACTAATAATTTCAAGGTTAAGCATTCTGAAACGATACAAGAAAGTAAAGCAAATCACACCATTTATTTTCATTTCAAAAAACTTATGAAATTAAACATCAGAGTTTTCACATTATGAGTCTCAAAACAAAGATTGAAATCTGAAAGAAAGTAGAACAGCCAGGAAACAAGTAGATCAAGTCTTGGTCAGCGCATCATCTCGCGTCGCTCATAGATCTACTCTTCACCTAAAATGTGTAAATTAAAAGAATTAGACTACAACTGTCTAAGTAGGAAATCTATAACTTTTAATGCAGGTATATCATGAATTTAATATATGATGTGGGTATCTTGTGTGATTTTCAGCATATACATAAGCAAGTAGGCAGATTATGTAACAATAATAATGTAGCAGGTAAGGCATTAAGCAAATAACGCATATTCTGCAACAGCAATAACAGTAACATGCATAACATTCATGTAACAATCACATTATGAATTCAATTATCTCATATCTACACATTTTATGATTTCGTTTCATCATAAGCTCAAAATATAAAACATGCTGAAGGATTATGAAATTGTCTCTCTAGTAACTCCACTCACTGTGATACCTAACTGTTCTAAATAGTGTTTATATTTTCTTATCCCGCGGGTACACACGGGCCGAGACAACCATCACATAAGAGAACGTTCGGGAGTATATTATTCAAGGTTGTTTTATTAACCCGAACATTTTAACTGGGACTGAAATCCCAAGGGAGCGGCCAGTGACCAAGAGAACCTCCTAAAGGCCAAAACCAAAACAGGATGAATCTCTAACTTCTGTAGAAGAACAAAGAACTACCACCTAGGACACACTGATAGTCTGGGTCCCCCAACTCCGAAGACTGGGGACCAACGAGTCACTTTAGCTCGAAACAGTTAAACACATGTCTCCGGAGTTTTGTACCACCTACCCTTTCCAAGGTAAGCCCAAGAACTAAGTGGGTTAATCTTTTCGTTTAAATAACTTCCCAAGGTATAGGGGCATTTCCCCAAACATTCTACTACCATAGTAGTAGATTCTCAACCTTAGTCATGTTACTAAGATATAACACATTTCGCCCCCCTCTTTTTCTTTTCTTTTTTATTGCACAAACCCACTCAGAGTGCTCCGGTGACTTTAAACCAGTCAAGCACAAAACATTTACGATTAAGTTTTCCTCATTTTTTTTATTGCTATAGCACACAAGCTAATAGCCCAAGTACCCGCATCGGGTAATCCATTCATATTGCTGATTAGGCAAAGCACATATCCATAAATAAACTAAGTGCACCATCAAATATTTGAAACCAACATATAACCTCCCACAAAACATGCCTACTTACAGGCAATTCAAATCATATATTACAGTCTAATCAATGATAACAGTAGTAATGACTGAGCAGTATAAGATCCATTGCAGCCTAATCGAGGATCTCATATTCATGTGTATATATACATATATATAAAAAAAAATTAAACAGACCCATTCGTTTAACAGAAACTCATGGTATGTTTTAATAACTTAAACATACTCCATTTATGCTAACAGGAGCTACGTAAACATGTTGTATACTGTTTAAATAAGACAGATACAAAAGAAGCTTGTTAAGTTTTACTAATTTAAAACTGACTCCAATTATGATAACAAGAGTTACTTACAGAATGTAATGTTAAATAAAACAGACTCAAGTGATCAGCCAACAGGTATTTAACAGAAGCATATTAGGTTTTATTAATTTAAACAGATTCCAATTTGGATAACAAGAGTTGCATAAAGAATAATATGCAATGTTAAATAAAAACAGACTCGAGAGATCGGCCAGCAGGTATTTGACAGAAGCTTGTTAAGTTTATTAATTTAAACGGACTCAATTCAAAATATAGAAATAAAAGAAATGCTATGAACTATTAAATGAAACAGACTCAAAGATCGGCTAAGAGGCATTTTACATACATACATCATGTGCATAAAGAAAAAAAAACAGACAGTATCGGCTAGTGCATTTTGCCTAGCCAACCCCGAATTCTAAATTTTTCGATCCCAATAACTGAAACCTCCCAATCAAGGAGTGTTCCTTCATCAAGACTCAAAAAAACAGAACCTAGTTTATGCAACACAGTCGAGAATCGCCCGGTTGCCCGATACTACAACTGGAGACCGCCAGATTTCGGGGTTCAGAGTCGAAAATCCCCTAATCGGGGGTTAGCCAATCATCCCGAATCGAAAACCCCCAAATTCGTGGAGGCATCTGATACTCAGAATCGAAAGTAAACCCCCAGATCTGGGATTACCCGATACATCCCACAGAAACCCCTAAATCATATAGGTTTGGGTTTTCTACATGGGGTTAATCAGTAAAATCCCACAACACGAATCGCCACAACTGGAAACCTCCACTCACCTGTCTGAGTTTTTCAGCGGTCAAGCCTCCCCAAGGTCTTGGAAACACACCAGAATCGGGGGGGGGGGGTTCCCTTTCCCGACTGACCCAACCACAACTAGATTCAAGCTATACCTAGCAGTAAGAGTATAGAACCTACCTTTTCCGGCGACTGGAAGGGATGGCTGACGAAATCGCCGACGACTCTGGTTGTTGGCGATGATGGCAGCATGACGACGGTAACCCTGCCGGCGTGCGAAAGGCGACAGAGAGGGAGGTGAAGACCAAGAGGGAGAGATACAGAGAGATGGGAGGAAGAGGGAGAGGTTCAGGGGGTCGAACGGCAGAGAAGAGAGAGAGAGTAGAATGAAGAGGGTGAAACCCTCTCCATCCGCTTTATAATGAGTCAAACCCCCCCCTTCTACGATCTTTGCAAGAATCGTGCCCCAATTACGATTCTTGTTTACGGGTTTTAAAAGAACTGTCGCCCGGGTCCGGGTCCAAACCGTGACCCGCGACACTGGATCCACCTTTGGCATGGATCCAGGTCGAAAAATAAATGGATTGACGGATCCATAGTTGGATCTATTTGGGTCCAACTGTGCATTCGACCCATCGTACCCAATTTTAATTAAAATTTTTCTTATAATAAATAATATTAGTTATTTATTATATATACTTTAATACATATTTGCAGGTTTCTTATGGATCCAGGTAACGGATCCTAAGCCCAAATCATATAGAATCGCTTAAAATTTTCGGGTATTACATCATTTTCCCCTAAAAAGAATTTTGTCCTCGAAATTTACCTGTAAGTGTTTACTCGAAAAGATTGGGGTATCTCTCCCGCATATTGGCCTCAGGTTCCCAAGTGCTTTCATCAATACCATAGTGTTGCCATCTCACCTTGACGAGAGGGATTGTCTTAGATCTCAAGACGCGTTCGCCATACTCCAATATTTCCACTGGCTTTTCTTCCATTGTTAAGTCTTCTCTTATATCTACGTCCTCATACTGGATGACATGTGATGGGTCTTGAAGATATTTTCGTAATATAGATACATAGAATACATTATGAATCTGAGCATACTAGGGAGGTAGAGTTATACGATAGGTCGTTTCTCCAATCCGCCCCAAAATCTCAAAAGGACCGACATATCTGGGGCTCAATTTTCCTTTCTTACCAAAACGAAACACACTTTTGGTGAGTGTTATCTTCACAAAAAACCGATCCCCCACATCAAAAGTGAGCTCTCTGCGCCTTTAATCTACATAACTCTTTTGCCGACTCTGGGCTGATAGCAGTCTATCTCTTATCATCTTGATCTGTTGGGTATAATATTGTAACACGATCGGTGATTCTATCAACCGTTCACCAATCTCGTCCCAATACACAAGTGATCTGCAAGGTCTTCCGTAAAGAGCTTCAAAAGGAGTCATACCAATGCTTGCATGGTAACTATTATTGTAAGCATATTCAGCTAAAACAACATGCTTGTCCCATTCACCTTTCCAATACAGCATACATGCTTGCAGCATATCTTCTAGTGTCTGGATAGTCCGCTCTGATTGGCCGTCGGTCTGGGGATGAAAAGCGGTACTCAACTTCAGTTTTGTACCCAAAGCCTGTTGTAACTGACCCCAAAACCCAAAAGTAAACCGAGGATCTCGATCTGATATGATAGAGACTGGTACTCCATGCAGTCAAACAATCTCTCTGATGTATAAATTTGCTAAGCTCTCGAGGGATTGATTTATCCGTATGGGTAGGAAATGAGCCGATTTGGTCAGTCGATCCACTATTACCCATATAGCGTCATGTTGTTTCCGTGTTTTGGGCAAACCCACCACGAAGTCCATGGTGATTTTTTCCCATTTCCACTGTGGAATCTCCATTTGTTGTATCATTTCGCCAGGCTTCTGATGTTCAATCTTAAGTTGCTGACAAGTCAGACATTTGGAGACATAACTTGCGACCTCATGCTTCATTTTATTCCACCAATACCCCCTTGCAAGTCTTTAAACATTTTTGTACCCCCCGGGTGTATGGTGTATTTGGACTTATGTGTTTCTCCCAGTAGTTCTTCTTTCAACTTGGGATCACTCGGGACCCAAAGTCGCTTATGCATCCGGATACTGCCATCTTCCTTGAGTGAGAAGCGCGAATTTTCTTGCTGACCTAGTGACTTGAACTTCTCATACTGGGGATCCTCCTTCTGACCTTCAATAATCTTGGTAAGGATCTCGGGATGGGCAGATAAGTTAGATAACTTAATACTTCCCTCGTCGTTTGCGAACGGTTTCCAGTCAATGAATTCTTCCACCAAATTCCACCCTTTTGTCAATAGACTGAACAAACTTCAACCAGCTTTGCGACTGAGAGAGTCAGCTACAACATTTTCCTTCCCCGGGTGATAGGAAATGGTAAAGTCGTAATCTTTTATAAACTCCAACCATCGTCGTTGTCGCATATTCAACTCCTTTTTGGAGAACAGGTACTTGAGACTTTTATGATCAGTAAATACCTCGAATTGTTCCCTATACAGGTAATGTCGCCATAATTTAAAGCGAACACTACGGCTGCCAATTCGAGATCATGAGTTGGATAGTTTTGCTCATGAATCTTTAATTGGCGAGAAGCATACGCTATCACCTTGCCATTCTGCATTAAGATGCATCCCTAACCTGTAACTGATGCGTCTGAATATACCACAAAACCACGATGACCTTAAGGTAGAGCCAACATTGGGGCGGTGGTAAGCTTCTTCTTTAAGAATTGGAAACTCTCCTCGCACTTATCTGTCCATTCGAACTTAATTCCTTTCCTTAGAAGCTTGGTCATGGGCATGGCAATCCGTGAAAAATTCTGAATGAATCTTCTATAATAGCATGCTAATCCTAGAAAAATCCTGATATCACCGATATTCTTAGGTTGACACCAATTTAATACAGCTTCAACCTTAGTTGGGTCCACCGATACTCCATCTCGCGATATGACATGGCCTAAGAACATGACCTTCTCAAGCCAGAATTCACACTTGGAGAATTTGGCGAAAAAATTGGTGTTCCTTGAGAGTCTCTAATACAATCCTCAAATGTTTTCGATGTTGCTTTATGCTTTCGGAGTATATAAGTATATCATCGATAAAGACAATCACGAAAGTATCCAAGTACGCTCTGAATACCCGATTCATCAAATCCATGAATGTGGTGGAAGCATTTGTCAATCCAAATGGCATAACCACAAACTCGTAGTGTCCATACCTTGTTCTGAAGGCTGTCTTTGGAATATCAATGTCCTTGATACGAAGTTTGTGATATCCAGATCTGAGGTCGATCTTTGAGAATACCTTAGCCTTTTGCAATTGATCAAACAAGTCCTCAATGTGAGGTAAAGGATATTTATTTGTTATGGTCGCCTGATTCAGCATCCGATAGTCTATGCACAGTCTCATAGACCCATCTTTCTTTTTCACGAAAAGAACTGGTGTTCCCCATGGTGACACACTAGGTCTAATGAAGCTTTGCTCCATCAACTCTTGGAGTTGTTTCTTTAGTTCCTCCAACTCTACTGGGGCCATACTGTAGGGCGCTTTCGAGATCGGTGTCGGCCGAGGCACCAACTCAATATGAAAATCCACCTCACGTTGTGGAGGTAGTCCAGGCAACTCATTCGAAAACACTTCCAAAAATTCACGAACCACTTCAAGTTCTTCTAACGATGTGATCTTCGGCTCGCAGGAAAATACATTCACTAGGAATGCTCGGCACCCTTGCCGCATATACTTCTAAACCTTTAATACTGATACCATTCGGGCTTTTACCGTAAGTCGGGACAAGACCACTTTTCCTTTGCGACACAGAACATTGACATAATGTTCATATAACCAATCCATCCACAATATGACATCATATTCAGTCATATCGAGTAGGATCAGGTCAGCAGGTAAATTCTACCCCTCCAAGGCAATCGCTACATCGGGGATGTAGTTTACACATATATAATTATATCCTATAGGATTGTACACATCTAAGACATGTTTCAGAGATTCAGTATGTGCCCCTAAAAGTTTAGCAAACTCTATGGATATGAACGAATGTGTAGCACCACAATCAAAAAGGACAAGTGCAGCATAGCCATTAACAAGTATTGTACCTTGTACCAGATTTCCCTTTTTCAGCTCTTCTGCAGTGGAAGCATATACTCGTCCCTACACCCTCTTTTGTGTGTTTTGTTGTGGTACCTGCTGTGGCAGAGGTGGTTGATGTTGCTGATATCCTTCCCCGGCATTCCCCCTCTGCATGCCCGCCATCTTCTTATGGCACTGACGAGCATATTGACCCATCTTGCCACAGCAGAGACATGCACCGGTGTCCCTGGGGCAAGGTTGCCCGTAGTGGGACCAGTTGCACTTCTGGCAAACCCGATTTTGTCCCTGATGTTGTGGAGGACGAGCACCACCATTGTACCTCTGCTTCTTGTGAGGAGGTTGGTGTTTCTTGCTACCCTGATGTTGTTGCGGACCGGCTCCCCGCTTCCACGGTGTGTCATTCTGACCCTTCCTTGATCACTCTCATTCTTCGTTCAGCATAGTAGCCACTTAAATGGCTTGTGTGAGGGTGAACGGCAGATTAATCATCACTCGTGGTCGTAAACCGTCCTTGAGTCCACGAACATACTTAGTTGCCCTGGCTTTATCATTCGCGAACAAATTTGGGCAATAACGCTCCAAGGTCCGAAATTTGGTAGTGTATTCTACCAGATTCATATTCCCTTGAGTAAGCTCCAGGAACTCCTGTTGCTTCTGATCACGAGCGTGCTAGAGAAAATATGTCTCTAAGAACGCTTCCCATGGAATAGGATCCATCCCGGCAAAGTGGATGGTTCGGGTTGTGTCCCACCACTTCTGTGCATCTTCCATCAAGCGGTAGGTGCCGAAGTCTGTTTGCTTATCATCGGGAACAGGCAGAACCCGAAAAGCTCTCTCCATCTCTGCAATCCAACTCTCGGCTAGCTCAGGATCAGCCTTTCCTGAGAAAGTGGGCTGATTCAACTTCAAGAACTTCTCATAGGTGATTGTGTTGGTATTATGCCTTTCGCTTATGGATGTGGCTAACTCTGTCTGGTTGCGCATTTGGGTGTCCATTGTCTGAGCAAGATTACCGAGAGTTTCCATCATGAAACCCCTTTGTTCCTGTCATTCGTTTGTTGTGCTCGAACTAGCTTGGGATCGGCGATACATCTAATAATCATTTCAATACACACAATTTTACTATCTTTGAATTGTAGTGTTCCTAAAGTCATTACATGTATATATCCATACTTATACAGAAGAAACAATGCAATTATCATGACTAATAAAGAATTTATACTCACAGAGCGCTTGCAGGGTGTGGCACGTCCGTGATCCTTGATTTATTGTTCTCAGGCTATGATACCATAACTGTAACGCCCCGAAATTTTAACCCAGATTTATGTGGATTTTTTTTATCAGCGAAAACAATTAATGATTTCAAGGTTAAGCATTCCGGAACGATACAAGAAAGTAAGGCAAACCACACCATTTATTTTCATTTCAAAAAACTTATGAAATTAAACATCAGAATTTTCATATAACGAGTCTCAAAACAAAGATTCCAAACTAAAAGAAAGTAGAACAGTCAGGGAACAAGTAGATCAAATCTTGGTCAGCGTCTCATCTCGCATCGCTCATAGCTCTACTCTTCACCTGAAATTTGTAAATTAAAGGAATTAGACTACAACTATCTAAGTAAAAAATCTATAACTTTTAATGCAGGTATATCATGAATTTAGTATATGATGTGGGTGTCTTGTGTGATTTTCAGCATATACATAAGCAAGTAGGCAGATTATATAACAACAATAATATAGCAGGTAAGGCATTAAGCAAATAACGCATATTCTGCAACAGCAATAACAGTAACATGCATAACATTCATGTAACAATCACATTATGAATCCAATTATCTCATATCTATACATTTTATGATTTTGTTTCATCACAAGCTCAAAATATAAAACATGCTGAAGGATTATGAAATTATCTCTCTAGTAACTTCACTCACTGTGATACCTAACTGTTCTAAATAGTGTTTATATTTTCTTATCCCGTGGGTACACACGGGCCGAGACAACCATCACATAAGAGAACGTTCTGGAGTATATTATTCAAGGTTGTTTTATTAACCCGAACATTTTAACTGGGACTGAAATCCCAAGGGAGCGGCCAGTGACCGAGAGAACCTCCTAAAGGCCAAAACCAAAACAGGATGAATCTCTACCTTCTGTAGAAGAACAAAAAACTACCACCTAGGACACACTGATAGTCTGGGTCCCCCAACTCCGAAGACTGGGGACCAACGAGTCACTTTAGCTCGAAACACTTAATAACATGTCCGAAAACTCGTTGATCCCCAGTCCTCGGAGTTGGGGGACCCCGACTACCAGTGTGTCCTAGGTGGTAGTTCTTTGTTCTTCTACAGAAGTTAGGGATGCATCCTGTTTTGGTTTTGGCCTTTGGGAGGTTCTCTCGGTTACTAGTCGCTCCTTTGGGATTTCAATCTCAGTTAGAATGTTCGGGTTAATAAAACAACCATGAATAATATACCCCAAACGTTCTCTTCTGTGATGGTTGTCTCGGCCCATGTGTACCCGAGGGATAAGAAAATATAAACACTATTTAGAACAATTAGGTATCACACTGAGTAAAGTTACTAGAGAGACAATTTCATAATCCTTCAGCATGTTTTATATTTTGAGCTTGTGATGAAACGAAATCATAAAATGTATAGATATGAGATAATTAAATTCATAATGTGATTGTTACATGAATGTTATGCATGTTACTGTTATTGCTGTTGCAGAATATGCGTTATTTGCTTAATGTCTTACCTGCTATATTATTGTTGTTACATAAACTGCCTACTTGCTTATGTATATGCTGAAAATTACACAAGACACTCACATCATATACTAAATTCATGATATACCTGCATTAAAAGTTATAGATTTTTTACTTAGATAGTTGTAGTCTAATTAACTCCGCCTGTGTAGTTATACACTGTCGATCCCAAGCCCGGATAAAGGAGGAGGGTTGCAGTAGGCCTGTGACAGCCAGCATAAAAACTTTGTCATATCCTATGAAAATGAACCAATATGAGAATTTCGTTGGGGCGTTCCCTACTGAGCGACGCGCTGTACTCTCTAGGCCCGGAGGCAGTGATAAATGTGCAAGGGTTGCTAGGTCGTCGCCCAGAAGCGACGCGTCACACCGGCGCCCGGGTGTGGTGTCAAATAGGCAAGGGTTCCCTCACTTTGTTGGACGGGTGGGGGTAAAGAAGTTAGTCCAAGACCATAAAATTAGGTTAGCCACTTGGAACATAAGGTCTTTAACTGGTAAGTTGGTAGAGTTAGTAGATGTTATGTGTAGGAGAAAGATTGATATTTTATGTCTTCAAGAGACCAAATGGGTAGGTGAGAAAGCTAAAGTGATAGAACCTTGGGGATATAAGATTTGGTATACAGGAATAAATAGGAATAGGAATGGAGTAGGGATTGTTATGAGTCGTCAGTTTATAGATAATGTAGTTGAGGTCCGTAGGAAGGGTGATAGAATTTTACTTATTAAATTAGTATTAGGTACGGATATTATTAATATTATTAGTGTTTATGCACCTCAAGTAGGTTTAGATGATTCCATTAAGCATCAATTTTGGGAAGATTTAGATGGAGTAGTACAAGAGACATCTTATGGAGAAAAGCTTTTCATCGGCGGTGACCTTAATGGACATGTAGGCATTAGTAGGGATGGATTTGAGAATATCCATGGAGGCTATGGTATAGGAGAAAGAAATGAAAGTGGAGAAAGGATTTTAGATTTTTGTTTGTCCTATGATATGATCTTAGAAAACACTTGGTTTAGGAAGAGGGAGTCTCACCTAGTAACATTTAAAAGTGGGGTTAATACGAGTCAGATAGATTTTTTCCTACTTAGAAAGAGAGATAGGGGTTGTTGCATCGATTGTAAGGTTATACCAGGAGAAAGTGTAGCTACACAACATAGAGTCTTAATTTTAGATCTTAGAATTAGACAATGCCGCAAAAGGGATAGACATAGGATAGATCCTAGAATTAAGTGGTGGGCACTGAAAGGAGCTAAACAAGGAATGTTTGTAGAGCAGGTAGTTAAGGAAGTTGATTGGTGTCTCGAGGAGGATTCAGAATCAATGTGGAATAAGATAGCGGGTGGTATGAGAAAAGTAGCTAAGGAGGTATTGGGTGAGTCTAAAGGCGGTGCACCACTAGGTAAGGATACATCATGGTGGAACGAGGATGTCAAATTAGCTATTAAGGTTAAAAGAGAGTGTTATAGAAATCTAAGTAAGAGTCGTGATAATGAGAATTTGGAGAAGTATATGATAGCAAAGAAGGAAACTAAAAAAGTTGTTCGAAACGCGAGGGCTAAGGTATATAAGGAGGTTTATGACAAGTTGGATACCAAAGAAGGCGAGAAGGATATTTATAGGCTTGCAAAGATGAGAGATAGGAAATCGAAGGATTTGGGTATGGTTAGATGTATCAAAGATGAAACGCAAAGGGTTTTAGTCAAAGATGAGGAGATTAAGGAGAGATAGAAAGATTATTTTGATAAGCTATTTAATGATAGTCATGCTCAAGATCTTGGAGACTTCTCCATTCCTTTTCATGAGATAAATCGTGACTTCATGCGCAAGATTCAAAAGAAAGAAATTGCAGAGGCTTTGAAGAAAATGAAATCAAGAAGGGCAGTTGGCCCAGATGGTATACCTATCGAGGCTTGGAAATGCTTGGGAGAGAAAGGTTTAGAATGGTTGACAAATCTTTTTAACTTGATTTGGCGAACAAATAAAATGCCTAATGAGTGGAGGAAGAGTACTTTGGTGCCTTTATATAAGAATAAGGGTGATATACAAGATTGCACAAACTATCGTGGTATAAAACTCATGAGTCATACTATGAAACTTTGGGAGAGGGTGATTGAGTCTAGGTTGAGGAAGGTTGTCATGGTATCGGAGAATCAATTTGGTTTTATGCCTGGAAGATCAACTATGGAAGCTATACATCTTCTTAGACAACTTATTGAAAGATATAGAGAGAGGAACAAAGATTTGCATATGGTTTTTATTGATTTAGAGAAGGCATACGATAGAGTACCTAGGGACGTTCTCTGGTGGACAATGATGAAGAACGGTGTTTCTCTCAAGTACATTAGTATAATTAAAGATATGTATGAAGGAGTAGTAACCAATGTCCGCACTTGTGGAGGGGTGACAACCAATTTTCCGATAACGGTTGGGTTACATCAAGGATCTGCTTTAAGCCCTTTCATATTTGCGATAGTGATGGATGAGCTTACGAGATCAATTCAAGAAAATGTACCGTGGTGTATGTTGTTTGCTGATGATATTGTTTTGATTGATGAGTCTAGAGCTGGGGTTAATGCTAAGTTAGAATTATGGAGACAGACATTGGAAGCTAGAGGTTTTAAGTTGAGTAAGAGTAAGACTGAATATATGGAATGTCGGTTTAGTAAGCAACGAAGTAGTGATGGGAGTGTAGTGAAGCTTGGTGAGCAAGATATACCGGTGAATGATTATTTCAAATATTTGGGATCCATCATTCAAAAGTATGGAGAAATTGATGGAGATGTAAATCATAGGATAAAGGTTGGGTGGATGAAATGGAAAAGTGCTACTGGAGTGCTGTGCGATCGTAGAATGCCATTGCGGTTGAAGGGAAAGTTTTATAGGACGACTATTAGACCCGCTTTACTATATGGTACGGAATGTTGGGCTGCCAAGAGACATCATATTCAAAAAATGAGTGTAGCTGAGATGCGGATGCTTAGATGGATGTGTGGAAATACAATAAAAGATAAGATTCGGAACGAAGAGATACGTAAGAAGGTAGGTGTTGCACCCATTGAAAATAAGATGCGAGAGAATCGTTTACGGTGGTTTGGACATATTCGGCGAAGGCCTAATGATGCTCCAGTTAGAAGGTTGGAGAAATGGGAAAATATATTAGTTAAAAGAGGTCGGGGTAGGCCTAGGAAGACTTGGATGGAGATAGGAAAGGATATGAATGCTTTGAACCTCACCGAGGACATGACGTTGGATAGAAATGATTGGAGGAAAAGGATTCATGTGGAAGACCCAAAATGAATTTCTTTTTTGGTTCATATCGCTGACCCCAATTGTTTTGGGATGAAGGCGTAGTTGTTGTTGTACAAATAGTTGTAGTCTAATTCCTTTAATTTACAAATTTCAGGTGAAGAGTAGAACTATGAGCGATGCGGGATGAGACGCTGACCAAGACTTGATCTACTTGTTCCCTGACTGTTCTACTTTCTTTCAGTTTGGAATCTTTGTTTTGAGACTCGTTATATGAAAATTCTGATGTTTAATTTCATGAGTTTTTTGAAATGAAAATAAATGGTGTGGTTTGCCTTACTTCCTTGTATCATTCCGGAATGCTTAACCTTGAAATTATTAATTGTTTCATCTGATAAAAAAAACCACGTAAATCTGGGTTAAAATTTCGAGGTGTCACACCAATAGCTAGCCAAACCTCACTGATCACTTGTTCCTGTGAAAAACCAATAAAGTAGGGTGTCAAAACCGAAATTCTAAGCACAGCTACTTCTAGTAAAACAGGTGAGGCAAAGAATATAGATAAGATTTCATGTAATAGTTTGAGTGAGTACAGATATATCAATTTACAACATTTACGTAATCATTCATGCAATTAGTCACATAAATTAGGCATGAAGTAATGTTAAAGCAGTAGCAAGTAACAAACCTTAGGAAGTAAACATCACTCACTCACTATCATGTAATGATTAAGGGAACAATTGAAATATGCATGTTTTTTATTAGAAGAAATGTCAAATGCACATTTTCTTTCAAGTGTGTGAAACTATCAATGCACTAGTTCGGTTTGGAAATGCCATATGCCAATCAACACAAATTTCTATCAAGCTCCACCTGACTTTCAATGCAAAATTTTATTAAGTGCATGCCAAACTTTTGCATAATTTGGTCAAGTAGAGACAACATGTAAATATCGATTCTTAACACATATATTTATATATATTTATAAATGCATTTAAAGAACAAAGGTCTCTCTTTATCAAGAGGTTCACAGCCAACCGACCCAATCGACTGGGTCCCAACCAGGCTCAGCTGACACCAGTCAGCTGGGTCGGGTCTGGCAAACAGGCTGGATAACTGAGCCAGCCCAACCGACCCCGTCGGCTGGGACCTGACAGCACCTGCACTGGCTCAGCCCTGTGCGTGTTGTCAAGGCTGGACAGTTACCCACCCATTAATGTATAGTTGTATTTTTAAAGAAACAAATACACGATCATATATCTGATAGAATGCATGATTATTGAGCAAGTATGCAGCTAAACATTCAACAATTAAGAAACAGTTACACACCTACACAGGAGAAAATTTTACATATATAAATTAAGAAAACCTGTGAAAGAATTTTGAATCAACATATACACACTATGTATTTTGGTGTGGATACTTATCTCCATGCTTTTCTCTACTAAACCATCCAGCTGAACACCCGACCGGGTCTAACAGCATAACACAGGCCCGATCCGAGGGTGTGTATGGTGTCAAAACTAAATAGCACACCACTGTATAAGTGGAAAAATGTACTTATATTATTCTTTTTTTCTTTTTGTTCTATTTCATTCCATACCCAACCGATTGTGATCATTGCAAAATTTATCCTCTTGGTTTTTCTTTTCCTTCTCTTTTCCTTTCTAGCCTCTATTCCCTTTTTGAAAAGGAAATCAAAGATAGAAAAGAAGAGAGAAGAGAAAAGAAAAGAAAAGAAAGAAGAGAGGAACGCTTTTGCAAAGGTCTCACTTACCTTAATTTTGAAAATATTTTTGAAATTACTCGCCTCCATTTTTTGAAAATTTGCAGGAAAATAGAGAGACTGGATTCGCTCGTCGGTACGAGATTCAACCGTTCCTGGCGCCTTTACCAGGGGTAATTGAACCAAGGATCGAACTTATGTCTTTTGTTTTGCATATCTAAAAATTTATTCTAAGTCTAAGAATGCACAAGGAATCACGCTTGTGCAATGCAATTTTAAAGATGTATGCTTTTGGGAAGAATAATTCAGAAATTTTTGGGATTTTCCAAATGATTATGAAATAAGTTTACAAATATTTAAAGAAAATAATTTTACAAAGTTGAAATCGATTTGGAAAAGTTAGACTTTGAATCTAGTTTTAAAACTTGAAACAGATATGGAAGAAAGGATTTGAATTTAAAATAGAATTGAAAACTGGACTTGGAAATAGAATTGAAATTGGCAATGAATCTTGAATTTAGAATCTGAAATTTAAATTGAACTTCAAATGATAATTCAAAGAAAGAATTTAGAATTTAAAATCTCAGAAAAATAAACCTTGAAAAAAAAATAGAGTTGGAATTTGAATTGGAGATTGAAACTCAAGATGGGATTTGAAAATGAAATCGAATTCGAGAAATCCACATGGAATTTTAAAATGGAATTGGATATGAGAAATCCAGATGGAATTTAAATTGGATTTGAGAAATCCAAATGGAATTGAAATTGGATTTGAGAAATCCAAATGAAACTTGAAAATAGAATTGGATTTTGGAAATCCAGATTGAATTTGAAGATGGAATTGGATTTGAGAAATCCAAATGAAATTTGAAAAATAAAATTGGATTTGAGAAATCCATATGAAATTTGAAATTGGATTTTGGACTTGAGAAATCCAAATAGAATTTTGAAAATAGAATTGGATTTGAGAAATCCATATGAAATTTGAAATTAGATTTTGGATTTGAGAAATCCAAATAGAATTTTGAAAATAGAATTGGATTTGAGAAATCAAGATGAAATTTGAAATTGGATTTTAGAAATCCAAATGAAACTTGGAATTAGACCTGAGAAATCCTAAATCGATTTTGGAATTGAAGAAAGAAAGGAGGATGGAATTTGGAAAAAATCGATTTTCAGAACAAATACCAAGTTTTGATCTTTAGAATCTAATTCAGGTTTTAAAAGATAAGACTTGGAATTTTGAAAAATAAAGAACCAAACTTGAATCAGACTTGAATTCTGAGATCAGAAAATGATTTTTGGAAGATTTGGGAATTTGAAGTGAAGAATAAAGAATAAAACTTGATTTTTCGAAATCAAGAGATGAACTTGGAATTTCAAAGTTGAATTGAACTTTGAAATTTGATCTAGAATATTGAATTGATTTTGAAATTGGATTTTGAACTGGAAAATGAATTTGGAATTTCAAAGTTGAATTGAACTTTAAAATTTGATTTGGTTGAGAAATTAAATCTTGGACTTGGATATGAACTTCAAATTTCAAAGTTGAATTAAACTTTGAAATTGGAATATTTGAAGTTCGAGATTTGAAATAAGATAGAATTGAGAATAAGAAGATGATTTTGAATTTATAAATAAGAATTGGAGATTGATTTGAGAAATGAGGAAGATATTAAAAGAATTATCTTGAAATCACTTGGGTGATTTGAAATGATATGAAAAAGAATGCAATTTTATCCTTAAACGATGAATGCTTTAGAAGAATTTTGAAAATTGAATTTGAAAAGCATATTTCATTCTTTAGGAGAATTGAAATAAGATTGAAGATATAATGCATTCATGACTATGGTCACAAACATATTAAAAAATAATCTGTATTTAAATTCAGATAAAGAATAAAATACATTTTGGTGTCTTTATAGAGTTTGAAATGAAATTAACCTTCAATATATTCTGACTATGGTCATGAATATATGTTTTCAGTTAATTTACAAGTCAAACTCTGATAAAGGAAGAAAAATTTAGAAAATATGATGATTTTTAAAAGAGACCCAAATGTGGATCCAATGTTATTCCATAAAAGATAAAAATCCTAAGTATTGTTCACATTTTGACTATGGTCATAAATGTGAATCATTTACTTAGGATTAATTACCTTTTATTAGAAAGGTGCACGTGCCATTCGTGTTCCACCATTGTGAATTTTTGAAATGGAAGTAAAAATGAGATGAAACAGACAATTATGAGATCTATATGCACGTACATCCTAATCTAATACTGAAAATGTAAAATTCTCATTATCATCTAGCTATTGCAGGTTTTGACTTGAATTGAAATTCAAATTCCTAAATTAAGAAGAAAAGATAGCCTCTTCCACCTAATCCCTGCAAAATTCAAGTTAGCACAAGGTAGAGGTAATGGAGGATGTTATATTTTCAATGCAAATGCTTATACTTATTCTAAGTGAAGAATATACATATAATATCTAAATGTCATACCTAACCAATGGGAAAAGTATGCATGTGATATCTATGGGCTAAGTGAAAGCTTGTAGGGAAGTGCATGTGCATGCTTGCCTAGGGGAAATGAAGACATATTATGAAAAGAAAACTCCAGCCTTCATTGGGCCGATGTGAAGGAGAAGAAACTACAACCATTGAGATCGATTGGCGAAATGGAATTGCTGCAAGTGTCTGAAGTTTTGGTGGCTTTGGTGTCTAAATATATGCATACTACCCATATGCTAACAATGAAGTATATCAAAGATATGCTATATGCATGGTACATAGTAAGAGATATATAAGGCATAGGTAAACACATAACGAAAACAGACCGTTAACGCATATTCCATAGTGAAATGAGAGCTCTAGCATATGTTTGGGGATGAAGTGTAGATATACAAGGAGGTGTTGTACACTTAGAATGGACACAGGGGAAGATGCTGATGCATAGGTGGGTGTTGGGGATTGGAGGGTATGTGTTGAAGGTGCAAATGTGGATGAAGCCATGAAAAACAGCAAAATACTGTGGTGGAGGTAATATGATATGCTGTGTAGCATATGAGGGCTGCAGAACATATATATATATATATATATATGTGGTGGAAAAGGTGTTGTACTAGAGGAATGGTGACAGCAGGTAAGTGTTGAATGCAGGAGGGTGATGCTATACCATTACTGGATGTGAGAGCTGGGCAATAAGTACTGTTTAATGAAGGCAAGTAGAGATGCAATAGGTATGACTGGTGTTGTGTGTATTGAAGCAACAGATATAGTGTGTGATGCTGCCAGAATGACTGTAGCAAGGGGAATGGAGAAGTGGTGTGCGGCAGTGATAGAGTGATGTGGAAGTGTTGTGAAGGTGATGTAAGTGCAGTATACAAAAGATGTTTGAAAGTGCAGATGGTAAAAGAGATGGGTGAGGTACAAATGGTTGAAAGTGCTTCCATTATGCATGTCAACCTTGCGATCATCTTTGAGATGAGCTACCACTAAAGGAATATCACCGACGACAGTGCACTCAGAACCAGCACAGGGGCAGTTATAGGGTCTGAATAAACATTGTGATTCATATTTTAACTTGCTTTAGCACAGATATATGGCAATACCTCTAAAAACTCTGCTACTTGCAGGGCAATTCAAGAGAAACTGCCACCTTCTCCAACGCCAGGCATCTTATGTTCCCAAGTTCATGCCTGCATGTTGGACTTGGACGTCTGTTGTACACCCTTGATTTGCATCCCGAACATAATGTATGCCCATCCGAACACTAATGGATTGGAGGATACATAGCATTCAGGCAGACAGAACATTCTAATAATTCCCGCACACTATTTGCAACAGTCAGGTTCTGCTTTGGTGTCACAAGTTGAATGGAATCATTCACAAATTCACTGACCTCAAACAAATCATCATTCTGAGGAAGATTTATAATCTCTGGGTTACTTTCTCATAAATCATCCAGGCAAAAGTTTACAGAACCCATTGCATACTAATGAAGAGGTCAGCTGGTATGTGTTGATATCCTCTGTTGATAACTAGCCAAGTAAATGATGAAGGGATAATGCACATCAATACAGTTTGCATTTCAGAACTATCCACGTTAGAGGATTCAATCCATAGTGAGACAGAGAATAGAGTATGCAATTTCACAGCAGAGGCCCAATCAGAAGCGGGGGAACGAAACATGCTAGGGAGAAGTATTTATCTAGCATGGTAATCCAAATGAAAACTGGAGGGACCCTTAGATGCCATGATCAACCAAACGTCCGAAATACAGCAAAAATGACAAAAATACATGAGATAAATTGAACGAAAAGCAATTACATGCTATTGAATGTAAACAAACAATCAAGGTAAAACAGAAGTCAAAGAAACAACTTAGTAATTTAATAAAGTGACTACGGAAACTACAAAAGAAAACGACAGTATAACAATGTATTCACAGAAAGAAAAAGAGGGTGAGAAAGACCACTACTTACCTGTAGTTGCAGGTGTGTTCAACCTTCAGTTGCTTGGAAGGGAAAGTACCAGGGAAAGGAGAGAAGGGAATTTGACGAAGAGGGGAAAAAAAGGGGAAAGATCGGATGAAACGTGAAGGTAACACGCATACAGCAGGTAAATGGATGGGGCCATTTACATTCAAGTTCATGCTGATGAAGATTACAAACCGAAAAATTCCTACCTAATCCAATAGCTCTTGGCAATACCAGCATATCTTTGTTTCGTTAATTGATTCCCTGATTACACTATCATATGAAGGATAAATAGGAATTGGTCACTTTAGATAAGAACTCAGAAACTCGGGTCCTTATCATGTCCCAGATGTAATATGTGTATGAAGGCCAGAATGCAGAAATCAACATAAAATGCTTAATGACACAGTAAAATATAAAGGATTAAAACATACGGTAAATGGGAGAGAGCACTAAAACCAGATATAATATAATCGATGGAATCACGCCGATGAACAGAGGTGATATGATATAATGATGAACGACACAAAAAACGAATAGACAAACGCTGTGAAACATAACTCAGAATAAACCAGGAACTGGTGAAGGCAGCGACAAATCAATACCCAACTAAGGGATTGGTTCATTATGTAGAATACGAAACCAAAGTATGACAAAAATGACGAAAATAGGATTCAATGGACAGATAATGCAGATTTCATCAATTGAATTAAAAGAGCCTTATAAAACCAATGACAAATCAAGGATCGAACGGGAAATGAAAAATAGAAAATCCACAACATAGCCTGGCAAATAAAAGAAAGAAAGACCCTAAAAATGAGGAATGCAAAAAGAAAATCGAAGATACCAAAAAGAAAAGGGAAATCAAAACAAAATTATATATATGTTGGGATATACAGATCGATGATAGGATTGAATTAAAACAGAGTGATGAATTGCAAACAAAGTGCTGAATAATAATAATAAAAAAAAAGAAACAAAATCAAAAAGGAATTGTGGGAACATGAATGTTCTGTTGATGTTGCAATAGATGGGTCGATCCTGCTATAGGCAGGTCCACCATTTGTGCCTTTGGATAAAAGAAAGAAAAAGATGAATAAAATTAAAATCAAGAAACGATCAAACAAGAAAAAGCTTAACAGAAAATCGAAAGGGGGAGGAAGACGATTACTTACCTGTAACTGCAGGGGTGTCGACCTCCTTCGGATTATTTGGGAAAAAACAGAGGCAACCAGAGGAATAAGAAGAAGAATGAAGGGAAGAGGAAGAAGAAAATCGGATCATAGAAGGGTGGAGGGGTGAAGGCGATGAAGATGTTGACCCCCTGAGGGTCGGTTTTATAAGAGGAGACCGTTACGGTTTTTACAAGGGGGGTCCTTTACATTTTTCAGGAATTTCAAAAGAGGTTTTTAGAAAAAGGATTTTTCAGAAAGGGGTTTCTAGTTAAGAAAAGGGATTTTAAAAGAGGATAAGCTATATTTTTTTCCGGATTTTTTAGAGAAAACCCCGAAAGCATAAGGGAAGCATGAGGATTTTAACAAATAGGACCCAAACGGGGTTTTTGAAGTATTTTTAAAAAATATATATATATTAAGATATAAGGATTTTCAAAATGAGGTTTTTGAGAAAATACAGGGTTAATTTTGGAAATTGGATTTCAAAAATAGATCTGGATCCAGGATTTTGAGAGAATTTTTGAGTTTTGATCTCAAATTGAGATTAGATCAAGATAAAACCTCTGAGAAAATACAACGAATTGATTTTTTTTGTTTTTTGAAGAATAGAAGATCTGGGATCAGAATTGGATCCGGATATCAGATCTAGGTCCGAGATTGAATCAGATATGGAAATTGAATCTGGATTCCAGTGAATCCAAGAAATAAATGGAATTTTATCATAGATTAACCCAATTTATTCAGAAGATGAAGGTCAGGGGCAAAAAGGGAATTTTTGGATTTTTTTGGAAAATTTGGAGTGTTCACACCGACCCATGTCGGTTGGGTCGGGCAACGATTGCACAGACCCGATCCAGGCATGTGTATGCTGTCAGGAACCAAACAGCAAGCAATAACAAAAATATAGACAGTTCATTTTAAATTTTATATTTTTTTTGTTTGTTGTTTCTCTCTTTCCTTTGATTCACTTCTCTCTTTTTTGTATCACGTGTACTACAGGCCAGCAAAAGCAAGTCATTCTTCACATGAAACAGACATTATTTGAAATTTACAACACAGTCACGTAAGGACATAGACATGACAATTATGATCCAAATACTAAAGACTCTTGGTTGTTATGACCAAGAAAGATAATTAGGTTCATTAGTGAGCCGTTTATTTACATTTTGGTTAACAATGCTTGACTACAGATTCTTTCTAATTTAACTATGCCATGAATACATTTTTTCAATAATATTCAATCATATGTAAAAACAATAAAAGAAGCAAAAGCGTGAAAGAATAACATGACCTCAAGCTCATCTCAAGTGAGAGGGATAGCTCATTAATTTCAATGATTTATCATACCCCTCTTAGGGATGACCATCCCACTAAAGTGGATTAGATCAAATGAATCATAATAGTGTAGAATGTACAATTATGCCATAATATGGACAACTAACATTTATATTTTGCTCTATTGGAGTGATGGCAATGCTTATATCATTGCAAGTATATGAACATTGAATAGATCAAGTATTAAATTATGTTGTTGTTCAAATGAATGCTCTCCTTATCTGAGAGGAGTATGTGCAACTCTAGTTGAACTGGCATACACCTACACTGATTGACCAGAAAAGTAGACTCAAGGTCTTGAGGGCGATGAAGTCAGGTCCATATTAAAGTTATCATGATTCTCAACAAATGAGAGAAATTAGTTCGTTAGGCTAATCGATATGCATACATCCCCCTTTTTTTTTTATTCTCATCTCAAGCACTACACGGAATTGAACCGATATTCAATTCCTCACCTGAATTCAAAAGAAGAACCGTACCTCAAAAATCCACGCTTTGGAGGCGATGATGCAGCGAGAGGAAGGTTGGCCGAGCCTCCACAGCGCTGCCGCGAAGGGGCGATCGGGAGGGAGAGCCAGAAAACGGGGGAGGAAGACAACAGGGAAACCTACTTGTTCCGGCGAGATGTCGGCTGCTACCACAAAGATGATTTCATCGGCCTCGATGACACGACTGTCGCGCAAGAGGTCGAGAGGGACAGGAAGACAGGAAAGTGAACTCGGTGTAGCAGGGAGGGTGCCGGCAAGAGAGGCAGAGGAGGGCCGACAGCGATGGTCGACCGCAGCATCGAGGCTCCGGCGAGATGCAGGGCATCTCCGATGGCTTGCGCAGAGGGAGACGAGGGCTTCGATGAAATGGAAGGCGACGCGGCTTGTCGGTTTCTAACGAAGCCTCACGCAGTCGAGAGAGAGCGCTTCGAAGGCACGGTTGGGCTCCGTGTCGACTATACAGGCGACCTCTGCAAGCAACAGGGGGAGCGGCGAGTTGTGCTCCTTCCCAGGTGTCGGGGAATCGGGAAGCTTCTCCTCCAGCGGTCTCCGGCCATCGAAGGAATGCAAGATGTGGTGGTGGTGGTGATGGCGGCGAAGGCGATGTCGCACGCATGAAGCCGAGAGGGAGGAGAGAGAGAGGAGGAGGCAATGTGAGTCCTCTCTCCCCTCTGCATTGCTCTTAAAGAGCTCGGGGGGCGGCGATTGGGGAAACCCTCGAAAGGGGAAAGCAGCACGGGGGAGGGGAGAAGAGGGTTTAAAATAAAACCCTCGACTCCCCCCCCCCCTGTGTCGAGCATTATAACCCTAACGGGTTATTGGATCCGGGTCGGATCCGACCCGGGTCCGAAAGTTTTTTCCGTTCGTTTCACTGGGCACGGGCCGGGGCTGAGATCCGGGATCCAGATGCGGTCTGGTTTCTGGATCCGTGGCATCTTTGTGAAATGGATCCGCAGGTCGAATCCAAATGGATCCAACTGCGGATCCTCGCGCAGTTTTATAGTATATACATATATATATTTATATATGTATACTCTTATACGTCTATATATACATGTATATATATAGATATAGTTCCATTGTGGATCCTAGATCCGAAAGGTGGATCCCAGGCCCATCTACGTATTATTTTAAATAATTCTCACTTAAATAATTAAATTAGTTAAAGTTATTGCATTTATATATACATATAAATTTACACGATATAAAATATATAAATATATATATATATAAGACCCCTTTATGGGTCCTGGATCCGAAACTTGGATCCCAGACCCAAATCAAAAAAATTATGCCAATTTCCATGACAAGGAATTCCTATGCTCACATGGTTTCACATATTGCTTTCTAAATGATTCTCCATATTGCTTCCTACTCACTTCCCACATCCTGAATCCTTTAAATTTTGAAATAACTGCTTCTTGATTATGATTCCTGTACTGCTTTCCAATTTCAATTCCCAGTCTGGCAACAATGCTACATACCATAGGGGGGGGTCATGGTAATTACTTATCATCCTTTAAATCTTAAATTTGTAAACATGCATGCGACGTGCACAAACATATACAACCATATGGCTATACACACATGTATATCACAGTCACCAATATCAGGCATGACTACATCTCAAGAAGGCGATTGTGCATGATAATGTAGCTTTTCCTATAAATCTCAATAAAATCTTGACATTTTTGAAAAAAAAATATAACAATACAAAAAATGAAATATAGATTTGGGCAAATATTATTTTGCAGAAGTGTAAAGAAAAGGTTAAAAGGTTCACATAGAGAAAAGGAGAATAAAATTAAAAACATATTTGAACCTTAGAAAAAGGGAAATAAAAAGTACATTAACAACCAAGATAATATCAAGTAAAATCTCTCAAATATCCATCACAGAGAAGAGGAACAAACTTTCTCTTCAATTCTATATTGTTCAGAAAAACTTACCATCAAACATCACCAAGGTTATCTTTGTCATTCTAACTAAACATAAAACCCATGAAGAACACTAAATTAGCTTTAAACATAAACTGCACAAGGTACACTAAAGCAGCAAAACATAATCCCCATATAGACTACTTTAGCTTTTTCTTACACAAAATGCCCTTAAAATGCTTCAAACCACATTTTCCAAACATGCCCATCCCTTAATGGCATTTGGCCATCCTAAGATTACCTAGCGGTGACATAATCAACATATGTTCCTAGGTGACAGCATCAATATATGTTTTATATAACCTGTTTAGGAAATCTCAAAAAATCAGTTACACATGATAGAAAACCAACATACAATTGGAAATCAAGCTCTCATCAAATCTAAGAGCACCAAACTCCACATATGATGAAGGTAAGATTATTTCATAGCCTTGCTGATGTGGTCATCCACATATTTGTACTAAATGAAATTATTAACCATAAACTGGATGGAGGCCTTTACAGGAAGGTGTAAAATCATACAAACAAGTTTGTCATCAGTGTAATGACAGTCTCCTACGCGACTGGTTTATCCTCGCTATGGAAATAAAATTTTCATAATCGTGTCAAGGGCAGCACAACTTTCAAAATTCTTAATATAAGCAATAAAGCAGGTCTATGATCCATAGTGCAAATTCTTGAACAACAATTCTACGTCGTTATGATTAATTAAAATTAAAACATAATGTGATCAATGGAAAATCTTTAAAGGAAAACAGCATGAATCCTTGTATACCGTCGATGATACAATCGTGTACAGTTTAGTTACTAGCCCAATTTAAAAAGAAAAAAGAACTTTTCAAAATTCAGCAGAAACCTGCAGAATGCGCATATCAGTATAACCGAAGCAGACCTACAGTATTATCCAGAAATAACTCAACATCTACACACCCGTGCAATATTATACTCCAAGATCACCATCAACCATTGACTTCTTGAGAATAATTATTGTGCTAGTTTCATAGAATCTAAAGCCCAATTTATGGAATCATAAATTTCAGTTTTGCAAATCATAGCCAGGTTTGCATTGTTAAATGAGTTTTAGGCAACTTATCTATCACTGAGGTGGCATTTCCACAATCTTCACAAGCTGTCCAGATTTTACCTATCCTAAAAGTTGGCTTACATTGAACAAGCAAACAGATAGATTCCCAACAAAATTCCTCTATAATGGCAGGATTTTCACCTACTATCAGTTACAAAAAAATAACATCCTATATGAAATACAAAATCCACATTCTCAAACAAAAATTTGATGAAAAGGCACTCTTGCTAATTAGCTAAATATCCTTTCATCCTTCCACATGGTTTGTGGTTGCCAGGGATCAAACAAAACTTTCAACTTCACTAACAAAGTACGCTATTACAAACCTATCCATCACCAACAAAACCCTCTTTCGAAGTCTCTGTGGTGCCGTTCAACATGGATATAAGAGTGAGAAAATCCAATAGAACACCCACCCCCATTTTCGTCAACATGGTATCCCCAAATTTGACAATTTCTACTGTTCATGGCACATTATCCCCAATTACCATCAATGGACATATTTGACTGGCTGTCCCAAATTGAAGGCCTCCCCAATTGTTACCTTTATAGGTTCAGAAAACAAGAACCTTATTTTGGTTCCTCAATAGCAACAAGTGAATCAACAAAAAGCAATATCCTTAACAAAAGGAATCTCAAAGAATCAGACTTAAGAAAACCACCCAGATGCATACCATCATATTCAAATCGAGACAGTTTTAGAAGCACATGACCAAAGCAGGCACCATCATATAATAAAAAAGAACAGGAAAAAAAACACAGCAGTGAGAGAAAGACCTTCATCTTGTGGAGGATCTCCCTGCCCGCCATGGCCTTTCTCTCTCTCTCTCTCTCTCTCTCTCTCTCTCTGGAGGGCACAATCAGGAAAAGCAGGGAGACAAGTTGTGGCGCTGGATTCAGAATACCCACTGCAAGACACCATTTTTGTACGAGATACTAAGCGTTGACACGGCCGTCAGTGGAGCCCACAGCGCGCAAAGGTGACGCTTTAGTCACGCAAGCCATTTATTAGGATGTCCGAAATTTCCTCCTCCCCTCGCGTCTGACTCGATGTTGAGTGTTTGCGATTCACAAGGGAATGGCATTGCAACTCCCATCTCTCGGGGGCTAAAGTTTCAAAGAGAAACCGAGTTTACCCATGGCTGTGCTGGGTTTGGCTTGCACCAAGCTCGTTCGCGCTAAATCCAAATAACGTTCTGCTTCTGTGGTCCTGTGCCAACGGCTGACGTTCGAATCGCTCTGCCACATAGGACTTAAAGAGATATCTGCTAGGGTCTGCCTAACCCCAGCTTGCCTTTAAAAAAAAAGCCTTTTGTCCTATTTAGAGGCAACTTTTTGTTCAGATATAATGGGAAGATCAGGGCTGGACAATGGGAGGGGGGCTCGATTGGGCCACTGACTTGCCTGGTCAAGCCTGACCCATTTACCAATGGCGTCAGGCCTAGACTGGGTTCAGGTCGGGCCTGGGTCTAATACACAACCCATGACCGATTCGTTAAACTCACGAGCCTAATTCAAACTGGGTCAGACTGAGTTGCAAGTCATGGTGTATTCACAACATTTCTCATTTGCTTCCTTGAATTCATTTTTTTAATGAGAATTAAAAAATATAAAAGAATAGATGTGATTCTAGATAAATGCATATTTTTTTAGAATATGCATGCTGCATGCATGCACACACACACACACACATATATATATATATATATATATAGCACACGGGTAGCCCATTAGCCTGCAGGCTGGCCTGACTCGACCCGAGATTTTGTTGGGTCGAGTTTAATCCCAATTTGGGCTGGTCCACCCACAGGTCGCCTAGCCCGTTGTCCATCCCCAGCTAGAATTACCTTGTCGCTTTCACCTATTAAGCATGGGGTTGGTGGAGTAGCTTAGTTTACTTTGTATGGTGGCGGGCCCATTAAACGATCCACGTCCCTAAAAGGGTCGTTCGTCATTATAAAAAAATTACAATGCATCTCCATATGAATTTTCTATCCCCAGACATGCGTCGCGGGCAGATGAGTACCGAATTATTTGACTGAGGACGGGTTTGGTCATTGTAGCCTTGATTCAGCTTAATGCCAGTTGATCGGCTCACTTCCAGATGAGAAATTCTAGATTTAGTAATGACGTGTCTCACTCTGCCACTAACTCACCGGGGAGACAACAGATCTGTCAACGTATTTTATGAGATCTGAACATGACATATTTAATTTGAGATTGTCATAAAAGATAATTTGTGTGATCAAGCTTAATCAAGACAAGACTCGAGAAAGCATTTCATTGTAAAGCTGGATTTGGGGAGACTGATGCTGGAACACTCAAACTTGGTGACACCATGAACACGATGATCCGAGGGACAACACACTTTAAAGATGTGTGGCTCTGATTCTATGAAAAAGTGGCACACCATTAGGGGTGGCAATCGTGTCGGGTTGGCGGGTCAGCATACCTCAACCCGAACCCGACCCGTTTATTAAACGGGTCGGCTGTGGCAAACACGAACCCGACCCGTTTAATAAACGGGTAACCCGACACGACCCGCCAACCCATTTAATAAATGGGTTGGGTCGGGTAAACGGGTTCTCAGGTTCGCGGGTCAGGTTGACGGGTCGGGTTGGCGGGTTGGTGGGTTGGGTTGGCGGGTCGGGTTGGCGGGTTGACCCACCCGCCTAACCCGTTTATTAAACGGGTCAGCCGGGTTGGCGGGTTGGCATACCCCCAACCCGAACCCGACCTGTTTAATAAACGGGTTACGCGGGTCGACCCGTTTATTAAACGGGTTGGCTTAAGCCCAACCCGAACCCGCCTAAGAGGCGGGTTGGCGGGTCGGGTTGGCGGGTCGTGTCAGAAATTGCCACCCCTACACACCATTGATTTCTATTTTAGAAAAATCCGCCGTGCACGTCAGAAAAACATGATCTAAGGTCGGTTTGAAATAAACCAAACATGTAGATCACATTTAGAGGGTCAGATGTGTAAGAAAGAATATAAATGGAGTTTTTCACTATTTTCTTGGGGGTTTGAAACTCATAAGGTAGCAAACATTGTATATATAGAAAGAGAGAGAGGTGACTATGTCTGTATATTATGGTGGTAATCACTTGATTTACATAGATTAATAAATAAGTTAAAACTAATCTTTGGACCATGTTTAATTAGCATGTTTTTTCATTGTTTTGGGATCCTTATCTTTATGAATTGCGGGCAGAGCACTTTATTTTTTTACAATCTTAAAAATGGAATTTTGCTGTACATGTTGGTTTTACAACTGTCAAGTAAGGTGCTCTACGGCATGTGGGCTCAAGTAACAAGGTGGGATTTTGGTTTGATTCATGGAAAATGACACTTCTCTCATTAGTTTGTTTGATAGACCCATAACTAAAGAACTGTACAAGTCCTTCAAGTTTACTTCAGTGCAACAAGTGATTACTGAGCATGGTAATATGTATATTTTAGACTGTATTGCTAGTTTTTCTTTGTAGGTTCCCAACTATTTAAAGGAACTTGGTCGTGGAATGATTGAGACAGAGACCTACCAGCTTATGTGGACGTTATCTAATTCCTTCAATGCTCATTGAATGTAGGAATTTTTCCAAGAGATAGGCGAGCCTCTTTCCCTTCATAGTCTGGTTTGGTGCAACAATCATGTGCCAATAGCAGCCGTTACCTTTTTGTTTTGATGATGAGTGCAAGTCACTTAATGGGCCTGCCCTCTTATGAGGTAAATCCTGAGTGTGGCCACCAGCCACCAAACCTTGCAAGGATCTACCTCAATAAAGCAATGGAGCATGCTCCTACCCAATGGATTCGATCCTTACTTCCTTTACCTTGGAAGCTCTTCAAGAGATCCTGCTACCAGGTGTTCTCAACCTGCGAGATCCCAAGAGCAGCCATTGCTCTTAGATTGGCTCTCACTTTTTTTCTCTCATAAAGATGGATAAGCCGCCCCCAAGTAAGCGACCTGTTCGCGATGGACTAAGCCTGCCAACCTATGGTAACTTCTCCATCAGCATAAAACCGTGGCTTACTACCTCTCGCCCCAAAGGAGTCACCTTGCTTCTATTTGTGCAGGAGGTTGATGCCAATGAGTTTTGAACCTACACCACCCATCTAGAGGCCACATCCTGCTACCACAAACCCCATTGGGGATTAGATTGGCTCTCACTTGCTCACTCAAGATCAGACACAAATGTCATGGAGTCCAGTTGGTTCCACAGTGCAGTTTATGTAGAATTGTCTAATCTGTTGATCATGTTTCTATTAAGTGCAACGTGTCAAGGAAAGGAGCAAGGATTGGGTGCAATGTGATCGCATTAAAAATAAAAAATAATCATATTGTGCAGATATTTTGATCCGATTCTCTAAAAACTCTATAATTTTTTATATTCTTTTGATGAACAAAATCACAAATATTTGACATCGTTAAGACTCTTTTACTCTTTACAACTACGAATTGAGGCCTCATTGTAATAAAATTGTACCGCCTGTTGGCTAGGTCCAACTTTCACTTAAATCCAAAATCACACATTTTTTTATGCGGCCCTCACGAAGTTGCATAAATTTATCTACGGATTTTCAATGAAATTGAAGCTACTAAATGCGCAAATATTCTACACTTTTGCATATGTCAATATTTTGCATAAATATATTTGTAAAACTCCACTTAACTGAAACCATTAAAATTGCATATATTATACATTTTCGCATATAATTCACAATTTCACATAAATATTTTTGCGACAATCATACTGGTTTACAAAAAATCTTCCTGTTTTGCAAATGAATTGGGTATTTGTGATTTTAGTTGTTTCAGCAGTTATGCAAAATAATAGAATTTATGTGAAACAGTCAAATTTTTGCAAATATAATTATGTGAATTTATGAATTATTCGTGAAAAAAAATGATATATGCGATTTTAGTGGTTTCAATTTTTTAAATGAAGTTTCATATATAACAACCCAAATAACAGTGAATGAATGCAAATAATCATGTAAACATTCAAATGATTTGAAAACATATAAACAATGACATTATATACAAATCATTCAACAACACTTTAGTTTAAACATTCAACAGTGTTTTGAGATTAAACATTTAAATCATTTAAATTGTGACATTATATAAGAATCACTAACATTCAAATAATTTTATATAAAAATTCATTGATAGAAACATTCAAATGAAATTTTATACAAACCATTGAGTTACAATGTTGATCTTCGAATATATATATAAAAAAATAAAAAATAATCAAATAAATTTTTATTGTTGAGGATGTTGTGATTGCTGCGATCATAGCTCCTCGATGACCTTATTTGCATTCTTGAGAAGGTCAACTTGAGTACATATCATATTCTTCAGCATGTGGATTTCTTCAAATGCAAGAGTTAACTCTCCCTCCAATTCACTTATGGGTTTTTTGTGCTTCTTCAACTTTTTCATACCCTTGAAAAAACCCTCTTTGTTGTTGAAAAACATGCAACATACTAGGCAGCTACAAAATTATCATTGGTAGCATGTGTCATGAATGACAAGCCGATGTCTTCACTGCCCTCGTGCTAACCTTGAAGTTTGAAGAAGAATATCGTGGGTAATCCTTTGTCTAATCCTTCGTGACATGTGATAGAAATTTGTTGACTGCACGAGGGTGACTGATTAGTTGCTAAACAAACCCAAACCGCCAAATGACTTGGTTGACCATTTGATGCTCAACTTAATTCATATTGTGCAAAAAAATATCCTTCCTTATTGTGCAACAAAATATCCTTCCTCATGATGACCTTCACCCTCACAATCACATTGGTATTTTCTACATCTTCTAACTGACCTTCATAAGGTACCTACATTTTCTTTATGGTTTGGCCTATAGACATGCATTTACTAAACAAACATATAAAATATCAACAATAATATTTACGTTTTCTCTAATTAGCCTATGAAGCGATGCAATGTATTCATCATGTGACTTGTGAGGACTCACCAATTTTCGATCACAACCCTCTTTATTGCATGATTGACTCCATATTGCAACCCATACAAATTTATGGGCAACATAATGCATCTAGGACCTTTTAATGGATATGTGCTCTCATATCTAAACCTGCATAACAATGATTAACAAAGATTAATATACAGCATGTATCAAAACACAATGTATGAATAACTATAAATCAAAAATTTAGGTACAATGAAAAAATAAATACCTCCAACAACAACATCCTGATAAAAAATTTTCTTCTGCATTTTATGATACTCAAACTTGTATATATATATATATATATATATATATATATATATATATATATATATATATATATGTGTGTGTGTGTGTGTAAGTATGGTTGCTCCCCATGCATATTGATCAACGTGATGTAGGTCTTTCGATAGTTTGATGTACGATGCATAGACCTTTCACCAATGTTGATGAATAATCATGAGCCAAAAATGCTCTCATCGTCTTGTCCACCATATTATCGTCCTTCCTTCCAACACACTGTAGTTTTGTCTTCATCTTCCTCACCTTATTGGGGTCATAGTAGCTCCTAAGTTATGAAAACTTGATTTTATCTTCTTCGAATGCATCATCATTTGCTTGCAAATAAATATGACACAAGTGCTTAAAATTTTTTTACTGTTATTCACTAATTAGCTTCCCATGACACTTGAGTCTGGTGATTCGTGCAACGTCCTCCAACGTTAAGGTCATCTCAAGATCTTTGAACTAGAATGCGTTGGTTGCCAGATTTTAAAATTGCATAACAGCCCCTAAGATGGGTGACTAATGTTCTATGGTGTGATCTTCAAGAATTTACGAAAATGCATTTGTTCCAACAACTCCTTTGCTTCTTCTCTTAGTATTAAAAACCATTGGTGTGCTTGGTTCCAGTGGAACTAGTGCATGGAGGATATTGTCTCTTTTGAATCAGTTGACTGAGAATCCTGCAATCCAAATTAATTTTATTGAAATTAGTCAATTTTAATGATTGAATATATATATATATGTATATATATGTATATGTATTGCTACTATCTAGGAATTCAATTGAAATTACTATTATATATTAATTTAATCAGTGAAATGAATCAATTTTATTGAATTTCTACAAGTTTCATATGTACATGAAAAACTAATAATTGCATTCATGTATAGTAGCAATATTAAACTAATTGGTGTACGTTTTATGAACTAGAATTTTAAAGCAATATTTTCAATAAAAACAATGTGAAAGCCAGACACCAAATACTAAAAAATGGCTCGCACGAGTGGTGGAGTCCAGGTCGATCTCATGGAATGAGCAAGACACTTTGTATTCCTCGAAAAACTAATCTATTCTTTATTGCCTTGAAAAATAAAAGAATTAATTAATTAACTAAGAGTGTGGCCCTCTCCAGAAGGCTTAAACAAATAAAAATAATTAAGTGGCCTTGTTACAAACCCAATAAATAAAATAAATCCTAAGCTAAAAATAAAAGAAAAAGGGTCTTCAATGCTTACTCTTCTAGTCCCTTTTAATGCCTCTGCTTTAGATGAACCCCAAAGTTACTAATGTGTGATTGCAACCTGCATCTGCAAGCTCTTGTACTCTTCCATCAGGTGATAAGGGTTATATACTGAAATGAAGGAGACCCTGAGAGGCTCAAAGAGGCCTTTTGAGGAAACCTTTTGGGGACCTCAGAGGGCTCTTCGAGGGCTCGTTTGAGGGCTCATCGCATGATCAACCGCTTCCTTGCAAAACAAAATTATAAAACACGAACAAAACACATAAAAACTAGACGAGAATTCAATGTTAATTCAAAGAAAATTACAAAAACAATAATTTAACTACTAAGAACAAAATAATTATATGTAACAACTATGAACTAACATGTAACAAACTAAAACACTAAATGATAAAATAGCAAAACTAACTAAATAACTAACAATCAAGAAACTAATCAACTACTAACAAATTATGAAACTAACAATCAAACTAACTACTTAACACTAAGAATCAATATAACTAAATGAAAATAAACTAAATAAATTAATCAACTAATTAATTATGAAACAAGAAATAAAATAACGTGCAACAACTAATTAACCATAAGAAAACAAAATATGCTAACCATATAAATGAATTGAAATTGACTAACTCAAATGGATGTAAGAAAACAAAAATGTGAATTCAAGACATAAAGAAGCTAACTAACAAACTAACTTATATCTATTTCAACTAATCAATAATTAACTAACTAACTAATTAAGAAACAAGAAGAGAGCATTAACTGAGTTTAGTTTCAAAATATTAAATCTAGCAAGATACTAACTAATTCAAAATGCTGACTTGCTGTGAAAAGAAATAAACACCCGACATGCAAAAACTAAAATTACTTCCCACTAGTAAATCGGCTGATAGCCGACTCTATAAAAAAAAAACAAAAATGGTTGATTTTTAAACCACTAATTCTGATTTAATGAATGAAATAAAAAGTCTGGAATAAAAATAATTATCTAACTGATAAGAGAAGATAGAAATTAAATCTACGTTATTTGGCTGAATTAAAAAAATTAAAACACTAATCTACTTTCTATCGATTTTTCCTAATCTAACAAATAACTAACTAAAAACTAATTTAATATTAATGAAGGCTTAAATGCATGCATTGAATAGTAAATAACTAACCTAGAACTGTTTTTAAACAAAGAAAAATAACATCGACTTGACGTAATTTAAAAAGATTAAAAAAAACTAAATCGGCTAATAAAAAAAACATTAATTGATCTAATAAATATCGAGTATTAAAAACTTAATATGGACTAAACCTAACCTAGATATAACATAAACTAAATTAAAAATTACTAAAATAACAGAAATACTCTAAGATAAATCTATTGATTTGAATAAAATACTATTATTCTACATAAAAAATCAAGAAAATCAGCTAAACTACATTAAACTATTTTATTTTATTCTTTTTATATTTTCAGATGATAAAAATAAAACTTATCTAATCTATATACAATAATATGATAAACTCATGCAATAATATGATGAACTACATGCAGAAACTAAAACTATGAAACTACAAAGAGATGGGGGAGAAGAAACATACCTTCCAATCCGTTTCTGACGGAGGGGTTGAGAAAAATAAAGTAGTCTTACCTTTGAGTTGCACTTGCCTCCATCGAGTGGGGGGTAAGAAGAATCAGTGTCAGAGAAACTTGTAGAAGTAAGATGAAACTGAGAGAGAAAGGAAGAGATTGAGGGAAAACCGATTGGGAACGAGAAGGAGGAGAAAGAGAAGAGAAGAGAAGAGGGAAAAGAGGCCTGCATTTTCTCTGAAGGTAAAAATGTATTCTATGGATGAAAATAAGGTTTTTATACTAGTTAGTTAGGTTAAAACATGATTTTCTAAACACTCCATTAAATTTTCAAGTATTTCAATTAGGCTTCTCTAGAAAAATGTGTCTCAAAAATACACACTTAAATAAAATAAAATACTAGTTAAACACCTTTAAACTAATAAGTCTAATAATTAAAAGAGTTCTAAACTAAACAAAACACTAAAAAATGCAGAGAAGAGCTTGAAATATGCAATTTTACCTATATTTTTAATTTCAAAGCAGTTTCTCAAAAACACTAAAAAGAATGAGTTTTTAATATGATTTTTTTATGGATCATGTATAAAATAGTATGAATAAAATACAAAATATATGCATGATCAAATTCTCTCATGCTCATCGGTTACTAGTCCTCGAGCAAACTGACCCTAAATAACAAAAAGCAAAAAAAAACTAACAAGGCAAAAACCTAACTCACTTTCGTAGGAATCACAATTGCATTTAGTGTATGCAACAAGCCCTTTAAACCCCTGGGTTACCTCAGTGGATGAGTAAGGTCTTATGAGGGTTTGCAGTGATGCTGCCCACAAACATCTATGTCATGTATGCATAAAAATTCAACTTCAAAAAGTATTATGCAGTTAAGGAGTTTGTCTTCAAAAATATTTTATGCCATTACATTATCAAAACATAATTAAAGTCTTTTACAGGCCACCACAAAATAAAACATTTTCTTTTACTTTTCTAAATATTATAATCATTTATACTTTATTCTCAAAAAAATAAATATATAAATGTCATTATTTACTTATCCTCATTCATGTGATTTCTGCACAGGTTTTCTCAATACTTATTCCTAAGCAGTGAATTTAATCTTTATGCGCTTAATTTTCTTTCTTTTTATTTTTCTTTTTCTTTTCTTTTTTTACACTTTTTCTTTCTTTTTGTTAAGCACTATTTCAAATTTCAAATTTTCGTGACCGATGTAATGAGCTTTTGGTCAGTGACTCACAGGCCAGACGACCTTAGAGCACCAGATACAAAGTATTCCTCAGACTTGCTTGCTCGAGTCACTAAACCTTCAATTTTCATAGTTTTATGTATAGTTTGCTTCTTGTCATGTGCAATGTCAACATCTATTAAGCTCTCTATAAAGTTCATGTAACGGGCTTTCGTGCTAGTGACTCCCAAGCCAAATGGCTTTAGGGCACCAGGTGTAAACACCCCTCAGGCTCTACTTGCTCGAACAAAATAGGCCACAAATATTAACTTAGACAAAGAAGTGATTTCCTTCATTATCCTTTTCGACATGAGAATCAAACACTTTAACTTGTGTCTGAGTTTAGTTATTGGAGAATACGAAGATATCAAACTACTAAATGTATGCTCATTTTCCTTTTTGAGCTCTTTTTTTTTTTTATTCATTTGCTTAGTTTTCAAAAATAAAACTATGCACAATCATACTTATGATTCAAAATAAACTTCAGCATGCATCTATCGCCATTTCTTTGAAATCCACATAAATAAGCATGTTTTTCTAGATCAGTGTCAGAATTCTTTTTTGTGGGGCTTAAAATTTCTCTAAAAACATTAGATTATGTAAAGCATTTATATAAGGTCAAACTCATTCCTTAAAAGCTCAATTTTTATGAGTTTTCATCAATATACAAGTACAAAGACAAAAAAAATGGGTATGCAAATTACACCCTCCTCCATGCTTGAATGGCATTGTCGTCAGTGGCAATTTCTCATTCTTGCATGAAACTAGATGAATGCACATGAGAAACAGAAGAAATAGAGGGAAAGTAGTAGAAGTCACCTGATCTGCATTGTAGAATCTTACCTGATGCTGCTTTGTACTGGCTCTGTAGAGATTCTACCTGTCTCAATATTTAAAACTTATAAAAATGCACAAAATGCAATGCATACATGATCTAACATTCATGCTCATGAACAAGGAAATAAACAAACACATCCTAAGAAAACTATGAAAGAACAAAAAATCTAATCCTAAAAATACAACATACAAACACTATGCACTGACTCACTCATCAACAAGGTCAATGGCCTCGATGTCCTGACTAACCACGACATCAGAAATATAGGGCTTCAACTGTTGCTCATTGACCTTGAGGGTCTTGTTCGTATGAGGATAAAAAATAACTATTGCACCATGTGAGAACACATCTTCTACTATGAACGGGCTGTCCCATCTGGATCTCAGTTTCCCTGTAAAAAGATGGAGTTGCTAATTAAAAATTCAAACCTTCTGTCTAAGCTCAAATTATTTTCTCAAAATATGTTGATTATGAAAATGCTTAGTTCGAGCCTTGTAGATCTTGGCACTCTCGTAAGCCTTATTTTGTAATTCCTCAAGCTCACACATATGTAGTTTACGCTCTGCGCCAGCTTGGGCCATATCAAAATTGAACTTCTTAATTGCTCAGTATGCTTTATGCTCCAACTCAATAGGAAGATGACATGGCTTTCCAAAATTTAAGCGATAAGGGGACACGCCAATCAGAGTCTTGAAAGCAGTCCTATAAGCTCATAATGCATCATTAAGGCACTAAGAGCAGTTCTTTCGGTCTAGCCAGACTGTCTTTTCAAGAATTCTCTTGATCTCCTTGTTGGAGACCTCAACCTAGCCACTCGTATGTGGATGATATGGTGTAGCAATCCGATGTTGTACAGAGTACTTCCTGAGTAAGGAAGCAATATGCACATTCTTGAAGTGCTTACCCCCATCACTAATCATCACTCTGGGGACATCGAACCTACTAAAGATGTTGTGTTTGATAAATTGAAGCACCTCTTTATGATCATTGGTTTGTGTGGTCACAACATCGACCCACTTGGATACATAATCGACCACCACTAAAATGTAAACAAAATCGAACGATGGCGAGAAGGAACCCATAAAGTTGATGCCCCAAACATCAAAAATCTCTACGACAAGAATGGGAAGGGGCATCATATCACGCTTGAAAATGGTCCCTATTTGCTGATAGCGTAAGCACCTCCTACAAAACTCATGAGCATATCTATGCAGTGTCGGCCACCAAAATCCATACTGGAGGACCTTTGCAGCGGTCTTTCGGCTAGAAAAGTAGTCTCCACAAGCCAAGAAATGACAAAACTCAAGAATAAATGCAAGCTCTCCATTAAGAACGCAGCTTCGAATCATCTGGTCAGGACATAATCGAAACAACTCTGGATCCTCCCAGAAATAATGTTTTACCTGCGTCATAAAATGATCTCTCTCATTTTTGTTTCAATGCGCAAAGAAGTCTCCGGTCACCAGGAATCTGATGATATGCACAAACCAGAGCAAACGCTTAACATGAAGAAACTCTTCATTCGGGAAGAAATCATCAATCTATCCCTTATCAGTGGATGTCTCCACATCCAGTATGGACAAATGATCTGCTACAAGATTCTCGCATCCACTCTTATCTTAAATCTCGAGATCAAATTCTTGTATCAGAAGGATCCATCGGATGAGACGCAATTTGGTATCTTTTTTACTCATTAGATAACGCAAAGCGGCATGATCAGAGTAAACGATAACCTTAGAGCCCAATAAATATGAATGAAACTTCTCGAGGGTAAATACCACAACTAACAGTTCTTTCTCAGTGGTCGTATACTTCATCTGAGCATCAAAGAGGGTCCTGCTAGTGTAATAAATGACATGAGACCTTTGTTCTATCTTCTAGCCTAAAATGGCTCTTACTGCGTAATTCAAAGCGTCACACATGATTTCCAAAGGTACCGATCAATCGAGAGCTCAAAGAATAGGTCCAATGGTCAGGGCCTCCTTCAGAGAAAAATGCCCTCAGACAGGCATTATCAAAGCAAAATGGTTGATCTTTAGAGAGCAGGTTGCATAACGGTCTAAAAATCTGGCTAAAATCCTTGATGAACTACCGATAGAAATGTGTATAAACTAAGAATGAACATACCTACCGCACAGAGGTCGGTGGAGATAATTTGGCAATTGACTCCACTTTAGCCTTATCGACCTCAATCCCTTTCTCAGACACAATATGTCTAAGAGAAATCTTCCACTGAACCATAAAATGACTCTTCTCCCAACTAAGCACAAGATTTGTCTTCATACAATGTTTAAGTAATCTCGATAATTTTTGAAGACAATCATCAAAGGAAGAGCCATACACCAAAAAGTCATTCATAAATATCTCCAAGACGTCATCCACCATGTGGGAGAAAATGACCATCATGCACCTCTGAAATGTTGTGGGGGCATTGCAGAGTCCAAACGACATTCTCTTAAATGCGAAGGTGTCATAGGGACAGGTGAAGATAGTCTTCTCCTGGTCCTCGGGGTGAACAACTACCTGATTGTATCCTAAATAACCATCTAAGAAACAAAAATACTGTTGGCCCGTGAGTCTCTCTAAGAACTGGTCGATGAACGACAACGAAAAGTGATCATTCCATGTTGCATTGTTCAACTTTCGATAATCAATGCATATTCACCACCCCGTGGTAGTCCTCGTAAGGACACTTTCTCCTTTCTCATTGATTGCAATGGTGAACTCAGACTTCTTGGGGACAACCTAGGTGAGGCTCACCTATTGACTATCGAAGATGTGATAAATGATCCCTGCATCCAACCATTTGACTACCTCCTTTCTTCACCACCTCCTTTATGTGGGGATTTAACCTCATTTGCATCTCTCTTGAGGGCTTGGCACCCTCATCCATGATAATCTGATGCATGAAAAAATAGGGGTTTATCCCCTTCAATCCACCATAAACCATCCAATCACCTCTTTATGCTCATGCAGAACTTGAAGAAGCTTACTCTCCTGAGTGTTAGTCAGGTCTGCAAAAATGACGACGGGGAGAGTCCTATCATTGCCTAAGAAGACATACTTGAGCGAAACTGGTAAGGGCTTTAACTCAAGTTTCGGTGGACTCTCGATGAAAGGTCTGGCAGATTTCTCTGCCAAATCAGGGAATGGTTCGAACTGCCAGGTTCACTGCACTTCTCCTATCAATCTATCAAGCAGACCATGGTTCATTCCTATGAGTGAAGCATCATCCTCGTTCTGAGGTGGATCAGTCAACATCCATACCGGCTCTGTTCTACCAGGTCCTGAATGAAATCGACCTAGAAAGAAGCATCCGCTTCTGTATGGCCCATCGCAGCATTAAAAATGTTCAACCTCGTCTTCCTTTTGCCAAACGAAACATCCATCGCATCAGTGTGGCAATTAATGCACGCGTTGGCAGTAGCAAGGAAGGAGCGACCAAGAATAATGGGTGTCTGCCTCACACCATCCACTCCCTCTATATCCAAAATGATGAAGTCTACAGGAAAATAGAAATCTTCTACCTTGACCAACACATCCTCAAGAATCCCTCATGGGACGTTAACAGAGTGTTCTGCTAGCTGCATGGTCATTGACGTTGACTTTATCTTCTTTAATCCAAATGTGTCATAAAAGAAACCCGATAAGATATTCACACTTGGCCCAAGGTATAGAAAAGCATGATTGACTATAATGTCTCCTACGACACAAGAGATAATATTAGCTCCTGGGTCCTTGAGCTTTGATGTAGTTTGGTGCTGGACCACTACACTCACCTACTCAGTCAGATAAATCGTCTTCGGCACATTGGACCACAACTTTCATTTCTACATACAAAGCTCCTTCAAAAACTTTGCATATGCAGGGACCTGCTGGATGGCGTCAAGCAGGAAGAGGTTTATCTGAACGTGCTTGAATATCTCAAGCATCTCTTGCATCTTCACCCCTGCTTGCCGAACGACTTCGACTTTCTTCTGCAACCTCCCTCATTCTATATTGTTTCTCGCTCCTAAGGGTTATAATCGCTTGCACCTGCTCTTGATGGGCATCTGTTCTATGTAGGCCATGCATAGACTTCTTACCCCTAGGGTTAACCACCGATTGACTAGGCAGTGTTCCCTCGCACCACTTGCTTAGCGCCTCGGTGAGCTGTCCCATCTGCATTTCTAATTTGGCAATAGACTGCATGTGGGAGCTCAGATTCACCTTGATATCTGAGAAGGCCTGCAACATCTTGTCCTCGAAGGACTGATTGGATGCAGGCTCCTAGGATAAAGGCTAACTAAACAAAGGATGGGTTGAAGGAAAACTAGACCACTGGAAACCAGGTGCATAACTGCCTTGCCTGGGTGGGTTTTGGGAAGGTACATAGGAACGTTGTGGATTCCTCTACAAGAAATTAGGATGGTTTTGCCAACCCGGGTTATAAGTACTGGAATATAGGTTGGGCACGGGTTTAGCAAAACCTTGCGCCATCTGAGCTTGCTTCTGGACAAACTCAGGGTAATGTGGCACCGCGAGGTAGTCAAATACATGGTGTGCTGGGCTAGCACACAACGCATGGCTAAGGAGGGATTGAACAACAGCTGATCCAATTTTTGGGACAGCAAGTCGACCTTGTTTTGCAACTCCAGGTGTGTCCCTAACTCGTAAATGCCAGCCTTCCTAGCTCCATCTTGTGCAGGTGCAACCCTCTCAGATCGTGAGGCTGAAGCGTGGTGCATCGAATTCTCGCTCAGGGTTTCAAATAGGACCCATGCCTCATCTTCAATCTTTAGCATGAAAGTGCCCCCACAGGCTGCATCAACCATCTGACGATTCTTTTTGGTCAGCCCATCGTAAAAGTACTACACCAGTTGCCAATGGGGCACCTGGTGGTGGGGACACTTTTGGAGAAGATCATTCATCTTCTCCCATGTCTCATGTAATTGTTCTCCCTCAATCTGCGAAAAGTTGGTGATGTCTTTTCGAAACTGGTTCGTCTTACCAATTGAAAAGTATTTCTTGAGAAACTCTCTTTGCATCCATTCTCAAGTGGCAATTTGAACCATATTTAAGGCCTTCAGCCAGTGCTTGGCTTTGTCCTTGAGGGAGAATGAGAACAACTTCAACGCATCATCCTCAAAATTATTGATTCAAACCATAGAGAAAATCTCAAATAACTCATCGAGAAGACATTAGGGGTCTCATTGCTAAGGTCATAAAAGGATGGTAGCATTTGAATGACACTGGCCTTGATTTCGAATTGGTTTGCTCATACATTAGGTCTTGTGATGCAGAAGGCGGGAGTGTAAGCATGGGTAATGAAGTACTCCCTTAGAGGATGAGTCAATTATTGATCCTCAGCGATGGGGCTGGATCTGCAGACTTTCCTAACAAGGGACTCAGGATCCTCTAGAGTGTCCACAAGCTCGAGGTCAAGCGAGAGTCGCCCTTGCATACATCTGAGGGTAGACCGGTGTAGAAACTATTCTAAAGAAGAATTTTCTACCTACCTAACGCACAAACGTGATCAAACCACAAAACAGGCAAAATAAAATAAAGCAGAAAAAATAGTAAACACACATCATACACTTGCACCCAAACAAATATTTTGCAAAAAACAAACTATGAACATGGCACCAATCGTGCAGAGTCACCTCCTATGGGTAGCCTAACAGGTGGGCCGTGCAAAAATAGTAAACTCGTCTTTAGGGCTCACAAGCACGTGGTTTTACAATCCTAAGTACTGAAACAAACTAACAATCCTAAGTAATAAGCAAAAAAGTAAACTAGCAACCCTAAATAAGTAACAAAAAGAAAATTAACAATCCTAAGTAAAACGAGAACACACAATGGCCAATAAAGTGAATACTCGTATTTCTATCACCATTTCCTGAAAACGACATAAAAAAATTGGTGTACATTTTATGAACTAGATTTTTAAAACAATATTTTTAATAAAAATAGTGTTAAAGCCAAACACGAAATACTAAAAACTGGCTCACATGAGTGGTGGAGTCTAGGTCAATCTCAGAGAATGGGAGAAACACTTTGTATTCTATAGAAAACTAATCTACTCTTTATTGCCTTGAAAAATAAAAGAATTAATTAATTAACTAAGAGTGCGGCCCTATGCAGAGGGCTTAAATAAATAAAAATAATTAAGTGGCCTTGTTACAAACCCAATGAATCAAATAAATAAAATAAATCCTAAGCTAAAAATAAAAGAAAAAGGGTCTTCAATGCTTAAGCTTCTAGTCCCTTTTAATGCCTTTGCTTTAGATGAACCCCAGAGTTACTAATGTGTGATTGCAACCTGCATCTGCAAGTTCTTGTACTCTTTCCTCAAGTGATAAGGGTTATATACTGAAATGAAGTGGAACCTAAGTGGGTCAAAGGGACCTTTTGAGGAGACCTTTTGAGGACCTCATAGGGCTCTTTAGGGGCTCATTTGTGGGCTCACCGCACAATCAACTGCTTCTCTGCAAAATAGAAAAACTAGACGAGAATTCAATGTTAATTTAAAAAAAAATAAAAAAAACAATAATCTAACTACTAAGAACAAACTAACTACATGTAACAACTATACACTAATATATAACAAACTAAAGCACTAAATGATAAAATAGCAAAACTAACTAAATAACTAACACTCAAGAAACTAATCAATTACTAACAAATTATGAAACTAACAATCAAACTAAATACTTAACACTAAGAATCAATATAACTAAATGAAAACAAACTAAATAAATTAATCAACTAATTAATTATGAAACAAGAAATAAAATAATGTTCAGCAACCAATTAACCATAAGAAAACAAAATATGCTAACCATATAAAATTTTTTGAAATTGACTAACTCAATTGGATGTAAAAAAACAAAAATGTGAATTCAAGACATAAAGAAGCTAACTAACAAACTAACTTATATCCATTTTAACTAATCATGAATTGACTAACTAACTAATTAAGAAACAAGAAGAACGCATTAACTGAGTTTAGTTTCAAAATATTAAATCAAACAAGATACTAACTAATTCAAAATGCTGACTTGCTGTGAAAAGAAATAAACACCCGACATGCAAAAACTAAAGTTACTTCCCACTAGTAAATCGGCTGATAGCCTACTCTATAAAAAAAAATGATAATGGCTAATTTTTAAACCACTAATTCTGATCTAATGAATGAAATTAAAAGTCTGGAATAAAAATAATTATCTAACTAATAAGAGAAAATAGAAATTAATTCTACGTTATTCAACTGAATTAAAAAAATTAAAACACTAAACTACTTTCTATAAATTTTTTCTAATCTAACAAATAATTAACTAAAAACTAATTTAATATTAATAAAGGTTTAAATGCTTGCGTTGAAAAGTAAATAACTAACCAAGAACTGAGTTTAAAAAAAAAAAAAGATCTACTTGACGCAATTTAAAAAGATTCAGAAAACTACAAAAAAGCTAAATCGACTAATAAAAAAAACTCATTAATTGATCTAGTAAATATCGAGTATTAAAAACTTAATATGGACTAAATATAACCTAGATCTAACATAAACTGAATTAAAAATTACTAAAATAATAGAAATACTCTAAGATAAATCTACCAATTTGAATAAATACTATTATTCTACGCAAAAAATCAAGAAAATCGGCTAAACTACATTAAACTATTTTATTATCTTTTCTTTTTATATTTTCAGATGATAAAAATAAAACTAATCTAATCTATATGCAATAAATATGCAATAATATGATGAACTCATGCAATGATATGATGAACTACATGAAGAAACTAAAACTGAGAAACTAGAGAGAGATGGGGGAGAAAAAATGTACCTTCAAATCCGTTTTTGATTAAGGGGTTGAGAAAAAGAAAGTGGTCTTACCTTTAAGTTGCACTTGCCTCCGTCGAGTAGGGGGAAGAAGAATCAGTGCTAGAGAAACGTTATAAGAAAGATGAAACTGAGGGAGAAAGGAAGATATCGAGGAAGAACCGATTGGGAACTAGAAGGAGGAAGAAGAGAAGAGAAGAGAAGAGAAGAGGGAGAAGAGTCCTGCATTTTCTCTGTAGGCAAAAATGTGTTCTATGGCTGAAAATAAGGTTTTTATACTAGTTAGTTAGGTCAAAACACGATTTTCTAAACATTTCATTAAATTTTCAAGTATTTTAATTAGGTTTCTCTAGAAAAATATGTTTCTCAAAAATGCACTCAAAAATAAAATAAAATACTAGTTAAACACCTCTAAACTAATAAGACTAATAATTAAAAGAGTTTTAAACTAAACAAAACACTGAAAAATGCAAGGAAAAGCTTGAAATATGCAATTTTATCTATGTTTTCAATTTTAAATTAGTTTCTCAAAAACACTGATAAAAATAAGTTTTTAATATAATTTTGCGATGAATCATGAATAAAATAGTATGAATAAAATGCAAAATATATGCATGATAACTAATCAATTATTGAATGTATATATATATATATATATATATATATATATATATATATATATATATATATATATATATATATTAGCAATTTCAATTGCATTCATGGATAATAGCAATACTTGTCCTTGAGCATCAAACCTTCATTCCCAGCTGCGACCTCTTCATTGGAGCTTGCATTTTCTCTTCTGCATGGAGAGCAAAATTGAAATTCTGACCGGTGTTCGCATTCGATCCAACTATATGACCCTTACTTACATCTACTTTCTAAGAAAGGTCCACATTAACCTCCACCCCTTGGCCAGGTACCTCCTCCACTCTCTCACAATTGCTACTACAGGTGGTCGCATCTGTAACTTCATTTATTCGGGCATTGAGATTATCAACAACCTTAATGCTAGCCAATGGGCCACCTTCCCCGTCCTTATATGCTGTCGGTATGGGAGACAAGATTGTGCCTATAAGCTGCTCAACTTTTTCTACACATTCTGTCTTAAATATAAGCTACTTTGAAATTTGTAGTCATTCACTATATGACAAATTAAGTTTTTATTTCAGCTCACTGTTTGAGCACAACTATATGTCATTATCAAGGGTGCATTTTTGGTAGAAAATGTCGAACACCCATATTTTTGGCTTTGAATGTAGCTCTCTCTACACACTTATGTATAGTAAGCCGTGCTTCCAAATTACCAGGATGACTCAGTTCATTGTTCTTCGTTGGCTTTTATTGTTGTGCTACAACAATAGAAGATGATGTGAGTGTAGACTCCTTTGTTGTCTTCTTCTTATTGACCATATTTTATTAATAAATATATTTGAATTTTTCTATAATAACAAGACAAAGAATATTGAACATACATTATAAAAAACAAACAAACTATTTGTGTTTCAAAAAGCATTTCAAAAAAAAAAGAAACACTGTGCTTACCAAAAATACTAAAAAACATTTTATTCAAAAAAATAAAACAAAACACTATTTGATTCAACCGTTAAACAAAAAGAAATAATATTTGTTTCAGCTATTAAACAAAAGAGAACATTGTGCTTACTAGAAAAATACATTATCGATGGTTCGTCAGTGATGAAGTGCCTCCAATGAATAGTTGCCGAAAATAGTTGACAAAAATAGTTACCGAAATGGAAGCAGATTGGGGGCCATTGGTTGGGGATAAAAGATAAAAAAAGCCTTAGATTATGCACAAATAATCAGGTTGGGGACCACAACAAATTTATAAATGATTCGAGAATATATTTTGCAAAAAATAATAAATACCGCATATTTTTCATAATTGCACAAATATTTAAGTAAGCTATTTGCAATATAAGGTGACTCATAAATTACTTTTGCAAGATCATGCAATATATGCAAATAAATAAGATATTTACAAATTCAGTGGTAAGTGGTAGGTAGAGTTTCACAGATAAATTTAATAGATTTTTAGAAGTATATGCAAAAACATAGGATGTTTGCAAATTTAGTGGTAAGTGGTATGTGAAGTTTCAGAGATAAATTTATGTGATTTCATAAAGTATATGCAAAATAATAAGATATTTGCAAATTTAGTGCAAGTGAAGTTTCACACATAAATTTATATAATTTCGTGAAAGATATGCCAAAGCGTAGGATATTTAAGATTTTGGTAGTTTCAGTTTCACCAAAAAATCATAAATAAAATTCATGCGAGTTCGTGAATTCTAAATAAAAAAACCTATGATTCTGGATTTAAGTGGGAGTTGGACCTAGCCGATGGGCGGTACAATTTTATCATAAGAAGGCATCAATTCTCAGTTATGAAGGATAAAAAGTTCTTAATGATGTAAGATATTTGTGATTTTGGACGTAAGGAGAATATAAAAAATTATAAGGTTTTTAAAAGATCGGGTCAAATTATTCGTGCAGTATAGTTATTTTTTGTTAAAAAACTGTACTTGTGGAATCACATTGCATCTTAGGGCTGTCAACCAGTCGGGTACCCGACATATTAAGGTAAACCTGATTACGCCCAAATTACAAATTGCTGGGTTTGAGCTTGGTAGAATAATAAATATGAAAAAACTCCCTAATTTTAAAAATTTATTTTTATCAAAAATACATATAAAATACTCAGGTTAGGTCGGTTACCCTGCAAAAATCATGACTCAAACCCAGCCCATATATTGCTTAGGTTGAGTTCTAATCGACCCAAATATTATTCGGGTCAGCACTTTTCATGCCGATACCCAACAATTCGTGTCCAAGTCAGGTCAAGTACCCAGTACAAACAGGACCCGTTGACAGCCCTAATTGCACCGGATCCCCACTCCAAGGAAAGTATGGTCTCAAGTGGGTCGTCCTTTTAGAGTGTAGTGGAGGCCGCTCAGTTGCATCATGCATTGAAATTATGGGGCAGGATTTAGGATACATTTCAATAACAAACTTGATAAACAAGGATGGAAAATAGCTTTTCAGGTAGTTGTTTCAAGCCATTGGAGGTTAGGAACCTCACTATTTTCCAAGGTGGGAATATCTCAGAAATCTCATATTATCACAGAAGTGCCGAATGTTGTGAGAGAAAAAGTTTTACTACCAATCTGGTGCGGCTCAATTAGTTGTATGCTTATCGGTAAAGATTTCCTCCGTTCGTAGGGTATCCCAAACTCTGCATTATAGTGAGACACATGCGTGTGGGATTCATAGTGGGAGACCAGTTTGAAACTCAGACGATGGGCTCCATCTAGTGATCTCTCTTGCAGAGTGGTTATGCAACCAAGATAGATTCACTCTGCTAAGGACCTTCTTGTTGATTGGATTCGGAAGGATAAACCACCTTATCGGTTTCCAGTGTGAGAGATTTGATTGATGTAAACCTGTCATTGTGTCTGCTTATACAACTTAAAAAAAAAATGCCTCTCAACATAATAAATAAACCATGTTAACACATCTACGCAGTTAAATCTAACATTTTGGTGGCTAAATCCGCTCAAACAAAATCGTGTTCTACTATGTGGCATCATGGTTCAAAACCATCATATGCTCTCTCTCTCTCATCTGACGCAAAAAAAATATCGTGTTATTCCATAAGAAAAACATGGCCCAAAGTGTGATCCAATAAAAAAAGAGTGGATACTTTCATATGTCTATATTTGTTGTAGCCGATCAAGTTCAATTTATATTTAACTTTTTTTTTTATCGGATCACACCTTGGAACATGCTTTTCTGATGTAATAACACTATTTTTTTGTGTCATGCTATTTTCATCATTTCATGTATTGTGGGCAATCGATGTTTGATATAAAATCTGCTGACACGTTACAAATCATGTATGTATATCACTTCTATTAGGTCTGACAATTTTTTTTTTGAAAAAGTGGTCATTTCTAGGGCTGTCAATGGGTCAGATGTACCTGCCCGATTCAAAATCATGCATTGAGGTTTGGGTCAAAATACCAAAACCCAAATGTGAAAAAGAGCGGGCGTGAGACTAGATTTTGAAACCCGATCGGGATCGAGTATAGGAAAACAAGAGATTGGAGCCCTCTTTCACGTGAAAAGACAATGTATACGACCAATATGCTACACAACTTTTCTTGCAAAAAATGGGAACATTTCTCCTGTATCGTTATACCTGAAATTTAATTGGACCAGATCCAATCCGATGATATTAGTAGAAATGGGTCTTTGGAGTTGAGAAATTATGTCGGATCAGGTATAAGCTCTTTTATGTCCGACCTAATGATTATTTGAACCTGAACCCCGTTACTGTATATTTGAACAGCTTAGGCGTTTGACTTACGGATCCAAAACTGCAGTACCAAGGCCCGACTCCACCTTCTTCTGCGGCTTCATATCAAGTGATCCGGACAGGACAACACGAGTGTGTGCCCCCAAAAAATAAAAGAACCCATGAACGAGGTGGGCCACAATGTTGTCAGTATCGGAATTGGCCCTGAATCGTCGTTTGGCCAACAATTCAGGTGAATTGGCCTATACCGATTCAATCGGCTTAAAAAATAATTAAAAAATATTTCATGTCAATCAGAACGTGACACATGTTAAAGTCATAAAAATAATATTAAAAGAACATTAGAAAATTAATTTTAAGCATGTTTTTTACATTTATTGAAAAATAGCAGATTCAGGTTAGTATGGTATCGCTTTTCGGCCATACAATACAAATCGGCCGATTCAGGCCGATACTGACAACATTGGTGGAACAGCGTGTCCTGTCCTGTCTGCAGACATGAAAGGATAGGACACATTGCCCCTGTCCTCCCTGTTCATGATACAAACGTCCAATGTCAACCTAGGCTCTAATCCGCCCCGTTGACAGACTTAGCGATTTCTACTCAATAGCAGAGTACCTTCGACAGTAGCCAATATTTATCCATAAATATCTGTCCTTCCAGATTCAACTCTTATATCATTCAGATCCAGACTCAAGGCTTCAAATCTTTTGTCTGTGTTTCAAATTCGGATTCCGGTATAACATGATCAGACCCGTATCCGGTCCATTGACACCCCAGCACCTCGTAATCCGCCCAAAACCGAAGCGCAGAACAAGCACAGATGAAGAAACCAAGGAAGCTCCCATCTTTCACCCTCTCTCTCAAAAAATGAAGAAGCTCTCCCTCAAAAAATGAAGAAGCTCTCCCTCTTGCTCGATCACGGAAGGCTATGTGGGGATCCCATTGTTCTCAGATTCCCCACTTTGTCACACGTTTTCTCTCATTACCGCCCACCCACCTGCGTTCCTCCCTCTGCTGCTCTTCTCTGCAACACCCACAGTCGCTCATTTCCGAATGCCAACAACAATAAGAACAGAAATCAGAACGTTCGTTTCTTTGTTGGTCGCGGTGTCTTCGTCTCTAGCTCACACCCAGAAAAGCAACCTCGAGGGAGACATCTTTGCCAAGTACCCACATCGACTCTTTCAACGGATGAAGAAATCTCCCCCTCTGCTTACTTCTCTGTCCGCATTCAGTGCAGTAGAGAGTTTGCAGTGAGTTGTTTCATCTTCATGTAGAGAACAACCAAACTGCGATCTGCGTTGTTTTTTGATGTGCTTAGTTTGTTAATGATCAATACGAACTAGTGATTAACATTGGTTTTGTTAAAAAAAACCAACCTTGAGTATCTAGTTTATGAGCTTTGAAGAAAACTGGTGGCTACAAACTGCTGTGTTTGGTTGCATAATGACTTGAAAGCATGTTCGGCACCATATGGTTTCTAAATTGTGTTAGGTTCTTTTCCCACGTATATGTGGTACTCTATGTCAACACAAATAGAAGTCTGAGATTTATCCTAAGGGCTTGTCTCAAAGGACGGTTAAGATGGTTGACAATTTGCATAAGCTAGTAGTTTCTTAACTGGTATTATGCATGTTGTGGATGGTTAATATCCACATGATAATGAGCTGTTACTGATTGTAGAATTATTTGATACCTTCATATTATATCAGGATATGTCCAAGTATTATCTCCCCTAGTTTGTTCAATCTATCTAGTTATCAGATAAAAAAAAATTACCAAAAATAATTTGGTATAACTGGTTAGAGTAGGTGTGTCTCTCGACCTGAATGTTCAGGGTTCAAATTTCACTGTTTGTTCGCACTCTTTAAGCCAGAGAAAAAGAAAACTGTGCTGCAGAAATTCACAGAGATCCTTTTGTTTGAGGTGGTACCTTCCTTGATGTATATTGATTACTTGGAGAAGTAGGAAGCAGGATGGTCTCTATGACAATATGCACATTCTGTTAGACTTGGGCTTGCGTTTACCATGTCCTATGTCTCCATTATGACTTCAGCAGTTCAGCTGCTTGTATCACATACCGCTTACTTCTCTTCACTTGGGCTGGATACATGGATCTAGATAGGTCTGCACTTTGATATCGTTTGTTCTTTGGGAAGTGTTAAATAACCATGAGAATGATAATTAGTGGACAAATTTATATCTGGCACTGAAACTAATTGTGTGTTGCATGTGATAGTTTCATTTCCATTATCTTATGGATAGGGTTCATCTTCGCCTTTTGCTGCTTTCCTCTCACATATCTTTCTATAATATAAAATTAGTGTTAGTGAACAGTAGGGCTGGTAAACAAGCCCAATCAGGCTGTTCAAACTCGGTTAGTTTAGGTTCAGGGTCCACTCTTGCTCGGGCTCGAGCCCTTCTCGAGCTGAGTAGAGCCGAGCCCGAGATCATCAAGATTATGAGCAGAGCTGAGCTCGAGCTGGCTTGTGTAGAATAACAAACTGTTTTTTAAATTTTCATAACGTATTCACTGTGGAATGAGAACCAAGACCTCTTTGTTGCAAGCACATGCCGAAGCCGTCTAACCACTATGTTTTTTATATGTGTTAAATGTACATATAGATGCTCTAATGAGCCTATACAATCTGAACCAAGCTGAGCGCCCTTTCTTCATGCTCGGCTCCATATTCTGAAATGAGCTGCTTGTGGCCCTGCTCATCGAGCCTATTTCGTGAGCCTGAACAAGCTTTAAAGGGGCCAAGCCATGAGCAGCTCAGTTCGTTTGCCCGCACTAGTGAACATGTTATCGGTTACATTGTTAGGAGAAGCATTTTAGGAAGTGTGTAACATCTCCAGCTGAAAAGGTTGCATGCTTGTTCATGCAGGCTATGCTGGAGAGTTGACTTTTGTTGATGAATTCTCAATTCTTGAAGTTACACAGAGCTTGAGACCAGAACTTTGCGTTTTTATATCTCTTTTACTTGCCTTCTTGGTGTGTAACACTATCACATCTTTCTTCATCTTTATATGTGCTATACATATGTATGTATGCTTGTATGTGAATATGTATGCATGCTGACATGTATCTAAGTACATATATATGCATGCATATTTATGTTGATAGTGCTTGATTAGACCTAAGTTGGTTGGATTTTTTAAAATTTGGAAAAGTCTTTTTTTTAAAGCAAACATAAGTCTTTTTTTCAAAGCAAACATACTATGAAATTATCCTTTCTTAGTATTTTGAAATCTCATTCAGCTTTTTCTTTTCCCTGCAAAAAAAGGCTTAATCTCTTTCTTGAAGTAACAATATATAAAAAAAAGCCAGTGTTAAGGGCGTCTTGGTAATCTAAGCTATTTGAACCTAATTTTAAGAAAAAATGGTTTACAACTTGGATAAAACAATATATATGCGTATCAATTCACTCCTCTTATACAAGAGCTGTTCACTGATTTTATAGCTAATGGATCACTATAACACTGGATTTTTTTTTGGGTTATTTTATATTCTAAGTGGATGCAGTTCAAATAGTGGGTGAAGATAAGCTGTTAAATTAAGACCCTTTTTTGTATTTTTCACTTGCAATTAATTATGATGGGTTTTAGTTTGATTCATGAATAAGTGTTTATTCATTGATGTTTCAATATGCTATTATTATTTTTTTAATCTCGGGTATGTTTAATATACTTCGTCATGCACTCTTATGTTTCACTATGATCTTGCTAAATTTATTCTGAGTTTCTATGGGCAAGGTAAAGCCAACTTGTTTTCTTGCATTTTCTTAACAATCTAACTCAGGTAACCTTTGGCAGGATATGTTGTCAGAAGCTCTCTTATGCTTTGGTGCAAGTTCTTCTAGCATTGAAGATTCAGATGATTCTGCAAGTTTGGATAAGGTGAGTTCTTCATAAATATTGGAAATTCATATATCTCTCATATACATGGAACATAAGATGTATATAGCGTTTATTATTTGGCCTCCCCAATCAAACTTTAGAATATTTAAGTCAATCCTAGACATGATCTTCTAAAATGTTTCATAACAATTTAACTCCCTTCTGTACAACATTTCAATTTTATTCTGGATTTGACATGGGTGTAAGAACATTAAGTGAATCAGTATAGAAACCTGCCACTTAGATCTTTGAGCTTGCATATGGCTCTCTTTGGGTTGCCCCTCTAGGTGTCCTATGCATTCACAGACCATCATTTTCTCTATAAGGCTTGGTATCTAGCATGTATATATATATATATATATATATATATATATATATATATATATATATATATATGAGTAATGGGTAGGTGCTAAATGATACTTGCTAAATGAGTTTTTCAGGATTTTTTTTCATTTTATTTTTAAATTCTGACCGTACAGATGTGATCTATGTACTTGATTTTATAGGGATCAGCTCTTGAAGTGTTCAATTCCAACACGGGTGGGTTTTTATAAGGTTCGAAAAAACAACGGTCCAAAATCTTTGTAAATTTTTGAGGCTCCAAATATCAAAATTTTCATCGAAAACACATGATTTAGGTGTGTATTCCTCGTAAATCGACCATGCCCAACACATTTATGGGGTCAAAACTGCACAAAAAACACTGGAAAACCCATTTAGCACGTATCAATTTCACATCTACCCATTTCTCTCTCTCTCTCTCTCTCTATGTGTGTGTGTGCTCCCTAAGAAAAATATATTACATTAGAAACAATTCACAAGTTAATAGAGCAAGTTTGTGGCAGCCATTTTTTTGAGAATCTGCCATTCACAGACATTACATCAAAATAAAGCATTCTTCATGAATATTATCAGCATCATCTTCTAATTTTAGTCCTTCAATTTGCATCAGGCAAGACATGATATCTTGCCGCCAGTCTTGATAATAAGATGCAAGTTTGTTCTGAACAAATTTGAGTGTGGCTTTATAAGTAAGCCTCTCTCCTCAATGAGGTTAAGTAGCAATCTTGAAAAAGAAGAATTGGTGGTATATGAGAAGTGGATGGAAAGCATGGCTGTAAGTGTGTGAAAGCATGTGGAAAGCACATGATAAGAAAGGAAACACCATGATTCATACTTTCAGAGCATGCTCCCTTGGAAGCACACTACCCAAGGGTTGCAGATCAGATAACATAACCCTGATTGGGGTTAATGAAAATAGGCAGAAGCAATAAAGAGAAAGGGATTCTTGTGGCTTGGCAATTTTGGGAAAACCTGGATGCACATATGAATTCTTTAATGGTGTCCTACAGGTTCCAAAATATCTGTAATACAATGACAATTTTGGTTTCCATGCATGCTTCAATGAGAAACAGGAAAAGGAATAAAATAGATAAGGGAGAAAAACATAGCTTCTAAGGTTTCATTGTGGTCCAATTGATACATTAAATTGTATACATGCTAAAATCCTATTAGGATATATTATAAACACATTTACACACCTTTAATGGAACACTCTATCTTAAATTATGTAATCCCCTGTTGCTGACTTATCTAACAGTTATGGCTCAAATGAAGTTCAATGACAATAGTCCTAAGTCACACGGACTCGGCTAGGGAGGTGCCGCACCCGAGTTGACACGCCCCGACACGGGTGCGGCTTCGGACTCGGCCTGGACTCGGTCAACGAGTCGAGGCTGAGTCCGTCCACATTTTGGACTCGGTCAACTTTGACCCAGTCCAAAAATGTCCATTTGTCCCTAAAAAAATGATTTTTTTACATTTTTATTTAAAAAAAGTATATAAAAAGAGGCTGCAGTCACAGACTGTGACTGTGCACACAGACCTGTGTTTGTGTCTGTGCACTTTTTAAAAAAAATAAAATTATATATATATATATATTGCCGAGTCCCCGTGTCCAAAAATTTTAAAATTGCGCCGCACCCGTGTCGCACCTGCACCCGCACCCGTACCCGCACCCATGTGACACTAGCAATATTCACATGCTTACAGGGACTTTTCATTCATACTTGAAATGACATCCATCATGTGATGTTTTTATTCTTACTGGATATTTAGTAGCCCATCCATATGGCTGGGCCTAGATAAATCATGTTTAAATTAATACTTTTATGACAATCAAGGAGAGCAAAAGTTAAGTCCCCACATCAAAAATGGAAAAAAGTGTACCAAACAGCATCAACGGGACACACACACATGCAGTTTGCCAATATTCTATACTCATGAAAAGCATGAATATGTTGGTTGGTAGTTGTTGAATCCTCTGCATCAATTGAGAACCTCACATGGGTGCGGGTGCGACACAGGTGCGGCGCAATTTCAAAAATTTTGGACACGGGGACATGGCTATATATATGTATATATATATATATATCCAATGTGTGTATATATGTGGATATTGTCCTCTAAAGTTTGGCACCAGCATGAGTGTTTTTACAAACTTTGTAAATTGTACTTTTACCAGAGTTACCGGAAGCGCCTAAGTAAAGGGGGAAGCGTGCTTCGGAAGCGCGAAACGTCGCGCTTCCGAAGCGTGAGGGGAAGCGCCCCCCTTTTTTGGGAAGCGCGCTTCCCTTTTATGGGAAGCGCGTTTCCCTTTTATGGGAAACACGCTTCCCCCATGTTTCCCCCACGCTTCCACCTCGCTTCCTTATTTTTTTCATTTTTTTCACTTCCCCCTCGCTTCCGGTTCGCTTCCTAGGTCGCTTCCTAGGTAGCTTCCGAGACAGTTCAGAATTTTCTTCTAAGTGGTCCCACGCTTCCCCGCTTCCTAAATTTTTGAAAGTGCCTCGCTTCCCGCTCACGCTTCCCGTATCGCTTCCCGCTCTCGCTTCCTCGACTGGTAACTCTGACTTTTACCCTTGCAGAAAGAGGGGTCCGGGGGCAGCGCCCCCTTGATTTTTTTTCCTGTGGCTTATGTTTGAGACTCATGCTATATATATATTTTTAAAAAAATATATAAAAATATCATTTCTTTTGCCCAAAAAATGGACAAAAATAGACTCGGTCAGCGTTGACTGAGTCCAAAACATGGACGAACTCGGCCCCAGTGCGTTGACCGAGTCCGACTCTTCGTTGACCGAGTTTGGCCCGTGTCCGTGTCCGCACCAGTGTCGGGGCGTGTCGATGCAGGTGCATCGACCCCCTAGCCGAGTCCGTGTGACATAGCTCAGCAATGTATTATTTAGAGCTTTCCTTGGTCCTTCAACACTATCACTTTTTGGCCATTTCTTTCTTATCTGGGTTTTTTTCTGAAAACTCAAATAAGAAAACATGCACCTTTGTGGCTCTGGTTATGGTTGGGGGTTCAAACAAACATCAAACAAAGAACCAAATTGAAAACAAGAAATTGAAACAAAAATGGTTTGGGCACAACTATGCAGCAAATCAGAACCCTATGTTTCTGTAAAACCTAAGATTTTTTTTTTAATTTGGACCTGGGTCAGACCCTAACCCAGACCCGACTCGGATCCGTCACGGGCTTAGTCGGCTGCGTGCTAATAAAAGCATGCAGCGACAAAGGGAAGGAGGTCTCTCGAAACCTCTTTCCTCCCCTCTGTTCTCTCTCTCGATTGACCCCCCTTGTCGATCTCTGCGTTGCCGAGCACCCCTTTCGGCGACCCCCCTCCTTCCGTCGACTTCCTTTCTCCGGCAGCCTCCCCAGTTCATACGACGGATCCCGCTCGGGCTCCGCGACCCGAGCCATCAATTGTTTACATCTGCAGATGCCATCAAGCTCACAACTCTCCAAGGTAGGGGAAGATTGCACAGAGGACTTGGACAATTGAATTAAGTTCAATTAACTAAAAACGACAATTAAATAAATATATATATACAAATATATATATATATATTTATACGAGTATGCATTTAACTCAAGGATGCGGTTTCGCGATCCTTGTCCTTTACTTGCTGTCATGTCTTTGCTTTGCCGTCGCTCATTGCGCAAAGGTTTTGCGTTGCACTCCTGCTTAGTTTTTACTTTGCCATCGCGCATTGCGCCGAGGTTTTGCGTTGCACTCCTGCTTACAGTCTTTACTTTGCCGTCACGCATTGCGCAAGGGTTTTGCTTTGCACTCGTGCTTAGTCTTTACTTTGCCGTCGCGCATTGCGCAAGAGTTTTGCGTTGCACTCTTGCTTAGTCTTTACTTTGCCGTCGCGCATTGCGCCGAGGTTTTGCATTGCACTTCTGCTTACAGTCTTTACTTTTCCGTCGCGCATTGCACAAAGGTTTTGCATTACACTTATGCTTACAGTCTTTACATTACCGTCGTGCATTGCGCAAAGGTTTTGCGTTGCACTCCTGCTTACAGTCTTTACTTTGCCATCGCGCTTTGCGCCCAGGCTCTTGCTTTTGCATATATGTTGTTACTGTCTTGCTATTGCAGATGACACTTAGGTTTTCGCTCATTGCATACGCTTTAGAGGCATCATCGTGAAGGATGCAAAAAGAGGCATCTACCACTCTCCCTCTTACGACAAGAGTTGAGTCGGGAGCTAGCGATACATCCTCGTCTAAGGAGAGGGATACCTCGCAAGGATCCTGGCTCTTCGAGTACGCAGTTCCTGCATAGTAGACTTGAGATTTAGGGAGCTGCGCAAAAGCATCAAAGACTGCTCAAATCTAAACATTTGGAAGGATGTGATTGGTTGGTTCTGTTGAGAAACCCGTATCCCGTCTATCGAGGCTGGTATCGAGTCATGCGAGGCATGTAGATACCTCGATAGCGAATGAGATTCGAGATAATCATATGCCAGATGTTGGCACAAGTTGTTGGCGGTTTCAAAAGATAAAGAATGCAAAGTAAAGTTTGAGAAGCATTACATCTTTATGAAACACTTCTGCTGAGGCTCCTATTGAGGAGCTATACCCCCTTCATCCTAGAGTACTTGTAGTCGTGCACTACATGCTAGTACTGCGATGATCGGATGAGACGGTCGTGCGACCTCGAATAGTGCTAAATGCGCAATGCTGTAATCACATAAAATGGCCTCACATTCGCCTTCACAGGCAATATGCTTGAGTGGTTTAAAGACCACAACATAGAATGAGTCGTTAGTTAAGCAACCCCTAACGCACCCATTCGCTACTTGTTGTCTGTCAAGGGAGAGGACAAAGCGATACAAAACTCCAATGGACAGGTTGTTAACAACCACCCCACGGACAATGATCCGGCCTCCCCGATCATTGGAGTTAGGGAAAAGGGGCTACAATAGTTAGCTCAACACTTCTGCAGAAGTTAGATGCATCCGTGACACTGCTTACCTGCCTTTGGGGAATCCTCTCTCAGCTAAAGCCGTCCCTTTAGGAGCGGACTCAACTAGCTATTCGGGTTATTGAAAATACATAGAATAACAGATGCTCGAACTAGTCTCAGTTGTTTCTACGTTTTTCCTGCACGTACCCGCAGACCAGTAATATCGAAACATAAAGTCTGTTCACACTGGTTAATTACTTGCTTTACCCCTTGGCCGAAGTGCTTGGTGCTTATTGTAATGTAGCACTTTGGCTTGCGTCTCTTATGATTGATGTGATTGCATACAACTCGTAATCTACGAACTGGTGGCAACTAGGATTGATGTGGCCGCTTGTCTTATAAGCTGCTTACATATTGTGATATAATTGCTGTCGTATGATTGCTTATCATGTATAGCTTATGAATGACTTGCGATACAATGGTTTATGCTGCTGATGGACTGAGCCATTTGATGGTAATTGTATGTATTGCGAGCATTGTTATGAGTGCTTGTCTTATTCAGTTGTTTTGTTTGGTTGTTGAATAGAGTTAGTTACTCTTCGCTTATAGAATCAGCTTGATTGCCATATCTGCGTGTTCTCATGTGTCGTTTACGCATGCTTTGAGGTCTTATTTGAGGATTGCAATGTTCCTTGTGGCAATAACATGATGCGTAGTATTATGTGCTTCTGTGTGATGTGATTGATATGCCACGTTGATAAGAAATGTTGAGAGTATGCGATAATATGTTCATGGTTCATGGAACCTTATTGGAGGAATGGGTGATCGTGTGTTTTGTTTTACCATGTGAAGTGATACGATGCATATTGCTGATATACATGCTTGTGCCCATATTGGTGGCTACTGACCCCAAGAGCGGTCGATGGTTCAGAGGAGTCGATTGTATTAATGCATGTATCACTGAGTAGGGTGTTTGTTGGGGACCGGGTTCCCAAAGGCTTCTCTGTGAGGGTATGTATGATCAAAACCAGGTAACCCGGCTAGAGTGGTAGATTTTCCGTGAGGATGTACATTATCCACGAACAGGTAGCCGCAAAGACGGTGAACTCCTGTGAGGAAGTGTGGTCCAAGACCAGGTATACCATCTACGGCGGAATTTTCTTGTGAGGTTATACATCTCCCAGATCAGGTGATCCAGCGTTGATCTTGTTGACTTTAATAGTGGCTATCGACCCTGAGAGCGGTCATTTGTGTTGATGCGTGCATCGCAATGATTTTCATTATATATGGCATTTGTTGGGGACCGAGTTCCCAAAGGCTTCTCTGTGAGGGTATGTATGATTAAGACCAGGTAACTCAGCTAGAGCGGTAGAATCTCTGTGAGAAGGTACACTGTTCACGAATGGGTAGTCGCAAAGCCGGTGAACTTCTGTGAGGAAGTGTATGGTCTAAGACCATGTATACCATCTAGGGCGGTGATTCCTTGTGAGGTTGTACATTTCCAAGACCAGGTGACCAAGCTAGTGTGGTAGATTCTTTGTGAGGATGTACACTGTCTACGAATGGGTAGCCGCGAAGACGGTGAACTCCTGTGAGGAAGTGTGTCGTCCAAGACCAGGTATACCCTCTAGGGCGGTACTTTCTTGTGAGGTCGTATATTTCTCGGACCGAGCGATCCGACGTGGATCTTGTGTTTTTGCTTACCATAAAAAGTTATGGTGAGCTGTGATGATCTTCTGAGATTGTTTGTGATAGCCACTTATGAATCTATAGATTTGGCTTTCTGTTTTAGCATGATTTCATGTAGGACTCAGATGAGAGAATCAGATCTTTATTGGATTTTAGATCGTGTTTTGGACCTTTTATGGAAGGGTGGGTTTTTCTAAGAAAGTATGACGCCTTAAGCGAGTCATAACAGATAACAGTTGGCCGCGTAAGGCCTTGAGAGATGAGAATAGATTAAGGTTATTGATGCAGGGCAGGACCCGATTGGGCCCAGCGTGCCACTCGATCCACCACACAAGGCAGATGAAAGACCCCGTGGAGATGACTCACCTGCAGGGACGGAGCCACGACGCAAGGAGGTACCCCTGCGCACCTACGTCAGGTGTGGTGGAGCTCGCACGCCCCAGAACCAGCTGCAAAGGGAGACTGAACCGGATCGTGGGTCAAATTCAAACCTGGATCCACGACCCGGTCCAGTAAACAGTCTTTAAGAGGCTGTCTAGGGTTGCGTGAAGAGGATTGAAGATTAAAAGAAGCCCAACCGACTTTTCTTTTGCTGCAGTTTTCCCTTCTTTTACTTATTTCCTGTTTTCCCTTGCATTCTTCCCTGTTTATTGTATTTCTTTTATTGTTTATTGAGACATTTCTGAGTTTAATAAAGAAGTTCAGTCCCATCGATTCACGGTGGGCCATTATTTTCTCTCCTCCTTCAACGTGAGCTGCATCAAAGTGGTATCAGAGCAGCGGGCGTTCCAACTTCATCAGCGGTATGGCTCTTGAGGAGGGAACCGATCCGGTACAAGGCGAAGCGCGTGAGGAGGCGAGCAACGAAGACCCAATGCTGCGTGTCATGGAGGTGTTGACAAAAATACAAGAAAATGTGGTGCGTATCAGTCGGGACGTGGCAACCATATCCCGACGACTTGATGGGGTCGAAGGCCGAGTCGCTGCCCTTGAGTCGCCGGTGGATTCCACTGCGACCTCAAGGCAAAGACTGGAGGGTGCACTGAAGGTCGTAGCAGACGCGACAACAGTCCAGCCGACGTCCTGTCAACCAGACTGTGTTGCTGCCCCACGACCAGCAGATCCTCCTCCATTCCCAGGTTCGACAGCCACGACGTCACACGCAGCAGGTACCCCCCATCCGAACCAAGAAGGTAGGGCAGGGCAACCCCATGTCGTTGGTGCAGTATTGCCCTGGCCTCGAGTCATGGGGGCTATGCCACCGGCCGGGCTGGGCCTGCAGGAACCCAGCGACACGCCGGGTCCTGCCTCAAATTTTGGTCCAAGTGCACCCCAGACCAGGGCTCGGTTTCCTGTGGGTCTGCCGCAGGTAGGGTTGGGTCCGCAAGGACCCAGCAGTACGCAGGACCCCGCTGCGAGCCCCAGCGCAGCAACCCGACCCCGGAAAGAGCTATTTCTCCCTTCTGGTCCCGCGCGCAGAAGCATTGCGATGACCAACCAGCGGGTGGAACCTGGCGAACCCGTGTGGATGGGTCCGAACCCGAAAGGGTCCGGTCCGGAACAGTTTTCAGCAGGACCCAGGCCTGGATTTCGGGGACCATCCGTTGGGTCCCTGGGAGCGAGTCCGGGATCCGAACCCCCTTACCCAGCTAATCCAATTGGATTTGGTTCGCGGTTCATCCCGAACCAAACCCAACCCATTAGTTTCGAACCCATAAACGAATCCAATACCGACCCAGACCCATATCGGACACGGACGGAGCTCCAGTTTGGATTTGAGCCGGGTCAGAACCAGACCCATAATCTCTTGGATCGGGGATCGAGTTCAGACCAAGCCTATTATCCCCAAAACTCGAACCTCGATCCCTCCCATCCCTATCTGGGTCCGACGAGTAGTATAGGAGTGGGCCCGATTCACATTCCATTGGGCGAGTCAACCCATCCATATACCCACCAAGGCCCATACCCATACCCAAACCCGAACCAACCCGTTTACCCAAACCAAGGCCCATACCCAAACCCAAACCAACCCGTTTACCCAGACTTGACCCAAAACCCAACTCAATATCCGGCCCAACCCCATATTCCTAACCCACAACCATATTATACCAATTCTACCCGTCCAGAACCAGAATCTCAACCGAACCTTCCCCCGAACCTTGGACATCCCGTCATTCCAGTACCATCATACCGGCCACAGATGGTGCCCGCCCACGGGCAAACCCGACCGAGGCAATGTCAGCAGGAACCGGCGCGCCCCGACCGCCGACCCCCCATCAGGAGAGATCGACAGCACCAGCATCCTGGCGAACAATACCATCATATGGGCAATGAAGCAGTTTGGGACGACGACATTTTCTGGAACGAGCATCCTGCAGGGATAGTGGAGCCGCGACAACAGAGACCACCAGACCACTCTTCCACCTATGACGTGAAATTGGATCTTCCGGAGTTTGCGGGGCGATTCGACGCGGAGCAGTTTTTCGACTGGTCTTATGCAGTGCAGTTTTTCTTCGATTATCACACAGTTGCTGAACATCGTCGTGTTTCGTTAGCTTCTACACGATTGAGAGGCCTAGCACAGACATGGTGGGTGGAGCTACAACGATCAAGGGAGCGGCAGGGATTAGAACGCGTACAGTCGTGGGAGGAAATGCAAAGACTAATGCAGTCAAAGTTCGTGCCTTCGGATCACGCCGAGCGAGCCTACAAGGAATACCTGACCCTGCGCCAAGGTTCCCGAACTGTAGCAGAGTACACCGCGGAGTTCCATCGTCTTTCCCTGCGTGTGCAGATCGAGGAAACAGCTCGTCAGCAGGTCACGAGGTACATTTCGGGTCTCCGCCCTGCTATCTCTGATGATTTTAGTTGTGTCACAGTCGAAACATTAGATCAAGCCAGCAGTTATGCCATGAACATCGAGGACAAGCTGAAGAGGAGGCAGGAATATCGGACGACCCGTAGTGAGCCCTCCAACCGACCCAAGTCGAGTTTCCCAACCAGGGGAGCAAGCTCCCCTAGTGACTCAAAACCTAGGACCGACCTTAGCAAATCTGACCAGTCAGGTCCAGCTTTCCACACCCGGTCCAAAACCAAACCTACTGAGTCGAACCTTCGTTGCTTTAGGTGTCAAGAGTTAGGACATGTCGCGTCCTAAGTGTCCGACCATGAGCAAGAACACCCATCTAGTGGAAGGGATTGTCGAGTCTGCGAGTGAGAGTGATAGTGAGGACAATTCATTAGTTGAGGTTGAGGATGAGCGGGGAGTTATAGAGTTCGACGGCAGCGTCGAAAGTTTGTTGTCCATCCGTCATGTGTTGACCACACCCCGAGAATTGACCCCATCGAAATGGCTAAGGAACAACATTTTTAGGACTCGATGCAACTGTGAAGGTCACGCTTGTGATGTCATCATTGACACCGGAGCATGTGAGAACATGGTATCTGAGAGTGTGGTGTCTACCTTGAAACTCAACATCGAAAAGTTATCCCAACCCTATAAGATGGCCTGGTTCAAGAAAGGAAATGAGGTTCCCATCACTCAGCGTTGTCTAGTCCGGTTTTCCATGGGAGAACACTACCACGATGAGGTGTGGTGTGATGTGGCCCCTATGCATGCGTGTCACATTCTTTTGGGACGTCCCTGGCAGTTTGATCGCCAGACCACTCACGATGGCCGCAAGAACACTTACTCTTTTATCTTTAATGGCCATAAGATCGTCTTTCTACCAATCCGGGAGACGGGTTTCCCCACAGTTGACAAACCCGAGCGAGTCCCCAGACTCGCAGGCCTCTCGTACCGGCTTTTCCTGGACCACTGCCAGGAAGATGGCTATTGTTATGCCCTGGTGGCTAAGCCAGTGATGAGTTCACCTGTGTCCATTCCCGCGGATGTTGCCCCTCTTCTCGAGGAATTCCGCGACGTTATGCCGGATGACCTTCCTGATGGATTACCTTCGACAAGGGTGGTTCAGCATGCCATTGATTTTGTACCCGGGTCGAGTCTACCCAACCTTCCCGCTTATTGCATGAACCCCTCCGAACACGCGGAGTTGTTAAGACAGGTTCAGGAATTACTGAAAAAGGGTTTCATTCGTGAGAGTGTTAGTCCTTGTGCCGTGCCTGCCTTACTCACTCCCAAGAAAGATGGGTCCATGCGCATGTGTGTCGATAGTCGTGCGATCAATCGCATCACCGTCAAATACCGTTTTCCCATTCCTCGTCTAGATGATATGTTTGATATGTTATCCGGTGCCTCCATTTTCTCTAAAATTGATTTAAAAAGCGGATATCATCAGATTCGGATACGCGAGGGAGACGAGTGGAAAACAACATTTAAGACACGTGATGGATTGTACGAGTGGTTAGTCATGCCGTTTGGGTTATCTAATGCCCCCAGTACCTTCATGAACATGATGACCCAAGTTTTGCGTCCGTGTCTTGGGAAGTTTGTTGTTGTCTACTTTGACAACATCTTGGTCTATAGTTCTTCATTGTCTGATCATTTGAGTCACCTGCGTCAAGTCTTAGATATTTTGAGAAAGGAAAAATTGTATGCCAATGCCAAGAAGTGTGAGTTTATGACATCCAGTGTCGTGTTCTTAGGGTTTATTGTGTCTTCTGATGGCGTCAAGGCCGACCCCGCTAAAGTCCGAGCGATTGTCGATTGGCCTACCCCAAAGACTATAGGAGAGATCCGTAGTTTCCACGGGTTAGCCACCTTTTACCGACGTTTCGTGAGAAATTTTAGTACCCTTATGGCCCCCATCATAGAGTGCCTAAAAGGTACTAGCTTTCATTGGGCGCCAGCGGCGAGCAAAGCCTTTACGATCATCAAGGACAAAATGACCAGTGCCCCTGTCTTAGCCCTCCCCGATTTTAGTGCAGTCTTTGAGGTTGAATGTGATGCCTCTAAAGTGGGGATTGACGCCGTCTTGAGTCAGAATCGTAGGCCTGTCGCCTTCTTTAGCGAGAAGCTGACTCAGGCCAGGTGCCAATACTCCACTTACGATGTTGAGTTTTATGCCGTTGTACAAGCCCTTCGTTATTGGAGGCATTATCTCATTTACAAGGAATTTGTCTTGTACACGGATCATGAGGCATTGAAGTACCTGAACAGTCAGAAAAAGTTGAGTGTCCGTCATGCCAAGTGGGTCAGCTTCTTGCAAGAGTACACCTTTTCGCTTCGGCATCAATCGGGTACCCTGAACAAGGTGGCTGACGCTCTTAGTAGGAAGAACAGCCTGTTGATGACTATGTCGGTGCAGGTCATAGGTTTTGAACAATGCAAAGAGTTATACTCTACGGACCCTGATTTTCACAAAGTCTGGGAAGGCTGCACCTCTTCCGCTCGTAACCTTGACCTCCGTTTTTGTATTCATAATGGTTATCTCTTCCGTGACAACCAATTATGTGTACCCAATTTCTCCCTCAGGCTTCAGTTGATTTCTGAATTACATGAAGGTGGGTTAGCAGGGCATTTCGGGCATGATAAGACGTTCGCTCTCTTAGATGAAGGATACTTTTGGCCCAAAATGCGCAAAGATGTTGCCAAGTTTATCCAAGGCTGTCATGTGTGTCAAGTGTCCAAGGGTCATCGTCAGAATAGTGGTCTGTACACCCCGTTACCCATTCCTGAGCGACCGTGGGAGCATGTGTCCATGGATTTTATTGTGGGCCTTCCCCGTACACCACGTCGTTTTGATTCAATTTTAGTCGTTGTTGACCGGTTCTAAAAAATGGCTATCTTTATCCCGTGCAAGCGCACCACCGATGCCTCTTTAGTCGCTTCATATTATTTCAAAGATGTTGCCCGTTTCCACGGTCTCCCTCACACAATCACTTCCGATCGCGATACGCGTTTTATGAGCCATTTTTGGAAGTCGCTATGGGCCCTGTTGAAAACTAAGCTCCAGTTCAATAGCGCATATCACCCCCAGACTGATGGCCAAACCGAAGTCGTGAACCGCACCTTAGGAAATTTATTACGGAGCTTAGTGGGTGAAAATGTCAAAACTTGGGATCTCGTTCTGCCTCAAGCCGAGTTCGCCTATAACAACTCCATTAACCGGTCCACTGGTAAATCCCCGTTCCAAGTAGTGTATGGTCGGTCTCCCACCCATGTCGTTGACCTCGCCCCTGTGTCAGATCTCTCAGCTCCAGCTCCGGATGCCTTTGATGCCGTTGAATATATGCGTGACATTCACAAACAAGTCCGGACCAAACTTGTTGAAAGCTACGAGACCTACAAAGCTTTCGTAGATCAGGGTCGTCGTGATGTCCATTTCGAGGTCGATCAACTTGTCTGGGTGTACCTGCGTCCAGAGCGTTTTCCTGTCGGTACCTATAGTAAATTAAGTCCTAAGAAGTATGGCCCCTTTAGGATCCTCCAGCGGTTAGGTTCAAATGCTTACCTCCTTGAGCTGCCCGATGATTGGCATATTTCCCCTATTTTTAACGTGGCTGATCTATATGCTTACCGTGGCAACAACAAGTCGACAAAGCCGACTTCTTCCCAACCAGGGGAGAATGATGCAGGGCAGGACCCGATTGGGCCCAGCGTGCCACTCGATCCACCACACAAGGCAGATGAAAGGCCCCGTGGAGATGACTCACCTGCAGGGACGGAGCCACGACGCAGGGAGGTACCCCTGCGCACCTACGTCAGGCGTGGTGGAGCTCGCACGCCCCAGAACCAGCTGCAAAGGGAGACTGAACCGGATCGTGGGTCGGATCCAAACCTGGATCCACGACTCGGTCCAGTAAACAGTCTTTAAGAGGCTGTCTAGGGTTGCGTGAAGAGGATTGAAGATTAAAAGAAGCCCAACCGACTTTTCTTTTGCTGCAGTTTTCCCTTCTTTTACTTATTTCCTGTTTTCCCTTGCATTCTTCCCTGTTTATTGTATTTCTTTTATTGTTTATTGAGACATTTCTGAGTTTAATAAAGAAGTTCAGTCCCACCGATTCACGGTGGGCCATTATTTTCTCTCCTCCTTCAACGTGAGCTGCATCAGTTATTCAGGACAAAGCGTTTGTTAGAAGTAGTGAGAGCGACAAACGATGACCTGATAATGATTAGATGCAGAGACCTCGTTCTAGGAACAAGAATAAGCTTGTTGCGTGGTAGTTCACAACTTACGATCAAATGAATCGTCTTGCTACGTTTTGGCAGTTGCGCTGCTTACTTGCTTTGAACTACTTACCTGCTTGCACTACTTACCTGTTTGCACTACTTACCTGCTTGCACTACTTACCCGTTTGCACCGCTTACCCGCTTGCACTACTTACCTGTTTGCACTACTTACCCGTTTGCACTGCTTACCTGCTTGCACTACTTACCTGCTTGCACTGCTTACCTGTCTAACTGCATATCTGCTTTAAACTGCATAGCATACTGAATTAAATGTACTTAATTCAGTTTTCTATAGTCTCTCTTGTGCACCTACTAGTTTTTCGCGAAACTAACCCATTCTATGGGTACATGTGATGATTAGGTACACCACGGGGGATGGCAAGATGACTTCTAGACTTTTTCTTCATGTTCTTAGCTCATGTCCTGGACGTTTTGGGTTTGTAACGGATTTTCCTTAGGATATCCAAATTTTGTGAGTTTTGGTTCTTTTAGCTAACATGCCCAAAGTTATCAGCTTGCCTTCCGAATTAGTAAAAGAATAGTCTTCCGCTGGTTTTATAAATAAACTCTGGAAGAAAAAGATTTTTTCTAGTCTTTTGTCTGTTTTATGAAAGGTTCGCAAGTTTGAATTTTTGGGGCGTTACAGGTTCTCCAGCAAAGAAAGAGATGAAGACAAAAGAACCAAACAAAGGATTCTTGTCTTGAATGAGCTATTCGTCATCTTGATGCCTCTTTTGATTCAACCCACGCTTCTGCAAAGTACCACCGATGAGAGAGACAGAAGATATGCAAAAATCATAAACCCTATGCAAAGATAGAGAGGCATCAAGATCACAAATAGCTCATTCAAGACGAGAAACCATATACAAATAACCCTACAAATTTTAATTACATCCTCAAAACACTTGGCAAGAATGTCAATAAAAAAAAGTTATAAAGCATCTCATTTTTGGCACCTACTACCCTTGCAGAAGCTTTTATAATGTTTAGGATATGTGGATATGCTTCTAATATAGAAGGTTCTCCTTTCTCACTCAAAAACAATCTGCTACTCCTTAGATGCACCACTGCTGCCATATTTTAGCATGCATTGTCGTCGGCTTAATATGTGTGTGTCTGCATTTAAAAATTATACATTCTTGGGCATGTGCATTTCTCTGTATTTTCCCACATGCTTATGCGCATAACAACCTGTCATGTCTGTTGGATTCTTATGGTTGACTTGTTATCGTTCTTGAACTGATATGGTTTAACTGTTGTTTAATTGTTATATTTGTATGGCCTTTATCTTTTCATCTCTTGGTTTGACAGTGCATATGTTAGTCTGCTGCAGAAGCGTATGTCAATATCAAATATTCTTTGATTGAGTTGATTGTTTGTTCAAGATAATTTACGAAATTTACTAATTAAGACATTTATCCTACTCATCTTTTTCCTATTAAATATTTATAGTCGACAAGCTATTCAAGATATTAAAACTTTGGTAGATAATCATGTCATTTTGACAGATGCATATGTAGTCATTTGATCACTATTTTGTCAATTTACTATAGTTTCTTCTTAATAAATGGCAATATTCAGAAGTAATATTGTATTTTTGACTTGAAGAGCAATTAGGCTTGCCAAATGTGTATCATTAGAATATATACCAAATGCCTAATTTGATTTTATTATTTCCTTGACTTGCTTTCATCAAATGTGGTGGTTCATCTGTGTTTCTAGGTGTTCATAACATCAATATTCACAGAAGATGAAGTTGTCAATGAATGCATCTCACTTGCATCCAGTTCTATAGGGATGGAGGTTCCAAGTTTTGAAGTCAAAAAGTGTGAACAATGTGATTGGATAAAAAGTTTCCAGGTGCCATTCCATATGATATTCTTGTGACATGCACTTATCTGTAGGAGATGTTCTTCATAGATGGTCTTAATGTAGGATTGGGGCCTTGAGTATTTGTTTAAATGGTTGCTTTCTAATGGAGATGAGTAACACGTTATATATATTTAAGCCTGGTCTATCTCTGTTTATTAATCTCTTAGTGACCTCTATGTGTGTGTGTGTGTGTGTGTGTGTGCACAAACACTTCACATGCGATATTATTGATTTGGAAATCGTATCAATTTGATTTTTCAAATATTTGCTTGTTATGTGTTTGTGTACTCATGGATGTCATTAACAAGTTCTCTAAGTCTTCTTACCTCTTAACAAATTTTAATCAGCGGTTTGTGTTGCAAATGTAAGCTACCCAATATGAGACTCCATGGTAACCTTTTGGGACCTGTCACGGGGTAATCAAAATTGGTAAACTTATTAACATCCACTAGATATAAGCCTGTGCATAAGCAAGCATTGTTGATGAATCAAATATATGGCATTATTTTTATGACTAAATTTGGAGAATGCTAATAAAACCAATGTTGTAAGTATCGTATCATAACCCATATCAGTTGGGCCCAAAATAAGATATGTATCGTATTTTATCGTAAAAAATAAATTTAAAAAAATATAAAAATTCTAAAAAAATCAGAAAAAATTCTAAAAAATCACGACACATGAAACAATGATGAAATGCACAAAATGCAACCATAAAATCACATACAAAGCATTTATGTCTATATGAGCTGCATAAGACATCATCAAATGTGAACTATCTCACAAGAACAATGCAAAATATTAAATATCTTGCATTAAGAACATACCACAAGACTCATACTTTCATATTACATAAACAAAAATATTATGGCAATAATTGCACTCAATTTTCAATCGGTTTTCACTCATTACTTGAGTAGCCCATTGCCATGCCGGATCATCTGATGCCATCTTTGTTGTAAGAGTGTGGAGCCTGATTTCTACCTTGATATAAATCTTTAATTTTTGTGGATCCAACTTCGCGGTAAGTTGGCGAAGGACTGTAGCTGTCCTTTGAGGCGAAATTCTTTTGGAGAGTAGCTTTGTAATTTTAGTCATAATAAGGATTTTTTACCTTAACTAAATTTTTTGAGTAGAAAAATGGTAAAAATGAACTTTTTTTTACCTTAACCCACTTCTTTGGGTGAAAAAATGGTGAAAATGTACTCTTGACAAAATCACAAAATCCCTCTCTCCGATGCAAAGATCGGCCCCCAAAATGGTCTCACGGCTCCTATGGTGCGTGAGAAGCTCTCTAGTATGTTCTATACGAATGAAGGTTTCAACCCTCAAAAGCTCTTTAAAACCCAAAAACATAAAAGTATGGTTTTGCCCATTTTTAAGTCCACAAACACCGTATCCTACGATACGGGCTGTATCATACTATACAATATGGTACGATACGATACCGTATTGTACGATACATTCGATACACCTATGATACACATACGATACACACCCGTATCGAGATACATGTGTGTATCGTACAATACGGTATGATACAGACCACATTGAATAAAACAAATTAACAATATAAGATCATCTCTTCAGCTTATCATGGTACAGCAAAATGTCATAGTACCCAATAGGTCTTCTGATATTTATAATACGAAAGTTGGTTTAGTTAATTTTCTCCAAGTATATCTTCACTTTTCAAAGTTTTTACTTTTTAAAAGAACTTTCTGGTATTTTCCAAAAATAAAACGTCATTCATAGTTTTTTGTAATATGTTGGTACAAAATTCACAAGGGGGGTCATGGAGGGAGCATATAATTTACTGGCTACTTGATTAATAATTTGTGATCTAATTTCCTCAACTTTATCGGTATACTTGATTTATTGTTCATTGACTTCATTCAGTTTTTCTCCCACCCTTGTGATATTTGTGAATGTGTTTTCATTTGTTGGTTAATGCCAATGACAAAAAGGAGCATCAATGACCCTGACAACTGCATAAGGAGATAGTTTTTCTCATAAAAAAACTATAAGCATGTATGCATCATCATTGCCACTTCTCATGACAACCCTTCTGACCTTGGCTTTGTTGTCATGAGTTAACACTTCCAAATAAAATGGGAGTGTTAAGCTCGATCCTGGACATGTGTTTTTTGGGTATTAAACTGCAACTTATGGTCATGCGAAGTTGAGAATTCCCTTAAACAATTCTCTGCTTGACAACCTACTGTATACAATGTGAAAAAAAGTATATATGTTCAGTTCTGATACTGGGACAGATGTAAGGCTTTGTAAGGTTCGGTAGCATAGTTATCCCTTCACTTTTGTACAATAGTGTTAATGGAATCAAGTGCACAGAAATATAAAGGCCACTAAGGCACAGAATCACAAACCCAATATTGGGCAATACACAAGCCACTAGGGGTAAATACAAGTATCAAAACACACTCACAATAGCCACTAATGGGCAAGTACAATATATAAGTTTTATTCACTTGAAATGCTTAAGAAAAACATATATAAAAGATGGGACAAAAGCCCACATAGGGGAGAAAGTGTACTAGCCATTAGGCATTCCTGATGGCTAGATATCAACAACTAGATCAAAAAGAATAAAAAATATATATTATATAATATGCAATATATGTATATTACATAATATACATATAAAATACAAAAAAAAACATATCCTAAAATACATTCTAAAAAAATAATATATATGTATATAATATAAAGAAAATCAATATATATTTAACACCCTTTCTCAAACTGACGATGAAATGACTGAAAGTTTGCTAAGGAAAAAAAATGTGGCTAAGGCAATGCTTTGGTGAAGAAGTCAGCAAGTTAGAACTCTGATGTCACATATGAAAGCTCTATAGTTCCTTTAAGGAATTCCTCTTGAATGTAGTGGCAATCCATCTCTATATGCTTTGTGCACTCGTGAAAGGTGTGGTTACTCATAATGTAAATAACACTTTTGTTGTTGCAACACATCTTTGATGGAGTAGAGATGTTGACACCAATATCCTTGAATAGACTTCTTAGTCAAACAATCTCCATAGTGGTGGTTGCCATTGCTCGATACGCTGCTTCGGTGGAAGAGAATGATACCTTTTGTTGCTTTTTACACCTCCAAGAGATGAGCGAATCACCAAGAAAGATATAATTACCTGTAGTAGAAATACGATCATTAGGATTGCCTTCCCAGTCTGAATTAGTATAGACAATTAAGTTTAAAGATAAGAAATAACATAAGAAAAATCTTTTAGTTATGGTGCCATTCAAATATTTGATAATTCTCGTGACAACAACTATGTGAACTGTGGTGGGCACATGCTGAAACTGGCTCACACTATAGAGCGCATGTGCTATGTCAGGTTGAGTGATGGATAAGTACGTGAGAGATCCAATTAATTGACAATAAAGAGTAGGATTATCTAAAGGAGTGCCATCATTAGCTCTCATTTTTTTCATTGATAACTCAGGAGTATTTACTATATTTTCATGTGTCAGATTTGATTTAACAATTATTTTGGATGCCGATTTCATTTGGGATAGCACATATCCTCTTGGGGAGTATACAACTTCAATACTGAAGAAATACCTCAAGAAACCAAGGTCAGACTTATCAAAATTTTCTTTAAGAGTATTTTTAATATCATCGATACCCTTCTTATCATTACCAGTGATAATCATATCATCAACATACAATGATAAAATAATTATACATGTTCCTGTATTTCTAACAAAAAGGGCAATGTCCATAACTTTACTAAAATGGCTATACTAGGCTTAGGGGTCTGTTTAAGACCATATAAAGCTCTCTTAAGTTTTAGAACTTTACCATTTTCAATATCAAACTCGAGAAGTAGATCCATATATACTTCTTCACAAAGGTCACCATTAAGGAATGCATTCTTAACTTCTAACCGGGTCACTATTTGACAGACGCCATGACTATAAGGGTCCTAACGCTAGTCATCCTAGCTACTGGGGTAAAAGTTTCTTTGTAGTCAATTCCATGTTCTTGCGAATAACTCTTGGCAACTAACCTAGATTTACATATTTCTAAATAACCATCACTTTTGGTTTTAACCTTAAATACCCATCTACAACCTATGACCTTTTTTCCTAAGGGAAAATCTACAATTTTCCAAGTATTGGCTCTACGAAGGGCATCTAGCTCTAATTGCATTGCATTCTTGTGAATAACTCTTGGCAACTAACCTAGATTTATATATTTCTAAAGAACCATCACTTTTGGTTTTAACCTTAAATACCCATCTACAACCTATGACCTTTTTTCCTAAGAGCAAAGCTACAATTTTCTAAGTATTGGCTTTACGAAAGGCATCTAGCTCTAATTGCATTGCATCTACCCAATGAGGGTGGTTCTTGGCTTCACTATAGTTTGATGGATCATGATAAGCACAAATGACACAAGCTCTATAGTTTGGAGAAAATGATTCATAGGATACAAACCTATTAGGAGGTCTAGAGATATGTTGGGATTTTCCAAGATTAGGTCTTTCTATGAGCATATGTTTATCTCAGAGTTGCCAGCCGAGGAAGTGGGAGCGGGAAGCGATATGAGAAGCGAAAGCGGGAAGCGAGAAGCGAGACACTTTCAAAATTTTAGGAAGCGGGAAGCATGGGACGACTTAGAAGTGAACCAGGAGTCGTCTCGAAATCGACCTAGGAAGCGAACCGGAAGCAACCTAGGAAGCGAGGGGGAAGCGAAAAAAGAGAAAAAAAATACAAAAAAAAGGCGCTTCTCAGTATATTTTGGAAGTGGGTCATTTCGCGCTTCCAAAACGTGCTTTGGGGAAGCGCGCTTCCCCACTTCTAAGGGCGTCCGGTAACCTTGGTTTATCTAATGATTGACCTAGTGAGTATTTTTCAAAAGCGCATGGTTGATCTTCACCTTTACGCTGGGTGTAAACATGAAGCTCATGAGATGTCTCATTATTAGAATCATTAAGCAGGTCATCCCCAATCATATCATTAGAAATATCAACATCAATGCATTCAACATTATCACAATCATTAGAACTAGGTTTTTCACTTTCGTTCTTAGGCAAAAGGTCAAATAGAAATGAGTAATCTACCTTCTCCTTAGGTTTATCTTTATCAAATCCCTTCTCTTTTTCCAAAAGGTTATATTTCTAGAGACGTATAATTTATCATTTTTCAAATCATAAAGTCTATACCCTTTTTTATTTTCATAAACATGCGTTCGATGGCTTTTGATGAAAGTTTATCATTTTCTTGAGAAAGTACAAATCATTTACATCAAAAAATTATTAATCTTTTAAAATCTGGGGTTATTTTGAACAATTTTGCCAAGGGTGAAATGTTTTCAAGCGAAGTAGAAGGCATTCTATTTATTAAGTAAATGGTGGTAAGCACGACTTCGGCCCCAAAATTCTTAGGGACATTTTATGAAATTAGCAAGGCTCTAGTTGTCTCAATTATGTGTATATGTTTCCTCTTCACAAGACCATTTTGTTGGAGAGTTTTTGGACAAGATCTTTGGTGTAAAATCCCATTTTCCTTCAAATAATTTTGAAATTCATTTGATATGTATTCTCCACTCGAATCAGAGCGAAGAATGAAAATATTGGTTTGGAATTGATTTTTAACAAGTAGGTGAAATTCTTTAAAATGTGTAAAAACATTCGATTTAAACCTAAGGAAGTAGATCCACACATATCTAGATAAGTCATCAATAAAAGTAACATAATAAGAGTACCTTCCTTTAGACATGATGGAAGCAGGTCTCCATACATCCGAATGCACCAATTCAAAAGGTCTTTGAGAAACAGAAGTTCTATTTGCAACGGAAAGATATTTCATTTTTTAAGAATGCAATCATTACATGTAAATTCTTTTTCATTACAATTTTTTTTCAAGAATGGAAAAAAGGTATATCTTAGATAAACTTGGATGCCCAAGTCTTTTGTGCCAAGTAATAATATCCTTTTCTTGAGCAACATTACAAAAAGGTTTGGATGGTAAAGACAAAATGTCCATATTATAGAGATCTCTTCTCCTATGGCCTTGCCCAATCAACTTCCCTAACTGGAGATCTTGAATGGATCAACCCTTAGATGAGAAGGAGATTTCACATCTATGGTCAGAAATTTGAGAATTCGAAAAGAAATTTAAATTCAATTTGGGAATAATTCTCACTTTGGTAACAAAGAATTCTTTTGAATCTTTAAAACTTTTTGGAAGTTTTCTATCCCTTCAATTTTTAAAGAGGTTCTATTGGTAGTTGAAACACATGAAGAGAAAGAATTGGTGCATTTTCCACATTTTTCGGATGTAGAAAGAGGCACCTGAGTTAAGAACCCAATAAGACATACCTTGAGGGGAGGAGGATGAAACTGCAACAGAGGTGGTCGAGGTTGAAGGAGTGCTTGACTTTAGAAATTGTTGGGAGCCTCTGCCAATTAGGCAATAGATAGATCTTTAAGTTTTTCACCTTTTTTTTTGCATCATCGTTCACTTTGTTGTATTTCTCTCCAACGGAAGCCACCTTCTTCTATAAAATCTGTCTTGATGTGCCTTTGTTCATTGCAAAAGTGGCACACGACCTTCCTCATTCCTCTATAGTTTTTCTTCTTGAAGTGTGGAGGTTTGTAAGCTATGTCACATGGGTGCGGGAGCGGGTGCGGGTGCGGGGATTCGGCACTTCCAAAAAACCCGGGTGCGGGGGTGCGGCAGGGGCAAAAATGTAAAAAAAAATTATATATATATATATATATATATAATTTTGAAGTTTTAACAATTTAACATTTAACAGTAAACATTGTCATGAACTCATAATATGATTCATCATGCATGCAGTATATCAACCTAAATATCAAATTATCAATCAAATAAGTAAAGCAATTACATAAATCGACCTAAATATCAATCAAATAAGTATTGCATAAAAGAACTAAATTACATACCAAAGTATATCCTGATGAAGTAATGGATGCTAATAATTTTCTTCTTCATCATCAAATGCATCATTAGAAGGAATACTGGGCTCAGCTAAATCCATGTTTGTTACGTTGAATTCATGTTCTCCCTCGAAGTCACACTCTTCTGGGTTTACATCCCAAAATTTGGATGTTCCTTGTCTGCATTATAAACTCAATTTGAAAGTGATAAATACAATACAAGTATATTTAAATGAAAACTAAGAAATAATCAAATAACTAAGAGAGCAAATTAGTACCTGTATTCATCATTGCTTCGCGAAAGTAATCGAAGATTTGAATGAACATATACTAAATCCTCTACACGCTTGCTGGTGAGTTTGTTTCTCTTCATGTTGTGGATTTGAGAATATGTGCTCCAATTTCTTTCACAACAAGATGAACTAGCAGGCTGCGATAGCAATCTTAATGCAAGACGTTGCAGAAGAGGTGTTTCCGATCCAAATGTTGACCACCATGTGATAGGATCTATATTATCTTCTTCTCTCGCGAATAATGCCGGTGCATATAATCTCGAAGATGAAAATTTTCCAAACTCTTGTGTGACTTTATGTAGAAGATATGCTTCTGGAAAAAGTCTTGTCATACACATATTTCTATGTCTTAATAGCTCTGGGTCTAAATTTGGAGGGACACGACCAATACCACCAGCCCGCCACTTATTTGCATAATATTTTGGATTAAGAGAATGTGCCATGCAATGCAAAGGAGTGTTGCTCTTATCCCATCTTCTGACTAAAATTGAATGAATATGATTAAAAAAATCTGAATCATCCAATGCAAGAAGCATGGGCTCATCCTTATCAACTTCTCTTAACATTTCCCAAATAGGTTGCGTAAATTGAAGGAAGTATACCACTCTATCCCAAAACTCATCATCAAGAATGAATTTCTTAATTTCTTGAGCCTTCATATCATCATCAACACGATAGAATGTCCAATTTTCATCAGTCACCATATTAATCAAAACATTCATCACTCTTTTAATCCTCTTCATCATCACAATGATGGACGCAAAACGTGTTTCAGCGACCTTCAACAATTTCAAATCAGAATGCCTATTAAATATAGCATTAGCACGATGATGGTTAACAACAAAATTCCTAATGCTTTTGACATTTCTTTCTAAATCTTCAATCTATGAACATAAAGCATATGCTTGTGAATTTTCTTCTTCTTTGGGGTTGCATATGCTCTTTAGGGCTAGATTTAAGCTGTGTGCTACACAGGGAGTCCAAAAAATATGAGGGTACTCACTCTCCAAACTCAACGCTGCACTTTTACAAACCGGAGCGTTGTCTGTAATGATTTGTACCACTTTCTGATCACCCACTTCTTTTATCACTTCTATAAACAATCCATTCAAATACTCTGCATTTTTATATTCCCCAGATGCATCAACTGCTTTCAAGAATATTGGGCCACTAAGCGAACAAGCAATGAAATTGATTAATGGACGCCTTTGAATATCTGTCCATCCATCAGACACAATGGAAACTCCATTTTGCTCCCATGAATATTTTTTAATTTCTAGCAACCTCTCCACGTTTGCCCTCTCTTCTGCAAGAAGTGTGGTTTGTATTTTTTCTGAACTTGGCGGCACATAACCACTCAAATTACAATTTGCCAAGGATGTTACTAAATCCTTCCAATAAGGATTTCTAGCCACATTAAATGGGAGTGAACCAGAATAAAAATACCTCCCAACTTTTCTATCCAATTCTTCTCTTCCATATGTATTGAATGCTGCTTGTATCGTTCCTCTACCTCCTAGATTGACTTTTCTTTTTTTTTTCAGCATCTTCTTGGTGGCTTTCAAATGGCACACTGACTGCAGAAGAATCGGCCATTGCCTTTCTCTTGTCATATTCTTCTTGTATTTTCTTGTATTGCCTTCGCATTGCCTCATCAACTTTTCTGCAAGCTGAAATGCCATGTCCTGGTATCTTCAACAAATGAGCCTTCACTCTTGTGTAAGACCCAACAAAATCTCTTTCGCAGAGCTTGCATCGAAATCTTTTGTTTCCACCACCTCCTTCTCCAGTGTTTGCAAGTTTATCTACATGTATCCATAGTGGCCCCACATTATCAATCCCACTGCAACTATCAGCAAAACTAGCAGCAGAACTCACATGTTGGGATGAGGATGACGCAAGTCCTTTCCCTTTATCCGTCATTTTTATCCTGAAAACACAAAAAAAAAATACATTACAATTTTCAAATCAATTCGAAAACACAGGGAGAAGGGGGGGCTCAGCCCCTCCCCTGCCAACCCAACAAGAGAGCGAGAGCGAGGGGGGCTCGGCCCTTCCCCTGTCGCCCCCCCCCCCCAAAAAAAAAACAGATGGGGGAGGGGCTTGGCCCCTCCCCTGTCGACCCAACGAAAAAAAACAGATGGGGCTCGGCCCCTCCCCTGTCGACCCCCCCCCCCCCCCCCCAAAAAAAAAAACAGATGGGGGAGGGGCTCGGCCCCTCCCCTGTCGACCCAAAGAAAAAAACAAACAGATGGGGGAGGGGCTCGGCCCCTCCCCTGTCGACCCAAAGAAAAAAACAGATGGGGGAGCTGTCGACCCAAAGAAAAAAACATATGGGGGAGGGGCTCGGCCCCTCCCCTGTCGACCCCCCAAAAAAAAAACAGATGGGGGAGGGGCTCGACCCCTCCCCTGTCGACCCAAAGAAAAAAACAAACAGATGGGGGAGGGGCTCGGCCCCTCCCCTGTTGACCCAAAGAAAAAAACAGATGGAGGAGGGGCTCGGCCCCTCCCCTGTCGACCCAAAGAAAAAAAACAGATGGGTGTCGACCCCAAAAAAAAAAAAACAGATGGGGGAGGGGCTCGACCCCTCCCCTGTCAACCCAAAAAAAAAAAACAGATGGGGGAGGGGCTCGGCCCCTCCCCTGTCGACCCAAAAATAAAAAACATAAAGGGGAGGGGCTCGGCCCCTCTCCTGTCGACCGAAAAAAGAAAAACATAAAGGGGAGGGGCTCGGCCCCTCCCCTGTCGACCCAAAAACGAAAAACATAAAGGGGAGGGGCTCGGCCTCTCCCTTGTCGACCCAAAAAAAGAGCTAGATGGGGGAGGGGCTCAGCCCCTCCTGTGCCGAAAAACGAGGGAGCAGGGGAGGCTCATCCCCTCCCCTGCCGACCCAACAAGAGACCGAGAGAGGGGGGGGGGGGGGGGGGCGTGCTCGGCCCCTCCCCAGCCGACCCAAGAAGAGAGTGAGAGACATACCTGCGAAAGGAGAGGAGGAGCCGAGAGGAGGAGCCTGGGAGGCGGAGCTGGGGCGGCGGCGGAGCTGGGGCGGCGATGGGAGAGCTCGAGCTCAGGGGGAGAGAGAGGAGAGATTAGGGCAAAATTTTTTTTTGCCCTAATCCTCCTTTTCATCGGGGGATTTTTTTTTTTACGCCCAAATTATGGACAAAAATGACCCTGGGTGCGTTGACCGCACCCAGGGTCGTGTTGACCGCACCCGGTGCCGCACCCGCATGCGAACCCGCGTCGCGTCGACGCGGGTGCGGCATCTGTTTTGCCGAGTCCCTGTGACATAGTTTGTAAGCTTTTATGTTGTTTTCTTGTTTTGACACTGCTTCTTTAGTCAAGCCAAGACATGTTTTTTCTTAGCAAATCTCTGCCATAGCCTCATTTAGAGGTGCTGGAGAAGTTCGATGGAGGGACGATCGAAATTGCTCAAACTCCCGGCAAAGTCCATGGAGAAATTGAAAAAAACACTCATTTTTCATTTGTTTATGTCTAAGTTTAATGGAGAGTCCTTCCCATTTGGGCTCAAGAAGTGCAAGTTCATCGTACAATGGGAAGAAAACACTATAGTAACCCTCCGCACACTCATATCACCTTGCTTCGTGGAACAAGCCTTTTCTTGTAGGATGTATTGGTGAGCTAGGTTCTTTTGAGTATACATCCCTTTCAAGAGGACCCATGCTTCGTTTGCTTTCTAAAATTTGGTTATATTAGCACAAATTTTCAATTTAACGTTCACGAACCATGCTAAAATTTTAGCAAGCTCTCTCCCAATCTTCCATCTTTATTTGGTATTCTTGAACCACCTTCTGTCTTTAATCACCATCAAGAGCCTTGGCTTGATCACCTTCCACCTTCATGAGTTTGAGTTTGAGTTCGGGAATAGATCTACTCACATATCCCCTATAACTTTTTTCCCTTGAGATTGTTTTCCATTGTCGCAGCCCACATCAAGTAGTTGGAGCCATTCAACTTGAAAGAGAGTTCAATATTTGATTCTCCTTCAGCCATGGTGATGATGACACAAGAAGCTTCTTCACGGACCTGAGAAGATAAAGGCACAAGCAGTGTTATAAAAAACACGCCTTGAGGCACAAAAGGCGAGCCTCGCCTTGAGGCGCGGCCCTATGTGCCTCAAGGCGCAAGCCTGAGGCGCAATTTTTTTTTTTTTACAAAAAGATTTCTGAGACATAATCAACAAGATTTTTGTAGGTTAATCTCATATATTTTTCAGTTATTTCAGCTATGTAATCAGTTTCTTAGTATATTACTATATTTTAACTTTTGTTGGTTAATCTCGTATATTTTTCAGTTATTTCAGTTATGTAATTAGTTTCTTAATATATTTTAACTTTTGTTGGTTAATCTCATATATTTTCCAGTTATGCAATCAGTTTTTTAGTTACTTTTATATGTTAGTCTCATATTTTTAGAATAATCTCATATATTTTAACTTTTGTAGGTTAATCTCATATAATTTTCAGTTATTTCAGTTATGTAATCAGTTTCTTAGTATATTTTAACTTTTGTTGGTTAATCTCATATATTTTCCAGTTATGTAATCAGTTTTTAGTTACTTTTATATGTTAATCTCATATTTTTTAGAATAATCTCATATATTTTAACTTTTGTAGGTTAATCTCATATATTTTCCAGTTATTTCAATTATGTAATCAGTTTCTTAGTATATTTTAACTTTTTTTGGTTAATCTCATATATTTTCCAGTTATGTAATCAATTTTTAGTTACTTTTATATGTTAATCTCATATTTTTTAGTACTTATTTGTGATTTTCTATTTCTTATTGGTTGTTATTTCATCAATAAAGCATTTTTTTATTTATTTGTATTTTTAGATATTTTTTTAATAAATTTTTTGAAGTTTTTAAAAAAAAAAATTTGAGGCTTACGCTTTACGCCTCGCCTCGGTTTTTGGTGGAGCGCCTCGCTACGCCTCAACGCTTTTCACAACACTGGGCACAAGTAAGCATCAATAGATGAAATACTCAAGCAAATAGGATAAAAAATTCTATTGGCTCTGATACCATGTAATGGAATCAAGAGCACACAAGTACAAAGGTCACTAAGGCAAACAGCATAAGCACAAACTCAATATAGGGTAATACACAAGCCACTAGGGAAAAAATACAGGTATCAAAACACACTCACAATAGCCACTAATGGGCAAGCACAAAATATAAAAAATATAAGTTTTATTCACTTGAAATGCTTAAGAAAAGCATATATAAAAGATGGGCCAAAAGCCCATATATATACACAGCACATAGGGGAAGAGAGAGTACTAGCCGTTAGGCATTCCTAATGGCTAGTCTAACTAGCTGTTAGACTAGCACGCCTAACGGCTAGATAAAAAGAATTAAATATATATTATATAATATACAATATATGTATATTACATAATATACATAGAATACAAAAAAAAAGAAAATACATTCTAAAAAAGAAAGCAAATCGATGTATATTTAACATACCCCATCATCATCATCATCAAGCCTTTTTCAATTGACTTTGTATTGCCATTTTGAGTTTCATTTCCTCATTCCTTTGGTCCAAGAGTAAACCTTTAGCTATTCTAGGTTTCTCATGATGTCTCTCACAGCTTTCCTCCAAGTCTTTATTGGTCTTGCCCTTTTCCTAGTTCCTTCGACCTGTATCACATCATTCTTTTGCATTTTTGCTATTTTAGGTCCCTTTTACATGCACAAATAGATCTTGAAATGAAATCCTCAAAGTCCATGGCAGTGTTTCACTCAATTGTAGTATACTCGTTCTTAGTGCTATCATTTTGTTCTTCAGTCCAAACCACTCAATTTTTACTATATGAAATCCTCTTGATCCATATTTTGTGTATGGATGGTTGATTATGATGAGCATTATGACTGGTTCTTTCAATGGATGAACTGAGGAGAAACCCTAGATCTAGTAGTTGAAATTATGACATAAGAAGCATCTAGTATGGTCGGTCATAACATGCTGTAGATTTTCCTTGAGTAGAACAACTGCTTCATGATTTGTTGGCTAGTGCTTATTCTTCTTCTTGACCTGTTCAATTGGTGAAATCTATTGATAAGTGAACCTTACATGTTGGGAATGGGGCCAATAACCTTATGCTCTGTCATGTTCTCTCCTTTAAAATGTACTTCCACTTTTCTGGCTGGCATATATGTTAATTTCAATGATATTTGTGATATTTGATCTATACACTTAACATGAATTTGTGAAGAAAACAGAAGATAACATAGACTTGTTTACCGACAGCCTCTTGGCATTTATTTCTTCTGTTATTCTGAAAAAAAAGTTCTGACATTTGTTTCATCTATACATTTTTCATTTCTGTAATCATGTTAGGTTATATCTTGGACGATGAGATACCAGTTTTGCTTTCTTGTCAAGCATGCCATTTGAACTCAAGATCTGGGAGTCAGGATGAAACAAGTCTAATCATCAGTGGATGTTACATCCTAACTATGTCAAATATAGTTTCAGCTGTGATGTTTTAACCCATTCAGCATAAGCACAAATTATCTAAAATGTTACAGTGGTAAAATCCTGTCATCATAGGCTTTAAACATTGATTGCTGAAAATTTTGTGAGAAAAGTTCAAGCAAAGTGAGGTAGCACTCAGCTTTGAAATCAGCACGGACCACCAATGCATTTGCTAACCAAAATGAAAGTTCTCTTCCATTAGGAATTTTAGCTTTTATTTGTCAAACCGGGTCTATACCAAGGTTGCCAGACTAGGAAGCGGAAGCGGGAAACGATATGGGAAGCGAAAGCGAGAAGCGATGCATTTTAAAATATATAGGAAGCGGGAAGCGAGGAATAAAAAAAAAGAAATATAATAATTAAATGCTATGTCACAGGGATTCGGCCAGACAGGTGCCGCACCCGCGTCGATGCGACGCGATGCGGGTGCAGTCAACCCGACCCTGGGTGCGTTGACTGCACCCAGGTTCACTTTGGTCCAATTTTTTGATTTTTTTTTTAAAAAATTTTGCCCTATGAAATGGGCTGCGGAATTTAAAAAAAAAAATCTGCTGACAGCCGACCGCGCAGCGGGACCCGCCCCTTGCTGGATTTTGATTTTGATTTTGGCCTTGATAGCTTCTGTCTCTTTAGAGTTGCCTATTCCCTGACGAGGACTTCTAGATTCTTCACCTCTCCCCACCCCTTGCTGGATCCCTGCAGGTAGTGATGAGAGAATGAAAGGACGGAACAACCGAAGCATGGATGCCTGCTTGCTGCTGCTGCTGTTCTTGTTTTATAAAGGGGCACTTGTGTCCACAACATCTGACGAGCTTTGTTGGCATCCCATGCTATTCCTGCCTCCAAACAATGAATTCACAACGTTGGAAAACATACTGTTAACTTGGAAATGATGATCCATCTTCCTCAAAAATTAAAACCAAAATTCAAGAGCCTTTTGAAGTCTTTATCCTTCAACCATCCAGATCTTTCTTCGTCAAGGATTTTCTCTCTCCATAATAAATGATAATGGTGGTGGTAGCCTTGGTGGCTATTAGTATTCACTTTTCTCCTGACGAGATGGGTGCTCTAGCCGTAGCCTGGTGTATACCTCTCTTTTCCACATGTCAAATCCAATAAATTTCTTTTAGCTGTCATCCAGAGTCCAGACCGGAGATCTGTGTGCAACTGTATATAAAATGAAATTTGAAGAACCCTAGGCAGTGGCGTGGCAGTGGCGGTAGAACCGTAGGCCTCGTGAAGAGTCTGAAGACTCTCTCTCCAACAAACCACATCAAACCTTTTGCTTATATTTTTTTTTCGTGAAGACCAAGGAGTTTCAGATATGATTGAATCATGACAGTCAGCAGAACGAAGCAGGCTGGGTCGATCAGATTGCCAATCCTTTCGGTTCATCAATTTTGTCTCGTTGCGCCAAAGTACACAACAAGCAGAACGTGGGTAACAAGTCTTCAAACAAACACACCAGCAAAAAAAAAACTGGTTATAAGTCCTATGTATATATATATATATATATATATATATATATATATATATATATATATATATATATATATATATATATATATATATTTTGCCGCACCCCCGCACCCGGGTTTTTTGGAAGTGCCGCATCCCCGCACCCATGTGACATAGATTAAATGTGAATCATAATGAAACACAAATAAAAACTAAAATAAAAGTGACTAATATTAAATTTCATGATTTTTAGTGTAAGAATTAATTTTTTAACAAAATCTAAAAATGATGATTACCAATTTAGAGAAAACACATAAAAAACATGAAAAGTTGAGTAAGAGAACATATAAGATGAATAAATGAAGTGTGTGAAAAGCATAGGAGAAGCGTTGGGGCATCGAGGTTCTCATCAAGTTTCAGAAGCGAGGAGTATCGCGCTTCCGAAGCGAGTTTCTGGGAAGTGAGCTTTCCACCTATCTAAGAAACTTCCGGTAACTCTAGTCTATACTCTATCTTGTTTGTGCGTTAGAATTTTCTATGCATAAATCTTGTAGGTTCTGAGGCAGCACTATCAGGGTTAGGAACTTAGGTCTACACTGTTTTGAGGGGCAATTGTACCCAGAGGCCTAGGCCTCTTTAATAGGAAGTGAGGCCCATTCCTCTTTCCCAAAGAGGCCTTAGCCTCTATATGACCTCGTGTGGAGTACTTATTTGGAGCATAGAATCAAGGTTGCCATATCCTATGGCTGCCTCTAGTGCTGTCAATGGGTCAGGCATTCAATCCATCAAGGTATACCCAAACCTGCACAAATAGCTAGTCGGGTTCGGGTTCAGATTTTGTCGGGTCATGAAAATGAAATCCGAAACCCAGATCCATATCATTTAAGGAGCTTATTTTCAGTACTGAATCATATAGGCCAAGCTGGGTCGGTCGGATATCTGGAAAAAATCATAACCCAAACCAGACCCACATATTATTTGAGTTGGGTTCAGATTGACCTGAATAGTATTCGAATCAGCATTTTTCATGCCCATACCTGGGAATTTGGATTTGGTTCGGGTCAGGTACCCGATACAAACCTGACCCATTGACAGCCCTAGCTGCGTCTTTTGCTTCAATTGACATTTAAGCCCAAAAGAAGCAGAAAATTTTCACATTTATAGTGAAATTTGGAGCACGACTTATGTCTTGTACTTTGTTCTGGATATGTACATCTCTCTGTATCATATTTTGTTAAGATTGCTTCAATTGACATTTACCCCCCTTGTTATGTATATGTACATTTCATTCTCTATAGGGGTATTCTTGTATTTTGTCATAGTTAGGTGTAGAGTCAGCTGTTTTTGTCTTTTAGTGAGGTAGAGGGGATGTCGTAACTCTTTCATTTTTGAGGTAATGAAGTTTCTAGTTTCCTCTCTTTTGTGCCTACTCTCCCATGGATGCATCTATGAAGCTATGAGTTTTTATAATATTGGTGTATGTAATTTTCAGTTTTCCATGACAAAGATCTCTATCTCTTTGACAATTAGACGCTAAATTTAATTGCTAAGCTGTTTTTTCTTTATTCTTGCCTTCATTGCATTATGACACCGTAGGGTATGTGAGAACGCCTCGGGAATAAGTTTTTCTGAACAAACAACAAACAAGAAAGAAAATGAAATAGAAAAGGAGGAAAGTGTTCCCAATGGATACATTACCCATTGTGGGTGGCGTGATCTTGTATTTATAATATAATACCAGAGATTACAATAATACCCCTCACTTAGGTATTTATGATATACACATTACATGGATCAGATCCAGATTCGATTCAACCAGCATACTCTTATAACATGCCCCCTCAATCTGAACATGGTAGAGAACCATGGACAGTTTGGATTTTAAATCCCAATACCGATTGACTGAAAGGGCCTTGGTGAATAAATCTGCTACTTGGTCTTCTCTGTGAATAAACATAGGATGAATCTCCTTGGATTCAACTTTTTCTTTGATGAAATGGTGGTCTATCTCCACATGTTTTATTTTTTCATGTTGAACTGGATTAGTGGAAATAGAAACTGCACTCTGACTGTCACAATAGATTAGAGAGCTGGAGATGGATTGGTGCAGGCTACATAAAATATGCTTAATCCAAGTGACTTCAGCAATCACGACTGCCATGGCCCTATACTCTGCCTCAGTACTAGACTGCTCAACTGTTTTATGCTTTTTACTTGCCCAAGAAACTAGATGAGAACCTAAATAAACACCATAACCTGTGACTGATCCCCCTGTAGTTGGATCATGAGCCCAATCAGCAGACAAGTCCATCAGAAATTACCTTGATGGAATGGGGTGTGCTCACGAGTTGGTCTCATGTAGACAAGTCCATAAGAAAGAGTGCTTTTGATATACCGTAAGATTCACTTCACTGCTTCCATATGTTTTGTCTGAGGCCTATGCATATAATGAGAGACCTGATTCACAACAAAAATTAAATCAGGTCTAGTGAAGGTCAAATACTGAAGAGATCCAACTATGCTCCGATATTTTTCGGCATCTTCCAAATAGGTATCATCTGCTGAGTCTGCACTAAAAAATATATGAACAACCATCGGAGTATCCATGGGCTTACATTGTAACATTCCATTTCGCTGTAGAATATCACAAGCATATTTTTGCTGGGAAAGAATAAGACGATCGAGTTGCTGGTCTACCTGCACTCCAAGGAAGAATTGAAGAGGATCCAAGTCTTTCATATGAAATGCCTTGTGTAACAGGGACTTTATCTCATTAATCTTTCGTGTGCTATTTCCCGTAATGATGATGTCATTGACATAAACCAAGATAATAGTGATGTTTGACTGTACTTTTTGCACAAATAATGAATAGTCACAGTGGCATCTATCAAACCCAAGGGTTTTCACAACAGTACTGAAAGTATCAAACCATGCCTAAGAAGCCTGCTTAAGATCATAAATGGATTTTTGCAATCTTAGTATAGAGGTGCTTGGGTCTCTTTCTAAATACCCAGGTGGATGCTCCATATACACTTCTTCACATAAATCCTCGTGTAAAAACACATTTTTAACATCTAACTAGAATAACTTCCATCCATGCAATACGGCCAATGATAAGACAATTCAAATTGTTTCCATTATGACCACATGGCTGAATGTTTCAAAATCTAAGCCTTGCTCCTGTGTATACCCCTTTGCCATGAGTCTAGCTTTGAAACACTCAATGCTGCCATCTGACTTGCATTTAACCTTATATACCCATTGACATCCAACAACATTCTTATCGAGTAGCCAGGGAACCACTTCCCAAGTATGACATTCATGGAGAGCAGCAATTTTATCGTTCATAGCCTCCGTCTAGCGAGAATTGAGGCTTGATTCAACAAAAGACTTGGGCTCTTAAATATATTCAAGAGCTGCAACATGTGTGTAAAAATCTAGTGAAAAGGATTCATAGCTTACCCATCTAGATGGCGGATTCCTGACTCGAATACTCACACGAGTAGGAGCAGCTGCTGAAGATCCTAAATTGGAACCATCATTTGTTGAAGTTGTAGTGGCATGACTAGAAGGAGTCTATATTGGCTGCTGCTGTTGCTGATTTGAAATAGAAGAAAATACAAGACCTCATGACTGTACCGGGATGGCATCGCTGGACTGTTGTGCTGGTCTCCTTCTAGCATAGACCTGATCAAAGAAAGAAAACTGCTTTGCCTTTGGTGCATGAGAATCCAGATCAACAATCGTGCTGAGCGAAGATGGGACCAAAACATTAGTATGTCCTGCACGTGAAGAAGGCCAAAAAGAGTCAGAATTAGGTTTCTGCTGGCTGCCACACATGTTCTCATCAAAAATATGTCGTGAAATGATAACTTTGTTAGCAGCATGATCAAAACAACAACCCATAAATTCATCATCATACCTAATGAATTGGCACACCGTGGCCTTGGGAGATAGTTTATTTTTCAGAGACTTGTCGATATGAATAAAACATCGACAATCATAGGTTTTTAGCCTTGTGTAATCCAGATGAACACCATACAACGGGAAATAGGCTAGAGTGGACAAGGGCATTCTGTTTATTAAGTGAACTGTTGTGTGAAAAGCTTCCTTCCATAGGCCTTCCTTTAAATTCGCATCATACATTGTTAAGGTTGTTTCGACCACATATCGATGCTTGCGTTCAGTGACCCCGTTTTGTTGAGAAATTCTAGGATAACTCAACTCATGCTGAATACCATTATAATGTAGAAAACATGTGAATTCATTTGACATGTATTCACCACCACCATAACTTTGCAGGGCAAGGATTTTTCTTGAGAATTGGGTTTTTACATACGATTTGAATTGATGAAATATGGGAAAGACTTGATCTTTTGATTTTAAGAAGAATATTCAAGTATAACGACTATAATTATCCACAAAAATCAAATAATATTTGGATTCTATTAAGGATACAATAGGTGAAAGATCCCATACATCAAAATGAATGAGTTCAAAAAAAAATGAAGCCCTTTTATTAGATCTCAAAAAAGAGAGTTCATGACTCTTACAAACTCGACAACTATCACAAGAGAAGGCACTTCAGTTTTTAACATCAATAAAACCTTTATTACACAAACTATTAAGAAAACTCAAATTGCAATGTCCTAATCTACGATGCCAAATATTGGCATCCTGGCCAGCAACAGACTTTGATAAAGAAAACAAGGCAGGGCTAGCTGAAAAATGAAGAGTAGACCACGAGGTAAATGATAAGGTTGGGGCTTCATCAAGCAAGTATAGATTCCCGCATCTTCTTCCCTCAACGACCATCTGATTCTTGTGAATGCCCTTCACAGAAATAAAAGACAGATAAAAGTTGACATGGGAATTAATGTCTTGACATAACTGAGAAACGAAAATTAAATTTTTTGAAAATTAAGAATAAGGAAAACATTTGACAAAGGAAGGGGACCTCTACTGGTAGGGACAATAGTAGTGCCCATACGAACGATATGGTGATGTTTTTCATCTCCTGTGATCACACATTTATTTCCATGATAAGGTCTAGAATAAGTGAGTTTAGTTGAATCTCTCGTAACATGATTTGCGGCTTCGAAGTCCAAGAACCAGCCTTGATGAGACCCTGATGGAGTTGACACGCTAGGCTGCATTGCCCAAGAGTTCCATGTAGGATTATGTGGCTGCTGAATATTTAGTTGTCCAAAACCAGTGCTAAGGGTATCCATATCATAAGGAGATGCAACCGATGAAGCTGTTGCCGTGGGGTAACTTTGTATGAAATTAGTAGGAACGCGTGGTTGCGGACCAGCCGTGGGTGAAGAAACTGCAGCCAAAGCACAAAAATTGGGAGGTATAGGCACCGTGGGTAGTCTATAAGTAGGGACATATCACCAGTAACAATAAGAGGCGGTATGACCTTTCTTTTCACACATTTGACACACAATATTGAAATTATTTTGGGGGTGTGGATAAGATACCTGCACCTCGACGACCACCACCAAAATTTCATCCACGCCCTCTGCCTCTTCCTCTAGGCACATAGGATCCAATATATCCTTGGGCATCACCAACACTTCATGATTAACTTCATTCCTTTGAGGTCTTGCTGACAAACTGAACATTGCCTCATGCTCCAGCAACATAGTACACAAACGATCAAAAGGTGGTCGTGGTGTCGTGCTTGTATACACGGTGATAAACATATTGTATTCTGCCCCCAGTCCTTAAATAGTTTTTGTGCATATATCCTAATCAGACAAGGGAGAACCAATAGCTGCCAGTTGATCCACGATAACTTTTACTTTGGTAAGATAATCAACAACGAAAGAATCACCCCTTTTTAAATATGCAAATTCGGCTTTCAATTGATATACCTTTGGTGTAGAGATCTCTTCATACCAGTGATGCAAGACATCCTACAATTTTTTTTTTGCGGAAATGCCAGAGGGGATATGCAGCAGAACTTCTCGTGAAAGAGTGTCCATGATGAATGCAACCGTTGTTTAATCATCTTTCTGCCAAGCAATAAAAATAGGATTGCGAATTTGGGATTGCACCACCTTTTCTGAACCTCCTTCTTGCACTGAAGTTGTTCGAAAAATAAATTCCAAAGGTACAAGGATCGACCCGTCAAGGTGTCTTATTAAATCATAGCTGCACAAGCAAGGAATGATTTGCTTTTTCCAGGTAATCAAATTTGTGAATAGAGTTTTCCGGTGAGATGGTTGAGGAAAAAAGCATTGAGCCCATCCATTGAGAAAATTACGGGAACAACAGAAATCACGGGAACAAATAAAGAAAAAATAAAACAAAGAACGAATACGGGAGAGGGATAAAATATCAGAAGAACAATAACACCTTTTTTTTAGGGACGTCTCTGTCAAGACCCATTCTCTTTTAGAGAAAAATGATAGGTCTAAACGATTGTGGTGGATCTGATCTAATTTTGATCAGATCTGCAGGAAAAGAGACAGATCTCGGTGCTTTGGAAGAAAAGAAATTAGATCTGATGCTATTCTAATCAGATCTGAAAGAAAAAGTTATAGATCTGGTAAATTATGCACCAAATCTGACACAAAAGAGGGAAAAGAAATGAAGGAGAGGGGCAGATCTGATTTAAAAACAGGTCCGATTCAGAAAACAGGGATAAAGAAGAGATCTAGATGTGGAAGAAGATGTGCAGCCACGATTTAATGAGACTTACCTTTTTGGAGGCTTTGATACCATGTGAGAATGCCTCGGGAATAAGTTTTTCTGAACCAACAACAAACAAGAAAGAAAATTAAATAGAAAAGGAGGAAAGGGTTCCCAATGGAGACGTCACCCATTGTGGGTGGCGTGATCCTGTATTTATAATATAATACCAGAGATTACAATATTACCCTTCACTTAGTTGGGTATTTATGATATACACATTACATAGAATTACATGGATCGGATCTAGATCCGATCCAACCAGCATACTCTTAACAGGGTAGACCACTTATTGCTGTAGAACTGTAATTGATGACACTATACACCAAGGAATGCTTGTCTCTGCCACAATGATTTAGTTCTCAATGAGCACTTCCACTTCCTGATGCAATGGGCAGGCTCACCATTAGCTATATAAAGAATCTTATCCGTCACATACCTTTATGACCATTCCCTATTTTATTTACATGTATTCTGCTTCTGTCATGAGAACACGACTAACCCATAAACCCTACCCCCCCACCCCCCCCACCCCTAGTAAAGAGGGGGATACAATGGCTGAGGTTGTTCTATTGGTCTGACGGAGAGTGTTTGGAGCAGTTTAAGTCTCAATCATGGTGTTGTTTCAATCTATTCACAGTAATAGAAAAATGTCAGTACCTTATTGCTCATTTGCTTGTACCTTATTGCTTATTTGCTTGATACTTGACAGTCATTCCTGTCCATGGTAATTATTTAATATATTTTGGTTGCTATCATATTCTGTGAATTTTAACATATTTTTTGTATATTACTTTGCAACAATTTGTAAAAGACAGGCCCATGTCATGATGTAGCTGTGCACCGTAGATATGTCCAAGGGAAGTTTTAATGGAATTTCAATTATGATAATCAAGCAATCTTTGATATTTAGATATTCCATGCACCTTAAGCTTTCACTTTTGTTATGCTTAATTTAACTAATTCTTTTTACCATTTTAGATGAACTAGGAATATTTAAACCATATAGCAAACATATTATAGTTAATGGATGCATGCCAGGTTTTTTTAACTTACAGTTGATTGATCATATATCTTTTTTTACCTATTTCAGGAAACATTTCACCCTGTAAAGATCATGGATTCATTTTGGATCATCCCTGAATGGAGAAATCCTCCAGTAAGCAATGAATCCATCTTAACACCTATTTATCGATTTATTTTTTGCATCTCACTAGCATAACTGAAAAAATCTGACGTTCTAAATTGCATAATTCTATTTAAAAGGTGCACTTTACCTTGTGGGTCTCTGATCTTGTGTTTGCTTGCTAGTTTGGTTTAAAAAGAATTGATTTTCAGATGTCAAGTAGACGATGTAAATCTGTAACTATTAGGAAGATATCATGGGTGTCATTGTCGTTTTAGTTATATTTTGACGATAAGCACACAATCCGCAACACTGACCATGACGCCTTTTCACATATTGAGATGGACTAGTGTAAAGGAAAGCTATTTTTATAGTGTCATGGTTTCACATATACAACTTGCAAACTTCTTTGCAAAATCTCTACAACATAATTTCATTTTCTTCTTGGCAAAGTTTCAGTCATAACACCATCATTTTTGGGGAAGTGGTGGGGGGGAGAGAATCAATATTAATTATTTATTGTGGTATTTTGGTAATTTATGATATTTCTATTTCTTTTTTTTTCATGTTTTATGTAAGGGCATTGTTGTAATTATTCTTTTCATCTTGTTTTATGTAATGGTATTTCATTGTATTCTAAAACCGTCAAAGGAATGAAACATTCTTTGTCTTCAGGTGAATATTCTCTGTGGAAAGTCCTATTTCAAACTAATATGACATAAGTAATTACTATCCAGTTAGCTGCATCAGTGTTACCTTTCCATTGCCTAGGTGCCTTCATTGTTTCTTTATGATTATTGCATGAGTTGTTTTCTTTGTCTTCAAGTGAACATTCTCTGTGGAAAGTCCTATTTCAAACTAATATGACATAAGTAATTAATATCCAGTTAGCTGCATCAGTGTTACCTTTCCATTGCCTAGGTGCCTTCATTGTTTCTTTATGATTATTGCATCAGTTTTTCTTTTTCTTTTTTTGTTGAGCAGTTCAGATATCTTTTAGTCACCCTTTTGTCTGCTTCAAGTTAACAAGAACACTGTGACTGTTGCTGTGATAATATGCATCTTTTTTTTTTGTTGGATAGGCATGATAATATGTGTCTTTTAAATTGATAATGGACTAAAATTGTTCAATATGATATGAAAAAGTTCCAGACCTGTTGGATGTGTGCCAGCAGTTAGCAATACCAGAGCATTAAATTAGCTAAACACATGTAGAATAGCTTAGGTAAACATGACGAATGGCCTATTGTTTGTTTGGTCACAGGATGTTCATGCAACGAATGTAATTCTGAATCCGGGATTGGCATTTGGTACAGGGGAGCATCCTACAACAAAGTTATGCTTGTTGCTATTGAGTGAGATGGTAGCAGGTGGAGAAAGTGTCTTGGATTATGGCACTGGTTCTGGGATACTTGGAATTTCGGCAATCAAGGTAACACTAGGTTTCTGTTTCTGTTTTTGTGTTTTAGGGCACGTTTGGTTGCTCCTTTAAGAATGATTCAGAATCAACGCTATTTAGAATAACGTGACAAATGGGGTCTCAACCAAACATAAAAAGGTAACCTGTGAGAAACTGAATCTCATTTGCCTTTGCAAATGAGTCACTTTCTAATTTGAGTGATTCAGAATCACATTAGACACTATGTGATTCTGAATCACTTTTTAAAGGGGCAAACCAAACGTGCCCTTAGTTAAACTTATGGAGTTTGGGAGGCATAAAAGGCAAGCTCAGCCCTAAACACTACCCCTGCTCAGGCTCCAATGGGCACTTTTTTACCAGGCTCTAGATGATTTTACTTTAAGCTTGAGTCTGGTAAAGCTAGCTGACTTATTTTCCTTACAAAAGACAAATAGTGTAATAAAACTTGTTAGTTTGGTTCCTGAGTCACCAAAATTGGTCTCGGCTATTTCTCCCAAGTTTTTTCAGGAAATTTTAGCATTGATTTTTCTTAGGAAAATCTTGACATTATAAAAAAATAAAAAATGCAAAGAATAATAAAGAGTAACAAGTAATAGGTTTGCTTTATTAGCATTTTTCTTACAAAAATATAATGAAACAGTTAGAAAAGATTTTAAAATACAAACAAAGAACAAAAAAATATAAATTTATAATATATGAAATAATACTTTTAAATATTGCAATATTATCGTGATATTTTCACAATAATGATGTGATTATGTCATGATAATATTTTCATGTTTTTATCGGCTATTTTGAAAAAAATTAATATCACAATATTTTTAGGATATTGTCAGGTGATGATGCCTTGGATATACACAGAAGCATCATACCACTTAGGCAATGCTACCTATACACACAAAGAAGTTCAAGCCCAAGGTAATCGAAATCTGCTCTAGCTTTGCTCATTAATTTTTTATATGAAAAAACTGGGCTTAAGCTAGGTTTGACACCCAGTTTTTAAGTTTGAAACTTTGAACAACTTAGAATGCAGACAATTTTATAGTAATTAGTATAAGAAAAGATAACTAAAAATGAGCAAGCTATTTTTACCTGCAAGAAGTAAATGAGTCACAATTCATCGTGATGTTTCTCATACATGATGCATCATTGAACTTTTTGTTAAATTTATATCGATAATGAGAAATACTACCAATGATGATGATTTCTTTTATAAGAAAGAACCTTCATTAATAGGTGATGAGAAGTCACAAGGTACAGAGATAAAGCGAGACAAATATTAAAAAACAAACTAACAAAAGGTCTAAGCTTGAGCAATATCTCCCAACATGGTCAGTCTGGGAGGACCAGTCCACGAACCAGCCCAATTACAAAAGGTCTATGCTGTTTGTACAGATAGATGGCTGAATGGATGTTGGAGTAAATCACATTCACAAAGATTAAGAGAAAAATATTAAGAAACAAATTAACAAAAGGTCTAAGCTTGAGCAATATCTCCCAGCATAGTCAGTCTGGGAGGACCAGTCCATGAACCAGCCAAATAACAAAAGGTCTATGCTGATTGTACAGATAGATGACTGAATGGATGTTGGAGTGAAGCAAGAACAGGTCCCAAATCACTTTCACTAAAGGGTCTTCTATTTCTTTTTAACCCAGTATGCCACCAAGAGAGGGACAGTCACCACCTCAAAATCTGAATGCAACGATTAACCTTCCCTTAGCTGAGGAACCAAAATAAGTTGCCTAAAGTTGTTGTAATGTGTCTGCAATGAGTCATTGATAATTTCTAATACTATGAGGTGTTGCTACCAGAAGTAGTGAAAAAACCGGCGTCAGCAGGTGGTGTGAGTAGTCGAACTGTTATGAGGCAGAAGCTATTGATTGCTTGATTTCTTCGGGCAATTATATTTCATATGCCCATATTCTTTACAATAGTAGAACATGATAATGGCACTGCCAGTTCCAGTATTTGGGGAATCAACAAAATTCTCTGTTGTACCAGTCATTGTTTTCAGTCTAGTTTCTTTGAACCTCAGTTTACTCAATACTTCATGAATAGGAGGGACAGGTGACCTGTATAACAGGGATCTCCTGACCTGTTCAAATTCAGGTCTTAACCCTTGGTTTTGTCTCAATGATAAACCATAATGGCAAGATCAATTGGGCTCAAGAGCAGCTAGTTCGCCCCCACAATGGGGACATATCGGCATAATACTCATGTACACTCTTATCTTCTTGTTTAGTCGCTCTTATCTCTTCTTGGATGAGGAATTTGTACGCAAGAGAGTTGTGAATGTACATCTCCATTAAGAAATTCCTTGCATCCTTGGTTTTCTCAAAGTTAGCTAAACTTGTGCAAAGAGATAACTCAACACTGTTCATCAGTCACAACAATATCTTTGCATTTCCTACTCCCCACTCCTTGCTAAGCTCATAATCTTTCTTTCAAAGCTTTTTCATTTTCTTTTTGCACCTTATCTTTGTCATCACTGGCAGGTTAAGTTTTAATTGAGGCTCAGATACGGAGCCATCCATGAATCCCCATACTCCTCTTCCCTTAATAATTGCTTCATAACAGAGGCCCACACAAGATAGTTACAAGAGCTTAGTTTGATGTGGAAAACTGTCATCAGATCATCTTCTTCGTCAGCCATAATGGCTCAATAAGGTACATTTGAAAAAATCCAACTATCCTTCCTCACTGAAATATCAACAGATAATGAAATTGCAGTGCCAGTAGCTATTAGAAAAGTAGCAATAATGCCAGTCAGAACCACAATTTTATCAGCAAAAAATGTCAACATACCAGTATATCAACAAAAACACATCAAGTATCACAGTGAAAGAGAGATTGCAACCATGTAATCTAGTATTGCAGAATAGTAATATATCGATATTGGGCAGGCTTTGCTCGTACCCTAAAGTACTTGCTTCGCAGCGAGCAATTTGCTTGTGTAGCTTGTGAAAGAAAAGGGAATGGAGGACTCAAATAGAGTAAAAAACCCCTCTGATAACCCCAAAACAGAATAGGGTCCTGAAACACGGAACTAATCCTATCAGCAGAACCAGAAATCTGACTCTGATATTCCCGCAACGGATTAGATCCTTCAAACAATAGGGAAACCCAATGCAGTCAGAACGGACTAGGGCGTTCAAACAATAGTGAAGCCGTAGCAGCAAAACCAGAGATTTTGGGGAAAAAATGATTCTTACGAGATTGATTCAAATGAAGAGAGGTGACCTCGTTTACAGCGCAGCAATAGAGAGGAAGAAAATTGAAGAAAGAGAGGCCTCGTTCTCACTATTTCAGCAAGTAGCCAAGTAGAGAGACAACGGGTGGACGGTTTTATAGACCTCATGTTACAATGGAATGGCTACAAACAAAAGGGATAAAAATGTCTTTTAGATAATACAACGGTCAAAATATTAAAAGCACAAAAGTACCACTTTTCAAATATCTTTGAATAGGTAAAACACCTATTTAGGGTTGTCAAGGGCACCCAATCTCGACCCTTACAGGAGGATCAGGGTTTGGTAACAAAGTAAGGGACCTGGTTAACTATGAGGTCCCGTTAGTAATATGGAGTCGGGTATGGTTAATGAAATTTCGGGTGAAGGGTCTGACCTGAGTTCCCAAAAAGATACACAAATTTTAATGCAAAAAGCGTAACAAATATTATTTTACTGGGTATGGAATGGGTCAGATTTATGTAATCCGTAACGGAGTGTATTTTTTTTATTTTTTTGTGGAAGACCAGGTCAGAACGGGTAGCATCACTTTTTAATCAGATCCAGGTTTGGACACACCAATTCTGGCGGGGTCTGATCCGTTGACACTAAATAATACATCAAATGGCTATGGATGCTATAAATGGATCCAAAATTCCAAAGCCAATCTTGAACCATTGGTATGATGAGGTCAAATAATTAATGTTTTCCACTTTAACCGAATGAACCTCCTTGGAAAGTAAATAGATTCATACCCAAGTATTTCATAGATAGTGACCCAATTGACATCCAAAAACCCCTGAGGAAGCTTGTTCGATGCTTTATATATCCTGAAAATAACTAGTTCTGACAGCCATTCTCAATTCAGATACCCAAGCAAAACATTTAGAAGGAACCAAAATCTCATAAACTGTTTTGGATCTGCTTCACCGAATGAGAGCATATCATTTGAAGAAAGTTGTGCTAGTGGAGGCTTTCCTGAAGCATTTTGCTTCATATTTTATTATGTTTAATCTCTTTAGTGTAGTATTGTTTGAATTGTGAATTGATTTGTACCAGTTATGATTCCAAATACTAGTTCATTTGGAGACCAAAAGTCTCTCTCTCTCTCTCTCTCATACATACAGCTTTGGATATGGTGACACGGCTATTTTTACGAGGTTTCTAATATAACTAGTATATAAGGGATACAGAACAGTAATCAAAATGGAGTATCATTGTGACATCGCTATCCTGTTACTGTTGTCTTATGCATATTTCATGTTGCACTTTTTGCTAAGGTTTAACAGGCATTTGGACAAATTCTAGGTCCATTTGGCGTATTCGTCGGGTTCATGAAATACATGGTCATTCTCCATGCAATCCTATAAATGCCTTCTGATGAGATATTGCTTTCTCACCATACTTATTGCAGCTTGGAGCAGCCCATTCCCTAGGAGTTGATGTAGATCCTCAGGCAATACAATCAGCATGTCATAATGCAGCTTTGAATAATATAGGACCAGATAAAATGCAATTGTACCTGGCAACTTGCAAAGTTCCCTCTCACTCCACTGCTTGTAACCATGAAAGGGATACAAAGCAGAATCTATACATTGTTAATCTCATTCCATCAACTGCAAAATATGATATTATCGTTGCAAATATACTTCTAAATCCCCTACTGGAGTTAGCAGAAAATATTACTTGTTATGCAAAACCAGGAGGCACTGTTGGAATCTCTGGTTTCTTATTGGAGCAGGTTCTTCACTTTTCACTCTTATAGCTGATTCCATTGCTTTTATTGCTTCATGTTTTTCAGTTAACACCTTAAAGTTTTGGTACACAACGATGATTCAAATATGCTATTTCCTGTCATTTCTCTATCTTACAACCTGGACTTTTGCAGCTTCCACAGATTGAAGAATGTTACTCTAGCTTCTTGGAAAACATGTCTGTATCAGAGATGGATGGTTGGGCCTGTCTCAGGGGCACCAAAAGATTGTAGCATGCCTTTAGTTCTAAGGGTTGATATTGAAACCAATTAACTATTGGCTAATGGAAGTGAGACTACCATTTTTTCTAAACAGAAATCTGATTCCGATGAATGAAGCAAGTTATGGAGTGGCTCAACTTGCATGCTAATAGATGACCATAATCCTGTCGCAAATGGCGCTTTACTGTAATCATTTGATTCCCTGGTGTACAGTTCAGGAAATGTTTGAGCTTTACTGTATTTTTGCTTTCCATCATTCTTGTGAATCAAATGAGATTAGAGCGATGCTAAGGATAAACATTTATTGGAGATGACTTGTTATAAAGGGCTATATTTTCATTAAGGTTTGGACTTTGTATTGAAATTTCGCGCTCCAGAGCAACATTATAAAGTTTATGTATATTCTGGCCAGTCCTGATACTTTGTTAGATAGGTATATCAATAGTTGGTTCTTAATTTTTCTGTATTTTTGGTTGTCATCAATCATCATCCCTTACTAGTTTGTTTGCTTGGTTATATCGCTGCTATTATGCTCATTTGGTAGGGGCAACTCGTGGAAGTCACCAAGCTGAAGTGAGGTCACGAGTTTAAAATTCATCGGTGCATGTCCCTTGCCACAAGACCGAAGCTGGGTGTGCTCTCTGTTGAGAAAGGGGAACCTAAGGTTGCGTTTGATTGCATGTTTGGCATGTTGCGTCAAATGCTGGACGCTTTGGACACACGTAACGCATGCCCTCTACATCCCACGAACAGTGAAACACGGTTTCACTCCAACGGTAACAGTGTTCCCATGCATTAAAAAAAAAAGTCAGGCGGAGGGGAGAGGGTATACCCCAACTCTCTCTCACCCCTGTGCGGAGACAGCCAGGCGGCGACACCCCATGCTCTCCCTCTCTCTCTCTCTTCTTTTCTTTCCCTTCTTCCTCTCTCTTCCCCTTTTCTTCTTCCGCTCTCTTGTTAGGGTTTGATTTAAGGATTAGGACTTTTCGATTTAGGGTTTTGAATCAGAGATTTTTGATTTAGGGTTTCAAATTAGTACTAAACACAGAGATAACATCCCTAAGAACAAAGCATTGAAAAACCCAATGAGAGAAATGCCCTCTTCATCTCGAACAACGTTTTGATGAGGTAAGAACGAAAAAATATCTTTAAATATTGTATTTTGAGCCCAAAGAGGGGTAGGTGTAGTGGGGGTGGGGCCTTGTCACCCAATGCCTAGCATAGGCCCGTAGGGCAGGTGTCCTAGCCTCAGAGTTTTACGCAGCCAGCATGACAACTGTAGGTATGGCAAGCTGACTTAGCGCAACCAGGTCTTCATGCTGGGTGCAGTTTCTTCAGGTTATAAATTCAAAAAAAATATTATATTTTGAATAAGAGTGATTCGACAATATCAACATTGCTTGATCGTAAATGTATAATACAACAGCCGCAAAGAGTAACTGAAGCATGAAGGAACACCATTCATAAAATAAAGAAGTCCACAAATGGAAGACATTATATATGATTTTATTTATTAATTAAAAAAATAACAATCATAAAAAAGAAAAGTAACTCAAAATGGTGATATTTGCAAGGTTGAAACAAAGCTATCATAATTTATTTTGTGTTATTAATGTTGTATCTCTATCCAATAATCTAAATTTTTTTCACAAAAATGACATTAATAATAAGATAAATAAATAAATAAAGAAAATATTTATTCAAAATATATAAAAATTAATTATCAATTTCAATTTGTTTTCTAATATATATACGATCAAAAACAAATATAAGAACAACAATAGATCAAACAAATGTTCAAAAACAACAATACCTCAAGTCAATGGAACAAAGAAAATATTTTATCAAAATATATAAAATTAAAATATATATAACAAATAATTTACTTAAATAATAAAATTATGGTGAAAGGATCCTCTACTCTATTTTGCTTCCTTCGCATTTTGAAGTTAATGGTAAATAGAAGTTTACAAATTTCACAAGTATAGTCGTTTTTTTATATTAAAGCTGGGAGATCACATGGTCCAGGGATCTGGTGCGCCCTTCTTGTGCTGCCTTCATACGAGAAACCCAGCCTCCTTTATTTGAATAAACCCAGAATCTGTGGCCTGTACCGTGCATCATTTGAATCAAATCTTGTATGTTCGAAATTTCTGGAAACAAAAGCTCCTAAGGATGTTGAATGGCACCTATTGCTAAATGATGGCCCATGGCATCCCGCATAGCATATGCAATTCTGGTGCTACTGCCCATTGTGTGGGATAGAAATTGAAGGTCAATGACATCGTTGGGAATAACATTATATCGAAGTGAGTTTGTCATCGGCCCACTTCATTTTCATGTAGTTTTCTTTGCATGAGTGCCACAAGGAATGTACCTCTGCTGTCTCAGATAATGTGTTGCCATTATGAACAATTCGGTTCCTCAACTTTCAGATGTGCCACACCACTGGATGAAAGGTTTGTTTCCAGCATGTCTGCAGCCAGTCCTGTTTGAACTTCACGTGAAACCACCATTGCATCTCATGGATTAGAGCTTGCGTTAAGCTCTTGGACCTCCCAAATGTTTTCATGATGCTGCTCTAAATTCTGCAGGTAACAGGTCATAACAGAAAAATGTGTTGATTACTTTTCAGTCAGGGTATCGATTAGCTAATGAGATGCCAATCTAGGGTTAAAAGCCTGCTTTCACAGGCTAAGTCCAGGGTCCAAGATGTGTTTATGCCATTCATCCACATTAAATTGTGTGCAATGCTTTCCACAAATGCTTCCGAGATACTTGTGAGTAGTCCCTATTTGCCAAAATAGTGTGTCTATTGAACTAAATATTGATGGAGGACTTAAAGATGCCCAATAAGAGAGCCAGTTCAGAATATCAAATGAGTGGTATAGTGATGCAGCTTCAAATACCGTGAGATGTAAGTCATAGTAGGTTAGACCATATTGCTCTAGAGTGATGGAATCGACAAGACAATGAGATAACCATGATTCTGTCCAAAATTTTGTGAGGGCTTCATTACCGAGAAATATGACTCCAATCTCAGTGAATGCCTTTCCATGCATAGGATTCTCAGGTCAACGTCTTATGGCACCACATATTATTTCTCTTAAGATACTTACATCGCATAAATAGAGCCCATCGAGACTTAGAGGTGATGCTTTGGATCCTGAGATAAGCAAGATTAGCTTGATTGAGCTCTCTGATTCTTTGGATTCTTATTCCCCCTTCATTTTTGGATGGCAAATTTGGTTTCATTTGATAAGATGAAACTTTGAAAGAGGGCTCATGCTTGAACAGAGGAAGCTGGAAATTCTTTCTAACTCTTTTATGACAGGAGTGGGGAGTCTGAATGACAGAATCCAGTGTAGAGGGATACTTGAAGGCACATGAGACATACCCTCCCTGCATATAAAAGCTTGTGCAACTGCCACCCATCTAATTTTTTCCTTGCCTTAGAGAGAAGTTCAGAACACCATTCAACTTGTAAGTTTTCAAAGAAAAGCGACAACCCAAGAATTTTGAAGGGCAAGTTGCCAAGGCAGCACAGATGGAAGGTGTTCACCAAAGCTTTGGTCCACATTGAGACTTTGAAGGATTGATTTTCATTTCTGCACGCTGCTCAAACTTCACCAAAATATTTTTAAAATGACTAATGGAGGAAATGTTAGCCTTACAAAAAATAGTGCATCACCAGCAGACATGAGGGAAGTGATTGGATCCCGACATTGAGGAATGACCATTCTTTGAATATGGTTGGTAATATGCGACGATCAAGGCACTCCATGACCACAAGGAAGAGGTAAAGAGAAAGTGTTTCTCTTTACCAAATCCCCTTAGAACTAGAGAAGTTTTCACTCGGGGAACCATTAAGGACCGCAAAATTTGCTGTAGTTACACAAACCATGAAAGCAAGCTATACAAATTGAAAGAGAACTAAAAAAAACAAATACAAATACAAATACAAATACAAATGGATAAGTAGTTTGTTGGAATAGTATGGACAAGGTGAGTGGGGCAAAATACTTTTCTTTCTTAATAAAATGTTATCAAGAGAAGCTGCATCACCAGACCTCATTCAAAAAACAGAAAAAATAACGAGGTGAACAACCTGGAAACTAATGTCACATAAATGCATGAAAGATAAAAAAACAAAAATGTAACATGAAAAAAATGCACTGGTGCTAAGACAGAAAAAAGAGATCACTGGTCACCATGCATCACTACAAAAATTTAGAATTAAAGATAAAACAAACAATTCACCGTCTTAAAGAACCCCACATTACTTAGGGTCTCAAGCATCGCCTTGACGATTTTTTAAAGAACCAGCAAGAATGATGTGGAGGACAGCCTCGCAAAATCCCTGAAAAAATCTAAAATCCGATTATTTTTAAAGAACCCCATGCTCACGGCAGGGCATGTCGGGACGGACTGTCTCAGGTGTCGCCTTGAGCGACCATGCCTCAGCCGAAGGCACCTGCCGGCAGCCCGGGCCTCACCTCAGGCTCACCGCCTGATAAGATAGAGAGAGAGGCGACAAAAAGATCGATTGAGAGAGAGGGGGCTCCGGCATGATGGGAGGGAAGGAGAGCCGGACGGTACCCTGCTCAGGGGAAGCTCATCTCCTCCAACGGTGAGGGAACAGCGGGAACAGCTGTCGACGGAGGAGAGGCGAGAAGAGGGAGAGGGTGGGACAGGGAGATGAGAGGGTCTAATTTAGATCCAACAGTCGGGAGCGTTATGTTTGGTTAGCACTGTTTTATTAGGCACCGATCTTACAACAACAACTAGGCCTTCATCCCAAAACTTCATATCCTCCAATCATTTCTATCGGATGCCATGTCCTGTGTCCTCCATGAGGTTCAAAGCATTCATATCATTTCCTATCATCTCCATCCAAATCTTCTTAGGCCTAACCCTACCTCTTTTAACTAAGAGCATCATTAGGCCTTCGTAAAATATGTCCAAACCACCGTAAACGATTCTCTCTTATCTTGTTTTCAATTGATACAATGCCTACCTTCTTAGGTATCTTCTTATTTCGAATCTTATATTTTATTGTATTTTCACACATCCATCTAAGCATATGCATCTCAGCAACACTCATTTTTTGAATATGATGTCTCCTGGCAGCCCAACATTTCGTACCATATAGTAAAGTGAGCCTAATTGTTGTCCTATAAAACTTTCCCTTCAACCGCAATGATATTCTACAATCACACAACACTCCAGTTGCACTTTTCTATTTCATCCACCTAACCTTTATCCTCCATCAATTTCTTTATACTTTTGAATGATAGATCCCAAATATTTGAAACAGTCATCCACTAGTATTTCTTGCTCACCAAGCTTCATCACTCCCATCACTATTTCGTTGCTTACTAAACCGACATTCCATATATTTTGTCTTACTCTTACTCAACTTAAAACCTCTTGCTTCCAATGTCTGTCTCCATAATTCTAACTTAGCATTAAACCCAACTCTAGACTCATCAATCAAAACAATATCATCAGCAAACAATATACACCACAACACATTTTCTTGAATTGTTCTCGTAAGCTCATCCATCACTATAGCAAATACGAAAGGGCTTAATGCAAATCCTTGATGTAACCCAACCGTTATAGGAAAATTGGCTGTCACCTCTCCACAAGTATGGACATTGGTTACTACTCCTTCGTACATATCTTTAATTATACTAATGTACTTGAGAAAAACACCTTTCTTAATCATTGTCCACCAGAGAACATCCCTAGGTACTCTATCGTATGCCTTCTTCAAATCAATAAAAACCATATGCAAATCTTTGTTCCTCTCTCTATATCTCTCAATAAGTTGTCTAAGAAGATGTATAACTTTCATAGTTGATCTTTCAGGCATAAAAACAAATTGATTCTCCGATATCATGACAACCTTCCTTAACCTATACTCAATCACCATCTCCCAAAGTTTCATAGTATGACTCATGAGTTTTATACCATGATAGTTTGTGCAATCTTGTATATTACCCTTATTCTTATATAGAGGCACCAAAGTACTCTTCCTCCACTCATTAGGCATTTTATTTGTCCGCCAAATCTTGTTAAAAAGATTTGTCAACCATTCTAAACCTTTTTCACCCAAGCATTTTCAAGCCTCGATAGGTATACCATCTGGGCCAACTGTCCTTCTTGATTTCATTTTCTTTACAGCCTCTGAAATTTCTTTCTTTTGAATCTTGCGCATGAAGTCACGATTCATCTCATGAAAAGGAATGGAAAAGTCTCTAAGATCCTGAGCATGACTTTCATTAAATAGCTTATCAAAATAATCTTTTCATATCTCCTTAATCTCCTCATCTTTGACTAAAACCCTTTGCGTTTCATCTTTGATACATCTAACCATACCCAAATCCTTCGATTTCCTATCTCTCATCTTTGCAAGCCTATAAATATCCTTCTCGCCTTCTTTGGTATCCAACTTGTCACAAACCTTCTTATATACCTTATCCCTCGAGTTTCGAACTACTTTTTTAGCTTCCTTCTTTGCTATCATATACTTCTTCAAATTCTCATTATCACGACTCTTAGATTTCTATTACACTCGCTTTTAACCTTAATAGCTAATTTGACATCCTCGTTCCACCATAATGTATCCTTACCTAGCGGTGTACCATCTTTAGACTCACCCAATACCTTCTTAGCCACCTTTCTCATGCCACCTGCTATCATATTCCACATTGATTATGAATTCTCCTCGAGACATCAATCAACTTCTTTAACTACCTGCTCTACAAACATTCCTTTTTAGCTCCTTTCAGTGCTCACCACTTAATTCTAAGATCTATCTTATGTCTATCCCCTTTGCGGTATTTTCTAATTCTAAGATCTAAAATTAAGACTCTATGTTGTGTATCTACACTTTCTTCCGGTATAACCTTACAATCGTTGCAACAACCCCTATCTCTCTTTCTAAGTAGGAAAAAATCTATCTAACTCGTATTAACCTCACTTTTAAATGTTACTAGGTGAGACTCCCTCTTCCTAAACCAAGTGTTTACTAAGATCATATCATAGGACAAACAAAAATCTAAAATCCTTTCTCTATTTTCGTTTCTTTCTCCTATACCATAGCCTTCATGGATACTCTTAAATCCATCCCTACTAATGCCTACATGTCCATTAAGGTCACCACCGATGAAAAGCTTTTCTCTATACGATATCCCTTGTACTACTCCATCTAAATCTTCCCAAAATTGGCGCTTAATGAAATCATCTAAACCTACTTGAGGTGCATAAACACTAATAATATTAATAATATCCGTACCTAATACTAATTTAATAAGTAAAATCCTATCACCCTTCCTACGGACCTCAACTACATTATCTATAAACTCATGACTAATAACAATCCCTACTCCATTCTTATTTCTATTTATTCCTATATACCAAATCCTATATCCCCAAGGTTCTATCACTTTTGTTTTCTCACCTATCCATTTGGTCTCTTGTAGACATAAAATATCAATCTTTCTCCTACACATAACATCTACTAACTCTACCAACTATATATATATGATGATTGGTAGCTGCTCACAAGTTAGGTGCGAAATGACAGTGTTAAATGAGTTTGACATATAGGTGAGTTTTTATAAGGTTCAAAAAATCAATGGTTCAAAATCTTTGTAAATTTTTTAGGCTCTGAATTTTCTTTTTATTGAAAACACGATTTAGGTGTGGATTCTTTGTAAATCGATCATGTTCCACACATTTATTGAGTTAGAACTGCAAAAAAAATACCAAAAGGACAAAAAACCCATTTAGCACGTATGAGTTTGCACTTAACCTGTGAGCAACTACCGATTTCTCTCTCTCTCTCTCTATATATATATAAGATTTTTAAAACCTCCCCAATAGGAAAACCCTAACAAACCTATCAAATAGATATTTTGCTGGATTTTTGATGTTTTTTTTTTAAATCCTGACTATACAAAGGTTATCTATATGCTTGTTTTTATAGGAACATTTGATTCTGATGCTTGGATAGATTTTTATAAGTTTAAAAAATCAACATACAAATTTTTATAAATTTTTAAGGCAATACCATTTTTTTATCCAAAATTCATGATTGAAATGTCAATTTCTATTAAATAAATCATGCTGAACACATCTGTAGGGCCAAAATTTTGAAAAATAATCAAAGAATTTTCATTTGATAGGTTTAGGACCTTCCTTATATATATAGGGACAAGGGAACCTACAACCAAAGAAAGATATAAAATCTACAACCAATGATGATAAGTCTTTCTCTAATTTTAAGTGTTTCATAGATTAGACCTTATATACTTTTTCTTTATAATCTATTTAGTAAAAAATATATTTTAAGCAAAAACTTTATAACATCTAGACACGTTTTTAGAAACATGGAAAAACGATGTCTCACAATGCATTTAATGCTTTACAATACAAAGCACCGTGAAACATTGACTTTTACTGCTATTAAAAACACGTCTAAATATCAAAAAATTCAAAATTTATGTCTTCAGGTGAACATTCTCTGTGGAAAGTCCTATTTCAAACTAATATGACATAATTATTAATATCAAATTAGCTGCATCAGTGTTACCTTTCCATTGCCTAGGTGCCTTCATTGTTTCTTTATGACTATTGCATCGGTTGTTTTTTTGTTGACCAGTTCAGATATCTTTTAGTCACCCTTTTGTCTGCTTGAAGTTAACAAGAACACTGTGACTGTTGCTGTGATTTTTTTTTTCGATAGGCATGATAATACGCGTCTTTTAAATGATAACGAACTAAAATTGTTCAATATGATATGAAAAAGTTACAGACCTGTTGGATGTCTGCCAGCGCAGTAAGCAATACCAGAGTATTAAATTAGCTAAACACATGTAGAAGGGCTTAGGTAAATATGCCGAATGGCCTATTGTTTGTTTGGTTACAGGATGTTCATGCAACAAATGTAATTCTGAATCCAGGATTGGCATTTGGTGCAACAAAGTTATGCTTGTTGCTATTGAGTGAGATGGTAGCAGGTGGAGAAAATGTCTTGGATTATGACACTCGTTCTGGGAACTTAGAATTTTGGCAATCAAGGTAACACTAGGTTTCTGTTTATGTTTTTGTGTTTTAGTTAAAATTATGGAGTTTGGGAGGCATAAAAGGCAAGCTCGACTTAAACACTTGCCCAGGCTCCAATGGGCACTTTTACCAGGCTCTAGCTGATTTCACTTTAAGCTTGAGTCTGTTAAAGCTAGCTGATTTTACTTTCCTTACAAAAGACAAATAGTGCAATAAAACTTGTTAGCTTGGTTCACCAAAATTGGTCTCGGCTATTACTCCCAAGGTTTTTCAGGAAATTTTAGCAGTGATTTTTCTTAGGAAAATCTTGGCATTTTAGAAAAATGAAAAATGCAAAGAATAATGAAGAGTACAAAGTAATAGGTTAGCTTTATTATTATTTTTCTTACAAAAATATAAAGAAACAGTTAGAAAAATTTTTTAAATACAAACAAAGAACAAAAAAATATAAATTTATAATATAAAATAATGAAAGACCCAGTCAGGTACCAGCACTTCTTAATTAATCGGATCTAGGTTTGGATCCACCCAATGTCATCTGATCCTTTGGCATGCTTCCCGTGACCATTGGACGGCTATTTTCTTTTAACTGTCCTGGTTGGATGACTACATTACTTTTAGCTGTCCGATGTGGGGCCCACACAAGTATTGCCCATGACCCAGTTTAGCCGACCATAACTAGGCTTAGCCGTTCGAGATCAGATTTTTTGTATCCCAGTTTAGTCGTCCAACCAATTAGAGTCTCCCTCATCTGGGACATCTTCGTCACTTCTTACCACGTGTCCCGTGGTTTGTTTTTGTGATTTTTACCTATAAATAAAATGAAAAAAAGGAAAAATTGAAAAAACACAAATGGAGGATTTAAATGATCTTTGCTCAGAAAATATAAAGAACCTCTATTCTCAAAATAATAAAATCTAGACGGGTCAAAAGAGGAACAAAAAGCAAAGAGCTAATCTTCTTCCCACGGTGCCTTCGGATAAATGTCAAACATATGTCTGACCACCAAGAATCATAAGATGAAGTGGTCATGCGATGGGTCCAGCGAACAAGGAGCATCATGTCATTCTAGGAGCCGCCAATGAACCTCATGTGAAAATCCCATTGATGGCCAAAAGAGAACTCTATGAAAGGATGTTCAGTCACCTCGTTGTGTAGAATATCTTGTCGATAAGAAAATTGGCGAAGGCAACAACCTGTAAAATAAACTTCCTTGGAAAAAAGACCAGGAAGTACTAAGAGACATTGGATCACCACAGAAACAATGCCGTAGCGATAACCTAATATGTCCCATGTCACTGAATTGGTGGACAAGTCCTCCAAAAGTTGTAACGTCCCTAAAATTTTAAACTTAATTATTGTTCAAATATTGAAATTTTGAGACCATTTTTTTTATAAGCATAAGTAAATCAGTTCTTATAATGCGAAAACGATTTTAAAAAACAGTTAAGACTCTGAGAGGGGTTACACTAAATATAACAATCAAATAAAAAATGTATGAGATATACACATTTAAAACCACGTACAATATAAGACTGAAATATGAAGATTTTTAATTTCATTTCAAATCAGAGTATAAAAACAATAGTTCAGTCTCTACATGATCAAGTACTTAAAACAAAAAGATCATGTCTACCAAGGCCGCAAGGTAAGAATAGACCCTCGAGGATGAAGCTCGACCAGTTCTTCGCTCCAACTACTCATCATACTTTACCTGCATTACCTGTCTCCCATAAAATGGAGTCAGACTCGATAAAGTCTTATAAAGCAACCCAAGCTCAAACTTAAAGAAAACATATAAAGCATTTAAAGGTAAATACATGATATATTATTCATCAATCATCAAGTGATAGACAAGGAAACAACATCCTATGAGTCATTTATTTCAAGCATTCGAACATAAAACATTTCATTACTTAATATTCTATTCAACCTTAACTCACATAATAAAGCATAATCTATATGCATTCAAGTCATTGCATATATATATAAGACATTCAGATCTTTGCATCATTTTTATGTGCATTCCTAATTCTTATAAACAATAAGTCAAATCACATTTGACCATACCAGCGTGAAACACACACATATACCTTCTAAGTAATTTAGTTAGATATTCATGATACACATCAATCATGATACATAGGTGTGATATATTTACTGAGACAATCATAATGCAATTATTTGCAAGAAAACTATGTAGGCGTGATGAATCATTCACCTAATAAGTCAAAACTAATCATTTGTAGGCATGCTATGTTATTTACCTATACGCTAATATAAGTGTCACAATCATAACCTCATATCAAGATTTAAAATCAATAAGGATATGATTCTCACATCTGAGTTTAGTATATAATCATGCTATAACAGAAAAGCCAAATTTAGAGATTCATAACTAGCTATCTCAATCAACTTAAAAGATCATTACAATTTATCATAATATTTTATTTAATCATATAAATATTCACAAGATCCACGACGGATCACCTGGTCTGAGAAATGTACAACCTCACAAGGAGTTACTGCCCTGTGAACACCCCAATTTTTTCAAAGTTTTGTAAAAATGACCCTTTTGCCCCTAACCCCTTTTCTGAGAAAATCAAGTCATTTCTTAAGAATCTCTAAAGCTATATTCAAAATTAATTCCGGATCCGAATCCAGTACTTTAAATCCATATTTTCTCCAAAAATCCGGATCAAAACCCATTTTTCTGAAGAAATTTTCTTGAAATAACTTTTAATTCTCAAAAAATTTCCCTTTTTGTAAATATTTTTCAAAAACACAAAAATTAGTTTTAACCTTTTTGGTTTCTCATAAAAATCTAGGATTTTACCCTAAAAAAAATACAAAAAAATGGAAAAATAACACAAAAACCAAAAAAATTGGAAAAACTATGAGAAAAAGCAAATGATTTTTGGGTCTTTTGAAAATTAATTTTGCTAAAAGCCTCAGGAACCCCCTTTTTGTAAAAATTTGAAAATCAAAGGGAGGGGGTCTTTTGCAAAAAACTTTTTTTAGGGTTTTCTTCATAAAGAAAAGAGAAAAGGATGGCCGCCCCTCTCCCATTTTCTTTCTTCACTCTCTCTCTCTCCCGATTGTTTTCTTCACGAAACCCTCCATCGCGAAACCCTCCATCTGCCTTCGCCCTCTTCCTCCTCCGCCCATCTCCAACCAAATTCTCTCTCACGAACCTTCCTCTCCTTCCTTAAAAGGAGGCACGCAGAGCTCCCTGATCCCATCCGTTCTCACCCCGCCATTTGCATTCTTCACTGCTTCTCTTTTCCCCTCTTCCTTCTAATCTCTTCTTCTTAATATTCTCCTTTTCCTCTCTGGTCCCCTTCTGGATAATCGGAAGGAAGCCGATCGATCACCGTGATTCAACCCAACACCCTTCTCTCTCCTTCAGAAGATCACCGTCTTCTACCCGACCATCTTCTTCTCCTTCAACGATCCGTTTCCACCCCCGCACCTTCTCACTCTTAACTTCTTCTTCTTCGTTTTCCCTTTCCCATTTTCCTATCGGCCCCTTCTCTTTCACTCTCTTGGCGAAAAGCACGATCGAACCTGTGGTAGCATACGAAGGGAAGACCCCCCCTGTCAACCAAAAGGAAGAATCCGATCCCTCGTTTTTATCCCCATCCACTGAGGGAGGTTGATCCGGCAACAGAAGCTTTGCCCAGGTGAGTAACTCCACTTTCGCATCTCTCTCAGTTTTTTTTTTAGTTTTAGTTTTATCCGTTTAAAGCAGAGTAATGCAATTGCTGATCTGCTTATTGCAGCACCAGCATGCATTCTGTAATAAAATCAAGCCCCATCGTTGGCTACATTTTTTTCTTTCTCTGTATATTTCTTTTATCTTCTACCATTTTCGCCATATCTGCTTATTGTATGTTGATAGGAGTCAATGCTTTTGATTTCCCATTTGTTTTGCATTTGATCATTTTTTTTTGGGGGGGTCGGGTTATTGCATCTCGCCATTTTTTTTACTATGTTTGGCTTCATGGTATCTTCACGGCATCTCCTTCATCATCATTGTTTTACTATGTGTATTTTTCCAATGACATCCCCCTTATTCTTCCTTTCATTGTATCCCATCAATATCAGAATAAGCCGTGTTGTTTTCCCCTGTATTGAATTTGGAATTTCCTCTTGAAGTTCCTGGTCCAATAGACCCAACCCCCTTGAGTTGCCCTTCGGAGATGTACCGCTCTTCAACGAGTTTGCTAGTAGCTAAAAACAAACAAACAAGCTCACATGCTCCTAATGTTCAAAAGAAACATGAATTTGAGCATATTAATTAGCATATGGAGATCCCTTCACAGTCCAGCGATCTGGACTAACCCCCCCCCCCTCTTTCGAGTTCAAGCCTCCCTTGGGATCGATCAAAGGAGCTCATCATCAATACCCAGAGAAAGCATTACCTCCATCAGTCGGGTGAACTAATTTCAGCAAAAGTTGTTAAGGGATCAAGTCTGTGTTCCCTAATCCATTCCTGCTGATCAGGTAAGAGATTATGTAGGTTTGTTTATCAGCCTATTTCCTCATCATTTTTTCTGTCTATCTTTCAAGTTAATTTTTTTTTATTATCATTTGGCTTGATTATCTTCTTTTGTCCCATTTTATTCTGATGAAATCGACTGTTTCATAGATCATTTATAATCATTTGGTCTGATTAAAACTTTGTATATGATCAGTATAGCCTCATTTCTCTTATACTCGTTATAATCTCTTAACGGTGTTCTTTTTTTTTTATCCATGATGGATTTGTCTCTCAGTCGCTAGTGAAGTTTTCCCTGCAAAGGACCTGAAACCAGACCTGGGTTTGTTGTGAAATATCTCATTTGAATTACCATTTAAGCACTGGACATGATTGCACTAGGCTTTATGCCCCAACCTTTTGATGGTCTTATTTTGCCAGATACAAGGCCATAAATGTGTTTATCATTTAATGATAAAGAGAGTATATAATAATGTAGGATGGATATATTGGAAAGTTCAAATATCTCTTCCATTTCTGTTAGGATTTTGTATGATGAAAGTGGTTTAGGATATGCTATTGTGTTGCTTAGTCCATAGATGCAGAGGGGCATCCCTTCGACTTGTCAATGCAAACTTGGAATTGCTGTGAGCATACATAAAGCGTGATACAAGGTAAATTTCTGGTACAGTGAATGATCATTTTTACAGAAAATTGGTAAATCCTTGACATAGTGAATAATTACTTTGCAGAAAATTGATACAATACAAACCTGTGACACAGTGAATGATTATTTTGCAGAAAATCGATTCACTGATTAAATCCTGTGGTGCTGAGTATTATTTTGGACTCCCCGTTTGTGCAATGGATCTGAGCACCATTGGACATTCACGGAGTTGGCGGCTTCATTACAAGAGACTATTGGTATACCGCAATCTGATGAACTGAGATAAGAACTTTTAATGCTGAGACCTGGAGAAGCACATGACAGCACTGCAAAGACTGAGCTTCAACCCTTCAGCACACAGCCCACCATCAGCATGGGGGGCAGAACTTCTGGGTCGTTTGGAAGAGGATTCACTATGCTCTCTCTAATGGGTTAAATGATGAAGTCCAAATTTCTTGGAAAATTTTAGTGTTAGAAGGTCGAGTGGAATGGGTTATACTCCATCATACGACATCCCAGCTGAACCAAACTCTTGTTAATTCCCTGTCACCTGGCAATCTGCGTCTTGCACTTCTTTTATGCTAACTGTCTCCATTCATACTTTGAGTGATCATACATGCTTTGGAATAATAACATTTGAGGAAGGCATGGTGCTTCCTTAGCTGTAAGAAGGAGGGGCTTTTGTTGATAGGAAGTCCAGACTTGCTGGTATGATTTATCAAGTCAAGACATTGTCGAAACCAAGTATGAATATTTCTGCAAACAAGTTTTTTTTATGTTGGTGCTGCGTCTCAGAATTCTCGAGGTTTTCGTTTAGGTTGCGAAGCGTATGACGTGCTGGGCATTCACTGCACAGTGGTCACCTGTATATTTATCTTAGAACATGGAGAGTCTATGGTTTTATTCTTGCCTGGATCACAAAAGTAAGGAGGCACTTGGTACCAGGGGTATAGAAGCTCAGACCTTTTTTGTCCACTATAGGTTATGTGGCGAAATGATCGGTATGTTGGCACATTATCCGTTGATTGAGCTCAACTATTTTTGACATATATGGTGCTTGTAAGCGAACTGCTGCAAAGAGTTGTAGATCTGTATCACTGCTCCCTTTTTCGGCTGCCTCAAAGGAGAAGAAAGAGGTTAGTTGCGGTAAGATGTTTTGTTCAGAGCTTACTAAGAAAAATATTGTATCTTCTATTGTGTACATGATACTTGTACATCTTGCCAATGATACTGCAAATCGACTTCTGGTTGTTGATCTACTATGTTACGGTAGAAAGTTTGAATGGCTATTTGTTGCAGATTATTAGTAACCCATAAAAGAAAACACTAGTTTACAACAGGTTTGACACTTCCCTTCTCAGCGTTCACTTTCATTATAAATTGCTTGTTTGGCTTAATATAAATTCCTGTTTTGAATTTGCTATAGAATTTTATTTATTATGATTTGTTGGGAAAATGTTGGTTTTACTGCGAAACTGGGCTGATATCTGTCATAAGATATACTTGAGCCACTCTCAAACCAAGAATGTTTGGTTTTGCTCCTCTTGGTCTTCATAAAACAGAAACATGAGCAACAGGGACACTGGAAGAGGAATTTCATCTCTTTTTACCCTTAAAATGCTAATGTGACCTGATCCTGACGTTCTGGGATATTACCTGTAAGTGGTATACATGGTAGCAGATATTCCTTTTTGCAAAAATGGGTTTCTATAATAAAAGAAACATCAAGTTCAGTTGGGCATCATACATAGCAAGTAACTCATTGAACTGTTGAGAACCAATTTGAGCACTCAAGTGGCTCTGGTTGGTTGTAGTTAATTTGCTTGTTACAGTTGTTACATGAGATTCATACATTGCATAGCTCTATTTATTTTATCCACACTTGCATATTATCTTTGTCATAATATTCACTATTCATTGCTATGATTTTTTGCACAGCACTTAACTTTTCACTAGCAGCACCTGTACATACTACATTAGTATATACTTCATTCCATTTGTATCTGGCAGCATCTGTGTATTCCCCATGGGTACCTTTACTTATCAAAGTTTCATTTTTTTTAAACTCTGTATATCGGCTCCCATATGATTGCCCATATTTAGTATCACTAAAATCTCATGTTTGCTGCGTACAGGGTCTCTTAGCTAATCCTTTGCAGAAACCAATCTGCTAATTCATTTTGTGGTGTCGTACGCCACCAACTGATGTCACCAATCTGTTGAAACAGACATCATAAAGTGGAACCTAGATGGGATATACCTGTATATCTTTTCAAAAGTATTGTCACCTGTACATCTTGTATTCCCCTGTACCTTTGTTTTCCAGCATCTTCCTCCTATTTCTTGCGTATCATTATTGTTACTTCCACAGCTTGTTAGGCATGTTTTCATCAGCTGAGGTAAGTACCACCTTCTCATTTGAATGAAGATATCTCCGTATATATATATATATATATATATTTTTCATATGAGCATAACATCTTAGGTTCAATTTAACATCTTCTATCATCTTTTCATATTTTTGCAATCTTGCCCTATACTAACTCTGTTTTGCATGAGGTAAGTTAAAAAAAAAATGTTATTTTAGTTTAGGAACATTAAATTCAAATTTCTAATTCGGTTGAAAAGTTATAATGATCAAATGTTGACAAAACTTTCATATTTTTCCTGCCTTAGATAGAATGAATGAGCATTTTAAAATGTCATAAATGTCATATTTTCATGCTTTTTATCTTTATTTTCAAAATTTTCACAATGGAAACACGAATGACACATGCACCATTTCATAAGAGATAATAAATACTAAGTTGATGATCCACATCAATGGCCATAGTCAGGGTGTGGACAAAACTTAGCATTTTTATCTTTTACAAAATAACACTGGATCCATTTTCAAAATTCATCATGTTTTCTTAAAATATTTTCTTCTTTTATCAGAATTTAACTTAAAATTAACTCAAAATATATACCAATGGCCATAGTCAGGGTATATTGAGGGTTAATTTCATTTTAAATTCTATAAAAGCACCCAAAAAGGTATTTTATCCTTCATTTGAATTTAGATATGACTATTATATAATACATTCAATGACCATAGTCAGGAGTGTATTATATCATTAATCTTATTTAAATTCATTTGAAGAATGAAATATGATTTTCAAATCCAATTTCAAACTTATTCAAATTCATTCATCATATAGGATAGAATTGCATTATATTTTCAAATTTTCCTTTTCAAAATTCCAAGTAATTCTTCTTCTTCATTTCTCAGATCAAATCATATTCAAATCCAATTCTATCTTATTTCAAGATTCAAAAATTCAATTTCAAAGTCCAATTTGACTTTGAAATTCCAAAATCATTTTATATTCAAACTTCAAATTTCCAACTCAATTCAAAATTCAATTTCAAAGTTCAATTTAACTTTGAAGTTTCTGATTCATCTTCTGATTCAAAATCAAGTTTTCTTCAAGTTTTAAATCAAAGTTGAGATTGACTCTGAATCTCAAAATCCAAACCCTCCTAAGTTCAATCTGGGTTTTCAAAACTCAGATCCATCTTTAAAAGTCCTATTTGGACTTTTCAAAACCCAAAACCAAAGTTAGATCTTAATCTTAGATCCAGATTTCCAAGTATAAATCCAATTCTACTTTGGATCTTAGACTTCAGATCCGAATTCCATTCTAGGATCCAGGAACCTATTCTACTTTGGATCTCAGACTTCAGATCCAAAACCCACTCTAGGATCTAGAACCCAAACTCTATTTTGGATCTCAGATTACATATCCAAATTCATTCTAGGATCCAGAACCCAATTCTACTTTGGATCTCAGACTTCAGATCCAATTTCATTTTAGGATCCAAAAATCCAACTTCATCTTGGATCTCAAATTGAAGATCCGAAATCCATTTAGGATCCAGAATCCAACTTTACTTTGGATCTCCGACTTCAGATCCCAATTCCATCTTAGATTCTAAATTTTGAATCCAATTTCATTCAAAATTCCAAATCCAAATTCCACTTTAAATCCAATTCTTTAAAGCCAATTCCACTTCATTCCAGATTTCAAACCAAGTTCTCATTTCAGATCCTAAATTCAAAACTCAACTTTGAACTCTATTCAGAATCCAGATCTTGGATTCAGATTTCATCTTGAAATTCCAAATCAATTCCATTTCTCAATTTTATTCAGATTTCCCAATTCTATCTTTTCTTCTGATTCAATTCCACTTTCATTTCTATTCTGATTCAAAGTCCAGTTATGACTTTGAAAATTCCTTTCTTCTTCCTTTATCTCAAAACTTTAAAATCATTTTCCAAAATCCAGATTTATTTTCTCAAGCTCTTGATTATTCTAAAAACTTAGAACTTTAATCTTAAGTTCTAAAGTTAGAAATCATTTCTTCACTTTATCAGATTCATCTCAGAAAAACTTGAGAATTCTTCAAAACAGTTTCAAAAAGAGCATACATCTTTGCATTTCGCACAAGCATGATTCTTTGTGCATTTAGACTTAGAATAATTTTTTAGATAAATTCTTAGCAAAACAAAAGGCATAAAATTCGACCCTTGGTTCGATTACCCCTGGTAAAGGCGCCAGGAATGGTCGAACCTCGTACCGACGAGCGGATCCCGTCTCCCAGTTTTCCCGCAAATATTTCAAAAACGGAGGCGAGTTATTTCAAAAAAATTTCAAAATTAAGGTCAAGTGAGCCCCACAAAAGAGTTCATCTTCTCTTCTTTTCTCTTTCTCTTCTCTTCTCTCTTTCTTTCCGTCTTTCATTTTCTCTCTTCAAAAAGGAGAAAATAGAGGTTGGAAAGGAAAAGAGGAGGAAGAGAGAGAAATACACAAGAGAGGGAAAATTTTGCGATGATCACATGCCCTAGACGGATGGTCTGCCTGGTCTTGGACAATGCACTTTCTCACATGAATATACCATCTTCGTAGGCTACCTGCTATTGGACAATGTACTTCCTCACAAAGACTTACTGTTCTAACCAAATTACTTGATCTGGTCATGCACACCCTCACAGAGAATCCTTTGGGAACAGTTCCTCAATGAGTACCATATCCAGTGAAAACTATTGTGATACATACCTCAATACAATTGACCACTCTAAGGGTCGATAGCCACCAACATGGGCACAAACATGTATACAATCAATATGCATCACATCATACATCACTTCATATGTCACTTAAATAATAAAATCATACATTTAATCAATAAGGTTCCATGAACCATAGTTCACTATTGAACTTAAACATTTATCGTATGCATTCATAATTTTATATCATGTAGCATTTAAATCATATCATAAAGAAGTATAGATATTATCCTATGCATCATATCATCACTACAATAAATATTGCATTTCATAAATTCAACCTCGAAGTATGCGTAAACAAAATATGAGTTCTATACATGCATACATGAATATGCATATTTCATAATACGAAACAACTAAACCTCAATATATATAACTCCTACGTAGTTCAAGTTTTGTACACATGATAAGTCATATGCATTTTTTACCACATGAATTGATATATCACCTTAGATATAATTGCGTAAAGGTAGGTTAAAATCTCATTGACCATCCCACCGTACATCATACACACATGTTTCTCCAACAAACAAGACAATATATGTTTAAAACAATCTATAACATGCACATACATTCTTCCATACAAGAATAAATGAGTCCAACATATGACCAGACAATATATAACATTCATAGTATGCATCGAACATGACTTACATGTATCCATAGTAGTTATATATGCACCATGTATCAAATTCATACAATCACACAAAACAACAGTATGCACAAACCAAGTATGATGACACACATTGCGTATATATTATACATTCATAAGTGTATGGCTATTCAAACCCACACACATGTGTACCTGCAATAAACACACTTCATATTTCACTAACTACAATCATGACAAGCATGATCTTTGAACTACAATAATAAGAGTCCTAGATATCCACAACTAAGTGAAGTGTGGGAGCATGAAGGTGTTGCATATAATAAAACAAATTATTGTGGGATGCATTTGCACCACGTACTTACCGCGGGCATTTACCTGATTTATATTTCGCATTGCATTGCGTTCAATGCACACTGACTTATAGCCGTTTTGATACTTAGCATAAGTATTACATTTTTGGTATATCCTGCACTCAAATCAGTTAAACATATAGGGCAACTTATGCATACATAACAACCCTATATATCCACAACTAAGTACGGTGTGTGCACATAACTTGTATTTGTAATTCATTTAAATATTCAGTGCAACAACATCTGTGCAACAACATCATGCTTACACAATTAGTGCCTAAACATGTTCTTTACAAGTTCAGTTAAGGTATCCTACTTTAATAATGTGAAGAACAATAAATCAAAACCCAAAAGATCAAAGAGTTTTGAAATCTGTAAAGACCGCTCAAGCAACGATGCGTCGAACACTTGGTGCGCGGTCGAAAATGCCAAAAGCTCTAAAAATATGAAATCCCCAAAAATCCAGAAAGATAAGGTGAACCACCAATAAATATGAACTACTGAGTAGAAAATGTTGCATACACCAACATCTCCATCTCACTAAATTTGGTTACTGCAAAACATAGATTAAATATTTTAAATAATACTTTTGATTAAAATAACCAAAATGCCCCTTGATTAAAAATTAAGATTTTTAACTTGCTAAATTCATCTAGTAAATCCTAAACTTTAATGATATCATACTAATATTTTATAAAACTCTTTAAAATATGTTTTTAATCAGAAGTAATATAATTGATTGTTAAATATCTGAAATAGTTTTAAAAATACCAATTTTACCCTTGTTAGCCAGAAATGAGTAATTGAGCATTTAAACATCAATAAATGATATTTAAACGATGAAAATATATTTTTAACTTAAAGATAAAGTTGAATTATTTATTTATTAATAATATCCTAAATTTTACGGGTTTTACAAAAGCCCTCTATAATAGCAAAGTGAGTCAAAGCCATCATGGTCTTGAATCAGACGATATCGGGTCTCTACAAAATCCTAGTAAAGAGTGGCAGAAGGTTGTTCACACCAAACATGCTCAAAGAACCATAGCTGGATCAAAATCTTGCAACCCAGGAACTTCGGGCTAACAATAACAAAGAGAACCAAATATTTGCTCATACCTTAGTAAGTTGTCACCCGAATAGCCACGCCCAGGGACAAGCACTGGTCGTTGACATACTTGCTTTTTAGCATATGCATGTACCACAAGTCCATCGGATTTCCGTCATTAGGGAAAAGCAGAATTCCCACAACACAGAGATAAAAGGTCCCCAACATATGCTTCCGTGCACAGGTCCCAGTGGTTGTGCGAATGCAGTTGGAATGCCAATTTCACATGCTCAAGAACAATATGAGGGTACCAATTGTCTGTGTCCCAACAAGGATGGATCAAATCTCAGTATGCGTGTCCGAACAGAGAGGATAAAAGTTTTTGAGCATTTATTGTACCCTGGCTCACCATGAAGCTATCCATAGGGTGCTTAGAAGGAGAATGAACCAACCCCAGCAGACAGATTGTCTCATCAAGGGTGATAGTCATCTCCCCAAATGGAAGCCAAAAAGTGTTCATGCGAGGATTTTAGCATTCCATAAGGGAGGACAGTAGGGCTTCGTTGATCAGCATTTTCCACAGTTGGTAGATATGGAAAAGCCCGAAGTCTTCTAAAATTGGCAATAAACTATTCATAGTTTCATGTACCGATTTTCAAACCAACGAGAGGCAGCAATTCCTCCCCCGTACCTGCGATTAGTCTGCGAAAATAAAGCATAAAAAGCTAGGAAAAGAGAAATCAACAAAAACATAAAAAAGAGGCTTACTAATCGCCCATGGCGGATGTGGTGATGTGCATGAGCTTGAGAAGGATTGAATGAAAAGACAATGTTCTTCTCAAAGGTGACAATGGTTGCAGATGAGTGCATTGCAAAAACTGGGGCACCGATCGGGCTACACAGGAAGTGGAAGACGCAGAGATTAGTGGTTATACAGGAAAAGCTGGACGAATAAAACCTTTTATGAAAAGAAGCGGTAGAGTTTGCTAGGAGTCAAATTCACCAAAATTTTGATTCGAACAACTAAACCTGTTTAGTCCCCCACACCGGATGGCTAAACCAGTTTAACCGTCTTAACACCAAACAACAACATTTTAGCCATTCACCACCATTTTGGCAAAAACTGGATCACATTTTTTTTGCCGAAAGTCATGGGGGAAGATCCTCCTAGGATGCTGCCATCTTGCTATATATTGCGTGTTTCCCAAAAATGGCCCGACACTAAGCATGGTCTCCAAAACCTAGTTTTTGGTTTTTTTTCATTGGCCCGACCTCATTCGAAAAGATCATAAACGGTCTCTGCAGTCCAGTTTTCTTCATTTTTGAAACACTAGCCCGACCTCGTTCGACAAAACCAAATTTGTCTCCACAACCCAACAGTTTTCAAAATTAGTTGAGGGTGTTTATGTTTTTGTTATAAATCGAGTCATTATCGATTAGTGACAAAGATGAGCATCTATAGACACTCATTTTTTTACAAAATGCCCAAAATACTAACATCTTTGGAAGAATCAAGTTGTAGGTTAGAGTCCACAAAGAGGACAACACGAAAAAACCAGAAAATCTACTGGACATCATCTGGACGGCTATCTCAGTTCACTCGTCTGACCCTACATGGCTACTTCAGTTTAACCGTCCCGTTGAATCAATATGTTTCTTGTGCCTTCCGGATGACTATCTCACTTCGGTCGTCCGAACCTTGATGGCTACTCCAGTTTAGCCGTCTTGTCCAGTCTACCCGACATTTGGTTTATCCCGTCTCCATAGGACAACCAAACCTTTTAGCTGTCCATCTCTGAATGGACAAACCCATTTAGTCGTTCAATCAATTCGAGCAAATGAGACAATTTTCTCATTGCCAACTACTTTTTCACGACTTTGAGAGAATATTTCTCCTGAATAAACTTCCTCCCATAGAAGACACCTCCCTGTTGACCTCACCTCTTATCTGGAATGAGTACTGATCCATTTAGATCAAATTCGAATCCAAAGAGTCCTATGATCCCGATCAATTTCAAATGCCTACAAATAAGGGCCCACCCCTAATAAAAAATTTACACTTCTGAACACTGACCTTGAAGTGAAAGAACCATAGCATTGCCATACTTAAAGGTTCTTTTGAAGTCATTGCCGTTCATATTGTACGTGCGTGGAGGTGTTGTCGGACTGCGCGAACCTAAAAGCTAAACCGACTTTGTATTGAAATTTCGCGCTCCAGAGCAACATTATAAAGTTAGGCCAGTCCTGATACTTTGTAAGATAGGTATATCAATAGCTGGTTCTTAATTTTTCTGTATTTTTGGCTATGCGTGATCGATCATCATCCCTTGCTAGTTTGTTTGCTTTGTTATGTCGCTACTACTCTGCTCATTTGGTTGGGGCAACTTGAAGAAGTCACCAAGCTGAAGGGATGTCGTGAGTTAGAAACTCATCGGTGCATGTCCCTTGCCACAAGTCCGAAGCTGAGGTGGGATCCCTGGTGGCGAGGGGGACCTAAGGTTTTTACTCTTAAAAAAACGTTTGAGAACCTGTATAACACTATCAAGTAAGAAAGATAACCTTTTTATACAAACCAATCATAAAACTATTTAATTCAACTGATGGAAAATACAAATCGCACAGACACAATAACACAAAAATATCACTTGCCACTCTGACACACAAGAAGAATAAGCATAAACTCAACAACAATGATCGTTACTGCTCATAAAACCACATCTTTAAAGCTCCTTGAAAGACTAATGTATTACATGTATCAGTCCTTCAATCTACCGTAAGATTCAATCTGAACACAAAGTTTTATACTGTCATACTCCTACTTTGAGATCCTAAAAATGAATGAATTGTTGCAAGCTTTGACCCTCGCACTGGAACCATTACATTCCTCCAAGTTTAGATTGTCACAAGAGTGGAGAATTCAAAGGTGCAATGCTGCTGCAAAGAAGATTGAGGCGATGACGATATGAAGAGATCTTCTAAACCAGTGGATGTCAGTTCCTGGTTGCAATACAGATGTGGGATCAGGCTAATTCTGTTATTCTCCTTTTATCAAAACTAATTTGAAGAAATTATTCTACAAGGCAGACATTAATAACGTGCATCTTATCAACCTCTTGGATCTGGTGTCACAAATTTAGTTGTTTGAAAATTTGCTGTTCTTTTCAAGAGAATATATATATATATATATATATATATATATATATATATATATATATATATATATATATATATATATATATATATATATATGTGTGTGTGTGTGTGTGTGTGTGTGTGTGTGTGTGACCGTCTATCCAAAAGGTCCAAAATCTAGAACCAATGATGATTTGACTACTTTTTTTCTTCAATAATTAAGTGTTTAAATGATCAAATCTTATATATTTGTTTTCTATTGTTTATTTAATAAGAACTATATTTTAAATTAATATTTAAACATGTGAAAAATCATTGGCTTTACAATACAAAGTATTCTAAGCCATTGTTTTTTAGCATTGTGAAAAACGCCTAAATGCCAAAAAACCACAATGAAAAGCATATTCTTTACTAAATATATAACTAACATCCTCAATCAATAGACAAAGGGAGTCATCCAGATTTTAGACATTGGTTTTGTTAAACCAACCAACGAGGGCTCCGCTTGTCGGGCAAGAGCAGTTAGTCACCTTGTGTTGGGACGTTGCAAGTTCGAATCTCAATGGTGTAGTTGTATAATTGATATTTGCCTGCCTAACCCCAGCTTTTTTTATCCCGTCGACCGCCACTAAAGCCTTTTGGGGACCCTTTTTTTTGCCAAAAAAAATGTGTGCATGACCAATGGCTCGTCTGACGCGATGTTTGGTCATCCACTGTTATGCCCGACGTTTGGTCAGGAGTCGGGACTACTGCTTTGAGTTCGAGGTCAACTATTATCGGACGATGTTAGGTGAAACCCTATGCTTTGGAGATGGGATCAGGTCAGAGCACCTTGGATGTCGTTCATGGCAAGATGAATGGACTCCAAACCCTGTACGAATGGGATGCCCAGCACTTTGATGGGTCCCGCTTTTTTTTCCTAACGGCATTCATGATCCGGATGGATGGCATGAGAGTGGTATAAAATGAATGGCTCATAATAAGCCTCTCCAATCTCATTTAGGGGTGTGTTATCATCGCAAAATTTTACTTTTGCAAGTCAAACTAACCTTTGAAAAAGATTTTGAAAATAACTCGCCTCCGTTTTAAAATGCGGGATAATTCCGAAGAATGGGACTCGCCTGTCGGTACGAGGTTCAACTGTTTCTGGCGCCTTTACCAGGGGTAATTGAACCAAAGATCAATCAAATGCTTTGCTCTGCTCAACTTATCTAAATTGTGTTCTATTTCCTAAATGCACAAAGAATCAGGTATGTGCTATGAATTTCTGAAAATGCAGGTTTGAAAACATGATGTTTGCTTTGAATATTTGAAATACTTGGAAAAGATAACACTTGGAAAATCGTGAATCATGGTGAAAGAATATTTCTGAAGAAAATGAAAATCGATTTCTGAAGAAATACAAGTGTTTTGTGAAAATCGATTTCTGAGAAAACTCAAATAACTTTGGAAAAACTTTATTTCTCTGAATTCACACTTGGAATTTGAAAATATAACTTGAAAAATCGAATTTTGAACTTTGAAAAATGCTTGAAATACCATTTGGAATATCAGAGTTTTGAGAAAATCGATTTCTGAATAAGACTTAGGAAATTTTGAGAAAATTGATTTCTCTGGATTGAGATTGGAATTTGCAAATTGAATGAATGAATATGGATTTGAAAGATATTTCTTTGAGGAATCGAGAAAGACTTTTTGTATTTTTGAGAAATGCAGTGCATTTTGAAGTTAGTCTAAGAGTGTAGGCTGAATGTGGCTAATACGAAGATCACAAATCTGGGTCTCATTCGTATTCTGACTATGGCCATAAATATGAATTCTACTGAGTTTGTCAACTCCCTAAGAGCTTGTGCACGTGCCATTTGTGTAGACCATGGTGGATTTGCAAAAATGTGCATGAATGATACATTCATCAGATATTAAAATTTGTAGAATCAAACTATATGCAATGCTTCCTATTCTAAGCAGGAATTAAAATTCTTATTCCAAAATTAATTTAATTTACATCACTAATTAAATTTAAATACAGGAAAATAAAATCTTCAATATCCCTGCAAAACTAGAAAACTCGTTAGTGAAGATATGTTGGCTTTTCTAGATTTATCCAGTAATATCTGGAAATTACTGGATTTTGCTAGATATAAGCATTTTTCCATGATTTCCTGAAATAAACATAATGAAATATGAAATAAAATAGAAGAAATAATAGAAACAGAATTTGAAATTTCGAAATTGGGGTCAAAATGACCAAACTGCCCCCGATAGCAAGACTATGGCCTTGAAATCAAGGTTTTCAGAAAGATATTTTGTAAAATATAACTTTTAAAGTTTAAATGAGGATAAATTAAACTAAAGATGATATGATATGATAGAAAATAATAAAATCTAAGTTAGGGATTTAGAAATTGAGGTCAAATGACCAAAATGCCCCTGATAGCAAGACTATGGCCTTGAAATCCGGGTTTTTCAGAAAATATTTTGGTAAAAACTTTAGGTTTAGGGTTTAAATAAAATCAAATAAAAACAAAATTAATCATGAAGCATCCTAATATGATTCTAAACATGAAAAAACCATAAAAACATGAACTTATACATGAAAATCAAGAAATATCATGAAAAACATGATTTTGGCAGTGTTTCGGGATCCTATGGGCACCATGTTTCGCAATTTGATTGATTCGAGCATCAAATGATATCCAAAATCCATAAAAATCGACATGTAAACTCATTGTAACCCTAAAATTGGATTGGAAATAGAAATATTCAATTTTGACATAATTTCAATCCAAAATTTGCACAAAACCCTAAAATTTGCTATTTTGCCTGTGGATCTGTACATGTTTCAGTGTTAGACCCAAATCAGGGGTCAAAACACCATGAAAATTCCAGAAATTTTACAAAGGTAAACTAGACAAAAAAACAGAGAATCTCCTATTTACAGATTAGAAAAATCATCTTCGATGAGGGAGATATTGTTCCGGCAATCTAGACTTGAATATGACGAATATAAAATTGATTAAAACATGTGCTTCTGGTTGAAAATACAAAAATAAATAACATACTTCATCAAAAATTTCTGAAATTTCAGCAGTGAACAATAAACAGATAAATAATGAACTTTTCTTTTTATAGATCATGAATCAGATCTACGGTTAAAGATCTATGACCGGTATAAGTCAGATTAGGGTTTTGGTAAACCCTAACGAGTTTTAAAATCTGGATCCGACTTTCTGACAGAGAAAAAATACCAAACTGAGACAAAAAATTATCAAAATTTCACAGTAAATAGCCTACATCAACACAAAGCCACTTCACTTTACGGATCTTAAAACAGATATCGGGTGAAAGAAATAACGCAACTACAAGTTACCTATGAATTTCAATAGCGATTTTAACGATTGAAAATCACGGTTTGATCTTTTATTTTTCTGACAGGGTTCCCGAATCCCAAAACCTTTGATTTTTTTATAGAACCTCACTGACATATCCGTGTATCACATATAAAAAAATCAGTAATTTCTAACGAGTATTTCAATACGAACTAACATGATTTCTATGAATCCAAGATTAAAATATACAAAAATCTAAGAAACCCTAATAAAATATGATTTATTTAATGAAAACAATAAAAAATATCTAAACAGTAAAATGAATTCTATTTTGATGCTGTAATACATGAAATAAACAGTAATATTCTAAAAAATAAAAATAAAATAGGGAATCCATGGCTGAAATTGCTTTTACCTTTGAAATCATGGATTTAATCCATTTAATCGGATAAATCTCATGTTTTCTTGGTTAAGAACATGAAAAACAATGTAATAAATGATTCTAATGGATTAGAATCATAAAAAACAGCATGGAATAGGGTTAGATCATTTTCTTGAATTAAACTTGAGGTTCTTGAGGTTGAATCCATGGTTTAATCCATGAAAGGCGCCAATGGTGAAATCCATATTAAAACATAGAAAAACATTAAATAAAATATAAAAGTTTATGAAAATTCTTACCTTGAGGTTGCAACTGCAATGGAGGAAGGAGGAAGGGCTGGAGAGGAGAGAGAAGCTCTAAGAATCCAAGAGGAGAGAGATAGGGGGGTCAACCCCCCTTATGGGCTTTTATAAAAAAAATTAGGTTTAAATTTGAAATTTTGAAAAAGTTGGACTCTAAAAGGGGGGGGGGGGGCAATTTTCCTGGATGATTACCTATTTACCCCTAGCCTAATTAACCCTAATTAACATCTAATTAAACTCTTAATTATCCTAGAAAACCTCCAAATGTGGCGCCACCTAGTGTGGGCCCACATTTGTGTTTTTAAAGCTTTAATTAAAACTTTTAAAGCTAATAGTTAAAAATCAAAGTTGAAAATGGATTTTCAAAATGGATTTTTGATTCTTCTAAACCTCTAAGCTAACTAGGGCATTGACTAACCCTAGTCTAACCTTGACTTCCTCAAATGTGGCGCCACCCCGAGTGGGACCCATTTGAATTTTCAAAAACGATTTTAAAACTTGAAATTAAGAGGGTTTTCAAAAGATATTCAAAAGTAGACTTTGAAATTGAAAGTTTTGAAAGAACACAGAGTTCCAACTGGGTCAGAACTCCTCTGGATATGGCGCCAACTGAGTGGGCCCCACATCAGGTTTTGAAAATTTGAAATAAAGATTGAAAATATCTTTAAAAAGGGGTTAAAATCAATAATTGAAATTCAGAGTTTTTGAAAATAGAGTCCCAAGCGAACTGGAACTCTGGACCAGAGTTCTGAGTTTTGAGGACTCTGAGATTTCAGAATTTTAAAAGCCAAATGAAAGAGTTTTTGGAAAGATTTTATCAGAAATGGTAAAATAAGTCAGAAAATACAGTTAGGGTTAGAATCCTAACTCATCCAGAACTCTGAAATAGAGTCCTGAATTAACTGGACTCTGTAAAATGACCTAATTTTTGAAAACAAATGAAAAGAATGAAAATGGAAGTAAAACAAACTTCAGAACAGATTCGTGACTGGACTAGGACTCTGGGAGAGAGTCCTGATTAGACTGAAACTCTAGATTTTTTTTGGTATTTTCTGAAAAACAAATGAAAGAACTTGTGAAAACTGTGAAAACAATAACAAATACTAAAATAAAACAGAATTCTGATTCAACTGGGACTCTGGGGACAGAGTCCTAATTGAACTAGGACTCTTAGATTTTTTTGGATTTTCTGAGAAACAACCGAGAGGATCTTGAAAAACAGATGAAAACAGGATAAAATTGAAGTTTTGGTTCAGAGTCCTGATCTGATTAATACTCTGAGGAAGAGTCTTGATTCGACCAGAACTCTGAGAATTTTTGGTTTTCTAGAAAGTAAATGATGAGATTTAATCAGAAGCTTTTGAAAACCAGTGAAAATGAAGTGAAAAATGAACTCAGGATAGAGTCCTGATTCGATCAGAACTCTAGGGTAGAGTCCTGATTCGATCAGAACTCTGAAATAAAATCCCAGAATTTTGAAATTCAATGGTAAAAGTGTAACAATTTTGAAATTTGGAAAGATAAATGAAGAGATTTTGGAAAGATTCTTGCAAAATTGAGATCAGGGTCAGAGTTCTTATCAAACTGAGATTCTCTGAACAGAGTCCTGATTCAACTAAAACTCTGAGTTTTTGACTCATTTTAGAAGATTTTGAAAGATTTGGTTAAAAATGGATAAAATAGCTGCGAAAGATGGAGTCTTAATCTGACTGAAACTCTGAAGAAGAGTTCTGGTCCGATTGAGATTCTTGAAAAAGAGTCCTAATCCAACTAGGACTATGAGATTTTGAGAAATTTAACAAATGAAGGGATCCAGAAGCGACACCACTTAAATGAGTCTCATCTGAGAATCAAAATCCATTGAAATTGAGTTTAAAACAAATCCAGGTTGTTTTCTGAGAAAAACATCTTGAAATATGAGATCCTGGAGGTTGGCCAAATAGCGAATGTTGATTTAAAACTCAGGTATTTGAAATTGATTTTGAAAGAAAAGTTTTAAAATTGAATCTAGACTGAATATTTTGAAAAACAGGAGTTCTGGATCTCGATAATGAGATGCAATGACATGCGATGCCCTGAGATGCAGTGAAATGACATGTCTAATGTGTGTAATGATATACAATGACATATGAAATGTAGATACTGAATGAGGGTGAAAATTTGAGGTGTTTACAGGGTGTCACTCATTTTTTTTATGCAGTAGCGGAGAAAAGCGAACTGGGTCTATCAAGTTCCATTGAAATTTGGTATTTCTATTTTTTACTTTAAATTCTAGTTTTTTTATTCATTTATTATTTTCTGCAGTTTTTTTTTATTTTCTACTTTTTTACTTTGATAGTTTAGTAATTGATTAGATTTTCTCATAAATCAGGCAACTGATTTGCATCTATTTTTAAGATGAACGACATCGAAGGCAGCTTCGTCCTGATCACTATCTCTATCGCTGAAGACGTGACTCCTCTATACTGTGGACTCCACAGCCGCTTTGGACTTTGGAGTGCCAACAAGACAACACGTATGTGAAAATATTGCCACGACCGGTTTTATATTAAGCTTATAAAAATACCGTTTTACCCATGGTAACAGTGATATTGTGAAAATATTGCCATTTTATCAACAAATCTCACCACATCCTGCATGGAACGTGGAACCCATGTGGGTAATTTCCTGAGGGCACGCCGCATTGGTCTCAGCTTTCGTGAGAAAGCAACCATTTTCATACGAAAATGGTTATATCTCCCCCTAAACAAAAGAAGCCAGAATCAACAAGAAAACTTCTGGGCACGTCGCAATTGTTTCACCTTTCGTGAGAAAGCAACCATTTTCATGCAAAAATGGTTATAATCCTCGCTAAATAAAAGAACCCAGAATCAACAAGAAAACGACTGTGCTAGACTAAATGGTATCTACTGCTGAATCGAAGAGAGATTATAAAAAAGAAGACTTTGATCCACTGGATTGGGCTCATCCTTTGAAGCACCTTATGCTGGAATTAAATTTAAAAGTTGTAAGTTAAAAAATCCTAGAAATTGATATTGCAAAAGTTTCCTAAAAACAAAACAAGAGGAAAATAAAGAAAAAATAAATTCAAAACTTACCAAATAAGTTGTATAATAGTGCTTAGGCTAAAGAAGTTGGAATTTAAAAAGTTTGGGATGAAAATTTAGGAATTTAGAAGGTTTGAAAACAAGAATAAAAAATTATATAAATGGGGGCATAGATGGGCTATGTCCTCTCCTTTTGGGATTTTCTATAGTTTTGCTTATTTTCTCTCTTTCTCCTCCTCTCTTCTTTTCTTAAAGGAGGTTCTAATAACCATTGAAGTTGTACTTGAAGGTTTCATCAAGTGAAGGAGACATTAAATTTCGTTGTTGAGGCAGGTACCTCTATCGTATAGTCTAGAAAATGAATTTCGGATATGTAAAGAGTACAAAATCAAGATCAATGGTGATCCATGGTGGATCAACCATAGATCTTGTATTAGAGTGGTTGTAAATATTTGTACATGACATACTTAATGATGTAATGTTTCAAAAATGTTGACTTCTTTCAAAATATGCGTTGTTTGAGGGTTTTTACCAAATTTGGTTTCGAGAAATCGTGTAGTATTGAATGTTAGATGCAAATCAATTTTTATATGATTGTTTATGGATTCGAATGCATGATTCAATGTGATATGATGTTAGAATTGATGTGAATAAGGTTTTTATAAATCTGGAATCAAACTAGATTTGTTAGATTTCATAAAAAGTTATGAAAAAGGTGTTTTTCCAAAAGATGTGTTTTAGATCTTGGTAAAAACAAGAATGTGATTAGGTTTTAATGCATGATTTGATTTCTATTTTATGTTACAACATCATGTTTACTAGATTATGTATATACCATGCTTAAAAGTCTATGATTAGACATTTTTGCATATAAATTTTCATGTAAATAGTTTAATTAAGAAAATAACTATGTGTAGTTTGTGTTTTCTAATTGAGCAATGTCGATAAAAAAATTATAACACTCAAACGAATTAGATTTTGATGAGATCCTTTTACGTGGGTCATGTGGACATGTACATAAAGTCCTATTAAATAGGGTTTGGACAAAAAGTGGTTTATTTGAGAGTTATAGCTTCTTTGATACGAACCCAAAAATTTGGCCTATGTACAGAACCGAATTTGGTATGTTCTACCACAAAAAATTAGTATATCATGCTTACAGATTTTTTGGCTGATTTTTTAATATGTGTTGTGATGAATTATGATTTGATAAGCCATGTATGAGAATAATTTGCATGAATGTTGCATAAATGGTTTATGTTATAGACATGGGCATCATGCATTGTATTAAAAGATGTATGTAAAACATTTTGGATGTGATATGGGTTGTGAAGGACCCTACATGCACATGGCTCGTGAGTGAGCTGGGGTTTGGTGGAACCATTGCAGTGGTCATAAGCACCATGTTATGAATAATTATAATGCATGCACATACATTATTAAACCTCAAGGGAGGTATGACTCAAGAGTACTTTTGAGAAAAGTATGTTTATCGCGAGTCTGGCTCAAGAGTATCCCAGAATGATGATGTGTTATCGAGGGTTTGGTTTGAATGAGTATGTTGTTTTGTGTTTGTGAGAGCGTCCTTAGGAAAGCTTGGGTTGGAGGGCCCTTGGTACTGAGGCCCTTGAATTGATTGGTTAGTCTAATTATTTAACACTGAGTAATCTGTTCAAAGTAGTATCTACCTTAGAGATGGTAGGCAGTACATACAACTGAGGAAAGAGATGTTTGTTTTGGAGAGTGTGGCATCTCTCTGATTTTTCATCCTCGATATAGGGAACCAGGACTACGGGATAAGGCCCAGGTTGATAGATCTACAACTCTGTAGAGTAGTAATCATTTTTTTAGACCACAAGAGTGTCTCGCAGTTGTGGACCGACCCAATGGGTTTTTGCAGATCCTTCTGAGTTTATGGGGATAATAAAACATATAAAATAACAGATTGGTTGGATCAAAGTTTGAGTCCCTATGAGTGTATCCTTATAAGGTGAGAAAAAAAATAATGCATTATAGATGAGGTTCACTTGGTTCATATGTTTGTACGTTTTATATTGAGATCTATGGAATAAATGTATACAATATTGGATGGTTTTGATTAGTGATGAACTTATATATAAAAACCAAATTAGAGAGTAAGTAATGTGATTTGTTTACCTTTATGTTCATCAGTGTTGAATGTAATCAGAAAATTTGGGTTATGTGTGTATGATATGATCAATTGCATATTATGCATTTTTGGAATTTATTTTTGTCTATATGGTAGAATGTTACCTACTTGAGCATGGTTTGACCCCCTACTTTTATTATTTTTCAAGCAATGAGTAAGTTGGGTGATGCGGCATACTTGGGATGGTGAAGAACGCTCGTCATATCTTTACTCTTGATGCCGCGGCTCTTCGGTTTTTACTCTTGGGCGTCCTAAATGTGTAAGACTTTGATTTGTTTAAGATTGGATATTTAAATTAAGGAATGATTTGTTAAACTTTAGTTTAATCTTGTTCATGTGGTTGATTCGATTGTAACTCACCCAAGTTTATTCGGGTTTGCATATGGTTTGAAAATCACTTTCGTTGTTTACAAAAGGAAATTCTTGAAATTTTTCCAATACAAATTTGGGGTGTTACACTCACAAGCTCTATAGGTAAGTTGATCTAACTAAAGATTCTAATCATATACAAAAATTTCTATTTAGTTATATATTTATATATATCATGTGTATGTATATATGTGTAATTCTTTCATCTATATTTATTCGCAGGCCTCATATATAAGTGTGGTGCACCTTTGATTCTGAGATTGTCTCATTTTCATGTAATTCATAAACTTTTAAACTATTTGTATATATTTGAAATAAAACTTTTTTTTTTATCTGACATTATTTATATGTATGAATTTTTTCATATTGGTTTTAATATATGTATAAACTTTTAGACTATCTTCACTTTATGCATAAATTTTTTTATAGTAGGTTGAATATGTACATGATGAAGCTATAGAAGGTTGGAGTTATGTATGTGTATATGTGAATATTGGAGTTATGGAGAGTTGAAGGAAAATATATATAGTTGTGTGTGTATGTATGCTTTAAATGTTGTATTTCTTGCAGGGCTTCAAATGAGAATATTGTAGTTATGAAGGTTCATTATGAACGGTTGAAAGAAGAAATATATACAGTTATATGAATGTATGTTTTAAATGTTTAGAGTTTTGAATGGTTGAATAAAGAAATATATATAGTTTTGTGTACGTAAGCTTTAAATGATTTCAAATCTAAATGTTGGAGTTACGAAGGTTGGAGTTATAGAGGGTTGAAAAAATAAATATATATAGTTGTGTATGTATGCTTCAAATATTGTGTTTCTTGCGGAACATCAAATATGAATGTTTGAGTTGTAGAGGTTAGAGTTACTGAGGGTTAAAGGAAAAAGTGGCTAACCAGCGCCACTATGGAGTCCATATGCATGTTGTAGGTCATGACATTCATCTTAAATCATGTAACTCAAAGCATTTCAATGACTGTGTTTGATGTTATTGAGTTATATTTCAATTCAGCGCTTTTGTATAATGAGTTCAAGAAATTTCCCAACTCCCTAAATGCACTTTTCTTTTGGACCTGTTTGGATGATGCACAAAACCTGGATCAAAACTAAAACTATGTTTTGGGTGTAAATTGGATTTTGCTCCTAAAATCCAGTATTGGGCATATTTGAATGCCACATTACTTGGTTGAAAACCCAAATTTTTTGGTTGTGAGGCTTATTTTTCCAAACCCAGTTTATCAGGGTGGTCTCCCACACCCTCTCCATGGTCCTCTTTATTTCTAGCCAAGAGGAAACTCTTATCTTTGTCAGGTAACTTCTATAACAAGGGGGGAAGGGGTGGGTGGAACAAAACACATGGTCTATAGATATTTCCTTGGGAGGGCTCAGACTTTCATGTCAAAGTGCGAAGATGTTATGCGAGATCCAGGTATATATAATGGATTAAGAAGAATCTGCAAAACAAAAGGCAAGTCAAACAAATTTTATTTAACAATTGATGATCAAGGAAATGAGCACAAAAGTTGCAATTTTTTGCTGTAAATGTGAAACATCAGGGAAAAGAAAAACCATGAACTCCATAATTTATCGGACAACAGAGCCGAAAAAAATCAGATAAGAGAATAATTAAAGAATAAAAGACAAAGGAAAACCACCAGGAAGATACAGCTGCCTTAACCTGCCTTTACCCTCACCTAACTAACCTGAGTTAAATACTTAAAATGCACAAAATACCCTTATGTTTTATCTTCAACTAGTTAATTTGATTTAAATATTTATAAATACTTTAGTTAAGTATATTTAATCTGGATCTGACCCCAAATACTGGTGTATGTTATCTAAAACCAAAAGTGAGTAAAATCTATTTCAGAACTCTAATATGTTTCAGAAATCCAAGTTAGGGTGGACACACACACACACACACACACATATATATATATATATATATATATATATATATATATATATATATATATATATATATATATATAGAGAGAGAGAGAGAGAGAGAGAGAGAGAGAGAGAGAGAGAGAGGAGAAGAAGGCTCAACATTCCGCTCAAGATGGACACTACCCACACTGACACAAACCCTCTTCTTGAGGATTTAAAGGTCAGGGCCTGCATGCAGCTCCGCCACTGCCTACAGATAGTATGGTATAGTCAACTGTATAAGATATGTTGGGCTTTACATTTGTTTTATATCATGAACATGTGAACTAAAATGGCGCAATGGGAATGATATTTATGGCAGTTATTCAGCCAACTTGAAATGCAATCCATCTACTCTGATATTAGATGAAGGCTAGGCCCTTCTTTTTCCTTTTTTTATTTTCTGGTGCAAGTCATCAATGTAAGAGTCTATTCTAGTGGTCCTATATTGTTTTCGGGTGTGTTGTCACATTGCTGGTTTATTCTTCACTTCACGAAGGACTTTGCAGATTATGCAGATTTTTTGCTTCAAGACATTTGGAGACAGTGTGAAGAACTGGATGACTTTCAATGAGCCCATGGTTGTGGCTACTCTTGGTTATGATAATGGCTTCTTTGCACCAGGAAGGTGTTCCAAGACTTTTGGCAACTGCACCGCTGGAAACTCAGCAACTGAGCCTTACATTGTTGCTCATAATTTGATCCTCTCTCATGCTGCCGCAGTTGAAAGATATCTGACTAAATATCAGGTTTGCATCTTTTCAAGCAGACATTGTGAAACAAATGCTTTTATGCATCTTCAATCTAATGTAGTATAATTGTGTTTCCAGCCAACTCAAATTTTAACTGAATAGGGTGTCTAAAACCATCTCCCAATAAATTCATATTTTTCTGCTTCACCGTTTGTGAGGAATGATTTTTTCTCACAGACCATGCTTTCGACCCTCCCTGAATCTGACCTACTTAATAGATTCCCTTAAACCTATGTCCCTTACCTGAGTCAAACCGTATCCAACCAATTGAGTGTCCTAAAATGAGGTGTTGAGGTCAGGAACCTGCTGGGAGGGGATGCCAATAAAATCTTTGCTAACTCAGTGGGTGCCTCAAAGAGACTCGGGTTTCAAATTGGATAACCCAAGTCAAATTGGATCATGCATTATATTTAGTTCCGGATAGAACCAGACATTCTTTCATAATATTCCACCAACTTCAAAGGAGGATCCATTACCTTTTTGAATCGAAGAGACTACACTTGTACTTTGAAGTATTTTCAAGAAAATAAACCAAAAAGGATCATGCTTGATGGGATCAGGTCTCCATGAAGCAACGGCTCTGATTGGGAGCCTTGAATTGGAGGTGGATTGCAAATTCCCCAACAACCTTTACTATTTGGGAGCAATGCGTTGTGGTTTCCTACACACCATATCAACTCTGCTTTCACAAATGGGTATAAAACCAAACTCGTTCAATAATATGGATACAGAGTCGTGGCAGATCTGAACCAAGCTCATTGCAAACTTCAGTAAACCCCTATCCTAAATGTTGAAACTCCTCCATGTAGGTTGAAGGGCTTCAAACCCAATGACTGTTTCCTTTCGCTGAACCTGCTCTTGCCACCTTAACCTCACTTGTTATCAGGTTTACTTATTTCCATTGTTTTAGTGCAATCTTGAGAGTAAACCAATAAATTGTTGAGATCCTGATATAGTATATCTAATCTACATCAAGCTTCCAATTCTCAAGTGGGGAATGAATGTCTTTGAAAAATAAATTTTACCTAAAAGTGTTAGGAAAGTTTTAAAATTGATGATTTCTTTCCACCAAAAGTGTTTTAAAAAGTTTAGTCTCATATCTAAGAGAAATCAGTTTTTCTAGTGGTTTAAATACAGACTTTGTTCACTTGTGTCCATGGGTGGCTTGTGATGTGCAGCAACGGACGCGTCGTTCGCGCGCGCGCGTGCGTGCGCAAGGGCGCTTGAGGCGCAATGTGGCGTTTTGATGGCGCACTTTAGGTGCATATGAGGCGCAAATATCCGTTTTGATTTTTCGGTTTTGAGATATCTGGCCGTTTGAAAAGTTTTAATATCATTTATATTGAGTTTAAGGCGCTTTGTGACTGTTGGACGGTTTTGGAGGCCTTTGATTAACAGTCAAAGGTGGGTGACCGTTCAGGTACCTTTTCGTCCTATTTTCAAACCGTCAGATTTATGGCCATTAATCTCATTTATCGCAAAACGTTTTGTCTTCTCTAAAAGTCTATAAATTCTTCTATTTTCGTCTTTTGAAGATAATCAGAATCTCTGACTCTCCAGTTTTCTCCTTTCTTTCTTCTCGGTTTGGCTTGCAGAGTTCATGTGTGGGAGAGGTCATCTGTTCTTGCGAAGCAGTGACTCTCTTGAGGTTCAAGCCTAGTTGTATCCTGGGAACTCAGTCGTAACAAAACCCTTTTCGCATCTTCGGAATTTCCGTATTGGGGCGATTGAAGTTCTAAAGATAGTGATCTTAAGAACGTGCCTCTAGGCTTGAAATCTCTTTTCAGAAATCCAATTTTCACCAGGTTGGTACAACAATTTTATAATTTCAACTATGGCCTCTGGTTCGACATCCAACTCCATCAATCTGCTTAGCCGTGACCTTGAAAAACTCGATCGATTTGATGGGTCAAACTTCAAGCGGTGGCAATCAAAGGTATCTTTCTTGTTGTCCGAGATGCATATCGACTATGTCCTCAAAAAGCCATGTCCCACTGTCATTGCTGGAGAAGTTGAGACAGAAGAACAGAAGAAAGAGCGAGAGAAGTGGCATACTGACAACTACAGATGCAAAGGGCATATCCTGAACACTTTAGCTGATTCACTCTTTGACCTGTATTCACCATTGGAGTCGGCTGGAGAGTTGTGGAATGCTCTTGAGATCAAGTACAATGTAGAAGATGCTGGTAACAAAAGATTTATCGTAGATCAGTATGTTAATTTTTCTATTGTTGATGATAAGTCGATACTTGCTCAAATTCATGAGATGCAAATACTGACCTATAAGATCAAAGGAGAAGGTATGTATCTTGATGATGACTTCCAAGTTGTTGTCATCATTGAGAAGCTGCCGGATTCTTGGAAAGAATATAGGAATCACCTAAAACATAAAAATGAGAAAATCACTTTAGATGGCCTTCTTAAGGACATCCGAATTGAGGAAGAGACTCGTCTTCGTGACAAAAAGAATTCGAGTCCTAAAGAAGGTTATCTTAAAGTGAATTTTGTTAGTAACAAGGGTGGCAAAATCATGAAAACCCAGAAAATCAAAAAGAATTTTGTGAAAGGGAAAAACCCAACTGATAAAAAGAAAATTAGTTGCTATGTTTGTGGCAAGTTTGGCCATTTTGCTAGAAAATGCAGAGAACGGAAGAGGACTGGTCCTAAGCCAAATGAGTCAGAAGAAAGGTTTGTTGCTGTAATCTCTGAAACCTTTATGGTGGCTGCAAATAAGGACTGGTACCTGGATACTGGAAGCACTGTTCATGTGGCAAACGACAGGAACTTGTTCAAGTCGTATGAAGTAGTGGGGGAGGGATGCAATCTCTTTATGAGAAACTCTTCCTCAACTAAAGTGCTGAGAAAAGGGAGTGTGGAAATTAAGTTCACCTCCGGAAAAGTCTTAACACTTGAAAATGTCCACTATGCTCCAGAAGTTCGAAAAAAATTAATCTCTGCAGATCTACTGTCAGGAAATGGCTTTAAGATTGTTATTGAGTCTGGGATTGTAACTGTGACCAAAGAAAAAATCTTTGTAGGAAAAGGGTTTGCCACTGATGGTATGTTCAAGATGAGCATAAATGAAGCTACTACTTCTGTTTATATGGTTGACTCCTATTTTCTTTGGCATTCAAGATTAGGACATATAAATTCTCGTTGCATTCATAATATGAATAACTTTGGTCTTTTTCCTTGTCATGTTAGAATAGAACATAAACATAAGTGTGAGACATGCATTCAAACTAAGTTAACTAGACTCTTGTTTCCTAGTGTAGAAAAGAATTATAAATTGCTTGAATCAGTGCATTCTGATGTGTGTACGATGGATAATGTTTTAAGTTATGGTGGCAATAGGTACTTCATTACCTTTATAGATGATTACTCGAAATTTTGTTATGTTTATTTGATGAAACATAAATCTGAAGCATTTTCCAAATTTCTTCTTTATCTTGCTGAAGTACAAAATAGGTTTAAAACAAATATTGTACATTTAAGAACATATAGAGAAGGTGAATACTTAGGAGAAGAATTTGATAAATTCTATGGAGATAATGGCATTATCCATCAAACTTCAGCACCTAGAACTCTTGAACAAAATAGAGTAGCAGAAAGAAAAAACAGAACACTTGTAGAAATGATGAATGCTATGCTTCTTAATACGGGTTTGCATTCCAACTTATGGGGAGAGGCTATACTTTCTGCTTGTTATATTCTTAATCGAGTTCCTTATTCCAAATCTGATAAATCACCTTATGAATTGTGTTTTGGTAAGAAACCTAATCTTAGTTATTTTCGTGTTTGGGGTTGTTTAGCATATGTTAAAATTCCAAAAAATAAAAGGAAGAAGGTTGAACCTAAAGCATTTAAATGTGCATTTGCTGGGTATGCTGAACATAGTAAAGCATATAGATTTTTGGACATTGTTAATGATGTTATTGTAGAATCTAGAGATGCATCTTTCATAGAACATAAAAATGCATTTGATTCTCTTCTTGATGGCAGCCAGATTATAGTAGATGAACTTCCTGTAAATGACATGATTGAATATTCTAATGAATGTGTTGATGAACCAGAAACTGAAGTTAGACTCAGTAAACGCATTAGAAAACCAACTAATTTTGGTTCTGACTTTTATACATTTCTAATTGAGAATGATCCTGTGTCTTTTCAAGAGGCTATGTCTTCTCAAGATGCTGCCTTTTGGAGAGAAGCTATTAATGATGAAATAGAATCAATTATTTCTAATAATGTTTGGAAATTAGTGGATTTACCTGTTGGTTGCAAAACTATTGGCTGCAAATGGATTTTCAAAAAGAAATTAAAAGTTGATGGTACAATCGATAAATTTAAAGCACGTTTGATTGCAAAAAGCTTTAAACAAAAAGAAGGTATTGATTATTTTGATACTTTTGCTCTTGTAACCAGAATATCTACTATTAGAATTCTGATTGCCATGGATGCCATATATAAGCTTCAAATCCATCAAATGGACGTGAAAACGGCCTTTTTGAATGGAGAATTAGATGAAGAGATATATATGGAGCAACCTGAAGGTTTTGTAGTGCTAGGGCAAGAGCGCAAAGTTTGCAAACTTGAGAAATCCTTATATGGATTAAAGCAAGCTCCTAAGCAATGGCATGAAAAATTTGATAGTTCTCTGGTGCATAATGGTTTTAAAAATCATAATGCGGACAAATGTGTCTACAGTAAAGTAGATAGTAGCTCAATTATTATTATTTGTTTATATGTTGATGATATGCTTATTTTGGGTAATAATAGTGAATGCATAAATCAAACAAAAAGATTTTTATCTTCCTTGTTTTGTATGAAAGACTTGGGTGTTGCAGATGTTATTTTAGGAATCAAAATTATAAGAAATAAAAATGGCATTGTATTATGTCAATCACATTATATTGAGAAAATTCTTACAAAGTATGGATATCTTAATAGTTCACCAGCATGCACCCCATATGATCCAAATATGAAATTGACTCCTAATGATGGTGCTAGTGTACAACAATTAAAATATGTCAGTGTTGTAGGTAGCCTTATGTATGCAATGAACTGTACAAGGCCTGACATTGCCTATGCAATGAGTAAAGTGTGTAGATACACTAATAATCCTGGTCATCAACACTGGAATGCAGTGAACAGGATTCTTAGATATCTAAAGCATACTTTAGACTATGGAATTCACTATACCGAGTTTCCTGCTGTTATTGAAGGGTATAGTGATGCAAGTTGGAATACTGACTTTGAAGATTCCAAGTCTACGAGTGGTTGGGTTTTTACCCTTAGAGGAGGAACAGTTGCATGGGGGTCTAAGAAACAGACCTGTATAACTCATTCTACAATGGAATCTGAGTTTATTGCTTTGGCATCTGCTTGTAGAGAAGCTGAATGGATTAAGAATATGCTAGTGGATATTCTACTAGGTGAGAAGCCTATACTTGCTATTTCAATGTTTTGTGATAGTCAAACAGCTATATGTAAAGCAGGTAATATGAAATACAATGGGAAGTCTAGACATATTAGTCTAAGACACAGTTTTATAAGACAAATGATTGATGACAATATTATTTCATTGAAATATGTGAAGTCATGTCAAATTTGGCAGACCCATTTACAAAAGACCTTTCGAGAGATGTCATCAATAAAACATCGAGGGGAATGGGAATTAAGCCAATTAAGTCATCACCTAAGGATACCCAACCTAGAGCGCTGGAGATCCCACATGCATAGGTTCAATGGGAAACGAATTGGTGAATGATAGATATTGAGCATATTTATGTAAGCCCATTACTGATGTGTGCTCATGAGCTGTAACTAATATGAGGGTTGAGCTAATAACTCTTAATGAGTTTGTAGGCCTTAAGGATAAGGTGTGTATTACAGTACACCTAGACAAACTCACCTATATGAGTGTAGAAATGTAAGTTGTTTCTTATGAGAATTGGCAATTTTCTAGAGCACTCATGAATCCAGGAAAGCACAAGGCTCTAAATGTGTCAACATGATATCCACACAATCGAACTTTTGGAAACCTATGTATGATTGAAAACTCTGTTAACAATATAAGGAGCTAAGTTCAAGGTAAGTCCACTTAGCACCTTGGTTAATTTAGGTTTTCTTTCAAATAGTGGGGGTTCAAGTCATGCAGACACTCTCACTGATGCATAAGTTTCTATGCAAGCCAAATATATTTTAAAACTAGTGGGGGATTGTTAGGAAAGTTTTAAAATTGATGATTTCTTTCCACCAAAAGTGTTTTAAAAAGTTTAGTCCCATATCTAAGAGAAATCACTTTTTCTAGTGGTTTAAATACAGACTTTGTTCACTATTCTTTACTTTGGTAAGCCTTGTGTCCATGGGTGGCTTGCGGACGTTGCTGCGCATCGTGCAGCAAGCGCGTGCGCGCGCAAGGGCGCTTGAGGCGCAATGTGGCATTTTGATTACGCACTTTAGGTGCATATGAGGCGCAAATATCCGTTTTGATTTTTCGGTTTTGAGATATCTGGCTGTTTGAAAAGTTTTAATATCATTTATATTGAGTTTAAGGCGCTTTGTGACTGTTGGACGGTTTTGGAGGCCTTTGATTAACAGTCAAAGGTGGGTGATCGTTCAGGTACCTTTTCATCCTATTTTCAAATCGTCAGATTTATGGCCATTAATCTCATTTATCGCAAAACGTTTTGGCTTCTCTAAAAGTCTATAAATTCTTCTATTTTCGTCTTTTGAAGATAATCAGAATCTCTGACTCTCCAGTTTTCTCCTTTCTTTCTTCTCGGTTTGGCATGCAGAGTTCATGTGTGGGAGAGGTCATCTGTTCTTGCGAAGCAGTGACTCTCTTGAGGTTCAAGCCTAGTTGTATCCTGGGAACTCAGTCGTAACAAAACCCTTTTTCGCATCTTCGGAATTTCCGGAGTGGGGCGATTGAAGTTCTAAAGATAGCGATCTTAAGAACGTGTCTCTAGGCTTGAAATCGCTTTTCAGAAATCCAATTTTCACCAGGTTGGTACAACAAAAAGTGCCCTTTGGATACCATTTTTCCAAAAAAAAAAGATTTTAAAAAAGGTAGAATATTTTTTTATTCATAGTTCAGTGGGATGTCAAAATGTAAACTACTCTAAGTTGGGAGTTGGCTTTAGATTGAGCAATTAGGACTGATAAATGAGTAAAATGAGCAGAGACTGGTCTTTTTGTAATACAAGTTCTAGATCAAGACTTGAAGGTTTTTCTTTTGTCCAAACAATGACAGAGAAACCAAGTGGATAGATTTTTTACGTGTTGCACTGATGATTAATGAGTCAAATCTTGAAAATCAAATCAAATAAAATCAAACAAAAGGACCTCTTAAAGGTCCGACGAAAGTGTTGAACGTCCTTCTTTGGGATACTATGTCCATCCTTCAAAAAAAAATTATTTTGATGACGAAGGAAAACTCTCTACCGAGAACCGAATCACTTAATGGCCTATCTTTCAATTAACAAAGCCAGATTTGTGTGTGAGGAACCACCCCCTTATTCTTCTATTTCCTTTCTTGCCAGCTCTTTCATTTCCTTCATCTTCTCCCTCACCTTCTTGCCTTCCTCCTCACTGCCCTCTCCAACTCCTCACCTTTCACTAGTGCCTCACTGCCCCCCACCCTCCCTTTTTAAACCCAAATCGAGTCCCAAATCATTCACCAGCTCGATCGCGTTCATCGCCTGCTCCGCATACAGAGGCCAAGCGATCATGGGCACGCTGAACCGCACGCTCTCGAGAGTTAGAGTTCCACCCGCAATGCGACACGAACCCAACGACCGTTGGGTGCGACAGGATTGCGATCTATGGAGCCCACCTCGGCCAAACCAACCCGTGGTCTCTGGTCTGGTCCAAGAACCTGGCTGGCAACACCTGGTCTAGGTCCGCGTCTCTCGGCTTGGAGAACCTTAGAGCTTCGGTCTCCTGGAGTCGGACCGACCATAAGAACCGGTGACCGCTCTGCTTGAGCCCGCATGCAATCTCCCGGATCTGGTCTGTGGAGAACGCGCCCATGCTGCCAAAGCACATGAAAACCACAGACGAATCGGGTTGTCAGTCGAGCCACTTGACGCGCTCGTGGCTGGATAATTCGGGTCCGGATCCGAGACCGAGCAAGGGTCCGACGGAGTAGACGGGCGGGGTGCGGAGACCGGGCAGGCAGAGCCCGTCGGTCAAGGCCTTCATGGGTCGTGGTTGCAACTCATGGAAGATGTTGACCAGCACTCCGTCTAGTCGAGAGTAGAACCTAGCTAAGCTCACGAACCATTGATAGATCGGCTCCTTCTTCTCTTTGACAGCAACCGGTACAGCAGAAGCCGGAAACGGATCCCGACCCGGAATCTCGGTCTCCTCATCCCTCAGGTCCTTAAAATCCGATTGGTACTTCTGGTCGAGCGTCGACATGTGGAGGACGAAGGCGAGCATGGTCGCACTGGAGGTGCAGAGGGCGTAGGTAAGGATGCCGAGATCGACGGAGACGCCGATGACGGAGACGCAGAACATGTCAACGACGAAGGCAGCGATGGTGGTGGTGGTGGTTGACAGAGAGGCGAGGGTCTTTGAAAGGAGGGGCTTGTATGCTTCTATGAAGCAGAGGTTCTGTATGAGGCCCTCGCCTTCCGGGGCGTCGAGTTGGGGGAGGTCGATTGCGAGGCCAGAGGCGGCGACGGCCTCGATGTGGGAGGAGGATAGAACCGAGATGAAGGGAGAGTGGATGAGGAGGATGGTGACAGAGAGGTTGGGGATGTGGTGGATAGGGGCGTAGCTAGGATTTGGTGTGATAGTCTGGGGTTCGGGGGCAGCGCCCCCCCAACTTTTTTTTTGAGATAAAATAAAAAATGGCTACAATTATTAATAAAAATCTATTTCATATGGACAAACCAAACTATTTGTTGCAGTCAGGGCTGGGCTACAAAAATGGATAAAAATCTACTTCATATGGAATCAGTGATGGGTTAGGACTGGGGTGGAGGATCATATTGGCGAGCTCGACCATGGCGACGAGTTGGCCCTCTCCGGGCATCGGAAACATAACCACCCTCCTTGCCTTCATCTCTCTCTGATGGTTCTCTTCGAGGGCTAGAAAGGAAAGTAATCTCCTTTTATGGATGAGTTGGGCCCCATAGTCAAAGGGGGTCAACCTCATCTTCATCTTTCAGTGAAATTTGACCCCACTTAAATTTGTATAAACTTTTTTTTTATAGTTCACTTAGTAAGGTTCTCTTTAAATTTTTGCTTTTGTTTTCCTAGTATCAATTAGACATTTTTATCCGAAAATACACGTTAGGTAAAGGAACTAGGGGATTCGAATCCACGACCATAAAACAGTACAAACCTAAAACCCATAATTCATAGAAAGTATACAGCTGTCAAAACTATGGTACCACATAGATGGGTCCCACAAGAATTTTTGGATGTCGTTCACTTTCTAAATGGATGACATCAATGGTTGAAAACTGAAGAGCTGAAATTTGTCCTTTGAATGATTTTTTTCGGTACCATTGATTTTGATGATGAACAGAATCTAAGGTACCTTGGGTCTGGTGAACGACCCAAGTTGAAGGGACGTGAGGCTGAAATTTGGTGTTACAGTCAGCTAGGTGTACTTCGCTAACTCTGAAAATGAACTACAACCAAATGAAATAGAAGAGAGGGTGTTGTGTCTTCTCCATTGCGTGTTCCGGTGTGTATAGAGGAATATCTTTGGACCCACGATAATTCGTATGCCAACACGATGACTTTATAATAAAATAACATATAAAAAAGGTAGATATGCTTTTGACTGAAATGTCCTTCCGTAAGATAGATATGCGTTGAACGAAAATGTCCTCCCGCTCCCCGTATATAGATTTGAACGTTTCACCTTTGTTTTTAGCTTGTGTTACAACACATGGACGCCTTCTCGTTCCTGCCTTGTGTTAGATAAAAAACTTTTTCGGGTTTGTTCCAACCTCGTAGAGATAACTATAAATTGAACGACTGGTTCGATCATTGGTGGGCGTCATAAGGGGATTTGTCGGCCATCTCTTTTTACAGTATTCTCTTCTTCTTCATTTTCGTTAGGTAGTATGGAAAAAAACAATGACGCACAAACATTCCAACAAGTGCCATTAAGGTCACATCGTGAGTATCTTTCCATGTCATCATGCTATTGTTGAAGAACGTATGTTGTCGTGAGTGTCATTAAGGCATTCTTTTGATATTGCAGGTAGATTTTATCGTTTCAACGGTTGAAAACTTGAAGACATTTGTAAGACGTTGGGACCTGTTGACAAGAATGCTTGGTTACAGATGCAAGCAAAGGCCTTTACCCCATCCGGTATCGTCCATTCACTTAGTATATTCAATGTAACGCAAATCGCGGTTGTAGTAACACGTATATCGATTTGTGAGATATTTTTTTATTTATTAATATTGATTTGTAATATATTATGCTGAAATGTCGTATATCGATTTGTAATATATTATATGTTTTCTAGTGTCGATTTGTGAGATATTGTTTTGCTTGATAATATCGATTTGTAATATATTATGTTCAATTGTCGTATATGGATTTGTAAGATATTATGTATTTTCTGGATTCATTTATGAGATATTGTTTCGGTTGAAAATCTTGATTTGTAATATATTTTGTTGAATTTTCGTATATCGATTTGTAAGACGTTATGTGTTTTCTAGTGTCGATTTATGAGATATTGTTTTGTTTATTAATATCGATTTGTAATATATTATGTTGAATTTTTGTAAATCGATTTGTAAGATATTATTTGTTTTTCAGTGTCGATTTTTGAGATATTGTTTTGATTGTTATTATCGATTTGTAATATATTTTACTGAATTGTTGTAAATGTATGTGTTGGCTAACGCAAATTGATGTTTTTCTCATGACAGTGTTGAGCATATCAACTGGTTGCAGTGAAGATGATATGTCTTAATCACTGGAAAGTCATGGAGCAATGAACATCCGTACTATCGATGCACCTGAAGAAGTGAATATGTGCACTAATGATGCACATGATAAGAAGGGTGCATGCATTGGATTCATTCTAGACTTGAATATTCCAGCAGACGAAATGCAATTCGATAATGAGGTAGACGATCATGCCAATGCACTTGACAAAGGTGCAGACACCTCAAGTCTACATGATAGTACACTTGACTTTGTTCCCATAGAGGGAATGCAGTTTAATAATGAGGAAGCTGCATACAAATTTTACAATGATTATGCCTTAAAACCTGGCTTCAGTGTTAGAAGGTATTCTTGGGCAAAAAATGCACAAGGTGTCGTGGTGAGAAAGGCATATGTTTGTTCTAAGCAAGGTTGAAAGAAGTCAAGTGAAAATCCAACAAGGAGCAAGCCAGATTCAAGATGTGGTTGTCTAGTGAGAATGGTGTTAAGAAGGCTTCCGAATGAGAAATATGTAGTTTGTACTTTAATCAATGATCATAATCATGAATTAGCCCATTCTTTTATGACTCTTATGTTAAGGTCACATCGTAAAGTAACTGAAGTGCATGCTGCAGTTGCTGAAATAGCTGATAGCATCAACATTGCACCAAGGAAGACATACAATTTGTGTGCGCCCATAGATGGTGGTCACGAGAATGTACCATTCACACCTATGGATCTAAGAAATCATTTAAGCAGGAAGATGTCAGACAACATGAAGAATGGAGGAATATGTTCTTTGGTTGATTACCTACAGAAGAATTCAAGCAATGACCCTGGTTTTTTTAGTGCAATGCAACTGGATGAAGATGGGTATACAGTGAATATGTTTTGGGCAGATTCAAAGTCAAGAGTAGATTATGAATGCTTCAATGATGTGCTTATTTTTTATACGAAAGTGAAGATTAATACAGAACAATGGCCATTCGTGCAGTTTGTTGGAGTGAACCATCACTCGCGGAGTTGCATATTAGGCAGCGCTTTTTTTTATGACCAGATCAAGGAAACCTTTGAGTGATTGTTCAGAGTATTTACACAGGCAATGAATGGGAAGCATCCTGGAGTTGTACTTACAGATGGTGATCATGCAATTGCGGCTGCAGTGTCTCATGTATGGTCATATGCACATCATCGCCTATATTTGTGGCATATTTTTTAAAATGCAGCAAAGAACATAGGACACATTTTTAATCAAAAGACAGGGTTTGATAAAATGTTTAGAAAATGTGTATTTGAGAGCATGGATGAGGTCACTTTTCTATCTGATTGATAGCAAATAATTTAGATGTACGACCTTGAAGACTGTGTATGGTTACAAAATTTATATGCAGACAAAGAGAAGTGAGCATTGGCATATGAAAGTCAATACTTTTGTGCAGATATGATAAGCACACAAAGAACTGAATCTATGCATGCCACAATGAAAAAAACCTTGTATTCATGTTTAACAATGTTTCGCTTCATGTAATAATATGAATTATTTGTAGACGGTCTTAGATAAAATGAGCTTGAACAAGATGTGCAATGCTTCAACACCCGCCCTGTAACTTTGGGCATGAAAATATTGACGCTACCTGCAGATTTGTATACACTAACTGCATTTGAATAGACTAAGAAGGAGGTTATACATGTCATGAATTGCAACATAGAAGGACATGTGCAATATGAGAATATGCACAAATATCATGTTGTATGGGAGGGCGAAGAGCAACCACAAAGGAAAGAAGCACATATTACGTATAATGTTGATAATGGAACAATTGAATGTACATGTAAAATGTTTGAATTCAAAGGTATTTTATGTCGTCATGCATTAAAGACACTAATCAAGAGAAGATACAAGAAATACCTGAGTCATATATAATGCGAAGACAAACAAAGATTGAACTGCTAGATAGAAATAATGTCAGTTCATCTGGTGTTGATGAGAAGTGCCACATAGCCTCCCATTACCAACAATTATGTAGGTCACTTATACATATTGTAGATTTGGCATCGAAAAGCGAAGAAGCCTATGTATGTATGAGAAAAGTGTCAAGGGAATTACTTGAAAAAATGCAGTTAATTCACCATGAGTACGTTGCAGCTCATGAAGACCAATCTAAGAAAACATGATCGAACAACGTAGGTAAAATTCACATTTCTCCTAACTCTTATGACAAGTTGCGTCGAAGCATCAACATCATCTTCGACAAGTCAGAAGTAAACCTTGTAGATTATGATGAAAAAATTCACCTAGCGAAGGGTATTAAAAGAAAACCTGCTTCTGATCACAGTCGTCGGAGGATAAAGGGTTCACTGGAATTGGTTTGCAAGAAAATGTGTAAGAAACAACCAACCCTTAAGCAACCAAGCCCTTCACATGAACAGGTATGTAATACAGTATATTGCTTTCCATGTAAATTGTATTACGTGCAACTTATCAATATCTAATTTGTGTAATTTCCAACATGCAGCAATACCCTATAGACGTGCATTGCAATGTTGGAACCTGCAATCCCCCCGACCTATTTCAATGGAACAATGGCATGAGTTTGACAAGACTTTTGGTATGTAACAATTTTGGGATGATGTTTGCATTTCTTGTTGAACTTATTGTATTGACTGATATTGTTCTGTTTAATGACAGGCTCAGTTCAATTCAAAAGTGAGCAACACAACACAGAAATCATGTGTTGATTCTTCAGCTACAAAATACTTGTAGCATTTAACTTTTATTAGTGTAAATCATTGTAATATTTATCATTCTGTAATTCTTTATTGTAATTCTATAATTCTTTGTTGTAAATTGATAATTCTTTCTTGTAATTCTATAATTCTTTGTTGTAAATCGATAATTCTTTCTTGTAATTCTATAACTCTTTGTTGTAAATCTATAATTCTTTGTTATAACGTTATAATTCTATATTGTAATTCTACAATCGAAATCATACTATAAATATCATAAAACTTGTCCCTAGAAAATACATAATATCTCACAAATCAATATACAATAATTATGTATAATATCTTACAAATTGATATATGACAATTCAGCATAATAGCCTACTAATCAATATTAACAAAAAAAACAATATCTCAACAATTGACACTAAAAAATACATAACATCTTATAAATCGATATACGACAATTCAACATAATATTACAAATCGATATTAACAAACAGAACATTATCAACAAATTGACACTATATCGAGAAGCTTCATTCTAAAAAAGGCATGTTGCAGATGCGGTTTTGCCTCATTAATTTTCTCAAGAGAAGAGAGGGTGTGCTGACAAAAACAGTAATTAAACTGACATTAAGAAGCCAAAGATTGAATCTGTTGATGAACCTTTCCCTATTTCATCAATTAATGACCTAAAAGTGACCATTTCTAAGAAAGCTCGTAATTCTTTTTGGCTTGATATCTTACAAATCAATTTATGACAATTCAGCATAATATCTTCCAAATCGATATACATCAAATCAATATAATATATTACAAATTGATATTCACAAACAAAACAATATCACCAAATTGACATTTGAAAACATATAATATCTTACAAATCAATATACCGCAATTTAGCGTAATAGCTTACAAATTGATATTAACAAACAGAACAATATCTCACAAATCGACACTAGAAAACACATAATAGCTTACTAATCGTTATTAACAAACAAAATAATATCTCATAAATCAACACTAGAAAATACATAACATCTTACAAATCGATATACGATAATTCACTAATAATAGCTTATAAATCGATATTAAGAAATAAAACAATATCTCACAAATCGACACTATATCGGGAAGCTTCATTCTCAAAAAGGCGGGTTGCGGATGCAGTTTTGCTTCATTAATTTCCTCAAAAAAAGAGAGGGTATGCTGACAAAAATAGTAAACAGACTGGCATTAAGAAGCCAAAGATTGAACCTGATGATGAATCTTTCCCTATTTCATCAATTAATGACCTAAAAGTGACCATTTCTAAGAAAGCTCATAAGAATTTTCACTTCGCTTTGGCTTGATATCTTACAAATCGATTTACGACAATTCAGCATAATATCTTCCAAATCGATGTATGGTAAATCAACATAATATATTACAAATCGATATACCGCAATTCAGCGTAATAGCTTACAAATCGATATTAACAAACAAAACAATATCTCACAAATCGACACTAGAAAACACATAATAGCTTACAAATCGATATACCACAATTCAGCGTAATAGCTTACAAATCGATATTAACAAACATAACAATATCTTATAAATCAACACTAGAAAACACATAATATCTTACAAATCAATATACAAAAATTCACCATAATAGCTTACTAATCGATATTAACAAACAAAACAATATCTCACAAATCGATACTATATCAGCATAATAGCTTACTAATCGATATTAACAAGTGCTAGTTGCGTAATTTTGTAAGATGTTTCAATTTTTAAGATATTTGTATTATGATTTTGAAATGTATGCCTGTGCAATTGACATTGTTGCGATTTGTGCGCTTGAAGTGGCGATTTGTGTATTCAACACACATATGCCAGTGCATAATATTGGTTTATGTATCAATGTGAATTTTGAATAGTCTTACAAAATTTGTATACACAGTCTACAAAATCTGTTACAAATGTCTGTACACAAAAAAAAATCATGTTTAGGAAATTGAATGTTGAACCAAAAATTGCTCTCTCTCTCTCTCAGCAGTAGAACGTAACCCTCTTCACGTTATCCTTGAGAACAGGTAGATGTTTAAAATGGCTTCCTCTTACTCCTGAGGGCCTCACGTCCTTCGTTGCTTTTTAGGTATTCTTGCAGTCTCGGGTTTTGTATCCATCACAATTAGAAAATCCATCAATTTTTTGCGTAGTTCCGTGCGAAATCTAAAAATATCATCCTGAAAAAATAAAAATCGATAGTCAGACCAATATAGAAATGTAGTCAACAATAATATAGGATAATAAAACATGTTGAAGTGTACAACATACAGTGGTGAATTCTGGTACTCGTCCATAGTATATTGCTTCAATATACTTCATTACAAAGATGCCACAATCGACACCATTGTTTTGTAAAGGAGCATCCTCGACGACGTGAATCCTCCACAGGCCAATGTCGACACCCAACATGTCTCTAAAAAATCCAATCTGTGGTTTATTCAAAAGCAAGTAAATTTCAGGCCACGATAGAAGATACAGTAATCTTATAGATAAAAAATTACCAAATGCACAATGTCATGGTCTACACCAATGTTATAGTCCAAGGAGTTGTATAACCATATTTTTTGTTTTCGTACATCCAACACGTATAAGACCCAATGCTTTTTCGATTGCCACAATGTAGGAATCAATATCTAAAAATCGATGTTAAGAATTAGCATAGAAATTGATATTAAAAATCAAAATAATATCTTAAATCGATATTAGGATTCAACATATAAATCAATATTAAGAATCAGAACAACAGCTTAAATCGATATGTAAATTCCTATTGAGAATCAAAACAATAACTTAAATCGATATTAAGAATCAACACAAAAATCGATATTAAGATTCAGAACAATATCTTAAATCGATTTGAAAATTCGTTTTGATATCTTAAAAATTGATATTTAGAATCAAAACAATATCTTAAATCGATATTAAGAATCAAAACATTTTCTTAAATCAATATGGCAAATCCTATTGATATCATAAAAATCGTTGTAATGTTTAGTCGATTTGCCTTTGTTACAAAAATATTGCCATAGTATAACACAAATCGATGATCAAATATCATACAAATCGATATGGAAATTCCTATTTATAGCTTATAAATTGATATAACAAATCATCTTCATAATCGAGGGTTTAGGTATAGGGTTTAGTTTATAGGGTTTAGGGTTTAGTAATATATTAACGGTTTATGGTTTAGCATTACGGTTTAGTAAGATATTAAGGGTTTAGGGTTAGGGTTTAGTAAGATATTAAGGGCTTAGGGTTAGGGTTTAGGGTTAGGGTTTAGTAAGATATTAAGTGTTTAGGGTTTAGGGTTAGGGTTTAGGGTTTAAGGTTTAGGGTTTAGTAATATATTAAGGGTTTATGGTATAGCATTACGGTTTAGTAAGATATTAAGGGTTTAGGGTTAGGGTTTAGTAAGATATTAAGGGTTTAGGGTTTAAGGTTTATGGTTTAGGGTTATATTAAGGGTTTAGGGTTTAGCATTACGGTTTAGTAAGATATTAAGGGTTTAGGGTTAGGGTTTAGTAAGATATTAAGGGTTTAGGGTTTAGGGTTTAGGGTTAGGGTTTAGGGTTTAAGGTTAGGGTTTAGTAAGATATTAAGGGTTTAGGGTTAGTGTAAACACCCCAAATTTTCACTCACCTCCCCGACAGTTCCACCAAGCACCATCATTCAACCTCTGGGATCGCCAGAGGGCAAAATGGTCATTTTCTGAGCATGGAACCTGCAAAATTTCAGATTGCATCTACAACTCTCAAATTTTCTCTATTTTTATCTCAGAGGTTCAAAATTTTATTCCTGACAGGAGACAGACATCTCCAAAGTCTTGGTTTAAGATCCTATTGCATAAGACATGACATTGCATATCATTACATGAGCATTTCAAATCACTGCACTGCACAGCATATCATTTCGAGGTCCAGAACTCTTGATTTCAAAATTTTCAATCCAGATTAGAATTTCAACTCTTTTCAAAATTGATTTCAAAACCCTGGGTCTTCAAAATTATCAATTCTTCCCATTTTACCCCCAGGACTCTGAATTTCAAAATATTTTCTCAGGAAAACGATCTGGATAGTTTTCAATATGGATTTCAGCCACTTCACCTCAGATTTTGCCCTTTTGACAATTTCAAATATCTTCCTTTTACAAAATTGCCCTACAGGGGCCAACTCTTTCCAAAAATTCCTGTTTTACCAATTAGTCCAGATTTTATGAAAATTCCAAAAAGAAGTTGTTGTTTTATCCTTATTTCAGTAAAGAAGCAATGTGGGACCCACACTGAGGTGGTGTCACACAAGCTTTTCTTTTGAAAATTTGAATTTTGAAAAACCCAAAAATATAGGAGCCTTGTCCCCTGGATTGGTGCCACTTGTCTTTTCTCTCTCCTCCCATTTCCAGGCCAAGTGTCAGTGTGGGGCTACCCTAAGAAGCCGCCACATGTCATCCCATTTATCTGCCATGTGTCACCCTATCCATCATGCGCCATGTGTCATTCCAAGATTACCAGGAGATGCCAAGTGTCATAGGTTGTCCTGTCTAGAAAAAGTGGAACTTGTCTCCTCTGAGGTGGCGCCACTTGAAGTGTGTCTCCTGCAGGGGACACGTGTCAACCTCTCCCTCCTTTTAGAAAAGTAGCCTGACACATGTCTCTCCCTACCTTTCTCACAAAAGTAGGAGACACGTGTCACTCCTAGCTTCCTCCAGAAAAGGTAGGCTTGTCTCCTCTGAGGTGGCGCCATTTGGAGTGTGTCTCCTGCAGAGGACACATGTCAATCTCTCATTTCCTCAGAAAAAGCAAATGCCATGTGTCATCCTCTACTCTTTTCAGAAAAAGCAGGTGACATGTGTCATTCTCTGCTCTTCTCAAAAAAAGTAGATGTCATGTGTCATTTCCTGCTCTCTTCAGAAAAGCTAGAATTCAAATATTCAAATCTCCTCATAGGTGACGCAGATCCTGAACTTCACCTTTTCCATGTTGTCTGAGATGGCGCCACATGGCTTGGCCCTCCTTCTCTCCCCTCTGCCACGTGTCATTCTCTGCTTCTTTCAGAAAAAGCAGGTGACACATGTCTCCTTCTACCTCCTTCAGAAAAAGTAGAGGACACATGTCTTCTCCCTACTTCTCTCAGAAAAGTAAGAGACACATGTCACTTCTGGCTTTCTTCAGAAAAAGCAAACCATTCAAAAATTCAAACAAGGCCTAGGTGGCGCAAATCTTGAGCTCTGATTTTTCCAGATGGCCTATGAGGGTGCCACATGTCCCTTGCCTATCCCTCCTGCCACATGGCATTGTAGGAGCCACCCTGAGGTGGCGCCACATGTCCATCCCCCATTCCTCCAGGGCCAACCTCCATTTAAAATTCAAATCCTCCATGAGGTGGCGCCATCTGAAGAACCTCCTCCAGCAGGCTGACACTTGTCAGGTATGGAACCATCCTGGACTGCCACATGTCCAGATCTCCTTTCATCAGAAAAAGTAGAATTCAAACTCCTCTGAGGTGGCGCCTTCTGAGCCCACTGTTCTGTTCTTCTGACATGTGTCAAACACCTTCTGAGGTGGCACCATTCCAGAACTCCCACTTGGCTTCATTTGTATTTTTCATTTTATTTTTAAAAAAAAGGAGCCCACCATGAGGTGGCGCCACCTGAGGACTCCCTACAAAAGTTGATTTTGAAATTCAAACTCCAAGAGAGCACCCTCTGAGGTGGCGCCATCTGGAAGCTTCCTGCAGAGAAAATCAAGCAAACCAAATTTTGAAAAATTTCAAATCCTGCTGAGGTGTCTCACCCACAAAAATTCTCATTTTTATTTTCTCAAAAATCAAAATAGCATCCCCTGAGATGGCGCCACATGGAGGGCTTAGATTGAGCCTGTTTGAAATTCGAATTTTTTTCAGAAAGTTTATAAAAACAAGGCTCCACGCTCAGCAGGAGGAGGAGACCATTTTTTTTAGCTCTTGTGAACTTGAAAATTCGACCTATCCTCTTGAGGGTCCGAATTTGAATTTTGGAATTCACGCCCACTGTGGCTCCGTGAAGAAGACGGTGGGTCGATTTTGGTGAACCATCCGAAGCCCGGAGCGAAGGACGAAGGAAGCTCGCGATAGCCGCCCCTTTCAAGAGCTTCAACGCTGCCTAACGAAGCAAGGTGCACTTCTTTTCCTCTTGATTTGATTTCATAATTCGATTCGGGAGTCGTTTGAAGAAAGACCTCATCCGAGATATGGATTGAGCTATTCTCATAAAACGACATACATAAAAATATTCAATTATGCTTCCTTGATGATTTTTAACATTCATGTATTTAGCTAGGTTTAATTTGCATTTTATTTCATTCATTTAGCACATTTCATGAATTAATTAGGATTAATTTAGCATTTATTTCAATTCTGCTCATTTTCAGTAGGTCTCTGTTTTTTTCAGTCAGTCCACACGTCATTTCATGCATTTATTTTTATTTAAAAATCCTAAAAAAATCACAGAATGCGACCTTAGGTGTCCCTAGAATTGTGTCAAAAATTCGGAGGCATTTGAATTTGTTTACTGTAGTAAACGTTCAAAATGGCAAGTCGTGTTTTGTTACCCGGGATGCGTTTTGAAAATCATTTTCCGACTTGTAAAATCAAGATATCCCTCATGGGAGATCCGATGTTCGATCCAAAAAATGTTATGAACTCGGGAGAATGTCTAGTTTTTACCCTGATTTTATCAGATTTTTCGGGCTTTTTATTATGTTTGAAAAAAATCCGAGAGTTCGGGACACGTGTCAGAGCCTGATTTGGGCCTCTGAGATCTTGGATCGACTTAGGGCTATGGTTTCTCTTTGTGTGTCGCTCCAAATCCAAAACTGTAAAAAGTGAAAGTTATGTACTAGGTGTCCTCTGCTTTCATATGAAAGCCTGTGATTTTTGAAACAGTGTTGATACCTGCTTCAGATTTTTCTTGTCAGTCCCCTGTTTGGTTATATTGATCTGTTCTGTCAATTTAGGAACACAAAGTTATATTTTTATCCATGTTTCTGTTGATCAAAGACTGAAGTCACGAACATAAAAGTTGTTCATGTAGGTGTCGTGAGTAGCTCTGATTAATTTCATAAATTTCCATGGCTGTTTTATATTGTTTTAGCATTTTACATCAGATTAGGGTGATTTTTACCTCTGTCAGAACTAAATCCCTGTTATTGAACTCACCATGGCTCAAATCCCGAGGCTGTAAAAACCAAAAATGTTCCATTTCAGGTCCTTTAACAGTCTGCCAAATATCAAAAGTTTTCATGGTGTAAATTTTGCATTATCATATTAAGCATTGCATTTGGTTCGGATCCATAGGCAAAATCCACCATTTTAGGACTTTCTTTAAATTTTAGTATTTAAATCATATCATTTCGTGATTTTTAGCATTTTAGGCTGTTTATCGGAATAAGTAGATGCTTCATACCCAATTTGGTGCAATTTAGAATCCATTTGAGGTTCGGATTATCCATAATACCAAAATAGGGTCCCGCAGGACCCAGATCCAAGCGAAAAACAAGCGAAATTCGTTATTTTGGATAAATTGCAAAATGTCAAATTCTGATTTTACAGTCTTAATGTATTTAGCAGCATGTCATCATGCCTCATACTGCATTTCATCATCATTGGATTCAATTTGAATTTCGAAATCTCAATTTTACCAAGTTTTCCTTCAAAAAAACCCTGATTTTAAAGGTGTAACTTTAATTTTAGGGGTATTTTGGTCATTTTGACCCCAATTCCAAATTTCAAACTGTTTTCCACTGAATTCCCTGCATTTACATCATTTCAAGTATCAAGGAAGCATGAGAATAGGGTTTATATCCAATTAAATCCAATAATTTCATAATATTATTGGAAAATCTTGGAAAAACCCACATATTTGAGCTAACCCTATTTCAAGTTTGGCAGGAACAATCAAAAGAAGGAGCTGAAGTCTGCAAATTTCTTTTATTTCCTTTATTTAGTGATGTAATAATGTAAATTTTGGAATAAGAGAGTTAATTTCCTGCTTAGACTAGGATGCATATCATATAGTTTAAATTTATGCAATATTCTGCTTATATGATTCATGCATTGTTATTTCAAAAACACTATGGATGTTCACGAATGACACGTGCACCAACTCTTAGGGAGTTGATGAACTCGGTGGAATCCATATTTACGGCCCTAGTCGGAATATGGACGAGACCCAGATCCATCATCTTTCTACTAGTCACATTGAGCCTACACTCTTAGGCTATCTTGAAAATGCACATCATATTTCCAAAGTTTTCAAAATCATGTGCATTAAATCAAATAAACTCTGAACAGATTCATTGTCACAGTCAGAATATGTGAAGGATTTATTTTGACTTAATGCACATTTTTCCAACCAATTCCTCAGAAAATCTTTTCAAAGTGCATTCATTCACTCATATCATTGGCATCATAAAACCCTTGGTTTTCTCATGATTTTCTTAAGAAAGTGGCATTCTTAAGAAATTGATTTCTCAAGAAACTCTAAGTATTTTCCAAAATCGGTTTTCCCAAGTCAAGTTTTTCCACAGTTTTCCCTGGAAAATGTTATTTTCTTAAGAGCTTCAAAAGAGTTTTCCAATCTTTCTCCAAGATCAAAATCGATTTCCAAGTATTTAAGGGTAAAATTCCAAGGATTTCAATTTCCCAAGTTTTGAATTTCCTTCTCCAATGAGTTTTCCTATAAATTTTCCATCATTTTCCTAAGAAAACTCGCAAAGTCCAAGTTTTCCTAAGAAGTGTTTCCCTTTTCAAAGGTTCACCTTTTTCTCAAGAATCACTTCTATTTTCCCAAGATTTTCAACTATTTCTGATTTTCCCACACCTTTATGAACTTTCTTGTGATTTCAAAACCCCTTTCATTTGAGTTTCCTGAGAAATCGACTTTCACCTTTTCCCAAGAAATGCTTTTCAACTCCAAAAGTTCTCCTATGAATCTTCAATCATTTTTCCAAAGAAAATTTTCAGAGCTGGAGTTTTCCTGACAAGCATTTTCCCTTCAACTGTTCACACTTTTCCTAAGAATTACTCACATTTTCTCAGGACTTCCAATCATTCATGATTTTCCCAAGTCTTTATAAACTTTCTCATGATTTCAAAAACTCTTTTTCATCTGAGTTTCCTGAGAAATTGACCTTTTTCCTGAGAGATTCTTTTCAACTCCAAATATTTTCCAAGCATACATCATGTTTTCCCAAGCTGCATTTTCCGAAATTTCATAGCACATGCCTGAATTCTCTGTGCATTTAGGATAGAACATAATTTTGATGATTTAACTAAGTCAAGCACAATTTTGGTCCTTAGTTCGATTACCCCTGTTAAAGGCGGCAGGAACGGTCGAACCTCGTACCGACAGGTGGAGCCCCATCCCATGGATTTTCCCGCAATTTTCAAAACGGAGGCGAGTATTTCAAAACCATTTTCCAAAATCCGGTCAAGTTTGAAGCCCGAAAGTGTTTCCCTCTCTCTCTTTCGCAAGGAAGGGAAGACGAGGGAAAAATTTCGCGACGATAACTGGTTTGGCGACCGTGATGGGACCTGTCCTTGTCTGATTAAAATTATGCTTGACTTAGTTTAATTATCGAAATTATGTTCACAAAATGTCGGCTCTTTTACTTTCAATATCATGTGAGCCTAGGAGCCTAGATTCTGACCTAGCTGACATTGATTGCATATAGCTTAGGCATGGTTTGGTAGGACCAGATTGAGGAGATATTTTCATAGACTTAGGTCTAAATATAACTCTCCTCAATTTAGGATCTGAATGCAAACAATGTATGCTTCTTCAAAGTTTTCAAAATCTATCTCTCTAGGACTTAGAGCCCTCTATTTCTTGCATGTGATCATTTTTTTCAAACCTCAATTACCTATCATTACCCGGTCTTCACTTTGCTGGGCTCTCTTCCAGAACCCTAGTTCGGGACAGAGCCTCACAACTGGGCCAACTATTTGGGTTAACACCCCCTACCACGTACCGCGGGCCACAGTCCGAAGTATATCGGTAGGCGCTCAAGGATGTTGGAAAACCTTACCTTAGAACCGGAGTTGAAATTCTATGCCATGTACCTCATATTTCGGTTCAAGTATATCGGCATAACTGGATTGGATAAAGATGATCTGAACTTAGAGTTAGGATTAAGGTCCTACAACTGTTTTCAAATTGATGCATCTAGAGTCAGCCTTTTAGGGAGTGCTGAATGTGCATAAATGTTTGTGCAGGATGTGATTGTATGTATGATTTTCTCAATTCTTTATATTTCCCAATGTTTTTCAACTCATTAGGTCTTTTTTAAAATATCCTTATTTTCCACAAGATCTTTTTTCTCAAACCCTGGAGGATTTTCTCAAATATCCAATTTCTTTCAAAACCCCAGGCGATTTTCCATTCTACTTTTCTACTGGATCTCGAATTTCTAGCTGCATTTTTATCCTGCCTGCAAAAAAAAAAAATCAATTTCCCACATTGCCCTAAGTCTCATTCTGAGTCTTTCTCTGTTTTCAGTTCGATGGCATCCAGTCAAGTCGATCCTATCTTTCCTGAAGGTCACATCTCCTTCGAGGTGCGACAAGGTCGTCCTGAACATCGAGCCCTTAGCACCGGAACTTTCATTCCCCGGTGGTACTATTCCTAGCTAAAAAGCTTTTCCCGAATGTTCCCGGACCATTTGAGCGAGTGCGGATTAGAACTGGCGTCAGCAGTCGGAAAGCAGACCATCAATGGCAACCTGATCCATGCAATGGCGGAGCGATGGAATCCTCGAACGTGCACCTTCTGGTTCCCATGGGGAGAAATGACCGTTTTAATGGATGAATTTTCAGAAATCATGGGGTTGTCGGAACCAGCCGGTCAACCAAGAGACCCATTAGAGCATCAATTCCTTATCAATGTCAAGGGTTTGGACCCCCGAGACTCCTTAGCTCGTATGACAAGCCGTCGATCTTGGCCCCTGATCCAGTTAGAAGGAAATGAATATGTTGACCTACTTGAGTTATACCGCCAGTACGGGACCTTCGTCGAAGTCAGCTCGCTATCAAGAACAGCCAAAGAAAGGATTCAGAATGCAATGGTTCTATGCACTGTAGGATTATCCCTCTTCCCAGATGGACAAAACTACATGGACATCAGAATAATCCAGCTTATGAGAAGATGGGGAAGTCGGCAAACCAATCGCCTCTTTGTAATCATGGCAGCACTCGCCTTCCTATATCGAGGTCTGACTCGATTCTCACTTGGAGAATCCATTTTAGTTGAAGGATGCATCTACGCACTTCAGTCCTGGTTTTTCCAACACGTTCCAGCCCGAGCAAGCTCTTTTAGATACAATGGTCAAGAACTTCTTCCAGTGGCGCAGTACCGGTCTATGATCAACAACATTCAAGAGGATGACGTAGTCTGGGACTATTTTGATCGGCAGCTGTCTCCTCCCCAATATACCTACGCTTATGGCAAGTGGTTCAAGTTGCTAGGACCTTTCTTCTGCACTTATTACCAACCAGAGAGATGTGTTCGGCAATTCTCCCAGAGGCAGCAGTACGTCGAAGCCCGACTGTTATCAGGAGTTATGGCAGAGTTTGATCTCACTTCCGCACAATGGTCCGGGGCATATCATTCTGCCCGCTACAGCTGGGATTCCTTTGTCTCTCTTAAAATCTTTCCAGGTCCTAGAGTGTCTGCCGACTATCATGAATGGTGGCAAATTGTTTGTCCCCCACCTCTTTGTCAAGATCAATAAAGTCATGTTTTCTCATTTCTATAAAATTGTCTCTCTTTCCATTGTGGTTTGACGACCTCGCCTAGGTAACAAGGCATATTTTCGTTGTTTATTTCTTTTGCAGAAGGAATGACAACACAATTGTCGTGATTCCCACGACGACTCAGTCCCTAGTAATGGGACATCTTTTCCAAATTGTCTACCATATTTTCAGCAAATATTTCTTCCAAAAGCCAATTCCTTCATAATCTAATCAGGTCTTTGCCCTGCAGAGAGCATCCATATCATTTGATGGTTGAGACAAGATCAGGCAAAAGAACCACGGCATCCCAGTACTCGTCAGCCTCGGAAGAAGAAATGGGTTCCCCTCGATCCGAGAAGAGTCAAGAGCAGCAGCAAGAAGATGATGGCATAGACCCTCAAATGTATGCCATGTTCAGAAAAATGATGAATAAGATGATGAATGAACAGCCCGGGACCAGCTCAGAAAGGGATCCATTTAGAGAAAAGTTCCATGGTCGCAGGAGTAAGAAGGCTCCCAAGAAGCGGATCCAGCCAGAGGAAATCTCAGATGAATCAGACTCCATTGAAGATACAGATGAAGAATATGAGGTGCCTCCGGCATTTCAGAAGCGTGGCCAAAGTAAAAGTCGCAGATCAAAGAGCAGAGATAAAGAAGAGCCTTTGCAAGCGCAGTTTAAAGAAATGGCCCGAGTTGTCAAGGATCTACAAGCCCGCGACAAGGGCAAGAAAGTCTTCACCAGTGAGGACTTCTATGACGGCTTAGAAGGGGATGATGATCTAGAGAATCTCCCCCATAAATTCATCAAGTTCGATGGTTCTGGCGACCCAAAAGCGCATCTCGCCACATTCTTCGCAGAATGCTCTCGGTTCAAAAGGGACAACCGAGCATTGTTCTATGCTTCCCCCGCAGCTTGGAAGGAGTTGCAACCAAGTGGTATGCTGAGCATATCAACCCCATCGAGCTCAAGGAGTTCGACAAAGTTGTGAATCTCTTTATTGAACGCTTCTTGTTCAACACAGAAGCGCTGCCTACACTGAGTCATCTCTGCAATTTAAGGCAGAATGAGAATGAAAAAGCACGGGACTTCATTCACAGATGGAGATCAGCCTGTAATAAGATGAGAGATCCTATCTCGGAAAGGCATGCATTGTCCCTAATCCTCAACAATTTTTCGCAGCCGTTAAGAGGATTGATCTCCACAGCGCCTTCCAGGACCTTCATTGAGTTGACTGAACGAGCCGAATGGCTCGAACTAAGTGTGGAAAATGGAGTCTATGAAGGCTTTACCTTTTCCAAGAACAACTCCCAAGGTGAGCAGAAAAAGAAAGCTCACTTCACTTATTCTGCCAGCAACAGCAACAAAGGCCAAAATCGATACAAAGGGCAGAAGAAAGATTACTGCTACGGCACCGGCAGTTCAAACAACAAGAACCAAAAAGCAAAGCCTGCTCCTCAGTACAGCAAGCCTCCTCAACAGGATCAAGGGCCGAAACTGCGTGAGAAGACCAAACATGAAGGATGGAGTTACGACAGAAAATTTACTCCTCTTGACCAAACACTCGAGGATGTACTCGAGTATATGCTATCAAAAGAGATGGTTAAGTTGCCCAGATTGGCCGATCCCCCTGTGCCCATGGGGAAATGGAAAGATCAGTTCTGTAAGTTCCACAGGACAGTGGGGCACAACACCGAGAACTGCTTTGTTCTCAAAAACATCGTGCAGGATCTCATTGAAAAAAATCTTTTAGTGGAAGGAGAAGAAGAAGAGAAGATGGATATTCTCAATCATCCATTTCCTCCACACACCACAGCAGTAGTGTCGGCACAGCCATTCCTACCGCACGAGCACATCAAGCCGTGTTCTGCGCAAGATTTCCAGGTTCAGCATCAGGTGTCGGTGCTACGACAGGCAGCTCCAGCTTCTAAGAAGATGGACCTAATTTCAGCATTCGGCAAAATGAAAGTTTCTGAAGCACCTGTGAAGTCAGTCCCCAAATCAAAAGGAACTCCTGACTTCTTCAAGCAAATCGTTAGACCAAGGCCAGAGAATTCAAGTCAGAAGCCTCTGACCGTTCTATCCAATGTCTCCATCTTTGATTTGGCCAAAAATTCTAGCAAGCACCGACAAGTACTGGAGGATCTGCTCAGAAAAATCAAAGTTAAGCCCAGTACCACTCCTGAAGACATGACACAGATTGTGAACTCTGCCATGACCAATGCGCCAATCACCTTCTCAGATGAGGACCTTCCAAAGCCTCATTCCTTTCATAATAATGCCTTGTACATTGTCGTTCGAGTCAGAGGAATGACGGTTTCCCATGTACTGGTCGATGGAGGCAGTAGCCTCAACATATGTCCCGAAATGACCGCAAAGGCATTAGGGATCAAGGATGAAGAATATATTCCAGACCCTATCACCATCTATGGGTTTGACAACCATGGTCAGACGGCAAAAGGGAAGATATTCCTGGAGGTGTTCATCAACTATTCAGTGCATTCAGTGTTTTTCCATGTGGTTAACGTACCACCCACCTACAACTTGCTGCTCGGAAGGACGTGGATTCACAATGCAAATGCAGTGCCTTCCACTCTACATCAATGTGTGAAGTGGTCAAAAGGTGGAATGATTACCACAATACTGAGAGAAGACCCAGAAGAAAGGCTCCCGCAACCCATGATTCCCCGGCCATCATTCAATGCAGATATTCCCAGCATCAGGGAAAGTGAAGAGATCAGTCACGGAGAAAATCGAGAAATACTCCAGGCATCCTCAGAACTATCTCCGCACACAGTAGCCACGACCCGATGGAAAGGTCCTCAATTCTTCAAGGTTGGAGGCCGAATCGACTACAGCACCATTAAGGATCACCCATTGTTTCCACAATTCATGAAGTCAAGAAAGGGATTTGAGTTACTTCTGAAGCATGGCTATCAACCCTTCAAGGGACTCGGCAAGAACGAAGATGGCCGCATCGAGCCAATGATCCAGAAACATCGTCCCCACAGAGCAGGACTAGGGTTTGTCGGCGGAAGCTCATCAAAGGAGACTGTTTTTGTCAAAGGGGCACAATGAAGACCATTTGTTATTGTCTTTCTATTCTTTTCCAAATAAATGTCTCATTTTATAGATGTCATTGATAAATCAATAAAATTCCAAGTTTCTTTGTCTATCCGGATGCCATCTACTCCCTTTCTGTCTGTCTCATCATTTTATAATTCAATGCCATTTTATGCATGGTTCTCTTCAAATAATTGCTTGTCTTACTATAAGCCGATTTGTCTGAACCAGATTTCTTCTCCAAAATTTCAGAATGACTTCTCGGACAATCAAGAAGCTCGTTCTCAATCCCAAGGCCTTTCAGAAGTCGACAACAATTCACAGAATCAAAGCAAGCACCGGAAATGATAAGATTGCAAAGCAGTCAGATGATTGTGCAGAATACAATCAGTCTCTTCAGGAATTACCAGAGTTCGCCGCTGTTCAGAAGCAAGATGAACCATCTCCTCTAGTACAAGATCCAACTGAAGGTGTCAATATCGGTTCAGAGGAAGATCCCAAAATTCTCCAGATCGGAACCAGTCTGAGTCCGGAAGAAAAGAAAAGGCTTACAGATTTTCTCAAGCGGCATAAAGAAGTGTTCGCATGGACATATGAAGACATGCCAGGCTTAGACCCCAAATTGGTCGAACACCGTCTTGTCTTAAAGCCAGATGCTAAACCAGTTAAGCAGAAGCTGAGAAAAATGGATCCAAGAATAGAACAACAAGTCAAGGAAGGACTTGAAGATTTGCTCAAAGCAGGATTTATTCGAGCTATTGACTACCCGGATTGGTTAGCCAATATCGTCGTTGTCCCAAAGAAAAATGGCAAAGTGAGGATTTGCATAGACTTCAGAGACCTCAATAAGGCAACTCCGAAGGATGACTATCCACTTCCAAGCATCGATCTTCTAGTCGATAGCACGGCAGGACATGCCATGTTCTCTTTCATGGACGGATATTCCGGCTACAATCAGATTAAGTTGGCCGCCCGTGACCAATCCAAAACTTCTTTCACCACGCCTTGGGGCACTTTTTGCTATACAATTATGCCTTTTGGGCTCAAGAATGCTGGAGCAACCTATCAACGGGCAATGACTGTCATCTTTCACGATCAGATGCGCAAAATCATGGATGCGTATGTTGACGATATTCTCGTGAAATCTAAAGAGGGAGAAGATCACCTCGAAGCCCTTGATCAAGTCTTTAAGAGACTCATTCTTTACAAGTTAAGGCTTAACCCTCAAAAATGTGTCTTTGGAGTCGAATCAGGCAAACTGCTGGGTTTTCTGGTCAGCAAAAGGGGAATTGAAATTGACCCAGCCAAAGCAAAGGCTATCATTGATATGCCACCCCCGAAGAATCTCAAAGAACTACGCAGCCTTCAAGGACGTATGCAGTCAATCCGGCGATTCATTTCCAACTTGGCGATGAGATGTGAACCTTTCAACCACTTACTCAGAAAAGGAGTGAAGTTCAAATGGGGGCCAGAATGCCAGCAATCGTTCTATCGAATCAAGAAGTATCTTCTTAATCCTCCCATCCTGAAGCCGCCAGAATTGGGAAAACCTCTTTTATTATACATCTCAGTTAATCAAGTCGCATGCGGTGGATTCTTGGCGCAATACAAAGAAGGCAGCCTGATAGAACACGCCATTTATTACGTGAGTAAGACTTTCATAGATTATGAAAAGAGATACTCTCAAATAGAGAAGACTTACCTAGCTATGGTATGGATGTGTCAGAAGCTAAGACACTACCTGTTGGCATCAGAGGTCAAAATCCTGTCTAAACTCAATCCCCTCAAATACATCTTAGAGCAGCCTTTCCTCAGCGAACGAGTCGCAAAATGGCAAGTCTTACTGATGCAGTATGACTTAGAATATGTCTCGCAGCAATCAATCAAAGGCCAAGCAATTGCAGATCAATTGGCGGATTTTCCTCTGGCCGAAGAAGTGAAAACCGAAGATGACTTCCCTGGTGAGCAAATTTGCAATATCCAGCAATTTCCAGCAATTTCCAGTCTGGAATTTATTTTTCGATGGTTCTAAGAATATGGCGGGAATAGGCATCGGAATCCTATTAATCACTCCAGAAAAAGAGATGATTCCGTTTTCTCTCAAGTTAGATTTTCAATGTACCCACATTATGGCTGAATATGAAGCCCTGATTCAAGGTTTAAAGATTCTACTAGACTTCAATGTCAAGTGAGTACATGCCTACGGTGACTCATTACTCGTCAATCAAGTTCGAGCCGAATGGCAGGTCAAAGATCAGAAGTTATTTCCCTATCAGAAAATTGTTTCAGCGCTTGTCCGCAATTTTGAAGAATTTCAGTTATTCCACATCAAGAGAGATTTCAATCAAGTGGCCGATAGCCTAGCCAGTTTAGGCTCCATTATGACATTCAGAAATGGAGAATCTTGTCGCTCTTTTGAAATTGGCAGACTTGACCAACCTGCTTTCATTCCAGCGGAACAGGTAAACCAGGCTGAGCAAAGGAAGAAGCCTTGGTATTACAATATCAAAACTTTCATAGAAACTGGTGAATTTCCTCCAGAACTCTCAAAGAAAGAGCAACGAGCAATCCAGCGTATGTCTACTTGATACTTCATTTTGGCCAATGTCCTCTATCGTCGTGGATTCAGTTCAGAGTATTCCAGATGTTTAGATGAAGACGAAGCCAAAGAAGTCGTGCGAGAAGCACACGAAGGCATTTGTGGCGGCCACGTCGGCTACCAAACCCTTGTCAAGCAAATCATCAGAGCAGGTTACTACTGGAAGACTATGCAACAAGACTGTTATCATTATGTGAAGAAGTGTGTACAATGTCAGATACACGCACCTTCTATCCATGCGCCAGCAACATATTTACAATCCGTTGTTTCTCCATGGCCGTTCTCCATGTGGGCCTTCGATGTCGTAGGTCCCATCACTCCTTCAGCTTCAAATGGCCACAAATACTTCCTTGTCGCAACAGAATATTTCACCAAGTGGGTAGAAGCCATCACTCTTCGCACAGTTGAAGGTCGACACGTGGTCTCTTTTATTCACAAGAACATCCTTTGCCGTTTCGGCATCCCACATGACATTGTGTCAGACAATGGCAGTCATTTCAAGAATGAAAAGATGAAGACATTCTGCTCAAAATTCAAGATCTATCACCATTTTTCCGCTCCATATTATCCTCAAGGGAATGGTCAGGCAGAGGCCACCAACAAGATTTTAATTCGTATCTTGGAGCGAACTGTAGAAACAGGTCGTGACTGGCATGAGAAGATCCACGATGCACTATGGGCCTATCAGACCACCGTTCGCACTCCAACGAAGGCTACCCCATCAGAACTGGTCTATGGGACAGAAGTAGTATTGCCGCTACATGTTCAGAAGCCCGCTTTGAAATTTGCTTCAATTCTGCAATTACCTCTTGATCAATACCAGCAGCAGCGACTAGTGCAGCTAGACTTACTCGACGAGAGAAGGCTAAAAGCAGCAGAGCATGCTCAATCCTATCGCCAGAGAGTAGCCAGGCAATATGCGAAATCTATCATCGAAAGAAGATTCAAAGTCAATGATTTAGTACTTCGATCCACAGCTTATCTCAAGCATCGTCCCGGCAGCAAATGGTCGCCAAATTGGGAAGGTCCCTATGTTGTCAAAGAAGCATTACCCCGCAACTCATATCGGCTCATCAATGCCGATGGGGTAGAATTGCTAGATCCTATTAATGCTCGACACTTGAAAAAGTTTTATACTTGAAACATTTATTCTCCTCTTGTAATCCTTCCTATTTTCTTCAAAATAATGATCAAACTTTCTCTCTCAGTTACACTGGGGCATTTTTAAAATTTTGCTCTGTATGTAGGCAGGATAAACAAATTCCTCATTTCACGCACTTGTGCATTCATGTGCATCAATTCATATTCATTTGCATTCAACTGCATGAACAACAATCTGGTCAGTATTGGGATTTCAACAAACAGTCCCATCACAATTCCTAATGATTAAAAATTGAGAGGTCATCACCCATACTGAACCAAAACCCAGCGCTCGAACTGGTATTATTTCAAAATCCAGTATTCAAACTGGCACATTTTCAAAATCCCAATTTTTCAGAAAACCGAGTTCCGACTCGAGTTTTTTATGCAAATCATTTTCTTTTGTTGATCCGGGTTCCGACTCGTGATCTCATCATCTTGCTCGAGCCCCGACTCGAGCTCTTCATTTTCATTTGTTGATCCGAGTTCCGACTCGAGATCTATTTATTTGTTCGAGCCATGACTCGAGCTCTTTATTTTCCTTTGTTGATCCGGGTTCCGACTCGAGATCTCTTTATTCATTCGAGCTCAGATACGAGCTCTTCATTTTCTTTTGTCGATCCGGGTTCCGACTCGTGATCTCATTATTCATTCGAGCTCATATTCAAGCTCTTCATTTTCATTTGTTGATCCGGGTTCCGACTCGTGATCTCTCTACATCATTAGAGCTCTGATCTGAGCCCTTCATTTTTCTCTGTTGATCCGAGTTCCGACTCGTGACCTCATTATCTTATTCGAGCTCTGATCTGAGCCCTTCATTTTTTCTGTTGATCCGAGTTCTGACTCGTGATCTCATTATCTTATTTGAGCCTTAATTCAAGCACTTCATTTTCCTTTGTTGATCCGGATTCCGACTCGTGATCTCATTATCTTACTCGAGCTCTGATTCGAGCTCTTCATTTTCTTTTGTTGATCCGGGTTCCGACTCATCATCTCTGTATTTTATTCGAGCTCTGACTCGAACTCATCATTCTCCTTTGTTGATCCAAGTCATTTAAATCTCAATTTTACCAAGTTTTCCTTCAAAAAAACCCTGATTTTAAAGGTGTAACTTTAATTTTAGGGGTATTTTGATCATTTTGACCCCAATTCCGAATTTTAAACTGTTTTCCACTGAATTCCCTGCATTTACATCATTTCAAGTATCAAGGAAGCATGAGAATAGGGTTTATATCCAATTAAATCTAATAATTTCATAATATTATTGGAAAATATTGGAAAAACCCATATATTTGAGCTAACCCTATTTCAAGTTTGGCAGGAACAATCAAAAGAAGGAGCTGAAGTCTGCAAATTTCTTTTATTTTCTTTATTTAGTGATGTAATAATGTAAATTTTGGAATAAGAGAGTTAATTTCCTGCTTAGACTAGGATGCATATCATATAGTTTAAATTTATGCAATATCTTGCTTATATGATTCATGCATTGTTATTTCAAAAGCACTATGGATGTTCACGAATGGCACGTGCACCAACTCTTAGGGAGTTGATGAACTCGGTGGAATCCATATTTACGGCCCTAGTCGGAATATGGACGAGACCCAGATCCATCATCTTTCTACTAGTCACATTGAGCCTACACTCTTAGGCTATCTTGAAAATGCACATCATATTTCCAAAGTTTTCAAAATCATGTGCATTAAATCAAATAAACTCTGAACATATTCATGGCCACAGTCAGAATATGTGAAGGATTTATTTTGACTTAATGCACATTTTTCCAACCAATTCCTCAGAAAATCTTTTCAAAGTGCATTCATTCACTCATATCATTGGCATCATAAAACCCTTGGTTTTCTCATGATTTTCTTAAGAAAGTGGTATTCTTAAGAAATCGATTTCTCAAGAAACTCTAAGTATTTTCCAAAATCGGTTTTCCCAAGTCAAGTTTTTCCACAGTTTTCCCTGGAAAATGTTATTTTCTTAAGAGCTTCAAAAGAGTTTTCCAATCTTTCTCCAAGATCAAAATCGATTTCCAAGTATTTCAAGGGTAAAATTCCAAGGATTTCAATTTCCCAAGTTTTGAATTTCCTTCTCCAATGAGTTTTCCTATAAATTTTCCATCATTTTCCTAAGAAAACTCGCAAAGTCCAAGTTTTCCTAAGAAGTGTTTTCCTTTTCAAAGGTTCACCTTTTTCTCAAGAATCACTTCTATTTTCCCAAGATTTTCAACTATTTTTTATTTTCCCACACCTTTATGAACTTTCTTGTGATTTCAAAACCCCTTTCATTTGAGTTTCCTGAGAAATCGACTTTCACCTTTTCCCAAGAAATGCTTTTCAACTCCAAAAGTTCTCCTATGAATCTTCAATCATTTTTCCAAAGAAAATTTTCAGAGCTGGAGTTTTCCTGACAAGCATTTTCCCTTCAACTGTTCACACTTTTCCTAAGAATTACTCACATTTTCTGAGGACTTCCAATCATTCATGATTTTCCCAAGTCTTTATAAACTTTCTCATGATTTCAAAAACTCTTTTTCATCTGAGTTTCCTGAGAAATTGACCTTTTTCCTGAGAGATTCTTTTCAACTTCAAATATTTTCCAAGCATACATCATGTTTTCCCAAGCTGCATTTTCCGAAATTTCATAGCACATGCCTGAATTCTCTGTGCATTTAGGATAGAACATAATTTTGATGATTTAACTAAGTCAAGCACAATTTTGGTCCTTGGTTCGATTACCCCTGTTAAAGGCGGCAGGAACGGTCGAACCTCGTACCGACAGGTCGAGCCCCATCCCATGGATTTTCCCACAATTTTCAAAACGGAGGCGAGTATTTCAAAACCATTTTCCAAAATCCGGTCAAGTTTGAAGCGCGAAAGCGTTTCCCTCTCTCTCTTCCGCAAGGAAGGGAAGACGAGGGAAAAATTTAGTGACGATAACAGTTAGGGTTTAGGGTTAGGGTTTAGTAAGATATTAAGGGTTTAGAGTTTAGGTTAAGGGTTTACGGTTAGGGTTTAAAGTTTAGGTTAAGGGTTTCGGGTTTTAGGGTTTCGGGTTTTAGGGTTTAGGGTTAAGGTTTAGGTTTAGGGTTTTAGGGTTTAGGGTTAGGGTTTAGGTTTTAGGGTTAGGGTTTAGGCATTAAGGGTTTTAGGGTTCCTGCTTTAAACGTACAAATCAATGTAGAAATCGCACCCTTCATAAGTACATATAGTTGTAATGTTTGGACTTCAATATTAAACATCGTTGTACAATTTAGCAAACTTGATTACAAATCTTGCTAACTTTATAAATCATAAATCTCTACTGCATTAAATGCATAAATCGTTGTTGCTTTAAATGTGTAAATCATGAATCATAAGTCGCCACAACGATTTGCCTTTGTTACAAAAATATGTGTCATTCATTTGTAAAAGAAACGCCGTTTCACATCCCGCTCGTTGTCAAAAATTGATATGCCTTGTGAGACCTAGATTTCGGTTGTGATGTTTGTGATTTAAGCAATGACGTCTATGTAAGCAACAATGATTTGCCTTTGTATAGAAAATATTGGAATAGTATAATGCAAATCGCGGTTGTAGTAACATACTATCGATTTGCGAGATATTGTTTTGTTTGTTAATATCGATTTGTAAGTTATTATGCTGAATTTTTGTATTGATTTGTAATATATTATGCGATATGTATATCGATTTGTAACATATTATGTGTTTGCTAGTGTCGATTTGTATGATATTTGTATTATGATATTGAAACATGTGCGCGCGATATTTACATTGTTGTACGATTGTGGTGGCGATGTGCGTATTCAAATCGTTGTTCATTTAGCAATTAAAATTGAAATTGCTTTGCAGCATCGTAGATGTCATTAAATTATTGTCTCTTGAATCGCTATTGTCAACACACATATACGATAAGTTGTTTCTTTTATTGGCACGGTAAATAACAACTCGATGTATAGTGTAGTGCGATGCAACTGACGATCATGACAGATAATATTAAGAATGATGTGTATATAGATTTAATTTTGTATGGTCGGCAAGAAGAAATCCTTTTGATTCATAAGTGCGCATAGTTTTCATTCTCTGCCTCCTTTTTCCTTTGCTTTTCTTTCTCTTTATCATCTTTCTTCTTCTTCTTCTTCTTCTTCTTCTTCTTCTTCATCATCTTTAGTTCTTCCTCATCTTTCTTTGTTTGTTTTTCATCTTCAATATCTGATGGATCAGGCTTTGCATAATAAATATCCAACAATTTGTTCATGTCTTTTTCATTCTCAATGTTCTTTACATAACCCTCATATATATCAGATTGGCGGATGATTTCTCCAAAAGTCATCCCCTCAAACGGTGAAGGATTTCTTGTCTTACGAATTGTAGTTATTGCTAACCAGCACAACACACAAATTTAACTGCATCATTGTATGTTACAACCGCTTTCCCAAGTATATATTATTACAAATTATCACATTTGTTACATAATCACCAACATTACAAGCCGTCGTAATATTTGGCTTCATAAATAAACATTGTAGTAAGATTTAGAAAAATTAAGTACAAATCGAGATAACTTCATAATTACACATCGCTACTATATCAAACATATAAATCGTTGTTGCTTCAAATGTATAAATCGTTGTACAAATCACACCCTTCATAAGTACATATCGTTGTAACGTTTTTGCTTCCTAAGTAAACATCGTAGTACAATTTAGCAAACTTAAGTACAAATCGTGGTACTTTCATAAATCATAAATACACATGACTGCTGCTTCAAACGTATAAATTGTTGCTGCATCGAATGTACAAAGCGCTCCTTCAAACGTATAAATCGTTGTAGAAATCAAACCCTTCATAAATATATATCATTGTAAATGATAAATCGCTATTTCATTAAATGTATAAATTGTTGCTGCTTTAAATGTATAAATCATGAATCATAAATTGTAAATCACTACTGCTTCAAACGTATAAATCGTTGTTGCATCGAACAAATCGCTACTGTATTAAATGTATAACTCTTTGTTAATTTCAAACTTACAAATCGTTGTAAAAATTTAGCCTTCATAAGTACATATTGTTGCCTTTCACGACTCTTGTTTCAGTATGAAAATAGGTGTTATTTAGCATGTATAGTACAACCACTTGTAAGATTTAGCATTCGAATTTACAAATCGATTTGTTTACATAACGAAAACTTACACAAAACACACCTTCTAGGACACAAATTTTGCTAATCCGACAATGAAGGAGAAACACCTAGAAGGTAGATGCAGCCAATGGTGGCAACGGTGCTCCAACTACGCTCCGGCGGCAGCAGACAACGGCAAAGGGTGCTCTGACGGCAGCAGACGATGGCAAAGGGTGCTCTGACAGCAGCAGACGATGACAAAGGTTGCATCGTCAAAGGGAGCTCCTATTACAGTAGATCAGCATCGTCAAAGTGTGATCCAGAATGTTTAGGGCGACATATTGCGAGGAGCTCATGTTAAAGCAGAGGAGTTTACTCCTTAGGGCAAAAACGATGATGATTTCAACCCTTTCTGACGAGAGGACATTTTTGTCCTTTACTCGAAACATCATTTTATGGCACCAATGGCGGGAAAGAGTACTTAAGTATTTGCAAACTTTGGCGGGAGGACATTTTTGTCCTTTACTCGAAACATCGTTTCATGGCGCTAATGGCGAGAAAAGGGTACTTAAGTCTTTGCAAACACACTAAACTTTGATGCTAAGTGATGCAGACACACACGAGGAAACGAGCCCCACGTGCTTATATACATGGTGCTCATTCAGACCCGAGAACACACACCTGCATGTTCCGGGGGGGGACATATAACCTGCTTCAGAAATGGAAGGTAACATGGACCAAAAAAACAAACAAACACCACCACCTGTTTTTTTGCTTGGTCTCATAGCTATGTGATTTCAGTTAGGTTAGAGGGAGGATCAAGTTCAGTGTGATTAGTGTGTTGTTGCACCTAGTCACCCACCATCTTCAGGTTGCTATCACGTGATTTTCAATATCCACGAAGGCATGTCATTATCACCAAGATGTCCTGGTGGTACGGAAATGCTCTCTCTCTCTCTTTTTTAAAGGCAAGATGTTCAACATACCATTGGGTTTTGATTAGACCCCTACCAGTTATTCAACTACCATTGGGTTTTGAAACTGCAACATCCCATCACAAGGAGACGTGCACCAACAACTCCTACCAATCATGCATTGCACCCATGTTGGTTATGGAAATTCCCTTGAGGAGCACAAAAAGGGCTCCTCATGGTGGAGATTGAAATAATCACCATTGCAGATAATTTTTTTTTTAAAGACTAACTCAGGTTAGGCAGATCCCACCAATTATTATTCAATCACACCTCGGGTTTTGAACCTGCAACATCCAACTATAGGGAGACATGCATTGACAGCTCCTACCAACCACGGGGAACCTCATTGGTATTGGTGGTGATTTTTAATAACACCTAATCCCAACCCCATCTTTGTGATACAGCTTGTCACCCAACAACAACTGTTAGGTACGTAGTGACAAAAGTTAAAAACAACAAAATCGTGGGAGTCAAAACCTAGGGAGATTTAAAAAAAATCATAAATCTTGTATTTTTTTGACAAAATCTCGGCAATAAAAAATAAATTAAACAATATAACAAATATTTTTTATAAAAAAAATATAAATAAAATATATTTAAAAGTAAAAATCTCATGATAAATATATGCTAAAACCATAAATATCATGATATTTGTCACGGTTTGAAATTCTCGCAAGAAATTGTTATTTTAAACTTTTAGGCAATTTCTCAAGATATTTATTACAGAGGTGGGTACTGTCACAGGCTTAGAATCGAAGACCCCCGCGACGTAGCTTCAAGAATTTGCAAACATCGAAAGCAGGCTTTTTAAGCACACAAGCAACGCACAGCACACGCGCATAAGCGGAAGCAAGAGTATGCGCATGCATAACCACAAAGAGAACAAAGAGGCAAGGATGCAAAAAGCTTTTTTATAGATACTTGAAAGCAAAATACATCAAGAGGGGAAGAGAGGGTCCGAATACACGGGGTTCTTAAGCAGTAAGGCCTTGTGGGGCACTCGAAAGTGCCAAAGAGGTATATACATCAAAGCAAAAAGGTGAAAATCATGGCGGTCTGGAACACGCTCCCCTACCTAAGTTGGCACCGTCCTCGACGCCAATTGTTCATGGTAGTCTTCTACAAGTTGTCGATGTTGAAACATGTTGTTGGCCTTCTCTCAGGTGGCTTCATATTGTGGCAATCTCTTCCACTGCATTAAGTACTTTTTGACTTCCCCTAGATAGTTGTTGAAATGGTTGAGGATGACTTCTGGTTCTCTGCATGGTACACTGACCGTTGAGGGTGCTCGCTGTGGGATTGAAGCACGTTGAGGCATGCTCCGTTGAGGATCTCTTTCATCTTCGTGTAACGGCTTCAGGTTACATATGTGAAATACTGGATGCACTTGAAAGTTTGTTGGCAAGTCCAACCAGTATGCTAAGTTTCTCACGCGTTTGATAATGGTGAAGAGGTCATCGTACTTGCGGATAAGGCCTCGGTGGTGGCTTCAAAAGATAGTTGTGCGGTCGGGAAAGAGCTTGGCCAACACCTTGTCTCCAACACGAAATTTTGCTGGACGACGCTTCTTATCTGCCCATTTCTTCATGCGCTTGGTCGCCTTGTTTTGATATGCCTTCGCCAACTCTGTCTGATCTTGTCAGTTCCTAACGAACTGGTATGCATAAGGTGTTTTGCCACATCCTCGCACAACAAGGGAGTGCGGAGTCTGCGGCTATTGTCCAATTGTGACTTTAAATGGACTGTGGTCGAAGGACTCGCTCTTTTGAAGGTTGTAGCAGAATTGAGCCGCATCAAGTAAATCAACCCAATCCCTTTGGTTGGCACTCACAAAGTGCCACAGGTATTCCTCCAGCATACCATTTATTCTATCTATTCGTCCATTGGTTTGGGGGTGAAAACTTGTGTTGAAATACAGGTTTGTCTCTATTAAGCAAAACACTTCTCGCCAAAATTTGCCAGTGAAGCATGCATCAGGATCGCTGACGACGCTCTCAAAAATTCTCCAATGCTTGATTACGTTCTGCATGAACAACTTTGCAGTATCTGCAGCTGAGCAGGTGACAGGGGCAGGCACAAAGACAGCATACTTCAAGAACCTATCCACAACCACATAAATCAAATTGTGGCCTTGTGCTTTCAGCAAGCTCACAATGAAATCCATGGTTATGCACTCCCATGAACGGCTTGGCACAGTTAGGGCCTCCAATAGTCCACCAGGTCTCTGATTAATGGGTTTGTCTTGTTGGCAAATCAAGCAAGTCAGCATATAAGCATCTACATCATCGCGCATTTGCGGCTAGTAGAACACACGTTCTAACAATGCCAAGGTCCTTTGTTGCCCTGGGTGGCCCACCCAAGTAGTATCGTAGCACTTGTGCATCAAGCGCATCCTATAGGTATTTTGTTGCGGAATGTATAGACGATCGCCCGCGGTGCGGAGAAAATCATCCTCTAGCCAGAATCTCTGCGTCTTCCCTTTCTTCACTAATGCGATCAATTATTGAGCCATCGGGTCACTTTTTGAAGCTTTTCGCACTTGTTCAAGAAGATCGCTCGTCATTTGGCTCACATTGTTGTCCCAAGCGAGCAAAGCTGCGAGTTTCGCCTTTTAACTCAAGGTGTCAGCCACAACATTGGTTTTGTCTGGCTTATATTCGAGGACCATATCGAATTCTGCCAAGAAATCATGTCAGCAAGCTTGCCTTGGACTCAACTTCTTCTAAGTCTAGAAGTAGCTTGTCGCAATATTGTCAATGTACACAACGAATTGCGACCCCAAAAGGTAGTGTCTCCATGTGCGGAGACAGTGCACGACTGCCAACATCTCGTGCTCATGCACAGTGTATCGACGCTCAGCATCGTTCAACTTCCTACTTTCAAATGCAATAGGATGTCTTTCTTGGAGCAACACCCCTCCAATAGCAAAGTCAGACATGTCGGTCTGCACTTCAAACAGTTGCTGACAGTCAGGCAACTTCAGCACTGGCTCCTCTGTGAGGGCATGCTTCAAGTCATCAAAAGCCTTCTGATAGGCATCAGACCATAGCCATGGTTTATCTTTCTTCAACAGATCTGTGAGCGCAGTAGCAATATGAGAGTATCCCTTAATGAAGCGTCGATAATAATTTGCAAGCCTCAAGAAAGAGTGTAACTCTGAAACCTTAGAGGGTAGCTCCCATGCTTGAATAACCTCAATCTTCTTGTGGTCCATTTTGAGAGTGCCTCCTCCCACAATATGCCAAAGAAAATGGACTTCCTTTTGGCCGAATAGGCACTTTTTTCGCTTGACATACAGCTCATGGTCCTTCAGAGTATGAAACACAATCTGAAGGTGTTGAACATGTTGCTCCATCAAGTCGTTGTACACCACTATGTCGTCCAAGTACACGATGACAAACTTGTCAAGGTGCAGGTAGAAGATCTTATTCATTAGGGTTAAAAAGGTAGCAGGTGCGTTCGTCAAGCCAAAGGGCAAGACAAAAAATTCGAACGCCCCATATCGCGTTGCACAGATAGTTTTTGGCTCATCCCTTTCTTCAACTCTGACTTGCCAGTAGTCAGATCTCAAATCCAACTTAGAGAAGACCTTCGCCTTTCCAAGCTGATCAAACAAGTTCGCGATCAAAGAAAGCGAGTACTTGTTCTTCACCATCATTTTGTTCAGTGCCCTATAATCGATGCACAACCGCTTCGACCCATCATGCTTCGCTTGAAACAACACGGGTGCTCCAAAGGGAGCTTTGGATGGTTGGATGATCCCCGCTTTGAGCATATCATCCAGTTGTGTAACGCCTCAAATATTTAACTTGAAAATTTTGGAATAAAAATTTTTTTTTCTAAACAACAGTGGAAAAGCTTTATTAAATCCTTCGTCAAATTATTTGGGCGGGTTACAAGTAATAGCACAGACTCAAGGCATTTAAGTAAAATAAATTCTTGCATTGAAATACTACAAGTTATTATTTATAACTTAATGATTTATTACATGTCATATTCCTCAGGACAGCCGAAGAAGATATGGTCACATGGCACTGTCGTAGCGACGACCGCAATTGCTCGTCATTCAGTTTCCTGAAAAAGCATTAATTCAGAAAGGGTCAGACTACCACGTCTGAGTAAGAAGCATAATATCCATATGAATGTGCACAATGTCACGTATACAAGTATATGTGCAACATGTTTAGATAGAACTAATAACCATTTAACAAGTGAAATATGCACAGGTCACTAAAGTCAAGTATTTCATGATATATTCCATCAACGTCAAAGCACGATACATCATATGCATGAACCATATTTATATAAGCAATAACAACTTTGGAGCTAATGAGGATGTACACCTGACTTAACTAAAGCAATTAATGTAAAGTGTGTATAAAGCACAAACATCAACATTCAACACATCATTCATAAGTTATCACAATTTCCATGTAACGGAAAACTAATTTGAATCATGCTCTACAGGAGTCACAACTTACTCCAACAATTTTAACATCGAGCAGTATGCAACTACTTAAAGATCTTTCTTAATGCACTAACTTTATGTTTCATCTTGTTAATTTCCCTGTGGGTACGCACAGGCATTCGACATCGTAGCGGACCGAGACCACACGGGGGTTTATTATTTTATAACCCGTATGACTAGCCGTACGGATATCCAAAGGGGACGGTTCACGACCGAGAGAGTACTCCCCAATGGCTAGAACTAGAATTAGGATGCACCCTGTACTTCTGCAGAAGACTTGGATCTACCACCTAGGATGCATTGGTAGTCCTGGCCCCCTAACTCCATGGACTGGGGACCCGGTGAGATGCCTAGCTCTCACAAAAACAAGAATGTCCACGAAGCTTGTACCACCTACCCTCTCTAAGTTAGACCATGAGTCCGGTAACATACATCATCTTTCAGGTGTACCCAGAGCCCTGGGAAACTAGTAACATGTACTATTTTTAGGTATACCCAGTGTCTCGGGAAACCGGTAACATATATCGTCTTTCAGGTATACCCAGAATCTCACATTTAGGTTATGTGTGCATATCTTCTATGCAAGTCACTGCACCACAGAGGATTTCCAAAATCCTAACCCACACTCGGAGTGATCTCCGTGTATGCACATTACCCATCGAATGTCTCATAGGCATCCACCACAATTTCTCAGAATTTTGGCTCAACTATGAGCGAGTACTTATATTTAAGCATTTTAAAGTTTTATTTCTGAGCTCGGGTGTACGTTTCGTACCCCCACTGACCATGCACTCATAAGGCATGTCAAAAGTATAACTTTTCATAAGTGCTCGTATGACACTACATTGGTCTTACAAGACCGCAAGCTCCATTTTGAGCTTTCACATGGTCATGAGAAGACAAATGCTCTTTATTAGGCAAATATTTGCAGAACAAGCATATATCAATCTACACAAGACATGTCATAATATTTACATACAAATCATGATTCAATTATATGCAGTTTACTTAGTATCATATGTGCCCATATGGCACCACAAGGATTTGACATGCTTAGTTTCAATTTGTACTATCGTGCCTTTGTAATATTTCTTGTTTGTGCAATTATAACAACAATATGCATCTAGCAACAGGTGATTCATGCATTGAAACATTGGACACCACACTCATATATTAACTTCCTATAAAACCATGTGTAACATGAATACATCATGGATATCTCATTCATTTGCTACATTCATCAACACATAACTCTCTTTTCATAAGCATATCATAAATTCATTATGCTATCTAGACTTGTGCACTAAAATGAGCTTTTGCCACAACCAATGTACGTGTGCATCAGTGTATTTCAGACCTACTCTGAGTATATGCATAATAGTGAATCTCAAATGTAGCAACACTTCATTTGTAGAGAAAATAACAAGTATAATTGGCATTTCACAACTCGAGAATGAGATATACATTCATTTCGGAAACAAACAATGTAAACATGCAACTTTTGCAAAAGCGTGTTTGTGTACACCATGATGGCCAAAACCTTCAAGAAATTTTTACTTATAAGACTATATTGAATCCTTTGTCTTCTCAAATTATTTTATCATGTATATATATTCTTGAGACGGTTGTTGGGTTGCGACAAGTCATGGGCATGGTGCAAACCCGTCGCGGCCACGAAATAGGTACACCAATAGGGCGGTGCACCCTGCTGGTTGTTTGGGTACAAGACAGGAGGTCAAGTCATGAGGTCCAGATTTCATTAATTTGCTATCCATGGTTACCCTGATATGATTGAGTCTTAATCAATACACTTGCTTCCCCGCACTCCTAAGTGAATGGCCAAGGTTTGGGTCATAATGGGCAGTGGTTCCAAACCTTACCAACTATGGCAGACACTTATGGGTCTGCAACCCATGTCACCAACAGCGTCAACCTACCTTGGGTCACATTGGGTCAACCCAGGTCGACTGGAGGCATATCAACCAGAGTGGTGTGGTCTGTCCAAGATTGCTAATGTACTAGAAATGATGCTGGGATTCCAATTCGAACTCTCAAACCTCGATTAAGGTTCGAACCTCCTAGGCTTTTTGAAGCTTCCCATAAATTGAAACTGAACTCGATAATCAGTGGGTCGTAAAAACAATAATGCATAAACAAAAGACATCAGAAGATGAGATATTTTTGCATAAGCTCAATCAATGTGTGCATGGTTTAAAAGAATAGTTTGAACCCCCCAACTATCACGTATAAAAGAACAATACTCAACCGTATTAATTTCAGTTTGCTAAAATGACCAAGGTACATATGCATAATCCAAACCACCTTGATATATATATACCACGTAAAAGAACTAAATCCTCAGTCCTATCGTGGTCACGCATATAACATAAATCCCTCTTTGTTTTGGTCACTCACATAACCATTTCATGGTTCGTTCATCCCTTGGTATATTAATGATGCACCTAACAAAATTACCCTTTTGAAAATCTTAACAGTACATGTTTGAACATGGGCACATGACAGCATAATACAAACCTTTCATTTTCATATTCATCTAGTTTATGTAAGCATACCATGATGTCTTTGACATTTCATATGCTATCGTGAATACATGATAACATGGTCCGATTGTATATGTTTTAGACTACCTTAGAACACACTGATGTACATGACATGGGTGGATTTTTTTTTTTTTTTTACATGATGTCATTGTTCACCCCACATTAAGATGGATCAATGCACGGCTGATGACATCCAGCACCACTATATATGTTGGTTGTAATATGTAACATACAACCTAAACATTGCATGCCAATAAAGGTAAAATAATCACCACTATATACCATTGCAGCAAGGTATGAAACGTCTCACACTTAGATCTTGTTTTTTTTTTTTTTAAGAAGTGTGACATAAGGCAGACTAGTACCCATGTCCAGGTGACATCGGATATAGGTCTAGAATAATATTCATGGCAATGGGACAATCCCAAATGGTTAGTATTTGCAATTTTTTCCTATTTGTGCAGGCTCAACATATATATATATATATATATATATATATATATATTTTCCACATGCAACACTTTAGGTGTTGCCAGGTCATTTCACATGAGTAGTATTTTTGTTTTCAAATCTGGATTTGAACTTTATCAATCATGCAGACTCATTTCATCTAATGTCTACTACTCTGTTGACCCCAATTGGTCCTACCTCATACCCATGAGCAAGCACTTTAAGCTAGTTACATTCAGTACTACCAGAAGAGAAAGCTTTGTGCCATTTTCATGTAAAACAACGTGAATAGAACGAAAAGAAAATTGATGGCTGATCTTCAGGGCTGTAATGATGGCCATCATGCAGGTCATACCAGTATGGTACAAACTTGATCTAGCCCTTGGACTTAACCATTTACTTCAGCCATTTAAATTTTCTAAGAGTACATAGATCTACGTTCCCTCTAGATTCGTCTTAAACCTTGGATCTACAATACTGATTTATAATGGGTCGATAGATCCAAGTATGTTCACATACAAGGAAAACCACTTCATCGGCCCTGGCAAAAATCCATGGTTATATATGGTTGGTGTTTCCTTCATGTTCGTGAAGGATATGCAATACATTTGTACTACAGGGCACATCACACATACATAATGAATATCTTGCCTCTTACCTCTTTAAAGTTTCAAGATGGCAACAACTGCACCTCGTTTTCTCCATTGAAACGGCACACCACGTCGGCAACGGGGGTCTACACGTCCAGCAAAGGAGGTTCACACTCACAGTGGAAGAAGAGGAGAGAGAGAGAGAGAGATGAAAACGATGGAGCCCAAAATGAGTTCACGTTTTTTTTTTTTTTCTTTTCTCAAGGCCCAACTTTCCCTAATTAATCTCCTTCATTTAAGCATGAATTTTAAATTTCTAAAATTTTAGAAACTATCCACCATTCACGTTTTCTCCTCTTTTTTCTACATTCTAAATCAAATGTACCATATTGCCCTTTTTCTTCATGTGCATATGGTTTGTCAACCGTTTTTTTTTCTTTTTAGTGGTGCCCTTCCTATACTTGTGTTGCAAGTCTTTCAAAAAGGAAAAATCGTGGGAAAAAGGGGAGAGATCTTTGTTTCTTAGATATTTAAATTTTTTTCTTTTTTGGTAAGTGGTAACTCCTCACGTTACCACCTACTTTTTAGTTTAGCAAAAATGTAGGGATTTTAGTCTTTCTTGAAAACCGCCCTCCACATTTAAGTTCTCATTATAGCCATTTTGAGTTTCTCATTTGGGAATTTGTCCAGCCCCTCTTACTTCTTGAAAACACGTTTTCCTATTAAAGTCACTTTAATGAGGAGTTACTGAAAAAAATCATTGGTTATAAAATATTTTTGCAAAAAGTATCTCTAACACACGGAGGGATTTGAACTGGGGATCTCTTCCCTGTGAGTACATCAACTTGACCACTACACCAACTCCTTTTTAGTTGCTCATTCTAGCAACTAAAATTCTCTTATATACGTATTGATTCTCGATGAATCTCAAATATGAGTTAGATAGTAATTATATTTTAAATCTGATGAACTTTCTAACTACATTTCTGGATCTTAATTATGGTTCGACCCTATTCGGATCCCTTTAGATCCAATTGGATTCTAATTGGGTTTCGGATCCATCCAGGATCCGAATTCATTCATCGTATCCGAATCCAGATATTGGATCCAGTTGATCCAGTTTGGATTTTAAGATCCATTTGGATCAACTCAACATCATTTTATCGTATTTATTTCAAAGGATTTTATCCTTTATTTAGTTTGATAATTGTCAAAATTTTGCGGGTTTTACAAGTTGTTTGCGTAATTCCTACAACTCAGGAATTTCCATGCGATAAGGAGTCATTGCGGGTGGTCGTGCACCTGATACTAGTTCAATTTGATGGTTTACCTCATGCCTTGGAGGTAGCTTCTTCGGCATCTCAGCGGGCATAACATCGCCAAACTCTTTCAATACTAGCGCTAAGGCCTCTAGGACATCTGCGGCTTCTTCTGCCTCATCCGTAGCACAGATTGTGACAAGAAAAGTCTCATCACCGCTTTTCATGCCTCTCTTCAACTGGAGCGCAGACACCAAGCACTCACAAGGCTTCCCTGCTATCACAGTAACCATGCAAGGCTGATTCTCACTCTTAAAGCTGACAACGTTGAGGTGGGACATCGGCACTGCCTTGTTGCTTCTCAAGAATTCCATCCCGAGGATGACTTTAAAATCATCCATAGGTGTGACTGATAACATGATCCTTCTCGACCAGTTATGGATCTGCACTGGTGCATCACGAGCAACATCGTAGATGGCTTTAGCCTCCAAATTAACAACTTTCATGTGGCTCTTTTTTTGTTCCCACTGTAATCCCAAACGTTCTGCTTCTTCACGTGAGATGAAGTTATGCGTGACACCAGTGTCTATCAATGCCTTAGTAAGTCTTTCATTGAGCAGAAGTTCCAAGTACATCAACTCTTTACATATTGTTGATTCCGCAACAGTTGTGACCTTTACTGCATTCATCATCTGCATTGCGTCAACTGTTGGCGCCTCTGCAGGTTGATCTTCTTCCTCACCCTGAACGACATTCGCAGCTCGGGGTGTGCGGTTATCTTCATTTCCTTGACCACGATTTCTGTTGGGACATCTATCCTACCAATGATCCCCATGACAGATACAGCAGTCACGGCGATGATAATTGTCGCCCTGAAAGTTATTCTAATTTTGATTATTGTTTTGGCCATCATGTCGGCCATGATTCTACTGGTTTCCCCGATCAGCATTCTGTCCTTGGTCATTCCTTCAGTTGTCCATTTGATTGTTGTGATCGTTTTCCTGTTGTCTACCTTGAAATGCAGGGTCATTCCTGTCAAGCTCAGCAAGTTTCTATGCAACCACAAGCACCTCAGCTAGCGTTGCAGGGTCATGCCGAATGAGTTCTTGGTTTGCCTATCCTTACAACTTGTTGCCAAAATAGAACAACTGATTTTGATCATCCATTCTCTTAACTTTCAGCATTATCGAAGAGAATGCCTTAACATAGTCATGCATTGACCTTGTCTGTTTCAACACCAACAACCTTTTGTGGGGCATTTTCTCTTAATTTTTAGGCAGAAAGTAGTCTCGCAATTCTTTTTGGAAGTCCTCCCATGAGACTATCACAACCAAACACCGTCAAACATCACTCAAGTGACGTCTCCACCACAGAGTTGCTTCATCCGCAAAGTACACTATTGTGGTTCGCAGCCTATCTGCATCATTCTCTATCCTTGCAGCTTCTAAAAACTGGTCCATCTCGTAGATAAAATTCTTGAGATCCTTTGAGTCCCGCGTGCCTTTATACTTTGTAGGCTCAGGTAGCTTGTAACGTGGTCTATCCACGTATGTCGCAACGCCACCAGCTGGGGTAGTCCTCAGCTGCCGCTCTAACTGTTCATTCTTTCATCGAACAACATCCAATTCAGTAACCATGATGTTGAATCGACCCAACAAATCATTAAATCTGGTGGCAAAGTGCTCCATCGAGTAGTAAAGTTTAGTGGCAAGACTTTCTACCGAGTCTTTCACTCCCTCTACTGTTGTTTTGATCTCAGCATTGAGATCCTTAAAAGTCATACAAGTCTCATTAACCAACTTCTCCATGTTGGTCACTGTCTCAGTCAGCTCTGCAATATTGCGCGAGATGACTAACACTCGATCATCGGCCATGAAATCTTCTTCAGCAGGAACCATATTGCCTGAAGGAGTCATGGCAATTTTCTTTGGTGCCATTGTCACTCCCAATGTCGACAAGGCTCTGGTACCAACTTGTCACGGGCTTAGAAGTGAAGGCCCCCGCGACGTAGCTTCAAAAATTTGCAAACACCGAAAGCAGGCCTTTTAAGAACACAAGCAACACACGCTCACGAGCAAAAGTAAGAGTATGTGCATGCACAACCACAAAAAGGCAAGGATGCAAAAGGCTTCTTTATAGATACTTGAAAGCAAAGTACATCAAGAGGGGAAGAGAGGATCCGAATACACATGGTTCTTAAACCATAAGGCCTTGTGGGGCACTCGAAAGTGCCAAAGAGGTATACACATTAAAGCAAAAAGGTGAAAAGCATGGCCGCCCGAAAACAGGTACCATCACTTATAAAAATTATATACCAAAAAAGTGTGGATGTCATCATTTGCTACAAAAACTATTTCCAAGATGCTTAGAGCTTGTTTGGAACCTAGGAACTGAGACATGGGACACGAGTTAATGCATTTGACAAAAAGTTGGTCAAACTACCACCTGGTGGCTGTTTGGAAACTGGTATAGTTAATGCATTTAGGATGAAAAGTGGCATTGTATTTACACTAAAGCATGAAATTAACGGTAGGCAGCTGCTACTTATTGAAATGCCACTTCTCATCCCGTCTACTAGTAGCAACGGGGCTCTACCTGTCTGGTACGAGCAGTTAGTGCACATCACCTTGTGTTGAGACGTTGCAAGTTCAAAACCCAATGGTACCGTTGTAGAACTGGTTGGGGTCCGTCTAACCCCAGCTTGCCTTTAAATGCCATGTCTTTAAGTCGTACTAGCAGAAGCCATTTGCCACTAGTAAAACATATGTACCGATAGTAGAAACTTAATGCTGGCATTTAGAGACTGCTTGACCCGCATCTTGTCAATAATTTATTATATGAGGCTCGGAAAAGTCACAACGTACCTTTTTTTAAGAACCAGTAGTTTTCGCTAGTATAAATAGCAGCAATCACCAAATTACTACTTGGTATAGATCCAATCTGGTGGCAACAGTGTCAATAATACTGACCACACTTCTACAAAATAAAGTCTTATTGAGGCACAAACTTTTTCAACCACTTCACAATCAAGAACACCCCATTGTTCAAAGCATCATGAAAAGAATGAATATGTATGCTCAACTATGGTTCTCATGCTCTTGATAACAACCACTCTATCAACATTCTTTCTCAATTACTATAGTTCTCAATCTCACATGGGTGATTAATATTTGGCTTAAAATTATACCCTGTTGAACAAAAGTCTTTGGCTGTATTTTCCTAGTTTATGAGAAATTTGTTTTGGAGGAAAAAACCTAGTTTATGAAAAATGTGTAGTCTCACATTGAATATTTTTTATAAATACAAATTCAAAATGTGTAATTGACTTAGAGGGCAAGTCCGCTATAAAGATTGTCAATTAAACATTAAACTTTAAACTTTAGATTTTGGTTTTGGCTTTAGAATAAAATTTGGATTGGCTTTGACTTTAGATTTGGATTTGGCTTTGAACGGACTTGGATTCAGATTCAAATTCAAAGCTCAATTTAGTTTGGTCTAATCATGATCTTGGTCCTAGTTTGACTTTGACGTTTTTTTTTTTTCACTTATTATAGACAATATTGTACCACATAAAATTCTCTTAAAATGTTTTGGTGGTTCACCATAGTAGTCAAAGGTCATTTGCAAACTTATTAAGGATAGACACCTACCTTTAATGGCTAGCCTCAACATGTCAACGGACATTGGGATGTCCATTTAGGTCTTAATGGGTGGATGCTATCCATTATTAATGGGCTTCTATATGAAATCATAGAAACGGTCTTTCAGACCTTTTTTTGATGAGGTCTATATATAAACTCCTGCAAGGTCAATGTATCTACGAGTTTCTTCTTCGCGTGCTCTCTCTCCCTCTTTGTTATTTTATACGAAGCTATTCAGGGTAACTATGTTGTAGTGACTAGTCTAATCAGGGTCAAGAGTGGCACATGAGGTGCAGGCCTGGTTGTATTTTAAAAGCGAGGTTGTCTTCAATCGTTACCCTTCAGAACCTGAATTTTAATTTTGATGGAACATTTGTTTGTTTTAAGAAAGTGTTACTGTGGCACGCCTCCAAGTTTCAATCCAACCAATTACTGAAAAGAAGTTTCAAATTATTAAGAATGGTTGGCTCCCAAACAAAGTCTTTGAAGACAACTAGTTTAACAAAAAGCTTAGTGAGAATGGCATTCACTACTTTTATTAAAAGAGCAGAAGCCCCCGCTAATGCCATCACTCCAATCACTAAATCATGGTTCTTAGCAACTTTGTGAACCCCCAAAAAAGGGAGAAAAAGAAAAACAAACATTTAACTCAGAAAAAAAAAAAAAAAGAGAAAAGGAAAAGGATCGGAGAGCATATTGCTTAGCAAAGCACTTAACTCTTAGTGGCCCATTGGTCCACCAGCAATGTCAAATTAGCATGTGAAGATCCACCTTCCTTAACAGCTTTCCTTGCCAGCTCCTTCAATGTCTTCCTCTTCTCCCTCAACCTCTTCCCTTCCTCACCTTCCATTAAATTTCTGATGGCTTTCACTAGCTCTTCCGCACTCACTAACTCGTGATCCTCGTCCTCTTCCTTCTTCACACGCAGGCTCAACCCCAACTCCTTCGATAGAACGAACGCATTCTGCCGCTGCTCTGCGTAGAGCGGCCAACCTATGGTGGGAACCCCGAACCACACGCTCTCGAGGGTCGAGCTCCACCCACAATGTGACACGAACCCGCAGACCGCCCGGTGTGAGAGAATAGCCATCTGAGGGGTCCATGTTGTCCAGACCAAACCCATATCTTTTGTCCGGTCCACGAACCCATCCGGCAGCACTTCTTCCGGATCCACTTTGCCTGGGTCCGACCGGACCTTGACCGACCACAAGAACCTATACTGCCCCAGCTCGAGGCTGTGAGCGATCTCTCGTGTCTGCTCGACTGGAAACGCTCCCATGCTGCCGAAGCACAGGTAGATGACCGAAGATTCGGGCTGTGCATCGAGCCACTTGATGCAGGGTTGGCCAGCGATCCCCGACTGCTTGTCGAGCTCGATCAAGGGTCCGATAGGGTACACCGGTGGGCTTGGTTGACCGGGCAGGTATAGACCCTGGGTCAAGGCTTCCAAGGCTCTGGGCTCCAAGTCATCAAAAGTGTTGACCAGGATACCCTTGGCCTTGGGATACTGGCGAGAGCTGTTAAGGAACCAAGTGTAGGTTGGTCGTTTCTTGTCCTGAAGGGGAGAGGCCAAGTCCAGTGGTGGCACCACGTTGGACATGCCCGGCACCTCAATTCCCTCCTTGTACTCCCTGAACTCCTTCTCATATTTCTGGTCCAGGGTGTGGAGGTACATCAACATGCCCAGCCCGGCAGCACTGTTGGAGAAGTAGACATAAGCCGGGACGCCGAGCTCGTTGCCGACGTCTATCATATTGGTCCAGAACATGTCGGCGACCAAAGCAGAGACAGATGTGGAGGAGGAGATGGAGGCCAGCGCCTTGGCAACAACGAGATTGTGTCTGTCTACAAAGCTGGTGATTAGTTCTTCGAGCTTCAATGGCGTCGAGCTGCTCGGTGCATCAACGTAGGGAATCTCGACGAAATTGAGGCCCGGTGCCGCAGCGCGATCAACGGCGGGAATGCCATCAGAGGGAGAGAAGGGCGAGCAGGTTAAGAGAATGGTGATGGATAGTTGATGGTTGAGCTGTTGTAACCTCTTGGAGAGCTCGATCATGCCGGCCAGATTGCTTACTCCAGGTGAGGGAAGCATCACTATGGTTGCCTCCATTTTTTTACACGTCTAGGGGTGAAGCTGTGGAGGGGAAGATGATTGCTAACCTTTATATAGAAGGTTGCACCTAATTATGTTGATAGTTCATGTCATGGAAGAACAATAATTCAGTTCATGTCATAATTATAGGCATGGTTGGCCGGGCCACCCAATTAATCACTCAACAATTAAAAATTGTTCGGTTTCCAACTTGTGACTTGGCCACTCGAAAACCTGCTCTTTTTTTAACACTTTAAACATAAAATTATTTGTAAAATAAAAAACGCATCTAATTAGTGAAAGAGAAGCAAGAAATGTACTTAATCCCTTAAAAAAGAATATGGAAATGTACTCAAATAATTAGGTTAAATACAATCTAATACCATATAAGCAGACAAGAATTCTTACAAACCAGAACCTCTCTCTCTCTCATCATGTCCCGTAGTAAATACAAACCTACCCCTCTCTCTCATCATGTCCTGTAGTAAATACAAACCTGAACCTACATGGGAGATTGGTACCACGGGTAAGTTTGATTTGCTAGACCACACTGACTAAATTAAATTTGATTTGGAACCATATGAATGTGAATGATAATCATAAGATGCCCCTTATGATTCTAATTCTCATGTAAATGAGAAAATGACTCATTTTCCCGTCAGGCTCGGGTATTAATATGGTCCTGCTTGTAGCCTTATGGGTATTAAGTTCTGTTGCCTAAAATAAAGGCCGGTGAACACTGGAGCCACCATTTTTATTAATAAAAAAATTAAAATGTTAAAGTCACTGGATTATTGAAAGAAAAAAGAATGCACCACGAAGGACTTCCATACGGATTTCATGTGCCATAATCGAGTATTCTCTGGCTCAATCATAAGTGGAAAACATGTTCGTGAAGTCAGAACACATAAAGGATTAGTCTCTTGCTTTTTTTTTTTAAAGGCAAGTTGTTCAACGTACCATTGGGTTTTGAACAGACCCCACCAGTTATTCAACATCCCATTGGGTTTTGAGCATCCCACCACAAGAGGACCCACACTGACAGCTCCTACCAATCACGCGGAGCACCTACCCGTTGGTTAGGGAAATGCCCTTGAGGAGCGCACTCCCCATGGTCGATATTGAAATAATCACCACTGGTAATGATTTTTTTTTTTTTTTGAAGACAAGCTGGGGGGGACATGCATTAACAACTCCTACCGGTGGTGATTTTTAATAACACCTAATCCCAACCCCATCTTTGATATACAGTCTGTCAACTGTGAGGCCCAGCAACAGATGGTGGGTGATTAGGTTAAATTGTGCAATCACATTGCACATTTTCTTAATTCGACCATCCCTAGATAAAAGTTATATGCCAAAATAGTGCAGATGTCATCATTCACTAAAAAAAAATATCTGCAAAATCGCTTAGGGCATGTTTGGAATCTAGGAACTGGGATAGAAGTTAAGGCATTTGACAAAAAAGTTGGTCAAACTACCACCTGCTGGCTGTTTGAAAAGTGATAACTGGGATGGGAGTTAATGCATTTGGGATGAGAAGTGGCATTGTATTTACACTAAAGCATGGAATTGACTGTTACGTGGTAAGATTTGGCAGCTGCTGCTTCTTAAAATGCCACCTCCCATCCCATCCCATCCCATCTACAAGTTTCCAAACAGTGCCTTTTGGAGATTGGACGGTTCTGACATATTTTACAGCAATCATAAACCCGGTATTTCTAATGCTCAGCTGCATAGTTGTTTGATCTGTGACTCTACCTAGCATGTATGAAATAATAACGTCATATAGAATTTGGTCTTAAGATGCTAAACAGAACATGCTTAAAAACCTGGGGAAATCATGCTTCTGTTTACATGCATGGTATGGAGTGGCATCTGATAGCTGTTGTGCTGCAGGAATTAGTAGAGATCTGCCAACTGATGATTATATCATGCTATATAAAATCAAGGAAAGCAGGTGGTGCAGATTGGAGGGACAAGCTCAATTCTCCTGCCATTTGTGTCTATGTCTCAGCGCTGCTCTACTACTGGCTAAAATCAATTAATGTGTTTGGAGTATTTGTGCAATTGCTTGTATGTGTGATTTGCCTAATATTTGTCGCCAATGAAGTGCCATCAATCTTTTCACCGCTGATGCTTGATGTTGAAAAAAAAACTATAATTTTTTACTACTTGGAAATCACAAAAATCTTAGTTTATGCAAAACCTTAGTTTTGCTTTTATACCATGCTTGTACAAAAATTCTTAAATATGAAAGAATTTTACATTATATTTATCACTATTATTTGCTATATATAGGAAAATGTGCAAATTCCTCAGGAAAGCAGCATATAAAAAGCATATTCATTTTTCGAAAAACAAACTTTCTTTTCAAAAATATTAAATACGACCCTCCTCACTTACTAGCATTAAATGTGATGCTTTGGTATTTAAAATGATGCTTCGATATTTACAAAATGACATTTCATTACTTACAAAATAATAGTTCACATATATTTTATGCGGACTTCATGAGGTCTTCCTAAAATGTATGCGAGCCTTCTTTCTCATTTCTTTAATTGTCACTTAAACATATATTCACACATTGTTTTTGCACTTGATTCACTCGTGAAAATTTATCTTACCGAAAAAACTTGAAGGATTGGCTGAAATAGTCACCGATGAAGTATCGTTGATGTGTGTTTCATCATAAATAGTTGTCAAAAATTTTGCTGCTAAGGAAGAGGTTTGGGGACCATCGATTGGGGACCGCAAGAACCTTAGGTTACATAAAAATTGTTGAGAAACTATATTTTGATGACACACAATATGATACATTGTCATATTTGATTTAATATGATATGATAATATGTCCTCTTGAAAAATGTTATATTATGATTGAATATGCTTTGCCATGTATCTAACGAGTATTTGATGCAAGGATATCTCACCCAAAAGGATGGAGACCTCATGTTCAAGTACAACCGTGGTGCAATCATACTTCTTGAAGAAAAAGCTTGATGAGTCATGCATTCTTAAAGATCATCTAAAGAGATCGGCTTCCTCAAGATGAAGATTTTTTTCTTCTTTAGAGTCATATGTAACAGAACCTTCAGAAGCATGCATATTGCATATTACATACTTTATCATAAAAGTCACTCATTCCCAAAAGCTATATTTCATAAAAGTATACGATAGTTTCAAAAAGCACCTTTTTGAAAACCAATAATTGTACCTTCTTACAAACCTTTATGGAAAAGGTATTTTGACATAATATATTAGCTCATGATTTCAAAGAGCAATAATTGTACCTTCTATCATGTATAAGACAACTTGAAAAGAAATAAAAAGAAATGATTTCAAGTATGTAAGAAAAAGATAAAACATAGAAATCGGCTAGACAAAGAAAAACAAATATAATATGTTTAGAAAAGACCTTAGTTACCTATTTACAACTTAAGAATGTCGACTTACTTAAAGTCATCATTCTATTTGTAAAACATTTAATACCTCCTCTAAAAATCTTTTTAGAAATAACTATTTTAATCCCACTCAAGAATGTCGACTTGCTTAAAGTCTTCATTCTCTCTGTAGACATTAAATAGCACATCATAAAAAAATTCTTTATATGACTATTTACAAATAAAGATCTCAAAGCATTTATTGTACTTACACTCATTTAAGTAAAGAAGTGACAATTTCTAAATAAAATACTTAAGTACTACAAAATCATTAATTAGAATAAAGACAAAACTACATGATGGCTTACACATCCAATGTCCAATGTACTATTATAAGAAAAAGACTTTTTACATAAAATAAATCATACCTAAAATATTAAAATGACTAGTGTACCCCAAATACTACTTTTATAGAAAGAAGACTTTTTCGAAAATCCATAAAGATGTTTTTTTAAATGACTTGACATCTCACATTCCAAAAATACTATCATTTCAAAAAGGCAACGACTATTTTTCCAAGGCTATATAAACACAATCAAATTAATCATTTCACATGGACATATGAGCTTACAACGAGAAAAATTCCTATTCGATATTTGAAAGAGAGCCTTGAAAAAGAAAAAGAAAAGAAAGAGAAAAAGTCAAGAATAGCTCTTTGACAAATAGTATCTTCTGAGTGAAAAGAACAGAACATTCTGAGAATCCTTCATTCGTGCATTCATATCATTCTGAAAGTTCTATAGGAAGTATTGTAACTTTCTGTTATTCACTGTATTCCTTCTTTGTTGAAAGAAGTAGACCTTTGAGAAAGAGGGTATTGTCCTTCTCTGTTGAGAGAAGAAAACCTCTGTGAAAGAGGGTGTTGTCCTTCTCTGTTGAGAGAAGAAGACCTCTGTGAAAGAGGGTGTGCCCCTTCTCTATTGAGAGAAGAAGACCTCTGAGGAAGAGGGTGTTGTACTATTTATCCGGTAACTCGGATGTTATAGTGGAAAGCTCAAGTGGTTTGCTTGGGGACTGGATGTAGGTCAGGGTTTTGACTGAACCAGTATAAATTCTGTGTTTTATGTGTTGTGTCTTATTGCATTCTATTTTTAATTTATCGATCTATTTAGTATTTCACTATTCACCCCCCCCCCTCTAGTGGTATTTCATTTGGTATCAGAGCAGGTTTGCTGGTTTCGACATAACAAGTCTTTCAGCACAAATGACATCTACCTCTTATGCTTGTGATATTGAAGGTCAACACGCATCTCGTCCTCCTTTCTTCAACGACTCCAACTATGGATACTGGAAATGCAGAATGGATATATTTCTCAAGTCCATAGATTTTGTTGTATGGAAAATTGTTGAGCATCCATACACATCTCCATCTGCAGACTATAGCTTATGGTCTGATGAAGAAAAGAAAATGGCAAATCTAAATGCAAAAGCTATGAATGCATTATATTGTGCCATTGATCAGAATGAATTCAACAGAATATCCGTTTGTGAATTTGCTTATGATATTTGGCATTCTTTAGAGGTTATTCATGAAGGAACAGACAAAGTAAAAGAAGCCAAAATCTCATCTCTGGTTCGAAAATATGAGTTGTTTAAGATGAACAAAGATGAACCCATCACAGAGATGTTTACTAGATTCACCAACATCACCAACGACCTGAAATCTCTGGGAGAAACCTATTCTCAGACAGATAAGGTGAAGAAAATCTTGAGATCTCTCACAACTGATTGGGAGAAAAAGACTACAAATATTGAAGAAGCTCAAGATTTATCCAAACTTACCATGGACGACTTAATAGGCAATCTTATGGCCTATGAAGTCCATATGAAGGAAAGAAGGGAAGAGGAACAACCTACAAAGAAAACTCTAGCCTTCCCAGCTCTTTCTGAGAATGAGGACTCAGAAAAAGAATTTGAAATTACGCTACTCACCAGAAAATTTCAGCGCTTCATGAGAAAGAATTGGCTTCCAAATAAGCACAAGGAAAGAAAAGACTCTAAGGAAGATTCCATGTGCTATCAGTGTAATAAGCCAGGTCACTTGAGACGTGATTGTCCTCTTCTCAAAAGAAAATCCAAAACTGAGGAACCAAAGAAGAGGTTCTTCAAGAAAAAGGCTCTGCATGCTCAATGGGATGATTCAGAACCATCCACAAGTGAAGAGTCAAGTGATGATGAAGCTGAAACCGCCAACATGTGCTTCATGGCAGAAAGCTCTGTAAGTGAATCCCTTGATTTCTCCTTTGAAGATCTTCAAAATGCTTTTCAGGAACTTTTTGAAGAATCAAGAAAAACGATTCTAAAAAATAAACATTTGAAATCTGAAAATCTAGAGCTTATATTGAGAAATGAAAAACTAAATATTGAAAATTCTGAGATACAAAAGAAAAATTTTCTGATTACTTCTGAAATCTCTTCTATTAGCTCCAAGACTAAAAATCTTCAAGTAGAAATTTCAGAATTAAAAAATAAAACTGAGAACCTTATGAAAACGGTTTTCAAGTTTACTAAAGGAAAAGAGAACCTGGATAAACTCCTATCCTCTCAAAAAGTTTCTTTCTGACAAGAATGGTATTGGCTACTCTCATTTTAACAAACCTTCTTGTATGAATCAAAAGATCACTTTTGTCAAAGGTTCTTCTGAACCTAAAAATGAGTATTATTTTAAATCCTTGTACTCCTCTAAAGTTGTAGACAAACCCAAATCAAAATGGATATGGGTTCCTAAGTCTAACAAAAAGGGACCCGATTGGGTACCACAAAGGATTTTTACTTGATTTTTTGCAGGCTCCAAAGAAGAAGAACAGATGGATACTAGACAGTGGATGTTCAAAACACATGACAGGACATCCAGATCTTTTTGTTGTTCTTCATCATAAAGAAGGAGGAACTGTCACCTTTGGAGATAACAACAAAGGTTTGATAATTGGTATTGGTAATATTGGCAATATTGATAAACCTCTTATCAAAGATGTTCTCTTTGTTAAAGGCTTAAAACATAACCTTCTAAGTATAAGTCAAATGTGTGACACAGATTATAATGTTAGTTTTAAACATGATGCATGTCTTATAGCAGACACCAACGAAAACATCATTTTAAAAGGTATAAGAAGAAATAATATATATGAATTATACCTAGAAAACATTATTGAACATTGCCTTATAGCTAATAATGAAACTCAACATTTATGGCACATGAGAATGGGTCATGTCAACTTCAAGTACATGTCTAAATTAGCTAAAAACAAGTTAGTACGTGGGTTACCTAAAATATCTTTTAAAAAGGACTATTTCTGTGATTCATGTCAACTAGGAAAATTGTGAAAATCATCTTTCAAATCAAAAAATATTGTTTCAAGTAAAAGACCTTTAGAGCTTCTCCACCTGGATCTTTTTGGCCCTTCTAGAGTAGCTAGTCTTAATCATAATAAATATGCTTTTGTCATTGTAGATGATTACTCAAGATTTACTTGGGTTATATTTTTGAAAAACAAAAGTGATTCGTTTTGTGAATTTGAAATTTTATGTAAAAAGTTACAAAATGAAAAATCTTGTTCTATTATAAAAATCCGTAGTGACCATGGAGGAGAATTTGATAATGAACTTTTTGTAGATTTTTGTAACTTGCATGGTATTTCTCATAACTTTGTCTTTCCTAGAGCTGCACCTCAAAATGGTGTAGTAGAAAGAAAGAATAGAACCATTCAGGAATCTGCTAGAACTATGCTCCAGCATAATAATCTTGCTAAATCTTTTTGGATAGAAGCTGTTGATACTGCATACTATATAACAAATAGAGTTCTTATTAGGCCCTTATTAAATAAAACTCCTTATGAATTATTCTATGACAGAACTCCAAGAATAGACTATTTTAAAGTCTTTGGATGTAAATGCTTTATCCTTAATACAAAAGATAGCCTAGATAAATTTGATGCTAAATCTGTTAAAGGCATATTCTTAGGATATTCAAGTCATAGTAAAGCATACAGAGTTTTTAATAAGAGTTCATATACTGTTGAAGAATATATGCATGTCAGTTTTTGTGAATCTATTGATCAATTTGTTCTTAAGCAGACTAACGATGATGATGTTGAAAGTACGAATTTATTTCTAGATAACACAGCTAAATCTAATGAAGATGATCATCAAAGAACATTTGTTGAAATCAGAGATCATCCTCAAAAGCAGATTTTGGGAGACCTAACCAAGGGGGTTCAAACTAGAGCTCAGCTGGAACAGATTGCAAACATGGCATTCATTTCTCAACTTAAACCAAAGAAGATTGATGAAGACATCATCGATGAGTTCTGGATGCTAGCCATGACTGAAGAACTGAATCAATTCCAAAGAAATGATGTTTGGGATCTTGTACCAAGACCAAAGGATCATTAGATCATTGGGACAAGATGGATCTTCAGAAACAAACTAGATGAAACAGGTAATGTTATAAGAAACAAGGCAAGACTAGTAGCTCAAGGATACAACCAGGAGGAAGGTATTGACTTTGATGAAACATTTGCTCCTGTTGCTAGACTTGAATCTATTAGAATGTTTTTAGCATATGCAAGCTATATGGATTTCAAACTATATCAAATGGATGTTAAAAGTGCTTTTCTAAATGGTTTTATAAATGAAAAAATTTATGTAAAACAACCTCCAGACTTTGAAAATGAACAATATTCAGATCATGTTTTCAAACTAAAACGTGTCTTATATGGATTAAAACAAGCACCTCGTGCTTGGTATGACAGACTCAAAACCTTTTTATTAAAAACTGGTTTTTCTGTAGGCAAAGCAGACTCTACTCTATTTGTGAAAATAGTGAATAATCATACCCTAATTGTTCAAATTTATGTGGACGATATCATCTTTGGATCTACTAACATCAATCTCTGTGAAGATTTTTCTAAGTCCATATAGAAAGAATTTGAAATGAGTATGATGGGAGAACTCACCTACTTTCTTGGACTGCATATTAAGCAAACCAAGGATGGAGTCTTCATCAATCAATCTAAATATGCTCATGAACTTCTGAAGAGGTTCAACATGAACTCAACCCTAATCACCTATTTAAATAGGTGATTAGTAATATTACACGTAGGCATACATAATTGTTCTAAATTACTTATGACCACCTCAAGTATGTTAATATTGCTTTTAACCAAAAATGGAAATTAGAAAAAGGAAAATGTATTGGGTGAAGGGGGAGAGGGGGTTGGACGTTTCGTGGACTGAGAGAAAGGAAAGAAAGTAAATTATAGAATACGTACACCATGGTAAATAAAACATTAAATGAAAATGGGAAAAACAATGTGATAAAAATAAGAACAATAATAGTTGTATTCTTGTGATTGGTTACAAAGAGGGATTCGGTCACTTGGATTTTAGTGTTCAACTCCAATATATATATATATATATATTTATATATATATATATATATATATATATATATATAATGGGATGTCTTCGTATGACATTATCTCTTCTTTTTTCATGTGTAAAATCACACTTCTGTGCAACATGAATACCCACTTTTCTGTGCATGAAGCATGTGACATTAAGATGTATTTGCCCATGTACCTTTGGGTCATCTAGTTATTATTTGGCATGAATTCTTCACTTGCGCAAATGTTTTCCAAACCAAAAGAGTATCTATCTTGCAGGAAAGCTTTTACTTTCTTGCTGCATTTCCGTGCATCACCTCACAGTGGTTATGATGTTAGGATATCTTGCAGGGAGTGCTTCTACTTTCTTGTTGCATTGCCTTGTAGCACTTGACAGTTGTTATTACATTGGCATTACATGTCATGTGTTCTTTGTTGCAGTGATGCTTGCATTTGCTTGCTTGGTTTCTGCTGAAATGGTTATAATTTTGTGAATGTTTTTCTAAATTCTGTCTTCTATGGAAATTGTAATAGAAATATATGATCTCTCAAGCTTTAGGCATGCATGAACACCGTGTATAGAAATAATTGTTTTGCTTCTTTCTTCAGGGATTTTGATTTTGAAATAATTATTGTGGATGATGGAAGTCCTGATGGTAGCCAAGATGTGGTAAGACAACTGCAGCAAGCTTATGGTGAAGACCATATTGTAAGTGCTTTCAAACATTCTCATCACAATTTGAAGTTCCTTGAGTTGCATAATTAACTTTCCAGCTTTTTCTTGTTTTAGTTATTACGACCAAGGCCAAGGAAGCTTAGGCTAGGTATTGCTCTAATCATTTAATCCTCAATTGAGTTGACCAAAGTTAGTATCTTAACCTTGTATTGTTGTTAGGAACTGCTTATTTTCATGGGTTGAAGTCTGCATCTGGGGATTTTGTTGTAATCATGGATGCTGATTTGTCTCATCATGTGAGTTTTCTTTTCCATGTATTTGCAACTTAGAGTCATAAACAATGTGGTTTGGTTCTCTATTTCAGAAGCTTATCAAATTGGCATCTGAAGCTCCTTGTTTTCTGTTTCCTTTTTCTACAGCCTAAATATCTACCAAGCTTCATCAGGTCGGCATATGCATGATATATTCTCTTCTTGTGTCATGAATTCTTTAATTGAGATTAGACCTTCTCCTCACACCTTATTTTGTAAATTCTTATTCTCTCTCTCTCTCTATATATAAGGTTAATCTAACATTAAACTAGTATTTACCATTAGATGGATTCAACATTATAAAATGCCTAAAATACCCTTAAAAGAATGACATTTTTTAAAATGCATGGTTACTTTTTGGGCATTTTATCTCTTTTGAACTTGGAGGGAAATAAAAGGTCAAACACCTTTTCCAAAAAAGTAACTTTATGAATCTATCAAGTTACCTTTATGAACTAAAAAATTAACCATGCATTTTTTTAAAAATGCCCTTCTTTTAAGGGTATTTAGTCATTTTATAATGTTGAATCCATCTAATGTTAAATACAACTAGTTTAATGTTAGATTAATCCATATATGTGTATATATGTGTATGTGAATGTGTGTGTAGTAATGGTTACTATCCTCATTGGTAAGAAACCTCCTAGTGGAAAAATGTAAGTTTTTATTGTATCCCTTTTTTTTGTACATCTAACCTTCCAGATGTGTTCTACATATTAAGTTCAGTGGAAAGTGACCCTTGGATCATGTTTTACTGACATACATGTCAGATTTTACGAGGGTTGAAAAAACAACGATATGCAATGTACCAAATTTTCAAACCACAAAAAAAACATATTTTACATCAATCAACTATGATTCAAGGGTTGATTCCTACTATTTTGACCATACTGAACACATTCATGATGTCAGATTTGGTCAAAACAACCTTTCCCCATGAGTTCCAACTAGGGAGTTCCTTACCCATGTGGGTCGCAAATTCTATCCATAAATATATATATTTATTTATTCATCATTGTTATAAAATTATTGGATTTTTTTTGTTAGCTTCACTGATCTGTCTTTTCATTTTGTTTTTTCAGGAAGCAGATGGCGACTGGTGCAAGTATTGTTACAGGAACCCGGTATGTAAGGGGTGGTGGTGTGCATGGATGGACGCTCATGCACAAACTTACTAGTAGGGGAGCCAATGTGCTTGCTCAGACTTTTCTTTGGCCAGGTGTTTCAGATTTGACAGGTTCTTTCAGGTATAATACTCATATTGTAACCAAATTAATCGTAAATTATTTCCTGCACTCCTGGAGATTAATGCTTTTTGTCCCAGGCTATATCGGAAACCAATTCTTGAAGATCTGATTACTTCCTGTGTGAGTAAAGGATATGTTTTTCAAATGGAAATGATTGTCCGAGCCTCCAGAAAAGGCTACCGCATTAAAGAGGTAGTGATTAGTATCTTATGGCATTAACTAAGGCAGTTCTCAACAGTGTGGTTGATAAAGACATTTCTGTATGTTTTTCTTATCTGTAGGTGCCAATTACATTTGTTGATAGGGTATATGGTAGTTCAAAGCTTGGCGGGTCTGAGATTGTTGAGTATCTGAAGGGACTTGTATATTTGTTCTTTGCAACATGACACTAGTATGGCAAGCTTTGCTCTTTATCTGTCATTTTGTGACCATCAAAATCGCTATTTGGTAAGTTTCCATGTTTGAAAGTTCATACCCAGCATTTCCATGGAACAGATCTAAGTTTTGGTGACCATAGCTTTTACAAAAATGTATGTTTGCCTTCATTTCTAGGCATTAGGCATATAACATTGTTCATGAAATGTGTGGTAAAGAAATTTTTTGAATGTAGTCCATTTTGTGCCATTTTTCAATGATACTGCTATTTTCCCACCTACTGCAGTTGTTCATACGTAGCTCCAGCATTATTTTCAATATCTGTTCTGAATAGTTAATCTAAATATTTGCTTTTCCTAGTTAACTTGAATGACCCCTGATTCCTTCTATTGAAGGATAGGTAGAATCATAGTAACAAACCTTTTAAGCGGCAATTTTTCGTTTCTCAAAAAAACTTGCAAGAAATTGAGTTTTTTTATAAATCTGGAATTTTTGGCAAAATCTTGGCAATAAAAAAATAAATTTAAAAACATAAAATTTATTTTTTATAAGAAAATATTAATAAAAATTATTTAAAAATAAAAATACACGTTTTTTTATGATAAATAGCCGTTTAAAACATAAATATCGCGTTTAAATAGTGGTATTTATGTTTTTTCATAAATCTTGCGAGATTTTGAAAATCTTGCGGGAAATTGCTGTTTTAAACTTTCAGGCAATTTCTTGTGATATTATCGCAAGATTTTTATAAATCTCACGATATTTGTCACTATGGGTAGAATAACCAGGCAGTTCTTGCTAACCTATGGCAACCCATTTAATATCCACAGCTTTACCCAAAAGTGGTCGCATCTGGCATTAGACATGGATGAACCTCTCTTCACCGCTATTTTGGTTGCAAAGAGTGGGTGGAGAATAAATTAAAATACATTCTAATTGGTCAGAGAGTAGAAAGGGCTCACATGTTAGATCCAGCCATCAAAGCGGCTAGAAATGAAGCATTGTTCAGAGAATTTTTTCACCTCATGGTCTCTACTACCATTGAAGTCAAAGTAAAATTGACCTAATATACCATGTTTCTTGGAAAACAGTGAAAACTATTGACCTAATTAACTGCGTTTCTTGGAAAATAGTGAAAACTATGTCATGAGAACTGTTGTGATTGTGATATGCTTGCAACAATTGCTTCTTGATTGTGAGGCTCACCGACTTCAACAGCTTCTCTCAACCCCTGCCGAGTCAAGTTACTTTGCTGGTCGATTTCAGAGTGTATGAGCATAGGAAGCATAACCAAATCACCCATGGAATTTCAGCTTGTGAAGCCTGCTCCAGTGAGGGATAACCGCTCAAGTTAGAGAGTATTGGAATTATAAGCAAGACTCATCGTTTTCTCCCCTCATTTACTTGTCTTGGGAACCTGTTTTTTCATTAAGGCTATCTGCAGTTTTCTATGCAAACTCTTTGGGTTCCTCTCCCATTTATTTCTTCTTCTTGAAAATGTAATAGTCTTTTTAGTTTCTCTATGGTAGGAATTTAATATGTAATTAAATTCTGGTTGGGCTTGAATGCTATATATATAGCAGTCATGTATCCTCATTCAGTCAAGTCATTTTGGAATGTTTTGAATCCTTTTGTAGCCTTCTCTTTCTCTAGCACCATTTCTGTGTGTGTTTTCACTCTAGAGAACAATCTCTTCTCTAGTTTGTTATTTTGCTTCCAACATAGTGGTATCAGAGCTAGGATGACTTCCAACAATATGGTGCAACCACAAGTTCCTTGCTTTGCTGAAAAAAATTATAACAAGTGGAGTATTCAAATGAAGGCGTTCTTTGGCTCTCAAGATCTATGAGACATTGTTGAAAGTGGCTTCGATGTGATGGACAATGTGGAGGACATCACTCAACGACAATAAACTGAGTTGAAAGAAAATCGAAAGAAGAACAATAAAGCATTGTTCTATATTTATCAAGTTGTTGATGAAGGCATTTTTGAAAGGATATCTTCGGCGGAATCGGCAAAGGAAGCATGAGATACTCTCTATACAACCTATAAAGGAGAAGACAAGGTAAAAATGGTGAGACTCTAAACTCTTAGAAGTGAATTTGATTCTTTAAAAATGAAAGAATCTGAAACGATTGAAGCATTTTTCAATCGAGTCTTCTCCATTGTTAATCAAATGCGAGTAAATGGTGAAAACTTGAAGATCAAAGAGTTGTTGAAAAAATATTGAGAAGCTTAACTCGCAAGTTTGAGCATATTGTTGTTGCTATAGAAGAAACTAAAGACTTATCCACCTTGTCCATTGATAGTTTAATGGTATCACTTCAATCCCATGAACTTCGTATAAAGCAATTTGATTCTCCTCTAATCGAGCAAACTTTTCAGACACAACTCGCTATTCGTGGTGGTGCTCAAGGACGAAGAGGAAGAGAAAGAGGATATGGAGGTGATAGAAATCAAGAGACGAAAGAAGATGATTCTGATTCATCCTATTCTATGCGAGGAAGAGGTCGAGGTAGAGGTCGAGGACGTGGTCGCTCCCTCTCACAAGTTCAATGCTTTCATTGTCAAAAGTATGGTCACACCATAAAGTTCTGTAGAAAGAGATTGGCAGAAGAAAACCAGAAGGAGGTAACTTTCATGCATGAAAAAAATGAAATTCTTGATAATGATATCATCTTTCTTGCTTGTGATACTAAAGAAGAAACACATGATGAAGTATGGTATATTGATAGTGGTTGTAGTAACCACATGACTGGAAACAAAAAATTATTTGTGGACTTAAATGAAATGGTCCAAACTGAAGTTAGAACAGGTGATGATAATAGACTTGCGGTCAAGGGATGTGGTGATATTTTTGTTAAAACTAACATTGGCAACAAGCATGTTATCGATGTTTTCTATGTTCCAGGCCTCAAACACAATCTCTTGAGTGTTGGGCCACTTATTCTAAAAGGATATGATCTTCATTTCAAAGGAGAAATGTGTGAAATCAAGGATAAGAAGAATACTCTCATAGCCGAGGTGAAAATGACTCAAAACAAAATGTTTCCATTTATATTTCAAAGTGCAGTTCTTCGTTGCTTCAATACTATTAGTAAAGATCCATCATGGTTATGGCATCTTCGATATGGGCATTTAAATTTCAGTTCTTTATCTCTCATGTGCAAAAAACATATGGTCAGAGGCATGCCTAACATTCATCAGCAAGACAAAATCTGTGAAGGTTGTGTTCTTGGGAAACATCACAGAGACTCTTTTCCTTGTGGAAAATCTTGGCGAGCATCAAAACCACTTGAGTGGAAAATGGAAGGTCTATCAAATGGACGTTAAATCGGCTTTCTTGAATGGTCTCCTTGAAGAAGAAGTATATATTGATCAACCTCCGGGTTATGTGAAGAAGGATGAAGAAAACAAAGTGTGTCGATTGAAGAAGGCTTTATATGGACTAAAACAAGCGCCAAGGGCTTGGTATAGTCACATTGATGGATATTTCTTGAAGAATGGTTTCAAACGGTGTCCTTTCGAGCATACTCTCTTTATCAAAGAAGGCATTCAAGGAGAGTTCTTAGTCATATGTTTATATGTTGATGATTTAATAATTATTGGCACTAGTGTAAGCATGTGTGAAAATTTCAAGAAGGATATGATGCACGAATTCGAAATGACTGACATGAGGCTTCTTCATTTTTTTCTGAGCATTAAGGTAAAGCAAGCTGAAGATGGAATATTTATATCTCAAAAAAGGTATGCTGAAAATATATTGAAGAAGTTCAGAATGGAGGGTGCTACTCCTCTTAATACTCCCATGGAAGTTGGATTGAAACTTAGCAAAAATGATGGTGAAAGAAAGATCGATGCATCTCTCTATAGAAGTCTTGTTGGTAGTCTTATGTACTTGACTGCTACAAGACCTGATCTTATGTTCGCTGTTAGCAGGTTCATGGAAGCTCCTTCTAATACTCATTGGGACATAGGCAAAAGAATTTTGAGGTATGTGTGTGGTACTATCGATTATGAAATTCATTATAAAAGTGTCGAAGATTCAAGATTGATAGGATTTTGTGATGGTGATTGGGGTGGAAACAGAGATGATAGTAAAAGCACTTCAAGTTTCGTTTTTCACATTGGATATGGTGCAATCTCGTGGGCATCGAAGAAGCAAGTTGTTGTGGCTCTCTCCACAACCGAAGCTGAATATATTTCATTGGCTCTTTCTAGTTGTCAAGCTCTCTGGCTAAGGTGGATTCTCCATGAGCTGAAGCATCCTCAATGTGAAAGCACTCCTCTGTTTTGTGACAATAGTTCAACCATAGCACTCACCAAAAATCCAGTTTTTCATGGCAAAAGCAAGCATATTCGAATCAAGTATCATTTTATCAGAGACTTGGTCAAAGTTGGAGATGTCAATGTCAAATTTTGCAAGACCCAAGACCAAGTGACTGATATCTTTACAAAAGCATTGAAGAATGAAACTTTCAACAAATTAAGAGAGAAATTAGGTGTCGTCATAGTCTAGCTTAAGAGGGGCTATTAGAATTATAAGCAAGACTCATCGTTTGCTCCCCTCATTTACTTGTCTTAAGAACCTGTTTTTTCATTAAGGCTATCTGCAGTTTTCTATGCAAACTCTTTGGGTTCCTCTCCCATTTATTTCTTCTCCTTGAAAATGTAATAGTCTTTTTAGTTTCTCTATGTTAGGAATTTACTATGTAATTAAATTCTGGTTGGGCTTGAATGCTATATATATAACAGCCATGTATCCTCATTCAGTCAAGTCATTCTGGAATGTTTTGAATCCTTTTGTAGCCTTCTCTTTCTCTAGCACCATTTATGTGTGTGTTTTCACTCTAGAGAACATTCTTCTTCTCTAGTTTGTTATTTTGCTTCTAACAGAGAGGACTGATCATCTCTACCACGTACCGTCCCTAGACTTTGTTGCTTTGTTTGCACGGGCAATGAAGTCATCTGCTTCCAGACCTCCAAACACAAACTCATATCTGCTCCCATGCACGCACATCCACAGAGAAAACAGCTTTTGCAGGTGGCAACACAATCATGGTTACAAGTTTGCTTATCTCAACGGGAAGTTGGTAAGATTGCCTGATCATGGAACATACGAAACACCTCCAAATGGTGGAATCTTCCTTTCATTCCTCGCTTGTCTAATCTAAACATTTCTGTCATATTGTATACACTATTGATGTTAGTAGGCTCAATTTTCTGTAGAAGTGAAGTGAGATAGCCTTGATTTAAACCCTGCTTAATCTATCAAGCATGAAAAAAAATGGAAGAGATTTCGTCCTAAGATTCCATCTGTTGTGTCAACAACTCCAATCTTGGTTGAAATGGGAGTTTCTGAGAGGAAGATTGGTAAGAAACATCAAATAAAGAGCATCAATGAATGCTAAAAACTGGAAAAAGAAAAAGCAGTCTAAAAGAGATCTTGAGTCAATGTAGGATGCATCAAGATGATGACTGTGAATGTAGAAAATATTCCATTCTTCTAAAATTGAATCCTTACAATCGATGCGTATATTGCATATAAGGTTGGTTTGAATCCTTACAATCAATGCGTATATTGCATATAAGGTTGGTTTCAGTGCTATCATTTTCTCTCCTAGGAAAATTTTCATTGGAGGCCCATCTTTTGCCTCTGTTGCCTATTGAAAAAAACTATGAAAATGTCCAACTTAGCATGGAGAGTGGGAGTTAATTTCTGTCATCTACCTAAATGGGTGTCATCAATATATAATTTTTTTATTTTACTCGGAGAGACTGTCCCAGGATTAGTGACCTAGTCACGCTGGCTTTGCCTGTCGTACTGAAAGTGTAAAACATGAGGGCGTACCCCTTGCCCCCAGGGAGTCGCATGCTTCAGCTTGCGTAGGGATGACACTCATGGTATTTGAACTTAGACCACCTGCCTAGAGGCCTAGGCTCCATCCCACTATGCCAAATCCCATGGAGAAGTATCATTAATATTAAGGGTATCAAGAGGTCAGGTTTGGTTCAGATCACCCAGACCTGATTTGAGATACTGGTACCGGGTCTGGACCTGGGTCCAATTGAACCCATCATAAGAAAAACCATACCCGAATCCTATAAGGATTACATGAACTAGACCCGGACCATACCCGATAAAATAATATTTTTTTATCATTTTTACATTGAAAATTTGCAGATCTTAGTCGAAACTCGGGTCAGGCCTGGGTTGTAGCATCAGCCACTAATGTACATCCTTTCCCTTTAAACTTGGATATTAAGAAGTGAAACTTTATCCGTGTAACAACCGAAATTTTTCGTTTGTTTCCTTTATAAAATAATGCGAAATGTGCACAATGGGCCTAGGATTCGTATTTCGGATCCAGGACCCATAAAGGGTCACATATATATATATATATATATATATATAAAATGAGGATAATATTATTATAAAAAAATAAATAAATATAAAATTTAGTGTAGGGATCCACAATTGAATCCATTTGGATCCAACCTGTGAATCCACATTTCAAGTCATGGATCCAGTTCACGAACCCAAATCAGCAGGATCCATTGACCCTGATCGTGATAGATTCCCGGACCCAGACCCGGGCCGCGCCCCGTTACTGTTAAGTGGTTAAAAGAAAAAAAAGAAAAAAAGAGGATCCTTTCAGACCCGGGTCGAATTCGAACCCGACCCGGATCTGTAACCCGCTAGGGGATAAAGGGGTTGCGGGGTGAAGGGTTTCGTTAAGCCCTTCTTTTCCCTTTTTTTTTTTGTGCCGCACTCCCTCCTTCTCGCCTCTCGTTAAACAGGGTTTCCCCAATCGCCGCCGCCCCTGAGCTCTTTAAGAGCAACGCAGAGGGGAGGGAGGACTCACGTTGCCGTCGCCTCCTCCTCTCTCTCTCATTCCCTGCGTGCGATGTCGGTCTAGGAGGGTGTGTCCCTTGCTTCCTTCCGTCCGGCGTACCTCGACGACCGTCCGACGCCGCCAGCGACCTCGCACGACAACCTACTCTCCTCTCTCTTGTTTGCGTGAGGCTTCGTCAAAAACTGACAAGCCGCGTCGCCTTCCATTTCATCGAAACCCTCCTCGAGCACCCCCTGTCACGGCAGTGAGTGGAGCGACACCAGCCGACCCTGCCTTCGCGTCTCCAGCCTTCGATCGCCGGATAAGGTACGGGTCTTCTTGGAAACAGGGTGAGGGATCGAACAGGTGTTCGATTCCGTGTGTGTGGGTTACCGTGAATAGCAAAAACTATTATGCTTGCATTGTATTTTTGGCTTCTTGCAGTGCTGTTTCCAAACATGCATCTTTTTCACAACAAATTAAATAGTTGTAAAATGTTCTCCTGGAACTTACTTGGAAGCGCACCTCTTAACATACCAAAGTATTTTTTTTTTCAGAAATATTTGTTTATATTCTCTTAAGCTTCATTTGAACTTGCTGAAAATGCCTTCTATCATTTGAAAAGGGAGAGGAAAGAAACTCTGCTGATTTAGGAGTACTAGCTGTGATTTTTTTTTGAACTGTGGATGCTTTTTTTTGAACTGTTGATGTTACTTGAATTATGGCCTAACTAGGCACTTTGATGCCCCCATATTGTGGTCATGCCTTATATTGCCACCTTAAAGTTCAATTCCTTAGGCCATTATCCATCCCATGGAGCTACCGTCCGACTAGTCACCAGAACCTGCCTTGCTCAAATTCTGAAGGCCTTCTAAGCTCATGCACTTCTTGTGGTAACCTTATATTTCAATGTGAACTAAGCATAGTCGTCAGGTTTGTGGACTATGTCATGGATATAGTCAAGTTGCTGGTATGCTAGGGGTTGGATCATTTGGACTAAGAAGAACACCTGTGCACTAACAACTCTAAGTCATGGGTCATGGGCCCCGTGCCGTTGCCCCAAGTAGAAAACCTTGTAACAATAGAACTGGTATTATCTACCGACATTGCAAATAAAAAACATCTGCCTGAGATTTCTAATCTATTGACATTAAATGAATAAAATGAAGCCGGACTAACTATTTATACTTGTTAGTAAGCATTAATGGGTCAATTGAATATCTTGGTGTATGTTGATAAGTTAATAGAAATTGTATACCTGGTGATATTCTGATTATCATACCCTCTTATACTAGCATACCCTGTTATCCTTTGATTAGATATAGTTGAACTGTATTGCAACAGTATGACCTGCTTTCGCCATACTGATTTTTATTGCACCATTATGAAGTGCTTTCACAGCTCTGATTTTCTTGAAACAGTAGGAATTGACTTCACTTGATTAAAGTAACATTGACTATGGGTTTTGTATTAGGTTACATCAGATCGTTTACCTTTCCCTAATTATGAATATTTAAGATACCTTTTCTTGAATGTCTTGTTCTGTTAATATGTTATTGCAAAGTTTGTTTGGTAGAGGTGCATACATGATATGAATGCGTGCAACCCTGAAATGTCAATTTCTAGATCCGGTTTATGTGCATGTGTGTGGATGATAACACATGTTAGGAATGGAAGGTTTCATGTATCTACATTTATGAGATATGTTTAATTATCGTGCATGTATGATTTGGTTTCAAGTGCATGTGCATATATGGGATCGAGGTGTATTGACATGTATAATCATGCATAAATATTCTCATGTACTTATGAAATTTTGGATGAATGCGAGTGCGTTAAGTGAATACATGAAAGCACTTGCTTTATCAGAGTTTAATTTAAAATTAATTCAAAACATATATCAATGACCATAGTCAGGATATATTGAGAGTTAATTTCATTTTAAACTCTATAAAGGCACCAAAATATATTTTATTATTCAAATGAATTTAAATATGATTATTATATAATACATTTTATGGCCATAGTCACAAATGTATTATATCTTCAATCTTATTTCAATTCACTTAAAGAATGAAATATGCTTTTCAAAACCCAATTTCAAATTCCCTTTAATGCATTCATCATTTAAGATAGAATTGCATTAGCATTTTCCATCTCTTTCAAACCATTTTCAAATTTTCAAGTGAATTTTGAAATAATTTTCAAAAATGTTTTTCATTCCTAAATTCCAAGTTATTGTTTTATTCCATTTCATAAATTCAATCTTATTTCTCAATTTCATTTTCGAACTTTAAATCCTATTTCAAATACCTATTTTCAATTCCCAATTTTCAATTTTATTTTTAAATTTCTATATTTGAATTTTATATTTCAACTTTGAATTTTATTCTTTATTTCTCTCAAAACCCCAATCTCGATTCTCTATTCAATTCAGATCTCAAATTTCAAAAAAGCTTGACTTTGAATTCGATTTCCAGATCTTCGATTTCAATGCTTTTAAATTCATTTCAAATTCTTGAATTTCAAAATCGTCATTTGATTTGTGACGTCCTTCAGTAAATCGCTATTGCAATTTACTGTGTCTTTCCCTAAATCCTTGTGTGATTTACATTGACTTTTAGCAAATCATCAAGCACATATAGAAGAGAAGGAACACAAAAGAACAAAGAAGAACAAAGAAGAACAAAGAAGAACAAAGAAGAGAGAAATATACAAGGAAAAAGAAGAATGCGAGAGCGAGTGCGTTAAGTGAATATAATCATGCATAAATATTCTCATGTACTTATTAAATTTTGGATGAATGTGAGTGCGTTAAGTGAATACATGATAGCACTATTCATACATATTCTCATGGACTATATCTGCATGTAACATTTGAAGCAACTCGCAAAATTCATACATATTCTTATTGAAATAGTAGTTTTAGCTAGCTTCTAGCCATTAATTTTCTTTTGGCTGTCGTGGGAATTTGGTGTCCTACAGGAATGTGTGTAGGGACGTAAAGGGGTCAAACTCAATTTGGATCTAGGCATTATTGAGTCGGGTATAATTGAATATAGCATAATCTGATCTGAATTCAGATTGGGAGTTGTATAGGGATCAGCTAAAATTGAATTTGGATCTGACTACCTTCAAATCTGACTTTTACATGTACCTGGATTCAAATTTTATTCCAACTTGGTCTCGAACTTTGATGCAAGATTAGATACCAAGTTCATATCTGATTATTAATTGGATCTATATTTGGTCACCAAATCTGATCCTGTAGATTTGGATTGGGTCTAATATCTGACTTGAATTTGAACATTCACGTACCTAGTATTAGCTGTCTTTGATTTGGTGATCGGTATCTCTACCTCATATATATATATATATATATATTAGGTACCCATCAACTTAAAATAAAAATAAAAAAGGACACCTCTTTGAGTTTATATGCTTATTTAGTCAATGGCTTTGATAGGATCCAGTTCACCATGGTGGAATGTTTCAACACTTAGAGTGTCAATCTATTTATATAAAGAAAGGTTCTTTATTAGGGTTCCATCTCAATGTTTTCATTAGGTTCCGTCAGGTCCATTAAAAAAATCATAATTAGGGTTACTTTTGCTTAATCCGAACATGCGGATGTGCTTGTCATAATTTATTAGAATGAAAGTTCAATAAAATGGATGTAAGCTACACTACTATAGTTTTTTTGACACAAAATATCATCTTTAATTGGGGTTGACCTATCTGGATTCAGCTTATAATTTTTTGTTAACCATGGTAAAACAGATTTACTGCATATGCCCTTGCAAATAAGGGCTCCCCGGACCCTAACCTAACTCCTGGTCCATCTATAGGTAGGGGCGTCAATGAGTCAGATTTTATTGGTTATCTAACCAAATACAATTCTGTTTAGTTGTATTTGGTAAGCCAAAGCCATATTCAATTATAATCTGATGCATATATAGTTTTGATTTTTAGTGATTGACAAATATATGAATTCGTTTATATGTAAAAAAGTGGATCTGGTATAAGTTCTTCACCATCAAAATTGGAATCTGTTTTGCTAACATCTGATTAGTTGAATATGGTATTTGACTGCAATTGATCCAAACAGTTTACATCCCTAGATATAGGCAAAATGAGGATCCCTCACCAAAGCAAGGAAAACCATGGATGGGGCTCCACAACTATCCTGTCATACATGGCTCACCTTTGAAAGCCATTGATACCCCCCTGCACTTTGAGGGGTTTGATCTGGTGTCTTCATCTCAACACTAGGTATGGCAGTGGACCAAGGCAGGGGATAAGGTCCCCATCCCCGCCACGTCTAAAAATTTTACCTTTTATCCCTGCACGGGTTTTGATTTTAACCTCCATCCCCAGTTCATTCCCTGTTTCATTTCCGCCATCTCCGGTCCAAATGAGGCGAGGCAGGGCAGGAGCCTATTTCCTTGATCTTTCTGCCGCTACTGTCTTTCTCTGTTAGAGGAAGGAGAGAAGAGAAATGGAAGCTCGTGCAGCTCATTAGAGAAAGGAGAGAAGAGACAATCAAGAAAGAGTTTTATGTTAGGGTTATATATATATATGTGTGTGTGTGTGTGTGTGTTTATAATATGTATAAAGATATATTAATAAATTTCTTAACGGGAATCGAAGACGGAGATGATACTGGGTAGGGTGAGGCAGGGACAAGAGTAAGTCCATCCCGATACTGGTTTTGATTTTAACCTTAATCTTGGGTCCATTCTCAATTTCATGCCCTCCATCTTCGGTCCAAACAGGGCGAGGTAGAGCAGGGCCTCGTTTCCCCCTCCCTGATCCAGGGCCATCCCTACTCAACACCCTCACAACCACCCCCTGGTTCGTTCTCAAGGATGAACATTGTTGATCATCCCACTTTCTGTGGTGTGAGATGTGCCACGTTCGTTCATTGCAGTTACGATTTGTTTTGTGTCCACTCTTTTCTCGTTGTAAAAAGCACCTGCAATGACAAAGTTGTTGGGCCGCAAGGGTCGAATAGTAAATGAGTATGGACCCACAGAGATCCATATGTGGATCATAATATCAAGGGACGAGCTTTTGGCTCATGTTTTCTACTATTTCTCAGGGATTATTCAACTTGCCTTCGTGTCATGTCTCTTTGTATATTATTTCTAATAGAAAAGTATACAAAAATGGTGTGACATATCTTTTATCCGTGTCCTTGTGACATAGGTTTTATGTGCTACACGTGTGTAGAATCCATGTCAAAATTGAGATCCAAGTTCAGAAACCATACACCCGAACATGAACTGCGATTGATTTGGGTCGGAGATGTGTTTTCTTACGACAGATTAGGTCTTGTTAAATAGATACGTTACAACTCGGTTTTGGATTCATCCACACACATGGATCTACTATAGTCTGATCATATAAATCATATGAGGATGTTATGGATCCTAGGCCCAACCGCTGGCTTAGTGGCGTTTTTGTAATAATTCATAAAAAATAGACCCTGAAGTAATACAAGGACGACCTCATTCGCCGAACGTGAGGGAAGGAATGTGTTTGGTTTAAGGCGGGGCGTGAAGTTCGGAAGAGCCAAAAACAAAAAAAAAAACAAAAAAAAACAAAAACAACAAACAAAAAACAAAAGCAAAAAACAATTAGGGTTTTGCTTTCCGCATCATAAAGTGGGAGTGGGCGTCTTTCCCATTTCCTCTCTTTCTCTCTCATTATTGGAGCCCTCTCCTTCTTCTTTGGGAGAAGAAACAGAGAGGAGAAAGCATACACCTAAGCGGACAGACCTCCTGGAGGTATTTCTACACTCTCTCTCTCTCTCTCTTTTCTTGATCATTGATCGGTTGGATCTGTCTCTTGTTGATCCACCTTTTGTAATATCTCTGATTTTTTTTTTCATTTTTTAATCTCTATTACGAACTTCTATAGGTTTTTTCTTTTGTTTTTCTTTGTCGGCTTGTTTTTCGTGTTCAGTTCATCGCGAAATGGCGGTTCTCGTCAGGGTTTTGGATGGTGACGGTTTCTTTCTATTTTTTTTCTCTTTTATCTATTGTGATCGGGACAATGTTGTTAATATGCGTTTTCCAGGGTCGCTTCGTTTGGATCTATGTGGGTTTTCTTCCATAAATGGTAGATCTGTTGCTTTTGTTGCGTTGTGGTGATGATGTTTCGAGATTTAGGGTTTTGCTGGTTGTAGGACTGGCTTGCGTCGTCATTCCGTGTTGTTCTATTGAATTTTTGAATGATCCGTGAGAGTATGATGCTATTTCGAGTAGATCCGTGGTTGTTACTGTTGTTGTTGTCGCCTTTTTGTAAATGATTTGATAGTGATGTGATGTGATGATGATGATGATGTGATTCTTATTTTTCTCGCGTACTTCTGGGTTTTCATGGCTATATGAGAGGATGTTTTTTGAATAGATCTCTAAATTACTTTTCCTGATCTTGCATTAACTTTTCTAAAATTGTCCTAGTTGGATCTCCATGACTGAGTACTTCAACTTCTAGTTTAGCACTCTTATTGCTCAAAATAGTAAATATCATCTTCATTCTGCACGTTTCTTGGGAGTTCACTTATGTTTGTGTCAAGCAATTGTTTCTTCTTCTTCTTTTCAATTGGGCGGTCCTGATCTTTTGTGTCACAAGTGCTTTCCCCACGATATTCTTGATGTGTGGAATATGGAATGTGGTTCGCCCCCTGCACGTAGCCCACGTATCTGCTTCAAGCCAGGGAGAACACATAACTGAGATATTAGTTTTAACTCACCGTTGGGAAATATAAAAGTCAAATTAAGACCCCGATTGCGTCCTCCAAGGTAAAGATCTTTTGTGTTCCTGAAATACATCGGGTTTGCAGCATGTCATGGATTCTGTATTTGTTTTCCTGTATGTGGTTATTACCTGATTTCTTTCTTCACGTATAGCATAATTTCTATTTTTGCTGCATATGCCCTCATAAGGGCTCCCTAGACCCTAACCTAACTCCGGGTCCATCTATAGGTAGGGATGTCAATGAGTCAGAATTTATTTATTATCTGACCAAATCCGATTCTGTTTAGTTGCATTTGGTAAGCCAAAACCATATCCAATTATGATGGAATGCATATGTGGTTTTTATTTTTAGTGACCGACAAATATATGAATCTGTTTATATGTAAAAAAGTGGATCTGTTATGAGTTCTTCACCATTGAAATTGGAATATGTTTTGCTAACATCTGATTAGTCGAATATGGTATTTGACAGCAACCAATCCGAACCGTTTACATCCCTAGATATAGGCAAGCTGATGTGGTTTTTTTTATGATGAGGATCCCTCACTGAAGCAAGGAAAACCTTGGATGGGGCTCCACGACTATCCTGTCATACGTGGCTCACCTTTGAAAGCTATAGATATTCCCCTGCACCCGAGGGGTTTGATATGGTGCCTTCATCTCAGCACTAGGTATGGCCCTGGACCAGGGCGAGGGGACAATGTCTCCACCTCACCCGTCTCAAAATCTTGCTTTTCATCACTGGACGGGTTTTGATTTTAACCGCCATCCCCAGTCCATTTTTCATTTCATGTCCCCCATCTTCGTTCCAAATGCGGCAAGGCAGGGCGGGACCCTGTTTCCACTATAAGAGGAAGGAGATAAGAGAAATGGGAGCTCACGCAACTCATTAAAGGAAGGAGAAATGACAGATTCGAGAAAGAGTTTTATGTTAGGGTTAGGAATATATATATATATATATATATATATATATATATATATATATATATATATATATATATATAAAATAGTAATTTTCTTAACAGAGATCGGAGACGGGGATGGTGCGGCGGGGCAGGGCAAGGCGGGGGCAAGAGTAAGTCCATCCCATACTGGTTTTGATTTTAACTTCCATCCTGGGTCCATTCCCGTTTCATGTCCTCCATCTCCAGTCCAAATGAGGCGAGGTCGGGCAGGGCCGGTTTCCCCCTCCCCTGATCCACTGCCATCCCTACTCAACACCCTCACAACCACCCCCTGGCTCGTTCTCCGGGATGAACGTTGATCATCCCACTTTATATGTTTATATGGTGTGTGAAATGTGCCACGTTCGTTCATTGTCGTTAAGATTGCATGTCACGCCTTTGACCCGAACCCATTAGACCTTTTCTAGCATCTTGTTTTGTGTCCACTCTTTTCTCCTTGTAAAAAGCACCTGTAATGACAAAGTTGTTGGCCCGCAAGGAAAGAATAGTAAATGGGTTTGGACCCACAGAGATCCATATCTGGATCATAATATCAAGGTATGAGCTTTTGGCTAATGTTTTCCGCTGTCACAGGGATTATTCAACTTGCCTTCGTGTCATGTCTCTTTGTATATTATTTCTAATAGAAAAGTATACAAAAATGGTGTGACATATCTTTTATCCGTGTCCTTGTGACATAGGTTTTATGTGCTACACGTGTGTAGAATCCATGTCAAAATTGAGATCCAAGTTCAGAAACCATGCACCCGAACATGAACTGCGATTAATTTGGGTCGGAGATGTGTTTTATTATGACAGATACGGTCTTGTTAATTAGATACGTGCCAACTCTGTTTTGGATTCATCCACACACATGAATCTACTATAGTACGAGCATATAAATCTTATCAGGATGTTATGGATCCTAGGCCCAACTGCTGGCTTAGTGAGTTTCATAGACCTAGCCAAGGCTCGAGCACAGACATGAGCCTGTTGTCACTGGGCTGCATTTGGACATGAGCTCAATGGTGATCGTGTGATGACCCACTCAAGCGGGTTGTCCGGTGGTTATGGATATGGACTGACACCCATGGATCTCGTTTAGTCCATGTGAGCCAAATGTGAATTGCCCCCAAAGGGGGGTTGGCGAAGTGGGATGAGGCCTTGGCCACTAGTCGGGTGGTCAAGGTTCGATTCTCATGGGCGTTTTCATTCTGCGCAAGCCGATGCCTAGTATAAGCTCTGAAGGTAGCCTTAGAGTTTTAGGCCATCAGCACAACGACTGTAAGTATGGCAGGCTGAGCCAGCACGACCAGGCCTTCATGTCGGCTGTGGTTTCTTCGGGATATGAATAAAAAAAAACGGAATGTGAGTTCACAAGCTCGAGTTGAACAAGCCTGAGTTTGAGGTGGTTCATTTATAAAGAAATACATTGTTTTGCAGGTAAGGCTTTGTTTGGGAGCATATAATTGTAGGTGATTTGCAGTTTCTCTTAGCGCTTTCATGTAGGGGTGGCAATCGGGTCGGGTTGGCGGGTCGGCATACCTCAACCCGAACCCGACCCATTTATTAAATGGGTAACCCGACACGACCTGCCAACCCGCTTAATAAACTGGTTGGGTTGGGTAAACGGGTTGGCGGGTCAGGTTGACGGGCGGGTTGGCGGACGGGTTGGTGGGTTGGGTTGGCGGTGACCTGCCCGCCTAACCCATTTATTAAACGGGTCAGTCGGGTTGGCGGGTTGGCATACCCCTAACACGAACCCGACCCGTTTAATAAACAGGTTAGGCGGATCAACCTGTTTATTAAACGGGTTCATTTTTGCCAAACCCGAACCCACCTAAGAGGCGGGTTGGCGGGTCATGTCAGGTTTTGCCACCCCTACTTTCATGCTCTCTGCTGTTAGGGAGCAGTGGTATTGCTAAAACAATAGATTGAGAATGGAGTTGGCAACTCCAACACCGCTTTTCGGCCAACACCCTGATCCCATCATTTTTTAAATATAATGAGTTTCATCTTACATTCAATCCTAAGAAACCCCACGCTGTTTCAAATGATGGGATCAATGGCCCATTTCAACGCCACATGGAAACTATATTTTGGCATTACATGGATCGGATTTTCCATCTCAATGGAAGGCTCCCAAATAGATCATTAATGTAATAGGATTTGAATGTTGCACCTGACTTGTTTTAGAGAAAAAAAAGTCATTGTTAAAAAAGAAGAGAACACCAAGATTTAAGACTAGAAAACTATTTCTAGCAAACCTAACATTTTATTCGTTTTAATTTTATACATGTGAAATCAAGGTTGTTAAATGCGATGAGGCGAAGTGAGGCGTTGAGCCTCTTATGAAGCCAGGCGTAAGCCTCAAGGCGTTGAAGCGTAAGCTTCATGATCAAAACAATAAAATATATAATATTAATAAAATAATAAAAATTTTAAATAAGAACCACTAATAAACATCAATATACACTAATCACCAAAAGAAAAAGAGACAAAAATGAAGCACAAGAACAACCGTGTAAATTTCAATCGAAGATCAATATAAGGCTGAAAAACTACAAGCCGTTCCCTCAATTTAAGCATCAAAGTAAATCGAATTCGGTCAATTACACAAAAACAAGAGGCTCATTTTCTCGTCTCTGATACGATACCAAAAGAACACCAAGAACTAACTAACGCTTACAGAGAAGAAAACAAATAGCAAGGAAGAGGAAAAAGACAATTGCTTGAAACAATTTGCTGCCCTCGTTAGGGAATTGGAGGAGGACCTTGGCCGATTCGAACGCCGATTTGAGGGCGACGAGGCCAACTACGACATCTAGGCCGACGACACCGTTCCTCTCCCTCAGCTCGTCGAAGAGAGGGCTCAACAACTTCACCCTCCCCGACAGATCGGAGGCCTGCTTCTTCAAGGGGCCGCGACAGCTTTCCAACACGGCTTAGATTTCCCGGACGAGGTTGATCAACGACTGCACCACCTCCCTCACCTCTGATTTTGACTCCATTGCCATTGATCCGGAGGAAAACGTTTCCCAACCTCCCATTCCTTCCAAATGAAATCGAGCACAGTGTTTGGGGATTCCTTCCTCTGTTCCGAAAGGGGAGGGAGCAAAACGAGAGGAAAAGATCAAAGAACTCTTTTCTTGTCCGCTGTTTGGACGGAGCAGGGGGATGAATTCCAGGAAGCCTTGTTGATGGAAAAAAATGGAGGTATGGGAATTGGGAGGAGCGAGGGGAAGGTGTAGGGATATTGTTGTGCTTGCACCAGACTACATGATGCACACACCTTAGAAGCGAAGCGCGCCTCGATGCGAGGCATGCCCTTCACCCATGTGAAGTGTACACTTCAAGCCTGCAAAGGCCTCATACAATGCCTCAGTTCCTTGATCTTGGGCTTGGCGTTCGCCTCTAACAATATTGGGACTAAATGAATTTATAAGAGATAAACTAAAACATTTATATGGCAAGCTAGGGTTGGGTAGACCACTACCAGATATACAATTATACCATTTGGGTTTTGAACTTGGAACGTCCCAACAACGTGACAATGACATGCACTAGATGCTCTTTTCCATTTCCTCTCTTTCTCTCTCTCATTATTGGAGCCCTCTCCTTCTTCTCTGGGAGAAGAAACGGAAGGGAGAAGGCATACACCTAGGCTGACAGACCTCCTAGAGGTATTGCTACTCTTTCTCTCTCTTTTCTTGATTCGTTGATCGGTTGGATCTGTCTCTTGTTGATCCACTTTTTGTGATGTCTCTGATTTTTTTCATTTTTTAATCTCGATCACGAACTTCTTTTGGTTTTTTCTTTCTCGGCTTGTTTTTCGTGTTCAGATCATTGCGAAATGGCGGTTCTCGTTAGGGTTTTGGATAGTAGCAGTTTCTTTCTGTTTTTTTCCTTATTTTATCTATTGCGATCGGGAAGATGTTGTTAATATGCGTTTTCCAGGGGCGCATCGTTTACACCTATATGGTTTTTCTTTCATAAATGGTAGATTTGTTACTGTTGTTGCGTTGTGGTGACGATGCTTCGAGATTTAGGGTTTTGCTGGTTGCAGGATTGGCTTGCGTCGTCATTCCGTGTTGTTCTATTGAAATTTTGAATGATCTGTGAGAGTATGATGTTATTTCGAGTAGATCCGTGGTTGTTACTGTTGTTGTTGTCTCCTTTTTGTAAATGATCTGATAGTGATGTTATGATGTTTGTGATGATGATGATGTGATTCTTATTTTTCTTGCTCACTTCTGGGTTTTCATGGCTATATGAGAGCATGCTTTCTGCAGAATATGTGCTAATAGGTTGAAATAAAACCTTAATAGCTAATGCTCTCAACTCAGGTGTATCACCACCATAAAAATGCCACCAATTAAGGACCATCATTATAGGATTCAATGCATTTATTCTTGCTGCATTTCAGTTAAATCTTTCACTTCTTGATGCAAATGCCACAAGTTGTGACCTATATAAAATATAGAGAGCTCTTCATTTCCAGCAGATATGACTTCAAGCGCGAGCATTGCACCATCTAAGATATCATTATCCTTTTTTGTACTTGCCCATCAGAGCAAATGAGAGTAAGATTTAGTGAGTGTGTTAGACCCATTGAATTATATCTTGTTATTTCAAAATTTTAGCCAAGATTCAAAAATCTGGTTCTCTTAATATGTAAGGAGGTAACCAATGATTTTTGGTATGTACATAATCTCACATGTTCCCTAAGTCTTGGCAAATTTTCAAAATTTACTGATTTTCGTATGGGGAGATAAAAAAATTTCACCCAAACCCCCCTGTCTCATTCTATACCAGACAGAACCTTAGCATGCTTTGTTGTTCGTGTTTAAAAATTTGTATCTCAAGAAATCTGTGGAGTTTCACCATGAAATTTGTACACTGTCTTCCTACACCCATCCACAACCTACTGTCCAAATTTTAGAATTTTTGAACATCTCTACCTAGAGATAAAAAATTAGGAGAGACCATGTTTGCTCACCATGTCCACACCCTAACCTACACCTCAAACTGTGAAAAGGTCAACGTAAAAAAAACATAACTCCCAACCTAAATAAACATAACTCTCAAGAAATACCAATCATGAAAAGGGTAGAGGAGACAAATCTAGGTGATCTGAAAATGGGTATGAACATAGTCATCAGAGGGTGCTAACTTCATCCAGAAAGCACCAGCTTCCCAACTATGTAAATCACAATGATCAGCAAAAATAGAAATTAGGCTATACGTGAAGAAAGAAATGAGGTAATAACCGCATATAGGAAAACAAATGCCAGAATCCATGACATGCTGCAAACTCTATGTATTTCAGGAACACAAAAGATCTTTTCGGAGGAGGAAGCAGTCGGGGTCTTAATTTGACTTTTATATTTTCCTACGGTGAGTTTTAATATCTCAGTTATGTGTTCTCCCTAGTTTGACGCAGATACGTGGGCTACGAGCAGGGGCCAAACCACATTCCATATTCCACACATTAAGAATATCGTAGGGAAAACACTTGTGACACAAAAGATCAGGACCACTCAATTGAAAAGAAGAAGAAGAAACAATTGTGGAGATGTTATTCACTATTTTGAGCAATAAGAATGCCCTTAGACTAGAGGTTGAAATACTCAATTGTGGAGATTCAACTAGGCCAATTTTAGCAAACTGAATGCAAAATCAGGAAAAGTAATTTAGAGATCTATTCAGAAAACATGCTCTCATATAGCCATGAAAACCTAGAAGTGAGCAAGAAAAATAAGAATCACATCATCATCATCACAATCATCATAACATCACTATCAGATCATTTACAAAAAGGAGACAACAACAACAGTAACAACCACAGATCTACTCGAAATAGCACCATACTCTCACAGATCATTCAAAATTTCAATAGAACAACACGGAATGACGACGCAAGCCAGTCCTGCAACCAGCAAAACCCTAAATCTTGAAGTATCGTCACCACAACGCAACAACAACAACAAATCTACCATTTATGGAAGAAAAACCACATAGATCTAAATGATGCGCCCCTGGAAAACACATATTAACAACATCTTCCCGATCGCAATAGATAAAAAAAGGAAAAACACAGAAAGAAACCGTTACTATCCAAAATCCTAACGAGAACCGCCATTTTGCGATGACCTGAACACGAAAAACAAGTCGAGAAAGAAAAACAAAAGAAAAAACCTATAGAAGTTCGTGATCGAGATTAAAAAATGAAAACAAATCAGAGACATCACAAAAAGTGGATCAACAAGAGACAGATCCAACCGATCAACGAATCAAGAAAAGAGAGAGAAAGAGTAGCAATACCTATGGAAACCTATTACAGCTTCTCCTTCCTCTAAATGCTAAGATTCAATGAACTTTTCGTGACGTCGTAATCAACGAACTGCCTCCATCACCACGATCCGACACCAGACCATTCAATCGGTAGGAGCGACTAACAATGAGTAAGGATATAAATGTACCTGAATATAGTCATTGCTGGTCGGTAGAGGTCGCCGGACGTTGAAAATGTCGTCGAAAATGGCATCGTAAAGGTCGTTGGAGAAGGTTGCCAAATCGGCTGAGCGAGAGAGGGAGGAAGAAAGGGCTCGAAAGAGGCATGAAAAAAAAACCTAAGCCTCTTTTAAGTTTTATTTTTCATGACTTTTTAAAATTTTAGATTTTACCCTTAATGGAAAAATTCTTTCTTTTAAAAAAAAGGGTAAAATGGTAAAACGCTAATGCGTACCCCATTAAAAGGGTACACATCCCCCTTTAATGGGGTACACATCTTTTTGTTATAAGCATGCGTTTCTCCGTGCATTTTGAAAGCACCGCGTTCCGCGCTTTTGAAGCACGTATCGGAGAAGCGTGCTTCCCCTATAGTATAGGCGCTTCCGGTAACTCTGGTTAGTACCCAATTCCAATCCAAAAAATAAATCTAACTTGTTTAGCCCATATACCCTCTAACTATCAAAATTGTGACCTAACTGACAATCATAACTAGACTAGGAAGAGGGTCAGTTGGACTGACTGAAGTTCCTCCCTAACTAGATTTATAACATACCAAAAACATAATTCAAAAATAGGAAACCTACTTAGGATGGACCCATACACACTTTTTGGGAAAGTGTAAAAAAGTAAAAAGGAGGGTGGGACGTCCCACCCTACCTTGTTGGAAAGTAGGGAAAGATGGGGAGACACCTCCTTGTTTCCTTTTTTTTGTCTTTCCAATTGGCCCCCTATGGGCCCCACTAATTTGACGGTCTCCTCCTTCCAAGTTGGTGCCCCCTATAGGCTCCATAAGCCTTTATTCTCCTTTCTGGTGTGAAGATGTGTTCATTGACTTTTCTTCTATGAGAAGAGCCACATTAGTTGCCACATCACCTCCATAGGCATCACTTTGACTTGGAAAACTCCATTGACTGGATAATTTGACTTTTGAATCCAAGAGCAAGGATTTGACATTTTTTCTAGAGTTTGAACTGTGATATGCAACCTTATAGTGAAAAAAGTGTCTTCCAAGTGGATTTTAGGTGTTGTTCACAAACACATGCACGATGACCCGAAGAGAAATCATGAATCACATCGGTTGTGAGGAAGGCGTGAGATTACTTACAAGCATGGCATGGATGAGAACGGACGAGGGAGTCACTATATGGTTTATTTGAACAGTCCTTCAGAGTGCTTCCCACCTATTTGAATCACTTGATTAAAGCTAATCGAGTATCGCTAGGGTACATTCAGACCGATCAGAAAGATCTATTTAAGTACATGTTTTTATCATTTTGTCTATATATCGTTGGGTTTTTGAAAGGATGCCCTCTAGTTTTTATGGTAGATGACATATTTTCTAAAATGAAGTTACATTGGTATATTTTTGTTGACCCATAGTTATGTGAGATGTTTTTTGGTGGCATTTGTAGTTGTGGAAAGTTTTATAGGACGACTATTAGACCCACTTTACTATATGGTACAGAATGTTGGGCTGCCAAGAGACATCATATTAAAAAAATGACTGTAGCTGAGATGCGTATGCTTAGATGAATGTGTGGAAATACAATAAAAGATAAGATTCGGAACGAGGAGATACGTAAAAAGGTAGGCGTTGCACCCATTGAAAATAAGATGAGAGAGAATCGTTTACGGTGGTTTGGACATATTCGGTGAAGGCCTAATGATGCTCCAATTAGAAGGATGGAGAAATGGGAAAATATATTAGTTAAACGAGGTCGGGGTAGGCCTAGGAAGACTTGGATGGAGATGATAGGAAAGGATATGAATGCTTTGAACCTCACCGAGGACATGGCATTGGATAGAAATGATTGGAGAAGAAGGATTCATGTGGAAGACCCAGAATGATTTTCTTTGTTGGTTCATATCGCCGACCTCAATTGTTTTGGGATGAAGGCGTAGTTGTTGTTGTTGTTGTTGTAGTTGTGGATAAGGAGACGAAGGATTTATAAGTGTGGTTTTTGAATCATGCGAAGGAATAGTACTCTGTCTTCAATGATTATAAAGAGAGATTATAACTTACAATTATCTAAGATAGACATGCAGGTTTAACGTATGATGTCCCCCACACATGGCTTATATGTTATATTGGATATTGCATAAAATACTTGACGAAGAGCTTTCTTAAGAAATTTAGTTTACCACTAAGCACACTTTGCAAAAAGAAAGTCTTGGAAATGCCAATATTTATAGTTCTCGTATTCTAGTGACTTATATTCTATGAGGATGTTATATATGCATCTTATGGATGATATATATTGTTTTGTAATTTTTACAATTATTTAAAAAACTGTTTTTCGTTTTTTGTATTTTACTATTTTATATTTGTTTATTTTTTAATAAAAATGAATTTTAAATGTACGATTCACAAGCCAATCAATTCAATTCTATTCTGAGATTTTTTTAAGAATCTGATTCACCTATTGATCGATTTTAACAACATTGGCAGTCTTAATCCTCCAAAATCCCATACTTCTAGTCTTTGACTTTCCCAACCCTTCCTGCTCTCAGATCCAAACGAACTTTTGTTGGTAGCAGAGACGCAAAGAGACAAGTCAAAGAAGAAAATCACAAAGGGCTCGAAGGGTGCTTTCTCAAGGTGTGATCTCTCTCTCTCTGCTTAAATCCACAACTCCAACCCTGAATTTCAATCCTTCCCTTTTCTCCCCTTCTTGTGGATTTGAGTTTTTGATGGATCAATTTCATTCGGGTCTTCTATGTAGAGTTTTGTTGGGTTTTATTTTGGGTTTTTTCATGATCTCTTGGTGGTTTCTATATATATATATGCGGGATTGGATCTTCTTCCCATGGTTTGATCATTTGCGTGAACGTATTTGCCGTATTTTTTCATTCTTTCTTTGTGATTGTATGTTTCTGATTTCTATTCAAATGCATCTCATCCTACAATAGATGATGAATCCATTTGTAGTATCGAGATGCTCTTTCCTAATTTTTCCCTCATTTTATTTTTTTACATTTTTCTTCTTGATTTTTTTGGGTTTTAAAATTTTTCCAATTTTTATTTTTTAAAAATTTGTTGTTATTTAAGTTTCTAAATTTAACAAATCAATTTTTAAAATTAGCCTTTTTTGTTTATTTTTTCATTTTCTGGTATGTTTATGTTATTTTTTTATATTGCAATTTTTAAATTAAACAAATTCAGTTTTTAAAATAAATTGATTCAGTTCAGAATTCAATTTCGACAACATTGTTCAAAAATATGCATCCATGTCCCAATGTTTAATTTCTTTATCAAAATTTTCTTTACCAGAACAAGTCCTGAGTACTCAAACAAAGATTTATTAGTCCAATGCTAATTGTCTGCCTGTTCAAACACGAAACAAAAAAAAGGTTAATGACATCTTGTTCAAGGCAAGCTTGTCTTGAACCAGCAGTCCTCAACAAAAATCAAACACACCCTTAATGTTGGACATTGCAGATTATCCTAGCTTCTTACTGTTCTTATGATTTCATTACTTTGAAGGTTGGATTTATGGCCTGTTACTAGTCTTGTACATGGTCATGGTTTATTTACTTGTTTAGTTGCCTGTTTAATGACACGTTTATATGGATTAGATAGACACTACCAGTAGTCTGTCTGTTTTTTTGTTATGAATATCTTATGTGCTTTAGATATTATGCTAGTGTTGGCATTAAAATACTCATAAAGTATTCTTGTAGTGATGTTTCACAATAAAAAAAACTGATTATTTCTGTATAGCCATGAAGAACCAAGTTTTATTGTGTGAAGGGCGGTTTTTTGGCTCATGCGACAATTAATTTTTACTTAAGAGTTAAATGTTATAAGTTAATTTAGTGAACAAAATTACAAAAACCAGGTTTACTATGATCAAAACAACAATTTTCAGATAACCAGGTTCCATTCAGGTTAACAATCGTCATCCAAAAGGAAAAACCAGGTTTTCAGAGTGTTTCAGAAATCAAGTTTAAAACCAGGTTATCGAAGCTTGTCGTTGTCATCCAACAGGGCCTTGCTACTGTATCTGTGCATATTAGGTTAGCACTGTCGGAATGTGCTTCGAATGTAAGTGTTTACTGACAACGAGAAACTGAAGAACATTTTTGGTTTTTGGTTTGCAGCGCAATCAAATACAAAGTGAAAACGAAGGGAAGGTACTTTGTGACATGGCAGCAAGTAACAAGTACAGCATCATTGTTCCTACCTACAATGAACGTCTCAATATCGCACTCCTCGTCTACCTCATTTTCAAGCATCTCAAGTATTCATCTATCCTTTTGTCACTTGATTCCTTCATTTATTGCGATCTTTGTTTTAGTTGTTTGGTTTCCCATGGCTGATTCTGTATCTTTTTTTTCCCTCGCGATTGAGAGAGAAAAACTGATGTTTTTTTTGTGTATGTAGAATTTGTGTTCCTTTGACCCCAATTTCAGTAATGTTTTTATTGTGCTTTATATGTCTTTCTTATATGGAATGATGCTGGATTTTTTGTGTATAGTGTTCTTGTCTAAATTACTTAGTCTTATGCAGATGGGATTTAATTGTCTTGTTGCACACATGAAATTTCTAACCATGCCATATAAATTTGAACTTCAGCCAGTGATTGAGTTTTTGATCTGAATTGCATGACTGATCAGCCAGTGATTGAGTTTTTTTTATCTTAATTGCATCACTGATCAGTTATGTGAGAGTGCAAAATACTTTTTGGCAGGTATCCCTGAAAAAGATGCATGGATATTCTTTCTACCAAAAACATTGGTGTTGAGGCCAAGAAGTCCAGCTACTGAAAAAATATTTCTATTAATTTTATGGTATTTTATTTCCTTGAAACGAAGAGATACGTAAGAAGGTAGGTGTTGCACCCATTGAAAATAAGATGCGAGAGAATCGTTTACGGTGGTTTGGACATATTCGGCGAAGGCCTAATGATGCTCCAGTTAGAAGGTTGGAGAAATGAGAAAATATATTAGTTAAAAGAGGTCGGGGTAGGCCTAGGAAGACTTGGATGGAGATGATAGGAAAGGATATGAATGCTTTGAACCTCACCGAGGACATGGCGTTGGATAGAAATGATTGGAGGAAAAGGATTCATGTGGAAGACCCAAAATGAATTTCTTTTTTGGTTCATATCGCTGACCCCAATTGTTTTGGGATGAAGGCGTAGTTGTTGTTGTTGTTGTTTATGGTATTTTATTTCCTTGAAACATGAAGTAGACCCATAAGATGGATTACCCTATACTACAGTCACTTGTTATTGTATCAACTACTGTCATGTGATTCTTTGAAGGACATGTTATGTTTGCTTTTATAACCAATATGTCAATAAGTTCACAAAGGAAAATTGCCACAAAAGTGTCCTTATTTATCCATAGCCCTAGTGAAGTCTTTTATCATAGGACTAAATGCTAAAAGCCTAAAACTCATTTGTGGCATCCTGAAGATGTTCCTTCTCAATGCCTTTGTTGCATGATGCATGTCATAAAAACCACTCACATAACTTATCAGAATGAGGTTTTTATTAAATTTCAAAAATTTTCTTCATTTTTAGGTGTCACACGTGGTTGTAGCATGCAGAGAGAGAGAGAGAGAGAGAGAGGTGTATATTGAATTTATGAAAACCAATTAATGTTTGCCTACATACCCAGTGGGAGTCGAACATGGGATAAAGGGGTCTGCACCTTCTCCCCAAGTTTGTTACTATAACGCCTCGAAATTTAACCCAAATTTTTAAGGAAATTTAATTTTTTTTATAACAACAAAAATATTCAAATTAACCAGGTTAAACATTTCAGGCACATTACAAGAATCATCAAAGCAACTAACATTCATTTCATTTCTAATAAAAATTTAAAACATAATATCAGAGTTTGGAATAACTAAATTACATAATTACAATAACCAAATTAACATTTAACATCCCGAGAACACAATATATCATATATTCTGATCCACACACCATCCCACAACCGCTCTTTATCTTTTACTCTTCTCCTGAAAAATAGTAAAATAATTTATGCCAGATTACAACCAGTCTGCGTAGGAGAATAATATGATTTTGCAGATATACCATGTAACAAGCATGTAATGTAATTGATTAGCTAGGAATCATAAAGTATGATACTAAGCATGACATAATTGAACAAGTAACAGAGAATTCAATCCATTGCATATCACAATGCTAACTCACTAACTAGTACAACATGAATAATTACATGATCAAATAAATAATCACAAGTTTAAATAATTCATAACATGCTCAGTAACTAATAACATGTCAAGTCACAGATTTTCACAATATTTTATCTAAGTGATAGACACAAAAATGTTTAATTTAAGTTTTTCTTGAATTATCCTGTGGGTACTCGCATGTCAAGATAATCGTAACAGAAGAGAACATTTGGGGGTATGCTTGATGATTTAGTAACCCGAATGTCTAACTGAAACTGAAATCTTAAGGGAGCGGTTGAATAATCGAGAGAACCTCCCAAAGGCCCAAACAACAGGATACATCCCTAACTTCTGAAGAAGAACGTGGAGCTACCGCATAGGACAAATTTAGTAGTCCGAGTTCCTTAATTCCGAGAACTGGGGACCAACGAGCCATTGCTGCTTGAAGCAAGAAACACGTCTCCGAAGTTGTGTACCACCTACCCTCTCCAAGGTAAGCCCGAATCTCAGTGGGTTGATCTTTTGTTAAATTGGTATTTCTTGATTTGTCAGGGTTTTTTCCTGATTTGAACCTAGTAGCTCAAAGACACTAGAGTTCTTCAAATTTTTTTGAATCATACCACAGTCGTAGACTCGTAGTAGATCTCCAACCGTTTCTACCTTAAATAGGCATGTTAACCAACCTTTGTCCATTTAATTGTGCAGACCTACCCAGAGTGCTCCGGTACCTTTGAACCGTCAAGCACGATTGCCTCAGTACCTTTAAACTAGTCAGGCAAAAAAATATTCATATATGTTTGAATTTACATCTGTATTCATTTTGTAATTTCGAGGACTAGCGTGTGACTCTGGCTTGACACTTATGTGCCTACCATCAACCGACTCGCAGGCTTAGTTAAGAGATAAACTCTTTTCTCAATGGTAAGTTGCCACAACCTACCATTAGGTTTTACACTTGCAACGTCCCAACTCCTGGTGGCGTGCGCTGGCAGTTCTTGCCAAATAAGCGAAACCCAAGTTACTTCTCTTAAAGCATCATAGTGAGCACATGCTTAATTGTTTTTGTGTAAACCCCAAGTTCGTGAAGAAAACTGTATTACAGCCTTGCTTCATTCTTATTTAGGATTTCAGCAACTACATGTATATTTCTGTGCACTATCATGTACAATTGAATAGGTCATAATCTGAGTGCATAAGTGCGGCAATATACAACCAGAGACATATATATATATCTATATATATATATATATTGGACCTGAAGTAGAATGTGCAGACACTTTCATCATGAAAGTGCATGTTTATGTGTGCGTAGAGGCATGTGTGGGAAGATATATTAGGTGCTGAAAATGCAGGCACATGGCTGGATTTACAAAAAAAATGTAACACCTATCACTGTGGTTTCAAATGCTAAAAATGAAGATTGATTTTCAGTATGTATGAAGATGCAGAAAATGCAGACATACAATTGGAATTAACATCTAAAGACACAGACACATGCTTATTATACTTTGATTAACCAACTATGCATTCTGTACATTTTTTTTATGCTATAAAAAATTGACATGTGCTAACCCACAATCTGGAACACACGGTAATCTGAGTATTAAAAATTTAGAACATGCGATAATTTAAGTAGGGGAAAATACTCAGAACATGCAATAATCTGAACATTACAATGTTAGCACCTGCGATAGTTTAAGCAAGGAAAATAATCAGAACATACAATTATAATTTCAGGACATGTGGTAAAGTTAGCATGGAAAATAATCAGAACATGCTATAATCTGAACATTAAAATGTTAACACCTGTGATAATTTAAGCAAGGAAAATCAATCTCATAGCATAGGTTTAAGGAATCTGACCCTTAATGAATTTAGTAGATACTGATGATAAATAACTCCAACTACAATTTAACCCATATCTTCACCCAATGCTAGAGTGTGATTATGTACAGAACAAAAATAAAACTTCAAAGGTACTAACACGCAAGATGCTATTCCAGTCGCTGGACAAACAAAAATGTTCAGGGGCAACACAGAGGCCACAACTTGTAGTTACTGGTGTGCATTGAAGATGCATATCAATACATCCTTGAAACATTTAACACAATACATCGGAGGAACCCTACAAACCCAAAGTTAGGTTAATCAGGTAATTCCAAGCTGATTTTTCCTAAATTCGACATAGGCCCAACCAATAATATTTGCATATGCATGCAGAACCGTATTTACACCGGTTAAGCCCACGTAAATGGGCTGAGCAGCACTAACTGGCATGCTTGAGACATGCACACTGCAGAAACCACCGTAAAAACCGAACTTTGAATCACAAATCCCCAATTTGTTATCGATTTCCTCCTCCCCATTGCCTTGAATCCAAGCACACTTCACGCTGCTCCGTGAAAACTACAGAGAGAGTACTGAGGGAGGTAACGAGAGAGAGAGAGGAAAAGGGGAATACCGAGAGGGAGAAAAAGGAGAGGAAGATAGGTTTTAAAGAGGTGAGGGAGAGAGAGTTGGAGGCGAAATGGAAAGAAAATCGGGGAATGACGAGAGATCGTGGGGGAGAGGGGTCGATTACCCATCCTCCCTCATCCACATCCGGCTGCGTGAATGAGATTTCACACAGCCCCTCCCTTTTTCACCTTAGGAGTAAACTTCGATTTTAGGTTTTACAATTTTTTTCTCACCACTTAACGTGTTTTAGTTTTTAACAAGTGTATTTTTTTTCATGTTTTTGTTTTAACGCCCCATTGGGTGCGGGTTTGGTTCGACCGAACTCGTGACCCGTGACCTACTTATTGTTTGGGTCCTCCTTTTGGAACTTGTCCTGGATCCATCCGTGGGTTCGAATTTTTTAAGGTTTTATTAATAAAATTTCAAATAAGGATCCAACTTAATTTATATGGATTTCAAGTAACTTATTATGAATCCAAGATCCGTTGAGTTCATAAAACCCCATAAGAAAAATCCGGATCTAAGGATTCGAACTTTCTTCATACTATGATTTGGACCCATGGATCCAAGAAAATTATTCATAGATCCAAATTACACTATTGTGGATTCCAAGCAATTTTATTTTGGATCCAAGGAGAATTTTAATTGGATCTTAACCATATTTAAATCTCTGGTGTCCAGGATATAAATGAAATAATGTGGGTCCAAACATCGCATAGGTTATTACGGATCTTAATAAAGTGTTGTAGGTTCAATATAGACAATTTTCTGGTTAACATTTGATTGAGACTTCATGGACTTACTCGATTCATCGTGGATCTAATATCAAATTTGACTATGATATTGAGGATCCAGAACCCGATATCTGATCCATTTGACCGAAATCTATTATTAAATATCCAATTTAAGGTTGGCGTTCCGATATCTAAGATTCGAATGAAATATCGAAGTTCCGAACAAGATATTAGGGATCCAACATTGAAGATCCAACTAGGATATCCGAGATCCAAATACGAATAAACAAATACGACACTAAAAATATCCTTGTACCAGCTTAAGGATATAAATTTCAAGTTTATTTATCTAATAAAATCCTTCGGTATTACGGTTACCACTTAAGCAACTCAGGCTCGGGTCACTTAATGGGCCCATCCCCAGCAAAGTAAACCCTTGGGGGGGGGGGGCTTACTTGATGAGTTTAACCCGCATTGCGTTCCACATGTCCAGCATGTGTCTGGCGCAGCGAGTTCTCTGAAACTTGTTCTTAGTTCTGATTTTTATTTGTTGTTTTTTCAAAGTCTTGCTTTCGCCTTCAATCGCCTATGGATTCTTTTTCTGCTTCTCAATCTGGCGGACACGGGTGCGGCTTCGGACACGACCTGGACTAGGTCAACGTCGAGTCAGACTCGGTCAATGAGTCGAGTTCGAGTACATCCTTGTTTTGGACTCGGTCATAAAATGTCCATTTGTAGGGTGAAAAACTAAAAAAAATGTTTTTTTAATATTTTTTATTTAAACAAATATATAAAAAAGGCTGTGTTATGCACAGTCACAGTGCACAACAGTGGATTGTGCTGTGTGACTGTGTTGTGTCTTTGCATTATATATATATATATATATATATATATATATATATATATATATATATATATATATATATATATATAGCCGAGTCCCCGTGTTCAAAAATTTTAAAATCGCGCCACACCCGTGTCGCACCCGCACCCATGTGACATAGGTAACAATTCATTTGACTTGAACTCAAGAGCATTATTAGTACGAATAATCTTGACAAGAGAATGAAACTGAGTATTTATTTCAATGACAAAAGACATAAGAATGGAGGCAACCTCTGGCCTTTCTTTTATTAAGGAAACCCATGACAATCTAGAAAAATCATCAACAATAACTAAGTAATAACGACACTGAGATCTACTAGGAACTCTGCTAGGTCCCCATACATCAGCATGCAAAATCTCAAACAATCCTTGACTCGTTGGACTCTGACTAGATGGAAAGGAGCTTCTGTGATGTTTGCCGAATTGACATGCGTCACACTGGAATGAGTCAGACTTAGAAATCTGAGTAATAAGTCTACGAAGCTTTGGCAAAGGAACATGACCAAGATGGAGATGCCACTGATAGGAACTAGAAGATGTTTCAGACAGAGAATTCGTAGACACCACCCTCCTCATGTCCTCCACCAATCCTATTCCCCGTCAGCAAGTCCTTAAAAATACAACACAAGATAAAAAATCACCCTACAGTTATGCTCCTTAGCAATACGACAGACAGACAGTAAATTCTGAGGAAATAAAGAAGATGACAGACATTTGTCAATTGAAGTGTGGGGGATATAAATATGTTTCCTTGGCCTATAACATGAGAATACCTCCCATCCACAAGTATAACATTGCGAGGTTCAGCAATAATATGTAACTTCGAAAAATTATAGGGAGTCCCACATAGGTGTCTAGAGGCACCTGAATCTATAATCCATCTACTACCTTGATAACTCGGGCTATCATCTGTAGAGCATGCAACATCAACAACATGCATAGGAGCACTCGAAATAGGAAGCCGGTGAGACAACAATTCATCGTACTCTGCACGACTAAGGATAACTGGATCGCTTGAGGATGTAGTGGTAGTCTCTGCCTCGAGTTTAACAACTTGAGCCTTGGACACATTTGGTTTGGGCGATGGAATAGGAGGTCGACCAGTCTTATCCCAGCACCTATCTTCAAGATGTCCGAGTTTACCACAATATGTACATTGAAGCCTTCCTCTTCCTCCTATACTGCGACCGAGACCTCTACCTCGAAAATTCAAGAAAGTACCTCTTCCACGACCTGAGGAGATAGCTAGAGCTTATGCCTGTGATTCTGATTGAGTCTGAGGAAGAGTGATGACAAGCCTACTCAGACGATTGTAGGCTTCTGCAAGAGTAGGAACATCAAACCCGGTTAGCATTTGAACTTTGGCAACAGAAAAATCAGATGATAACCCAGTAAGGAACCGGGCAACCATAGTCTGCTCCTGATGGGTCTTTTGCTTGGTGTAGCATAAGGGTCTGTGTGCATTCAGCCTCTTAAAGGCAGATTTAACAAAAGCATAGTATTGGGCCAAAGTCTGTTCTCCTTGCTGCAGCTGGTAAATTTTCTGCTCAACTTGTACAATACGACTCACATTGGTTTCATGAGAATACGTATCACGAAGATTATCTCACATTTGTTTAGCTGAGGTATAATAAATCAGTCCATCGGCTATATGCGGCTGTACACTATTTATTATCCATGACATCACAATGTCATTGTCTTCATCCCATGTGACATATTTTCTGGTTCTTTTAGTAGGCTCCAATTCCAACAGAACATGTTTTTTTTTATGACCCGAAACCGACATCATGAAGGTGCGAGACCACCGTGCATAATTAGTATTATCTAGCTTAACTGAAGATCCATACGAAAATGGATTCGCAAAGGCTTTATATTCACAGACTACCCTCTCTTTTTGGTCATTATCTTGAGCATGTGACTGAGCCATGATAATAAAAAACTTGCTCACTAAGAACAGCTAGACAAAAAAAAAACCATAACTCAGATATTGCTGCTCAACAAAGAGACTCTTACGCAGTTTGCTTCTAGATCTGAATAGCGATCAGATCATCATTTAATTTCAACGGTAATGATCTGATCACAAACATTCAACAACGATAAAAACAATATCAAGACAACACCATTCAGATCCAATCGCAGTCTTCAGATCTGCGTGCTTCTCATTATGTGTCACAATGATCAGACACAATCTGGAAAAAATACCTCTTTTTTTTAATCCACGAGCAGATCACGATGATCAGTGACACCCACTTCTACTTCACCCTTCACGACTGGCAGGAGCCTGATCACGTTAAGCAGCCAAGGCCCCTGAAAAGAAATACCTTTTTTTTTCAATCCACGATCCGATCACGATGATCAGCGACACCCACTTCTACTTCACCCTTCACGACTGGCAGCAGCTTGATCATGCTAAGTAGCCAAGGCCCCATTCCACTAAGCAGCAACCTGATCACGATCCACGATCTCCCACTTCTTCTTCACCTTTCACGACCAGCAACCTGATCACGATCCACGATCAGAATTTTTTCACGAGCCGATCACCCACTTCTTCACCCTTCACAACCATCAGCATCCACGAGCAACGGCAGCAGCAGCAGCAGCGTCATCCCAGAAGCGAGACCCGCTCTGATACCATGTTGACGTTACCAGATTGGTGAACTTAACGTGAACAAAAGAAGAAAAGAAAAGAGAGAGAAAGAAAAGAGAAGGAGAGAGAGCTCGTGTTTCATTAACCCTAATCACCTATTTAAATAGGTGATTAGTAATATTACACGTAGGCATACGTAATTGTTCTAAATTACGTATGACCACCTCAAGTATGTGAATATTGCTTTTAACCAAAAATGGAAATTAGAAAAAGGAAAATGTATTGGGTGAAGGGGGAGAGGGGGTTGGACGTTTCGTGGACTGAGAGAAAGGAAAGAAAGTAAATTATAGAATACGTACACCAATGTAAATAAAAAATTAAATGAAAATGGGAAAAACAATGTGATAAAAATAAGAACAATAATAGTTGTATTCTTGTGATTGGTTACAAAGAGGGATTCGGTCACTTGCATTTTAGTGTTCAACTCCAATATATGTATATATATATATATATAGTGGGATGTCTTTGTATGACATTATCTCTTCTTTTTCATGTGTAAAATCACACTTCTGTGCAACATGAATACCCACTTTTCTGTGCATGAAGCATGTGACATTAAGATGTATTTGCCCATGTACCTTTGGGTCATCTAGTTATTATTTGGCATGAAAACCAAAAGAGTATCTATCTTGCAGGAAAGCTTTTACTTTCTTGCTGCATTTCCGTGCATCACCTCACAGTGGTTATGATGTTAGGATATCTTGCAGGGAGTGCTTCTACTTTCTTGTTGCATTGCCTTGTAGCACTTGACAGTTGTTATTACATCGACATTACATGTCATGTGTTCTTTGTTGCAGTGATGCATGCATTTGCTTGCTTGGTTTCTGCTGAAATGGTTATAATTTTGTGAATGTTTTTCTAAATTCTGTCTTCTATGGAAATTGTAATAGAAATATATGATCTCTCAAGCTTTAGGCATGCATGAACACCGTGTATAGAAATAATTGTTTTGCTTCTTTCTTCAGGGATTTTGATTTTGAAATAATTATTGTGGATGATGGAAGTCCTGATGGTACCCAAGATGTGGTAAGACAGCTGCAGCAAGCTTATGGTGAAGACCATATTTCAAGTGCTTTCAAACATTCTCATCACAAATTGAAGTTCCTTGAGTTGCATAATTAACTTTCCAGCTTTTCCTTGTTTTAGTTATTACGACCAAGGCCAAGGAAGCTTGGGCTAGGTATTGCTCTAATCATTTAATCCTCAATTGAGTTGACCAAAGTTAGTATCTTAACCTTGTATTGTTGTTAGGAACTGCTTATTTTCATGGGTTGAAGTCTGCATCTGGGGATTTTGTTGTAATCATGGATGCTGATTTGTCTCATCATGTGAGTTTTCTTTTCCATGTATTTGCAACTTAGAGTCATAAACAATGTGGTTTGGTTCTCTATTTCAGAAGCTTATCAAATTGGCATCTGAAGCTCCTTGTTTTCTGTTTCCTTTTCCTACAGCCTAAATATCTACCAAGCTTCATCAGGTCAGCATATGCATGATATATTCCGTTCTTGTGTCATGAATTCTTTAATTGAGATTAGACTTTCTCCTCATACCTTATTTTGTAAATTCTTACTCTCTCTCTCTCTATATATATATATAAGGTTAATCTAACATTAAACTAGTATTTAACATAAGATGGATTCAACATTATAAAATGACTAAAATACCCTTAAAAGAATGACATTTTTTAAAATGCATGGTTACTTTTTGGGCATTTTATCTCTTTTGAACTTGGAGGGAAATAAAAGGTCAAACACCTTTTCCAAAAAAGTAACTTTATGAATCTATCAAGTTACCTTTATGAACTAAAAAATTAACCATGCATTTTTTTAAAAATGCCCTTCTTTTAAGGGTATTTAGTCAATTTATAATGTTGAATCCATCTAATGTTAAATACAACTATAGTTTAATGTTAGATTAATCCATATATGTGTATGTGTATGTGTATGTGTATGTGTATGTGTATGTGTATGTGTATGTGTATGTGTATGTGTATGTGTATGTGTATGTGTATGTAGTAATGGTTACTATCCTCATTGGTAAGAAACCTCCTAGTGGAAAAATGTAATTTTTTATTGTATCCCTTTTTTTTGTACATCTAACCTTCTAGATGTGTTCTACATATTAAGTTCAGTGGAAAGTGACCCTTGGATCATGTTTTACTGACATAAATGTCAGATTTTACGAGGGTTGAAAAACCAACGATCTGCATGTAATGAAATATGCGGAAAAGCAAAGAGTGCACTAGGCACTTACAACATCCACTAATGAACAAACAACAAGGGCTAATACCCAAACCCACAAGAGACAACACAACATAAAAATATAAATGTCTCTTATTGAAAGAGAAAGAGCTCTCAAGAGTGAAAAATACAAGAGGGGTTCACCCCTATTTATACACAAGGGAAGGAGAGGGGAAGGGCCAAGAGGCCTTAAAAGGAGAGCCACATAGGGGGCTCCCCATGTAGTCGTTGGGAGCCCCCAACGGTCACAAATGTGACCGTTGGGGGCCCCATCGACTACATGGTGGGGCCCCTTTTGTGTGAGCAAAAATAAAAAAAATAAAAAAATATGATTTACAAAAAATAAAGAGAAAAATAAAATAAGAAAAACAAGTACCCCTATCGGGTACTTGTGAAATGACAAAAATACCCCTATCGGGTATTATATATATATATATGAATTACATGTATTTTAACACCCTCCCTCAAGCTTTACGGGGATATAACCTAAAGCTTGTTAAGAAGAAACAAAAACCGAGGAGCCGCAAGAGCCTTAGTGAAGAAGTCCGCCAACTGGTACTCTGATGTGACGTAAGGTAGTGCTATAGTTCCTCTTAGGTATTCATCACGAACGTAATGGCAGTCCATCTCAATATGCTTAGTACGCTCATGGAAGGTGTGATTGCTTGCAATATAGATTGCGCTTTTGTTGTCGCAACACATCTTCGAAGGAGTAGAGATGACAATGCCCATATCACTGAGGAGGCTTCTTAGCCACACAAGTTCCATGGTTGTAGTGGCCATAGCACGATATTCTGCTTCCGTCGAGGACAAGGATACTTTGTGTTGCTTCTTGCATCTCCACGAAATCATAGTCACCTAAGAAAACACAAAATCCGGTAGTTGAGACTCGGTCATTGGGATTTCCTCCCCAATCTGCATCAGTATAAGCAATTAAATCAAGTGACGAGGCAGAAGAAAGAAAAACTCCCTTAGTTATGGTATTTTTGATATATCTGACAATCCTTAAGACTGCACTCATGTGCACTGTTGTAGGTGCATGTTGAAACTGACTGACAGAGTGGACGGCATGAGCAATGTCTGGTCGTGTGATGGATAAGTAGGTTAGAGACCCAACAAGTTGCCGGTAGGGAGTAGGATCCTCGAGAGGTGTTCCATCTTCCAACCTTAATTTTGCATTGATGACTTCTGGGGTTTCTGTCTTCTTATCATCGGAGATACCAGATTTGGAACAAATGTCAGCAACAAGTTTCATCTGAGAGAGAATGTACCCTCGAGGAGAGTACGCCACTTCAATTCCTAAAAAATATCTTAAGAAACCAAGGTGAGACATATTAAAATTTTCTTTCAAAACCTTTTTAATATCATTAATGCCTTGCTCATCACTTCCTGTGATGATCGTATCATCAACATAAAGTAGTAAAATAACTACTGAAGACCCTGCACTTTTCACAAACAAAGCAGTGTCAGTATAACATGAACGAAAATTCAAACTTGTCATTACATTACTAAATCTATCATGCCAAGCCTTTGGGGCTTTTTTTAAACCATATAATGCCTTTTTAAGTTTGAGAATCTTATTTTTACCAATACATACTCCAGGTGGGGGATCCATGTAAACTTCTTCATTTAATTCGCCATTTAGAAATGCATTCTTAACATCGAGTTGATAGATAGGCCATTTTTTCACTGACGCAATAGCAATAAGAGTCCTAACACTAGTCATTCTAGCAACAGGTGCGAAGGTTTCTTCATAATCTATTCCATATTCCTGAGCATATCCTTTAGCTACTAACCGGGCTTTATAACGTTCTAATGAACCATCACTCTTGGTTTAATTTTGAAGACCCATCTACATCCTATTGATTTCTTTCCAGTGGGTAACGAAGTTATTTCCCAAGTTTTGCTTTTTCAAGAGCACTAAGCTCTAAGTTCATGGCTTCAACCCATTGGGGAATATCTTTGGCCTCATTATAGTGTGAGGGTTCATGAAATGAATGCAACGCAATTAGGCATGCTCTATATCTTGGAGTTAGGGACTCATAGGAAACAAACCTATTAAGAGGATTGGAGATCCGACTGGATCTCCTTAAAGAGGTTTCTTCTATGTTGGATCCTTGAGAGTATTTTTCTAAGGCGCTCATCTGAGAATGTTGACCACGCCTAACATATGTTTGGATTGGTCTATTATTCTCATCTATAACATTATCAAGAGGAATTTCCTCTAGGTCATTTAAAGACACATTAGAGATTTCCTCTTCTTGAGGAGTCTCATCTTCTTGAGATAGAAGATCAAATAAAAAAGTATATTCACTTTCATCAATATCTTTAGTTTTCACAAAACCATTTTCATTTTCCAAAAATGTTACATCTTTGGATACATAGAGTTTGTTATTTTTCAAGTCAAAACATCTAAAACCCTTTTGATTTTCTCCATAACCCAAGAAAACGCATTCAATAGCTTTAGGAGATAATTTGTCCCGTTTATGAGTAAGGACAAAACATTTACATCCAAAGGCTCTTAATCTATTGAAGTCGGGTGTTCTTTCAAATAGTTATTCGTATGGAGATGTATTTTGTAAGGATGAAGATATCATTATATTTATTAAGTAAGTTGAGGTTAAGGCCGCTTCGACCCAAAAATTCTTTGGAATTTCTTTGGAAATAAGGAGTGTCCTAGTGGTTTCCATGATGTGTCTATGCTTTCTTTCGGCCAAGCCGTTTTGTTGGGGAGTCCTAGGACACGATCTTTGATGACAAATTCCATTTACTTCTAAATAGTTTTGAAATTCATTTGATAAATATTCTCCACCCGAATCAGATCTAAGAGTAGAGATATTACTTGAAAACTGATTTTTAAGTATCATATGATTTTTTTTGAAAAAGTCAAAGACTTCGGATTTTAAATTGAGAAAGTAGATCCATACATACCTAGTGTAGTCATCGATGAAAGTGACGTAATAGGAGTACCCTCCTTTAGACATGACGGGAGAAGGACCCCAAACATCCGAATGGACTAACTCAAAAGGTCTTTTGGACACAAAGGTTCGGTTTGGAAAAGGAGTAGATTTCATTTTGCCAAAAATACAACTCTTGCAAACAAAATGTTTCTCATTATAAAATTTCTTTCCAAATGGAAAGGAGTACATTTTTTAGAAACTTGGATGTCCAAGTCTTTGATGCCAAATATCAATATTTTTATCTTGGACATGGTTACAAAAAGAGTTAGTGGGGAGTTTCAAGTTGCTCATGTAATAGAGATCTCCCCTCCTATGGCCTTGCCCAATCAGCTTCCCGGACCGGAGATCCTGTATAGAGCAATCCTTAGTTGAGAAGGAGATTTTACATCCATGATCACATATTTGAGCAACAGAGAGGATATTTAAATTAAGTTGAGGTACAACTCTCACGTTTGGCACAAAGAAATCTTTTGAAAAGTTTAAGGTTCAAAAACTTTTTACTTGTAAAGATGTACCATCGGCAGTTGAAACATAGGAGTTTTTATAATTATTACATAAATCGGAAAACTCATTTTCAAGAGGGGTCATATGAAAGGAAGCTCCAGAGTCAAGGATCCAAGATGACATACCTGGAGGAGAGGAGGAAGCTACGGCGGCACCCGAAGTTGATGGAATCTTGAGTAGAGTTTGTAGTGCTTCCGATAGTTGAGCAAGAGAAAAAGAGTCCTTTCCTTTGATTGCTTCCTCTTTCTTTTGAGTAGCTTCTTCAACGGAAGCAACCTTATTTTTCGGTGCTTCATTCAACTTAGGGCAATTAGGTCTTATATGACCCGGTTCTTGACAATGATGGCAAATGGCTTTTCTATAATTGCCATTATAGTTATTTTGTCTTCCAAAATGTGGAGGTTTGTAAGTTTTCATGTGGTTGCCGGGTTTTGATACGGCCAAGACATCATCTTCTCCTTTAATCATGCCAAAACGGGTTTCTTCTTGGCATATTTCGGCTATGGCATCTTCCAAGGGAAGAGGCTTTGATCTATGTAAGAGGGAGGATCTAACTTGCTCATATTCGGGCCTAAGCCCATGTAAAAATTGGAAAAAGTGTTCTTTTTCCATTTGTTCTCTTCTTAATTCCACATCTATACTAGAAACCCATTTTGGTTCTAGTAAAGATAGCTCATCCCATAGAGGGCCAAGAGTGCTAAAGTAGTCCCTAACACTCATTTCTCCTTGCTTGATAGTTCGGATTTTTTCTTGAAGAAAGAATTGACGAGCAAGGTCTTTTTGGGTAAACATACCTTTCATGAAGAACCATGCTTCATTTGCCATCCGAAATTTGGCAATGTTGGCGCAAATCTTGAGCTCCACATTGTTCATGAACCAAGCAAGAATCTTGGCATGCTTACTTTCCCAATCTTCTATTTTAGATTGGTGATCTTCAATGGCCTTGTTGCGGGCATCTCCTTCAAGAGCTTTCTCTTGATCACCTTCCATCTTAGTTAGTTGAAGTTGCGGTTCCGGAATAGTGCCCATAACGTATCTCCAAAGCTTTTTCCCCTTGAAGTTGTTTTCCATGGCGGCGGCCCACATCATGTAGTTGGAGCCATTGAGCTTGAAGGAGAGATCAATCTTTTGTTCTCCTTCCATAATAATCACTTACAAGAGGATAAAAAGAAGAGAGATATAACAAGAAAAAAATATAGCTACACAACTAGCTATATTAAGAAGAAGAGCATACACAAGGCTATGATACCATGTAATGAAATATGCGGAAAAGCAAAGAGTGCACTAGGCACTTACAACATCCACTAATGAACAAACAACAAGGGCTAATACCCAAACCCACAAGAGACAACACAGTATAAAAATATAAATGTCTCTTATTGAAAGAGAGAGAGCTCTCAAGAGTGAAAAATACAAGAGGGGTTCACCCCTATTTATACACAAGGGAAGGAGAGGGGAAGGGCCAAGAGGCCTTAAAAGGAGAGCCACATAGGGGGCTCCCCATGTAGTCATTGGGAGCCCCCAACGGTCACAAATGTGACCGTTGGGGGCCCCATCGACTACATGGTGGGGCCCCTTTTGTGTGAGCAAAAATAAAAAAAATAAAAAAATATGATTTACAAAAAATAAAGAGAAAAATAAAATAAAAAAAACAAGTACCCCTATCGGGTACTTGTGAAATGACAAAAATACCCCTATCGGGTATTATATATATATATATATATATATATATATATATATATATATATATATATATATATATATATATATATATATATATATATATATATGAATTACATGTATTTTAACACTACAATGTACCAAATTTTCAAACCACAAAAAAAACATATTTTACATCAATCAACTATGATTCAAGGGTTGATTCCTACTATTTTGACCATATTGAACACATTCATGAGGTCAGATTTGGTCAAAACAACCTCCCCCCATGAGTTCCAACTAGGGAGTTCCTTACCCATGTGGGTCGCAAATTCTATCCATAAATATATATTTATTTATTCATCATTGTTATAAAATTATTGGATTTTTTTTTGTTAGCTTCACTGATCTGTCTTTTCATTTTGTTTTTCCAGGAAGCAGATGGCGACTTGTGCAAGTATTGTTACAGGAACCCGGTATGTAAGGGGTGGTGGTGTGCATGGATGGACGTTCATGCGCAAACTTACTAGTAGGGGAGCCAATGTGCTTGCTCAGACTTTTCTTTGGCCAGGTGTTTCAGATTTGACAGGTTCTTTCAGGTATAATACTCATATTGTAACCAAATTAATCGTAAATTATTTCCTGCACTCCTGGAGATTAATGCTTTTTGTCCCAGGCTATATCGGAAATCAGTTCTTGAAGATCTGATTACTTCCTGTGTGAGTAAAGGATATGTTTTTCAAATGGAAATGATTGTCCGAGCCTCCAGAAAAGGCTACCGCATTGAAGAGGTAGTGATTAGTATCTTATGGCATTAACTAAGGCAGTTCTCAACAGTGCGGTTGATGAAGACATTTCTGTATGTTTTTCTTATCTGTAGGTGCCAATTACATTTGTTGATAGGGTATATGGTAGTTCAAAGCTTGGCGGGTCTGAGATTGTTGAGTATCTGAAGGGACTTGTATATCTGTTCTTTGCAACATGACACTAGTATGGCAAGCTTTGCTCCTTATCTGTCATTTTGTGACCATCAAAATCGCTATTTGGTAAGTTTCCATGTTTGAAAGTTCATACCCAGCATTTCCATGGAACAGATCTAAGTTTTGGTGACCATAGCTTTTACAAAAATGTATGTTTGCCTTCATTTCTAGGCATTAGGCATATAACATTGTTCATGAAATGTGGTAAAGAAATTTTTTGAATGTAGTCCATTTTGTGCCATTTTTCAATGATACTGCTATTTTCCCACCTACTGCAGTTGTTCATACGTAGCTCCAGCATTATTTTCAATATCTGTTCTGAATAGTTAATCTAAATATTTGCTTTTCCTAGTTAACTTGAATGACCCCTGATTCCTTCTATTGAAGGATAGGTAGAATCATAGTAACAAACCTTTTAAGCGGCAATTTTTCGTTTCTCAAAAAAACTTGCAAGAAATTGATTTTTTTTATAAATCTTGCATTTTTGGCAAAATCTTGGCAATAAAAAAAATAAATTTTAAAATATAAAATTTATTTTTTATAAGAAAATATTAATAAAAATTATTTAAAAATAAAAATACACGTTTTTTTGTGATAAATAGCCGTTTAAAACATAAATATCGCGTTTAAATAGTGGTATTTATGTTTTTTCATAAATCTTGCGAGATTTTGAAAATCTTGCGGGAAATTGCTGTTTTAAACTTTCAGGCAATTTCTTGTGATATTATCGCAAGATTTTTATAAATCTCACGATATTTGTCACTATGGGTAGAATAACCAGGCAGTTCTTGCTAACCTCTGGCAACCCATTTAATATCCACAGCTTTACCCAAAAGTGGTCGCATCTGGCATTAGACATGGATGAACCTCTCTTCACCGCTATTTTGGTTGCAAAGAGTGGGTGGAGAATAAATTAAAATACATTCTAATTGGTCAGAGAGTAGCAAGGGCTCACATGTTAGATCCATCCATCAAAGCGGCTAGAAATGAAGCATTGTTCAGAGAATTTTTTCACCTCATGGTCTCTACTACCATTGAAGTCAAAGTAAAATTGACCTAATATACCATGTTTCTTGGAAAACAGTGAAAACTATTGACCTAATTAACTGCGTTTCTTGGAAAATAGTGAAAACTATGTCATGAGAACTGTTGTGATTGTGATATGCTTGCAACAATTGCTTCTTGATTGTGAGGCTCAGCGACTTCAACAACTTCTCTCAACCCCTGCCGAGTCAAGTTACTTTGCTGGTCGATTTTAGAGTGTATGGGCATAGGAAGCATAACCAAATCACCCATGGAATTTCAGCTTGTGAAGCCTGCTCCAGTGAGGGATAACCGCTCAAGTTGGAGAGTATTGGAATTATAAGCAAGACTCATCGTTTTCTCCCCTCATTTACTTGTCTTGGGAACCTGTTTTTTCTTTAAGGCTATCTGGAGTTTTCTATGCAAACTCTTTGGGTTCCTCTCTCATTTATTTCTTGTCCGTGAAAATGTAATAGTCCTTTTAGTTTCTCTATGGTAGGAATTTACTATGTAATTAAATTCTGGTTGGGTTTGAATGCTATATATATAGCAGCCATGTATCCTCATTCAGTCAAGTCATTTTGGAATGTTTTGAATCCTTTTGTAGCCTTCTCTTTCTTTAGCACCATTTCTGTGTGTGTTTTCACTCTAGAGAACAATCTTCTTCTCTAGTTTGTTATTTTGCTTCCAACATAGTGGTATCAGAACTAGGATGGCTTCTAACAATATGGTGCAACCACAAGTTCCTTGCTTTGCTGGAAAAAATTATAACAAGTGGAGTATTCAAATGAAGGCGTTCTTTGGCTCTCAAGATCTATGGGACATTGTTGAAAGTGACTTCGATGTGATGGACAATGTGGAGGACATCACTCAACGACAACAAACTGAGTTGAAAGAAAATCGAAAGAAGAACATTAAAGCATTGTTCTATATTTATCAAGTTGTTGATGAAGGCATTTTCGAAAGGATATTTTCGTCGGAATCGGCAAAGGAAGCATGAGATACTCTCTATACAACCTACAAAGGAGAAGACAAGGTAAAAATGGTGAGACTCTAAACTTTTAGAAGTGAATTTGATTCTTTAAAAATGAAAGAATCTGAAACGATTGAAGCATTTTTCAATCGAGTCTTCTCCATTGTTAATCAAATGCGAGTAAATGGTGAAAAACTTGAAGATCAAAGAGTTGTTGAAAAAATATTGAGAAGCTTAACTCGCAAGTTTGAGCATATTGTTGTTGCTTTAGAAGAATCTAAAGACTTATCCACCTTGTCCATTGATAGTTTAATGGTATCACTTCAATCCCATGAACTTCGTATAAAGCAATTTGATTCTCCTCCAATCGAGCAAACTTTTCAGACACAACTCGCTATTCGTGGTGGTGCTCAAGGACGAAGAGGAAGAGAAAGAGGATATGGAGGTGGTAGAAATCAAGAGACGAAAGAAGATGATTCTGATTCATCCTATTCTATGCGAGGACGTGGTCGCTCCCTCTCACAAGTTCTATGCTTTTATTGTCAAAAGTATGGTCACACCATAAAGTTCTATAGAAAGAGATTGGCAGAAGAAAACCAAAATGAGGTAACTTTCATGCATGAGAAAAATGAAATTCTTGATGATGATATCCTCTTTCTTGCTTGTGATACTAAAGAAGAAACACATGATGAAGTATTGTATATTGATAGTGGTTGTAGTAACCACATGACTGGAAACAAAAAATTATTTGTGGACTTAAATGAAATGGTCCAAACTGAAGTTAGAACAGGTGATGATAATAGACTTGCGGTCCAGGGATGTGGTGATATTTTTGTTAAAACTAACCTTGGCAACAAGCATGTTACCGATGTTTCCTATGTTCCAGGCCTCAAACACAATCTCTTGAGTGTTGGGCAACTTATTCTAAAAGGATATGATCTTCATTTCAAAGGAGAAATGTGTGAAATCAAGGATAAAAAAAATACTCTCATAGCCGAGGTGAAAATGACTCAAAACAAAATGTTTCCATTTATATTTCAAAGTGCAGTTCTTCCTTGCTTCAATACTATTAGTAAAGATCCATCATGGTTATGGCATCTTCGATATGGGCATTTAAATTTTAGTTCTTTATCTCTCATGTGCAAAAAACATATGGTCAGAGGCATGCCTAATATTCATCAGCAAGACAAAATCTGTGAAGGTTGTGTTCTTGGGAAACATCACATAGACTCTTTTCCTAGTGGAAAATCTTGGCGAGCATCAAAACCACTTGAGTTGGTTCATTCTGATCTATGCGGACCTATGCGCACCACATCTATTGGAGGTAATCGTTATTTTTTAACATTCATTGATGACTTCAGTCGGAAGACATGGGTTTATTTTCTCAAAGAAAAATCTGAGGTGTTCAAATATTTTAAGCAATTTATGACATTTGTTGAAAAGCAAAGCGATCTCTCTATTAAAGCCTTGCGTACTGATCGTGGGGCTGAATATATATGTCAAATGAGTTCGAGGAATTCTTGAAAGAGAAGGGCATTCGTCATCAGTTGACTACTCGGTACACACCTCAACAAAACGGCGTTGCAGAAAGGAAGAATTGCACGATCATGGAGATGGCAAGAAGTATGTTGAAATCTAAAGGTATGCCTAACATATTCTGGGCTGAATCAGTGGCATGTGCTATCTTCTTAATCGTGTCCCCACTAAAAGTGTTCAAGACCTAACTCCTCAAGAAGCTTGGAGTGGGCGAAAACCATGTGTTGCTCATTTGAAAGTATTTGGCAGCATATGTTATTCTCATATTCCCGATGAACGAAGTAGCAAGCTTGAAGATAAATCTGAAAAATGTATCCTTGTTGTGTATAGTGAATGCTCAAAGGTTTATAAGCTTTACAATCCAATCACCAAGAAAATTATCATAAGCAGAGATGTAAAATTCAATAAAGAAGAATCTTGGAATTGGGATGGCAAGAATGAAAATAAAAATTCACATTTCATCAATAAGGAGGAGAGTCAATCTCCTCCTATGAAGACAAGAAGTCTTCAAGAAATTTATGAAACAGCAAGAAGAAATCTTGAGGAAGATATGGTGAATTTTGCTTTATTTGCGGACGCCGATCCAATTACTTATGAAGAAGCACCCCAAGAAGAGAAGTGAAGAATTGCTATGAATCAAGAAATAGACTCCATCGAAAGAAATCATACTTGGGAGTTGACTGAGCTCCCAAATGGACATAAATCTATTGGCGTCAAGTGGGTATATAAAACAAAATTCAACTCAAATGGAGAGGTTGAAAAATGCAAAGCTCGGCTGGTGGTAAAAGGATACAAGCAAAGGTATGACATCGATTTTAATGAAGTTTTTGCTCTTGTGGCTCGCCTTGAAACAATTCGCATGGTGTTAGCTTTGGCTGCTTAAAGAAAATGGAAGGTCTATCAAATGGACGTTAAATCGGCTTTCTTGAATGGTCTCCTTGAAGAAGAAGTATATATTGATCAACCTCCGGGTTATGTGAAGAAGGATGAAGAAAACAAAGTGTGTCGATTGAAGAAGGCTTTATATGGACTAAAACAAGCGCCAAGGGCTTGGTATAGTCGCATTGATGGATATTTCTTGAAGAATGGTTTCAAACGGTGTCCTTTTGAGCATACTCTCTTTATCAAAGAAGGCATTCAAGGTGAGTTCTTAGTCATATGCTTATATGTTGATGATTTAATAATTACCAGCACTAGTGTAAGCATGTGTGAAAATTTCAAGAAGGATAAGATGCAGGAATTCGAAATGACTGACATGGGGCTTCTTCATTTTTTTTCTGAGCATTGAGGTAAAGCAAGCTGAAGATGGAATATTCATATCTCAAAAAAGGTATGCTGAAAATATATTGAATAAGTTCAGAATGGGGGGTGCTACTCCTCTTAATACTCCCATGAAAGTTGGATTGAAACTTAGCAAAAATGATGGTGAAAGAAAGATCGATGCATCTCTCTATAGAAGTCTTGTTGGTAGTCTTATGTACTTGACTGCTACAAGACCTGATCTTATGTTCGCTGTCAGCATGATTAGCAGGTTCATGGAAGCTCCTTCTAATACTCATTGGGACATAGGCAAAAGAATTTTGAGGTATGTGTGTGGCACTATCGATTATGGAATTCATTATAAAAGTGTCGAAGATTCAAGATTGATAGGATTTTGTGATAGTGATTGGGGTGGAAACAGAGATGATAGTAAAAGCACTTCAGGTTTCGTTTTTCACATTGGATCTGGTGCAATCTCGTGGGCATCGAAGAAGCAAGTTGTTGTGGCTCTCTCCACAACCGAAGCTGAGTATATTTCATTGGCTCTTTCTAGTTGTCAAGCTCTCTGGCTAAGGTGGATTCTCCATGAGCTGAAGCATCCTCAATGTGAAAGCACTCCTCTGTTTTGTGACAATAGTTCAACCATAGCACTCACCAAAAATCCAGTTTTTCATGGCAAAAGCAAGCATATTCGAATCAAGTATCATTTTATTAGAGACTTGGTCAAAGTTGGAGATGTCAATGTCAAATTTTGCAAGACCCAAGACCAAGTGACTGATATCTTTACAAAAGCATTGAAGAATGAAACTTTCAACAAATTAAGAGAGAAATTAGGTGTCGTCATAGTCTAGCTTAAGAGGGGCTATTAGAATTATAAGCAAGACTCATCGTTTTCTCCCCTCATTTACTTGTCTTAAGAACCTGTTTTTTCATTAAGGCTATCTGCAGTTTTCTATGCAAACTCTTTGGGTTCCTCTCCCATTTATTTTTTCTCCTTGAAAATGTAATAGTCTTTTTAGTTTCTCTATGTTAGGAATTTACTATGTAATTAAATTCTGGTTGGGCTTGAATGCTATATATATAGCAGCCATGTATCATCATTCAGTCAAGTCATTTTGGAATGTTTTGAATCCTGTTGTAGCCTTCTCTTTCTCTAACACCATTTCTGTGTGTGTTTTCACTCTAGAGAACATTCTTCTTCTCTAGTTTGTTATTTTGCTTCCAACACAGAGGACTGATCATCTCTACCACGTACCGTCCCTAGACTTTGTTGCTTTGTTTGCGCGGGCAATGAACTCATCTGCTTCCAGACCTCCAAACACAAACTCATACCTGCTCCCATGCACGCACATCCACAGAGAAAACAGCTTTTGCAGGTGAAAACACAATCATGGTTACAAGTTTGCTTATCTCAACGGGAAGTTGGTAAGATTGCCTGATCATGGAACATACGAAACACCTCCAAATGGTGGAATCTTCCTTTCATTCCTCGCTTGTCTAATCTAAACATTTCTGTCATATTGTATACACTATTGATGTTAGTAGGCTCAATTTTCTGTAGAAGTGAAGTGAGAAAGCCTTGATTTAAACCCTGCTTAATCCATCAAGCATGAAAAAAAAATGGAAGAGATTCCGTCCTAAGATTCCATCTGTTGTGTCAACAACTCCAATCTTGGTTGAAATGGGAGTTTCTGAGAGGAAGATTGGTAAGAAACATCAAATAAAGAGCATCAATGAATGCTAAAAATTGGAAAAAGAAAAAGCAGTCTAAAAGAGATCTTGAGTCAATGTAGGATGCATCAAGATGATGACTGTGAATGTAGAAAATATTCCATTCTTCTAAAATTGAATCCTTACAATCGATGCGTATATTGCATATAAGGTTGGTTTGAATCCTTACAATCAATGCGTATATTGCATATAAGGTTGGTTTCAGTGCCATCATTTTCTCTCCTAGGAAAGTTTTCATTGGAGGCCCATCTTTTGCCTCTGTTGCCTATTGAAAAAAACTATGAAAATGTCGAACTTAGCATGGGGAGTTGGAGTTAATTTCTGTCATCTACCTAAATGGGTATCATCAATATATAATTTTTTTATTTTACTCGGAGAGACTGTCCCAGGATCAGTGATCTAGTCACGCTGGCTTTGCCTGCCGTACTTAAAGTGTAAAACATGAGGGCGTATCCCTTGCCCCAGGGAGTCGCCATGCTTCAGCTTGCGTAGGGATGACACTCATGGTATTTGAACCTAGACCACCTGCCTAGAGGCCTAGGCTCCATCCCACTATGCCAAATCCCATGGAGAAGTATCATTAATATAAAGGGTATCACCGAGGTCAGGTTTGGTTCAGATCACCCAGACCTGATTTGAGATACTGGTACCGGGTCTGGACCTGGGTCCAATTGAACCCATCATAAGAAAAACCATACCCGAATCCTATAAGGATTACATGAACTAGACCTGGACCATACCCGATAAAATAATAATTTTTTATCATTTTTACATTGAAAATTTGCAGATCTTAGTCGAAACTCGGGTCAGGCCTGGGTTGTAGCATCAGCCACTAATGTACATCCTTTCCCTTTAAACTTGGATATTAAGAAGTGAAACTTTATCCGTGTAACAACCGAATTTTTTCGTTTGTTTCCTTTATAAAATAATGCGAAATGTGCACAATGGGCCTAGGATTCGTATTTCGGATCCAGGACCCATAAAGGGTCACATATATATATATATATATATAAATATAAATGAGGATAATGTTATTATAAAAAAATAAATAAATATAAAATTTAGTGTAGGGATCCACAATTGAATCCATTTGGATCCAACCACTGAATCCACATTTCAAGTCATGGATCCAGTTCACGAACCCAAATCAGCAGGATCCATTGACCCTGATCGTGATAGATTCTCGGACCCAGACCCGGGTCGTGCCCCGTTACTGTTAAGTGGTTAAAAGAAAAAAAAGAAAAAAAGAGGATCCTTTCAGACCCGGGTCGAATTCGAACCCGACTCGGATCTGTAACCCGCTAGGGTTTAAAGGGGTTGCGGGGTGAAGGGTTTCGTTAAGCCCTTCTTTTCCCCTTTTTTTTTGTGCCGCACTCCCTCCTTCTCACCTCTCGTTAAACAGCCCCAATCGCCGCCGCCCCTGAGCTCTTTAAGAGCAACGCAGAGGGGAGGGAGGACTCACGTTGCCGTCGCCTCCTCCTCTCTCTCTCATTCCCTGCGTGCGATGTCGGTCGAGGAGGGTGTCTCCCTTGCTTCCTTCCGTCCGGCGTACCTCGACGATCGTCCGACGCCGCTAGCGACCTCACACGACAGCCTACTCTCCTCTCTCTTGTTTGCGTGAGGCTTCGTAAAAAACTGACAAGTCGCGTCGCCTTCCATTTCATCGAAACCCTCCTCGAGCTCTCTCTGTCACGGCAGTGAGTGGAGCGACACCAGCCGACCCTGCCTTCACGTCTCCCGCCTTCGATCGCCGGAAAAATTGCCGGATAAGGTACGGGTCTTCTTGGAAACAAGGTGAGGGATCGAACAGGGGTTCGATTTCGTGTGTGTGGGTTACCGTGAATAGCAAAAACTATTATGCTTGCATTGCATTTTTGGCTTCTTGCAGTGCTGTTTCCAAACATGCATCTTTTTCACAACAAATTAAATAGTTGTAAAATGTTCTCCTGGAACTTACTTGGAAGCGCACCTCTTAACATACCAAAGTATTTTTTTTTTCAGAAATATTTGTTTATATTCTCTTAAGCTTCATTTGAACTTGCTGAAAATGCCTTCTATCATTTGAAAAGGGAGAGGAAAGAAACTCTGCTGATTTAGGAGTAGTAGCTGTGATTTTTTTTGAACTGCGGATGCTTTTTTATGAACTGTTGATGTTACTTGAATTATGGCCTAACTAGGCACTTTGATGCCCCCATATTGTGGTCATGCCTTATCTTGCCACCTTAAAGTTCAATTCCTTAGGCCATTATCCATCCCATAGAGCTACCGCCCGACTAGTCACCAGAACCTGCCTTGCTCAAATTCTGAAGGCCTTCTAAGCTCATGCACTTCTTGTGGTAGCCTTGTATTTCAATATGAACTAAGCATAGTCGTCAGGTTTGTGGACTATGTCATGAATATAGTCAAGTTGTTGGTATGCTAGGGGTTGGATCATTTGGGCTAAGAAGAACACCTGTGCACTAACAACTCTAAGTCATGGGTCATGGGCCCCGTGCCGTTGCCCCAAGTAGAAAACCTTGTAACAATAGAACTTACACTATCTATCGACATTGCTGCAAATAAAAAACATCTGCCTGAGATTTCTAATCTATTGACATTAAATGAATAAAATGAAGCAGGACTAACTATTTAAACTTGTTAGTAAGCATTAATGGGTCAATTGAATATCTTGGTGTATGTTGATCAGTTAATAGAAATTGTATACCTGGTGATATTTTGATTATCATACCCTCTTATACTAGCATACCCTGTTATCCTTTGATTAGATATAGTTGAACTGTATTGCAACAGTATGACCTGCTTTCGCCATACTGATTTTTATTGCACCATTATGAAGTGCTTTCACAACTATGATTTTCTTGAAACAGTAGGAATTGACTTCACTTGATTAAAGTAACATTGACTATGGGTTTTGTATTAGGTTACACCAGATCGTTTACCTTTCCCTAATTATGAATATTTGAGATACCTTTTCTTGAATGTCTTGTTCTGTTATTATGTTATTGCAAAGTTTGTTTGGTAGAGGTGCATACATGATATGAATGCGTGCAACCATGAAATGTCAATTTCTAGATCCGGTTTATGTGCATGTGTGTGGATGATAACACATGTTAGGAATGAAAGGTTTCATGTATCTACATTTATGAGACATGTTTAATTATTGTGCATGTATGGTTTGGTTTCAAGTGCATGTGCATATATGGGATCGAGGTGTATTGGCATGTATAATCATGCATAAATATTCTCATGTACTTATGAAATTTTGGATGAATGCGAGTGCGTTAAGTGAATACATGAAAGCACTTGCACATGGATGTTGAACACATGTATTTGGCAATTTTGCCCAGTGTTAGGAATAAAACACTATTTTGGTTTTGTTATGGGATGCATCGATGGCCTAAATGCACCATCATCGGCCTGGAGAGTCGTGGGTTTGGTTTCTTTTCACGTATGTTTTTTACTGCATCTCTTAAACCACATAAGATGGTTTGACACATTACTACATTATTCTAGTTGTTTATACGGGCTGGAGTCCCGTAAGGGTCCCCGCAAGGGAGGATGCGGGTGTTCACTTTACTTTTGCATATGGTGTTGCAAACCTAAAGAATTGACTTTAATAAAAATATAATGTATAAGAACAATGTAATATACTTTCTGGGATATCTCATCTGGAGTATGAGAATCTTAGAGATCCGGTCTTGGGAAGACTGTGAGGATACAAAAACTCCGTGTGCTGTAATTTTGTCTCTTAAACCCGATATTGAGGTTCTTTCTCCTGGCCACAGTTTTAGGGAGAGTCCGCCACTTTATCCGGGAGTGGTGTGTTAGTCACAACTGTGAGTTTATGGTATCACGGAAATGACACTTGTGGGCGTGGGGTGTCCCTTGTGTCTCCGACATTAGATGTGGAGGTCTAATGTTCCGATGGATGGTGTTGTTTCCTGATATCGGTCGAGGGCTAAGCTGGAACCCAGTAATAAAATACAAATTGTGTGCTAAGCTACCCTGAGAACCTACTTGACCTCGAGGATTGTACCCGTTTGGTGTATCCGCGGGCCACAGTAATTAAAAAGAAGAAATTAAGGTTGCGTGTATTTAATAGGGCATGCATATGGAAAGATGAAATTTAAATGAAAGATAACAAAAGGAATCATGCATTGCACATAATCATGCATTAGATCATATATATTTGAATTGCTTTCTATATCATGACATGAGATGGTGGTGATATGTAATATACTTCTTGAAAGTATGCTGCAAGGTTTAGCTATTTAGTTCTTGATTTATGGTATTGCTTTACTGTTCTTGACTGATGAGTAGATGCAATATGTCACATGTACGAGTTGTTAGACACTGCAAATGGTTATACCTGTACTCACTCAAATTATTACATGAAATCTTATCCATGTTCTTTATCTCACCTGGTTTCTTTAGAAGTAGCTGTGCTCAGAATTTCGGTTCTGACACTCTACTTTGTTGGTTTTTCACAGGAAATGGTGAACAGTGAAGTTGGACAGGCATCTGGGAATGGATGAGAGTCATACTTGAGCTTGACAGCTTCAGCAGGGGACAGAGTGGCACTTTCTTTTGTTTTAGTTCTTCTTACTATTTCAGTTGTTTCTTTATTTTCAGTCGAATAAAACTTGTCTCTGAAATTTACTCTTATTCATAAATAAATAAAATGTTTTGGATCTTATGGATGATCGTTGCAAGTTCGTTTGTGGTGTTTGGGCTATCCAATGGAAATTGGAACTGTGAGGACCTCGGGTCTCTGGGAAGGTTTCCACAACTCTTAAAAAAAAATATTATGCATTTTCAAGGGGTATGAGTTGGGGTCGTTACAATCCGGTTGTTGCATCATCTGCTTTATTATCTTGTTTCATGTAGCTTCCACATTTAAAAAATAATGTCGCGAACATTTGTATCTATTACAATGGGTGTATGGATGTAGTCATGTAAAAATCCATACATCTGTCACACAAGCAAAGTTATTTTCTCTACTCTCTAGTGAAAATGGGATGTAGCAATATCGTTAGCTAAAAGAGCCCCAAGGGGTTTGGCACAGTGGAAGGAGCTTTGGCCACTAGACTGGTGGTAAAGATTTCATTCCCATGAGTGTCAAACCCTTTGCATTAATGAGGGCAAGGGATAAGCCCTTGCCTCGGGTGACTCCCTTGGGGCAAAGGGTGCGCCATGGGTTTATACCATTGGAAAAGGCAACTTTAAGTATGGCAGACTAAGCCAACACAACTAGGTCTCGGATCTCGATGGTGGTTTTCCCGCCCTTTATAAAGAAAATAAATATAGTTAACTAAACATGTCATTCTTGTCTACAGCTGGCGAAGCAGGTTATATGCCGCCCCCGCCCCCCCACCCCGAAGACGTATTGTTTGATATAGTGCGTGTTCGGGGGTCCGAATGAGCGCCACATATATAAGCTTAGCATCACTTAGCATCAGAGTTCGGTGCGGTTGCAAAGACTTAAGTACCCTTTCCCGCGAAGAGACGATGGTTCGAGAAAAGGACAAAAATATCCTCCATTAAAAAAAAAGTGAAACGACAGTTCAAGATCCTTCATCTAGAAAAGTGAAAACGCCGGTTCTAGAATGATGTTAACTCTTCAAAGTCCAAACGTTCCATTTTTTTCCTAAGCAGTAAATTTTTGCACCATCTGCTGTAACAGGAGCTCCCTTTGCCATTGTCTGCTGCCACCAAACCTTCTTTTGCCATTGTCTGCTTTCATTGGAGCACCCTTTGCCATCGTCTGCTGTCGCCGGAGCACCCTTTGTTGTTGTTTGCTGCCGCTAGATCAACCTTTGCCTTCATTTGCTACCGCCAAAGCACCCTTTGTCGTCGTCTGCTGCCACTGGAGCATCCTTTGCCATCGTCTGTGCAGTGACAACATCGTTGCCACCATCGGCTGCATTTACCTTCTGAGTGTTTCTCCTCCACTGTTGGATTACCAAAACTCGTATTGTTTTGATGCGTTTTGTGTAAGGTTTTGTTATGCAAACAAATCGATTTGTAAATCTGAAATCTAAATCTTACAACTGATTTTACTATTCATGCTAAATAACATATATTTTCATACTGAAACAAATCGATTTATACCTATCCACCTTTTGGGCATCGAAAAATAGTTAGCATGATTTATTCTTATGAAGCAACAATGATTTATACGTTTGAAGCAATAATGATTTAATGAAATTACCATAATTTGTACTTAAGTTTGATAAATCGTACATCAATATTTACGCATGAAGCCCAAATGTTACAACGATATGTACTTATGAAGGTTGTGATTGCTACAACGATTTGTAAGTTTGAAGCAATAGCGATGTGTATTTATGAAGTTACCTCAATTTGTACTTATGTTTGCTAAATCTTACAACGATGTTTACTTATAAAACCAAATATTGTGATGATTTTTAATGTTGGTGATTGATTGTTTAATGAATGAGATAATTTGTAATATTATATACTTGGGGAGACGGCTATAACATATAATGATACAGTTAAATTTATGTGTTGTGCATGTTAGCAATGTCTAAAGCTCGTCAGACAAGAAATCTCCTACCATTCAATTTCATGAGACTTAATGAAATGATCCGCCATTCCCATCTATATGAGCGTTATGAAAGGTACCAAACTATATTGAAGATTGTGAATGATAAAGAGAGGGACAAAGCATTGAAATTATATTATGCAAAGCAATATCCATCAGATATTGAGGCTGAAGATCAAAGAGAGCATGAAAAAGAACTAAAGATGAAAAAGAAGAAGGATGACGAAGAAAAGGAAAGGTAAAGGAGGATAATGAAAAGCAAAGGCAAATGAAGGAGGAGAAGGAAAGGGAAAGACAAAGGAAGAAGGAGGCGGAGAGGGAAAGACAAAGAAAGAATAAGGAGGAGGAGGAAGAGAATGAAAGACAATTGAAGAAGAATAAGGAGGAGGAGGAAGAGAAGGAAAGGCAAATGATGAAGATGAAAGAGGAAAGGCAAAGAAAGAAGCATCAGGATGAGGAAGAGAAAGAAAGGCGAAGGAAGGAGAAGGAGAAGAAGGATGATGAAGAGAAGGAAAGGCAAAGAAAGGAGGAGGACGAGGAAGAGAAGGAAATGAAAAGGAAGAAGCAGGAGGAGGAAGAGAAGGAAAGAAAAAAAAAGCAAGAGGAGGAAGAGAAAGAAAAAAGCAGGAGGAGAAACAGAAGAAAAGGTTAAGGAAAAAGTAGGAGAATGAAAAAAAGGAAATGGAAAGGAAGGAAGTAATTGAAAAGCAGAGTAGGGAGCCGAAGGAGCGAAGGAAGGAAGAAGAAAGTCAGAGGATGGAGGGAGGGGATGAAGAGGAGAAAAATGTAACTAAGGTACATAAATCGATCCTGTCTATCATGATTTACTGTGATAGTTATTACTATGTATAATGATTAATCTGATAGCGATTACTGTGATAGTGATTACTATGGACGATTTACTGTGATAGCGATTACTATGAACGATTTACTGTTATAAGTATGATTATGTATAGCGATTACTGTGATAGCGATTACTATGTATAGCGAGTGTGCAACGATTATTATTTATAGCGATTACTGTGTACAATGACATGTAGAAGTACAAATAGGACTGATTTTGATTTGATACGAATAATATGCTATTTTGTGTTACAGGGAAGTCACAAGAGAAGTAGAGCACCAGGTGAAAAGCATAGAGGGCGATGTCAGTGGCCTATAGTTCTGTCATGGTATAGACAACTGAGTGAATATCAGAAGGATCGATTGCGAAATATGCACTTTGGCGGCCTTCTGGACCAGCATTCTTTTGAAACGTGTTGGAACACCATGACCCACCTGGTAAATAAGTGAAATAATAAGACGAACACATTCCAGTTTGATTCTTTTGGGATCACCATGACCTTAGAAGATATGGTGCGGATTACGGGCCTTAAGTGTCATGGAAGTACTGTCCTATTACAGGATTCAAACTATACCGCAAGGGACAAGTGCATGGCCCTTCTAGGAATGTTGATGGAAGACTGGAGGCAATGTATTTCTGGTGAAAGCAATTCCGCATCGATGAAAGTTTATTCTTTTCATAATAAATGGGAAGGTCGGTCTGCTACATGTGCATCTGAAAGAGATGACCAAGAGTTGCGCGACTTCCTTCTTTATTTTTTTGGACTTACTTTATTTTCTAATTTGTCTGGTTTGAGAATAAGTTACCCGTGACTGCAATTCTTAGAAGACTTAGATAAAGTCGACAACTATGCATTGTGTGCTGCTATGCTCGCACACTTGTACAGTCAACTTTACCATGCGAGTAATGGTATAAAAATCATTGTAGGGTTTTAGCCATTTGTCTAGGTAATTATTTATTACATATTTTGTAGTTGTAGACTAAGATAGTTGAAGGCTATATTCTTACTAATATATATGATTTTGTAGGCCTAGTTGTGGGAGCATATTGTCGCCTTGCATCCTCAGTATGGCCCTGCTATTTGTGATTTTCCAAAGATCAGTCGGTGGGCTAAAATAAATGTAAAGCAAGATAATGCTAAGTTCATTTTAGATGGTCTGTAATTAAATGAGGTAAATGGTTTAAAATCGTTTACAATCGTTTCAACATTTATCATTCATTAGTATAAATCGTTGAAATATTTAACATTCTTAAGTAATCATCGTTGCAGGATTTTTACTTCGTTAGTATAAATCGTTCTAATGTTTAACATTCTTAAGTAATGATCGTTGCAGAATTTTGTATTCCTTAGTACAAATCATTATCGCTTTAGCATTTAACTTTCGTTAGTGCAAATCGTTGTAATCGTTAGCATTCTTAAGTAATGATCGGTATAGGATTTTGTATTCTTTAGTATAAATCGCTATCGCTTTAGCATATAACTTTCATTAGTGTAAATCGTTGTAATCGCTAGCATTCTTAAGTAATGATCATTGAAATATTTTGTATTCCTTAGTATAAATCGTTATCGCTTTAGCATTTAACTTTCATTAGTGTAAATCATTGTAATCGTTAGCATTCTTAAGTAATGATTGGTGCAGGATTTTGTATTTCTTATTACAAATCATTATCGTGTGTAAATCATTGTAATCATTAGCTTTCTTAAGTAATGATCATTGCAAGATTATTTCTTCATTAGTACAAAGCGTTATTTTTTTAGTATTTAGCATTCGTTATTGTAAATCGTTGTAATATGTAGCATTCATTAGTGTAAATCATTTTAATACAAAGCTCTCATTAGTAACAATCGTAATATATTTAGCACTCGTTATTATAAATTATTTTAATATTTAGCATTCATTAGCATGAATAATTATATCTATACCTAAACCATAATCTCCAATGTATAGGTTGTGTGGAGGCCGTATGGAGATAGGGAGGACGAGGACCAAGAGGTTGTTGCTGAGACTGCGAGACTGTCTGCTTACGATATTTGGTTGTTTAGCAATTATGAAGCTTACTTAAGCTGGCTTGGGACAGTTTACCCCAAAGCAGCCTGTGGAAGTGAGAAGGAAGATGAAAAGTGGTGGGGCCAGGAACGTGACTTGGCACAATCACTTCAGGGAACAATTGTATAGCTGGAACAAAGGAGGTGTTTGTGCTATAGCGTATGATTATAAAGAACGACAATATGACCCCAACTATTTCAAAAAATATTGGAAACCCATGCATCAAAATCTGAAGATTGAGAATAAGCAACGTGGAAATGTTGGGAACCCATGCATCCCTCTTGTCCCCCATCATGTCATCTTCCAGCAAAGAAAATACGTCTATCTTATCCCTCCAGCTACAACAATGATTCCCTCAGTTGCAGTACACGATAAAGAGCGAACACAGCTCATAACTCCGGCTATAACAACGATTCCCTAAGTTGCAGTACACGATAAGGAGCAAACACAACTCACAAAAAAGAAGGTAGACTCCGCCATAAGGTTTGAGATGCTGGAGAGGGACAATAAGGAGTTACAAAAGCATGTGAGAAATTTGGGGAGACAAATGCGGTCACTGGTAGAGCTGATTACCGGTGGTTTTAATAAGATCGCGAGAACCAAGAGGCCACCGAGGAAAGAGAGTCCATCAAGAAAAAGAAAGAGACGATTTATATGTCAAAGTCCATCTGAGTCATCAAGTGCCACTGAATAAACATTATATGATTTTTTTATCTTGAGATTTATTTGTTGTAATTCTATAATTCTTTGTTATAATTCTATAATTCTTTTTTGTAAAGTGACATTCTATAAATGTATAATTCTTTTTTTAATAAGCGTAACACACAAGTGCCACTGAACAAATCGTTATAATGTTCGACCTTCATTAAAAAAAAAATTAAATAAGCGTTTAGCATTGTGTACTGCACAAATTATGAATTACTTTTATGAGCATTCTTTATATCACGATTTATACAAACATTGATAAAATAATAAAACAATTTGTATATATAAACACTACTTACTATCGTGATTTGCTACATCACATTTTGTACAACCATGCCACAAAAACCCATCAAATAATTGAACCAAACCCGTTTGAATATCCTATTGCGATTTGCCTTTACGAGCTTTGTCTAAGCAAACGATACCTTTCATCACAATTTACACAAATCGATACGTTATTTAGACTTAGTAAAGACCAAATCGATTTAACTTCAAATATACAGACATTATTGTGTAAATCGCGATGGGACAATATCTGGTATAATGATTTAGATACATTATATGTACACCGATTTGTCTTATCGCGATTTACACTGACTGATAAAAGGCGAATAAATACAAATCTACTTAGAACCACAATTCTTTAAGTATCATAATATAATAATATTTTTTCTCTAGTGATTTGCTTTTATGAGCTATATCTATGTGAACGATATGTCCATCGCGATTTACACAATGACTGATTCATAAAAGGCGGCAAAGAAAAACAATAAACAAATCGAGTTAACTTCAACAATACATTACAACCACCTTTATTTACAAAATATATGAGTATTTAGTTACAATACATGACCTTCGCTAGTCACTGGGAATGATAGAAGGCAAATCTATCTTCCAATGGAGGTCCTTATCTCTTTGCAAGTTTTTTTTGCAGCACATTTGTACCTTTTGATTATGCATATACTTGTTCCCATGTGTTCCTCCTAATGTATAAGAGTTGCTTGACTTTTCCCATGCATGGACTTTTTCCAAGATATGCAGCTGCCCTTTGACATCCACTTCTACCAAGTATCTTAACATCAAAATCTAAATTACCATTATGTGCAACTGCGGATACATCCTCTCCAAGAAAATGAGCTCAAAATGATTCTATGTGCAACTGTCTATCATACAAAATATCTATGCTTGCTCCGGTATGACAACAACGATGAACATCAACATCACCCCTTGTTTATCATGTAGAATATCTATGCTTGCTCTGGTATGCCGGTAATGATTGAAGATGATTATGGTCATTATATTCTATATAAGCTTCGATATACTTCATGACAAATAGGTCACAGTCGTATGTGTCATGAATATATCGATGTATACACAACAGATAACAACCATAATCATCATCGAAGATTATATAGATCTTTTCTCACGACATGAAACAACTGCGTCATCAGCATCAAACCCCATCTATCAAGCACAGGTAGAAGGAACACAGAAGAACAAAGAAGAGAGAAATATACAAGGAAAAAGAAGAATAAGGAGAAGAAGAAGACAAAGGTGGAGGAGAAAAAAGAAGAAGAAGTTGCGCTGCCGCAGAAAAGAAAGAAGAAGAGAGGTTAAATAGATTAGGGTTTTAGACCTAGACAATGGGTCGGGTCATGTAGGGTTTTACATAGAATAGGGTTTTACATAGATCTATATTAGGGTTTTACATAGAATAGGGTTTTCCATAGATCTATATTAGGGTTTTACATAGAATAGGGTTTTACCCACGTGTACACAAATCAACACGACATTTAGACTTAGTAAAGTATAAATCGATTTACAACTTGATATAAATATTTAAGTAAAAGTTGCAAATCGCTATCACTGTTTTATAAATCTATCACGATCAATACAACAATTGATATAAAGTGAAAACGATTTGTCCTATAGCGATTTGCATTTATGAGCTTTGTCTATGTGAACGATTTCCTATCATGATTTACGAGTTAGGGTTTAGGGTTTAGGTTTTTGGGTTTTATGTTTTAGGGAATGAGGTTTAGGGTTTAGGGTTTAGGGTTTAGGTTTTATGGTTTATGGTTTATGGTTTATGGTTTATGGTTTATGGTTTATGGTTTATGGTTTATGGTTTATGGTTTATGGTTTATGGTTTATGGTTTATGGTTTATGGTTTATGGTTTATGGTTTATGGTTTATGGTTTATGGTTTAGGGTTTATGGTTTAGGATTTAGGTTTAGGGTTTAGGGTTTAGGGTTTAGGGTTTAGGGTTTAGGGTTTAGGGTTTAGGGTTTAGGTTGTAGGGTTTAGTGTTTAGTGTTTAGGGTTTAGGGTTTAGGGTTTAGGGTTTAGGGTTTAGGGTTTAGGGTTTAGGGTTTAGGGTTTAGGTTGTAGGGTTACGTTGTAGGGTTTAGGGTTTAGGTTTAGGGTTTTAGGGTTTAGGGTTTAGGTTGCAGGGTTAGGGTTTAGGGTCGTTGTTTGTCTTTGTGAACGATATTGATATATAATATCGCTATTGAAGAGCTTTGTGTTTTGGGTTTTTGGCTTTAGGGATTGGGGTTTAGGTTTAGGGTCGATAAGCTTTGTCTATGTGCATGATATATCTTATCACGATTTACATAATGACTGATTAATAAAAGGAGAAAAAATAAAACAATAAAAAAATTGAGGCATTGTTTAGAATAGATAAAGTAAAAATTGAGGTTACTTCTTAAATACAAATCGATTTATAACTTGATACCGATTTAAGTCACAGTTGAAAATCGATTTCACTGTAACGATTTGTCGTATCACGATTTGCTTTGATGAGCTTTGTCTATGCTAATGATTTGTCCTATTGCGATTTTCGCAATGACTGCTAAAAGGCAATAAAGAGGATACAAAAATAAATCAACACGATGTTTATTGGTAATGTGAACGATTTTCCTATCGCGCTTTCTCAATGCGAATGATATGTCAAGAAAAACAATAAATAAATCAACACAATGTTTAAACTTAGTAAACTATAAATCAAGACTTAGTTGTAAATCGATTTCACTATAACGATACGCGCTATCGCGATTTGCTTGATACATCCTATCACGTTGACTAGTTTTATAAAAAGCAGATGAAATGATATTTTTTAATTTAATTAATATGTAATGCAATTTATTTGCTCACACTTTTTGAAAACTGGCAGTATTTTTTTAAAACTGGCGGTATGTGAAACGACGTTTCCTTTATATATGAATGACACGTCACACAAGTTTAGGACGGTGTCACTTCACTTTGCTTCGTGAACAAGAAACAAACGAACCGACGTTTCCTTTATAAACAACTTGTTTATGAATCGAACATATAACCTGCTTCATCGTAAAGGGGGTATCGATGATGAGGAAGGAGAAGATGACAGCTATACGACCAGCGATGGTGAATCAGGCGTATATTTTTTAAACCTCATGACGAGTTTTTTCAAAATTTGTCTCTTTTATGATGATTTGTGTTGTGTACTGTAAAAAGGAATTTCATTATTGTTTCTTGAATATTTTGCTAATGTCAGTGGAACATCCACAAAAAGCGATGCCCAAAAACTCAGCAAAAAGCTCCAAGATAACACCAAATGACTGCAAAATGAATTTGCAGAAGGAAACACTATCAATAATTTTGTATGTATGAAACCACTATCAGTTATATATTACGTATGCTATGGGTATGTATGTCAATATGTGCATATTTGTTGCAAATAGACTATATCCGATTTCGTCATGTATATTCAAAGCAACACAATATTCAATACTAGACGCATCGTCACTCCTTATTTCATGGTATATTGGTTCTCTTATATGTTTATTTTATTTTTTTATTTACTCTTGTTGCTTTGTGTTTTAATCTTACTATTATCACTATTTCATTTAACAGAGTTTTGTCCACTGATTGCCATACTTCATTGGATTTCAAGATGGACTACCATACTGGGGTAACGATGATCACTGCAGAGACTTTTGGTCAAGTGAAAAGGTAAGTGAAGAAACCTCTTATCCAAGGTTTAGGCATAACAATCTTAACACGATTTGTACTATCAATTTGTAAGATATTTTATCGATTTACAGATATTGATTCCTACACTCTGGCAAACTGCTCAGCATTGGGTCTTATACGTGATGGAATTACAGAAAAAATGAATATGGTGCTACAACTCATTGGACTTTCACACTAGTGTACATCGTGACATTTTGTATTTGTTAAGTTTCCATCTATAAGGGTATCGTATCATGTACGGTGGTCAGAAATTTACTTGCTTCTGCATTAACCACATGTGGGATTTGTCAAAGACATTTTGGGTGTCAACATTTGCGAGTGGAGGTTTCGCTCAACATACAATGCTCCTTTACAAAATAATGGCGTCGATTGTGGCATATTTGTAATGAAGTATATTGAAGCAATATACAATGGGCGATAACCTAATTTCGTCGTTGTATGCTCTTTATTATCTTCTATTATTGGGGACTCAATTTATATATTGGTGTCATATTATATTTTTGTTGCAGAATGATATACCTGAATTCTACACATAACTATGCAAAAAATTGATAGAGTTTCTAATTGTGAAAGAGAAAAAAACTCAACCGACAAGAATATCTAGAAGGCAACGAATGATGCGACCCCCCAGGAGTAATATAACGTACATTTACTTCTAACAAATTTTATAGACTGTACAACCAAATTTTGTATACAAATTTTGTAAGATTGTGTATACAAATTATGTAAATCTCTCTGGGTTGAAATAAATAAAATTTCAATTTTATTAAACATGCCAATAAGTTGAACTTTGATTTGTTGTAAAGGCAAATAATTGTTATGTTCGCCCTTCGTAAATGAAAATCGTAAAAGTGACTAGCGTTGTGTACACTAGAAATGAGCTATTTTCTATAATGTGACATTCTATAAGTGTAGCACATAAATGTTACTGAACAAATCGTTGTAAAGATCGGCCTTCGTAAATTAAAATTGAACAGGTATTTATATAAGTCTGAAATGATTTGCACAAACATTGACAGTGCACATTTGCAGTGATTTGTACTCATGCACAGTGCAATTTTCATCCAGTTGCACCATCGTGATTTACACAATGTCGTATGAAGGCTATGTCTATGTCAACAATATTTTCTAATTGCTTTTATGGGTGATTGGGGTTGAGGGTTTTGGGTTTAGGTTTGGGGATTTGGGGTTTAGGTTTAAGGATTTTGGGTTTTACTTTGACGATATAAAACGCGTTAACTTCTTAAATACAAATCGATTTCGTTCACAAAAACAAACAAAGACATATTGTTCTTGCTGTAACTTCGTAACTACAAATCCACATGATTTACAACCACATTCATATATAAAAATATTAGTATTTAGTGACAATATCTATGAAAGGACATTTTCGTCAAACACATATTTATCTTTTAGAGACTCCCATTTTTATAGAAGAGATCACCAAAACATCCATATCGTTTATCGTCGAGTTCATTTCCTGTTGAAAAGTGATTCTATATGCAACTGAGGATACCTCCTTTCCAAGAAAACGAGCTCATTAGTAATGACAGCCCATTATACCATTTTTTTTGGACTGAGGCTGATTCTTAGAGACTCTAGCGTTGGTGCACTCTTGACAATATGCTTCACAAACTTCAACTAAGGCACTGTACCATATTTGTCATGAAGTATATAAAAAATTAGGCAGATATTTTTTCAACTATGAAGTATGGTTTGTGAACATTGGAGGGTCCAACAGTAGGAATAAATCAAATAGATTGACAACATCACCCCTATCATGCAGAATATCTGTGTTTGCTTCGGTATGACGGCAATGATTGAAGATGATTATGGTCGTTATGCAAATCTTTCCTCACGGTATGAAACAACTACGTTATTAGCATCAAATCCCATTTATCAAGCACAGGTAGAAGGAACACAAAAGAACAAAGAAAATCGAAAAATACAAGGAAGAAGAAGAAGAAGAAGAAGAAAAAGACGAAGGCGGAGGAGAAAAAAGAAGAAGAAGTTGCGCTGTCGTAGAAAAGAAAGAGGAAGAGAGGTTAAATAGATTAGGGTTTTAGACTTGGACAATGGGTCGGGTCAGGTAGGGTAGGGTTTTATATATAGATCTATATTAGGGTTTTACATTTTGCAGGGTTTTACGCACGTGTACACAAATTAACACGTTGTTTAGACTTAGTAAAGTATAAATCAATTTATGTAACAGTTGCAAAATGTTATGAGTAAATCATGATATTACATATCGATATCATTCACATAGAGAAACAAAGACATATCATTGTCGTAGTTACTTCATAAGTACAATTAAACATCCCGATAATTACCTACTGGTGATGATATTTGTTTTTTTGATAATGATGGTCATGTATTTTTATCTAAGCCAAACCATTGTGGTCATGTAAAAAAGACTAGTTTTTTTCGTAAATGATTGCAGTTGTAAATCACATCGATTTATAGTTTTAAAGTTACCGTGACAACGATATGTCTTTGTTAGTCTTTATGAACGAAATCAATTTGTATTTATGAAGTTAACGCGACAATGATATATCTTTTGTTAGTCTTTGTGAACAAAATCGATTTGTATTTATAAAGTTACCTCGATTTGTATCGTTGAATGATTCTCGATTTGTTCTTTACTAAGTCTATACATCGTGTGGCTTTGTTTATTGTTTTTCTTTTTTACCATTTATTAATCAGCCATTTCGGCCATTGGTCATGATGTATTGTAACTAGATACTAATATTTTTGATAAATGATTGTGGTTGTAAATAATGTCGATTTGTATTTAAGAAGCTACGCGACAACGATATATCTTTGTTTGTCTCTGTGAATGATATTGATATATAATATTGTGATTTACTCATCAATTTGTAACTGTTACTAAAATATTGTTTCTGTATAAAACGTAAATCGATATCATGCTGTAAATCACTTTGAATTTAACTTAATTTTTTTATTGAATTTTACGTCGATTTGCAACAATTTGTCTTTACACTTTTATCAAGATTTGTAGTCATGCACATTGCAGTTTTCATCCAGTTGTACAAATCGATATATACATGCCAAAATATATTATAAATTGATACGAAAATGCAACATAATAACTTAAAAATCGATATTAACAAACAAAACAATATCTCACAAATTGATATACATGTGAATTTGTATATGAGACAACGATTTATACATGTGAATGATACATATTACAACGATTTATACATATGAAAGATACATTAGTAAACAGAATTCACACGTGATTCCTGTGTTCCATAGCTTTTTGGATGAAGCCATTTTCATGAACGGTGATCCACAAAAATATTAACAATTCTATTTTTGTGGCTCATGATTCATAAAAACGGCTTCATCCAAAAACACTTTCTTAATAAGACTTTCCAGTGTATAAGCATATTCACTTCCTGCTTTGTTAAATTCTTAACAAAACTGATAATGTGGAAATTGGGTCATGCAAAGAGACTTAAACAGAATTCACGCACGATTCCTGTGTTCCATAGCTCACTTTCGAATTGATCTGAGCCTGTCATGAAACAGAACAATATAAGACACTATATTAAGTTTCACAAGAAATACAAACATCCTCCCAACATTGATTACATACCAAAAGACTTGTAAAATTGAAGCTATCATTCCAAAAAAAATTGGTTGGGAGGATTGAAGGTTACAATGTTGTAGTGCACGTCTGTAGGGTATTGTTGTATGTTGAAAATTACACAAGTTAGATATTGATAAGCTTCACGTAATGCACTTTATATGAGAAGCAATATAATGTATAACATACTTGTTCCATAGCTTTTTAGATGAAGTCATTTTCATGAACGGTGGTCCACAAAAATATTAACAATTTTATTTTTGTGGCTCACGATTCATAAAAATGGCTTCACTCAAAAACTCTTTCTTAATAAGACCATCTAGTGTATAAGCATATTCACCTCTTATTTTGTTAAACTCTTAACAAATCTGACAATGTAGAAATTTGGTCATACAAAGAGACATGACATCTAACTTTATGGTAAGACTTAAACAAAATTCACACGCGATTCCTGTGTTCTATAACTCACTTTTGAATTGATCTGAGCCTGTCATGATACAAAACAATATAAGACACTACATTAAGTTTCACAAGAAATGCAAACATCCTCCGAACATTGATTACATATCAAAAGACTTGTAAAACTGAAGCTATCATTCCGAAAAAAACTGATCGGGAGGATTGAAGGTTACAATGTTGGAAATTACGTTTGTAAGGTATTGCTGCATGTTCGAAATTACACAAGTTAGATATTGATAAGCTGCACGTAATGCAATTTACATGGAAAGCAATATAATGTATTACATACCTGTTCATGCGAAGGGCTTGGTTGCTTTTGCTTAGAGGTTAGCTTTTTCTTAGACCTTTTCTTGCCAACCAATTCTAGTGCACCCTTTGTCCTCCGACGACTGCTATCAGAGACAAGTTTTCTTTTGATACCCTTCGCTAGGTGATTTTTTTCATCATAATCTACAATGTTCACTCTTGACTTGTTGAAGATGATGTTTACGCTTTGATGCAACTTCTCATGAGTGTCAAGAGAAGCATGTTTTTTACCTTCGTTGTTCGCTCCTATTTTCTTGGACTGGTCTTCATGAGATAAAACAGACTGATGGTGAATTAACTGCACATTTTTAAGTAACTCCCTTGACGCTTTTCTCATGCATACATAGGCTTCTTCACTTTTTGATGTCAAATCTATAACATGCATAAGTGACCTACACAGTTGTTGGTAACAGGAGTCTATGCGACACTTCTCATCAACACCAGATTGATTGACATTATCTGTATCCAGCAATTCCATCTTTGCATTAAATATGACTCAGGTATTTTTTGTATCTTCTCTTAATTAAGTGTCTTTAATGCATGCCGACATAAAATACTATTGAATTCGTACTTTTTGCACATACATTCAATTGTTCCATTATCAACATTATACGTGACATATGCTTCTTGCCTTTTTTGATGCTCTTTGTCCTCCCATACAATATGGTATTTGTGTATATTCTCGGTTTGCATGCGTTCTTCTATGTTGCAATTCATGACCTGTATAACCTCCCTCTTAATCCATTCAAATACAGTTAGTGTATAGAGATCTATAGGTCACATCAATATTTTCATGCCCAAAGTTACAGGGCTTGTATTGAAGCATTTCACATCTTGTTCAAGCTCATTCTGTCTAAGACCGTCTACAAATAATTTATATTATTCCATGAAGCGAAATATTGTTAAATATAAATACAAAGTTTTCTTCAGTATGGCATGCATAGATTCAGCACTTTGTGTGCTTATCATACCTGCACAAAAATATTGCCTTCCATATGCCAATGCCCACTTTTCTTTTTCTGCATATAAATTTTGTAATCACAGGCAGTCTTCAAGATCATACAACTGAATCATTTCCTCCCAATCAGACATAAATGTGACATCGTCTACCCTCTCAAGTACTGCGAACACCCCAAATTTTTCAAAAAAATTAAAAATTCCTTCTTTGTCCCGGACCTCCGTCTTCTGAGTAATTGGGTCAATTTTAACCAAAATTTCATTCATTTCTCGGATTCACTGGAATCCAAACTCAATTTTTGTTCTTGACCCAAATTTTTGATCCAAATCGGGCTCAGATCCATTCTAGAATCCTAATTTTCAAATTTAACCTGCTATTTCCCAGAAACCTCATTTTTCAGAAAATCCTACAATTTGAAAACAAATATTTTGTAAAAATACTTCAAATGCCTCGTTTTGGCCCAATCTGTTAAAATCCTCATGTTTTCGGGTTTTCTTCTTTCAAAAACTCAGAATTTTATTTAGTCTTTAAGATCCTTTTTACTAGAAACCTCTTTTTCTTTTAAAAAACCTTTTAAGAGCCTTTAGAAAATTTTGAAAAATTTCGGAGGTTTCCTTTTGAAACATCCAAAAACAGCTTTCCGTTAGCTGCAGGAGCTCTCCTTCCCTCCATCGCACCCTCTTCCTCCAGCCGCTCATCTTCAACGACTCCTCCCTTTCCCGAACCTTCTCCCCCCCTCCTTAATAGGGCGCACAGGGGACTCCATCTCTCATCCGTTATCACCCCACCATCTTCCGCTCTCTTCCTGATCTTTCGCTTCTTCCCCCTTTCTCCTGATCCTTCATTCTCTCTGTTTCTCTCCTCTTTTCTGAAGAAAGTGCGAACCGCCATTAAGGAGAATCCTTCTCCCCTCTCAATCGGAGTTTGCTTCATCTACAGGAGCGATCCATCCCAAAAGCCACGGATCTTCAGCCCCGGCAACACAAGCAAACCAGCAACACTCTGAAAAGGTGCTCCTCGCACACCTCCCTCCTTTAGAACCCTGCAAAGTTGAGGTAAGTTATCATGCATCTTTCCTCCTCCCTTTCATCGTTTATTTCACAAATTTCTTTGATCTTCATGGTTTAAACACATGTTTATAGTTTAATTTTATTTATTTTTTTTTATTATTTCACGGTGGATTTTCAATTTTGGTTTAATTGCTTTCCTCACACTCTGATGATCGACGATGCCTCGCGATGGCATCGCCGATTCGTCCGCGTTTTCAATTTCAATATTATCTCTACAGTGACTTTACTCTTCCCCGTTTTCTGAATTCTCTTTTAGTCTTTCCTGTTTTCAACTCCCTTAACGCGCCATGGGTGACGTTGAGCTGCCTACGGGAACCTCAACCCACCTTGCACAACAGCAGATGGAAGTTTTTTTTTATTCCAACATTTCTTCCAGTTTCTGTTTTATTTATTTTATTGGTTCTGCGATTTATTGTATTCACACTATCGGATTCAATGAATTTCTGTGCCTCATCTGAGCCCCCAATCCTTCTCCCCCTCTGGTGTCTCTTCTGCAAGCCAATAAAGAGACCCCTTCCATTGTTATAAAAAAAAGTTGGAATCCATCAGTCCGGCAGCAGTCAAAAGTTTGTTCCACATATCTTGATTGTTGATTCATTGCGCGAGTGTCAGCATTATGGGGTTTAGCTGGTTTGGACCCATTCCATGCCATAACCTGTATACCTTTGCTATCGTGTTTTAGTCCCTCCCTCATGAGCTTTTACAAAAATTGGCATGGTTTGATGGGAATCACCTATGTGGTTCGTTTCCTGTTTTGACTCATTGCAAAATTCTACTCCGTTTATTATGAGATTTACTCTGAGTCACTACGAAAATGTCAGAGATATTTCAGCTGCCAGCTAACATGTAATGAAGATGTCGAATATGGGGTGAAGAACTTTGATGTCAGTAATGCACTTGTTGGAAATATGGGAGACATATTTGGTATTCTCATAAAATTGACAGAGGCTCTCGTTTCCTCGATCACACGGGCCATCCCAGAGATACCTGAAGAATGTGGTACATATAGGCTTAAAATGTAATACAGAAAAGCTAACTCATAGGGGCAAGTGTTGTGATGTGTTAGTGACAGAATAATCCTACAAACTGCTTCAGTAATTTGACTAATAGAGATCCCAAACGAGTAGCAGAGAGGAACATTCGCTACAGCAACCTGTGTGATTTTTCTTATATAGTCATTAAGCTCATAAGGTAATGTCAGTTCTACAATAGCCTTCGCATATCATGGAAGCATGTATCATTCCTTTACTTCTTTGTGTAATGTTTTCGGCCACTGCAAAATTTTCATATTGCTTGAATAGTAACAGGTTTTAATTAGGGTCTGTGGCGGATTGTCTTGCTTCTTCTTACAAAGTTAACTTATGCTCAAATCCGCTAATTAGATAAAGTAATTTTGTTATTACCTCTGTTTTCCTGCATAAATCTGGGGATTAGCGGCCTCTCCTAGGCAGTCAATTTTCCGACAGTAATTGTCTCATTAGTTTTCTTTCTTTGGTATATACTCATGGAGATTAAAATTCCCAAGGATTTATTTTATTCCCAGGAAATTCCTGCACTTAGATGGGTTTTGGTACCACAGTGAAAGGATAGAGCTGGATGCACCATTGGTAGGAGTCACCATGATCATTCTGTCGTGCTAGTCCTAAAGGACAATCATCAGGGGCCTTGGAGGCTTAAGAAGGACAATCGATGTTATTAGCAAGTTGTTGGTGGAGGAAGCAGCTACAAAGTATGATTCACTGCAACTGGTGGAAGCTTTGAGCGTGGTCTGGTCATCACCGGACTTTCATCAAGCTAAAAAGGCTCTCAAGGTGTTATGCTTGCCAGCAGTAAATCCTCTACAAGAAATTATAGATCCAGCTTGCAGGAATTAGCCTGTTGCTGGTGATTTACATCTTCATCTGTATGAGATGGGCATTCTAGCTAAGACTCATAATTTATTGCATATTAATCAAAGCTGTTGAAGAGGTATGTTCTCCATCGTTGCACTCACTTCATTAGATTGTGTATCCACTTCCTCCATTTATCACAACAAACACAATAGCTACTTCACCCTCATTCACAATACCATCACAAACCCCAGCACCATCATTCACCTGTATGTATTTCCTGCAAATCACACTATTCTTCCTAAACAACCTACCTGTCACCATTGTCCTCACCAGCTAGCAACAACCACTGTTGCATTCATTGTTTAAAGCATTTTCTATTACTGCTGCCAGTTTTTTTTTTTTTGCACCAACAAGCATCCAAGGAAATTTGCAGGTTTGTTTTGGGGAACTTCATCTTCGCATAATGCTGATATGACGTTATGGTTCAGGCATTAGATACAGTTTGCAGCAGTTGGCACTTAGTTTGACTCTATATGAGCTCATTTTTTTTATTCAAGTTGGCAATATTAAATTTTGTATATAAAAGATTGGTCTTCTGAATTTAAGTTCATCGTTTTAAATTTTGTCTTCTTTCTGGTTATGTGGATCGGTGAGCCCCTTCTCCATCTAACTGTGATCCTTTTATATCATTAGTCATATCATCCACAACACCTACAGCCCCCATTTTCACAGCTACTGTTCTTTCTCCCACTTTCTTCACTTTGCATATCCACTGCATGCACTACATATTAAATTGTGTTTCACTGTCACTATTACCACCATTATGCGATTATCCATTGCTTCACTATGGTTCCATCCCATGTGCATATACTCCAACAGCTGCATATCTTCAATTGCACCATCTTTCACAGCAACCTCTGTGCTTCAGCCGCACCTACCATCTTCAAATAACCACACCTCCAGTTCCATTATCCTTCAAACAGCAATACCCATAAGCATAGTATACTGCTGCCCCTCGTCATTTTCCTCACCTTCATGCTAATATTCACCTGACTTCATCCATTATAGCAGTGCATCCCAGCCTATCACTGCACCCTTACCTTCCCTGTGTTCCAGCACTTTCACATGAACAACAATAAACTATACCCTATAAGCTTCAGCACCTTTCATATTTGTTACGCAGCACCTCACCTATATTTTCATGTCACTGCCACTTTCATTCACATAACACCCGCTGCTGTAACATTTCATCTTCCCCTGTAGCTTCACTGCTATACACTTCACATCATCCACCCCCTCTGCTACAATCTCCTGTATTCATTTTGCAGCAATACCTACATCTTCTATAACAATCATCACCTGCTCATATTTCCTCCTCCATCTAACTCCCGCCATCACCCATTAGCTGCTATATCCATTGTCTTCACATTAACAGCGCCTTCACCTCATGACCTTCACTCAATCACTACCCACTCGCTGCCATCTTCCATGTTATTCTCCAACCCCCAGCATATCACCACATTTAGATAGGTATGTGTACATTTCATTATGACTATGAGCACATTGGAAATTCAAGTCATTTCTTCTAAATCTATTTCAAATCTTGAGTTGGATTCAAAATCAAAAATTAAATTCAAATCCTATTGAATCATTTCTTCACTCCATTATCAAGTTCATCTCAGAAAACTTGGAAATTTCCAAATCATTTTCTCAAAAGAGCATACATTCTTGCATTCACACAAGCACGATTCTTTGTGCATTTTTAAACATAGATTAAATTCTCAGATAATATTTAGGTAAAGCAAAAAGGCATAAATTCAACTTCGCCTGTGTAGTTATACACTGCCGGTCCCAAGCCCGGATAAAGGAGGAGGGTTGCGGTAGGCCTGTGACAGCCAACATAAAAACTTTGTCATATCCTATGAATGCTTTGAACCTCACCGAGGACATGGCGTTGGATAGAAATGATTGGAGGAAAAGGATTCATGTGGAAGACCCAAAATGAATTTCTTTTTTGGTTCATATCGCTGACCCCAATTGTTTTGGGATGAAGGCGTAGTTGTTGTTGTTGTTGTTGTTGTTGTAAAAAGGCATAAATTCGTTCCTTGGTTCAATTACCTCTGGTAAAGGCGCAAGGAACGGTCGAACCTCGTACCGATGAGCGAATCCCGTCTCTCCATTTTTCCTGCAATATTTCAAAAACGGAGGCGAGTAATTTTTCTAAATATTTTCAAAATTAAGGTCAAGTGAGACCTTCGCAAAAGAATTCCTCTTTCTTTTTTTTTTCTTTTCTCTCCTCTCTTCTTTTTTTTCCTTTTATTTTCCCCTTCAAAGAGGAGAAAATAGAGGTTAGAAAAGAAAAGAGAAAGGAAGAGAGAGAAACCACAAGAGGAAAATTTTTGCGATGATCACAAATACACACCTTGTAAACTTTTTGTCAAACCCTGTCTTCTAATTAAATATGTGTCCTATATTCTTTGCTGCATTTTGAATGATATGCCACAAACATAGGCGATGATGTGCATCTGGCCATACATGAGACACTGCAGCCGCAATTGCGTGATCATCATCTATAAGTACAGCTTCAAGTTGCTTCACATTTATTGTCTGTGTAAATACTCTGAACAACCATTCAAAGCTTTCCTTGGTCTGGTCATACAAAAAAGAGTTGCCTAATATACAACTCTGTGAGTGATGGTTCACTCTGACAAACTGTGCAAATAACCACTATTTAGTATTAATCTTCACTGTTGTATAAAAAATAAGCACATCATTGAAGCATTCATAATCTACTCTTGAATTTGAATCTGCCCAAAACATATTCATAACATATCCATCTTCATCCAGTTGTATTGCACTAAAGAAACCAGAGTCAATGCTTGATTTTTTCTGTAAGTAATCAACTAAAGAACATATGTCTTCATTTTTCATGTTATTTGTCCTCTTCCTTTTCAAGTGGTTTCTTAGATCCATAGGTGTGAATGGCATATTCTCGCGACCACCATCTATGTGTGCGTACAAATTATATGCCTTTTTGGTGCAATGTCGGCGCTATCAGCTATTTCAGCAATTGAAGCATGCGCTTCAGTTACTTTACGATGTGACCTTAACATAGGAGTCATAAATGAAGCAGATAAATCATGCTTATGATCACTGATTAAAGTACGAACTACATATTTTTCATTCGAAAGTCCTCTTAACACCATTCTTGCTGGACATCCACATCTTGAATCTGGTTTGCTCCTTGTTGGATTTTCACTTGACTTCTTCCAACCTTCCTTAGAACAAACATATGTCTTTCTCACCATGACACCCTATGCATTTTTTGACCAAGAATACCTTCTAAGACTGAAGCCAAGTTTTAAGGTATACTCATTATAAAATTTATATGCAGCTTCATCATTATTAATCTGCGTTCCGTCTACGAAAATAGAGTCAAGTGTACTATCATGTTCATTTCCAGTGTCTGCATCTTTATCAAGTGTACTGTCATGATCGTCTACCTCATTATCGAATTGCATTTCTTCTGTTGGAGCATTCAAGTGAGGAGTGAATCCAATGCCTGCACCCTTCTTATCATGTGGATCATTAGTTAACATGTTCACTTCTCCATAACTTTCCAATGATTGCGATAAATCATCTTCATTGCAACCAGGTGATAAGCTCACCATTGTCATAAGCAAGATACCATTTTGTGTTAAACGGATATCGATAAGGTTAAGCAAGTGAAAGAAATGATTGAATGAATCACAGTATAAAAGCAACAACGATTTCTTATTTGCTTATACTATGCATCGAGTTATTACTTACCATACCAATAAAAGAAATGATTTATCGTATATGTGTTGACGATAGCGATTTAATTATATCTACGACACTGTGAAGCGAATTCAATAGAAATCGCTAAATGAGCAACGATTTGAATACAAAAATTGTCACCGCAAGTGCGCAATAATGTATTTTTGTACGCACACATTTTAAAATTCTTTCTACAAATATCTTATAAATCGATAGTAGAAAATACATAATATATTACAAATCAATATACATATCGCATAATATATTATAAATCGATATGACACTTCAGCATAATAGCTTACAAATCGATACTACAAAACACATAATATCTTACAAATTGCTATACATATCGCAAAATATTTTATAAATCGATACAGAAATTCATAATAATAGCTTACAAATCGATACTACAAAACACATAATATCTTGCAAATCGATATACATATCGTAAAATATATTTCAAATCAATACGAAAATTTAGCATAATAGCTTACAAATCGATATTAACAAACAAAATGATATCTCACAAATCGGTAGTATGTTACTAAAAGCGTGATTTGTGATACATTGCATATAATGAGTGAATGAACGATACCGAATAGGGTAGAGGCCCCTCCTCGCATCTGTAAACAAGCATTCTTGTCAACAGGTCCCAACGTCTTTTAAATATCGTTAAGTTTTCAATCGTCGAAAGGAGAAGATTTACCTGTAATAACAAAACAACGCTTTAATGGCACAAACGATGATATATGTTCTTCAACAATAGCATGATGACATGGGAAGGTACTCACGACGCCTTAATGGCACTTGTTGGAATGTTTGTGCGTCATTGCTTTCTCCCATACTGCCTAACGACAACGAAAAAGAAGAGAAGACTGTAAAAAGAGATGGCCAACAAATGCCACTATGACGCCCACCAATGATCGAACCAGTCGATCGCGAACCCGGGAATGTTTTATAACACAAGGCAGGAACGAGAAGGCAGCAATGTGTTGTAACACAAGCTAAAAACCAAGGCGGGAACCTGGACTCGAGATGACGGCAAAGGTTGCTTCGGCGGCAGCAAACGACGGTAAAGGGTGCGTCGTCAAAGGGAGCTTCTGTTACAGAAGATGGTGCAAAAGTTTACTGCTTAGGGCGAAAATGGAATGTTTGGACTTTGAAGAGTTAACATCATCCTCAACTTTTTGAATGGAGGACATTTTTGTCCTTTTCTCGAACCATTGTTTTCCTATTTTTTGAATGGAGGACATTTTTGTCATTTTCTCGAACCGTCGTTTCATGGCGAGAATAGCATGAAAGGTTACTTAAGTCTTTGCAATCGCATCAGACTCCGATGCTAAGTGATGCCGGTACACATGGGAATACGAGCCCCACGTGCTTATATGCGTGGTGCTCATTCGGACTCCCGAACACGCACTGTAGCAAACTGTGCATCTTCGGGGGAGAACACACAACACCTTCCCTACAGCTGGTATTTCTTGTTCTACCATCTTTGATCATTTCATACTGCTTAATGTCATCAGGATTATCAGTACCAACTCTAGGCCATCCTACTCAAAGTGCAGCAACTAAACTTTTATCACAAAAACAATCCTGGCAGATATAGAGGGCATGCACGAATCAGTTGAGGATCGCTTCAGCTTCATCTCTTGGTTATCTTTCCCTGCATGTTGTCATCTCTTTGATTATTAGCTAGTCTTAAGACCGTATTGGCGCCCTTGAGTTTTCTGTGATGAGGCAACCGTAAGCACGGCAGGTCTGTTCAGTGCGGCTAGGTTAACTGACCCTGACCCAGTTTCGTGTTTATCTTCCCAATAGCTTCTCTTTCACCATGATCAAAGTGATGGTCATTATTATTATTATTATTAGCAGCAGTAGTAGTAGTATTGTTATTTTTTGTTTTATTATTATTGAGCCCACTAGTTAAAGGTACCTGCGCACCAGGTGAGAGTTGAACCTCGGACGAAGGGGTCAGTACCTTCTCCCCGGACCTGCTGCCACTCAGGCAACCCAGACAGGTGTGTATTGTTGTTATTGTTGCACATTGAGATAACTTCACGAAGGCCTTGCAAGAAGCAACTATCATGGGGGTTATGAAAGGAGTTTCATACGAAGAAAAGGTTCTAAATTTTTTTATTTGTAGGTTATACTTTAAAAGATTCTTGTGCCTTTATCATCTGTTGAGTGTTCTACAGCAACTCTTCAACTTTGATTCTCTTTATTCTTTTTGGGCACTAATCATTATTTAAAGTTGACACTATTGGTGTTGAAGAATCTTGAGCAAATTATTCATTTGAAATTTCAATGGTGATCTGAAAGCTGCTATTAGATTGTTTCTGATGACTTGGAAGAAAGAAAAGAATGCACAAAATAGCAAGAACACTGAGTGTCATGGGTAGTTAACCATAATCTTTCTTGTAAATTTATAGCAAAGCCAGGTTTTTCCCTTGAGATAGTGAACCTCTTAAAGATCCTTTACAAACGGGATATTTAGCCTTGAAAATGGGTTGGTTAAATTAGGCCAAGCCACTGCTATTTTCTCAGTATTCTTCAAATATTCTACAAACTTGCTATTGCAGCAGAACATCTTATGTTGAACAGAAAAGGATATTTTTCCATTTTCTATCCAAAGTATTCATGTCGATCTACTTTTAAATTTATTCATAATGAATTAGAAGCCTTCAAAAGAATCATTGAAAGTTGACTATAAGTAGTGAAACAGATACTGCTGTAATTTTTTAATACCCACAGTTTGTTTATCAGTTTAAATTTCCACCGACTTGTATTCATCAATCTAATCCATCACCCATGGTGCTTAATCCACTTACCATGAGTATGACTTAAAACCCAATGTTCTACTCAAATTGGTTGGTCTCAGGTTTTTACAACCTTACATTGTGGTTTATCAAGGGCTAATTTGGCCTCTAAGTGGGTCTATTCACCAACTACCATATCTGATTTGGCCCCCAAAATAAGGACCGCATTGTTAACCCTATCTATACAAAATTAAAGTGATCCTTGTGGGAGCCATGATCTATTCAAAGAAATGATACCCATAATCTTAGAAAAGTAAGAAATGATTATGATCTGGATAGGCGAATCTACACCATCCATTGGAGCAATCATGGTTGTGATAAAGGGTCAACTTTATTTTTTATTGGTGAGATTACCCTTGCAAAATAGACTAAAACTAAAAGTAACTAAAAACGGTTGTGGGAAAGTAAGAAAAAGGCTGCAAAGGGAAACAAGTGGAATTACACGTATCGTCTAGGCGGTGTGATTGTGACAAATATTGGCATATTTTAGAAAAAAAAATAACACAAAAAAATGTGGTATTTTGCTTAGCTGATAACAAGATGTAAATATTGACAGGAATTAAATTTTCTGTTTTTATTTATTCCTTTTTAAAAATTTGTGTGTTTTATTTGTAACTAATTTTTTTGCCGATATTTTACAGATAAAATGCAAGAAAAAAAAATTCAATTTCTCATGAAGAAGAGGTGTTATATTCCCGTTTTAAACTTTTGTTGCCATGCCGATAAGACAGATTCGTAGTCATGTCTGTTGTTGTTCAGACCAATGCTGTTGGCCAAAAGGTGAATCTGCGGATATTGATACTCAATCAGTACGTGACATAATTAAAAAATATTATGTATCAATCAGTACGTGACACATGTAAAAGACATTAAAATAATATTTAAAAATAATTTGAAGTACTTTTTACATTTACTTAAAAATAACTGATTAAGGGTGAAGTGTATCGATTTTCTGATACCCACCGATACTGACAACATTGTTCGGACCCTGTGTATACGGCCCATTCTCTTATTTTTTGTGTCAAATCATCCCAGCTCTCTGATGAGATGAAAATCCAGATCCAGATCAGGTCTCATTAATGGATCTGATTAGATCTCTTATTGCAGGTGTGACACATTTGACAATGACCCAGACCTGAAAGCTCTCAGTTCAACACACTTGGAGGACCTGGTTGTCTATAGCAGGTTTAATTGAAGCTGATTCTACATGATGACCATATCACGAAGAATAGATTATTTAGAGTCATACATTTTTTTTGAAAGGCAAGGTGGGGTTAGGCAGACCTCCCCCAGATATCTCTTAAGCCCCATGTGACAGAGGGATTCGAACCTGGGCATTCAGCTTGACACAGAACCTCGCTTACCACATGAGATGCCACCTCGGTGGTATTTCTAGTCATACTTAGCATATCTACGGCAAAGGAAACTTGTCTAAAACCATGCAAAAAAAATGTCAAAACATATGGGTTACAGATTTACCATTTTCTTAAATCCAAATCTGGACCTAAACACAGGTCCAACCAAGATCAAGAGTTCTATTGTTTAGTGGGCCTACTGATGAACCAAGATCCAGCCAGGACTTATCAGATCCAAGCAACATCCAACCCATTTAAACAACCAATTCCATTAGCTCTTGTGGAATATTTGTTACTACTTATTCTAAGGATGAACATGATGATGGATGTTTTTTTGGCCTTTGGTTTCACATGTGGACGTGGTTTCATACGTACACAATTGTTCTTTTGAGTAAAATAAATGAATGTGGATGCTCCAATCATAAAGCCACGTTTTGTGGTGGGTCCCACTGCCCACTTCCACTGGCACTAAGTGGAGACCTAGGTGTTTTGCCATTTATATATATACGTAACCATATTGTATACAAACAAAGAGTTCGCATCAGGAATTCAATTTCAAAGAATAAATTTTTTATGACGAATTTCAAAGAATGAATCATACTCTCTCTCTCTCCTAATAATTTGACTTTAAGCTTGTAGCCCTTGGGAGGTAGGTGCATAAACAGTGGGCCTTGAAAAGCGTGTGAAAAAATCGCTTAAGGCCCGTTTGTTTCCAGGGGTATGCCTTTCCTATGAAAGGTACGCTCCCTTTGGAAAGGTATGACCCCGCCCCCTGTTGGAAGGAGAAAGGATCGGGTGTAATTGTATCTCAAAGATGAAGGGTGATCAAGTGCAGCAGCCCACTAAAAGTATGCAATCACGTACCTGATCGCGTTGCCACAAAGAAACAATTTGTTTCTTATGAAAACATGGAGCCTGCGTATACTGGGGCACACATGTTTCTTTCACCTACAATTGAAAATTGACTGGCTTTCATACGAACATGGGTCGTTTTCTCGTGAAACAAATGGACCCTCTAGTCCAAAGGTTTGAGAGGGTTCCCATTGTTTACTAAGCTAATATTGTTGATCTCATCTTAAAATTCAAAAGTCCAAAGCCTGCCTAGCTTTTAGTGTCTGAAAAAGATAATGCAACTCTCTCTCTCTCTCTTAAAATGCAACTCTAAATTTTAGTGGACGTTTACGCGATTCTGCGTATTCATCTTCCCGATCTAATGTCTCCTGCTGTCGCTCCGCTCCCTTCGGACCTTATTGGTTTTGCGGCTCCTGTGTTGCTTGTTTTTTGTTTGTTTTGCTCCTGCTAATTGTTTCTGTTCTGTTTTTGTTTTTCTGTTTTTGTTCTCTTTGGGTTCAACTCTGTTTCGTCTCTCTCTCTCCCCCCTATAGGCAATGAGAAACCCCAGCTTTATTATCAGAAAAAAATATATACGCAATGAGAAAAAAATAAAAAAAAATTGGCCGTCAAAGTATTCTTTAGTCACTATACCACTCAACATCTGGGTGTTTGAGGGTGGTTTGAACAATATAGAATACATATATGGGAAAGACCAAGGTGCTCCAATGGCTTCCTAAACTAGATGTAATTAACCACAAAACTGCCATCCTAAAAACTATTGTATTTATTCAATTTCGGTCACATCTTATTAAGCATACTGCCTCTTCATGCATTTGTATGTGAGCTGTGAATGAACAATTGAGAAATTAATGGAAAAAATCAAATAAGAAAATAAATAAAAATGATGTCTATTTGCTAAGTTTTATCCAAATTAGTATGAAGGCTAATGGTGATGCATGGTTATATCTGAGTTCAGACATAACGTTGCCAATTTTGCCAAAATGTTGATATAGAAAAGCAAACGGTTTAGATGGATACTACCACAATCATAAACAGGGAATTATTCCCTGCACTTGGCTGTACAAGACTAGCAAAAACTCATGGGTTCAAGCTTTTCATGATCAGTCTGACCTACTGATGATCACAATTTCAATTGAATGGTTTTGATGTAAAAATAACATTTTTTTATCTCGAACCTTCTGGGAATTGTGTGCCCGTTGATTGTTGAAGACACAACACAATCAGATGATTTTAAACAATATTTTTACCCAACAAACCACATAGATCATATGTATAAGGCTTGATTCTAAAAAATAAAGGATTGGTGGTTCGTACCAGAGAGTATGGTACTGGTAAGTATAGCCAATATTTTGCCAAATAAACAGACCATATTAGAATGAACAGACCATATAGAAAATGTCTGAAGAGCGTTGGACCAACAACTGCAGGCTTGCACTAATTAAGAGCCCCAGCTAAATGAGCCCATCTTGAGTTAGCTGGTTTATAAAAAAAAAGTACATTTCAGACTTGAAAATGGTAGAATTTGGACTATAAGTCTATTGAATGAAGCTTGAGCTGACTCATTTACAAATAAAATAATTGTCTCAAACTTGTAAGCCAAACACTTCAGCCATCTCTAATCTATGCATGGCATCAAATATATGTAAAATGTGTTTATTTTAATCAACCACCCTATACAAGTCGAGCCCAGCTGAATATTGGTTGTTGGTGTTGGGCTTACCGAACCTATTTCACAAGTTGAAACGAGCCCTTTACAAGCCGAACATGAGCCCAGCCCGGGCAACTTATGTCGTTTCCCAGAACTACCTGAAAGCTTACTTGATATGACATCCACATCCTTTGTTTCTTATAATTATTTTCAAATCCATCACAGTGACTGGGTCCCACAAGGTAATGCCTCAATTTGAGATCTGGGCAGACCTGTATGGTTACATAAAGCTGACCAAGCCACATTTACCTGTGCCTCATGACAATGCATCCAATATGTACAAAATCTTATATTTTTCGGAATGCTTAACACGTTCAAAGCATAATATGGACACCACATGCTGCATGCGTGGATTGGTATCATTATAATTTGGTTACTTTATGCTTCATATGATGAGTTTCCTGTTCTTTGTCAACGTTCAGTGATGAAATTTGTCATGTTGAATACTTGCCCCTCTTTTTGGGCCAGCAATTAGGGAAATTTCTAAAACATCAATCAAGCCTGGTTGCGGAAGATGACAGAAATGTGGACCCCACATTAATGGTCAACCTGAAAAAAGGCATCCATATTTGTCCATGGATCAACGATTAGGCTGTCAGCAGGTAGCAATGTAGCATGCATCTGGGTCCCACCCAACTGTGGTTTTGAAAAGCAGCTTTATTAGGCAAAATCTAGTGATTCCGGTCTCGGTCTTCAGCTGCCCATATCCGACCTTGATAATTTTTTGGGTTTATCATTGCACTTAGTGCAGTCATCGAGAACTTTGTCTTGGATGTCTACGGTGTAAGGAAAATTGCAGTTTTGAAAGACCTAATATTTATCTTGTGAGACGATTGACGCTAAGTCGTTATATTTTGGCTCGATTACCAAATTTCTGTATGAGCATGTTCATTATGTCAACGACAGTAGAACGAACGATTAATCGTTTGCTTTCGCACTTTTTTTGGTCTAGAAATATGTCTCACAAAAAGTACCCGCTTGTTTCTTGACAACAGATCATTCTTCTCAGGCAGCAAGACGGTTTGGAGATTCCGGCTCTGAGAAAGAAGAACATTGTTTTAGTCTTGAGGTGGGCCTAGGTCGCTTCCACATCTTCATCTCCTTGGGCTACGTTTGTTAGGCAAAAATATGGTAGTCTACCTGATTCCCTTCTTTCGACGCCCAGTTCAGTATGCCATTCGTCCCCATCTAGATTGTGGCTGATGTGTATCTGGCTCTTAAATTACATAGTAGAGACAGGGGGTTGGATCTGCTTGTATTTTGAACTGTGCACGATCACCATCTAGATTGTGGCTGTCTTACTCTTATGTTCCTCTCTCATCCAATATTCTGTTGTTGGATGTATTGTGGTAATGTGAATGGTGTGTTAGGTGTAAGAAGGAAGTGGAGAGAGAATTCAAAAGAAGAAACATTGGCTGTTTGGAAAAAGTTTGGTTTTGATGATGTGAAATAGTCCCATATTGATGAGGTTTGAGTTTGTTGTGCGCTTTATAACCCACATGTAAACTCTTACACTTGTTCCTAAAAACAAGGGGTTAGGATGACTACCACACACACACGCGCTCGCTCGCTCGCCCGTCGTGCCGTGCCGAGCTGAGCCAAGCCGAGCCGGGTCGGGCCAGGCTCGGGTTCGGGTGATATTTGGATTCTTTAATGGGTTATGAGAAATGATAACGGGTCACGACTCCTCGTAGTCTATGCCCGTTAATGGCTCTTCGGATTCCATTAACAGATCTCGACTCTTCAGATTCTGTTAACGGGACTCGGCTCCTCGGATTCCGTAACAGATCCCTTTCACGTTTTCGTAACCGTTCGTGGGTTATAAAAACGCGGTTAGGGCTGGGGTTACGAAGAGGAGATATGCTTTACACATAATTCTGAGGAAGAAAGGCTCTGCAGTTTTCTCTTTCCCTGTTGCTCTCTCTCTCTCTCTCTCCTGAGTTATCCCGAAAAGGGTTTTTTTCTGCAACAGCGGTTCGTAGAGGTTGTCTTCGAAGGACGATCCGTCAGAGTGCACCGATCTTGATTGTCGAGGCTATTGTATCCTAGGGGAAGGACGTCGGACCCTATTTGCATAGTATGTGGGGTCGAATCTTCTCTAAGGGGAGTACTTTCGTACGCCTTAGCCATTTATACAGTATTAACATGCTTTCATTGTTTTTATTGTGTATTGTGCATCTGTTTGTTCATGTGTTATGGTTTGAATTTTGGTTTTATGCAGAAAGCGACATGCTTGCTCCCGGTTTATGTTTCGATCAACTGTTTATCTTGATTAATTTGTTAAATCATATCATGTTGTTGATTGTGAAACTGTGTGATCTGAAAAACGATCCAACAGTCTTAGAGAAGATTCTAAGCATGTCGAGCTCTTCCGCTTTTGTACCAAAAGTGGACATGTCTGGTATGCTGAAAAAATTTGTCGGTCAGAATTTCAAGCGTTGTTAGCAATGTATGAAAATCTGGTTCACTACGATAGGGTTGTTATCTGTTCTGGAACTCGACTGCCATTCAGTTTCTGATATTGACCCCGACCCTGTTGCGGTCACTGCGGCTGTAGAGTGGAAAGAAAAGGACAATTTATGTCGTGGTTGCATACTGTTGGCTCTGTCCAACACATTGTTCGATGTATACTGCTCCTCGTCTACCACTGCTAAGGCTCTATGGGATCAACTTGATAAGAAATACAATCCCGAAGACCAAGGTCTTGAAAAGTACTAGGTTGCCAAGTTTCTGAAATATCAGATGGTAGAAGGCATGTCGGTCACTGAGCATGCACACGAGTTTCTGTTTTTGCTCCACAGTTTGGCTGAGGGTGATATGAAACTTCCTGAGAAGTTTCAAATAATGACCATCGTGGAGAAATTTCCTAAGTCTTGGGTAGACTTTGGTAGGTCTCTCAAGCACCGTAGAGAGAAGATCTCCCTAGATGATCTTATGATAGCCATTGTCATTGAAGAAATGCATAGGAGCCAGAAATAGGTTGTGATGCCAATTGAACAACCTAAAGTAAATATGATGACCTAATCTTTTAAGGGCAAGGGACAAAAATCAAAATCTGCAATGAAAAAACAGTTTAACTTAAGGCCGAAATTCAGAAAAAGGCAAAGAACAAACCATGCTGGAACTGTGGGCAGGTTGAGCACTAGGCTAAGGAATGTCCTTCCAAGAAGGCCAAAGCTCATGGGACCACAGATGGAACGCCTCAAGTCAACATGGTGACTGAGGTCGTTGGGACCAGTACTGGGTATGTTTCTGTTAACCCGCAAATCTATCACGTTTATGAGTCAACTAAGTGGTTGGTTGACACTGGGGCTAATGTGCACGTTTGTGTTGATAAGTCTGTCTTTGTCTCATACCAGGCTGTTGCAAGCAGATCCATGATTATGGACAATTCAACGACTGCAAAGGTGTTAGGGATTGGACGCGTGGATCTGAAGTGTCCTTCAAGACGAGTTATATCTTTACACAGAGTGCACCATGTGCCTGTAGTTAGAAGGAACATTGTAAGTGGTTTATGTCTAGTTAGAGAGGGTTATGAATTCAACTTTAAATGTAATAAAGTTGTTATTTTACATTCTAGAACCTTTATTGGCAAGGGGTATTTAGATGATGGTTTGTTTAAACTTCGTGTTGGACATGTTTGCAGTGATAAATTAGAGAATGATGTTTCTTTTGATTCATTGTCTAATGTTGCATATAACATAGAATCATCTAATTTGTGGCATAATAGATTAGGTCATGTGAATTTCAATTATGTGAAACACATGATGAACTTGAAAATGATTCTTGAGCATTCCATTGATAAAATTAAAAAATGTGAAATTTGTGTGCAAGCAAAACAATGTAAGAAACCTTTTCATATGATTGTTAGAGATTCTGAAATATTGGATCTAGTGTACACAAATATCTGTGAGTTTAATGGAGTGTTAACCAGAAATCATAAAAAGTATTTTATCACTTTTATAGATAATGATACTAAATATTGTTATGTGTATCTGCTAAAATTAAAAGATGAAGCTTTTGATAAGTTTCTTATTTTTAAGAATGAAGCAGAAACACAAACTGATAGAAAACTTAAAAGATTGAGGTCTGATAGAGGGAGAGAATATACCTCTAATAAACTTGATGAATATTGCAAATCTGTTGGCATAGTTCATAAGTTTACTGCTCCATATTCTCCTCAATCTAATGGGATTGCAGAAAGAAAGAATAGAACCCTAACTGACATGATAAATGCTCTACATGAGAGTTCTAGATTACTTACCTATATATGGGGGGATGCTCTAAATACGACTTGTCATATTCTCAATAGAGTTCCTCAGAAGCATAAAGACAGTAGCCCTTTTGAACTCTCGAGAAACAGGAAATCTAGCTTGAAATACCTTAAAGTGTGGAGGTGCCTTGCAAATGTACTTGTCCTAGAGCACAACAAGAAGAAGCTGGGTCCTAAAATCGTAGAAGTTGTCATTTTGGGTTATGTAGAGAACGATTATGCCTATAAATTCTTAGTAATTAAGTCTGAGATATCTGGCATAGATGTAAACTCTATTGTTGAGCTTCAAGAAGCTACATTCTTTTAGGATATATTTGCCATGAAAGTTGGTGTACCTCAGAATCTTTCTTTTTTAGATATACCTTTAACTTCTGGTTTCATTCCCGAACATGTGGAAAGGATGGCAGATGTGGGGGTAGAACCATCTTCTTTCCATCCTAGACCCATTGTGTCTGAGGAAGTGGTTGACCCTAGAAGGAGCAAGAGACCATGGATTACCAAGGATTTGGGAAGTGATTTTATCCCTTACCTTATTGAGGATGATCCTCCCACTTTCTAAGATGCAATGGCTTCACATGAAGCAAGGCAATGGAAAGAAGTCATAAAGAGTGAAATGGACTCCATTGTCTCTAATGGCACTTGGGAATTAGTTGACCTCCCTCGTGGTAGTTCCACCATTGGGTGCAAATGGATCTTTAAGAAGAAGTTGAAACCAGATAGATCCATTGACAAGTACAAGGCGAGATCGGTTGCCAAGGGGTTCAAACAAAAGGAGGGAATAGATTCTTTTGACACCTATTCTTCGGTTACTCGTATGACCACAAATAGTGTGCTTGTTGCACTGGCTTCCATTTATGATCTCTCTGTCCATCAAATGGACGGAAAGACCGCTTTCTTGCATGGCGATCTTGAAGAAGAGATCTATATAGATCAACCTGAGGGTTATGTGGCTTCTGGTAATGAAGACAAAGTTTGTAGACTTATTAAGTCATTATATGGACTAAACAATGGCATGAGAAGTTTGATAATATTATTTTATCATTTGGCTTTGTTGTCAATGAATCTGATAAGTGTGTTAATTGCAAAGTTAAAAGTGATGGTTGTATTATTTTATGCCTATATGTAGATGATATTCTATTGTTTGGTTCTAATATGGGAATTGTGAATGAGACAAAGTCGTTTTTTAGTAGTAAGTTTGATATGAAGGATATGGGTGTTGCAAATGCGATCTTAGGCTTAAAGCTGACTCGTTTAGCTGAGGGGATATCCATTTTTCAATCTCACTTTGTTGAGAAAGTACTTGAAAATTTTAGCTATAACCAAGAGAGATCTATAACAATTCCATATGACCCTTCTATTCCTCTTCATAAGAATACGACTGGTGTTCCTGTGTCTCAATTGAGGTATTCCCAGATTATTGGAAGTTTGATGTATCTTCTAAATTGCACGAGACCAGATATTTCGTTCTCTGTGACAAAATTAAGTAGATATACAAGTTGTCCAAATCACACTCATTGGAAGGCATTGGACAGGGTACTTAGGTACCTAAAAAGAACCATTTCCTTGAGTTTGTATTTCAAGAGATTCCCTGTAGTTCTGGAGGGATATAGTAATGCGAGCTGGATAGCGACAAACTTTGAGAGTTATGGCGTGACAGGGTATGTATTTATCTTGGGTGGCGGCGCAGTCGACTGGAGATCAGTAAAGCAGACCATCTTGTCTCGATCTACTTTTAAGGCTGAACTCTGTGCTTTATATATCACAGGATTGGAAGTTGAATGGTTAAAGGGACTTCTTGAGGAACTTCCTTTAATAGGCAAACCAATTCCTGTGATATCTGTGCATTGTGACAATATGACCACTATTACAAAGATTAAAAGCACAAAATATAGCCAAAAGCAGAGAATACACATCCAAGTCAGAATAAAATCTGTAAGAGAACCAGTGTCTCAGTTAGTGGTTGTTGTGGACTATGTTGGATCCAAAGAAAACACAACTGATCCATTAACGAAAGGACTAGATAAGTCATTGGTCCTAAAATCCAGAGAGGGAATGAGACTGAAACCCATCAGTAGTTCATCTATAGTAGCAACCCAACTTATGTGAGTGGAGATCCCACAAAGTAGGTTCAATGTGGTAATAACAAGTTGTAGGGTGAACTGGATAGCACCTTATTTATGTGATACTATGTATCTGTGTCTGTTCTTCTGATTACTTTGGAAATGTGTTGTAGCTGCAAGTTAAGGAAGAGTTAAAACTCTGAATGGGTTCAAAGCCTTCTAGGCAAGATGTTAACAGTGCATCTCTGGAGAAGCCCATCTATGTGAGTGTGACTGTGTGACCGCAGTTTAAGGAATTGGGTTATTCCTGAAGTCACTCATGAAACAGGATTCGGGCGCATGACCTTTAATGCGTTGCCTCTAAAGATTACAACCAGAACCTTTATCATGTTGTTGCTAATGGACACCCCTATACCAAAAGGTTCAAGTTCAAGACTTCAGTTCACTTTGTTCTTGTGGGGGTAAAGTTAGTCAACTAAGGTAGTGGTTCAAACCGAAAGGTACCATTACTGAAAGCATGATATATCCTGCTGCAGATTATCTCATCTTGCATCTTGGTTTGCTCCCATTTCATTCTTTGAATTTGTGGGAGAATGTTAGGTGTAAGAAAGAAGTGGAGAGAGAATTCAAAAGAAGAAACATTGGCTGTTTGGAAAAAGTTTGGTTTTGATGATGTGGAAAAGTCCCATATTGATGAGGTTTGAATTTGTTGTGGGCTTTATAACCCACATGTAAACTCTTACACTTGTTTCTAAGAACAAGGGGTTGGGATGACTACCACACACGTGCCCGCGCGCGTGCCCGCCCGCCATGCCGAGCCGGGCCGGGCTTGGGCTCGGGTTCGGGTAATTGGCCTTTTAGGGACATATCCAATCAAGACCAAAGTATCTTTTTGCCCAAAGTTTTTGTGGATATTTGGATTCTTTAATGGGTTATAAGAAATGATAACGGGTCATGACTCCTTGTAGTTCATGCCCGTTAATGGCTCTTCGAATTCCGTTAACAGATCTTGACTCTTCAAGATTCCGTTAACGGGACTCGGCTCCTTGGATTCTGTAACGGATCCCTTCCACGTTTTCGTAACCGCTCGTGGGTTATAAAAATGTGGTTAGGGATGGGGTTACGAAGAAGAGATATGTTTTACGCATAATTCTGAGGAAGAAAGACTATGCGGTTTTCTCTTTTCCTGTTGCTCTCTCTCTCTCTCTCTCTCTCTTTCTCTCTCCCTCCCCCGAGTTATCCCGAAAAGGGTTTTTTTCTGCAACAGTAGTTTGTAGAGGTTGTCTTCGAAGGACGATCCATCAGAGTGCACCGATCTTGATCGTCAAGGCTATTGTATCCTGAGGGAAGGATGCCGGACCCTGTTTGCATTGTATGTGGGGCCGAATCTTCTCTAAGGGGAGTACTTTTGTATGCCTTAGCCATTTATACAGTATTAACATGCTTTCATTGTTTTTATTGTGTATTGTGCATCTGTTTGTTCATGTGCTGTGGTTTGAATTTTGGTTTTATGCAGAAACCGACATGCTTGCTCTCGGTTTATGTTTCGATCAACTGTTTATCATGATTACTTTGTTAAATCATATCATGTTGTATGTCATGTTATTGATTGTGAAACTGTGTGATCTGAAAAATGATCCAACATGGTGAGCATATGAGTTTCTCTCTCTATTTGACAAATATGAGTTTCTCTCAAATCTAGTACTCATGGGTTTCTCTCTCTCACACACACAGGCAAGATCTAGTGCATATGAGTCTCTCTCTCAAGCAAAATTTTGTGCATATGGGTCTCTCTCCATCTATCTATCTATGTGCTGTGTGCGTGTGTGTGAACGCATGCATAAAATCTTAAAGCATCCAGATCTGGTTATTGAGGGATTTGTAGTATTACTCCAAACATGTTTCTGCCATATAACAAGGCATTTTAAAGTTTACACAGCACAAAACGACACTCAAAACTTTCTGTCCCTAAATTTGACTTTCCTAAAGTTGTTTCCTAGAAGAGGTATTTCATTTTCATAACATTGGTTTCTCCACAACTGTTAGATTGATATAATATGGTGTTGGATCCAAGATCTTGTAGGACCCCAATGTGCAATCTAGAGAGTAGAGACCCTAGACCACAAATTTGGCATCATTATTTAGTCGCCAAATATCTCGGTGCTATCTAATAATGGTGAATAATTGTGGTAAATCAGGGTATCACCGAACATGCCAAAATTGAGATATAATATAGTGCGGGATCCAAACTGCCATACCGGGGAGATTACTACACTCAACTTTGACTAGCTTGCGGCAAAGGAAGCTCCATGTGGGTTTCCAACTCGTGATTTCTTCACAGGTTGCCCCTACCTCCACAAAGATTCAAAATCTGATAGAATCTCTTTGGGTGTGTCTGAAAATCAGACATCTCGGATCCAGCCATTGAATCCGGCATGGAGTGTATGCCAAGAATAAAGGTAAACAAACACTGATGTTCATATCATATCACGAGAAATAAGTGTATCACTAATCCATGGATCACAAACCTGAGGTTGAGTCGGATAATTTTTTTTTTTTAAAGACAAGGAATCCTCTCCGAAGCAATAAAAACCCTGGGTGGGACCCCACAACCACCCTACCTTACGTGTCCCACATATAAAAGCTATTGATACACATGTGCGCCATAGTGACAAGTTTATCTCGCATTTTTTTAGGCAGTAAAAAACTTGCAAGTTTTTTAAATTTTTTTGAAAATCTTGCATTTTTTTTGCAAAATCGTGACAATGAAATTTAAATAGATATATAAAAAAAATTATAAGAAAATATAAATAGAAAAAATTGAAAAGTAAAAACCACGTACATGATTTTTTTACGACAAATAGCCATTTAAAATGTAAATATCGTGTTCAAATCACGATATTTATGTTTTGCTGAAAAAATCATGATATTTAGAAAATCTCTCAAGAAATTACCGTTTTAAACTTTGAGGCAATTTCTCATGATATTATCTCAAGATTTTCATAAATCTCGTGATATTTGTGGCAGTGCCATGCAACAGTAGGGTTTGATCCAGTGCCTTCATCTCAACACCCTCACAATCACCTTGCCCTGCTGGCCACGCTGGGTGAATCTAACAATCAAACATACCCTTTGATTAGATTGTAGAAGCATCGGCTTCACAACAAAAATCCCTTAGAACTGAGGCCTGAGCGTTAAAATGTGCCCATTGGGTGAGGATCTCTGGTCCGAACCCTAACCTCGCCCCCATTTAGGGATCATATATCCAAGGATCTGAAATATCTAGTTTGCTTGAGGGCCAGTTAACTGGTGTGTTGGGTTTCTCTCCTTATTCAGCTTCGTCGCACTCCAAGCCCTATTCGCAACTGTCTCTTTCAAGCACGTCGCCTGATCTTGTTGAGGACAATTTCGTATTTGCTGGACAACGATTTGTAGAAGTCCTTCTCAGTTGAATGACGATTCAGCTGTTCAGAATTTGTGGATCAGCCATTTGTGGTCTGGGTTTGGAGCTGCGTAAGTCGACTTCGTATTTGCTGGAATAACAATTTATCGTATTCGCTGGAATAACAATTTATGGTTTCACAAGATAGTGATTTGGTTATTGCGGGATAGCAATTTATGCTATCAGCAGAACAACGATTTGGAGTATCGCTGGATAGCGATTTGTGGCTTCAGCTGAAAGTCGGTTCGTGACATCACCGCATAGCGATTTATGGTCATCGCTAGATAGCGATTTGTGGCATCGCAGCATGGTGATTTGCGGGTATTGCTAGAATAGAAATTGGTGCTTCTAGCGCTTCATAAGTTGTATAAGACATTTAGTCTTTTCGCATTTAATGTGGATCTTATCCCTTATAAATATAGGATGGATGAGAATGGAGTTATGACTTTTCAGTGAGAGCTTTGCAGAGCGCGAAAAGGCAAAAAGTGTGAGAGACACTTTTAGGACACCAAAAAGGGTGCAGAGAGAGCAAGGGTAAGAAGTGTTGTTACACTTCTTCCAGGACAGCTTCTTCAAGTTGGTTCTTCAGATCATTTGTTCATTGTTCTTCAGAGAGGCATATCCTCGTGTTTATTTATTACACCTCGTGTGTTTGTAAGGCTTATGCCTTTTGGCCACTGTTGTAATCTTTGCAAGAAAGATAGTGGAAGGTGTTGATCTATCGGTCGTCGTGGACGTACCTCAGTTGAGAGGGAACCACGTAAATCGTTGTGTGTTGTTTTTGTTTCCGTTGTTGGTTTGGTTTTTCATTTCTTCCACTGTCATTAGCCGCCATTGTTTCCATCGATTCACACTTGTGGGGAAGACTCGATCTGTCAGTTTGTTTTCGCTTTATCCCCAATATCTGGTATCAAGGCTTTGGTGTGTATATTCGTGTGTGAAGTCATGTAGAACAACGTTCTCAGGCGTATGATCAGTTTGAATGGTACAAACTGGATGAAATAAAAAACTAAGATGAAAGACCTCTTAGTTTGTAAAGATGTGGATGGACACATTGAGGGTGTCAACGGTAAACCAGAAGAGATAAAAGACGATAAATGGAAAAAACTAGACCAAAAGGCGGTCGATTTCATTCGGCAGTGGATAAACGACAGTGTTTTTATCATGTTTCTACAAAAACTTTGGCGCATTGTCTTTGGACCAAATTAGAAAGCCTTTACGACAGAAAGATGACAGTGAACAAGGCTTTTCTATTTCGGAAGCTTGTAAACCTCAAGTATAAACAGGGTAGCTCTATTGCAGAGCATCTGAACGACATCAAAAGCATTGTGAATCAGCTAGCTACAATGAAGATCACTTTTGATGATGAGTTACAAGCTTTGTTGCTCTTCAGTTCCCTTTCTAAGAGTTGAAAAACGTTGGTGGTTACTGTTAGTAACTCTGCACTTGATGGAATAGTAACTATGAGCTAAGTTACCAGTAGTCTGCTTAATGAAGAGACCAGAAGAAGGTCATCAGGTGCTGCTTCTACCTTTGAGGCGTTTGTGGTTGAAAATAGAGGAAAAGGCAGGAGTAAGAGCAAGACCCCACACTTTCGTGGCCAATCCAAAGGTCACTCACACTCGAGCTCGAAAAATGGCATCGAGTGCTATTATTGCCACAAGAAGGGGCATATAAAGAGGGATTGCAGGAAGCTCAAGTTCAAGGAGTAGCGCAGAGAGAAGAGCTCAGAAGAGAAGCAGGGTGCCACAACCGCAGTCACAGACGGAAAGCTCTTGGTTGTCTGTGATGGCACCAACATAAATTTGATCGGTCAGGAGGCTGATTGGGTGATTGACTCCGAAGCTTCGTTTCATGTTACCTCACGGGCTAACTTTTTCACTTCCTATTCGCAAGGTGATTTCGGTAATGTCCGAATGAGAAATAAATATGTGTCAAAGATTGTTGGCATAGGCGACATCTGCTTGGAAACAAGCATTGACTGCAAGTTATTGCTGAAAGACGTGAGACATATACCAGACATCCGACTGAATCTGATCTCTGCCGAAAAGTTGGATGATGAGGGCTACAACAACACCTTCAGTGATGGAAGGTGGAAGCTAACCAAGGGTTCTTTGGTGGTAGCCAGAGGGACAAAGGCCTGTTCCTTTTACACTTTACAAGTGAAGATCTGCAAGAGTGTTGTGAATGCTGTGGAGACTGGCTTGTCTACAAAATTATGGCATAGAAGGCTCAAACATATGAGCGAGAAGGGGCTGCAAGTTTTGGCCAAGAAAGAGCTCCTGGAAGGTGCATCAGGTACATTGTTAGAACCATGTGTCCATTGCTTCCATGGTAAACAAAATAGAGTTTCTTTCCAAAGAAGCATTGTATCTAAAAAATCTCACATTCTAGATCTTGCACATTCTGATGTATGCGGACCTTTGAAAGTCAAGACACTTGGTGGTGCACTGTACTTTGTGACTTTCATTGATGATTACTCAAGGAAAGTCTGAGCTTATACTATGAGAACTAAAGACCAAGTTCTAGATGTATTCAAGCATTTTCAGGCCATGGCTGAAAGAGAAACTGGCAGGCAGTTAAAATATGTTCGCTCGGACAATGGCGGCGAATACCTTGGGCCATTTGATCAGTATTGCACCAATCATGACATCAAGCATGAAAGGACTGTGAGGATGACATTTCAACAGAATGGAGTTGCTGAGAGGATGAATCACACCATTCTTGAGAGAGTCAAATGTTTGTTGTCTCATTCTAAATTGCCAAGATCTTTCTGGGGTGAGGCAATGAGGACAACAGTTGATCTCATCAACTTATCTCCTTCTATTCCTTTGAAGAGAGATGTTTCAGAGAAAGCTTATATTGGGAAAGAACCTTCCTATGGACACTTGAGAGTGTTCGGCTGCAGAGCATTTGTTCACATTCCGAAGAAAGAGAGGTCCAAGCTTGATCCAAAAGCCAAACAGTGCATCTTCTTTGGCTATGAACATGAAGAGTTTAACTACAAACTGTATGACCCTGTTGATAAGAAGGTGGTCAGAAGTCGAGATGTTGTCTTCCTGAAAGATCAGACCATTGAATACATTAGTGAGTTAGAGCCATTAGAATCCAATAAAGGTGATCTTGTTGATATAGATCCCCTTGATGCACTGGCTATTCAGGATCCTGTGGAGGAGATGCCACCTCCTCATGATAATGCAGAAGAAGGAAGTGCTGAGACAAAAATTGAGGGGGAGTCAGCACCCAAGAGCCACTTCCTTAGACTCCGATAAGGAGGTCTACTAGGGAGAAACAGTCATCCAGGAAATATTCATCAAATGAGTATGTGATGATTACAAATCAAAGTGAGCTAGAAACTTTTGAAGAAGCTTTGGAGGATGCAAACCGAGTTGAGTGGCTTAAGGCAATGAAAGAAGAGATGGATTTATTGCATGAGAATCACACATTTGATTTGGTAAAGACACCTAAAGGGAAGAAGGTGTTGAAGAACAAGTGGGTCTTCAAGCAGAAGACTCATGGAAACAACTCTCAACCTAGGTACAAGGCACGACTTGTAGTGAAAGGTTTTGCTCAGAAGAAGGGAGTTAATTTTGATGAGATCTTCTTACCAGTTGTGAAGATGTCCTCCATCCGAATTGTGATCGGTATAGCTGCAAGTATGAATTTAGAAGTTGAGCAGCTTGATGTGAAGATTGCATTTTTGCATGATGACTTGGAAGAAGAAATTTATATAGAGCAACCTGAGGGCTTCATTGACAAGGGTAAAGGCACCTTGTCTGCAAGCTGAATAAGAGCTTGTATGGATTAAAGCAAGCACCAAGGCAGTGATATAAGAAATTTGATTCCTTCATGACTGAGCATGAATATTCAAGAACCTCCACAGACCATTGTGTATTTGTGAAAAATTTTATAAATGGTAATTTTACCATTCTCTTGCTTTATATGGATGATATGCTGATTGTGAGCCAAGACATCAACATGATAAACGAGTTGAAGCTGGAGCTGAGTGAGACCTTTGCCATGAGGGATTTAGGTCCAGCAAAACAGATTCTTGGGATAAGAATCGTTCAAAACAGATCACATGGGCTGATCTGGTTATCGCAAGAGAAGTATATCAGAAAGGTTCTTGAGAGGTTCAACATGGACAAGGCAAAGCCTGTTAGTTATCCACTTGCAGGCTACTTCAAACTTAGCTCAAGTCAATGTCTTGCAAATGATAAAGAAGGAATCGAGATGCAAAAAATTTCCTATGCTTCGGCAGTAGGTTCATTGATGTATGCTATAGTCTGTACTCGACCAGACATAGCTCATGTTGTTGGAGTTGTTAGTCGATTTTTGTCAAATCCTAGGAAGAAATATTGGGCAGCAGTAAAATGAATTCTAAGGTATTTTCAGGGCACTTCAAAGATGAGTCTGTGCTTTGGAAAGGGTGAACCTATGCTTGAAGGGTTCACATATTCTAATATGGTTGGTGATGTAGACAATAGAAAGTCTACTTCTGGGTATTTGGTTACCTTTACAGGGAGAGCAGTTGCATGACAGTCGAAATTACAGAAGTGTGTAGCTCTTTCCACTACAGAGGCTGAATTTATCGCCATTACAGAAGTCAACAAAGAGCTCTTGTGGGTGAAGAAATTCTTGAAAGAGTTGGGCTTGAAGCAAGAAGTGTATATTCTTCACTGTGATGGCCAGAGTGCGATTCACTTGATCAAGAATTCCTCATTTCATTCAAGATCAAAATATATCGATGTTCGATATCATTGGATTCAGGATGTCTTGAATGAAAAGCTATTGTAACTGGAGAAAGTGCATACAGATGACAATACATCAAATATGCTGACAAAGTCATTGCCCAAGGACAAGCATGAGAAGTGTCGATTCCTAGCAGGAATGGAAGAAGCTTCTACATAAGTCGAGAAAGGGGAGAATTGTTGGGTTTCTCTCCTTATTCAGCTTCGTCGTACTCCAAGCCCTATTCGCTGCAGTCTCTTTCAAGCACGTTGCCTGATCTTGTTGAGGACGGTTTCGTATTCGCTGGACAGCGATTTGTAGAAATCCTTCTCAGCTGAATGACGATTCAGCTGTTCAGAGTTTGTGGATCAGCGATTTGTGGTCTGGGTTTGGAGCTGTGTAAGTTGACTTTGTATTCGCTGGAATAGCGATTTGTTGTATTTGTTAGAATAGCGATTTGTGGTATCACTGGATAGTGATTTGGTTATCAGAGGATAGCGATTTATGCTGTCAGCAGGACAATGATTTGGAGTATCGCTGGATAGCGATTTGTGGCTTCAGTTGGAAGTCGTGGCATCGCAGCATGGTGATTTGCGAGTATTGCTGGAATAGCAATTGGCACTCCTGGTGCTTCGTAAGTTATGCAAGACGTTTAGTCTTTTCACATTTAATACAGGTATTATCCCCTATAAATATATGATGGATGAGAAAGGAGTTATGACTTTTCAGTGAGAGCTTTGCAGAGCGCGAAAAAACAAAAAGTGTGAGAGACACTTTTAGGGCACCGAAAAGGGTGCGAAGAGAGCAAGGGTAAGAAGTGCTGCTACACTTCTTTTAGGACAGCTTCGTCAAACTGGTTCTTCAGATCATTTGTTTCTTGTTCTTTAGAGAGGTATATCCTCGTGTTTATTTGTTACACCTTGTGTGTTTGTAAGGCTTATGCCTTTTGGCCACAATTGTAATCTTTGCAAGAAAGATAGTGGAAGGTGTTGATCTATCGGTCGTCGTGGACGTACCTCAGTTGAGAGAGAACCACGTAAATCGCTGTGTTGTTTTTGTTTTCGCTATTGGTTTGGTTTTTCATTTCTTCCACTGTCATTAGCCACCATTGTTTCCATCGATTCACACTTGTGGGGAAGACTCGATCCGTCAATTTGTTTCCGCTTTATCCCCAACATGGTGTGGGTGCCATATACCAAACTCGATGTTGAGTCGCGATCCTCAGATCCGATGCACATCAATTAAATGTACCCATTGAGAATCCTTGAATCTCAAGAAGCTCACACTGGTGAATGGAGGTTACATCCGACCCAAATCTGAATCCAATTAGTCAGGTTTAATTGGTAAACAATTTCGGAACCGATTAATAATTGGATTCGGGTTGGGTATTGAGTTTTACATTCAGTCGGCCTTTTGCTTTCAAGTATTTGATAACCACCCAACTTGAGCTCAACAGCAAAAACAATTATTTATTTCATACAATAACATCAAGTAATTTCCAGACCTAACTAGCTATGAAACATCTAAAAAATGAGATATGTTCAATAACATCACAACTACACTAACAATGACATGCATTAACAATTACATATCAATAATGATTCATCTAAGATGAGGCGCATTGACAATAATTCATGATTCATGTGAATGCTTTATAACAATTGTTACAAGTCATTAAAAGCAAAGGTCCCTTATTCATGTGAACTTGGTTGCTGTATAGGTGGACCGTGGGGTCCTCTCTGATTTTTTAATATGCCAACAGGGATACGATATTGTAGACCACATTGAAAAGACATCTTGGTGTTTATATGAATTTCAAAGGAAAAGTGAACAATTTGTCACCAAGTGATGCTGGAATGCAGCCAAAATTGTCCTGCCTCAATCTTAAAGGTGTGCTTCAATTCAAATAAATATAAGACCCGGATACTGAATCTGACGTGGGGTCCCACACCAAGATTGAAGGTTGAAGGTTGTGTTTATGGCGGGGCCTTGTTTTGAGTTGCTAAGGGGCTTTTGTTATTGGACCGTAAGATTGACTCTGAACTCAACGTATTTATGAACATTTTAATTTAATTTAGTGTGAATGGTGATTTTTAAATTTATGAAATTTATTGGATTACTTGCTGATTTGATATTGTGTTTGTTTCATGTTTTTGCACGCTTTTTATTTTTTTGATAAGTGTTTTTTTTAATAAGTGGTTTTGAATAGGTCAGTTGGAGCAATTGAAATTGGCCGTTTCGTATCCCGATTTGTATCGTATCGAGATACGAAACTGAGCTGATTCACCTTATTCTTAATCATAATGCGTGCATTTCAAATCATTCATACACACTCTTGGGTACCGTTTGGATGACAAGGGCAAAACCTAGTTTTGAGGAAAACCACATTTTGGCTTTTGAGACCATTTTGGTCTAACCTAAACTGGATCTTCTCGTTCGAGCCCGGTCAACCCAAGCTAAAGGAGACACACCCTTTGGTGTGAAGCCTAGCTTCAACATGCATATCCAAGGAAACAGATCTACTCTCCCTGAATCAAGTCGATTTAAACGAAACAGAAGATTGTTCAAGTTGGTTAAATTCATAGTCTGTGATTGAAAAAGTCAAACTTGATAGTCTGCCTACACGTTGACTTGCATCTGTCTAAACCCAAAACGAGTAGCAGACTCATGCAATCAAAGGCAAAATGGTTCACCTGCTTCAGCCCATTTAAGGGCAAAACAAAACATCATGTCCCTTTAGTTGAGCCTATCTTCAACGAAGACTGCGCAGGCTAGGAAGGAAGGTTGTGACTTGCATCATGTGGGTGCAAATGAGCTGTTTGCCCCTATAGTTTCACATATTCGACTTATTTGATATATATATATATATATATATATATATATATACTTTTTATTTTTTTTGAAAAAGCAAGCTGGGGTTAGGCAGACCCCCGCAAGTTATTATTCAAAGTATCATTGGGTTTGAACCTGCAACATTCCACCACATGCAGTCCTGCACTGACAGCTCCTACCAATCACGCGGAGCCCCTGTTGGTATTTCTTGTCCCAACAAGGTGTGAAAAATTATCAAATCACAAAAGTTAGCAACTGGCAAAACTCCAAAATGGTTTGTTGGTTTGTTAAAAGGATAGCTCGTTATTACCATCGTCATGATCATTACAATCAACTCTTATCCTTTTTTTTTATTGATAATTCAAAGTAACCAACCCCCTTTTCACTAACTGTACATTAGCTAGCCTTTTTTTTTTATGATAATTCAAAGTTGTAAATAAAGTATTAAACCAATAAATAATTGCATTTCATAATTGAACCAATAAATCAATTGTTCAATTAAATAATTATTCAAATAATCGAAAAGTATTAAACTTTAAACGAAACAAGCAACTCTTAAGATCATCGAAAACATCAGTCTACACAACCCGCTCCAACATCATGCACTCGTTCTAGCCATCACATATCTCTTGAAAAATATTTTTATTTTGAAAGAATAAGACTTTGAAAAGTCTCAGTAAAATTCACACAGCTAATGCAAGATACAACACATAAAGCTTGCATGATATAAATATATCAGAATTTACACTACAAGAAAAATATGGATTAGCGACGGATAACATCCATCACATAATCCTGGTCGCTAATTAGCGACAAAACTTATCTATCGCTACTTTCGTCGCTAATTTGCGATGAATTAGCGACGGACATGATGTGTCGCTAGTCCATCGCTAAATAAGCAATAATTTGGGTTTATGATGAATTATATTCCGTTGCTAAAATAGCGACGGAATTAGCGATGGAATATAATCCATCTCAAACCATCAAAAAATCATCGTTGAATATTAGCGACGGATATTATCCGTCGCTAATCTGTCATAAAATTTAAAAATAAAATAAAAAAAAGAGAGCACCGAGGCGTGCGCCTCATATGCCTTGAGGCGCATGCCGCGAGGTGAGGCGCGCCTCAAGTCGAGGTGTCCATGCCTTGAATTTTTTAATCAAATGAGGGTCAAAGTCCTTATTTGACCAAAAATTAGGGTTTTTTTACCAATTTTAACTAAGCTACTAGTAAAAAATTGAGTATGATCCGGGTCTCAAACATAAGCCCAAGAAAAAAATTGGATCCGCACCGGGGGGAACCCCCAGACCCCCCTTCTCTCTCTCTCTCTCTCTCTCTCTATATATATATATATATATATATATATATTATTTTTTTGCCTCACCCCCGCACCCAAGGTTTTTGAAAGTGTCGCACCCCCGCACCCGCACCTGCACCCATGTGACATAGGTCGACTAGTGATGACAGAAACAGCTAGTAATTAAGGCAGAATTGAATACTTCTATCATTACAACTCAAATATATACACATGCTGGAAAATGTTTTTGGCAAAAACATGCCCTTAAAAACAATGGCCAAATACAAAATTGTGCATAATGCAAATGACAAGAATATCCCTACTCATAACAAGGAAAGTATGCCATTATTTATGGCTTCTACTAACACTAACGAGTCACACTATGCAGACAATGAACTTAGATTTTTACTATTAAAGCATTTTAACAGAAAATGCAACTATAACTCAATGTTCCAAAATTCATAACTATCATCTGCACTATTGCTTCAATTATTATCAGTTGATGTCTAGCTCTAACTATTCAAACAACACATGGCTATCATATGCACTATTTTTTATGTAGTATCAGCATGAGCTAAAACTTCAAAGTAGTTCACACTATTTGAGACATTCATGGCTATCATATGTACTCCATGTAGCATCATCATTTACTAAAGCCTACAAATTAAGCTCATGTAACAATATCTTAACTCTCAAAATCATGCTAATATGACGTGATCATCATCAAAATATAATGCAGCTGATTAAAGATGAAAAGAAAATATAAAAACCACAGGCGATATTCTAATGGTAAGAGTTTGGAATATAGTACAACATAAACTTCTTCTCTGGCTGTCCTTGGAACATAACCAACGAAAAGTTTCGCAAAAGTTCCAGCATCAGCAGGATCTGATTGAGGAAATGCATGGTTTTAGGTAATTAACTCAGCAGAACATGGATAAAAAAAATAACTAAAATGACAATTACTAAATTTACTCTTCTAAAAAGTAGAACAAGATGAGTACGAAACACACACAGGCGCATGCACACAAAATGACCTGTACTTAAAAGGTAGGTGACTTTGAAACAAGAAGTGAGATACAATAGATTCATGTTTTCTCACTAATAATGCACTCCTCTGTTGAAAAAAATTTCTATCTTGATATAATGTTGTTTGAGGTTATCAGAAAAATTCAAGAAGTATGTGGACTTTTAAGCATAACGCACAATCAATTTTATGGAGGGGCATCAAATAAGAAGATACAGAATACAACTTTAAGCTCAACAAAA